>NW_025963791.1:6707500-9377500 GCF_023055435.1 Haliotis rufescens | reverse complement strand
CCAGAGGAAGGCGAATGGCCACTGTCTATTGGGGATTGTCATTAAAAAGAACAGTGTGTGTTTTTCATATGCCCCTTGCGTTGTATCGTACACAATGCCAAAACCGTCTCGTCTGAATCGGTTCCTTTCCTCAAGGATTTGATCCATTCATGCACGTACGTGTATCACACATAGTTCAGCGTTGAGAAGGGTGGGATACCATATCTTGTGCATGAACTAATCCCGGAACCACTGTTCAAAACTAGGGTTACATGTGATACCTAAGAGAGATACAGGGTTGGCACAGTGTTCAAATTTTCAACGGGTTGGTACAAGTAGTAACTCCATCATATTCTTTATTTATGGTGCGCTGCGGGCCTGGGCCCCGTTCCTCAAAGCGATCGTAGCCCTTAGACGATCGTTAGTCCCATACTTTAACATAGACTTAGCACTAAGCTTAAGATCGCTTTGTGGAACGGGGCCCTGGCCAATGTACGTTCAGGGTATCCCGTTAGTGTTATTATTGGCAGAATGTTTTGTCTCGCGTTGCGTGTGTTGTATAGAAGTGGACACGCCAAACAGAGAAGTGTCTGTCACTCAGCTGGACACAAGCGAACCTAATTGTATTTTACACACAGTGTAATTGTGTTGGTTCTTAATGTGTATGATTGAATTGAATGTTCTAAATTTTATTACCAGGAATACAGATTGTGATTAAACGAAACGGAATGTCATTCCATAAACATAAAATTTAATCCTTCATGTTTTAGGAAAATGCCAATATGAGATTGCAAAATTTGTTTCAAAAGTACTTTTTACCTTGATGCTAAACAGATGTATGTCATGCCAATTAGAACATTTAAAACTTCTTACACAAAAATGAATACACATTCTGCGAGATTCCGGCTGTGATCTAAAGGTGACCATAGCTTGTGATCACCCAGTAATTTCCACTTTTATTTTGCAGATATGAATAATAACATAATCCTCGCAGTGGCTGTCCGTCAAATGTCTCAATTAGATCTCCGAAGACGTAATATATTCAGTTATCACACTGAAGCCAAACACAAGCAGCTAGTTCGCAAGAATAAGTATTACTGCGAGGCATAGGAGATGATACAAATGGAGGCTATACACCGTTCCATCACGATGTCTTTGCCATCGAAAATTGTACTCTAGCTATATCATCTACGTGTTCCATTTATTTCTGCATCATTGTTTTCATGCGAGATGGTCGCTGAGAAGACTATTGGTAAGACCCCCCCCCCCCCCCGGCTCCCCCCCCCCCCCCCCCCCCCCCCCCCACTCGCCTCCACGCCTCCTCAGAAGAATGATCACAGCGAGAGCGATTCTCTGTCGAGGTTAGCTACGGTTCACCATACACATTCACTGTCGCTTTCCGTTTGTGAAGGGCAGTAATTTAGCTAGCGTAGATTAGAATGTCCCTATTATCGCAAACAAACGGCTACTATCATTGTCTAGGGATCCATCGCATTCTGTGAGGAATGATGTGTATGCTTTAAGCAATTTGCTGATAAGGAAGGGATAGAAATATTGACTGCTGAACTTGTTCTGTTACAGGTTGTGGCAGGCGACTGTACCAGAGTGTTAAATGCTGATCGCCAAGGCAGTTGAGTATATGTGAGAACTAACTTTGACATGGATCAAGTATCTGTCCACCAGTTTCTGCGGGGGATGTGGCTATGATTGAGTGCATGTCTCCCTGCGTGGTACATGTGCGGACTTGTGTGTTAACGTCCTTGTAACCAGCAATACGCGCTGGCTTAAGGCACGGGTATGAAAAATGGACACGTATGGGCTTTTTACCCTACTTGTATTCTTGATATGCGTACTTGGTTCGGGGACTTGGGGGAGGGTCCGTATCACCCTCCCCGTCATCGTGCATCTGCGATGGGATCGGTACCATTACAGCCGTCATCTCCCCGGGGGTAGGACTATGCCATCGAGGGACACTACCTTGCGACGGTTCTTTTACCTCCAGGGGCAGCTCATTCTGTTGAAGGAAGGTGACCCTAAGCACATTCTGGACGCTTTCTGTGACACAATCTTCCAGCTAGAAGCACCTGTCGTCCTTTACATCAACAATCCCTACCACCACAATGCCAACCCCGCCGCAACGCACTATTTCCGAAGTATCACTCAATATTTAGGACTTCCGGTCATAACATGGGACCCGGAATACCATGTTACTTCACAGGTAAGATGTTGCACAACACATTTCAGAATAGTTGAACTATGCATACCCTCTTTCAATTTTTTCATTGTTTTATTACTGGAACTGTCTTGTGAAGGTTCTATCTTCACCTGAAATATATCCCCCTGTACGTGATACTTTTCTATGTTAATACTTTATTTTCTTCATTTCCCCTTTTTCGTCTGAGGGGCGGTGGGGTTGCCCAGTGGTTAAAGCGTTCGCTCCTCACGCTTAAGGCCTGGGTTCGATTCCCCACATGGATACAACGTGTGAAGTTCATTACTGGTGTCCCTTGACGTGATATTGCTGGAATATTGCTAAAAGCGGCGTAAACACCAACTCACTCACTTTTTCGTCTGTGTACATGCACCTCATTTAGAATGGGTTTATATCGTTATAAGGTGAAATGTTCTGTCGTTAAGTATTCTTTACTTCTTTCTACAGATTTGAAGTATAAAAGAACCCATTCTAATAAGACAATTGTGGAGCACACATCGCTGACATTTTTCTCTCTGTAGTATTTATTCTTTTACACAACGTATATGCAAATCATAATGACACCAAAAATATCGTTTGAAATCTCTTCATTCTTTTTAAAATAGCATCCCAGTTTATTAACTTACACAGACACTGCACATATCATTATCTAATCACCGGTCAAGTATATTATATGAACTATGCCTTCGCTGATTAACCTCCATTTATTCTGCAATCTTAACACTACTATTATCTCCTAATCACTGTAAAAACAGGACTTAGTGTATCTTAAATATTCAAGCATATCTCAAGCGAGTTGATAAAGCTAATTAAGGCGCTAATGAGGCTACGTCCGTTACTGTCACCGTCCTGCAATTATAGATGTTCATATGGTGGTCAGTTCAGGCAAGCTTGACCTCTGGTCACTCTCCAATCACGGCGTTAATCACACTGAGAGCTTGTACAGTCAGGGACTGATTCATGCCACGAGTTCGGAGAGAGGAATTATCACAGCTCTATCTGGATTACTGCTTGTTGTGAGAGGTGCTAATCACATAAAGTGACGACATAGCTGGGGCCCTCCATCTTGGTCTGTCCTTCAAATGTAACTTTTAGGATGTTAGGGAACGCAGTAAATGTTAAATGCAAACAGTTACCATGTTCCAAGTTACAAACAGAACCTAGTTAAGTGTATTTTTTCTTTAAGTTGCATCTCTGTCATCGATTACTTTTTGTGTGGTTGAATGAGGGAGTCAGTGACAAGTTGAGTGATTGGATGAGTGAGAGAGTGAATGAGTGAAAACTTTGGGGGGTGGGGGGGTGGGGGGGTGGTCTTGATGTTTCTCCGAAGTATGTTTCTTCACAGCTGCATTTAATATTGTACACCCAGTGCCTCTCGTACAGACGGTATCTATGTTGGATTGTTTGATGAGTATGCTAGTATAGGCATATCGTTTATGGTTATCTGAGTGATAGTATGGTTTGATGGTTCTGTTGCCGAGTGTTGTTGGGAATCCGTTGTATGCTACGAAACGACTAAGTTGATCTTATGTTGGTTGGAGTGGTTTAAATGTACATATGTAACAACCTATGTTATTAACCCTTCCGACGCTGGTAAAGTTAGCGCAATGGTGGTAATTATGGTCTTTCATATGTGCCTGCGTGTGTGTGCTTGTAGATTAACACATCATTGCTAGACAACCTTTTATCATGGGGCATACATTATATGCATTTAACAGTGATTTCCGAAGGAGATGACATCTGAACATATGAATGTATAAACATGTTAATGTCGGAAAATGACAAATATAAACTTTTCCTAAAGGTTAGAAGATAGTGGGCGACTGAGTTAAATTTTAAAGTTACATCAGCAACATTACAACTTTGTGTGACTTAAGGCAAGATTTACAAAGTTGTAAAAAGGCATAATGCAATCTATTCTATTTTAAAAAACCCCGCTTCCATCCAACAGGAAAACAATCAACCCTCTTCATCTTAAATCTTGAAGATACAATCGCTGTATGCATATTGTAGAAATAGAATGAGATTAGATGTAAACATCTGGCCTAGGGATTCTCAGACAGACCTCTAGGACGTCATGCATAAAGATGCAATCTCAGCTATAATTCCATGCTCTCAAGGGAGTATGTGCGCCATTCTGACTTGTTTACATTTACCCCACGTTCAATATTGTCAAAATGCTAGTTTATTGAACTTTAATATCTTACTTGGAGACATCTGGCTAAACACCAATTTCAAGAAAGCATAAAAGATCATACATATTACGTATAGAACATACAGAGAAATCCGCAGAATTTTACATTACAATCAGGTTAAATGTTACCACAGAGGGAGACGGGTAGCATTAGCATCCTCGCTGTTCACTGGAAGCACAACAGAGCATGTATCCATAACATTACTGTCGGTTTAAGTGTTACCACAGAAACGAGACGGATAGTATGGATCTCATTTCTTGTCTCTAATTTGGTATTGATTTCATCATTACAAACTTGTTAGTTATATTTTTAAGCTTGGAAGGATGTTTAAGTGGACGCATTATTGTTGTACAGTTCCTGTCTTGCATTCGATAGGTCTACGTCAATATCCAAGATCTAAGCAAGAATAGATCCACATGCAACGATTGTGATTGTGTACACGTGGCTTCTTGAGCTGTTTTGTGGTTGAGATTCTGTGTTTGTTCAGAAAGATATTACCAAATATAAAGATATTTTCAGACATTCTTAATATTAAGAAAACACCTATCTTTTGTGACCTACTGCCGCATTTCATTGACAAATCAGGTCTTTTCTAAAATGACTGTTATATTTGTCTAACATGAGCTGAATGTTAGACACCAGGAATCAACCAATTGACATAGGCATCCAAATCATATTTAGAGATAAAAGACACACATATATATATATATTCCTCTTCTATATTTGTATATAAGTTTGGGCTTTCAGTCTTTCCACGACTAGCATCATGTTTGTTAAAAAGACAGTTAAATACAGTGATTTGGTCAAACTTTTTGATAAAATAATATTGACTGTGAATACAGCTGGAAAACTCAATACATGTATGTAAACCAGTTTGATATGTGGCATTTTACGTTTCCGGATACATGGAAGCCATCGGTTAACATTTTTACAGATATTATTTGAATGAAAACAGAAAACAGGTAACACAAATGGCGGATAATTTGTAATTTTCCAAATCCAATAAAAATAAAAGCGACAAACCTTTCCATGTTAATAAAAAATATCTGCCCCAAACAGTCGATTGTACAATTCCAACTATATCACGAGCATGTGTTTATGAATGACTGTTAAATAGTGAGGACACCAGATGTTCGCGAAAAGCTGAGCTTATCCTGCCCTGCCGGTGGCACTCGTCACAAACACATGCAAAGGCTGTCAATTGTTCTGAAAATAAACACAGGAACATATGGTATAAGTCAAAATAGGGAATTGCATCGGATATATTTTTTGTCACTGAGGAGTCAAAATTGGAAATGGTCTCCATATGTTTACCACAAAACTTAACCGTGGCCTTGAATGTTGTAACCTTGATCAAACAACTTCTGAGCAAGAGTTGTAAGCCACAAAACTTTTACCATGATTGTAAGAATCTCTGCTAAAAGAAGCTGACATTATATGATTTCGACTATATCCTAAGCATGTGTTTATGAATCTCTTTCAATTAGTGATGACACCAGTTCAGCTAAGAAAAGATAAGTTTAGCGTCAAGATAGTATTTGATGATGTTTAAGCCTGACATTTGTAGTTTAAATCGCATGGTTGATGATGCCAATAGATGGAAACAACAATGCCCTCTATGTATTTTACATATATTTGTTTCTTCGATAACAGAAAATGAGTCCAAACAAATTGGAAGCCACAAAATCAAGGTGATCATGCTGTTTAAGTAGCATTGATGATACCCGGTCATCTCGAAGCTGCTAAACAAGACCATACAGTATACCCCCCATCATGAGTAAAGGACAAGGCTAAGTCAAGCTACCTCGAACATCACTTTTGCGAAACCCTCAGTAAACCGAGGAAAAATATATGTACATTAAACGAAAACCCACAGAAATCCAAGGTTTCCATTTGGTTTCCAGTGAGTTTCCATTGTGGATGGGTTACGTGCATGTTCTGTTGTTTGCTAATAATATGCTTGTAATTCATAACTTCATCCCGTGTTCTTTTAAGATGTACAGCTGACTTGCCTTTGCATGTGTTTGTTACGCTGCCGCTGGTATCATCACTATTTGATAGTGATTCATAAACTCATGAATCGGAAATCGTACAATGGACTCTTATGGTTGTGGAAAGAGTTTTGTGGATTTTATTAAGTAACACCTCGCTATCCTGATATTCAATCCACCACTACATATAATGAATCCAACATTGTAAACCTTAAAACAGTTATTGCATTATTACACATGATACTTTTATCATTTGATTTCAAACATTAATTAATGCAAATTTAATCGAAAAGCATATCATGTAGATACATCTGACTGTTGCATTACTAATAGCAATGTTTAATAAAAAACACACTTAATCGTTCATTCTGATGATTAATAAAAATGCAAAGCAATATCAGTGCACAAATTTGAACTTCCTGGTGAAATAAAGCATACATCCATGTTTGATGGTGGCTAAAAATGAAAGATACGGATATCATAGTTGTGTTTTGGACCTTAAATTACGTTTGTAGTTTTCGGAGACTGTGGTCAGACTAGTAACTGTTTGTTAACGTGTGTAATATTTTGGTCAAATCCAATTTTCAAGTGTATACTTTCTTTTGACCGGGATCGGATATTTAATAAAAATAATGATGCCATACATTGTGCAGTGCTGATGTACAGATACATACGTGAGTTAGAGGAACAAATTTATGTATAATTGTCAAATATAAACTTAAGTGATGTGTGTTTAAGTGAAATGATCACAAATATATAATATAACAATTTGTCTTAAAGTTATCTGATTTTGTAAAATTCGAAATGAGATAGATCTTGTGTGATCTATGACAGAGCGCTGGCATAATGTGTGATAGAAATCATACACCCATTCAGTTGAATATAAGTCAATGAAAGTTCTGTAAACTACAAAAGATTAAACGCTTGTGAAGTTTACTAATTCTTGAGATTTGTTTTATTTGCTAGCTGAAATATTGTAATTCGTTCGCGTTCTTGAATGTTATAGCTGTTCCGAGGCTGGGTGTGTAAATCTAAATTTAATATCATAATATACAACTGATGTTTTGTCAAGTAATTATAGTTCCAGTATCTCTTTCTTCACACCATCCAGTATGATTGATAGAAACCCATGATTGTGGGTTCGATTCCCAGTTCGTTCCGATTATTTTTTTTCGTTTGATGGATTATATGTAATTACCGAGTCTACAGAAGTGACAATGTGTTTGAGGGCTTCAAAGTTGTATGTATGTATGTATGTATGTATGTATGTATGTATGTATGTATGTATGTATGTATGTATGTATGTATGTATGAATGATGTATGTATGCCATACTGCTATCGCTTTGACAACGTTGAGATGTTAGATTCTTTAAGTGTCATATACATTGAACGTAGCTACATGTAGCAAACAATCAAACGGCTTTTAACGCGATGCAAACATATTTTTACGGCATATTAGAAACCGTGTTTTCATTTTTGCCGTCTCCAAATCTTTCTCTGATTATATGATCAAACGAAATGATACACAGTTCACTAATAATTACATAAGTTGAAGGACTATTTGCTCATCGATCTATAAGGAACTAGGCGGAAGTGAGAAACTCGTTGAGCATGAAAGGAGACTTTTCACACACAGAATGATACATGAAAGGACTGAAGAGTAGTCAATTTTCTGTCGACAAACAGAAACACCATGGGAAGAGATGAACACACGCTATGCACGTACCTTCCCTGCTACACGCCAGTCCAACAAGAGATGTCTTCCAAATGTCTTCATTTTTAAAGATTTGCTGAATCCGTATGTCCATTTTGATCGTCTCCAAATCATTTTGCTTTTGCTTGAGTGTGTGACGGGTGCTACCAATTAGGCAAGATGTGGTCACCTTTTCGAGTACTTTTATGCCCAATGGAATTTATTTCGTTGGACATTTGAGGGGTTATTTTCTGGCGTTGACTTTTCATATTTGTATGATTCCCCTGTCAACATTCGGAATTATCAGATTATTACGATGTATTACAGATAATCAATTCTTCGTGGTACGTATACGCATTTAACATCCCCAACCGTCATGTCGTGATAAATGTATTGTTATTCCGAAATACGCATTTGACTTAAAGTTTATAATTACCTGCATCGTGACTTACAACTACAAATGCCCAACCCAACAATTGTTTCGTTGGCTATCCTGCTTTAATGGGTAATTATGTAATATAAATCTTTGAACATTTGAGCTTGGAACTGTTGTTGAATAACGACGACCTCTCCTTTGCTCGAAATTGTAGTTTTTTGTCTGCCGTGAATTTTCCTTTCGCACGACTGTTGCACACGATGGACCTGTAATTGAGCTCGCGACAGCTCTGAAATTACCCATTTCTTCTGCCTTGTCTCTGTCAATGATGCCATGACCTCGGTATGTGCATCACATGAAGCTCGTCACCGCACCGTGCACGTCGACCTCTGTCTTTCGTCGATAATAAGTCACGTTAAAGTGGCTGTAATACCAGATTATGAATAGAACCATTACGCTTCCGTGTTTTTCCTGACATCCATTGTTGGCTTTATATTACGGTCAAACGACACAATGTACTTCATAACTCATTTACATCTTGAACAAGGGGTGACTCTTAATATATTAATCACCGCTATCATAAATTATTTCAATATGTACGAGTTACACAATGCCGCTAACAAAAGGGATGCATACATATATAATTATCAGAGTGCATGCATCTACCTCTCAGTGTACACGCGTATACTAATCAAACTGCATGCATATATTTATCACAGCGCATTTGTATATTTATCAGAGTCCATGCATATACTTATTGGAGAACAAGCATATAATCACCAGGAAGCCTGACATAATGTTTAGGGCATCATGTATATCCTTAGAGTGAGTTAACGTAATTATCACTGACGTATGTAATTACAAAGGGTGCATGCATATAAATACGATGAATGCATTTACATCAATTATAGGGGTACAGATAAAACATGATCAGGGTTGACCAAATATTATTATCGATATGAACGTTTATACGTATTAGAGGGCATAGGAGATTCAGTTGTCTGTGATCCCCTGAGGGGAGCCGTGATCCTTTGGTCGTGTGTTCGACTCCTATATTTCCACTGGTTTGTTTGCACCATACCAGTGGTCGCTGGTTTAACCAAAGTTGCAACTACCGTAGCCCCTCACCCAGGCCTTACGTCCCATCTTAAGCTTACAGCCTTACATATGAAATATTGTTAAAAGCAGCGTTGAACCGAACTCACAAACTCACTATATCCCGGGGCTGTATTTAATATGTGGCAGTTGGGACGTCCGATTCTCGGGTGGAACATTGATAACAAAAAAATTGTAATCGCTCACCGACCCTCATGAATAAATGTTGACACAATTAACCACTATCTTCCAATTTCAAAACCCGATCAAACTCATCCTGGAATAAAGCCTATCAACCTATTTCTTCCAGACCCACACCACGACTCGGAATCTTGTGATTTCTCCCACGATCCATCACCAGGTCAAGGCGATGCTCAGTATGCTCGGCCGCTACAACTGGACAGACATTGCCATCGTTACCACCAACGAGACAGGTCATACTGACTTCATATCAGCTGTCAACGACTTAACGAGAGTATCCAAATCAGCTGATCCATACGATGACATCAACCACCCTAAACCCAGGTAATGGTTAATATTGGACCTATACTCCAACCACATGGCGTAATATTAATCTCAACTGTTGCCAATACCCCGCAGTGAAGTAATCAAATTCCGCCTCATGATGTATTTGTTCTGGGTTTAGCTGTGCTTGTCATCCACGTCGGTGGTCGGATAATAAAATGCAAAAATAGTCAGGTTTTCGGTGGAACGATTCACCAGGGAGCGATATATTTTTACACGTTTTTCTCCCTCAATTCGAAACTTTTTTTTGTAATGTGTAATTGTGATGTACGTCATTTCGAAATGTAGTGATCCCGGAAGAAGAATTATTTTCTGTTTGATATGACTTCACAGCTCAGATAATTTAATCGGTTCCAATCGAAGTGTGAACGTTTTAGAAACGCCGCGAACATTTTTCCTGTCAGACAGAAACACAGTTATGACAAATGTTCAAGAAATTTAATTTAGATAAATCCTTGTCCCCATATTGATATCTTTACCCCATGAACGCACGAACATCATAACCTCACAGAGATTCCGGCTTAGAATATGTGTCCAGTAACCCAGAATGTTTTTCGTACGAGGTTACTACATTGCTCGGGTGGTCAGACTCATTGATTGGCGTCTCATGGTACCCTGGAGGCGTTGCTCATCATACCGATGACTGGTGTATCTGTTCGAAGCTATTATTTACATGATGCGACCGTACAGCTGGAATGCTGCACAGTGTGGCGTTAAACAACAACCAAACAAAATTTATGGCTGGAGTGTGGCGCTCTACAAACAAATAAAATGGAAGCAGCAAACAAGAAACCTAGGCATGTGAATAAATTGTACTTATATTATAACAGTGATTTGCATGTCCCAGTTTCGCGAAGACATAGTATGATCAATAATACTTCAAACTGCATCAGGATTCTTGATTCTTGTAATTTGTAGCTTCCATCATGTGTGGACTCATTTTCTGATATCAAAGAAACAAATATATATATATATATATATATATGTGTGTGTGTGTGTGTGTGTGTGTGTGTGTGTGTGTGTGTGTGTGTGTGTGTGTGTGTGTGTGTGTGTGTGTGTGTGATATACATGGAGGGAATTGTTGTTTCCATATATTGGCATTGCCCATCATGTCCAAATTTCAAGCTTTAACATAATCAAATGCTGTCTTGTAGGTGAACTTATCTGATCTTAGCTATATTGATATCATCACTAATTTATAGGCATTCCTACACTTGCTCATGAGATCTTACAACGGCCACTGGTTTTGGTAGGAATGTCTTATAGTTACATAAATGGTTGTTCCGCTTATATTTATTGTTTTATTGTATAATTACTTTGTAGCCTTAATCCTTTATTCTTTAGATTTCGCATTTTGGAGACCTTGATTTTGCGGAACGTGAGGAACGAGGTGAAATTCTGTCAGGAAATGCAACGTCTCATTGAGGTGGACTCCAGGATTATGCTTCTTTACAGCCGCAGGTATTGTTGGAGTTGTTTAGGTTGTTTGACTGAATCTAATACAACACCTACAGCCGCAAATATTTTTGGAGTTGATTAACAGATTGTTTGACTGAAACCAATACCACACCTACAACCGCAGGTATTGTTGGAGTTGTTTAGGTTGTTTGACTGAATCCAATACAACACTTACAGCCGCAGGTATTGTTGGAGTTTTTTAGGTTGTTTGACTGAAACCAATACAACACATACAGCCGCAGGTATTGTTGGAGTTGTTTAGGTTGTTTGACTGAAACCAATACAACACTTACAGCCGCAGGTATTGTTGGAGTTTTTTAGGTTGTTTGACTGAATCCAATACAACACATACAGCCGCAGGTATTGTTAGAATTGTTTAGGTTGTTTGACTGAATCCAATACAACACCTACAGCCGCAGGTATTGTTAGAATTGTTTAGGTTGTTTGACTGAATCCAATACAACACCTACAGCCGCAGGTATTGTTGGAGTTGTTTAGGTTGTTTGACTGAATCCAATACAACACCTACAGCCGCAGGTATTGTTGGAGTTGTTTAGGTTGTTTGACTGAATCCAATACAACACTTACAGCCGCAGGTATTGTTAGAATTTTTTAGGTTGTTTGACTGAATCCAATACAACACCTACATCCGCAGGTATTTTTGGAGTTGTTTAGGTTGTTTGACTGAATCCAATACAACACCTACAGCCGCAGGTATTGTTAGAATTGTTTAGGTTGTTTGACTGAATCCAATACAACACCTACAGCCGCAGGTATTGTTGGAGTTGTTTAGGTTGTTTGACTGAATCCAATACAACACATACAGCCGCAGGTATTGTTAGAATTGTTTAGGTTGTTTGACTGAATCCAATACAACACCTACAGCCGCAGGTATTGTTAGAATTGTTTAGGTTGTTTGACTGAATCCAATACAACACCTACAGCCGCAGGTATTGTTGGAGTTGTTTAGGTTGTTTGACTGAATCCAATACAACACATACAGCCGCAGGTATTGTTAGAATTGTTTAGGTTGTTTGACTGAAACCAATACAACACTTACAGCCGCAGGTATTTTTGGAGTTGATTAACAGGTTGTCTTACTGAAACCAATACAACACTTACAGCCGCAGGTATTTTTGGAGTTGATTAACAGGTTGTCTTACTGAAACCAATACAACACTTACAGCCACAGGTATTGTTGGAGTTTTTTAGGTTGTTTGACTGGAACCAATACAACACTTACAGCCGCAGGTATTGTCGGAGTTGATTAACAGGTTGTCTTACTGAAACCAATACAACACTTACAGCCACAGGTATTGTCAGAGTTGATTTACAGGTTGTTTGACTGAAACCAATTGTCACTATGTGTGAGTTCATTGGAGTATGAACCTCCATAAGGTAAGGGCCAAACTGTATGGACGTCGCTGCTAGTGACGACGTTCATACAGTGTTTGACCCGGCTTGTCTACATTTCACAACGCCTGAAATCAATTGAGCATGCTCTTTCTACGAAGTTTTAAAGAACGTCAAAAGTTGTTTGATCAAGGTTCTAACATTCGGGGCCTTAGTATCCGTAAAACATTCCCAAATGTTTTGTGGTAGACATGTGGAAAACATTTCCAAAGTTGACGCATCTGTGACCAAAATGGTGTCCGAAGCAATGTCCGTCAAAATATTTTGACTTGTGCCATCGCTTTCCGTGCTTTTTCAGGTGAATAAATGACTGGTCTTTGCATGTGTATGTGACGTATGTGACGGAAGTCACCGGAGGAGCAGGATACGCGCATTGTATTTGATAGTGATTTATAAGCAGATGTTCATTATATAGTCGGAATGGCACAATCAACTGCTTTTAGCAGAAATTCCTGATGACTATGGAATGTTTTTCTCTTTCATCTTAAGGAAGTACACGTGCACACACAAAATTATTTCCAACAGTTTTCACTTTTACCAATTGAAGCACGGATGTAGGTGACGTTATATTCAGTTAACCTAATAGTATAAATTCTGCTGCATGCTGATTTTTGCTAGCCCGTAACAGTTGCTCCATTGTTCTTGTGGGCTGGACGTCTTCATTTGAGATTAGGGAATTCACATTTTTCTTCATTTTCTCAACAAAAAAACACTATGGTAATATAAAAAATATACTACTCCTGGAATTATGGATTATCTGTCACCCGTGAATTAATTTTGAAAGATTCTATATCTCTCGGGACAGATAATACGTATTTCCCTATGTTTCGTTGATTAATTGTAATTATACAGCTTAAACCTATACATGTATGCATATACACGAGTGTCATGTTCATGTATGAGATCCTACCGTACACACCCGCCCCATCAGTAATAGCATGCATTTATGGCGGCATGTGCAATTCGGTTTCCTGAAGGTAGCGCTATTCAAACTACTGTTGGTGCGATATATGCATTTCTTGATGCATCATCTATCGTGAATGTCTTTTAAGAGATTCTTCTATGATATGAGTGGTTGTAATGGTCTCTCTGATTCTTCCGCTGTGCTTAACAACACCCTTTCAATGACGTATTTCCTTTTGGTAATACAATCCCTGAGGGCAAATGCTTTTCGTGACGCAGTTCTAAATAATTACCATTTTTTGACTCAAATGATTGAGAGATGCTACGTTGACTATGTATCAAGAGGTCATTGTATCTGCTTCTTTTAGTTTATACTACCAAATATTTAAAGGGAGACAAGTACATGTAGGTTGTTATTATTTTGATCAAAGGCAAAAGTGACGGTGATCATGTTAATATTTGTAAAGCACATAACTGAAAGATATAGATATTTTGCGAATATGTAATGTGACGTTGTGTTGATTTAGTTCCCAAAACTCAAATTTAAAAAAATCAAATCCTGCCTTACGGTTCCTTGTTCTTTGCACAAGGTGAAACAGCTGGTCATTTTCTTTCCATGAAGGCTGATTTATTTCTTTGTGTATACACAATTCATTTCCCAAATTCTCAGTTTCATGGCTTCTGTCTGTACAAATACACGTCTCTAATAGGAAATCCCTACCAAACATTGAGCCATTGCTTTGTCACCATTAATTTAAGCTGTTCAATAATTCTTTATGTCAATCTTTCATTTTAATAAAAGAGTTTTGATGATATTATAGATAATACTTGGGTGTAATATATGGTGAATCCTACGAACAGCCGCGCCATTTCATAAATTGAAAAATGACACAATTCTTGTGAATTGCTTCTGTGGCTAGCAGAGACGATCCACATTTCAATCCCTTTCTAAAACTGGAATTTGTTCTTAGCCTGACTTTTATTGTGGGTTTTCTCCAGGGCATCAGGCCAATTATTCGTTGACTGTAAATATGTTTGGTTTTGTCAATAAAAAGTCCGTTACCGCTAACGTGTGTTTGGCCATGCAGGAATTCTAGGAAGGGAAACAGATTTAAGTAATAGATTATTTTGTGATTGCAAAGTTTCCCACAATCTCTTTGGTGTTAAGTGCCTCGCTGCGAAGGTGTGAACAATTTCGATGTGCGTCTTGAAACATAAGCCTGGTCCCTTTTTCATCAATGATTTTGGCCTGCTATTGTAAATCCTTTAATCTAAATCCTTTGCAGAGTCTGGAAAGGAGATTGAAGCAATCAAGAGGTTTCTACTTTTTTCTAGTACACCGCTCGGATAGGCTCTTATTTTTTGGAATATATTTTTTCTACCCTATTTTCTTTGTCCGAATATCGCGGTATCGTTTATCAAAGCAATACATTGGATATTGATTTGGGAGATTTCAACTTCTGTGCAGAGTTATATTGAGGTGGAACCGTCGACTCAGCGCGAAGCCATGTGGTATTGCAGATAATTTCTACTCCTAGTCTGAAATGGTTTTCGCAGATTGTGTTAATAAAGACACATGATTTGAACAAATTTTGTCTTCGAATGATATATGTAATTTGTTCTGAGGGTGAATATATGAAGGGTATTGTAGATATTTTTAGTTTCCTGTCCAACACGTGTGAGTGAGTGAGTGAGTGAGTAAGTTGGATTTAACGCCACCTTGAACAGTATTTCTGAATACGCTGTGTAAGCTTGATACTGTGGCTGAAGCACCCAACGCGAGAAAGATCACTCTGACCCCTCGGGGAAGGTATGTGATAAAAGATAAAGGGTCATAATCGTTAAACTTTGTATTCGAACCCACGGCGCGCAGATCATAGCTTGGCTCACTGACACAAAAGTCCATCAAGTGTTTAGTTACTTTTCAATGTCCTGCATTCAACTTCATTCTTACAAATGTGAATTAAAAAAGCCTATTAAAGATACCCTTTTGATCTAATTTAGCGTCAATGCGCCCATGACACGTACAACTAAAATTCACACAGTTTCTAGCCAGACACTATCTGTGAAAAGATCCGAGTAATAGTAATGAGTATCAAAGAGTCTTTTCAAACTTCAGCTTCAATTCTTCTTAGACCCGCACTGCAAAGAATTCTTTAAAAACCGATTTTCTATTGAAACTGCTACGCTTAATTGAAAGTTGAATATTTCCGCATACCGACCAACCACTCAAGCGTCATCAAAACCAATAACTGACCTAAATACGATAATTTGAAAACAAAATATTGCTGTCCAGAAAAGACCCAGTTCTAAAAAGTGGAAGTAAGTCTTCAAGCTAGGCGCGTGTTATTGAAGCGATAAATTCCATCTCGCAAGGTTGACTTGTGATGTTAGAAGCAATTTCCACAGAGACCCGGGGCTGCAGTAGTATCGCACAATGGTGCCACATGATTATGAGTGCTCACACTATGGAACGTGTCGACGGAATGACTATCACACCTATCATGCCATCTTATTTTAATTTTATTTTTAAATATTTCTTTGGATGTGTTTGAGAAAAAAACTTCTAATTTAAGATATCGCAGAAAGTGTTGAATCTTTTTATGCAGGTATATTAAAAAAATATAAATGTATATATTGTACAGGGTGTCTGGATTACATTTTGTTTCCTCGTCATTTCGTGTTCTTGTTAGAATTTAAAATGAAGCTATCACGATATTCATGTATCTAAAATGCTTTTCGTATATTTTAATAAGACAAAGAGACAAAGTACATTTATGCAAGCATATACATGTTGGACATTACAAGGCTATACATGCGTGGATGATAAAAATATTGTTTTACAATTCTGACAATGTGGTACATAAATTGTCTTTTTATTGACACGACATTGGCAGATATAAGCTCATGGATATTTTGAACTGCCAGGTACCATTAAAACCGCGAAGGTACTATTGAAATACACACATGTCGCGATGCCACGTCATTTCAGGGATGCCAATCTATAACATATAATTCAATAGCCAATAGCTCTAAGATGACATTTGTAAACGTTCCATAACGAACAAGCCAACGTGGTTTTGATCAGAACTTGAAAGATGGTATCCGTCAATTATCCTCATGTCACGCTGTTTTGAATAGCGTGTCTACTTTGGACATATATTGCCACGTTCAGGTAGGATATAGTTAGCAGGGTCAACTAACTTCGTAAATAGTCATATGAATGAAAAACACTTTGATCCAAAGTATTATGAACGCTCGCGAGACCGTTTGGTTCGTTCCTATTTGTAGGATCCCTGCGTTGATTCCGAGGGAGAACCTCCGAATTAATGCTTGGAACATTAGTCAACCAATGAAGATTAGGTGGATACATATATGGCCTGGGCCCCGTTCCACAAAGCTGTCTTAGCGCTGAGACGATCGTAGCTCCCATTCGTCAACAGTGGCCTACGATATTCGGAGAGATACGGTCGCCTTGTGGATCGCTGGTCCTTTGCCCTTGACGTTCTTTCATTGCAAATACGATAAAAAAAATAAAATATAGTTTGGCTGTTCCGGTCTCGATTATGTACAGTCCCGAGTTATATGGCTGTAGTATCAGTGTGGCATATTACAATATTCACCCACTCAAATTTAAAGGTGAAAATCATTGACACAAGCACGTTCTTTTTCAGGTCGCAAACATACGTCGTCATGGAATGCGCACGCAAACTGAAAATTACAGGATCTGAATATGTGTGGATTTTATCAATGGATTCAGTACCCAAAAACAGCAAAACTTGGGTTAATCCAACAAAACTGCCTTATGGATTGTTCGGTACGTGAGTATCTGGGTGGACTTTTGCAATGGTTAAAACACATTTGCGTCAGGTTTGCACCTTTACGAGGTAATGTTTATTTATGTGTCACATGTGCAGCCCTACAAAGTAAAATCAGTGTATTATAACAGACATATAAAACCTGCACATCCAGCTGAACTTGGCTTACAAGACACAATTACATTATATATACCTATATGAGAAAAGTATACACAACCACGAACATATATGAATTTAATTATGAATATTTGTTTTTCCTTTCAAACATATACTCTACAAAAAACACAAAAGTGTTCAAATCATAATTATCTGGCATTGCCGATTCTATACAAAATTAATACCAAAAAATAAGTCTTCATTTCCGCATGGATTGGGATTGTTTTGTGCGCAATAATGAGGCACTGCAGGAGTTTGGTGAAAAGATGGAACAATCGCGTGAGAGCCTGGTGCCGAAACACAACTACATGCCATGCACGTGCACCACCAATTGTTGCGCTATATAAACAGTGGGTTTTCATTTGCATGCCATCACAATCTAACAGCAAACGAACAGCGAAAATATGCCACGACTGACACAGTCGACTGACAAGCACAATTACAAGAGGATGGAACCGTTATCAGACAAAAGGAACAACACGTGACCTTCCCTGATCCGGTCGACCACGTATCACTACTAGACCTCGGGACAGTTTCATACGGCTACGTCACACACGTGAAAGAACTACCACGGCCACCTCCACGACTACGGCAATACCAGGATTGCGTAGGATATCAGCCCAGACAGTGAGGAACCTTTTACGCGCTGAAGGTCTTCGCCCGAGACGACCAGTTCGAGCAGTCACTTTGACGGACCTGCCTCAGCGGCTGCGACGTCAGTTTTGTCAAAGTCACAGCGTATGGCCACAACTGCGACGGAGACAAGTTTGGTTTAATGATGAGCGGAAGGGAGTCTTCGCGTTTACAAGCGTCGCGGGGAACGTTATGCCCTGAAACCACATACATGAAGTGGACAGTTCGGGATCTGACTGAAAACAAAAGTGCACAGGAGTATTGTTTTATTTCTTCAGTTTCTTAAGTCTATCGAAAGTATGGGTTTTAACTTAGCCTCGTTAACCTTACTATCGGATGATTTACAATTAAAATGCACGTATATATTTACGCCTAAAGTATTGAAGGCTTTATTGCCTTGCCGATAGTTCTGAAAGAATAAACACATAGTTGTGGGATGGATTCATCGTTATATCATGAAGGATGAGGAATGTTTCCGATTATGCAAAATAGACGCATGTACGTATTGTCTTGCGCTCTTGGTTATGAACATGGCGGGGTATAATGATGCAGATTTGATCGCCGGTTTGAAATACGATATTCAACAAAGCAATGATGGAACAATGTAAGAAAATATGGGCTAGATTTGTCAAGACCTACAACTCTTTTTGTATCGATATGGCGATTAACCTTGTGGACCAGGCGGTGTCATTATATGCCCTCTTAGGTACAATCGACACCCTGCTTGTAACAAATGTTATAACACTGTCTCAGTAAAGTACAGATTCTCGTACTTTTTGGGGTTAAGTCCCATGGAGTCTCCATGTTAAACTGCGATATGGTATCTCGGTGAGCTAGCACTATAAAACCGGCAATATTCTAGGCTAGTGCACACACACACACACCCGTGGGAGAGAGAGACACACATGCAGTGACACACACACAATCTCTCACTCTCTCTCTCACACACACACACACACACACACACACACACACACACACACACACACACACACACACACACACAAACACTCATGCATGCTCGACCCTATAAAAGTCCAATAATCTTGCACGAGACGTAAAACCCAATTTCACCTCACCTCAAGTTTACACGCTGTGAAACAACTAACATACTGTTTAAAGCTGCGTTAAATCATCCTCACCCACTCATACTATGATTAACAAGAACATGATCTCAGTTACGTTTGTGTTTGAGTAAATGTAATTTGAAATCCAGGTGTGTGGTACGACTACGGGAGGAGAGCCATGACGGAGGCCATTGACACGAGTGTAGAAATCTGGAAAAACGCACTCAAGATGATAGCACAGGATACGGAACGGGGTGGCAGCGTTAACCTTCAGACCCCTAACTTCACCTGCAGCAGCAACAACACGGGGTTCTGGACAGGTGGTGCACATATGTATGAGTGAGTACGTGGACTACCGACTACTTCGTTAATGAGGATGTGCTGAAGTAAATGACAAAGAAAAGTCAGCTTCGGTCATAACTTTCGCCCCGATTATGTTTCTAGGTTTATCAGCTATTGGTTTTCACCAAAGTGGCAAACGTCTGAGGCCTGCATCACTTCAGGATTTCATCCCACATTAAGATGACACGCCGTGATTTAACTGGACTACTGTTCCAAGCGGCCTTGAACCCAACCTGCTTACTCATTAACATTCAAAGGGGTTATCACTCAAAGGGATATCTTAACTAGTTTGTAATATTGGTAATGCACATATAAGAAAACATTATTCCTGCTCCCTGCTATAGCAGTTGGGTTTACTTGGTATAACCTATTATTCGTTATATCCGACTTCGTTAGATCCGGAGTTACCTGTACTTAAACTATGAGAAATTAACATGTTTTTGTGTGTATTTGACGAAATCAATAACACAAAAAATGTCCGAATGAATTCCCAAATTGACTTTTAGCCTGTATTGCCGTGTTTGATCAGGTCAACATTTGACTTGCCTTTGCATGTGTTTGTTACAGGGGCCACCGGTGGGGCGGGGTACGCTCACCTTTTCGCTAACACCTGGTATCATCACTATTTGATAGTGATTTATAAATACATGCTTATTATGTAGCAGGGATCGTACAATGAACTCAAGAGAGTGGAGATTTTTTATGAATATGGAACTGTGTTTTTGTCGCAGTTTATGTGATTAACGTCAACTAAACGACACCATTGTCATAACTACCAGTTGGGACTTATGTGTAGAAAACTCCAGTGATGCAAAAAATAGTACGATAAGAAAGCGTCGTTTTGGGATTAATCAGCGCTTGGTGATTACCCTTAAATCTAAAAATCATGGACTACATCCAGTAATATCGAACACATTTACATATTATATCCGTGAAGATCCGGGTTAGAATTAATCTCCAGCAACCCATGCTTATCGTCAGAGGCGACTAACGGGATCGGGTGGTAAGGCTCGGTGACCTGGTTGATGCGTGTCATCAAATCCCATTTGCGCAGGCCGAGGCTCATCATGTTAATCACTGGATTGTCTGGTCCATACTCGATTATTTACAGACAGCCGTAACTAGAATATTGCAGCGCGGCGTTAAAAACAAACAAACGAACAAAACATATTGTACGTTTTGGGTGTATATATGTGGTAAACCATATTTAGTTTTATTCCAGACTTATCAGCATGTACCCAAATATTGATTTGTGAAATACAAACTTCTGTTGCCTGCAATGGAAACCTTTGCAACGGTATTATTGCAAAATATTAACCAGACAATTTCCAAGCAGTGTTTTTGGATTTGTAACTTTAAAATTATATGCCCCCTGCGGTCACGGATAATTCTAAGTTTATAGTTCTGAGTTCCAGAACATAAAGTCGTTCTCTATCGATCGGACTTAGATAATGGGTTTCGGTTATCCAACTGATGTAGGTGTTTGACGTCAAACAATAAATGGTTTGCCGTTCTGAGCTTTTGAGAGACCAGCCATTTTATTTTCCGTGTTGGGATTAAGATTCTTTCGAAAATAATCAGCCAGCTTGGAGAAAATTGATAAAAGGTTTGCTTTGTTGCACAAAAAACTAAATTGTCTGAAACATGTGTCGAACAATAAAATATATTGCGCTACTTTACAATATTGCTAGATATCGAAACTTTGAAGATTAGACGTGTTGTCTATAGGGGAATCAAAAAGGAAGCATGTAGTTTCTGGCAGATGAATATTATCGATTATTTTAAAAGAATATTTAACTAAATTGCAAATGTATAAGGAAACGTCTAGACCCAATACGATGCAACGCACTAGGCAGTGTTACAGTAATTTGTAACGTGTTCTTTTGATTGATTATGACATAATATGACGAAATAACATTTTCGTAAATGCAAAGTGATAAAAAATCTCACAAGCCATCCAAATGTTTACGAGGCAGTTGCCGAAAATATTAATGGTCGCATTGATATGCCGACTAGTTTATTTACTCAGATAACTATCCCTATTTTCAACGGCAATAAACACAGCATTGAAAATGTGAAAGTGTTAATTTCGCCAGTAAATATTGATTAATCTGCGTCAAAGAATAACTACAGATTCTACAAGAACACTAATGAGAGATTAATATTTGCTTTCCGTAGAAAACTTCGAAGTGTCTCTATGATCAACAAGGGGGGCCAGGAAATCGACTTTAATGCAGCCGGACAGTTGATGCATCCCAAACTGAAGATCATCAATATACAACGAAACAGTCTTAAAGGCGGCAAAAACTGGACAGTGGTATGGTTTATAATTCCTGGTTAGCGAACATCAACTATCTCTTTAAGTCACCTATCGATGAGTGTGAGTAGACTATATGTATAATTTGATACTTGATTTATCATTTTGATATATATTTTACATTAAAATTTCAGCGGTAGTTATTATGCAAATATTTGTGTTTTGAAATGTAATGTGATAATAATGAACATTTTATGAAATGTTTCATACAAAATAAGTAACTGTAACAATGAAAACAAATGACTTAATGCAGCACAGGATAAAGGACCAATGGAGTGTTTATTGCTTGTTTTTCATCTTGATTTTTTATGTTATGTACTACTGATTACATATATCCATTATTAAGTCCTTGTATGGTATTTGATATCAACAGTTATACCAGTCAAATATATAATAGGGTTGTATGAAAGGAACGGGCCATGTTTCACAAATATATATTGCTACGACTCCCATCAATTGGAGGCGTTACAACTCGTAGAGTCACGCTGGCGCTGTGAAACGGGACCAAGATAGAAATTGTAACCTAAATGTCTATCATCTGTCCATGATTTCAGTGTGCTGATTGTAATACAACTGTAACTAACACCATATAAGAGATGTTACGTATTATTTAGCGACATTGTAGATATGAATATTAACAGATACACAATATATGTGGCACTTTCTTCCTACGTGTGCTCACATACCAGGAAGTGAAAAGTCACTCTGGAATGCCGGAAGATCAACGACAAATGGATGACGTCATATAACAATCAAATAAGAATCACAATAATTCCCTTTCACATATTTACCCAACTAGAAATAGAGGAGACATTGGTGAGACGTCTCTTTCATATTTAGATCTATGCATACAGATTCAGAATGACCAAAGATTTTCCACGAGACTGTATGACAAGTTCAACGTTCCAATAGTCGGCTTTCCCTCTATGTCGAGCACAATAGTCGGCTTTCCCTCTATGTCGAGCAATATTACAGCAGCTCCAGCCTTGTTGTCTACTTTTCAAAATTTTTGAGGCTCTACCGAGCACTCTCTTTCCTCGGAGATTTTAAAAAGCGTCATGCGAATCTTTCTCAAAAGCTGTTTGATTAAAGTTACAACATTTAAGGCCCCAGTAAAGCTTTCAATATGTATTATGATAGACATGTGGACAACATTTTCAAATCTGACGCATCGTTGACAAAAATGGTGCCCGATGCAGTCCCCTATTTTAACTTGTACCATATGTTCCCGTGTTAGTTTTCCGGTGAGCAACTGCCTTGCTTTAGCATGTGGTTGTGACGGGTGCCACCGATAAGACACCATTCGCTCACCTTTCCGCGAACACCTAGTATCATCGCTATTGTGATCCGTGAAAACGTGCTCATGATATTGTCTGAATCATATAATCGACTGTTGACAGAGATTTCTTATGAATATGAAATGGATTTTGTCGCTTTAAGAACGTATACTGTCCTGACATTCGAACAACCTTGGTAATTATTATATAATGAGAATTTAAAAAAAACTTAAATCATACTAACTATGAATTCAATTTTCAGGAAATACTACGCATCTTTAACACTTAGAGACCGAGGAAATCGTTATTCAGAAAGAAAAGTATTCACACGCCGTGATAAGGCCCAAAGATTTCATCTGAATCACGTGTCAACCAATTATATTGAGACACACATTTTTACAGTTTTTTTTACAGTTTACAGTATTGAGTAAATGCCTTAGGCTTACTGCAATGACAGCATACTCATGGTTTTCAATGGCCATATCTTGTGCTGTATAGTTATGATAACTGAAATAATTAACACATTTTGGAATACTCATGTAAATGGAAACTACAAACCACTCTAAGTGATAATACCATAGGAAATTAATTTTTTTAAGATAACGAAATGCCCGCAATTCTCAGTTAGACATCGTTAACAGCATATGTGGATTTTTTTAATTCAAGAAAATTATGAATTCAGCTGTTATAATCATCTCTGAAAAAAAACAAAATCCGAAAATCCAAACAAAACACAAAGATACAGATATTGTATTTTCGTAATCGTTTCCCACAGCCATAATGACTCCAAACCAGCCCCAAAAGTTCCTTATCCTTTTTTTGCAAGATGACTCAAAGCAATGAAGCTCTAGAGAATAGGAAAAAAACCACAATACAGCTTTTTATTAACAAACCACCAGCCAATTGAAATTGCAACGCAACATTTCTCAGAAAATGAAATAAGAAATAATGTTTACGACGCCTTAAGAATTTATTCCTTATTGTCAAAGGTTCTTTTTTATCCTATGATTCCAGGTCGGTCAATGGACACGAGAAGGCTTATCCATGCGTCGTATCACGTGGCCCGGGGAGGCTCTTGGTCCACCAAAGGGAAAACCAAAACGTCGTTTTCTCAGAATAGCAACGTTAAGAGAGAACCCGTATGTTATCTACCAAGAAATGCCACAAGGGGGCGTGTGTGGGCCTCATACCGTCGCCTGTGAGGTATACCCTCGGGACAAGGAAACATTCAAACGGTGAATATTTTCATGAATGAATAATGCATGTGGTCTCAAAACACTCCAGGGAGTTTTCAGACCTTGTTCACACTAACTTTGAAACCAATTACACTTTAGGGGTGAAGGAATCAGGCATTGATGGTCACTTCACATGGCCATTTCTGACCACATTGCCATCATATCTACATAAATGAGGCTACAATGTGGGACCAGTTGAGATTATCATAGGCCATTAACGAACCTAAAGAATCACGAATGTCCAACACTAATACTTTAAGGAAACAAACACCAATCTGTGGTATGTTTGTCCCCAATTGTCCCCAATTTAGGTTATTATTATTATGTGTAGAGTAAAATTAAAAAATGAAGCAAAGAGGGTTTGGGTGATCCTGGCACTGTCAGGCTGGTTAGGCTCATTATCAGTTCAGGGCCCATTGCCCCATCTACACGCAGCCCAGACAGCGAATGGGACTTCTCCCAGGAAGCGCTGCCTAGTCAAACCCACCCATAACTTTTCGGAGAATGTGAAGACTCCCCAACGCTGCAACCTTCTGCATTACTCAGATGCCATGTTTTTCCTAAATCTTCTCAATCACATTGGTGTCAAAAGGAACAGAAAATTCATAATATAATTGATTTCATTGGATTTATCAAAAAGGACAAGATCAGGTTCGTTGGCCTCGATACGTCTGTGGTTGTATACGGGCCTATTCCAAAGAATTTTGTATTGATCATTTTCCATGACGTCCCCTACATATTCGTACCATAGATGGACCTCTGTGTCAAAACCACAAGCGTGGCGAAGACGGTAATAAAATGATCGAGCCGCTCCATCATGTCGCTTAAGGTACTGTGTATGTGCCAGAGCTGTGCATCCACTGATAATGTGTTGGACAGTCTCATTAAATTCATGACATAATCTACATTTCATATTTACATTTTGATGTTTAATCACACACTGACATTATTAGGTCCGAAGTTTAAGTTGTCACACCGGACAATATCAGAATAAAGTAGATTAGCGAACTGGTTCCAGTGTGGTATTTGTATCGATCTGAATATAAGACGAATATTTTCTCTGGTATCATTGACTCGATTGTATATTATCTATTCTGTAGTTTACTGATACTCGATGGAGTTTATTTCGTTTCAAAACCGCTAAAATGTAATTCGCGAATTTATACACATTAAACATTTGGAATTCAATTCCAATTAGTGACCCAGTCATACGCGATACCATAAACCATGTTTGATGATGTGTTTACGACAATATGTTTTTGTCTGCTAAACCATAATGTTATTACTTTCACTGATAATGTAATAAAGGTACAGCAATAAACGTAGATTTAAGCCCATAAACATAAATTCATTTATTCATTTGTTGATTATTTTATTTATAAATTACTTTATGTTTCATGCTCATACACGTAATTTCGTTATGCAATGAACAGAAAGCGGATCATGTTGCATACATGGTCGACTTAACATTCGCTTGCACTGTAATTTTAGATTTAATGTTGCTTTGAAAAGCCCTGCCGTTTCCGAATGATAGTGTTCAGAGATACCGATTCTGAATAAAAGAAGTATTGTAAATGGACCGTCGCGATATATCATTAGTCCTTTTTGTAGTTATTTGGAGAGGAGCCAATTCAGGATGTTATTTAATTATCCAGGATGCTACAATATCGTAGCAGTATAATCATAAGTTAACGTCTTGTGTATGGAATTCCAATTATTTTATCATTGATTTTTCATTTTGAGATATGACTCCTTTTGACAGTCAATTAACACATTAAAGGTTGTCGCAGCATTAACGTAATACACACAACAAAATCAAAAGAATGTTGGTTGACAAGGTTTTCTTGGAGCCAATAAACGTGGCCTTTCTTCCAGAAAACAATTTGGCATATTATCTGTGCAGTCGTGCATAGTGGAACAGTTCCTAGTTTATTGCGGCAAGTGTTAGATGCTGACTTATCTGGACAGATAGTGTATTAACTACAAGTGGTGTGAATCAGTGCCTTATTACCATGATGGAACGAGTAATCGTTGTCCCAGAGTGTGATATTGGCACGATGCACTCAAACATCTAAATGAACCTCCTTACACAGCAGCTTGGAGAGATATGTCACTCATAATCTCACTCGCGGTAAACCATGTTTGTATAATTACCATCCGAATCGACATATATCGTAATATCGTAATGACAACTGGAGATTTCAGCCTGACAATCCCTTACTGCTGGCACCAAAGGCCATATTGCAAGACCCACGCGGCACCGACTCGAAGGCCACGTTCGTCTGTTATTACCGCAAGGCAAGGCGGTGCACTATCTTTACTTTGCCATGCTCACTAAAATGCTATCATTGTGAATTAGATTTCGTTTTACCAGTCCTTTTCTTCAATAATCGATTTTGTGTTACATACATTTACAAATTAAGCTTTGTTTAGGGGATTTGTGTTGAACATTTTGTGAATGATAAACTACGGTCTAATTGATGGGTCAGAATAACGTGTTTCGGTTTGCGTGTTAACATGTCAATATGCTTTTGCAGACTGAGTAACGAGACGGATACGAAGTGCTGTACTGGATTAAGCATAGACCTTCTGTTCGAACTCAGCGCAGAGCTTGAATTTGACTATGAGCTGTTTGAAGTTTATGACGGACAGTGGGGAGCTGAGGTAGGCTGTTATAAATTATATAGAATAGTTAATCTTAAATCTCAAGGACGTCGTGGTTATGATGTACAAAGTAAAGCATTGTATATGATTTAGTGCAACACTTTTCCTCACGGAGAATCCACTGGATATACAACTCTGTGTGGGGAAGTGTTCAAGCTGTTCGTTCGATCTTCACAGGAAATTGGTTTACATTCCAAATTGGTTGATACCATGGAAATCAATCAC
This sequence comes from Haliotis rufescens, assembly GCF_023055435.1. Classification (NCBI taxonomy): domain Eukaryota; kingdom Metazoa; phylum Mollusca; class Gastropoda; order Lepetellida; family Haliotidae; genus Haliotis; species Haliotis rufescens. The sequence continues at coordinate 9,349,925 of NW_025963791.1, read as the reverse complement.
ATTTAAATCAAGGACCAAGCCTTTTTTTCAAGACATCTCACTGAATTGAAATTACAATTACATTTCTCAGAATGTTTTCTCATTTAAATGGATTATATTAATGTCCACCTTAGAGTTATTAATTGTTGTCTTTTGAACTTATGTTTTCTTATAAAGAAACACAGACATTGTTTTGTTTTATATAAAATGGATAAAAGGTTGTGGCCTTTCGATACTATGGTCATAAAAATCATTTTTTCATCGAAGTTGTTTTCTAAAACGACCACATAACAGGCAGAAAACGTGTTAGCAAACATGGCGACATAAATAAGCAAGAAAGATAACTCTGTTCAAATCCGGATATTCAGAAAAATACCATTGTGGGTAAGAAAGATATGACTCGCTCAAAGAAAACATCCGTTTAGCCCTTTCGTGTGTTAGAGACCTCGTTGAGATAAGGAACATATGTTTCAACTTTCATGACCTGTTAAGTTATGAGCAAATTTATTCAAAGAAATGAAACAACAAATTAATTCCGTGTTACTCCTATTTAATCGTTCTCCGCTCGCTTAAGAGGAAACGCTCTGTAATTTTCCGTATCCTGGACGAACGCCACATTGATTACTACTGATACACAGACCCGACTGCAACCACACACTTACCTCGTCTAGACACTCCCATCTGCAAAGAAAATAGATCATGTACAGTACAAATCAACACCCTTGTTTGTGTCAAAGCATTTCCCAGAAGATATTATCATAAAAGGTGCAAACGAAAACCACAATAATCAAGTAATGAAAATGTATGGTGCAAAATCCTCACAATCGCCGTATCGCTGATAACATATTTGATCTCGGTGAAACATTTCCGCGCTACAGACCAAGATCAAACGAGAGAATCTCGGCTTCAACAGACTGGCATGACCAATTCAATATAGTTCACAGCCAGAAGTCCCTAGGGCCCTGCAAACCCCCGCTCTGATACAGGTTACTGGATGTTGAAACTTCACGTCGCTTTAAGACCTGTGTCGGGAATATTAAACCCGACCAACACATTAACTTCCCGTGGCTGAAATGCGCTGTTTGTCGTGCTTCACTAAAACTTTGGCAGAATAAAGGATTTCAAGTAGGCACGTCAGTGTATCTTTATTATCCGTTCACATCATTCCAAATGTTCATCAGTGTTCTGTTTGAACATCCTCTATCCTAATAGATGTATGAGACGTTGCTGTCATCTTCAATACTTGACAAAAGCTACTGCTTTTCGGTGTGAAAGTGGTTCTTTTCAAAAGCATTATTAGTCACGTCTTTATTGGGACGGACGCTCTCCCTACGCATCGATTTCCGTAAGAGTCATCAAATCCAAGTGGTAGAGCCTCTGTCCGGAGAGCGAAAGGTCGGGGGTTCGATCCTCGGCCGCGTCATACCAAAAGACGTTAAAAGATGGTACTGCCTTGCTTATGGCATTAAGGGGGCTAAAACAAGGGGGCTGGTCGGAGTATATTGTGTATGAGTGGGTATTTAAGTTAAACTTCGGCATGGCATCTCGGTGGGCTGGCCTTATAAGAACGGCATTTGTCCGGACTTGAACAAGCAGACACCATTCAAGCTATGTATATACTTCCAAAATTAATTAATTCATTGGCAAAAGAATTTTTAAATTGAACCCAGATTTTTTAGACAAAACCTCATTCCAAACTCACTTTTATACCCAATTTGCCCAGTGACCTCAACTTCAATGCTTTAGTTATCATCGAGGAAATGTGGACACATGTACATGTATATGAACGATTAATTCATGCAGTAGTCAATGGTATGATTAAATTGGTGGTAGGTCTTTGAGACGACCCCTCATACCTAACTCACTTTCAAATTTGCCCTGTGACCCTATGTCCAATGCCTTAGTTACCATCCACGAAAATGTGTAGCCATGTACATGCACAGTTATTTCATGCAGTTGTCACAGAAGTTCAGAAATTGATCCGAGATATTTGAGACGACCCCTCATTCCTAACTCATTTTCATACCAATTTACTCCATGACCGCAACAATAATGTCCCAGTTTCTGTGAATACAGCTGAAAATATCCGCGAACATATAGTGCAAATGCTTAAGACAAGGATAATTAAATGCAATATTGTTTCTGGGTCAATGCAGAATACATTTCTCAAGAAGTGGGGCATACACCACTGTGTGTTGATCATCGACGGCAGGTCAACATTCGGAATAATAAATGAATATATTAAATGTTGTTGCGTTGAATACATGGTACTTATTTAATGGAATTCCGTATCAACTGCTTGCATGCTGCACCTCTCTTTATCAACAGTATTACTGGGCAGGTCGATGTTACACTGTCAGGCTTTGGGGACAAATACCCATGTCAAATATGCTGTTTTCTTATCATCATAGGATAATTCGGTTTGAATATGTTTTAATCAGTGATGAATGGATTGAGAAAATATTATCATAACTAAGAAAGCCTCCCAGAAATTATATCCATCAAAATGGTTGCTTTTCAAAATATGACCACTGCAGTAGAGATTATTAGATTTTATTCGTTAATGAACGAGTTCAGAACAAATTCTGAAGAAAGAGGTCCCAAAATTATTCAGATCCATGAATTATTTTTCGCTGAATGACCTGTGATTGTATATTAGTGTCTAAATAATATTATGTTTAATGCAGTGATGAATAGCCCACATTCCGGTCCGCGTGATTTCACGCGCTTCTAACTGTAAATTGCTAATCACGTGATAGATGACACGCTATCTGGCTTGAGACATCGCATCTCCACCGCTTGACTCCCATTCTCTGTCAGTGACCAGTAGGGATGAAGAATTCCTATAATTAACGAGATGTCACAGTGATATACAGACCTGTGGGTACGTACACATATCTAGGTCACTCGACTTTCACTTTCGCAGTAGCCATTTTGCCCTTCAACGTGTCCCCCTTCCTCTCCAAACAGGTCCAGAATGACTTAACAGTATTTCTGATGTATAACTGAACTAAAGAATGAAATCAATTAATCGAATTGTTTTTCTAGATGCATTGGAATTTCTAACACCTTTAACCTGATACATCATTTACGAAGATAAAACTGTTTCATTTTAGAATCGTTGACGATAATATGGTTAATATGACATTCCGCTTGTCTCGAAGAACGGATAACTTCATCTTTTGTCGCATCACCAATATTCGAGACACTTCCAGATGCGTTTCCTTTCGCGGTGAGGTGAAATGGCATGTAATATCGCGTTTAAGATTATTTAACTCGTATAACGACGTGCATATAGGCGCGCGCGTGTATCTGTGTGTACGTGCTTGCGTGTGATTGTGTGTGATTGTGTGTGATTGTGTGTGTGTGTGTGTGTGTGTGTGTCTGTGTGTGTGTCTGTGTGTGTGTCTGTGTGTGGCTGCTTGTACTTGTCCAGGCGTATGCAGCGGACCAGTCCTTGTTTTATCCCCTAATGCCGATCGCCAGGCAGGGTAACAACACGTACCATCTTTCAAATTTTTTTTGGTAAGACGCGACCCGACAAGGGGATCGAAACACCGGGGGGCACGGGTGGCCCAGTCGTCTAAGGCGCCGCGATTCGCTGTGCAGAGTTGCGTCCCTTCGGCACGCCAGAAACCTATGATTATGGGTTTGAATCTCGGTTCGCCGCGATTATGTTTCTAGGTTTGTCAGCACCATACCCGTGCTCGTGGGTTTCACCTAAGAGGTAAACGTCTGAGACCTGCATCACTTCGGGCTTTCCTCCCACATTTAGCTGACACGCCGTGATATAACCGGAATACTGTTAAAAGCGGCGTTAAACCCAACTCACTCCTTCACTCACTCGAAACACCGGCCTTCCGGTGCAGACACATAATCGTGCAGACACTTTATCCACTACATCGGGGCGGTCGGGAAGCCTAGTGGTTAAAGCGTTCGATCGTCACTCCGAAGACCCGGGTTCGATTCCCGAGATGGGTACAATATGTGAAGCCCATTTCTGGCGTCCCCCGCCGTGATATTGCTGGAATATTGCTAAAAACGGCGTAAAACCATACTCACTCACTATCCACTACACCACTGAGGAGATCTTCTCCACGGGTTGTTGAGTGCGTGTGGGCGTGTCTGTGTGTGTATGTGTTGGGGAGATGTTAATTACACAAGATCTGTTCGTAATCCATAACTATATCTTTATTAAGCTTCTTTGCGACGTGAATCAGTTGAATCACCACTGACGTTATCTAGGGTCATGCTCACACATTCAAATATAACTTCCGCTAATATGTTCGCACCCCTTAACCTAGGATCTGTATGATACTTGTTTGGTGATAATGGCAGTTAAGGCTCCATTCTACCAAATATTGATTTAAGTGCACTAACGCCAACGGTACTCCTATTCTAACGTTAGACACGTTTCGATTCAATGCCAAGCCAAGCCAGTATCATCTTCTGTTCATGTGACGGCACAGCCGCCTGTGGGCTCAATGATTAAAGCGCTGTCTGGAACAGTTCAACAGAAATGCCGCGCATATGTCGGGGTTTAAACGTGTGTGGAATAAATATTTTGGTATATCAAAGTACAAAAATGAAAAACAAACTATCCCAGCAGATTCAGTCTGATGTAGGATTACCAAGGGTGAACACACGGAGTATCAGAGGTCGCCGGATAAACGCCCGGCAAATTCTTTTGAATATTAATTATATGGTTCGACGTTCAATTTAGATCTTTTGTCAAGATATTTTCAGCTGCCTACCACCCTGGATCATGGACCTACGACCGAAACGCATTTATATAGTTTTACTTGAACATTCGCTTTCAACAGTCGTGCCGCTGCAAATAGTGTGTGAAAAAGGACACCCGTGGATCATGGACCTGCGACCGAAACGCATTTATATACTTGAATATTCGCTTACAACAGTCGTGCCGCTGCAAATAGTGTGTGAAAAAGGACACCCGTGGATCAGGGGCCTGCGACCGAAACGCATTTATATACTTTAACATTCGCTTACAACAGTCATACCGCTGCAAATAGTGTGTGAAAAAGGACACCCGTGGATCATAATCTCCGAGCACCTAAAATCTCCCCTGTTAAACATAAAACGTAAATACCAGAGAATAACCAGTCTCGATTAAATGGAGGCAACCGATTCCTTTGAGCGTATATAAATACAAAATATCAGTGAAAAGCGTTTGAAAGGATCCCTGAAAGTAATGAAATTATTAAATTTATTATCCAGTGATCTCTTTGTCGTCTGTATTTGTTCTCTGTGAGTTGTCTCGACGCATTGCACGTGGAATGAGTTCGCTGTGGCTGTGGCGTCGAGGTCCATCGCTAGTTCATCTTTACAATGTATGGTTCAGGGCTCTTTGCAATTTCGTGGAACGTTTATTTTATCAATCGCTTGTAGCTTTCAAGCCCTGATTAAGGATATATATGTTGATTTGGTTCTTTGTTTTTTTTCATAACAGGATTACTTTAACACGAACATCGTTAAAGGTGACAGAAGCTTAAATAAGATTACAGTGCAAGTCCACTGAGATGCCACGGTTGTTACATGAATGCCTCACTCAAAGTGACTCCGAGCCGACCAGTTCTTGTTTTATCCCCTCAAAGCCGAGAGACAGGCAGAGGCAAGTGTCATCTTGTAACGTCTTAACTCCCAGATCTTCTACTCCCCGTGCCTACACTCTATCCCCTAGCCACTGACACGGTCTACCGTGGTCACTTGGTAGAGCGTCCGCCCGGAGAGCCGAAGGTCCGGGGTTCGATCCCCGGCCGCGTCATACCAAAAGACGTTAAAAGATGGTACTTGTTGTTACCCTGTCTGGCGCTCGACATTAAGGGGCTAAAACAAGGACTGGTCGGCTCGGAGTCAGTATACTGTGTCTGAGTGGGGTATTCATGTTAAACTGCGGCATGGTATCTCAGTGAGCTAGCACTATAAATCGGCATCAGTCCGGACTAGTACAAGCAGCCACAGACACACACGTGCATGCACGTCGCTATGTAAGTGCAATAATCTTTGACGCGACGTTAAACCCAATTTCACCTCACCTCACCTGACACGGTCTGATAATTTAGGACTGTCCGAGATAAAAGATACTTATACATCAGGGGTTTCAGGCTCTAAGTTTTTAATTCACGTTTCAAGATTCAAATTATTGACACTATAAACTAATGTTGTCCATATTTCGTCGGTAAACCTGTCACTGATAATGCAAAAAAAAAACCACGAAAAGGTTGCAGTTATTCAGATCTTGCTGTTCGGATTGATTGTGTTCAAGCCAGGCATTGTACAACCTTCTCAACTTTTGCTGTTTTGAGTGAAATAAAAGTCTCCATTTAAATTGCAGCGTTTTTGTTGACAGTTTTACTTAAAAGTTTTAAATTAGGTAAGGTTTTGATGGGAAGTCCCTGAGCAGCGACGCTATAACACATATAGGCTTCGAGGGTGATGGATTGGTGGTTCGGGAAGGTAGCGGGTATCGCCATCATTTATCTCGTGAACATAAAAAGCGCCGTTTAATCTGTGACACAGTCTCAACTTGAAGGCAGAGTTTATTTTACAGAGCTCAAGGAGTTCTAAATGGTGCAGTTACTACTTGAATGTACTTCACTCGGTGAGAGAAACATGATATTTCACTCGACACATGAAATATCCTATTTATTATATATTTTTGGTGTAGTTGTCTGCAGGAAGATTAAATTATTTCATTACAAATGTAAAACCTTCAATTCTCCCTACATAACACATATGGACGGTTTTCCACCCCCTGTAAGTACGACTAAAAATGTAGTTCCGTCTTTGCTAAATCTTAAAAAATATAAACAAAAGTAACCAAAAATATTTGATGTCACTAAAATTCTTTAGTATATATTTGGATATGATTATATACAAAATCAACTTCATCAAAAAATAAATTTCAAATCAATGAGACGGTTGTTCGAAGCGAAAGAATACACGCAATTCAAGTAACAAAATGGCGCTTTGCGAAACGTAAAGTATCGACTGACAAATCAGAAGAGAAATTCACAGTTTAATACAAATCATTTTCAACAAAATAACAAACGGTAAGAATCGGTATTAACTACATAAATGACCATCTGTCATTATATGACTTGTCAACGTTGAACTGACGTTAATCAACAGTTTGTGTACGAGCTGTCTTGTGTAGGCCAACATAGTTCCGTCAACGTGTTATGTTCACTGCAGTGAAATATCAGGTGTTATGTTCACTGCAGTGAAATATCAAGTGTTATGTTCACTGCAATGAAAATATCACTTTTCTCAACTTCAGAAAACTCAGTCTTTCACACTGAAGTATATAATAATAAAAAATATCACTGTTCGGGGTACATGTTTTACATCAGACTGTCTGTTTTATTTGCAGAAGTCTGTCTTCCCTGTCTTTCGAAATCATGATTTTTTGCTATAATAGATCAGAGTGAGTGGCGAATGTTGAGTCAATAGTCAAATTGTCAATTGGCGGCTTGTAAATACCCGAGTCACGACTAACGATTAACGCGGAGTAGAATGACAGGCAGTCAGACAGTTACAGAGCTTGACCACCCGATCGAGGTTTAGACGACTAGATACCAAAAGGGGATTTATAGAAAGTTATTGAATATAGCATATTAGACCCGATTGTGATCCTAGTTCTGCTACAGGGTGCAGGGTAGCATAGTGGTAAAAGCGTTCGCTTGTTATGACGAAGTCTGACAATGGTACCCAATAAAAATATGTTTTGTCTGTCGGTGAGTTCTTTGCGTTCCTAAACTATAAAATACTGTTTTGAATGAGCATGATGTTCTGTTCATGTGTAAACCACGTGCTGACGCACTGCACTTTGGGAATGTGCATACATCATACGTACAATGATATATACACACATGTATGTGCAAGCGTTTATCCCATCCCGACACAGACCTGTCACATGAATTGTTGTTATACAGGGGCTACAAAGTGATACCCAGTACTATGATATTGGGCTCCTATTCGGCATAGATACTTACAATAGTGTACCCCAGGCACTATAGTCCGTTTGCTGCAAAATCGTACCGATGAAATGCAATTTTGATATTAATCCGAAAACAACAATTCGTTTTAAATGGCATGTTAATTTGTTCATACCAATTCGTCACCATAATTTCAGGCATTGTCATGAAGTAGAGAAAATATTATTTTACATGTAATTGCTGGTGTTTCAATGCATGTTGTTACAAGGGGGCCTGTGCAATAAACATAACAGCTGACGGTAAAGTGAAATTTGATGATAAACAAAGCAGATGGTAATAAAACCGATCGCCAAAACGTATCACGGCAACGGCCATGGTAACCGGATGCACGTGAGTTCCGTGCAAATTGAAATGCACATGCGTTCGCTCATTTCTTGCCTTGTAAAGATCCACCTAGATCGGATAACATTCATTCGTTATTGAATTGCTACCACATTCCAAGATTGACAAGAAATCAGCGACGATTGCAAGCTGGACAAATGCAAACCGCCCAATACATTTCAAGTCCACGTAAAGACCATATACAGGCGCCAGCAACGGTACCAGACCACCAACACTACAGATGACCGACCACGTAGTTCAAGACCGAGGGTCACCACCCGACATCAGGATCGTCAGATTGTGCGTCAGATCTTCAGGATCGCTTTGTTACTATTGCGGAAACTGCTCGACAGACCATGGGGACACACCAGCGACACATTTGTGCTGACACCCTTCGTCGACGATTGACGAGCAGACACCTCCACTGTCACAGGCCCCACCAGCAGTTGAGAAGAGTCCTCTTCTCAGACGAGAGCTGTTACTGTATCTCAATAGTAGAGATGGCAGATGGCAGAGAGTGTGTTGTGTTGTGAGTGTGTTGTGAGAGCTTGTGTTGTTGAGAGAGATTCGTTGGGTGGCCCGAGCATCATGGTGTGGGATTGAATGTGTACATGTCTTGCACAGAGGGTCGGCCCTGTGGTCTTCAAGAATATCGGTCCAGGGAGAGGCAATTGTGTCACAGCAGCTCGGTACATTGACCAAGTCTTGAGACCACACGCCATACCTCATTTGGCACGTCGCCGCAACCACGAGTTTCAGCATGATAACGCCCGTGCCCACACTGCGAGAACAACAAGAGACTTCCTCCGGCAGAATGGCATCAGAACCATACAGTGGCCTGCCCTCAGTCCCGATATAACTCCCATTGAGCACCTGTGGGACGAGATTCAAAGACGGCTGAATGACGTCCGACCAAGGCCGACAACTGCAGCTGAACTGCGTCACTCGTTCCTCGGAGTGTGGGCCCAAGTGCCTATGGCCTTCATCAGCCGGTTCATCCATTCCATGTATCGACGTTGCATGGCAGTCATCAATGCAAATGGCGGACACACGAGATACTGACTTGTGATGCTATTTTCTCAGAGACTAGTGTTGTGTTTCACTTTTATAACATTTGACACTTTAATTTCAACCTTGATGATCAGTTTTTCCAAGTTTCACCTGAAGCATTACTATTTGTCAAATTCATAATGGTAATTTTGTAAATCAGACATTTTGTACTCATTTGCAAGTAACTTCGACAAAGTGTAAACTTTTAGTGAGACTATTTGCAGAGTGGAGGATATACAAGATATGTACGCACGCATATTGTGTTAAAGTATGCTATCAATACGACACACAACGCCCTCTTGGGTTTGCACAATGAATTTCAAATACCAAATTGCCGTTGAGAAAACGCAGCAAAAATCGATAATTTTACAATTTACTTTCATTCTGAGTAATCAGAATAGTTAATAACTATGCGAACGACGACCCCAACAAAGATTACATCTACATAATATATAGCTCGATAGTGATAACCTTCATATTAAAACACGTTGTTTACAGGTAATGCTCCTACAAATACTTACTTTTTCTATATTGAAATTGTGTGATTAGCGCTGTGTCCGGTAGAAAATTATAAGCTAACCCTTACTGATTTTCAGTGATCGATTCATATAGTTTTCATCACTGTTTTGCGGTTTACTCTCAGTGGAATCTGTATTCGCAGATAGTCGAGACTAATTATTCTCTTGGGTTGACGTTTGAAATATCCCTAACTAGTGTTTGCAGTAGCGGGCAGATGGAAGACTAATTCCCTTTCACCACGCGGGGCAAAGGTGGTGCCGTGATCTAAAGCGCCGCTTTTCGCTATGCAGAGTTCCGTCTTGAGGATCCGCTGTATATGGTTCGAATTTCAGATTCAGCCCAATTATGCCTCTTGATCCATAACCATGGCCTGCGGTTTCGAAAAGGTCGCAAAGGCCTTCGACGTGCATCTCTTTGGATTATCACCACCATTAGCCTGAAACGACGTAATTTAATTGAAATAAAATAACAATAACTGATTCACTGCTTTACCAAACAAGGTCAACAAGGAGTGGAACGGCTTGGTTCGGGTACTTCTTGACAAGAAGGCGGACATGGTGATCACTTCCCTCAAGATCAACCCTGAGAGGAGTACAGCTGTAGACTTCTCTGTCCCATTCCTTAAGACTGGGATCACCATCATCGTCTCAATCCGAGACGGGGCCATATCACCAACAGCCTTACTTGGTATGGCTACTGACAATACATTTAATGTTATTCACATTTTGGATCAAATAATTCAGTTTGCACGTCAAGGTCACAGATGCCGATTCTATTGCAAAGATTGTTTTAAAGTATTTTTGTAACGATTTCATAAAATCTTATAAAATTGGCATCATTCAAGACAATATATTTCTAAAACTTCTTTCGAGAAGGAGTCCAAGACTACATTTCTGTCATAAAGGTCTTTGTGAAATGCCACTAAAATGGAATTCACACCAAATGCTATCAGTTGATAATCAGAAACATGTCCCTTCGAAGTTATATGTTTGAAGTCTCTTTAGTGCCATTACAAAAACCTGTCCCTTCGAAGTTATATGTGAGAAGTCTCTTTGGTGCCAGTACAAAAAAACTGCCCCTTCGAAGTTATATTATGTGTGAATTCTCTTTAGTGCCATTACAAAAACCTGTCCTTTCGAAGTTATATGTGTGAATTTCCATTAGTGCCATTTCAAATATAATACAAATCACAAAAGTGGTTTCAAGCAACCTGACCAGTGAAAGATCCGGGTTAGAATAGGTCTTCAGCAACCCATGCGTGTCGTAAAAAGCGGCTATGCTTGTCGTAAGGGGCGACTAACGGGATCGGGTGGTCAGGCTCGCTGACTTGCTTGATGCATGTCATCGTATGCTGATTGCGTGGATCAATGCTCATGATGTTAATCACAGGATTATCTGGTCTAGACTTGATTATTTACAGACCGCCGACATATGGCTGGAATATGCTGATTGCGGCGTTACACAACAAACAAATAAACAAACAAACAACTTTGTTCCGAATCAATTCAGAAGAACTGCAATGAACATCATGCGTGTTTATAGAGCCCTACGACTACCCATCATGGTGCTTCATACTGCTGTTCAGTGTCCACGCAACAGGGGCTTCTATCTTCATCTTTGAGTGGCTGAGTCCCTATGGATTAGACAGGGGCAGCGCACTATCTAAGGGTAAGTACCAAATGTGATAGAAGCAGCGGCTTATCTGTCCCAACCCAGTACTGTCTTGTGGTTAGTCACTTGGCGATAGAATCTGAATGACGCACTCGTATTTATGTAAATACTGGGACTTTAAGGAGTGGTTGGTACCGTACCCAGACTGAATTATCACGATGTCATCACTCCCATACTTTTTCAGTAGAATCGTGGTCGGTTATCTATAATGAACACTGGCCCACTAGTTATTGCTGACACTATTGCGAAAGTAGAGCACACGAATTATTGTAGTGGTACTGTGTTATCAACATGGCAACATCTTCTTGGGTTCGCTCAAAGCATTTAAATTTCATCTAAATTGCAAGGAAGGCTAAATAGCTACCTTAACTGAGACGCTACCGCGAAAGTCGATAATTTTACACATTACTTTCATTCCAAGTAATCAAAGTAGTTAATAACTATGCTAACGATGAAAGTTTACCACTAGATGATTATAATGAGATGGGAAAGCCATCTGTATTCTAGACATCAATAGATCAACATGCATTTGAAGTAGGGAAAACTGCAGCGTTCCCTTATGCCAAGAGATCGGTGACACGTTTCAGCTTTATGAATTTCAAGAATACACTGTATACATTAACATAGAGTTTCATGCATTTTTCTGAAAATTGGCTGTATTGAATAAGGATGTCTGGGGTTGGTGTAAGACAGGTAAAGTGTGCGGCAGTGGCAGCTTGAAGTCCCTTCAGTTGAACGTGCCATATGGACTAACTTCAAGCTGTGGAGTTGGCAGTTGGTGTCCCTTTTTGGGACTCTGGATGTCAGCCATGATGCCCCAGTGGAGTCAGGAGAAATGTGAATTCTGCAACAGCGCGCTTGTGTGTCATTCATAACCCCGAGGCATTCCTTACTTAATTGCATCTTACGTGGAGAACAGAACAAGTCAATCATGTACACTGTTGATTATTTCGGTGAACCATATGACAATATGTTTTTGGATGGATAAGCAGTTTCTGTAATGATGTGATACAAACATATTAATTAGACTTTGAAGAGGTAAACACTTTGTCAGAAGATAACGGCTATGTAGATTATAAACAAAAGACACCGGACGAAACGGGGGCTTTAAAATGGATAGTTCGCGCAAAATCACTTCAGATACTTAAATTTGGGAATGTAATTTGTCAAGGAAAAGAGTACAATCGCGTAGATTAAGTTGTACAAGATATAAAAATGGTGTTTCATTTCTAGTGTCATGTATTCTGTAAATGAATATCAAAATACAGGCACTGACCCCCTCAGGTATCTGCATATCTGCATTAACGTGAAAACGTAAAAGTCCCTATCATGCATGTAGGTGACCAAGGTAGATACCACTTAGTGTCAAGTTAGCAACGATAATGTATTGAACAATTTGCCTCTTTAACGTATTCTTTGAACATATCAAACGTTTAGGCCATGTGACGTAAAATAAATACGCTAGAGAAACATCCCACCCTCTCGTAGCTCCTTGAGACTGTGGATGTCCATTCTTCAAAGCCATCTTCAAGATTAATGTCCCCTGGGCACCGTAGCTCAGTATTGTTTTGCCGGTTGAATAGTTTTCACTGCCACTTGATGCTGATAGAGGACTCGTTTTATTATTTCTGCACGGATGCAACTACTTTTCAAGAAGGCCGTTGTAATATATCTTGATAATATACTGCCACGGGAAAGCTGTACAAGAAAATGGATGAGCTATTCAGTCTTTCAGTCAGTTACATTTGTTGTGCGTCTCGTTTTGGCTCCTCAACAATAATTCGTTAATAATCTATTTTCAATTGCACAATATACATTGATGTTAAAATATGAGCCCTGAAAAAATAACGTGTGTGTACCAGCTGAAGAAAACACACACAATTAGATCTGGTTTTTACTCTTCATGGACGTGTCTGTGTTGCGTGGTTTTTATTGATCGGAGTAGAAGATGATGTTCCGGAGAATGTTTTTTGTTGACGATTGAGGTCAGGCACGACGTCGTCCTCACAAATTGAGAATTGCGGGAGGTACTAACTGATAATTTCCTTTTTCTTAACCTCTCCGTCGGTGTGTGAAAAAACCTTGTTTAGCATTGGCGGGGGAAATGTACTGCACAGAGTTAGGTAGGTTAGCTGAAGCAAGATGTCCCAGGGTCTTCACTCGTTGCAACATAATACTAAGCAGTGGTCTTGTGGAAAACATCAGTTTATGTGATATACTGTCTGAGTGAGTATGAGGACGATTATGAAATTTAATGACAATAAACATTAAAAGAGCCTTTCTGAAATACATCTCCGAGAGTTAGAGAGCAAAGCCCTTTACACTACATGGAAACACGTCCATATACAAGTTTAGCCTGATATAATGGCAATAGCAACATAAAGGTTGTCAGAAATCTGCAGTGCATAGTTTGAATAGCGAGCTTCGATTTGGGAGGATGTGGTTATGCAAAGTTGATCAAATACTGCTTGTAGAATTACTTCGCAACGAACCTTGCATACATTTGCATCTTCGCAAAATGCCAAAGTATGCCTCTTAAAACCCTCATTCTTTCATGGTTACTGCTTTATCATTTGCCTTAAACTTCTTTTGGGGGCTTGACAGTTCACTTCTTCAGTCGACAAAATAGTCGAATTCAGTCGATTTAAATATGATCCGTATGAACCATAGCTCATTGTATGCGACAAAGAATGGGGTAAAATAAGGGTCCGTTGTGGTCCACATGATCTGTATGATTTAGGAATTGGGGAAGAACTAAAGTATATTTATTTCAACAATTGCAACAATTTGTGTAACTTATGCAACACAAACTGCATAGAGGTTTTAGGGCTGATTTTAAAGTTGTATAGGAAACGTTTTGTAATATTTGAACATGAGCAAGTTATTTATCCAAGCTGAGTTGGTCCAAGTTGATGAGAACAGGACAAATATACGATAACCAATTCATGTTGGGTCACAGGTTTGATCATACTTGTATCATGTGTTTAATTTTGATCATGTTAGAAGTCCACATCTTGTGAGTGTCAATCACATGTACACGTTTGATAATGTTGATTTCAATATTCCTGCAATTTATTTTTCCGCAACTTTAAAATTTGACATTTCCAATGTGCAAAAATGCCCCTATCGTACCTCGTCCCTTCCGTTGGAATACGTTCTCCTTCAGCAGACTTGATACTGATTGCATAACAGACTGGCGACCCAAAGATTACTAGGCTCTTGACATTTCAGACCACAAGTTCTCCCTGTTCCGTTCCTTGTGGCTGATATGGGCAATGTTGTTCAGTGCAGCCGTTACAACCGACACGCCACGGGGTATCTCCAGTCGCTTCCTCGGGAACATGTGGGCTCTCTTTGCTCTTGTGTTCTTGGCCAGCTACACTGCCAACCTCGCAGCCTTCATGATCACCAAGAAGGAGTACTACGATTTGTCTGGTATCCAGGATTGGAGGGTGCGTATATGTGAACCTGCGTCTTCATGCTTTGTACAGTATTCCAGTTATATTATGGCTTGTCACCTTAATGTGGGAGGAAAGCCCGAACTGATGCAATTGCCAGACATTTACCACTTTGGTGAAATCCACGAGGACACATTGAAATGTGTTCATCTTTTGTGGAACAACATGAAAAAATCAACTTAATTTATAGAGAAACCGGCTCAGCAGTTAAGGTTAAAGCTCTGAAATGACACAGCTGTCCTGTTGATCACAAATGGATCAAGTATACCCTATATGCACAAAGCGATGTGATTTCGTCTAACGTGCTGATCAGCTAAATTATAAATGTAGACAGTTGGTATACGTAAACCTTTTATGAAAACTTCAAGTCACTTTAGACATAACTGTAGCTTTGTGGCCGATTTTAGCAACAATATATCAACTGACATCTGCAGTCTAGAAGTCTTAAATAGTTATACGCTACAAAACGATATTTCCCATTATTGACTTTGAAAAGTTATTTAATTAAACAGAGCTCGTTAAAGCATTCTCAACATGAATAATAAACATTTCAGGAATGATATTTTACCAGTAACGCGTGTATGGTGGTGATTCAATACAGTCTTCGGTACCATTATATTGTCATCAGGAGTTTGTGTAAATCGTGTATATGGAGAGGTTGCGTGTTGCGGCTCAGCTATACAAAGCCAGTCTAGACAGAAACTGGGAGGAAAAGCAGTATAAATTTTAATCACTTGCTGTGTGTTAGATTGTCATGTGCTATGATAGGACACGCAAAGCATCACCCAAGAGCAGGACAGGAGCTCGGAGTTCAATTGATACATCAATATAGCGAGACATCATCTGTTCATTGTGAGATTCAGTGGTAAAAGGGGATAGTACGGGTCCCATACAAAATGACATTATCTCGTAGTCGATAATATTAATCACCCCGGCGCGTGTTTGTGTACAGATTATGTAGAAGCAATTGTAATTGGTGAACAATTGACAAGGAAATGGGTAAATAACTAAAGTTATTATTATAGTCCATAACTTGTGTTTTACTCTTGAAACACACTTTAATACATCTATATCGTGAAATACTTAAGAGAGCCCGTGTTTCGAAAGTGAGCCAGTTATTGAGTTCAGTAATAGTTTCAAAAATGTTTTGACAAATATGTTCTATCAATGATTGAATAGTACTATCAATGCTAGTTCTAGGTTCTTCCGGCATAAAGAGTTTAAAAGTCCCCTGGAACCAGAACAGAAACGTTCTCATATAATTGTGAAATAGAATACCGAAAGGCTTTGAGCTGGGCTACTAAGAATCGAGGTAAATGAATGTAGATGGGCTGATATTGATGTAAGTTTACGGCAGTATCCTATATGTGAAACAAGTATAGAGGCTGAATATAATTCTACTTATCCTCACTATGTAAATATCTGAATTACATCTGTGAAAGAAGACGTAAGTATGAAACTCCTGTACATTTGTAAACTTGAAGCTGCCACTACTTTTTGTCATGTGCCACACTATTTGAAATGTATGTAATGTATATGGGCCAATGGTCTTAGTACAACTAAAAGACTTTAGACATCAAACAGAGTTTATGAATAATGCTTTAAAAAAGTCTAAACTACCCAGGGATTTGCGTTTTCTATGTTAAACTTAATTGAATAGTCTCGAAGAAGAATTCGCTGCCAATGAATTCAGTTGCTATTCCCAAGACTCCTGGAGATCCAAGTATAGACTACAAAACGCTGACGCCAACTGGCTTTAAATGTCCTGTAATTACAAACAATGTTTATGGTTACGTGCGTCTCATTGAAGGCATTAATTACTTTTATGGGTATAGTTGTTGGAGGCACCATCTGTTAATGCTTACAATGCACTTTATTTGCATTGCAGTTTGCCAGCAACATGTAGGTACCTATTATGTGAACGCATACAAATAATGGTGCTTGTAGAACAAACAAGAAAATATGGCATGAGTCCACCTGCGTCGCTTAGACTATTGCAACTCTCGTGCTTCAACATATCCTTACACTAGTTGTAGTCTTCGGACAGTTTTGTGAAATTGTTTATCATTTGTATCATATTATATATTCTGCTTTGTACGTGGTAGGGTGGTATTCTGGAGGCCTGCAACCTAATAATTTCAGTGAACAGAATTTGTTTTCAAGTTACAGATGGAAAGATGAAAATACACTATAATCAAACATTTAATTAAGAATACTGTTTACCTTTGGGATCAGACCGACCAACCCCAACGTGCAAATACGAAAACAATGGAGATAGCTCAAGATTGCTATCAGAGTGACCTCCCTTTCCTAATATGAACCACCGTGGTTTTGACGTTATTTTGATAGCACTGTAGGCAAAGTGCTTTGTACAGTGGGAAAAGATGCCCATGTTGATCAACGAAAAAAGTCATGTTAAAGGAACTTGATATTATTCCAGCTCCAAAACCCGAAGGCCATGAAGCCACCATTCAAATTCGGTACCATTCCTAATGGCAGCACAGAGACGAACATCAAGAGCAACGACCCCGAAATGTACAAGTACATGAGGCGCTACAACAGGCCATCCGTGGCAGAGGGCATCAAGGCAGTCACGCGACAGTGAGTCATCTCCTTGCACAACCCTCTCACACCCAACTTAGTATTGCTGGTACAGTCACACGATTTCATTGGTTTCTGTATCCGCAAAGGGACGAATAATTGTGATCATATTACCCTAATTATAATGGGAAAGTTATTTTTTAAACGTCGAACAGCTTTTTTCTGTTATCTTATTATTTCATGGAAATCGGACAACTGCATTTCGTGATGATACAGATTATACGGTTTTACAATGCATTAGTCTATTTTATACACAAGACACCGCCTGCAAGACAGTTCAAATATATTGTTGCCGTTTCAATGCTCACAGGAGTAAAAGAAAGTAACACCTTACATTGTATGTCCATTAAAACTGATGTATTGCAATGTTGCATTCCCACATGTCAACGTTATCGTGTAAAGTACCCACAACAAACTTAATGAAGTTATAATATAAAATGTAACTCTGTCAATTTAAAACAAATCTACAATTTAAAAAAAATAAATGTTTCATCTTCATACGAATTAAAAAATAACACCTTAAAGCCTCCGAAAAGAGATTTTTTAGTTGTGTTTTTCCAAACGGTCACAATATGACAGATACGAAGATAGATCCTAGGTATTTCGTCGAATTGCATATATAGCACTTCGCCTTCAAAGTTTACACTTTCGACATTTACATTAACCTTCAAGTTTATATTCACCATGGGATGTTGTTAATTATCACTTTTGGGAACACTTTTATTTATAATCGATTTTTGCTTTAGAGCATTTTAAAATTATACTTTACCACCTAATGCATAAACTGCGTCCATACAATGCATCCCGATGTCCAAATGAATTTTCAGTATGCACAATGGCATTCTTTAGGTCGGGTTAGCCGCGGCAGTTGACAAAACTTGTTCGTGATTGGTCATTACTGATCAGAGTGGTGGTAGGCTTGGACAAATCTGCTCGAATTGTTTGAACAACACTTTATCTGCTGCATTTACGATACCACGGCTGACTGCTGGAGATTCGCTCCGAACACGGGAAACTGTGAGGCAACACATTACCATCGTGGTATGTTGGGCGCTGACATTAAATCTTTTGTTGCTACACGGAAAGTGATTGCAACCTAATGGCCAGCTATAATTGCTCTGTCCATCTATTTGCAGTAACCGAAGTTCTCGCCATCTATCAATGCATATTACCTTCTTGTGAACCATTAATGTACTTTGTGTATTTTCGCCTGACATAACATACATTGCTGCACGAACTGAAACTCCAGTTCAATCCCCTCTGTAGCTGTACAATGAGTTATTTTGCCATTATGGCAAAATTTGTGTGAAGAATAATGGAAAAGGTTTGTTTCAATCACAATGTTAGTATTGTCCGTTCATCTGTTACCAAGTATACCACTGCAGAATATGTCATAGGTACAGCTTGTCTTTGATCGGGACACAATTGTTGTTGATTGTGGATAGTAGAGGAAAACAGAAATTAGCGCCACTTTATGCAATAGTTCAGGAGCTAACCGTTAAGTGGCCATATATATGTTTAGAACGTTAAGGGTGATGACATGCCACAGGTCATAATCTGAGAAACAAGAGAGACGATCTTTGACCAACTGATCCTGGCACCTACATGTACATGTAAGGGGCGCAACTTAGCATGACGAAATGTGGCAGCCAGTGTTTCAAAACAAGAAACCTTCATCCAATTTCAGACACTACGTACGTTACTCTTCAGGAGCATATGTGGGGTAATATCAGAAAGTGTGTGTGTGTGAGAGAGAGAGAGAGAGAGAGAGAGAGAGAGAGAGAAGAGAGAAAAGAGAGAGAGAGAGAGAGAGAGAGAGCGCCTGACCAATCCATTAAGTCTCCTCTTACGAGGACCAATTTGGTATGAACATTGTCCATCACGACTTTACATATCATCTAAACATGATCATGTTATCGAATGGATTTTTGGTAAATATTCGATTGGTAAAATTATATCTCAGCTTTGACATGGCTTATTTAAAATTGTATTGATCACTGGTTAGGTTCCATAATATTTGCAAACGGTTGCCCGACGCCCAAACTTCCACAAGCTATCATGACATGACAGGAACAGGAACGGTGTAAACGTCTAGCTAACCCAACAACGTTTGCTACACAGACAGCTCCATGCCTTCATCTATGATGCGACTGTGTTGGAGTACCTGGCTGGACAGGACAAAAAGTGTAGCCTCATCACCGTGGGGAAGTGGGGAGCCATGACAGGGTACGGAGTTGCTTTTCCCAGGGGGTCCCCATGGATCGACAAGGTTAATGGTGTCATACTTCGACTGACACAGAAAGGTATGTATTCGTATTCATAGCGCAGGGTATGGTGAAGTTGTACGTGGTATACGAAGTAATTTTCCATGACTTAATCATTCTGCATTCAGAGAATATTTATTCATTGCTTCTTGATGGAACTAGCATGGTTATGCTTAAGTTTTGTACTGGTATATTTTAACATGAAAACAGATCAATGTTATATATATGCATATTGTCATTATGAAGTATCACAGAAATAATCCTGTATTTGAATAGGGTTTGATAAATACACATCATAGTGCACTGTTAAGAATAACAGATATAACAGATATGCAATCTATGCATGGAAGAGAAGCTCGAGATCCTCATGCTAACATCTAACAAGCTAAACAAAAGAAGCGAGCTCATTTCCACCTGTCGCCATGGTAAACCCCCAAGCCGAGCAAAAAAGAAAGGGTCAAACCAAAAACCATGTTTCATTATGCCTGATGATCGTACGCAATACCATGGGTGCGTGAAACTCAGAGTTGCAAAATGACATAAGGAAAGTGTATCCAAATCTGTGTGTGTGTGTGTGTGTGTGTGTGTGTGTGTGTGTGTGTGTGTGTGTGTATATATATATATATATATATATATATATATATATATATATATATATATGTCAAGGACTAAAGATCTTATTGAGTCCTTAATGTAAATAACTGTTTCATTTATATGTATCCCTCGGTCTTTTATTCTTATCTCTTGTTGTTACTATATTGTTTGAAAATGTGATTTGGTGATAAATTGTGCCTGATTCTTTTCACCATTTGTAAATATCACATGTTGAGACCTAAAAAGAAAACGCAGGCAGGCAATACCATTGGGACAGTTAAACTACAATTGTAAAATAGTATACACTATGAAGCTTCTGGTTTAAAATCGTCTTTGAAATATCTTCTTGTAGGAGAGATGGAGCGACTTCAGAAGTTCTGGTTGTCTGGAGCATGTCATAACAATAAGAAGAAGGATCCTAATTCTAACGGCTTTGGTCAGGGGGCCAAGAGTTCTTATCTGGGCATCAGAAACTTCACCAGCGCGTTTATATTCTTGGCTGGTGGTATTGCCTTGGGCGTCATCTTGGTGGTCTTGGAACATCTATACTTTCGCTTTGGTCGGAATAGACTCAAGCAATGGGACAAACGTGGCTGTTGTGCCCTTGTCAGTTTGGTGAGTTTCATATCATAATGTTTGCTTGCCGTTGAATATGCCCTTGTCATTATAGTGAGTTGCATATCATACCGTGTGTTTGTCGTTGAATGTGCCCTTGCCAGTATGGTGAGTTTCATATCATATTGTTTGTGTGCCAGTTGAATGTATTTTTGTCAGTCTGGTGAATCTCATATCATATTGTTTTCCTGCGTGTTAAATGTGCCCTTGTCAGTCAAGTGAATTTCACAGTATTAGGTTTGTGTGCCAGTTAAATGTGCCCATCTCAGTATAGTGAGTTTCATATCATATTGTTCGTGTGTCCGTTGAATGTGCCCTTGTCAGTCTAGTGAATCGCATGTGATGTTGTGTGCTTGTCAGTTGAATGTGACCGCCGTGTCCTATCTTGCACAAGTAGTCATAACATACAAGCAGCTGGAGCGCTGTAATCTCAACAACAAACTAACCCAACAACCTTTGCTACTCAGACTTGTGTGACTTCTATTTTGCACATACATTTGTGTGCCACATGTGTTATACGTTCAGAACAGCGATATACACATCTAAGTTACAATTAGCGAGACGTCCATGAAGTGGTTTGTGCGTTGTTCACCGCGGTTTATAGGTAATACCTGCAATCAATAATTTAATAAGGGTCTTTAAAGATACGTACGGAAGCTGAAAAGGCTACATTGGGTAAATACGGATAGTAATTGGTACTTGTAACACAACTTATCTGAACCTCTGTTAGCAAGTTATTTGTACTACTACTACTACTACTACTGAATCCCGTCATATGTCCTCACAGTCCAAAGGTTTTCAGAAGTACATCACTCTATTACTGCTCATTTTGCGTTGGGCAACAAGCCATCACGTACTGTTTGAATGAAAATGTGTTATTGGAGGGTCTACCGATAGAGATGTTGTCATAACTGATTTTCCCTGATCCATTTGTATCATTTTCATCACGTTTTTTAGCCCTTTTCGACATATGGAATCTGTTAAAACAGATATGCGTGTCTGATCAGTTGACGTTTTGGGTTGCTTTGAAGCTGAACTTGAGGTGTAGTTGTATGTACTGAGATAAAGATGAACCACAAAGGCTTTCTATTGTTTCTTCATTTCAATATTTCAAACTCAGCCGATCCATTTTTGTGTTCTTAAATATCTTGTTATTTTCACGATTCTTTGAAGGTACAGACTACTTTTTAAAGAAAAATATTTCAAGGTGTAAGGTGTTGACACCATGAGGAATCATGCTTGTGTGGCCTTTCTTGACAAGTGGTTTGTCGTGAAAACTGCATCATTCTTGTGTTATATTTCTTGACGAATGGTTTTGAAAACTGATCACATTGTTTTGCTTGTATTGACAAATGTTGTGTTAATCTGTTATCGTTCTGTAAAACATCTAGTCTGTGTTATTTATGGTCAATTATCATTGAAAATGACGTAAAACTGCATGAACAATGTCATTGATAAACGAATATACACCTTAGTTGGTTCACAACTATTTAAACCCGTCAGTGCAATGTTGATAATGGCGCCGCGATAATGATCAATTCTTGAAAGTTTAGGAAAAGTAAAAAGCTTTGTAATGAGGCTGCGTTGAGCATGTCTCCAACGATCAAGGTTTCGTTCAAATTCAAAGCTAGCTATTATCAGTATCGGTCAATGTAAACTTGGAAATTATTATCTTGCCACAGAGCATGGGTCGATCTCTCACATTCAAACAGTATGTGACCAAGGCAATAGATGTCCACAAACGGCATCGCTGCACGGACAGGACTTGCCAGGCCCAGTTTTGGGAGGTTCAACATGAACTAGATGCAGCATTGGGAAAGGTGGACAAACTACAAACACTAATTACGTAAGTTGCCATAGAAACCTGAGTTACTGCCTTAACTTATTTTGCCTATGGTAGCTCAGAAGCAGATCTGCAATAAGTTGCACCTTTTGAACGTACTGTATTGATATTGTCAGAGTATTGTAGGTGGAAATCAATAGCAGAAAAGGTTTGATGTTTGTTTCCCATGTATGAAACGTGATTATCTTTTAAAAATGTCAGTAAATGCAGTTTCTTGTCCTCTAATTTGAATCATTGACATGCTAATTATTATTGAACACGTTTATTACGCAACATGGGTAATATGTGAAACTTCTTCTTCCGCCGTGAGACCGCCTCCACGGGCATGAGGAGAGCGTCGGCCCGGATAGCGGTAGGTCGGGGGTTCGATTCCAGACCCCGTCGTACCTAAAGTCGTTAAAAGAGGGTACAGGTTGTTACCTGCCTGGCGCTCGGCATTAAGGGGCTGGTTGGCTCGCTGTCAGTATACTGTGCCAAAGTGGGGTGTTCATGTTAGACTGCGGATTGGTATCTCAGCGGACAAGCACTGTAAAAACGGCTTTAGTCCGGACTAGTATAAGCACACACACACACACACACACACACACACACACACACACACACACACACACACACACACACACGCACGCACACACACACACACACACACACAGAGAGAGAGAGAGAGAGAGAGAGAGACAGTGCAATGATCTTGAACGTGACGTGACGTTAAACCCTATTCCACATCACCTCTTCCGCCACGATATGGCTGGAAAAAAGCGGCGTAAGAGTATACTCACTCACTTTTTCAAACACTATTACAACGAGGCATATCAACGTATGGATCATTTCGGGTTCAGAGCCCAGGTTTTTTACATGACGAACACTTAAGCAAACCCACCGATACTCACCGATACCCACCGATATCCATATCTATAAATTATATATATGTTCTTGTATGTTTCTTATAGATTATAACCTCCGAACATATCTCAATATTTAATGGATTTCTGGTGTTTACTTCCAGAAATAATCGACTCAATTCTCACTGGAATATTATACACGAACACAAACTTACAGTATAATTAGCTCTTGGCATGGATCCCTGTGGAGAAACTTTCATACATACAGAAGTATGTATAGCTCGTCTAGACTGCATAATTTCATTTCACAAAGCCATCCGATTCGTGGTTTGAATATTACTTTGTAATACGTTAATGAGCCATTCCCAGGAGACAGCTGATGCTTGATACTACATTGTCTACATGAAACGTTACTTTGGTAAACCCGTGTGTGTACTTCAAACAGTCCGTTTATAATCCGTATGGTTTTAAGACGTTTTTTAAGACGTATATATCCCCTCCAAATATATTGTATGCATACAAACTTATAACTCATCTTTGCATTTGTGTTCTTTTTGAATTCATAGACATATAAAACAACAGAAAGAAGATAGATGTGTGTGGAGATTCGAGTCAGAAGGTCATCCAAACTTAAGTCCAGCTAAGACGACAACTCCACTGAGAGAGAATGCTGAAGAGAGACATGTGGAAGGTGCATGTGAACAGCCAAGACGTCGTCAAGATGATGCGGACAAGAAAGGAAGTGATGTCTCACAGGTTGAGAAGGTCAGGGACGAACTGATGAAGCTTCTTCAGGATGAATGCGAGCGAGAGAGCGTCATATGAATTCTATTTCGTTGACATTTTGGTACGGTAGCTAATATTTGTGGCTGCCTATCTTGTCACTTCAACGAAGCTTCAACGAGCATTCATCAGTATTGATCACAGTTGCAGCCACGCGGGACCTTTAAATATTAAAGAACATACATCGATGTGAGAAAGCTCAAATGACAATATGCTGACGTGAAATGATTAAAAAACACCGTGTCTTCCAATCAATACATTTGTATACCTTCCATCACTACGTGGCTCATGGTGCACACATATAAACCATTATGGGAGAGTATGTCTGTGTGACAGTAACATGTCGACACTGACACCCTCTGATATTTGAACATAAGACAATGGCATCTGGGGTTTATTTAGGACTTGAGTTCCATCGCTACTGTTTTCAGTATTTAACACTGACACGTTTACAGGGACAATACAATTACTTTTGGGACAGCCTTGATGAAGCCATGTCAACAACGAACACTCTGCTCCAAATTTCCTTGTCCCCTTTAATAGATAACCTGTTTATTCTTGCCATGCAATGGGAACATAAGAATAGATTCGTGCACGAACGCTGTTTTCGATTGTTTATATTTAAACGACGCTTTGTTGACTAACCAACTATCCGTTTCAAAAGTTGTTTCCCCGTCGCATTCCCTAGAGAGGCAAAGCGGAGATTGACGTCAAATGTCAGTGCACATTGCTCACACAAACAAGGAGAACAACAGCAATAGCTCTGATGTTCCGACATCAACGGAACCGTTAGAGGTGATTCTGTAATGTTTACCCAAACGTAGATTTAGCGTTGGATGATATATGTCATTGCCTTAATATTGAATTCAGAAGAATGTTTTGAGATTGTTACTGGAATGATTATGAGGCATCATTAAAACACTTGCACATACCATCTGTCACGAAATCATACAAACATTCATACCTTAAGAAAGATTCAGTTCCATTTAGCAATGTTGTAAAATCGGTAGAATGATCGGGCTTCTTATAGTGTATATGTCAATAGATGCCAATACAATAATGCTTATCAGAGCTTCCTAACTGTACATAGAGCATTGGCTTCAGGGTAGTAACGTTTTGTCACACTGTTATGTATTTTCTTCGAGAGACGTTGGTAGTGGTTGGTTCCCACAGTTTGTAAATAAAACCATTTTCCGTTTTCCTGCGTATGGATGCATTCAAAAGTACGTCCCTTCTTGTATGAGATAGTACCTTTGGCAATGATTGTAAAGGAACGGATCATTTTATCTGCCAGGTATACAAGTGTGTTCATGCTTCGTTCATCTTAACACGTAAACTTGGTGTTAACTGTCGGAAGGGACACAGTCTACATAAGGGAGATGGTTTCGGTACAACTATAGGATACGTTCTTTACTTTGTTTCCAGATTGTAACCGGTTATTCTGTCTTCTTGACATTTGGTAACCTGTTCCATTTTGACCCAATTTAAAATCTTCTTTAGGGTTATGGTTACACCTATTTTACTATCCTACACTTAGCATTTTGTAGGATTTTGGTGGGCTAAAAAACACATTCTATAGCTTGCCCTCCCACACGCTGTATGTTTACATGTATACGACTTCTTTACAAGTATATCTATATACAATGTATAGTTTTCATCACTTGGTAAAAGTAGGATGAATACTTTTTGATAGGTTATATCGCGACCGAGAACGTAAAATTGCCGATTTCTAACTTATTCTATTCTGTTATATTCTATTACCTTTCCCATTATTCTGATTAATGAATGTTCTAAATTTATTTTTAATGTTTGAACATAAAATCCATAAGAAATTAAAGGTTTAGCCGAACAATTGCCTCATTACAGCATTTTCCATGTAGATGTGGTAGATATTTCAAAACATTAATTTGTAATCTTGTGTATCATGTTATGACAGGATACATCTTCAAGGACAAATGTCTATGCATGTAATTTACATTTTGTATAACCTGTTATAATTAGGCTACCTGGCGTTTGTTGACCTGGTTTAACGTACCTGACAATTAGGGGAAACACAGACACGAGCAACGAAACGATACCACACTGAATGCGAATGAGCAGATGACCTGTGACGTTAAATGGCAAACTTTTTTTGTCTGCGTTGGTGTCCTGTTTCTTCGGGGAAAAGTGTGTAGTACTATTGTACCAGGGAACTATAAACAGTGCTGATATCGCAGGTCATTAGACAAACAGAACAAGTCAGGTAACATCATTTACATTTAAATTACACAGACATATATATAATGCAAATGTGTTATGTTATCTCCTTTTATGTTATATAATTAAACACATCCAGGTCAATAGGATTTCACTTTTTCTTGGCTAAAGGAAGGTGAACATTTCGTACTTCTTGACGTTATCTTGGGATGGCATAAGATTACAGAGAAAATGATTAAACAATGCATGACGATCAGACTTTATTAATCAGACATTTATGTGTCTGTTTCTTTCCTGTGGTTTCTTTCTTTCATAGTCCACAATGAGATGTTCTCTTATAGCGCTGACATGCCATGCATCGGCCTGACAAATATGTTCTTTTTTATACAGAAGCCATTCCGTGAAATAAAATGTATTGAAGGTTGTTTGCCGTCCTTTTTGTGATTAATATATGTGACTTTTGTATGGGAGAGTACTCAGTGGAACATATATATATATGTGATTGTCTCCCTTTCACTAACTGGAGACCTGTGGTATTGTTTCGTGAGTTAAAGCTATTGAGGAGAGGTATACATTATGGATTTCAATGACTGTGTTGGATTATCAAAGTTTTCATTCATTTACTGTAGCATGTTAATCACATGTAACTATTTCAATATACCGGCATTAGTATATATTTCTGAGATTTGCAAGGAAATAAATATGGACGAATTGATTTGTACATTGTATGTGTTGAAGGTGAGGTAGCTTTACGTCACGACACGATATTGTGCAGGTATTTTCACAAAGGCAGCCTTGTCTCGTATACGAAGACTACTAATTTAAACATAATGTACTGATTACCCATTCCGGTCTACCTGAACTTATATCCCATGCCACTGGGGATGGGAAGGTGGGTTTGGGGATCATTTCCAATTAATCACATGTTAAAATAATCCCTCCCTCCAAAGTTCCACCATATAAAACTGCACCGATATTAAACGACATGAAGATTAACCTGTACTTCAACCAAATGTGCATACTATGATCCTGTGTAAAATAGTAAAAGCGATCAATAGCATTTCCATAATCATCGAAATATCTGCTAAAAGCACAGTCCATTGTACGATTCGGACTCTATCATGATCATGTGTGTTTGAATCACTGTCAAAAAGTGATGATACCAGGTGTTCGCGAAAAGTTGAACGTATCCTGCTACACCGAACCAAATACCTGACACATGGTAACATGTTCATTTCCGGCAGTGTGGTGGTTATAATGACTAGTGTTACATCATGGGTATGTGTGTAAACCATTTTACGGACTTTGCTCTTGTCATCTATGGTTTACGCTGCAATTCGAAAGCACAAGCCAATATTTATCACTTAAAACGTTGTGATTCATTTAACCATTTTGATAGGGTTGGTTGGCTGATTGGTTTGTTGTTTAACGCCGCACTCAGCAATATTCCAGCTATATGATGGCGGTCTGTAAATAATCGAGTCTGGACCAGACAATCCAGTGATTGACATCATGAGCATCGATCCACGTAATTGGGATCGATGACATGCACCTTTTACGGCAAGCATGGGTTGCTGAAGACCTATTCTACCCGGGAATCTTCACGGGTCTATTTTCAAAGGGAGGGAGAGTGTTCGCAATGAGTTCTCTACCTCTTTATAACAACTTTGAACAAAGTGTTGCATGTCACAGACGTTTTCCGGGCACCCGTGTGGTGCTGAGCATGACAGAGTGTGAGATTCGAACACACGGTCATAAGTTTCTGGCGGGCCCAAGGAGTGCTCTGCACATCGATTTGAAGTACCTATGATGACTGGGCCATTAGTGCCCCGAATGTAAGTGATCGTTTATCCGGTGACAGAGGTAATATGTGTGGCCAAAGACGTTGACACCTAAATAAAATGTCCTGCCGTACATTATTTGATTTAATAATAGGCCAATAGTAACTTTGGCTGTTTAACAGCGAGATCCAGCTGTTAAATCCACAGATAGCAAATCCACCAATGTTAATTAATTTGTGCGGTTCTCATCTAAAGCTGGTCCTTATACAATAAAGTAAGATATAGAACATCACCATATATTGTAATGAGAGAATAATTGGTTAATTGTCGACATGATTTAATTTATTTCACGGCGTGCTAGCAGCTGAATTTACCTCGGTGGTGATTCCCACTGGCGTGACATAGTGATGAGAGACTTAGGAGCAGAATCATCGGAGGTCATCCGGGATTCGAACCCATGACTAACTGTGAAGAGGGCTCATGCTTAATGGAATTGTATGATTCCATTAACTGCAGCTATTCATCAAATGTATATTACTGCGATTAATGGGGGTTATCATTGTTCTACCCCCTTTTTACAGAAACGATGATTTATGAAATGCTATTTATCTCAGGTATTTAGTAGCGTTTCAAAGGAGTGTGAGTGAGTGAGTTGGCTTTGTAACAGTATTCCAGTTATATCACGGCGTGTCAGCTTAATGTGGGAGGAAAGCCCGTAGTGATGCAGGTATCATACGGTTACCACTTCGGTGAAACCAACGAGCACGGGTATGGTGCTGACAAACCTAGAAACATAATTGGGGCCAACCGGGATTCGAACCCATAATGATAGGTTTCTGGCGTCCCCAGCGAATCGCGGCGCCTTAGACGACTGGGCCACCCGTGCCCGCCGCGTGTCAAAGGAATAATGAACAGATGAAGAACTTAAATACAACATGATATATTCTTTCAAATATATTTAGACCAGTTACACCCTGACTCGGCCATCCTCAAGATCTGCATCTCTGGAATCTTTAAGTTTCGCCCATTCATCAAGTCAAGTTGAGCTGCGATGAATGGGGTTTAGCGACGCCGAAAAGACTATGCACTATATAGCGACGTGCATAAATGTATATTTCTTTATTTACATATAACCCCAGTTCTTATTTTATCCCCTCAATGACGACAAGCTGGATAACAAGTGCCACCTTTTAACATCTTTGGTATGACGCAGGAGGGGATCGAATCACTGACCTTCTTCTCTCTGCTGGACCACGGAAGCGGGTCTCCTGTCAAGGTCTTGTTGAGAGCACAAATGTCAGGTTTCATGTTCAGTCAGCATTGCACGGAAGTATTGGAGTTTCGAAAACAGCAAGAGCATGCCATTTGTTTCTCATGGGCGTTTCAGATTTGGTTATTTATACCATTGGCAGTTCAAAAATAGTGTTTTACCCGCGACCCATAAACAGCGATCTAAAATACGACACTAACCTTTTTCGTTGGCAGTTCCTGCAACATAGCAAAAAGAGGCACATCCTCATGTGACACTGCCGAGATGAAGTATACAATAATCAATACACACATCTAGACGGTGCGTCGCCTGGGATAAGATAAAGATGCACTTCTGACTTATATTCTTAATGTTATCTTGTCGTCTATCGTAGGTAAATTGTGAAACAATAATCAATGAATACAATGAATCAAAATAATTAAACATCAAATATGACTTGACGATACATAATCACCTTATGCCTTTTGTGACAGATGCTAACGGTGGGGCAGGATACGATCATTTCTTCTCGAACACCAGGGGTCATCACAATTTGATAGTGATTCGTAAACACGTGTTTTTTATTTAGTTGAAATCATGCAACAGACCCTGCATTTAGCAAATGTTTCTGAAGCCATATTTTAGAAATTCGTATGAATACCACACCTCAGTGACAGCTCTATCTAGTACAAAGTGCCAAGTGAACTGTACACATTAAGAACTGACACACCGAGAAACGTTTTTTTAACGTAAGACAATGGGCTTCCCAGTAAGTAGGTATCATATCTGTGTTTGAGGCTTATTAAAAGTAATTCCAGTCGGCAACCTCGTTTGCATACCTATCGGATCGTGATACCATGTTTATATGGCTGATTTACTGCAGTGACAATATCCATTATATGATAAGCTGAAGTAAATAATATATAAGGCAACTTTACTATTTGACGTGCCAAATTTCTGGAAAAAACTATTATCCAGTGGCGTATCGCCGAAAGATGGAAAATTCGTGGAATGCCGTTTACGATTGAGGATTAGATACTTCGTGCAGATAAACCAGTGTTATGAGATGTCAATTAATAAATGTGGTTTATGGATGGTCTTGTCAGGCTGAAATGGTTATCGAGACAGGGAATATATGTCCTCCTTAATACGTCCGTCTAGTGTATTATACAGGTGAATTGTCTTTAATCGTGATGGCATTCAGCATGCAGACACATTTGACAGGTGACCCTCAACCAGAGCTGCCCGCAGCATTGTTTCTTGCTTTGTGGAGTACCTTCATCCTTCAGAACCGTTGGTTCATCCTCCTGGCTCGTCTGTGACCATCGATTAGTGATATAAGCTGTTCCGAAAATAATATACCCGATAAATGAAACTTATGAATTGTTTGGAAAAGACGCGTCAGACATAAGTATAGAGATACAGATTCATTACATGGTATTGGGAGACAGTGTTATCTATGTTACTGGATGAGAGACCAAAATATGAAATCAACATGCAGTTTGCAAGAACCTGACACACGTAATCTTTTGGACTCATTTAACAAACCATTTTGCTAACTAAAAGCATAGGTCCAGAGTGGATTTGTGTCAACATAACACAGTCAATAATGGTCGGTGATTTAGTTGATTGCGCATCTTCGTAGCCCGACGGCATGGATCGTTGTTCATAATATCAGTCACTAGATTGTCTGGCCCAGACTCGATTATGTACAGGCCGTCGTCATGTAACTGCAATATTGCTGAGTGCGGCGTTAAGCAAGAAACAAACATACAAACAAATTCAACTGGTGATTATGTCCAGCACAAATAAAGGCAACAATCACGCAGTATGTGTATGCTCTACGAAGAAGTATCATATGTGTATTGAACACTCAGAAGAAGCATTATATGTGAATTGAACTCTCAGACGAAGTATCATATGTGTATTGAACACTCAGAAGAAGTATCATATGTGTATTGAACTCTCAGAAGAAGTATCATATGTGTATTGAACTCTCAGAAGAAGTATCATATGTGTATTGAACTCTCAGAAGAAGTATCATATGTGTATTGAACTCTCAGAAGAAGTATCATATGTGTATTGAATTCTCAGAAGAAGTATGATATGTATTTAACGCTCAGAAGAGGTAACCTCTTTGTAGTGACCTCTTAGAATTAACACGTGTGCAATGTGCTCCTGTAAATAACGTGTACACGGTGGGCTCCTGGAAGTAACGTGTACACGGTGGGCTCCTGGAAGTAACGTGTACACAGTGAGCTCCTGGAAGTAACGTGTACACAGTGAGCTCCTGGAAGTAACGTGTACACAGTGGGCTCCTGGAAGTAACGTGTACACGGTGGGCTCCTGGAAGTAACGTGTACACAGTGAGCTCCTGGAAGTAACGTGTACACAGTGAGCTCCTGGAAGTAACGTGTACACGCTGGGCTCCTGGAAGTAACGTGTACACGGTGGGCTCCTGGAAGTAACGTGTACATGGTGAGCTCCTGGAAGTAACGTGTACACAGTGAGCTCCTGGAAGTAACGTGTACACGGTGAGCTCCTGGAAGTAACGTGTACACAGTGAGCTCCTGGAAGTAACGT
The DNA here is from genome assembly GCF_023055435.1 of Haliotis rufescens. Lineage (NCBI taxonomy): Eukaryota > Metazoa > Mollusca > Gastropoda > Lepetellida > Haliotidae > Haliotis > Haliotis rufescens. The sequence continues at coordinate 9,317,558 of NW_025963791.1, read as the reverse complement.
GTACACGGTGAGCTCCTGGAAGTAACGTGTACACAGTGAGCTCCTGGAAGTAACGTGTACACGGTGAGCTCCTGGAAGTAACGTGTACACAGTGGGCTCCTGGATGTAACGTGTACACAGTGGGCTCCTGGAAGTAACGTGTACACAGTGAGCTCCTGGAAGTAACGTTTACACAGTGAGCTCCTGGAAGTAACGTGTACACAGTGAGCTCCTGGAAGTAACATGTAAGAAGTGAGCTTCTGGAAGTAACGTGTACACAGTGAGCTCCTGGAAGTAACGTGTACACGCTGGGCTCCTGGAAGTGACGTGTACACGGTGCGCTCCTTGAAGTAACGTGTACACAGTGAGCTCCTGGAAGTAACATGTACACGCTGGGCTCCTGGAAGTGACGTGTGCATGGTGCGCTCCTGGAAGTAACGTGTACACAGTGAGCTCCTGGAAGTAACGTGTACACGGTGGGCTCCTGGAAGTAACGTGTACACAGTGAGCTCCTGGAAGTAACGTGTACACAGTGAGCTCCTGGAAGTAACGTGTACACAGTGAGCTCCTGGAAGTAACGTGTACACAGTGAGCTCCTGGAAGTAACGTGTACACAGTGAGCTCCTGGAAGTAACATGTAAGAAGTGAGCTCCTGGAAGTAACGTGTACACGCTGGGCTCCTGGAAGTGACGTGTGCACGGTGCGCTCCTTGAAGTAACGTGTACACAGTGAGCTCCTGGAAGTAACATGTACACGCTGGACTCCTGGAAGTGACGTGTGCACGGTGCGCTCCTGGAAGTAACGTGTACACAGTGAGCTCCTGGAAGTAACGTGTACACGGTGGGCTCCTGGAAGTAACGTGTACACAGTGAGCTCCTGGAAGTAACGTGTACACAGTGAGCTCCTGGAAGTAACGTGTTCACAGTGAGCTCCTGGAAGTAACATGTACACAGTGAGCTCCTGGAAGTAACGTGTACACAGTGAGCTCCTGGAAGTTTCGTGTACACAGTGAGCTCCTGGATGTAACGTGTACACAGTGAGCTCCTGGAAGTAACGTGTACACAGTGAGCTCCTGGAAGTAACGTGTACACAGTGAGCTCCTGGAAGTAACGTGTACACAGTGAGCTCCTGGAAGTAACATGTAAGAAGTGAGCTTCTGGAAGTAACGTGTACACAGTGAGCTCCTGGAAGTAACGTGTACACGCTGGGCTCCTGGAAGTGACGTGTACACGGTGAGCTCCTGGAAGTAACGTGTACACAGTGAGCACCTGGAAGTAACGTGTACACAGTGAGCTCCTGGAAGTAACGTGTACACAATGAGCTCCTGGAAGTAACGTGTACACAGTGGGCTCCTGGAAGTAACGTGTACACGGTGGGCTCCTGGAAGTAACGTGTACACAGTGAGCTCCTGGAAGTAACGTGTACACAGTGAGCTCCTGGAAGTAACGTGTACACAGTGAGCTCCTGGAAGTAACGTGTACACAGTGAGCTCCTGGAAGTAACGTGTACACAGTGGGCTCCTGGAAGTAAAGTGTACACAATGAGCTCCTGGAAGTAACGTGTACACAGTGAGCTCCTGGAAGTAACGTGTACACAGTGAGCTCCTGGAAGTAACGTGTACACAATGAGCTCCTGGAAGTAACGTGTACACAGTGGGCTCCTGGAAGTAACGTGTACACGGTGAGCTCCTGGAAGTAACGTGTACACAGTGAGCTCCTGGAAGTAAGGTGTACACGGTGAGCTCCTGGAAGTAACGTGTACACGGTGGGCTCCTGGAAGTAACGTGTACACAGTGAGCTCCTGGAAGTAAGGTGTACACGGTGAGCTCCTGGAAGTAAGGTGTACACGGTGAGCTCCTGGAAGTAACGTGTGCACGGTGAGCTCCTGGAAGTAACGTGTACACGGTGAGCTCCTGGAAGTAACGTGTACACAGTGGGCTCCTGGAATAACGTGTACACGGTGAGCTCCTGGAAGTAACGTGTACACGGTGAGCTCCTGGAAGTAACGTGTACACAGTGAGCTCCTGGAAGTAAGGTGTACACAGTGAGCTCCTGGAAGTAACGTGTACACAGTGAGCTCCTGGAAGTAACGTGTAGACAGTCAAGATGTGACTTGTTTATATACACATGCACATGTTGTAAATATATTTGCGGGTTGTTTACATCATACTCGCGTCATAATATTTTTGCAAATTCATGTGCGCTATATAATGTATGTTGGCACAATTGGTTTTACACCATAACGACGTCCTGAAAGGTAGCACATCAGATGGTTTACTTGTTTGGATCTTGCCAAAACGTTGTGCAGGGTCATAGTCTACTGAGGTTAATGACATACACACTGCACATTACCGATATAGATAAACGCCACGCAACGTCTACAGACCAAGACGTTTATTGGCATCATATGTATAATTGTTTCTTGGGTATATTCCTCAGTGGAAAATAATCTATTTCAAAAGCAACTGACACGGTAACCAACTGAAAACCGCAATACCTTCTGATCTTATATATACACTGACTGCGGACATGATATATTCATATTTCATGGCATAACTTGACTATTTATCTTCTGAAAGTGTCAGTCATGCAATGACTAAGACTTAACTGTCTGGTGGGTGCTCTCTCTCTACTCGAACCCTGGAACAGGAACAGGTGGCCCCTCAGTGTTTGGCACCAGACACTCTCGCTGTTGGACCGCCTCCGTGGTCTTGTGGTAGAGCGTCCGCCCGGAGAGCGGAAGGTCCAGGGTTCGATCCCGGGCCGCGTCATACAAAAAGACGTTAAAAGATTGTACTTGTTGTTACCCTGTCTGGCGCTCGGCATTAAGGGGCTAAAACAAGGACTGGTCGGCTCGGAGTCAGTATACTGTGTCTGAGTGGGGTATTCATGTTAAACTGCGGCATGGTATCTCAGTGAGCTAGCACTATAAATCGGCATCAGTCCGGACTAGTACAAGCAGCCACACACACACATACACGTGCATGCACGTCGCTATATAAGTGCAATAATCTTGGACGCGACGTTAAACCCAATTTCACCTCACCTCACCTCTCGCTGTTGACTGTCTGTCTCAGGAACAAATATTTGTTCTTTCTGGCACACTTGTTTATTTAATTACCACAAAAGACAAGCAAATTGTCTCACATTTTATTATCTACCAAAGAGTATTGTGGTGCGTAAACGTGTTTTGTGGTGCTTTAATTTTGTGGCTTCTCTTTGATAACTTGTTGATGTTGTTTCCATGACAATGTGTTCAAATATCTTGACGCCATATTTCATTTTTCCTTGATTGCTGCATTCGTGCCCTCACATTTTATGTTTATGACATCCGTACTTATTTCTGATAATCATTATCGCTTGGGTAATTTCTCCTCTGCTTATAAAATTTATTTTTTTCTGGGTAAATATATATTGGTATTGGTATTTATTACAACCAGCGCTAACTACGAATGAGTTGTTATTTTGGTGTCAAATATATTGATAATACAAATTAAATGTATGTGGTATTGGTCGTGAATCAAATGCCTTCCTTCTGTATCAATACTCCAAGAATGAGTGTTAGATTATACGTTACTTTGAACAGTTGTTCAGTTATATCACTGCGTGTTAGCCGTGTGTAGGAGGTAAACCCAACGTCAAGCTGTTCCTTAGACTTTTTTCATTTTAGCGAAGCCAACTAGAATGGGTATGGTGCTGACAAAGCTACACCACCATGTGTTCATCGGCAGATAAACATTAACAAAGATATGTTCAACTTATCGTTTTGATTTACTTCTGTCATAAATGAGTAAAAATCGATGCAGATTTCCAAACTTATTGGCCCATATATTTCCTAGCTATGGTATGTCCACAAATGTAACTGCACATAAACCTTACCCTATGGATCACAACGAATACTCGATGACTTTGCTAGCAATTGCGGAACACGAAAGAACAAAAATGTGCGTCATCTCTTGTTGGCTTGAACATGACATCATAGCCAGAATAACATCTTTTATTACCCACGTGGTGAAGATACAGGTGGTAAGAAACTAAATCCGTACGTCACACGTGTGTCGTACAAGTTTGATATCGTTTTATGCGTTTTGATTGGATAACCGTGACCTCTGTCACACCGGAACTACTTTTTCATTCACAGAAAAATCGTGAGAGGTAATTCACTTTCGCCACTACATGACAGAAATAAAAGATCTCATGAAAGCTAGAAACTTTTATAAACACTTTATTAAACCAAACAAGACAGTCACACGCATCAAATTCGCTTTCCTTAAAGTTTCTATATTAGTTATGCATAGAGCTGCTACAGACATTATATAATCGAGCTTTAAGTCAAATACCATGATAGAAAGTCCACTCGTTCCGTAAAAATGGTAACAAACGAGAATGAGTGTAGCATTCTCTATATATGATGAGATGGTAATGTGACTGTGAACCTTCTAGCGCCTCACTGGCAGCTTGGGTTGTATATATACTCCCAGGGGAGATGAGAATGAAAAACGAGTATACACAGATGTGTATACTGTATATGGGCCTATTCCAAAGAGTTTTGTATATATCATTTTCGATGACGCCCTATTCATATTCTTGGTTATACCATGGATGGACCTCTGTGTCAAAACAATATTTATAATCATGGCTAATAATCACGGTAATAAAGTGATTAAGCCATTCCATCATGTCGCTTAATATACTGTGTTTGTGCTAAAGCTGTGCCTTCACTGACAATGTGTTGGGCAGTCTCATTAAATTCATTTCAATCTACAATTCATATTTATATATTGATGTGGGAAGTGACTGGTCTAGACTGCAGCAAACGAAGCCTTCTTTTCAGGCCAACCGACTCCATCCAAGCAAAGGACTCTGCAGAGTTGCTGATCTTCTCAACACACTGCACATTAACACGATGGTCGTTTAGATAGCCACTGAAACTGAGTCTGGGCCGATTTGATCAGGCACTTCGCTTGGTTGACACTCATTTCTCTCCCGTCCAGCAGCACAGAACCATCAACAAAATCAACATTGACATTAAGAGTATGTCCACATCCTTCGTTCTATTATTATTACTACTTGTAGTAGTAGTAGTAGTAGTAGTAGTAGTAGTACGCCATCTTTGTCACGACATCAACAGACAATGATATTTCTGCACCAAATTACAAAATCTGCAACAGAGTCCTCCATAAGAATTCGTGACATAACAGTGGAACATCTTTACTTATTCATAATAATGAATACAGAATATCAAGCTTTTACTTAAATCGTTCTAGGTTCATGCCAAACCAAGAATTTGCTTGAGCAATTATAAGAAAAAGAGAACGGAAAAAGAGCACTGGCATTATGTATGGTTTTGATCGTATCTGTAGGATGGCATCAGCTTACATGTAGGAAAACACCTTCTGAAGCAACAGGAATGTTTGACACTAATTAAATGCAAATTGAAAGACGCCATACGAAATTGAAGGCATGACACTCAGATGAAGAAATGTGACGTGACAAAAATACAATCATATGATCTGAATATTGATTGTGGCTAGAACAGTGTAAAATACTGTGACGGAGGCTTCGTGTATACTGTATAATATATACTCAATACAAATGTAATTCCGAGCCTAAAGTTTCAAACTTTTATCGACTTGTATTGATTATATTTGATATGAAAAGACATAAAGGCGATGTTCTATTTTTCATCCAAAAGCATTCTTTTTTATGTTTGTTAACAATAATAACCAGTGTCTTGTGGGTAAATAGAACAGCTAACAAGCTTCAGTGGCAGAGACGTCAGTTTGACGTCATGGTACGTCACGTCACAGTCATCTGCAAATCATTGATGCAATTTTGTTACAGAGATATTTCCTTGGATCTCACTCAAGCGATATCTCACGTGAAAGCCAGTTGTAGGTGGTAAACTAAATATACTGAACTGCAAGAGGACCGCATATACATCTATGATATGCGTGCTGGCAATGACATAAAGAAAAAGCGATTTTGTTTTAAATGTTTGGCATCAGGTGGTCGGGTGGTCAGGCTCGCTTACGTGGATGATGCATGTCATCGTATCCCAATTGCGTAGATCGATTCTCATGATGTCAATCACTGGACCGCCATCATATAGCCTGACTATTTCTAAGTGTGGTGTTAAACAACTAACAAACAAAAATAGAATAATATATTTTCACAACTATTTTACATCTAAGAGGAATCAGTTTCGGGATATACCGTGACTAATTATTCTCTGGCGTTGACGTTTATGTTTCTACGGGGTCCACACGATTTATACGACCTAACAACCGTGTACGATCCTCAACCTTTGGTCTTGTGGCGTACAAACCTATTCAGATAGTGAAATCCGGTATATGATGTTATTCACATATGTAACGTATACCAGTTACCATTGAACATGCTGGAAACTGAAGCATGTGTATTTTTCATGACACAACCCGTGCAATGGTCACAACATTTTATGAAACGACTGCGATTGTAACATCCATATCATGATTACAGTCTGTTTAATCGCCTCATAACCGTTTAGTCCACATCTCTTCAGTTCCCTCATCACCCAAACGTAACATAAAACCCAATTAAGTGATAATTCTTTTCATAAGTAGACATTAATCTCAGGGAATAACGTTAATATTTTGGCGTATTAATGGCCATTTCCAATTTGACCACATTTGAATAGCGTTGCGGAAACCACACTAATCATTCTGCACCTTAATATACCTTGTAATACCTGCCTTAAAGAATCATGAATGATTGGTTGGTTGGTTGGTTGTTTGACGCCACACTCGGCAATTTTCCAGCTATATAACGGCGGTCTGTAAATAATCGAGTCTGGACCAGACAATCCAGTGATTGAAATCATGAGCATCGATCCACGCAATTAGGATACGATGACATGCATCAACCAAGTAAGCGAGCCTGACCACCCGAGCCCGTTAGTCGCCTCTCACGACAAGCATTGTCGCCTTTTACAGCAAGCATGGGTTGCTGAAGACCTATTCTAACCCGGATCTTCACGGGTCTGTCCATATATGAAGATGATCTATATGTAGGTATTGGATCACTGAATCTCGTGGTCATGATTCCGACTGATCACTTGGCACTTTCAGAACGATGTGCTATGAGAAGTGGTGCAGTGGATAGAGCGGAGAGCGGAGGGTCGTTGGTTCGATCCCTTGGCCCTCATACCAAAAGACGGTACAAGGTTATAATTGCTGTTACCCCGTCGGTCGCTCGGAATTAAGGGGATAAAACAAGTCTGGCCATGGTCTGATCGGAGTCAGTATACTGGTAATGTGGGGTATTCGTGTTAAACTGTGGCATGGTATCAGCGGGCTGGCACTATAAATCCGGCATTAATCCCGACTTGTGCAAATATCAAGACACACACGTGCCTTCACGTGGCTATGAAAGTGGAACAATCTTGACAGCGACGTTAAACCCCATTTCATCCCAACTTTATCTGTGAGGAAAATGTGGAAAACAGAAATCTAATTATAATCTTCCTTAAAGTTTACTTTTCAACCGAGATTGTAAGAATGCTTTAAATTAATCACTGCTTGATGCAAACGCGAACTTATATCAGGGAACTGTGCACTCATCAAGGATCAACTTTTAGTTCCCTCATATATCAGTATGATAAGGGTTAGCTCTCACGTACTTGTGACGGGTGCCACTGGCGGGGCAGGATACACTCAACTTTTCGCGAACACCTGGCATCCCTATATAACAGTGGTTCATAAAAAAACATGATTATGATAAAGTTTTATGATTATGGAAAGGGTTATCTCGCATGTGGTTCGCGGTATCTCCATAGTAAGGTCACAAAACGATACATCCCTGGACCTTATCGTTAGCTGTGACTAAAAAATGGGGTGATCAAGCTCGGTGTCATCGTACATCCACGTCGTGGGACGTTGCTCATAAAGGTTGCTTGGTTGGTTTGTTGTTTTACGCCGCACTCAGCAATATTCCAGCTATATGATGGCGGTCTGTAAATGATCGAGTCTGGACCAGACAATCCAGTGATTGATATCATGAGTATAGATCCACGCAATTGGGATCGATGACATGCATCAACCAAGTCAGCGAGCCTGACCATCCGATCCCGTTAGTCGCCTCTAACGACAAGCATAGTGGGACCTTTCACGGCAAGCATGGGTTGCTGAAGAGCTATTCTACCCCGGATCCTCACGGGTCTGTTCATAATAGCAACGCTATATATACATAGCTAGGGGGCCGGTCGGGTAGCCTTGTGGTTAAAGCGTTCGCTTGTCACGCCAAAGACCCGGGTTCGATTCCCGACATGGTTAGAATGTGTGAAGCCCATTTCTGGTGTCCCCTGCCTTGATATTGCTAGAATATTGCTAAAAGCTGCGTAAAACCATACTCACTCACATAGCTAGTTTGCCTGGTTCAGACTCGACTAAGTGGAAGTAACACAAACGTACGTTAAAGGGATCATACAACTTATTAACATGGCAAATATTCAACTTTTATTTATTGTGTAGCGGCACGGCAACATTCAAGGCTGAACCAGACAATCTTGGCGTTGAACGTTTTTCGTACTATCGGTCACTGGTTTGGCTGATTAATAACATGATCAGATTAATAACATGCTGCCCTGGTGTTTTGGGGATACTAGCGCCCGAGTTCAAAGAAATTAACACGTGGTGACATGTGGTTTTGTCTTTCGAAGTTAAGCAACTTTGGTTACGGAGAATATTTGGATGGGAGACCTTGTACTTCTCTTCTTTAGTCCATTGTGAAATCCCTCCAGGTGTTTGTTGGGGCGAGGTCCAGTGTTCTCGTGCTGGTTCCATATATTACAGGAAAATCAGGCGTCGGGGTAACAAAGAAAGTACCATCCCATAAACATGATGTCAGCTTCACTCAGTATTTCCAACATCTCAGTGGTTGCAAACATCAGTAGTCTTCATCTACGCCGTCATCTTCGCAAAGGAAATCTCTGCCATCTTCTGTCTTGGTCCATGGATCTTCCAGATTGACGTTGGCTCTGGATTCAGGAACTGGCGGAACCGACTTGATGTCAGTCTTGACAAGTTCCTTCATTCTGGCTATCATTCTGATGTGATCTGCATTCTCAACAGGAGGATGAGTGTGCGGAGTAGTGGATGCGATGTGGTCGCCGATAGTGCTATATCTTCCATTGCAGCCAGGAATGACACACTTCCAGTGAACTGTAAGTTGACCCTATCGGTATCCATCCAGCATGAAGCACCTGTTGTAGTAACAAACTCAGCTCTCTGAAGATTTGCCATTTTGACGCAGAGTGTGAAACTTGCAGAGGTTTATATACAACATTGCGAAACAGAATAAGATGAGATGAGCAGGTCTTGCTAACACAACAAAAAACCCAGCTTAGGTGATCAAAGTAGAAGATGAGTAAGTCATGTTTATACAATCAAAACATGTATGGTTGATCAAAGAAGAAGATAAGTTAGTCATCAATCAAAGCCAGTTGGGTAATACCCATTGATATGATAGGGGTGGTACAACTGACCATTATAATTATCGTAGGCCATATGGGGTGTAGGCGATATGAGAGCAAACCGTACACAGATCCATTCGAGGGGTAATAACGGTGTGAGCGCTTTAAGCACACAGCAAATGATGGCGTATTGCGCTTTACAAATATCCATTTAGTATTTTTGTTATCTTTTATCTGATTCTCTCATGTGTTTTGAGCATACTTTCTGCCGTTTTACTCCAATGACGTGGGACGTTGCACATGCTTTCGGGGGCGTGGGACTATTTGCAGTCCTCCGCCATATAAAACTGTAATAAAGCAACAAGTAAATGAGCACAATACGTGCAATTTCTATTTCGATGCATGGCCTCAGATTCTTCTTTGAACATGTCCTTTCCCATTTGCTGTAGAGGGTCGATATTAATAGTTATAAATAGCTAGAAGTTCCACTAATCTACTGCTTAGCGGAACAGATGGAACATGGAACACATATGTGTAAGAGAAATCTCCAATTAACTCTTGTAATTATTTTGTATTGGCAGATTACAGGAATGTGCGTTTGACAGGATGGAATAAAGGGGTTGCATAGATGTGACGTCATGTTACCTAAGTGCGTGTGGTCACGGAAATCATATAATTATATAATCCAGAAACAGATCTTTAGATCATTTAATGAACAAAAATAATGATTGATGCCATCGCTCGAATCTCTAACTATGTCCTTCTACCCAATTAGCGTTGACAAAGACGTGCATCTGTATTCCACGATGAATTGTTAAGTCAACACTGTAGCTTGGGGATCCTGCTTTCTATAGTGTTTGTAGAGTTAGGGATGCAACACATTTTCCTGATTAAAAAAACATGAGTATCATAATTGTTAATCATATCCTCGTTAAAAGAGTAAAAACATTAATCTCAGCTTGTGATATTTGAAGAGAAACTTGGGTTTCGCATGAATATTGGGAAAATAAACGCGAGAAAACCCTTTCTATAATCCTATGAAAAAACTGATCAAAGAAACAGTCCATTTGCCATTCTGAATATGTCATAAGCATGTATTTATAAATCTCGATCAATAGTGATGACTCCAGGTGTTCACGAAAACCTTAACCCTGAACGTTACCATTCCCATTTAATTGTCTGTATTAACAAATGCCTAATTAACACAGAGTTCCTTAACATTGACCTCCTTTGAGATGGGATAAAGAATGGTGAAACTACGGTTTCTAACAAGTATACCCAACGTGCACTTAAAATGAGTACATGTGAATCTGCTGAAGATCATATTAGACAGAACATTGATATTACGACTTAGTTATTTTAATTAACGATACTGTCAAAACAGCAAACCAGTATCTCGGGTTGTCAGTTGTCCCAAGTTTCCCAAACATGCCCGTCTCACGAATCGACAGAAGAAACTTTATGTTATCAAGACCTGAAATGCAGAAATCTGAGACTCGAAAAGAAAGGCAACACTTTTAAGTAAACTTTAGGAAATGGTTTCTTATATAGCGTTGACTAAGCCTAAAATTACAATTGCAAGGAGAATGACAGCTGAGAGAACCCGCAGGACCAGCATTATTTTCATTTATTAAGGAGAGTGAAATTTCCAAGATATTGAAATAAAAAAGACCTATTGTTATTTTTTTTCTTCACCCATGATATTGTTATTTCTCGTTGATTATAGGAAGGCAAAGAGCAAAAGCCGTTTCTTAAGGAAGCGACATCCAAGACTCGCTTACAAAGCCTTGTATCAAGTTCCTGATTAAGCTGAAGCTGTGGCATTTTCTCTCTCAAGCTCTCAATACCACCAACTGTCAATTGACTGGCGCCTGAAGAGTTCCAACAGGTACATAATCGAATGAGGATAGACGATAAAAATCAGTCCAGTAATTCTTTCGATTACTGTCGAAGTGACTACAACGACAACCCTTTAGTCTACTAAACAGTCCTGTATTACTGAAATAAAAGCTGAATACTGGGAACTTTAAACTAAACTGTATTTTCTAAATAGCACTCAGGCAACACGCCACTGACAACTTTAATCCATGTATCATGTTCCTAAATCCGCATGCGGTGCAGAGCAGATCCGATTGAGCCATGCCTTTGCAAGGGAGGCTGTATGGTATAAAGGAGACAAAGGCTTAAAGGAACCGTCTTGCCCATCATGTCAAGCCTGGTAATCTTGGGCTTACCATGCTTTTATGGTCGTGATAGCAAAAGAGAATATAGGCACCTTGTGAATGTGCATGTATTACCTGGACGTGTTAAAATGGTAATAGAGTTGAAATAAGATGTGATGCTATCAATGGAATTTGTTTGAGACCAGCCAATTTCATTCTGGTTCAACGACAAACTGAATCAGGCGACAATGTTTTGTGCGTTACGTTCAATATGTTTTAGCACAAACGATACATAAATGAAACAAGCATTTTTTATAAGACTGTTTTGTATCATTAAAGCAGAGAGGATATTCCATAAAAAGAATTAAAAAGAGTAACCTAGGTTTTATCTTCGTTACGTTTCGCTTTGGATCCTCTGAGGAAAAATGAAATCGTCACATATCAGTAATTAATTTTAAATGTCCTTTTTTATCTTTGTTTTATAATCGAAAGAAAATAACCTGTTTTCCCCTCCCATGAAACGCATTTACTGTTAGCAATATTTTCCGTAGGTGAGTAACGATACACACAAATATATTCACACTAACGAGTTTGCCCCAAGACATGATTTGACCTTTGTTGGCCATTATGATCATTTGATCACCGTTCTCCTTCGAATATTTAAAGAACATTATGAATTTTGTAACTCGCCTTTATATCAACAGACACATACCATCCCGTCGACACCCGTGAAGATACGGGTTGGTCTTCAGCAACCTATGCTTGTTGGAAGGGGCGAATTTGCCTGTCGCAAGATCGATAGAGGCGACTAACGAGATCGGGTGGTCAAGGCCCGTTGACTTGGTTGATGCATGTCATCGTATCCATATTGCGTGGATCGATGCTCACGATGTCAATCATTGCATTTTCTGGTCCAGACTTGTTAGGTCCAGATTCTATTATACCGTCATATAGCTTAATATTGCTGAGTGTGTGGCGTTAAACAACAAACAACCAAGCAATCCCATCGAGACAAATGTCCAATGGCATATGTGTAATAATCCAAGTAAGAAAACCTGACCTGTCGATTCCTGTTAATCACTTCTTATAAAGGCATGATGGACAGAGGACCTACATATTTCGACCCGGAATTTACGGTGAAAATGACCTGTGCATATGAAGGCACGTACACTAACCCTGATGGTCAGTGTAATTGACCATTACTATAATATTGTGATACAATCCATCCCTTGACATGACAAGTACAAGCTTTTGTTTATCGAATCAGTTTAATTTACTGTAAAAACATGCAATTATGAATTAATATACTGTAGAAATCGAGACCAATGATTGATATAATGAGTAACATTCCACGCATTTGGGTGCGATAACACGCATTCAACCAGCCCCTGGCCCTGGCTACCAAAACTGTGTGTCTTACAAGCATAGATTACTTGGGACCTACATATTTTAACCCAGAATCACATGGTGTCTACAACATGCCAAGATGATATGATAAGAAGTATTGAACAGATTGTGGCTTTGGTCAAACTAGGGCAAGGTTGGTCAAGTATGCGTATGCGCTGCATGTCAACGTACATAGTTGTGTACCATTGTTATATGATCCACTGATATTGAGGTTTGATATTAGGTTTGTCAGCACCATGGAAATGATTATGCCTATGTTAATGACTTCCACAAAGTTTTAAACATGTATAATTAACGTCACTTTATCTCCTACATAAAGCTTACATACTGTACACACAACTTACCTAACCACAAACAAACAAAAACTACAACATGACAAAGCAATGGGTATTGACCTTAATAATATCAATTAACATCATTCATAATCACATAGAGTATGCGTCAATGCATATCCATTTGAGATTGAACAAAAGAAAAGCTTTCAAATTGACTTCTAAGATTCTATTACAATTGAAATTCACACAATATACACTTTGATATTTCATTGAACATGTTTCCAAACTTGGCAAGCAACAGTAAAGACTAATGGTTTAAGGTATATATAACAGAAAATACTAACATGATATTGTATTGTAACGTTCGGCATTGCACACTGACCAATGTGAGTCAATGTCCAAATGTACACTTGTAAATGTATTACGGTCAAAGGCCTTCCTAAATAAGTATTAATAAACCGAACGAAACTACGTTCACAATTTAACAACCCTTATGCGTCCTGGGTAGTCTTAACGAGGACTTTGATGAGCCTTTAATCTTTAGGCGGCGGATGTCTGTTTTGTCGTCATGGACGATTCCGCGCGAAGTGTAAAACAAACACGTGAAACAAAAATAAATTTAAGAAAGTCATCTTTGTAAATCTCATTATCATGTCTTTTTTCAACGTTGTCATAAAAATTTAACCCGTGGGAAATCGGGCTTCACAGAGATAAATGTGTTTTATTTCTCATAATTATTCTCGTCAAGTTAAATTCAACTATTTGTAACGTTAATGTCATCGTCTTCGCCAGTTGCCAACGTTTAATTGAATCATTTGAATACATGTGCACATTTGAAGATACGGATTTAGTTTTACTCCTGATTTTAATTCTATTTGGAGAATTTTATATTGATCACGAACAAACAGTAAACATCGATCATAACGCAATGTTCATTCCCGATAGATCGGAGACACGTGAGATTTCTGAAACAGCGCCAATTCACATGCAATTTCGGTTTCATGCATATCTTCAGTTTATTGCTAAAATATTATCTATTATTTTCACTTAAATAAACTCATGTGCTTGATAAATTTCAGAAACAACAATACATTTCTGTTTATTTAATACCAAGTGTCTCGTACACGTGATGTAATTCATCATTGTAACAGGTATAATTAATTAAATGGCAACAAAATTCCGGATCGGTCATTTACCATTGGTAAACCCTAATAATCATTTATGCAATACATTGGTTTGCCACTTACAATAAGCTAAATGATAAACATAGTTTACACTGTACATGTACAGTTTACATGCCAAATAAAAGCGGCAAACCCCTTTTCAAAATCCTAAAAATCTACGATGACAAGCAATTACCTTGTTTTCACGTCGGAGTAGATGATACGCAGTCTCCGATCCTGTCCACCCTACACATTCAGTCACCGCTTACGAAAAAGTCCAGTGATGTATCTATTCGTGACTTTACTGTGGTTATTTTTACCGCCAACCACAAGCGATGAAACTCTTTCCATAAACATAAGAAATATTTGCTAAAAGCAGAGTCCATTGTACGATTCCGACTGTTTGATAAGCGTGTGTTAATAAATTACTATCCAGAAGGTATGAAACTAGATGTTCGCGAAAAGATGCGCGAATCCTCCCCAACAAGACGCACTCGTCGCAAGGGCATCACGTAAACATATCGTCAATTCATATTTGATGTTGAATGATCCTAATGTCATCTATTCACTAATGTTATACACGAATTTATGGATCGAGTTTTGATGAAGATGTGTAATATTATGAAATGTTATGTGATCCGTTAATTACATTACAGCCAAATACCAACATTGTCTCCATGACAAGGTGGGATAGGCAGAATGTTGTGTAGATGTTACTGGTTCGTGCATCAAATCGTAAAGTCAGACGTTGGAAGTTGAAATCTCAAACGGTTCACAAGGTTATGATGGATATGGTGTCAGTTGCCACAAATCAGTATAGACCAATGGGACTACAAAACAATGTTCACAATGTGCTATGGGACTGATTTATTCCTCAAGTTACTATTTTATTTCAAAGGTACATTTTCAAGAATGATTATATTTAATGTATATGTCAAGTGAGACTGGGGGCGGTCGGGGAGCCTGGTGGTTAAAGCGTTCGCTCGTCACGCCAAAGACCCGGGTTCGATTCACAACATGGTACAATGTGTGGAGACCATTTCTGGTGTCCCCCGCCGTGATATTCCTGGAATATTGCTAAAAGAGGCGTAAAATCATACTCACTCACTCAAGTGAGACTGATAATAATAAAGGACGATTTGTAGAGATAAGTAGAGATTCAACGTGATCACGTGGTGAAAACTGGATTGGCTCAATTATAGTAGTCACATTATCCTGAAACATGAATACTTGTTAAAGCAGAAATGTTCTCCTCATGAAATTAATCGAGTAAACAAATATTCTTTAACATTATATCAGCAATGTTCCATCTTTTTGCATTAATATATGAAGCAATTTGGGTTTTATGTATTCCTTCAAAATGTAAAATGGTAAACGAGATGATGCTATACTATTTGGAGTCGAAATAACATATATATATATATATATTAGCTAACTCGAATACCATGAAGGCACCGTCATCTGGGATTTGTTAAAAGTGTTCTAAGTACATGTATACTATGTTCGTATATTTACTTTTTTCATAAAACATAAAAGTCCTTAAAGATAAACCTTACAAAATACGTTATTTGAATGATTGAAATGTCACTCCTTTCCTACAGACCATAAAGGCAAAGATCACAATATCTGACAGACCGAGCAAAACTGCACTCGGTTTCCCTATCTGACATAGAAAGCGAAAGAATAATAGTATTACCCTTCCTGACAGTCTAAGCGTAATGGTTCTTGTAATATCTCCGTTGTCTTCCTATTATACATCCTTTCGTGCAAACGTATGGATCAACAGGATCTGCAGTGTAACAAGTACGGATTTCGGAACACGATGCTTGGATTATAGTTGTCAGTTGTGTTAATATAATAATGTTCAGCTGAATACAAGGGTACAGTGCAAGAATTCTGGTCATGTCTTGCTGAATGAAGTCCTGCCAATGTAGTCACTTTTATTGTTCATCGAAAGACTTGCAGAGCAGACTGTCATAGTCTCCTTATATTTAATTATGTAGCTCTCGGCTACACTAACGGCTCCAGTCTCATAATAAAATGACATTTAACAGTACTGGGAACTTAATGGGACAATTACAATGATAACTCCTGAAATGTTACTCGTCAAAGAAATGCATGGGCTTTGTAGGCTAGTTGTCCCTTTCATATCAAGAAAGACAGTGCGCTGTTTTCCCTCTCTTTGCCTTCTCCTGATTAACGAGAAATGGTACTATAACCTAACAAACAAAATGACATTGAGTAGTTTATCCCTTCAAACTTTATTGTTGCAAGTGTTGCTGATTCTACGAGTATCTCCAATACAGTAAGCGAGGTCAATGGCTTACATGCACTTAAAAATAGTTCCGATTATGCAGATAAAATACAAGTGATTCACTTTGTTTTCGAATCTCAGATTTTATTATTGCCGGTTTTCTGACGCAACGATTTTTGTTTCACTCCTAATTGTCCAGGCAGAAGTGTAAACCGGTAATTTCCATCAGAACTGGAAAAGACAAGATGATAAATTTCCTGGATTGGCAGTTTCATTTAGTAAATATCCCAAAAAACAACCAAATTACTGTTTTGTTCGAATTTCCATGTTTCTTGCATACTCTCCTTAGTATAGTTGTGGAGGGATGGTGCATCCACTGTTAATTACATTCATCATCCAGATATCCCGTCAGACAGAAACACGACTAGCTGTCGGTACTTATTTACCGTTGTGAGTTTTTTCTGTGTATATGCTATGTTAATAACAATCTTTTATATCTACGTTTACTTAAAAAAAGACATTAAAATGATCATCATTTTTCTATTAACTTCATTGATAAACGAAACATACTATTTTGCTTTGTTATTGTAATTAGTGTTGTACTTGTGACAAGTACATCGTGTAAAATGCGAACGTTTACTCGAATGAAAGACATAAACGTGCAGAGGAATAAATTGCTGGCATCATTTTTGAAAAACCCCAAAACATAAAACTCAGTTACACATACAGTCTTTACTGGTTCCCTTTCCCCAAGGACCACCCGCCAAGCTAATGGCCGTAACCTTCCCCCCCCAAAAAAAA
The DNA here is from genome assembly GCF_023055435.1 of Haliotis rufescens. Taxonomy (NCBI): domain Eukaryota; kingdom Metazoa; phylum Mollusca; class Gastropoda; order Lepetellida; family Haliotidae; genus Haliotis; species Haliotis rufescens. Next base: position 9,300,067 of record NW_025963791.1, on the reverse strand, counting down.
CAAAACAAAAACAAACAACCCCAAAGGAGTGATCTATAAGATTAATCGTGACTGTGGTGACTCGTACATTGGTAAAACATCCCGCTCAGTATATATCCGCATCAAAGAACATAAAGCTTCAACAGCCAAAGCAGACAGCAAATCAGCCCTCTTAGACCGCCAGCAACAGTTCCCCAGCCACCAAATTCAATTTGACAAAGTCCAAATCCTCTCTACCAAACATAAGGACTTCACAAAAGGAAAACTCTCGGAAACCCTAAAAATCCACCGTCACAAACCTTTGATGAACAGAGATCAAGGGTATTACATCCAGTCTGCCCGTGGATATCTAATCAAGTAGTAGACTCCTTCTATTTGTATCCAATCAGTTTGTTCAACTATTTTAATTAGTATCCAATTCTTCTTCAACTTCTTAATCCTTACCGAGAGTATATCTGGCTTCATTACCTGTGTCCTATTTCTTATTCTAACTGTACATCCGGCTTCGTCCACTTATCTGTGTGCTACTTGTTGTCCATTACTTGTTGTTAATGTTAACCTGCTGCTAATCACAACATGTCATGTATAATAAGTCGTAAAAAGGCCATTGAAGATGGTCACTGAAATTCTCATAATAATTTAGATAATGATAGGGTAAGCTCAAGGTTCAATGATTTGCATCTGTCTAGTATACAAAGGTATGAGGCCAACATATTGTTCCATTGTTTAATTCGAGTGACGTCAACTTGTCTTGATAAATTTGGTAAATATAATACCAAAATAAATATGTTCAATTGCTGAATTCAATTTAAACTCTCCAAAGATTGATGGTTGATATTACTGCAGAAGAAAAATCTGCCAGAAATTTCTATAAAAAAAAAAAATACTGCCAGACATTTCTGCAGAAAAAAAAAAATTTCTGCCAGAAATTTCTGCAGTAATGCATTTTCTGAGCCAATGTTTGAGCTTGTGAACACACTGGGACACACATTATTTGGATTCGACTCCTCGAGAGCTTTCCAATGATATGAAACATGTTTTTGTAGCTCGCTTCCTTCTGTGTGGTCAAGGTCGGACTCCTGGCCATTCCTAAGTTGTCCCGCCCTGATTTTCACTTTGTGAGAGTTCATAGGGCCAAACTGAATGAGCGTCGGGGCCTGGGGCGACGTCCTCACAATGTCTGTCCCTCAGTCTTTGAAGGTTCACACTCCAATGAACTCTCACAAGGTGAAAATGAATTCGTATACTGTGACTATTCTTTCCTACGATCTAGATCTGTACAAAATTCTAGTTAGAACGTGTGACTTCTTGTTTACAATGTCAGCCATACCGCCTGTATCGCTGAATGAAGTACTTCCTCAACAGGTCAGGTGACATGAGCGTAGGCATGCTCACAGTGACATCTTTGGTTGTTTGTTTGCAGGAAATATATTCAAATGCTATCATTATTTGATGTGAAAATATGTTAACAACTACCTTAGTAAATCAGTCACAGTGACAACGCGTCGGAATACATTTACATCAAGCACAGGACGTCAAAGTGGCCGAAACGACAGACGTGACGGGCGAGAATTTCGAAGTTGTTAATGAACCTGTGGTGATTACAAGTGTCCGTCAACTAGATACTAAAGTATGTTCATAGATTGCTGTAGACTATCACTGTGAGTCTACACACGGATCGTATCTATACTACGATAGTTTGGATGCGTATTTCTTCGTTTTGTTCTCTAGGATTGGTCGTAGCGAGGATATCTTTGAACGGGATTGCAATTAAACTCTCCGACTTATTCCAATGCATGATAAAACTCTTATTTCAAGATTAAAGGGTCTAAATAATCAGAATAAAGGCTTCTGTATTTATTCGTGCGAGGGAACTCCAAGGGGTTTCCCCAGTAATGTGGAAGTAGTTCGTAAGTGTTTACGTCATTTCAAGAATTCAGTCTCGTGAAAAACGTATGAACGTCAAAAGAAACATCTAGGCCCTCAAAACTCGAATCAAAGTTCAGTCTCCAAAGATGCCTCTAAATCAGCTTTATCAGACCCGTGACAACCCACGCCACAACATTTAGTCGGATAAAATGAAATCCCTCACCACCAACTTTGACTCAAAGACTTCAAAATCAGAAAACTACAAGAAGCCATCAACATCAAAAGACTCCAACCGTCGATCAACCGTGACCAAGGCTAGTACATACCCCCAGCGTACCATCAACTCATCACCGACCCCAATCCGTCATAATCCTGTTGTTTATATTACTGGCTTCATTCTTTTGTTTATATTACTGACTTCGCCGGTAATGTCTTTACTTCCCCTTTTTGTGTACATAATTAGCTTCCCCAATCCCGTATAACTACATCTGATATCTACTCTGCATATCACTTGCTTGATCACTGTGTTAGAACCTACACCGAAACGTCGCTCTTAATTGTAATAAAGAAGTTGTTCATCAATAAATCTTATCCTTACTTAGTGCTCCAACTTCTAAATGCCTATCAAAGAAACTATACTATTAGTTCATTAATTTGATGTTAACAGACAGTTTTCAGATCATAACACTACTGTATGTAAAAATGCGAATTTAAATACAAATAATCATATACCCCTTTATTATTCTTCCTAAATCACACTCCTCTTTATCACCTGTCATATAGTAAAACATATAAGAGATTTGATGTGTTGTCACACATGGCACAGTGGTCGAAAATGATGCAGCATTTATTAGGATCAGACACCTGTTATCTGTTCAAAATCGTTATGGATAGTAGTGATGTAATCATAATGCCGCTTACAATAGCCCCTAGAGTGAACACAAGGTATTTGCATGTCATCCAACCTGACCGCGGGTAACGTTGTTCGTAATATCAACTTGTGGTTTATCTGGTCCAGAATTAATTATTTGCAGGCCATCATGATACAGCTGTAATATTGTTTATCACAGCATTAATCTTGTATCGAGATCAGATATGTTTAGCTGCACCTACAAAACCAGATATGTTTTAAATTTAAAACTAATAGCCTGAATTGATTCTAAGAAAAATACCTTGCAACAATGTATTTTTTGTGGCAGACAATTTCTTTTTTCCCAACAGTCTGAAGCATAGTTTTTGTTTCAAGCAATATCTGTAAGTGTGGTTGGGATACGTACATGAATACTCCCGAGGCATTGATGTTGTAAAGTATCTCATCACATCCGACACATGCCACAAAACCATTTCTCATCAAACACAAATCTGCGATTAAATTGTAAAATTCATTGTCATCAAGGGAACTTAGACAGAGATACGCCTCCATCACGCTCGTTTACGTTTCAACACAATGAGGTTCTGACAGTAAAACTTGCACACTTAACTTAAGTCTCGCTGCATTACACTTTGTTTACGCGGAGCTGGTTTTACATTTGACACGAAATAATCCTTAATATATCGAAAAGAAATACGCAAAAGCTTGATTTCTGAAATACATGACTGTCTGAAAAAGAAACTTCAAAACACCCCAGAATAAACAACAACAATTATATTTTCAATTGCCCCCCCCCCCCCCCCCAAAGATAAATGTTTTACTTGACCATTGACCTTTCTGAATAAGGTCTGTTAGTCTACTGAATCTTGTGAAGTATGAGGTACCACCTTTCTCATGATTACATCAAAGGCTTAGATCTGATAGGACTTTGTAATTACAATGTAAGAAGGAACGTGGACATGTTAATTACATATTCCTTTTGTAAATCTGAACGTATGTACTCTGGAGTTGGAATTTGCTTTTATAAAAACGACCTAATGAAATGTTTTGTCTTCTAACATATTGGGGTAAGACTATGGTAAAATATGTTCCTTAAGCAAGTATGCATGTACTGGTGTTCTTGCCTTGCATGTTTTTATAATTGCAGTTTTCAGACAAATTTGATATGTATTAAGAATGTATTGGAAATAGGCAAAGTTATCCAGTGACAAAACAACTTCCCACTCCATTGGGCCACTAAGGTCAAGACATGTATTGAGACCCGTGAAGATTCCGGGGTAGAATAGGTCTTCAGCAACCCATGCTTGCCGTACAAGGTGACTATGCTTGTCGTAAAAGGCGACTACCGGGATCGGGTGATCAGGCTCGCTGACTTGTTTGATGCATGTCATCGATCCCAATTGCGTGGATCGATGCTCATGACATTAATCACTGGATTGTCTGGTCCAGACTCGATTATTTACAGACCGTCGTCATATAGCTGGAATAGTGCGGCGTTAAACAACAAACCACCACCAACAACAACAACATGTATTGAACATGGACCAAGCTATCCAGTGACTAAATAATCTACACCATCGAGCATGAGATACAGGAGACTTCTCATGAACCAGAATCCCCTGTATCAGTCTGCTTGTGTGCCTCGTCCACAATAATCAAGAACAAAAACTGCCTGTGTCACGACTAATTGGCTCCACAGATTGTAGCCATGTGAGCCAAGGAACTTAGGTTGTAGCATTTTAGCTTCTCCCGGATTAGTGACTTGGTTTAACGTAAGCGAAATAATGGAGAACAGTCCATTCCGCTTTTCCAAAGTAGAACGAAACCTGTGTTTTATTATTTAAAGTACTCTGTGTGAATGGGAACTGGATGTCGTTACACCGCAAGGGACCAAGGAAATGTGTGTACACGTTATTACTATTTGCTTGTTGCTGAAGATGTTAACGTCGTGTCCAGCTCGTTAGAATAATCTTTAAACATACCCATTAGCAGTAAACATTGGGGTCATTGTAATGAAGCCAGTTACTACAGTAGGGAGGTACAAACTAAATACATTCCATCATGAACTTAGCTGTGTCTGTTTCAACAATTTGAAAAGAATGGATGATTAAAAGAATTTGATAGATCCAAATATGATACACGAAGATGTTGAAGTGTAAGATACAATGTACTTCGTAACGAGATATTCGAAAGATCGCCCTCTCCTCACAAACAAGCCATGTTTCTAGTAATAGTTAATATGGCTTCCTTTGGTTGTCATGATCAACAAATCTTTCTTAGATTTGCCTACGGCGATTCTGAAATCCTAATTCGCTTTCAGTCATACATTCACAGTACCTCTAAGTGAGGGATCTTCTGGGAATCGAATAAATGTAGCTTTGTCTCTGCAAGAGACGCCTTTATCCTCAAGAAGGAGAAAAAAGTAACCTAGATCAATTTACAATATGTAGCAGAATATTAGTCATTGTAAATATTTATAGAAAGTACTGGACGGATAATAACCATGAATATATGACACTTTTTATGGATAGCGACTTATTTTATTCTTTGTACGACACGACGTATCAGAGGTGCCTGGTAAGTGCATCGAGTAAGATATATATATATATATATCTTTAATTATAAAGATAACAATATAATGATAAAGTCTCTCCAATGTACATTGTATGTGTTTCCACAGTTGCAAAATATCTCATTTACACATCCTCTGGGGTCATACAAACAACCCAAGAAACCCAGCAAAAAGGTCCCATTTCCATGTCCAACCAGCCCCATCAGCATCCCATACCAAGGCCCTACCAGTCAACAGATCAGCAGACTGCTCACCACAACAGCCAATATAGACGTGACCTTCATTTCCGACAGGACACTGAAAAACATATTAAACGCCAACGGTACCACATAGTCCACCCCAAGTCCCAGAGAGAATGTGTGCATGAGATATCATGCAACTGTCGACACAAATACATTGGAGAGATTTCACGCCCCATACACTAGTGTACTTAATTAATCCTGTTAATCTCATGCATTCAAAGACTTCTGAAAATAACCAGTGACCAGAAAATATCAACGAAGAGCCCTGATGCATTAACGTGTCCATTACTTGAGTTACCAGTATATGTTGCTGTTCATTATGATTTCGTGTGTGTCAAGATGTATGAAAAACTAGCAGTCGTTTTCAGAAATGTTTTACAGTGTCAGTAAAAGATAGATGCACGACTAAACATTGCCAGTCTTTGTACAATGTATGTGATGTATACAGAATGTAAAATGTAATATTGTACGGCTTAACACTTTTCCCTGATCTCTGTTAATTCTCTAAAAAATTTGTTATAACTGTCATCCTTTATCGGATTGTTAATATTAAGAGTAGACTGCCGATAATAACCAGGAAATAGGAAATAATAAGTTGTAATATAACGTCACATCAACCATGTAGTGACCAGAGCAGTTATATAAAGATATGTCACTAATTATAAGGATAACATTGTACACTATTACCCAGATAAAAGTAATTGAAACTTGAAGACTTTCGGACTTAACGTTTCCCCAAAGATTTTGAGCAATGAAGTGCGTGAAAATGAATATTCCAGGCATAACGCTGCAGGGATCCCAACAGTGGACTCCCCACCAAATAGTGATCATGGAGCGAACCAGTAAGCATTCTGGTACAGTCAACTGTTACAAGTTTTCTCCCCTGGGCGACCTATGCCAGATACATGTATATGTTTACATCAATGTATGTTTACAAAACCTTGTTTCATCTCCCTCGAGGTTCTGACTGAGCTGTTTCATCAAGTTAGTGTTGGGAATCTTGATTTCAGAGCTTTCATGTTAACACTGATTATAATCACTGGGGACATTTCTTGGGAATGAGATAATTGATTTCAAAAGAACTGGTATTTAATGGTCCCTTGGAATGAATTAAAAGCATTTTGTGAGGGTTTAACAAGATTACAATTACGACATTGGATCATTTCTTTGGATAAGGCTTGTAAAAACTTGTTTTGTTTCGATAATGTGCTTGAGTAGTGAAATCTGGACAACCTCAAAATAACTATTATGGTTAGGTTTCTCATGGTATTGATGTGGAACAAGATCTGTGGGTCGGATATAGTAGAGCTCAACGCATATAATAATCTATATCGACATCTTTATGTAAGTCGTTGAGTAAATACACATCATAAATGTATTTTTATTAACTTTATATGAAGTAGTATAAATATATTTAAAAAATTATAAAATACATTTATCATGTGCATTTATTCCTACTTTTAAAGTCGTGATTCACAATTTCCAAGTGCATATTCATGCAGGCGCACAATTTGAATGATTGCGTGTTTGTTGGGAGCATGATGATCACACACGTGAAAACCAATGTCTACGCTGCAAACAGGAATAACTCAAAGCGATGTTGCCAGACATATCATTTAAATGTTCATCAAAACAAAACTTATCATAGCTTTGGAGACGTTAGCAGGCAACACCGTGACTTGCCACATGTCGGTATACCACGTGTGATACACCTCAACAAGACAGCCATATTAGGTTGGTTCATCTGAGTCGATACCAAACTGCCGCATTAACAGCTCGGGTCATTCCTGGGTTGAGACCAATTAGTGTCAGGACCGTACGCAACTGGTTCTGGGAGCACAACATCCGGCCCCAACGTCCCGCGATACGCTCAATTTTGTTTCCACCGTGACGTCATTCTACAATACCTGAGTTAAGACCAAATAGTGGCAGAACCGTACGCAACCGTTTGAGGAAGAACATAATCAAGCGGCGACGTCCCGCGATACGCCCAATTGTGTTTCCACGTCATCCCCAGGAACTCCAAGCTTGGTAAAGACAGCATTTGAGCTTCCGCAAGACAAGACTGGGGCAGTTTACTGTTCACTGGTGAGTTCAGGTTTCATCTGGACAGTTGTGATGGTCGTGCAAGGGTCTACAAACGCCCAGGAGAACATTTTAGCGACGCTTGCGTTACTCATCGTCGTCAGTTTGCGTTTGCGTTTGCGATGGAAGTGTAATGGTATGGGGAGGCATCACAACTCATGGGAGAATAGAACTCATTGTTAATTACGCCCGAGGATGACATCGTTTGGGATCAAGTTGTAATCTTTGTCTAAATGCAGGAACGACACGTTGCAGCAGGATACTTCCCGCCCACACTTTACACATGGTGTAACAGATGTTTTGAGGCAAAGTTACATTGCTCTGCTGCTACAGTCGGTTGTTTCCATGTCTGGGATGGGACAGGGCCACGCCTCCGACAGGACCACAACCAGCCGGTTGACATTTGGAACACCATCCCCGAGGTTGTTTTCAATTATCTGATGTCTTCAATCAGGCGCCACTGCCTCGCCTGTATCAATGCAAATGTTGGTCACACCCAAAATAGACGTTGTTGATTGAGTTGTTACACCACCCTCTTTTAGGGCGTGTCGCATTGTCCCCTGTTACCTGGTTTGGGTTTTGTAAATGTATGTGTGATGATCAAACATTGGTATCTTGGTACCACTTTATATGTTACTTTTTACCATTAGTATATGATTAGTCGACTTCCACCAACGATATATATATATCACGATTATAGTAGGCCGATCCCCGGCCACCTCATTCCAAAGACGTTAAAAAATGGTACTTGTTCTTGCCCTGTCTGGCGCTCGGCAACAAGGACCGATCGGCTCGGGGTCAGTATACTGTGTCTGAGTGGGGTATTCATGTTAAACTACGGCACGGTATCTCAATTGGCTTGCACTAAATCGGCTTTAGCACAAGCAGTCACACACTCATACATAAACGTCGCTGTATAAGTGCAATAATCTTGGACTCGACGTTAAACGCTATCTCACCTCACTTTAATAACAATTTGGATGGTTTTGTAACCCTGGATGAGTCGTGCGTTCACCACTATCATCCAGAGACCAAATAACAATGAAAGTGGATAAAGTTCAGAACATTCACGTTGGACAACGAACAATGGGCTCTTATGGACTCTTTCTCATGATTTTTGAAATAATTTTGTCGCTTATATTGCAAAGTGCGTACCATTTCATCACGTCAGGAAAACGTCTGACCTGGCTGTAGCGGAAAAAAACCTTCCTTTCATTTTGCCGTTGTTGTACTATTTATATGTTGTACTATTTATTGTAAGCACTGATTTGGTCCAGCGGTTCCAGCACATAGATTCCGAAACATAATCACGCAAAATCAGATTGAATTATGCTATAAACAGAATATTCCATAGTGGTTGTGAAATGACACTGTCTAGTGTAAAAATTGTATTTTTGAGAAAGTCAAACAAAACAAAACAAAATTGAAATGGCCATCTGGAAAAGTCATCCGTTGAAGGTTTCATGAAGAAACCGCAAGTATACTCAACAACAAAAGTTCCTGTGACACCAATATTTTAGTGTATTTTTCAAATAAGTAAAGTTTGGTTTTCAATATTGTAGTACATGTATGGAATCAAGTCACAAAAACGCAACTGCTACAGAAAAGCATGCATTCCATGCAAAAGTTGACTTTTATGCAAGCTCCATGCTTTTCACAACCCAAGAATGGGTATAAAACATGTGCGTTAACGGGATTCCATATGCATTGTTTAGCATCGCGCTGACAACAACCACTCAGAAAAACAACAAAATTACGCAATTATTCAACATTACGAAATGCCACAGTGACTACATCCCTGGCCTTCGACAAATATCTTCACAAACCGTACGTCGCCGCCTCAGATGTGCAGGGATTGTCGCCAGAAGACCCACCAGACGTCCCGTTTTGACAGGAAACCACCGTCAAGCAAGTATACAGTGGTACAGACAGCGTCTACACTGGACGGCCATGCAGTGGGGACAAGTTCTATTCACTGACGACTCTCGTTTTCACCTCAGCCACCGCGATGGACGGATTCGAGTGTGCCGACGTCGAGGTGAACGTTACGTCAATCATTGTGTCATGGAAGATGATCGGTTCGGGGGCGGCAGCGTTATGGTATGGGTTGGGATTACAACAGCAGAGGACCCGTTTGATAGTTGAAGAGGGAAATCTCAATGGACAGCGCTACCGCGACAAGATCATCGGCCCTGTTGTTCTACCGTCTTTGCGTCGTCATGGTCCAGGCATTACCTTTCAACATAACAACGCCCGGGATCATATTGCTCGATTTGTTCAGGATTCCCTTCAACACAACAACGTGAATGTCATCCCCTGGCCGGCTCACTCCCCTGATCTCTCACAAATCGAGCACATGTGGGATGAGATGGATCGGCGCCTACGACGTCAACCACGTGTTCCACGGACACTCCATGAACTTCGAAACATGCTCAAGCAGATATGGACAGATATTCCACAGGACTTTGTGCGACGACTGGTCCATTCCATGAGACAAAGATGTGTTGCTTGCATCGCAACCAGAGGTGGACACACACGCTATTGATTTGTAAATTGACATTTTGGCATGTTCATGTTTTTCATGAAATCACGCATTTTCTGAAGTCAGTATGGCAAATTAAACCATTTGAACACTTACAGGAGTCTTTTATCTGTTGCAAACCAAAATTGTTTCAGATTTGGTAAAAAACATAACTTTGCATTGAATCTTATTCAATGTCACAGGAACTTTTGGTGTTCAGTATATATTAAAACACTGTAATCCATGAATTTGAGATTACTCGGTTCTGATTGGTCAATCAGAAGGAATCAAATAACTGTCATAGCGACTGATTTACGACATCCATTGTCTGAAGAACATTTGATTGCAACGGCTCATTACCCTGGAGCCATGACATCTATATGCCTTGAAACACTTAATTGCTGTTATTTATAAGATGCTAATCCTATTTGTTAATCCCCATTTTTGTGTACATCGACCGTCTGCCATCCTGAACAGGATGTGCAAGTATGTCACTGATGATTTACTGTTTACATTTATACTTATTACTTACTAAATGTCAGGTGACCTTGGCTATATAAGCCTTGGTCCAGAGAGATTGAAAAAAGGAGAAAGAAAGGTCTTACCCTTAGCCTAGATAGGGTTAGGCTTGGTGCTCCGGGGCACCTAGACAACAACCACTACCACTATGTGCTGACCTGGCACATAGTGTCTTTAGTATGTATATATCAACATGTATAAAGTAAAACTGTATATACTGCAAGCCATCGTCTCCAAGTTGTCACTTCCTACTGAGAACCATACGTCGGTCCCTTGCATATACGAGTATGCAAATTATTCATTAATCAACGTCGGACTGACACGCGTTGTTATAACAATAAACCACCTAAACAACCATCTAATTGAAACAGCCGATTTGACGGCCGCATCGCGGCGAAAGTTAATATTGTCTTAGTATTGTCTTAGTATTGTCTAATACTTTCTTCTGTTTCAGTCATCTGAAGGCATTTTCAAATAATTAATTTTAGGTTACAAAATGCAAAGCTGCGGTTACTACACAGTTCAAAGGATGAGTGGCAATACATGCTATGCTGAAAACGTTATAAAAATCTACAAAGAGAATGTATATCAAGTTTTGGGGGACGACAAAAAAGGCTTGTACGTTTGCGCTTTTTCCAAATACGACTGTGAGGTCGTTTTGCGTCATAATGGGCGACGGGTGCCTACTTCATGCCAGGTTAAGAAATTGCTGTGCTATATGCTTTCAATGCCTGTCATATTTTCGAATGAAGTATTACGGAGTAATGAAGATCCATGAGCATATACAGCGCCATATTTAAAGGCTGTTGTTGGTGATTCAGATCGGCAACCCACTCAAAACATTTGACTCAACCAATGACGATTCACTCAATATATTTGCTGACACCCAAGATTTCGCGTTGTATTTACTGACGGTAGAATGGAGATAAACATAATGTGTTTTCAATGTACAGCTAGGTTACTTGTAGATTTAACCGCGCAAAAGTTAACATTTGAAATGTCACGCTGTACGTTCTGTGACATATTCAATTTAACCCAATTGCATTGTAGTATTGTAAATTGCAAATTAACTCCAGGCCATGTTAATTGGTCCATTGAAAAATATTCAGGCAGGTTTACACGCTGTCTGCATTCTCCTTTCCTAAAAGTGTCCTAAACGCATATAAAATGCCAAAGATAAAATCATTCATTTTAAGCCCGTCTCCCTTATATCTGACATCCTTTCGTGCAAGGGCAATGCCCTATGTCATTGGCTGTTCAACATTCGGATAAAGGAACATGATGCATGGATTAAACTTGTCAGTTGCGTGTTGCTGTAATAAAAACAGCCATTGGTTTCTTTTTATGTTGAATGAAGGCATGTCAGTGTTGCTCTTTGCATTAGTTTTTAATGATTAACATATCGGTTTTGTATGTGCTACGTTTATTCCATCAGGTACCTGTGGATAAAGACAGTTGGCAGTGAATCAGCAGTTGGCAATTCCTGACAGTTTCCTCGTGAACGTAATGCATGGTCCTGTAAGCATGACCTTGCTGAATGCAAGTACTACAGCTCTATGCTTAACTAGAAGGAACAATATCAGTCAACCAAAGAAATAAGCATTGACATGTTATTTCGCTATCTGGAAAGTTTCATTTCCCACTTGATTAATGCTAATAACGATGTCGCTCTACTGCCAGTACTAACGTTGAGATTTGTCAGTGCCTTACAACATGAAAAAAGTTTCTTAATGTGTGCGTAAAAACCAAGTGATTTACTTTGTTTTCGAATCTCATATTTCTGAATTGCGTTTTTGTGTACTTTAGGCTTCTTGTTTCTATCCAAATGATCGAGGCACATTGATAACACCAGTAATTTGCATGACAACTGACAAACCGAGACAATGGTTTGGAGTATTGGAAGTTTGATTTATTGTGAAATATATTGAATGTAAATTATGCTTTTTCCATGTTTCCACAAAAGAAACAGGTGAATAAATACTGGAGACGCTGTCGTATTCAGATCAAAATCACACACATTTTCTTATGGACGGTAACAGAATAGGCGTTTGTTCCTGCATTTCCTCCTCTAATTGTTACCGTTATGCTTCTGGGGTATTAATATAAACACAGATGGCGTTTTTCTTTCAATCAGAGAGAGAGATAGAGAGAGAGATAGAGAGAGAGAGAGAGAGAGCATATAATATATTCCCGTTATTGTGTCTTGTTATTAAATATGATCAACATTATGCCTTTTGAACTATTGAAGATCAGAGTCACTGCCTTCGTTCTTTTTCTCCGCACGTAGAGGAATGACAGGTGAGAAAACGTACTGATAATTTGGCGGCACATTACATTTTGTATGATTTGATGTGATAAGAATGTGTACCCAAAGGAAAAATGCAAAAATTGAAAAAAGCCATTGCCACGAATTTTAGGTGAAGGTGATTTTCATTTATGTTACTGAAGGTGGACCGTCTTAGCTGAAATATTGAAATTGGTAAGAACCAGATAAGTTCTTATAATGGAGCATATAGAAACTGAGCATGTTTACGCGAATTAGGTGTTGCATTTTCACCTTGAAAAACGTCGGTGTTAAGTTGTAAAGTTCTTTTCCATGCTACACCATGATACCATGATACTGTGCTCTTTGATAGTATTCATCCGTGTGTGCCTCCACACGTAGCGTGGAGGATAGATTCTAATTGTCCACTTTCCCTTTATGTTGAAAATTATTCCAGCTGCTCCAGCCTTTGATGTCTACATTTCAAAAGATTTTAGGTACAACCGAGCATGCTCTTTCTACGATGATTTAAAAGAAAGGTCATACAACACTTGCTCAAACGTTGTTAGTTCAGGGTTACAATTATTCAAAGCCTCAGTCAGGTTTTCAAAATATTTGGGAAGAGCTATTTTGGCTTGTACTATGTGCATATTTGACATGGGATTTGTGATGGGAGCCACTGGTGGGGCAGACTGTGCTTAAATCTTCGCGAAAACCTGGTATCATCACTACGTGATGCATTAACACATGCTTATGATCTATTCGGAATCGTACAGTGGAGATTTCTTATGATCACGGACATATATTTTTCGATTCTATTAAAATGATTCTTTAAACTAAAGAAACAATGAAGTGGTGGACTATTTGCTCTTTTCAGCCAGACCATCATTGTTTTATTACTAAAATGGAGAACTATCTGATGGATTGAAGTGAATTTTTGTTCAGATGATCCTGGTCAAAATCAAACTTGACTAAAATCATCCGGATTTCGCCATTGACGGTCTTTGACTACATTTGTTGTCCATTTACAATATATGAAATACCAAACTGTCTTAAAAAAACAAAATCCATTTGAGGAAGTGAATTTATGGATGTCAACTTCTTTATTATGAGGAACACAACGTTTCGGAGTATATGCTTACTCCTTCATCAGGTGAATTCATCCATAAATTCCCTTCCTTATGTGTATCACTTCTGAAGGGCTTTCAAAGACTTAAAATCAATTCAATTTGATCTGAAAATATATTGCCACTTGTCATAAACAACTATTATAAAATCTTGCCAGAAACCAATCTGAATCATTGTGTTTTGGTATTCAAGTGATAATTCTTCTATTCCTAAAAACTAGTACACCCACAGAAACATGGCAAGAGTTAGCATAGATAGAGATTGAAGGTTCCCGTAAGACTGTCTTTACAAAAAAATGACCTCAAGATATGAATCTTGACATAGTTTTGCATAAATGTGTTGGTAAGATTCACTCGCATAGCTTAGCGTCTGTGCTTTAGAAGTATGAAACCGAAATAGACCACACAGGACTACAAGCCAATACAAATAACCTTGTGTATATTGTAACCAATGAAACCACAACCAAAGGGTGATAGATGTTGACTAGACTTCTTCAGTTAATGTACAAAGGATTTTAATTGTTAAGCATGCTGCACAAGACAATTAAAGTAACCATACTTTAGTTTATTTGAGAAAATGTTGAGTTGTTAAATTTCAGCTGCTCCACGTCAAACTCCCGTACTCAGACTTGGGATGGTGATACACATGCCAACACAATACTAGTATTTAATGGTGGTACAGCTTATAATGAGGTAGTCTCATACTGCCCACTGATTCAGTCTCAACTTGTCTTCCTTCAAGATAAGTATTTTGTTTCAGTTGTACTTGGATCGTACGAGAAGGAAATAATACATCATGTTTAAGATGATCAATTTTGCAATGGTTCGTTGGTGTAAATATAGTGATTTGTATCGTTTTTTCAGCTTATTGTAATTTATAATTGTACACATAATTCTTTAGATATGACAATGACTGCAAAAGAAGTATTATTCTATATAAACTTACGCAATGATGCGGCCGTCAAATCGGCCGGTTACATCAGAGATAATTGTTTTGTGATTTAATACCCTCTGATTGACCAATAAAAGTCGAGTTATCACTAAATTCATGGTAGAATGTACTTTAATTTACTTTAAACGTCTTTGCGAAAATTTCAAGGGACGACAATTCCGAGTTGTCACTGCTTTATTGATTTCTTTTCACATTTCCGCGTCAATGAGTGCTATATTAATGCATAACTATCCTTCAATAAGATATGTAGATCGTATTTAATCGTTGCTGTCAAATACTGTTTATCCCATCGAGTTACGTGGTTTGAATTGACATATTCACGACGGACTGACTGCGATTGAAATAACAGCGTAAGTCACAGCCACCATGGAATATACTGACTGATATAATTCAATCTGACTTTGAGAGAATTTACTTCTGAAAACCTACTCTAGATCTGGAACCGTAACCCGATCGGGACCAAACAACTTATTCAGGGTTCACATACGAAATCTATAGACAAATAATAAAATGAAACAATAAAAAAATATTTGCTACAAATAGATTGATTGAAAGGAATGGTATGCAGTGAACACTATAAAGGATACCATTCTTTCCACGATCAAAGGAAATTCACTGGACGATATAATCACAATCAAATAACGAAATAACGACCAGTTGCACTTGTCACAAACACATGCAAAGGCAAGTCAATTGTTTACCTGAAGAAAGCACGGGGACATATGGTTCAAAATAGGGAATTGCATCGGATATCAAATTTTGAAATGTCCTCCAAATGTCTGTTTTAATTAACCCTTTGCTGAGGCATTGACTGTTTTAACCTTGATTAAACAATTTGTGAGCAAGTTTCGTATGTCGCCCTTTGACATATTTGTAGAAGCCCATGCACGATTGTAAGAGTTAAGATATGTAGACAGAAAGGGCTGGAGCTACAGGAATATTGCTCGACATAAAAGAGAAAGTTGACTGTACAAAAGTCATCTTTCTTGTCAAAGTCTTGTTAATATACCCACAGTGGTAGCGAAAATGAAATCGTCCTTCCAATGCTGCCTATATTGTTAATATGTACCTCGTTGATATCTGATCACTGCAAAGTTATTACAGTGTGATCTATCAATGTACTTATTGGTCGTACAAAAACACACACAAAAAAACTTTAAAAGGTGTATTTGCTCACGTTGACAACAGTTAACAAAAGGTATTAACATTGCCTATCAAAAATGTTTTGCATAACTACAGAAGTATTAACAAATATGAAACAAATTTCCACAATGTTCTTAATCTGCAAGAGTATATCTTATGTACTATTGCTTATGACAATATGTGTATATGCAATACCCACAGTTAAACATACACTTTCAACTATGAGTGTAATAGATCTTATAAGCAGAATACATCGTCTAATTCCATTCAAGTTTTACAATTGCTTAATACAAACACACAAACTCCTTATGCTTTGGACACACCATAATGTCATCATAAGAGGTTAAGCTTCGACAGTCATGCGATTGTATGGGATGTTTACAAAGCATGCATTTGCAAAATACAGTTTGGACGAATATAAGAGAATTACAATACATTTTGAGCAAAATGGCTGAGCGATGACATTACCAGGTGTTTCATTATAACTGCCGCTATATTAAAATTGCATTCGAACCCCTTGAGCAACTCCATTGGTTTATTAGAAGAAGATGTTTACAGACGCTAATGACACCTCCGGACGCCGGACAAGTAGGTCCTGGTACAGGTGCACGTGACTTTCTGTCAGGTGAGATAACACTAGATTATTCCAGAGTTCATATTTTTGGTCAAAATCATGACAAAACTACATATTACAACACGATTCCATGTCTCCAGTGCTCCAACTGTGCCACGATCGTGACTTGAAAGTAGGATAGGTTCTGATAAGATTAGAAAGGCATGTATTATATAAGGGATATGCATTTGATTTGAATCATAGAAGATCGACAAAGTTTTTTTAAACGCCAAACTATGCAGGTTTCTCTCTTCCTTGCTGTTGTCTGTGCCACTGTTGGTGAGTACTATCGAGAGTTTACCTCAACAATTAGGCATTGGTATTTCAAATACAAATAATCATTTAACACAAAATATAGTGTTCAAATGTGATGCCTTTGTTTTTGTACGGACTTGTATAATGAACTCTTCTTTTAGCAGCGATTTCTTGTGATTATGGAGGGGCACGGGTGGCATAGTCGTCTAAGGCGCCGCAATTTGTTGTTTAAGGTTCCGTCTATAAAGCATGCCAGAAACCTTTGATTTGGGGTTCGAATCCAGGTTCGGCCCGGTTATGGTTCTAGGTTTGCCAGCTCCGTTGTGATCGTGGGTTTCAAAAACATGCTAAACTTCTGAGACCTGCATCACTTCAAGCTTTCCTTCCACAGTCAGCTGATTCGCCGTGATATAACTGAAATACTGTCACGCCAACTCACTCATCCACTGCAAATTCTTATCTCAATGAAAAAAGAAGTGACATTGCAAGAGATAATTTAGAGCTGATTAAAGATTTCGTCAAATTCTACGGGTGATGAAACATGGGTCTAACACTATGATCCTGACTCAAAAGGTCAATCCATGGATTGGAACCATTCCACTTCTCCGGCACCAAAGAAATTCAAGTCTTCAAGATCAGTGAAGAAAGTTATGGCCACTGTATTCGGGGATGCAAAGGGTGTGGTCCTTGTTGATTAGTAAGAAAGTCAAAAGACTTTTACCGGTGCCTACTATGCTGATTTTCTTCATCCCCTGAGAGATTCTATTAAAGAAAAGGACTGCTAGAGTTCTACTACTTCATGACAATGCCTCTTCTCACACCTTACAAGTAAGCCATGATCTGCAGATTACCCCGTAGAGAGGCTGGAGAGTGTTACCTAGAGAGTTTCTAAATTTATGATTGAATTGAATGATAAAGCAAACTTTGAAAGACGTTTTCACTGTGCACTGTTTTTTTTCCGTCCAGTTGTCATCTACAGCGAAAGCTGCCGGGATGACAGCGATTGTACTCACGTGACATGTGATAGTTCGACAAAGATTGGCTGTTCTCACGGAGAATGTACCTGTCTGTCTTCGGCTACTTCCGGTTCATGCATCCAAGGTAAGAAAAACTTACAATGTGGCATCATTTCTCAAATTGGCTTTGGTGAATGAAGTCTTAAATGGTCTCCGAGAGGGATGTTCTCAAATGTGCCGTCATATATTGTTCACATATAAAGATCACCAAGCCGGACAGATTATGCCGAGAACAATGGGGATCAAGACTATAGTTATTCGCAAACCCATACTGAGTGTAAGTATCTAGAAATACTGTAACTATAACAGAAATAAAGGATAATTTTATTATTTACTTTGTTAATTTCACAACTTGTCACGATTTCTGTGCTAAACTGTGTCCACCACGAGAATTAATGATGAGTTGACATGTGCATTTGCCATTTTGCAATGGCACTTTTTGGGAAAGACAGTATTTATCTAACATTCAAACTTATAACACAAATTGATATCAATTTATGATGAAACAGTTGACAGTTGAACGCAGCTCACTTACTTGTTATTGACAAGGCTTGGCTGTTCGCCAACTTACAATTAAGAGTGGCTCAGACTGTAGCTTTGAAATCACCGAACCGTCAGTTTAAAACCTCCCGACCTACCGGCAATGTGAAAACAACCCCTCCGTGATGCCAAACGTATGGTCAAGTGACATGTCACCATGCACAATGTAGCAAAACGTCTCGAGCATATGTACAACTATCATTAATAAATAAACATATAATTGGAATGAAGGTGCGACTCATTACAACCATCATGTCAATGACTAGTGTTGTCCTTTCTTCTTCTACTGGCACAGAATGACAGTGATGTCACATATTAATGTAGCAATGATGTTAAGTGACGGTAAGCGTTGGCTAAACGGGCACACATATTATGATAGGTAGTGACCTAAATTTGAGAAATATGAATGTTTAATTTGAAAGTATCCTTTGTATTTCATTTTTGTGTTAAAAGTATAAATGTTATTACTTCCTGACAAAATTTTATCATGATATGAAAGTCAGAATTTCCACGTTTTATAGCCACATGCGCCGCCCGTTCCGACTGCGACAGCTGTCATTGTAGAGACAACCGTGACGTACACCACTGCTACGACGGCCACTGTTTGTGTGGACGTGGATCTGGACCCGGCATGTAAGTTACCAGCACAATTCTTCCTTTAAAATAGAAAACAAGATACCAAGTTAATTAATTGTCGTGACTTTAGATGATGATTAACAACCTATCACATCTGTAAGACGTCATACAATTGAGAGATTGTTTGGTAAAACATATTGTATAATTTCGAAGCTTATGTTAATAATTGTACGCTTTTCCTATTGCAGTGGCAAATAAACGTGGACGTATTGGGTCATAAGAGAGAGAGGGAGAGATCATGGATGTCAACTTCTTTATTATGAGTAACACAACGTTTCGGAGTATATGGTTACTCCTTTCTTCAGAAAGTTTACATTTTCTCAATGTCAAACTTCAGCATTGGATCACTCAAATATGTTCCCTCAAATGTGTACAAGAAGTGTAATAAAATGTAATATAGCCACCCCTTATTTTAATTATGCTGAGGCACTCTCTTAGTTCGTGCTATATTCAGGGTAACCGTACCTCCTGATTGACGACGAATTCTAACAGCGAAGAAGTCCTATTTTTTTTAGCACAGCTTAAGTCTCTTGTCGAATGCGAAATGCTTATTTAAGACTTGGGAAACTGTTATATCAGCCGCCGTGATGCAGCTGGAAGATTGCAGGTTGTGGCATGAAGCAATAACGAAAAAAACACACACATTTAAATTTATCTCCAGTCCATGTGGTTTTTTACACTTGATATTACATTCAAATCACTTACAGATGGAAATGTTGAAAACTCAACACAATTCTCGGAATCCATCAGCTCAAATTCGATAAGTTGGCTTTGCAACTCTGATTTGGGAAGATAAAAAGGTCACAACTTTCAATTTTTGAGGCGTATTTCTAGTTTTGGCATACTTCTGCAGCCCAGCTCTTCTACAATAGTCTTTGTCAGGTTGGTCTCGCCCTCAAAAGTCAATTATCGGTTCTTTTCAATTTAAAGACATAAGGAACGAGATCGTGTGGAAACCTAATAAGGGAGATTTACTTTTATATACAAAAAAAGTTAACGGCAGTGAACAACCTGTCTCGATTTGTCGCCATGTAGCATTGAACAATAGCCCAACTGATATATATATATATATATATATATATATGTATATGGAAACCACCGAGTCTTGATCAGACAAATTGTTGATGTATCTTTATATTATGAAACGTAAACGCAAGAAAATATCTAGTCTCGATTACCCAACGGAACATATTCCATGGGGCGTGAAAGGCATCGAGCGGAGAAAATTATAGGAGGTGAAATCAGTAATGACACCAGGTGTTCGTCATTACGAACGTCCCAAACCGTCGGTGTGCAATGATACAATGACACACAATCAACTAAGTCAATGAACCTTACCATCCAACCCATTTAATCGTCTATTACCAAAAACAAAGTTTGTTGGAGACAAATCACAAACTGGTTTTAAAGTCGGACAAAGGTTCCTTATTTATAATGTACTTGGGCATTGGTTCTCATATACTACGTCCTACCCCGGACATTCCTTCAAGTATATATTGCCACTGGGAATATGAGCCCAAGGCAGACTTTGTGTCCATTTACAGCAGCCCTATGAATAAATGTCCGGAGTATATATGCAGTCCGATGTTACTTCTATTTGGCTGGAAGTAGGGGAAGTAGGGGCAGCTAACATCATCCCTCCTCCGCTGGTCCTGAGCCAAAACGTCTCACTATGAAGAGGTAGTGAGTGAGTATGATTTTTACGCCGCTTTTAGCGACAGGCCCGGAATATCACGGTAGGGGACATCAGAAATAGGCTTCACACTTTGTACATTGTGTGGAATGGAACCCGCGGCTTCGGCGTGACGATCGGATGCTTTTACAACACGGCTACCCCACCGTTCCCGATGAAGAGGTAAGAATGGTCAGTATTGTACGAGTAGTCCGAGTTCGAATCCTCTCAGCTATGCAAATTGCTAACCCACCTGACTTACAGTCAAGTGAGCTTATGTAAAGACATGTTTGTCCGTCCGTCATTCGTCGTACAAATCGTCTCCTAAAAAAAACATTGTTTGTTTGTTTGTTTATTTGTTATTTAACGCCGCATTCAATATTCCAGCTGCATGGCGGCGATCTGAAAAATAATCGAGTCTGGACCAAACAATCCAGTGATTGAAATCATGGGCATCGATCCACGCATTTGGGATCGATGACGTGCATCAACCAAGTCAGCGAGCCTGACCACCCGATCCCGTTAGTCGCCTCTTAGGACCCCTGAACCAAAGATTTGTATATTTGTTCCTAGCAATGATGCCACCCTAATTTGCTTTGGATGTTCCAATTGAATTGCCATATTGAGAGACCTATTTATGACCATTACTCTTCCATGCGTGTTACAAATGTGAGATTGGGTACATGTGTAGTAGTAGTTGAACTTAACATATATGTATAATATAATAGAGATGTTTTAAGTGTTGATATGAACTTTATTCTTCGACTATACTGAAAGCTGAATCTTTTTATGGTCAAGATTCTGCACTTAATGTATATAATGTAATGCCATTTTGGTATTTCTTTAGTCAGTTGTGAGATTCAATACCTTTCGTATTGGGGCAATGTGTTTACCTTGTTTTGGCCTAAGGCGTGCTCTTAAATTCTCTCATAATGTATGATAGATTTGTAAACGTCTTCTACCCTCAGACTGCCAGACTGAGAGGGATGAACCTGTGCATTTAGGTTTCTCCTTATAATGACATCATATTTTGTTTAAATCAGGTCATTATGCAAACACTATTTTAATATCAATGCTGACAACTCTTTTTTGTGGGTACATTTAGGTGAGCTACAGTGCCGTGGCACTATTCATTTACTATTTTATGAAAGTGACATAAGAATAATGATGTTCTCCTTATGTAAAAAACGCATCTGATGGAACAATGTTTTTCAATATGTAAAACAGATATGTTTCATTCTGTAGATGTCATATTTCCCTATAGACAGACAGACAGATTTATTCAGTAATCAGGCCTCCATCCCATAATAAATGTTAACATAATGTAGATCATACATGTTTATATACTATGGCGTTATGTTAAGACAAATAGTTTTAGAATACGTTAGAACAGTGATGAGTTACGTATATTCATAACTTTAGATAGAAATAGTCCAATGTGTTTTAAAGTTCTTGTGGAGTTTGTTGACATAAGGTTTAAAAAATGTTAAAATGTGCTGAAGTTGATTTCACTTTCAGCAAAGCATTCTCTTCTTGCAGTTCGGTATCTGTCACAGATTGACAATACATGATACTCATCCTCAATTAGAGTTAAACCTTTGGAGTGGCAATACACGCACACAGGTTCTTCATATGGGGTTTTAGAATGTCTTC
This sequence comes from Haliotis rufescens, assembly GCF_023055435.1. Taxonomy (NCBI): domain Eukaryota; kingdom Metazoa; phylum Mollusca; class Gastropoda; order Lepetellida; family Haliotidae; genus Haliotis; species Haliotis rufescens. Next base: position 9,277,539 of record NW_025963791.1, on the reverse strand, counting down.
CTGTTTAAACTGCAAGTTTAAAGTTGTTACACCTGAACATACCTATTAATCTTTTATAATAAGCAGAGATTTCACATGATAATAAGTATTTTTCTATACATGCAATTAGACGACGGCCGCCTGTTTCACAAGGCGCTTCAAACAACACAACAGGATACATACCAAGAAGCAGACCACTGGAGGAAATCACAAACAGGTGATCAGAGAGCTACATAAATCCTCTCTTGGTAGGTAACATAATAGGTAATATACATATTCAATCGCGTTTAAGGCTTCCCTTTCGTATGCTGAACTATTGAATAAGTCATGACATGATTAAGCCTTATTTGAATATCTGATATATCCTCAAAGGATGAGTATCAAAGGTTATCCAGTAACTTTTCCAAATGAACAAATGCAGCGTGTAATATTGATACGCACTCAATACATTGTGTATGTGTGAGTTAAAAAGTAACGTCGCATCGGCGTTATTTCAGCCATATAGCGCGAGACCAAGTTTAATATAATAACAATTGAGTCATTTATGCAAAGTAATATTCAAAGTAAACAATTCATGAAACATATTTGAGCACACTATATTTAAAAACAATTTATGAAACATATTTGAGTATAAGAATATCATGTATATAGTTTTAAAACATGAGCGATAGGCCACCAGTAACCAAAGCTAGGCCACCTCGATAGGGATCATGGGGACTTACAGTACCTCGGCTTCCTGCATGATACCCAAGCATCACTTTAGCTACTGGTGGTTCTGCCTAATACTAGCCCATATAAAGTAATACTCAGCAATGAGTTGGCTTAAAAATACTGGTTGATGATAGTTACATCTATTATGATAGGATTAAGTGTCACACAGGGGGGACAATATTTATACGCTAGTACGTTAACATCCTGGACAGAGCCTTCAATAATATCAGTTGATAATAGCATCACACCAAATTTAAAAACAAGCATTTAATTATTCACACGCCGGAAAAGAGATCTTTCAGATTTATGCTTTGATAATGTGAATCCATTGCGATTGCAAAGTCCACACAATCAAGCAATATATGCTTGATGGTGAACCTTTCATCACAAGGGATACACTTAGGAGGTTCGTCATCATCTGTCTTAAGCAGATATTCGTGGGTAAACCGACTGTGGCACATGCGACATCGTCGTAAAACGACCTCGTCATGTCTTGACTGACAACCCAGGTAGGTATACACTGTGTATGAAAACTGCCTGCTTGTTTTTAACACATACATTTTTGTAGGCGTACATAATTGCTGACTTTGATTTCATGATATGTCTTTCGTGATAGATTTCATTGGTATGTTATAACGTCAAATAGGAAATAAATACATATGCGCTGTAACCGGATGCTTCATAAAGTTGGCGGACAAGACGGCATTATGAAAATAAAAGCGACAATACCATTCCCATATTTATAAGAATTATCTGCTCAAAACAGTCGATTGTACGATTCTGACTATGTCATGAGCATGTGTTTATGAATCACTATCAAATAGTAATGATGCCGGTCGTTCGGTAAGAGGTGACAGTTGCCTGCTTCACTGGCGGTACGCGTCACAAACACATGTAAAGTCAAGTCAATTGTTCACCTGCAAAGAAACACAGGAACATATGGTTCAAGTCAAAAGAGGAAACTGCATTGGACATCATTTTTGTCACCGATGCGTCAAATTTAGAAATGTTTACCATACAACGTTTTGAAAGCACCAATTGGATTCCTCTTCTTGCTGATCTGTATCTTTATGCATATATATAAGAATTTCTGCTCGGATTGGGATTGTGAGAACAAGGTAATTTGGTCAAGAAGTTTAAGCTTCAAGTATATCGATGATCTGATATCGTCCAGTAAGAATCAAATTGCCAATTCCCTCCCTCTAATTTACCCACCTGAACTAGAAATAAAGAAGACCAGTGAGACCGATCAATCTGTTTCATATTTAAATATATGCGTAAAGATTCGGACAAACAAAACACTCTCCACAAGACTGTATGACAAGAGGGATGACTTCAACTATTCAACAGTCAACTTCCCTTAATGCCGAGCAATATTTCTGCAGCTCCAGCCCTTGGGGTCTAGATTTCTTAACTTTTGAGGTACAATCGAGCATGCTCTTTCTAACAAGATTCAAAGAGCGTCATACAACTCAGAAGTTGTTTGATCAAGGTTATAACATTTAAGGCCCCAGTAAAGCTCTGAAATTTTATTTTTTAAGCATGTGGCGGACATTTCTAAATTTGACCATTCAGTGACAAAAATGATGTGCGATGCGATTCTCTAGTTTGACTTGTACCATATGTTGCAGGTGAACAACTGACCTGCCTTTGCATGTGTTTGTGATGGGTGCCACCAGTGGTGTAGGACACGCTTACCTTTTCGTGAGTAGCTGGTATCACTATTTGATAGGGATTCAAAGACACAGGGTCGTGATATGGTCGGAATCGTACAGTGGACTCTGCTTTCGGTAGAGGTTTCTGATAATAACGTGTATGTTTTTGTCGCTTGTATTAACACCACTTTGAACAGGCTATTGTCCATGACAATCACATAGTTACATTTTACTTCATCATAGTATGCAGATATTTGTACGGAAACAACATTACCTTGTGGCGTTGATGCAAAGCTTCCAGACAATGGTTGAACAGATTGTTCACGTGTAGACCGTCGTAGCGCCCACTGCACAGGGGAACATCTATGAGTCCCAAACAGTCCGAAACAACAGTTTGACAGAGGACACACGTATCAAACAGTTTTCTCCTTGTTATGCATTAGTTGTATCCGAATATACAACAATCAATATTGTTATTATCACCTCGTGTTTCGTTTATATATCCTTTAGGAGTTTAAGCTTGGTACACTTGTCCTTTTGAAGAAAAACAGATGAGAAGATATAAAAGGGTGTGAAGGAGCAGGGACCTTGACCTGATATTAAACGGGAGCACACAGGATCAATAGGCATGTACATGATGGCAAACATGAAAGGAGAGGACATTAAAAAACCCATTATTCTGGTCAAGATTTATGCTGATAATGATAAAATAGTTAAACACAAAACGACTTTCGTAATAAATAATGGATACTACAGTCATATATTATATTTCAATACGTACATGTACATACATGTTCCAAATGCTCTCCGGACGCCGAACAAGCAGGTCCTGGTACAGATGCACGTGACTTTCAGTGAGGTGAGATAACACTAGATTATTCCAGAGTTGATGTTTTGGGTCAACAACATGACACAACTACATATTTCAACACGATTACATGTCTCCACTGCTCCAACTGTGCCAAGATCGTTACTTGAAAGTAGGAAAGGTTCGGATAAGATAAGAAAGGCATGTATGATATGAGACATGTTCACTTGATTGGAAGCATAGAAGATCGACAAAGTTTTCTTAAACTCCCAGCCATGCAGGTTTCTCTCTTCCTTGCTGTTGTCTGTGCCACTGTTGGTGAGTACTATCGAGAGTTTACCTCATCAATTAAGCATTGATATTTCAAATACAAATAATCATTTAACACAAAATATAGTGTTCAAATGTGATGCCTTTGTTTTGTACGGACTTGCATAATGAACTTTTCTTTTAGCAGCGATTTCTTTGATATTCTGGAGGGGCACGGGAGGCACAGTCGTCTAAGGCGCCGCAATTCGTTGTGTAGAGTTCCGTACCTTTGGCATGCCAGAAACCTTTGATTGTGGGTTCGAATCCCAGTTCGCCCCGGTTATGTTTCACCGAAATCGTAAACATTTGAGACCTGCATCACTTTAGGCTTTCCTCCCACATTTAGCTGATTTGGCGTCATATAATTGAAATACTGTCAAGCCAACTCACTCTTTCACTCTAAATTCTGATCTCAATGAAAAATGAACTGATATTGCCAGAAAAAAATTAGTGCTGATTAAGGATCAAATTCAACGGGTGATGAAAAATGGGTCTACCGCTATGATTTTGACTCAAAAGGTCAGTCCATGGATTGGAACCATTCCACTTCTCCGGCACCAAAGAAATTCAAGTCTTCAAGATCAGTGAAGAAAGTTATGGCCACTGTATTCGGGGATGCAAAGGGTGTGATCCTTGTTGATTACTAAGAAAGTCAAAAGTCGTTTACCGGTGCCTACTATGCTGATTTTCTTCATCCCCTGAGAGATTCTATTAAAAAAGGACTGCTAGAATCTACCGCTTCATGACAATGCCTCTTCTCACACCTTACAAGTTTGAAAGGCGTTTTCAATGTGCACTGTTTTTTCCCCCGTCATCTACAGCGAAAGCTGCCGGGATAACAGCGATTGTACTCACGTGACATGTGATAGTTCGACAAAGATTGGCTGCTCTCTCGGAGAATGTACCTGTCTGTCTTCGGCTACTTCCGGTTCATGCATGCAAGGTAAGTAGAATCACCATGTGGCATCATTTCTCAAATTGGCTTTGGTGAATGAAGTCTTAAATGGTCTCCGAGAGGGTTGTTCTCAATTGTGCCTGCAGGTATTGTTCTCATATTAAGATCACCAAGCCAGACTGAGATAATGCCGAGAACAATCGGGATGAAGACTATAGTTATTTGCAGACCCATAGTGAGTGTAAGTATCTAGAAATATTGTAACTGTAACAGAAATAAAGGATCATTTTATTATTTACTTTGTTTATATCACAACTCATCACCATTTCTGTGCTAAACTGTGTCCACTTTTGGAAATAAGAATAAATCATAAGTTGACATGTCCATTTACTTTTTTGTAATGGCACTTTCTTGGAAAGACAGTATTTATCTAACATTCAAACTTATGACACAAATTGATATCAATTTATGAAGAAACAGATGACAGTAGAACGCAGCTCATTTACTTGTTATTGACAAGCCTTGGCTATTCGCCCAAAGTTAAACTCACCAATCAAGAGTGGAACAGACTGTAGCTTTGAAATCACCGAACCGTCAGTTTTAAACCTCCCGGCCTACCGGCAATGTGAAAACAACCCCTACATAATGCCAAATGTATGGTCAAGTGACATGCCACCATGCACAATGTAGCAAAACGTCTCGAGCATATGTACAACTATCATTAATAAATACAAATATAATTAATTGCAGTAAATCTAGTGCACATAAGAATATATGCAAATCTGGTTCTTGTAATGAAGGTGTGACTCATTACAACCATCATGTCCATGACTAGTGTTGTCCTTTCTTCTTCTACTGGCAAAGAATGACAGTGATGTCACATGTTAATGTAGCAATGATGTTAAGTGACGGTTAGCGTTGGCTAAACGGGCACATATATTATGAATGGTAGTGACCTAAATTTGAGAAATATGAATGTTTAATTTGAAAGTATCCTTTGTATTTCTTTTTCTGTTAGTAGTATAAATGTTATTACTTCCTGACAAAATTTTATCATGATATGAAAGTCAGAATTTCCACGTTTCTAGCCACATGCGCCGCCCATTCCGACTGCAACAGCTGCCAATGTAGGGACAGCCGTTACGTACACCGGTGCTACGATGGTCACTGTTTAGGTGGACTTGTTCTTTGACCCGACATGTAAGTTTCCAGCAGAATTCTTCCTTTAAAATTGAAAACAGATACCAAGTTAAATAATTGTCGTAACTTTAGATGATGATTAACAACCTATCACATCTGTTAGACGTCAAACAAGTGAGAGATTGTTTGGTGAAATATATTGTATAATTTCGAAGCTTATGTTAATAATTGTACGTTTTTCTTATTGCAGTGGCAATGTTCTTTCTAATGTGTACAAGAAGTGTAATAAAATATAATAAAGACACCCCCTTATTATTATTCTGATACACTCTCTTAGTTCGTGTGAGCTATATTCAGGGTAACCGTACCTCCTGGTTGAAAACGATTTCCAACAGCGCAGAAGTCTAATTTGTTAAAGCACAGCTTAAGGCTCTTGTCGAATGCGAAATGCTTATTTAAGACTTGGAAAACTGTTATATCAGCCGCCGTGATGCAGCTGGAAGATTGCAGGTTGTGGCATGAAGCAACAACAAAACAAAAAAAACCATTCAAACTTATCTCCAGTCAGTGTGCTTTTTGACACTTAATATTTCCATCCAAATCACTTACAGAAGGAAATGTTGAAAACTCAACACAATTCTCGGAATCCATCAGCTCAAATTCGATCTCAAAAGCTTTACAAGTCTGATTAGGGAAGATAAAAAGGTCACAACTTTCAATTTTTGATGCGTATTTCTAGTTTTGGCATACTTTTGCAGTCCAGCTATTTACATTTTGATGATAGTGATATAAGAATAATTGTTTTCTCCTTATGTAATATGTTTATGCAACATGTAAAACACATATGCTTCATTCTGTATATGTCATATTTCCCTATACATGCAATTAGACGACGGCCGCCTGTTTCACAAGGTGTTTCAAACAATACAACAGGATACATACCAAGAAGCAGACCACTGGAGGAAATCACAAACAGGTGATCAGGAAACTACATTAATCCTCTCTTGGTAGGTAACAGGATAGGAAATAAACTTAATGTTCAATCGCATTATAGGCTCCCTTTCCAAACATTGCATTGACTTATTAATTCGTATGCTGAATTATTGAATAAGAACATGGACATGAGATGACCAAGCCTCATTTGAATAACTGATAGATCCTCAAAGGTTACCCAGTAACAAATGAACAAATGCGTGTAATATTGATACTCACTCATTGTACACTGTGTATGAAAACTACACATAGGTGTACATAAATGCTGACTTTGACTTCATGATATGTCTTTAGTGATATATTTCATTGGTATGTTACAACGTCGAATGGGAAACAAATACATATGCGCTGTAACCGGCTACTACATACAGTGGGCGGAAAGACGGCATTATGAAAATAAAAGCGACAAAAACATTCCTACATGTATATTCATAAGGAATATATGCCAAAAACAGTCGATTGTACGATTCTGGACAATTGGTGTCGACATTTCTTAACTTTTGAGGTATAGTCGCATGGGCATGCTCTTTCTACCAAGATTCAAAGAGCATCATAAGACTCTCACTCAGAAGTTGTTTGATCAAGGTTATAACATCTAAGGTCTCACTTAAAGCTCTAAAAACCTTTTTGTAGGTATGTGGCGGGCATTTTTAAATTTGACCATTCAGTGACAACAATCATGTCCGATGCGATTCCCTAGTTTTACTTGTACCATATGTTGCAGGTGAACAGCTGACCTGCCTTTGCATGTGTTTGTGATGTGTGCCACCAGTGGTGCAGGATACGCTTACCTTTTCGCGAATACCTGGTATCATCACTATTTGATAGGGATTCAAAGACACGGGGTCGTGATGTGGTCGGAATCGTTAAGTGGACTCTGCTTTCAGTAGAGGTTTCTGATAATAATGGGTATATTGTTGTCGCTTGTATTAACACCACTTTGAACAGGCTATTGTACATGACAATCACATAGTTACATTTTGCTTCATCATAGTATGCAGATATTTGTACGGAAACAACATTACCTTGTGACGTTGATGCAAAGCTTCCAGACAATGGTTGAACAGATTGTTCATGTGTAGACCGTCGTAGCGCCCTCTGCACAGGGGAACATCTATGAGACCCCAAACAGTCTGAAACAACAGTTTGACAGAGGACACACGCATCAAACATTTTTCTCCTTTAAAACACTGACACTTGTTATGCATTAGTTGTATCCGAATATACTACAATCTATATTGTTATTATCACCTCGTGTTTCGTTTATATATCCTTTAGGAATTTAAGCTTGATACACGTGTCCTTTTGAAGAAAAACAGATGAGAAGATATAAAAGTGAGTGAGTGAGTGAGTGTGATACAATTTAACGTCGCATCGGCATTATCGCAGCCATATAACGACGAGAACACGTTAATGTATATACAATTTAGTCATTAATGCAAAGTTTTGTATAAAACAAGTTGTAAAACATATTTGAGCATACTATATTTAGAAACAATTTATGAAACATATTTGAGCATAACAATATTATATATACAGTTTTAAAACACGGGCTATAGGCCACCAGTAACCAAAGCTAGGCCACCTCGCTGGGGATCATGGGGACTTACAATACCTCTGCTTCCTGCTTGATACCCCAGCGGGGTTTACGTCATCACTTTAGCCACTGGTGGTTGTGCACAATGCTAGCCAATATTGAAAACCATAGTCTAGTTTGGAGCGTATTAACGATCTGTACAAGTGAAGGAGGGTGGTCTGATCCCCTCCCCACTCGAAATTTGAAACGACTTTTAACAAGTCGAGAGCCTTCAGGCACTTTGCCTTAAGATAGTTAATGTGGGGTAAGAATGCGAGATGACGGTCAAATATGAGGCCAAGGAATTTGGCCTCCTCTACTACCTTGTTAGGAGTACCATCTAAAAATAAATCTAGATCCTTGTGAAGTTTGTATTTACGACAAAAGTGAGCACAGTTTGTTTTGGATTTAGAAACTTTGAAGCCAATTTCGTTTGCCTATTTTTTAATTTGGTTAAGACAGAGCTGTAGCTGTCTTTCTATTGTATTCATATTCTTACCACGACAAGAAATGTTGAAATTGCTGATAATGATAAATTAGTTAAACACAAAAGGACTTACGTAATAAATAATGGATAGTACATTAATCTATTATATGTAAATAAGTCCATATATGCTTCCAAATTTATGGCCCTTTGAGAGCGATTGCACAATCAGTTTGATGTTCTGTTTTATTGAATATCTCACCACAGCGTATGTTACGCTGTAATACAGTAATATCGTAACGCAATGCATATATTTGGAAGATTTAATCATCTTTAATGAACGATTACCTACTTTTATGTCTTGCACGGACATTGATTCCTGACAAATCGGTCATTGTAATTATTGGACAACAAAAACCACCAACATTAGGACATTGATTCCCATAGAAGCTGCCAAGATTCTTCATATTGCCACCAACATTTTGGGCCTATAATCACCGATAACTTCTCTAATGTTGAAAAAAATAACATAAGTCAGTTATGCAAATGTGCTCCAAAATATCCTGAATAGCCTGTTAGCTATTTGGATCACAATACAAAATGAGTGTGGATGCCGTCGAAATGTATGCATGAAATGGATCAACAGAGAAGATGAACCTGTTCAATGGCTTCTGGGCAGGGCTATTTTCAGTCTGTGCGTGATGCTGTCATTAGTATTTTGCACAGACTGAAAAAGAGATAACATTCTTAAAATAAACATACTTGTTATATAAAGTCTGCCTGCCTTGAGTTTAATGTTGTTCCCACTCGGCTCCAAATAACATAACCATTATGGACAAACATCATTACATCAAAGAACTTGGTATAAGTGCTATGTCTAACAATGCCACCATGGACAGTATGTTAACTGCAGAAGAAGTCTGCCAAAACCACGTATAAATGCTATCAGATGTTATCTTCCTTAAGAAACCTGAAGACATGTACTCCCCTCTTTTGACCTGAATTCCAAAACTTTATTACTGGGTGCAACAAATGAACTACCAAATCCCTGTCTCAAAGATTAACCATAATAATAAAGTACCATCCGAGAAACGATTCAAGTCCAGTTATGTCAAAACATTTGTTTAATTAGCCATAATAATAATGTACCATCTCAGAGACTAATCACGTCCAGTTAAATATTGGTCCTCCTCATTGATAACATCAATGTGAAATTTGTGAACTTTAGGCCAGATGTAGGCATCCCCATGGCCATCAGTTGCGCTGCCCTTCTTGCTGATCTGTTTATGTTTGTTGATCTGATATTGTTCCATTGATTTACCCACCTAAATATGAAAAAGATGAGGCGGTTTTACAGGTCTCTGTTATGGCCCAAGATTCATAGTCCTACAACTTTTGTTAAAAAAGAGTTTGATCAAGGGTACAACATTAAATGCCTCAGTAACGTTTTCAGAAAGTGTTATGGTAGACATATAGAGGACATTTCCAAATTTGACGCATCATGACAAAATTATATCGGATGCAATCCCCTGTTTTTAATTGAAAATAATGTTATGATATTCGTATGATTTTCTTGTTTGACTATAGCCTAAACTTTGATCAATTACTTCAGTTACAGCAAGCTGCCCCAGCGTTATCTGGGAGGAAGACTCATAGTGATGCAGGCCTTAGACCTGCAACATTTAAACCCACGAGCACAAGTATTGTGTTGACAAACAAAGAAACATAATAACTGGATTCGAACCGACGATTTCTTGAAAAAGGGATATTGCACTTGGTGCGTCAACTTGTTGAAATTGCCACTTTCATATGTTTTCTCCTGTATAGCAGTATTTAAAAGTGTTTTTTGTACTTATGTACCAAAAAGTTACATGGAGTTTGGAATGTACACAACATACATACGTTAATTACTTATAAGTAATTGCTAATTTGAATTGAATTCAAACTGCTGAAAATTATGGACATTCAAAATCATGTCTGTTTCCTTTCATACCACCAGTAAGCAATGCACCACCATACGCTCAAGTATTTGGTGCGTATCAAATTTTGCGACCAGGTCGTTTTACTTTATTCAGTCGAAGGATCTTGTCAAGCATCAAGGTGGCATTGAAAATTAAAATCAAATATTGTCTCAGCAAATCACGAAGCTATAAATCTATATTTTTCGTTTTGTAAATATGAACTCATTCACACAATTACAAGAGGTCTCGTTTCTGTTAATTTAATACCAACGACGTAATAGAACTTTGATTAACTCGACGGTGGACAGATATTTCTCGCATGCACTTGAAATACCCTCCGCGAACAGAGCTAATTCCGATGTGATGAATGGGAAATATAATGGAAATTGACAACAATACATTGTTTTGTTCTCTGAACTGAGCCAAATCAATGAATACAGAGTGAACCGTTACAAATTTATGTTCCGGGTTGGGATTTGTCATGTCTGGAGTTAATCATCAGATTGTCGGGTCAATGATAACTACGGGGAATTTAAGCTCACGATCGGAAAATGTTCTTCCGGAATTACTGTCCATCAAACTTGACAGCAAATTGAGTTTTGTGCTGAAGGATTACAATGTTTGGATGGGTACTGACAATCTTTTCACTTCAAGGGACACTGGGGAATTGGGTATACATTACCTGACGCTAGTTACAAGAATGCCAACGCATGTTCAGCTTGTAGGAATGAGTAGCAAATAGAAGTAGACCTGTAACAAATCACATTGCCAGTAAACGTGGCAGAGAGTCCCATTGTAATGAACCCTGTATAGTCCTATGGGGAAACGCAAACGAAATAGCATCCTAGTTGTAATGTGAACCAGCTTAGTAGGCACTTGTAGACGAACTCAGAAATAGTAATCATGATTGAACATTATCCTATACATAATACATTGCTTCCTTACCATGGTCGTTAAGGACTGCTTGTAACTCTATTTGACATGTTTGTGTAAATCCCAACTTATGTATAAATGTAGTTATATTCTGTGGCGCGGTGAAGTAACAACTGATGAAAACCTATCATAATTGAATTTTTGTTTTATGCTATTGTGGTTATATGCAAGTTATATTTCTCTTATGTAAATACATTTGTGGAATATTTTATTTCTCATAGCAAATTTCCAAAAAAAAATAGACAAAATCCTTTTTCGTAACCATACGAAATAACTGCTGAATGCAGAGTCGAGCGAACAATTGCACATGAGGATGTGTTTATGCATCACTACCAAAAAGTGATGAAACCAGGTGTTCGCGAAAAGGTTTGGTCAAATGCTGTCATTGGTAAAATAAAAACACGTGAAGTCATCTGGATTTCTCATATTATATTTATTTGAAAATTTAAATGAAAGTTCTTTGGGGATATGCTACGAGTGCAGAGACTTTCAAATAAAAAGCTAAGTTATAGGATTTCGGAACCCATCTTTTTTCTGCTTGAAAGAGAAATGCAATGATGCCAGTAAAGTTCATATTTTCAATTATTTGTTCACTTTTGGGATGAAGCCTCTTATATTGTTTTGCATATCATTTTTAGATTTTAAAGCTATGTAGACCTTCTCTAATTGTAAGTAGAAGTATGTAAGTATATACTCCGAAATGTTGTGTTCCTCATAATAAAGAAGTTGACAACCATAAATTCTCTTCCTTAGGTTTGTGTATGTTGTTCGGGAGTAAAATATCTGCCATATTTTCTACCGTATTACAACAAAATTGATTCTGTTCCCCATACCTTACAGTAATACGAAACGTAGAGTTCTAACATTATCTAAAATAGCCAACTCTGACTGCAGCTGAATAGACGAAAGTTGTATACGTCTTGTCTCTTTCTTACAAGAGATTCAAGACACTGCTTAAATCTTGACGTTTGATGTAAGACAATTCCAAAAGAGCTAAACATACTGCCCACTTCACCCATTACATCCTTCAGACACAAAAGTAACAGCATCAGTCTTTTCATTATTGATAACTGCCAATGCAAACATTAGAAATTGCTGTAATTTATCGGGTGAATCAGATCGAAGTACCGGGTCATTCACGAAAAGTGGAGGGATTATAGTATGTGAATTCCGTTTCTTTTTATTTTGTTTCATTCTAAAGCTTATCTAAAGAAGTGACGGTGACAGATTCAACAGATCAAATACCATACCGGCTACAAGTTACTTTCATCAGTTTACTATGTCAGCTCATGTCAACCAATAACCTTTATCATCTAAACCTAGTCATGTCAACACTTTTCTGTTGTTACGCAATAAATAGGCAACAAACAGCTGAACACCTTTAAGGAGCCCCATGAGAATTCCCGGTGAGAATTGCTCCACAGCTACATGTATGCTGGTTGAAAGAGGCGACCAAATGGATCGGGTGGTCAGGCTCGGTTATTTGGTTGATTGAGTGTCATCGTACCCCGATGAAGTGGCTCATTACATGTAATATCAATTACTGGATTGTCTTGTCCAGACTCGAGTATGTACAGGTCGCCTTCGATCATATTGTGGAATATTGCTGAGCGCAGCATTAAACAACAAATATACAAACATAACAAAAACTTTTTTTTTTAAATAAATGTAACTGTAATCAATAGGCAGCATAGCTCTGCATTAAAAATATATCATGTTTGTCTCCTAATTTCAGCCATGACCAAGTTAAACATATAAGGCATAGATTATTAAGTGGAACAACAAATCTAATAAAATGAATCACACGAGACTTAGCTCAACTTGAGATCACAATTATGACGTCTTAGCACGCTGAAGCAATAAATTGGGATGTCACACTTCACAGACAGAGAATCACTGTGTTTCAAATGTTTCGATGTGTCGTCCTTTGTGATACTCTTTAAATTTGTATGGTGTTTTATGTACAAAATGTTTCAGTATATGAACCATTTACTGATTTAATACACAATACTGTACAATTTTCACACAATGTCAGTGACCTACAACCTCACAGTCTGCATGTCATACTGGGTCTGAGCTGTTGCTCATGCAGTGGGGTAAACTTGTTAGTTTATTGTAACGTGATACTTTCTGTGGCGAGTTTCCAGATCGGAGAGGAATAGAGATGTCATAGCAATTACTGGATGACACATTTACTGCTTCTGTGATATCCTAGAAGACGGGTACGTTTCTTGCTTTTGACCTCAGACTTACTATCTTGCTCGAAACAGGATACTATCTACTCACTATTACCTCATAGCGCCTGTAAGACATGAGTTTGATTTTAAGTGATCCATTCATATTATTTTCACGCAAATGGAATCTGTTTCGGCACATAATCGAGACTGATTGTTCTCTGGCATTGACATTAAATATTTAATCTATGCAAACAGACATGCACTTTAAAAAAATATATTGCTTAATGTATTAGTTTTACACTTCAGTGAGAACACAAATAGTACTCCCGGTTGCATATGGTGCCAGGTCATTTAAGACATTTTCCCATGCCTGGATACATCGTTTACTCTTCTCTCGTGTGTCTTGTTCCTCTGTGGGGGTTTCAGGTTTCCAGTATTTGATTGTTACTGGTTTGACGCCTCCTGCGTCCTGGTGAGACACACTAATGGTTGATATTTGGGACAATGTCCCGTGCCTTCGGGGCACGATGAAACGCAATCAAACTAGGTACCTTTGTTTCTTTCTCTACATGGTTGTCGCCAATATTCCAGATATATGACGACATTCTGTAATCATCGCGTCATGGCCTGACAACTTTTGAAAAACGTCCCATACCCGATAAGCAACTCACCAGATCTTTTCTACTCAGGTCTTCACGGTCTACACATGCTTGTCAGAGGAATTGACTAAATTGGATCAGGAGCTTGCTTTTTCGTGTGTCCTTGTATCCGGATATCGTAGATCGTTGGTCATGCTTTTGACCACTAGCGTGCCTGGTTAAAGACAAGCTGTGCTATAGCTGCACCTTTGCCGACTGCATCGTTAGATTCCATTCACTCACTCTTATCCCATGTCACAATTTAAAAGTTTCAGATGAATCATGATTGTGTATTTTGAATAATATAAGCGTCATGTGCAGGTTTTCGATAATTCTTGTCACGCATCAAATTAGTCATGTTTGATATGGATATCAGATGCACATACACTGGCATGTTCCCCGGTTGATCAATGTGTCGCTGGTATTCCGACTAACGCACAATCTCGATTGAATAAGCTGCAAGCCTTCAAAAAAGACAATATAAAAAAAGATCTGTCCTTTCCCTGGAGAAATTACTTCACCAAACGAAAACTTTAATAAAGGATCCTGTTTTCATCCTTGAATTATAATTTGTATAATTTACATTTTCTTTGTTCAAGAGGCGTATTTAGTTTCAGTTTTGTATCTTAATTAAAACTGACAAAAGACTAAAAGTAACTAATCCCTAATCTAAACCAACATAAGGTTATTCGAAAGCAAAGTAGAACAAATAAGAAACGTCGATGTGACATTTGTACGTTATTACATTTTCAAAAGTAAATGTTACTAAAAGTTTATCTAATTTGTGGACACATGTCAAACGTGAATAGATTTTCGCTCTGTTTGTGAAATACTTCCCTTTGGCAGGAAAGATTTGAATAATGGTTGTTTGACGACATCACAAATAAGAGGCTATACGCTTGACAATCGAATCACGCCAGTGTGCATTTTAGAATCTTGGTGGTAAGTGAGTGATTCAGTTTAAACCTATGGTCACTAACATCTGAAAACGTGCTTAAAGTCTCCTGCTGTTCACAAACTTTATGTGGAAACTAATATTGCTAAAAGTGGCTTAAAACACATCTCACTTCAAAATATCGTAATCATGAACATATTAGGTTACACATTCGGACAGATCGTTGAACAAGCATGTTGTGTTAAGCAATCCCCCTGAACATGAAAATCGAAATTGGTTTATGTAGTACGAATGCCTTCACCACTCAGGAAGTTTGCATTTCTAGTAAAACCATCATTGACATTTCCAGACATATATACATGTATATGGCTGCTTTAATAATTCCATGTCTGATCCTGTGTTTCTGGAGGCACGGGTGACCAGTCGTCAAAGACGTTGCAAAGACGCTTAGCAGAGTTGCTACCCTCAGACATACCAGAAACCTATGAATGTCATTTCACTTTAATTATTTAATTTATTACGAGCACAATAGCCATGCCCGTGGTAAACGTCGCAGACCTGCATCACTTCGGTTTCTGCTTCCAGTCTGACACGCAAAAACTGAAGTACTTTTCAACCAAAGTCAGTCTCTATTATTGTTTGTCCACGGTTGGGCTAACTACTTTCATTTTCTTATGCCTTACTGTTCAAAATAAATGAAAAGTATTAGGGGATTAATTGGAAGTGTTTTCCGAAATGGAAACGTTTGCAAGCATCCTATTAATACATTTAATCACCTTCCGTTTTCACTTTCATAATGTCAGCACTTTCAATCATAACTGGAACCGAAAGATAATGACAGCCATCAGTCCTTAAATGACACAGAATCAGAAGCGTGCCATCGTCATGTCTTTCTTTTACGTTACGATTGCGATGGTCCTACTGATAAATCAAAATGATTTTTTTTCGCTCTCTCCGTAATTTAAATCGTTGTAATTGGATATTTTTACCCATTACAAGATTGATGACACATTTATACAGATGATAACACGATCCGTTCTCAGGATAGGCCTTTAAAATAAAAATAAAACACGAAGTTGAGGCATGGGATTCCAAGATTTATTGAAATGCTGTGTGGTCCATTGCACAAACATTTTATTGCCAAAAATGACAGTTGCAATGGAACTGCAACGGCTGTAATGAATAAGTAAGTTATGTTTAAATATTTCTAGTAACTTCTAGTTAGAGAAATCCATTCAAAATATGAAAAAAGGGGGATTTGTGTTCGCAGTTTTGATATATACAGTTTTAAAAAAGCAAATGACACACTGTTACGTTTAGCTTATACATTTTTATACACCGCGAGTGACTGGGCTTGTTTCCATTTAAGGAACCGAACCTGGGTCTCTGGTGTAATGACCCCAAACTGTAAACACTACCATGCCGCTCTGAACCATAACACAAGGCAAGTAAAATTACTTTTTCCTAATGTGCTCAAGAAAAACTTCTTGTAAACTTACGACCAGCATTTAATATTGGTTTAATATTGGACATGAAAATGTCCCGAAAGCAAAGTAAAATACCCACTGCCCATTGCCCTTATATATATGGGCTGTGGGTATGTGGATATATATATATATATATATATATATTTATAGTTATAGTTATAGTTATATACATACACACATTTAACTGAGGCGCGTATTTATGTATGAATAAATACGCGCCTTTTCATTTGAATGAATAAATACGCGCCTAAGTTAAATGTAAAGGCGTAAGTTATTTGTCCATTGTCACCTTGGTATTGTGACGTCATAGTTTCCTAAATGTTATGACGTTACGTAACTATATGTTACTACTTCATGTCCGTTATTCAGTTATGGCCTGATGAGACTCGTACGTGGTACGAGTTGAAAGCGCTAGCCTATTAAAACTGTGTTCAATCTTACTCCACTTATTTAATTATTACTATATATATATAGGCAATGGGCAGTGGGAATTTTACTTTGCTTTCGGGAAATTTTCATGTCCAATATTAAACCAATATTAAATGCTGGTCGTTAAGGTTTTGTAACTTTCAAGGTTCATAGTTAGATTAGTCATAGATAAAAAGATTATTACAATAAAATACTTCTCCCTTTCTTTTCAACCCTAATGGATTCTTTCTGACACAGCAATTTTCCTATCAATCCCAAAGGTCCTGGCATAAAGGTTCATTGGCTTGACAAACTGAGTAAAAAATACACTATTGGCAGTTTGATTAATCAAAATAAAAGTAATTTTCCAGATATCTTTGTCGTGATAACTGAGCATAATTCCGGAAAGGAAGAAATATTCACGCCCCGAATTCTTAAATGATTGACACATGTGATGCTTCAGGTGATAAGAAATGGGTTATTTGCCCATTGGTCATGGGTATTTATTGCACGTTCTTCTTTCCCGCTTTCGACCTAATTTTCGTAAATGTCACTTTCCGTTTTTAAATAACTCCATTCATTCAGCAGTTATTTCCGTCTTGTTTCAGCTCTTGAATGGAATCTAATGTAACACCTGCCCTTTCGTTTGTCAGTTTGTGCAGTGTGATGTAAATTACACGTACATGTCAAGAGTCACTTGGGAAAGGATAATGCAAGAAATACTTTAATATTTAGTCTAGTATTTCTTTCTTCAGGGTCTTTTGTACAAGCCAAAAGACATTAGCAGATCAAGCGTCAAATTCGTCGCTTTTATATATCGCATATTCAGTAGGACTTCCTGTATGTCTCTTGATGCACAGTTGTTTAGTAGTATCATTGTATCTGCTATAATGGTTATGAGGTTTGGAGAGTTAGAGAAGCTAAAGCCGTTGGGCGTGTCTATATACATGCATTTAGGGTTCATGAAACGTATTTAACATGTTAAATTATCCACACCTGCGCTTTTTTATACGGGTAATTGGGGGTACACCCATTGATAGTAACCAGACTTGTGAGAATCTCCTTAAAATGTTGGATGAAAATATTTTATAGGAGCACAAACAGATACATAAATGCTATTTACATAGCACTTGCTGCATCAGAGTGAGTGAGTGAGGTTTTAGCAATATTCCAGCAACATCACGGCGGGGGACACCAGAAATGGGCTTCACACATTGTAACCATGTCAGGAATCGAACCCGGAACTTCGGCGTGACGAGCGAACGCTTTAACCACTTGGCTACCCGACCGCCCCTGCTGCATCAGAAAGAAAAAACAGGGTATATCTATTGAGAGATACGTCATATAAATATTGTTTGGGATACATACGGATGGGGAATGTTTCGAATCTTAGCGGATTTGTTACCGAATTTAAACAGAGACTACCAGATGCACATAGACATGTGGCGGAATCAACTTTCATCACTAATTGACACAAGACACTATTTAGCTGTAAAAGATATATTGACATGTGAAAAGAATGATATCGACATTAAGCGGTTTAGAAGTTTTTGTTTTCAAATAACATAACCATTATATGAAAGCATCACTACAATAGTTGTTTGATCAAAGAACTTTATATATCTTACAAGTTTTAAATAAATAGTTTGTTCACAAAAAGAATAGTATGTTGGCAGTGGTTAAAACATTAATAGTTGTTTTGTGGAAAATATCCTAACGTCAACATTTTTGTGTAATAATGAAAATGAATAGTTTGTTTAATAGTGCTCAGTAAATTAATAGTTTGTTAGATACAGCTGTAAAAATAGATTGCTCTCAAAAACAAATTCCCTGGCCCCTCGTACAAATCATGATCAGTTGGCTTGTCCCTGAGGCACTGAATCTTGTAACCCGAATAAAAGTGGTTGAGTAAGAGTCGTAAGACCGTCTTTGAAATTTTCGTAGAAAGAGCATACTCGATTGTACTTGAACATTTGTGACATGTAGACACCAAAGGCTGGAGCTGCATAAATATTGCTCGACAAGGCTGACTTTTGGAAAGTTGAAATCATCCCAACTGTCATATAGACATACATACGAAACAAATGAGGCGGTTTCACTGGTCTCTTTAATGTCTAGCTCAAGTGGAAAATCAGTGGAAAGGAATTGGCTATATGGCCAGTATTAAACGACATCTGATCATCAATATACCTGAAGCTTAAATTAAACGTCTTGGTCAAATTCCTTTGTTTTAATTTTACCAAACCGATTAGATAACTAATGATTATGTGCAACCGGAGCATTTTCCAATTCACCTATTGATTAAATATGACTGACGGTGTGATTGTTTACATTATTACATATTCAAAAGTCCATTTTAAATAAAAGTTTTTCTAATTTGTGGACACATGTCAAACTTGAAAGAAAATCTCTCTGTTTGTAACATACTATCTTTCTTATATGAAAGTAAACAAATGTCTATTGAGCGACATCGCAATCAAGTCGGTATCAACGGATAGAGTCATGACACTTAAATAACGAGAGTGAGAACCTTGATGGAACGCGATTCAGTTTCAACCCACTACCTTTCAAACTCCCATAATGGACCCGCAGACTATGAAACCGCACTGGTACACGTACGCATGCTTCTATCTTAATGAACGAAATGGTTAAATCTCATTCCCGATAACGTTGAACGATGTTTATTACCCATGGTAAGTATCGTTTTGCGTTAGGTGAATGGACTTTGTCCAATGTGCAATGTTTAGACCACTGATGACTACCTTTATATCACCGACGATCTCTGAGATAAATACTTAAAGATTTTGAACACAAAACGAACTTAATAAAAATGAGTAGCTTGGAGGGAAGGAAGTTTGGCTTCTTATTGTCTGTGTACCGTGCATAAGAAGAACTTAAGGAAATGCCGATATCATGAGAGAGCAGCTACCATTCAACCTTTTAATTGATCGCAATGAAATGATGGACATGCAATGCAGATAACTGTCTATATATATTTTCAAATGTGGCATGAGATAGGCATATTGTTGACGCGTTGGCTGTCACGCCTAAAAAGGATGTTCGATTTCCCTCTTTGGGAACATTGTGATTCACAACCTTGATGTGGAAAGGAATATTGCTTAAAGTGGTGACATTTCCAAATCCCGTAATCATGTCCAAAAATTGTTGTTATGACCAATACCCCCTAAACACGAAAGGAAAACATGGTCGCCCCGTTGTTTTTACCTTTCAAGAAGTATGCGTTAATGGTTACCGCCATTGACGTTTGAAGAGTTATTTCTGGACATCAGTAGCAAACTATAACTCCTCGAGCTGCTTACGAAGTGACGTACAGGAGGATGTTATGGATATGTTCCCGGCAAATTGTGGATAACACGATAATTTCAAGATTAACCCATGAATTGTTTGATAGGCATTACTTAGAAGTTGACGGATGACAATGTTCCTCATTCAGTCTTGCTTGACAACGGTATAAGGATCTATACCGAAACGTCTCCTTTACAGTATGAAAGAAGTTGTTATCCATAAATTGTGTCTACTTTGTCATCATTAACTCAGTTAAAACTAAAATCTCTGTGAAAAAGAATTTGATAAAGGATAAAAAAAAGTGTTCAAACTGCTGAGATAAAAAGATTATTCAAGGTCCATAATTATCTTTTCTTCCTAAGTTATCACCCTTGATCAAAAATGGTTTTCTTTGTAAGGGGACAGACACTGCCTGAATACATATATCCTTGGTTTGCTCTATTGATTCCATCTTAAGTTCCATGCATCAGTCTCGGTGGTCAATCTTTGAACGCCCACGTGGCTCTAATGTGTCCCTTCTTGGTTTCCCTTTCCCTAATATGTAAACAAAAGTGTTAGCATGCTTCGTGTTTAAGGGGTTAACTGTATGTGCATACGTCTTTCGTGCCCATTCCAGATATCTCACGGAGCTACAGTATTCATAAGCCTTGACATTAAACACTGACGCCTAGTCTAGTCACGAAGCCTTACGAGCTCATTGAAAACTTTCAAACTACATCTACTTTGTGTCGTCCAATAAAACAGATGCTTTTGATGAAAACTGAAGGAGTAGAAAAGAACGATCAAGGGACTTTGTGGTATTGAATGTAATCGTAGACTGGCCCTATTATATATCTCAGTTGGTGAGTTAAGATGTCAAACATATATAAAAGTATCGTTTACGACAGTGACTGTGACTATATGGCTGTCATCTTTGTTTGTACTACAAGAGTGAGGTTTAATCATCACGTCTGGCCTATGTGTGGGTTATTTGAGATGTAGGATCCTGAAAGGTTCCAAATTGAATTTCAGACATACCTATTTGTTCTTTCCTTGGATAAGTTTGTACCAGTAGCTTCATGATGCTGATCATTTCGCCTTCATAACATCCGAGATTCATGGTAAGATGAGTCATAGATAAAAAAAAGAAAAAAAAAAGTAACTTTCCCTTTGTTTTCAACCATAAGATAACTCAATTCTTTCTGACAGAGCAATTCTACTACCAACATGATCATGAAATATGAGGAAACTGGCATGTCACACCGATTAACATTGCAGTATTGGCAGCTTGATTAATCGAAAGAGAGAAAGGGGAAAATTTGGTCCAAGATATCTTTGACATGATAACTGAGCATATTCCGAAGAAGACATATTCACGCCCCTAATTGAAATATGATTGATACATGTCATGCCACATGCTCATCTGCTCATCTGCAGAAAAGGCCGACCCTTTGACGTTTTTCTTCATGTTCTTTCATTGATGAAAATGAGCAATATATCATAACAGAATATTTGATTGTTTGTTGTTTAACACCACACTCAGCAATATTCCAGCTATATATGACGGCGGTCGGTACATAATCGAGTCTTGACCAGACAATCCAGAGTTTGATATCATGAGCTTCGGGATCATTCGCCGTGATATACTGTTCTAAGTGGCTTAAAACACTACTCACTCGCTCAATGTTATAACAGACGTGGTGAGATATGAATTTAAACGCCGAACAACATTTAATACAACTGAATTAGTCACCATTAGCAGGACCGGTGTCCTGGTATAACGACCCCTCTGTTATTAGCATCCGCGGACGTATTTTGCATTAGAGTGAGTGACTGAATGGTGTGACAGTTTCTACGCCGCATTGAGCAAAGTAGTGGTTTCAACAACACATTTTCATTCAAAACGATTTTGGATCAAAGCTGTGCAGTTGTGATTGTGCAAACGAATCTATGTATAAAACGATACTATAATAATAATAATAATAATAATAATAATAATAATGTAAAATAATATAAAGCGCAACTCCAGATATGCCCCAAGCATAAATGTCATTCCTATTTGCATTTTCAGCTCCAGGAAGGATATGCTTTTGTAGTATAGTCCCGATGTGCAGGCGTCTACAGCCAGTCCTTATCACAGTGTAAGTGGTATACAGATGTCAAGTGAATTATCAACAGTATTAAGAGAATGTACCTGTTTCCATGCTTCCCTGTAATTGAAGATAGGAAGTCGTGTCAATGACTTCATTATGTCCGTGAAAGAAACCCATTTAACAACATCTCAACAACTCATCTACTTTTGGACAAGTGAAGTCATGTTCTAGCATCAGCTTTTGCTATTTGCCACTAACCGTAAACAGCCAGACTAATTGATTTTGAATAATAACACTATGTAAATGTAATGACCTTCTTGTCATTTATGACACTATGAAAAGTACTCATTATCTGTATAGGTAAGCTATTATCTGCCTCATGTCAACCATCACACACAACACCAAATTGGTAGTAATTACAACACCAGAGAGTGCACATAACAGCCCACAACAATTAGTCCCAAATGTCAGGGCAAGGTTTTAAAGAGCGTTTGCTATTTTGAACCACAGAATCTTGATGATAAAATTACATCCGAACAAACCACCAGTGGCTCGGTAATTACTGTGAGAAGGTTCAACTGACACTGAACGTGAAGTAGCTAAACATTCTTATTAGGACAAAAACGCATACATTACGTATTCATTTGGCTTAATGTTTAACAGCACGATTCGCCTCTGGGGATTTGTGTTGATTTCAGAAGCAGGGATGGGCCGGGTTCAGTTGTTTCTCATTTTTCAAAGGATATGTTAGCCTGAAAAGGGTACATATAGATGAAAATCCTGTTTATATAAGCTACTAGTATTTGCATTTTCAATCGCTTTCGCGCTAACACTGTCGAGCAGGCTAAACACGGCCAATGACCAAGGTCAGTGATGTTATGATGGGGCATGAGAATGTTAACATAAACACGAAGAAAGAACTGGTTTGTCTCAAAGAGTTTTATGTCATTTATTCCTTATGATTTATGGGTAGGGAAATACGAAACTGGATGATTAAAACCGGAAGTTGGATAAGATACAAATTACGAGTGACGAGGTTGATAGAGAGAATTAAGATAAATGGATATTTAAAGTTTTTTGGAAGAGATGAGTAGAGAGAAAATGAATAGATATTATGGTGAAAGATGATGAAGTTGATATGGAATAGAAACTAAAAGAAATGAGTTCTTGGTAATTGAAACCTGCGAGGTATACGTGACAAGGAATATGATAAAATATACATGAATGCTGTACGTGAAATTTTGGTAAATAATGTAATGATGAAGGCTAGACATGATATCGCTGCACAAACAATAATATTAAATTAACATTTAAACCCCTGTTAATCAAAACGATATGGTCGGGAATAAGAAATGTACAGTTCAATTATTCATTTCCAATCATTAGGACCTTGTCCATCAGCAATTGTCAGGAATGGGAAAGTTCAGGGGTCCGCAATTACGATGGTGTAGTATTTATACCAAAATGTCTGCTTGATCATTTCAATTAAAACAACCACATATATGTAAGTTTTGTAGTAACAGGGCTTTAGATGCAATCAATACAGTGAAATACATTGAATAGAGATCAACCTCATCATTCCGAACCTCTTTTGTCCACACGTTCCGGTCAATACAAATGTTCCCTATACCGCCAGATAATGTACCGTCCGGTTTAAGTGAGTTCCATTGTAATACTTTCCACATAACGTGTAAGCACCGTCACCCTGCAAGTCTGGTTGTGGTACAGTCGTTATGGTGCTGTCTGATCGCCCCATCTATCTGATTCAATCACATGGTAATTCATCAAGTCTTACCAACACAGACTGGCTACAGACAGGATTAATAACTATCATCACAGGAGAGCTGCCCTTTCAAAACAAAGTCATATCCCTAATGATGAAATAGTTATATACACGACACTGACGACCCTATAAACGGTCAATACATGTAGTTGCTCTCGAGCTATGGAAGGAGGAAATATGCCGGATCATTTCCCTGGAACTTAATTAAAAGTTGAAAACATTTCACAATTATCAGAGCTGCATGATACACACTAGAACCATCAGTGTACTGTGCCGAGTTACATGTGACAACACAGCATAACAGCGATGCATCTTTCGTTTCTAGTTTACTCACCTAAGGTAAAAACATACCACACAAAAGCCATCGTAATGTCATCGTGTCACGGCACTAGATCTCACCTTGAGTCAACAGCCTAAATAGTGATAAGAGATACCACTAAAGATGAGTTATTGTTAGCATCTTTATAAAATGAGGACACTAATGACCAAACATCAAAGAACAGTTATTTGTTGTCTTCAACAAGAATGGCCTTACAAATCCAGTTTGGGGAAGCATCAGTCTAGGTATTCGTGATTGTCAAAACTTCTTTATCCACACAAGATCTTTCGCCGTTCAACGGCTCTTCAGGTGTAATGAAAACTTGAACTTACATTGTAGTTTATATAATATAAAGCTTAGATACAATACTTAATCTCTACAAAATGTGTTGGTTTTTTTGTGTGTGTTTTTTATTGTCAGTGAGAATTATATAGCACACGTATGTTGCCTACCTATTTTCCTATTTTCAATTGTATTGAAAACCTGAAAACCTTTCTGCTTGCCTTAATACTAAACAATTTATCACCTGCCTTAGTATTAGGTGCATATATGTCACTTCTTGTGTAAGATCTTGTCAGGATATTCAATGCAAGGCTTTTGCCCAGTATCACAGAGGCACTGGAACTGTATGAAATAACGTCATCTGCACATCACAAAGCCATACGTCGTCAGTGTATTTCGTTTGGCAACATTAAACTCATTCACCTAAGATGCCGCGTTGGTTGTATTACCAACGACGTAATGGAAGATGTTATCAAACCATCGATTAACTCGACGGTGGACAGATATATACATAAATATTCTCGCATGCGTTTGAAATACCCTCCACGAAAAGAACTAATCCTGAAGTGATGAATGAGAAACATAACGGAAATCGACAATAATACATTGTTTTGTTCTCTGAAATGTACCAATTCAATGAATACAGAGTGAACTGTTGCAATGTAATGTATCGGGTTGGGTTTTGTCATGTCTGGTGTTGATCATCAGATTGTCGGGACAATGATAACTACGGGGAACTTAAGCTGACGATTGGAAAATGTTCTTCCGGAATTACCGTCTATCAAACTGGACAACAAATTTAGTTTCATGCTGAAGGATTACATTGTATGGATGGGTACTGACACTCTTTTCACTTCAAGGGACACTGGGGAATGGGGTATACATTACCTGTTGCTAGTAAGGATGCAAACACCATGTTCATCTAATTGGAATGAATGTCCAATAGACGGAAACCTGTTACAAATCACATTGCCAGTAGACGTGGCAGAGGGTTCCAATGTAATGAGCCCTGTATATGCCTGTGGGGAAAAAATAAATAACTTTCCTAGTTTTAATGTGAACCAGCTCAGACAACATTAGACGAATTAAGAAATAATAATGATTGAATAATGATAATTCATGATTGAACATTGTCTTACACATAAGCCATTGCTACCTTACCGTGCATGTCATCACATGTAATTTTATTGGATGGCTGGATGTTTCTATGAATTTTATTTGCTTTTGGGATGACGTGTGTTCTATTTTAGCATTTCTTTTAAACGCATGTATTACTGTCAGTCGACTTCGGCACCTTGTTTTGTAACAGGTAACATAAACAAGAAAGTAATCACCACACTTACATGTACTCCTCTTGAGTCTGACAGTGATTTATTTCACAGTTTATAAGAAACTAAGACTTGTCACAGGGGACGATCGCTGGTTTGTTCAAATTGATCAGGCTGATTAGCCAAGACTAAAATGACCACTAAAATGGCTAATGTGGGAGTAAAGGCCATAGTGACGCAGGTCGTACACATTTACCAGCTTTGTTTTGTTTGAGCAATATCACAGCAGGGTCAATTTCTTTGGTCTTTTCACATTGTACACACAAGGAAAGTCGAACAACTTTCCTTTATAGTGATCCATGACACATGCCTATGATATAGCGGGAATCGTAGAATGGATATGGGAATGGTATCGTCGTGCCAGTACTCTCGATCAGCTGCTTTTTTAGACATATCTCGGATGTCATACCTTGTGTAGATGTGGATGTAGTTGTTGACGTAGGTCACCAATATTGTCTTGTTTCTAGTTGACACCACAGCTTTTTCAAGACTTTCTGTAACAATCTCCAGACACACGTCCCATGTCTTCGGGTACGATGATACGAAATCACCAAGTCACCGATTCTTCCTCATGTCCTCACGGGTTACCCCATGATTAAAAAAGGAAATGACAAAAATGGATATGAGGTTGGATGTTTGTGTGTGTCGTATCCTGATGACACGGAACGATGTTCATGCTTTCGACCACTGGGTTAGCCTGGTTTATACATAATGTTTTGCAGGTTGCCGTTGTAAAGCTGGAATATTGTTCACTGCGTCGTTAGGCAATTCATTCAATCACTACCTCACTCATCCCATATGACAATAAAATAGCCTATATTACAGATGAAAAAGCTTCGTTTTAATAATCATTCAAATGTATATTTATGAAAGAAAACATCGTCCTGTTGCGGTTTTCGATACTAATGGCCAAACATAAAAGAGAGATATATTTGAGTTAGGTATGTGATGTACAAGCATTGGCTTGATTCCCGGTGGCTAGACGTGTCACTGGTATTCAGATCAACACACAATCTCGATGGAATAAGCTTCAATTCTTCAAAAGAAAATGTCAGGAAGATTTCTGTGTTCTTTCCCTTGGGAAATTTCGGTACTGAACGAAATCTTTGATAGAGGTTCCTATTTCATCCTTCTACTTTAATTTGCATAATTTGCATATTCTATTGTTCCAGAGAATCATTTGAAGTAAGCTCTGTACCTTAAAGAGGGGCGGTCGGGTAGCCTAGTGGTTAAGGCGTTCGCTCGTCACGCCGAAGACCCGGGTTCGATTCCCGACATGGGTACAATGTGTGAAGCCAAAATCTGGTGATCCCCCGCCGTGATATTGCTGGAACATTGCTAAAAGCGGCGTAAAACCATACTCACTCACTCACTTAATTAAAGAAACCAAGGTAACTATGTATATTAGCATTGAACCAAAGATTGTTCTATTCGATGGTAAAGTTCGATTCATTAAAATAAATAAATACAACATAACCCTTTCAATAAACAAAGGAAAATCTCGATTTAATATTCTGACAAGTTCAGGTTGCTGAAGACCAATTTTAAACCGGATCGTCACGGGTAGGACTGGAATATATTGCTAAAAGGGCCATAGAACATCACCATTTCAAAATTTGGTAATTCTGCACATATTAGGTTAAACGTTCGGACAAATCATTAAACAAAAATCATGTTTAGAAACAAGCCCCTTTAAACGAACATACAAATAAGTTTGCATTTTACGTTATATGTAGCCTTTCAAAAAGTATTCATTTCCGGTAAATTGACATTCGACTTCTAGACATGAGTAGCAAAATACAATGTACACACGTTCATTGCATAACAATGTTTCTCTCTTGATGGATAATGTTTTTGTGTCATATTAATAGGACAAACACTGCCTTATTTCATGGCGTTGCTCTAGTTCAATGTCTGTACATGTGTTTCTGGGGGCACGAATGACCCAGTCATCAAAGACGCAACAATACGCTGTACTGAGTGTTATTTCGTATGCAGCCAACGATCGTGGGTTCGATCCCGATTCACATTAATAATGTTTCAAGGGTTGTCAGTCTTATACCCCTACTTATGTTTCCAAATAATACTCAAAGTGACGTTAAACCAAACTCATACACCATTTGACTTATTATTGTCCATCGAGGTGAATGAATGAAACGAAAATGAAGAAAATCAGTAAGGTATCATTTTGAATTGCAACATGTACAAATTACCTTTATTGTTTCCGTTATAGTTTTCATGAGGTCAGCACTTTTGTTTTCGAAGATTAATAACTCGAACCAAAATATAATGACAGTCCGTCCTTAATTGTATAAGTGTACAAATGACCCGACATATTAACGTTATTTCTTCACTGTGCCTCATGAATGATATTGGCGGTCCGATGAATCATAGTAATTTGTTTTCTCTTTCTTCTTTCTTCTCTCCGATGCTTAAACCTTTTAATGACCCAAATAGTAGATGCACCGGAACTGCAGAGCGAAGTTTAAAGATTTACGTTCACAGGCACCTCATAGAAAAGAGAAAATGCGACAGCCTTACATGTTACTCTTCTCGATTTATTGATGTTAACATTGGAAACCTAATTAACGATTATTTATTTAAACAAATGGGTATCGAGGGGTTGACTTGGCTGCTCCTCTATTTAGCAATGCATATTTCATTATCAAAGGTAGAGTACGTTCAACATGAAAAAATGGTTCGGAGATCCGGAAAGAATGGCATGCTTCTATTGTTTGCAACACCTAGAATTCTGACATAGTACTCTTGTAATCGGTACATTTATTACGTGTATATATACACTGTATTCATCCATATACGTTTATGCGTTACATTCAGTAACGAGACAGTGACTTTCAGTCACAGAGTGTTCGACGATGGCAGAACGTATATACATATATATTCAAATCGTTAGTTTGATGCATCAGTCTGTGTGGTCAATCACTGAAGTCCTACGTCCTTCGTGTTTTTTTCCCCCTAATATCTATGTAGATAAGTGAGAAAACCATTTCCATATTCATAATAAACCTCTGCCAAAAGCAGAGTCGACTGTACTATTCCGACCTTATCCTGAGCATGTGTTTATGAATCACTATCAAATAGTGATGATACCAGGTGTTCGCGAAAAGGTTAGCGTATTCTGCACCGCTGCCACCCGTCACAAACACACGCAAAGGATAGTTAATTGTTCACCTTAGAAACATGGGAACATATGGTATACATTAAATGTCCTCTACATGTCTACCATAAAACTTTTTGAAAGCTTTACAAAGACCTTGAATGGTGTAACATAGACCACACAACTTCTCAGCAGGAGTCGTATGACGTTCTTTGAAATCTTTGTAGAAAGAGCATGCTCGATTGCCTCTCCAGAGTTGAAATGTAGTGTCAGCATTCTTCGTATTTTAGGCGCATGATCTTTCGTGGCCATTCCAGATCGCTTACGGAGCTACAGTATTTATAAGTCTTGAAATTAAACAATGACGCCTAGTCTAGTCACGAAGCCATACGAACTCCTTGAAGACTTTCAAACTTCATTTACTTCAATAAATGAATACTCTAGGAGTAGAAATGAAGTAGGAAGGGACATTATGGTGTCGCGGAATGACCCTATCGCATGTCACTGATTTTTGTAAACGATGTCAAACATACAATGATTAAACCACAAGGCTGCCACACTGACCTGAACCATAACAGAATCTGGCGATTAAAAATAGTGATCTTTCCTGATGTTCTTAGGAAATACTTCATGTAAACATTCGGTAATGTTACTTTTACGTGCATGTTTTTGCGATAGAATCTCTTAAACTCTATGCATGTTCCCAAAATATTAAATAATCTTTAATTGTTTTGGGATAATATCACATTCTGGCAGTGTCAGTGCTTAAAAGATTATATGATGTAACTGAAGGATATGTCAGTGGGTATTGCATTTTTGTTTTCTGACAGGTTTCATGTCCCTTGTGAGCACTGCAAATAAAATAAATAGTGAAGCTTTAGATTTGCTAAGTTGATTAGTCAAAGCTAAGATGGTTTTAACTAAAACGTAATGCCCCCCTTGTTTTCAAGCCTCTGATTACTTCTTTCTGACACAGCAATTTTACATACAACCAATGCCAATGCACTAGTGATAGTTTGATTAAGTTTCCTGATTTATCGAATTGAAAAGGTTTCCAGATATCCTTTTTATGATAACTGAGCACATTCCGAAAAAAGAAGATATATTCACGCCCCGAATTCACACTAGATTGACACAGTTTTTGTGCCCTTTGGTCGTTGACATTTACTCCACTTACTTTTTCTCCCTTTCGACCTCATTTTCATAAAAGTCACCTTCCGTGTCTGTAATAACTCCTTTCGTTCAGTAGCTATCTCTGTCTTATTTTAACTCTTTTATGGAATATAATGTAATATTTGAGAAATACTTGCCAGTTCCTTTGTCAATGTTTTGTGATGCAGGGTTACTGGGCAAAGGAGAATGCATTACAAATGTAATTGCACAGTAAATGTCCATCATGAATTAACCCTCTTCCTGACACGTTCTTCGACGTTAACAAATGTGTGTCAATTCTTCAACTTTACACGTGTAAATAAGGTTAACTCTAAAGGCGTTTATATGTCCGGGATTGAAACTCAATTTAGATCCGCAACACAATGGGAACAATTGTTTCAAACAAAGAGTTTTCTTCTATTATAAATTTTCGATATTTCTGTATGTGCATTTTAGCGATTCTCTGTACTGTACGGTCCCTTGTACCAAAATGTCGGATTTCATCCGTGTTGATAACAATATGATACATGACGTCATCCACAAATTGATAACATTACATCATCAGATTGACTTCAGAAGCTTCCCTGAGAGATAACGTTTCATACGTTTTTCTTCATTTTCGCTAAAGTGAAAACTTGAATAGGTATTACATGGAATAACCAACACAATTCTCCGAATTACAGATTATATGCATCTGATTGACTGACTGCTGTAAGTTCTTCGTTGGTTAGTCTCTAATTCTCGAGACATGACTGTGTCGTCGTTGTGAGTTTACACTGATTTGTGAATGCAGTGGTCGCTCCCTGTTTTGCTTGGATTCGTTTCATGTGACAAGATCAAGTATGAATACCTCAGCTTTATCTGGCATATGAGTCAGTTGCTGTGTTAGTGATTACACCGAACCGTGTTGGCCTAGTACATAGTGTCTCTTAGGCGTGCCAGAAACCATTGGCTGTGGGTTAGATTACCATATTCGCCCTGAATATGATTCTTGGTGTGTGCCTGTGCTCGTGGGTTTCACTAAAGTGTTAAACGTCCAAAGCGCATTGGGCTTTACTTAAACATTTATTTGACACACAAGGAGTAAACTTTGCCAATGATCCTGATTCCCTCATTACATGGGATCCCATTCACGAAGATGTGATCTTCTAATTTATACATATCCTTTTTCATTAAGCCTGAATTACAAATACTATTATACATATCATTTCATAAAAGCTGGGTGATTAGGGTAAAACACACTGTTACAACACCCTTGAAAGAGCTGACGCCATGTTCGCAACATTTCTTCCTGAGCATCACAACCGTCGACGTGAAGTGTTGAACGCCAAAAGCCTGCGTCACATTTTTCGCAGTGATTGAACTGAAATATTGTTCAAAGTGGCTCACTCATTTAATGTTATAACTGACAAGGTAAGAGATGAAACTCAAATTCAAACTACATTTAACACTACTGAATTAATTACCATTAGCACGAGCCGTGCTCGTGTGTTTCACCAAAGCGGTAAACGTCGAAAGCACGTGGGTGTGTTTCTTCCACATTCATCTTGCACCCAATGAGCAATGATCTCGGTTTGTTCTCTGCCAATGATCCTGGTTCGATTATAACTTGGAGTCTCACCTACGATAATGTGATCATTTGTGAATAGCTTTTTCCATTAAGCCCTAATTATAAATAGAGCCTTACATGGCAGTTCACAAAGATGTGTGACGAAGGTCAATCGCTTTGTTACAATACTTTTAATGCCAAACCCTTGACGTAGTTGATACCAGGTTCGCGACATATCTCCATCGGGTTCGAACCTGTCATCAAGAAATGTTGAACGCCTGTAACCTGTGTCACTTTGAGTTTGTTCGAAGTCATATAACTTATAAACTTAAATATTGTCCAAAACGTCTTAAAACACAACTCACTCACTCGATTTTACAACAAATCTAGACGTGGTAAGAAACTAAAAATCCGAAATACATTTTAACACTACTGAATCAGTCACTATTAGCAGGACCGGTGTCATGTTATAAATACCCCCTGTATATGTCATATCCCAGGACGTTTTGTAAATATGACAGTGTTACTGAATGTTGTAACAAACTGTTTCTACGACAAATTGAGCAAATTAGTTGTTCCATCAACCCATATCCATCCTGAACGAGGTTTTGGGAAAGCTGTGTATTTGACATGTTAATTACATGTACAGTAGTCAAACGAAAAGTTGTTCCTAACTTACCCTACTCACTACTACCCTATTATTACCATTGCATTATTTTGTTGGGGAAACGTTATTGCAAATTATCTTTTGGAACAAAACTGAAGTTCACGGTTGTTCATTTTGGACACTTTTTGTGTTAACAAGTTAATGCATGAGGACAACAGAAATCGCATCAATAACAGTATACTGTAAAACATTTTACGCTCAAAATTCCAAACTACATAATGCCCAAAGGATAATTGTGCATTGATATTTGCCTTCGAAGCTTCATGGGAAATATGACTATCTGTTATTGATATCATAATCCCAATGTATAGGCGTCTATACCCAGCCTTTATCATCGTGTATTGAATGTATGGCTGGCAAGTTTTGGTTTTCTAGTTCTGGTCAAGTAAAATCATGTTCTAACATCAACTTCTGCTATCAGCCACAAACAGAAACATTCATTGATGTTAATGTAATGACCTTCTGGTCATTTACGACACAGTGAAAGGTACTCATTTTCTACATATGTACGTGTAAGCTTTTATCTCACTCGCATCCAACTATCACACACAACCCCATATTGGCAGAAATTACAGTACCAGAGAGCGCGCATAACAGCTCAAAACAATTAGTCCCAAATGTCAGGGCAAGGTTCCAAAGAGCATTTGCTATTTTAAACCAAAGGATCTTTTGACTATGAAATTACAAAGGAACAAACTTCCAGTGGCTCGATGATTACAGTGAGAAGGCTCAACTGACACTGAACGTCAAGCCACTAAACATTCTTATTAGAACAACAAAAAAACGTAAAAAATACGCATTCATTTGGCTTATTGATTGACCGGACGATTCACAACTGATGATTAGATTTGAGAACTGTGGGTGAGTTGGGTTCAGTTGTTTCTCGTTTTGGAAAGGAATATGCTACACATCTATAGCCTTGAGGGTAATGTAGTGTTGTGATGTCTGTACAATTTAGTCAAGTAGAGGGGGCGGTCGGGTAGCCTATAGCTAGTGGTTAAAGCGTTCGCTCGTCACACCGAAGACCCGGGTTCGATCCCCGACATGAGTACAATGTGTGAAGCCCATTTCTGGTGTCCCCCGCCGTGATATTGCTGGAATATTGCTAAAAGCGGCGTAAAACCAAACTCACTCACTAAGTCAAATATCATTCATAACTCGCTCTTCAACCTAAGCAATACATGTAAATAACTACAATATTTTATTATTTAAAAAAATTCTAGATTGTTGTGTGATGATATCTCTATATAAGGTATTTGTCGTTTCAATTGCTTTCGCGCTGACACTGTCAAGGGGTGTAAAACACGGCCTGAAACAGCGACCGAGGTGAAATATAATCGCAAAAAAACAAAGGGGTCGTCTCAAGGAAATCTTGAAACATACAACTTGGTACAATATGACAGTTAACAGTAAATTAAAGAAGAAGAAGCATCATATACAAATTTTCATGTCTCCATATATTGAAAATGGTAGATGATAATTATGCAGTTTTGTGGTATTTATTTCTAATGATGTAACTGTCACCGGCAAATATGAAGATAAACAGCACTCCCAAACCGCTGCTCATGTAATAAAGGTCTAGCATAGCGTTTAGCAGTTATTAATTGAAGAGTGCGCTACACAAGTTCATAATACAATATTATAATAACCTGACTTTCAACGTTTTGATATGATCCCTATAGCTATTTGTATATATATGGTGCACAGGCGTTTATCATTCACAATCCAAACAACGGTAGACTCAGTATGTTTTAGGGCATGTGTTGTTCTTTTTAGACACTTTGTAATTGAGAAAACATGGGGAACCCTAATTGCTTTCTTGCTTAAATATTCATATATTCTACACACAATATATTTTGCGTCTCTTCTGCATGTGCATACGTGTCGACAAAAAATGTAAATTTGGCCTTGTCCTAGGTCGCTGTTATAGGTCGCGTTGTAACTCTGACAGTATTTGTGCAAACGCATTTGAATAAACAGATAGCTTATTGTAATATTGCAGTGTATTTATTTGTTAAACAGTGATTGTAATTGTATTACATAGTTTCTGTTAAGATTCAGTAGAAGTTCATTGCATTGTTTTTGGACAATGATTAGTTGTCAGGAATGTAATACTATTTAATGTAAGGAGTGGTGAAGAACTTATTATATATAGATGCTTGAATTATTTGTAAACTTCCGGAATAGCATGGATGATCAAGTGACACTAGACTGGCCTAGCACTGTGTAGAAAGTGCTGGACCCAGGTTAGACTAAAAAATATGATAATTAGATGAAACAGGTTACTTAAGTACCATCCCAGTAAGTCAGCCACAGTGGCCGCGTATCTTAATACATTTACATCAATTACGGGATAAACACGATAAACCAAGCTCCTTCCCAGACCGTTCCTGGTGAAGGAGAAAGCATATACTCCGAAACGTTGTGTTCCTGATCATAATAAAGAAGTTGACATGGATAAATGCCTTTCAAAGAGTTTATACTTTTTTTGTCAATGGGAAGGCCATCATTGTGAATTTCGAAAAGGTTTACGATTGACCATATTTCCCAGATGACTTTACCTATTTGCTTGTTTGATCAGATTGGTGCGAGATTGTGGACTAACGGAAAAATCACCCAACTTCCCCATTACACTCTTACTGTACCAATTATTGATAATTGAAAGGAAATAAAAATTCAAATTGACAGACAAAGAAAATAATTTAGCTGGAGTAAGAGTATTCGGCGTCACGGCCATCAGGACTATTAATATATACCGTTTATTAATATAACGGTCTGTCGGTTGTGAGTTCAACTTGCATGGTTGTAGACATTTATCACAGTGGGTAGCTTGACTGGTGGCAGCGACAGTACAGAGGGCTCCGCGAACGGGATGTCGCTTTGAGGAGCTTGACGTAAAACGTGACGGGAGAGATATCTAAAGTTGTTCATGAACCTGTGGCGATTACAAGTGTTAGTCGTCATTGATCAATTGGCCGATCAATGAAATGGGATTATCGAGATATGGCCAATATATACTAAGGTACATTTATAGATTGCTGTAGTGAAGACTGTCACTTGTCAGTCGAGACATGGATGGAATCCATAGATTGGTTGTGCATTTCGTCGTTTTGTTCACTAGGATGGGTCGCAGCGATGATGTTCTTGAACGGGCATTCAGTCAATGCAAATGCTCTGAATTATCTCAATGCATTCTAAAACTCTAATTTCAAAATAAAGGAACAGAGTGATCAGAAGAAAACCGCTTCTGTATTTATTCGTGTCAGGGAATTCCCAGGTGTTTCTCCGGAATGTGGATATCGTCCGTGAGAATATAGTCACGTGAAAAACTATGAACGTCAAATTGTGTCGTTCATTCACTTATGAACGTCAATTATCGTATATCGTGTAACCTTCAGATTGAAAAAAAACTATACAAAAGAACCCTATTCCACCTGACAACGTACCGTAGGGATTAAGTGAGATTCATTGTAACATTCTACATAACATGTAATCACCATCAGATGTGTAGTTCTGGTACAGTCATTGTGGTATAGTCTGATCGCCCTATCTATCTAACTCAATCATATGGTAAAGTGTGTTAATGATCGAACACAGACTGGCAACAGACAGGCATCACAGGAGAGGCGCTCCCTGAAAACAAAGCCATATCCCCGATCATGAAATAGCTACATACGTCACACTGACGCCTCTGCCAACGGACAATAGTTAATCTTGGGCTATGAAGGTTGGAAACGTGCCGGATGATTTCCCTGCAAACATTTCCAAATTATCAGAGCTGCATGATACACTTGAACCATCAGTGGACTGTAACGGGTCACCTATGACAACACAACCTATATTTAAACATCATCTGTGACGTCATTCTATTGTTTGAACGCTCCATTATTTTTCAGGAATGGAGAGTTGTTTGTCAACTATATTTTATCGGGAACCAACATTTGAATTAATTTCCGCTTGGGATAGACGGAACTCTTTGGTATATTATTGACAAGTGAATAATGTCAATTCTTTTCCGAAAACATGTGTCGCCAACGGGGTTCGAACCCGCATCGTTTGATTTAAGGACGTGCAATTGTGAACCTCAGCTACGGCGGCCCATGAAGGTATGGTGTAAAATTAATTATTAAATATTTTCATAATTTTGTATAATGCTTAAAAGCTCAAAATAATATATAATATATATATTATGTTAGAACAGGTTACCTACAACAATGTTCATATTGATAGCAATTAGATAAACGGGGGAAAAAACAAATCAGGTAATATATATATCCCGTCAGCATGAATGTGCAACTAAAGTGATTTATAAATACTAGTTAGGGACTCAACGAAATTATGAAGAGCCGTGTACCATGCATTGTAAATGTCAGCTCGCGACGGAGCTTGGTGCACGTGTAACAGCGGCAGAGAGCGTATTCCTCGTGCAACGCAAGGGCGACTCACACAGTATAAATACAGACTACAAAGAGTTCTGGTATATTTTTCAAATATTTTCCACAACAGAATATTTTGTCAAAGTGTAAAAGTAGGGATGAGTTTTAAGTAGGGGAATATCCTCGTAACTCTCCATTCCTTAAAAATAAGGCTTCTGCTCCATTATTTTTGAGGAATGGAGAGTTACTCGGACATTCCCCTCTACGTAATAGCGATGCAAACTGCAATGCAGATTTCTCACCTGAGGTAAAAAAAAAACATACCATAGGAGCCATCGTAATGTCATTGTGGAACGGCACTGTGTCAAACCTTGAGTGAACAGCCTAAAAAATAAGTAACAACTACCGACATCACAAAAGATAAGTTACGATAAGTTAGCATCGATATTCAGATATATCTTTATAGAATGAGGACTCTAATAAGATTTGGGTAGCATCAGTGAAATTCAGCTTTGTCACGGTATATGCGAGGAAGGCGAGGGATGCGAACACACTATGACTTGAATGTGACTGCAGGACTTAGTTATCTTGGTCCTTGCATTTGAACATCTTGGTCATGGTCATGTTATTGTCAACTCTATCTAAACTCCAGCCTTTATCCCCAAGTATATTCTTTAAATTGTTTGACACACAGATACGAACAATACTTTTGTATGGCTCTGAATTATGGGGTTTTAAACATTTAATACAATCGAAAAAGTACATCTTCTTGCTTGTGAAATGTTTTTAATGATTGGTGTCAACTCCCCTAATAATATTGTTTACGGAGAGTGCGGTAGATATCCTTTGTACGTTAATTCATATGTTCGTTGTATCAGATATTGGCTAAAAATACTTACTATGCACAAACAACGACTGCCAAGGAAAGCTTACAATATGTTATACAACTATGATAATCTGGGTTACAACACTTGGGCATCAGATATTCGGGTACTTTTGTTCTCAAATGGCTTTGGCTTTGCTTTGATTTATCAAGGAATTGGTAACACCTGTATGTTTGTAAATATGTTCAAAGAAAGAATTGTAAATACCTTTTATCAAACATGGATGTCTAATTAAAATGCAAGTTGCAGATATGATGTGTATAGATCATTCAAATCCTTACTGGAGTCTGAAAAATATTTAAGTGTCCTTTGTAATTTAAATCTTCGTTCAACATTCACGCGTTTTCGTATGGGACTTAGTGATATTAGAGTAAATACCGGAAGAAGACAAAATAAGTTAAAATCTATGCGTTTGTGTCCATTATGTGATATGGGTGTTGAGGACGAATTTCATGTACCTTTTATCTGTGGGTTTTACCAAGATATCCGAAAACGTTCTGTACCCGCTAAATACTTTAAACAGCAATGTACCACATCCCTTATATCACTTATGTCTAATCAATCTTCTGATGTAATCTACAGCCTAGCTCAATTTATCCATCAAGCACTCAATATTCGTCAAAAACTTGTAAATACAAATGTCTCCTAGAATGCACATATGTTGAAAGTATGTATACATTTTATGTGTTTGTATATAGGCCGGAGGCCTTTCATACAATAAACTTCTTGTCTTGTCTTGTCTTGAAATTGTCACATTGTTTTTTATCTTTTTGTTATTTTGACTGGCATGAATTCCCTTAAGACCTTGATGTGTTTCACCTACCCCCCCCCCCCCCCCCCCCCCCCCCCCCCCCCCTCTCTCTCTCTCTCTCTCTCTCTCTTTAAATTTGAACTCATTCACCGCATGGGTTTTATTACCAACGACGTAATTGAAGATACTATCAAAACCATCGATCAACTCGACGGTAGACAGACATTTAAAAAAATCTCCTCGCATGCACTTGAAATATCCTCCACGAAAAGGCCTAATCCTGAAGTGATGAATGAGGAATATAACGGATATTGACAACACTACATTGTTCTGTTCTCTGAAATGTACCAATTCAATGAATAGAGAGTGAACCGTTGCAAATTTAAGTTCCGGGTTGTGTTTTGTCATGTCTGGAGTTGATCATCAGATTGTCGGGTCAATGATAACTACGGGAACTTAAGCTGACGATCGGGATATGGCCTTCCGGAATTACCGTCTATCGAACTGGACCACAAATTGAGTCTTGCGCTGAAGGTATGGATGGGCACTGACAATCCTTTCACTTCAAGGGACACTGGGGAATGGGGTACACATTACCTGATGCTTGTTACAAGGATACCAACGTCATGTTCAACTTGTTGGAATGAGTGTTTTAAATCACATTACCAGTAAACATGACAGAGAGTCCCATTGTAATGACCCGTGTATAGTCCTATGGGGAAATGCAAACTAAATAGCTTTCCTAATTTAAATGTGAACCAGGTTCCGAGACAATTTTAGACGAACTCAGAAATTTAATAGTAATCAGGGTTGAACATTGTCCTATACATAAGACATTGCTACCTTTCGTGCATACTTGGTCAAATTGTCACGCCTGAATGAAGGTTTTGTTTAATTTGGGTATATGATGTATGTGCGATAGACTTTTCCCCGGTGGTTAAATGTGTCATTGGTATTTAGACCAATGCGCAATCTCAGGGAATAAGCTTCAGTTCTTCAAAAGAAATTGCCAAGATTTCTATGCTACTTCCCCAGAGAAATGCTTTTGCAAACCAAAACTTCAATAAAGGTTTCTGTTTTATCCTTGTATTATAATATAATTAGCTTAATTTGCATATTCTTTTGTTCTGGAAGCGTATTTGAAGTCAGCTTTGAACCTTAACAAAAAGATACTAACATTTTCACAGATGGTAACAGGATCTATTCCCACGAGTCGAGAAAAGTATTACAGTATTTGCCTTTAATTGTACACACATCACAACACTAAATTTACCAACTAAGAAGGACAATTATTCTCATTTTCATCATCAGAATTGTGACCGGGTTTTGTTCGAGAATTAATCATGGGTATATGTATATTCGCTTTATGAGTGAGTCCCGTCTGTCTAATTCTAAGTCCAAACAAATGATCATCTATAATTAATACCATTTTGTTCTTTTCTTTGAATTAAACTACGGAACAAATCACACGTCCCGTTAGAAAGAGGAAAATATTGTTACATTGTAAGTTACTGTTCATGTTTTACATGAGCAAAGATCTTGTTTCGTTTATACACAACCATTGTGGCAACCCGGTCCTCATTCTCATTTTCCTCATTAGGTTTTTGACTGGTTTGTTGTAATAATTGCTGCATTAGCACTGATCAGCTTGTAGCATTCGTTCGGCTTCAATGATATATGGTATACTACGCGTGGGTACCCTTTTTGCGATTCATTGCGAGTCCGAGCAAATGACATTCTATGATTAACTCCATTCTGTTCGTTTCATTGTCTTACACCACAGACCAAAGAACACATGACGGTTAAAAATAGCCATTCATACATGTATGTGAAACATACGCTAGTAAACCTATTTTACAGTTGTAAATAGGAAAAATACAGGGAACAGTTGTCACATTTTAAATTCCGGTTTTTCACAACCGACAGGTTTTGTAAACTTATGCTAAAATGTCTGCTTGATCATTTTAGGCTTCAGATGCAATCGATACAGAAAGCTAGATATATTGAATGGAGAGCAATCTCATGGGTTCAATCTCATTGATCTAGAACAAAACCTTCCGGTTGGGACAATCACTATTTGGAACGTGTAGATACATATTAATACAAATATACCTTTGTCACAAGATAATGTACCATCCGGATAAAGTGCGTTTCATTGTAATTCTTCCTTCATAACGTGTAAGCATCGTCACCCTGTCCTAGTAGTTGTGGTACAGTCCGATCGCCCCATCCATCTACCTCAACCATATAGTAAAGAATGCTATTGATCAAGTCTTAACAACACAGACTTGCTACAGACAGGATTGAAAACTATCATCACCCTCTCAAAACAAAGCCATATACTTAATGATGAATAGGCTGTATACACCACACTGACGCCTCTGCCAACGGTCAATACTTACTCTTGGGCTATGGAGGTAGGAAATGTGTCGTATTGTTTCACTAGAACTTAATTGAAAGTTGCAAATTCTTTCACAATTATCGGAGTTGCAGGATACACGCTGGGACCATTAGTGTACTATGCCGAGTAACACAACAAAATAATGATACACACTGCCATGCATACTCTGTCGTTTCCATTTTACTCATGATCACCCAGGTTACAAACACAATAGCTATCGTACTGTCATAGTGCCACGGCTTTGTATCTCACCTTGAAACATAAATAATAAATAGAGATACCACTAAAGATAAGTTACTGTGAGCATCGACATTCAGAGATTTCTTTATTAAATGAAGACTTATTATGACCAAACATCAAAGAGCAGTTTTTTTTCAACAAGAAATTGCCTTCAAAATGGATAGTTTAGGGTAGCATCAGGCAATTTCTTTCTGTCACCACGTATCAGCTTGATCTGAATGGAAAGAGAGAATAGAAAACCCGAGATCTTTTGAAATAAAAATGTTGCACTTGTTGCTAAAAATCTTGAAATTGTCGCCACCCATAATGTTTATTTTTGTTATTGTGACAGACAAATGAATACCCTCAAGACATTGATGTTTCTCACCTACATCAATATTGCTTGGAAAATACCAATATGAAATATTCAAACTCATTAAACAGTATATAACACTTTTTATATGCGGTATTTCCCTTTAATTGTACACACATCGCAACACTAAATTCACCAACCAAGAAGGACAATGATTCATCAGAATGAATAGTTTTACCTATCTTTTATTGTATGTTTTGGAGACTTTGAAAACTAATATCAAACGGCGTAGTGGAACATATATATATACATATCAACTATACTCGTATGCACTTAAAACACCCTTCACGAAAAGAGCTAATTCCGATGTGATGAATGAGAATTATAATGGAAATCGACAACAATAGATTGTTTTGTTCTTTGAAATAAACCAGATCAATGAATAGAGAGTGAACCGTAGCAAATTTAAGTTCCGGGTTGGGATTTATCATGTCTGGAGTTGATCATCAGATTGTCAGGTCAGTGGCAACTCCGGGAAACTTAAGATGACGATAGGAAAATGTGCTCCCGGAATAACCGTCTTTCAAGCTTGAGAGCAAATTGAGTTTCCGCTGCAGGTTTCATTGTATGGATTGGTACCTTTCACTTCAAGGGACACTGGGGAATGAGAAATGGGGAATGGGGTGTACATTGCTAACGCAACACGAATACAAGGATACCAGCGCCATGTTCTCTCAGCTTCTTAGAATGAGTGTCAAACAGAAGTAGACTTGTAACAAATCACATTGCCAGTAAACATGGCACAGAGAAACCTGTATGCGAAAATACAAAATGCATGAGGGTATGCTTCCACTTTTTCTAAGTCAAGTTATGTCATTATGTATGTCGTTGGTAAAAGGAATGCATTTCCAAACGTTATTTCATCAAACATTTGGAATGAGCTTCCTTGGGGATATGCTACGAGTTTACAGATTTTCAAAAGAAACTGAAATTACATGTTTCCGGCATCCATCGTGATGTTGCAGGTAAGATTTCTCATGACGATAGAAATGGTTGTGGGACTATATTTACAT
Organism: Haliotis rufescens; assembly: GCF_023055435.1. Lineage (NCBI taxonomy): Eukaryota > Metazoa > Mollusca > Gastropoda > Lepetellida > Haliotidae > Haliotis > Haliotis rufescens. The sequence goes on along the minus strand of NW_025963791.1, from coordinate 9,234,957 downwards.
TACTAAGGAGACCAATAGCCCTTGTGGCTACTATTAATGCAAAAACAAGTACTCTTCTCTCCTCTCTGATATCTTCCCTTGTTTATCTGTTAGAATTTCGGGTCAGAATATATGTAGGTGGCCTGTCTTTGCTTGTTTCTAATTTGACAGCTTTATTATGACCTTTTGTTATAATCGCGTCATGGCTAGACACACATGTGGTTGATATTTGGGGCAACTTGTTCCCCGGTGGTTAAATGTGTCGTTGGTATTTGCAATCTCCAGTGAATAAGCTTCAATTCTTCAAAATAAAATATCAAGAAGATTTGATAACAATGCTTATAGTAACCATAATAAAGACAGTTATTGGATATGTTCACCTATTACAAGATTGATCATTCATTTATACAGATGGTAACACGATCTGTTCTCAGTACAGGTCCTTAAAATGAAAGGAAAAAAGTGCGCAGCTAACTAAAAATAGTAGAGATTAAGATTTATTGAAGTGTTGAGTGAACCGATGCTCAAAACCTTTATTATCAAAACGTAGTTGCAATGGAACTGCAGTTGTTGTTTCGACTCGACAAGTTATATTTAAGATTTATAGGTACTTCTGAGAAAAGGTTAAATGTATTATTGTTTCATGTTACGTTGTTGGATTTATTGATGTGAACAGAGGGTGTCGATTTAATGCTTGCTTATTAAAAATAGCTGTCGAGGGGTAAAAAAAACAACCGCGCTGCGACTCTGCTTGTCGTAAAAGGCGACTAACAGGATCGGGTGGTCAGGCACGCAGACTTGATTGAAGCATATCATCGATCCCCATTTTGTGGATGGATGCTCATGATGTCGATCACTGGTTTGTCTGGTCCATACTCGATTATTTACAGACCGCCGTCATATAGCTGGAATATTCCAGAGTGTGGCGTAAAACAACAAACCAGCAAACCAACAATCAACTTCTTGAGTCTCGGAGTTACAGGAAGAAGTTGCTAGTTATTTGACATTTGAAGATATCTGATAATGTTCATACCGATATTACAAAGCTTTCCGTAACTTTAAATTTGAAATTTCTTCTGGGCAAAAAAGAAGCACTAATTATAATCATACAAACATTGGTGGGCAACTGCGTAATATATTTTACCTATACTTGTTTACTGAATATCGACGTTTTGTTCCGCCATGTACATGTCTACCATGCAATTTGTTCATTTGTTTACTTGTGTCTGAAATCACAAGAGGCTTGGAACAGTGTGTATTGGCGATACTTTCTAATAGTTTCTCTCCCGGTTAACTTTGCTTAAATTGTCTCCATTAAAAATATAGCTTGGATCCCATGGCAACAACATTGAAAAAGCTATTAAAGGACATTGATCCTCCATTCACTCAGCTAATCAGGTTACATTTGGCATGTGGCAAGTATGCAATAAGTTTCAACATAAATAGTATGTTTTTACCAGTATTTTGTATTTTTAGTTAATTGAATTATATCTTTCTCCGTCGATAAAGCAATTTGCTTTGAGCAAGATGAGTAACAGAGCTCACTGCTTTGTGTTTTTGTTACGCTTTTGTTGATGTGATTTTGTCTAATGCAATTTAGGCCTTTTAGAAAGTCTTGTTAAAGGGAAATGTTTCATTATATCGTTATTTAAGCAAACAACAGGCAATAATACTTTATTTGATTAAGAAGATAACATTTCACACCATAAAAGCAAATGGTGTTGTGAAAGTATTAGGCAGGATAAGGTCTCTCTTGGCCCCAAGAAGGTCTGCATAATTTACAAGGGAACAAATCCTTTTGCCATTGTGATGGAAGTTATAAGATGAGAATTACAGAACACTTGCATATGTTAGAACTATGACAAACCTAAATGTGTAGGGTATGGCTAGAGTATGTCTAACGGCTGAATATAGAAACGACTGTATGTGAAGAGACGAACCAAAAGGGAAACAGTACTGGTAAGTATGGGCATTCATGTTACAATTCGTGAGATTTCATAAAAGGGACTGGGCGACCAAATGGATAGGGTGGTCAGACTCGGCTACTTGGTTGACAGCGTATCCTCGTACCCCGACGGTGTGGATCGTTTCTCACAATATCATTGCTGCATTAATTGTTCCAGATTCCATACTTACAGGCAGCCGCCAGACAGTTGAAATACCACTGAATGCGACGTTAAACGACAAACAAATTACATACAATACAGATTTTAAATATGAATCGGTATTGAATTCAGCAATGGTCGGGCACAGCTTTTGGTTTGATATCAGCAATCGTGGGGCACAGCAATCTGTATTGATATCAGCAATGGTGGGGCACAGCTTTTGGTTTGATATCAGCAATGGTGGGGCACAGCTGTCTGTATTGATATCAGCAATGGTGGGGCACAGCTATCTGTATTGATATCAGCAATGGTTGGGCACAGCTTTTGGTTTGATATCAGCAATGGTGGGGCACAGCTGTCTGTATTGATATCAGCAATGGTGGGACACAGCTATCTGTATTGATATCAGCAATGGTTGGGCACAGCTTTTGGTTTGATATCAGCAATGGTGGGGCACAGCTGTCTGTATTGATATCAGCAATGGTGGGACACAGCTATCTGTATTGATATCAGCAATGGTTGGGCACAGCTTTTGGTTTGATATCAGCAATGGTGGTGCACAGCTGTCTGTAATAATATCAGCAATGGTGGGCACAGCTGTCTGTATTGATATCAGCAATGGTGGGGCACAGCTATCTGTATTGATATCAGCAATGGTTGGGCACAGCTTTTGGTTTGATATCAGCAATGGTGGGGCACAGCTGTCTGTATTGATATCAGCAATGGTGGGTCACAGCTATCTGTATTGATATCAGCAATGGTTGGGCACAGCTTTTGGTTTGATATCAGCAATGGTGGGGCACAGCTATCTGTATTGATATCAGCAATGGTGGGACACAGCTATCTGTATTGATATCAGCAATGGTTGGGCACAGCTTTTGGTTTGATATCAGCAATGGTGGTGCACAGCTGTCTGTAATAATATCAGCAATGGTGGGGCACAGCTGTCTGTATTGATATCAGCAATGGTTGGGCACAGCTATCTGTATTGATATCAGCAATGGTTGGGCACAGCTTTTGGTTTGATATCAGCAATGGTGGTGCACAGCTGTCTGTAATAATATCAGCAATGTAGGGGCACAGCCATCTGTATTGATATCAGCAATGATGGGGCACAGCTTTTCTCACTAAATAATGTGAACCTCAGATGGACTTTATGACAAACGCTTATGAGGTGTTAACTATTAGCAATACCTTCATATTAAGAATAATCATTTACAATGTCTTTTAATGCAGAAGATAACACCAGTTAAATATAAAATCTCAAAGCTATTGAACAACGTGATCAAAACATAATGATGACTGTTTATCGCTAACAAATGGAGATTTCTTGAAAAGCGCACTTTGCAAACTTAAGTTTTGACATTACTTAAATTTAAGTTGTATGCCGAAGCGAATAATGTTCTGTTGGGTATATGCAATAAGCATATAAACTTCAAATCTTCAAACGAAAATATTAAGAACATTCTGTATTCTCTTCTCCGTAGAAATTACAATACTAAACGAAAACTTGAAAAGAAGGTTCCTGTTCTTTCCGTATACTTTGATTTGCATCTTTTTGCAAATTCATTAAGTTTGTTCTAGAAGAATAAAAAAAAAGGTGGTTCTAGAAGCGTAATTGAGGTCGGTTTTGTACGGTAATTAAAAGAGGCAAGATACCAAAGTAACTATGTATATCCACATTTAACATTGGTTCTATTCGATGGTAAAGAACGATTTATAAGAAGTGGTTATGTGTAACCATATAAGTTTCTAATTCATTCATGGATTGAATGTGACTGAGGACGTGACATTTGTGAATTATTTACATATTCAAAATATGTTGCTAAGTTTGTCAGCATCATTAACGTGCTAGTGGGTTTTACCAAAGTGGTAAACGTCGAAGACCTTTTCTTCCATATGAAGCTGAGACGCTATAACTGAAATAGTGTTCCAAGCGTCTTTAATCCAAACTCACACAATATTATTTGGTAGTCTAAAAAATGGCAATATCTTTTCACAATGTTCTTTTTATTGTTTTCATTTTCGTTTCCACGAAGTTGATTTTCTTCGATTCATAACTCGAACCGAACAATAATGACAGTCGGTCCTTAAATGACCCAGCATCAGCAGAATGTCATCGTTATACTGTTAATGTACCAAATGCATCATATTGGCACTCCGATAAATCAAAAGCATTGTTCATCCCTCTGTATCCCTGTAAAAGCATAACAAAGATAGTTATATTAGGACATATTCACCCATTACAAGATTGATGATACATTTGTACAGATGATAACACGATCCGTTCTCAAAACAGGTCCCTAAAATAAGGAAAAGAAATACGAAGCTAAAATATAGAAGAAGCATGGGATTCCAAGATTTATTGAAGTGTTGAGTGATCCGATGCTCAAACCTTTTATTGCATAAGAGTAGTTGCAATGGAACTGCAGTTGTTGTTTCGACTCGGAAGGTATATTTAAAGATTTATAGGTACTTCTGAGAAAAGGAAAAAATGTGTTATTGTTTCATGTTACCTTTCTGGATTTATTGGTGTTAACATAGGTTATCTATTTAATGTTTACTTATTAAAAGAAATGGGTTTCGAGGGGTTGAACCGGCTGTTCCGCTACAATCAATGTATATTTCATTAAAGGATCAAAGGTAGATCAATCTGTTCAACATGAAAAATTGGATTGGTTGTCCGCAAAGAATTATCTGTCTGTCCAGATTGTTTCCAACACCTGAAATTATGTCTGAAAATGTGACCTTGTTTAGTAAAAAGTTTTTAAAATGTCTAATACCATATTACTTTTGTTATAAGTACAAAAGTTACGTGCATAGAGACTGCATTCATTCATGTTTTTTTATGCATTCAGTAACTGTTTTTGACAGTGCATAAGAACGAAAAACGGGTATATTCACTTAACGCCTACATTGCCGCAGTGTGTCCATTCTTGGTTTTCCTTTCCCTTATATGAATACAAAAGTGTCAGTATTCTTCGTCCTTAATGCGTTTACTGTGCATTATCTTTCGTGCTCATTCCAGATCGCTCACATATAAGTCTTTAAATTAAACAATGACGCCTGGTCTAGTCACGAAGCCACACGAACTCCTTGATGACTTTCAAACATTACTTCATGCCGTTCAATAAACCGCTTCTAATGGATACTCTAGGAATAGAAATGAACCAGTAAGTTACATTATGGTTTGGAAAATCGTGGACTGACCTTATCGCATGTCACTGGTTGTTGATAAAACGATCGTTAACGACACTGGGCGCACTGGCGTCTTCGGCGTACTGAACGAAATCTTTAACCACTTGGCTATCACACCTATCTAAACCATATCTCCATATGATGATTAAATAGTAATAACCTTTCCAGATGTTCTGAGGAAATACTTCATGTAAATATTCGGTATTTCTCTTTTTCCTTGCAAAGATATTTGTTCACTATAATTTTCTGCGATATATTCTCTTATCACTCTATGAATATTCCAAAACATTAAAGTTATCTTCTATTGTTATCCGATAATATATTCGTCAAGTTCTGGCATTGTTACAAAATATGTGTTTCTACTCAATTCAGTGATACGAGTTTATCGAAGGATATGGTAGTGGCAGTGCATGTTGCTTTCTGGTAAGTTTCATGTCTCTTGTGAAAACTACAAATAAAATAGAGGCTGGTGCTTTATGTCTTTTCGCTTTTAAGGTTTTCGTTTCGATTAGTCATAGCAGACTAGTAATTACAAAAAGTAATTTTCCCTTTGTTTTCAACCCTCTGATTAGTCAATTCGTTCTGACATAGCAATTATACTTCAAATCCCAAAGGTTCTGAAACATGAGAAACCTGGCATGACAAACTGATTCAGAAATGCACTATTGGCAGTTTGATTAATCAAAATAATGGAGAGAAAAATGTTTCCAGATATCTTTGTCATGATAACATAACTGATATATTCCGCCACAAACGAGTGATGCCCGTCATGCCCCAAGCGGTTACTAGTAACCGTAGGAAACGGATTATTTGCACTTTGGTCATTGTTATTTACAGTATCTGCATTTCCCATCTTACAGTAACTGCATTCAATCAGTAGCTATTTCCGCCTTATTTTATCTTATTTAACGGAATCTAATGTAATATTTTAAAATACTTGCCAGTTTGTTTTCAAAGTTTTTGTCTGATGCAATTTAGGCCTTTTACATTTGGCATGTTGCAAGTATGCAATAGGTTTCAACATAAATAGTATGTTTATACCAGTATTTTGTATTTTTAGTTAATTGAATTATATCTTTCTCCGTCGATAAAGCAATTGCTTTGAGCAAGATGAGTCACAGAGCTCACTGCTTTGTGTTTTTGTTACGCTTTTGTTGAGGTGATTTTGTCTAATGCATTTTAGGTCTTTTAGAAAGTCTTGTTAAAGGGAAACGTTTCATTATATCGTTGTTTAAGATAACAACAGACAATAATACTTTATTTGAATTAAGAAGATAACATTTCACACCATAAAAGCAAATGGTGTTGTGAAAATAAAGGCAGGATAAGGCCCAGATGGTCTGCATAATTTACAAGGTAACAAATCCTTTTGCCATTGTGATGGATGTTATCAGATGAGAATTATAGACTTTGTTCATTTCAACAATTGCATACGTTGACTTTACGACAACCTTAAATGTATAGGGTACGGCAAAATTATGCCTAGCGGCTAAATATAGAAACGACTGTATATGAGACGAGCCAAACGGGAAACCTTACTGTGTGTCTGGTCATTCAGTAACTACTCTTTACGGTTGCTCGAGAAACTTCATATATAGGACCAAGTCCCTAGCAACCTCCTCAGGTCGCAAGAGACGACCAAATGGAGGTTAGGCTCGGTGACTTGGTTGATAGCGTGTCTTCGTACCCCGACGATGTAGACCGTTGCTCACAATATCATTTTTGGATTAATTGGTCCATATTCCATTATTTGCAGACAGTTGTCATACAGCTGGAATATAAAGCTGCGGGCCAAACCAAACAAACCATGTAATGGACGGATTATAAACTTGAATATTCTATGTTTTCTCATTGAAAAATTTAAATCTCAGATGGACTTTATGACACGCTTTTGAGGTGTTAAGATACATCAATCCGATATGTTTGAACTATTAGCAATATCTTCACATAAGGAATAGTCATTACAATGACTTTCAATGCGAAAGATAACAACAATCAAATTTAATATATCTTGTGTGGCTTGTTTTCACTAAATTTTAGCACACATGCAGCTATCTTCATTACTTAATCATCGCGATATATCGTGATATCTACATTTAACACTACTGAATTAGCCATCAGCAGTGCTCATAGCCGGTGTCCTGGTAACAAGGTTCCTTGTACAATTATCCCAAGAAGTTTATATATATATATATATATATATATATATATATATATATATATATATATATAAGAAATTTCGTACTGAAACAAACTAATGGCCTATCATTTTAATTGTTTTATTTGTCAGAAGAATAACACATATATTAATAGTTCTTACCCATTTCGTGTCAACGGATATATGTTTGCAACAATAACAAAACAATAATAAAGAAAAAAATGTAAAAAAACAAACAAAATTTCTACTGTGCATTATGAACAAAGCATTATTGTGCATTACCATTTGCATTCTCAGCTCCAAGGGGAATATACATACCAATTATTAGACTGTCCTGGTTTCTAATATAGCAAGCCTTTACCATGGTGTGATCTATGGTTGGCAAGTGGATATTCACAGCATTAAAATAATGTACCCCTGAGTATGTTCCTTCACAAGGGCAAGTACCTGTTTCCCTGCTTTGTGTCTGAGACTTCATTAAGTCCGTGACGAAAACTCATTTGACAACACTTCAACAACTCATCTACAGTTTGACAAGTAATTAAAATCATGTTCCAGCATTTAGCTATTAGCCACAATCGTCAGTTCCATTATTACCCTTGATTAAAATCAAGACTCACTAATTTTGACTGATAATACTACATTAATGTAATGACCAAGTCACACATACGCTATTTATAACGCAGTGAAATGTACTCATCGTCATTGTAGGTGAGCTGTTATTTGGTTTATGTCAAACTATCACACAAACACCAATTTTGCTGGAATTATATGACACTGGGGAACGCGCATAACAGCTCAAAACAATTAGCCCCAAATGTCAGGGCAAGGTCCTAAAGAGCGTTTGCTATTTTGAACCACGGGATCTTTTGACTATGAAATTACAACCGCACAAACCACAAGTGGTTCGGTAATTACAGTGAGAAGCTTCAACTGACGCTGAATGCCACGTCGCTAAACATTCTTATTAGAACAACAAAAACGTATAAATTACGTATTCATTTGGCTTATTGTTTGACTGGTCGATTCGATTTCTGAAGATTTGAGAAGAGTGGATGTGTTGGGATCAGTTGTTCCTTGGAAAGGAATGTATTACTCTACGATCCAGAAGGATGAAAATAAATTGTGCGATGTTTTCATTGTCAATATTCGGCCTTGTTTGATGGCTACAAATAGCTGCCTTAGAGCTTGTACCATGGATTAATAATGATATATATAGGATATACATCAGAACAAATGAACGTACATGATTAATACCATGCTTTTAGTACCTTGAAGTTACACCACGCGGCAAATAATACGACATGACGTTCGAAACTAGTGTCCCTGTACAGTTGCATATTATATAAATTCTCTTACAAAGTTGAAATAACTGTTAATAGTAAGTTGTTATTTGACGCCGTTCATTGACTGCGTTGAGCAAAGATCTGGGCCTTCGGGTTACGATGACATGCAGCCAACCAGTTTATACATTGTGGCCAACCGATCTTCATTTGAGGGGGCTCTTAAATCTACGATTAGCGTTAACTATGATGTCGAATAAACTGTAAAACCTGGTTAATCCGGACGATACCGCTCGTTCCCAGGCAAAACAGCCGGACTAACAGATGTCCAGATTAACCAATACGTAACCTCTAGCAGCATCCCCTTCTTTATATAAAGATATTTGGAAGGCAAGTTTCAGGGTCCACTTTATACATATTTCATTATTCATACCAAATGTAATTTTGATTATTCAATCCTTTGCTTGATCATTTCAATTTAAAGCATCTTTGTTAGTTTTGTTTGTTGCAACTATGTGACGGCGGTCTGTGAATATTCGAGTCTCGTCCAGACAATCCAGTGATTGACATAATGAGCATCGATCTACGCAAATGGGATACGATGACATGCAACAACCAAGTCAGCTAGCCTGACCACTCGATCTCGTCAGTCGCCTCTTACGACAAGCATGTGTCGCTGAAGACCAATCCTAACCCGGATCCTCACGGGGATGACATAAGACGCCATAACATTTGAATAACCAACGAGCTGACAGTAATTACGAATCTGTCTCGTGTGAAATTCAGCGAATGGTGTTTTGGTTATTCCAGTCTTTATTTTTATTACTCAACGTAATCGAAAGAAAGAAAATTTAGATAACCGTATGAAATGTTAATTCTATAGAAAAACCTCACTGAAGTCAGCTCATTGTTAACTAAGGTAACGCAATGTTATCAATCTGTGACATCATTAACAATGGATGACGTCATGTACCATCTTTAGGTTCAATACGAATTTTCATGAGTTAAAAAGTAGTCTTCTTTTCATATTTTTAAACAAATATAATATGTATATTTTCTCACGTGTACTAATGAAGTCACTGGATTGTCTGGTCCAGACTCGATTATTTACAAACCGCCGTCATATAGCTGGACTATTGCAGGGTGAGGCGTTAAACAACAAACAAACAACAACAACAACAGATGTGAACAAGTGGGTCCTCATGCCGTTAGTGTTGTAGTTATGGGGCTTTTGATGCACGCAATACAGGACGATATTGAATAGAGAACAACGTTATTAGTCTGGATAGTCACTGTTTGGAACTTGTATATGCATATTAATACCGTGACGCATCTCCCATCGTTACTCAAGAGACATCCCAATCCTGATTCAACTCCGAACAGTGGGTTAACGGCGTTCACTGTACTACTTCCTATAAACGCATACGCACCGTCACCCTGTGTCAAGCGTTACGACACAGTCATATCAGCCTATCCATCTCCCTCAACCATATAGTTATGTGTGCTATTGATCAAGGTCTATGCAATACAGCCTGACTACAGCAGGAATTGAAAACTGTCATCACAGGAGATACGTTCTCTCAAAACAAAGCCATATTCACATTAATGAATGAGCTATATACATCACACTGACGCCTCTGTCAACGGTCAATAGTTACTTTCAGGCTATGGAGGTAGGAAAAGTACCGTAAGGCTTCACTCACTGTCTGGAACTTAATTAAAAGTTTCAAACTTTTCACAACTATCGGATTCACGATACACGCCAGGTCCATTCTAACAGTGTATACAACATTCCAAACAACATATTAACGATGTACATTGTGTGTCGTTTCCATTTTAAACACAGCGGTAATGTTCTAGCCACATCATCGTAATGATCTAACATGGTACAGCGGCACTGTAGCTCACATCGTGTCAACAAAATAAAATAAATAATGACTATAGATACTACAAACAGATACCATCGATATTTATATTCATTACATTAATATGTCTGTCTGATATTCATATACTTCTTAATAAAATTATTGTGAACGACTTAATGTCAAAAAACGGCAATATTCAACCAAAGATGGGCTTCAAAGCGTCTATTTTTAGCATTAGGAAAATCTGTGATTTCATTTATATAATAAAGTGTCACGTATATGTAAGGGGATAGTGGTGTAGGTTCTCAACGTCCACGACTTTAGTGAAACATATAAGCCCGGAAATAGTGCTGAAAAAGCTGGAAACAAAATCAGGTCGGATCTGGGAATCGAACCCACTTCTTGAACGCCTAGGTGACTAAACTTTGCATAACGAATGCGGCGCCAAGACCTAATTGCCCCCCCCCCCCCCCCCACACACACACACACACCCTGAAAGAATGAGCAACGATCCACCAATCGGGGCATTATGCCATCAGCCAACTCACAAAGGTTGGGCACACGATCCCAATTTAAAATCATTTGGAGACCGGACCTATTCTGACAAACAAGTTCGGAAATACCAAAACATTCATGCAACACTCAGTGGCGATCTCAGTGTTTAAGCAAGCGATGGCTGGATTCAAATTGTCACTCCTGACACATGGCGCAACAGTTTGCTGAAGCTGCGAGTTATATCATCAACCCTTCAAACAGGAGCTTAGGAAGCAACCATCAACAATTTCATTCGCAATTAAACTCTTGCAGCACGCACATGAGACCCTTTAAAGAACGGCGACAATACATCAATCTGCAGTTGATAACATAACTCCCTTCACACAAGGATTTCTGTCTTTATGGTGTCACGACTGCCCAACTTTATTGAGACGAACTAAGAACTTTCAAGTTTCAGCTGAGAAGCATAATGAAACGTGGCCATGCGGGGTGTCAAGCTCATGTCAAGTAATCCTATACATTGTAACTTTGAACAAAGAATGAAAGATTTCATCAAAGGTCATTTTTCTTTTAACGGACCAATTATTACAGACGGGTTTGATTCTAGTTTCTCAAATCGTGTGTTTGATTTGGAGACGCCTTTGAATTTTGATTTGCATCAATCTAATTACTAAAAACATTTTGACACAATCGGTAACAAGTCTGTTAAACCAGAACAGCAACTTTTTTTCTGAGACACAATTTATTGATTTTTTTACTGTAAAAATTGTGTTCAACTGTAAATTGAAACGGTTCCTTTTTTATATGGTTTGGAAATCATTCGTCCCAGAACCATTCGTCTATTTCTCCATCAGAGTGCAGCTCCTCCTTTTATATTCCAACTATTCCGACTGCCTCCGTGGTCTTGAGAAAGAGCGTCCGACCGGAGAGCGGTTGGTACGGGGTTCGATCCCCGGCCGCGTCATACCAAAAGACGTTAAAAGATGGTACTTGTTGTTACCCTGTCTGGCGCTCAGCACTCAGGGGCTAAAACAAGGACTGGTCGGTTCGGAGTCAGTATACTGTGTCTGAGTGGGGTATGCATGTCAAACGGCGGCATGGTATCTCAGTGAGCTAGCACTATAAATCGGCACCAGTCTGGACTAGAACAAGCAGCCACACACACGTGCATGTACGTCGCTATATAAGTGCAATAATCTTGGACGCGACGTTAAACCCAATTTCATCTCACTGTAATGTTATTATCATATCGATCCTATGTTCATGTAAGATGAAAATGGCAGTTAGAACTCGCCATCCGCACGAGAGGTTTTCAGTAAGCCATCAACAGAGAAGTCACTGACTGTCAAGTTAAAAGTGTGACAGGTAATGAGTCAAGTGTAAAAGGGAATAAATGTTTGTATAGACCACACGGAATAGCAATGAAGCTTGATCAAAGATCTTATTAAACTCTGTCATGGTTCAGGTAGCCTGTATACTATGCATTCACACTCATTTGTTAAGGGCTGAAAAATGAGGCCACGCCGCAATATTATGGCGTACGATTGACGTTAATGTGTTGGAACATTCAGCGGATACTGGCGGGTCAAATTGCTTGCTCAGTGACCTTGTTTGACCAGCCTGACCACCACATCGCAACCTCAAGTGTACAATGTCCGAGAAGGGCTCCAATTGGTAGCTGCTGAACCGAGAGTGAGGAATCGTTCACCAGGGGCCGTGTAGTCTGTCAGCAAATGGAAGGGCACATTACATCGCCCTGAATAATACTCTGGACGGAATTAGAGAGGAACAGTACACATCAATTTGAGCAAGCTTGACCCGCCGTGGAACAAATTATGGCACCCAAAGCCAATAAACTTAAAGTTGTGTCTGTCCAGAGTGTAGTCCAGCGTTAAGAACTTGTGAACTACGTTTGCAACCGTGGAGTCGAAATAATGTATAAACACAACGTGGGTATTCACATACACTCAAATGTTTCAGGTCCAGACTTCCATTACCAAATTGTCCATATGCTTCCATTTCAGCTGCCGACTGTGCAACAATAGCCACATGCCACGCGAAATGTTGGTATATGGTCCAGAGGTCACAAATCAGGTGAGTGAGTGAGTGAGTTTGGTTTAACGCCGCTTTTAACAGTATTCCAGTTATATCGCGGCGTGTCAGCTCAATGTGGGAGGAGAGCCCGAAATGATGCAGGTCTCAGACGTTTACCACTTCGGTGAAACCCACGAGCACGGGTATGGTGCTGACAAACCTAGAAACATAATTGGGGCGAAGCGGGATTCGAATCCAGGTTTCCGGCGTGTCCAAGGGACGCAACTCTGCACAGCGAATCGCGGCGCCTTAAACGACTGGGTCACCCGTGCCCCCACAAATCAGGTGGAGTTAAACAACAACGGCCGTGGAGAGTCCGGATGGGTGACTGCGTTTCTTGAGCTTGGCTCCTGAGAGTTTCTAGTTTCACACTAAAGCACATGTAACACATGTGGTGTCTCCATGGGCAACTGACTTGATCGACATGTGCCTCTGTTCACCCAGCACTGACTGGGTACCCAGTAGGATGAGATGACAATGTGGTTGTTAACCTTCTAGCGCCAAACAGGCAGCTTGGGTTGTATACTCCAGAGGGAGCTGAGAATGATTGTTGTGTGCACCATGATCCAGTGATCGGGGTAAAAATAGCGCTTTGATCATGCCCCTGTGTGGAGAAGAAATATGCGTCATATAAATGTCCTATATCTTCTTTCGTTAGTAATTATGCTGTCTCAAAGAGTGTCAAAATATATTTAGGCAATTTCAGCACTTCATTGATGACTTGCGTCACTCATACTCACAGTGGACGTCATATGATGTCCACTAGTTTTGTTCGCGTTGTAAAAGCCCAAGGCTTAAGGGTGTCCTCTAGTCTGCATTTAGAATAGCTAAGTTTTTAAAAAAAGTAATATTTTTAAAATCAAGACTACTTTATAAACTGAAAAGAGAAGGAAGTTATTAAGTCAAATACGCACTCTACTATCGAAGCATGTAAGGGAATCACTGACGTCTTTAAAGTTTTTCTTAAAAGAATATTTCTAACCACATATGATAAAACGTTTATCCATGAGGAAACACCTTATGAATGGATAAGTGTTTCCCTCAAGTTCCAACGTCGTGCAGCGACATTTCATCGATGACGTCACAAACGTTGGTTAGTTGGTTGGTTTGTTGTTTAACGCCGCACTCAACAATATTCCAGCTATATGACGGCGGTATGTAAATAATCGAGTCTAGACCAGACAATCCAGTGATTGAGATCAACACAATTTCGATCAATGAAAAGCATCAACCAAGTCAGCGAGCCTGACCACCCGGTCCCGTTAGTCGCCTCTTACGACAAGCATAGTCGCCTTTTACGGCAAGCATGGGTTTCTGAAGACCTATTCTAACCCGGATCTTCACGGGTCACGTCACAAACGAGGTTACAATGCAGTGACGTCATGGTTAAAAGAATGACGCGGAGCCATTCCCATTCACTTTCGCCGTAATCAATGAACGACCTGTCGAAAAATCAGAATTGATGTTTTGTTTGATATATGGCAACCTGCGTAGATTCATTTTGGCAGGGTACTGACTTAAACTTAATGTCGCTAATGGATTCCCCAAATACGAAAGTTCGAGTTGCGCACTGAACACAAATTCAAACCAGCAGACATTCTGAATAATGTTGAGGATCAATACTGGTAGGAGAATAAGAGTGATGTATGGTTAAGCTCAGTTATACCAAGTGTCGGATTAAGGTTAGAAACACGCCAGACACAGGTAGTTCAGGTCATGGACGCCAAACACTTCAGTGAAATCAAAACATCACTCACAAATAGCTCAAAACACATACTCAAAAATCATGATATTTTCTGGGTTTCAATGTGATGTGGGTGACAAAAGACCTAAGACGCATGGTGTTTTGACAAATCAGGAAACAAAATGAGTGCGAATCTAGGATTCGAACCTATGACGATATATAAGGTTCCTAGGATGCCTACTCGGCACAGTGAATAGTGGACGCTTAGACGACTCGAATGCCCCCTCGCCATGTCGAGTCCTAGATATGAATTCTGGTTAATAGTTCTCAGCCGACAAGCCTAAGAACCTTACTCGGGCGAAGTAGGGATTTAAACCTATGTACACGACCAGGGTATCAATGTCACAAGTCTGAAGAGCGAATTTTGGCGCCTTAAAACTTTGCCAACCGTCTGCCGATACACGTTTGACGTCACCCGTGTAACAATAAGCGTTTAAAGCGCTCGTAAAATATCAATGTCATATGAAAGAATTGTGACCAATGAGGATCAGTGTGATCAGGCATAATTTAGTGTTGACGTATTGTTGATTGACGTTAACGACCTGTTGGTTTAGGAGTGGTATGTACCGTTATGGTGAGTTACTACTGCATGGCCATGGCGGAGTGACAAATACGTCGGTTCACATACATAACAGCTTAACATAATAATATTAATAAATCAATAATAAATCAATAATAAATTAAAATAATCATAATATTAATGATGAGGATGATGATGATGATGATGATGATAATAATAATAATAATATCATGATGATGGTAAAATAATAGAAATAATCACATCATCATAATAATAATCATAATAACAACAACAACAGAAACATAAACAACAATATACAACAAACAGTTTATCATATAACATAAAGGTAGGGTCCTCGGCAGGATAAAGCCATCGAAAAAGAAATATATCCATTGGAATCAAATAAATAAATGTATCTGATAAATAAGCAAATATAGAAGGGTCAGGTCAGTAGTGTTTACACACAGATATGGCGCCGTCCTTGTCGCCGTCTATCGCTGATCGAGGCAGATTTAGCCATCGGTGATCCGGACAAATTACTGTGATAATTGTTGTCATTCAAAAAATAGTCTTTAGTAAGACACCGAAAATCAGCGTCTAACAGCGACGCAGCTGGGGCATATTACAGGTTTGGGCAACTTTGGAGATAAACGTGCGGAACAATTTAGCGAAGGGCACCAGCGGGGTCAGTTTCCATATTTATGCTTGTAGACCTATGCGGTTTGAGGTATTTTCCCCAACTTGTTACAGTTGTAATTAGCTGAAATATGTTACCTCCTTTTTGTGGCTATGTGGACACCTGACTGAATTCGTAACGTAATGACAGGACAGGCAAACTCTAAACAAACGTGACTTCTCAAAGAAGTAGAGTAACTTCCCGTTGATAAAGGGCAGTTACTCTATCTTGTGAACCTATGGATAGACGCGAAAGTCTAATAGATAAATTATCTGTAGGCAGTTGTTATTTAGCAAAGCTGTAACATGTTTGAGTTGAGAGCTGGGTCACTTGTTGTCACTATGTAACTGATGAATAACTGACCTTCTGGCGTATATATTAATGTGCACATTCCAGGAAAACATACATATTTAGGTATCGTTAGTGACAGATGAGACTTTGTTTTTCGATGGTAGGATTTAAAAAATGGCATCATACCATAAAGAGGTTCCCGTGCCTATGTGTTTTAAGATGGTAAATATCCTGTATTTAGGAATAGACGAGCGAGCCTTACATATAGGTCATTTACAAAGCACAACACTTCAGAGATGGGTTGTCATGTTCTGAGCGCATGAAATTATTACTCAATCGACCGAGCAGATTGTATTGTAAAAATGCATGCTCATCACCCTTGAGATGAGACAATACAACAACAAAATTAAACGAGTGGTGATAAATATTTTATTTTTTTATCGCAAGTTTCCAAATGCTACCGACATTGACATACAACGTGGCCTTTTAGCAATTTCAAGGGTTGCATGTTGAATGATATCTCGGAACAAGTGCTGAACATATAGAAATTTCACGTGTTTTTACTCACAGTCCAGGGAATACTTTGATAAATGTCAGCGATAATGTAGAAGAAAGATCACATGGTATCTAGAGGTCGGTCATCTTCGGTATCCTTCGGAAACGTTCGGTATAAAAGGACCTAGTAAAAAACACGTGATGCAATTGATTCATTGTGACCAATAAATAATGCCAGTTGCAAAAAAGTGAAAGTAATTCTCCTGGGGACAAAGTGAAGATATTATTGATTATCTTTTCTAGAGTAATTGGGCGGCCTTGCTCCCACAATAGCAAATATGTTTCGTATAACGGATTGCATTAAAGTAACACCGCCACGTGGAATCTCAATACGCGGAGTTTGATTGGATATTCTGTAAAAATATGTTATGCACTTAAAATCAACAAAAAGTGACATTGCAACACAAAAGTCAATTCCATGATCTATTATATCCCGTCGTATCACTAACGTCAACGTCAAGGAGCTAAGATTTGAGTACAGCACAGTGAGACAAAGTGCATCCAATACCAACACGTAACCTTCTAATATTCAATCTAACATTTATATTTGCTCTGTGAGAATCTTTCGATTAAAACATTCTTACCTAAACAGTATGAGTTCAAATCAATGCAGCAAGGTGAAGTCTTTAATGAAAGTTGTCCGAAATATTCGTCAAACTTAATTAAATTTCTACACCATCTACCAACAGTAAGACATACTGCCACGGGAACGGAGAAGGTCGTGATCTCATGGTTCCGACGTTACATCAACGAAACAGCGAGGTCAAACACTGGCACGTCTGCAGTAATTCTTCCGATGCAAAATTGTTCGTGTTGTCAACAAGGTAAGAATATCGCAAAGCCGAGCCTAGATGTCTAAGAATCTTAGCTGTTACTCGTGTGAATCAGTCTGTCTGTCACTCTGTGTAGGTGAACAATGGCTCGTCCTTTGGGTTGGATCAATCTGTCCTGGAGGTTTTGTAGTATTTAGTAATGCTGTGATTTTTGCGTTGCATTGATGCTACTGACATCAGATAGAAACGAAGACTGGAAGCTCAAGGTCTCCTCCAAGACCTTTACATCAGCTTCAAGCAGGAGTTTAAGTAACGCACATGTTTAATTACACAGGCTTACGTGAAATTCCAAAGTATTTGTTCACCCAACAACACTCCTTATCCTGGTTATTTTGCCTTGCTTTGCATCGACGTCGCATAGTTCTCGCAGTTTCCTATCGTCATCTCGCTTGACATTTCCAGGGCTTTTTAAAACGAGCCCAAAGGGCAAGACTTGATTTCAAAGAATATGCCAGGCAAAATTAGTTTCGTTTATGAAGCATACATTGGCTGTGGCCCTTACTAGAGATCTTATCAGGTGCATTGAAAAGTTAAAATCCTAATTCCCCTGAGTGTCTGAGTACACATCTCAGAGAAAGCCATGTCACTCACTTCAGATTACTGTTTGCCAGGCAGCCTAGTCAGGAGGTCTCACGTTTCCCGCTTAGGGTTCCGACCCTTTAACACTCTCGATATGCATGCGAACACAACCGTGGAGGAGTGGTAAGACACGAGCCTGATCGATTAGGCCGACTTGGAAGTTTAGAGCAGTCACGGCAATAATACGATGGATAATTCTTAAGATTATGACCCTTCTCCTTTGAGACGTTTTACACCTCTTGAGAAAACACAGCTCTTGAATGTCAGCTACCGTATCGATATTTGCTTCATACTGCATAGGGATTAATACACTCAATCGATGTTATGACAGTAAAGTAAGAGATGGTCGTAGGCCTAGGTGCCAAGGGACCTGCCAGGACACCACTCACACTGCAAGTATCCTGTAGGACGAGCTTAGGCACACAATGACCAAACTGATGTTGTTAGGTTACGACCGTGTTTAGAGAAACATCAAAACTGACACTTTGATATCGCGAAGAAGGCCAGGACCAAGATTCGACATATAGTTTTGCAGAAAGATCGTTCAGGACAGTATCTTGAAGTTATATTAATGGAAGGTGATACATGTAGTGTGTACATTTCCGAGTAGCTGAAGTCATATGCTCCTTAGGGTTCTTGTATATTATGTGTAACCAACGGCTCCATGATATGGATCCGTTCCACAAAGCGATTATAGCGCTCCGCTGTCTTAAGTCAAGGGCAATTTGAAAGTTCGGGAGTTACGATCGCCTTACCTCTAAGACCATTTGAGGAACGAGACCCAGGAGTTCAGCGTAAGACGCGAATAATTATAACGTTAATGACTAATTGCTTACAGTTGTGATTATATATTGTCAATTAATTATGACACAAACATTTCTCAAAATAATATTTTGTAGCTGCTGAACTTGTAATGATAAAATCGTTACATCCGACAATGGCAGTTTGTGTACGATTGTACAAGCAGAACGTTCATATAAACCTGTCAACATTCTATTCGTAAAGACCGCATCCGTGGGACATTTATAGTGGATAGAGCGTCTGCCCGAAGAGCAGAAGGTCGGGAGTTCGATCCCCCGGCCGCGTCATACCAAAATTCGTTTATAAGATAATACTTGTTATTGCCCTTCCTGGCGTTCTGCATTAAGGATATAATGCAAGTAATGGTCGGCTCAGCGTCAGTATACTGTGTCTGATTGAGGTAACCATGTTAAACTGCGGCATGGCATGGGCTGGCACTATAAAACCGGCATTATTCTGGACTGGTACAAGCACACACACGCACGCACTCACGCACGCACGCACGCACATCCACACACACACACACATACACACACACGTACATGCACGTCGCTACAAAAGTGTAATAACCTTGGGCGCGACGTTAAACCCCATTACACCTCACCTCACTTAAGTACCAAACGAGTTTGGCATATTTATGACCGTGTGAGTCTTACATCGTTATTCCACCCATAGCAAGGAAGAGAACGCTAACAACGGGAATCACGCATTGTATGAACCAGTGTGTGGACTCGAAACCGGGTCTAGATCTTCAGCAAGATGAGCAAGACCTTTAACGGCTAGCCTACCTCCCGTCCTATGCATTTGAGATTGCTTCTTACGTGGACACACACACGCATACACGTCGCTATTTTGGTGCAATAATCTTGAACGCGACGTCAAACTCCATCTTACCTGAGCTCATTCACTGTGATATAGCTGAAATGTTGCCTCTGCGAAACCCCTCAATCTTTACATACCTTATAGGCTGAGCTGGCTCAAACACATATATATGGAGTAAGCATGAGAAATGATATTCTTGGATCTGATTTAAATATTAATCGTATTAGTACTGTATTTATTAATACGAAGGGACAGCATTATTTGATTCCGATTCTTTTTCTCGGTATGGTTTATATAGAAGAACATGATTTAATTTTATTATACTTTTGTTTGATTATGTAGACACTATGGTGCTGCATTGAATATAATACATGTGGGCCAACTACCGTTCACTGTAGCATCGATGTGTCGTGAGACATGACCAATATTACACGCGATTTTGAATCGATGCAATACATGTCAGAAATGATATTAAAGTAAATGTAAATAAAATATTATTACTTATATCGTCAATGTTGCGAATACTTAGTTCTTCAACATTACGAATCAATTTTCTAGCACAAATGACATTACTTCATGACAATGATTGTTAATCAGGAAAGTTATGAATCCGTACGATATTTTCAATGTATCAGTCTAGTTTCAATGTATGTGTATGTATATATTATGGAATAGTGTCATTTGTCTCATACAAGGTTGATATTATTAATAGAAAAACGGTTATGGCGTAATACCAACATTCGTTAATTGTCCGGAATTTGAGATTTCTGGAGTAACTGTATCCGGACTAACAAGGTTTCACTTGATGTAAACGGAAGTCATTAATTGTAGCAATCACGGCAAAATTGAAGCTCTAATAGGACAATACTCTGACTGCTATGACAATATTTAGTTCACAAGGAAGTTATATTTTCAGTTATCCCTTTAGTCGTGAAGTGAACTTCCGTAGCCTCAAGGACCCACATCATTCTCTCTATTTTAACTTGTTCTGTCCACGCGTTTGATGGATTTCGCTGTCGGATATCCTGGCCATAAAGGGTTTCCCGATTGATTAAGGCATTAAAATTGAGTTCAGATATGTCAACTGGGCGGACGTACAGAATGTTCGCACTTTATGTTATAAAATCCAAACAAAACAAGCCTACGTGTTTGACACTTTACAGATAACACAACCATAAGCAGTGACAGTATTGGTCCACTGGCCTATGATTATATTATTATCTAATATATGGATTATGCCAATGGCTTCCCTGAAGCTCTACCCTTTCATTCGAAGGTTGATCATATATTAATTTTCCAAGAAGGGTGATTTAAACTAACTTGCACAATGTCATTAAAACCTTTACAAAATGAGTAGGCAGGGGCTAAAAGCGTTGTAACGATTGGTCATATTGGTCTTTCCTCCACCAAGTTATAACATCAAGGTATAACTTTGATATCTTCTAAGCGGCATTAACCCAACTCAGTCACTCACTTACATTTGCTTTTTATGTTGTTTTCATTTCAGGAAAATAATCACTTCATAGTCTGTTTTGATCATGTGTTTATGTAGGCAATGAGCTCCGGCAAGGAAACTAATAGCTTGACAGAAGGACCACGTGATTAAACATTTTCACTTGACCAGCCAAACTATCCTGTCAGCTCAAGCTGTTTCGACCTTCTATGTGTTGTGTTGTAGACCCAATATTTAACCGGCTATCTGTATTGTGCACACCCACCGCTACTGTTAACAGTTAGATTGCCTAGACAGAAGCTGATAGCATGCTGAAAGCAAGGACCAAATGTGGAACATTATTTCAGAAAAGCATTAACCAGTTGAGCGAGGATTTCAACGACAGAACAAATGCAAGTGAATAGCTAACGGTCCGACGATTGTGACTTCGCGTCATAGCGCCTTAATGAAAATGAGAAGTTTTATAAAAAAAAGTTAGTGTGGCAACGCAACCTCAAACGAAATCTGAATGGCGCATTCCTGATGGGCAAATTACCAGATTATCGATCAAGCTAATCGGAAATAGTTCAAAATCAGCTCTATTGAATTGGTCGGTAAGACCCCAGTCATTTTCTATTGCGTTTCTTTACATCAATCAACAACGAGCTAATAAGGTCCTAATGCTTAACTATTTGTAAATACATCCTCCTCAGCAGACTCGTCAACCTTCTTTATGTGTTCCAGTTCGGATATAGTTCAAAGACGACAACGATATACATAGAATAGTAACTACGAATGTTCACACGATTTGCACAGTCGGCAATCGCAAGACGTAACTTCAGTTTGAATGGGCCTGGTAAGTCTTACAGACATGCTAATCCGACCATTCAGAAGCTGTTTGATACAGCACGGTAGCCTTCTCGTGAAACATCGGTTTGATATTGCCATATATCCTGAAAACGTCATCTGGGGCAGATTTTGATTGTGGAAATGCGCTCACACACCCTGTGAGAGTTTTCGACTCCAGACCAACGTATAAAACGTGCTTTAGGTGCGGCATGGGGAATTATATGTATTCAATTTCAGACCAATATGTAGGCGAGTATTGAAATCGCATGACGCGGACTCTTAATCTGATGATGATTAGGGTACATTATTTTTTTCTTCTTCCGAATTTAGTTTTTTTTTATTCCAGTCATGTAGACGTCAATGTAGCTTTAATCTAAGTAACTCTGTGGGGCATTGGGGTAGCTTCGCGGTTAAAGCGTTTGATCGAAACGCCAAAAAAAACGGAGTCGATTACATGTACCTGTATGAGGTCTTCGTGTGAGGCTCGGGTTTGTGTCCACCTGCTGTTATATACCTGATCCCCGTGAAGATCCGGGCTAGAATTGGACTTAATTCATCAAACCGATGCTTGTCGTAAAAGGCTATTAACGGGATCGTTAACGGGATCGTTAACGTTGATGCATGTCATCATATCCCATTTTCGTTTTCATTAAATATTATGTCAATCACTGGGTTGTCTAGTCAAGACTCGATTATTGATAGACCAACGTCACGTCATGGGACGTATGGATGTGATTGCCGACACGACCGAGGGCATAATTGATTAAGGCTATAAAAGGCATAATATGAATTGCTGTGTTGGCAAATGCCATCTGAATTCTACTCAAAAAACTCTAATGACAGCTTTCCAATAGTGAACTTTCCCTTCATGTCGAGCAATATTCCAGCAGCGCCAGCCTTTGGTGTTTACATTTCACACATTTTGAGATACAATGGAGCAGGCTCTTTCCACCAAGTTTTCAAAGAGTGTCTCACGACTCTTGCTCAAAAGTTGTTTTATTCAAGGTAACAGCATTCAAGGCCTCAATGAAGCTCTCAAAACGTTAAATGGTAGACGCATATTGACGCATCAGTGACAAAAAACGATGTCAAATGCAATTCAGGTGAACAATTGACTTGCCTTTGCATGTATTTGTAACGAGTGCCACCGGTGGAGCAGGATACACTCACCTTTTCGCGAACACCTGGTATCATCATTATTTGATAGGGATCCATATACACATGCTCATGATATAGTCGTAATCGTATAGTCGTAAAACAACGGCACAATTGACCTCTGTTACGCATGGATTAAATCATGTGAATTAGACCAGGTATGTAATTCAACACTGTTCACAGGAAAGTAGCCCAGAAGCTGTAATTCAGGAAACATACCGAGTTGTCAAAACAGAGCGACGTTACACTTGTAAGTCACTAGTAAGTTAGTTGGGTTTAACGCCGCTTTTCACAGTATTCCAGTTATATCACGGCGTGTCAGCTTAATGTTGGAGGAAAGCCCGAAGTGATGCGGGTCTCAGACGTTTACCACTTCGGTGAATCCAACGAACACGGGTATGGTTCTGACAAATCTGGATACATAATCGGGTCGAACCGGGATTCGAACCCACAATCATAGGTTTCTTGCGTGCCCAAGGGACGTAACTCTGCACAGCGAATCGCGGGCCCTCAGACGACTGGGTCATCCGTGCCCCCTTTAATGAAGTTGAATCCCTACAGGGTGTACATTATGAGTTCAAAAATAATTCATCTTGGCGTATCAGGATATTATCCTTCTCAAACCTTCACTATTACCGAATATGATGGTGCATATTTGATTTGATTGATAATCTGGCAGTCAGTATGTTGGTGGTTGAATATATTATAATAATTCATTGACGTGAAATTGTTTGTTAGTCTCTTGTTTAATGTCGCACTCAGCAATATTTCAGCTATATGACGGTAGTCTGTAAATAATCGAGTCTGGGCCAGACAAGGCAGTGATTGACATCATGAGCATCGATCCATGCAATTTGGGATACATGCATGAACCAAGTCAGCGTCCCTGACAACCCGACCCCGTTAGTCGCCTCTTACGACAAGCATAGTCGCCTTTTACGGCAAGCATGGGTGGCTGAAGACCTTCTACCCCGGACTTCACGGTTGATCAGGAATGTAGTATTTAATGTGAACAGTGGTGAGGAAGTTATATTTAGATGTTCGAATTATATGGTAACTTCAGGAATAATATGGATGTCTGTCTAGCGTTAAAGAAACATGTTGAATATTTTGTGATGATCTGGTGACACTGGACTGGTCCAATGCTGTATGGAAAGGGCGCGAGCCTGTCACATCTCACATTTCATCTGACATTACATCAAGACCAGCTTCCGTGTAAAGATCACTTTTCACCCAAGCGTTCAACCAAGACCTATCTCGGACGCTTCACCACTACTGTTGTTGCGAGGTGATTATTATTCTTTTCGTTGTCATTTCCAATGCTCTCACATTTTATACTGCCATAGTGTACTAACCACACGCTATTGTGTACTGTCATTGTAATTGCTGTGTAGTAATTTGTATTGATTTATAAACCTAGTCAATTTTGTGATACCATTGTTGATTGTATGCCATTTGCTGTTTATTTGTTGGTTTGACACTAAATTCTGTTAACATATTGTTTCAATATAGGAATCGACACGTAACAACATATATATCATTATTTCTATTAAAGCACGACGGAAAAGCCATAATGCAGTTCTCACTTCATGGTATGCAGTACCAAATATAAGACGTTTTTTGTACTTTAAAGATGTGGAACTGCCTTTGTGACGCATATTTGCTTGTGGGGATTGCCTTCAGAATGGGAAATATTATCAAAGCCTTCAATGAGTGTGTTCAATATTGACCGTCGACGTGACCAAAGCTTATCCGCGTTTCTCTGCACAAGAACACTTTTAACCTAATTAACCAGCCTCATTGTGATAACGCATTCAACCAACATTGAGGCTCACACATATCTGGAAATAATATGTTATCGCCTTCCACAATGGAATAAATCATTAGGTAATTTGAATGATGCATAGGCCATACTATTGATTAATAAACCTAATGTTTAATTAAGATTTGTTGTATCAGAAGATTCTTGGCGTTTGTCCATTTGTTATGCACGCTTGTCAGTTCAGATACCACCTTAATAACACTCCCGAGCGATTTACCATTAGCCGAATTACCTTAAGTAACATATATGTATTCGTAGAAGTATCACGACTTGTTCATTAGTGCATACTGCATAACGGCGACGTGTTATGTTAACTCTAGTACATGCCGGTGTCTGTTCAAGAATACTTGGTCTTGAAAATAAATGGGTTTATAAGCATTATTCCTTATTCTGTTTATTTGCAACTGTCTGGAACTGTCATGAATATCAAACATCATCGACTAGACCCTTTTATAATAAAGGATCTCCAGCGCTCACAGTTTGGAGTAACTCCATTCAAAGAGGATTAATCCCAGATAGCAATCATACACTGATAGCAACAAATAACGGAGGAAAAAAGGATGCCCAATAGATACACAGTTGGATAAAAAGTGACATTACACTACATTGGAAGGTTATTTTTGGGTTGCATTATCGATAATAATTGAATGAAACCTTGTACTTTGGAGCTGATATATGAACACAGAACCTGACAATTAGAATTAAAACTGTCCATTACTTTGGCACGTCATTCTGATAACATAAAATTCATATTGAAGGTGTCATTCACGGGGATAAAATGTTGGAGGTTTGTAGTTGTGCTTTTTCTTGCCCGCTTGTGTATTGGCCCGGGTAAATATAACAGTTGGCATTCTGTTTGACTGTATAAGGCAGAGATGTTTGTAAACATTGATGCTTCTCCATTGTCATGGGGCGGTTGGCTAGCCTAGTGGTTAAAGCGTTCGCTCGTCACGCTCCGAAGACCCAGGTTCGATTCCCCACTTGGGTTCAATGTGTGAACCTCATTTCTGGTGTCCCCCACCGTGGTATTGTTGGAATATTGCTAAAAGCGGCGTAAAACCAGACTCACTTCTCTCACTCACCCTCCATTGTCGTACACACGGCGGGGTCCAACATATGTCTCCTTCAGCAGCGGCATTCGGATCGCACTTATACAGACCTCGGTAGAAGCGTACAACTTGGTTGTGTAATGCGTTTACAGCTGATATATCATATTGTCCCCAGATTGCCGCTCCATAGTGGATGATAGACTAGACCACAGTGTCATAGAGTTTAGTGAAATGCTTGTACTTGGATATCAGTAGATCTAACAACTGGCAAGCTGAATTCGCTGCTACTTTGCCATTGTGTAGTGTAGTCCAAGAAGTCTGTAAAAAAATCCTAGGTATGTAAACTCTCTACCACTTAAGGTGTAAGGTCGTCACACTTAAACACACTGCTTGAAGGCCTTGACAGACTGGCAAACTGTAGGCCTTGAAGTTCAACTTGTTTACTCAGTCCAGAGTTCAGTATATGACAGTACAGCTTGTCCGCAGATCTTGTTGTCGAATTTAATTACATTGATTGTGGATTTGTTTCGGTTCATTTTTAAATTTCGAAAAACCAATGTGATCACTTTTGTAAGAAACCGCTCCACGGATTCATACAGTTTGCACATCGGTTTCAATTCATACATCAATGAACCAAAGACAAAATCCACAGTCAATGCTTAATAAATAAGTTTTATATTTTACTTATTCCATGTCATCAACCTGCTAATTGGTCCAATCATATATATGTGCATGTCCGAAACAGCGATAGTATGAAATGGTGGTCTGATGAGGAAAGGATTTTCACATGTCTTCAACTATTTTATTAACAGGTATTTTACAAATGGAACGAAGTGAGAGCTTGTTCGGGCCACGTTCATAAAACCAACAGTCCTTTTTTATTTTTGGATGTGTAAATAACCATGACAATGTCCTTAATCATTGAACTGAGTGACACTTGGTACTGATAAAAGCTGACATGTGATCTGGTGAACAGAAACAGATACTGCTGAGGTCACAATCATAGTTTTTCATTTCCTGTTCCAGCTTTCGTGGAAATTTGCCAGAATATAATCAGGTAGAGACACTGACCCAAGAGACTATGCTTATGCCACTGCTGGTTATGTTCACTCTTCCCAGAGAATAACATGGTCTTCGTTTGAAATAAAAGTGACAAAATCATTTCAATGGAATAATTGAACAAAATTACAATTGCAATTTGCAAATATAGAACAGCCACAAGAGCAATTAGTCCATTTTGTATTATGCATCATGAATTTTGCACTGTTTCAGAAACTATAAGTAAAGTATGGTTTGCTGTTATTTCAATTAAATTTCAAACTGAAACTATTGATTTTATAAAATGGAATGTTGTATCGTAGGTTAACATAGGTTAACAATGTACCAATCATGAAGATGCTTAACAGCTGAATTATTATACGGGAAAGTGTCCAACTATAATACTTTTTAGCTCCGTGGGCTATAACAGTCCCCTGCTATGCACGTATTTGATTTACACATTGGCATTGTAGTTATAAACACGAAATAGTGCCTGGTCTCTACACACTGGGAAAAGTTGAGGATTGCTTGTGTTTTCATGCACAGTCAAATCACACATGTGTCAATTTTATTTGTAAGCATGTTTGATTGTTTTATTGCCGTACACAACACTGTATAATGTCATGTCATGTCATGGTATCCGGGTCTATTATGGATACGTTATTGTTGACTTAATCTTTTCCTAAAGTATTACGAACTAGCCATGTACCTGTATGCGTAAAGGAGAGATAGGCTAAAAAGGTTAGGGTGTTTATCCTTCGCGACTTTCAATAAGAATAGTCTGTGAACTCAAAAGAGAACGTGTTTAATCTTATCAAATACTCTCGTGGTTTACTTCTTCTGATGTGTCAGTGTGAGTACATGGAACGTAACAGACGCAAGGTCTAACAGAAAAAAAACCCGAAAGAAGTTCCTTTGTAATAGCGTGGTTGTGATGGAAGCTCATACAGGACTGTGTTCATTTCTTTGTAAGTATCGTACTTCTCGCAACTGTAATATAGAAGATAGAATCAAGAAGGGTCTGACGGTAAACGATTTGGCAAAGGTCGGTAGGGAGTTCACAGAAACTGTCCGAACCTTTCTTCAAACTGACTTCAGACTACAGTAAGAGGTTCACTCGCGTGGATATGAATCGATGAAGGAGTCAATCAAAGCGTCATGGCAATTACCCCCGAGCTCCCTCTACCTTCTTCATCATCATCTAAAGGTCCTATTGCATTCGTGTCATTTACAGGAAAGAGATGAAGACGATTAAATGCTTTTCTTTGCTGTAGTTGAGTAGATAAACGACAAAATCACCTAATCTCTTGCACCATAAATGTTCTCCTGTATCACAATATTTGGGAAGCATTTCTTTAGGATATCGGCTTTATCTTCAAGCCAAGGTCGTTCTTTTGAAATTCTGCAAAATCCTGACCGAATTGGATATGGAGTAACGCATATATCAAGCAGTGATTGGCATTTGATGTGAGGGCTACCGGAATCAATGCCACAAAGCGATAGGAGAGCGACATTTTGATAGGAGAATGACATTAGTAATGGAAAAATTATTCGATACAGTTCCTATCACAGTTGTCGAGCCTTGCTTGAGCGAGAGTCTCCAAGGAGGTTCAGATGACGGCCTTGGAACCCACCATACATCACTGTTTTATAACCGATAGCGTCACAAATCGTCGTGTAAGGTAAGCAGACTGTAATATGTTGTTTCGTAGTCCCAATCCTGTTTGTTAATGATGTCGACTTATGCAAGGCAATACGAGTGATTTCATGGACCATTTGACACTATTTAGAAGACAGGGCCAGGCAGCGAACTGTGTGTCGTTATTTCAACATCACAGCTTGTGTCTGGCACATGTTCGTAATGATGAAAGCCTCCATGTCTACTGAAGCAGTGATGAAAGTCTACCACACACTGGAAACACAATCATAGAGGATTCGTTGCTTAAGTACTGCATCTGTGTCGTCAAATCATGTGTAATGGAAAATGAGAAATAAATGTGAGTAGTTTTTGACAATAATTGTCGCAAACACCTGGTATCATCTGACGATTCACTATTTAACAGTGGTTCATAAACACAGGCTTATGATATGGTCGGAATCGTACAATGGACTCTACTTTTAGCAGAGATTTCTTATGATTATGGAAATGGCTTTGACGCTTTTATTTGATATACTGCAAAATCAGTGTTAGCTGTTTTACATTTATATTAGTAAACTGCAGCGGTAATCACAAGGAACATTAAGAAAGGAATGGTTCTGTTCATCTAAATGTTGACGTCTGAACTCCAGTGCTCCAGAAACCGCTACCTGAAACTCTGGACACCCATTGATTCTGTATGCTCATGAAATATAACCTGTGATGTAAGACTTGTCTATAAATGAAATGCCAGATTTGACATACCGTTGACATATTACACAGTGACCTCATGACTGCCAACAATTTGGTTAGTAAAGTGAGCTATGTTGAGCCCGACTCCTGTTCGGCTCCGGTAAACATCATAACATCCCAGCATATTTGTCCTTGTCTAGACACACATCTATATACACATTGCACCATTTACATTCAACTTGCTGGAGCGAAATGTTAAATATTTCAAAGACTCTATTAATTACTGTATTTGATCAAGAGATTAAAACCCGTGTTAGTTGCCCCCTGTCTTATATCATGCACAGGGAGAAAATGAAAGCATTTATCCTATGGAGAGCGTTTCCCTCATAGATAAGGCTAGCTGGTGTTCCGCTCACCCTGACTTTAGTACTTGTACTTCCGACAAGACTGCTTCTCTGGCGTCTGCTCCCGTAACCTTTCCTAAGATCCGTTCTCAGATTTCGACAGACGACTCTGATCAACCCGGCATTACTTGCAGGTACGTCTTACTGTCTCCTGGCTCCGGCTACTTACTACAACATCTAACAAACGTTTCCACATTTTCTGATGAATATAATAATTTACTGGTTGTGCATCATTCTTGTTCTAACTCGAGGTTCAGACGCATAAATCACACGGTCAAGATTGCGCGTAGATTTCATTGGATGAGGTAGCTCAGTTTTTATGTCTGAATGTATGTGGATTTATGGCGACAACTTGAGTGTATGGAGACTTCGGAGCATGTAACACAGACATCGGGATATCACAGATGGGTCATTACTTACCTACAGCATCCAGTAATACATTGTAGTTACACTCAATGCTTTTAATGACGTAATATATGTATCTGTTGTTTTTATGACGAATAACGTTTCGTTACGACAAGTGTATGATACACTTCTTCTGGAGTGATTACACGCGCTCTGAAGCGTGGATTTGGTTTTGCGACGATTTCAGAATGCATCATTACACTGAGACACCGTGAAAAGGCATAATCAACTTTAACTCGAAATCAGAAAAGTAATGTTTTTTATGCTTAAGTCGTTCTCTAAACACATCGAATGAGATTCGAACCTGTACGCCGACTTTGTTGGTGAATGTGTTTGATTCTCATTCCTGAAGGCCCAGGTCAAATCAAAAGACACAAGCCAGCGCGCAGGTATTAAATTAGCGGAAGTACTCTACTCAGCGTTAAAAAGCGGTGCTATTATGTGTGTGATTGGATTACTGAAAGGTTGGATTAAGGTGCGGATTCTCCTGTAAACCTGACAGAGGACATTTCCTTAAGATATACATCCACTGATGCTTGCGAGGAGGGGGTGTCGCATTCATATTGAGACGCATTTTTGGCTAGGGGCCAGGGGTCGCATTCTGTTGGAGACGTTCTTATTTCACGATTTACAGTATTTGCCTCCTCTTTGCCAATTATTACGGTACATGTACATTGATTACGCGTTTCCACAGTGTCTCAATACATAACAGTGATTGACAAAAACAAACAACCGCGTCACACATTGTACCATTGAGGAATCTTCCCGCGATCTTCGGCATGAGGAGACACTCAGTAGGAAACAGCGTTGCCATTTTATAGAAAAAGATTTGATTCGTCTGAGTACACTGGAACATAGTAAGTGATTCATATGGAGATCACCTTACAAGTCGGCTCGATATGTAATTATATCCACCTTCTTCGTGTTTGATATCGTTCTCCGTCAGGTGAAGCCTATCAATGTTCACAAACGTAACAGAACTTATTTATGCAAAGCATTCAGGTTCATTACGACAATAAAACAAATATATCTACGTTAACATTCACTGTTTGTCGTATCATGGACATTGACCTTCATCAATGGACGTTAATTTGATGTACACGTAAGTCGAAAAATTCAGCCAGTCAACTTGTCGAAATTGCGTCCTATGTGAGCATCTTCTTCACTGAAACCACTACACTGGGGTGATTTCGGAGTAGAATAGATAACCACTATGCCAATGATTTAATGTGTGACGAGTCACAGCAATGCTTTCCTCCACAAACTTGTCTTGACAAGAACTTGGGTATTGCTATTTACCGTGGCATAAGCTGAAATTACGCTGACTGCAACGTAGCAGTATTCACTCACTCACTCTATGAAACCAGTGGACATATTATGTTGACATAACACTCACCGGAGGGTAATCTAAGATGACAGTTTGGAAAATGATAATTCATATTTCGAAGGTCAATATTTGTTGAAATGATCATGATATCCTGAATCTTGACCACAAATCCTTTCCAAAGAAGTTGGAAGCCTCCCTTTCTCGTAAGGGCCCAGAAAGATCCCATAACTGATGATGATGAGGGGGAGAAGGGTGATAATAATGATTGTGATGTAACTCTTGCTGTAAAACTTACTATTGAGGAATCGTCCCGATATCTTCGGCATGAGGAGCCACTCAGTAGGAAACAGCGTTGCCATTTTATAGAAAAAGATTTGATTCGTCTGAGTACACTGGGACATAGCAAGTGATTCATATGGAGATCACCTTACAAGTAGGCTTGATATGTAATTATATCCACCTTCTTCGTGTTTGATATCGTTCTCCGTCAGGTGAAGCCTATCAATGTTCACAAACGTAACAGAACTAATTTATGCAAAGCATTCAGGTTTATTACGACAATTAAACAAATATATCTACGTTAACATTCACTGTTTGTCGTATCATGGACATTGACCTTCATCAATGGACGTTAATTTGATGTACACGTAAGTCGAAAAATTCAGCCAGTCAACTTGTCGAAATTGCGTCCTATGTGAGCATCATCTTCACTGAAACCACTACACTGGGGTGATTTCGGAGTAGAATAGATAACCACTATGCCAATGATTTAATGTGTGACGAGTCACAGCAATGCTTTCCTCCACAAACTTGTCTTGACAAGAACTTGGGTATTGCTATTTACCGTGGCATAAGCTGAAATTACGCTGACTGCAACGTAGCAGTATTCACTCACTCACTCTATGAAACCAGTGGACATATAATGTTGACATAACACTCACCAGAGGGTAATCTAAGATGACAGTTTGGAAAATGATAATTCATATTTCGAAGGTCAATATTTGTTGAAATGATCATGATATCCTGAATCTTGACCACAAATCCTTTCCAAAGAAGTTGGAAGCCTCCCTTTCTCGTAAGGGCCCAGAAAGATCCCATAACTGATGATGATGAGGGGGAGAAGGGTGATAATAATGATTGTGATGTAACTCTTGCTGTAAAACTTACTATTGAGGAATCGTCCCGATATCTTCGGCGTGGAGCCACTCAGTAGGAAACAGCGTTGCCATTTTATAGGAAAAGATTTGATTCGTCTGAGTACACTGGGACATAGCAAGTGATTCATATGGAGATCACCTTACAAGTAGGCTTGATATGTAATTATATCCACCTTCTTCGTGTTTGATATCGTTCTCCGTCAGGTGAAGCCTATCAATGTTCACAAACGTAACAGAACTAATTTATGCAAAGCATTCAGGTTTATTACGACAATTAAACAAATATATCTACGTTAACATTCACTGTTTGTCGTATCATGGACATTGACCTTCATCTATGGACGTTAATTTGATGTACACGTAAGTCGAAAAATTCAGCCCGTCAACTTGTCGAAATTGCGTCCTATGTAGCATCATCTTCACTGAAACCACTACACTGTGGTGATTTCGGAGCAGAATAGATAGCCACTATGCCAATGATTTAATGTTTGACGAGTCACAGCAATGCTTTCCTCCACAAACTTGTCTTGACAAGAACTTGGGTATTGCTATTTACCGTCACTCAGGTGGCATAAGCTGAAATTACGCTGACTGCAACGTAGCAGTATTCACTCACTCACTCTATGAAACCAGTGGACATATAATGTTGACATAACACTCACCAGAGGGTAATCTAAGATGACAGTTTGGAAAATGATAATTCATATTTCGAAGGTCAATATTTGTTGAAATGATCATGATATCCTGAATCTTGACCACAAATCCTTTCCAAAGAAGTTGGAAGCCTCCCTTTCTCGTAAGGGCCCAGAAAGATCCCATAACTGATGATGATGAGGGGGAGAAGGGTGATAATAATGATTGTGATGTAACTCTTGCTGTAAAACTTACTATTGAGGAATCGTCCCGATATCTTCGGCATGAGGAGCCACTCAGTAGGAAACAGCGTTGCCATTTTATAGGAAAAGATTTGATTCGTCTGAGTACACTGGGACATAGCAAGTGATTCATATGGAGATCACCTTACAAGTAGGCTTGATATGTAATTATATCCACCTTCTTCGTGTTTGATATCGTTCTCCGTCAGGTGAAGCCCATCAATGTTCACAAACGTAACAGAACTAATTTATGCAAAGCATTCAGGTTTATTACGACAATTAAACAAATATATCTACGTTAACATTCACTGTTTGTCGTATCATGGACATTGACCTTCATCTATGGACGTTAATTTGATGTACACGTAAGTCGAAAAATTCAGCCAGTCAACTTGTCGAAATTGCGTCCTATGTAGCATCATCTTCACTGAAACCACTACACTGTGGTGATTTCGGAGCAGAATAGATAGCCACTATGCCAATGATTTAATGTTTGACGAGTCACAGGAATGCTTTCCTCCACAGACTTGTCTTCACAAGGCTTGGGTATTGCTATTTACCGTGGCATAAGCTGAAATAACGCTGACTGCAACGTAGCAAGATTCACTCACTCACTCTATGAAACCAGTGAACATATTATGTTGACATAACACTCACCAGAGGGTTATCTAAGATGACAGTTTGGAAAATGATAATTCATATTTCGAAGGTCAATATTTGTTGAAATGATCATGATATCCTGAATCTTGACCACAAATCCTTTCCAAAGAAGTTGGAAGCCTCCCTTTCTCTTAAGGGCCCAGAAAGATCCCATAACTGATGATGATGATGAGGAGGAGACGGGTGATAATAATGATTGTGATGTTACTCTTGTTGTAAAAGTTGCTATTGCAATAATACAAATTTCTACAAATGGTCTTAAACATTATGGGGTTGTGTATATTTTAATTATCAATTTCAGTATGTAATGGAGGTTATTGGAGAGAAGTAAAAAAACGTGGTTTAAGAAAAATGTTCATTTTGTTTTAAACAACATGCCAGTGTTGATTATAAATTTGATGAATGATGAACAAAGAACTTGTCGCCGTTTTGATGCAATGCATCAAAAATGTTTTCAGAATGTTCTCGATGTTATTTGTTCTCGACCATATAAGCAATGCCAGGCGAGCTACAATGTCATAGCTAATCTTTTCAAATTTTCGAAACAGCCATGTCTTTATGCATATTATGGGAATGGCGGGGTCTATCCATTCCTTTCATTTTCACCTTTGTCTTTTACGGCCAATGGAATCTGTTTTGGCTGGTTATTTGATATCCCTATTGTATCTGTTAATGTTTTATGGCCAATCAGTTTGATGAGAAGGCTAGTGAGTAGCGCGTAACCTCGGTTTTAGCAATATTCCTGCAAGGCAGGGGACAACAAAATAGACTTCAGATGTTGTGCACAAATGGCGAAGCGAACCCGGACACTGACACCTTCATGTACCAGCTACATGTCCAATTGCGGTTTTTAGGGATGATCTTTGCAATTGTATAGTCATTCAAAAGCAGATATACTATAATTAGTAATGGCCATTGTCGATTGGTACATGTATCATCTGCGTGTAGTTCCACATGCATACACCATAGCCACCAGAACTTATAATCTTCAGGAAACGGTCCCTAGGGATGACAATGACAAAATGTCTTCGGTGCTTTCCACATTCGACATTATCTTGACAGGACAATGCGTATCTCCCTTGCAGTAGACTGGTATCGCTCATGCGTGTTGAGGTCAAGAATTCTGATCCATTATTGTTCTCTCGTGAGATTAAAATCACATGAATTGTGAAATATTTGATTAGTATTGCAGATCCTCCCAAGAGGCCGAAATTCTAGTCTGATAAATGCCCAAGAGTTGTGTTTGCTGTAACATTCTGAATCGTCTGTTACCAGATCGATTTAGATGAGATGTATTGCTTTTGTTTGTTAAAGTTCAATATCAATTGCCAAGCTGTAACAGTTTTCAGAACACCATTATTTCATTTGGAATCCCAAGAAGCTTTTGTTCAAAACACAAAGGATATTAACGTGGAATTTGTAAAAGCATTTAAGGGACGTTTGTTGCATGAAAACTACATGCAAACATTATAACGTACTTGCGCTTGAGAATCCCATTCATATATTGCCATATCACGTTGTAGATTGTGTTACAAACATAATAAAGACCCCCCTTCTGTTGCCAGACTGTATTGACTACATAGATATTGCTCTAGTGGGTGTATCATAACCTCGTAGTAATATACTTATAAGTATTGCCTTACGTGGTATGTCTGATGCAAAACTGTACAGAATTGAAGTTCGATGAGCATTCGAGAACTATTGTGTACACTGAACTATGTATTGACACGATTGATTATTAAGATGAATTACATATCTTAGTCCGCCGTATAAATTTAAAACTACCACGTGACATTGTTGACATCGATGGACACGTTTTTAAAACAATTATTTAGTCCCAAGCAGGTAAGCCTTTTAATGTTCAAATGTATAATGCTGACCATGTAAGAATAACAGATAATTCTGACCCACTGCAAAATCACATGAATTCTATATCCGTTGACTATGTACAGAACACATTTACAACCGTAAATGATATTTTTCAATGTAGTTGCTATGGTCACCATAATGTAATTGACAAATGAACCATAAATATCCACAGCTGCCATCGATAATCATCCAGCACGAATTCCAACAAACATCCTTACAACAAATATATTTATCAAACGTGTTGGTCAAATATCCATTTATAAGGCGTGTTAATACACTTTCCACTAACGACAGTTCAGTCAGAGTTTCAATCGTAATACCCATGATTGAGAGATGAGCTAAAATGGGGTTAACGTCGCATTAACGATTATTGCACTTACATGTATATAGTGGTTGTGTGGCTGCTTGACATGTTCGGACTAATGCCGGTTTTATAGTGACAGTCCACTGATATACCATGCCTCAGTTTCACATGGATGCATCATTCAAATACAGTGTACTGACTCCGAGCCGACCAGTCCTTGTTTAATCCCATTAATGCCGAGACGCCAGGCAGGGTAATAACAAGTACCATCTTTTAAAGTATGTTGGTTTAACGCGACCAGAGGATCGAATCACAGACTTTTCACTCTTCGGACAGACGCTCGATCCAATAGACCACGGAGGGGGTCCTCATGCTTAAGAAGGGAATGATGCTATTAACAGCTGTTCCTTGCTAATGAATACACACAGAAACACCCATCGCTCGTCCCAACAATGTAACTAATCAAAGGACTGATACTTGACGAAAGACACAAAGAAGAGTCATCAACACTCCTATCAAGGACATTCCACTGTCTAAGTTACTTTCCGGACAATCACAATATAGTTATTCCTAGCGGTAACATTGCAGACGGAAGTAGAGTTGTAGCGAGTATGCCAAGAGATGGCGCTCCTGCCCAATCGCAACGAGTTAATCATGGCATTCTGATACTCTCGAACGGTCAACCAAGGCGAAGTTTATGATAGCTCTACATCGCTTTATTGCCGGTAAATTTTCATTAACCAAACGGAGAATGGTTACAGAGCCGAGTGTAATTGTTTTCCAATATTCTTAGCGCGGATCGACGCTGGTTTAGGCTTGGTTATTCTGCATGATAGATTTCCTACACAATGTCAACTGAATGCCAACAGATTGTGTATGAGCGTTAATTACTTAATGCTTGAGGCGGATGTCTTATCAACTCCAGTTTCGTGTTTTACATAGTTCAGATAATCGAGACACGATTTATGATATATATGTAACTTGGAGGGTGTGTTTCCGTATCGTAAATATCATATGTTTGTAATACAAATTGTATTGATCGATTCTTCAGTGAACATAATACATGTTTTTTTATTACTCATGTTATATTTATGATACGGAAAGACACGCGATTTATTATTTTTGTAGCATAATATGGCACTGATAAAATAATCTACGTTGAAAACATTTTCACTCACTCATGTAACTTTTGAAAGCGCGTCAGAACAAAAATGCCAGACTAAAGCGTTCTATTTATACAGATAGTCAAACATTACTTGCAGCCATGTTTGTTACATATTAAAAGTATTATTTCAAGCGAGTAGGCATTGCATCGATGTATAGAGCTTATTATAAGTATTTCCCGCAAAGTGACTTCATTTGCATATTTATCAGATTGTGATTTCAAGTTTATGGGATTGGTTTATCGCATCAGTAATACTGATACATGATTTGATGGCGAAATGTCTTCGGTTTTGTCTGTTCTTAAAGTGGAATATGTTAAATCCTGTGCCGTATTTTTGCAACATTCTCTGTGTCAGTCACTCATGGTTCAAGGTTAATTAAACTCAGTCTACTAACGTTATGACGAATCTGAGAAATAACAACAGTTATGTTTTGGAACAAATGTCAGCGTTTCGTTTGGCCATCACCAGACGACGCATACGATTTATGCACAAGAGACCGTCTTGTCATTCTCACCTTGTTTTTGTAATTACTTCATATGTAACACATATATTATCCAAACAGCCCCGTGGGGAAGAATTAATCCCCAGGAACCTGGTTATAAGGGGCGACTCAACGGATCGAGTGGTCAAGCTCGGTGACGGTTGATTACGTGTCATCATAACCCGACGACGTGCATCGTTGCTCATACTATCTATCACTGGGTTTATCACAGATGTAGATTCGCTTATTTACAGGCCGCCTGGTATATTGCTGAGAGTTAAACATATAACTACATAACACTCTCAAGGTCTTCTAACAAAACAACATGTAACGAAAGTGAGGTGTGCCAGAACCTGTAACAGTGTTCATAGCATAATTCATTATGGTAGGATGGATGTAAGTGTGTCCCTATCAGCAGTCTGACTCAGCCAATACAATAATGCTAATCGCACACATGCTTACAACGTTAATGTTCGTTCAAGCGCACTTTGAAGAAAAGTAAAACGGCTTTTCTTGACTGTACATAGCGCGTCAAGAAGTCTGTGAGGGGTACAAAACGTCCGAAGAAGACAATACGTGATTTATATGTCTCACGACGATATCTAAAAAGGATCGCTAGACTAAGCATTTTCTTATTTCTTTAATTTTCTGAGAAATTGCGTCGAGGAACATTCAGGCAAGTTGATGGAACTGCCCTTGCTTTCAAACACTCATCTTCTTTTACACTTGATAGGTCTGGAGAAGCAATAAACGGATTAGCTCATCCCGCCACCTTCCTTTATAAAGTAGCCGCACTAATGTGCCCGACATCGAATATCTCATTTTCAATAGTCACCAGGGAATCAGCTGAACTGGGTAGTTTACAAGAAGATGCGGATGCTCAGTGGGATGATGCTGATCCTGGGTCAGACGTCGAGGGAGCACGGTTTGCCCGCAGGTCATGCTACCCTAACGTACGGCGGACGTCAACAACCGGCCGCACGGGCTCTACGGTATAATGGGTCCCCCGAGCCTCGGTGACTAAACAGTTGGCGCTTGTACTTTACAATTATTGCAGGCTTGATACATACATAAACGAAAGGGATGTCAACGTTATTGCTTATTCAACCAAGGTCGTAACACTACAACCCCATGGTGATTCCGGGTTAGAATTGGTCCCCAGCGACCTATGCTGGTCCTACGAGACTAAATAACACGGCTGGTGAGGTTCCTTGGTTGATTGTATGCCATCGTAACCCGACAGCTTGGACGGTTCTTCATAGTATCAATCATAGTTTCTCTGATCTGCAGTCGATTATTTTTTATGCCACCTAATAGACCCGGAATATTGATTGGTGCGGCGTTAATCAATAGTTAAACCATGGCTACTTTATGATTACATTATATTTTATGTACTGTTACGCTTTGTTAGCTGAACTCCACTTGGCGATGACGTAACTTATTTTTCTACCTTCATTTTACCTGAGGCCCGTGGAGATCCGGGATAGAATAGGTCTTCAGCAACCCATGCTTGTCGTAAAAGGCGCATAACGGGATCGGGTGGTCAGGCTCGCTGACTTGGTTGATGCATATCATCGATCTCAGTTGCGTGGATCGATGTTCATGATATCAATTACTGGATTGTCTGGTCCAGACTCGATTATTTACAGACCGCCATCATATTGCTGGAATATTGCTGAGTGCGGCGTAAAACAACAAACCAAACCAAAACCAAACCAAAATC
This sequence comes from Haliotis rufescens, assembly GCF_023055435.1. Classification (NCBI taxonomy): domain Eukaryota; kingdom Metazoa; phylum Mollusca; class Gastropoda; order Lepetellida; family Haliotidae; genus Haliotis; species Haliotis rufescens. The sequence goes on along the minus strand of NW_025963791.1, from coordinate 9,194,914 downwards.
ATTTAACCTGAATGACGGAACAAAAACGTGTGTCGCCAGCGGGATTCGAACCCCGTACTGAAAACTAGCGAATGTTGTCTTCTGCCACTGCGACGTGGAAGAAACCATATAGTATTAACGATGACATATTTACTAACACCAAAACGAATAGTTAATCCGTTTATGATATATATCTATGATGTATATTTGTGATTTTTTCAGTAATTTATTCGGTACATTAAAAGAACTTATGATTTGGTAGCTTTTCGTTAAAATAGCCCTCAAGAGCGTAATTTGTTGTGGAATTCTATCCGGTGAGGTGAGTTGTTACCTTTGGCGGGCTAACATGTTACTCTTTCTGCAGTCAGTCAGCTGGAATGTGAAGCATATGCATGTAACAGCCTACCTTGACATTTGCAGTGTTGCCATGTCAACCTTCCTTCACAGTTACCCCGTGGGGAGTCCAGGTAAGAATCGGTCCCCAGCATCCCACGAATACCTGTCGTAAAAGCAGGGTGGTCAGGATCGGAGTTTACACTGTTTTTACAGGCCGCTGTGATTTACAAAATAGACACAGTTTTATAGACAACTTCTTGATTATGCTTTTATAGTGATAATCGGTAAATATACTATACCGCTTTCAAATAAGACTTGTTATTTCGTTATCAGTCACTACGAAAGGATTATGAAACAATTTGCTGTGATTTAGTTTGAATATTTTTTTAATATTGCTGACTTACAAACTCTTTCACAAAACAAACCTTCTTTGTGCCAACGTTAGTACAGTTCGAAACATTTCACTTCTTAATGATTCTAACATGCATACTGAACATACATTTCACTTCTCAATGATTCTAACATGCATACTGAACATACCATGAAAATGTCTACAAGGTTATCTCTCTCTCTCTCTCGCTCTCTCTCTCTCCCTCCCTCTCGCTCTCTCTCTCTCGCTCTCTCTCTCTCTCTCTCGCTCTCTCTCTCTCGCTCTCTCGCTCTCTCACTCTCTCTCTCTCGCTCTCTCTCTCTCCCTCTCTCTCTCGCTCTCGCTCTCTCTCTCTCTCTCTCGTATGTGCATGTTTGACTTAGGAGGACGTGTAATTTACATCTAAAGTTCAGAGTGAACAAAGATGTAATTACTGGAGTGAACAGTCACGGACGAAGACAATTGTTCTCCTGTCCGAAACTGCCAGCTGATACTGATGTATGCTGCTGACATTAGGAACACGAGACTGAATAGCGAGACAGAGCTAAACTCCATTTATACATAACCGTGGTCCAACCCGTCTGTTTTGATGGTAGACAGCACTGGACTATTCAAGTCCAAGATGCCATCGGACATTAAGATTACCGGAATCTGTTATCCATCACAGGGACGACTGCAGACTGAGGCAAAATTCGAAGCAAGGCCCAACATCTTGGAGGCACAATAAACCCATTGCCATGGAATTACTCAATCGATCTCCGTCAGAGTCTTGAGAGAAGGCTATCCCACGGTACCGGCTAGAAGTACTTTATCTTACCTACCATCACACATTGTACTTACTTGGGTTGTATACAGATCAGGGATGGCGCTGTCAGCCGTCATTATTGTCCAGATATATCACTGGCACGATAATGACAGGAGATATGATGGAGAATTAACCGACAATCTTGGGGAGAAATATTACCCTAGAATTATGTGATGGTATCTGCGACTATAAAGCAATCAGTGAACACTTCCCAGACATCATCTGAAGCCAGACCCCGATAACCTCATAGTCTCATAGTGACGTTTCAATAGGTTTCTGATTTATTTTGTATATTGCATATTTTATGTTTATTTTGTATGTCGATTCTTTATATTAGTTCACGGAATAAATATGCACATGGGACTTAGGAAGTGATACTGTTTGTGGTATAAGGAAGAGCAAGTTTAAAAAGACGAACACCAGTAAAAACAAACAAACAAACATACATGTTTATTCACTCACCTTTAATACCAAGGGTGTATGAACGTGTGTTTGCTTCTGCATGTGTGTGTGTATGTGTGTGTGTGTGTTGAGGGATGTGGGTCACCATGTCGTCTAAGGCGATGCACCTTGTGCAGAAGTCCGTTCCTCATTATCCTATATATCCTGTCGTATATAATCGGGGGATCAAATCCCAGATTATGGTCATTGGTTTGTCTGTACCATAAGAGTATTTGTGGTTTCACCCACAGTGGTACATGTCAACTCGTAGAATTTGTATTACGCCAGTCTTCCTTCCCCCTTTAAGCCGATAAGGCGATCTGTAAAGCGTGGCCATGTTGTGATATATCTGAAACACGTTGACTGGTATAACTGAACCACGTCGTGAAATACCTGAAACACGCTGAGTGTGGTACCAGTGAACCAAGTCATGATATACCTAGAACACATGGTGATATAACTGAACCACGTCATGATGTGACTGAATCACGTCGTGATATAACTGAAACACGTTAACTGTTAGAATTGGTCATCAGCAACCCAGGCTTCAGGCGACAAATGAGATCTGACTTTGCTGGGGCTGGGATGTAGTTCTGAGGTTAGATACTATTGAGCCACAGCTGCAAAACTATTTTGGAGTTAAAACTATGAGTCTGAATTGTTTTTGCAACAATGTACTTTTTGTGGCAGGCAACCATATATTTTGTCATCTGTCTGAAGTATAAAGATTTTTTTTCAAGAATTAGCGGGGACAATCAGATTATATTTGTTTTCATATAAAATCCCAGGTCACCCAGAATATTAAATGTTCGGTCGCTTATATAGTTCTAGATGTTCCACTTCCAACAAAATAGAGAAGACAAATGATGGATCTTTTATCCTCACACAGCACTTGAGAATTCTCAAATTGACACCAGTAATTTGCCAAACGGATGAGCATGTTCTATAAAAGGACATGCCAGTAGCACAACGTCCATCAGTTCCTTCTCTCTTCAGTTTTTTTAGTATGTTGACATTTCAAAGTTTGGTAAATTCTCTCAGCAACAACTACAGGTTAACCAATGTGCCATCGTGCATTAAACATAGATCTTAAAGAGAAAGAGAACGAGGTCAAACAGACTGGAAAGGGACCCATATCACATATCATTTGTTTCCGATCAATATTTTAGCAGAAGTAGAAGCAGACATTGATACATATTAAGCGTAACGTACTTTCGGCGACGTCATGTCTGACGTGCAAAAATGACATAACCACATATGCCATGTAGCTCTAATATGACGAAATATCAAGCAAAATTGAAATTAATCATATTGACATTAAAGTCATGGGAAAGTAAAGGTCACAGTTTTAAGCGACACTTCCTTCCTTACAAATTTTCCACAAGTAGCCGCGCCGCTTTGACTTATTTTGAGACCTGTTGTGTCGATAATGCTGGATAGGTGTACATTCTAACACAACAGTCGTGAACATGGTAAGTGATACAATGGTCGCAGGTTGTGTCTTACAATACATAAGAATGATGTGTTCGTTTTATGGTAAAGATACCAATTTGGGTACACAGATGACCGAGACCTGAGGGAAAAAAATATAGGGATCCAGGTGAATTACTGATACCAAAAATATCCTATTTCGAATTGAGTAATTTATCGATAAGGTCTATTCGTGAGATCCTCAACTGTTTTGCATCAAATTTAGAGCAAAGTACTTCTATCTCAAGGATTATCCGTCTTCACGTGTTGATCAATCTTTTAACTTGTTCACCTTTAACAACCTGACTGTCCAAATGGACCAGGATATCATATAACTTTTAATACGTTGTTGGGTCACAACGAAATCTTAATTTCAGGATGATGTGTATATCTAGGTAATAATCAGATATGTGGATAAAGAAAGCAAAAAAAACCAAGGCAGAATTTGAATTTTGAATTTGATGACAAAATGATTTTTGATGATGACAAAAACATTGACGCAGACAGTGTGATATCAAATATACTTAACAGTTCGCCTCACCATTTGTAAATTAGTTTTAGAAACATGTCTGTGTGCAGGAAGGATTTGGAACTGCACTTTAATAAATAACTGTTAGAAACATCAAAACTAGGGCGCCTGATCCAATCAAAGATTTGGAGAATGTCCTTCATGTGTTTTAAATACACGGTAGTTGACAGCCACTATTTTCAAACACAAACACTCTTCGTGAAGATATATAGCCTTGACTTCCATTGCTAAACGTGCTGTCAGGTAAGAATCTTTTTCTTATTTTAGGGTATATAAAATCTCATTTACGAATGGACATCGCGTGCTGAGAATGAAGAAACTATGGGCAGAGCAAACACGCTGCTTCCGGTGCCTTCAAGCGCCAGCTTCCAAGACACGTCAGTCATTCCAAGGAAACGTCATACATTAAATTTCCGTTCTCGTTGTTTTTAATGCAAAAACGCCATGCATTCATTACTTTTTCTGTAGAATGATGTCTTTATCGAGCAAAAAGTCTGTTTGACGAGATGTCGGTCTCTGGTTTGACATAGCCTCTGGAACATGAGGATGCTTAGAAATAGCTTAGAGCAAAACAACGTGGGAATTAGAACATAAATAAGTGTTTTTCGAATCCTACAGGTAATGTTGCAACCTGACGTTGCAAAGTGCTTTAGACGTTTCTTCATCCCTTGAGGTTGAGCAAGTAACGAAGCTGTCATAAAGATAGCGTTACTTGAAGATATTACAGAGCGGATATGTGAAAAGATGAATCGTCACTATTACATCTAAATTTGTAACGACCAGTTAAAAGAGAATATACTAGAATACACCAGCAATATGTCAGTGATATCACCGCGTGTCATTTTGGAAAGAAATCCCAAAGCGATACTGGTCTTAGAACTTTATTTCTATGGTACAACCTAAGTTAGGGTGCTGAGAAACCAAAAATCATAATCAGCGCGAATATGGGATTCGAATTCGCATTCGTCAGATTCGGACACAATGAAGGGAAGCAATGCTGAACAGGAAATTAGACAAGCTCCAGAAGACGTGACGACTGGGCTACCCTTGTGGCGTATTGGGCTAGTGCTTAAAAATGATTCATACAGTATATTTTTAGAAGCACTTAAGATATTTTCCAACACACTGTCTAATAGAGTACGAAGTGCATGTTTAGTGGTGAGCATCCCCATCTGAGATAGAGTGATGAAGTCGTTTCACGATGACATAGCTGCAGCTCAAGAGAAAAGAGTCTAGACTGTATCGTACAATTACACGTCTACATCGGTGACCACAGATAGGCTATTTATGTGCGAGCACGTAGGTGGTATAAATTGCCAATAATAATATAATTTATCTTTTCGGGGATCTTGGGTTAAACGGCCATAAACCAATACTGAATATGATACGAATTGATCAGAAAATGAAGAAAGTGGATGGCAACTGCCTAGCGATGAATTTAATTTCTTGATCCCAAGCACATGTAACATTTAAAGGTGACATACGTTACACACCATTGAAAAAATAAATTCGTTTTTAAAAAATACAATCCCAAAACTCCTTAGAAAGCACTGCTCTGTTCACATAAAAAAGCAATTAAAACGAACTGATAATGATTGCGTTCATTGGATCCTTGACTGTAACGGTTGTTCCCCGATAACAGGGAGTTTTTGAATCAAATGCATGCTGACACCAAAAACCATACTGAGCCGTCATGCGAAAGTTAGCACCGAGGTTTTAAGTGATAGGCCGGGTGTATTTTGATTCCCCAAACCTGCACCGTCTTTCAATAACGTCCTATGTTTCTTATTGATTACGCTGAATGTGCAGGAAAGTGGGCTAATGTTTACGAATGCGTTAAAAAAATTCGATTTTAATCGTGAGTTGTTGCGTATTTTTGCCTACGATGGTCGTTCGTAAGACTTCCCTTCGCTATAATTGGCAATTGAGACCTAGACCTGTCCCATTTGTCAGCTTCGAACGCTGGTGGTAAACACGGAGACTGGTGCAGTGAAGTTCAGTGAGGGAAATTGGTCACAATTTTGATTTGAGAAAATCATAGTTTATTTAGAAACCGCTTAGAATGACGATTGTTATGCTTAACATGATAGGGATAGCTGTTGAATAATTCCTCTGACATGTGCGACTATTTTAAGCAGCAAGTTTAACTCCTTGGGGATGGACTTTCGAGATACAGTAAATCTTTCCCAACAAGATCTCCTTGAATTGATTTCAAACATGCCCTATCTGTTAACTATTGTTAACAGATATTTTTATCCGTTAACTGATATTTGTTGATAAGCCGATCAAAAGCCTAACATCTGTATTTTGAAAGATGTTATTTGTTGTCATACAGTATATTGACATCAACAAGAAAAGGGAGACTCTTTATATCGATTTGATTATTTGAAAGAGTACATGCATCACCAATCCCTAAGCTTGCCTGTCTATTTTCGACTTTTCTGACTGCCGCTTAATGATGATCATAATTATAAAATGCACGAGTAAGTGAGAAAAACCATCTCCTCCTCAACCATAAAAGAGGACTATAAATATAATAGCCACCCTTAAAGTCGTGTTATGTGGCGTAACCGTCCAAATCAGCTGATTTAGGCGCGTGGCGGTGTGCAAGTGCTTGGTGATGCTTGTTTATGATTGTCTCTTGACCGACGAAAAGAAACATACATTCACCATGCTTGTGCAGGTCGGTTATCATGTATAATATGCATTCCAGATAACGCGAGGCAGCATCGTAAATTTCACATGATGTTTTTGGTGTTATTTCTGAATGTATTAGAAGGATTTGTTAGTTTGTTGTCTGACGCCGCACTCAACACTATCCCAGCTGTATGACGGCGGTCTGTAAATAATCGAGCCTGAACCACACATTCCAGTGATTGGCATTATGGTCATAGATCTATGCAGTTGGGATACGGTGACATGCATCAACCAACTAAGCGGGTCTGACTCTATTGACATCATGGGTTGCTGACGACCAATTCTAACCCACACCCGCACCCGCACCCGCACCCACACCCGCACCCGCACCCAACCCCCAAACCCAACTTTCTTTCAAATCCTTGATCCTTCCCTGAAGTTATTTTTGGGGAAACACGGGTGACCCAGTCATCTAAGGCACAATCCTCTGTGCAGAGTTGCGTCCCTTTGGCACGACAGGAACCTATGATCGTGGCTTCGATTAACGGTTCTGCGTATGTAGCATAAATATCAAAGCTATGAACACAGCTATTAGTTTTCTGTAATTTTATGAAACTTTGTGAGACATTCATTATGTCCATTTAATTTGTATGTTTAAATATGTAATAAAATATGTTTTTCAATATAACTGTTTTTATTTGAATAGTACATTATGAATTGAAAAGACAATAATAGTGTCATTAGCTGGAAGTACTAGTAACTGGTCATGGTCGAATTATTGTTCTGAACTCACGTTTGGCCTTCAACAACAACATTTATGCTTAGGGAGACATCGTCATAAACACATTCAGATTATGGCATCCTGTGTCAACCTCTGTCCACCCCAGGGCATTGCGGGTTAGACGTGGTCCCCAATGCTTACCTATGCATGATATACGTTGCAACGAAATGTATCGATCGGGTGATCAGGCTCAATGGCTCGGTTACTTGTATTTCTTTGTCCACCGATCGTCACAACAGTAAAGAAGTTGTTATCCAGAACATGTGTCATGTCTTCGTGTTCTTCCAACGCCTATGAAATATATGAAACGTCAACGCCAGTGAACTACCAGTCTCAATTATGCACCGAAACAGATTCAAATTGTCGAAAAGGCAAAATAGCGGTAAAAATTATGTGAATATAATCACTGACATCAAAGATGACACCAGGTATTCGCGAAAAAGGTAGCCATGATCTTCCCAACCAGTAGCCTCTGACACTCACCCAATTCAATAAAAAAAGATGTGTTTGATGTCTGTCACCACTCAGCAGTACTCCTGCTGTCATCGACTATGCAACATGTTATGTCCTCTATACTGTGCACAGATGCTGCTGTCATGATCACCTACTTGATTATTAGCCGTCATAGTTGAACTTCCTTACTCAAATGTTTTTGTTTTATCAAAAGACATTCCACACCTGTGACATACACTTTTTTCATTAGTACATGCGAGAATAATATCATTTTAAACATATGAAATGGGGAAAATTGTCTTTAACTCATGTAAATTTCGTATTGAACCTAACGGTGATAAATAAACATGTGACGCAATTAGAAAATTGTTTGTCGAAACACATTTCTCACCCATTTGAAGCATCATTTGTTACTTGTACACGTAGGTACAATGTCATGTATATTCTTGTAAAAAGAACGAAACCGCTGCTGGTATGCATACAATTATATCAACAGCAAACATTGTTGGTAATGGACATGGGCTCGATGCCCAACAGGGGTACAATGTGGATCTGGTATCACCTTTTTGATATTGCTGGAGTATTCCTCTGAGAGATCTATAACCATAATCAGTTATTATGACACTAAATAATGGTAAAATTATACACGGAAATGTTCTTGATGAAACACATTTCGCACCCGTTGGGAAACCATTCTTTAAAAGGAAAAGAAAGTAATTATGTCTGTAAAAAGAACGAAACCGCTACTAGTATAAATACAATTACATGTATTTTAACAGCACATAGCGTGGGTGCTAGACATGGGATCAATTCCCAACAAGGGTACAATGTGGATCTGGTATCACCTTTTTGATATTGCTGGAGTATTCCTCTGAGAAACCTATAACCATAATCAGTTATTATGACACAAAATGATGGTAAAATTATACACGGAAATGTTATTGTGGAAGCACATTTCGCACCCGTTGGGCAAACCATGCTTAAAAAGGAAAAAAAAGTAATTATGTCTGTAAAAAGAACGAAACCGCTACTTGTATAAATACAAAAACATGTATTTTAACAGCACATAGCGTGGGTGCTAGACATGGGCTCGATTCCCAACAAGGGTACGTACAATGTGTGTCAGGTATCACATTTTGAATATTGCTGAAGTATTCCTCTAAGAGACCTATAACCTAAATCACTTATTATAAAGCCGCTGCACAGCAGTACTGTTCTTTATCATGAATTAAGGACAGTCCAAAAGGATGCGTCCCTCAACTGGCCATCAGCAAATCTAAGCTTTGTTGTGTTATTTGTAGTTACATATTACAAACGATGTCACGCGTATGCAGTGCCAATAACACCCCGTGTAACATGCACCAGGATCTCACGACTTTGTTCAATACCCTTACAAAAATTAAATTCGCATAATATATCTCCCACAATGGTAGAAAGATCGAGTGTATTGACTTTTAAATGTCGATTGATAAGTTGTCGTGATATGACGTCAGATTAATACATGTTTGAAATCATAAAATACGAGGTCATCCGTTGTTTATGACGTCACATATTGAAAACATTGCGTCACCTGAACAATAGGCTTACTTTCATACATTTTACTTTATTTTCTTTCTTTAAATTACATTAGTAATTGGGTAATACAGGCTGGAACCAACACACCGTTTATTCACTCCGAACAGATTCGTAATACCTGCCAGCTTGTTCGTCATGCCCGTGAAGATCCGGGTTGGAATGGGTCTTCGGCAAGTCATTCAGATGTCCTGCTCGCTGACTTGCTTGATGCATGTCATCGTATCCCAATACTCAGATCGATGATAATGATGTCAATCACTAGATTACGCCAAGAAAACTGCATTACTTGGAACGCTGCGGTAGACCCCGTACATAGTGGCTTTTGTTTGTTGGTTGGTTGTTTGGTTGTTTAACAACGCACTCAGCAATATTCCAGCTATTTGACGACGGTCTGTAAAGATCGAGTCTGGACCAGACAGTCCAATGATTAATAACCTGAGCATCGATCCACGCATTTGGGATCGGTGACATGCATCAACCAAGTCAGTGAGCCTGGCCACCAGAACCCGTTAGTCGCCTTTTACGACAAGTGTAGTCGCCTTTTACAGCAAGCATGGGTTTCTGAAAACCTACTCTACCCCGGATCTTCACGGGTTAGTGGTTTTTGTAAAAACTTAAGATAGAATAATCGATCATGATCTTTGCAGCGGCCTGTAACTATAGATAGTCTGGCCATGATAGCTGGTGGTAGACGCCAAGTAGTAGATCTTATATAGCATGGTTCCTGAAACCGCACGGCAAATAACTTTCTGGACAGATTTGAACAGATGTATTGGCTGTATGTAAGATTGTGTAATGACACAACTGCGTACATCCATGTAAACGTGATGGTTTAGAAGATGCAGTCGATTTACTTTCTCAATATCTTAAGCCCACATGTATCAAGATATGCAGATCAAACGACGTCTTGGTAGTTACCATTCACCACTTTTTCCTTTACGACCAATGGGATCAGATTCCTCGTAAATACACTGGTTATTCTCTTGCGTTGACGTTTTATATTTATTATATGTTCCACTTCCACAATATGTTTAAACTGGCATTGTATAATCACACAGCAGTTGAATGTGCTCTACGCGACATCAGGAATTCGTGAAAGGGGTGAACATTTCATAGAAATGACATACCAGTATGACATGCCCAAACTCCATCTGTTAGTTCTCTCCTCAGTTTTTGATTATGTTGACATTGTGTTGTAAATTATCTCAGTTACAAGTACAGGTCAGCCAATGTGCCGTCGTGCATAAAAACAATATTTCTTAAAGAGAAAGACAACGAGACCAAAGAGGCTGATATATACATATCATATTTCATTTGATCCAGATCAATAATTTTATCAGAAGTTGAATCATAAGCGTAACTTACTTTCTGCGACCTAATATCTTACGTACAACAAACGACGTTAACCACATGTGCATTTGTCACGGGTGGATCCATTATACATAAAAAGGAGAGACCACAAAACAATTTAAAAACAATTTAATTCTGTCAGTCTTATCAAACATCACATTATACACAAAAATCAAGGGTAAGTATCAGAGATCACATGACTTACTTCATGCTGAAATATTCACTCATATCCCAACAAGATCCACAGAATTTTGCACACAATCCATTGTACACCATCTGTTGTACAAAGTTCACATATTGCCGACATGGCATATACAATTAAAGTTTCAAATATCGCCGACGAGGCACTGTTCACAACCAATCCCGACATTTGAACTGATTAGTTTGTCTTGGCCAAGCTTGAAAAGACAAATAGCTAAGCTACAATTACATAACATCAGCCTTTACTTGGCTGTGAACTAAATACAGACACTGTGAAGGTGTGTAATTGGTCAGTGTTACAGTGTTAATCACTGGTAATCTCTACACAAGCAACATAATATATGAACAAAGTATGAATAATTATACAGTTCATGAAAACTAAGCATATTCAATTTATTCTTAATGAAAAGTAAATATATATATATATATATATATATATATATATATATATATATATATATATATATATATATATGATTCTCATAACACTTTACCCAAGTACATGTATCTCTAATACGGTAAATATCAAGAAAAACTGATTCGTTCTGAACAATCATATTATATTGTACATACAAGTTATGGGAACCTTAAGGTCAAGTATATCTCCTTCCTTAAACCTTTTGCACTAGTACAGGCGCCAAGTTAACCTATTTTGAGACATGTTGTGTTCATGACGCTGGACAAGTGTACAATTTAACATGAGAGTCGTGGGTATATGGCAAAACCTATTTTAAACCTTTTGGGAAATATTCATGAGCCTACTTGTATTCATTAGAGTTTGATGTGCACGAGCTACAACACAAACTCTACGCAACATCATTATTAATAAATACATCTGATTTAGATTTTTTTTACAATACACAAGAACGATTGGTTTCTTTTTGTGGTAAATCGATCAATTTGGGCACACGGATTAGGAGACCTCATAGAAATATAGGGATCAAGCTGAATTTACTGGATCAAGTTTGCCATCGTCACCACAGAAAGACCACATTTAGAATTCAGTAACATGTCTATAATGTTTATTTGTAAGAGTCTCAACTCGACGTATTTGTAAAATACTCGATTATGATTGGCCAATCAGACGTTTCAAAACACGATAAACCCCCTATGATTGAAAAAGTTTTGACTTCTTTCTGGAACATTATCGGAAGGCGTTTGGAAATTTATGCAATATTCAAGTATGTGGGATATCAGTATATCAGAAAAGATATCTTAAAGGTCAACAGGGAGTTTTAAATTTGGCGTTTTTGAGTACGAATCTGTGACGTGCGAAGCGCGACGTTTGCCTAAACCTTGCAAGTCTTGCTTACTGTTTATATATATATATATATATATATATATATAGAGTACTTAAATGGTACCCACTTCAAGTTAGGGTAAAATAAAGCTGCTGCTGCGTTACATACGTTATGTACCTGCGAACAATGCATGTATGTGCATGTATATAGATGTAAAAGAACAATATTCCAGCATATATAGCCCCATTCTTTTGTGTAAAGACTACCATCGTTGTTTCCTTGTTCCAACTGATTATCCATGGGTCCATGACGATTGTTTGTTTTTATGGAATGTCGGAAAACCATGCCAAACCCAAACACTCACTCACTTTAGCGTTAATGTATATTTAAATAGTACATATTTTTAATGAAGACAAAATATTGACGCAGACTGTGTGAAATCAAATAAACTTAACAGTTCGCCTCACCATTTGTAAATTAGTTTTAGAAACATGTCTGTGTGCAGGAAGGATTTGAAACTGCTCTTTAATAAATAACTGTTAGAAACATCAAATCTAGGGCGCTTGATCCAATCAAGGAATCGGAGTATGTCCTTCATGTGTTTTGAATACACGATAGTTGACAGCCACTCTTTTCAAACACAAACACTCTTCATGACGATATATAGGCTTGACTTCCATTGCTAAATGTGCTGTCAGGTAAGAGTCAATTTCTTATTTTCGGGTGTGTAAAGTTTCATTTACGAATAGACAGCTTCGGTAGATATCGCGTGCTGAGAATGAAGAAGTATCGACAGAGCAAACACACTGCTTCCGGTGCCTTCAAGCGCCAGCTTCCAAGACACGTCAGTCATTCCAAGGAAACGTCATACATTAAATTTCCGTTCTCATTGTTTTTTATGCACAAACGCCATGCATTCATTACTTTTTCTGTAGAATGATGTCTTTATCGAGCCAAACGTCTATTTGATTGGATGTCGGTTACTGGTTTGACATAGCCTCTGGAACATGAGGATGCTTAGAGGTAGCTTAGAGCAAGAGACATGGGAATTAGAACATAAATAAGTGAGTTTCGAATCCTACAGGTAATGTTGCAAACTAACGTGGCAAAGTGCTTCAGACGTTTCTATATCGTTTGAGGTTAAGCAAATAACGAACCTGTCATAGTGTTGCTTGCAGAAATTACACAGGGGATATGTAAAGAGAGGAATCATCAATGTCACATCCAAATGTTAAACGAGAGTATACTTGAGGTTGTTTTTATGAACTGTATATGAACAACGATCGGTCCAATCGCGGCACATGCATCCGGCAATCCCATTTTAGGAATTTTAGGAAGCATGGTAAAGGAATAAGAAACTGCATTTTGTCAAGATGTCATGAGTGACTTTTGAATTTACACTAGCTTTGACATATTTATGCGATATGGTGTCCGAAGAGTTGGGTTGGGATCAACTCCTCTTTGAGAAATATGAAACTTATATTTGGGTGTGTCAGTCTTGGTAGAAATCCCAAGGTGATGCTGGTCTTACATGTTTATAACTGTGGTGGGAATGGGATCGTCGGGTTCGGGTACAACTGAGGGAGGCACCGTTATATAGGGAATGAGACAAGCTTCCGAAAATCCAACAAGTGGGCTACCCGTGTGGCATTAGGAGCTAGTTGTTAAAATACAACGCCACCATCACCCTTGTAATACACGATTTTAACCTAGTATCAGGAGTAGTCATTATGGTATCTGTACATTGTCATACAAACGACGTTTGGTCCTCCGATTTCTATCAAAGAATTTACAGGAGACTTAAAACTAATTTTGTGCTAGTATATGACCACATGGAAAAACTTCTTTTTTTGTGCTGATCAGCTTTCCAGGTGTATCGAAGACTTAACAGAGATAAAATAAATGTCCTTTGGGCTGTGAAGTTGCTCTTAGAGACTTGCTATTATCTTGAAGTATCGCGAGCAAACTGTTGCTCATCACTGATACACTGTATTTTAGAAGCACTTAATACAAAAATACAAAAAATGGAATACAAAAATGCGTGTTTAGTAGTGAGTATTCCAATCTCAGATAGAGTGGTGAAGACGTTTCACAATAACATAGTTGCAGCTCAAGAGAAGATGGTCTTGACTGTATCGTACAATTACACGTCTACGTTGGTGACTACAGAAAGGATATTTGTGTGCGAGCACATAGGTGACATATAAATCGCCAATAATTCATCTTTTTGAGGATCATGGGTTAAACAGCCATGAACGATTACTGAATATGATTCAAAATACCCCCAAAATGAAGAAAGAGAATGGCAATTGTTAAGTGAAGAGTTTAATAGGTCGACAATATAGTATCATCCTTAACTGCAAGTAACATTTAAAGGTGGACGTGCGTTACACGCCCCTGAAAAGTGAAATTTGTTTTGGAAATATACAATGCCCTTTGAAAGCACTGCTCTGTTCACTAAGGTAAATTCATTCTGTAGAATGAAGCAATTAAGACTAACTACATGTAATTACGCTCATTGGATCCACGATTACTGTTGTTTCCCAATAACGAGGTGTTCTTCAAGCATTTAAAGTGCACACAGATACCATTAACCATATTGAACGATCATGTGAAAGTTAGCACCGAGGTTTCAAATGATAGGCAAGGTGTGTTTTGAATCCCGAAACATGTGCCTTATTTCAGACCTGTCCCATTTGATAGCTTCGAACGCTACTGATAAACACGGAGACTGATGCATTGAAGTTCAGTGTGTCTATTTGAAAGATCATCACAAATCGTGAAGCTTGCCTGTTTAATTTTGACTTTTCCACTCAATGATGATCATAAAATGCACGAGTAAGTGCGAAAATCCATGTCCTCCTCAACCATAAATCAGGACCATAAATATAGTAGCCACACTTAAAGTACTGATATGTTACCGTCCAAAACAGCTGATTTAGGAGCGTATTTGTATGCAAGTCCTTGATGATGCCTGTTTATGATTGCCTCTTGACCGACGAAAAGAAACATACATTCACCATGCTTGTGCAGGTCGGTTATCGTGTATAACGCGCGAGTGCATTGTAAGTTTCACATTATGATTTTTAAGTGATATTTATTAATGTATTTGAAGAATTTGTTAAATTGTTTGTTGTTTAACGCCGCACTCGGCAATATTCCAGCTATATGACGGCGGTGTGCAAAAAATCGTGTCTGGACCAGACAATCCATTGTCATCATGAGCATCATTCTACGCAACTGGGATACGAAGACATGCATCAACCAAGTCAGAGGGTCTGATCACCCGATGCCGTTACTCGCCTCTTACGACAAGCATGGGTTTCTGAAGACAAATTCTAACCTGCATCTGGAAGGGTTGTATTTGAATGAACTCATAATAACACAGAATGTGCTACTCTCCACAATTCTACAGTATGAGGGCGACTATGCTTGTCGCAAAAGGCGATTCACGGGATCGGGTGGTCAGGCTCGCTGACTTGATTGATGCATGTCATCGTATCCGAATTGCGTGGATCGATGCGCATGATGTCCATCACTGGATTATCTGGTCCAGACTCGATTATTTACAGACCTCCGTCATATAGCTGGAATATTGCTTAGTGCGGCGTTAAACAAACAGACAAACAAAAAAACAAAAAACTTAACATAGACGCATGTACAGTTTTAGTACAATAAGTTACCATCAGATCTGTGTCAGTTCATAGTTGCAAATGTCTGAACACTCGAGAACATTCTTTTCATTTTGTCATTCAATGTAACACTTACTTATATATGATCAATATAGAAGTGTTAAGTAACTTGTACACTATAGTATAGTGAGGGGCACGGGTGGCTCAGTCGTCTAAGGCACCGCAATTTCCTGTTCGGAGTTGTGTCCTTTGGGCACAGCAGAAACCTATGACCGTGGGTTCGAATCCGAGTTCGCCCCGATTATGTTTCTGGATTTGTCAGCCTCATACCTGAGTGTGCTCGTTTGTTTCGCCAAAGTGGTAAACGTCTCAGACCCACATTATGTTGACACCGTGATATATAACTGCAATACTGTTCAAAGCGGCATCAAACCCTAATCACTCATTCACTCTTATTTTTCTTCTACCTCAGTCGAAGAAGCAAACTAACTTGTGCCAAATTAATTTAACGAAAAGATGAAATATGTTGTAACGTCATCAACTACGCATGGCGCGTTACTGGTGATGTACATGTATTGAATTAATTCTCATGAAAGAAGTTGAGGTTTAATGTTGGAGACGTTAGACTGCGTATATAACATAGAGATCACGGCTATGTACATAAATATTTGGTTTCTGTAATTTCATCAAATAAACCCATTTAAACTTTGTGAGACCTTCGTTATGTCCATTTAATACCTATGTTTAAATTTTTTATTTAATATTTTTTATCAATATAACTGTTTTCTTTAGTAGTGAACATAACAAATAGTAAGGATAATAGTACTCGTAACTAATTATAGTCAAATTCTCGTTCTGAAGTCATGTTATGCCTTCAGAAACAAGATCATATTTATGTTTAGGGAGACACCGTCATAAACACATTCAGATTATGGTCAAACTCTGTCCACCCGAGGGCATTGAGGGTTAGACATGGTCCCCCCCCCCCCAATGCTTACCTATGCTTGACATACGTTGCAACGAAATGTATCGATCGGGTGGTCAGGCTCAGTGGCTCGGTTGATTGTATTTCTTCAACCACCGACGGCGTAAATCGTTACAACAGTAAAGTTGTTATCTGTTAGTGTTTCATGTCTTCGGGTTCTTCCACCTCCTATATGCCTATGATAACACACACACACACACACACACACACACACACACACACACACACACACACACACACACACACACACACACACACATATATATATATACACATACACACACACATATATATGTGTGTGTGTATTATATATCAAAGGCATATAGGAGTTGGAACAACCCGAAGACATGAATATATATATATGTGTGTGTGTGTGTGTGTGTGTGTGTGTGTGTGTGTGTGTGTGTGTGTGTGTGTGTGTGTGTGTGTGTGTTATATCAAAGGCATATGGGAGTTGGAAGAACACGAAGATTTTTTCACCTCCATTTTGCCATAAACATATATGGCAAAATGGAGGTGCAACGTTTGTGAACTGATCACTGACAATCAGTGATGACACAAGATATTCGCGAACAATGTCATGCCCTATCAGCAGCACCCGACATTCACACACACTTCACTCAAAAAAATATGTTGTATTGTTGCCCCACACAACCTGGCAGTACTCTTCCTATCAAAGACTTTGTAACATGTTTATTTCTTCTATACAGATCGATGATGTTGTCATTAGGATCGACTTGTTTTCATGTATGATAATTCAACATCTGTAGACAAACACTTTTTGTATATATTTAATATGAAAAGAGAATAAAGTTCCACTGATGAGAATTTGGTATTGACCTCACGGTGGTAAATGAACTTGTGACACAACTAGAAAATGGTTTCTCGAAACACATTTCGCTTTGTACCCATTTGAAGAATCCTTTCTCACATGTCCACGTAGGTATATATATATATATATATATATATACATATATATATATATATATATATATATATATATATATATATATATATATATATATATCTGTAAAAAGATAAACCGCTGCTGGCATACATGTAAATACAATTACTTGTATTTTAACAGCCAAAAGCGCTGGTGATAGACATGCAGTCAATTCCTAACAGGGGTACAATGTCTGTCTGGTGTCACGTTTTTATGTTGCTGGAATATTCCTTTAAAAGACCTATAACCAAAATCTCTTATTATAAAGCCAATATATCTTGTTACTGTCATAGATGATACTGTTATCAGTACTGTTCTTTAGCATGAATTAAGAACACTCCAAAAGGATGTGTTACTCATCTTCTGTTTGGCAACTCTCGATCATCAAATGCTAAGCTTCGTAATGCTATTGTAGTTACATATTACAAACGATGTCATGATCAGGCGTGTTCAGGCCTACAACACCCCGTGTAACATGAGCCATGATCTCACAACTCTGATCTATACTCTTGCAAAAAATAACTTCGTATAATATTATCACTCAAAATGGTGGAATGATCGAGTGTATAAACTTTCAAATGTCGATCGATCAGTTGAAGCGGTAATCCGTCAGATTAATACATGTTTGAGAATATTTCATACGTTTTAATTTATTTTCCATCTTAAAGTGACATTGAGTAATATACACTGTTGGCTGGAATAACCTTTCATTCACTCGGGACAGATTCGTAATTCCTGGCAGCTCGTTTGTCATCCCCGTGAAGATCTGGGGTAGAATTGGTCTTCAGCAACTAATGTTAGTCGTAAGAGGCGATTCATGTGACCGGGTGGCCTGCTCGCGACTTGTTTGATGCTTGTCATCATAATATTATCCCCATTGCGCAGATCGATGACCATGATGTCAATCATTGGATTGTCTGATCCAGACTCGATTATTTTCCGACCGATGTCATACTGCTGGAATATTGCCAAGTGCGGCGTAAAATAAGAACCAAAAATAATGCATGTATGTCATGTATGTGAAACGGAAGTTCATGTCCTAGAAATGACAAGCCAATAGCACAAAACCATTCTCTCCTCTCCTGTTTAGTATGTTGACATTTTCAAAGATTCTCTGAGGTACATGTGCAGCTTGACAAATGTGCTGTCATGCATAAAACATATTTCTTAAAGAGAAAGAAAACGAGGCCAAAGAGGCTCCACAGGGACGCATATCATATTTCATTTGCTTCCGATCAATAACCTTAGCAGAAGTAGTAGGAAGAGTTGATTCATAAGCGTAAAGTACTTTTGGCGACGTAATGTCTGACGGACACAAAATGACGTTAACCACATATGCATTACCTATGCAGCTCTAATATGGCAAAATATCAACCAAAACAGATTTCCTTCTGAATAATCATATTGTGCATAAAGGTTATGGGAAACTAAAGGTCACAGTTTTAAGACGTACCACCTTACTTCATATTTGCACAAATCCCGGCGCCACTTTGACTTATTTCGAGACAAGTGTGTTGATGATGTTGGATAAGTTTACCTTTTAACACGACAATCGTGAGTATATGACAATTGATTCAATGGTCATGGATAGTGGGTACAAGGCTTTTAAATATCAAAAAGAACTTTTTTTTAAACATTTATGGTTCAAATATGCATGAGGATGCTTGTAATCATTACAGCTGGATGTGCATGAGCTATTAACAAACTCTACACTCAATCATCATTAATACAAAGAACAGATTAAGAAATTCTCACAAGACATTTCTTACAATACATAGGGAAGATGTATGTGTTTTGAAGTAAAAAGATCAATTTAATTGGGTACACAGATGAGAAGACAAATATGGGATTCAGCTGAATTTACTTGTTCCAAAAATTAATTCTGCCCGTGACGGGTTCATGAAAAATAACTTGTAGAATTCAGTAACTTATCGATAATGAATTTTTGTAAGAGTGCCAACTGTTACAAAATTGTGTCAGTCATATTGAATTATAGCATAACCCAACCATGAAATTGCAAAATACCCGATTATGATTGGTCAATCAGAGGTTTCAAATCTATTTTTCATCGTGAGATACAACGGCATGGAGTTGGGCCTTACATTCTCATAACGTAGACTCAAGGCTAATGTAACTCTAACCATCCAAGTTGATAATAATAATAATAATAATTGCCACAGTTTGGGTAAAGGAAGCGAAAAGAGCAAGACAGAATTTGAAGTGTGAATGGTGTACGATTTTGAAAGCGAATGGGGTTCATCTTCAGCAACAGGAAAGAACCTTTAATGCTAGCTTTTTATTCTTCAAAGAAACAAAGTCGAGTCTTGAATTGCTTCTTAACATCACATTTGAACTACATAACTGGGAACAAAAGTGGTTAGTACAATTCAATCCCAACAAAGTATATATTATTCGCGCATAAAATCCCAGATGAAATACCATCAACAGTCTTTAATAATACATGTATAGAAAGGTTAGACTGTCACAAAACACAAGACACAAAATGGAACGATCATATCAATAATATTCTTTCATGTGCATCAAAAATGGTTTCATCGATATAAAAACTTAAATATCGGTTAAGTAGATCAAACTTGGCTAAAATATATCTAGTTTTTATCAGGCCGACTTAAAAATATGCCTCAGTTGTCTGGGACAGTTGCTCGTCGTATAATGCTAATAAATTAGAACTACTACAACTTGAGGCAGCTAGAATAGTAACAGGATTAACTCAATTTTCCTCCCGTCGCAGCCTGTATCACGAAACTGGTAGCAGCCTTTAGCGTATAGAAGAAACGTCAACAAACTTGTAACTATGTATAAAATAATAAAAAAGCAATGTCCTTCATATGTAACTGATCTTATACCACCAGCGGTGTCACAGAACGTTAATTATATTCTCAGAAACCGCCATGATTTTGTAGTTCCATTTACACGGACAACTACGTTTAAAAGGTCTTATATTATAGATATATTAGGCCAATGGAATAACCTCTCATCAGGAATCATGGATAGTCCGTCAATATCTTATTTTAAAGCTGTCGCATCTGAGCAGCCTACAGAGTAACGGTAAGAGATCTACAAACATATTGCACACTAGATTGAGACACAATTGTAGCACACTAAATTCCGACCTGTTTCGTGTTAATTTATCTGATACTGTTTCCTGTAAATGCGGAGCTCCTTGTGAAAATTCATTCCATTTCTTCTTCGAATGTACCTTATATGATTATTTTAGGGAGACATTACTGACAGCTATCGATAATCTTGGAGGACAAAAAACTCTACATAGTAGTAATTCTTTTTGGTGATCCAAACTTAGATGTGTTCCTGAATACAAAAATATTCTTGTCTCTACACAAATTTATAGAAACGACTAACAGATTCAGTAGCTAGCATATTATTGTTTCCAAACTGTTAATCATTAATATTGTTAAATCTATATACAACACTAAAATGTATAATATTAGGATAAGTATGAGATGCACACTGTCTTCACTTTCCAGCACATTGTACATATCCTTCATATGAGCACTGTATACATATTGCGCACTATGTTTCCACAATGTGAAGCTTCAACTGTAAATTGTTCATTTTCATTATGCAATATTATGTATAACTGTATATAGGGAGAAGGCGGTAATAAGTGCTGCACTTGTGCCCAATCCCTTTGTCTTTTTGGACAATAAAATATGTTTAATAATAATTTGAAAGATAAAAACTTGACCACAGATACTTTACTTTTGGGCGTGGTAGTGTAAGAATTCCTCACATTGGTCCACACCACTAAAAGCTTAAACACTAACTTATTTTAACCTTTGAGTTCCTGTATATAAAATTTGTAATTTTTTTATGATGACACAAACATTGACGCAGACCAATCAAATAATCTTAAAAGTTCACTTTACCATTTGTAAATTAGTTTTAGAAACATGTCTGTGTGCATGAAAGATTTGACACTGCACTTTAATAAATAACTGTTTGAAACATCAAGACTAGGGAGCATATAATGCCCTTTGCAACTGTGTTGTTTGACTACACGATAGCTGACACTCTTTTCAAACACAAACACTCTTAATGAAGCTATATCGCCTTGACTTCCATTGCTAAATGTTCTGTCAAGTAATAGTCCCTTTCTTATGTTTGGGTATGTAAAAGTCTTATTTGGGAATGGGAAGCTTCGGTAGATATCGCGTGCTGAGAATGAAGAAAGTATCGGCAGTGCAAAGCGCCACGTTCCAAGAAATGTCACTCATTCCAAGGAAACGTCATACAGTAAATGTCCGTTCTTGCTATTTTTGTGTGCAAAAACGTCATGCATTCATTTCTTTTTCTGTAGAATGATGTCTTTATCGAGCAAAAGGTCTGTTTGATTGTATGTCGGTCACTGGTTTGACATAGTCTCTGGAACATGAGAATGCTCAGAGGTAGCTGAGAGCAAAAACGGTGTCATAATGCTTTCTATGTCGTTTGAGATTAAGCACGTAACGATGTTGTCATTAAAATAGTGTCACTTTAAGAAATACAGAGAGGTTATGTGAAAAGAGCAGTCATAAGTATTAAAGCTGAAAATATACCGAACTGTTAAACCAGTTGTTCTAGTAAAGTAAAAAAATAGTGATGGAATTTGAATGAACAACGAACCATCCAATAGGGGTACGATAAACATGAAGACACCACATACATCCGGCAACCCAATATTGAGGTTCGTGCGACAAGGATTGGACCGATAGTGCACGGAGCTTAGAAACTGAATTGTGTCAAGAGGTCGTGAGTGAGTGAGTGATCATGAGTATGAATTAACACTCCCTCTAAAATATTCATGCAATATTTTGAGTTGGGATCAACGCCGCTTTCATCAGTATGTCACTTATATCCCAAGTGGTGCTGGTCTCAGAAGTTCTGTGTTAAAACCTAAATTTAAAGTTTGGTGTTGCCGAAGCCAAAATCATAATAAGCGCGAATGGGGGCTTGGAGCTGAGACAGGCAACGTTGAATAGCGAGGTAGACAAGCTCCAGTGGACTTAACAAGTGGGCTAGCCGTGTGGCATAAAGGGCTAGTGTTTAAAATACTACGCCACCACCACCCTTGTTATACATGATTTTAACCAACTATCAGAAGTCATCATTATGATATCTATGCAGCTGCAGTGTCCCACAAACGTCGTATATGGAACATTGCTGAGTGTGGCGTTAAACAACAAACAAACAAACAACAGTACATGTATAATATTATACATATTGAATACAGATAAGTCTTTTCATAACATTCTGTACATGTGTCAGTCCCCAGTTGCAAACTCTTGAAATCAGAAAGTATTCATTATGGTACCAGTGCACGGTCCTACAGCCGTCGTTTGGTCCTCCGCTTTCTGTGGAGGAAGAGTATGCAAGAGACTTGTTGTGCTCAGCGGCTTTCGAGCTTTATAGAAGGCTTTACATTGATAATAAAATATGTACTTTAGGCTTTTAGTGAGCAAACCGGGTGAGCATTGCTATTATCCTGATATATCTCGAGCAACCTGTTGATTATCACTTTGCATTCTATTAGATAGTGTGTTGGAAAATATCTAAAGTACTTCTAGAAATATACTGTATCATATCATGTGGCGTATGGTGCTAGTGCTTAAAAATGATTCATACAGTATATTTCTAGAAGTACATAAGATATTTCCCAACACACTATCTAATAGAATGCAAAGTGCATGTTAAGTGGTGAGCATCCCCATCTCAGTTAGAGTGATGAAGACCTTCCACGATGACATAGCTGCAGTTCAAGAAAAGATGGTCTAGACTGTATCGTACAATTACACGTCTACGTCGGTGACTACAGAAACGCTATTTGTGTGATCACGTAGGTGGTATATAAATTGCCAATAATCATTTCGAGGATCATAGGTTAAACGCTCATACACGACTACTGAATATGATCGAAAATGCCCACAAAATGAAGAAAGTGGATTGTAATTGTTTAGTGAGAGTTTAAAAGGTCAACTATTTATTTCCTTCTTTGACCCCAAGTGACATTTATAGGTGACATGCATTACATGCCCCTGAAAAAGAAAATCGATTTTGGAAATATACAATCTCGAAACTCCTAAATATGCACTGTGCTGTTCTCTAAAGTAAATTTCATTCCTTAAAATGAAGCAAAATGAACTGACAATCATTGCTCTCATTGGAATCACGATTATAACTGTTGTTCCCTGAAAGCAGGGAGTTCCTGAAGCATCTTAAGTGCACAGAGATACCATTAGCCATACTGAACGATCATGTGATAGGTAGCACCGAGGTATCAAGTGACAGTCAGGGTGTGTTTTGATTCCCCAAACCTGCACCGTCTTTCAATAACGTCCTATGTTTCTTATTGATTACGCTGAATGTGCAGGAAAGTGGGCTAATGTTTACGAATGCGTTAAAAAAACACGATTTTAATCGTGAGTTGTTGCGTATTTTTGCCTACGATGGTCGTTCGTAAGACTTCCCTTCGCTATAATTGGCAATTGAGACCTAGACCTGTCCCATTTGTTAGCTTCGAACGCTGATGGTAAACACGGAGACTGGAGCAGTGAAGTTCAGTGAGGGAAATTGGTCACAACTGGATTTGAGAGAATCACAGTATATTTAGAGAACGCTTATAGAATGCCGATTTTAATGCTAAACACGATAGGGATAGCTGTTGAAGAATTCTGCTGACGTGTGCGACATTTAAGCAGAAAGATTAATCATTAGTAATGGACATAATGACTTTCGGGATACAGTAAATCTTTTCCAACAAGATCTGCTATCGATTTCGAACATGCACACAGGATTCTAACGCTCAGTCTATTAACAGTTGTAACTGATATGTATTGATAAGCCGAACGAAACGCCTAAGATTATTTGTTGTGATACAGAGTATTGACAACAACAAAAAGGGAGACTCTTCATATCGATTTGTTTACTTGAAAGAATATCACGAATCGTGAAGCTTGCCTGTCTATTTTCGACTTTTCTGACTGAAGTTCAAAGAAGGTTATAAAATGCACGAGTAAGTGAGAAAATCTCCTCCTCAACAATACACCAGGACCATTAGCATAGTACTCACCCTTAAAGTACTGATATGTGGCGTAACCGTCCAAATCGGCTGATTTAGGAGCGTGACGGTGTGTAAGTACTTGGTGATGCTTGTTTATGATTGCCTCTTGACTGACGAAGAGAAGTATGCATTCATCATGCTGGTGCAGGTCGGTTATCGTCTCTAACATGCTTCACAGATAACGCGAGAGAGCAACGCAAATTTCACATGATGATTTGGGCGATATTTCTAAATGCATTTAAAGGAACTCGTATGTACACAGTGTAGGATACTCTGCACAATTCTACTGACACAACATGTATGATACACCCGTGAAGATAGGTTAGAATAGGTGATCAGTAGACCCATTCTTGTCCAAAGAGGCGACTATGCTTGTCGTGAGAGATGACAAGAACTCAACTGTCTACATACAAATAAAAAATGAACAGAATCGAGCCGGTATTATTTTGCTATTTGTGGTGATAATAATGTAGCCAAAATGTAAATATGAAATGTAGAATATGCAATTAATGTTCAAATTGTACATATGTACATGGTGACAAAAACATTGACGCAGACAATGTGATATCAAATAATCTTTAAAGTTCACTTCACCATTTGTATATTTGTTTTAGGAACATGTCTGTATGTAGGAATAATTTGAAACTGCATGTTACTATATAACTGTTAGGAACATCAAAACTAGGGCGCCTGATCCAAACAAGGATTCGGAGAATGCCCTTCACGTGGTTTAAATAGCTTACGACCATTCTTTTCAAACACAAACACTCTTTTTGATGATATATAGTCTTGGTACCTCCAAACACCAGCTTCCAAGACACGCCAGTCATTCCAAGGAAACGTCGTATATTAAATGCCCGTTCTTGCTGTTTTTTATGCATATACGCCATGCATTCATTTCTTTTTCTGTAGAATGATGTCTTTATCGAGCAAAAACTCGGTCAGTGGTTTGACATAGCCTCTGGAACATGATAAAGCTTAGAGGTAGCTAAGAGCAAGAACGGTGGGAATTAGAAGTGAATAAGAGAGTTTCGAGTTTTACAGTTCTAGTGTCGCAACCTAGTGTGGTAAAATGTTTCAGATGTTTCTATATTGTTTGGGTGTAAGCAAGTAACGATGCTGTATTAAATCTAGTGTCACGTATAGAAATGACAGAGAGTATGTGAAAAAAGTAGTCATTAATATCACAGCTGAAATTACAACGAACTGTTAAACGTGTTGTACTAGTATATAAAAAGACAGTGATGGAATTTGAATGAACAACGAACCATCCAATCGGGGTACGATAAACGAACAGTCACATGCAAACACCACATGCATCCGGCAACCCCATTTTGAGCTTCGTACGACAAGCATTGGACCGACAGTGTACGGGGATCGTGTCAAGAAATCGTGAGTGAGTAAGTGGTCATGAGTATGAATTAACACTGCCTTTGAAATCTTCATGATAATTTGGGTTGGAATCAACGCCGCTTTGAGCACTATGTCAGTTATCACTTTGGGAAGAAATTGAATACTGTGGTGAAACCAAAGGTATGGTGCTGACAAAGCCAAAATCATAATCAGCTGGAAAATGGGGTTGGAAATAAGGGAGTGGGCTACCCATGTGACTAGTGCTAGTGCTTAAAATACTACGCCACCATCACCCTTGTTATACATGATTTAACCTACTGTCCGAAGTCAACATTATGATATCGATGCAGTGTCCCACGAACGTCGTTTATGGAACATTGCTGAGTGTGGCGTTAAACAACAAACAAACAACAGTGCATGTATAATATCATACATATTGAATATAAGTCTTTTCATAACCTTCTTCGTATGTGTCAGTTCCCATTTGCAAATGCTTGAATCCTCTGGGTTTTATTTTATCATTATGGCTTAAATGTGAAGCGATAAATGACTTGCTAACAGGTGTGATTAATAATGTTCTCATTGATGTGAAAGATGATTTTATGTGGTATTGTGGATCTCACTGTCGATGTTAATATTTAATTTAGCATTTACGTGCAATACAGTCGTATATATCTAGAACGGAACATTTAGTAATAATGCGTGCACTATGTTTCTTATTTTTCTCCTCATAACATTCCTTGTTGTCTTTTAAAAAAACGAAACTGTTTTAGCTGATGGTATAAATACAATTACCAGGAAAGGACGTTGGTGATAGACACGGGGTCGATTCCCCAAACGGATACAATATGTGTCTGATGTCACCTGCCTGATATTGCTGAAGTATTACTTCCAGATAACTACAACCATAATCACTCATTTCAATACCACACGGTTCTTATAAAGGACAGGGGGCACGGGTGGCCTAGTCGTCTAAGGCGCCGCGATTCGCTGTGCAGAGTTGCGTCCCTTCGGACACGCCAGAAACCTATGATTGTGGGTTTGAATTCCGGTTCGCCCCGATTATGTTTCAAGGTTTGTCAGCACCATACCCGTGCTCGTGGGTTTCACCGAAGTGGTAAACGTCTGAGACCTGCATCACTTCGGGCTTTCCTCCCACATGAAGCCGACACGCCGCGATATAACTGGAATACTGTTAAAAGCGGCGTTAAACCAAACTCACTCACTCACTATAAAGGACAAGAAAGCGTTTTGCTCTTGAAAATGTTGTTCTTTTAAACCAATATATTTGGTTACTGTCAGAGGGTAGTGTAATAATACACAGTAGTACTGTTCTCTATCATGAAATAAGGGCACTCCAAAAGGATGTGTTAGTCATCTTCAATGAGGACTGGATATCAAATCTCCGCTATCTGACATGTGTTAATAAGGGTATTCATAGACGGTTCATAGGTTGTCAAGGGGTGTAACGAGATATAGCGGGAGCTTTATTGATTGGCATATTGAGGCAAGGTCAGGCCAACATCCAATATATGTGTTAGCGTGTCAGTGGGGCTGCTTGTTGGGACCGATATTCTTGGTGGAGGGGATCATGTTTAGGTATTGCGTGTTTAGGTATTGCGTCTGTATTTGCGTGTCAATACCATGTTTTGGTATTGCGTCTGTATTTGCGTGTCAATACCATGTTTAGGTATTGCGTCTGTATTTGCGTGTCAATACCATGTTTAGGTAATGCGTCTGTATGTGCGTGTCAATACCATGTTTAGGCATTGCGTCTGTATTTGCGTGTCAATACCATGTTTAGGTATTGCGTCTGTATTTGCGTGTCAATACCATGTTAAGGCATTGCATCTGTATTTGCGTGTCAATACCATATTTAGGTATTGCGTCTGTGAGCGTGTCAATATCACGCGTTATGTATTAGGTATTGTGTCAGCAGGTCAATTCCATGAATTAGGGGGCGTGAGATTTTATCGAAGAAAAAGGAATATCCCAGAAAATGTGTGACAAAAATCATGATGCTTCAGATAGTTGGTAAAAAGTGAAATTGTCTGGCACGAAAATACATTGTTGCACTATTGCGTCTGTGTTAGCGTGTCAATGCCATGTTTAGGTTTTGCGTCTGTGTTACCGTGTCAATACCATGGCTAGGTATGGCGTCTTTGTTAGTGAGTCAATACCATATCAATGCATTGCGTCTGTGTAAGCCTGTCAATGCCATGTTTGGGTAATGTGTCTGTGTAACCTTGTCAATACCACGTTTAGGATATGTGTCTGTGTTAGCATGTCAATACCATTTGTAGGTATTGCGTCTGTGTAAGCGTGTCAGAACCATAATTAGGCATTTCGTCTGTGGTAGATCGTAATTATCACGTACTGGGTACCGAGTCAGTGTTAGCCTGTTAATACCCTGTTGAGGTTTTACGTGTTTAGATATTGCGTTTGTGATAGCGTGTCAATACCAGTTAAAGTTAACGTCTGTGTTAGCGTGTGAATACCATTTTAGGTATTGCGTCTGTGTTAGCGTTTCAATACCCTGTGATGTACGTAGTTTTAAAGGTCCTCCTTCAGTCAGCGTGTACAAACAACATTTTACTCTGCTGCTGAATAAATCTTTCTGATAAGGCCAAATAGTACATCGTGGTTTGTGGCCATCGAACAATATTTCAGTTGTATAACTGTGTGTAAGAACAGCTTAATGTGGAGGAACACACGAAGTGATGCAGGTCCTACACATTTACAAAGATGGTGAACCCAGGACGTTACGGTACTTACAACAAACTGAAAGGGCCATTATCAGGGCTAATCTTCGAACCCGCGACCAGTGGATCCTGGCGCGGAACAATGTACAACCAATTTCGGCGCCTTAGACTGCCATATGTGACCCCTAATTTCAACCATACACGGAATAATTAAAAAATTATGCAATATCCAGAATTATATCATTACATAAAGTAATATTTTAAGTCATCATATTTCCTTATGGTAACAATTCAAGTTCCATGATCAGATTTTTTTAAATTTTTATAATTCATCTTATATATATCTGGGAGTTACTTTCCCAAATCATAGGTTTGGTGGTTGTAATCCAATGAAAATAAGATACAGCAACTGAAAGAAATGAGTGAGCGATCTCGTAGAGGTAGTGATAGGTGTGTGTAGGACGAACCAAAAGGAACGGCAGAAAAAAACTTTGCCTGGAGTGATATTTTGTAATGGTAATAATTGCAAATTTGTTGAATGTCTAGTTAGAGTTACGTCCCTTCGATCTACTTTGAAAGGTTATGTATTTCTGAAATGTGTTAACAAGCTCAACGGATGATAAAACATAAGTTATGGTCAGTGAAGTATATAGTCGGCGGGTTTGTTAACCATGTAATGACACAAAAAGGGATCATATATTTCCGTTTCATGAGCCTGACAGAAGTGCCTATGATGAAATATTTTTACAAAAGGTACGCATATAGATAACACCAGCCATCACTAAATTACCCCCAGTGGGGATTCCGGGTTAGACTAGATCTCGAGAAACCTAAAGTATGCATGTCGCCTGAGGCGGATACGTGGAAAATGGGTGGTCAGGTTCGGTGACTTGATTGCGCGTCATCGTACAATGTACGTCTATCGCGTGGGATGTTGCTCAAAATATATATCATGGGAATGGCTGGTTCAGATGAGATATGTACAAGCCGCCGACACATAGATTGAATATTGCTGACTGCGGTTTCAAAGAAAGAAAGAAACAAATCCTTAAATTGATGTAGCTTGATGCTGTAATTGATTCGATGTAAATTGTAACATCGACGCTCAGAATCCTTATAAGCAACACGAAGCAGATTCAATATCCTTAACACAGGCCTATTCCATATTGTATCAACTATCGTTTAATCATACCCGACAATGAAACAATATATAGAACATGGAGATGAATTACGTGTCAGCATCCCAAAGCCATCATTTATTTTACTGACGTAATGTCGGGTGCTTTCTATTTGAAACCTGACCCGTATTTAACATGGGAGATGGTCGTATGAATGGTTTCGTAGAAATGACAAAGGCTGCCGTCAGCGTCAGTTTTAATCGATTGAGAAAGATGGGCAATGGGGGAAGGGTGAATATTTAATTACATTTTCCCAAAACGACATCCTGTATCACCACCTTGTCAGGAGGGGTTATTAGTCCTATTCTGTATCTCGAAAATAGGAAATATGTGAAAGGGATGAAACGATTATTCTGTGTGGCTTAAGTTGTCGAGGACAAACGCAACGGCTGTTTTTTTTCATGAATATCATAAGCAAGATTAATCCCTGCCTAACTGAAAACGACATGACAGTCTGAAACAATATCCTCGAAGTACGAATACTGACGCCCGAGGTAAAGCCACCTGAATTTTGTCCGGGTTTCCTATCGCCCTCCTGGCCAATGCACAGTCCTCCATATTCACAAAAGTGTCTTTTATATCCATCCTATGTTATTGCCAGTTATATATCATTGGGAAACAATTGACGAATTTTTGTATCATTGAAACATAAAGACATTCAAACCATAGCTTCAAATCCATTTTGGAAGATCTTATATAACAGACTACTTATCAGATATTTTACAAAATATTTCTTCCGAATTTTTGTATCATTGAAACATAAAGACATTCAAACCATAGTTTCAAATCCATTTTGCAACATCTTATATAACAGACTTCTTATCAGATATTTCACAAAATATTTCTTCCTCCCGGCCGGCCGTTCACTCTGCAGCTAAGCAGGGAGTTGAAAACCATACACAAGAATGCGGATGGCCTGCAATGGTGTCCTCTGAGATTGACCATCATCTGAATGCCATTCCCCAAACTAGCATACAGGAAAGGAGCGTTGGGTGGCAACAGTATCAAGAGTCACTATTCTCCTCTGAACCAATATTGAGAATCAATGGTAAACTTTGAAGCTAATACACTTAAAGGCCCTGATTTATCTGGTGGCCGGTGTCTGAGCAGCACATCAATAGGGAAGGGCAATACGTTCTTGAATCTATTTCTTTCAGACAGCTAGTCAGTCATTATGACGTATGGCTGTAAAGCCTTAATTTAGAACCTTCCATATAAGAGTGTATTTTTTAACCTGTTGTCTTGTAACACGATGAACCTAACTGTTTCATGACATTGCAAATATAGTTATTGCTATTCGCGTTCTTTCGTGATTTTACTAGATTAGTTAGATGAGATGTGAGGTGAAATTGGGTTTAACGTCGCGTCCAAGATTATTGTACTTATATAGCGACGGGCATCAACTCTCTGTGTGTGTGTGTGTGTGTGTGTGTGTGTGTGTGTGTGTGTGTGTGTGTGTGTGGCTGCTTGTGCTAGTCCTGACTGATGCCCATGTATAGTGCTAGCTCACTAAGATACTATGCCGCAGTTTAACATGAATACCCCACTTAGACACAGTTTACCGACTCCGAGCCGACCAGTCCTTGTTTTAGCCCCCTAATGCCGAGC
This sequence comes from Haliotis rufescens, assembly GCF_023055435.1. Lineage (NCBI taxonomy): Eukaryota > Metazoa > Mollusca > Gastropoda > Lepetellida > Haliotidae > Haliotis > Haliotis rufescens. The sequence continues at coordinate 9,163,264 of NW_025963791.1, read as the reverse complement.
GCCAGACATGGTAACAACAAGTACCATCTTTTAACGTCTTTTGGTATGAGGCGGCCGTAATCGAACCCGGACCTTCCGCTCTCCGGGCGGACGCTCTCGACCACAAGACCACGGAGGCGGTCAGATTAGTTAGACAGGAGTTGGGGTTTAGTGGTTGTGTCATGGGATGTAAGAAATAATGTTTGCTTTTAAAGTTTGACCTTTGTATATAATTAATTCTATAAGATTTGCACATACATCGGACGTAATTTGAGTAATGTCACCACAGGAAGACACCTGACGATAGTCGTCTTTACTTGCGAGTTTCCATACGAAATGTCAACAACAATGGTGAATGCCTCATTTCAGTGACAAGCGCTTCTCTACTTCCGCAAGCAGAACACGAATTAGATTTGAATAAAGTGAAATGAGCAATTAATCGTACAATGTGTGAAACCACACAAGACCCAAACGAGTCCCTAACAGTGAGTGGTTCCCTGTTGCACAATAGCCAGTGTTTAATGTACTGTGATCAATTAGCAGAATACTCACTGACAGGATTTCGAAACTACGTCATTTCCTTGGCTAATTTCACTATTGTTCTCCGAAAAATATAATTATTCTTCTGAAAATAGATTCTCCTAGGACCTTATCCCCAGTACTCAATGTTTGTCCCAAAGAGCCTATTACAATAGTGATCGGATGGAGTACGTGCTCTGGTGGCATGGTTGATTTTGTGCAATCGTATCCCAATGGTGTTCGTTCGTAATACAATCAACCACAATTTGGTCTTGTCCCAACTCCATTACACATGTAGACTTTTGCTGTAATGTTGCTAACTGCATCCATCAATTCTTCCATCTTCATTCTTCCAAATTCACTCCGGTTATCTCGATGAAATTCATGGTTAAAGTAACTTCGAGATCGTTGGAATTAGTAAACTTTCGGTAGCTAACTTTCGCTAACTGTGTTTACTGCATGTTCATTAAATTCAGTTGCCGTACAATATAATACAAAAGTACTGCTAGCTATAGCCTTTTGGTGATGAGTCCAACGGCTGCAAGCATTCGCGTGTTATCTGGCTGACTCAGTCGTCTCAGGCGACGCAATTAGTTGAGTTGCATCCCTTGGGCACGTCAGAAACCTGTGATTGTGGGAACGAATCCAGGTTCGTCCCGATTTCGTTTCTAGGTTTGTCAGCACCATACCTGTGCTCGTGAGTTTCACCATGTTTGTAAATGCCTGAGACCTGCATCGCTTCGGGCTTCCCTGCCAAATTAACCTGTCACGCAGTGATATATCTGGAATACTGTTCAAAGCCGCGCTAAACCCATCTCACTCATTCATATACGATGGCTGGTCCAAAAGTTCTAAGCCTGACTAACTAACTTTTAAGTATGGGCCATAACAAAGTGAACTAGTCAATGTAGTACATTGTTTGATTAGTTTTTCGAAAGTGTATTTGGTCTGTTGAGGCCGTGTGTATATAATAAGCAGTCATCAAGATAACAGTACTCTCCAAGCAATCCATGACCACATGTCACAAGTGTATAGGGTTAAGTGCCCTAGCTATTCCACTGTTAAACGTTGGGCAGCTATGTTTAAGGCTGGGAGAACAAGTCTGGATGATGACCCTTGGTCTCGACGTCCCTCAAAGAAGTTGCATCAAGGAGAGAGGGAAACTTTTACTTTCAGATAGACGTATTACCATTGCTGAACTTGAGGAAGACACAGGTCTAAGCCATGGATTCATTGAAACTATAATTCATGAAAATTAACAGATGAATAAGATATCTACTCGTTGGGAGCCAATGTTTCTACATTCTGATCTTAAGGAAAAGAGAACTGACATTGCCAGAGAAAGTTTAGAGCTAATTGAGGAGGATTTCGTCAAATGCAAAAAGAAATTAGTAACGGGTGATGAAACATGGGACTACCACTATGATCCCGAGTCAAAACGTCAATCCATGGAATGGAGAAGAAATTCAAGTCTTCATCATCAGTGAAGAAAATTATGGCCACTGTATTCTGGGATGCTAAGGGTGTGATTCGTATTGATTACTTAGAAAGTCAAAAGACGATTACCGGTGCCTACTATGCTGAGTTGCTTCACACCCATCGTCTGATAGATCCTATCAAAGAAAAGCGGCGAGGAATGTTGACTGCTGGAGTTCAATTGCTTCATGACAATGACTCTTCTCACCCCTCTCGACTTGCAAAGGCTGCTGTGCGACAATGTTGGTTCGAAGAGCTTCCCCACCCTCCATAATCGCCAGATCTGGCAGCCGAGTGATTTCCACCTGTTTCCTAAACTGAAAGAACACCTTCGTGGAATGTGCTATGACGAAGTAGGGTTTTTCAGGGTGGCTTCAGAAAACCTCTTCCGGACATGAATTGAAAAGCTTCACTATCGATATGAGAAGTGTATTAAAAAGCAGGGCGATTAGGTTGCAAAATTGTTGGTTTTGTTTGTTAGGCTTAGAACTTTTTGACCTGCCTCGAAAACATGGATATTCCGAACGATGTATTCTACGTCGATCACTGTCGCTGATTCGCTTATATTGCAGGCAGCAACCATTTTGTTTTCTATTTTCAATGTCCAACGGAAACAAAATGGCAGAAAAACTAGTATGTTTTTTCTCCATTTTCTCATTCAAAGCAGTGAAATGTAATTTTGTTGCACTTATTTATTGGACAGTAGTGCTACACGAGAATTCCCCAACCCACACCATGCTGATTAATGCAGCAATCACCGTGTGTGTTTACACTCGATATGTGTTTAATAGTATTTGCACAATCCGGTGACCTCCGCTGTGGAAAAAATTAAGAATATTCAGCTCATCCGGGAGCTTTATCTGCTGCAGTATATATGCAGGTCCGTTGCCAGCCGGATCTTCCCTTTGTTGTTCAGGATTAATCTGACCTTTGGGAGAGAAGCTCGAGGCACATATACAGGGAAAATGTTTTAACATGCTTTACAAGTTACTCATGTCTGAATCAACCTGATAATGGGGACGCTGGGAGCTAGTTGATGTAATGCGTCGGCGGATTAAGATGTTAGAACCGTTGTCATTGAAACAGTGCTCCATAACGCGGGCAATACTGAGTGTACGTCCGACCTCGGTTGCTGTTGATCTCTGGTAAAATCTATGTGATGATATTACTTTGAGTATCAGGGATGCTCTCATGCGGGATCCACGTTTCTGTGTCCATTGCTGAAAACGTAATGAATGGTACTGAAGGCGATGAGCGCAAATCCTTTGTGTAACATATTCTCCTGAGTGTTGTATTTACGAGGCATGAAGTGACATGGTATAAGGTAAACGAATCGGTAGCAGTACTGGTCCTCACTGCACGCCACTGTGTGGTATATGGTGTGTCATTTTATTAGTCATATTAAATATTCCTCTTTCTACTAGAGACCCGAGGCAATAAATGAGACGCGCTAGCTAACTCAGCTGTGAATAACCGATGCTTCAGTTTGGTTTATTTTCTTCACCAGACGGGCATAAAATAATATCGGGTTGAGGAGGAGAAAGGCGGAATGGCGTATTATTTATTTCCAAGATCCATTATCTCGCAGGATATCAAACCACTGCTAGGTTTTGCGGAAAATTGCCCAAAAGGACATCACAGATGATGCTGTGATGCGACCAAAGTATCTGTACATTGAAAGGTGGAACTTCTTTACTGAAATTAGAGGAGCCAAGTTATCCAGGACATGTTAAAATAACGATTAAAACAGACACAATCCATTTCACATTCGTAATGAATCGTTTTTATGTGCTTTTGAGTGACAAGTGTTTCTCGGTATTCTGTTGGAGTGTACAGAGCACATTTGGTATGCATTTCTAAAAAAGTGAATGATCTCCTACGTGTGATGCTTCAATATTTCGCATATTCCTATACGACGGGGAATCAAACCATTGCGTTACAAGCGATTGTGTGAAGCACTAGGCTACCCCACCATTATAGGGGGTATAGACGGTAGGGTAGTTTTGTGGTTAAAGGGTTTTCTTGTCAATTAGAAGGCCCGGGTTCGATTCGCCGCATGGATATACAATGTGTGAAGCCCGAAACTCCCCGAAGTGAAACTATAACTCACTCACTCACTCACTCACTCATTCACTCACGCATTAACTTGGAAGTATTAATGTAACTCGGAAGAAAGTCAAAGGGGATTGGTCACTGAAAAAAACATGGTTTGTTGTATTTGCCCATTTTAGATTTTACTGACATTATTAATCGATTTTTAATATTTGACCGACATGACATGTCAACCTTACTGTGAGCGAATGTGGTGAAGCTCTTTAGTTGATCAGTGCTTCATGCAGAAGACAAGCACATTACACGCCCTGAGGGAGCACCCAACGAGGACAAACACGTTCGCTACTTTGCCACGATATCGACGTATCTTCCCAATCAAAAGTAATTAAATTTCGACTTGACTGTAGCGCAGGAACAAACATTGGCATCACCGACTGGTTGTCACGTTTAGGTAAAAGTTTTTTAAAGACACTGAAGTACAGTCCCGCCGTCGGTTCATGCAAGTCGTTCAGATCATCTTCTTTTTTCCTTGAAAAATACACATTGAGCTCGTTAGCGTTCTGTCCTCTGGCTACCGTGTAAACCATTTATTATAAATCCTGCGTCACGAAAGCCGAGGCACTGATATGTCCAGATGGTAATGGTTGCTGCATATAGACAAGCATCTGTTTGATGTCTGTAACAAACTAATCCTCGACTAATTTTGCTTCATGATCAGTTTTCCAGACATGAAGCTCCATAAAGGTATACACACTTTCATCACAAAGACAGTAACAATGCGTTCTCATCGCCAAGCATCGTGTGGCTTCTCGTAACAACTGAAACAGTTCTTCTCTGTAACACAATTTGAGGGATATTTATGGCACGTCCGGTTCCTATAGACTGGGGGAAGCATTGTCCAGTCGGGACGTATCCCATCTTTACACTGTAATAAGTACTACTATGACAATTAGGCAAGGCGTTGGATCCGACGCCCTCTAACGTTAATCATTTCTGCCGTCTGAGTTGGCTAATTATGTTGTTAGAGATGCCAATAAAGGTTGGGAACGTGTGGATATGTCTAGGTGATGCCTCCGTATGGACGTGATGGATCCAGGCAATGCCCTGTCTCAGTTGCCAAGCATTCAATGTAGGGCAGATAACAGACTTATATCATTTCACAACAATTAATTATATTAGGCAGAAGGTTTGGATAAACATGTGGTATATTGAATTATGAGGGCGTATTATTCGAAATTGTTTGAATATGTAAGTTGGTGTTGTCAAATATAAGACCTTGTATTAGAATAGATCAATCTTGATTATCGTTATCTTAGTTATGAGACTACTGGGATTGTTTGATGTTCAGTGACAAAATACAGGCGTATGTAATAGCATGAGATATTCTGGATTGACTGCCAATAACACTACAAGCCACAGCGCTCGTATTAACGTGGAACCGATTCTCTTCCGTTCTTGGTTGTAGTGGTAGTAGTGCTAGTAGAAGTGCTAGTAGAAGTGCTAGTTGTAGTAGTAGTAGTAGTAGTAGTAGTAGTAGTAGTAGTAGTAGTAGTAGAAGCATTATCAGCAGTAGAGGTAGTGGTAATAAAACCAATAATAATGTACATATTAATAATGAGCCATGTCCACACAAAAATGACAAAACGACAAAAACAAGCCTGACTGTGCCAGGATCACCCACAATAAAAAATGCAGTCAAGCTGGTTAGGCTCATCTTCAGCTCAGGGCCCTTACACGCAGCCCAGACAACGAATGGGACTTCTCCCAAGAAGCGCTGCCTAGTCAGACCCACCTAGAACTTTTCGGAGAATGTGAAGACTCTCCAACACTACAGCCTTCTGCATTACCCAGATTGTCAGAAGGGTTGTATTCCTTGTAGCTAGCAAACCCGAGTATCTCCCAATGTCAGTCAACAGATTGGGAGGTACCAAACGTAAGGCACCGACAACAGCGGGGAGCCGGACAACTTGGTACTTGGGGTGCAAGCGTGACATTTCGAAAGCGAGGTCCGCATATTCGTCATGTTTTTCCTGAATCTAGTCAATCACATTAGTGTCAAAAGGGACAGAAAATTCAATATAATTAATGATTTCATTGGATTTATCAAAAAGAACAAGAGCAGGTTTCTTGGTCTAGATAGGTCTGAGGTTGTATAGTGGCCTATTCCAAAGAAGTTTGTATTTATCATTGTCCATGACGCCCTCTACATATTCCGGGTCGTACCATGGATGGACTTCTGTGTCAAAACCACAAGCATTGCGAAGACGATAATAAAATGATCAAGTCACTCCATCATGTGGCTTAGGATACTGTGTTTGTGCCAAAGCTGGGCATCCACTGACAATGTGTTGGACAGTCTCATTAAATTCGTTGCATAATCCACATTTCATATTTACATTTTGATGCAAAATCACACATGGACGTGTTTCGAGTGGCAAGTGACTGGTCTTGAGCAGCAAACAGAAAGCCTTGAAGTTCTGTTTCACTTTTCAGGCCAGCCGACTTCATCTGAGCGAAGGACTCTGAAGGGTTGCTGATCATTAACTCGATGCAGTGGTCGTTCAATGTTTCGACACAAAATTATATTATCAACAGTATTTATCTTTTTAAATATTTTTACCACACACTGTAAATCTATAAGAAAATATCTCAATATAAATTATAAATGGTTAGTGTGCTACAGTTGTTTTCTCAAATCGATAAAACTTATTTCCTCCATTTTGTGGCGCAACAGTCCATTGACATCTGTAAGACGGCATGCACAAAGGCTTTCAGATTATCTGCCCTTTGTGAATTAAGTCCTTAGCTTTGGCGAAGGAGTCATGCAGTAATTGACGTTAGAGAACGTATCCATAATCGTATGATTGCCTTTATTACCAAAGATATATTGGAGCTGTACCTGCATCATCACCTTGTTCATGTAGATGACATAATCCTGAAGCCATCGTTCTCTGCCGACATTTCGCGCATCATGACGCCAACGATTTGAAGTCGGAATGGTGTTAAACGTCCCAATACATTGAACGCTGTGGCGCACAATAGCTTCCCACACGGTTTATTGATCAATCAGAAGCCATAGTATCCTAAAGAGTCCATCACATGCAAGCAAAAGCAGTTGTATTCATTATGCAATGACTGTTCAGTTTATAGCCGCGGCTCTATGCCCGGTTGGGTAATAAGTGCTAATTGAGAATAACACCGAAACGTTTTCCGTTTCCAGGTTTTTCATGCAGGCTTTAACAAACAGGCAGAAAGGCGAAATCCTCTGCTTGAACATTGCATGGATCTAGAGAACACATGAAGCTGAAACCATATTGTAAACTTACAGTGAATTAGTGAGAAAATGTTGGTGTAATGGAAATGTTAAGCGGTATATTCGTTATTTTACGGCGTGTGATCTGAGATGAAAGCCGCAAGTGATCCATGCAGGTCGTTGACGTTTACCACTTTGGTGAAACCCTCGAGCACAGATATATTTATGGTGCTGACAAACCAAGAAACATAATAAGGATGAACCTATTTTCGGATCCACGATCATACGTTTCCGGCACGCAAATAGCAAATAATGGCGCAGTAGACGGCTGCGCCATTCCGTGCCTCCGATGATGATGATGATGATGATCATCATCATCATCATCATCATCATCACCATAATCATCACCATTGTTGGCACAGTCAGCTCAGGGCCCTTGTCCCCTCTTCACGCAGCTCAGACTTCTCCCAGGAAGCGCTGCCTAGTCAAACCCACCCTTATTATTATTATTATTTACGGATAATATCTTCTGGTTTACTCTTTCAAGCTTGATAAAGGTGTAAGAATCTAATTTGAAACGTCGCTAAATGTAATAGAGCAGAAGTTTTGTTTCGTATTCACTGCTGCAGACAGAGCTGCTCCGACACATGTTTTGTCTCTTTCAGCTGTCGACAGATGCAATCATATGAATGGCCTTAGGGCCTTGGCTGTTTTCCTTTACATGCACTCTCTACATGTTGTAAGGTAAATTGTTTGAGAATAACATACGAGCTACGTGTCATTGCGTTATCAGCTGTCCCGAGTGGATCAGTTTTCTTGGCTGTGAACCTTGGCGACATTCAATTCACGAGGGACAAATACTCCGTAATTCCGAATTGCGAGTTGTATTTTCTTTATATTACGAATATTTCTATGAAAAATGTAGTAAACTGTAGGCTTCCTGATCTCATATGTTGGAATGACGTCACATAAAACCGTATAACGTTATGAACAATGGATGACGCCATCTTCAATTATTTACGACAATGCGTTCATATGGCCACGAGGTCACGTTGTTATGACTTCTTGGAAAACAATGAAAACAATAGAACAATTAAAACGAACTCATCAGCGTTAAGAAAAATAATAATGCTCTGTGAGTGAGTGAGTGAGTTGGGTTTAACGCCGCTTTTAACATCATTCCAGTTATATCACGGCGTGTCAGCTTAATGTGGGAGGAAAGCCCGAAGTGATGCAGGTCTCAGACGTTTACCACTTCGCCGAAACCCACGAGCACGGGTATGATGCTGACAAACCTAGAAACATAATCGGGGCGAACCGGGATTCGAACCTACAATCATAGGTTTCTGGCGTGCCCAAGGGACGCAGCTCTGCATAGCGAATCGCGGCGCCTTAGGCGACTGGGCCACCCGTGCCCCCTAATGCTCTGTGAGAACTGCACGTATAATATACGAGATCATACTGAATTCCTATATCTATCCTACGGGCGCCATTAACAACATTTTATATGTTGCAATTGCAATTTTGTTCTAATTGTTTCGTGTATCCTGTGTCCACTATATAGTATTTTGCCCTCCAACTCTATGTGAGGAGGAACAGGTGACCCAGGCGTCTACGGTGCAGCAATTCGCAGAGTTGCAGAGTTGCGTCCCTTGAGTACAAACCTATGGTCGTTGGTTCGAATCCCGGTTCGCGCAGATTATGATTCAAGGTTTGTATGCTCCATACGACGCTAGTAGGTTTCACCAAAGTGGTAAACGTCTAAGACCAGCATATGCATCGCTTCGGGCTTTCCTCCCACATATATAGCAAGATTGTTCACAGCGGCGTTACACCCACATCACTCACTCACACTATCAACTGCATTCTCTATCCATGTGTATACATCCTTAACCAAATGATAAAATATATTACTAAGACGGAACATGATGACAGTATTAGACGCTGTGGCTTCCTGTGAGAGACGCCAACAGACAGAATGATTTGTGGTAACCATGATCATTTGCGAAATGGCAAATTGAATGAATGGTTATATTTGCGTTATGGACAAATATGCCATGTACACACGAGACAAGTCATGGATAACTCGGGCAATAAAACCTATATGTTTATATGGTTCAAAGTGCTTCCTCCCCTTTAACTAAATCTTTACAATATACATTCATAAACACGAGAGATAATGCCCCGAACCATTTATAACCATACCGATGTTTTATTCAGTAATTCGGTATCTGATCTTCACACCTTAATTCTAAAAAAATACAACTACAAATGAAAACAAATAGACACGATGTCACCTTGGGCATACTTAAATTCGACTTTGAAGTGATAACAAGCATGGCTAAACTCAGACTGCTGACATGACGAAGCCCTACTGACAAACTATTTGTACTGCACATTAGCGATACAGTAGTTGGAATACACTGTATTGATTTTGGCCCTTTGAACTGAAATGTGGAAAAATTGTGTTCACATCTTGGCTCGCCCCCTTGCCTCCACAACGGTGTCGGAGCGCTAGTTACAGGGACATTGAGGGATGTTCTTTTGTAGGGAAGCCTGACAAGAGGACAGAACGATTGTGTCTCTGATGTGTGATCGGTTGTTTGGTCCCTACAAATAAGGAACGCAGGGAAATGGCCTTTCCTCAAACCTAGCGGAATATACCCCATTGAAGTCAGTCTGAATATTTACCAACTTACAACGATGTTTGAAAAGAATAAATACTGTGTATGAGACAGGTGTCTATGAATCATGCAGCCGTTACCCAATGGCAAAATGCCACTACATTATACCATTTGACAGGGTGATAGAATGGTTTCCAGCTATAAAGGTCAAGATCTAATCTTAAGAAAATAGAAGACAATAGGAGACACAGATATTCGGAAATAACAAATGAGATTGAATGAAATACGTACATTGAGAACGTAAATACAAGAAGAACAGGGGATTGCACGTTAGTGATTCATTGTTTTGAAATGATGAATGGGTATTGTACATGTAGGCATACAAACATACATAGTATATACCATGTGTCATTGGACATCTACACCATCAATGTACATGTATGTTATACATGTCTGACAGATGTCTATCAGAAGTCGCATCATAAGTGTGTCATACAAACATACATAGTATATACCATGTGTCAGTGGACATCTACACCATCAATGTATGTTATACATGTCTGACAGATGTATATCAGAAGTCGCATCATAAGTGTGTCATACAAACATACATAGTATATACCACGTGTCAGTGGACATCTACACCATCAATGTACATGTATGTTATACCTGTCTGACAGATGTCTATCAGAAGTCGCATCATAAGTGTGTCATAAGAGAAAAGGGTTTGTTTTTATTTCAGCCCGCAACGAAACGAATTAGCATAATAGGATCTTTGCTGTGGAGATAAGCAGGTCGGTAGACTTGGGGATGACGCTGGCTCCAGCTGCTCCAGATTCCAGAGATGCCAGTCAGGACATAGTGAAGTCGGTATTCTGTCCCCCCACGTCCACATGCCTGTGTCATACCTGTTGATCGTCGGCGTGTAGTGATCATATGTCATCGGCAGGACGGATCTACTGACAAATCAAGAGAGCAGTAAGTTCATTTTTGACTTTTGGTTGATGTTTAGTATAACCTCCTTGTCCAGTCGAATATATATCTACAATATTTTACTATTTTATGAACTGAGATTAGGGGATTTAGGACAAACGTTCATGCTTATCCTTTGTGGAAAATGTGACTTAATGTTTTGCAATATCAACTTGATCGTTACTGTACATATGGTAATTGATTGCACGTGTTCACATTTGCAATGGTGATTACAGCCATCTGTTATTCATTGTACATATTTGATATGTCATTCCCAGGCATTTAATTCACAGACCCTACACTAATACTTTTGAGACCACCTTCCTCACTTCGAAGGTTGTGTTCCAGTAGTCATTTCCATATAATCGTTACGACATTATGTGTGCAATACTATCAAAGAAAACATTTAAGCAGTGAAAGGCCGAGAGGAAAGCATGTGGTTATGGATCACTATCAAATAGTGTTGATGATATCAGGTGTTCGCCCAGCTAGCCCAGATGCCACTGCTGGGAACCTCTCAACAATGTAGATTGATTATTCCTCCTGTATGGTCAAGCACTGTTCCTCTTGTCACAAACACACAATTCTGTTGATAACAGTCAAATATGGACATATATGTTATACTGATACTAAGGAGATGGTTTGTGTACAAAAAGACGAATACCTTGCGGTGATTCAGCAAAAGCATTTTGGGAGTTCGAAGACAGAAATGCCACATATGATGGAAGAGTTATATTATAATTATGTCCTGAACATTTATCACCAGCCATATCTACCCTTCAACGCATGTTCCTCTCTAAATCATACTCCGCTATCAAGGCATGAAGCATGCCACGTGTGATACCAGTTTTGTACACTGGCTGACGTTACACAGAAACAAAGAACATCTGCTTCATACATTTTGGATAAGTTTGACATCATCTGCTCTTCACCTGCACTAAGTTCTTATGCATATACTACATTTCTTAAAAAGGGAGGTAACTGTTGTCGACCTGCACAAGCAGTGGGCCTTCGTTCAATCATGTAGATGTACTTCATTGATTGTGTTAAATATTCCCTTGGGCTCATCAAATGTCTTATTGACAAAGCAGTTCTGCGACGCAGGAATCTAGCTTACATCCTGACAGTGAACGGCAGTGCTATTGACCATTCCACTAGACAACGAATACGGGTCAAGAGGCACCACTAAGTAGAGCCTTTTATAACGTGGACACACTGACCTAAGATTTACTTACAGAGCAACAGTACCATATATAATACATGAATAGGTCATGCGACGTTTTTTAATGCTGTATATGTCCATAGGGAAATTAAGTTATCCCTTATGAGACCTTATTATGCAGAGTACATATGGGTTAGGCTGGAATATATTCTTTGTATAGAGCATTTCAGAAAAAAGTGTTAGTACAGAAACATAAGTGTTTCGAGAGAGATACTGTTTTTAAGGAGCTGAAAACAAAATGTCATCAATGACTTTTTACGTGCATTACAAGTAACCGGACGAAATATGACGACATAATAATATAGACACTGGCATTTAGTGAAGAGTTCATGTTTGAAGTACAGCATATTTGGCCTGGGATTAAATTACCCATTTGAGTCTATGTAAGATGGTGACAGCATCATCAACAATTACGACAAATTAAAATGGCCTAGGTATCAGTACTTATTTATACAGACTTTGCGCTTTCTTTCAATTTTGTCGAAAGATAAATGTTATGGATAATTGAAGTGGAATTTAATCCTGCGATGAGACAGGGCAGTGGACTGCATGTATATCTTGATTTCCCAGGGGATTGCTACACTGTCGCTTTCCCGGGACACAGATTCCTCGTAACTCGAGCACACGATGCGCTTTCTAACTAAACATCCTCAGAAAGTCTGAACTATAATTTGATTTGGAAAATATGTCTATTCTTTTGAACGGTTTTTAACACCAGGGCAATGTTAATTGGTGTCGGTTGCTGTGAATTCTCCAGAGGAAGCATAAAATGCGTGTTGCACTGCGGCAATTGATTAAGTAGTGGTGGGGCATGTGGGGTACTAACGATCTTGAATCCTATTGCAAACCTGATGACAAATGAACTTTCTCCAATAGAAGGAGACAGTGGTGAATGATCTTACTGATGCATACGAGGTTAAATAGTGTAGCTGTTGTTTCTACTAAATTCTGCGCTCTTGACAAGAAGGTTTCAACAACCTTGTTACACAAAATACAGCTTTCACTTAATTAAATCCTCTGCGTCGAGCACCCATTCTGATTCCACTATCTGGTTTAAGTGTGACAGATAACCTGAACCAATAATTCAATTTAAATGCATGGAAACGGCCGTAAAGTTAAAAAAACGCCAAACTGTAAAGAAATAATTTGTCAGAATAAAGTGATGTTTATACTGAGGGAGACCACTCACAATTCCGGCGTTATTATATTGGAGCAAATCTAGTTCATGGTAATTGTGTTGCAAAATAAATGCAAAATGGATATTAATGAGAAATGTGACCAGTCATAATTTAAATTGCAGCTATGATTATTTGTTTCCACTGTGATTTTCAAAAGGCTGGGATTTCAAATGAAACAAAGAAAGGAATGATAGGACGGATAAATGAACCTCATCTCATAGTTCATCGCCTCATACAGTACATTGTACCATAATGGTCAGCAATATATACTGTTTTACATTTGTATATTATCGAATACATAAATCATGTGTTACGATTTGGTGTTCCCAAACAGATTTGAAATTTTCATTAAAAAGGACTTGTTTGGCGGATGGATAATTACCATAAGCTTTTACGCCGTTTTAGCAACACTTTACCAATGCAGAGAGTTTAATCCGGCACTATGCCGTGATTTTCCAACCACAAGGTTACTCTACTCTTCCCTTAAGGATATATACTGCCGGGTAAAGGAACGTGCACACCAATATGTGAGGTGGTGACTGAAATGAAACAAACAAGAAACGGTTATTCGATGGTGATGTATTTGATACGGGTATCATAATGGCGTTTTGGACCTTACCTTTTTAAGGCGAGTGTTTTTAGCCTGGTAACTTTTTGGTAGTGTTTGTAATGTTTTGGTTAAATCCAGTTTTGAAGAGAAACCTTCTTGTGCCTTGCAGTATACACAGTCTGAACTGTATGGAAAGGCTCACTTGTACATATGGCGAACGTACACTGCAATGTGTTTTTTGTCTACAGCAAGAAAATGTGCAAGTCATTCACCATAATGACGAAAACTTTCTCATAAGGATACACATGCTATATCATATTAGTGCCATTCCTGGTCTTCCTGGAGTGTAGTACTACCATAGCAACAATTCATAACTTTGAGGAGTAGATGGATGTCAAGGCCCTGATCAAACAACCCCTTATCGTCATGTGACGCCTTAATATGAGAGCTGAAGTGGAAACATGTCCTTAGGGTTCTCAACGTATGAACTCCAAAGCCGCTCCAGGAGAAATAGTGACTTGAAAGGGAAGCTAGCAATAGACATTCCTCACCAAACCCTCAGTAATGAGGGGTCTAGGATGTCATGGATAGGTGAGGTGATGTGAAATCGGGTGTAACGTCGCGTCAAAGATTATTTCACTTATATATTGACGTGTGTGTGTGTGTGTGTGTGTGTGTGTGTGTGTGTGTGTGTGTGTCCGTCCTTAATGCCGAGCGCCAGGCAGGGTAACAAGTACCATCTTTCAACGTCGCGATATAAGTGCAATAACCTTGGACGCGACGTTAAATCCCCCTTCCACCACCACCTAAGCGGAACAATGTTCTTTCCTGAATGTTGTTTATTAAATTTGGCATGTTGGAGAAATAGTAAAATTTATGACACTAGTTTCATCAAATACCAACATTCAGATATTTTCAGTATAATATATATGTTTAACATTGATGTACATTTGAATGAAAAAATATCATTAAAGATATTTCTATCTCTGCTAACGTCTCGTTGTCTCTATAATAAAATATAGCATAAATATGTTAATACTTTGATAGGCCATTAAATAATGATAGTCTCTGCTCCAGTCAGTGCCCTGCATCTAGATTCAATGTCGTAGACAGTCATATCAGTTTAGTATATTTGAATAGTGTGCCGATAAAGTGTACACTAGAGCTTAAATGGTTCTCCAGTGGGAACAACAGCTCTTACTTTGCA
The DNA here is from genome assembly GCF_023055435.1 of Haliotis rufescens. NCBI lineage: Eukaryota > Metazoa > Mollusca > Gastropoda > Lepetellida > Haliotidae > Haliotis > Haliotis rufescens. The sequence goes on along the minus strand of NW_025963791.1, from coordinate 9,148,232 downwards.
AATATCCTTTGGTGTCTATGTAATGCACACATAAAATGAGTGAGTTACTTCCTATTCGGGTTGGAAAGTATTACTACTAGTGTATCAACATTACGTATACGAAAACGATAAATGATAAAGGTCATTGACATTAAATGTATGTGTGAATGTACGATGTGCCAGAATAGGAATAAGGTAACAGAGATCCAGATGTCCAGTGATCCTTTCTTGTAACTTTCACCGCTAGTTTGCCTTTTATTGCAAGTTGAGTCTGTTCCGTCGGATAATCGAGACTGGTTATTGTCTGGCGTTGACGTTTTATATTCAGAGACAATCGTTATTTTTGTCTATTTCAGACATAATTAGATAATATGGAGACTGACTGTTCTGAATTGAACCCAGCAAAGCAATTAAACAAATCTAAAATGTACAAAAAGGGATTTTAGCGTTCTTTATTCTTACATTATTCTGTAATAATTATTCACGGAATTGTCACATTACTGGATCATATTGTTACTTTAAGAGCACATTCTCACTATAAAACAAGGGAAAACATTTACTGCCTGTGATATAATTGCTTTACAAATCATTTTACTTCAAGTCCGTGAGCTGTTGCCTTGTCAGCCATTTTAATGACATAGGAGGACGGCGTCACATTTCCGGCATTGTCTCACATAACAGTGATACTACCGGATATTATTCGCCAAACAATAAAATATATTCGTCAGGGATTTTATGTGTTATTGGAAAAGCAAGAGTTTCGTATAACCAATGGTGATAAATACTTTTCCGACATAGAAATGATTATAAACTTAACATAAAATATGTAAATGTAATAAATGAAGCATATTCCTTTCCCATTCAGTCACATCTAGCTGCCTTGGTATATTAGAATCCCCCCTACCCTCAGAAATTGACATCAAAATAATTACAGAAAGCGAAATATTTCTACCTCCAGAAATGCATGCTATGTTAACACAAATCTTCTTGACAATCTGAAACGAAGCATTGCTGCAATATTCTTTTTTGACAGTATTCATTTCATTGTGTTATCCGTATATTGATATTCTGATTGCAGCGTTTACCATCTGATGTTCAATTTATTGTTGTGTAACTCATCATTCAGCAATATTCCAGCTATCTGAAGGTTGCCAGTTAATATTTGAGTCTGGACTATAAGATCGGGGTGAGTTGGAATGCACTCAAACAAGACACCGAGCCTGACTTTTGTTTGCTTGGGACCAAGTCTAACCCGAATGCCCACAGGGCTGATATTCATACACATGTTTGTTTGTTTGTTGTTTAACGCCGCACTCAGCAATATTCCAGCTGCATATGAGGGCGGTCCGTAAATAATCGAGTCTGGACCAGACAATCCAGTGATTGACTTCCTGAGCATCGATCCACGCAATTGGGATCGATGACATGCATCAACAAAGTCAGCGAGCCTGACCACCCGATCCCGTTAGTCGCTTCTTACGACAAGCATAGTCACCTTTAACGTCAAACATGGGTTGCTGAAGACCTATTCTACCCCGGATCTTCACGGGTCTCATACACATGTAGCTTATTGTATTAACACATAAAAGACAGTTACGCGATAAATCGCAAAGAACAATGAAAAACGAAGCATGGTTTATTTCACAATAAAACAATGTTCTATCATGGCGTCATTTCTGGAAATTCGCTCATGGGCTCGCAAGCTTGCGACATCGTTATTTTTTAGAGGGAATTGTCTGGTGAGTTGTTCCCAATAGATGAAGCTGGGCAATAAAGAAAAACGCCATAGCCGAACGATCGCATCCGAAAGTGGATGAGAGAACTTCAAGGCAATCTGAATTTGGGGAAAGTTACATGTGATCGCTGTGAAAATTGTGAGCATATCCGTGAAATAACAAACAAAGCATACCTGTTCATAAAAAGGAATTGTCCGACAATTCCGAGGTCGGATTATAATTAGGGAGTCATCATTTTTTAAGTACGGGTAAATAAGTTTAAAGTGTGTACTTTTTACTAACATCCTCAAAGAGACTGTAGATAATGTTGATATCTCTTATAAGAAACAAACGGATCGCGGTCTTTGTTTATCGTACAATAATAATAAATGAAGCGTCAAACCCCTTTTCATATCCAATAGAAATATCTGCTAATTCAGAGTCGATTGTACGATTCCAACTATATTATGAGCATGTGTTTATGAATTACTATCAAATAGTGATGATGCCAGGTGTTCGCGAAAATATGCAAATGCAAGACAATTGTTCACCTGAAAGAAGCGGGAACATATGGCACAAGTCAAAATAGGGAATTGCATCGGACATCAATTTTGTCACTGATGCGTCAAATGTCATCCAAATGTCCACCAAAAGCTCTTGAAAGCTTTACTGAGGCCTTGAATGTTGTATCCTTGATCAAACATCTTCTGAGCAAGAGTCATATGACGATCTTTGAAATCTTGGTAGAAAGAGCATCCCCGATTGTATCTCAAAAGTTGTGAAATGTACACACCAAAGGCTGGAGCTGCTGGAATATTGCTGGACGTGAAGGTAAAGTTGACTATTGGAAAGATGAAGTCATCCGTCTTGTCGTCCAGTCTTGTGGAGAGTGTTTTGTCACTCTGGATCGTTATGCATAGATCTAAGTATGAAACAGAGGAGGCGGTCTCACTGGTCTCCTTTATTTCTAGTTCATGTGGGTAAATCAGTGGAAGAGAATTGGCTATTTGATCTGAACGATATCGGATCATCGATATACCTGAAGTTAACTTAAGTTAAACTTCTTGGCGACATTATCGTGTTTTAACATTGCCAATCCGAGCAGAAATTCCGATTCATATGCATAAAGAAACAGATCCGCAAGAAGGGCAGCACAATTTTGGCACATGGGGGTGCCTACTTCGTTCCAAAATGTCTTACCCCCAAAATATTACGTAGATGTTATCAATGAGGAAGTCCAGCATTTCACATATTTCTTCCTCAGTAAACTTCACATGGCATTTGCTTCCATTTCATACAAATTTTCCTGAACCTTTGAATATAGATACGTACATGTGACTGTATCTGTGGTCACCACGTTTTGTAACAAAAGCCCCATGGATCACTGCTGCGCCCTTCGTGGCTTATGTTCCCTGCTTTATTGTCCGATAACTACCACACCACCCATAAATGTTCTTGTGTTCCGTTAACTGATTATGTCATTAATTGAATGTTATTTACAACGCAGACAGTAATTACAATTTTATTACGACTGTCCGTAATTAATTATATCAATGGTGTCGAGGCATGATGTATCACAATCAGCCAGGAGGTACTCTGAAACTACCAACCCATGAGACCCGTGAAGATTCCGGGCAAGAATAGGTCGTCAGCAACCCGTGCTTGTCGTAAGAGGCGACTAACGGGATCGGGTAGTCAGGCTCGCTGACTTGGTTAATGCATATCATCGATCCCAATTGCGTGGATCGATGCTCATGATATTAATCACTGGAATGTCTGGTCCAGACTCGATTACTTACAGACCACCGTCATGTAGCTGGAGTGCGGCGTTAAACAACAAACCAAACCAAAACCAAAACCAACCAATGATTATGCCAACTGGTAAAACAAGCCTGAGATACCGGTACAGCCTGAGGTACCCGTGAGTATTTTGCCCGAGATACTCACATAACGCTATGTCTAGATGCCATAGCATCAACGCAGAGCGAGATAGAGGGTGGAGTCCCCAGCAAGTTATTGTGGTCGTGAGAGGATCCGGTAGTCCAGCTCGGGGACTTCCTCGATTCTATGTCATCGTACCCCGACGGCGTAGATCTTTCCTCATAACATCAATATCGCTGGATTGTCTGGTCCAGATTCGAATATTTACAGGCCGCCGGCATGTAGCTGTGATATTGCTGAGCGTGGCGTTCAACAAACAAACGAAACGTCTGTAACGAGCTCTTAGCGTTCCCCATTATTGACGAATGGCGCATCACCATACTCACCCATACACACGTCAGGTTTAGCATCCGCAATGGCTCGTTGTTGACTTTGTGCAGACTGAATATGCAGACTCCACTATGTGGCGAATTACCGAAGGGTTTCGAGGAATTACGTAGTATCTGTCCCGAGTGACTGACTGATTTAGGTCACACAACCTATACCTCTCACTTATACCAGCTAAATCGGTTAATAGCTGCACCGAAGACAAATGACAAGGAGAGTGTAAGAGCGAGCACAATACAACACTACACAACACTTTGCACTGTTTGCACGTGTCCGTATGTTACTTCTGAGTTATGTGTTTTTGAATTTGTCATAGGTTTAAGACAATTTGAAAGAAAGGAAACAACAACAATTAAAAGCAATGAAATAGTCGACAGATGTCGTATTTCTTCGTTGGAAGTCGTGTACCAGATGTCAGTACAGTATCCTTGAATAACGATTTGGCCTGTCTGTCTTGGGTATCGGGTCAAGTACTGCTTATCAGTTAACAGCTGCATTATGTCAATGTCAATTCTGTAAACCGATCTTTACACTGGTACTGATGGGTTCCGTTATTCTGTTATCATATACAGGATTGAACAATGAAGCTTCAGTAATTGTCATTTTCATAATGTCATGTTTTAGTAATGGTATACGGTCAGTCAACCTCTTGCATTTTGGACCTTCATTCGTGATCTCCCTTTGGCAGTTAAAGCAGAATTTATCTAAGCCCAACGCCTGTTGAAAGAGCTGACTGACATGTGAACCTGTGCTTATAACGTTTGGCCTTGACTAAAATGATTTTGAAAATATCTCCTGCCTTCTGGGGCCCGTTTCACAAAGAGATCGTAGCGCTATAAGACGGCCGTAAGTCTATGTTAAAGTATAGGAGTTACGGTAGTCGTAACGATACGATCGCTTTGTGAAACCGGCCCCTGAACTTTAGGTACCAGTTCTGTTGGTTCGTAAACATCCTTGAGGTCCACAAAGAAGTCCCCATTTCTTAGCAGATCCAGAAAAATGAACACCCCTCCCTCTCTGACATTTCAAGCGGACATTTTCTCTGTCTGATAGCTGGACACAACGGTTTGCATTGTTTGTACTAGGCAAGCGTTGGACAAACACTGAGCATGGGATGCATATATTCATCTCCCTGTGCAATTGCCATTTGTTGCCAGTTTCCATCTTGGTTGATTGTAGCCAGATAATTCCAAATTGCAGATGATGGCATCATAAACTGTTGATGTTAAAGAGGACGAATATCTTAAGAAATATAATATTTTATTTAGATAATGAAAGTATAGACCTAGTTAACACCGTGCGTTTTGCTGAAGACAGAAATCCATATTTAACTGTAATAAGTGTATTTGAGATCATAGCAAACTCTTAACTGTAAAGATCTGGGTTAGAATAGGTCTTATGTAACCCATGCTTGCCGTAGAAAAGGCGACTATGCTTGTCTTGTGAGGCGACTAACGGGATCGGGTGATCAGGCTGCCTGACTTGGTTGATGCCGGTCATCGTATCCGAGTTGCGTAGATCGATGCTCATGTCAATTACTGGATTGCCTGGTCCAGACTCGATTATTTACAGACGGCTGTCATATAACTGGAATATTGCTGAGTGCATTTGGGCAAATCGGTACTGCAGGAACTATGATATTCATTGTGCCACAAGGCATCAGACGCTTGGGGTATTTCCAGGTCTGTTTGTGTGACATAAACTGTCGTCCCATGATCCAAATAGACGTACATAAATAACGAACAATGAATCAAGATAGACGTAAACACGAGACGTAGATCGATGTTCCTGATGTCTATCACTGGTTTGTCTGGTCCAGACGCGATTATTTACAGACCGCCGTCATATTCCCGGAATATTGCTGAGTGCGGCGTTAAGCAACAACAAACAAACAAACATATAAACTCTACCCAACGCCACAGTGATAGTGAATGGTATTTAATCTGCTTTTAAGGGCATGTGTCTGACTTGTAGACGATTACTAACAGTCATATAGATATTTTTCAAAATGGACGCCTCAGCCGCAAGGTCTTGAGTATCAGAATTCAAACTTTTATCTGAAAAAGCACAATTCCCCCATTCCAGTAATTGAGTTAATGGCTATATGGATGTTTGGAACATACATGTACGTATCTGGCTTGTAAGGCTAGTCAGGGGACCTATTGTATTGATTCACCATATGGCCATGAATTACCATTTGAATCGTGCACTTCATCCATGCGTTCATCTGTAACTTGATTGTAATGCAAGGAACAGTTCCAAAATACGAGATACCCTGAAGCATTACTGACAGCTTTAAATCTCGTAAAAAGTAAAAACTGTTACTCTAACTGTATTAGTTGCAAATCCAGTTTCGTTTGAACGTTCCAATATGTTTATATATGTGAGAGAAGAGCGGATGAAGTAATATGTTCGACGAAGCTGTCAGGGCTGCTCCGGTTGTACCAATGCTTTGTTTGTTTCTTTCATTGTTGTTTAACGCTGCACTCAAGCTATATGACGACGGTCTAAATATTCGAGTCTGGACCAGACAATCCAGTGATTGACATCATGAGCATCGATCAACGCAAATGAGATACGATGACATGCATCAACCAAGTCAGCGAGCCTGACCACCCGATCCCGTTAGTCGCCTTTTACGACAAACATAGTCGCTTTTTACCGCAAGCATTGGTTGCTGAAGACCTATTCTACCCCGGATCTTCACGGGGCTTGTACCAATGCAGTTTGATGAAGATATTTGATAATGACACCAGGTGTTCGCAAAGGACAATCAAGACACAGATGTTCTAAAATGTTATTGTTTGCTTGTTTGTTGTTTAACGCTGTACTCAGCCATATTCCAGCTTTATGACGGCGATCTGTAAATAATCGCGTCTGGACCAGACAATCCAATGATTGACATCATGCATCAGGCCTGACTACCTGATCCCGTTAGTCGCCTCTAACGGCAAGCATGGGTTGCTGAAGACCTATTCTCTGCCCGGATCTTCACCGCTCTGTTCTCAAAAGACATTAATGACACAGATGTTCGTTAATGGCAACGATGAAACCTGGTGCTTGCGAATAAATAATGAATTTCTTCTTCTACTTGTGTCCCCAATCTGCATTCACTGTTCGAAAGGACGTCAAACACATCTAAATGATGCTCTAATCTTTATTTTATTCCAAAACTGACCGCCTCGCTGGTCTAGTGGATACAGCGTCTGCCCGGGTCGACGGTTCAATCCATTGGCCGCATCATACCAAAAGATGTTAAAAGATGGTACTTGTTGTTACCCTGCCTCGTGCACGGCATTGTATTGAAGGCTACAAAACAAGGACTGGTCGCATACTATATCGGAGTTGGATATCCATGTTAAACTGCTGCTATCTTAGTGTACAAACTTTATGAAATCAGCATTGGTCCGGATTAGTACAAGCAGTCACACACACGTGCATGCATGTCGCAATATATCTGCAATAATCTTGAACGCGACGGTAAGCCCCATTTAATCTTCCCAATCTCACCGGAGTTAAGAGAGCAATTACTCCATATTATTGAACATTCATAAGTGTTGTTTGACACGTATTTTATATCACATTTATTATATAATCGAAGCATAATGTTGCATCTGTTTCTGCAAGGTCGCAAATAAGATATCCCTTGTGTAAGATCTGGTCTTTCATAATACTGCTGTAATTTTAACAACGTATCCTCGATGTCTTGAAGAACGTGCTTAAGATGATTTTATGCATGTGTTATTGTGGAGCCATTGCAATGTGATTTCTTTTGAAGTCTTTTTGTTAACAGTGTAAACAATTCCCATTTGGGAGACGTTTTTTGAACAGTTTCACAACTGCGTCATGACGTAAAACCCTGGCAGTTGATTTACCATCCGGGGCGCGGCGTTACCGCAGCATCCAGCACACATCAGCTGCCGCAACATTCATTAAAGCCAGTGTATGAATATCTTGCATCAGAAACAACCACATGTTTTACGCTAAGATGCCTTCACATGCATAAGTTTAGTACGATACATAAAACATATGTCTAAAACAGGTGATCAGTTATGCATGCTTGCAAGGATATTCACAACAGTGCGCCGTGGTGTAATTGATCGATTGGGTGAAGGAATAGTGTTTGTGGATTTGCAAACGGCACCGACCTAGTAGTAGTCAAACTGGGCGCCATTGCTGGTGTGGGTTACAGTCACAGGCTCATTAGGCAGGTAATTGCTCCCACATCCAGTTTAAGGCGATATGTTGTTGGATGACAGAACTTGTCCCCATCGAGCCAATGTTGTCGTAAGCACCGCTCAGATAGTGAGCCCTGTGGGATAACATGACCCTCATCCACTGAGGATGTAATGACGTTTGATTGTGTATGGACTGGCCACTAGGTCAGTCAAATCGAGATCAACTGGACACCAATTCCTCGATCCACAACGATTTGAGTGTTATATTTATTTGTTTGTTCGTTCGTTAGTTTCCCTTCCCACCGTAGTTAACGAGATTCGTGGCTGCCTCCATAATGGAGGCACATCAGTGAGTGAAAGTATGAGGTGAGGTGTGTTCCAATGATTATTCACTTTATAGCGAAGTGTGTGTGTGTGTGTGTGTGTGTGTGTGTGTGTGTGTGTCTGTGTGTCTGTGTGTCTGCTTGTACTAGTCCGGACTAATGCCGTTTTTTCCAGTCCTAACCCACTAAAATACCATACCGCAGTTAATCATGAATACCCACTCAGACACATTATGTTTACTCCTAGTCGACCAGTCGTTGTTTTATCTCCTTAATGCTGACCACCGCCAGACTAAGTGACAACAAGTACCATCTTTAAACGTCTTTTCTTATGACGCGCCAGGGTATCGAACCACCGACCTTCCACTCTCCGGGCAGACGCATGAACGCATGAATAAGAACTGACAGGGTACGATGGCAGGTCAAGCCACAATCTGACGACCTGATCCACTTTGGCCGACTCTTACGACAAGCCTAGTTAAACTACTGGAGACCATTCTATCCAACAATAAACAAGGGCGTATTGATTCTTGTATTCTTGTCGCATGGCAGAATAGAAGATACAAATTCATTGCGTTTTATCTGGACAGGTGATGTTAAATTTGGATGTATGGCTAAGAGTTAATGAGTAAAAGGTCAGGAATAATCAGGAGTTTGGAAAAAACAGTAGTCTGATTGGTCAACTAGAGGGATTACGAAGATATGTGCGGTTTAATGTATTTTCTATTTACTAATTTATTTCTTGAATTTGAGGTTTTCGTCAATTTACATTTTAGACCAACAAGATAGAGTTCATATTACTGCCACACATAGTGTGACAAATTGTAAATATATTAAGTCCAATATACTCTGCTATTGTTCATTACTCGATTTCTTAAGTTCATATCAGACAATAATCAGAGCTACCTCCCTTCCTCCAATCTGCCGCGATTCTCTGTGCAGAATTGCGTCCCTTGGGCTCGCCAGAAACCTATGATTGTGGGTTCGAATCCCGGTTCGCCCCGATTATGTTTCTAGGTTTGTCAGCACCATGCCCGTGCTGGTGGGTTTCACCGAAGTGGTAAACGTCTGAGACCTGCATCACTTCGGGTTTTCCTCCCACATTAAGCTGACACGCCGTGATATGACTGGAATACTGTTAAAAACGGCGTTAAACCCAACTCACACACTCACTCCTCCAATCTGCTAAATCTAGGACAAGAGGGCCCATAAGGCTTTGTCATCCTGTCAAGTTATTAATGTGATGAAATCTAATAATACGTTGTATAAATAATGTTATCGCAATGGTATTGACAGTATTATTCCTGCGTGTTAACTGTCACTCTATTACTGCAGTAGTGAACATGGCCATGATCATATCTACACACATTGCCTTTCTTTCTGGTGTGAGCATACCCTCAGTCATATCTACAGTTTCTATACATGTTTTAAACTTTCCATTTGTCAATAAGGTTTCCATTTTCAATCATTATATATTGGAGGTTTTTTGAGACCACCCGGCGAAACATATTGTGATAATTACAAAACGTATTTTTAAAGCCAGTGGACCAGCGACATTTGATAGTATTGTATATTGTCGCCTTAATTATTGATGTTAGTAACATATGTTTGCGTATTTCGGTCCACATTAATATTGATAATTATCTACACAGGTTCCCGGCTTCGCCTAGGTGACAACAGCACCAGAAACTCCACTTTCTAAAAATAGTTGAAATACAAATATGTTTGACAGCTATCCACGTTATATGTCAAACACCGACGTGTCGACTTTGATGTGACCTACGTAAATACTTCGAGTTATTCGAGGTACGACAAAACCAAAAATAATGAATAATGAAGGAATTAGCATCGACCATGCTTTTACTTCGAGACAACCGTAAGTTCGACAAATCAAAGTTCGACACAGCGGTGTGTGGCTGTAAGTCATTTCCACCTTCAATGTCGACTGGTGAACAATGCGTTATCAACGGTTATTCATGACTATCCAAAGCGTGCATCCCGTTGGTATAATTACTTGAGCCAACTGTTGCCAACTTGAGCCAACTGTGTCATCTCATGGAAGTCCCTTTATTACCATTCAGATCGTAGTCTCGGGGGTCTATAGGATCAAACATGACATTACAGAGCGGTGAAGACGGTGAAGAGTACACGGGTCTTTACTCTCAACACGGCGTTAGTGTAGCATAATGAGTTGGAATCCTGTGCGGATGGCATGCAAACCCACTACGTGTAACGGCCAGTCTAACATTCGTATTTAGACGGATAAACAAGGTTTAGCCCTGTAAACTAGCTCAACGTGATTGGGGAATGGTTTTGTGACAGAAGGTTTACAAATATGGAGAGAGACAGGTAATAAACTGTCAATCACTCTCCGGTTGTTAATGGTGTTGTTAATGCACTTCTTTGTCAGGTCATCCAGGTATGAAATGTTCCCTTTAAAACCACGTGTACAATTTAACACATAAAAGCCATTTGAAATCAAGTGCTTCAAGCAATTGACAGCGTTTTAGTGGTACGGTGTTACGATTGCACGGTATTATAAATTCAGATTAAACCTACGGTAATCTTCTACGTCGGGTTTAACAAATGTGGACAAAAGGTGTTTGATTATTATGTTAGACATAATGGCTTCAATAAAAGCGTCAAAACCCTTTCCATAATCATAAGAAATCGCTGCTAAAAGCAGGTTCCGTTCTATTATTCCGACCATATCGTGTTTCAATGAATCATTATTAGATGGGTGCTCCAGCTGGTGTTCCATGTGCACCAGATGTTCGCGAAGCAGTGACCGTACACATGCAAAGGCAAGGCAAGTGTTCATCTGAACAGACACGGGAACATGATCGTGGCAAGAAAAAATTGGGATTTGAATAGGACATGAATTTGGTCACAATTTGGAAATGTCCTCAGACAACCTTTCAAAAGCTTTTCTTACATGTAGGTCTAGAATGATGTAACACTGAACAAACAACTTTGAGTGAGTGAGTGAGTATGGTTTTACGCCGCATTAACAATATTCCAGCAAAATCACGGCGGGGGACACCAGAAATGGGCTTGAATCGAACCCGGGTCTTCGGCGTGTCGATCGAACGCTTTAACCACTTGGCTACACGACCGCCCTTTGAGAATTCACGTGTTGTGAAGTAGTGCTGCACTGAACAAATACTATAACCTTTTTTTAATACAAGCCATATTTTGTACAAACACTATCAAATACTCCTCCCCAACGGAAACATCCATATATTGAGGTTTAAGTTCGCTGGAACAAGACATCGTTGATATTCAACTGGGATAGCTTGATGCAAGCAATTGAACCACGTATCGTTTTTCTGGCGCACAATAGTTACACAGCCTATCAGTTGTCGACAATGATTTTGATTTAGTGAGTAATTATGCCTCCTATATTCCCTAGTGAATGTTTTGCTGCTAGCACTAGTTTCTTAGCAGGCGCAGCACGCGGCAGAACATAAATTCCAATCTGTCTTTTGCTACCCTGGCTCACTGATATTTTCCCCTCAACCAATTTTCGCTACCGCTGAGTTTATTCATCCATTACGTGAACGCATCATATGAAAGTAGGTGTTTATTGACTAATTTCATCTTTTCCTACGATGATAATAGTCCAAGCTTTATTTGGTGAAGACTGTTTGCTTTGAACCTTGAAATCAGCTACTTTTAAGGACTCAAATGTATTTTTCTCTGGTTAATCCTCCGTATACGCCATGTCTATTAAGTGTAATGCTTTCTCTTTTCGTCAACTTCATTGTAATGAAATATTTTTCCTTCTCCTCTATGATAGCCCCCGGCCTTACATGTCAGTGGTTACGCTCAAATAGTTTGGATTAAAACATTCACTGAACATTTATTTGAATTCAGTCCGTACGACTTCAAACGATTCTACTTTCTTTGTGGGAGAAACTTCATTATCTTATTCGAACACCCTGGAAAATAGACATATCCCTATCCATTTCATTTGATCCCCACCACTGGAGATTGTTTCCTATTTTATTCTTGAAGCACTGCTGATCCTAGCCAGGCTGTGTGTTATTTCAGTCTACATTGGAGTACGTTTCTTAAAATCGTTACGTTAAAAGATTACGGTTTATAAGATACTCCACAACTCAAAATAACTATTCTGAGGTTTTAAATACATCTTCGACCGCGATGAACAGCGAAGGTTCTCACACTTATTCATCATATCTTGTTCCATTATAAGTGAATTTAATTCTTGTGTTGACCAGATCTTTTAAGCGTTCATATATCACTCCCGGTAAGACCCGTGAAGATCCAGGGTAGAATAGGCCTTCAGCAACCCATGCTTGCCGTAAAAGGCGATTATGCTTGTCGACTAACGGGATCGGATGGTCAGATTCGCTGACTTGGTTGATGCATGTAATTGTATCCCAATTGCGTGGATCGATGCCCATGATGTCAATTACTGATTTTCAGTTGTCCTTTCATACACTTTTCGCCCAATGGAATCTGTTTCGTCGCATTATCGTGAATTGTATTCTCTGGTGACGTTTTATATGATATGTATATATGGTATTCTATACACATGCTCATATGGGGTAAAAACAGACTTGTTAGACAGTTGGTGAACTTTTAGAATAGTTTAAGACTTTACAAATCACACTTTTTATATTAGTATTAATTTATCAAATCAGCAGTTTTGAAATTAAATGTAAAGCAAAACTAAAACAAGCATGACCCTTGAAATGGAACGCGCATACGCACACACAAACACTGAAGTGTACACATGGGCTATACAAGTAAGAATTTGAAATAATGTTAACCTTGAAGCTAATAACGTTATACAGACTGTGCAGAGGGTAAACCGATATGACATTAACACATTTCATATCTCATCACAGAATGGACGCCGCTTCATAATATATACGAAATCGTAACATTAACACTTCTCTCCCAAGAGGACAAGGATTTGCTAAAGCTTATATCAAGAACATAACTAACATCGTAGTTGACATACGTTGTGAATACCAAAGGTCATACAAGCATAACCTGGTTTGAATCAAGCAAAGTGTTACACAGATTGACTGTGTATGGAATCGTACTGGAATCGCACTTCTCGACACCGTCATTATTAGGTGGTATTTAAGAGGACGGCCTTCTTGATCAAGGGAAGGGATAGTGATTTGTTACCGGAGTGTGATCATCCACCACCTAACGACATCGTCGACGGTGACCACTTATCCTGGGGCGTTGTTGATCTCAAGAATCAGCTACGAAAGCACGCCAAGTGATGAGAAGTCGGACAAATGCGCCTTGGGTGACTATGATGTCTCTAATAGGTCAGAATGTCAAAACACAGTCGCCTAGCCTGGTCTAATAACTACATTCACCACGGGAGTCTTCTGAGTCTACATGTATAGCGCGTGGTCACGATTGAAATGGTTTCTGTGGATATGCATTTGACAATGTACTTGGCACAAGGTTTATATCGATCAGATATTCCCAGCATCTACAAATTAAAATCATATCTTTCCAAACTCATCTCTTTCATATACAGACGTGTTACGTCAAATACCGAGACGACACGGTAAACAAACAGAACCTAGATTATTAAGAAATATATTTATCTTTTTTTCCACTCATCTGAATCTGTTATTGAATTAACCATATACACATTTACCACCCTTCAAACACAACGTCCAATGTCAATATTAATTCTGTAACGCCATAACCATGAACGTCAAAGTATTTACATCCATAAAACAGAAAAACCCAAAGCCCTGTATGAGACAGGATTATGAATCTGTCAAAGATATTTATAATATTAATAGTTTATTACGATGTCTTCTGGTACACATTATACCGGAGCTGTCTAGCAAGAGAGTGTTCCAATGGAAATAGTTCACAAGTCAATCTGTTCTGTTTTTGTGAAAAGCCGTTTTTTAGCAATATTCCAGCCATAAAGACGGCGGTCTGTAAATAATCGCGTCTGGACCATACAATCGAGTGATTGACATAATGATCCTCACCGTTAGTACTGGACTTTGAAGGTATGAAATCAACCAAATCACCGAGTCTGACCACCCGATCCATTTAGTCGCTTCTTACAACAAGCATAGGTTGTTGGGTATCTTTGTCCTTGACCACGGGTGTATCGCCAAACTGAACTACAGTAAACTACGGTTATAACGAACTCAAAGGGACTACTAATTTTAGTTCGTTATAACCGTAGTTCGTTATAAGTACATATACAGCATGACTACAGCAAGTAGTCGGGACCAAAAAGAAAGTTCGTTATATCCGTCAGTTCGTTATAAGCGTGTTCGTTATAACCGTAGTTTACTCTAGTGCAATCTAATATCATAACATATAAATCCAATCTTCAAGCGTACAATGTTGGTTATTAAACAAATGAATACAGTGCCTTTTAGATAAATCTGACTGAGGATATCCCCAACACATTTTGCATAGTAAACATATGCACACGAATAAAAGCGACAAAACCATTTCCATCACCATACGATCAGACAAATCCGAGCATGTGTTTATGATCTCTTGCAAATTATGATGATACCAGTTGTTCGCGAAACAAAATATCCTGCCCCTACGATGGCCATCCAATGACACTTCGCAAGACAGCAGAAACTGAAGGGGAAACGTGAGGAGAAGTGTCAACAACTGCTGACAAACAAACAATACTTAGGACGTTTTTATAAAAGGAACGTTTAATCGGCATATGGTTATCGTTTTTAAACACTGAAAGATAGATATTGTTAATTCTGAGGGGTAGTTAACAAATGTGTCTTGTGAAATAGAATGGACAGTAAACACCTGTGGACAACCATAAGAATTTTTATTGACAACAAAGGGTGTTCACAATTAGGAGATGAACGTACTGCTTTTTCTATGTAGAGCTAGGTTACATGTACCTGTAGATTTAACGATGCTAAATTGAATTTGGAGCCGAACGCGCAGCTTGTGGTTTCCAATGATAAATTTAGGGCGGTTAAATCTACAGGTAACGTAATTGTACATTCAAAACACACAGAATGTCAAGTGTTTTGAGTGGGTTGTCGATCAGAATTTACGAATCACTGCACAACAGCCTTTAAACAAAACGTGGCGATCTATATGTTCAAGCAGTTTGTTTACACGGTAATACTTCACACAAACTTTGACAGGCACTGAAAGCATGTAACACGGCGTCTTCGTAAGCCTAACATGAGGCGGGCACCCCTATAGAAAACTAAGCAAGCCTTGCAAACATTTCGTTCTTCATCGGACGTCACTAGTATGACGTCATATCGCTCACAGTCGTATTTAGAAAAGCGCTAAATAGCAAGCTCTCTGTTGTCAAAAAACTTGAAATACATTCTCTTAGCAGGTTTCTATCGTGTTTTCTGCACTAATTGTATTGCCACACATCCTTTGAATATTGAAGTTACCGCAACTTTGCATCTTGTGTCCAATTATTGTACATATAATTATTTAAATATGCCTACCGACAATGACTGTAAAAGAAGAACTATTCTAAAAATATTCTAATAGCGTCCGCGGTGATGCGGCCGTCAAATCGGCTTTTTCAGAGGGGGTTTATTGTGATTTGATACCTCTGATTGACCACTTAAAATCGAGTATTGTCCAAATTCATTGTAGAATACACAATAATATGTCTTCTGCCCACAATGTGCAATGCAAAAGGAATACAAGGGTCCATTTACAGTATGTTTGATCATTATTGAGACAATACCATTGGCTGGCTTACTCACCAATGATGAACTGTTATCAAAACAAGAAACTTAACAAACAACTATTGGGATCAGGTGTCCAACAACAAATGGAATGCAACCCTGTTGAAACGAAGGTGCACAAGAACTACTTCAACTCGCCTTTTCTTTTGAAGAACCTATCTCTCATTCTTTCGACGTAAGACGCCCCAAACACCCCCAAGCATAAATCATAGCAGACACATACTTGTTAACTTGTTAACTTTCAGACTTGTTAACACTGGTAATTTCCGAGGGCTTTACACAGTTCCTACTTAAACACGCCCTTTATTCTGATGAACCTATCACTCATTCTTTCGACGTAAGACGCCCCAAACACCCCCAAGCATAAATCATAGCAGACACATACTTGTTAACTTGTTAAATTTTAGACTTGTTTACACTGGTAATTTCCGTGGGCTTTAAACAGTTCCTACTAAAACACGCCCTTTATTCTGATGAACATATCTCCCATTCTTTCGACGTAAGACGTCCCAAACAGCCCTAAGCATTAATAATAGCAGACACATACTTGTTAACTTGTTAACTTGTTAACTTTCAGACATGTTAACACTGGTAATTTCCGAAGGCTTTGAACAGTTCCTGCTTAAACACGCCCTTTATTCTGATGAACCTCTCATTCTTTTGACGTAAGAAACACCCCCACCCCCCACCCCTAACAACTCTAAGCATAAATAATAGTAAACGAACACTTTTTAACTTGCAGACTTGGTAGCACTTGGACTATATTTTTGCTGATCAAAAATATTCAAAACTTAAACTTGGTTATTAAAGTATATCTATTTGAAAGAAGATGATGTTTTTATTTGAATTATACTAATGAAAGTTTATCAGCGAAAACCAAGATGCTTCCACCTTAATTCCAAGATATCTTAATTTTCTGTATGTTTTACTCGTTTATGCTTATGTACAAGTGCATCCTGTGTAAGAGATAACGCGAGGAAATTACGGAAAGAATTTTATCTTCTAAGCTGGCATATTATCCTACCTAAATTAGCATAACTACGACTGGAACATAAATTGATTATACACTTCTTATTGGCTCATTAAAGGGATATAGTGTAGTCGGGTTACATAATTGGGAGATGTATATTCCATGAGTCTTGTTCCTGTCTGAAGTCTGAAGCTCTCACCCACACATCACTTACTCCGTTTGTCGAGTTTGCCGTCCCACTTGAAAGAATATGACCTCTAGTAAGTATTTACATGTAGAGTGGTGATTTGGCACTTAAGCTACTTGCTGTGGAGGAGGGGCTTTGCATGATCACACACCTTGTTCATTCTGCCTGTTTAACAAGCTGTTATGTAGTCAAGCTGCTAGCTGCTCCCGTTCACTGATTCTCTCTATGCCCGTGCAGAGTGACGCAAGTGTTATTCAGCATCATGCATCTGCTTCCTCTAATCTGTGTGAAGAGAGGATAACTAACTTAGACATCGCTTAGAACGTGCACTGGAAAGTTTGAAATTGATGTCTGATGTGACAAAATAAATAGATGGCGATCTGGAGCTATTATGCGCTAACAAAAACTTTACGTTGGACTCAAAGAAGTGCTAAGGAAATTATTTTCACTAGAAAATCTTTCTTGATTTTTCTATTTTAATATAATACAGATATACAGTATCAATACGGTCAGTGACGTATGAACCCAATGAAGTTCTTTGAAAAATTATATATGCTTAGATCAATGATGATTTCTATGGACATTATGGAACAGGTAACTTTGGAAAGAGTGACCTTTCGCGATCTATCTATACTGTAAGAATGGATTCAGGGACCATCAACAGCTACAATGACAATTGTTTTGGAGTGCAATAACCATCTAAGATTCTCTTCTGGGTGGTTAATCTGAAAAGACCGACCATGAGGATAATCTATGTGGACCATATGAGAGGGGCATTTACAACATGGAGGCACATATACTCAACAACAAAAGTTCCTGTGACACCAATCTTTTAGTGTATTTTTCAAACAAGTTAAGTTTGGTTTTCAGTATTGTAGTACATGTATGGAATCAAGGCACAACAACGCTTCTGCTACAGAGAAGCATGCATTCCATGCAAAAGTTGACTTTTATGCAAGCCCCATGCATTTCATTACCCAAGAATGGGTATAAAACATGTGCGTTAACGGGTTCCATATGCATTGTTTAGCATCGTGCTGACAACAACCATCCAGAAAAACAACAAAATTACGCAATTATTCAACATTACGAAATGCCACGCCTGTCCGAAAATAAGCGTCTGCGAGCCATTGGTATGCCTGAAGCATGGTCGAGTCAACGTGATGTTGCAAGACAATTTAACGGCCACAGAAACACCATTTGGTGTTTATGGCAACGTTGGCAACAGACGAATGCAGTCAGAGACCATCCTCGGAGTGGCAGGCCACGCGTAACCAATAATCGACAAGACAACTGGATTCGAACAACACACCTACGAAATCGATTCCAGCCAGCAACAGTGACTGCGAGAAGCATCCCTGGCCTTCGACAAATATCTTAACAAACCGTACGTCATCGCCTCAGATGAGCAGGGATTGTCGCCAGAAGACCCCCCAGACGTCCCATTTTGACAGGAAACCACCGTCAAGCACGTCTACAGTGGTGCAGACAGCAGTGGGGACAAGTTCTATTCACTGACGAGTCTCGTTTAACACCTCAGCCACAGCGATGGACGGATTCGAGTGTACCGACGTCGAGGTGAACGTTACGTCATTGTGTCACGGAAGAAGATCTGTCGAAGAGGGCACTTGCTATTTCGTTTTTGCATGAACGCATATTGTATTTCACAGACAACTGGGACTCCCAACTACCGCTTGTTTGATCATCTTCTACCCGTTACGGTTACCATACATCTAAACCACTGTTACTGATACATTCCTGGTGGGTAATCCGTGTATACAATCATTTCATTTCGCTGAGACCCACCCTGCCGTGCAGTGATCAAAAGTAATATTGCCCTGTGTGATTAAGCCAATGGACAAAGGACCTTGACATCTGATTCAATTATTATTGAATTTGAAATATACTTGTTTTTAAAACTATGTAATAAATTAGTTATTGACCACAATTCGAGCAATTTCATGTTTTATGGGCCCCAATAAATGATATTGCACTCATGAATGGTCAATAATTGATCATGGTTGCCTCGTTGGCCATGTTTAAAAGGGTTCTGCATCCTATAAGTATCCGTACTGGGATGTTCCATAAAGTGAGTGAGTGAGTTGTGTTAAACGCCACTTTTAATAGTACTCCAGTTATATCATGGCGTGTCAGCTTAACGTGGGAGGAAAGCTCGAACTGGTGCAGGTCTCAGACGTTAAACACATACCTGAGGGACGGATGTGGTGCTAACAAACCTAGATACGCAATCGGAGCGATCCGGGATTCGAACCCACAATACTGGATTTCTGTCATGCCCAAGAGAAGCAACTCTGCACAGTGAATTGCGGCCACCTGTGCCTCTTCGTCCATAAACACGTGTATGTACATGTAGTGTTTATGGTTTAAATACCATGTGGTGGCCAAAATACGCAAAAACTATATGAATACAAGCTTCAGTGGACAAATTAAGGTTGGATAGGAAATAGAAGTATATAACAACATTAGAACCTGTGCAGTGTTGATTTTCCTAATGAAGGTATAGATGCACAGCTTTTAGATTCCAAGTCATTTTGACACGTTTATGTACCGCCTATTATCCAAACACACACCGACTGAACTGAGCTTACATGATAGGGATTGCTGTGTAGGCTGCACTTGAAGAGGGCGCATTCATTATTAATGTCAGTTGAAATGATTTACCTTCAAATAGTTTCTCAGTTTCCGCAATTTTTATCTTAAACTAAACATTTAAGTGTGTATTTATTCACTTGATATTGTATACCTCTCGTTGAGCCAAAAAAAACATTTTATGCCTGAGGAATAAATTTCAATGAATTTCAAACTCATATGTATTAAACTATTGTGAGACAATCCGGAGTGATCACTCTGCTTAGAATCATTTCTTAACCATGTGTTGCTCCTTCTACAACTGCCATTCCGCCGAAAAGTTTAAATGGACTGCACTAAGGCAAATATCATTAAGCCATTGATCCTATTCATTAAGTAAACGGTCTGAGAGGACAAGTATTCCCTTGACAACAATTGAGTTACTATGTAGCTTTCCAAGATTTAAATTCGATGATAAAAGATGCACTATGTATTTGAATAAATGTCAAGGAAAGGTTAATGCAGACAAGGCAGACAATGTAAGCAACGTGACTGTAGTGCACACATGCTTCGGGGAATTCATACCATTAACCTTTTCGTTTAACTTGATAAAACTCCCGCAAAGCAAAAACAACTGTTATCTGTAAAACGTTGGGATGTTAACATGCAAAAATTCATACACTTAGGCACACATAACATCACATACATTCAACGCTATGAAAACGGTATGTAAAAAAGTGCCATATATTCTTTATTATCTCTACCAACATGATAACAATCATGTTTAAAGCAATGGCGCCACGTTTCATGGCAAGATGAACGTTAAGGAGGCAACAACTTTACCACAACGCTGGCAGTGCATTTCTCAGAACACGATGTGAGTGATAACGTTTCACTTTTTAATTAACGTCTACCTGTTCATGGTCATACAGGTAGAGAAGAAATCATTCTTTCCTCTAACGAAGCCAGGGAATGAACAGAAGGTGTATCGACAGTGAGGGACAAAACTGATGGATGTGCCATCACAAGGACAACTACTTTTTCCCGCAAATTGATTGTTATTTTTAACGCTGTAGAAATACGATAAATCCTGGTTGAAATTATCAGCGCTCTGACTGACATCGGTTGTATTTGAAGTAATGCTTTATTACTTTCCTTTGTGTTTATACAATTTCACTATATTTGTACAGTTTTGTCATTCAAAGGGTCATATTGTGAAACTAACTATCCAGTTGAAAGGACACAAAAAATGACACATATTGAATATCTAAATATTGTAAGAAAGTGTTATTTCGTTCATATGAAATTACACCAAATGCAACAGATATCACATTGAAACATGAAAATTGTAAAGCATATGGTACCAACAGCCAAATGAACAAGTTTCTGGCAAGTTTTAATTTGATCATTCCTAATGTCGGTGAAGTCGTACATAAATCACTTACGTATGCATTTGTTGTCGACTTCCAAATTATATTACATGCAGCTCAGTATATTCTTGCTTTGTTCCACAAATAATTATTATTATGCTTGGTATAATTCTATTCATATTTCTATACAAAGATGTTCTTGATGTTTGATGTTTTCAAATGAATATATCTACATCGTAGAAGAAACAGATTCAGCATTGCATTATTAAGACTACACATTTTGAAATAGTTAGATTTTCCAATGGCAACAATAGCCGGTGCCGAAGTGTCCGTATATGGAAACACAGCTATCGTAGCAGGTGGCTTTTCTCAAGGCAGCTGATGTTGTCACATGATGTGAATGTTTCCTCTGCTAATCATACCCCCCAGTAGCTTCCTGTTAGTCTGCCAACATTCCTTGGACACTAGCCTTAGTCTCGTTGTGATGGACAAGATTTAATTACGTTTTCTTGACACAATATAGAATTCACATATTCAGGCAAAAATTCGATTATCTAATTGACAATTTGATAAATTGAAAACTCTATTTCAACAGACTTCCACCCGATTGGCGTCGGCAAAGAAAACTATGTGGACCCTTTCTTCAAGTTTTTCGAGATCATTAGCAAGTTCTGTGTGCGTAGTTTATTAAACTAATCTTAGATAACTTGGTTACGTGGCATGAACACATGAACCTCTCAGAGTAGCGCAGTTGGAACACTACTGGTGCCAACCAAGGAACGTTTCAAAGGGATCTATTTCAGGCTTCCCGAAAACCTATACTTAACTATTAATCTGGCTGTTGCACTATTACCCCTCAGCAAACACATGTGTGGAACGTCTGTGTTTTTAGTACGTTAATTGAGCATACACTCTTCAACTCACCTGGGAAAAGAGAGAAAGGATTAACGGAGCAAATTGGAAACCATGCACTTATTAGAGTAATTATATAAAGGAACAACGTTACGTTTTCTCGTTATCAAGATCTTATGTCCATAAAAGCTATACCTTATTTACAGGAAAATGAAATATTATTTGTGATGGATATGAAAACATGAAAACTAGTCATTGTTAATTATTAGTTTTCCTATAAGAACCCCACATATAGTCGATCGATATATTACACATTTCATCCTGACATTTATCAGCTACATATTCATGAGTTTAATGACTATTTGCTCCAAAGGATTACTGACATTGGTTTGACGTCGCTTTGACAATTGTTTCAGTTATATCACGGCAACATTTGTGATTTTTTTTTGAAATTATGCAAGGTCGTAGACGTCTACCACTGTAGTAATACCGACCAGCAAAATCTGGTACGGTTAAGGGACGCATCGCTGGGTGCACTCGTCTATCCTTCAACGTGTTGGGTTCGCATATGACATATCTTACCAATAAATAAAAACGACATAACTCTTTCCATATTCATGAGAAATCTCTGCCAGAACCGATTCCGACTATAGCATGAGCACGTGTTTATGAATCATTATCAAATAGTGATGAAACCAGATGTTGATGAAAAGGTTAGTGTATCCCGTCCCACCGGTGGCACCCGTAACAAACACATGCAAACGCAAGTCAATTTGTCACCTGAAAATACACGGAAACTTATGGTACAAGCTACAATTGGGAATTGCATCGGACATCATTATATATTAAGAAATAAAAACGTCTTCTTGAAAACGTTCAGATAGAATGGGTACTGCAGAGCATGGAGCCATAATATGAATGGTGAATGTTCCTCTGCTAAAGGATAAGCTGAGTGTCCGAAGAAGCTTTAATGGCAAAGAGCAGTTCCATCAGGTATGTAGAATTCCCCTTGTAAGAAACCATACTGACGAAGGCAGATGGTCCACTGCAGTACCGTCCTTGAGTTGATGACATCTATACCATCATCACTCGACACATTCGTGATGGACGTCCCACAGAGGATAAATTAACTCGTTGTATCAACGTTCATTGACGCCAAACAACGAACAATACGTCAACGTGAAACGCCAACATTAGTTTTAAGTAATGAAAAGGTACTGACTGTTTGAGTGAACGCGGTTCATTTGTCATTACTTGGGAATGTATAATGTCTCACTTCTTGAACAATAAGTGTGGAATTGAGCTATTAATTGTCTCTAAAATGTGCTCTAAATTACGGTTTGATACAAATTTGGAGCAGTTTAGAATAGATTGGCTGAGTTAATTCTTAGAGAAAAAGAAGTAAATTAAGCGTGCTGATGTGAATTATACTAAAGTTCACCTGACACGTCGTTTTTCACACACAAACTTAAACTATGAATTGAAGTTGTTTTATGCAATCGAATATTGCAGCAGTCCGTGTTAATTTGATCTTTGTTACTTTTTCCCAAGTCGAAAAGAAGCATTTCACTCATGGAAGGGCCTAAAAACTTCTACTCAGCCAACGAAATTACAAAGTAATACATCACGTTTGTGGAAGAGCATCCTGATTACACCATTAAACAATCAATCTATTATTTCACCAAATCACAAATGTAACGGCTTACATTGGCATAATATGTAGCCGTTTCAACAATTGTGCTGGAGGTGGGCTCAATGGCTACAGTCATTAAGATGAGATTCAAAAATTATTTAAGATTCTCTAGTTATCTGTAGTATGCATCGAGCTACGACAACTTATTATCCAAGCATTATTACGTTCAATCAGTTATCGGGGTGTCGAATTCAGACGCCGGTGCCATGGGAGTATTTGTTTCTTGTTTGTTTCTTGTTTAACGCCGTGCTCAGCAGTATTCTAGCTTTATGACGGAGGCCTCTAAATAATCGAATCTGGACCAGAAAAAACAGAGATTGATATAATGATCAAGGATCGACACCTTCGGGGTACAATGACACGCAATCAACCAAGAAACTCCTTGATTTGGAACCACATCAGGACATTGCACCTTACACCTCATTTATTAATCCAGTAATTGTCGAATCTAGACGATTGTGCTAAGAACGGTACCATCCAGAATAACAGAGTTTCAATATATACAGGTGGCAAAAAGGAAACACATATTGCACATATCTATATTGCAGAGTGTTATTTTCTGCTGCACTGAAAATGCTTCATATCACTGAGTAAATTGAGTTACTGACCATCGCGGAATAATATTCCCTTTCAAACCACTCCCTTACGTTTTTCCATCAGTATATATTTACACAATAACACTTAAAATACCTACACTGATTAGCAAAACATACAACGAAGGTGCAAACCTTGTAAATCCTCAACGCAAGGCGTTTTTACATACAGTAAATTAGCATCTGTCATTTTGCACTTTGCAAGTGATACCCAATTGGGAATATATTAAGCTTATACTGACAGTACTGTTGGTGTATATTGCAATTACAAGGATCAAAACATAACGTTTCCTGTAAAAGTGGCATTCTGACAGTTTGATTGCAGACCAGCATGATCGTCGAGTCCGCCCTGACAACATTATAGTTGAAGCCAGAGAGGCCACATCATATAGATTTCTTGTTCAAGTGCAGGCAATTTGCCATTGAAATCTTCAAAATCCAACCCCTCTGGTATCTTCTGGAAAAGAGTCAAGAACCATTCAACACCATTCCATGAACATATAAATGAGTTTATATTTGCGCCCTTCAAAATCGCGGGAAATACCACGTTGCTACGTATATTCCCAGGGCAGAAAAATATGAATAAAACATCAATACCGATCCTACCAGACTTTGCAGTTTAGAGTAAATAACTTAACAGATAAGCATCAGCAAACGCGAAAGAACCAGTCTGGTACTGCTGGCATAAAATGCTGTGTTGCGGGAGGCAGATGGTGTCCCCTCCGCTCTCTGTACCGTGGTAGTCATGAGGGATTTCTCAACATTTCATTATTTCAGTTTTTTAAGATATTTATTCGGATGTGAAAAGTGTAAAAGTTAAATGTAGCATAACGATATGCTTACCATATGTTACGGAGTTCATATCGGATTAGTATTTTTATGCAACAATAATGGTTCGAAACCTCTGTACCGTGCGAAAGTCTAATTGGAAAAATAGTGTTTTCAACATCATCAGGATCCGGATGTAGTCACATTTTTAATTACGTTTAACTTGTCATGACAATACACAGTCACCATATGTTGTTTTCACAACAGCGTGCAGCGTGCAGCATATGCTTCATTAGCACGGTATATATTTAGTATAAAACACTGACCTCCAAATGAAACGCAAATCTCACAAAATATTAATGCAAGATGGTGATGAAACAGGATTAATAAAGCAATTAAAGAAAGGTCGAACTGCACATTTTGCAGAATCCCCGTTCTAGGGGAGTATCTATTCGGGCATTATTCATATATTTTTTCTACAAATGAGTTTTATGGAATACTCTTGAGCACGCGTGACAACTCTGATCATATAATCGATGCAGTGAACAACAGCACAAACAGATGCTCTTTGCACTTGAATGAAACGATAATACATTCTATTGAAAGTAGTATTGTAACAGAATTCGATTTAAATTATCACAACATTCTGTAACATTCGAAAACTAAATTAACTACATAAATGCAATCTACTGTTTGACCTTGGTATTCTGGAGGAGATAGTGTAATCAAATGATTAAATCGTTAGCTCGTCACACCTAAGATTCGGGTTCGATTCCCAACATGGTTCAACAGGGGGAAGCCGACTCTCGATATCCATCGCTTTTATACTTCTAAATGTAGATTAAATGGCGAAAACCATACACACCCTTGGCTCTGCTGTCTGCAGACACCCAAGAAGCATGTGATTATAAGGAAGTGTCGTTCCGACAAATTCTTTTCCCTAATCCGGACCTGGTACTCAACAAGCCAGCGCGCCATCCGTTGGACCACAGGGATTTCCATTAATTGATAATAGCTGCATTACCACAGGAATATGGATATGAAAAAAAGTTGGATTGAGTTCCTAATGACTTAATTATGATTTATGATCTGAATGACTGATGTATTAAGTACTGTGTACATGAGAAGGCGTTGGATGTGTAATGAATTAGCTCCATTCCTTCTCCTTGGGGAGTTTAGAACAACGAGCGCGAATGCTAACAAACTGGCCTTTGCTTTGATGTATTTGTACACAGTGATAAACATTACTTGGCAACTTGCACGAAAGACAAATGCCTGCTTCCAAGCAATCATACAATTCTGTTGGAAGTAATGCTGAGTAATCTCATCCCGTGGCAATTAGGCCCACCAAATTCCCAATTGCTTAACCCGCATGATGACTACATTATAGCTTCCCAACCCCAAAGCTGTCCAAATGGTCTGCCACATATGATTGATAGGTTCCAACCTCTGTGACCATCCTGATCTTCAGCAGTCCGCTGTCCTTACTACCCAAAGAGCAAACATTCTGCTTCTGCAGTCCCCATCGTTGGTCCAGGGCTATATAATGCCAGAGCTTGGTTGATGAGCGCTGCCAGAGGCAAGAAAACCTAATGGTAACCAAACAATGCAATCCGGCACTTGAGGTGATCTCGAGCGTCCGAGTGATTACCGAGTGCGATGATGCTGCGGCCGTAATGTCTGTGGCTCTTGTCAGGCTATTGGCTGAGACTCTGGCTCATCTGGGAGTCAACTACATGACACTGAGGCATTACCATGGCCATGTTGTAAGGCAGCAAGTACATGATGTTGGTTTAAGCAGCTCCTTCTGCTTAACATCCTTTCGTAAAAAATATCTTTAGTTACCAGTTCGCTATATCTTTAAAATAGTTCATTATTTCAAAGTGAAAATAAGGGAAGGTAACACAAAATGACACGTTTAGGATCCTGAGAAAAAATGAATGTCGTGAAGGATTGATAAATATATGGCATATAATTAACCATCAACATTCTATGATATTTATGTGATGACAAACTACGTATATATGTCGAGTCCCGTAAAGTGGTCATAACAAAAAAGACAGCCATACGGGGGTTGCCAACGTGATGGACATCTTGGAGGATGTATTCACGGATCAAAACCTTCCACCCTCCTTCCACTGTTGCAAATTACCGGTCCATATATTACGGCTAAGTCTATACGTCAATGCAGTAACAATTATGTCTAGCATTTAGAATTCAATACGTTCCAGTGAAGCACGGGTGTAATGGATGATATGCTGTTTTGAGCAGTGATGGACGCCCATCATGTCTTGAGATTTTATTTTTGGATGAGTGCATGGCTACAAACTAATACGTCTAAGCCTTTAATTTAGTAATGTAGCAAAATAACCTCCAAAAATGAAACATCTTACATCCTGTCAGATGACATGTAGAGATGACATGTAGGTATTGTTTTCAAACTCGTTTTACATACAATTAATACATTGACTGATACAGAATCACTCGGAAGAAATAGAAAAGAAGGCGGGTTTACTTACTCACACTGAATAAACCTGCTTTCATATATCGCAATATGGTTTTGATTCTGGTAGATATAGATGTCTCATCTACATGACGATAAGACTTTTGCTTAAAAGAGGCTGTGAAATGTTGTTTTCATCATAAGATAAGGATTAAACTTCTCGTCCCCCAGCATAAACAATGTACTTATTTCATACTATATTTTTACGAAAGCACATTCAAAGAGCAGTTGTGATATGGTTTGAATTGAGCCATGAGTCCTGCCCTTGATACTATATAGACTATGAAGTATACGAGATGTGTATCCTCGGAATGTTAAACGCAAACGTTTTCTGAATTTTGCAGGTGACATTAATACTGATAACATTATCAGGGAGGTATATTAGTGGCGTACTTGGTCCTTGTGCCATTAGTATAATGGCTCAACATTAAACCGAACGTAGGAGTTCTTATCGTATTTGTTTGTATATTTTACGACACTGAATGTAGTGTCTGAAGAATCTGGAAAGTGGCAGAAACTGAAACTGGTGATGTGTTTGGCCGACGTTAATACACGCTTAGTGTTTACCGGTCTCCTTCCACAACTGGAATAGCCTCCGAGGTAGGTTCCCACTCACAGTGATTGGATTATCTCGGAATGATGGTGGCTTTAGCGGCCTCCCACAATACGCATGTTGGTTATTTGCGATCCTTGCATCTGACGTTTATAAGAGTGTGCCGAGATTGTCGCCAACGTCGTCTTACGAGGATCCCAGTTATGACTTCATCACTGTCACCTGACATACGCCAGCTAGCACGTGGTAGATATTTTATTCTTCTGGAAGTCGAGGCTGAACCATTGCGTCTTCTGAGAAAGAACTAATTGAAAACTATTGCGTCTGCGGTAAGACTTATGGCATCGCTTGAGGTAGACGTATTGTTGTTGTCAATTCCTTGGCAATACGCCGTCTGCAGTGTTTCTAAAAGCAATCGTTCGTTCGACCGACAATTCCACTGAGTTTCTTGACCTCCTTAAGTGCCTCGCCTCGAATGTCAGGATAAGGATTCTTTACGCAGCATGTTATCAACTGGGTTTCTCAATACGCTGACATGGGGCATGAGTGCCCCAGACGTTTACGGCGCAGCAATTCGCTGTGCAGAGTTGTTTCCCTTGGGCATGCCAGAAACCTGTGATCGTGTGTTTGAATACCGATTTGATCATGTCAGCATCATATGCGTGGTCGAGGGTTTCACCAAAGAAGTAAATGTATATATAACACCTGCATCCATTCTAGCTTTCCTCCCACATAATAATAAAAGAAACCAAACCCTTTTAATATTCATAAGAAATGTCTGCCCAAAACAGCGTGGATTGTACATGTACGCTTCCGACTGTATCATAAGGATATGTTTATGAATCACTGCTAAATAATGATGATACCAGGTGTTCGCGAGCCCTGACCTTCTGATATAATTGAAATACTGTTTCAAGCGGCGTTAAACCAATCTCACCCACTCACTGTAATATCATTCTGACAACTCTAACATTTTCACAAAATATTATTCAATTATTTTGTTTGTGGATCATAGCGGTATAGCTGGCATGTTTTCTGCCTAATGGCACTATTTGGCAACGTTAGATATCTTCAGAAGGAGGAAATGATAACATTAAGACAAGACCTGAAGGCATCTGTGATTTCGTTAAAGCGTGAAGGTTTGGTCTTTGTAACATGCAATGGTGTAACGTCGTTTATAACATATTGTGATGGCCAGCTTAGTTTAACAAAAGAAACCAGTCACCACAGAAGACAGTAACATCATCTGCAATCTTCTACATCAACAAGCTCCATCTGAATTTGGGATCCGTGTCCAGAATTGGCTACAAAGAACAAAGCTTGTAGGTTCGGGTAATTACAATGAAAGTGGCACCGGTTCAGTGTTTGTTGACGAGAAGCATTACTCATACAGAAATGGATCTGTCTGTCAACTTATTTGCAGGCGTGATACAGCGGTTAACGGCGTAAAACAAAATCCATTAAGATCGATCTTAAAATGTGTTTTTTAAGAATTTCCCTACTGAAAGATTCAATACATTTCTGACCAGCTTAGAGTAGGTCCCGAGCATATATTGCTTGTCGTAAGAGCTGATAAAACTGGATCTTCGACATGGCGAGGTTAGTTGATTTGGTGGATTGTGTGCCATCTTGCCCCATCAGCATCGGATTGTGTTCATAATACCAACACCCGGTTTTCCTGTCCACTTATGATTAATTACATGCCGTCGTGATAGAACTGCAATATTACTGACTGAACCGATATGCATGTTTCATGCCCAGAAATTATCAGTGCTTCTATCAAGACAAAAAGTCGAAATGTAAAGCAGACCTGAAAGCCTCAGGACAGTCATTGCCAATATATGTGCCTATATATTCGCCTATATATGCCTATATATCTGGCCTTGCGTTATAATGATAACCATTTCGCCTTATTACATCTTATCACAGTTATGTTTTAAATTACATACAGTAAACTCCGGTTATAACGAACTCAAAGGGGCTACTCATTTTAGTTCGTTATAACCGTAGTTCGTTATAAGCATATATACAGCATAACTACAGCAAATAGTCGAGACCCAAAAGTAAGTTCGTTGTATCCTTCAGTTCGTTTTAAGCGTGTTCGTTTTAACCGTAGACTACTGTATGTTTTGATTCCAATGTTTACAGTTTAATGGAAACGAACTGGCTCTGTACATAACACCAAAGGACATGTCGTTACAAGAAAGTAACCTGTTACAAACGAAACATCTCGTAAATTTATATTTTTAAAGTTAAATTCAAGTGTACCATGACTTCCTTTTTGCAACATTCCGTACGATAACTTCGTTTATAGTGAAACACGTGTTGGCTTTTTGATAAGTTCGATACTAATGGGATAATTGGAAGCAGCCATCCGATCAATGAAAGAAATAATATTTAACATTATCAAACACTTCAAACAAATTGAATCGCCTTTTAGTTTAACGGTGGGTTTTAACCTTGCAAAGGGTCGAATAATATGTATAATCAATAACGTGCCACGTTTTGTCATGACTGTTTTGCAGGCAAGGGTTTAGTACCGAGTTCATTCATGTGATAGTGAATGGCAGCCACGATTTCAATCATGTATATCTCAAAAGGTATTGACTGGGAATTGGGGTAGAAAAAGACAGAAATATAACGGCAATGGGACCTAGACGCCAATGGGGTTGTTAAATCCAGACTGTTTGGTACAAATATTGAACTTGAAGGTTGTGAGTTCTACTCGAAATGTAATCGACATTTGTGAACATTCTATACAGAATTGCACTGAATATGTCTTAATATCAGGAGAATATTATTGTTTGTTTGTTGGTGTTAAACGCCGCAATCAGCAATATTCAAACGATATGACACGTCTGTAAATAATCAAGTCTGAACCAGACAATCCAGTGATTGATATTATGAGCAACGATCCACGTCGTCGGGGTAGAATAACACGCATTCAATCAAGTCACCGTCCCTGACCCTACGATCCCTTAAGTCACCTCTTACGACCAGCATAGGGTGCTGGGGATATATTACAACCCGAATGAATGACTATGGTTTTAGTCCGCTCTTAGCAATATTCCAGCAATATCATGGCGGACCAGAAATGGGCTTCTTACATTGTATCCATGTCGGGAATCGAACCCGGGTCTTCGGCGTAACGAGCGAACGCTTTAACCACTAGGCTCCCCGACCGCCCCTATTCCAACCCGAAACCCCTAGGTGCTGATCTGTGTAGCTTGTAAATGTGTTTCATTTGTAATTCTCTTTGTGGAAGATATATTTTCTTAGTTAGCTTTTGACATTTTATCAATACTTCATAAATTTGTTCCGATGTATGGGCGGTCGGGTGTCCCTGTTGTGTACGGCCGCAATTTGCTGTGCACAGTTGCATCCCTTAGACGTGTCAGAATCCTGTTATGGTGGGTTTGAAATCTCTGATTCGCACTGGATTATGATTCTTGGTTTGTCACCGACATCCCGTGCTCGTGGGTATTAGTAAAGTGGTAAACGTCTAAAACCTAAAACTAAATGTGTTTCCTCTCACATTAAGCTGACACGCCATCAATTATCTCACTACATGAACTGCAAATGATTCTGATTTCATCACAACATGGGGTCTCACTCACGAGCATATGATCGCCTAATTTTTATGTATCGTTATCATTAAGCCTTAATTGCAAATGCTATTATACATAGCATTTCACAAGAACTGAGTACTTGAGGTCAAGCGATCTGTCACAATTCATCATCGCAATGGCAAACCCTTGAAGGAGTTGACGCCAGATCAGAGACACGTTATTCCCCTGTCTCTGGACATTTGTATGAAGTGGATATGTGATGCGTGCATTGAAATATGATGGATCCCTCAATGAGTGACATGCGGAAGCAGACAGTATCACGACTGGCGCAACAGCGAGTGATAATATCCCCTTTCCACGTCACGCGATGACGATTTCATCATATTTCAATGCGCATATGTAATCATTATATACCAATAAAATGCACAGAAGATAGTAATTCCACATACAAATCGCCTTTCGCATTGAAGTTTGAATTTAAACTGTCCCGATTGAAAGAACTTTGACTGCGCTATCAATATAAAGCCACGGTTTTTCATGCCGATTTATCTGAAAAACTTACATTCGGCAATATTATCTAAATATAACGCAGAATTTCACTTTCATATTTTACGGAATTTTACCTGTACAATTAATAATAGGATCATTTACTGAGAAATAACAAACATCAACGCATCTAACCTTGTCCTTGATGACACATATTGATTGTTGAACGCGATACATGTAGGCTGCTTTTATTTCAGCACTTTTAAATTCATAAGCATTTCGACAAGACAACCACTCGATGAAGTGATGGACATGCCATCATAAAGTTTGTTTTATAATGGATAAACATTTTCAGATAATCCAATATATAAAACGAAGTGTTCCAACATTTACCTTGTGTACTGATGTTCATGTACACAAATCTGATATAGTTATTGTGGCGTTATGTCACTTTTCTATCACAGTGAGTGAGTGAGTGAGTGAGTGAGTGAGTGAGTGAGTGAGTGAGTGAGTTGGGTTTAACTCCGTTTTTAACAGTATTCCAGTTATATCGCGGCGCGTCAGCTTAATGTGGAAGGAAAGCCCGAAGTGATGCAGGTCTCAGACGTTAACCACTTCGGTGAAACAAACGAGCACGGGTATGGTGCTGACAAACCTAGAAACATAATCGGGGCGAACCGGGATTCGAACCCACAATCATAGGTTTCTGGCGTGCCCAAGGGACGCAACTCTGCACAGCGAATCGCGGCGCCTTAGACGACTAGGACACCCGTGCCCCCCCCCCCCCCCCCCCCCCCCCTTTTCTATCACAGAATATCCTGCATCTCACAGTATATAACAACCAACATACTTAATATACACACCAAAGGGTACATCCGCCATTAAAAATTACAGCTTCACTCCACTTTGAAAAAAAATCGTCATTCTCAATGATTGGATCAGAGAGAGCACTTTACTTTGAATTGTTTTTGATGTCGTAATTGAGATTTCTTTTTGTTTGGTGAACTATATAGTGACCTCCATCTTCACGCAATGAGCGAGGATTGTGAGTAACTAGTCAGTGAGTGAACATGATTTCCCTGTTTTATACGACTCTTTACAGCATTCAAGGCCTCATGAGGCTTCAAAAGGTTTTATGGCAGACATGTGGCAAATTCGACGCATCAGTGACAAAATCGAACCCACGATCAATAGCTTCTGCCACGCCCTAGGAAAGGAACTCTACACAGCGACTTGCGACGCCTTTGACGACTGGGCCACCCATTCTTTCCATCAGCACAGAGAGGCTCGCCGCGACAAGCTGCTAGATTACTGATGCGGCGTTGAACAATAATCAATCACTTAGCGTATAGAGCAGACCACTGCATATAGAGATAGCATGCTGCGAGGGGAATTCTTGTCCTGGCATCCGAGGTATGGCGCATTTAAGAAGGTCAAGAAACTCAGTGGAATGGTCGGCCGAATGAACGATTGCTTTTAGGAACACTGCAGACGACGTATTGCCAAGAAATCGACAACAGCAAAACGTCTACTTCAAGCGATGGCATAAGTCCTTTCGCAGACGCAATAGTTTTCAATTTAGTTCTTTTCCTGGAAGAGGCAATGGTTCAGCCTTGACTTCCAGAAGAATAAAATAACTACCACGTGCGTTCCTAAAATATCTTTTATCATTAAGAAAATGTACTCCAAATTTCATGGTACATGGGGAACTTGGAAGACTTCATCTTTCAAACACCGTCAAAATGTGAATGATATGTTTTTGAAAAAAAATTACTTTCCGGGAAATCATCTAAATTATCCTTTCTTGTATACAAGTTGTTATTTAATGACGACCTATTTGGAAAATGTAAACATAAATGGATTACATGTATCAAACGAACTTTTGTTGAACTTGGACGTAGCAACATTTGGTTTTCACAAAGTTTCAAAAATAACTCATACATAAAACATCTAGTCCATGAAAAAATAAATGACATTAACCTACAGTGTTGAACCAGTGCAAGGGATAATTATAAGTCTTCAAAAGGCACAATGTATAGTACTATCAAAAATGATTCCCTAAATTTTGAATATTATTAAGAAATACTGCAGGAAAACGCGTGGCGAGTCTTACTTAAGATCAGAACTTGTTATCATAATCTACGTCTTGAAACTGGGAGATGGAGAAAAACCTTTAACTGAAAAGAAATGCCAGCTGTGCAAATTATCTGACATAGGTGATGAATTTCATTATTTGTTTATTTGTCCATCTTTAGAAAACGAAAGAAAACATTTTTCACACAGATTCTACTACATTAAACCCAATATGCATAAAATGAATTTACTTTTCAATAATTCACGACTAGGAACATTGAGAAAACTGTCCAAATTCTGTAAAATCATCATGTTATTGTTTAAACCTATCAAGTGACTCTCTCTCTCTCTCTCTTTTTGAATTGCACATATATTGCTACCATAGTAAATCTGTATAAATATGCATGCACGCTCGGCCAAGATGTTTTTGTATATATTCTATATTTATATGTATATGTATTATGTTGTTGAAATAATTTTGTACCTCTGATGCCGCTGATAGCGGCCTGAGCGTAAATAAAGTTCAGTTCAGTTCAGCTAGCTGGCGTATGTCAGGTGACAGTGATGAAGTCATAACTGGGATTCCCCTAAGTACACGTTAGCTACAATCTCAGCACACTCATATAAACGTCAGATGCAAGGATCGCAAATAACCAACATGCGTATTGTGGGAGGCCGCTAAAGCCACCATCATTCCAAGAAAATCCAATCACTCCGAGTGGAAACCTTCCTCGGAGGTTTTCCCAGTTGTGGACGGGGACCGGTAAACACTAAGCGTGTATTAATGTCAGCCAAACACATCTTCAGTTTCAGTTTCTGCCACTTTCCAGATACTCTCAGACACTACATTCAGTGCCGTAAAAATAAACAAACAAATTCGATAAGAACACCTACGTTAGGTTTAATGCTGATCCATTATACTAATGGCCCAAGGGACATGTACCGTCACTAATATACCTCCCTCCGAGTGCCATCAGCATCAATGTCTCCTACAAACTTCAGAAACCGTTACGGTTGAACATTCCTCCTATACTATATTAGACGCTGGCTGTCCACCTGGAGAGCATACTCGGGGGAGAACTCATGACCCAATTCATAATCCGGCTACAGCGAGGAATTTATAACAGCAAAACAAGAACACCAATCACGGCAAATCAGGAATTCGAATCCGCGATCATCGCCACGACCAAGGGGCAAATATCTGCTCAGCGAATAGTGAGGCCTGAGACAAATGGGCAACACCGGATGTTTCAAGTATTGTGGATCTCTCTCTTCTTCCTCGAACATCACCTCGAGCATCGAAATGTCATCTGACACGCCACGATACAGCTGAACTTACATTTGAAAACATTCCCAAAGCTTTTTTTGTCATGGCTTGTTTTATGTATTATCACGGTATCGTGTTGTAGTTTGCCCTCGTAATGGCGATACGTCCAGTTCCTCCAGAAGCCATACCTCCATCCCCTCTGTCCTTTATAACCCCCATCCTTCATCCTATGTATCTCAATCCTTTCCTGTCTTGCAGAACCGATGGTTCAGCTTTGTATTCAGGCCTCAATAGCCCCGCAATCTTTTTACGTGAATGTCAGTAAGGTTCCTATTGAGTGTTTTTAGAAGGACCAGTGAAGAAGATAGATGGCTCAATTTCCTACCGCGGTTTTACACTGACTGTACGGTTTTTGTAATTACTGAAGACATC
The DNA here is from genome assembly GCF_023055435.1 of Haliotis rufescens. Classification (NCBI taxonomy): domain Eukaryota; kingdom Metazoa; phylum Mollusca; class Gastropoda; order Lepetellida; family Haliotidae; genus Haliotis; species Haliotis rufescens. The sequence continues at coordinate 9,112,140 of NW_025963791.1, read as the reverse complement.
AACCAAGTTTCAATGTTTAGTCTACAGACGTACACACAAAAGTGCTCTGAAATAGATTTAACAGTGTATCATCAATTCGATGAAATGATGTTTTTTTTACAAATGCCAAAATAATCAATTAGATTTTCTTTAAACGGTTGTTTAAAAATAATTTGGAATACACTTGCAGACAACGATTCTCGAGGCATGAACTTAAACATTACAAAAATGCATTCCTTTCAAACTTGCAACGTGGTAAACAATGTTTACAACAGTTCAACCCAGTTTGCGTTGACAATGTTAGACCGGAAATCCATCATTGTGGCCGATTTACTATTGAGACGTAAACACGCAAATAACGCCATAAATACCCACGATTCGTTAATCCGGACATTTTGCGCACATGGCTTTCTCACTTGGAACAACACTGTCCGGATTAAAGGGGTTAACTATATGTGCCAACGGACGAACAGTAAATCTGGAATCCGTCAATTCTGACGATATCACTTGGATTGGAAATTGGTCGCCTCAGACTGGATTAACAGGGTCGCGCTGTATTTACTGAATTATCAGTCTTATTTCGTACGATATAGTTCCTCCGCCTCGTACCATTTGGTTAGCTTAAATGCAGAATAACAGACACTAGCAACTGTGATTCGTTTGAAGGGCTGGGACAGATTCTAAAAATTAAACCTTAACGTGCTTTTCAACAAAACAAATGTTACCGCATATAAATTTTATGATTGGTGTAGTTATGGTTCGATATATATTTTTTTCATAATAATAAGAACAACAACATTCCTCCCTCACCTTTACATGGATGACCTTGAACGTATTGTCAATGGAGGATCCACACTAGAAAACAGATTATCATTGTCGAGTCCTTTTCTAATGAAATCGGCATGTCCTTTGTACTCGATAAATGCAACACGTGGCAAGGTAGAAGAGGGTGAGGTGAGGTGAAATGGGGTTTAACGTCGCGTCCAAGATTATTGCACTTATATAGCGACGTGCATGCACGTATATGTGTGTGTGTGGCTGCTTGTACTAGTCCGGACTGATGCCGATTTATAGTGCTAGCTCACTGAGATACCATGCCGCAGTTTAACATGAATACCCCACTCAGACACAGTATACTGACTCCGAGCCGACCAGTCCTTGTTTTAGCCCCTTAATGCCGAGCGCCAGACAGGGTAACAACAAGTACAATCTTTTAACGTCTTTTTGTATGACGCGGCCCGGGATCGAACCCTGGACCTTCCGCTCTCCGGGCGGACGCTCTACCACAAGACCACGGGGGCGGTCAGGTAGAAGAGGGAGGATCAGTCAATTTACTTTGGGGAGGAGTAATTGACCATCTCGTTGAAGTTCAGGCATATACGGTTTTAGGTATGCAGGTTAGGGACAAACTGCAGAATCCCTTCGGGCAGAGTACAAAATATTTATTCTGTATCCGTCCTTTCGTATTCTTTTGGTGTTGTTGTTTTGGACGAAACAAGACATTCAAGGGATTGACACTCTCACACTAAGAATCATGTCAGACAATAGATCTCACCACCCTCGTTGTTCCCTCAATCGTTATTTTACCTATTATAATGGGAGGGCGTAGATTGATTAACGTGTATGCTCTTCATGATAGAATAATTGTATATTGCACTTTTGCAAACATTAATTTGTCTGATGATCCTCTTGTGAAGCATGTCAAGACTCATGATGAAAACAAGGCATTCCACAGTTTCCTTTAACCTGCCAAGGATGTGGGACATAAGCTCAATGTCAGTGTTGATGCCCACCTTTGGCACAAACGCAATATCCTAAGCCACATGATGGAGTGGCTCCCTCCTTTTATTACCGTCTTCGCTATGCTTGTGGTTTTGTCACAGAGGTCCATCCATGGTACGACCCAGAATATTTAGAGGATGTCATGGAAAATACATAAATAACATCAATTCTTTGCCCGTACACAGCCTCAGACCTATCCAGGCCAACAAACCTGTCCTCTTTGATAAATCCAATGAAATCATTTATATCATTGATTTGTCTATCCCTTTTGACACTAAAGTGATTGACAAGATTCAGGAAAAACATGGCACACATGCTTGCCTCGCTTTCGAAATGTCACGCTTGCATCCCAAATACCAAGTCGTCCGACTCCTTCTAATCTGTTGACTGACATTGGGAGAGTACCCGGGGTTTTGCCAGGAATACAGCCCTTCTGACAATCTGGGTATTGCAGAAAGCTGCAGTGTTGGGGGGTCTTCATATTCTCCGAAACATCCTGGGAGGGTTTGAATAGGCAGCGCTTCCTGGGAGAAGTCCCATTAGCTGTCTGGGTTGCCTGTGGAGTGAGCTGGGCCCTGAGATAATGATGAGCCTAACCAGCCTGTCTGTGCCAGGATCACCCAAACCCTCTTTGCTGCATTTATTTATTTTGTTCTGTAAATAAGAAGAAGAAGAAACGACGACGAAACCCTTTCCATAATATGATCATGGGGTCCAATGTATGATTCCGACTTTGATGGTTGGTTGGTTGGTTTGTTGTTTAACGCCGCACTCAGCAATATTCCAGCTATATGACGGCGGTCTGTAAATAATCGCGTCTGGACCAGACAATCCAGTGATTGATATCATGAGCATCGATCCACGCAATTGGCATATGGATGACATGCATCAACCAAGTCAGCGAGCCTGACCACCCGATCCCGTTAGTCGCATTTTACGACAAGCATAGTCACCTTTTACGGCAAGCATGGGTTGCTGAAGACCTTTTCTACCCCGGAATCTTCACGGGTCAATTGGACTTTGAATGAGTGATGATACCCGGCGTTCGCGAAAATGTGAGAGCATCCTCCCTCACCGGAACCAAACTCATTCACTCACTCACTTATGGGTGTGATTATACGACAGCGTCAGTCACTGGTCAAACGAAATGACGTTACTTTGGACGACACCATCATCAAACAATGATTTCGCTCGTGCAATATTGCCTCTGTAGGTTAGTCCCTTACCCCGCAAGCATCGATTCTCATATTCCGCTTGATTATGAATCTTTGTCCGTTGTACTGTTCCCATGGTTTCAAATCCAAGCACAAACATCTACGACCAGCGTCAATTTGGGGTTTCTTCCACTGTTGGCTGACAGGCCGTGTTATAACTAAAGTGCAATGCGATGTTTATCACATCTCACTCACGTACTATCCATCGAATAATTAGAACCCATATTTGAAGAGACAAACCACCTGATATTCGTTGTGAATGACCACATTACGTACAGGTAGTTTAACGTGACATGTTGAATTAAAACCGTCAATGTCTCAGCGATATGCATGCTCCTGTTTTGGTCACATAAAAGAGACACGCCTTATTCCAAACAGAATTCCAATTCAGTACAGTACAAAGACTAGGCATTCAACATACATATTGTGACAGAAAATTGCCTGATCAGGTCATTGACATCGACAATGAATTATTAATCGAGAATTCCCTTGCCTTCGTTTCAGAATATTGAGTTCCCTTGTAAACTTAGTTTATTTATTTTGTTCTGTAAAGAAGAAACGACGACGAAACTATTTCCATAATATGATCATAGGGGTCAATTGTATGATTCCGACTATGAAAAAGTGATGATACCTGGTGTTCGCGAAAATGTAAGTGCATCCTCCCTCACCGGAACCAAACTCATTCACTCACTCACTTCGTTACTACTCACTCACTCAGAATAATAAGTTCCCTTGTAAACTCAGTTTACATTGCGTTACACACGGGCACCAAAGGAAATCGAAACACCACCTAAATACAAATATTTCTCTATTGCTTGCAGAGGTAGCACATGAATGGTTCATATTTGAAATGTAGTTATGAATTATAAATAAATGATTTAGGACTGAGCACGTGGAGCTATGTAAACCTACTCATCTTGTTGTAGTGAGTGAGTTGGGTTTAAAACCGCTTACCAGTATTGCAGTTATAGAACGTGTCGGTTTAATGTGGGAGGAAAACACGAAGTGATGCAGGTATTAAACGTTTACCATTTTGGTGAATGCCACGAAACCCATAATCGGGGCGAAGCGGGATTGAAATCCACGATTATAGGGCTCTGGCGTGACCAAGGCACGTAACACTTCACAGCGAATTGCGACCCCCCCCCCCCCCCCCCCCCCCCCCCCCCTCATCGTATAAGTATATTTTAAGGAAGATATAAGGAAATAACAACGTTTCATTTCCCCGAGACTGTTAAATACCGACTGGATGTCTACATTAACGGAAATTGTACGCACAATTCCACTTGGGTGTTTCACGAATCGTCCACACAGATAACGAATAGTTCGTTCCAAGATCATTTTACACCAAAGAATGTAATTAAAACCCTTTTTATTTTCGCAAACAGTTTCAGTTTCCTTTTGCTGTGCATATACATAATGCCCTGCTTAACCAACTCCTTACATCAACAACATTGACAGATAAAAACGTTTTGTAAAGTATCATGGTCTTTCAAATAAACACGTTTTGACCAAAGCAATCATTCATGCACGAAGATGAAGTTATAACGTCAGTTATATTTTCACACAGCAATACATAATGTTGAATTTACAGCAAAACCGTCTTCAAAGCAGTTTCTTCTAAGCCCAATTCGAGCTTTTCCTGAAAACGCACTGAATCAAGTCGAAATTGATCGAGTTAAAAACAGCGACAATATTCTATTTGATTTTAATTGGGCGTTGTGATATGTGACGTGATAGTGGAAACTGACGTTGCCAACAAATGTTGTCCTTCCCCCATTGATGCCCCTTGTGCTTGTGTGCCCCATGGAAGCGATCAAACTTCAAACAGAAAGAGTTTTCGAATGTGCTTTTGAATCGATATTGCTGTTCATATCACGTAAAATTGATTAATTTTGTGATAAAATGCGCAATTATCCATATCAGATCCAGACAGACACTGATTAGTATTTCAAATCTGTAAATATAAGCCGCATCGGAATTTGTTTCCATATGGTAATTCTGTGATGAATTTATTTTCTATTGCTATTTTGATGCACTTTTCATATGCTCTGACGCATAATGGGTTGATATCTTCTTTCCCTTCTATGCACCAGCATGTAAAGATGTCTTTTCAACCACAAACAAACTCAGACTTCATTTGACCTTCAAAAGTTTGTTTTATAGTATGCATATACTGCTACACTACTGTGAAGAAGTTCCCACCAGCAACCCCTCTCTTTTACAAAGCGACCATAGCGCTACGATTGTAACTCAATGTTACAGTATAATAACATGTATAAATAACTGAATACAAAATCCCTCGATCACAAGCAATCAAAGGTTCTACGAATGTAAGTCGAATGTTAAAGTACATTTAACATTTTAGGACAAGAATAAATAGCATTTTAGGACAAGAACAAATAACATTTTAGGACAAGAAAAATAACAATTTAAACCAGAAAATGACATTCTAGTACAAGAACAAACAATTTTGTTAAGACAAGAACAAATAACAGTTTTGGGCCAAGAACAAATAACGTTCTAAGACAAGAACAAATGACATTTTTGACCAGAACAAATAACTTTTCAGGACTGTTTATTGTTGTGTGCATGCACACAACTACAGATGCATCGAACTCCAGTGGATTGTTGATAATAGACCCTGTTGACAACATGTATACCCACAACACGGTTGCAGACAGTGATTTATCCAGAGATGACTGTTCATTAGTAGCAAATTCTCATCACACAATTTCTCATTTTATACATCCCGTTTTCCCTGATCGTAGAAAAAACATTTAAAATGTGTATGATTAGTGTATGGAATTCTCTATTTGTACAGATGCCATACATCCCATGACTGAACTCACTGTGAAATTTAAGACATAACACCAGACGGGTTGTTTTCCCATAACACTGCTGAGATTACAAAAAGTAACACAATACACCACTATTTGCTCAACCTATCGCCTTGTTGATCAATCTACATATGTAATTTGAACTACAATTCAGAAACCAGCAAGTCCTGTCCGAAGTGTCGCCGTTCATGACACAGTGTTTCATACTTTACAGTGGCACGGAATGCAAAAAGGCAACATGCTGCCTCGACAAAATTGATGGAATAATGAGCCTAGCAGGCTAGCTGGAAGACTAGCACTGGGGAATTGGAGGCAGCAGTCACTCTGCTGTACGGAGTGCAAGCCTCCACGTGTATATTCTCTGCATATCAAAGGAGCACACACTGTAAGTAACACTCTTCTTTATCTCCTGGGGCCATTTAGACATATATTATATGTAACTGCACACTAAATATATTTGATCTGCACATCTGTATGCTACAGCTATGATGTCAGTTCAAATGTACACGTTGTGTGATCTGCATAACTGTTCATTATATGCGACCAGTCATGCATTGAAACACACTACATTTGATCTATGCAATGTAGATCATATATATGTAAGCTATACTCTTATACACTAAATGTGATCTATATTACTTGTATGCACTTATACGCTACAGATGATACGAACATATACTCTGTATGGAAGCTACACGTTTGTTAATTGTGCACTGAGTGTGATCTATACAATTATATCGTGTGTGATTGGTACTTTATTATGACCGTCAAGAGTATTGCGTGGTCTGTACATCTATGCAATTATATGGATGGAATGTGTTCGAATAGAATATTAGGACGATACGTACATTTTCACGTATATACATAATACTATTATTTTATTGTAAACATGTTTATATTATGAATAAGTAAAGCTAGAAACATGCTGCTACGACACATAATAAAAACTACGACGCATACTCAATGGAATGATATACGAAAGTGCTCAGCTAACGTTTCACTATACTGCATACAAATATATCTGTCGGCGTATATGCATATGCAAACATCTTGTGGTGTCGGATGCATAGTACGCAGAAAGAGTTCCTGGTATTTCCTGGTACGCATTGGTAGTTTGTCAGAGGTTATCTCGCACGTATCCACTTTACATGTTCCTGGGGTTAGGGAAAGTTGTTGAAGGTAGGGTAGCACTGAAAACCAACATGTGGTCATGAAGAGCGTTCAGTCGACATGTATGCAAATATATACATAGCACATGTACAACGTTAAAGGCGTCTATGGTAACCAGAGCAGACTGTTGGTCGATATTCCATCTCATATGATATCACATACGTAGATGAATATTTGCGTCATGCACCACTTAGCCCAAACATAGAGTGAACAGTTAAATAGTCAGACTTGTGCATGGATGACATATCTTTTCAGTGGTGCGTTAAGTGATTGCACATCATGATCCAAGGTGCACAATGATGCACAAGGTTCCACTAAGCTGCACTGGGTTTCCCGTCGCAGCTAATGTTGTTGTGCACAGGCATAATATTTTCTACGAATGGATAAATGTAACTGAAGAAACAATAACTATATGTTTGCATATATTTACTAAACCGTTTGTATACGATTTGTGAACAATTCAGTCGTCAACAAGTCTCGGTGTAATAAAATGTTCCTGCTGATGAGAAATCAATTACCAGACCCTGAAGCGTTTACCAATTCATTATCCTTAAAAAGCAGAGGTTGTTAAGAGATCAACACATCGCACAAGTCAGTGGTAAGTCAAAGAGACTCATAACGAGTACGAGAGAAGCAAAGGGGCTCCCTAATGGTAACATTATCATAAGCTCTGTGCCGTGTTAATAGGAACTCTCCTGGCGGGTACGTTATGACGAAGATGTTCTGTTCTTGTTGTTTTGTAGACATCAGCTGTTACTATTGTAACAGCAGTAATAGCTTTGTTAGCTATTGATTACTTTCTCTTCCATTCTTACACCTATCGACCCCACTAAATAGTTGATGGATTTCATTTCATATCGTTTCTAATTCTATATCCAATGTCACACCTAAGGAACCTACATGATGGACGGGAAAATGTATTAACAGGTTCATTAACTCACAGAAATGAGAATATTGGAAATGCAGTATATCCCTAATTTCCATTCATGTGTTTAGTGGACGAGGTGAGGAAATATAATAGGAAGGATGTCCATAGGGTGTCTTCAAAACTATTTTACTAAATGGTTGTTGAGTGTAATAGCATAAGGTTCGTGACATCTAGTTCAACGTAATTGACCATACTTTACACTTCGTGTCAGCTTCTCGCAGGGAAGTTCCTGTGATAGAGAATATATACCCTAAAACATCTCCCATTTCTCTTTACCGGCATCCGGTTAAGACAGATAATGGTTGTTATTTATGTATTTGAATAACCGAAAAGTGGAAATGGCGTGTCATTCATTCCGTTGTTATGCTCATGCCATGTGCTGAGCTATGAAATTCGAACCAATATTTTTCTAGGAAGCATAAATTGTTGACTTTGCAGACAAAGGACACATTACATTATGCGAGTTATGGGATATGAGTTACGCCGATGTGAGCAGAGTTCAAGCAATACTATTTTATCAGTGTGAAGAATCGAACCCCAGTGTCAATTCGCTGAGCACTTCAGTCACAAGGCTATCCCATCTCTCCAAAACATGCATTTAAAAGAAGTGTACAGTGTACCTCTTATCGATGGATTAATTTGTATGTTTTCAGTAGATGACGATGAGGAAAATAAGCAAAACATCTTAAGGACTAGAGAGAAAGTGAAATAACAAATATAATTAAATTTTGTAATTCCATCAATATAATAACGTCTTTGAATGACATTTAGAAGTAATACGCCTAAGAGAGAGACTTTTCGTATGTCAACTTCTTTATTATGAGAAACACAACGTTTCGGAGTACATACTTACAGCTTAATCTTTCCCCTGATGAAGGAGTAAGCGTATACTCCGAAACGTTGGGCTTCTCATAATAAAGAAGTTGACATCCGTAAATTCTCTCTTTTATCAATATTTTTTTTCTTCTATTCCATTGTCTATGTGAGTGACGTGGTTTTGTTAAAAAACTACAACTGTGATTTCCATAACCTGATACATATCGTTAAGTCGACCGAAAATGAAAACTGATAACTTCCCACCAAATTGTATTTTATTTTCTTAATTCGGAATAGACATTATTGTTTAATTAGCATCATCTATGGCATCACCAATACGCATAAACAATACCAGAATGTGACAAGAATCTCACCCTTTTCTCTTTTCTGAACTCCCGTGTTAGTTTTGTCTAAATATACACCCTACCCTACTCAAATTTCTCTGTAGGTTGCAATTGTTTATTGTATCTGACATGGCAAGATAATCGTAAACACATGTTGCATAGCTAGGGTACGCTTGAATGTATGTTTCACCATGTGCCCTTCAGATGGCCAGACATTCTGCCTATGGACGTCCATAGTATGGATGGCTACCACCCTCACCTGACACCCATTAACCCGTTATGGCAAATTTCACATTATCAACACAATTTAGGAGTGGTACGTGCATTTCAGAGCAAATGGTCATGAATAGCGATATCTGGAGATTAAATTCTCTCAGCATCATCAACTGGGATGTTTCATAGTTGTGTTATCTTCCTTAATACATGATCTGTTTACAGTTCTTGTGTGTAACTTGGTGAAAACTGCAACACGGCATGACCACGATAAGCATTAATTGTCTTTACTGACTCAATCCCGATGCACGTTTCAACATCAAAGCCAGAAGGCACCCACAAGGCAGGGTGTATCCTTATCGATGTAAATATTTATAACCTGGCGTCACTGGGGGTCAGAGCAAGCGCGCTGGATTGCTGAAGCCTGGTATTCTGTGGAGATAAGAACATGCATCAATTTCCTAACAGTTGTTCCATTAGGAAAACAAGTGTTACATATCGATACAATTTATACTGCCGCTTTGACTTGTGCGCGTCGCCGTGAACATATATCAAAATTCATTCAGAATATATATCCCCGAGAGTGATGGAGGCTTTCTGATATGCACGTGCTACTGTTAAGGTCACGGTGATTGATTTATCTGGGGCTATAGTTTTATTATGTCACATGCGATAGATCAAGGTTGAATATGCACATAGGGATACGTAAACATAGATGGAGAAAGGAGTGAAGCTTCTGTGTTGACACTTGATATACATCAATGTCAAACGTAAGACAGGACGATTTATCAATAGCAATCCTTTAATAGCATAAGCGGTTCTACCGATGTCCACATTGACGTACAAGCTTAATTGAACCAAATCATACTGGACCTAAGTACCTTTCGAAGGCAAGAGGGGGTACCGGTGACCCAGTCGTCTAAAGCGAGCTATTCTCTGCGAGTTGCGACCCTTGGACATACCAGAAACCTATGATTGTGGGTTCGAATCGCGGTTCGCCCTGATAATGTTTCTAGGTTTGTCAGCATCTTACCCGTATTCTTAGGTTTCACGAAATTGGTAAACGTCTGGACCCTGCATCATGATGACGTCGGGCTTTCCAGCCACATTAAGCTGACATGCCGTGATATTGCTGCTATACTGTTCAAAGCGGTGTTAAACCAAACTCACTCACTCACTCGCTCACTTACTCAAAGATATGATCAGATAACTGGTTCATACATGATATACGGACGCGTAAGTGCATTATCGCCTTTTTAATAAGGATTGATACTGTATCATAATATTTTATTATTATATAGCATTCAGCCACATTCATACATGGGTTCTTGCTGCAGTTTGTCTCCAAATGTACGAGGCCAGAGGGGCATTTTGAAACAACGCCAGAATATATCTTTCCTTCCCTTACTGACCTAGTTTCAAATGTATTTCAACACTGACATAAGCTGAGTGGCTCCAAGAAAAAACATGTTTTCCAACTTTTCTAAATTTTTCGAATCTTGTGTCGGCAGGCCCCTTAGCCGTTGTAATACAAAACGTCTTAAATATCTTGAAGTACGTCACATTCACTGGTATCGTGAACAGAGTCACGCAACAGTTTTTTCAACAACTCTTGTAATGTATGAGACTGGGGCTGACATCTCGAGGTCAGGTAGTTGGAACACATCCCATTTTCATGTGGCATTGCAATGCGAGTAAATAGATGTGAGTACATTGTATTCACATTAAAGGTTGCATTTTCGAATATTAGGATTATTCGTTTGCTTACATGACATTTGATAATAATGCCAGGTGTAATATAATTTCCATATAACGTTATTAAGTGTCAATAGTTGTTACTCATATTTCATAATGACACTTAATCGCCACTTAGGAACCACTAAGAATGCACATTTAGTGGTCATTAATGATTTCAAGTGAATATATTTTACATTGAGGTGATGATACTCTTTTAGAGAATGTTTCAAAATAGATCCCCTATTAGCTTACTCTTGAAGTAATTGGAAGATCGCATATCTTTGATTAAGTACAATATTGTGACACAAGTACTTCCCAGGGAGCTGAGATGTCATTTAAGAACACTCTGATCTTTTGACCGGCGATATAGAAATGTACTCAAGGTATTATTATTATTATTATTATTATTATTAATTATTATTATTATATACAGATTAAAATAAAGAAATGTAGCAAAGCGGGTTTGGGTGATCCTAGCATAGTCAGGCTGGTTAGGCTCATCATCAGCTCAGGGCTCTTGCCACCTCTACACGCAGCCAGAGACAGCGAATGGGACTTCTCCCAGGAAGCGCTGCCTAGTCAAAGCCACCCAGAATTATTCGGAGAATGTGAAGACTCCCAAACACTGCATTCTTCTGCATTACAAGGATTGTCAGAAGGATTGTATTCCTGGCAACACACCCGGGTTCTCTCCCAATGTCAGTCAACAGATTAGAAGGTACCAAACCTAAGTTACAGAGAACAATATATAGTAGTCAGACAACTGACTTTTGAGGCTGTACATGGGCCTATTCCAAAGGATTTGTATTTATAATTTTCCATGACGCCCTCTACATATTATTATTATTATTATTATTATTATTATTATTATTATTATTATTACGAACAAATGGGTAATCTAGCCAAGAGTCGGCTATCTAACAGTCGTCACCAACCAGTTTCAGTATTAATGCAGCGTACAACATTTAGTTGCTCTCTTTTACATCGAAAATTCAGTACAAAACACATAAGAAGTAACACGGGAAAAGTGCTACTGACGTGTAAATTAACATTCCCTACTGTTTACCACTGTAACTGTCAGGTATCAAATGCCTTGTTCAAGTATTGAGCGACGTAAACTTGAAACTGTCGTATATAATTTCCCTCGAAACGATTTGGCACTAACTGTTTATTGGCCATGATACCCCAGGTGCACCTGATGCACATGATTATATAACATGCGTAAACAGAACATTCTCAGACAAATTACACTTTGTCATCTTCTCATTTGTTATATATTTATACACGCAAGACAAACTAATTACGTCTGGAAAACGATGTTTCTATTTATATTCTTATGTAAACAGTTTGGACAATTTATATGTATGTAATTCATAAAGGTTCCCTTCGCTAATACATCAGGGCCTATCGAATCCTGAATGTATATTCAGAGACCCGACCTTTAATGTCGCTTTCGATTCTCCAATTCCCTGGGCTCGATATTTTCAATTTCAGTTTCTATAGTCAAATGTTTTCCATAGTTATCCAGGCCCCCGAACCATTTCCATCTATAATGGACATGTTTATTACGTGGGGAGCGTCGCTGTCTTTCCTGCACCACACTGATATATGTACATTCCGCAAAGTCTGTCGAAGTTAACGAATTTTGGGATTGATAGACTTACCAATTTTACTCCTTGGCGAATGAATCATGATGGAACTTATCCAAATCAACAACTTGTCTCAAACGTGATTTAATAATTGACAAGACAATAATGTTTGAATATAAGCAAAGTCAGCAGACTCCAACATGCTGCGAGATATACATCATGAAAACGTCAAACCTTTAGTGGTACTCTTCACTCGAGACTCTGTCTCTGGCTCCCGTGACTCCAGGTTATAAATATTTACATAGATAAGGATGCTAAGGAATGGGGGTTTTAAAGCCATACCTGCATTTACCAATCTCTGAACACGTGATGACACCAGGTGTTCGGAGAATAGGTAATCTTATTTATTAATGGCTGACTTTGTCATAAGTCAAGGTCACCGGCACGATTCGTTTGGTTTAAGGAACATCAAACGTCCTAAAGTCTCAGACAAGCCCAGTCCATATCCACGAACATATTCTCCCAAATCATTTCATGATTTTTTTCTGTAAGGGCAGTTCACTAAGTTACATTGTCAGGTGTCTCCTTTGGCCGATATATTTAGTTAGTTATGTTCATTTACTTGCAAACGTAAACATATAACACCAGGTGTTCGCGAAACGGGTGAGCAGGTCTTGCGCTGGTAACCTTCGTAAGTGGATGCGATCGATTGGTCCTATTAGAGCATGCGTATTATCTTCACAATTAAATTCACAAGTGAGACGCTTCTCCCGCTTCTTGTACAGATAGGCTAATCAGTATGTAGTGTAAGTAAATACCATTAGTCATTGCCAGGAAACAGCTATGCTACAAGCGCGGAGGCAACTATGTTTTCCAACATCTGAAGACGCTTTGGTACGCAGGCTTGAAGTCTCTAAACAACCCCGGCGCTGATGAAACTGGCGAGCGTTGCAGTCGTTAACACCTGTGTTACTTCTTCAGATGACAAGTTGTTTTGTTATTCTTCGTGTTATTGCACAGTTATTTAAAACAATGACGCAAGAAAAGATGTAGAACAAAAGAAACCCTAGACACTGGATATAGCGCTGGCTGCAGACGAGTCTAACTCTCCATCTAAAGAAAGGTATTCCGGAGCTACGAGACAGACGCCATGCATTTCCTACTTGTGTCGAGATATCGCTCATTTGGAACACACCTGCAACGCACAACTCACAAAACTGGCGAATTTCTTTCTCATGCTAAATCTGATGTTGTGTAAAAAGTCGAAGTTGATTATCTGAGGTGTCCTATCTGGGAAGGTTAAAGATGAGTTAATAAGGATGGCTGAATGATAATAGGTAGATACTTGTCATACATCTTGGATTATACTTTACACTGCATTTTACCATTGATGAAAAAAGGCAGTGTTGTTTTTAACATAGTGATGCTCAGACATATCAAACTGGCGTATTTATGAGTCAAGAAAATCCAAAAGATTCAGACCTGTTCATACCGTCTCATACCTTCTCTCGGGGCCTAGTGGTTGAATCGTTAGCTCGTCACGCCGAAGACCCGGGTTCGATTCCCGATATGGGTACAATGTGTGAGGCCCATTTCTGGTGTCCCCCGTCGTGATATTGCTGGAATATTGCTAAATGCGGCGTAAAACCATACTCACTCACTCACTCATATCTTCTCATACGTGAATGTATGAATTGCTTTGTCATTTGTGTAGGGCATATATAACTGGCGTGTGTATCCAGAGAGTCTATATTATATATATATATATATACACCCCTTTGGTGAGTTGGTTTTAACGCAGCTTCAAACAGTATTCCAGTTAAATCACGGCGTGTAAGTTTAATGTGGAAGGAAAGCCCAAAGTGGTGCAGTTCTCAGACGTTTAACACTTTGGTGAAACCCAGGAGTACGGTTACGCTGCTAACAAACCTGTTGGTGTGCCCAAGGGATCAGTGCCCAACTCTACACCTCGAACTGTGGTGCTTAGGCGTCGAGGCCACCCGTACACCCGACTGCTTGGAATATACTAGGAAGATCATTTAGGCTCAGGGTATGATGATTTGATGCACCGGTCACCGAAAATGGTACGCTTGAAGCCGATTTGAGGCTCAGTGTGTATACAATGTCATAAATAATCAATGAGTGAGTGAGTGAGTGAGATTTACGCCGCGTTTAGCAATATTCCAGCAATATCACGACGGGGACACCAGAAATGGGCTTCACACATTGTACCCATGTCGGGAATCGAACCCGGGTCTTCGGCGTGATGAGCGAACGCTTTAACCACTAGGCTACCCGACCGCCCCTAAATAATCAATGACGTTCAATAACAATGTTATATAAAGTTATATGTTCATACATGCATTATATAGAGTTTTATTTGTAAGTTCATACACATGTGTGCATATATAATAGGGACACCCTTGAGGGTAAGCATTTAACCTGAGCAACCTATGCTGGTTGCAAGCGGCGATTACTAAATCAGGTTGAAAAGCTACGCGATTGAAGAACTACGTTTACCGTTTTAGTGAAACCCCTTTGCACGGGTATGTTGCTGGCAAATCTCAAATCATAAACAGGGCTAACCGGAATCATCGATCATAGTGTTTATGGCACGCCAAGAGTACTCAACACGCTGCATATGATGAAACGAAAGTTGGTTGGTTGATTGGTTGGTTGGTTCTTTTACGCCGCACTCACCAATATTCCAGCTATATGACGGCGGTCTGTAAATAATCGAGTCTTGACAAGACAATCCAGTGATTAATATCATGAGCATCGATCCACGCAATTGGGATCGATGACATGCATCAACCAAGTCAGCGAGCCTGACCACCCGATCCCGTTAGTCGCCTTTTACGACACGCATAGTCACCTTTCACGGCAAGCATGGGTTGCTGAAGACCTATTCTACCCCGGATCTTCACGGGTCGATAAAACGAAAGGACCACCCGAGTCCCTCATGTGATGCGGAGGTACATCCAGAAGAGGACAAACCCGTGATGACTCCGGGAAAGAATTTATCCCCAGCATCATACGCTGGTCAGACTCGGTGGATGGTAGGTCGACGGAGTGGATCGTTGAATATAATTCCAATCACTCGATTGTCTGGCCCAGACTCGATTATTTATAGGCAACTCTCATACAGCTGGTGTTTTACTGAGTTCAGCTTTAAGTAACACACAAGCATGTATAGTTTTGTTCCTGTATTGTTTTTGTTTTTTATTGTCATCTATTCATCTATGTTATGATACGTTCATAATACATCAATGCATGGGTAAGTACAATAATATCTGTGTATATCTCTGAATAACATTGGTGTTTATATTTCATCTCGGATTTGTATTGCCTGACAGATCCCTTTAACGAAGTAATACAGCGTTACACATGTATAAAATACTGATGATAATATGCATATACGCTTTTATGTAACAGACATAATCAACTCGGTAACTTGAAATACATATGC
The DNA here is from genome assembly GCF_023055435.1 of Haliotis rufescens. Lineage (NCBI taxonomy): Eukaryota > Metazoa > Mollusca > Gastropoda > Lepetellida > Haliotidae > Haliotis > Haliotis rufescens. The sequence continues at coordinate 9,096,056 of NW_025963791.1, read as the reverse complement.
ACGTTTTACAAACAAGAAGAACCATGAGCGCTGCCAGGACTGCAGTGTGTTGATGGTGCCCTTGATCACCGAGCAGATAGTCTAAGGGGAACCTGGCGTGCCTCTCTCTCTCTGGAACAAGACTTTGGTAGCCGACGTTACAACTTTTAAATCATTCTGGAATTGATTTCAATATATTTTGCATTTAAGGGATTTTTAACGTAAATAAGGACTGGACAAATTGATGTCAGTTCTTGGACTGTCAGTTAAATAAGTTAACAATAATAACTTCACGGACTGCCTATCTAATCATTAGCACGCAATAACTGTTGAAAACAATGCAAAGTAAGTGACATTGTCCAGCGAAATAACGCAACCCCAAACCACCCACCCATCCATCAACCAACAGTTAACAGTTGTTAAACTGTCTGGCCTAAACTGTAAACTGTCTGGCCTAATACTGTTTCGGTTGTTGTTGCTGTTTGTTTTGGGGTTTTTACTTTATTAGCCTAGCAAAGGCCATGGAATCACTGGTAATTTATTGATAGATACATATACAGTGTGAATATCAATCGACTTCCCTCCCCTATCTGGACCCAGGACCAACGCTTCTAAAGCCAATTAAAAGCTACATGACAAGTCATATCACCATGTCATAGTGACATAGTTGCAGATGTTGTTAGGGTGTCTTGACTTAATGAATAAATAGGTCGATGGATTATCACAGCAGTCTCATCTGGTTTTATGTAATTATATTATATATAATATCAATTAAATGATCGCAGCATGCATACTTTAGATTCTAGACATGTAAATGGCCTGACTGCATGGTTCCGCCTTTTGAACTATACGATAGGTCCTTCGCTGGCTGTCCTTATTTGGTAAATACGACAAAACAAAATGTCAGTATTATGGACAATGCTTAACAACCTGACTTGTGAATCTTGGATCTATTCCGAGTTATGATATATACTAAATATAAAATGTCAACGCCAGAGAATAATAAGTTTTCATTATGAACCAAAACCTATTCCTTTTGGCGTAAAATACAAAATAGTAGTGAACATTATGTGAATGGATCACTGAAAATCAATGACGATGACACCAGGTGTTCCTTAAAGGGGTAAGTGTGTCGGACTCTACCGGCAGCACACGCTACTCATAGGGACGCACCTTGCCTACAGGGGCAATAGGGAGGTGCCTACACGAACATGTACTAAAATATGTATATGTTTTTTGTGGCTGGATATCAGTGCACAAGTGAGAATGATAACCCCAAAATGTGCACGGAGACATTCCTGTGAACACTGAGAGCGTCACCCAAGAGTTTGCAGGTTTGAAAATGAGATGCCGCGGCTTCATTTGAGATGCAGATAGACAAGATAAGGTAGATGAAGATTGTCATATCATGAAATGATCTTGATCGGAGTCTCGGATGAAGACTCGTCAATACGTGCCTTCCCGAGCAGGAGCCTCTTCTATGACTCTCTCCCATTATACCTGTCATCTAGCAAAACTAATTAGGGACATAATTTACCTACAAATAATACATAACAGTTTTTCCTCAGTTTAGAAACAACTATCATGGTGATTTGATATGTTAACTAATTGCCAACTACTATAAATAAACATCGAAAATAATTACAGCCTGTTCGTTATTATTTGTCTCAAGATGTGTCAATACATAGCAGTAAAGAGCATATCCTGAAATCTATATAAGCAATAGTTTCTGGAAGAGCATTCCCCAAATCCCCCAAGTTAACTCAAGCGCTTTACGCTCTCGGTTCAGCTGCTCACCATAGCGATATTCATGTGGGTGCCTACACTTTTATTAAGTGTAACTTAGGCATTAAAAAGTGTTTGTTACCTACCGCTGTACAGCAGTAATCCATACATTCCATCGCGCCCTGTACACAATCGAATGTTGATTGTAAACAAGCAAAGCCTTTAATCTGAACGGCACCATTTGCAGTGAAATCGTGCAGATTTAAAAAATCATAATAAACTAATGTCTAATTTGTAGAAATAGAAGTCCTCACCACAGTGAAGCCGATATTAATGCGGAAACCCCGCATTTTGGACGGACATACATACAGACAGACAGACACACATACACGTACGTACGTAAGTACATACCTACGTACATACATACATACATACATAATGCCGATGCAACGTTACGTTTTAACTCACTCACTCACATACTGACATGCCACAATGCCGCAGATTAACATGGACAACCAAACGTCACATTTTAGACACATTCCACTGACTCTAGGCCTGTCATCTTCCATGTTTTATACCATTATGCCGAGTGCCAAATAGGTTAACAAGTACCATCATTTAACGAATTTTGGGATGACGCGGTCAGGGGATCGAACCACCGATCTTCGGCTATCCGGCCAGCACTCTATCCACAATACCACGGAGGCGGTTCCACCTTCACGACTTATTTGCACAGTTTGAGAAAATGGGAACATTTAGATATAACATAAATATTCACCAGCTTACGTAATAGGAGGCCCGTGAAGATCCGGGGTAGAGTAGGTCTTCAGCAACCCATGCTTGCCGTAAAAGGCGACTACGCTTGTCGTTAAAGGCGACTAACGGGATCGGGTGGTCAGGTTCGCTGACTTGGTTGATGCATGTCATCGGTCCCAATTGCGTGGATTCATGCTCATGTTGTCAATCACTGGATTGTCTTGACCAGACTCGATTATTTACAGACCGCCGTCATATAGCTGGAATATTGCTGAGTGCGGCGTTAAACAACAAACCAAAACCAAAAACGTAATAGGATCACATTTTAAAATAAATCAGGTTTATCGCTTTAGAATGTTGATTTACAAATACCTTACTGTAAGCATGACATAGCTGAGACATCAACCGTATTGGCTAACCAGAGAACGGAACAGTCCGTGGCATGTTCCTCGTTGATAGCAAGGTATATTTTACGAACCGGACTGTATTTGCAATTAGTACGTGTAAGTGTATATCATTTATGTTGACAGAAACACTTCAAGGGCAATCACAGAGGCAGTTTTACCCCTCCCTTCTGCAAAGCAATGTTTTCCACACCTGTGGCGTTGTTCCACACAGGTGTTGGGAAGCCCGTCGCTGTACAAACACGCTGTCTAAACATCTTGTTGAGATGAGATCGTTTGTAGCTGTGATCCCTCCTTGCTGTTACAACATAACTCTATCGTGATAGCTGTGATCAATACTATTAATCAATTTTAGAGCACTTCACGGAGGTCAGAAATGTATACGGTTACAAAGTGTTGAATGAGTATCGACATCTTTTCTGGCTCCATTTTCCAATTGCATCGAAGATGTTGTCTTGAACATGCTTCTTGGGAGCTTAAAGTAAATAAAAAGGTTATATTTCCTTCAGAACACAATTGTTCCATTTCAGATCTCAACACTGAGCATCGTGATGTTTGTAAGCTCACATTTGTATCGATTGAGCTCAACTGTCCGACACAAAATGTTGTTGTGATATCTAAATTGGTAGAACTATCGACAATACTAACAATCTATTTGGCATGCTGAAATCCTCCCCAACCTTTCATTCCAAGGTGATATTTGCTGTTAAAAGATTTACCAAACATGGGGAGAAGGTGCCTCTTCAGCGTGTTAATGTAAAGAAGTTGATTATCGGGTTATTATACGGTCCCTATTATACAGATATCTCACGCACGCATTGAAGAGAAGCGGCAATCGGTCTCACTCATTGAAAACACTCCATACAGTATTACCAAGGCTTGAAGTGCTGATTGCTCACAGTCCTGACTCCAGTCAAGTAGAAAAGACATCTCCTCCACATTTCACTATGTAAATCACACTGATTCGGGCAATGCTTCTCCTATTTCCTGCAATGCTAAACAGCTTCTCACAGACGTCCTCTTGCATTGCCAAGAGAGCAGTATTCACATATGGGCTATCCGAAAAGACACTGCAGTCGTTTGTTAAGTACTACTCAGCATAGTCTCCTCGGTCAGATACCACAATCGTGTTGTCTTACATACTGGCACAGTGTTCTATACACAACTGATACCAACTAACTTGGTAAGACATTCACTTGAATGAAATTATGTGAAATTCCGTTAGTCCTGACTCGCCTCCTTGACCTTGGCCAGTGTGAACGTGTATATATTGGACATAGATCAGATACCCATAATCTGGACGATTTCGCTGGCAACAGACTTTGTTGGATAGTCTGCTTGGTTATATTTAAAGTTACTCAAGTAACAAGGTTCTCAGGTTGTCATAGTGGTTTATAGTGTGGACTATAGAGTCAGACAATTTAACTGTTTTAAAGTTAATAATACGCCGTCTGACACCATTAAGATTTGGATTTTAAGATTTTAGCAAGGTTAATTCTGTCAGTTATTCCGCTTATGACCGACGAACAGTATGCTTATCACGCTGAACGTGTGATGGAAAGACCACGACAAATTTCCTCAGGCTATTACACAATTGTTTTTTAGAACCCTTGTCAGATCTGTTTGTTATTATGTCTCTGCAAACTCTTCTAGCGTGCTACTGGTCATTTACTTCACGAATCCAACTAGTTTTTCACAATTAACAGAGAAATATTCCAAGAATGCTATTACAGAGGCGACTCTATAATCATGGCAATATTTACCTCACTGCAAGACTATTGATTGGAATTTGCATTTTATCGGTTCTTTCAGAAATAATGCTCTTCCCCATTGTCGCACAATGATTGTTAGTGACTTGCCGTTCAGGTACTATTTCCCAACGTGGTTCCCGGTAGTAATAGGGGGTCTCGAGATGTCATCAGAGACTGACGCTCGGAATCGAAATGCAATACAGAACAGTCTTGACAGCAGCCACCATCCAAGTATCGGCAGCAAAAGAAAATGCCATATTTCTTGGTGTCCCTTCACTCAGCTGATCGTTAGCGACGTTTCATTTGGCTTCTTTTCTGTGTTATAGTTGTCTGAACTCTCACAGCTCCGCACATGCAGCCCTAAAAATGGACTTAAGAAGGTCACTTTTTTTTGCCCAGTCTAATAGTGCGCGTTTTATATATTCATTGTGTGACGACCTCTTGGTTCGGTAGTTTAATTGACCTGCCTCATACTTGTGCTTTATGTATGTGAACATTTGTAATTTTTCTAATTTGTAAATGTCTTTTTTTCACAAGATGCAGAGAGCCGATTTTATGGTGAGTTATGAATGACACATTTGTTTGAAGATAATATCCTTAGCGTTAGCAGTGTCGATATTATTAGAAGAAAGCAGTTTTATTGTCTGAAATAACACGATACGCTCAACACATTCAGCTGGGATACTTAAAGACCAATGTGAAATGACGGTTGCAGCATATAGAACAGACACATTGAATTAATAACTGTTTATATACATGGTAATGTCTCTATAACACACAAATAGCAGTTAAATTAGAAATAACCAACTGATTTTGACTCTCAGGATCACGTTCTTGTCTTGTTTGATTACATCGTCATGATTGTATTTGCAGATAATTATTTTTTATTATTATATACAAAGCACAAAATCTAAAACGAAGCTTAAGTTGAGTTTTGATATGACTAATGAGTGATAACTTCAACGTCGGGCTATTTGCGAAAACAGAAACTTCAACATTCAAGAAACTCATTGCCCAACCATCCGTCACTAATACTATAATACATATCATATATTTTAAGCTGACCTGACGTTCGATTAGTTTGTTGTCCGCTGTAGTAAGTATAAGGAAGTGTACAAAACAATCATTGGAAACACTTTTAATGGTTTCAAAACCGTACAGAGGTATGTTTATTTTGCAGTGTGGGTTGTATTCTAAACCTTAGTTTTGTGCGATTATACATGTTGCAGGGGAGGACAATAGCTCCAAAATCCAAAATAATTTTATAAAATACTTCAAACGTTATCCATACTTTCACATAATGTTCCATGGTGTGATTTGTACCGTTCTGGAATGGGAAAAAACCCAACCCATCTGAACGGATTTCTCTTGTAGCCGTTCTGTATTCATCATAACGAGCCATCAACCTCAAGTCGAAGATTATGACAGGGTTGTAAACGAAGGAATTTGCCACAGTCTCCTAAATTTGATCCATCATATGATAGGAAGACGCCCCCCGGAGCCCACCGACGTAGAGGAGTCAGCATGACCTAGTCTTCTATATTGCTTCTCTGCGGGCACTTCTATGGAACCCACATTAAGATGTCTTGTATGATCAGACTGATATGTTTACCTCTTTTGTAAAAAGTATTTCCTAACATCAATGTTTGAGAATTCCACTATTCTATTACTTGCAGCTTATGCAAATCGAAACTTAAAAGCTCGGATATAAAATCCCAGCTTTTCGTTTAAAACATGTATTGGTGATTAGGATTTGTGGCTTTAGAACATCCCTAATTTTCCAGCTGAGTTGCAGTTGTTTGATACAGTTAGTGGAACAAAGGGTACTCGTGATTGAAGCATCATAGCCATGTGTCCATATTAATTGTCGAACAAGACAGATAGATGTCCTCGCGACCATTGGCACTGTGAACGCTGCCCATGCAAATTGGTTGTAATTATGCATACACCAATAACATGAGTGTGCCCATGGGATTTGTGCTCAAACGAAATGCTCCTAGGGTTGTTCGGGATTGTTGATATATTGTTAGTTTCGCTCAGTACGACGTGCTAATCACGTTGGAGTCTTCGCCTTGAGGAAACACAGTCAAGCTACCCCTCTTCTGATCGTTCTCGGTGCCAAACTGTAAAGACCTTGCTATGATAGTTTGATCTTCAAGGAATAAACACCCCGTGAATTCTCTATTTATTCCAGCAGTGTATTTCTTGTAGCAGTGATTACACCGAAGAAGGTTTACAAGATGACATAGGGCTTTCACGCGTGCGAAAGTGAGGAAAGATTTAGTATTCTCATTTACTCAGTTTGAATCAGACTCATAAATTGACTCATGAATACGACATTTCAGTGATGTTAAGAAGAAATGCCATTAACGATATCTGCAATTCTTCGTCATCTAATCGTTGAAGAGTGGAGAAGGAATTTTGTTAGCGACCAATTTTATGGTTTGTGCGCTTCGTCACAGCGTGAGGTTTAATCCCTCAAAGACACTGTCCCCAATGGTAAACTTCTCAATATGTTTTATTTTCATGAAAAAAAACCACACCACCATTCTCAAAGGATATTTCTTAAAAGTGAATGCCGGAAAGAAACAACCCAGTAATACATTGGATTAAAGTTGCAACTCTGCACGAAGGCAAACATGCTAAAGTTGAACTGATACAAATTAATGACAAGTCCAGAAAAAGTTGACACGATAAAGCGCTATCGTTATTTGATTAATAAGACTACACAAGTAATAAATGACAGTTGGAAATATTGCAGTAGAGTATAACGTTATATTAACACATGTGAGTGCATGGTTATGTCAGAATGCACATTGTATGACTCAATGAAGCATCTTCTATCAAGCCGAGATATATACGATCCACCAACAATGCCATCTGTTTCAGAATAACGACATATTTAGATACATGGGGGCGGCGGAATAACCTAATGGTTGAATCGTTCGCTCCTCGCGCTCCTCACCCGATTATCCGGCTTCGATTCCCAAAATGAGTACAATGTGTGAAGGTCCTTCCTGGTGTCCCACGATGTGATATTGCTGGAATATTTGCTAAAAACGGCGTAACTACGTACTAAATTTAAGATATATGCACGTATAATAAAGATGTATGCAAAAGGATGAATAGGTTCACCACCTATCTGGTGAGGGAAGTTATCTGTATCCACAGTTATTACAAACAAGTTAACGATATTGGCAACCTGCTGCATCTCCTACTTGGCCACGGGGCACGGGTGGCCCAGTCGTCTAAGGCGCCGCGATTCGCTTTGCAGAGTTGCGTCTCTTGGGCGCGCCAGAAACTTATGATTGTGGGTTGGAATCTCGATGCTCTATCCACTAGATCGAATCCCGGTTCGCCCCGATTATGTTTCTAGGTTTGTCAGCACCATACCCGTGCTCGTGGGTTTCACCGAAGTGGTAAACGTCTGAGACCTGCATCACTTCGGGCTTTCCTCCCACATTAAGCTGACACGCCGTGATATGACTAGAATACTGTTAAAAGCGGCGTTAAACCCAACCCACTCACTCACTCACTTCTACTTGGCCATCACTACACAGCAAGCAGGCATGTATCGCCACTGTCGGGTACTCTGTGGACACCAAACAATGCCAACACATAGGGCTTAACTGTAGGGCTTGGTTATTTGTTGTCCGTAATGGCGTTCCATACATACATCAAACAGAATTGCATAATTGTGTTTACAACGTACTCTTGTATTATTACAAACCTAATAAACATTCCTTTGGAAAATACTAAGCATATGTTGAATATTTAAGAATGGTTCATGTATTTGAATTGAATGTCTAATATGATCTTTTCGATTGAATGTCTTCTATAAAATATACATAATGTATACCCCGCTTCTGATATTAGAAAGCAAAAAGTGAATATACATGTATGATATATCAAAACTACCCACTATAAACTTGAACGTACATCACAATCAACATTAAATCACCTAATTTAAAATTGTTATTGGGATGTTTCAGTCCATTACATTTTTTTCACTGCCGTACTAAGTGTCTTGTTGGTGTGCCTGATATAGATTAATTTAAATAATTATACATCCTTACACTCCAGTGAGCGTGTAAACAATTGTAATGCTATTACAAAAATAATTCATTAGCTTTCAACTAATACAGGGAATTACGGACGAGTTGTGAAAAAAAGTTAACATGATAAACCAATATCGTCATTTGAATATTCCGGCTGCACATGTGGTTAGTGGTACTTAATTGTGTATACTGCAGTAACGCATAACGTTACATTTACACATGTGCATGCATGGATGTGTCAGGGTGCACATTGTATGAGTCATGAGACGCGTCTACTATCAAGCCGAGACTAGCATGTTGGTAACGGCGCTTCTCACGCCACATGCTCGGGTTTGATTCCCACACGGTACAACATGTGGATCCTCTTTCTGATATCACCAGATGTGATTTTGCTGGGATGTTGTTAAAACGACGTAATAAGGCAACACTCACTTTTTGAAATATGAAATATACGCATACAACATGGATATATGTAAAGTTAATATTGAGAATAGTTTCATCAACTGTCTGGTGAGTAACTAATCAACTATCTGCATCCACAGTTATCACATATCTGCATCCACAGTTATCACATAAACATCATTTGTAATCTGCTGCATCACCTACTGTGCCATGGCTGTACAGATGTATACATGCAGAGCCACTGTCTAGAACTCGGGGGACACTAAATCATGCCAACACACACGGCTTAACTATAGGTTATTTGTTGTCTGTAATGGTGTTCCATAGATACTTCAAACCAAAGTGCATAATGGTGCTTCCAAATTAGTCCTGTTGCATTATGGAAGACTGAATAAACATTCTGTCCGAAACTACTGTGAATATATTGACAGAATTACCAAAATTACCAAAACAATTCATTTTCTGATCATGAATTTTAGAGAAGAAAATGAATGTTCCATACACAAAATACACAGAATATATGTTGAACGGTTATTACAATAAACATTCTACATTCTCATTGTTTGTTTGTTCGTGTGATCCGCACATTGGTAAAAACGATGGAAGTCCATGGTATGCTATCTATCTATCTATCTATCTCTCCATCTATCTATCTATCTATCTATCTATCTATCTATCTATCTATCTATCTATCTATCTATCTAACTGATATCTGATATCTGATAATCATCTCACAGCTGAAAATGGTAGCTGTGTGAGACGTACAAACTAAAAGCACTTGATGACGGAGATAATAAATAATAAAAAATAATAAAAATAATAAACATGACGTATGCTTCTGAAGATTTCTCCAAAAGATATTCACGCGGCGATAAATACACAAAATTAACAATATGATTTAAGAAAGAACGAAAATTGTATGCAAGAAAGTAGAGATGATCAATATATAATCAGAAACAGTGCACATGCTTTGGTCCAATTACGGTGTTGGTGGGAGAATCATCCCTACACATCTTTCCTGTCTATAACTTTAACTGATGCAGCTAACTGAAAGCCAGCGGTGTCGTGAATAAGCGATAGCGTGATCCTGTATACCAGCGGCAAGTCTGTTACACGTAACAGTGGCGAGATATTCAACAGGTATCAGGAGTTGTTCCCCTGGATCAATATCTAGATGACTGGCGGTGTTGCCGCCGCTATAAGCAGCATCTGTGTTGTGGATAGGACACAGTCGGTTAGGTGGCAGCGCTGGGATATGAGTGGTGTTGGTGCTTCTCCAGAACCATCAAAGAAGTCACAGGAAAACTTGTGTTCTCACTTCATCAACTGAGGCATCTCTTCACCTGCCTGTAAGTGTCCTTTCATTGGTATTACTGATAGAACATGATGTTGATGATGTGCAGCCATGTATGAATGGGGGTCGTGGTTTCACGATTAGCGTGTAGCAGCTGATTCCCTGTGTAATAATTGATTTACAAATTGTGCTTTATTCATTATATAAGAGCCTGTGCAATAATTAAATTTGCCATCTGTCAGTGTTTTGGATTTCAGATTGTTCAAGTCCAAATGTATTTTGTTTATGATGCACGGAAAGTGTATTTCAGTGTATGTCACATTCATGTACATTTGTACATGCATGTGTATTTACAAACGGAGCTTGTCTCCATTTTGTTAATCTGAAAGTGGCAGCTTCTTAGCCCGGCTTTGACACAAATCTCAAAGCCACCGTCCCTGAGGGCGTCGACTGTTTAACTATTTTGACGAAACGTTATTAGTTTGTTATTTAGGCATTCTGCATGGATCTCGGAATTGTGTTGAAATGACAGCTAATTGATTTGAGCAGTGACAAAGCTGACCATGGTTTTCCATTGTCAGTCACAGTTAGTATTGTGTCTGTGCATCACTTTCATGTATTTACTGTACAAAAGTTGGCTTCATCTCACATGTCATTGTATTCGTGATTTTTCATTGGATCCTTTTTCATTCAAGTAACAACACTCTGCACATGGGCTAGGAAAGTGTACGTTTTACGGTAAAATCATTTTTGCAACAAATTGTAAACATAGAAGGTCTTTTATGATAACCGAAAACACACAGCCAATATATATGTATATATAATAACAAATAGCAGAAGGAAATAAATCATAGTTCACTCAAGCTCGTGTCAGTGACCTCAATATGAAATGAATTTTCATGGTGCAATTTAGACATAGCCTTTAGGAACAACTTTATCATTATAAGTATATCTGTGTAAACGTTAGAACAATCTCACACTGTTTATGTATACACATGCGTACGTAGAATATTAAAAGTATGTATCTACTTTTATGGTGAGACTTGACTAGTGCAACGGGCGAGTGGCTTACATGTTAAACCATTTAGACATTTGGGAATGTATCACAACCATATATGATAGGTTTGGATCCTTTACTCTTGTCCCTATCAATCATTCATAACTGCATTTATTACTTATTCAGATATCTAAGTAGTTGCTATTTTAATTACATGGCGTGTGATAATATTAACCCTGGTATAAATAAATGCAGTAAACAAACAACCATACTAATATATTAGTGCCGTTATTCACATTATAAAACATATACAAAATTTAAAGAATAAAAACAGAGATCAGTAGCTCAAAAAAAAAATATGCTTCACAGAAGAAGTTCAATAACGCTCGATTTCTTCATATGACTATAGCTAATGTCATAGTAGGTGGGTATTGCAACACACAACCTTCCAATTATGGGTGTTCTTTAACTTGTTTTGAGTGGTATATACAGACCGTAGTGGCCATATTATTACGATGGTGTAAGTGCACTGTCATCACCATGACACATGTAACAGTTAACCTTCCAGAATTCCCCAAGCAGAAAGAGGAATTAAACAGAAGTGTGTTTATCTTGGCTGAGGTTTCTGTGGGAGGTAATAATTTACGTTATACGTAGTGCTGTTTCAAAGGAGTTCCTGAGACGCCACTGATGTCAACCCAAACTCATAGAGCGATCAACTTTCTCACAATTAGCCTGCTGGGGGTTATGCTCTAAGGCAACTTTTATCCGACGATTCGGAAACTCAGGGCATATCATTTCACTCACAGATTCCCTGATGCAATAAAGTAAGGCAGCCAGTTCTGCAATAAAATCTCAAAACATAATTCTCAGAGGTTTAACACTACACGTGCAGAAAGATTACAAAATTCATTTTTGTGTCAAGTTTGGTAATTTATTTCACATTTGGGATTGTAATACGATCTCTAACCTGTGTTTACTAGGTACGACACGTGCGTTAAAGACCGTGTGCTTTATTATCTTTGAGTTGATACACTTTATGTCATGTGCGAAACACAGCTTACGTGTGTAAAGTGATACTTCATACAGGCAGTGGGCTAGCCTAGTGGATAAAGCGTTTGCTTGTCACGTCTAAGGCCCGGGTTCGATTCCCCACATCGGTACAATATGTGAAGCCCATTTCTGGTGTTCCCCGCCGTGCTAAAAGCGGCGTAAAACCATACTCACGCACTGATACTTCATAACTAGGTTATTTTCTTTCCCGTGAAGATCCGGGGTAGAATATGCCTTCCGCAACCCATGCTTGCCGTAAAAGGCGACTGTGCTTGTCGTTGGAGGCTACGAACAGGATCGGGTGGTCATGCTAGCTGACTTGGTTGATGCATGTCATCGTATCCCAATCGAAGCTCATGATGTCAATCACTGGATTGTCTGGTCCCGATTCGATTATTTACAGACCGCCGTCATACAGCTGCAATATTGCTGAGTGCGGCGTTAAACAACAAATAAACAAACACACAATCATAACTGTTTTATGGGATGTCTCGATGGTCAACTCAACATCAACAATGTTACCCTTGAAACTGATGTGACCATGAAGCAGTTATTGCATATTTATCGTCAGAAAATCATATCAAGGGAGCTTCCCGGGAACAGGGATTGATTACATGTGTATAGGGAGTTGTTTCTTTAAATTCGTACATCCTGAAACGATTGGACATTGGTGTCTTCAGGACACATTGAATGAATACCTGCATCATGTGAATACATTCTGCATGGGAATGACATGGTAGAGTTTTGAAAGCCAACTGCTCCTGTAACATTGAATGGAAGCAACTAAGTTTTTACACCACATTTTAAATACAACATGCTAGATGTTAAATCGTGCGTGTCAGCACGAGAACAGATGGTAGGGTTTGAAGTTAATACTTAATGACATACATGTATTATTATTATGGAACCGTTTGCGTAAAATGAGCTGCATAAGATTAATTTTAAAATGTAATAAAATACGCATTGCAATCATCATAAATATGATCATTTATCGCATTTTGGGCACATCAGTTACGGGTCGTTTTACTCATTCAATTAAAGTGACAAATATATAAGCCAAATAGCTTTAAAACATTATAAACGCTTACTCACATGACGTCTACTATATATATATAATGTTCATAAGCAGCAGCTCTCATGCCCATCCAAACAATAAACTTCATCCAGTCACCCATTAGTTTGTCTGGCTTTGTCGCCTGAAGTTACAATCCCAAACGCATTCTTTGAAGACGTGCATAACTGAGAAGTCAGCTGCAGTGTTATTCCTTGAAGGGGACAGGTGGATGCCAACTGATTTCATTAACGCAGTGCCCAAGGATGATTGGTCATCTGTGGTGCTTCAAACACTGTATTAAGTGACAGAACGTCCTTACTGTGTCGCCCCGCCGTCGTTGTCGTTGCGAACTTTGCCTATATACCCACTCCAACTGTCGATAAATGTTTACGATATGTTTATAGAGACATCCTTTGTTCCTGAGCCCATTAGGGTACAACTCACTTTACCGACGTCACTGAGTTTGGCGCCCTTGTCGAAAATACGATGTTTTGTATTCTTGAAATAACTGGTTATTTTGCTGTGTGTTTCTCACACTAAATTGACGCTTACCCCGAGGGTACGGGTGACAGTTGAGTTGCGTCCCATAGGTTTGCAGGAAACCATTGGTCGTGGGTTCGATTCCATGGTTTGTGTCTTTCCTATATATCCTTTCTCGTGTGCCTCACCAACGTGACACTCGTCTTAGTCCGTCATCAAACTAGGCGTTCCTCCGCATTTAGATGACACGCTGTAATGTAACTGAAATGCTTTATTGCAGCGTTGAAACTCACTCACTCATTCACTCACTCACGCACTCACTCGCGCACTCACTCGCGCACTCACTCACTCACTGTTTTAAATAGTCAACAAACTGAGAACGCCTTTACTGTTATGAAGCACATATTCTGAAGTAGGCTGCTTTACAATATTCATAACAGCCCCAAAGAATTAGTAAGTTCGCCAAATCTATTTTCGAACGGGGGAACGAATAATGCAGAAATACTATGTGCCAATTCTGTCCAAGCATTATGTGTGAAACTAAAGCAACTCAATTTCTTCTCGCAGCCAATACAAGAAGCATTGTTATATTACGTGACTGTTTTATAAAATATATCATTGTGAGCAATAGAAATACGACGATGGCAATATTGATACACAGGCACTGGACATTGTGGTGGTGATGTGATACCCCAATACGAAGCAAGCATCTGAATCTGTAGCGTGCCATATCAGTATTCTAGTCACCCCTCAGCTCCACAATTAAAGAGAAGCTGTCAGTACTATTCCGGTCGTTATGATCGGCGAGGGTTAAACTGGCAGTCAGTTTAACTCTCGTTAATTCATCATAAAACATCTAAGTATCAACTACCGTTAATAGTCGAGAGGAAATGCCGTTCTGAACCCTTGAGTGGTTTAATGTGTGTCTGTGTTTCAAGTGAACATATTATAGTCAATTAGATGGACAATGACATTTGTATGGTTTGAAAACTTTATTGACTAAAATATTATGTGTTAACTATAATATACAACTGGAATTCTATACATTTTGTAATGTATGCCTTTGCTAGAATTAGATCTGTCTATAGCTAGGTTATCTACGGTTCCTAACCTCTCTAGTGATAGGGCGCATGCATAAAACGCGATACATGATTCCTGTATCCATAGATAGCGAGTATGGTGCGCTTTGTATATAACCCCTGTGGTCTTAGAGAGTGTGTTTGAAGCACGTTTGAAGAACCTCTGTGATTATAGAGAGTGTGTTTGAAGCATGATACATAATCCCTTTAATCCAAGGGAGTGTGTTTCAAGCACAATGCATTGAGTATAATTCTGTGACCATAAGGCATGTGTTTGAAGCACACACATACAACTTTTGATCATACGGAGTGTGTTTGAAGCACGACACATACAGCCTTTGATCATAAGGAGTGCGCCTGAAGCACATACATACAACCTTTGATCATAAAGAGTTTGTTTGAAGCACATACAGTGTACATACAACCTTAGACCATAAGGAGTGCGTCTGAAGCACATACATACAACTTTTGATCATAAAGAGTGTGTCTGAAGCACATGCATACAACCTTTGATCATAAAGAGTGTGTCTGAAGCACATGCATACAACCTTTGATGCATACAATCTTTGATCATCACGATACATACAGCCTTTGATCATAAGGAGTGCGCCTGAAGCACATACATACAACTTTTGATCATACGGAGTGTGTTTGAAGCACATACATACAACCTTTGATCATCACGATACATACTGCCTTTGATCATAAGGAGTGTGCCTGAAGCACATACATACAACCTTTGATCATAAGGAGTGTGTTTGAAGCACGACACATACAGCCTTTGATCATAAAGAGTTTGTTTGAAGCACATACAGTGTACATACAACCTTAGACCATAAGGAGTGCGTCTGAAGCACATACATACAACTTTTGATCATAAAGAGTGCGCCTGAAGCACATACATACAACTTTTGATCATACGGAGTGTGTTTGAAGCACATACATACAACCTTTGATCATCACGATACATACTGCCTTTGATCATAAGGAGTGCGCCTGAAGCACAAACATACAACCTTTGATCATAAGGAGTGTGTCTGAAGCACATACATACAAATTTTGATCACGCGGAGTGTGTTTGAAGCACATACTTACAACCTTTGATCATCGCGATACATACAGCCTTTGATCATAAGGAGTGCGTTTGAAGCACATACATACAACCTTTGATCATAAAGAGTGTTTGAAGCACGATACATACAGCATTTGATCATAAGGAGTGTGTTTGAAGCACATATATACAAAACAGCCTCTGTGGTCTTATGATGTTTGTTTGAAACATGAAACAAACAACATTTGATCATCAGGAATGTGTTTGAATCATCTGCAGAGACTGTGTTTAGGGAGAATGAGAATTCCCTATTTTGACTTGTACTGTATGTTCCCCTGTTTTGACTTGTACTGTATGTTCCCCTGTTTTGACTTGCCTTTGTGTGTGTTTGTGACGGGTGCCACTGCTCACCTTTTCGCGAACACCTGGTACCACCACTATTTGATCGTAATTCATAAACACATAATCGGGATCACACAATGGATCTGCGTTTTGTAGAGATTTATTATTATTACGAGATGGGTTTAATCGCCTTTGATTGGACATGATACATACAGTTCAACATCCGTGTCAACGGGGATGTATTTGAAGCACGGTGCTGAATCACTGTGATCATGGGGTGTGTGTTTGAAGAACAATACATACAGTTTTAGCTTTGTGTATGTTTGCAACTCTGCGTTCGCAGAAAGTGTGTTGGAATACATAATCTCAGTGTGTATATGAAGAATATGGCACGATGCATAACATCGGTGTTTACAACAAGTATGATTTAAGCTCGATATATAATAACTGTTTTTGATGGAAGAAATTATCGATGCACAACCTCAGTGTTTATTGTAAGACATGTTTGAAGGTGGGTGCATGACCTCAGTGTATATTGTAAGCATATTTGAAGGTGGATGCATGACCTCAGTGTTTTTATGAAGTATGTTTGAAGGCCGATGCATAAACTCAGTATTTATTTGATATGAGTTTGATGCCAAGATACATATACAAAAATGTATGTTAGTGTTTATGGGAAGTATGTTTAAAAGCTGGGTGCATAGTATCAATGTTTACAGGAAGTATGTAAAAATCTTTATGCGTAACCTCAGTGTTTATTGGAAATGTGTTTGAAGCTCGATGCACATCTACAGTGTTTATAGAGAAGTACGTTTAAAGCGTGAGGCACATCCCCAGTGTTTATAGGGAAGTATTTTTAACTTCGACGCATATCAACAGTGTTGATAGGAAGTATGTTTAAAGCCCCATACATAGTAACAGTGTTTATAGGAAGTATGTTTGAAGCTCGATGCAAAGAAATAGTGTTTATAGGGAAGTGCGTGAGGCATATCCCCAGTGTTTATATGGAAGTATGTTTGAAGCTCGATGCATAATTTCAGTGTTAATTGTAAATGTGTTTGAAGCTCGATGCAAAGGAACGGTGTTATAGGGAAGTACGTTTAAAGCGTGAGGCATATCCCCATTGTTTATATGGAAGTATGTTTGAAGCTCGATGCAAAGAAACAGTGTTATAGGGAAGTTCGTTTAAAGCGTGAGGCATATCCCCAGTGTTTATTGGAAATGTGTTTGAAGCTCGATGCATAACCCCGGTGTTGAAGGGAAGTATTTTTCAAGTTTGATGCATAACCTCAGTGTTGAAAGAAAGTATGTTGAAAGCTCGATGTATAATCTCAGCGTTTATAGGAAGTATGTCTGAAGCCCAGTGTATAACCTCTATGTGAATATGGTATTTATAAAACACTGTGTGTATAACGTCTGAGTTGAAGGGCCGAGTGTAGACGCTGTGTATTTATCCTTTGTGAATAGGAGGCGTTTATGAGGATAGAACTATGAAAACCGTATCTATGCCGTGTGAAAGACATACGGACCCGCTGCGTGTACTGAGTTTGGCGAGGCAGTGTTTGTTTTTGCAAAAGACTCTAAAGAAATTGCCAGCTTGCATTTCGTCTATCACGTAAAATTTCATTAACTTACAAAATAATAAAATATGCGTTTGATGTGGGAGTATCAGTTTCATTTGTGAAATAAGTCAAATAGGATTTCACTTATTGTTCGATCAATTAATAATTTCGTTGTCGAACAATATCATGACGACAAAGTCATTATTTGTTTGTTTGTTGGTAAACGCCGCACTCAGCAATATCCCAGGTGTATGACGTCGGTCGGTAAATACTCGAGCCTGGACCAGACAATCCAGTTCATATCATGAGCATCGATCAACGCAATTAGGATACGATGACATGCATCAACCAAGTCAGCGAGCCTGACCCCCCGATCCCGTTTGTCTCCTCTTTTGACACCTTTAACGGCAAGCATGGGCTGCAGAAGACCTATCCTACCCTGGATCTTCTTGGGCCCATGACCACATTACACAAACTTGGGACGATGTCAAGAAGCCTTCGCGATGGTAGAAGTTGAAAACAGTTTTCCAGGTGCTTTATGTTAAGAATGCAGTTATAAATAGAACATTCAGTTAATCTTTCATCTATCCTATCTCGTGGCATGTCAAAATAGATGTTTTCGCGAGTGGTTTCAGACCACTCGGTGAGATAAACATGTTATTAAACAAGACTACAAACCTCTTTTCTATATGATGAATTAACAGCATTGAGTTGGGTTTTAAGTCGAGTGTAAGATTTTCCTGTACCGTCGATATTTTGGTATTCCTGAGCTTCCATGGATATATAGATCCCTATGTACCTTATGGTTAAATTATCTCAAAGAAATCTTTAATGTCAAGCAGAGTGTGCGAGTGAATGTGGCTGCTGGACGTCGTTTTGAAGTATTTCAGTCATATTCCTAATGACAGTTGAGGGCGGAAATCCCAAAGTGATGAAGATCTATGGTTATGGTGCTGACAAACCTACAAAAACATAATCAGGACGAACCGGGATTCGATCATTGTGTTTCTGGCACGCCTAAGATTAGCAAACCGTTGCTTATAATAAAACCAAAGGGCCACCCGTGTCCCAAATGTCATGCGGGGGTACATCCAGAAGCGGATACAATCGTGGGGACTGGGGGTCAGAATAAAACCCTGGGAACCAATGCTGGTCGTAAAAGGCAACTAAACACCCAACGGATCGGATGGTCAGACTCGGTGACTTGGTTGATGGCATGTCAATGTACCCCGACGACGTGGATCTTTGTTCATATTATCAATCACTAGATTGTCTGGACCGGGCTCTATTATTTACATGCGCCGTCATATAGCGGCTCTATACTGTAGAGTTAAACATCCAAAAGCTGACAGGATGTTATTGACGACTCAGTTGTTTAAATATGGAATAATTGCACTCAATATCTCTGTGCGGTGTCTTGTCACAGGACTGAGTCTATACAAACACGTTCCATCAATACATTTATAGCATATGTTGCCCTAATGTCAATGCAAGACCGGTTTTATTTGTATTCGTGTTTGTGTTGTAACATAGGTGTATGTATACTCAGCGTCATTATTAAAGGGTCACCTATGCATGAGGGCGTCAGACATGAACATATGCCAACAAGTGTCAAAAGGTCTGAGTATGTTGACAATGCTATAAACAGTTGACTGTTAATGTTGATGTTGTTTATACCTATGTCACATTGAGTGGATGATATTATGAAACTGGAAAAATAGCCAACGACTGTTGAACACACTTGAACAGTGTTGAAAAGTGACAGTATTCCACTTATACCATGGCGTCTCAGCTTAATGTGGGAACAGGCCCGATGGGATGCAGGTCTCAGTCGTTTACCACTGAAAGCCACGAACCCTGGTATGGTGCTGAAACCTAGAAACATGATCAAAGCGAACCGAGATTCTAAGCTACAATCATAGGTTTCTGGCGTGCACAAGGGACGCAACTCTGGCAAGATTGGAGGTGATCGAAAAAGCTACCAAAAACACACGTCTGGACACAACCGGTGTGTTAGCCCATGGACGAGCAATTATTATTGACAAGTAACAGTCTATGTGTGTTCAGTGGTTCATTCCAGATGCAACTGAACAGCACTCTTGGAATGAGTGAGTGACCGAGTGGGTGATATTTAAGCATAAATTAGCAATATCAGGACGATTAACACCAGAAATGGACATTTTACCCATTTGGGGAATCGAACCCAGGCCTTAAGTGTGGCGAAAAACGTTCTAACCATTAAGCTACTTCCAATGGGAAAATTACCATCAGACTGGAGTATAAACAATTTGAGCGCATGTGATATGTTAAACAAAAGTTTACTGAATATTATTGGCGATTGTCGTTATGTTCCAAAGAGTGCAAACAGCTGTTGCGGGTTATAAAATCGCACAGGTAGATCTTTCATTTCACGTGGGTAGTCATTATCATCAGTTGGACGAGTTGCACTGTATTCATCTCTTGTTTTGGCATGTGACTTCAGTGAAGTGTAAAAAACACAAACGATAACATATCGTCGTGTACATGTTTGAACCTATTGCTCCTTTCTGGAATATGGGCGTATTGAGCATTGAAATCAACTCTTTTGTGTGTGCCAGAAACCTATGATCGTGGGCTCGAAGATAAGATTATGTTTCTAAGTTTGTGCATCATGCCCATGCTCGCGGGTTTCACCAAAGTGGTAAACGTCAAAGACCTGCATCACTCGGTCTTCCCTCCTACCCCAAGCTCATACACAGTGATATAACAGAAATACTGTTCAAAGCTGCAATAAACCAAACTGATCGGGTGCAACTCTACACAGCCATCGGCTCATTAGATGACTAGGACATACGTCTTAAGGTGTCGTAACAAGCACATGTGATGCAATATACAAACGATCAAAATCATTCGGCAAATACGAGCTGCGTCTATGAAACTAACAGACAGCTCACATCATCACTGTGCCACCCTCTTCACAAGCCCGACAAGAAACAGGTCTTCAACTAAATGGGATCTCCAAATTCATAGAGAATTTAATTTAAATACCTAATCAATAATTTGCATTACTTCGTATTTCAGTTTGAAATCTGGTTCAAAACACAGAATACGATTATCCCGTTTCTCGTATCTCGTTGTTCCTTTATACATGTATTTTGGGGTTTTAATGAAACACGACCCCAGCTTGAATACCACTGTTTACACATCAGGTGTATGGAAGTAAACTCCCAATTTACTTATTTTCTTTGGTAATTGGTAATCACTGATCAGAAAGGATTTATGGATAAATGGCCATTTAATTGAATTAGGTAGACCTCCTACGCCTCCAATTAAAGTTGTCGGTAAAGGAGCCAGATCTTAACGCCACGAACCACTCTTCAAGACCCACAGAACTGAGGTGTTTCCCAACATAGTACACAGGCATGTCTGGTTCTCTCCCTCTTTGGCATATATTTCAGGTCCTAAGTGTTCACTTTTTATTTTCTTAAAAGAGGAGCAGAACGTTCTTTCTAGAACAAAAAACGAAGCATGACTTAAATTTATTTTCAGTAGTTTCTGAAACGAAAAAATCGTTTTTTAAACATTCCGACAGTTCTCTGACTGTTTATTGAGCAGATAGAATATGATACATGAGTTAAATAGATTTATCCGATAAAGATGACATGAAATGACAATTCCATCACCATCTGAACCAGTAATCCAACTGTAACGTATGCTCTCGTATTACAACATGATGAGGAAGTCAATTTTTCTACAAATAAATCTGATTTGTTAAATATATAAAGCGTCAACCCCAGAGAGCAATTTTTCAACAAGGCATTTTTTCCTTGCACTTTTAATGTTTTATAACTAAATATTCCGGATTTGCAACTCCGCCAAAGCAACTGCATGTACAAATAAAATAATTAATGACATTTAAAAAATCCATAACAAGACTCAAGGTTGAATGTAACCCAATACACTTCAAAGACATTGGCACAGAAAAACTTCCGCACCAGACATTAAGTGCAGGGTAGTGGATTAAGAGCTGTAATGTCATTATACTGGCAATTATAAAGTTTACAAAGAAATATTCAGTTGAGAGTGGCGGTGATCAAAGGCACTCTAGGTTATTCAGTCGAGCCCATTGCTTGTTGCTGTATGGAACTGCAGAGTTGGCGAGCGGGTGGAACACAACTGGCGCCACTAGTCTTAGCTCAGTAACATCATTATGAGAACAAGGCTGGTTCGCTTTTTTAGCGACGGATGTCACCTCTTATTGTTATTTGCTAAGTGTATTGTGAGCATGTCACATATTTCGCAAGTTTCCAACTTTGTTCAGATGTATCCATTGTGCGATTTAATTGTATCATGCAAACGTTTTGGTGATGTGGAGATTCAAATAATTCCAGTGCAGGATAGAAACAGTATCCTACGCTTGTTGTAAGAACCATGCTGATGATCGCATGGTCACATGTATGACCTGGTTGCATCTTATCCCAACGGCATGGATCGTCGTTTAGGCTCCAAATGAAAGTTTCGCCTGATCTAGACAATTATAATTAATCAGCGCTGCCGTCATAAGGTTAGATGACATGGGGTTTTAAGTCGCTTTGAAGATGATTGCACTTATATACCGACGTGCGTGTGTGACTGTTTATTGTAGTAAATTCTAATTTACTAATGCCGGTTTAATAGTGCTTGCCCACTAAGATACTATGCCGCAGTTTAACATGGATACACAATTCAGACACAGCGCACCGACTCCCTGAACACCAGCCAGGCAGGGAAACAACAAGTACCATCTATTAACGTCGCTATATAAGTGCAATATTCTTGGACGCGACGTTAACCCCCATTTCACCACCACCACCTCCTGGGAACAATGCCGAGCACCAGGCAGAGTAACAACAATAACCATCATTCAAAGTCTTCGTCTCCGACATTTCGCTCTCAGGGCAGAGCTGCAGTGAAAAAGCTTGATTAATGATGTCTGTGTAACGTTAATCACTCAAACACCAGACTGCTTTGTCTTGCTGTCAACCCTACATTCATACATTTACATAACTGAAAGGGGCACGGTCAGTGCAATGACCTAAGTTGCAATACGCTTTGCACTGTTGCGTCCTATAGCCGTGCCAGAAACCCATAATCATGGGTTCGAATACCTGATCACTTTTTAAGGTTTCCCAGTACCATGCCCATGCTGATGGGTTTCAGTAAAGACACTTGCATCTCTTCGGGTTTTCCTACCACATGGGATAACAAACAGCAGTTGAGACATTGTTCAAAGCAGCTTCAAACTCACTCACCCACATAACTGATAAAACGTTTGTCCGTATGATCAAAGCTTGTCTATGTGTATTCAATAAACTTTGTGAGAGAGTGAGTATGTTTTCACGCCGCTTTCAGCAATATTCCAGCATTATTGTACCCACACATTCTTCACACATTGTACCCATGTAGGCAATCGAACCCGGGTCTTCGGTATGAAGAGCGAACGCTTTAACCACTAGGCTACCCCACCGCCCCAATAAACTTGGTAATTTATGAACACACGCTGCGAAATTCAATCTCCAGATCCTTTGGTGTCACAGTACTTTTCATTTAAACCATTATTTCTAGCTATGCGAGGATTCTTTCTGAGGGATTCAAGCATTACGGAACATCATTCACAATCTTCTCCTCATAAAAGCATCCCTTTATCTTCCTAATTCCCACTAAAACTTTGAATATGAGGAGTCTCAAGACCAATTTCGATAATGTTACATGATTACATATAACAGTAAATCATTAGAACTGTTGTCTCTCCTATATATTGAGTCTGGCCATGCAATACTACACCGAATGGTAGGAATATTATGCGGTTTCCGCTTTCCCTGTCTGTCTGTCTGTCTGTCTGTCTGTCTGTCTCTCTCTCTCTCTCTCTCTCTCTCTCTCTCTCTCTCTCTCTCTCTCTCTCTCCATCTCTCGCTCTCTATCTGGCTGTAAGGCAAGATACGGACCTTGGCAGGTATTACGAATTGCTGGATTGAAAATTCATCACAACATATTGCAGCTTTCAGTGGGGTTTCTGAAAGTTTCATGGATTTCACCATCAAAATATATTTTGGGAATCTGACATGACCATATCCATACACTCAACACCGCTTCCAAGTAGTCTCACTGAGACACATAAATCACCATAAATACCACATACGTTTAGATGCTACATTTTCACCCGCCAGATACAACCCAAACTAACTTCCTTCTCTCATCGCAATAAGGTATAATTTGTCTGAGGAGAGTCTGGCGACTGTCTGATATATTAGGTGTCTATCCTGACTTGTTGTACTACCCGACACTAGCTTAATCGCAACTGGGAGAACAAATTAGATTACTTCCAATTAATCTCGTAAATAAGGTGAAGTACATTGTCCTGGGCGATAGAGTCTCGGTACATTGGGAAAATCAGCAATATGTATGATCTAGTAAATCGTGTAGTGAATCTAATACTGTATCACACGTGGCACTATCACTGGACGCAATGTGTACCGTGACTTACTAGTCAGTGTTCGTAAATGTCATGTTTACGGGGCAAAACAAGACGTCCATGTAGGATATGTACAAGTATGAGCAATTGTTGTTTGTTTGTTGTTTAACACTGCACCCAGCAATATTACAGGTATATGACGGCGGTCTGAAAATAACCGACCCTGAACCAGACATTTCAGTGGTTGATATCATGAGTATCAATCTACGCAATCTAGATACGATGCCATGCATCAACCAAGTCAGCGAGTTGTCCATCCGATCCCATAAGTCGTCTTTTAAAACAATTGCTGTAAACATGATGCAAGCATACGATAGTTGATGTGATGTGAAACGCACGAGTCATTGTAAATATTACATTTCCAAGCATAAACAAGTGTTGTAAATATGACCTTAGCAAATAAATATTTCTGTGTGATTGTGACATCCATTAAGTATATCGTCTAGTAAAGCAAAGGTAAATTGTGTATACGTGTTAACACAGGTACCTATCACGATCTTCCCGTGTGTGTCTCGTATACAATGTGTCAATAAGGAACTGTAAAGTTAACACAGGTACCAATCATGATCTTCTAGGGTATTTCTCGGAGATAACGTGTAAAGAAGGAAATCTTAAGTTAGCACAAGAACTAATCATGATCTTCCCGTGTGTGTCTCGTATACAATGTGTCAATAAGGAACTGTAAAGTTAACACAGGTACCAATTATGATCGTCTAGGGTGTTTCTCGGAGATAACGTGTCAAGAAGGAAATCTTAAGTTAACACAGGAACCAATCACGATCTTCCCGTGTGTGTCTCGTATACAATGTGTCAATAAGGAACTGTAAAGTTAACACAGGTACCAATAATGATCGTCTAGGGTGTTTCTCGGAGATAACGTGTCAAGAAGGAAATCTTAAGTTAACACAGGTACCAATCATGATCTTCCAGCATATTTCTAACACGTCCAGTGGTGTTTTCTCTGCGGCAAGTTTCACGCAGTAGCCTGTGAGTTACGACTGTTTATGAATTGGGGGACAATCGTAGCGCTACAATCACTACATGAAACAGGGACAAACTAGTTCCTGTTTCACAGAGCAGTCACGGTACGACGTCGTAAATATATAACATACGTAAGTGAGTTACGACAACCGTAATACATCGACTACAACTGGAAAATGGGTCATAAAGCAGTATTAGCAATGTGATCATCGTAAGTCCATCTTATGTAAAGAAGTTATGTGCCAGATAAAATTCGATTATCTGACGAAACATTTTCAATTGAACGTAAAAGGCAAAATAATGTTGAAAATTATATGTTTGGATCACTGATTTGACCAGGAAAGTGTGAGCATGTTCTACTCCATCGGTAGCACCCGCGATACAATCTGTATAAATATACTCTGCAAAAAAAGAATCGCAAAAGTAGTAAAATCGTAAATATCTGACAGAGTGTTGTCGACAGCCATACCAAACTATTACCGAATAAGGACAATTTCATACGGCTACGTCACTTACATAAAAGAACGACCATCTTCACAACTACGGCAATAACAGGATTCCGTAGGATACAGCCCAGGCACTGAGGAATCGCAAGTTCGAGGTGTCATTTTGAAGGACCTGCATCGTCGGCTGCGACGTCAATGGTGTCAGGATCACAAAGATTATGGCCACAACTGCTATGGAGACAAATTTGTGCAGTGACGTATCACGTTTTACGCTTCGCCGTGCGGATGGCAGACGTCCGTTTACAGGCGTAGCGGGGAACGTTATGCACGAAACTGCATGCAGGAAGTGGACAGATTTGGTGGTGGTAGCAAAGTTCAAGGTCTGGGGAATCCAACGGCATAGCATTACGGGGATGATATTCTTTGGCCACACGTCCTCCCCAATATGCAACAAGCAAACATTTTCCAACAAAAGGCGGACCTCACACGGCAAGACTGACAGCCTTTTAAAGGAATCATAACATCTATGTCCTTCCATGGCCCTCCAGGTCTCCAAATTTACATCCAATCGAGCATTTATGGGATGCACTGGATCAACGACTCCGAGGACGTCAGGAAAAATCACAGAATCTCCAACAGTTGGCACAAGAGCCCCAAGCAGAGTGGGTGAACATTCACAAGGCCACCATTCGGGAACTGATTTCTTCCATGGGACGACGATGCCATCCAGGCCATACAAGATATTGTGAAGAGATGACCTTTACCTTGGAAATCTACTATTCCATGTGTGCAATAGGGAACCTGGGTCAATGAGAATGATCTGTGCCAATCTTGAACAATCAATTAGATCTGTTGATTAATTGTGTGTCATATACACTATACATCTAAAATCTTTTTTGAGTTTCTTTTTATGCAGAGTATAGTGAGGGTTCACTAACTGATACAAAATGAGGCCTAATGATGTATATTTTGGGTGCATGAAGATAGCATCACATGTACGCGATCGCTGTCGGTAAAGTTGTAATAGAAGTGTACCTGAATCAACGTTATGGAAGGAGTTTATTATGACTCAGAATTAACCACTGACGTTCCCCAGGCCCTGCAGTTATTGACGTGTGTGTGTGTCTGTGTGTCGAATCAGCGTCACAGTTCAGCAACACCAGCAGTGACATCAATCTTGTCGTCATGCCTAAATGCAAGAGATCATTAAACACTTTACCAAGAGCACTTTACTTAAGTGTGCACTGACATTACCTTTGATTGTATCGTTGTTGCTCTCTTGTGTAAAGAATGTTCTTCGAAACTCAGTGGAACTGAGTACCGAACGAAAAGTACGAACCGTTGATACACATACATGTACGTGCACTTAAGTTTCTTCAAAGAGGTGTTCAGTTGGGTATTAAAAAGATGAATCTAACACGTGCATGATTTCACAAACGTGATACAGTTGTTGATTTATGAGAACTGTCGGGGTGTGCACTGGCATCAAACTCGTCACCGTGCAGTAGTTTCGTCATGCGTGGAATGTACAGTTGGGGTATAATCAAAAGATGGAAGTGGGAAGTATTGATCCTGTATCTTAACTAACAAGAAACGTTTACCGTTAATGTCATCCCAAGCTGGTGCATTCTGTAGTTAACGGGCCCCAATGCCAAGACGCATGCACACCAGCAGATTAGATATCGTCTGAAAAATAATCAGATTGTTTAGGGAGGGAGGGAGGGAGGGAGGTAGATAGGTAGGTGGGTAGGTAGGTAGGTACATGGTAGGTAGGTAGGTAGGTAGGTAGGTAGGTAGGTAGGTAGGTAGGTAGGTAGGTAGGTAGGTAGGTAGGTAGGTAGAAAAAAACCAAAGTAACTACGATGTCAAAATACTCTTCTTATATGCCTTGAGAACGGGACATTTAAGTTGAATAATTAAAATTTTCCTTGTGTTCATTGAAATTCCTGCATTCTGATTAGCTGTAGTGGTCACGTATTATTGCATTCACTTCCCAATGAATGTACACCATTAACCCACGCCCACTGAAGCGGACTACTAAGATTACTAAGAAATGTCGGGGAATTTCAATATTACAGTCGAGGGCTGTTCACGTGTATCGTCATGCACAGGACATTTAGCGAAATTCATGCATATTCATTGTCTAAACAACCCTTTGAGGCCGAAGGTGTGTAGGAATGAAACCTAAAACTGCAGGCTGGCTCGCCTGTTTTTTTTAAAAATAATTATATATTCTCTTATATTGCTATTTTATAAATGCACGATATATGTAGCGAAAGTAGTTCTTAGACTACCATATGTGTCAGGCTTGAGGCATGATACTGATACCGAGCAAGGGAAAGCTGTCACCTGCTTAGATATGGTGCATGTTAAACATTCTCCGTTATGAACAATGAACCTATTGTTGTCACTCGTCATTAATCTTTGTAACCTTGATACAATATCACGAGTAGAATTTTTGACGAATCCGATACACGGTATTGTATGCGTCTGTTTGATCCTGAATAGACGTCATTGTTGTCCATCGACCATGTGAAACCTGCAAGCCCAACAACAGCTGTGTTTATTCTCGTGTCAATCACAATGTACATACGACTGTTCACTGGAATAGACGATGAATGGAGTTATAATGTTTGTTGAATGCTCACCCCCAAACGTCACATATATTGTATGTGTGTGCGTGCGTGTGTGTGCGTGTGTGTGTGTGTGTGTGCGTGTGCGTGCGTGCGTGCGTGCGCGCGTACGTGCGTGCGTGCGTGCGTGTGTGTGTGTGTGTGTGTGTTTGGGTGTGTGTGTGTGTTTGTGTGTTTGTGTGTGTTGTTGTTGTTGTTGAATGGGATTGGAACTTTGAAATTAGTATCATTGAACGTTCTTCGAAACTCAATTTGTATGTTTAGTGATTACCAAAAAAATATGGGAACTGGAATTACATCAGTATTCAAACAACTCAATCGGAATAATTGTAATTTTTAATACAGGCAGTCAAAAGTTGATTCGGTATGGATGTCCATAAGGCAAAGGCAAGCAGTACATAATATGATTTGATAAACATGATTTTGTCTTTACTTTCATAACGTTATGTATTGATCATGGCATGTGTCAGGTGCAGCGTCATCCTACTATATGCCTTTATCTGTATGCACTACACGTCGTGATAGTGAAGATTCCGATGCAGTAGAGGAAGTTGTCTTCTTTATATAGTAGGCACAAAAAAAACGTGCTTGAGATAATCTCATGTGTACAGTGTCTTTTGGTGCCCAGTGATGTATATATACCAGGCACGAATTGAAACCTCAACTGATAAATAAAATCACATGTACAGTTTCTTTTTTCTTTAAAATGTATGTTTAAATCTAGAAAAAAAACCGGACCGGGTGGCTAATCGTGTCAACGTGTCATGAAGACTGAGCTATTGTGACGTCAATACTTATTGCGTCTACAATGCTGACTGTATTACTTTGACAATGACAGGGGACACGGGTGGCCACAATTCACTGTGTTGCATCCCTTAGGCATGCCAAAAACCTATGATGTTGAAACCTATGTGGGTTTGAATCCCAGATTCGCCTAGGTTATATTTACAAGGTTAGTCTTCACCATACCCACGCACGTTGGTTTCAATAAGGTGGTAAACGTCTAAATTCACTTTGAGTTTTCCGCTCACATCAAGGTGGCACACTGTGATATAAATGAAATACTGTTCACACGGCATTATTTCTGACTGACTGACTGACTGACTGACTGACTGACTGACTGACTGACACACTGACTGACTCACTGACTGACACACTGACTGACTGACTGACTGACTGACTGACTGACTGACTCACTCACTCACAGTTAACTTGTTACATGTAACCAAGAAACACATGGAATAAAAACGGTTACGAGGGCACCGTGTGCCTCGACCGTTTACGTCACTGTGAGAGCTGTTTTTCATTCTCATGCACATTTTCATTAAGTTTATTTATTATTAACAGTATTTTTAAAAACTTACAGATCTGTGATGGCGATACGTTTCTGTCAGTGCTGTATGCTTCAGACTGATGGAATGTGATCATTGTTTGCATTTGAAATTAAGATATGATACAATACAAATATACTCTACACATATGTAATACGTTTACAGTAGGTATAGTGGTGTATCAACAAGATGTTACCTAGGTCCACCTACAAGCAGTTAATAAATGCAATGATGTTGCACGTCATGATGTATCGTATCGTATCGGGTTAGTGATTATATGTAGCAGATGGCACAACACGCCTACACTGTATATTGCATATCATGATCACAGAGACGTATTTGGAACAGCGGCTTTTATAAATGTATGAACGAGAATATTTTCGAATATGTCACTTTTTATCTTTATTTTAGTTACATTTGTTGCTTATGTACGAGGGTTAAAAGATCTGTTGATGGGACGTCCAGAGACAACGGATCATTCAATTCTCCTTCGGAAGCCATTTTTGGCCATCATCATCTTGAAAATTTCAACTTACGTATCTTGAAATTTCAACATATATGTTAGGGCCATCTGCTTTTCTATTTTTGTCTTGAAATTTTAAGATACTAAGTTGAAATTGCAAGACAAAAATAGAAAAGCAGATGGCCTTAAAAGGTTTCCATAATTTGCACAGCTTAACTGAATAAATGTTGTACACTGGCAATGTTCGACATGCCCTTCTGTTCGTCATGGTCCGATGAAGTGAAATGAGGTGAAATGGGGTTTAAAGTCTAGTTCTAGATGGCAGCACTTATTACATAGCGGCGTGCATGCATGTGTTGGTGTGTAGGTGTGTAGGTGGATGGGGTCTACTTGTTGTAGTCCGGACTAATGCCGGTAATGTTGTTCTAGTCCAATGAGATACCATGCTGCATTAACCCCACACAAACACAGTATACTGACTCCGAGCCGAACAGTCCTTGCCTTTCTCCCAGGCAACAGCATGTATTATCTTGTAGCGCCGTTTGGAAGGGTGCGGCCGGGACTCAAACTGCCTACCTTCCGCTCTCGGGGCAGACGCTCCATCCCCCAGGCGACAGAGTCGGTTTGACATGGTGACACTATGTAGGGTTGGTGCTACTTTGTTCTCAACTTTCTCTTCTTTTCGGTACAACATAATCGTTCTACCTACAAAAACAAAGTTTACGCTCAACGGTTTTTGCTTTATCATTAAATCATACCTACAAGCTATGCACAGAGAACAATGTCGGTGTTTTAGAAGCATGTTTTGTGCAGCCAAACAACAGTTCAAGACCCAGTGTTCGCTGGGACATGTGAAAAAAGACGACATGCCTTCAGGCATTCTAAAGTATGCATCTGTTAAAAGCGTCTGTAATGGTTAACGCGAGTTAATATATGATTGAATAGTTACCTTAAAGACCAATTAGTGCATAATAACCTTATCCTGATCGATTCAACATGCAAACACAGAAATATTGAATCGCAATGAACATTGTCTCAGACATACATGTGTGTAGCTTATGAATAACTAACAGGTTTTGGAGCTGTACACAGACTTGAGGAGACAGAGCTGCATTGATTTCTGAATGTTAGGTGATTCTACAAGTCCATTCAAACCAGCGGCGTCAACACCGCATATTTTCCCATTAGCTATTACGTTTCTCCATAGACTTGCTTTCTTAAAATGAAGAAAAATATATACAATTGTTAAGTAAAAGGGGCGGTCAGGTAGCCTAGTGATTGAAGCGTTCGCTCGTCACGCCGAAGGCCCTAGTTCGATTTCCGACTTGGCTACAATGTGTGAAGCCCATTTCTGGTGTTCCCCGCCGTGATATTGCCGGAATACCATACTCACTCACCCACGCACTCGCGTTAAGTAAAACGTCCCGTCGATCGAGATCAGCTCGCGAAAGTTTTACGATACGGTCACCTTTGTTTCAATGGTTCCAATTATGGGTTTTTAGAGCTGTTATCCACGGCTGTATTTTAGGCTCTGTCTTTGAAGGTCGAACCAAACATAAAACAAAGGAAACCAGGCCCCATCAGGACCGTCGGGATTCATGACATGCTTTGAATGGCAATGCCACCAAGGCTCTCAGAGGTAGCGCCCTCGAGACGAAATGACCTCTTGTTTTGAACAGTACTGGGAACCGTTTCACAAAGCGATGGTAGCTGACTGTCGAAAGTCTATGTCAAGGTACAGTTTGCGCTTTAACCGCTTTGTGAAACGAGGCGCTGTGCCTCATAGTATTTTCATCAATGTTATTTATCACCTTCCATTCTGAAAGCTTGCGGGATTGGGACACCGTTGTTCATTCATTATTTGACTGTTTTTGTTCTTTCAGGATGGTATGGCATATGAACAAGAGTGGCCGCATCTTCTGTGTGTAGGATCCTCTGTGTGCAGCTAGGCTCGAGATGAGGATGTGGTGGCCGTGGCAGGAGGCTGTCTTGCTCCTCCTGACCTTTGTTCTGTGCCAAAGGGGGGATGGTCAACTGTCCAGATCAACAAGAAGAAAGGTTGCGATTCATGCGCTTATACCAGAAGGGGGCTTTTTCAAAACGCTTAATAGGACGTTGTTCGCCGACTTCTCCCCTCGTGCAAGGAGGAAGTTAGGAAAATACCGAAACCTACGTTACTTCGACTTTAGTGCTCGCAGTACTATTCTGCATGATGATACACCCAACGAAATTCTTCAAGCGTTTTGTGATACCTCATTCTCGTCCAACGCTGTTGTACTGTTCCATATAAACAACCCATTGTCCATGAAGAAGGAGAGACTAGGTGCGCATAAATATATCAGTCAACTCGCCGATTACTATGGATTACCGTTGATATCATGGGATTCCGAGTTTTCTCCGTCGGCAAGGGTAAGTTCTTCTGTATATTCGTGGAAACAAATAAGGAAACATTTCGTAACGCATATTCTCATAAGAAATGAAGACAACAGGTCTACTCGACAATGTTTCGAATACATGTACATTATATATTAACGGGGCACGGATGGTCCAGTCGTCTATGGGGCTGCAATTCGCTGTACAGAGCTACGTCACCTGGTCACACCAGAAACCTATGATTGTGAGTTCGAATCCCGGTTCGCTCCGATTATGTTTCTAGGTTTGTCAGCACCATACCCGTGCATGTGGGTTTCATTAAGACGTAAACCTCTGATACCTGCACCACTCCGGGTTGCAAACCAACAATCATAGGTTTCTGGCGTGCCCAAGGGACGCAACTCTGCACAGCGAAATGAGCCGTCTTAGACGACTGGGCCACCCGTGCCCCGGTAACTGAGATATGGCCTTATGGGTTAATGAATAGAAATTACATCATAAATTGTTTGTAACATGTCACATTTGATCTCGATATTTTGTGGGTTGTTCACCTATATATTTGTTTAAGCCCAGATGTGCTTAACATTTGTTGGAAACTGTACTGCAATAATGTGATGGTGCCTACATGTTTCTTCATCAGAAACGAAATTCGGCTTGATCGCTTTCGACCTGAAAAAGGCTACTGCTCTCATTTACTTTTCTCTTTTCTCTCCCGTCCCCACATAACACGATGAGAGCTCAGAACATTAAACGTACTGACATGGCCGTCAAGGTCACATGAGCATCTGTGGGGTGAGCTAGACAGACGTTCACGTCAACGTGAACAAGGGCCACAATGGCGCCAAGCTCTTCGGGAAGAATGGGCTGTCATTCCATAAGGGTTCACCATCAGGCGTCTTAGTTCCATGGGCAGGAAGTGTCGTACAGTCATTCATGCTAATAATGGATATAAATCGTCAATGCCAAAGAATAATCAGTCTCGATTATCTAGCGAAACAGATTCCAATGGGCGTAAAAGACACAACAGTGATGAAGCTTATATGATTGGATCACTGAACATCAGTGTTGACACCAGGTGTTCTCGAAAAGGATAAGTTACCCTGCCCCACCCAGCAATGTTCCTGCGAAACGACGGTGGCATATAAATAAGCGAGTCTCGACCAGACAATCCAGGGACAGAATTGAACAAAATACTTAAGAAATAATTTCGCTCCGCAACACGGTGAAGGGCAGTATCAGTCAAAAAGCATTTCTTCTGCAGTTGACTCAGGATAATAGATCATTTACTCTGAGCTTGTGAGGATGTGAAACTTCAACGCTGGGGAATAATCAGTCCCGGTTATCTGCCGAAACAGATTCCTTTTGGCGTAAAGGCAAAACAGTGATGAAAATGATATGAATAGATCACCGAAAATGAAAAACACTCGCTACACGATACTAGGCTTTGCGACTGCAATGCTTGAGATAGTGATGTAACTGGCACATGTAAAGATTAATCCGTTAACGTTTGCTGAACTTTGTTTCTCTTTGTAATCACCAAACACACACATGTCCCACGTATCGCTTTTGAAGCCTTGCAGAAGTCATAGGATATTGTACCTTGCGTTTCTTTAGGGGGGGTAAAGCTTCAATTTTGCAGACTTCGGAGAAAAACATTTACTAACTCACTGTATTACACAATATGGATTCGTGTAATAACGTGCCCTTTACTCTTCAGTGAACTTTGCCACATGAACCGTTTTTTATGACATTGTACGTTTTCATTTGTCTGGTGAGTGAGTTGGGTTTAATGCCACATTGAACAGTCTTTAGGGTATATCAAAGGGATAGTTTGATGTGTGAGTAAAGCCCGAAGTGGTGGAGGGCTAAAAACACGGGTGTGGTACTGACGAACCTAGAAACTTCTAGAACAATCAGGGCTTCGAACCATAGATCTACACAGCGAAATTTGGCGCCTTAGATGACCGTGTTCTCTGGGCATCATCTGATTACAGCAGCATGACTACACTATGATTACTGCCTGTGAGGGGGCACGGGTGGCCCAGTCCTCTAAGGCGCCGCGATTCGCTGTGCAGAGTTGCGTCCCTTGGGCACGCCAGAAAACTATGATTGTGGGTTTGAATCCCGGTTCGCCCCGATTAATTTTTAGGTTTGTCAGCACCATACCCGTGCTCGTGGGTTTCACCGAAGTGGTAAACGTCTGAGACCTGCATCACTTCGGGCTTTCCTCCCACTTTAAGCTGACACGCCGTGATATAACCGGAATACTGTTAAAAGCGGCGTTAAACCCAACTCACTCACTCACACTACTGCCTGTTCAATAGGAATTTACTCTGTTCAACATCATTTAATTGATGTAAACATTGAACTCCAAAACATGTTTCACGTGTTATAATAGTGTGTCAAAGGAATGTTATATCGACAATAAACATTACAAATGTAAATATTTTCCCGCCATGTCAAGTAGACACGCCATTATATAACTGTGGGCACGGGTGGCCCAGTCGTCTAAGGCGCCGCAATTCGCTGTGGTTGTGAGTTCGAATCCTGATTCTCCCCGATTATGTTTCTAGGTTTGTCAGCACCATACCCGTGCTTGTGGGTTTCACCAAAGTGGCTAACGTCTAAGACCTGCATCACTTTGGGCTATACTCCAACATCAAGCTGACACGCCGTGATATAACTGGAATACTGTTAAAAGCGGCGTTGACCCCAACTCACTTACTCCCTCCCTAAAATAACTGAAATACTGTTCAAAGCCGTGTTAAATCCCAGTTATTAGTAACCAACTCTTCTATGTCTTCTATGCGCTTGTTTTGATACTATTACTATTGATACTGTTAAGATACTATTTTACTGCATCAGTTTAAATGGCAATATGAAGAAACAATATTAAAGGCTCAAGTATTCTGTGAAATGTCTATGCCTTAGGATCGTTCATAGTCGTATTGCTGGATGGGATAAGGCGGAGCGTGTCGCTGTGGAGAGATACGTCCATTAACCTTCCCAGAATCGTCTGATTGTGGCATCATACGGGAAATGAACCCATGTTGTTATCCTTCATTCGCTGTTCAGAGTTCTATGTGCGAGATCCGCAAGACTTTAGAGCGAATCTCTCGTTCACATTGACTATGATCGTTGGTCTGTCAGGACCATAGTCGTTTTAGTGGGTTGCACAAAAGTGGTAGACTCCTAAGATCTAAACCCGTAAAGATCCGGTGTAAACGGCGACTATGCTTGTCGCAAGAGGCGACTAACGGGATCTGGTGGTCAGGCTCGCTGACTTGGTCGATTCATGTCATTGATCCCAGTTGCGTGGCTCGATGCTCATGATATCAATCACTGGATTGCCTGGTCCAGACTCGATTATTTACAGACCGCCGTAATATAACTGGAATAATGCTGAGTGCGACGTAAAACAACAGCCAAACCAAACCAAACCAAACCTTAGATCTACGCCACCGGATTTCCCTCACACGTTAGTACCATGTGCATTGCCATAACTGAAGAATTGTTGCGTAACATTAGTTATTCCGACGAAAATAAAATCAACCAATCAATAATTGGTCCAACGCCTACACAAATATATCAATGCCAACGTGCACATGGAACGTAATGTTCGTTTCACAACTTCTTTTAACAGAGGTATCCCAAACTCGAGCAACAGAGTGCCACCTTGTTCTTGGTTATATGTCTCATCGCCCCAAAGACAATATATTTTACAAAAACAAAAAAGGTCCTAAAACACACCTTAACATATGTCCAAGCTTAATGTACATGTAATTGGTATAAATGAGGCTTGCGGATTAGTTATAATAGCTGAATTACCCGTTTTTTTTACATATTCCAGTGGGCGTAAAAGAAAATTAGTTGTGAACATTATAAGAATGGATCAGTGAAACAGTGATGTTCGCTAAAAGGATAAGCTTGTCCAGCTCCACCGGTAGCCCCCATAACACTCACACACACTTTGCACATAAAATTCTGTTGTTTTTTTCCTAAATGCTGCACAGCAGTATCCTGATCATAGGACTACATTCCTTTCCTTTCCTCTGAGTTGGATTAAACGCCGCTTTTAACAGATTTCCAGTTACATCGCGGCGGTTCAGCTTAATGTGGGAGGAAAGCCCGAAGTGATGCAGGTGTCAGACGTTTACCGTTTCGGTGAAACCCACGAGCACGGGCATGGTGCTGACACACCTAGAAACATAATCGGGGCGAACCGGGATTCGTACCCACAATCTTAGGTTTCTTGCGTGCCCAAGGGACGCAAATCTGCACAGCGAATCGCGGCGCCATAGACGACTGGGCCACCCCCATAGGACTACATGACAGATGGGCATAAACATTTTGTCCTTTTGTGAATGGCAATGCATTTGCCCCCTTAGTATTGTGGGTTAGCATAAGCCCCAAGCAACGCACGCAGTCCGTAAAGGGCGACTTAATGGATCGGCTTGCCATGGTCGGTGCCTTGGTTATTTTTGTGTCAAAGAACCCCGACGGCATGGATCGTAGAGCACGATATTAATCACTGAATTGTCTGGTCCAGATTCGATTATTTACAGGCCGCCGTCATACATCATACATCTTGGTGCAGCGTTAAACAACAAACAAACAATAGCAATGTTACCCTACTTCACGAAATTCATCATAACTCCGGTTACATCAACTCCACCCTCCACCCACTCGGCAGACGTTTGCTGATGAACCATCCAAAATCCTCCAGCGATATCAAATTGAAAGCACATTCCAGGGGTCATCCAGTCACTATGTCCAGAGCAAACCCTGTTTCCTAAAGCTATAGGTTCTCGACCCGTGACCTTGACATTCCAATTCCATCAATACTGCATAACAAAAGATTTTATTATCTCGCAAATCACGAAAGGACATTCGCTTGCCTTGAATATATGTTAGCTCCCTACAGATATTTCAGCCGAAGTGTTGATGATGACCACGTTTCCGTCACCGCCGCTGGCTGAGGTGTTGACGTGCAAGGGATACTAGCGTTTATTGCTGGCTTTTTTTCTATCACAATTCCATTTCCAATTTCTATTGTTAGATTAACTTGACTATCGCACACGTCCGAGACATCGGATCGGAGATGAATGGGTTGATAATGCTCTAGTCTGATTGTAATGTGACTTATAGACGCCATGACATGCCCCATAACTACCTTAATTCTTGGCGTTTACACCGTAATATACCTTCAAGCACATTCAGCACGAGAGAAACTGCAATATCAGCTTGATTAACTAACATCGCTACAGCTTCTTCATTAGTAAAGCAATCCAGCATCCCTGTAAACTATTCGAATAAATGCATCCGCAGTTCGGAAATGTGTCTGAGTAAATGTAGAATGCATTATTAAAGTACCGTATTCGACGTAATAAGCGCCCACGGCGATATTTACTGATATATTGGCTAGTAAACAATTCCAATTAGCACCCCTTATGATTGTACACAAGACTTATTTATTCGTGTATAATACGCACGCCTGTGTTATATGCACCCTTAATTATGGGCAATTGAATTCTGGAAAAATGTATCTGTCGTATATAAACATTTTAGGTTGTCAGCATAATCCACGAAATTTACGATCTTTCAACGATCTTTCAACAATAATATTCTAATAAGAGCCCCCTATTTCTAATTTTGAGAGCGCCCTGGGCGCTTATTACGTCGAATACGGTAATTCGATTACTCTGTAAAATTCATCCTGGATAGATACGATTCGTTTCATGTCCAACAATCGACATCAATGTCTGGACACACCCATGTCGATATATTTTGCTCAACTTATTCAAACATTCTTTCTCTTTTAATCAAAAAGCAAATGGAATACCATTCTCATAAAAAAACAATATTTTGGGAAAGCGGAATCTCACGGTCTTATATTATCTGATATTTATTTAAAAAGCATCCGACTGATGAACATCACAATTCCAATATCAGTATTGTATTTAAGTGAATTTTGCGCACAAAATGAGCGTAGAAAACCTAAACATTCATGTTATGGTTAAGCAAATCAAATCTTTACCCCCTACATATACAAAGCAATGTGCATTTGTGCGACATAATAAGAATAGGAAAGGATCCAATGACTGGAATATGTGCCAGTTGTATATTTTCATGTGTGTTTCAGTGTGTATGCACCGAACATGTAAATGTATTTTTATGGATTTTTTACGGACCTGTTTACCCATTTAACCAGTGGTTGGTCGAAATAAAGACAAAAATAACTTTATGAGGTCTTTGAAAGGCATTTAGCAGTGAAACGCATAAGGAAGAGAATATATGGATGTCAACTTCTTTATTATGAGGAACACAACGTTTCGGAGTATATGCTTCTCCTTCATCAGGTGAATGAATGCCTTACTTACTTACTTACTTACTTACTTTGGAGATTTAACGTGCGCTTTCCGACTGATGCGTATATCGCACACGGGCCCGGCCAGGCCATTTAATGTGTTTCCGAAAGGGGCGAAAGTGGTCTGTGCAACCCAAGAGGGGGGTTTAGGGGTTGCTTATATAGAATTTGGGAATTTTGAGATTTGGAATAGATGCCGATGGGGTTGGGGAGGAGAACTAAGGGAGCTGGGTATGGTGGATGTTTGTTTGTTTATGTGATTTTGATTTGGTAGGTTATTGTGTTTTTAGATGCGTTTTATTAGTTCCGTTTTTATTAAGAATACGCCTAAGGCCTTGAAGTTTTCTAGTTTATTTTGTGGGTTTAGTATTGCTTCTAGAGTGAGAGCCTTGTTTAGATTGAGGGTGGTTTGTAATGCAGTTCTATGTGTTAGGTAGTGTGTGCAGTGGATGAGTTCGTGTTCT
The DNA here is from genome assembly GCF_023055435.1 of Haliotis rufescens. NCBI lineage: Eukaryota > Metazoa > Mollusca > Gastropoda > Lepetellida > Haliotidae > Haliotis > Haliotis rufescens. The sequence continues at coordinate 9,056,521 of NW_025963791.1, read as the reverse complement.
GGGGTTTCTGGTTGTTTGCAGTGTGGGCAGTTACCTGTAGTGTGTTTTTTTATTTTTTTTAGGTGGTTATTTAGGTTGGTGTGTCCTGTTTGGAGTTTAGTGATTACTCTGTCGATTTTTTTTGATGGATGGAGAATTTTTGGTTTGGTTAGTGGTTTGCTGAGCACTTTTTTGATTTGGCTATTTGAGTTAAGATATAGGTTATGCCATTTTTTTGTGATTTTTTGCTTGTTTACACTTTTAATTTCTGATTTTGAGATGGGTAAGTTTAAGCTTATTTCTAGGATTTTGAGGGATACTTTAGCTGCTTTATCGGTGTTTTCATTACCGTTTATTCCTACGTGGGCGGGTATCCACAAGAAGGTTATTTGTTTGCCTGCCTTAGTTAGGTCGTTGGAGCTTTTAAGTATTTGATTTATTAATTTAGGTCGGTTTTTGGTATTTTTGTTTTGGAGGGCTTGCAGTCCACTTAAGGAGTCGGTAAGTATTTGGATTTTTGTTGTTGTTTTTTTTATTCTTGATTATGGAGGGCTGAGGCCATGCCCATAAGTTCTGCCGTGAATATTGATTGGTTGTTTGGGAGTCGGAAGGATTGTGTGGTTTTAGTTGGTTGTGTGGTATGGACTCCGAAACCTGTGTGTTTGTAGGTCGGATCTGGCCAATTTTCGTGTATGTATGCTAGTGTGGTAGTTTTAGCTATGTTTGGGTCGGTTTGTTTATTTATTTGGTTAGCTAGTGTTGTGTCTATTTTGGGTATTTTAAGTTTAGGGGTGAAGATATTTGATTGTTTGCAGTTTTGTTTAAGATTTTTAATTTGGTGTTCATTTAGGTAGTTTGTTATTCTTTTGGATATTGGGGTAAGTAAGGGATGTTTACGAGCAAGAGCTTGGTTTTTGGGGCTGATGTTTTGGTTTATTAAGTTTTGGATAAGAGGGTTTGATTGGGACGCGGCCCAGAAATTTAAGGTAAGCTGTTGAATGAATGCCATGAGGCAGAGAGCATATATATGTACATTTAAGGACAACACAATTAATAAGATAACAAAAAGTGGAAAATAACAAAAGGTAGAAACTAACAAGGGAAGCCAACAGATGATTGGCGCTGATAGGTGATTAGCAACAGACAATGGAAGCCAACACTTTACAGTAATTAACGCTGATGGTATGGAAGCCAGTACTTAAGTTATCATAGATAAGTAATAGGTAATGGACACTGGGCAAACGGGAGGCCGGGGGTAATTAGTACTGATAAGGTGAAACAATGGACATAGCAAAGGGCAAATTGAAGATGTTGAGTTTATATATGTTTATTTGATAATACATCAAAGATATGGCGATCAATCAAAACACATTTATTTAAATTAATTTGTAATTATTGTTTTGGCTCCGATTGTTGATTTTGTTATGAACCATGATAGGTAATGGAGAACTGACATGGTGAGGTTTGTCCAAATGCACGTGGTGTGCTTTCGTTATATGATTTACCCTTTTATATTTTGTGCAATTTAGACTTTAATGCATATAATTAATTTTGCTGATTAAGGTTATATTTGCTAATTCAGGTTTCATCTGTTCCTTGCATTGTTTGATATGTCTCACCTTGTTATAGCATTGGCAAACTCATATTGAATGTACGGTTAATGGTTTACATGTAACATGTGTAATTGACGTCAGCTCATTACATTATGATTTATGTCCAACATGCTGATAGCATCTGAAACAGTATACCTGGAATTCATATGGTAGATGATTCAACAGCTGAAATTGATGATCCATATCATTGTGTTGTTATGATTCACATTTTTATTGTATGCCACACTGCTGCTCCGGAGTTATGCAGAGTTGCCTCCCCTGGAAACGCCAGGAATCTTTAAATCGAACATGCGGGTTCGAATCCCGGTTATTATGTTTCCAGGTGTATCAGCACCATACCCGTGCTCATGAGTTTCACGAGGGTGTCTGAGACCCGCTACACTTCCTCCCAAATTAAACTGACAACCGTGATATCACTGGAATACTTGGGAAACAGCATGAAAACATCGACCGTCCGTCTCCTCTTTACACATTAGATAATTGCATGTTTCGATGAATTGATTGAACAAATAGGCGTCTTGATACTACACTGCGGACACACCATCATCTTTTCACGGCCACACAATTATGGTAAACATATTTACAAACCAAACCAACTGATGTACATATGTACACATCTTCATTAATTGTAGTCTAAATGAATAACTTTTACCTAATATACTGTCTGAATGCACATGCATTTACATATATGCACGTCCATATTCAAAACGTTGTACATGTACATGTTGTGAAGGTGAAGTTTGCTTGTATATGTATATGTAATTGGCCTCCATTGTCAATGACAATTGAAATCGGATGAAATTCTTAACTTGGCAACCAGGATTTGTTTTTAAGGTTTGGGCTGATATCCTCAAAGATCAAAGGGGCTGAATATATTTTCAGGAAACCAGACTATCTTCTCTTAAAGCATACTTTAAGTCTTGACGAATTAACTGGAACAGTTTCACTCCTGGCAATTACCAATGGCATGTGTTGTAATTAAGAACGTATTGCCTGAATAAATAAATGCCTAGTCGTTGAAATATATATTGTAGTAGACTGTGTAAACCCCAGAGGACTGTTGATGCAAGCTGGTGACGCCAATTTCTACAATAACATTACAATTAATGATTCTGAAAACCACGTAAGGAACATGACTGAGGGTTTATGAATCAGTCATGACATTTTGTTACAGCTACCTGGCGCTTTGTCACTGTGTATCTGAGCATGTTCATCACGAAATGCCACACAATTCTATGTGCTTCTGTAAATTCCAATTTTGAAATGTAGATTAGACATGAAATCAGTTTCTGCCGCCTAGTCATGTATTACTGTAACCATCTTCTTGACAAGGGATGCATAAAATGTCTGATAACGTTGCAGGACATAACAATAATGTTATTCTTCAATAATTTATAACGTGAAAATCATTACCCTTGGAGTTGATAGATGAGATGATATACATTTTCTGTTTAATCTGAATATGCTGTGGCTCTTCTCTGACATGAGAGGCGATGGTCCCGACGAAGACCTGAGTTACATGCCTTACATTTGTGAGAGAAGCCAATTCGTAGCGTCTCCGCTGTGTTATAACATATGTATGATATTTCTTAATGCAGGCGTCTAAGGCGCCGCGATTCGCTGTGCAGAGTTGCGTACCTTGGGTACGCCAGAAACCTCTAATTGTTGGTTCGAGTCCCGGTTCGCCCCGATTATGTTTCTAGGCGTCTAAGGCGCCGCGATTCGCTGTGCAGAGTTGCGTACCTTGGGCACGCTAGAAACCTCTAATTGTTGGTTCGAATCCCGGTTCGCCCGATAAGTTTCTAGGTTTGTCAGCACCATACCCGTGCTCGTGGGTTTGACCAAAGTGGTAAACGTCTGAGACCTGCATCACTTCGGGCTTTCCTCCCACATTAAGCTGACTCGCGGCGATATAACTGCAATACTGTTCACACCGGCGTTAAACCCAACTCACTCACTCACTCACGTATAGGCCAAGGTAGGGGGAGTTGACAAAATCACATCAATGTTATAAGGTCCGAATCATCATCACACGAGCATCTTCTGTCCGATAGCAACCAGTTGAAACTCTCACATTGTACCATTTGATTATTTTGATCATTTTAGCTTCTCTGTGAAAGGGTCACAGATAGATTAAGTCTGTATCGTTTGAAATATTGTTTGAGTGTTTAGAATGAGTGCCAAATTCTTTGTCTTGTGCATCACACAGTCCTTCAAGGTTAAAAGAGTCGGTGCGCGAATAGAATTCAGAAGGAAACTTACAAAGACACTTTACTCAATGATTTGCATTTAGATTTAATTTATATTGACAGAGCAGACATGGGCGTAGATTTAATCTTTTCAAAGGCAGGTTACTCTTAATTCTTCGCTGTTTTCTTAATATCTCATATTGGCAGTTTTACGAGATCGGATTGGTTCGAGTACGGTTTTGGAGAAAATAAGATAATTTGTCTGACTGTATCAGTCGAATACATACGTAGGTTTGGCGATGAGAAACACGACCATACAATAAAATGGATAAGGGATTCCGGTTCCGTGTAGAGTCCTTGCTTGTCTGAGGAGACCAACGTGAAGTGTGGTTACCATTATTGGATGTCATCGTACCCCATGGACATCGACTATTTCTCATACAGTGAGCCTTTGGCTTTACTCGCTTACAACAAGATAAAATCAGGAGACATTATTGGCATCATGAGGAGTCACACACATTCTCAAGTGTTTTCTTGTCTTTATTTTATGTTCGTTGGTATCAGTTTTTGTTTTATTCAAGATGGCGGGTACCCAATTGTCTTAGACTCGTCACACCGAGGGTCCTAATTCTGATTACCAAATCGGTGCAACGTATGAAACGCATTCTTTATTATGGCTAAAATATCACAGCTTGTAAAACTATTCGCACTCATGTAACAAATGTTATATTTGGGATAACACTTTCTTTATAAAGTACAGATTCTCGTACTTTTTGGGGTTAAGTCCCGTCCGGGTTTCGAACCTACACTGCTAGAGTGAGGCACCTATTTGCCAGCATACGAAGTCAGCGATCTAACCCACTCAGCCACCGAGGCTTCCACAAAAATGAAGTCGACAACTGGTAGCCTAGATCACGTACTTTGTGTACCCCTCTTACAAGTTTAAATTGGCCTCACTCTGGCAGTGTGGGTTCGAATCCCGGACGGGACTCAAACCCCCCCAAAATACAAGAATCTGTACTTTACTAATTAAGTGTTATCCCAAATATAACATTTGTTACATTTGACCACTTTCTAAACAACATTGTGTATCTCATAATTCTCACTCATGTTATTTTTATTCCAGCCGGTTGACTCCCGTCGACTACAGTTAGCACCGACGCTCTATCATCAGGCGTCCGCCATGTTGGACATGCTCAGGCGATACAACTGGTCAGACTTCACTGTCGTCACAACGCAGACGTTCGGACACTATGACTTCCTGTCCAGTCTGCGTGCACTTACACGAGAGAGTCAAGAACAGACGAAATATACTTCGACGGGGACAAAAACCTTCAAGTGAGTACTTCACGACTGTCGTAAGGATTTACTGGTAGCTGGACAACAAAACCAATGAGACCCATTTACAATCGGTTTTCCTGTCCCAGCAGACACGAGTTAGCCTAAACATTGAAAGAAAAACTTCAAGGAAAACCCACAGCCTGATTGAATTTTAATCAATTCGGTGGCATCATGGGGTTTCATGTCGCTTTATTGAGTTGTTACGCTTGCAAATGACGGAATGAATGGACGTAACGACACCATTTTGGCTTCGCTGAGTAATGATCGCTCCGCGGGGAAGCTTGATCTAACACGTAGGAGAGGCTCGTACATCGTACATCGCGTTTTCAACGGTTTTGTTTTTAGCTGTGAGGTATTCGAGAAATGTAATTTGGACTTTAGACTTACTCCCTTTTTAACCAAGACTCGACAAATTTGGAGAGTTCTGAAACTTCTTTTTTCGCGTCACATTTCTAAAAATCTTTTTGCATATCTTGTCTTGCTGGTTTGAACAGTTTAACTTTATTGAGCAGAGGCACTTCTGGTATACATTTGGAAAATAATTAAGCACCACCAATATTTTCGTGAATGAGTCAATGTACTTACGGCCTTGTGTAAAATGCTTTCGCTATGAAGGTTTCCAGTGATGTTTACTGCTTCCTACAGTCATCAATCATTGCGAAAGAAAAGGTTTAAATTGGAACAATGACATTCACACTGAACTGTTTGCAGTTTACCAAAAACATGGTGGAAATTACTATTGTTGCATAAAAAAATACTGAACTGTTTCAAACCAGTCTGTGTTAACGGAATCCTAAAGCAATTCAGTAGATACCAGAAGCACATTTCTCGTCAATACTTGGTGTAAGCACCCTGCACACGAACGACTGACGCCAGATGCCCCCTTGTTTCATGAATCAGACGTTGCACTTGGCGTTGAGGTAGTCTAGCCCATTCCGCATGCAAGGCTGCAAGTTCACGGACATTTTGAACAGGTGGGTCCCTCTGGGCAAAGGGGGCGGCCTACAACGTTCCACAGATTCAGATCTGGACTTCTTGCAGTCCTTGGAAATGTATCGTTGGCATGTTGACGTAAACGTTCCAGAACATCACGTGGTCCGTGAAGTCTGACATGTCTAGTAGCCAGCGAATGATTGTCAAAACTGCCGTCGCCATGATAGCATGCTGACATCGAGGTCCGTTCAGAATAATCTGCACAGAGAAACAGCATAAGTCAAGTTTACAACTGAATGAAACACATCCCCACATCATTACCGATCCCCCACCAAATGGATGGGTGTTTATAGAATGCTGTGTGCAACCACGGCTGTATTTGCCTACATGTACCTCCAGACACGTGTACGGCCGTCTGCCACGTGTATCAGAAAAATGGACTCCTCGCCATGATGCAATATTCCAGTTTATACGTTGATTTGACCATACCAAACGACGCACTTTATGGACCTAAGTTCACTAAGGATGTTTGATTGTTCTTCTCGCTCTTCACCCAGCTGCTTTCAGACCAGTTTTGATGGTTCCGGTTGACATCGCTGTGCCTGGAATCCACTGTGTCTTTATTTATAAACTGTATTGTTGTCAAATGGACGTCGTCTTACGGGCCTAAAATATGCTTCATCTTCTCTACTGGATGTCTTGCGACCCTGACCTGGGCGTTGTCTGTGCCTAACTTCATTTGTCGTTCGGTATTTCGCACTAATCTTGAAATTGCAGTGTGATGACGTCCAATTTCCCTGCAAGACATTTTTCATTCCAAGTATCTGCCTTCTTAACGCTTAAGACAATGTGTAATGAACATGCAGCCTGTGTTGAAAAGTGTGTACCTGCAATGTTCATGACCAATACGTGTTCTCAGACATTTCAAGGGCATAATGTAGCACGTGCAGTATGTGCAGCATCATGCCCGATGACAGTGGTCTTGGCAATGGTATAGTACGGAAACGGGCCACACTATCAAATGTGTGGATACAACTTACACATCTTCAAAACTCACCATTCTGGGTCATTTTCATTTTGGTGATGCTTAATTAATTTTCACGTCTAAATTATACATGTATGTGTGTGAGTTAAAGTTTATCGTCACATCGGCAATATTTCAGCCATACCGTGGCGACGTCTAAATTATAATTACTAAACCATGTGTGTGTGTGGGGTGGTGGTGGGGTTGGGGGGGGGGGGGGGGGGGGGGGGTGGTGGTTGGTAAACAGATTTAGCCAGTGTTATGCCTTGGAACTTTACCGTGCAGTGACTTCATAGTTTGAGATTGTGAGGGTGTTTCTCCAATTTACCTTTACCATAACCAAACGGGACCTGATATTCAACTGGATTAAACGGTTTCCCCAAACCTTCAGGTATGATAGACACTGCCTAACCCTTGACAATGTAGCTTTACGTCTATGATTCTTGACAGTATCGCTTCATTTAAACAACAAACAAACAAACAAACGTACCAACTTGATGACGTCATTTTCTTTGATATTACGTCATCGGCTTATCGTGTCATAATTGTCCGGGCCACATTGCCAATGTCGAGTTCACTGTGGGTCACACAAGGACATTTCACACACAATATGTCACGTAATGCTAAATTCGTAGATGTTCAGCAGTGAATTGTACATGATTTTACGAACGTTCGTATACAGTGTTGCGTGGTGTACAAGTGACACATGTGACTATTGGAATGTGGTTGGAAAAGGCAAAGATTATGAACAGTAATCCGTGGAATCGTTCTATTTCAACACCGATGTGTTGACACGTGTGCCAGAAGTTATTTTAAGAGCCGCCATGGAATAGACAGAAACCTGGCTTTATTTAGCACGCAAACAGATCGTTAATATCACGACGCCTCATTCTGCCAGAGCAAATTTAAATATCTTAATTACTTGAGAAAACATACAGAACGGCTGCTGATTTCCTTCAAATGTAAGATCGACTTTCATCGTATTGAACGTGCAAATAAAACACAGGCGCGTGCAGTTTACACCTTTCTAACGCCATCGAGTGAAAGTGATCTTTTTTTTCTGTGACGATCGATATACAAAACATATCAACGAGAGACTTTTCCAATGGCCTTTTGATAGTTGCGTAAAGAGTAATTAAATAAATGGATTAACACGGTTATCTAACGATGCTGTCAAAGGTCGATGACTTTCTGCCTTGATTGTACTTTTACGAGAGCCAACAAGAGTGCCAAGAGTGTAGGAAACGTTAGAAATGGCTTGCGTGGCCTCTAGAGAATTAACTATCAGTAAAACTTCCATTTTTTAATGACACGAAGCAGTAAGATGGACATGATTTCGAGTCTGTTAATACTTATGAACACTTCTTATATTCGCCATTTGTTGATGTATGTCCCAAGGGTGAGCTTGCTGCGGCGTAGTTTCAAATATCTGGGAAACATTTTGCGCATCGATGGTTATTTCAGACCATTGCTTTGAACCAGTGAAAGTGATTTAAGTCATTTTGACAGAATGGCGTTTTAACATTACGAATATTTAGTTTGAAGATTGTTGTTTACATCAAAGTCAAACATGCATGTACCTAAGCAACAGAGAGAGGATAAAACAAATACAAATCTTAGTTGTTCATCTCCTCTAGATTTTGTTTTTGTTGTGCAGGTTCACAATCCTCAGCGAAGTGCTGATCAGTGACGGTAGCAACAATACTGAGGTACTAGCAAGGCTTAACACCGTTGTGAATACCCATACGAGAGTCTTCCTTCTTCACGCAAGTAGGTGAGTCGGGGTGTGTCACGTTGCCAGAAGGTGGTCGAGGTGTGTCACGTTGCCAGAGGGTGGTCGGGGTGTGTCACCTTGCCAGAAGGTGGTCGGGGTGTGTCACGTTGCCAGAAGGTGGTCGGGGTGTGTCACGTTGCCAGACGGTGGTCGGGATGTGTCACCTTACCAGAAGGTGGTCGGGGTGTGTCACGTTGCCAGTAAGTGACTCAGGGTGTAACGTTGCAAGTAGGTGAGTTAGGGTTATCACGTGGTCAGTAGCTGAGTCAGGGTGTGTCATTAGATTAGATGGTGAGTCAGGGTGTGTGACCAGATAAGTTGGTGAGTCAAGGTGTGTCATTAGATTAGATGGTGAGTCAGGGTGTGTCACTAGAATAGTTGGTGAGACAGGGTGTGTCACTAGTAAGTTGGTGAGTCAGGTTGTGTCACTAGATTAGTTGATGAGTCAGGGTGTGTCACTAGATTAGTTGGTGAGTAAGGGTGTGTCACTAGATTAGTTGGTGAGTCAGGGTGTGTCACTAGTTAGTTGGTGAGTCAGGGTGTGTCACTAGATTAGTTGATGAGTCAGGGTGTGTCACTAGATTAGTTGGTGAGTCAGGGTGTGTCACTAGATTAGTTGGTGAGTCAGGGTGTGTCACTAGTTAGTTGGTGAGTCAGGGTGTGTCACTAGATTAGTTGGTGAGTCAGGTTGTGTCAATAGTTAGTTGGTGAGTCAGGGTGTGTCACTAGATTTGTTGGTGAGTCAGGGTGTGTCACCAGATTAGTAGGTGAGTCAGGGTATGTCACATGGCCAGTAGATGAGCCAAGGTGTGTCACATGGCCAGTAGGTGAGTCAGGGTGTGTCACGTGTTCAGTACTTGGGTCAGGGTGTCTAACCTGTTCAGTAGGGCAGGATATGTCACATGGCCTGGTGAGTCAGGGTGTTCGTCCCTTGACCAGTATGTCAACAGAAGCAGAGTAACTGGGACCCAAGCGTCTGTGCATTTAAGGGTGGACATTGCGACTGCTTATGTCAGGAACAAGATACAAGCGTGTCGGTCTCATACAGAAGAGGCTGAAAAATTTAGTAACTGTGATAGCAGGGGAACGACAAGATAGAGTGAGTGAGTATGGTTTTAAGCCGTTTTTAGCAATATTCCAGCAATATCACGGCGGGGGACACCAGAAATGGGCTTCACACATTGTACCCCCATCGAACCCGGGTCTTCGGCGTGACGAGCTAACGCTTTAACCACTATGCTGCCCGACCGCCCCACGACAAGATAGAATGAATAGAGATTAAGAGACAGAACGTGGTGATGATGGAAATTCGTATGTCACCAGTAACTCTGTCAGAGTAGTGGGAATTCGTATAAAGGAAGTATTTTCGTTGAGACCAAGTGTTAAGGAATAGGAGTCAGAGGTATTTGTCACTTCCATGATTGAGACTGCGATTTGGCTTGGAAGACGGAGTGAAGTCATCTGATAGGAGAGGGGGAGGGTTCGGGGAATGAATTAATCTCTCAGGTTGATAGATAGCTCGCCATTACTTACATATCAATCTTAGATCTACTCAGTAAGAGGATATTGCGAGGAGGATATTGGCAATGACTTAAGGTTGGAAAGTTGGTGTGGGGAGATGTTGAATCGATGGGGCTTGTGTTGTGTTGTGTTGTGTTGTGTTGTGTTGTGTTGTGTTGCGTTGCGTTTCTTAAAGCTACGATACTTTGACAGGGTGTGTATAATGGATGTTGATACAGTTCGATAATGATATATTTTCATAGTTTTATACAGGAACAGAAAGGAGATCTTTAGATTGGGGACACAAATTCGTTTTTGTTTTTATTTATTATTCATAAAAAATATGTACATAAATATCTATACAGCATTCGTCCGTAACGAGTTTACAACTTTAATATCACACATGTTTTTAATCTACTTGAATGTCCTGATGAAAAAATGTGTTATGAAAAAGAAATGCATGTTTGGGAGAAGCTGAGACCAAAAACATAATTACACTGTCAAAAAAAGCCAAGCCCCATTATTTTACAGTTTAATGTGTTTTCCTGTATCTGTTAGTCCACAAACTCATTTAGTACTGCACCATGACTGTGGAATATGTACATTTCATAAAACCAAAACCATCTAAATTTATATAAACGTTAGTGTTATTTTAATCAGCATGAGGAAACGAATCTTTGTTTTGAATTTTAGAGGAGAGAAATGTAATAAAAGAGTTCATAGACTATATATTAATCTAAAAATCATCACACGCAATACTTTCACCGTTAACCAACAACTCAAAGGTGACATATAAGACGTTAAAAGATGAAACTTTGTGTAACCCTGCCTGGCATTAAGGGGCTAAAACAAGGACTGGTCGACTCGGAGTCAGTACACTGTGCCTGAGTGGGGTATTCATGTTAAACTGCGGCATGGTATCTCAGTGGGCTGGCACTATAAACATGACTAATACAAGTAGACACACACACGTGCACGCACGTCGCTACATTGTGGAAGAATATTGAACGCGACGTTTAACCCAATTTCACCTCACTTCATGGGTGCAATATGTGAAGCCAATTTCTGGTGTCCCCCGTCCTGATATTGCTGGGATATTGCTGAAAGGGGCGTAAAACCAGACTTACTCACTCAAGCACGCACTCACATATGTCATACACAATAGACATATACAAGGCACTACATACACCCATATTGAAGGTCAGCACACATTCTATTTTATCGGCCCCAACACACGCTATAAAGGACAGCGAGGATTACATGTGATAGCGTGTATACACACCTTTGAACATCTGTTCAGTCTGGTATTACTGGAGGGATCCTTCATCGAATCATCACACAATGACATAATTACTACTGACAGACTAATGCGATTGATGGGATATTTCTTTCGTGTTTTGCAGTTCTGAGTCTAAAAACATCCTTGACGTCGCCGCGAAGATTGGATTGACAACGAAGGATTATGTCTGGATTATCACTTCAACAGCTTTATCACTAGGTTACAATAACCGAGTGGTAAGGAGTTACCCATATGGACTCTTTGGTAAGGAACATATAGTCCAGAAAGCGCAGCTTCAGAAGGCTAGAAATTACAGAAATGTGTTTTATGGGTTGATTTTAAGTCATTGGAACGGAACAGACTACGTATTTAATAGGATTTTTTTATTCTTGAAACACATTACTTAAAGTAATGTTTTATCTACTTTTTCTTGTCCCTTAATCCAAACTGATTATTGATATTGACTTAATGTCACGCGCTGTTACGGTGAACTTCGGTTCCAAATGTAGAGTTTTTAAAGGCACGTCGCATCTGACAGAAATATAAAGTCGAATTTATTCCAGGAGAACCTATTAGCACTTGATGTTGTACTAGTAATGAACAGTTGTGTTTCTGAATTCGTCAAACCAGAAAGTAATGGCAAATCCATTTTGTCTCAAACTGTCTGGATACTATATATTTCTTTTGACGATTTCCATCACAAATCCAGATATTTTTACTCTGAATAAAAAGTGTAAATGTCTGCTTTTGTCATACGTCTTAATGTCGACATAATCATAATTTCAGTCTGTTTTCTGTCACATATATTTCATACTAAAGAAATCAGTTAAATGCTAAAAAGAGTGTCACGAATTGTGTCGAGACGTGTTTCTTCATTGGAAGCAGTGACTTTGAGTTGTAGTGTTATTAAATTTGCATTTACAATCAATGTTCCGTACCGCCAATTACAAACATTGATTCACACTGTTTGAAACATTGTTTGTTTGTTGTTTAACGAGACACAGAGAGATATTCCAGCTATATTACGTCGGCCTGTATATAACTGTGTCTAGGCCAGACGGTCCAGTGATTGATATCGTGGAGAGTACATTGTACGTTGACACGCAATCAACAGTCACTTAGCGGGACCACCCTATCCATTTGGTCTCCTCTCTCGACCAGCAGAGATTGTTGGGGACATTCTAATATAACCCGAAAGGTGAAATCTATTTTTCGTTTGCCCTGTCGTGATAAGCTGGGCTTTTGATTCCATACTCATTCACTCCAAAAGGACCAACACAATGAATACCACTCTAAATCACATGATGATTGAGTGTTCAAAGTATGAACCTTGTATGTTTATTTGTTTGTTGTTTAAAGCCGCACTCAGCAATATTAGAGCTATTTGACGGCGGTCTGTACGAGTCTGGACCAGACAATTCAGCGACTGACATCGTGAGCATCGACCTACGCAATTGGGATACGATGACATGCATCAACCAAGTCAGCGAGCCTGATCACCCGATCCCGTTAGTCGCCTCTTTCGAAAAGCATAGTCGCCTTTTACGGCAAGCATGCGTTGCTTGAGGGTTTATTCTATCCCGGATCTTCACGGGTCGAGTTCGATACCCGACCTGGGTGCACTATGCGAAACATATTCATTAAATTTCTTGAATATTCTCAAAGGCAACGTACAACAATAACTCACTAATTTCATATTCCCTCAGATCCTCCGTGAACAAAGTAGGACACACCTTTAAGATACGTTCATGAGAAAATTATGTTTTCTTATTCAAAACGAATAGAATCATATCTTTTCAGCTATATCGTTTGAGAGTGGTTTGTCAGCAATGAAAGACGCCATAACGTCAGCGCTGACGATGTGGTTTGAGACGATCAACAAAGTGGGTAACGACAGGACCATCAACCTGAACACCAGCTTCTCTTGCAAGGAGACCAAGAGACAGTTCTGGAACGACGGGGGTGACTTTTTCAAGTAGGTTCTTTTGACAACGCTAGGCAAAATCTCCTTTGAGGCTGATAGACGTTAGATGCTGTTCAGAAAGGCAGTTACACATACTCGCTCGCTCAGTCGTTCACGGCGCCCAACTACACCTTGTGAAAGCTCCATTGCTGAGTTCTTTCAATATTTATTTCATATTGGGTTCACAAACGCCTAAAGGTCACAAAGTTTTTTCTTCTTTTGTATAATAATTGTCATACGTAGATCTGTGAAGGGAAGTAACCATTTTCGCTCTTTGCCATTCCTTATTCCGAATGTCCGGCAGCGGGACAGTAGCATACTTATTGTGACACGTGACTATATCTTCAATAATCAGAGTAATGATAACTTCAGAATATTCTACAATGTATGAGCCATGTGATGCTCTTTGAGCCAGACAGTGAAAGCCAATGTATTGCAAACAATATTAATGTTAATGAATTTCAGCTATCTGAAGAATTCGCCGTCACAAGAATTCAATGACACGGGTGTTCTCAAGCACACCTCCCTCCAGATACTGAATATTCAAAGAAGCGACAGGAACTACCCGATAGCTAAGGAAGTAGGTGCACAACATTGTACATACGTACCGTAATGTCATTGCAGGCATCATGTCACTCAGTGTTCCAAGTTTGCATGCTGAATCTCACAATGTCGATCTTGCACATAATGTACATGCACCATGCTGCGACTTTAAGCTTTCAAGGCTTTTACCATATCATGAATTCACAAATACAGTGCTATTTACCACACTGAAGGGATACAGATAGAGAATATGTACCATGCAGGAGTATGCGTACAGTAATATTTACCATGAAGTCGGGGTATGCATAACGAAAGATGTACCAGGCTATCAATATAGGCATACATCGATGTGTACTAGCTAGACTGCCATTGTATGCATACATTGATATGTACCAGACCGGCAATATAGGAAGTCAGTAATATTACTGCCAATACATGGGCATATAGAAGTAATGTACCAGAATGTCAGTGGAGGCATACAGTTATATATACCAGGCTTTCATTATAGACATACATCGATGTGTACCAGTATGCCGACCCGTGAAGATTCCGGGGTAGAATAGGTCTTCAGCAACCAATGCTTGCCGTAAGAGGCGAATATGTTTGTCGTAAAAGGCGACTAACGGGATCGGGTGGTCAGGCTCGCTGACTTGGTTGATGCATGTCATCGATCCCAATTGCGTGGATCGATGCTCATGGTATTAATCACTGGATTGTCTGGTCCCGACTTGATTATTTGACAGACCGCCGTCATAAAGCTGGAATATTGCTGAGTGCGGCGTTAAATAACAAACAAAAAAAAACAAAAAAATCAAACCAGTATGCCAATATAGACATTCAGCAAGATTCATCTTGATGTCGGACTTGGCTT
The DNA here is from genome assembly GCF_023055435.1 of Haliotis rufescens. NCBI lineage: Eukaryota > Metazoa > Mollusca > Gastropoda > Lepetellida > Haliotidae > Haliotis > Haliotis rufescens. The sequence goes on along the minus strand of NW_025963791.1, from coordinate 9,041,512 downwards.
CAACTCTGTCAGGATATTCACACAGTGGTATGTAACATAATGTCAGTATAGACATATCAGTATATGAACCGCATATCAAGATAGATAATCACACCTACAGTACTAACAGGGTGGACATACACATTTAGACAACAGTTTGCGTTCATATATATTTCTTTGTTTGCTCTAATTATGTAAGCTTGTCAGTTTAACTTAGTACACTACATCGTCTATGCATCTGGCAATCAGATTCTGTGACGCACGTAATAACGCAGTTAGGCTCAGGGTTACCTAGGAACATATTTTCTACTTGTCTTTGAAAACGATTTGGAACATTTTTTTCCAGTTAGATTTTTTGTATTAAGGAACGTAGATCACAAAGCATGTTTTTTTTCTAATACTAAAATGCGAGTTAAGCACTTAATATAATTTTCAATCTATACAAACACGCTAGCCAAGACTTAATGTAGTTCCCGTAACACACTATTACCGACCTGATGAACTATCCAGACAAACAGAGAATGTGAAATTCAACGATTATCAACATGCAAACAGGAATTAGATTTCAGATTGAAGTCAATGGTACATGTAAACATTAATTAACAAAGTCATTTTATTTGTAATAAAATTTTTAAGCAGTTTATCCAAAGTTTCGGATGTGTTGTTTTTGTTTGTCATGGATTTAAACGCCGCATTCGCAGTATTCCAGCTACATGATAGCGGTCTATAAATAATCAAGTTTAGATCAGACAATCCAGTGATTCGTCTCGCCAGTCCCTCGTTTATCGTACGGACTGGCTAAAGGGGATCTGGTGGTTGATGTGTTCGATCTTGGTAATTGGGTGTCATTTGCCAAAACAACGTTGATCATGCGATCACTCTCCGGCTTCCACTACACTCAATCAAGTATGTACATGGCGCGGAGAAAAGCAATACTGATTCACTACAGTGGCAATATAAGGCTAGTATATGCGGCCCGGTTAGGCAAGACATCTTAGGCGCCGCAATTCCAAGTCCAAATGTGCGTCCCTGAGATGGGCGTTCCTCACACGTGTACATGTCACGCTGTGATACAACTGAAATACTGTTGAAAGCGGCGTTACACTCACTCACTCACTCACTCACTCACTTGTTGTAACCCCGCCTCGTCATTAAGGGGCTAAAACAAGCTCGAAGTCAGTATATTGTGTCTGAGTTGGGTATTGATGTTAAACTGGTATGGCATGGTATCTCAGTGGACTAGCAATATAAACCGGCATTAGTCTTGACCGATACAACTAGACACACACACGTGCATGCACTTCGCTACATAAGTGCAAGAATATTGAACGCGACCTCATTTCACCTCACCTCATGGGTGCAATGTGTGAAGCCCATTTCTGGTGTCCCCCGTCCTTATATTGCTAGAATTTTGCTGAAAGGGGCGTAAACTCACTCACTCACTCACTCACTCACTCACTCTTGTATATGTACAGGTCGGGACCTGGACCAAAGACGGTTTAGTCATTCAGGGAATCACATGGCCGGGAGAATCGACGGAACCTCCAAAAGGAAAACCCGAGAAGTACTTCCTCCGGATAGTCACATGGAAGGAAGACCCATATGTTATGTACCGCGACTTCGACAACAGGACAGGCATGTGTGAACACAATGCTGTGGCGTGCCGGGTGTATTCCAGGAATGACAGGAACGAGAGGTAATGGAACATCATGTAACAACACCATTATTAACTTATAATTTTCGTATGTGCAATGTATCACAACCACCTAAATTCACAATATTCAACTGTATGACACACTTCATATTGACAGTGAAACAGAATATAGCCAATCGAAACTGCGCACAAGGCCGAACACGTTTCCAAGCAGGTTCATGTCCGCTGTTCACTTGCCCATCCAACCACGTCACGACGCTCGCAATTGTCTGGTTTTGTTAATTAAGGACATATAGAAAACTGTTATGTGTCACATTTAGATCTGACTAGGGTGAGTTGCAAGACGTATCTATGCAAAATCTAGACAATACGAGCAACTGCTTTTGTAGCTAGCATGCAAAATAGAGGTTGTACTTCATTACCTGCCAAACCTTCATCGACAACAGGCAAGGGATATGGTTGCGGTTAGTTTCGAAGAAGTCATAAACTGTTGCATCAAATGATTGCATAGCTCGTATAAGCTCCATGCTTCTTAGAGGGCAGTAAAGTAACGGATGTAACTTTAGATCCACGCCTGAACGAAGTTTCCAAAACATCCAGTAAAGCCAGTTCAATAAAGCTTAAGCCAGGAAACACCGGACTCTACTTCGTACATTTTTACAGAACGTATTTTTAGGCTTACAGGGGTTGTCCAGATTTTTTTAAACAGTGATGTAATGCATATTGACAGCGGCATTAGCACAGGCGTTCAGTTCCATTAGCTGAAATGGTACTTATGCTTCACGAAAGCAATGTTTACTCACGTACTTAAGATGGGGAAATTGAATAACGCATTTGCTATATGCTGTATGTGTTTCCTACTACGGCAAAGCAGGTTTATGGGGCAATTGGGCTTCGGAAGATGTAAACACAGGACAACGCTTTTCCTCGGTAGAAAAAAATCAATACTCTCAGTTTATAATGAATCCGTCAACTATTTATCATTTGGAAATAGACAATTAGCTATCCGGGTAGTCATAAAACGTTTATGATGTTTACACAGTATTGCTCATTATATACAAGATGAATATTGCTTTATGAAATGATTGAATCTTTAACTGGAATCATAACGTGACTCAAGATAGCATTATTGTGTGTCAATTGCGTGTTTTAACAGCTCGTTATATTGTAAATATCCGGTTTTCGGTTTTTCATTTCTGAGACTGACAACAGAAAGCCATCAAAAATGAGAAATCGACAAATCGTTAAAAACGTTACCATCTTCAAAGGCACATGCTACTATTTCCCGAAGAGAGTTGTCGGTGATACTTCAAATAAACTTTAAGCAGAACGTTCCAGATCAGTTTTGGATTAACAACAGAACATGAAGTTGATCATGACTTCAAATATTTTTATCGCCGTCACAAAACTATTATACATCATGGACTGAGATTCATTGAGACGGAGAAAGGAATCCGGTTTGGTTCTAAAACCCCTTTAAACTGCTCAAGATCAAACATGGAGGCATGCTTGGGGTCACTGCCGTATTCGAAACACGGAGATATATCACATTACCTTTATTTGGGCGTACATTTTCCAGGATCTTCCTTTTTGGATTTTTTTATTGAGAATACAGCTGTCAGTCAGGATTAGGGTAAATGTCATCCTTCACGTTCCAATCGATTTTAACTTTTCTTTGACTTGGTCGGCAGTCGAGTTTTTTATTGGCAATATGCATCTTTACTGTGACCCAGACGTAACAAAGCTACGAGTGTTCAGCAAACCTATTGTTTCACAAACACCGTCTCAAATTCCTTATGAATATGGAAAGGGGTTTTGTCGCTTTTTATCCATTTTAACTTCTAGCCAAATATGGTAGCCATACCTTACCTTCAGTTCTTCAGTAGCATAAGCCTATTTCCGATACATATATGTAATTCATATTCTCACAGGTCGACACCATACATCAGGGTACTGTGAGTTTATGAATATTGTCGATTCCTTTTGGGATTTTTTTCCATTTGTGCTTTTCGTGTGACAGATATGAATATGAATGTCCCTAAGGCTGATGAAGGTGTGGAAGTTATTCCATTTTCTCTCTCGCCCAGAACGAGCAACGTTACCAACACCACCTGCTGCACGGGCCTCAGCATTGACATCCTGCGCATATTCGCCGAGGAGTTAAATTTTGACTTTGAGCTTTTTGAAGTTGCTGATGGTCAATGGGGTGCAGAAAACTCGGTAAGGTTCCTCCGAAGGATTGACTAGAATGGACAGTGGCTTGTGTTTGGAAACATTAAGATATATTCATATACTACATTTTTGACAAGTATAAAACACTTGTTTGATGTTTCAGATATAGTAGAAACAATGTTTGGAAATGATAGGACAATATTAGCTATCCAAGCTTTTCTGACTGTTTTAAGATGTTTTTCATACGCGGTGCTACATTCGAAAATTGTTAAGTTTGTTGAGCTGACCATTATGTCATGTGTTTTTATATATTTGTGAATTGAATAATGCGCAAGCATTATATGCATAATAGTCGGTTTAAGTTCTAGCAGTTCTAGCTATGAATGAATGGTAGAGTCTAGCCTGGAAAATGGTTCTGTTTCCTTAATCCGTTAATGGAAATATCTGCGTGACCATTAACCAACTGACTAAACAGGAGACCCGTGAAGATCCGGGGTAGAATAGGTCTTTAGCAACCCATGCTTGCCGTAAAAGGCGACTATGCTTGTCGTAAAAGGCGACTATGGTTGTCGTAAAAGGCGACAATTCTTGTCGTAAAAGGCGACTAACGGGATCGGATGGTCAGGCTCGCTGACTTGGTTGATGCATGTCATCGATCCCAATTGCGTGGGTCGATGCTCATGATATCAATCACTGGATTGTCTGGACCAGACTTGAATATTTACAGACCGCCGTCATATAGCTGGAATATCGCTGAGTGTGGCGTTAAACAACAAACCAACCAACAAAGACTAAACAGGAAAGTCTGAATAATAACATTCTAGCTTCTCAACACAACCAAACCAAAGACGTTATAGATGATTAATACTTCAGTGTTGATAATGTTTATATAATTGAACTGTAATATTGTTTGTGAAAAACTGACGGATGACATGGTAGATACAACCTATGGATAATAACTATTTTATGATACTGTTACAGCGACGTATCGGTACAGATACTAATACTAAGCTGGTGTCTACTTTGAACTGTTATATGTTATATGCCTGTTATGGTGAGATTTCTTCATAATGCCCTTGCATCACGTGATCGAGTTATATAGGAATCCTATTTTCACAGTATACCAAAGAATGGAATGGCATTATCGGTGTTCTGAAGGAGAACAAGGCGGATATGGCTGTGACGTCCCTGACGGTGACCCCAGAGAGAGCCAAACAGATCGACTTCTCCGTGCCCTTCCTTGAGACTGGGATAACGATAATGGTGTCCATTCGGGACGGGAAGATCTCGCCTACAGCATTCTTAGGTAACCACTTGGGTCCCGTCGGCTTATTCTGCTACCTACAAAATGCCTCGGGCAGTAATGGAGTAGGGACATTGCAACAATTCGACCAAGCTGTTGAAATAAGTCAAGGATAAAACTGAGTGGGTCTTGAATTACTTGATTCAAACTTGCCAGGACAGACAACTGCCCCGAGCGTCGTCTCCGTGTACTCTATAGGATGGGGTGATGCATTTGCAAAGAAATATATGTTCGTGTATACAAAGCGTTTAAGTGACGTTTTGTCTTGTAAAGGTCATGGTCGTGCGTGCTCTTGGTGGAAATGGGGAACCTATTCGGATTCTAATAGTGAGAGAGACGACGTGGTAGCCTAGTGGTTGAAGCGTTCATTCGTCACGCTGAAGGCCCGGGTTTCATTCTCCAGAGTGTACACTGAGTGAATCCGACTCTCGGTGTCCCTCGCCGTCATATCGTTTTAATAGTGCTAAAAGCAGCTTCAAACCATTTCACTCACTCTATTGTTTTTTTGTTTTTGTATCTCCGCTTTATACAGCATTCAAATTATATCAACGAGTGTCAGCCTGATGTTGGGAAAAGTCCGAATATACCACTTGGGTGAACCCACTAGCTCGGGTGTGATGCTGCGAAACCACGAAACATAATTAGGGCAAGACTTGGATTTGAACCCACAATCAAAGGTTCCTGACTAAGGGATGCAACTCGGTCGAAAGGATGTGGATCTCACGCTTGTTTTTAATACGAAGGGGGGTAACAGATGGTAGCGTATATGGTGTTTTATAGAGAAATAACATACATCCTATATTGATATCGCTGGTAGGGTGACCGGGGACCGACGGAGAGTCAGGGATGGGACACCAGACGTGTACTTGTATAGTAGTACGTGTGCCTCTTTTGGAGTGAGGTATCTAAATATAAACGACACAGTACTGTTCCGAAAATAGCATAAGCATGTGAATCACCATAAAATAGTGATGATGCCATGACCAGGTGTTGGTGGAAGAGCGAGCGTATCCTGCACATGTTCCTAAAAGGCGTAATTGCAATATGTTCTTGTACAGGGAGAGAAAGACACTGCTATTGTATAAAGAGGTGAGGTGAGGTGAAAATGGGTTTAACGTCGCGTCCAAGATTATTGCACTTATATAGCGACGTGCATGAACGAGTGTGTGTGGCTGCCTGTACTAGTCCGGGCTGATGCAGATTTATAGTGCTAGCACACTGAGATACCATGCCGCAGTTTAACATGAATACTCCACTCAGACACAGCATACTGACTCCGAGCCGACCAGTCCTTGTTTTAGCCCTTTAATGCCGAGCGCCAGACAGGGAAACAACGAGTACCATCTTTTAACGTCTTTTGGTATGACGCGGCCGGGGATCGAACCCCGGACCTTCCGCTCTCCGGGCGGACGCTCTACTACTAGACTCCGGAGGCGGTCTATTGTATAAAGAAGATTACACCATTCACATATGGGTTAAATGCATACATCGAGCAATAGAGAGGTCAAAGCATCTACAGGCAAGCACGTACAACAAGGAAATATGTTGTTGAAATATGACAACCTCGCATATACTGGTATTCAGATATGGCTTTTCTTTTCCACAGGTATATGTGCGCTCAACGTCGTTTTGAGACCGTTTACAAAATGTTTATCATTATTAGTTTGTTTGTTTGTTGTTTAACGCCGCACTCAGCAATATTCCAGCTATATGACGGCGGTCTGTAAATAATCGAGTCTGGACAAGACAATCCATTGATTGACATCATGAGCATGGTTCCACGCAATTGGGATACGATGACAGTAAACACTTTCCACTCTCAATCAAAGATGACAAGATGTTCTGATCAGGGTTACAATCTCATCCTTATTAAAGCTTTCAAAAGGTTTTATGGTATGCATGTGCATGAATTTTCAATTCAGTGACTAAAATTAGGTCCGATGCAACACCGTTTGTTCCCGTGTTTGTTCAGAACACTTGACCTGCCTTTGCATGTGTTTCTGTCGGGTGACACAGATGGTGCAGGATACGCTGACCTTTTCGATCACGGACAACTAGTATCATCACTATTTGACAGTGATCCTAATCCATGCTTATGATAAAGTCGGAGTCGCACATCTTATATCGGGCACACGGGTGGCCCAGTCGTCTAAGGCGCCGCGATTCGCTGTGCAGAGTTGCGTCCCTTGGGCACGCCAGAAACCTGCGATTGTGGGTCCGAATCCCGGTTCGCCCCAATTATGTTTCTAGGTTTGTCAGCACCATACCCGTGCTCGTGGGTTTCACCGAGGTGGTAAACGTCTTAGACCTGCATCACTTCGGGCTTTACTCCCACATTAAGCTCGCACGCCATGATATAACTGGAATAATGTTAAAAGCGGCGTTAAACCCAACTCACTCACTTCCTCACTCACATCTTATATCAGAGAAATGTTATAAATTGTAAATGGGTCGTGTCGTTCACATTGACTTGGTTTTGTGTATTCGTAAACATATTTGTGCTACGGTAACAGCGGCATCGTGTTGGACGATTGTATGCATATTTATGCTGACGACTATTTGCAAATGTCCTTACACAATGGTGCAACATAACCAGCGTGGAGAAAAATATAATTATCAAATTTTAGTGCATGTAAGATAATAGCAAAACACCTCGCAATGACGTCGATAGAATGAATCACTCCCAAGGCCCTTCCCTTCAGAAAAATGTTGATGATGACGAAAGCCTTGGACGAGGGATGAGATGATGTTTGGCTGCCTGTGATTTTTAGCCTGTCGTGTCGTGATGCCACGATAACGCTTTATTTTCATTACATTCCCTGCGAAATGTATTAGCCGGACTGGCATGTCTATCATGACTTTTTCTGAAGCGCTTTGATTGAAAGTGTTGAGAGAAAAATCATATGTGCCGAAATATTGCTGTCATTATGAGGAAGAGTGTGTAATACTCTTTTTACATAAATAATACGCTGATGGTAATGCGATCAGCAGCAAAACTGGCCTGAAAATATGTCACCTCCCAGTTCCTTATAATTCCCTTATCATTTGCAGTAACTCCTACTTTTTATAAACGGACAAACCCATAGAGAATTAACGCTTTCTAAAACATATTTATATTCATATCATGACTGACAGATGCACCTTATTGCGATGATGACCGTAAGCCATTACTATTCGCGTGAAATTGGCACATATCTAGCTGGGTGTTTGCACCTCGGAAAGGACTGTTTGGGTTGGCTTGATATTCGAATCCTCCATCAGAGAATTGATGGCAACTAGACTAAATTTAAAACGTGAAGCCAGAGAATAACCGATCTCGATTTCCACGAAACAGATTACATTGGGCGTAAAAGGCGAAATAGCAGGGTAAGGACCACAAGTGCGATCAACAAGCTGTGATACTTTAAACTCCCATGGTCCCGAATGACAAAAAACCTTGTCAACAGCAACAGCTGTTTTGCCCACATCTTTTTAATCTCTAAGTGTCGATTTCGCCAAAGGATCATGTTTGATTGCCAAAGCTTGAAATGTCTTTTCTTGCAAACATATACAGATTATTTATGGTATTCTGAACATGAGTGCGTTCTTTAACTGAAACATAATATTTTAAGTTGATCGAAAGTCTGATGCCTATTTCACAGCAAATACAAGATACATGTGTTTTAGGTAGACATGTGGAGGACATTTCCAAATTTGACACATGAGTGTAACTCCCTATTTTTGTCTTGCACGATATCCCGTGTTTTATTCAGGTGAACAATTAACTTGCCTTTGCATGTGTTTGTGACCCCGATGAGGCAGGATACACTCACTTTTTCGCGAACACCTTGTATCATCACTATTTGACAATGATTCATAAACACATGCTCAATGACATGATATAGTCGGGATCGTACAATCGACTCTGCTTTTGGCAGAGATTTCGTAAGAATGTGAGAAGGGTTTAATCGCTTTTATTGCAATAACTAACGTTTTAGCTAACTAAGATTTGAGAATCTAGTAGCATAGCATGCACAGCCTATGTTGGATACTCACTTATTCAATTATTGTTTATTTAATATATTTGGTGAATATACACAAAACTACCGTGCGAAGCTTTTAATCAGTCGATGCAAATAATAGGGCAATATATCTCCATGGATAGACGAATCAATACATGGATCATGTCAATCAACAAGCTCTAAACCTACTCTGAACTAAATGAACCATATGCGTATAACAATATCGTAATATTAAATTGTCACCATTCTCTTTCAATTTAACGCCAAACTATAAATCTATAAACATCACACATTTAATAAAGTCTGATAATTATGATTTATGAGATATGTGCCTGGCAATTATTACATATCAACGCAAGATACAATAATTTGAAAAAAATATCAGTGCAGCCTACGGTTCCACGATATAACCTGCTTAACGTGGCATCATCTCACATTCAGCATTGTTGCTCAGTCACACTAATCTCTTCTTCCTATGCGGAAGCTTCTAATGCCCATTAAGCCATGTTTAAGTTTGCAGCGATAACTCCACAAATTCTATCATTATTTGGTGTCGCAGGCAAGTATTTACGAAGCCAAGACACCGTCCCTGTCCTCGAACCCGTTTTTACTTGCGACTGATGATTAACGTAGGAAGCTGAAGAAGTCCAACAAAAGTTGGTATTGATTAAAGAATGAAACTGTAGCGCCCTGATCCGGACAGAGTTTATCTCTTTACAAGCAATGGACGTTCTTTTAAATTCTGATTCAGGGAAGCCCGACGTCGTTTAGATGAAGGCTTTTGCCTCGCAGTAAATGATTTTTTATCCTTGTGCAATAATGACATCCCTGGTTCCTTTGTTTGATGTTGGTTATTTGATAATTGGTTGAGGATGCGAAAGGGGTAACATATAAAAACTCTCATGTGAGCGATATGATGCGAATTCCTGTTCTAATAATTAAATATTGTCGTGACTACAAAGTTATAAGTGGAATTTTGAGAACAAACTTTCGCCCTTCGGGGAAGACTTCAGCAAGTCCTAGCAATATTTCCCTGGTTAATAGAAGTTTGTAGCAAGCCTGTTTCCTTTATCCTTTTGACAGGATGTCTTTCTCGAGTCGGATAGAGATTGTTTTGGAGAAATGCCAATATTATAAAACTTTCTTTATAGTGTCCTGTCAATGGCGCAGAATCAAATACGTATAAATATGTCAGTTTCTGGTTCTATTATGACGAATCTGTTGATTGTTCTGTTGACAATGTCATTCTTGGATGGAAGTCACAAGCAGTCGTGAATTCTTCATTCAGATAGAATAAATGAATTTGCTTATTGCATTTCGAGAAATAAACCTTTCAAATCCGCTTGATAGCGACACTATCACTCCACAGAATTGTGAAAGTGTTCTGAGAAGTGTACTTACTCGTAGACGTTTTAAGTCGCCCAAGTCGATATGTTGGTTTATGTGTAGGTATAAAGGTCAGGCCAGCAAGCCCGGCATTCCCTGAAGATCCTAATTACTGTACTTACTCTCCGTTGTGGGGGGTCTATAAAGTCATTTAGTTCTCTGCAGTTAACATATTGATATTTAGTATGCTATTATATGAATATATCTCTTCATTAAGTCAAATATATCAGCCGGAAAGGCCGAAATGGATATGTGTGGACGTGTATGGCCAAGTTCATTATGTTACATTATGTGTAGCCAGGAAACTTGTTTAGTTTCATTATTTCCTATGTTCTAAATAGTTCACTGTAAAGATGGGATAATTGTTTCTATTATTTTATTCATCAGTAATATAACATAATAGGGACCTACGATTAGGCCTTTAGATATACGAGACGTTGAGAAGTTCTCTCAATTTGTAGATTAAGAACTTCAAATTATGAGTAAACCTGTGCGCAAACTATCCGATTCAAGTTGAGCGTAAAAGGATAAATCATTCATAGACACATTTGGTACTTGGACCATGTTCTATTAGACATTTTTACATGTAAAATTCACAGTATTTCTAAAAAATAAATATTTAATGGTCCAATGGAAAAGAATAGACTTACGTATTCCTATTACATAAAATGATTCGATAATGATTTTTGCAATATCTATTAAAATTCTCATGACACCAAATAAAATATAATCAAATATCAATTCCTTAACCAGAAATGATGTTTTTAGCACTGAACGTGAAATAAATAACGGCTTAATACTTGACATTAACATATTTTTGTAAAAGTCAAGTTATTGGCAATGGACATAGCCCCGAATTGTCAGTTTATCTTCAAAGACACACTTTTTAACATGGGTTACGGTTCCAGTGAGTCTACATAATGCTGGAGATTAGGTTACATTGATGGGTGATTTGTAGTAACTGTACATGCAACTATATTTCTTGCAGGTAGTATTAGAATATGATATTTAGGGGTAGTGCCCTGTTATTCAATTACCAATCTCTGAAACAGGAACCAAGGTAGGAGATGGTTAATGACAGATTGCAGTAGGTACATTGTGGGCGGTCGGGTAGCCTAGTGGTTAAAGCGTTCGCTCGTCACGCCGAAGAACTGGGTTCGATTCCCGACATGGGTACAATGTGTGAAGCCAATTTCTGATGTCCCCCGCCGTGATATTGCTGGAATATTGCTAAAAGCGGCGTAAAACCGTACTCACTCACTCACTCACTCAGTAGGTACATTGTCAACTGCAGATATTAAATGGACTACGGCAGATAAACTGTAAATGATAGATTGTAATTGGTTGATTGTCATGGGTAGGTGGTGGATATTGTACATGACAGATGTTAAATGGCAATGCATAACAAATTGTAGATAGCACATTGCAGAATGTGGATTGTATATTTAAGACGGTTAGTGGTATACGGTAAATGGTTTTTGTTGGTAAATGGTAGATGGCAGAAGGTAAATGATAGATGGTAGATTATACATGGTAGATAGTAAAGGGCAGATGATGGAGAACAGTAGACTTTAAAAAGGGTGAAGCTTCTCTTCCATTACATTCATCCTAAACTTGAATATTTTTTTCAGAACCGTACGACTATCCATCTTGGTGTCTTATACTGGTGTTCAGCGTCCATGCGACCGGGGCCTCCATCTTCATCTTCGAGTGGCTCAGTCCCTATGGCTTGGATCAGGGGAAAACACCCTTGAGAGGTAACTAAGGTAAATCTTGGTGTCAGAGCTTTATCAAAGGTAATGAGAGCAAAGAGGAGACACGGACCAACACAGAGCGGCTTTTCAATGACCCACTTGAAACCTGGCTGTCGCTAATGAGGCGCAGAAAAACATGGACCAAGAGGGATGTGGAGCAGCTTCAATTACTATAGTTTTGTGTGTACGGTTACAGTGAGAATTACCAACCTTGGTCGGCAGATAAAGCCAGGAGATGGAGGGCGGCTCAAGAGGGATTCCCGGCACTCAAGGGGGAACAATCAATCCTATGTCAGACGGTTAGACAACGTAGCCGGCCGTGACTGCTGACGGCAACCATCGTCGCCGGCAGAGAGACAGGAGAGGCTGGATCTGCTTCTACGATTGAGGAGTCTGTGATTGATTATTGCTGTGTTAGTCCAGCTCTGCCAAATATTGGAATCTCTTAACAAAGGCCCATCAACATAGTTCTAACATTACAGAGAGATTTATCATGAATGTTAGATGATTTGATGGGATAAGAAAATAAGAAGAACTGTATGGACAGGCCCATATATGTTATGTACCAATTGCTGCTGAAAGGATTAGTATGACATTTTCACTCAGTTAAGTAGATAAAAGAGCAGCATTTAGTGCCAATGTTCTCAGTAATTCACAATATTCGGATAAATCACGTCTGTTTATGTAACAAATGTATGATATGTTATACCTTTTCCTTGCAAGATATTCATTATTACTGTTTTTTATTGGTAAAAGTTTGGGACACATTTAAGGGTGAGTAGATGCTTCAATACGCCGGGTCAAGGTGACGCTGTCATGAAGTAAAGCCGTTCGATTTTCAATGTTTAAAAGAATGTCTTAGTGAACATGCTAAGTGATATAATCTGGGTTTGAGGGCTTCTTCTTCACAGCACAATGATTAATAGTTGTGAAGGAGACACAGTTGATTATATTCATAAGCCCTTATGACGTTCCCTTGGTTTCAAGTCTAAGCATATCCTTCAATACATGATAGTCATAACCTTATAACTCAGGATGTCTTCAAACTTGACGTGGATTTGTTATCTTACTCCAGTTCTAGATATGGTCTTGCAATTACATGATACGCCTTCTTTGAAGGTTTCAAAAGGAAATATGCCCCTGAAAGTGAAAATATCCTGACAAACGGGACAGGTCGTTCTGTGAAATCTTAATTAACTTGGGCACTATGTTAGAATAGTCAGTTGTTTTTTCCACATTCCCTTCGAGGACAGGTCGTTCTTTGAAATCTTTATTACCTTGGGCACTGTGTTTGATCACAGTCAGTTGTTGTTGTTTTCCACATTCCCGACGAGTTCATCGTGTGTAGAAGGGGCATTCGGTACGGCTTTCAATGAAAACATGTACAATAGCATATGATACACATGTGAGTTAAACACTAACCCCCTTTATCTAGAAAGACTGATATTTTCAAAAAGAATAAGTGTGGGTTAGAATAAACCTTGTTCTGAACATCTGCCCTCGTGTAATTTGTGGCTAAGGTTGCAATTTATAACCACCACAGCGGAATATGTAAAAATGCTTTAATCGCTTTAATCCTACTATATTCCAGACCACAAGTTCTCTCTATTCCGGTCGTTCTGGCTAATATGGGCCATGTTGTTCAGTGCCGCGGTGTCTACAGACACTCCAAGGGGCGTCTCCAGCAGGTTCCTTTCCAATTTGTGGGCTCTGTTTGCTCTTGTGTTCCTGGCCAGCTACACTGCCAACCTGGCAGCCTTCATGATCACCAAGGAGCAGTACTATGACCTCAGTGGCATTAAAGATTGGAGGGTACGTAGTAGTAATCAGGTACCTCTGTAAGGCATACATGTATAAAACAAGTCCATGAAGACAATTTAGAGAGGACAAATCTTATGATAGGTTTTAGTCATGTTCAAGTGCCTGACAAGCATTATTCATAATTTCAAAGTTACCAGTAGAGTCATGTGGCAACATCACTTTTCAAAGTTCAAGAGAACCTCTAATTATAAGCAAATCCGTGACCAAAGAAGCTTTCATCATATGTTCTTAATGTCTGTACCTACTATCTTCGGGAAACCAGCTTGTGACAAAAACCTACCCATGTTCAAATTATGATGTTTTGAAAAGCTTCCAAATCAGCTATCTGACGCATTGAGCCTTGTCTCTGCATTTAGAGCCCAAACTATGCCAAAGTCTAAATCACATCTATGTGAACACATCTGATAACTCTATTACAATAATGGCTTTTCTCATTTCTTTATTCATAAAGGGCCCTTGTCACAGAAGACAGTGTTCCTACATATTGCAAGTTTTGGTAATTGTGCATATATACAGAAAGCTATTCCATACTGTTAAATGTATGATCAGACATGCATGTGCGTTAAACTATGTTTCAATGTACACTAGTGTAACAGTGCAACTGTGCGTGTTTTTACTGATCATTTACACAAATGTCAGATTAGTTCATAGTAACAACCGACAGAGTCTGGACACAACTGAATAAGGGATTTATACCAGAATGCCTATGATCAGTTATGACTGAAAACGAGAAGAGGGCTTAACAAAATGCCTCAAAGCAACTGAACAGGGACGTAATCCCAGCTACTATGATCTTAGGGAACATATAATCGGATATTAAATCAAACATCATTCAAGAATTTACATACTTTTTAAGAGAATTTATTTCTTATAACGAACAACAAAAAGAACATAACTCTTTTTTAAACCCATAAATGTATCTGTAAAGTTTTACTTTATTTTATAAGTATTGTTTCATCCGTGTATTTTTTCCTTTTTGTCGTTTCAACTTTTTTTGCCATAACATTACGTGAAATATCCGTTTTAAATCCCCTAATGGCGTCATTGATGTAAAGTATCCCTTTCCTGAAGGTCTTATTCAGATTGTCATGGTAACTGTCAATGTCGATATACATTCAGATATAACTGTTGAAGAGCATTTATATTTAAATAGTATATTAATAGTGCAGTTGCACTGAAGTTTTAGTAGCTTCGGCAGCTGTGTTTGGTGATGCTGCCTCTTTCGGTTCAAGATTTTCGATTTGTTTTTATCACACTTAATACTTTTTAGGCTGTGCATTTGCTTCAGTAATTGACAATACAACATTAGATTAAAAATGAGAAAGAATGCTTCATTTCAAAACGGAAGCAAAATAATGTTTCCACAAATGTAATGTCAAAGTGCCTACTGTGAATGCTTCCAAACTGTCGGCTTGGAATTAGAGTGAATTTGTGAACTGCCATAGTGGCTCCATCCAAGACTTGTCTTGGTCAGCGGGGAGCGGCGAATGGCATGTAAAATACGGATTTGACAGACATCAGAGCCAAATGTCTCTTGACATCCCCGATGGCGTCATTGGCACAAAAAAAACAGCCGTAAACTCAGACATGTTATTGCTAGCGATGAGCTGCAAAAACGTAACTCAAGATTGCTCATAGTGTTTTGCTTATTTTTTTCCCTTCGTCTTTGACAGCTACGAAACCCGCATCACACGAAGCCGCCATTTAAATTTGCTACTGTGCCGAATGGTAGCACTGATCTGAACATGAGGAAGAATTATGCTGAGATGCACGAATATATGAAGAAATATAACAGACCGACCGTCCAGCAAGGGATAGCAGCACTGAAGAAACAGTAAGAATGAAAATTAAACATGTCATGGTTGATAAATGCACTGGGGCCTGAAGTGTGAAGTTGGCGTGAGGTTTAACCAACGCCGCTTTGAACAAAGAGTATTCAAGTTATTTTACGTTGTGCCGTCTTAATGTCGGAGCACCGTTTTAGACATGTAGTGAAACCCGCGCACAGGTATGGTGCTAAGAAACTAAGGATCATAATAGGGCTGAACTTGGGATTCGAACCCATGATCATCAGATCCTGGCATTTTAAGGGACGCTAAACAAACTCCATCAAATTGCATGTGGGCCAACCGTGCCCCATCCTACACTCCATGTATCAACGTGTGTATGTCTGTGTAAAGATTTATAAAGCAGAGTTTGACAACATGTTTATGCGGAAATGTGATGGCAATCAGTTTGGTCTTATCTGTCACTGACCATGACTTTAACACACGTGAGTTTAGGTTTACAAATGTTGATTGCATTTACTTTGGCATATTCAGTTTACACTGACACATCATAGTCGAAGTGTTGTTTTTTTCTCGAGATTGCCACTTAATCAGTACGATACTTTTTTGTTGCCATATAAGTAAGGAAACAAAATGAACAATAACGATGTCGCTTGTTTAAATATTTAAAGAAGTGTTGTTTTCAAATCCACAATCGTCCCAAATCTTCATATTCGTTACACCAGTTTTTATCTCAACCCTGTTAGGAACACGGGTGTCCAAGTCGTCTGAGGCGCGGCAATTCGAGTGACGTCTCTTATGCTTTGCAAGAAACCTATGTTAATGGGTTAGCATCCAAGATTCACCCTGATTTTGTTGCTTGGTTTGTCAGCACCATACCCGAGTTTGAGGCTTTCAGCACGTGATAAACCTCTGCGACCTGCATCACTTGTGGCTTTCCTTCCACATCAAGCTGACATGCAGTGATATAACTAAAATACCCTAACGGTCAAAGTTGTGTTGAACCAAACTCACGCACTCATTCTTACCATGAGCGTTTTATAAAGGGGATTTCAAAATGATGCTGTGTACTTAATCACGAGATAATTTTGGAGTTAATAACATTTTGCCTTACGAAAACCTTATCTCTTTCACTGTCGTTTGTCTAAGTATAGGTTAAATGTGGACAAACGTTAAGGTCCAATGTAAAGTTACTGACGCTGTTGAAAGTTCAATAATCCGGACCGTACCTTTCCCAGTAAAGTCGTCAAGATTTACACGTTTCTAGAGTATCGAAACATGCCGAGTTCTATTGGTGTAAATAGAAAAGACACACCAAACCAGATCGTTCGAAAGGACTAACGAGGTTTTTCTTGTACACAGTGGATGCTATTCAAAATAAACATATCGTTTCAGTAAATATGCGATCGTGTCACTGGATTGTCGGGTTCATCACTTGATGGTCGAGACTTGTTTGGTTACAGGCAGCTGCCACAAGGCAGGAGTACTGCTATGTGGTGTCAGGCAACAAGCAACACTTACTTTTTAATGCAAAATGTGTGAATGGCGTTTGCTACCCAATGGGCAGAAAATGCTTACCCTTTTTCGAACACCTGGTGTCATCACTGATTTTCAGTAATCCATTCATATAATTTGCCTTTTACGCTCAATAGAACATGTTTCGGTGGATAATCGAGACTGATTATTCTCTGGTGTTGATGTTGTATATTATATTCACTGTTCATGACGACATCGTCTTTCCAGGGAAATCCAGGCATTCATATACGACGCCACGGTGCTGGAGTACTATGTCGGAAGGGACGACGTCTGTAAGCTGATAGTTGTTGGAGACTGGTACGCTACAACCGGGTACGCCATCGGTCTCCCGAAGGGGTCTCCCTGGTTGGATAAGATCAACACTGTTCTACTGAAAATGCAAGATACGGGTAAGTTCTTGTTACATAATTGGTTGCTTCTGGTCATATTATTAAGGTCGCCATGGCCTGCGCAAATGCCTTTTCGCATTCTTGTGTTATCAAAAGATTGCTATTACAACAGTGTGTCGAAATGGGGCCGTTGGGTTGACGTGTCCGCTCGTGACACCTAAGCCCAATGGGATACTTGGTTACATTGTGTGAATGCGGTTTTGTGTTCTCCGCCTCACCCATACTCACACACTTAATCATTATGAAAAATGCTTAAGCGGTTGAGTCAAATTGAATATACATATATATGTATGCACTAATAACATGAGGGTTAAAACCATTAGAGAAATTGCCGAAAATGAGACTATTAAATGATCGTACATGCTGTCCAAAAGATCAACTTAAATTTAGAATTCAGTGGTCATGTCTTCCAAAAGCATTACATTTTACCTTTGATCAAAATTTGACAGGATAGGCATTTGACCAGCTATGTGTGAAATTGAACCCTATTACAATGGGAAGGATGTTGGTATAATCGGACCTTTAGGATATATAATTATTCCGGTTACGTTAAACAAAAGGTTACATTGTTTAACGAATGGAATAATAAGAAGGCTAGGCTGTAGAAATAGATGCATAAATAGTTATTGAGTACATGGCCGGAAGGAGATAAGTCGTGTAATAACTATTTAGTCAGTAATGCCATACGTTACAGTCTAAACAGGTTATCATTACCATCACTAATAGGACCACTTCTTGACATATATTGCAATAGGTTGATGCTGTGGAATCCGGTTATGACAATAACTCAGATTCCCACCATTGCCAAAATACATTACTCAACGATATCCTGCAGCTTAAACTGAATTGATTGTGGTTGATGATAATTTAATGCGGTCAGCGAGGGAGGATTTGTCGTAAATCGGGGAACACAAACAATCCTACAGCAGTAGCAAAGTCATTTGTTTGCAGCCTGCAGACTTTCATTGAGAGGCACCGGCTAACGTCTCTATCCCCATAAACGACAACCAATATTCCAATACGGACCGACCGGACCGATACGTTGTGCAAACAGTCAGTGTTACCGAGTGCATTCACAATGTCGTGTTTCTTTCAACACCGTTTCTTCTTTATGCAGCGAGCTTTTCCGTACCATTTAACAGCATACCAAAGCTAAGCGATCTGTTGCATTCACATTGCCATATCTTTTTGCTACATGTACACACAATTCTTTCCTCATACATTTTTAACAAGTAACGCTCCCCACCAGGAATAATTAATGTCTTTTTATTTTGACAAATCCTTTAGTTTTGTGCAGTGTTGTGTACAAGACTCCCAATGGAGTGTTGAGTAGTTTGGGTTTTAGATCCAAGGTTGGTGCCAAGTGAGAAAGTTTTCAGACAGTTCTCTTCCGATAAATGTTGATAATTTGACGCAATGGTCTATGTTATGGCGTGACTTTCCAGCCTCACGAGGAAGCCCAACTGGACCAAGCTCGCCTTGCTGCTTCTTCTGAGGCTAATATGGCCCTTCCCTTGAGAGGGAGCTCACGAAAACAGGCGATATGTTAACAAATAGGTCCCCTGGGCCACTGTTAAGACATTAGCTTTGAAAGCACCGACTTTTTTCACCTCAGCAAGTACGGCGAGTACATTGGGAAGAATTCGACCTTGCGAGATAACTAAGACTTAGGTTACTCGTCTGTATTCAGAACACATAACTTGCATGTGTTTATGATGAGTAGGGCAGGACGCATCACAACTTGATAATGATTTACGTGTAGTGTGAATAGTACAATGGACGATGCTTTCAACAGATTTCTCATGGTTATGAAACGGGTTCTGACGCTTCTAAATCTATTTTCCCTTAGTAAATATTTTACAGCCGTCAGAAAGTCAGGCAATTGATACCAATAAATGGTACAATCTGGTTAATATTTGGATCTATGTGACCATGTCATATTGGCGTGATGATCTGTGAACAGATCTCACATAACTTATATAAGTTCAGTGGATAACTGGGGAAAGAAAAATTGAGATTGTTAACAAGCGAGCGCTGTCTAATATGGTTTTGTGTTCTGAATGGCTAACAAAATATATTGGGATTATATCCAATAGGCATAGAAAATAAATTATTACGTCTGTCGAACCTAACTAAACGAGGTATCGATGCTGACTATAATATCTAGACTTACAATCGATGTACTACCATCGGGTCATGGGTCGTTTCGAAACTTAAAATGTTCGATCATGTTATCTGTATACCTAACAGATGTCGTTGTCGACATGGCGTTGACGCTTTTATAGCCATGGCCGGAATAAAACGGCTTTGCTTATATTTCAGGTGAAGTTGAAAAACTGCATAAGTTCTGGCTTTCTGGTGCATGCAAGAAGAAAAAACAGAAAGGCGTATCGAGCCACACCCTTGGCATTCTAAACTTCACCAGCGCCTTCATTCTACTTGGCGGCGGCATGGTGCTTGGCGCAATTTTACTTCTGGCAGAACATCTTTACTTCCGGTTCGGCCGGAAGAGCCTACGGAAGTGGGACAAGTGCGGTTGTTGCTCACTCGTCAGTTTGGTACGTGTTCACTGCATTTATTTTTTCAAACTTACTCCATTTTTTAATATGTTTTAAATTCAATTGCTATGTTATGGTGATTCCTCGTGAATGTGATCATGAACTAACGAAAATTAGTTCTTAACCCTGAGAATTCGCTTTTTAGATTATGTCTTGTTTTTAATTAATTATCTCCTTGCATGCATGTGATGTCTTCGTTACAACCGGTTTGGTATTTCACGCCGTAATTTGCAACTTCTGTTGAATGACACTTCCATTAATTTAGATGTATTTTTTTTTCAAATGAATGACAACACCAAACCCACACGCTTGAGATTTCATTTACGAAATACTATAATTAAGAAATACGGATACGTCTATTTCTTCAACATTCGCCTACATCAACTATTTTTCAATTATGTATCATATATGTATCTTTTGCGGGTCCCCAGTAAACAGTAATTGAAATACGCTTCATTTTCACAGATCAAGCAACTCACAAAGAATTTCGAAACCCTTCCTATCTTATAATTTAACAGTTTTTTAGAAATGATAGTTAAAGGGAAACTAAGGCGAAGCGTGATTACACATTATACCAGAAGCCATGTTTGGACTTAATCTTTAACAATCCCGTCACCTGCCACTCTTATTCTCCCAAATGAAATGGTTGGAGAAACCCTAACCGACTTTAATCTAGGATTGGTGTGCCGCATCTTATTCATATTTCTTCATGACTTACCATCGTGATTAATAAATTTCGTTATTAGCTGTATCGTTCAACCCTTCGTCGAGCTCACAGAAAGTTGTGCTTTTTACACACCGACAGCTCAATGATACACCTGCCAATCCAACCCTACGTCTTGATACACTTGCGAAATGGTACCTCCCATTATTACAACTAGATGTAACTATATATGACCTTGATCTGTTACCATTTGATGCCGACCCGTGAAGATCCGGGGTAGGATAGGTCTTCAGCAACCCATGCTTGCCGTAAAAGGCGACTATGCTGGCCGTAAGAGGCGACTGACAGGATCGGGTGGTCAGGCTCGCTGACTTGGTTGATACATGATATCGATCTCAATTACGTGTATCGATGCCCATGATATTGTTCTTGTGACAGAGTCACAAATATATACATACATTCTACCACTACACACTTTATCATTTCACTGTCGTTCTGGCACACCGTTTATATAACTGGCATCATTCCGCGGTGGTCTGCAGAGCAGCCTAGTGATCAAGGCGTTGTCACCTAATGACGCAGGACTGGGTTCGATACTCAACACGGGTACCTTTGAAGCCTATGTCTGGTCTCCCCTGCCGTAATATTAATTTATATACACGGCATAAAACCATACTTGTTCAATCACTTATCCCTACGCTTTATTTTTTGTCACCACTTTGTATCGTAATGATTGTCTCTTTATTCCAAAGGGTGGTCGCGTGGCCTAGTGGTTAAGGCGTTCGCGCGTCACGTCGAAAACCCGGGTTCGATTCCCGACATGGGTACAATGTGTGCAGCCCATGTCTGGTGTCCCTCGCCGTGATATTGCTAGAATATTGCTAAAAGCGGCGTAAAATCAAAGTCACTCACTCACCCACTAATTTACATAACATATACCCATTGAGAAAGTTCAGGTTCATATGTTGAAACCAGTTCTTTTACACTTGCATTATTCGATTCTACGGCGAATTTTTTTATTTAAAGCAAATCATAGGACCTTGTGGAACGTGCATTCTGAAAATAACTTGAAGACTTTTCTGGTGTACAGTTTTAAAGAAAACCATATAAACTCGTGCAACTTCCATTCTGATAAATAAACAAGCCAATAAAAAGTTGGCGATTTTTCTTGCGCAACGTTTCAAATTAAGATCGTTTTGCCATGTCAACAAAATGCAGTCGTTAACATTCTTTCGCCTCTGGGAAATAATCACCTGAATAGTTGTAAGTGTTCAATGTAATACTCAATTTATGGTTTGTGTTGAATGCATGGCTGACACGAACGTTGTCAATGTTGATTGCGTTTCTACATCACCAGCATTTTCTACTTACACACAGCACCCTTCATATTCCTCGAACGAAAAAAGCATTGCGTTGATTGTATCACTGCGCAAAAAACTGCGATTTTTATTGGTAATTTTATTCTAAAAACCTCAGAATGATTGTAAAAAGGAGAGAAAGACATAATATGCTAAGCTTATCACCGTAAAATAATATTAGTGTCAGGTTAATACTTTGGGAAGTCATGTTCTGTCGAGCTTGGTTATTTTTATCTAATAATCGCATTGAAACTGAAAATTATATTTTGAATCAAGACATAATTGATTTCCCTTCAGATATATATTACCGGAAATTTCTAATTATCGATGATTTGTGGTGGACTCAAATGACCTTGAGAGTTTTACATTTCTCACAAAGGTTACTTTATATGCAACACGCGGAGTCTATGTACAGTATGGACAGGCACTTTGTTCAGCACAGCGTGAAGTCAGGTTGCATTAAGCAGCCTGCCAAATGGAAACTAATAGAAAAGTTAATAGGGAGCCTTCACGTCTTGTAATTACAGTTTTATGTGCTGTGGTATCATGGCTTGACTAGGTTCTGTAAGCAACTTCTCCAAGAATACGATTTGTGTACCCATGAAATAGTTCTTGGTGCATACTGGTCACCTTTAATTAGCAATGAGATAAAGTGTCATTTTCTCAGAGATCGAATAGGTATTCGAATCCCTGTTCTCAATTACATGGTTGGTTTGTCGTCACTTTAACAGTGCTCGTAGGTTTCAACAACATTATTAACTTCTAAGGCATGCATTATTTTGGACTTTCCTCCCACATGTCACTGGCTTTTAAATTAGCCCCTAAATCTTTGTCCATGATCATACGACAGCGACTGTATGATAACAGGCCAAACTAATTTATTTCATTATGTTGAATTTGAGCTTGTTGACTATGACACCAGAATCATTTTCAAATGCAAAAAATATAACCTGAAAAATCTCAACCTTGACAATCGTATCAATCTGAGGTCAAATTTATTGTTTTGGGAGATTGGTCTAACCCATAAGGTGAAATAGCTTTTGAGTAAGGGTGTGATCTGGGCTACATTTTTCGTTGTATCAGGGTGTGTCAGCTCAATGTGGGAGGAAAGCCCGAAGCGATGCAGGTCTTTGACGTTTACCACTTTTGTGAAGTCTACTGGCACTAACATGGTGTTGACAAAACCAAAAATAAAATTAGGGCCAATGATTCGAACCCAAGATCTTTCAGGCCGAAGGGACACAACTCTGCGACGTGAATTGCGGAGCCTCAAACAACGAGGCCATCACATTCCTTCTAAATGCCCTTCGACATTCCACTGACAATTTTAACGCCTTAAATCATTCTCCCAACATTTACTTCATAGACGCTGTTCTGTCTATTCCTACTGACTTCTACAATAAATGTAAATATGTCACTATTGTATCATGTGATGAAGTAGTGCACACATTTGCACATTAGATCTATATTATCTGTGTTTCAGAGCCAACACATTCATTTTGTCTCAGCGACGTAAAACAGTTTACGGGTATTAGGGGAAGGAAAGTCATATATGTTCATACATATTCACCAAGCTTATATGAGACTCCATCATGAGATATCTATCCCAGCTGTATAAACGTTAGGACACTAAGCTCCAAATGTGTCATTGGGATCACATTGGATGCACATGGGATGCAAGAATAAATGCGTTCATCCCTCACACGGGTAGGCATAAATTGTATATTTATGTTTAAGTAACACCTGCCCCAGTCCATTGTGTCCATGCTTGGTGAGAGGCCAGTCTTGTCTCATTTAGAAGTAGATCATGTGTTTGCATTCGGAAGCCTCTTCTTTGCAAGAAGCACCATATTGCTCTTACTTGTATCACACTGTAGGAATACAAAGTGACCGTCTTGCGTATTCTGTACTAATTTCCATGAGGAACCAACATTGATGGATTATATTGACGCTTAATATGCATCTAGTGCCAGGATCCAGATAGCTTTTTCTGTTTATCTCATCCTATATCATGCATAATTTAAATTGCCAAGTGCACCTCTCTTGCCGTTTGGACAGATTTTCAAAATGCATGCCTTGGGTCTTTTAAACATTCGATTTACATTTCAGAATAAATTGGGCATGATACATTGTTTAATGAAGTTAATTCACTTAACGGGACATCCATAACGATTTACCAGGTACAGAATTCAGTCAGACGTTCAAGAAGAAGAACGTAAGTGAATTGATCTGTTGGAGTCTTCGTTCATTGCCAGGAACCTCCACGTAACTCTGTTACAGAACTCCCTCGAGTCTGTCAGTAGCCTGGTGCCATGCAGAGCGGAAAGTTGGTTTGACACGTCGCTGTTTGCTATTTTAAGTGTGAACCTGTTTCCAGGCAACAAACTCAGTAAATTTAAGAACCAGCTAACTGATAATAATGAAGTCGTCCAAGGGACGTGAGTGAGGTGAAATCAGGTTTTACAGTTTCTCATTGCATTGCTACAAAAGTCAGGATCTCTGATAATTCGGTTCATGTGATTATAAATCGAGATTGTGTCGACGTCGACAGCGTATTAAGCTGAAACAGTGTGGAATTTTACGCTGCATTAACAGAAATTTAATATGTCATTATCGAAATGAAATCTCCGAGGCCATTTTAAGAACGTATGCCCACAACTTAGAGAAATGAAAAATGTATTTTATGAACACAGTAATACGTGGTTCTTGTCCTGGGACCTCAAGCGTTTTGCCATTGTGATAGGTTTAGGCTTCGCATTAATATGCATATTGCCCACATACACGCTAAGGTACGGATCTGACACAGAGTATGGATATGCTTATTCGGTGTCATGAGGGATCAGATGCCGGTCCGGGAGACAGTGTAATCGCCTATGATATGAATACAATTACTTCTAGGGTATGCATATTTAAGTGCACACAACAGGCCTGATGTTAAAGTAGGGACCCTAAGAAGTCAGCCTCAATACGAGGGTTTATTCATTTTAATATTTATGTATAATGCACATCCCAAGAGGATTATTGTTGTTTAATCTGTGGATTCCATTTGGTTTGGTTAGGGTCTTGTGACAGAGAAACGTGTTTGCGAACACCACAGGTATTGATTTTCAAACATTAACACGCTCTTTAACAAAGCTGTATCTCACTTGTCGTGTGTGACGACCAGGTTTACACAATTTAGCCATTAAAGATTCGATTTTAATATTTCACTGATTGACGCTCTGATTTAGACAGTTCAATCATTAAGGTTGGTTCTATAAAATTACACATTAAAGCTTCGGTTTGAACAGACTTATGATTGACGCTGGTGTTTACATGGTACAGGCGGTTTATAGATGGGGTAACTCGGATTTACATAGTTCATGTGTTAACGTTCGAGTTTACACTGTCATACCTGTCAGTGTACATCATGTCTATGTAATGAATTTGCGTTTAGTTTCAGGTACATCCAGGGTGTACATATAGCTTAAGGATAATAATTAGCGTGAAAGAAACTAGACCTAATTTGTTTGTCAAACGCATTTTCTTGCACGTTTCTGAGCGTATCATTAAGCAATTTTATGGTCTTATAACAACGTTACCTGACAATGATTCCACTGAGATTTACATTTTGTGCATTGCAGAGTATGGGCAAGTCGTTAACGTTTGAACAATCAGTGATGGAAGCTATAGACTATCACAAGAGACACAAATGCAAGGACCCTATTTGCGAGACCCAGCTGTGGAAGGTTCGGCATGAGCTGGATCTGGCGATGCTCAAAGTCGACATACTACAGAGACAGCTATCGTAAGTGCATTGTTTCATCATAACCAAAGGGGCGTGGACAATCGTCTAAGGCGCCGCAACGCGCTCGGTAGAGTTGCGTTACTTAGAGGTGCAAGAAACCTATAGCATGACCTCGATCGAATACTAGGTTGGTCAACGCATTACCGTGTATGTTTCCTAAGCTTCACAGTTTGAGCTTTTCTCCTACATCAAACTGAAAGTTCATGAAATAAATTAAACGGAACTCACTCGCTCTCTTATCGTGGACATATCCCCATATAATGAACGAAACAGCTTGAGCAGAACATAAAATTTTCATACCTTCCATACATTTCATTTCTGTTGTAATCACGTTATCTAAGCTTTCCATAAGTCAAATATCCAAACTCTGAATTCTTTGATATGTCTTATGT
This sequence comes from Haliotis rufescens, assembly GCF_023055435.1. Lineage (NCBI taxonomy): Eukaryota > Metazoa > Mollusca > Gastropoda > Lepetellida > Haliotidae > Haliotis > Haliotis rufescens. Next base: position 9,014,971 of record NW_025963791.1, on the reverse strand, counting down.
CTGTATTAAATATGAGCACAATTTGGGAAGATGACAGTCTTCGTTTGAAAGAAATTATTTCCAGCTTCAGATAGCTATTGAAAGTTGTGGAATGAAAGCTTTGTGTTCATTGATAGAACTTTTGGATTTGTTCCTCATTTTTTAAGTGTTCCGGAACTCTGTAAACTATCCCAAGCATGTGTGTTATAAATGAACCTGTTTCCTTGCTCACGTTCCTTTATTTGATAAACACGTTTCATTATTGCTACATCAGAGAACAAAGCTTTAGAGGTGCCTCTCCATCACACTGTTATTGATCTTTGCATGAAAACGATGGCCTTTAAACAAGTTTATCCACTGGGCTTAATGCTTTAATTCAAGTCGCACGTTGTAGACAATAGATGGCATTCCTCCCACAGGGGGACATCTATCGTTATTTATGGTTTTACTATTTTCAACGAAGTCTTTGTATTTCGTGCGTCGTCGATATCTTGAAATTCAAAACCCCACTCCAAATGAGTCAAAACTAGTCGCTTAAGTTATCATCGCAATTAAACGATAACTGATATATCATGTTTAGGTGTTTCCCGAAGAAAGAGACACTATTGAATTTCCCATGGGAATTCTGATAGTCTTGGTCAGGGTATGATCGCTGTGGTGGATCAACAGCCTGCGTGGGGAGGGTCAAGACAATCAGGGCCTTGTCATCAACAGTCCAATGCAGAAGGGAGGCAAGGTTTTACCCTAGAACCATTTGCTTAATTGTTTAGCTTAACTCAATCAATCACGTACTCCGCTTTAATCAAATACCAGCGTATCCAGTTTTCAATGTTCGGTTTCAAGGTGGCACTTATCTTGTCATTGTAGGCTGGAGACTGGTGGACGGGGTGAAGATGGGGCAGGAATATGGAGATACGACCCCGAAGCCACGCGTCAGCACAACGGCATTTCCCGGCGCCGAGCCAAGGATCGGGTAGAGCCAATAGGTGGAGAACTGGCCAAAATCGAGCCATTAATGTTGGCACATCCATCAGAAGAGGATCCACCTATTGAAGTGATGGCAGAGGCCAACACCTTGGCCTCGCCATCATCGGGCACTGACGGTGACAGTGGAGATAGGGACACGCCCAAAAGGTCCCGGCGTCTCGATGGCAAATACTACTTCGGAGTTGAAGATAACGTTGAGATGGAGAGTGCGTTTTAAACGTTGTTTCTGAAGTCACTACCTGCTGAATGTGGCAATCTGTGCTCCAGTTATATAATAACCATACAGATATTCATCATGTAACACTGATAAAACATGGAATCGTGAAAGCAGCATGGTTCCAGTACTATGCTTGTAAATGATCTAACACTGCTAAAACGCTTACGGCTGGTCCTGATTGTGACAGAGGACTACTAATTGTACTGGATTCAGCGGTGAAAGAAGCAATGCCAAAATAACATAACGTTTGATCTATGCAACAGTTCCAAGCATGATATTCCGAGTGGTAGTGGTTCACAAACAGTATTAACCCCTCGTGTACATGATATTACGTCTACTTACCTAAAACATACTACAACACCAGTAGAGCTCATAACATAAATACCAAGTTTCGGAATAGATATGCGACGGGAGATCTGGATGCATTGTAAGTACTCACAAACGAGAGAAGTATTATTATAGTTCATGTTGCTCAACTTCCCATCACATGATTCCTTCCATGGCCCAAATAATATGTAGAAGAGCCTCTTCCAAATGCATTTTTGTATAATAGCTTGTTGTTGCGTTCTTGTGTCCCGAACAATACAATAAGCTGATCATGCCTCGAAACCAGCTTCAGTGATGCTTGATATAATACGCCAGAATGATGGTCTTGAGTGAGTTGTTGAAAACACCACGACCATATTATTTCTGCATTTAAGTATAATGCAGACCATGATACAGAGGGAGACGACTGGATTGTAGTGTGAACCTACTTCAGAGAGCTGACCTTGTCTTGTATTGCCAGTGAGTTCACTATTGTGTTGCCGTATATGCATGTTCTAAAACAGACATACTGATACATGTATATTGTAAAGGTTTGGTCGCTCTGTCCGTTAAAATATGTACTATTTTACTTACCAAATCACACATCTTTGCTGTATGCTGCCTGCCTTGTATCCTTGCTATTTGAAAGTCTACTGTATATTGATTAACTGCTTACTGAAGGCATTCTTGACATTTTTTAAGAACAACCTTCTTTGAAAATGCTTCATCTACATTCATTTTCTTCAAGCTCGACGTATATAGTGTTTATTGGTTCACATTTTTACGACACACTTTGATCACAGTACCTTATACCCTATATAATCTAAATGCGATTCTTCTACGATAAGTCAATTTTGCATCATGACAATCCAATGACCACGGCATCTATCATACACGTGTCAATACAACTGCCATGTATGAAACCCTAAGTGTATGTATTGATATGGCAACATTATTTTGTTGTTTATGTACGGTATTCATCATGCAATTTGTCTGCAAAAGTTTTAATCTACTATATCACAACCATACTACTCCAAACAAGTTAAAGAACACCCATAATTGAAAGCCTGTGTTGCAATACCCGCCAGCTGTGACAGATTCATTTTAGTCATATGAAAAATAGGGCGTTTTTTAACTTCTTTTGAGTGGTCTTTGACTATATCAAACAGTGTGTGTATCCAGGTGTAAAGTGAGTGAGTGAGTGAGTTTGGTTTAACGCCGCTTTTAACAGTATTGCAGTTATATCGCGGCGTGTCAGCTTAATGTGGGAGGAAAGCCCCAAGTGATGAAGGTCTTAGACGTTTACCACTTCGATGAAACCCACGAGCACGGGTATGGTGCTGACAAACCTAGAAAAATAATCGGGGCGAACCGGGATTCGAACCAACAATCATAGGTTTCTGGCGTTCCCAAGGGACGCAACTCTGCACAGCGAATCGCGGCGCCTTAGACGACTGGGCCAACCGTGCCCCCCCAGGTGTAAAGAACCTGCTCAATGTTGTAGTGATCGTATGAACGATGTAACGTACAAAGGGAAATAATCCTAGTTTAGGTGCTGACGCTGTAATGGTGTGAGTAACATGTGAACTTTTCATCTGCATACCAGTTTATATAGTGGCGTAGGTTTGTTGTATAATGCATTATATACGTCATATAGTTATATCAAGAACTGCATTGCAATATGATATTACACACGCGATTCATTCAGCCTGGAAATGGGTTTCTACACTAGTTTAGATGTGTTCGTTTGAGTATTGACAAAACCTTCAAGAATAGCAATAATATGGAACTTAACAATTTCGCCCCTGGGGTTTTACCGCCCGACCTGTGAACGTTCAAATAGGCCACTAGTTGATTGCAAGAAATAACGAGAAGGCACTGACGTGATCATCGATAGATATATGGAGGACCTTCTGAGGCCATAGGGTATTTCCATCAAATTAAAACATTACATTCACCTACAAATAAGAAATATATTTTGAGTACATTTATTTTTCAAAAAAGACACCTTGACTAATTCATGTCTACAACATACTATCCCCAATAGCGGTATCTATAAGGAAGTTGTTCCTTCATCGGTCTTTTTAACAAACTAACATTGCTGGCATGTACACAAACGGACAATGTCTTTTTTGTAAATCCCAGCAATAGTAATTTGTGTATGTATACACAGCAATTATAATTATAACAAAAACAAATAAATAATGTTGCATAATTCAAGAACTCATATTCATATAATCAAGATTGTTTAACATTACACAATTCTTTCAAATATCCTCACAATTCAATAAAACTGTACAGTATATAAAACTATATATATTTCATAATTTCAGTGTGACATATTTTATTGATCGTTTTCTTTATGAAGTCGTTGCATTGCCCCTCGGATGGCAAGTGGTGGTAGTGAATTTTTCATTTTCAATTTCTTATATACCTTTTAGAATGTATATCTTTGATATGAAGCATTAATATCGAGTGTCATGAGATACATTTCATTTTTAAGTATTTAATTTTAATAAGCTTAAAATGACGGCGTATAATATTTTGTAAGCTGCCGCTATTCCATATGCATCTCATACATGTTCATATAGACACGCGATATATTTCTTCATGAATGAAGTTTTTGTCTTTTCATTCGATACTATGATGATACACATAATATCATCTCTCTCCTTTCATATGTATTGAGTACTCGTCTTTTGGATTCAAGTATTTTAATTTCATTTTGAACATTAGTACGATTGTACATAAGAAATACAACATTTTGATTGATACAACTATTGTTAATTAATTATGTTTATTATTGTCATTACGTTTCTAATATATTTGTGATCATGGCACGATTTCTCATTTTTATGTGTGTAGGTATTAGACTTTGAGTTTCGAGTATCGCAACTTATGTGTAAGTGTTTTATACACGAGTTGGTCAGTTGCTGTCTAGCTCAATACCGAAGTCCTTGTATGGCTGCTGATTTGGTTTGTTGCATAATATATGTGTGCTGTGACATAATCATAAAACCATATAACTATGGTATAAATGCCCCTACTATTACATACCCATGTACTTCTCCCATGACCAGATCCATCGCATTTTAACTGAAACAGATGCAAGTTTGTGAATGAACCAGCATGTAAATAGTTATGTTAAACGTTCAGTGTTTAAACTTCATGATTCGGAGAAAGGTCCAATCCGCCGATGGGATTTTACGATTGAATTGTTTCTAGGTTTTTAGCGTTTGTAAACACTTATGTTGTGTTAAGAATTCATTTCTTTGATAATGGAAATGGTGAGGTTCGTTTAACTGAATTTTAACAGGTCCTTTTGCAGGTATGTGAACAGATGGACATGCATTAATTGTTAAAAAAATATCAGATTGGATTATTGAGGATTGTTTATTGACAAACATGTTATTTTAATTGTGTGCTCTATATCTGTGCAAATATAATGTAACATCATGTTATCTCAAGTAATTGTGATATGTTTTCACGTGTCATCGTCGATGTGAATATTTTGGGAGCAATATAATGGAAACACTTTGTCTCAAAACCTGACATCCATAAAATATCCAAGAATTATGTGGCAAATCCACGTGCTCATTGCGATTGTCACTGTACAGTATTTGAACGTCGACTGTAGATAAAATTACATGTTATATTGTGCTGTATGATTTAAATATAGGTGTTCCAAAAGGGAAATATTTCAGGTAGTGTAGAACTTCAATTGAAACTAATGTTTGTATTGTCCAATGGTGCTGTTTCAGAACAGAACAAATAATGGTATGAGAACCATACTTGAGCAAGACTGAAGCTCACCAGAATGACACACTGTACAGGGAGCAGTCCATTTTCTGTCACTTCTAGCCATTATTCATGCTTTTTTCTCATCTAGTTAATAGTTCGCTGTTCCGTTGTCTTATACCCGTAGTTCTCTTCTTATATATAGGCTCTTCTATTATTGACCATACTACCAATTAGGGCACGTTATAAAAGGTCTGTGCGAATGTCAGTGCACATTCTCAGTTCCAGCACCTTTGATTGGATGGTTGTTTTACATACCTACTAGAGTTAGCATTGTACATAAGCCTGAGGCACAATACGCTGTTTATATGAATAAAGTTATTGTTAACATGACTGTTTGTCTTTCGTATTTATATGAAATGAAAAGGATGACGGGACGATAACGCAATTGTAATGGATCTACATGCCTTTGGTAGGTCTTGATGAGGTCTTAAACACTTAAAGCTGGAGTGGCTGGTGGACAAATCGTTTTAGGCACCACAATATGCTGTGTAGAGTTGCGTCCTTTGGACGTGCCAGGAACCTACGGTTCGAAATACAGGTTCGCTTCACTGCTTCGCCCTGAATTATGTTCCGAGGTTCGTCAGTACCATACCGGCGCTTGTGAGTTTAAACATGGTAAACGTAGACATGGTAAACATGGTATGGTAGATCTTGGCTTTCTTCCACGTCAAGGGGACACGTCGTGGGGTCACTGAAGTATTGCTTAAGGCGGCGTTAGACAAAAAATGACTCATTTACTCATCGTGATCAGAACATGTGCCCATACAGTGGAAGAAAAAACACATTGACTCTAACCTAACCCGTGTCGCAAATGTGTGTTCAGAAGAAATATGTCAATATGTTTCTCAGTTCAGTTGACCATTGTTTAAGCGACAAATGTGTTGTAGTCAGGTGGCAGGAGTAGAGTAGTAGTCATCTGGTTCGCAGTTACAGGCTAACAAGAACGAGCTTAATGGATGCGATTAACGTTCAATCGATATATTTTCTCAGAGTTATGCCCCTTTGACTGAATTTTCAGTATTTATATACTGATATTGAAGGTGTGGGCATGTGGCTAGAATCGTATTCCCGACATCTGTGACATTTTCATCGACACACAACCTTGAACAATAATAACGAGTTTTTTGGTCGCGACCGTCACATACATTTGAACAGATTCCCTGGTTCACTAGCCCCGTTCTATTTCATGGTCAGATTGTTACATATACGTGAGAACATGTGTACGTGAACTAATTGCTAAAAGCCGCAGTCAGCAAACTTCCGGCTATATCAATGCAGCCAGTGAGTATACAAAACCTGTGATCGAGGGCATGATCAACAAGGTCGCTGAAGTCATTTATCCTGCACATCCCATCCACTGCATCCACTATAATGCTGGGATACTCGGGAAGGTAGAAATAAATAATATGTAGCCACAATTTCACATGTTCGTCAAACACATGTGAAAGGTCCGATGCAAGATGTATAGTTTGCAAATCAGCGGAATTTAGGCGGCGGCGGAAATGAGGATCTTTACTCGCGAGAATTTCTACCTGGTTCATCACTATTTAAGAGTGATCCATAAACACATGCTCATGATATAGTCGGAATCGTACGACAGACTCTGTTTGATGCAGAGATTTCTATTGGTTATGGAAAGGGAGTTGTCGCTTTATTCACCTTCTATCCTGCCCAACACAGAAACACAAGGCGTGAGGGCTAAGAATATAAAATGAATGCATACGGATTTGTTGGCAAGAGTAACAATATGATTCGCTTCAAATATATCCCTCAATGCAGTGGAATCTTCCCTTTTCCAGTTCCCTTTAATTAATGAGCATATCATGGCAAATCAGCTTCATGTGGGAGGGGTGCGTGAGTTGGATTTACGCCAATTTGAACAGTATTCCTGTCACGGCGTGTCAGCTGAATGTGGAAGGAAAGCCCAAACTGATGCAGGTGCTGATAATTTTAGGTCGAATCTGTGGATTCGAACCCACAATCATTTGTTTCTGGTATTCAAAACAGTGAAATGCAGCCAGCGAGAAGGACATATTAAATGATCAATGAAAAAGGACCATGGGAAATTGAATTGTCTTAACAGAAGGCTAGCTCATACAAAAACAACGCTTTATATTGGATAATCTTTATTAATAAAGTATCTCTATGGACCAATATTAAAATGTATTTACAGTCATTATAGGTAGTCTAAAAGATGTGGCGATTTGTCGATCAAACACAGAATATAGACACGGCGATAGCATGGAGGGAAAGATGGTGTAACCAAGCAGAAGGGTTATATACACTGGGGGAGATCAGAAGACGCCAGAGGAAGAAACAGAAACAATGCTTTGGCAAAAATGGACATGTCAGCATGACAGCAGGCTGGTCATGCTGGCGAACAAATGGTATGATAGTGAGATGAAGGGTTCAGCTTTTATAAATGAGTGATGGCACAATTTTGCAGTTTCACTGAACTATGACAATCACATCTTTGTCATCGCAGTGCCTATCAGCTGGGCCGTGAAGTGTACCGTACTGAGAAAAGTATACACATCTGAAATGAAATACATTGTCTTACTTCCAAACAGAATTGATATTGTGTTCGTGGCCTAGGACAGAACAGTCCTTATTGAGCAACACATACAAACACTGTAAACCAAATAGAAAACAATGTCTTTCGAAACATTTCGGAATTGCAAGATCCTTCAATTTGTCTGAACGCACACCTCTTGAAGTTGTTTCATCCATCGTCTCTCTAGGAGTTACACGCTCCTATTGGTGTTTGTAGATACTACTGCTGGCTGGAAGAGGTCTAATATCGTTGTTGACTACCATTTCACAAACTAGAATACATCACGGCATAGAGAGTTGCATAGATGTTCATTGCCGTGATCACAAGTTTGACACACAAGGTGACCCAGAGCTCCAGACTGTGGTCATCCTTTTGGAAGCATTTCACGTTGATGCCATAGCGCGTTATGTTGATTGTCATGAACTAATATCACATTCACATAGTGATCTCATAGTGATTTCATATGGTGATCTCAAGGTGATCTCATATATTGATCGCATTTTGATCGCATACAGTGATCTCATTCAGGGCTCTCATAGTGATATTATATAGTAATCGCACATGGATCTCGTACAGTGCTCTCATATAGAGATCTCATTCGGGTTCATAGTGGTCTCATTAAGTGATCTCATAGGGATTTCACACATACACGTTTTATGCACGTTTCGAAACAATGCGAAATAACCCAGAAGCACCAACACATGCAGTGGTTCGGGTATATTGCATACAGTTAAAACATATCATCAAGAAAAGAGCCGCTCCTGTCCACGTGGTAACGATGGCTCCTGTCCAAAAGGTAACGATGCTGTATGTCCACTTGGTAATGGTGCCTTATCTCCACATGATAACGATGGCTCACATCAACATGGTAAGGATGACTCACGTCCACATTTTAACGATGGCCTGAGGCCACATAGTTAGGGTTGTTCACATCAACAGGGTAAAGGCTGCTCATGACCACATGGTTCGGCGTCTCACACAACAACATGGCAACAGCCGCTCATGTCCTCATGGTAATGGCGACTTATGGCCACATGATAACGATGTTTTACGTCCACATTGTAACGGTTTGTTCACATCAACACGGTAACGGTGGCTCACATCGAAATGGTAACGGTGGCTCACATCAAAATGGTAACGGCCGCTCAAGTCCACGCAGTTACGGTGGCTCACATCAACATGGCAACGCAGAACCACCAACACTGTGGTTTGGGCATATCGACGTAAACAGTCATAAAACATCCATCTCTTCATACCTCCATGTATAACACCTTTGAACAACATATCATCTCTGGTATCCAAAAGTTGATGATGATGCACACATCCCCTGAATCACACTGCCATCCTTCTAGAATGATCATCGTCAGAACACACTTTCTGTATCATTCACGCCCATATAACATTTCCCATCATGATAGCGCACTCTGTTGGACAAAGCTTGTATTTCTAGATTTTCATTCTCACTCATTGCAGTCGTGTAGCTAGGCGACCGTCTAAACTGTGCCCTGCCATTTGGTGAACCTCCCCCATCTGATCTCCCATCTTCACTGCCGTAGCACGTGAGCCGCTCCCCAAGGGCCTGCGTTGGGTCAAAATTATCTCGGTCTCTATGTCTTGCATTCTGGCCTGGAATACCATTTGGCTGTCGTGGTCGATCAGGGTTATACCGCCAGTGAGAATTACCGTCTTCTATTGACGTATCTGTTCTTGCCCTGAAGAACAAGAAAAAGGTTATGTTAGTTTTCAGAGTTACGGGTAAATTAACCGTCACACATGATATAGAATGACAAAGATACAAGTAATCACAACAGTCGAAACATATGCAATGATATCAGCAGCAGAAACTTTGAAATTGGTTAAATGGTTAAAAGTAAAAATTGCTCTGTCTATTTATAATAGTTTTCATTTTGTTTAAAGTGATGTGGGTGGCTGTAGTTAGTGAGTTAGGCTCTACGCCGCTTTCAGCAATATTCCAACAATTTCACGGCGTGGGATACAAGATGGTCTTCAAACAATGTACCCATGTCGGGAATCGAACTTGGGCATACAGCGCAACGAGCAATCCAAATGTCATTGTATATCCTGGAATGTTTATAAATCCTACTTTTGCAAAGAAGCATTTACAAAATCAGCTATAATGTGAGTTGCATGGTACTGTGGAACACCATTCATCCACACTGTATCCTTCGAAGTGCGATAACCAAGTTTAAATATTAACGGATGAACGAAGTTTGTATGGACATGTAGCAAGTGTATGTGAATGAATATGGTGTTGTGCATCTTGTTGCAATATGTCAGTCACATCATTTCGGGACACAAAAACTGCTCCTCACAAATCCTATCTGGACAACTGTCAGAAATAAAAGGTTTAAAAAAAGTATTGGTAGAATATTGGCATCAAGGTTTAAAACCATAAAAAATCCATCACTGATTACGAAAAATAATGTTGCCAGTTTATCCACGAACTATTTTGAGGCCATCTTGAATTTCAAAACAAGATACCGGAATGGTATGTAGCAACGTAAAGCGTACCAAAAGGGCTTTCCTTTGATATGTATCATGCCTATGTATCAGTTATATATGACCGATATCGGACGTGAATTGGCGGTCATTATGAAATCTAAGATGGCCGCTACAATAGTGGAAACTGGCAACATCATTTCCCTAAATCAGTGATGTTTCGTGTTGATGTTTTATACTGTTACCAAGATTCTACCCAAAGATATTGTTTTATTTCGTTAGCCAATATACAGACGGTGTACTAAAAAAAACAACGGATAACGTAACGCAGTAATGCCCCTTAAGCGTCTTCATGTACAGGCGCCTTCAACAGTAATAATCCTTAAGGGATGTCCTAATTTTCAACGTCCGGACTGTCATGGCCATTACGGGTAAAGTCGTGACAGTTATTGCAGTTATTATTTTTCAAATTTTAGGATATATACTGATCAAAAAGGTGAGGGATTATGAATATTTGGGACTATTTTTTGTGAAGACTGAGCACACAATTTCCTAAAACTATTTCTAAAAATATTCGTGATCTGTAAAGTGTTTTGTTCAGTATATATGTCAGAGTGAAAGTTAGTTCGCTTCATCAAGGAAACACACATACCCAATATTATTTTGTAAATTATCGATTTTGAGTAGAGCTAGATCGAGCTCATGTTTTATCTTCCATAGCTGTGTTTCACACACAGGATCAGTGCACTTGGTTCTTCTGTGGAGGTTGATGGCTTCGATGACAGACGCTTCGAACGTCAACGACTTCCCCATGCTCTGAAAATACATAGAAGGATCAGTTTCGTTGGACGCAAATGGTCTGTAGGATCATTGTTCTTGCTATATTTAGAACACCCACGTCAGACATAACACGTTATTCATATTCGCTGTACATAAACACATTGTCCTTGAATGTAATGTTATCTTAACTGAAAGGTGATCCTCAACGACGTAACGTTTAACAAAATGCTTACATAAAACCAACTCTTTAGGGTTGTGTTTTGGTTATAATGGCTACCTAACGGTTAATTACTTTACAAAATGAATGGGATAGGTTAACGTCGTTTTGAACTGCGTGTCAGTTTAATGAGGAAGGTACACCAAGATGAACTCAGATCGTAGACATGTTCCACTTTTGTGAAACTACGACCATAAGTACTAGTTTGCTGACAGACCAGTGATCATTATCCGCACGAGTTGATCTCATTACAATCAGATCTCTCTACCGCTACACAAAGTTATGTGGGCATCTCATTGCTGAATCCACGATCAGAATATTCTGAGAGCAAAGGGACGCAACTTTGAATCGCTGAATCTTGGAGGCTTATGTCCCTTTAACCATAAATCTGCGCCACATACCCTACAGAGGACAGATTTGCCTCAAATCTTATACATGAACACACATCGATTTGGCCTGTTAGTTATGTCTTATGCATATCCGATCAGAATTAGCGGTAAATATAAGTTTGAACAAGGCTGGTTTAATAATTTTAGTTCGTAATAACCGCAGTTCGTTATAAACATATATATAGCATATATACAAGAAATGGCCGGGACTAAAAATAATTTCGTTATATCCGTCAGTTCGTTATAAGCGTGTTCGTTATAAACGCAATATACTGCAAGTATGAGATGAGTGAGTGAGTTTGGTTTTACGCCGAATTAAGCACTATTCCAGCAATACCTCGGCGGGGACACCAGAAATGGGCTTCACACATTGTACCCATGTCGGGAATCGAACCCGGGTTTTCGGTGTGACGAACGAACGCTTTAATCACAAGGCTACCCGACCGCCCTAATTCTAAGATGAACCTACCAGACTGACTAAGGTGCAGCAACCACATGTGTCCCACTTCTTCAGACTCTTCCGACCGAACCTAAAGTAGCAATGTTCCAGCATGAGAAGTATAGCACCGAGCACCATGCCGCCGGCGAGAAGGATGAAGGCGCTGGTGAAGTTGAGGATGCCGAGGGTGTGGCTTGAGACGCCAGTCTTCTCCTTCTTCTGACACGCCCCAGCCAACCAGAATTTCTGTAGTCGCTCCATTTCACCTTAATGGTAAGTCAAGGTTCGTGATAGTTATACGCACTAGCGGAGAAAATTAACTCTGTCCGTATACACTTTGTTCTTACAGAAAAGTATTTGTAATTTCGAGACATTCTGTAAATCATGTGGACTTATAGTAGTCAGATCTCTTACTGTACACAAAACTGTTGAGTTTAATAAACAAAATTTCAAACACCAAAATTGATTTAGACTACATGAACATTTGTGTCCAACAATAAAAAGCCGTAAAGAGAAAGAGTAGTGTGTGTGTGTGTGTGTGTGTGTGTGTGTGTGTGTGTGTGTGTGTGTGTGTGTGTGTGTGTGTGTGTGTGTGTGTCTGGCACTATACTAGTCCGGACTAATTCCGATTTTATAGTGCTAGTCCACTGAGATACCAGACCACAGTTTGAACGTGAATACCCGACGCAGGCACAGCACACTGACGCCGAGCCGACCAGCCTTTGTTTATTCGCCTTAATGGTGAGTGTCATGTAGGTTAACAAGACGAACAATCTGTTAACGTCTGGTGTGACGCAGCCGGGAATGGAACCACCGAGGTGGTCGACAAAAATATGGACACAGTATTGCTCAAGACATAATTCAGTACCGTTCCTGATTAATCTATGTTACAATGCCTCACCTCCTTCCTGCAAATCCAGTAACACTTTGTTGACTTTGTTTATCCAGTGTGAGCCTTTGGGAAACGCAACCCCGTATCCTGTCATCGCGTACCAGCTTTTGCCCACAGTGATCAGGCGACATTCTTCGTCTTTCCCGGCGTAATACTCCAGAACAGTGGCATCATAGATGAAAGCATGGATATCCCTGAAGAAGAGTGTTGGCCTTGCTTAGATACTAAACTACTACTCACGAGAAAATCTGTAAATTCATTTTAGTAGTTTCGAGCCTGATGGACTTGAAACATTACTTCAAGAGTTGCCAGCAGCTATGTGTTCTTCTATACATTGCCTATAGTCATTTTTTTCTGAGAAAATGTAGAAAATATGTGTTTCCCGCTAACGAACTGAGTATCTTCCTTGGGCGACATCTGTGACATGGCTGACTTTATATTAATAATTTGCCACAAAGATATATTGATATTCCATTTCTATTATTTGAACCCACGATCAAAGCTCATGGCACAAATAGGAAACACACAATTCTGTATTCAAAATGACTGATAGAAAAGTGCAAGGGAACATTTTTCACTATATTTGATGAATTGCGATGAGTGAAGTAAAAACATTTAATATAATCATATGTGACAAGTTATATGTCAAACAAACTCGTACTTTAAAATCATTTCTTTGACTTCCAAAACTTTATTATGTTACGGTTTGTGTATTGTTTAACGTGCACTCAGCAATATTCCAGCTATATGACGGCGGTCTGTAAATAATCGATTCTGGACCAGACAATCCAGTAATTGACATCATGAGCATCGATCCACGCAATTGGGATACGGTGACATGCAACAACCAAGTCAACGAGCCTGACAACCCGATCCCGTTGGTCGCCTCTTACGACAAACATGGGTTGAGGACCAATTCTAACCCGGAACCTTCAGGGGACTGTCAACGACAGTAAACGTACTGTTTCTTAAGAGCTTTTATTCCCTCGTCCACAGTAGGCAGGTTGAACTTCCTCATGTAGTTGTATATGTCTTTGTGGTTGTTCTTGATGTTGGTCTCGGTGCTGCCGTTGGGGATGGTGGCGTACTTGAACGGAGGCTTCATTGCCTGCGGGTTCTTCAGCTGGAATCATATATTATACATTCACGAGAAGGTTAATATTTTGTAACCTACCATTAGGCCAAATATGCATACCACATGGGAATGAAACTATATCATAGCTATATTCAGATATGTATAACTAATCCTTAAATATGCGAAGGAACAAGCACAATAGTTCTGAAAAGACAGCAATGCAGGACAGGGGATTTTTACGAAATTTATTCGCCCTGTCGTTGGAGGAGAAACCTGATTTATCACACCAATATTTAATGCTATAGCAATTATTTGGATATATATTATCTGGCATGGACACTTATTTCATATTATTCTTGTGAGCGTTTATCCTATCCGCAATGCTTGATACTTTTTAGCCCTATGTAAATAATACTCAATTAACCAGCATTCAGGTCACTGTGATGAAACATGCATATGTATAGTGCTGTCTGACATACCTAAATGTTCATAATTTACAAGTAACAAAACAGGGAGAAATTGTTCATACGAATATACTGTGGATCCCTTCAACGGCATTCAATATTGTGGTAATTAACCTATGTTTTGTCATGTCCTTCACAGTTAATCCAACAAATTGTACGACCTAATTTTTGACAGGTTATGAAGGTATCCGGTAAAGCCCCCGTAGCCAAAATGGGAAGGTTTCCAGCAAAAGGAAACCAGACGTTTCCTGCCTAAGATCATGATTTGGGCACCGGAGCGCGCACCCACGCTGAGCGAATATATAACACAATATGTAATGCAGCGCTGAGCGACGATTTGGGCCGTGCCTCGAGGAATATGCAAAATTTAATGTTATCCATTTGATATGTTATGGTCATAGACACTGTCAAGCGAGATCAAATAGTCAATGCTTATTCATGAAGCTATTAAAGTAACAGCCAAATAATTTTATTCATCTCTATATATTATCATATCTCCTATATGTTATTCTATGAATATGCTTAAAGAAATCAAGTTAGTTTTACCTTCTTCGACATGCGAAAGAAACAAACGAAAAATACAATTTTGGACCGTCTGACCGTTAGCTTACCACCAACACATTCCATAAGTGTGCATGCTTGAATACATTCCGACACGAAGGTATAGCCATAATGAAATTAACATTGAGCATTGCCTCCCTTAAGTGTCTCGTATGCCTGATAATATTATTATACACCCTCGTCGTCTGGATTTCCAAATAACAGTTATCGTATACCTAGCTCCCCTACCAACAGTGCCAAACCCGTCTGGAACTGTCTTATCACTTTACAACGTAACACGTTAGACGTGGTCCTGGCTGCACTGTCTACAGAAGACAAGTCCGCTTGATATACACGTATGGTAATCACTGTCAATATTCACACGTCGTTGTTTAAAGGTCTTGCAGCTGTCGTCATGAAACCATCATATTACACGTTAATCAGAACATATGCTACAGTATGCATTCTGCTGAACCACCTATCCATCTCATTGCACGGGCGGTAGCATGACCCAGTCATCTAAAGCGCCCAAATTCACTATGCAGAGTTGCGTCCCTTAGGCATGCCAAAATCCTATGACCGTGGGTTCGAATCTAATTTCGCCCTAATATACGTTTGTCAGAACCATACCCTTGCTGATGTGGTCGGCAAAGTGGTTAACTTCGAAGACCTTTATCACACTGGGATATAACTGACATATTGTTCAAAACGATGTTCAACCAAAACCAAGAGTCTCCAGGTGATGACATACAACACACACACACACACACACACACACACACACACACACACACACACACACACACACACACCGATCTGGTTCAACTCGGAAATGGACTTTAGCTACTTATACCACAGTTTTGATCAATTGCTATTGGATACCTTCAGTTCGGTGAAGAAAAACATAACGCTGTTCAGTATTTTCCAATATCCTAAATCCTAGATCATCAAAAGGCACCAGTTCACCAATTAACAAGTTTCATCAGGACAAATTCAACGGTTTTGGAGTTTTGCTCCGGAAGCGAGCACATACCCTCATTTTCAGTGTAAGTCAAATTTGTCATCATGAAAACCAAGACATGAATACACTAAACATCGCAAATCATCAAACGGTAACTATTCACCACAAGAATGATCTGTATAGCAAGTTTCATCTCGAAATATTCAACAGTGTTGGGAGTTCCGCTCCGGAAACGAGCACCACCCTCATTTTCAGTATAAGTCCAACTTGTCGCCACGAAAACAAAAAAATAAATTAAAAACTTAAAACCCCAAACTATCACAAGGCACCAGTTGAATACTAGACCGATCTGTTTGGCAAGTGTAAAGTAAAATAGATATCCAAAGAATTGTTATAGCATTTTCTACAAGCAGGAAATTATGGTGTGAGAAATCGTGTTTCAAAAGTAAAATATTAGCTCCAAGATGTTCAGCGTTTGTTTTATACTAGATGCTAAATTATCTATCAGCAAGAATGTTTCAATGCAAAATTTTGTAATAAACGGCATATTGAATATGAGTACCAATTTCTGAAGGTGCGAATAGCTTCGAGATAGAAATATGCCTCGTTTAACGTAGTATATATTCCCAACACCCAATGCATTTAACGAGCTTAGGACACCTAGAAAAACGCACATTATGTTTATCTACAAGTTATGTTTATCTGCTGTAGAACTTGTTTGGGATGTATTTGACTGATGTATGCATGAACATAGTCTCATACTTCAAAGAATACTGAATATAGCAGTCCCTTAATGTAATGTATGTGGTCACTGTTTCTAATTTCCTCACGTTAGTACCCTGTGTTCCATGCTTTCTTAAAGGGCTGACTACAACGAGGGTTGGATGGCTACAATGTGTGGTAGTTCTTGATTGTTACGCTAGGTTGTCATCAACTGATGTTAAATGGTTAAGTTCAACGCTTAAACCCCCTAATCCCATCTTTATCGGGAGAGAAGGTTGGGTGGTTTGGCTGATAGGTGGTAAAGAACCACGATTGCGTGGACTGTTGCTCATGCAATCATTCTCGGGTTTTCCTTCCTCTGTTATTTGCATACTGCCATTGGGGTACGATGACACACGTTCAGCCAGCTCACTAATGTCATCTTTAATATTACAGTGTTACATTCTGGAGCACTTCATTGTTTGCATACACACCCTCCAATCCTGGATACCGGACAGATCATAGTACTCCTCCTTGGTGATCATGAAGGCTGCCAGGTTGGCAGTGTAGCTGGCCAGGAACACAAGCGCAAACAGAGCCCACAGGTTGGCCAAGAACCTGCTGGAGACGCCCCTTGGAGTGTCTGTGGAAACTGCGGCACTGAACAGCATGGCCCATATTAGCCAGAACGACCGGAATAGAGAAAACCTGTGGTCTAGAAGAAAGACAATAAATGTGGAGTACAGGTGTCCTCACTACAGGAAAAAACATCACAGTTATTAAATCAAATGTTTCTCTACTGTTAAAAGCGGCGTTAAACCCAACTCACTCACTCACTCACTCACTCACTCACTCAAATTACCCGCCCTTACTTCCATTTGCCAAATCTATTCCCTCCGCTACAAGGTCTAACGTACCAGTAAGAATGCGACTTACAAACCAGCCTCAGTGTTGGGTTGGCTAATACCATTGATTGTGATCGAGTTTGCGAGAAATTCGACATTGAAAAACTGACTAACACGCCAAAGAAAGCCCCAACATTATTTTTGACGAAAAGGATGTCTTCATGTCCATCAAAACTTTGATTTCTAGGTAATACGAGTTATCTCCCTTACACTTTCCCTTATGTTGACTTTTGATTGAAAATCAAGAGCGGGTAATTTGCGATCGCAAGAACCACGGGAATGATACAGGGGTTAGTGTAGGTTTACCGAAATGCGAACCCTGGAAATATTGAGGATGCTCAGAAGTGTCCCTTAATACTAATGACGATCGCAGAAAGCGTAATACACACTGTGAAACCAATATTAACCACCTATAAAATGTTCGTATCGTACTGCACTAGAATTATGACGAGCTTTGGCTTATGCTTTAAAATCAATAAACCCTGTTAAAAAATGTAATGACACATATTAATCAATACGGCAAATTACAACCGTACAGTCTGTCACAATACAGAATTCGAAGCCTTCTCATATTAACATCATGTTAGTATACAATGATTTACTCCAATTTCGGCATATATGACCGCATAGGAAATAAGGTTGACGACACACGCAGAGTGCTGTTAGGTATACTGATTATATTACATAAAAATTAGTTTGGTCGATTGACACAAAAATTACGTAAAAGGATTTAAACGTGACTTCAAGTTCTGATCTTGATGGTTTTGGTATTCACAATGACAACTTAATCACAGGAGTTTTAAATTTATGCATTGTTTCTGATAAAAGGTGTTTACAAAATGCTTTTCAGCCAAGGAAAAATATTTTGAAATAATTTCAAAACTTTTAGTTGTAGGGCTAAGAAGGACACATTATGGTAATTTTAGGGTAAGTTAATGAGGACGCTTTCAGGCATGAAGGCCTCATGAATTGCACCCAATTGAAAAAAAGAGCCCAAGTTTGGCTTGGCGAAGTCCAAAATGGACAATTCAAGAAATATAATACAATACAAATATAATATAATAAAGAACAATGCAATCAGTATATCCAACAACCAGGTGTAAACAGTCAGAATACAACACCACAACCAGGTGGACTTGACAGGAGGGACACACGGACATTGTGCTCAATTAACTGTTATGTTTTTCTGTGGCTATTCCCGATAGCTTCCCAGGACCTCACTTGTATAGTGAGAGTCGAATAAATTGGTATCGGGTCCCGAATACATGGATCGTTGCAGTAACTGGTTTTCCTGACTGCGGCGTTAAATAACATTCGCTAACTACTCTGTGCTGTTACCTCAGCACAAAGTCAGCTGGAATTGTAAGTGAAATCTCTTAACGCGTTTGTTGGCTATTAATTAAATAATTATAAACGTTGGCAAATCTGTGCATTTTCCCAATGAACCCGAGTGCGAAGTCAGCAATAGCTGGATGCGCTCGTAAAATCTCTCATGAGTTTGACCTAGGCCCACAGCCCGTGACGCCACTGCTGACGATTTACCTCAGTTACCTCTCATTGTGGTCAATCCTTGGTTCAACCCATATGGGCTCAGCCACTCGAATATGAAAATAGATGCCCCAGTTGCGTGAACACTGAACACGAGAATTAAGCACCAAGATGGGTAGTCGTAAGGTTCTGAAAGCCAGAAACAGAACACCTTAAAATCAACGAAACGATCTTTAGCAGGAGGAGGAGTATTGTGAAATGCTTTGTAAGAATAATAATCGTGGGTTTGAACGAAGAGGGTGAAGTTGGGAGTGTTTGGTGACGTATGAACTACAATACCTTTGTGTGTATGGTGTACGTCACTTGCACTTAACTCTGGATCCATGACACTCAGATGTCTCAAATACAAACTTCTTCTCAAAAGTATAGGATCAATAGTCGCAATTAAAACATGAAATTAATTCAATTCTATTATCCATGGTGTGAATGAAAGATGTCGGGAAACGTTAGCCCTGTATCAAGACTGTTGAATATATGTATTTTATGAAAACAAAACCAATCTAGGTTTATATAAGAGCCTGTACAGCCAGCTCTAGCAGCTATTCCACATGAAACTCAGCATCAGAAAAAAGGTTTTTGTTTAATATTGAAAAAGGAAAATGTATTGTGGAATAAAAGATTTGACAGACTATATGTTAGTCAAGGGGAACGTCTTGTCTGGTATATGTAGGTGCCTTGACTACAAAAAAATGTCGAGGCTGATACATATAATCAGCCTTGAAGGAGAACGGTAATAGGTATTGACTCAGCTTATTATTTTGTCTATGTATTCAAAAGTGAATACAGTGTATCGACAAATAATAGGTTGAAGAACAATCGAGTAAGTTCAATCACTTGGATATTAGCATTCCGAAGATATACATAAGTTCTAAATTACACGACTCATGGTTTTTCGACCCTATTGGCGTTTTTCCTTGTATGATCCAGAGTTAAGGGCAAGATTTTAAAAACATAGCGATAGATCCAGATAATGCAGTGAAGACCCTTCCAAAAGAAGCCAAACAATAGACACATATAAGACTAACAACACCATGTAGATGGTTGTCCAGGTTACCTGGGCTACGTTCCCTGTGCACAGTAAATGCAGGATTGGCAGGGGTGTACCTCTCAAAGAAGTACAGCCCAATTGCCACTGCATGAATATTTATCAGTACGATAAATACCCATGATGCAACATCAAATGGTTCTGAAATGTAAGTCGAGTAAGTTAATAGCAGGTCGTCTTCTTCTCCGGTACTGGCTATTTGCAAGAAAAATACTCAGTCTGATTTCATGAATATAGATACAGAAAAAATACAGATACAGATGTTATGTTTTAGAGTATGTGCATCACAAAACGCAAATACTTTAAAAACTTATATTAGTTAAAACATTTTCTATTTTGGTTTGGGTGAGTTATATGTACAAAAATTGTAAACACGGTATTCTATGTATAATGACCCTTCTATGCTAACAGTAACACAAAACGGTACACAGCACAAAATGTTGACGTGAAGCTATAGTGTGTCGAAAAAGCTGATTTTAGAATCACTGAGATTTAATGAAGCATTTAACTTAATACGTATTTCAGCATGAGCAAGGTGAGTGTCTTAGGATATATGGATAAAAACAGTCCGAACATATGGTAAAAAAATGTGTTGTTATATGTTCACAACATGCATGTCTTGAAATGAAGTCTAGTTCTAATCCATGTGAACATCTCTAATAATTTCCGTAACAATTTCTTTACAATTAGTAATATACCTTAGTGCTAACTAATTGATTTTGACGACCTCACTGAGCTTGTTATATCCGGTCCTTAAACACAAACATGAGACCGACCATTGTTTGTTATTCATGAGTGGGGAGCTGTCCTGTTTTGAAAATGATAATTTGTTCCAGGAAATACAGGCACAACTAATTTTGCCTCGGGTTTTAAAAAAGACATGTTTCGCTGGACATTCTTGACGTCATGTCTTGAGTTGTGAAACATAAACATTGTTGGGCTCCTCCTTCTATAAAAACAAATTATTTTTTTTTACAATCATGTGTCACTAAGCAGTGACCGAAGATATATCTTGACTTTAACAATACCTCACCCTCACTCCCTACCATGCAAAATTTTATTTGTAAGGTTAACTTTACGAACACTGGACGTCTTATATATACTCTTTTGATGTATAGTTCGTAAACACAAGCATAGAATTCCTTGGCTTAAAACTAATTCTGAAAGTGGGAGTATGGCCTTGAACAAGTGATAAATTAACGACTGTTATAGTCACCAATCGTTATTTCCACCACAAACTATCTGTTGAGGTTTGTGTTTCATCACTTTCTAGAGATACCTGATAACAGATAAGACACTGTGAAATGATAGTGTTCAGAGAGTTTTCTAAATAACTCTTGTAGTCTTCAACACTTCACATCGACTTGAACTCGAACTGCCTAACCGAAATTACATGTTGAATTCTGTTGGTTCGTTTTGAAATAGTCAAAGCAGTTCGTTGTTACAAAAAACTTGCAAATGTAAATTTCTGAAAATACCACCTTGAATAATTCCTTCGTTGCATACAAACTGGATATTTCGATTTGCGGGAAACAATTAATCCTTTCTACAGTAGCTACTGACACTCTAGAAGCCCTTTCCCTCATCACCTCGTTCCCATGCCCACCCTCTCCTCTTCCAACCACTCTCTCCTGCTCACCGAGGAACGCTGTGGGGGATATGGCCCCTTCCCTGATGGATACGATGATCGTGATTCCAGTCTCCAGGAACGGCACTGAGAAGTCCACTGCAGAGTTCCTCTCCGGTGTAATCTTCAGCGACGTGATGACCATATCGGCCTTCTGATCCGTCAGTGCCTTGATCAGACCGTTCCACTCCCCAGTGACCTGGAGGCAACCATATACACACTGATATCAGCTGATTGCAAAATGTTTCTGTCGAGGATGATTGTTAATTTGAATATACATATTTGTAATAACAATATGCTTGAAGTGTTTCGATAATGTGAGTGTGTTTATTTATTCAGGTCATGCTCAAGTAAATGGAATGTGTCATGTATATGTATCTGTTCATGAGTGAGTGAAGATCTTAAATATTTCAATAATACCACGTGTGTCAGCTAATTTAGGTTATGGAAGCGAAAGAGTAAGCCACGAGCACATGAATGGTCCTTGGTGATCAAACTTCATCAATCAAGGCGAATCTGGTATTTCTTGAAACACGGCAACTTGCAACATGGCAATGTGCCTCAACAAGTGGCTTTTACTATTCGGTACCACAGAAAAATTATTTGTATATGTATAATTATATTAAATTTGTGTCAAAATAATTTTTCTGCGGTAGCAAATGGTTATAACCACTCGTTGGGGCACATGTATAGATTCACTGGATAATCTGAAAGATAAAGTGTGTTAAGGGTTCTCCAAATTAAACAAGTCTCCTCCTTTCCGAGAAAATAATAGACTGCTTATAAAAAAAGAAGTGACAAAAATAATTTTCTCTGACAACAAATACTTTTGATGACATCTCTCCAGTAGTAACTTGGATATTTTACCTACGTTGTATCAGTAATATAAAGCGGTGTAGTGAGCGTGTAACGCCGCTTTTAACAGTATTCCAGTTATATCGCGGCGTGTCAGCTTAATGTGGGAGGAAAGTCCGAAGTAATGCTGGTCTCAGACGTTTACCACGGTAAAACCCACGTGCACGGGTATGGTGCTGACAAACCTAGAAACATAATCGGGACGAACCAGGATTAGAATCCACAATCAAAGTTTCTGGCGTGCCCAAGGGACGCCACTTTCCACAGCGAATCGCGGCGCCTTAGACGACTGGGCCACCCGTGCCCCAAGCAAAGCTCTGTAACTTTGTATTGGCATGATTACGTACAAGAGTTGACTGACCAGAGCGAATGAGGTATCGGTTATACACTACTTACGCTATTTATGGCTCCCCACTGACCGTCGTCAACTTCGAACAGATGGTAGTCAAAGTCCAGTTGTTGACTGAGATCGATAAGAAGGTCGATGCTGAGACCATTACAGCATTTCTCCACCGTGGTGTTGGTGAGTCTGTAAGAGTCAGTACGTTCAAGTCGTGCATGATGTCTCTTGTTTAAACATGGACATTTACACTAATACCGTCATGATTTAAAATGTATTTGCAAATAGCAATACCCTGTTCGCATGCATGCCGTGGCATACATGAAATCAACTTTATTCAAAAGGATATATAAATATATATCTTTATCAAACAAGGGAATACATGGAATTCTTTTATAATTGAAGATGTATGTGTTCTGTTGTTTTCAGTAACATTGCTTCTTCATTAAAACAGGCATGTGAGTTACTTTCTGTTATGTTTGCTGCATTACTGGTGATGTTTTTCATGTCGGTTCATACAACATTGTATATCGAACTCGTGGTTCCCTGAACAGATATTCCATGAAAACATTAGATAAATGGACGACTATACAAACGATCCTGTGGAATGGTAGCACTACGTCCCATTTGGACACAATGATCTGTCATGGTTCGCCAGTATTAGCATTGAGTACTTGGACAGATGATATGTTCTGCGGCTATTTTTATTTCCATATTTTCAGGAATTCCAAGCATCAGTTATTTGATGAACTCACTTTCTCTTCTTCTCGTCCCTGTTAAAGATGTCACAGCGCACGGCTCCCAGCTGACACTTGCCGTCGCCATTGGGCTCCCCGTACATCACATACGGTTCTTCCTTCAGGGTGGCGATACGGACAAACGGGCGATCTGGTTTGCCGGCAGGGGGTGATGCTGCCTCCCCTGGCCACGTGATGTCTTGCATGACCAATCCCTCTTTTGTCCATTTGCCTACCTAAGGACAAGACAGAGAAAGATATTCTAGAAGTACGTAATAGAATATTTACTCTATGACACGTATAAGAGGCTTTAAAGTTATAAACAGAAAGGTCCAGATTGTTATTGCGTCTCATTCACTCTCTGTGACTTCAAAGTTAAAAGAGATTTGAATAATATTTATTTTAAAAGACGTTTACAGTGAATCATTATCATAAATACCTCATGATGGGGTGCGTCACTCTTATTATGAAGTACGCCATATTACTGCGGTAGTTAATTTTTATGGATCATAATGGCACACAGTTAATAGCCTACCAAATATGTCGTACGCGAAATGTTTCTTGTTCTTTGTTCAACCTTTATGACACATCAATTGCTGATTTTCATTAGGGACTCAAGGGCGGGTAACTCTATATATCGCGGTGTCACTATTTTCTGACGTGATACGTGTGGATTATGTGGTTTACATCACTTCCTGTTTGGGATTATTCACAATCAGTATGCATGCGACCTAGGTTGAGTCAAGGGACATCGTCCAAACACATGTGTTCTTATCTAACCAATTTCGAATGGAGGTAGAGGTGATTCCACTTCAAAAACATTCTAGAAACCATCATAACAGCAGTTTCATGTATACCAACGAGTAGCTGAGACATACCGCAACGAGTCCTGTATTCGATCAAGAGATGGGATATCGCACTTAGATTTGCATAAGTAAACAGTCGACAGCGGCCGTGGATTACGAGATGTACCGATACTGCGATAATATAGAGCCCGCGATAATATACAATCATACTAGTGAGTGAGTGCGTATGGTTTAACGCCGCTTTTAGCAGTATTCCAGCAATATCACGTCGGGGGACACCAGGAATGGGCTTCACACATTGTACCCATGTCGGGAATCGAACCTGGGTCTTCGGAGTGACGAGCGAACCCCTAACGACTAGGCTACTCGACCGCCCCTACAGTCATACCAAACAGAGATTATCCATTTTGATGAGTTGCTTAGCACTTTGTTCAGCAGTATTTCACTTACATCACGGTGTGTCAGTTTGATGCTGGAGCGAAGGCTAACTGATCATGACAACATTTACCCCCTTGGTGACTCCTAGGACCACGAGTATGGTGCAAACTTAACAAGGATCATTACGGGATGAGATTGGTATTTGACGATCGAATTCAGTGAAGTCTGTAAACCAGATATTACTGATCGACGGCCTTCCAGTCCTTTTATATAATTAGTTAGTCACCTTTAAAGTGTCGTCACACTGTTACCATATTCACTTATTTTTTTTACAAATTCAAAGGTATTGCCTCTGGCACTTACGCGCTCTGGTTCTTTTAGATGAACTATAATCAATATAAGATGGATGACCATTTTGACCAAATGGCATCCGAGAATAAATGAAATCACAGAAAATGAGGTCACAGATGGTACAATGTGTAAATGTACATTGTGTCAAATGTGTCAAGAGTCAACCAAGCGTAATGGGTAACATGTTGCACGGTGTCCCAGAATACTGAACACGATACAGTGTAGTGAGTATCACAGATATTATTGATTGTTCGAAATGAAATACACAAGCACATCGTTTCACAATCATGCGAGCTTTTCAGTCTAATTTGAAAGCCTTTCCTGTTTGCATGTGGTCCTGCGGTGCCGCTGTAGGCTGGTAGTTATATGCGGGAAAAGGTCGATTTGTCGAGGCAGGGGGCATGAATAGCCAAATCGTCTAAGGCGCCGCGATTCGCTGTGCAGAGTTGCGTCCCTTGTACACACCAGAAACCTTTGATTCTGGGTTCAAATCCCGGTTCGACCCGATTATGTTTCTAGGTTTGTCAGCACCTCACCCGTCCACTTGGATTTCACCAAAGTGGTTAACGTCTCAGGCCTGTATCACTTCGGGCTTTCCTCCCACATTAAGCTGACATATAACTTGAACACTGTTCAAAGCGGCGTTAAACCCTACTGACTCACTCACTCACTCGTCGTCATGCAAACATATCTTTCATTATTAAGATATAACCCATTGTACATGAGTTACTACATAATTTACCGATTATTAAGGCCATATTTCCCTGAAGATTCATAATGAAATAGTACATAACATATAACTGTACGCTCGTGGGGCATCAGAAAACTCCTAAATAAAACACCTCTTTGGGCGAAGGCTGCTTTATTGTCCAACAATTGTTGAGATAGATTTCTGTCTCGCGTAACATCACCCCTGTGACAGATTAATGTAGTACATTCGGCTTTTATAACTTCGTAAAGTCATTCCCCCCTTACACTCCTCAGATAGCATTGCATTTATATTACTCATTTTGTACTTGTAACACGAATTCTGATGGCAGACTGTCCCCATAGATTCATATAGTTGACGGTACTAATACACCAAATACCCTTGTTGATTCAATAACACATACATACTTCTTGCATGTGGCTGATCGACATATTATATTTATTCCATCACAGAGTACAATCTTTCATAAAACAGTTCTACAAAGAGCGCTCGCCAACTGCTTCAGAGCTAGTGTCTCGATACTCATCCTCATTCAACCTTAGGGGTTAGATGTGTACGCAATGGCAGCCACCTTAAATCAGGATTTGGAGCGGATGCCTGCTCCTTTGACAAAATCAGTTATTTCCGCAGTCTCTGTAGAATTACTGGAATCTTCTTGTCGGGCACATATGCTTTCCGTGGAGAGTTTATGCCTTGAGATGTTTCGATACTGTGGTATATGAATGCACAGACCATAACCTTAATTCATTGTGTGATCCGAGGATCATATATTTATCAAGCCGAAATTTGCACTTAAATACATGCATTAGCTTCGTTGCAGTGTCAAACTGAGTTGAGAAAGAAGGATTAAATTCTTTCCCCAAGAAATGAGGTAAGATGCTGAGGAGGATTTTAGAAAAGACACTTGGTGCAAGAGCCATCACGTTGTGGCCTATTCTGACCATACTGTGTTAACAATTTTGACACATGCACAAACACAAACATGATGAAATATATTTATAGAACACGGCGAAAATATTTTCACCTGTAATGGACCCGTGGCATTACGTCTAAATTCTATTCAGCGATTAAGCTACTATCAACCCACATTCAGTCAAGAGCGCCGTTTATCATGCCTCAGTGTTTTGTTGGTGCATATCTTTTCCCAAACTGAAATATACTTCCCAAACAAGAAAGAAGGGTTTTTCACCTCATAAGGGTCAGTGAATATTCATCTGAACTGTCATTCATGTCTTTCAGTTATCGTGACATCACTGGGTTTTTTTACATATTGCCCATTTTCCAACATAATCAATGGTTTCAAATCAAATCAATGGTTTCAAATCACTAATCATCCCAGTCTGGTAACAATAAGTATCCCTATCAATGCTCACCTCTATCCACTTCCTGCCTGTACCCCGAACTTGGAGATTCACAATCTTCAGCTCAGTAAACTTCAGGACTCCTGAGCTGTTGAACGATATTATCGGAGGCCGTGTCACTGTGATGTTCTTCATGAAACTGCAATAGTATCGACACAGGGTGAAGTCAAATCGAACTCCGTTGAATCGATATATCGTTCAAGTCAATGTAGCGTTATTTTCCGTGATTTCACTTTAGACACATCTAAGAAATGTTATGCATATTAAACCATCATATATACAAGTACATTTTTTTATTTGACTACAGTTAATCTGCCATGCCATGAAAGAGTTATCGTAGGAATATGAATAAATTCAGTTTATACAAAGCAATACAACAATTATTTACTTTTCGCCCGGAATATGACCGACCTTCACTGAACTCAGATCTAAAGTATGGTCGATAAACTACAAAATGACGATGTAACTGACACTTGTGCACAAAGACCGCGCCAGATCATATTACATCAATAGTACGAGTCATTCTGCAGGGAGGAAAGTTTACAAAACCAGTTTAACACGAACAAATGTATTTTACGCTCTTAAATGACAGTAATTCGGAAAGTAGCTATTGAAGCCACACCATTATCATCTAACAATAGACAGGGGATGTTTGACTGACTTCGTAATGACAGCATAAACGGACTTCCGCTAGCGCTCCCGGTGTTTGTTGGGGAAACACTTCCACAACACTCACGTGCCCCCGTCCATTGCGCGGTGATCCCTACTTCCTAAAGCCGAGTAATTACCGGACATGCGCAGTTATCGAGTAATTGATACTACATAATTTGGATGTTGGTGTAAATCCAACTACAAACCCACATGTCTGTTTCCTTTCAAAGCTCATCTTATTTAATTAGGTTCAGTTTCTCAATTTGGTAACGTTGATCTTGGTCAGTAATACTAGATGTGGGGATTGATTAAGCAAGAGCACTCACGCGGACGTGGATAATACGTTCTGTTTCTATTAGGAAACGTACTGAAAATGTGTTAATTCCATCATCAGATAAAGCGCCCATAGAAAAAATTTGCGCTGTAATGTTTGGCTAAGCCTTTTGGAACACAATATGAATCCGTTGCAACCATTAGCCTCCACTGCTGTTCCATCACCTCCCATTGCAATGACATCGTATAAAGGCCTCTTAAGGGCAATGAAATCTTCCGTCAAGTTATAAATGGAGCGCTGGTAAAACACTCTGACTCTCATGTAACTTTTGACATTTAAACATCTAATTCTCTGTTTTTGTCCTCTATGAATTTGATACACCGGGCGCAAAAGAGACTTGTGAGAACGTCATGTGCTTGAAACTAGATACAGGCATGTTTTGTTTATGCATCCTGCTAACATGCTTTTGACCTGTCCTTAAACCAGATGGGATTTTTTTAATAATGAGCTCATGAAAGAAACTCGTAGAACAACAAATCTCCTCATATTTTACCCCCAAAAAATAGCTGTTCGTGAGACATGCAGGAAGTCTTGAAAGAAAGTTAACTATTTTCACAAGTTTTCATTTCACAATATATTTTGTTTCTAAAAAGAAATTCAAACCAGTTCAAATCCTTCCTACAAATGTAATTGATCATTACACAAGTTGTTTCTATTTTCCCTGCAGAGGTACAATGGTTTGAAAGTAGAATAATTATTGAAGTGTGACTATCTAATGACCCTAAGCATTACAAAGACACAAAATACCTTTGTACTGAAAGTTTCTTGTCAGAAAAACTAATAATCAATTTGAAAATCATATGGTCCATACGATATTAATAGTTATTAATGTTCAGTTTAAAACATTAATGCGATTAGCGTTGTTTTTGCTTTTTTTTTATCAGTATGTATGCTCATACGTCGAGTAAACTACAGGGGGAAATACTGTAATTAACCCAGAAAAAGAGGCACTGAGAACATGGGCACAGGAGAGCCTGGTTCTTGCAAGGGCATAAACACTCTTCATGCAGTGTTAAATCTTACGCAGAGTATACAGCCTGATTATTCTCATCCTCTTAATGGTATAATCATGTCTTTCGCACTGTTACGTGATCTTTACTTTCAATCCTAGACACCCTGATCACCCAGTGTATGATATATTGATATATTCAAGATGTTAGGATATATAGCATGGATCCATTCGCCACCAAAGTTTTCCTTCCACTCTCTTTCTTTCTCTCGCTCTCTCTCACTTTTTCTCTCCTCGCTTTCTCCTGTCTCTCCTCTCTCTCTCCTCCTCTCGCTCCTCTTGATCCTCCTCCTCTCTCTCCCCCCTCTCTCCTCCTCACTCTCTCCTCTCTCTCCTCCTCAATGGACATTTTTTATCCTTTGATAATAACGATAAGTAATATTTGTGGCCAACAGGGGACATCGCGATAGGTCCCAGTGCAGAGTTACGCTGCTTTGTTTTGCCAGGACACGATGATCGTGGGTTGGAATCCAAGATTCGCCCAGACTACGATTATCATTTGCCAACCGTGCTCGTGCCTATAGCAAACTGACACACCGTGATATACCTGAAATACTGTTCAAAGCGGCGTTTAACCCAAATCACTCAAGCACTCACTTGACTTACTTGTATATGATCTCGCCGTCATTCCAGAACATCCTTCCCCCATCCTGACAGTTGATCTTCGGGTGCAGGTCCACCTTCTGGATCATTCTCTTGTTGACCATGTCCCGCATCCCAGTCACCCACACGGTCACAGCAGCTTTTATCGCCGTCTCCATGGCGTCTTTCTGGTGGTCGTAGGTAATACCTAGGAAAGACACATACAAGTTAGGTTTATCATATGACGCACAGAGTAATGGCTTCAACCATGGATGACATAGGGGTTATGAACGCCGAGTTTCATATCACTAAGCTTCAAATACAGAACAATTCCAGTGCTATCACAGTTATAATGGCCAATGTGGCCCAGTCGTCAAAAGCTCAACAATCTGTTGTGTACAGATGCGTCTTTACGCCTGCCCAAAAACTATAATCGTGAGGTCGCGTCCACGATTCGCCACGATATTGTTCTCGGTTTGTTAGCGGCACAAATGCAGTCACTGTGTAAGACCTGCATCGGTATTTCGTCCCACATCGACCTTACATGCGTGATACAGTAGACTACGGTTAAAACGAACACGCTTATAACGAACTGACGGATATAACGAACTTACTTTTTGGTCCCGACTATTTGCTTTAGTTAAGCTGTTTATATGCTTATAACGAACTACGGTTATAACGAACTAAAATTAGAAGGCCCTTTGAGTTCGTTATAACCGTAGTTTACTGTATATCCAAACGCGACATTAAAACCCATCTCACTCACTCCAGCGCTGTCATTCATGTTGGGTTGTGTAGTATAGGGATTAAAGGGTTTGTTCGTCACGCCAAAGTCCTGAGTTTGATTGTAATATAGGCACAATACGGGGAGCGGCATTGATATCCCATCCACGACGGTTGAACATTGCTAAAGGTGGCGTAAAACTTCGCTTAATCATCCTTCCGTTCTACTAACTATTTACTTCCTTGGGTAAATGGCCGTAGATAAATGCAAAGATATGTACTGTAATTATTTCAAGTAAGAATTACTAACGTTAACCTTTGGTCACCGACAAGTGCAACTGAGAGGCACGTCATTGCGGTGCTTTGATCAATTCATTTTAGTAAACATTCACGTAAACTTTACGTTATATGTAACGGCACTGGCTTGTGGAAGTGACGTTCATGTATTTCATGATTTGGGGTACTTGCTGCTGTTGTGGCACAAGCGTCTTGGTTTGACAAAGTAAATATCAACAAAAACGAAATGATGTGTTAAATCATAATCAAAGCAAAACATATTAAAATCAAACTTGTCCGACTCCATACCAAATTTCCCACAAATCAAACAAGAAATAGCCGATTCATATTACATCGACAGAAATATGGCATATTCACAATGTTAATACACACAGTTCATGACATTTTGGTCTCTCTGTCACCACCTATTCGTTTAAAACCATGAACTTGCACAACCCAACAATATGACACTGTAATAGTTTTTGTTTGTTTACTTATCATCTACAGATATACTTTGTAACTTGTATGTATTTAAGATTGCATGTGAACTATATTCTGTAAACAGATTGTTTGTGTATCCAAAAAGTAATAAAATCATTAAAAAAAGTAATTACCTAACACCTACGTGGAGGATGAGAGCATCATTGTAAATATGTGACACCTATCCTTTTCAAATGGTAGTTATTCGGGATGGTATATACAAACTGTCATTTCTGGAAGATTCGCCGTGCTTCGAGATCTCAAAACGTTTTGTTATTGATTAATACAAATATATTGATATCGATTGCAACTCTCAAACCAAATTCTAGCATGCAATACGAAAAAAGCAAGTACAGAGACGTAACATTCAATTCAAGTAATGGGGAAAATTAGAAAATACTTGAAGTTAAATCAATCTCTCGTTTCATATCAAGCGTGAATTGAATGTTATCTTATTAAATAAAAACGCCATTATACGAACTGGAAAAAGTTTACTTTATGCAATTGGAATTTGGAGGATACATGTAGCCGTGGCTATATCAGATGGTAAAGAAACATTTCATCGATAAGCAGAATATTAATTCTGCGCGTCAACCAGATTCTACACGGGTGATGTTTCCTTGGGAACCGCCATTTATATTATTTCCTTCCTTCATAATCCGTTCTATAAGTTCTGATCGCTGTGATTGTATGTGAGATGAGGTTTTGTTAATTCTTGAATAACACGTCAGGAAACAGTTGTTTAAAGCCCTATAATTTGTCTGTGACGTGAAATACTGTCATTTGAAAGACATGCGGGGGCTTAAGTAACTGACGAGACGCATACACTGCTGTAAACACGTCGAAAACAAGAAATTCATTGTAGAATGCTTTCAGGAAAACCATTAGTAATTTTGTGAAAATCTATCACAAAACTTGCCAAGTGGTGCGATGGTAACAATTGTTCAGAGAAAAAGTGTTTACAATACCCTGTCTGTGAATAAAATACACTGGTGTGTGAAATTAAGAAAATAACTCTAAGAAAAAAATATTGATTTCCAGGGAGTCTTACAGAAATTGGATTACAACTTTGACTGTGAAAGTCTCGCTCTAAAACGACAATGGCAGATCTATAGATAGGTCCATCAAATAGGAAAACATATGTGTCTCCATATACACATGGGACATGATTCACGATACACATCTTGTCTGACGTAGACTGTGAGGTATCCAGAATCCCACAATCTCATCTTATATGGAAAGGCAAGGTACAAGTTACTTCCTTTCGAGTCTTTAGTCGTACATCCTCAGGACATCTTAGACGGATAAAGTACATCCTCTGATTGGTATATTGCTTTTCGGTAATTTGTAGAGTCTAGAAGGAGAAGCTGCTTCTGCACGTCACTTAAACTACACTTTTACAGTCGAAAGTTCCAAGAACTCGATCAAGTTTGTGCTCAACAAAGGAGCTCCGTTACAATTTTCAAAATGTTTAATCTTTGGCGGAGTTAGTCCGTAAAAGTAGTTCCCTAAAATCCGAGGCGCCTCTGTGGTCTAGTGGATAGAACGTCTGTTCGGAGAACGGATGGTCGGTGGTTCGATCCCCTGGTCGTGTCGTACCAGATTACGTTAAAACATGTAACGGCCGCCTCCATGGTCTAGTGGTAGAGCTTCCACCCGGATAGCGGAATGTCCGGGGTTCGATCCCGGCCTCGTCATACCCAAAGACGTTAAAATATGGTACTTTTTGTTACCCTGCCTGGTGCTCAGCATTAAGGGGCTAAAACAAGGACTGGTTGGCTTGGAGATAGTATATTGTGTCTTAGTGGGGTAATCATGTTTAACTGCGGCATGGTATCTCGATGGGTTGGCACTTTAACATCGGCATTAGTCCGGACTAGTACAAGCACACACACACGCGCACACGCTCACACGCGCACACACGCACGCACACACGCACGCACGCAATGCGCTCGACATTCAGAGAATAAAAACAAGGAAGGGTCGGCTCAGAGTCAGTATACTGTGTCTGCGTTGGGTATTCACCACACCTCACCACCACTTCACCCTTAAAAAGGAAAGGTAGGTTACCTGTCTTGTCATATGTTATAACGTTGGTCGTTAACATATTCTTCATGCTATCAACCATTGGTTTTCCAGGCGAAGATAGAAGAAGGAATACGAGCCTGATGGTATGTCTCGTGGCCCATTCCTGTTTGCCTGACTCAGTTGTGTACCGTTCACCATCATAAAGATGTGAACTTGCAGACTGCGGCGTTAAACCCTTATTCACTCACTCACTCACTATCAGGTGGTGTCTTGATACTAATAGAACACATACTTGTTCGAATCTATGTGATGTCTGTCAAAATACTACGCAAGATACTTTTATCCGTAACGATAGCCTGATAATTATTTTTATTGGATTCATCACCCTAAACTATCGTGTTTTGGTATGATTTAGAACAGTTATATATGCCAATATCAGGTTTCTTAAATGTCAAGGAGATTACAAGGAAGTAACCAAATGAATACTACGTCAGTGTCACTCCGCGTTATAACGTCGTAAAGACTGGGCAAGATCAGACAGTACAACTGAAAATTTAATTAAGAGTTAGGTTGACATTTAACTGTCTTG
The DNA here is from genome assembly GCF_023055435.1 of Haliotis rufescens. Lineage (NCBI taxonomy): Eukaryota > Metazoa > Mollusca > Gastropoda > Lepetellida > Haliotidae > Haliotis > Haliotis rufescens. Next base: position 8,980,874 of record NW_025963791.1, on the reverse strand, counting down.
GGAATACTAATGTACATTACAGTGCCTGGCAGGTAGAAATGTTTTCTTATTAATCCTGACAAAATGGGAGGAACTTTGGCATTTGTTCAACAAACAAGGACAGGGACAAAACAGATGAGTGGTACAGAAGTGTCATTATTGTTTGAAGAGACGAACATTGAAGTGTGTGCTCTATAACTACTGCATCAATAGGAAACCATCCCTTAATCGTACAAGCCATATGTTGATATATGATATGTGACTTGATATATGTTATGAGTGACTAATTTTATGACCGCAATTGTGGAAAAAGAATGATCGCACTTTAAGATTTTATATTTTTACACATCAATATGTGACCCTTTAGACGGACGGACGGAAGGACAGACAGACAGACGGACAGACAGCAATCCATCTTGAAGTTTATAGACCACCAAATAACGTGACACGTAAGATGGCGTTCACCGCGTCAGCCTCATATAGAGGCAAAAATATGTCAGCAGCAGATACACCAACATGTACTGACCACTATGACGAACACATTGAGAACAGAATGAACACCAGGTGTTACACTAGTACATGCACCCACCAAGCATTCCGAGATGGTAGGATCTGGAGGCGTATCTTGACGTAGGTATCGCTGTCTGGGTTAATATCCATACGTAGTCCACAGTGGTAAGACCAAGGTTACGGGCGTAATCCATAATGTTTTTACTTTCTAATCTGAAATATTGAAAAGATTATTATTTGCAGCAGACTGAAAAATATGTCCTTATAATTACTAATCTTGATAAAAGTATGATATGATGTGTTGACATTACTTGTATAGCTGTAACGGTGTTATAAATGATACACATCTCTGAGTAAATATATATGAATTACAATAGGCGATAAGAAAATGAAAACGTTATTAAATTAAGTAAATATTATAATACAGATGGTATGTTGATACGTTGCATAACTAATTTATATGGCGTGAGTTTAAGCCAATATATGTAGGGAATGAAAACCTAAATACATGTACATGTATGTTGGCACTGGTACCCCAGTCGTCGCTCCAGGCACCTCAATTCGCTGAGTTACGTCCCTTGGTTCGCCAGAAACCTTCTGGTTCTGGGTTCGAATCCCGTTTCGCCCGGATTATTATTTCAGGGTTCTGGGCACCATACCCGTGATCGTGGGTTTCAAAGGTGTGAGAAACGTCTGTGAGCTTTATCCCTTTCATCCCACATTAAGCTGACAAGCCGTGATACAAATGGAATCTTGATGAAAGCGACGTTAAACCAAACTCACTCACTCAATAAATACATTCTTACAATATGGACGAAACATGACCGAATCGATGGTATGCCCTTCGAAAAGATGAAGACGTCCCTACGGGGATACATGACACTTTTCATGGATAGTAACTTATTTTATTCTTTATCGTTTATGTTCGATAAAAAGAGCCATGTGCCATGTACTTATGTTCTTCCAACTTCTAAATGCCTCTCAAAGACTTCATCCCTATGAGGGTTTTTGTATCAACGAGGTTCTGGCTCACGGGATTCCATTGCAGCATATCCTAATACCACCTTTGCGATAAAATGTAGAGCTAATACGTTGTTTAGTTGTGATGATTAGCTTGGTTCCGTGCCAGACTTTCGTGCACAGATACCATCGCCCTATCTTTATACACTATCATGAGTATTAACCTTGCGTCTGTCTGAGAATACTAATTTGCTTGGAAATGATTTTTTGTTGCATTGTATTTGTATGTATCTTCTTTTGTATGCATGTCTCTTCTTTTGATTTGAAATGTTGAGATAATTATCCAAGTATGTTATTCGCATGTGTAAACAATATGTGTTTATTGTTTTACCGATGCTCATATAATCAGATGGATAGGGGGGAAAGGCATACGAAGTTCTTCCTACCTCATAATTCTGGCCATAAATGTTGTTAGACGCTAAATCAGCGCGTTAGAGAGAATTTGTATTATGCTTCTGACAGCACTAGTCAGGGTGTTCCGTAAATAACCCAGAACACAATTTACCATCATGAGCAGCGTTCCACCCTGTCAGGTTACGTTGGCACAGGATGCTTATGCAAACTGTTATCAGTATTGTGTTTACCGTGAACGAATGTCCTTGAATTCATCGCCAACAATTATGAGATTTGGTTTTACTGTGGCAAATCGACCCCGAAAATGTCGACGTTTCTTATCATGTCGATAGTTATCACACACTGGTACTGGCGTTACTGGCCGACTACATACATACACAGAAGTCGACCATTAGAGGAACAAACAGTGGTCAACCATGTCTCCTCGCAAACATTAAAACTCAGTGTGAGAAAGAAATTTAAATACTCACGTGTTTGAGTGTAATAAAATAACCCGTGCATCTGATTCGAAAAGTTGACTGAGCTGAGCTTCTGCCTGAACCTGGCTAGGTTTATTCCTTAAAGTTATCTCCTTAAGGATTTTAAACCTGAAAGAAAGTGAACGCAAGGTAAATGCATGTATAAAAACGAGTTATCATGATAAACACTTCAATGACAAAATAGTCCCCACGGAACTGAACTATTTATCAAAATGGGGTGAGGCGGGGTTAGGTGTGGTGGGAGGGGTGTTATTTGATAACACAAAATGTTCGATCATTGCTTCAAGACATTATGTCTTTCTTTCTCTCAAAGAGAGAGTGAGTGAGTATGGTTTTACGCCGCTTTTAGCAATATTCCAGCAATATCACGGCGGGGGAGACCAGAAATGTACATCACACATTGTACCCATGTCGGGAATCGAACCCGGCTCTTCGGCGTGACGGGCGAACGCTTTAACCACTTACCTACCCGACCGCCCCTTCATATAGCCAAACATATATCTAATAATTCCACAACACATTCTTCAGGACATCCAGCATGCGGATCCCTTGATCTTAAATACTATCAATCAAAGTGCCCGTTCTGCTGTAGTTTCTTATGCTTATATTTGCTTACATAAATTGACACATTTCCTCGATTTTACTCATAATTCCCACTGGTACCAATACGACGTGGAATGATACGGCGACATGGTGAAGTGTAATTACAGCCACCGTGACGAGAGGGATAGTATAGCCGTACTAATGACGTTATCTGGTCTTGGATAGATAGCCCTCCGTCGGGACAATTCCCAATCAAATCCGACTGTTCTCGGGCCAGAATGGGAGCAACGTGTGCAGAATGCCGACAACAGATGTCCACAAAGTGGTCTATAGAGTCTCCAATGTGCCTGCTCAGTACGCTATTCAACCAAGCCCTGCTGCACCACGCTCTCCTAATGTAACCATCTGACGCCGATTACCGATCATATTTAGACAGACACAATTCTATCTTCTTGAAATGTCCTTTGATGCTCCAGAAAAGGTTATTAATCTGATTCCCTGACAAAGATGCAATAAACGAAGAAGATTAGTATGTATTTGTCTCGTTAGACAGCATAATCATGTTCCTATAACAATGTAATCATCCTTATTGTTGAATTCAATTATCATTGCTCAAGGATTTCTATGTGTGTACTGAATAAATAGAAAAATGAGTTCACATATGGTGCACATAATATCATATTTATATATCAATAATACATTTTAAGCCTAATGTGGTGAACAATATTGGTTGATAAATTGAAATTAAAATCGTATGAATCCCATTTTACGGTTTTTATTGCCTTATGTTACATTTAGACCATATCATTTTGTAATTTGAAATAACAAGTTTACCACTTGTTAAATGTTACAGTAGATACAGGAATTTCCAACGCTTTGAGCATGCATCTACAACAGTTTGGTTATGTCCAACTACAACTATAAGGCTTGGTGCATTATAATCCAAGCATATAGAGTACTCTGATGTGATACTTAGGCCTCCGACCGCCTCCGTGGTCAAGTGGTAGAGCGTCCGCCCGGAGAGCGGAAGGTCCGGGGTTCGATCCCCGACCGCGTCATACCAAAAGACGTTAAAAGATGGTAATTGTTGTTACCCTGTCTGGCGCTCGGCATTAAGGGGCTAAAACAAGGACTGGTCGGCTCGGAGTCAGTATACTGTGTCTGAGTGGGGTATTCATGTTCAACTGCGGCATGGTATCTCAGTTAGCTAGCACTATAAATCGGCATCAGTCCGGACTAGTACAAGCAGCCACACAAACACACACACGTACATGCACGTCGCAATATAAGTGCACTATTCTTGGACGCGACGTTAAACCCCATTTCACCTCACCTTAGGCCTCCGGAAAATTGCGCTTCTGTGCACAACCCATCCATTATTCCATTATAACATTACACAAGTAGTCAGCTTTCAATTCAGCACATACAATGTAATTCTAAACCTTTTGCACTTACAAACCTTCAGAACAATGATCAGAATATAGCATGTTTTATCGTAAATGATTTTATGTCACCATGCACTAGCACTTGAAGAATATCATGTTGTTATATGGCAGTGATGAACAATGTTTGAAACTGTATTACATTGTTTCCGTTGAGATTCAGTAGGAATTCATTGCATTGTATTTGGACAATGATCAGTTGTCAGGCATGTAGTACTATTTAATGTAAGCAGTGGTGAGGAAGGTATTATATGTCGATGCTCGAATTATCTGTAAATTTCCGGAAGGGCATGCGTGCAAGTTAAGCGAAACATGTGGAATACTCTATGTTCAAGTGACACTGGACTGGTCTGATACAGTGTAGAAGGTGTTGGAAGCTGGTTAGACTATAAAAACGGAGCGGGTGCGTCCCCTCTCATCTCACATTTCATCATACATTACATCAAGACCCGTTATTATGTGAAAATCACCTGGGATTCCAAGCCAAGACCTATCTTCGAAGCTTGATCACTGTTGCGGATAGGTGAACATTATTATCACTGAACCTTATTGATATCACCACTGCCGTCATATTTTGTTTTTTGATATTGTCATTGAAAATTGTACCCAAACTCTATTGCATACTGCCATTGTAATTGCTGTGCAGTAGTTTTATTGATTTGTAAACCTAGTTAACTATGTAATACAATTGTTGGTTGTTTGTTGGTTTAACACTAAATTCTTTTACATACAGTTTTCTTGGTTAACATATTATTTCAATTTGTGAATCGACTCGTAACACTGTATAGAGCAACGACATACATTTTAGTATCTAGAATTTGAAAATATAGACGTGAAGAAATAACTCAAGGATGCAATAATATTATTTTGAAACAACGCTTGTCTCGTGTTATATTATTGGAGGGAGATGGCATCAGGGTGGATGGCAATCTTAAAGCTCCGAATATCGTAAGCCAATGTATTGGAGCTAAGATCGCCTTGGCGCTAAGATCTCTTTGTGGAACGGGGCCCATGTGTCCTCAAAGACAAGTTCAAAGTCATTATAACCCCGAGGCCGTTATTTAAAGACATGAAACGTTGTAACGTGACAGTATACAAATTAACTTGTAGCAGGCCAGTCATTCGCTTCAGAGCCAAGAAGTCACCTGAGACGCCGTCAGAAGCAATAACGCAGTTGAATCCATAAGACGATTCCTGTCTTTGTGAAGCCAACTCTTAAATGCCAGTCAAGGGCTTCATGGGACCTGTATTTGTTGTTAGCTTGATATGCAATGATTCCCAACAAATTATAACGTTTTCCTTAATTATATTAACCAAAACGCCACCGTGCCTAAAGCATTCGGTATCGTAGTTTCTAGCAATGCCATTTTGCACCATTGAATCGTTGCCAATACAAGGCTCTAGTGGAGCAGTTTCATTGTTTCAACATACACATGTACCCACCCTTTAAATGTACTGACATGACGAAGCCATCCCATAACACAGTTAACATCAAAGAGACCGTTTCTTAGACACACTACAGGGAGTGCATATATTGGTAACGCCAAACGGTTGTTTTTATGGGTATTTCGGCTTTAACTGCTGGAGAACCAACTTGCCTCACAGGCCTTTTGCCATCTGCTGTAAATTCAGGAGCGTCGTGAGTTCGTTTAACAAATGATCTGATTGATGCGATGAAATCCTGATGTCCTGCCACTTCAGACGTCACTACAGCGAAGTCTGTCCAGTTGTAGCGCGTTAGAAGCTTGAGCATTGCTTGAGTTTGATGTTGGATGGTAGGTGCGATTTGTAAAGTGCGGGCTTCTTGCATTGTCTGAAACAAAACAAATTGCGACAATTGTAAAGCGCACGTAAAATCCCCAATGCAACATTTTCAATTTAATTTGCAAGCATAAATTTTATTCTACGTCGTAATTGCTGTGGTTTTATAGCTCCGGTCGGACCAGTGTGAATGTCAGTGAACATTGTAAATAATGTAACTTACACTTCACATGTCATTGAAATGAAATAGGTTACGTAACCTTACCGCTCTGAACTTCTCTGTAACAGACATATGAACCCCCTTGGGATTGGTCATATCAATACATGAATAGATCACGTACCACCCCTCTGGAAACTTGTTTGTAGCAAGGCTATGACTAACCACAGTAGAATCTCTTTATCAATAATTATGTTATCTCTAAATGAAGCATAACACTAAACATTCACGCACGGGGCATCATAGAATTTCACCGCGTCTTCATCACTTAATGGGCAAATAGACACTCGATTCTGATATTGACAACTGTGAACAAAGCACACTAAACTATGCATTTTTTCAGACATTTTAACGCGTGACTACACATGGATGGATGACTTAAGTATTGAAGTAAATGTCATTAACATGTTTCAATCTGATGGGCAGAATGGTGGTCCTTTGCAGGGAAACGGTGATAACTGCATGTAAGGTCATCGGTGATACTGGAACATTAGGTGAGGTTGAGTAGGAGGAGCTGGTTGAATAAACTTCTGTAGACATATTCTCCCTTACGTGTTCGGTATTAAATCGCGTACACAAAACGTCAACCCTAATATTTACTGTTATACCTAAAATAAAGTGTGCACTTAAACAATGGATTTGACCAACAAATTACAAACGTTATCACAAAGCAACTAGGCGAACGTTAGTAACGTGAACAGTGGCCGAAACTTTGCAAACTTTGGACCCTAAACAAAACTATTATACCTGTATCAAATAAATCACCATTGAATAACCATTTCTTGATTGTTTAATTTTAGCCACCATCAAGCATGGGTGTATATTTTCATTTGCCCGGCAGTATGTTTCCTTACTCAGAGATTATATATGTCCAGATGTGTGACCATATAGATTTAGGGCTAGAAATAGTTCCGATTTAAGGAGGTTCTTTAATTATGTATTTAAGTGTGAAAGACTGAGTTTTCCGAAATTGAGAAAAGTGATATTTTCATTGCAGTGAACATACCAATTTATATTTCACTGCAGTGAACATAACACTTGACATTTCATTGCTGTGAACATAACACTTTGAGTAAACTCTTGTCATACAAGAGTTACCTCCCCTCAAATTGTCTCCCTTTATCGTAAGTGTCTGGCCCGTTCACAAACTGTTGACTTCCTTTCTACGTTAGTTCCACACTGACAAGGCAAAATAATGTCAGATGGTCATTTATGGAGTTAATTTTGTTTCATGGCGTTTGTTATCTCTTGGTCCGCCTCCGTGGTCTAATGGTAGAGCGTCCGCCCGGAAAGCGGAAGGTCCGGGGTTCGATCCCCAGCCGCGTCACACCAAAAGACGTTAAAAAATTGTACTTGTTGTTACCCTGTCTGGCGCTCGGCATTAAGGGACTAAAACAAGGACTGGTCGGCTCGGAGTCAATATACTGTGTCTGAGTGGGGTATTCATGTTATCTCAGTGTGCTGGCACTATAAATCGGCATCAGCATCAGTACGGACTAGTACAAGCAAACACACACACATATACGTGCATGCACGTCCCTTTATAAGTGCGATAATCTTGGACGCGACGTTAAACCCCATTTCACCTCACCTCACCTGTTATCTCTTGAGCAGCTGATACGCCTAAATGGAAGTCAGTCATGTTCAAACCAATTAATTTATTCATAAAAAAACTTAAATTATCAATTAAACTTTACATAATACATTTTCGATCACAGCTAACTATTTGATAATGCACATTCTCTCTTTAGGGACATTAAAATAACCGAAAGATGATCTTTCGAATTAGAATGTATATCAAGATATGTCATTACCAGGCTGAGCAATAAATATGAAGCATTCCGTCACAAGTGATAAACGACACTGTATGTCATAGGATATGTACTGAGTCAAATTAAAAACTTCACATTTTTAACGGACGGACAAATGTATCAGAGAAGGTAATTTTTAATCATTAATGTCCAAAGAAGGATTTTAATTAACGGTGGTAACCATAATTTGTTCCAAGCACCTACGGTATTCGGTAATAACATCAACAGTTTAAATCATAAGCCCCAATCACGAGAATCTGATGGCACACAAGTTCAATAGCGTGTATGGCAACCATGTGCGTTGACAACTGCCACACAACGCCTCCGCATGGACCTTGTGATGCTTGTGAACACATGATTGGGAAGACGACGCCATTGTTGCTGCAAAATGGTGCCAAGATCTTGCAAATTCTGTGGTTGGTTCTGGAGAGTGCGCAGACTTCTGCCCAGAGCATCCCAGACGTGTTCGATAGGATTGAGGTCGGGAGACCTTGAAGGCCAGTCCATGACGTTGACTCCGGCATTCTGAAGGAAATTCCTTGTCAAAATTGCTGTTTGGGGTCTGGCATTGTCGTGTTGGAAGATCAAACCGGGTCCATGTGCTGACATAAAAGGCAGAAGTTCTGGTGCCAGTACCTGGTCGCGGTAAGCAGCAGCGTTGAGGTTGCCACGGATGACAAGAAGCCTGGAACGTGCATTGCCACAGAAAGCACCCCACACAATGACACTCCCGCCTCGAAATCTGTCAACTTCCTGTACACAACACTGGGCGTAACGTTCATAACGGCGCCTCCACATCCTCGCCCTACCATCAGCAAATCGAAGATTAAATCGGGATTCATCACTGAAGACGACTTGATTCCAATTCCTCTGAGTCCATCGTAAGTGTCGCTGTGCCCACAATTGACGTTGACGTCTGTGTAATTGAGTCAGAATCGGCCCGCAGTATGGCCGTCGGGCTTGAAGGTGAGCAGTTCTCAGGCGGTTTCGAACAGTTTGCGCACTCAGTCTACCCCTATATAGTTCATTTCTGGTTGATGTAGCCGTCAAAAATCGGTTACGGGGGTAACGTAAGACAATCTGACGATCCTCTGCATGTGACGTCACACGTGGTCGACCTGGCCGAGGGCGATCAGCGGTGGTACCCGTTTGCTGTAGACGCGTCTGTAAATCATAAATAAGCCGTCGACTACAACCCATCGTCCTTGCGACTTCAGCTACGAACGTTCCCGTCTGCAACATGCCGATGGCACGTTCACGTTGCACATTTGAAAGGCGTGGCATGACAAATGGCCGTAAAGACTTTTGTTTTCTTGTGTTTTTCTTTTTTTGTTAATGACTGCTTACAAGTATGGCTGAAAACACGTGCGGTATTATGGCCACGTGACCAGTTGCACGTGAAAAACCACTTTTGCCACTATAGTGCTGTGCACATGATTTTGATCGATTCACCTGCACAAAAACGGTTGTTATCTGAAGACAATACGTGGCAATTACTGTTTAAATACACAATAAGGGCCCCCAATGATAACTGGTCAAAATGTTAAACTTTTAGGATTGTGAAGTTTTTAATTTGGTTCAGTATATATATATAACATGGTTGTTCATCGGTACTAATCTAACATAGCGCCTTGGAGAGTATGACACTATGCAATTACTGACAGTAACCTTCGGCAGATGCTACGTGTTGGTATCAAGTGCTGAGTGTATATGAACATATTAAACAGACTACCCACATGTGTGCCCACGTTAATTTTGTGCAATGTGTCTATGTCATTGTGAAACTTGGTACATAAAAAGGTCAGTATCTGACATTTCTCCTCATGATAACATTTGCATATTTAGAAAATCAATAACATGACGTTGATCTTATATTGTTTTCTCCCCAACTATTCCATCGTTATACAGTTCATTGACAATATGTCATTATTTAAAGTGAAAATAAACGTGTAAATGGATGCTGGTTTTTGTTTCAAAAAACTGATAAGGTCTTTGATATAGGAGTCAGCATTGAGACTTCCCGCGCAAAAAATTGAATAATATGTAAGCTCTTCTATCGTGTGAAGGTTTATGACAACATCTAAGTATTTTTGGCTTGTAAAAACGTATTTCGCGGCTCTGATTTCCTTGTCAATAACAAATGTCAACGAATATGACGTTACAGACTTTACTGAGTCACAGATCAGCTTGCACGGTATCTCCTAAACAGAAGTACCAACAAAAACGCCCACGACATAATTAAAAATCCCAATCGTCTCAGTATACATAATTAAAATGACATCTTGTCGTAAAACCAATTACTGGTAACAAAACCTTTACAGTAATATTGAAATCATCTTCTGGCATTTACTTTTTAAAAGGTGATGATATGCACGAAAAGATAGAGCTAGAGGAGGAAAAAACGACCACTTCAATTTTCTCCATGAATCATTTTATTCCAGAGCTCCTTACTGGTTTTGGCATCAGTATAACGTGCTCTACCCACGTAACGCCGTTTGGGAAGTAGTCTAATTATGATGTGGAAAATGTTTTCCTTTGCAAATATAAGTTTCACTTATGTCTTTTACTTGTATATATAGGCATAAGTTCATATCATAAAATATGGGTTTAAATCAACGATGACTGTTATCATTTCTGATGAACTTTGCTATGTTTATTCTTCAGTCGGTAAGGACATGGTGTTTTCACATGCATATACCCTGAATGTTTTGGGAAATATGATTTAATAATCTGGATGAGCCAAAAGCCAATCATAAACCAATCAAACTAGATATCCTAGATGTGGAGATTCGAGGCTAATCAACAATCACAGCCTTTCTATTTTGTTGGCTAATTAAGAAACAACATATTTTGGAAACGAAATTGCCCAAACGAACTGGTAATTGCTTACACTGAACATCATTATACGAACACAGACATATTTCTTCTTATTTAATGAGAACTGGTATACGAGTATGTATGAAGTCAAACTGTCAAGAGTACCAGGGTTGAATGGGCTGGGTATTAAAGACGTAACACTCTCTGAGACAGGTGCATTTGTTTGAAGGATTGAAGATGGCGACAAGTAAGATCACTTGAGGAATGCTTGTTTGTTTGTTGTTGCACTTAGCAATATTCCAGTTATGTGACAGCGGTATGTAAACAATCAAGTCTTGACCAGACAATCCAATGAAGGACATCATTAGCATCGACCTACGCAATTGGGATAGGATTACATGCATCGGCCAAGTCAGTGGACCTGATCACCCTATCCTGTTGACCGTCTAGCATATTCATTACATGTACGGTAAGCATAGTCACCGTTTACGACAAGCATGGGTTTGCTGAACACATTCCAACTCGGATCTTCACGGGTAATTTGAGTTATTTAGTATAAATGAGAGTGGATATGACACATTCAGCGTATATCGAAGAATATGGTACAGTTCTTACTCATGATGAATAGGGTTGACATATGCAGGGTACTAGTGTATACATGTACATTCAGGCTATATAGCCTAGTGTATGCATTATCCTGGATAACTGAGGATGATAGTTTGTAGTGTATCGTGCATGTATGAGGATGGCTTGACATATTCAGAAAAAATATGGGGGATGTTGTGTGTTCACTATCCTGAATGATTGAGGGTGACTATGTATTGCATTTTTTCTGTTCGTTTGAATCATGATTTGATGATGATGTACTACAGTGAACCTTAGAAGACGAGAGTCAACCGCACCCTATCACAGCTGCTAATCTAGCGCTGGCCTCTTCTGATTGTGCAAGGTGAAATGGGTTTAACGTCGCGTTATATAGCGCAGGAACTTTGGTAAAATCTTTTGGTGTCAGGCGGCCAGGGGATTGGACCATCAAATGTATCTGTACATTGTAAATAAGTATAATACATAGCGTATAGCATTTCTTTTTCACATATGTCTTGTTACTTATGTAACTTATTTGATGTACTTTTTGAAATACAGATCAATCAACAAATCAATCAATGGGATTGGCGTGTGTGCACTTCCCTGTTTCACTTAGGATGAACACAGTCATAATTGAAATGTAACAGTCATTGATGTTTACATTTATGAGTGAGTGAGTATGGTTTTACGCCGCGTTTAGCAATATTCCAGTAATATCACGGCAAGGCACACCTGAAATGGGCTTCACACATTGTACTCATGTGGGGAATCGAATCCGGATCTTCGGCGTCATGAGCGAATGTTTTAACCATTAGGTTACCCAACCTCCCTTTACTGTTATGAAGCTGACGAGAAATGAACCGACAGTCAATCCGTAAAAAGCTGTCACCATTATTATCTACTTAAATAAGAACGAGAATCCAAACCTATTTAATCGTTGTCTGTGGGTACAATGAACATAATGGATCCATAAGGATCCATAAAGATATTGAACTGGATTTAATCATACGTGGAGATCATATAGGCAGGCTACTTCTCTGCTCTGTTCTGATGGCATATTCGACCAACACTTGTGTTCACAGAGTATGTTTTACCACAATACACGTACTGTCGCCCACTTGCTTTATGACATTTAAACCTCGCCTACTATGTGTACATGCATGACAATGGTTGTTTTTTATATTTTACATTTCCAAGGAGAAAGGGCATTTTGATTTGTGTTCGTGTGTAAATTAACTTAAAGCAACCAACGTGCGTTCAATTTGCGGTGAAGTCCTCAACTAAAGTTGGAGCAATCACATTAAAGCAACAAAGGAAACCTAATAAACTGGAAACACACTTCCCCTAATCTCAACACAATAGTCATCATAATTCATGGCGGAGAGACGTGTGTGTCAGACAGTTACAAAACTTACAAATTGAAACTTGAATCTGATAATTTGAAATGATGGTGGTGTCCCTGCAGCTAATCATTTCCCTTTGAAAATAGTCATTATGGTGTCAATTTTCTCCGGTTCACACAACTATGGCATTTGCCAGCGTCTGGCATCATGGAAGTATTACCTTCATCTTTTAGAAAGTACATACAATTTCAGTTTCCAAGTTACCGATCATCGTATATATAGTGATTCATGTAATGCAATTTGGAAAGGCATATTGGAGATGTACGTTTTCTACGCTTTTGCGTGTAGAAGACGTGTGTAAAGTGTTGGTCATATGTCGTGTGGGACATTTATAGCACAAAAAAAGAAAATATATGGAATCCTGAGGATATAAATATACACGTAGGGTGATTTGTTTGGAGTTCTAAATTGCTTCTTTCTCTGCTGTGTGGCGTAAATATGATACAGCGATCAAACGATTACCTATGATCAATGTGTCATCTTCAAGAATAACAATTCCAATTGGTTTAGTTTTTGTTATTATCGTCACATAATGCCCCATTTAAAATTTTATGTGAGCAGACTCTTGACTCAAGCAATTTCACGCATGTATGCAACAGATAATATTCACAACACATGGCTTCTAAGAGAAAATTGACAGCGTTATTTCGTAGCGGGACATCTTATTATTGCACGTCAAGATAAGCATTCGCTTATGGTCGGGTCATCTTTCATCTTCACCGCGCGTTACTTACACATGTGATCCGATTTGCCTCTGCGGTTTTCGTGAAGGCATCTACGTGATGACTAGCTCAGATGTATACAACAACACCATCATCACCAACCTCTCCTGCTTCGCCTTGTCGTCTACTTGCACGTACCTGTTTGGTTAACCGTTTGGCTGAGTACCATTATTAAGACAATATGGTGGGCTACTCTCATCTATTCTCGTGTATATAATTAACGTATGGCGCCTATTTGGATCTGATGGCAGAATATTCATGACATTTAGAATAAGTACCATTAACTCTCCCTCAAGTTTTGCACGACGAATAACCTATATCTCACCAGCAGCATTGCATAACGTTCTGTGTTTTGGTAAATAATGGAAATATATTAAGTAAACGCATTTACTCATTTGTAACCATAATATGTGATTAAGGATTAATGTGAATAAATGCATAACAATGAGAAGCAAGCAACGCTACAAGGATGTAAATGTCGATACCTGAAAGCTACCGTTCCCAGTGAACGTCCGGGAAACCCAATATCCAGATTAACTAATTATATACATGTACATGAACCAAATGATAAAACCAGCTTCTTTTTGGTGCGTGGTACAGTTACTTTGTCATTAAGCCTTAGCTTTTAATATATAGTCTATAGACAAGTTGACAATCGCCAAGAAGATTGGCTGCCGGACCTACGAGGTTTAAATGTAATTCAGTTGGATTGTGTGTATTATTTAGTTTGCATAAATAAGGGCAAAAATGTGCCATTCATACACGTTCGAACGTTACTTTCAATAATCCTACGTCCAATGTACGATACGCATCATAAGCATGTGTTGATAAATCAATATCAGATGGCGATGATACCAGGCGTTCGTTGGCACCCGTCACAAAAACATGCAAAGGCAAGTCAAGTGTTGACCTGAACAAAAACGGGAACACATGTCTATCATAAACCTTTTTTACATTGCACTAAGACCTTGACTGTTGCAACCCTGATCAAACAACCTTTGATCAAGAATCTTCGAAAAAGGCGCATGTCAGACTGAACCTCAAATGTAGTGAAATATAGACACCAAAGTCTGGAGCTGCTGGAATATTGATCGCTATAAAGCGAAAGTTGACTTTTGGAAAGATGAAGTCATCCTTCTTGTCTTACTGTTTTGTCGATAGTTTATTGTCATTCTGAATCGTAATGCGGAAATCTGCAGTATAATACGTTTATAACGAACACGCTTATAACCAACTGACGGATATAACGAACTGTTTATGACGAATTGAGCTTATAACGAACTAAAATTACTGGTCCCTGTGAAATCGTTACAACCGTAGTGTATTCGTAAATATAAAACAGATGAGGCGGTTTCCTTGGTCTCCTATATTTCAAGTTCAGATGGGTAGTGGAAGGGTAATGGTTATTTGACTACAATTGAACGATATCAGATCATCGATATACCTGCAGCCTAAACTAAACTAGTCCCGTTTCCCTTATTTTGCATTTTCGAACAGAAAAGCCGATACAGATACTTCAACCCTAAATGCCTCATCCACAATTTTCATATTTGCACATGAGGATGTACATCATTTCACATATTGAATTCATTTTTGACAAATTGTTCTGATCCTTTGACATGAGAGACGGAGAAGTATATACGTTACAGGAGCGTACTTTTTAGAGTAGCAACCAGTTTTGTAAACGCTGAGGACCTCTTGAACCACGTTGAACCATAACCAAGGCATGGTGATTGTGTTAGGATACATTAGCATAAACATATTCAGAAGATTGATGCTTTGTTACCCTTCGTGCTATCGCCCAAATCTGGATTCTATCATCTCCCATCTATGTCAACCTAAGTAAGTAAGGATATGAGTTCCAAACAGGTAAGAACCTTAAGTCTGTATGTACAGAATTGTGGGTGGGTGGCAGAGCGTGTAACAAGCCTACAAGGTTTCCAGAAATCATTTTTTGGAAAATGTTTACTCATCAAATCAACCCAGAAAATGTCTTATCAGTATGTTTGTTTTCTTAGCATCAACTGTATCACTATCGTGTAGGTAAAACGGGAAGAAATACATCTCAACGACATAGATCGTGCCTGTACAAGCATGGTTTTGTGTGTGTTGGCTGGTGTTTCTGTAATACTATTTTGTAAACATATTCACAATTAAGTTAATGTGTTTAAAGATTAAGTAAATAAGTATTTTTAGGCACCAACATTGAACAGTTCGCTTAGAAATTATACTCTCTCTGCCAAGAGGTCTTGCCACTTACCCAGTTACACAACTGTTGTTTGTTTTGACGAATCTACGCTAAGTAAATATTCTTCTTTACCATTATGTTATAGTAACTTAGTTTTAAAAGGTTTGAAATTACAAAGTCGTGTCAGCTGCACTTTGTTCTCATTCTATTCTTGGTTTAAAAACGGTAATTATCCCATGAAAGTAATTAATACGAGTCTAGACAAATTGAAGAGACTCTAGTGTTACTATGTAGATATGTTACCCAGTCTGGCACTCGACATGAAGGAGATAGAACAAGCCGGCTCGGAGTCTGTATACTGTGTCTGTGTGTTGTGTGTAGGAAACAACGCTGCATGTCCTGATTACTGCTTAAAGGTAACCATCGATCTCCCATCCCACGCGCTGCTTAATTCATAAACGAGGCCTACGTTACCGTGCTACTTTGAGCTTCATCACGCATGTCCTAACTAGTAGGTATAACACGTATTCAGTATGGAATTTCTCTGTGAAGTATTAAGGTCACGTGTTTCTTTAGGTCTTCAAGCCATTGGATATGGCTTGATGATTTACTTAAGTTGAACAGAATACTGGGATACGTGCAACCATTCTATAATCACACACAGACCCTATGTTCCATGGAGTGTTTGCCCTTTGATCCAGTCGCAAATATACATCCACACTGTAACCTAAAAGAAGTGTAACGATAATAGTGTAACATTACTTTTCAGAGACTGGCATGCCATATATCACGGAACGGTTAGAGGGCAATAACATCCATCTCCTGATGCTCTTTACACAGAAGGTTGCTGTTAGCTCGGATTCCTAGCGCCAGAACAGATACATAAACCATGAATGCTTCAACCAACATAGCAATGTTTAGTCGGTTATGAGGTAGTCTGTAAATGATAGCTTAAATGTAACTTTCCTGTTGAAACATAAAGCCTCGAATCTCTGTCTCAGTATCTGTACGGAATGATATAGCTTCGCTAAAGTCTGTATATCCATCACGACGCGCCATTGTGTCATTCCCAGCGTCGCGAAAACTCAACATGTCTCTTCCTGAATCCAGGCATTTAGTCGTGCGGAGCGAGGAGCCTGTGGTTCTAGGATCAAGCGAATATAGATAGTGGACGCCATATGGCATGGCTTATGGCTGTAAGTACCTAAATGGAGGTAAATGTTTTTTAGACGTCTGAGCACTGAAGTAAAACGACGTCATTATGTTTTATCACTATCAGAAACCGTCCTGTGGGGTTTCCGGGTCAGATAAGATCCCCAGTACCTCATGGTCGGTCGTTTCCTCGAAAGCTGAAACGGGATAGTCGGGCTGTATTAGGTTGATTGCGAGTAATCATACACCGATGTTGAGGATATGCACTCGTGCTTTAAGTCACTGGTTCAGGACGCCATGATGAAAATTTTAAAAGTCAAGTTTCCACCCTTGCCGAACTAGGCTGGTATTATGGAGTCACATTTTGGCTGGACTAACGAGTCTTTCCATATTTCAATCAAAATTGCGCAACGAAATCGAAATCCGGTTCGTTAACTGTCGTGCAGATTTCGGTCGATTGCAGGATTAGCAAAACATGTGCAACGCCAACTCGTTGTCAACAGACATTTTCAAAACCTTTTCATGTTTTTAATGAAGGTGCTCGCGTGATTTGATGCACTTCGCGATGTAAGACACATTTTATCACAATTTAGATCGTGTTTATCGATCAGATCGTATTGACTGGGCGCCGCCATTTTGTTTGAAACAAATGCAAGTGATGGAATCTGATTGGTCTACATGAGAGGCTAAGAAGGGACATAACTCGTAATAACCACTGGTGGCGCGACGATCAAGCCCAGGAATTCTAGCCTAGTTTTGCAAGGGTGGAAACTGGACTTTTAAAGTCAGTTAACTCTCTTGCCTCGGGAAGATGAATTTCAGCTACTGAAACAGACATGCTTTATAGGGATACATGTCCGACATCAGAAGTTTGTATGAAATGTATTTAATTAAACGAGGATTCATGAAATTTGATTTTGGGTTTTTTCTTGTTTGTTTAAGGAACCACGATGAAAAGGTGACCTCGCTATAGACTAAATCTTGATGTTATGTATTTTTGCGTTATATCGAGAACAGCGCCTCTGCATGCCGGCTTGTGGGAATACAGGAACATTATTTGATAGCATGTAGTGGATCTGCGATATGAATCTGAAACATCGATACTCAGTTCCCGTCCTATGATGGGCATTAGCAGTGCTAGGTCCTTTGAAGTCAAATATTATCCCTGACTTGAAAGATTTGGGGATATACATAATCGTGACGAAAAATAGACCAACTTATACTGACAAATATCAACGAACACTGTCATCAAACATGTTTTGACCATTCCTGGGCACTTTTCATGCGATTACTGTCGCTATGAAATACGCTTTGATTCATGCAAGTTGCTTTGTCTACAGTTGCAACGGCAAACCGACTATTTCCAGATCGCCGTTTATGGCTGTATCATGGCGGATGTGTTTGGAGGTAGTTACTTGATCATACAGCAAAGCTTCATTTTACGTGTTGTAGAAATTTAATGTACAATTTAATCAACATATGAACAATACGGGCGGTAGGGTAGAGTAGAGGTTAAAGCGTTTGGTCGTCACACGGATGTCCCGGGTTCGATTCCCCTCATAGGCATAATATGTGAAGACCACTTCTGGTGTCCCCCGCTGTGCTATTGATGGAATATTGCTAAAAGAGGCGAAAATCTAACTGACACGCTCACATTTACATTAAATAAAACTGGAAAGCATTGATAAATGTTGTACATCTCAATACATACGTAGGTTCTAAGATGTAACAAGTTGTAACGTGAAAGGGGGCGGTCGGGTAGCCTAGTGGTTAAAGCGTTCTCTCGTCACGCCAAAGACCCGGGTTCGATTCCCGACATGGGTACAATGTGTGAAGCCCATTTCTGGTGTCCCCCGCCGTCATATTGCTGGATAATTTGCTAAAAGCGGCGTAAAACCATACTCACTCACTGTAACGTGAAAGTACCAATATTCTTAGCCACATGCAAAGACATTTGGAATTAATGTACACATAACTGACATACCATTCCGAGTTAACGACGTCAGTAAAAAGGTACACGCCTAAGTCTATGTCAATTAACTCCCTACCACTTCTATTAAAGTCTATTCTATTATGTACTGCGTTTTGTCTTGTTTTCAGTAAATATGAATAAAGTTTGAGCTGTAGCTTATATAAATATATTAACCAGAAATGAAATCACTCATATATTACACTCTGACAACAAAGCAGTAAATTCTATAATATGTACAATAATATTCATCATGATACGTATTCATAAAGTGGTATGTGAATGCGCGTAAACTGTTTAACATACACGTACATGTAAGTTCATAGAACATCGCGTATTAAGAGAGATTGGATAACAGAGAAATCACTGAATCCGTTCATGACTGATAATTGACCACATACCAAGTTGACAGGTGACAAAACGTGCATAAATGCGCTAACCATATTGTAACCAGATGAAAATACGCAATGCGGCTGTGTGTTGAATGTTTGACGCTGCCTTAAAAAATATAAAGTCATAATGTAGTTGGGAATCCAGCAATGCAGTTCTTAGTCATTTGGTGCAACCTATGCGCGTGGGATTTTCTCTCAATGGATAATAAATTATCAGGGCATATACGGGATATAAACTAGGATAATAGAATTCCTGATTGTCGGAGACTCAACCGTGCACAGTGAAGTCCTGCGGCGTGGACAACTGTGCCACCCGTGGCCACACAGCACTTGTCCTACAGTGGTAAATGCACCAGAGAAGAGCTTCAGTGACCATACATACGGGACCGCCTCAGTGGTCAAGTGGATAGAGCGTCTGTCCGGATAGCGTAAGGTCGGTGGTTCGAACTCCAACTGCGTCATATCAAAAGACGTTAAAATATGGTGCATGTTACCCTGTCTGGCGCTCGGTATTAATTAAGAGATGAAACAAGGACTGGTCGGCTCGGAGTCGGTATACTGTGTCTGAATGGCGTATCCATGTTAAGTGAGTGAGTAAGTATGTTTTTTTCGATCAATATTCCAGCAATATCACGGCGGGTGACACCAGAAATGGGCTTCACACATGGTACCCATATGGGGAATTGAACCCAGGCCTTCGGTCTGACGAGCGAACGCTTTATCCATTGCATGGTGTCACATTGGGCTAGCACTATAAAGCTGACATTAGTCCGGGGTTGTACAAGCAGACACACACACACACACACACACACACACACACACACACACACACACACACACACACACACACACACACACACACACACACACACACACACACACACACGCTACACACACGCTACACAAACACACACACGCTACACAAACACACACACAAACACACACACACACACACACACGCTACACAAACACACACACGCTACACAAACACACACACACACACACACACACACACACACACACACGTCGCTATAAAAGTGCAATAACCACATTCCACCTCTCCGTATCACCATATATAGTATCAAGTGTTTTTATATCACACACATGAGCCAGAAACCGACTTTCAAAATGCCAAACTCACCAGGCCTTTTTTTTCAAAAACATTTTCTCTGTAAGCACAAAACATTACAATCGAACGCCCTGAAAACACAGGCATGCCGTTCACACGGCATGTTTAAATGACCCGCACGATAATGAGAAACATTTTTCAAACTATCCATTTCCTAATTAAGGCACTTGAATCAATGATTGTGTTCAATGATATGTTGAGAACTAGGTTAGGTTCCCAACACAGGAACGCCGGAGACTAATGGTTGCCGTTGTATTTATCGCCGTTCACATCTCAGTACAAGCGACACAAATGACATATTAATAACAAATACCTGTCAGTTATAATACATGTACGATTGAATATTATTGCATTCGATATAAGATGAATAATGATTGGTGTTGATGTCCAATGTACAGTGTTAGCTGCACTGAATAATAGGGCCAGCAAGCTATTTTTGTCATCGTTTAATATATGATATTAATAGTGTACTTGTTATTGGAGTCATATTTGTCATATGTAAGTTCGAAGCTTTTGATCATTTGACATTTATTAAATATGTCGCCATCAAATCAATCCCGTGCTACGAGTTACATGTGCTGAGATAACTCCTTCAGTGCCGTCACGAACCTTGGATGAAACCTGATTATATACGAAAAATGTTTGTCAAGTGATGGCTGTATTCGTAACAAAACGTTTTACTTATTTCCGTTAAACATCGTTATTGAGTATGCACATGACATGTCATGGTACAATCTCTGAAAAGAAAAAGAAAAAAGAGAGTCTGTCAAAATTCAGTGCTAACTAAAAGTAACTTTACAATATGATTGTGGTACAAACATGATCACATCCATCTAGTCTTTTAATGTAAACACCAAGAAGACATATTGTTTGTTTGTTGTTTAAAGCCGCACTCAGCTCGACGAAAAATAATCAAGTCTGGACCAGACAATCCAGTGATTGATATTATGACCAACGATCCACGCCGTGGGGGTACGATGACACGCAATCAACCAGGTCACCGAGCCTGACCACCGGATCCATTTAGTCGTCTCTTAAAACCAGAGGGGGCACGGGTGGCCCAGTCGTCTAAGGCGCCGCGATTCGCTGTGCAGAGTTGCGTCCCTTGGGCCCGCCAGAAACCTAGGATTGTGGGTTCGAATCCCGGTTCGCTCCGATTATATTTCTAGGTTTGTCAGCACCATACCCGTGCTCGTGGGTTTCACCGAAGTGTTAACGTCTGAGACCTGCATCACTTCGGGCTTTCCTCCCACATTAAGCTGACACGCCGCGATATAACTGGAGTATTGTTAAAAGCAGCGTTATACCCAACTCACTCACTCACACACTTAAAACCAGAAAAGGTTGCTTGGGACCACTTCTAACTCGGAATGGCCACGAGGTAATGCGGAACACAACTTTCGTTTGGCACAAATGGTAATGATGTTTACCACTGCCTTCCCTAGTGTATTTATCGTGTAACTATTCATGTGTCATATAACTGTTGAGTTCTGGCTAATGTCAAATATATATTAATATTCGCTTTCACATTTCCCAACCCCATAGTACACAGTTAAAGACATTGCTTCGTATTGATCAAAAACAAGTACGTTTCATTATACATTTTTATAGTAGCACTCGTTGCTAAACATTGTGCTTGCATCCCCGACAAACCGGATTCAGCAGTTAAGCAACTATCCACATCCGTTGCATGTAACCTACCACTGCTATCGGGGATACATTCAGTCCATCTTTCCCAATCTCTCGCTATCTGTACATAGGTTTTGTTCTTTCAATGGAATCGATAAAGGGCCATCATATTCCAAGTGTACATTCATTAAGAAGGTTATTTTCTTAAAAGCTTCAGGGAGGCTAAATTGAATGATGGTGTTTCCCGATTTTAAAAAAAATCACGTCAAAACGAAAAGCTTAATGAAACCTAACTACTCAACGTGACCAATAAACGCCTCGGTTTTTGAACGGATGTGTCAGCATTCACACAGCTAAAAGCTAAATCCAGGCACATCACGACAGAGGACACACAAACAGTGTGGCGAATCGAACCCAGATCTTCAAAAATAGCGAACGAACGCTTAAAAGGCAAATCAAACCAATTGCCTTGGATGTACCTAGGATGAACGAGGTCTTAAAGTGTATTTTAGTCGTATCTCAGTGTGACGTGGGAGGAGAGCCTGAAGTGATGTAGGTCTTAGACGTTTACCACTCTTGTGAAAGCCACGAGCACGTGTATGGTACTGACAAACCTAGAAACATATTCGGGGGGTGGGGGGGTGGCGGAGTGGGGGGAAGGGGGGAGGGGATTCGAACCAACAATCCTTGGATTCTGGCACGCAACTAAGCTGAAGGGACCAACCTCTGCACAGTTTCTTGGACGACTGGGCCGATTACACCTTGAAAAGGTCACCAGGGACGGTCGGGTAGCTTAGTGGTTAAAGCGTTCGCTTGTCACGCCGAAGACTCGGGTTCGAATCCTGACATGGGTACAATGTGTGAAGCCCATTTCTGGTGTCCCCAGCCGTGATATTGCTGGAATATTGCTCAAAGCGGCGTAAAACCAAATTCACTCACTGAAATGGTTACCATAGACACTCATGTAATAGGGAAGAAAAAGACCGCCATTGTTGAAAAATAATATAAATACATTACGCCCGTGAAGATTACTGAGACAAATATGAACAGATAAACTATTGCCTCCAATATGATACAGAAGGTTCTCCGCTTTGCCCTGCTTGTGAAACAGATACTGCTTCTTCCACAGTCTAGCTTGCCTGGAGTCTCTTTAACGGGTACCAAGCTTGGTTGTGGTCTCAGTAACAAGTATCTAGCTTGTCTGGGAGCCCAGTAGCAGGTATCTAGGTTGCTTTGAGTCCTTGTAACAAGTGTATATCTTGTCTGGGATCCTATTAACACGTATCTAGCTTGTCTTGGATCCCAGTAGCAAGTATATAGAATGCTTGAGTCCTTGTAACAAGTGTCTATCTTGTCTTGGATCCTATATTAACAAGTGTCTAACTTTTCGGAGATCCCATTAACAAGTATCTAACTTTTCTGAGATACCATTAACAGGTATCTAAGTTTTCGGAGATTCCATTAACAAGTATCTGACTTTTCTGAGATCTTACTAACAAATATTTAACATTTTTGCGGTCCCATTAACAAGTATCTAACAGTTGAACGCGTGAAAGTGGAACAACTCTGACACAAAGAAAGCAATAATTTAGGTAACCTACAAACATACATCTTTACAAAATTGTAATTTCTGGCGTAGCGTGAAAGTATACAAATCGTTCCAGTAATAACCTAGTGCAAGCCTTAGTGTTGACTCCGTGATTTTCTTCAGTTCTAGGGGAGTAAGCCCGAACGCACTGAACACTGCCACCCACGGAGAATATATACCAGCTTTGCAATCCTAGTTGTGACATCGGATAGTACCGCACAGGGAAACAGTGAAGGAGAAAGGAAAACACGATCACGTAACAGTTCGCTGCTGACGGTGTCTCATAACGGAACGCTTCTTTGTTGTCTGGGAATATACATTTCAAGTACAATAACACATACGACCACAGGGTGTATACGTCCTGGGTAATCAGCTGTTGCACATACCAAAGTCAGCTGTTTACGGCAAATACATCAGACACAATCATCTATAATAGATATGGATATGACGTCATCCTAGCAACCCGGGTGTTAGCTACAGTCGGCTTTAGATAAGATGTAGACTTAGCTATCAGAGTATCAGCTAGAGTTAGCTGTGGCTATGATGTCGTTTTAGCAACCTGGGTATCAGTCAGCTGCAGCGAACTATGGCTATGACGTCGTTTTAGCAACCTGAGTATAAGCTACAGTGGACTACAGCTGCAGCGAACTATGGGTATGACGTCGTTGTGGCAACCTGGGTATCAGTCAGCTACAGCGACCTATTGCTATGACGTCGTTCTACCAACCTGGGTATCAGCCTAGTGAACTACTGCTGCAGCGAACAATGGCTATGACGTCGTTTTAGCAACCTGAGTATAAACTACAGTGAACTACAGCTGCAGCGAACTATGGCTATGACGTCGTTGTAGCAGCCTGAGTATAAGCTACAGTGAACTACAGCTACAGCGAACTATGGCTATGGCGTCCTTTTAGCAACCTTAGTATATGCTACAGTGGACTACAGCTACAGCGAACTATGGCTATGGCGTCGTTTTAGCAACCTGAATATAAGCTACAGTGAACTATAGCTGCAGCGAACTATGGCTATGACACAATCATCTATAATAGATATGGATATGACGTCATCCTAGTAGCCCTGGTGTTAGCTACAGTCGGCTTTAGATAAGATGTAGACTTAGCTATATCAGAGTATCAGCTAGAGTTATCTGTGGCTATGACGTCGTTTTAGCAACCTGAGTATAAGCTACAGTGAACTACAGCTGCAGCGAACTATGGCTATGACGTCCTTTTAGCAACCTGAGTATATGCTACAATGGACTACAGCTACAGCGAACTATGGCTATGACGTCGTTCTAGCAGCCTGAGTATAAGCTACAGTGAACTACAGCTGCAGCGAACTATGGCTATGACGTCCTTTTAGCAGCATGGGTATAAGTCAGCTACAGTGAACTATAGCAATGACGTCGTTCTGGCAACCTGAGTATCAGCTACAGTGAATTATTGCTATGACTATATAACTATATCTATATATTCTAGCGCCCTCAGTGTCAGTTACACCTGAGTATATGCTACAGTGAACTACAGCTGCAGCGAACTATGGCTATGACGTCGTTTTAGCAACCTGAATATAAGCTACAGTGAACTACAGCTGCAGCGAACTATGGCTATGAGGTCGTTGTAGCAACATGAATATAAGCTACAGTGAACTACAGCTGCAGGGAACTATAGCAATGACGTCGTTCTGGCAACCTGAGTATCAGCTACAGTGAACTATTGCTATGACTATATAACTATAGCTATATATTCTAGCGCCCTCAGTGTCAGTTACACTAAGCTATGGATTTGACGTCGTTGTAGCATCCTAAGCCACAATTAGTTATCAGGGATATGACGAAGTCACCGAAACCCACGTATCACCTATTTTCAGCTTCAGATATGACGTTGTCCATGCTATCACCTACAGTTAGCGATGATCATGGCAACGGCGTCCACAAAGGAACAGGGGTATATCATTATACAGCAACATTTGGACAGAAGGAAGCCAAAGAGACTCAAATATAGCGCTACTTACTGAAATATGCATTTGGGGCTCGTGGGGATTCTGAGTTAGAAAAGGGCCCCAGCAGCGTTTGCTGGTCAAATGAGGCGACTCTATGGATAGGGTGGTCAGGCTCTGTGACTTGGTTCATTGCGTGTTATGGTACCAAGGCGCCAAGGGACAGTGCTCATAATACCAATTGTCTGGTCTCAAGACTCCGTCATTAACTTGCAGCCGTGACATCGCTGGTTCATGTATATTGCTAGGTGCGGCGTTAAACCAACAAAACAATAAGTCCTGTCGTAAAATAGGACCTTTAAAATTGCTTTAACCTATTCGCAAGATAAATAACCCTACGTTTTTATTTCAAATATCAGGTCAAGTATTTCCATTAAACCTGGAAAATATTGACATATTTTGTTCGTGATACATCATAACATAAGTAACAGAGATAATGCATTGTAATCAGCTTCATATGATACAGATACTTGTACCACTCCACTTGTGATGATGATATTCTTTTCCTTTAACAATAGTACACAAAAACTATTATATATAATTGATAATGCAAATAGGATCCCTATAAAACAAGTAGACACCATTTAATATTTGGATGGAAACTGGTGATTTTGCTTGCGACAACATATTTTGACTCAACGCTTCGAGACACACAACTAAAATGTCTAGGAGGATAAGCAATGTTTTCTTTACCCGCAAAACATTATTTCAGATCCAGCATGTCTCGTGAACGTTAAGTTTTGTAATTAAACTTGTAGACAAATTACTTTTCGGGAACATATTTTGCTTTTTAAAAAATATGAAAATTCGACCCCGTAGTTATAAATTCGGTAGCCATGTTAATTCGATATAAGAAGATATATCTTTGATGTATTGTCAAAAACTTAATAGTCTTGTATCAAAACGCTTGTCTCCAACAACGTATTTGAGTTAGCATATCATATCAGTGAGCAAGAGTGAGTTGGGTATAACGCCGCTTTTAACAGTGTTCTAGTTACATCACGGCGTGTCAGCTTAATGTGGGAGGAAAGCCCGAAGTGATGCAGGCCTCAGACCTTTACCACTTCGGTGAAACCCACGAACACGGGTATGGTGCTGACAAACCTAGAAACATAATCGGGGCGAACCGGGATTCGAACCCACAAATATCACATCATAAGTCGACCGTCTGAAAACGAGAATCCAATGGCGGTATTCGTTTTATACGCTTCCTTAGTTTTCACCTGATGAAGGGACAAGAAGTAGCTCTGAAAAGTCATTACAAAAGTTGTTATCAATAGAATAAAAGTGTCATGTACACATGACGGTAGTTAAAAAATTCTACTTACGTGCAAAGATCCTGGGTACTCTGGGTCCCACGATATCACAGGTATACCAAAATAAGAAGCAATTTCTAGCACATACTGACTAGCAGCAGTCCGTCTCCTGAATGATAAAGGATTGTTGACGTGAATTATTGCTGTAGTATTGTAGGGAAACACATAATCACAGAATGAATTCAGAATCTCCTTAGGATCATCCTTCTTGAGAAACGTCACATTAGTGTGTAGATTAATGGCCCTGAACAGCCCTCGGTACCTACTGTCCCGACGATAGGACATCAACTTGGAGACCAGAACCCGTTGAAAGCTCTGTGACCAATGAAAGTGACTCGGTATCAAAGCATGAAGTTGCACATGGGGATGCTCTCCGGAGACGATACAACACATTAACACGCACAATAATAAAAATATAAACTCTGTTATCCATGAAAGGAAATTCTTTGGAAGTCGCATGATGTAGATAGTATTGTGAATCGGCTACGGTATCACCCAGGCGCTTCCAGAACGGCTAGGGGAATCTTGGCTTCTGATACATATCCCGGCAGTTAGAGTCGCTTCTGGTAGGAAAACCCACTCGCTATTAGAAGAGATTTAGTCTTCTACGCCATGAGGATCCACTTCCCTGCTAAATATAAGTCTGTCAGACACCATTCCTGAAAAAACAAAAGTGGAGTGAGGCAAAATACTTGACATGGCTATAAAGGTTAAGAGCGCCACTGGCGGATGTCTTCTTGTCGAATAGAGTGAGATGACTACAAGGCTATTATGTGTTTCGTGTTTGCAAGATTCCCTCTACAGCTGATCAATATATGCTTCCATGTTGTTTCCAAAAACACAACGTTTGTCCAACATGTAGAAAAATTAGAGTTGGAAAGCTCTGCTCAAAGAGGTAACTTGATTGGATTAGCACTGTTCTCAGAACAAGATGGAAAATTATTTAGTCCAATCTTCTAGGGTGAAAAACAATCTTTTGTATAAGCAGCACCCAAATGACTCATTACCTGAAACAATAGATGGACGCGTAGCTCGTTCAAAATATAGAACAAACCATGGTCCGTTGAGATATTATATCTCCGAAGTCTTAATGTAATTAGAGCTGCAAATAGCTAGTGGGGTTGAAGTGGGCCGGTGATCTCTAAGAGTGCTTTATATGGATGTTAAAAGGTTATTTTGTAAGGAATGAAAAAGTGTGACAGTCGAAGGAACGCTGTAAAAGAGCGTCATAACCGACATAAATAACTAGTACGTTAATACGTTACATCTAGACCAACACCAATTCATTGATTTACGTCAGGATCTGTGATATACAGTTCTTTCCAACTCTCCATGGTCGGTAGTCCATATATACATGCTATTATACACATTATTATATATATTGTCTACCTGTAATTATGGTAATTTAAAATTGTAAAAATAATACACATCACAGATTTGTTCTTTGTTGCTTAACGCAGCACTCAGCAACATTAAAGCTATATGACGGCGGTTTGTTAATAATCGAGTCTGGGTCAGATAGTCCAGTGATTGACATCATGAACATCCACACTGTTAGTCACCTGTTACCATAAGCAGGGGATGTTGAAGGCTGATTCTAACCCTTAACGGGATTTTTAGAGTGGGCAGAAACTTAGT
This sequence comes from Haliotis rufescens, assembly GCF_023055435.1. NCBI lineage: Eukaryota > Metazoa > Mollusca > Gastropoda > Lepetellida > Haliotidae > Haliotis > Haliotis rufescens. The sequence continues at coordinate 8,952,232 of NW_025963791.1, read as the reverse complement.
GTTTGAACGAATGAATCAAATTTATGGGCCAATTGAGAGAGCCTAGTATCCCTTTAACACGCCAGCATCTGTTTACGGGACGGGTCGGGTCGTGCTGACATTGATTTCAAACAAACTATTTATTCAACCTTCTAATATTTTCTGCTGTGGATATTCTATCATTTTGTTTCAGTCAGAATATGACAAATTACATTTACGACTCGCAAACTTGAGATAATTGCCTGTTTTAGGCTGCTCGTATTGCCTCAGGGATATTCATAACGCTGTCGAAAAGCGACGAGTTAACATAGAGCTGGTAGCATCAGTGACTGCTAAGTGTCAAACGTGGACAAGTACACGTTGTGACAGTGATTATTATGTCATCTCACCTAAGGACATACATCGATGCTCACACTATCAACCACTAGCTTACTGACATTATTCCATGTTGTTTCAATACCATCGTTCAGGGAACACGATATGGTTTATGACCCTACATATCCCGTTGTTCCTAGTAAAAGTCTAAGTCTTACATGAGGATAGACGGGGTACCATAAACGGAAGGGCTGTGAGTCCCCTTAGAAGCTGAATTTTAGTTTTTATAGGTGAATAATAATTATAATTCCATTAAATAATATGAAGATGAGCTGTCGATATGAAGCTGAGGTGGTTGAAACGTTGACGGCAAAAGTCTGTTGGGACTCTCGAGAGCCCTCTGACTGTAACATACTTCTTACAGTATAGACTAATAACCTCAATTGAGGGTTCCATATTTCGGAGAAATGCAATTAAACGTTTTGACAATTGTCTCACATTTGGAAGGTGATTAAACTACACACGTTCGTAGCTGTAGGATTGTGAAGTACCTCGGATTGTGCCCATGCGTTTTTACGTCAGTTCAGTCAACGGACAAAAACCTAGCACTTGCAATGTGAACCCAAATAGTGACACGTATTTGAAAGAAAATGAATGCATTTCTTTATATTTCATTATGTTTGCTTGAAAGAATCCTTGAGAGAAACGTACTAGAGAAAATGAGTCTACATTATTAAAAGTGTTGTGCTTGTTGTTGATTCTGTTTTATGCCACATTCAGCAATATTCCAATCTCATTAAAATCAGATCTTAGTTCTCGCTACGGCTAAACATAGATCTGAGGACATCCCATTACGGGTCACGTCAGACGGAACTTTCGTGAACTTTGACCGACCAGTGGAATGACTAACAAGAAGTCGACAATAGCCAATCAGAAGGCAGCTTAATCGAGCTTTACAGCACGAGTTTCAAACTGACGACTACGCTTCGAAACATATTTTGACATATATTCGATTAGAAAAAATAAAAACTGAACAAAAGACCATTCTGGAATGGCTAATATATGGTCTAGATTGGATGAATACAGAATTTAAATCCCATAACTGTCGTTCGGAATACCCTGTGTCACTTTCATGATCTGATAAGCCATGCTCTGTTTGGTCAAATGAAAGGTCGTTGTGACATGACATCACACACAAATGTCACACAGTCACCTGATTACTCGACCTGCCAAGTCGCCTCTGACAGCCAGCATATATATAGGTTGTTGGGGACCAATTTTAATCCATAATCCCCTCAAGCGAGGTGATGTGAAATGAGCTTTAACGACGCGTTCAATATTACTGCACTTATATTACAACGGTTGTGTGTGGCTGCTTGTAACAAAAAGTACCATGTCTTTTTGTATGACACGACCGGAGATCGAACCCTCGATTATTCCGTTCTCAAGACAGACGCTCTATCCACAAGACCACGAAAGGGTTACACAATATGTTTGATATATTATGAGATATCACAACCTTTCAAGTGATTATGACGTTGCAATTAACCGTGCAGAGTTGCGTCCCTTAGTTGTACCAGTATCTGGGTTCGAATTCCAGATGATAATCCCCGATTTCCCAACACCTTACCCAAAAGTAGTGGTTTACGAAAGCAGACTTAAAGATCGATTTTGCAGTGTATACTCTTCGTTGAATAAATGGATGAAGACATAGAAAACAACATTCCTCGCATATCAATCGCGTCCCTTACGGTCAAGATAAAAGAGCCTATAAAACTAGATCTGCAATGACTGTCTGTTTGTCACTAGAAAAAACAATGGCTTGGTTATTATTATTCAGTGATAAGAACATGCACACATGCTAAACGCTGTGAATTTCAATCCGATTTTATTCACACCGATGTAGAAATTCTGCGCTGCATGTCGTGCGTGTGCTTTCGGTTTGTATCACAATGCCCCAGCATGATATGAAATGACACAGACCTATTGGTACATTGTAATTATGTGCATAAAGAGTTTTGATCTCGGAGACAGCTGCTACGCAAAACAGCGAAGCTTATCCTGAGGCTTGAATGCGACCCAACAACGGTTGTGGACGATGTACTAATAATGCATTATATGTATCTACAGGTGTATGTGTGACGCGTATCTATGCCCGAGTCTCCGAGTGTCTGTGTGTGTGAAGGGAGGGGGGGGGGGGGGGGGGGGGGGGGGGGGGGCGGGGGGGGGGGGTTGTCAAAGAGACATTAGGCTTGGAAGAGGTTGATTTAAACAGACGCCGATAGCACTACATCACGTTGCGATACAAACACTGTCGGGACTATTTCTCACTTCGAAAAGATACGGATACTGTCGGAAGTAATTATTCACCTCGAGATAGACGGATGTAAAATATATAGATATGCAGTAATAAATTTGTCACTACAATACAGAGACCCAAGTTAGAAGATATAGTTATGTCGGAAATAATTTGTCACTTCGAGATAGCGCGACTGGATGTAAATAGATTCTATTTTGTTATTTCGAGATAGGGGCGGTCGGGTAGCTTAGTGGTTAAAGCGTTCGCTCGTCACGCCGAAGACCCGGGTTCGATTCCCGACATGGGTACAATGTGTGAAGCCCATTTCTGTTGTCCCCCGCCTTGATATTGCTGGAATATTGCTAAAGCGGCGTAAAACCATACTCCCTCACTCACTATTTCGAGATAATGACATCACATTTAATATAAGCTTAGACTACACACCTTAATGCTGCACAAAGGTTACAGTGTTTATATATCAAATAATGTTCAGAATCTTCCAATCTCCTCGTCCTATGCCGATAACCGTGACTATAAAATGCCACCTGAAACATGACACTGGAACTGAATGAAATTCATTCCCTTATATGCGCCATATGGTAGCACGCCCCTACGAGTTCCGTTAACATATAAACAAGATGAAAAGCATATATCGCATTCACAATGAATAACAGAACAGTTACAGTTTACATGAATCATAGGGAACGAAATAGGCTTACAGAGCAAGCATTTCTCTTTTACTTTGTCTCAACAAATGCCTGTCAATATAATTATTAGTTTTATGTTCGTTTTGACTCCCCTAACACCAATAACAAATTACATGTACGTTCCCGTTTCAAGTGTTTAATTGAACTTATGTTCCGTATGAGATCCTTTCTACAGCTTACATTTGTCTTAAATATAGCAGAGTATACACAAATATTATGTCGAAACCTTTTTGAACCTGTCGAACTCTCATGGTATGCTGATTATGATCTTATCACAATAGTTTTAGCAAAATGTTCTGCTTGAATTCTACTGTTTCTACACGTCGTAGTTTTCTTCGCCTTTATCAGCGGAGGAAATCCGGATGGTTATTTAGACAAGATCTTGTAAATGTCAGTGGCAGCAACATGGTGATACTCACACCACTCACACCCGCAAAACATCCCCCTCTCTTGCAAGGGACACAGCAGTCGGTGCTGTACTTAAGTTAGTCCTGCACCATGACCTTGGAATATATTTATTTTATGAAAAAATAATAATCTAGAAATGCATACAAAAGCAAGTCTAGCCAGCTCAAGCTAGCTCTATTCCACAATCAGCATAGAGAATTTTTTTAATTTTTAGAGTCAAGAAGGATATTGTGTAATATAAGATTTCAGAGACTAAATGTTAGTCTATACTTAAGTAATCCTGCTTCTCTTTAACGTCAGCAAATTATATTTGCCAATGGGAAAATATTCTCTAAACTAATTCACCAGCATAGCAATGACCATGATAAAGTTCAGCATTGAAAGGACTATGAACTAGTTTAGTATAAACTGAGTGGGTGAGTATGGTTTTACGCCGCTTTTAGCAATTATCAAGCAAAATCTCGGCGGGGAACACCGGAAAATGGGCTTCACACATTGTACCCATGTGGGGCATCAAACCCGGGGCTTCGGCGTGACGAGCGAACGTTCTAACCACTAGGCTATCCCGCCGCCCCAATTCAGTTTAAAAATAATACTACAATGGTTCAGCAGAAACAGGACCAAACAGTATTTCAGCAGAACAATGTTCAGCATACGAATGATCATACAATAGCTCGCACAAAAATGGTCATTTATAGGTAAGCATAAAAACGACGATAAAACTGTTCAGCATATGAATGACCATAAATAGTTCAGTATAAAAATGACCATACATCGTTCAAAATAAGAATGTCAGTAAATAGTTCAGCATAGGAATGACCATATACAGTTCAACATAAGAATAACCATAAATAGTTCAGCATTACATTGACCATAAATAGTTCAGACTAAAAACGACAATAAAACTGTTCAGCATAAGAATGACCATACACAGTTCAACAAAAGAAATGTCAGTAAATAGTTTAGCATAAGAATAACCATATATAGTTCAACATAAGAATAATCATAAATAGTTCAGCATTACATTGACCATAAACAGACTACAAACGACGATGAAACTGCTCAACATAAGACTATAAATAGTTCAGCAAAATCTCTCCTATCAATAGTTCAGTTAAAGAATGTCCATAAATACATAAGAATGGCAAATATAGCATACGTCTGTATAAAGGAATGAATGAATGGATATTGTTTTACGCCGCATCAGCAATTTTCCAGCCATTCACGGCGATCTGTATAAAGGACTTCACAGTTCATCATAAAAAATACCATAAAATTACAATAAAGTAGTTCAGAATAAAATTACCATAAAAAGTTCAGTACGGAAACTAACTGACAATTAAATCATTCAGCGTGTAGTAGACCATGGTATAACGTCAATGGAACTCCGACCATAAGATCGTTAAAGTGGCCATAAATATATTGTAGCTTGGAAAGAACGATCGTTTGTTATGGTAAAAAACGAGAGTTCTCCTGTATATCTATAGCACAGACACGGCAAACAACTGTTCAAGCGGACACGAGAATCGGGTATTTTTCAGGGCAGTTTATCACAGTGACTATAATCAGTGCGGTGAGGAATGCCTTAAAGACTAGTTGATAATGTATGCATTGTGCCATATTCCTCGCAGTTAGTATCCTTCTTGCCGAACTGGTATACTTAAGAAAACAGGTCGCTCCATCACCTCCAAGATCGTGTCCAGGCTACCGATGTAGGAATTAATTCAAATGCACAAATCATATCCTCATGTATTCAAACCGAATTGACACGGTTGTACAATGGCTGAAAAATCGCAATTTAGTCGGACGAAGTCTAGCATACAGATTGAAGCTGATGGCTACACGTGATAAACTGTTAGAAGGTAACAACATTAAATGTATAAGGAACTAAATTGCTTCCAAACAGGAACGATTCGCACTTGAACCGATATCCTTGGACCAAGAGAAACATGTCAGTAGTAATGTGTCAAGATGGATAAGTGGATTTGAACTAAACTAACCGACACTGGTAGAATATTTTCCGCATCATTGAGAGGTTGCACAGTATAACAGTGATTCCACCGCACTCGGTTTCTCAAAGCGAAGCGCTTCAAATCTAACAGTGTCAGTTTTGTGTTCAAGCTTACTTGATTACATAGCTTGGGGTGAAAATTAAAAATAAAATCAATAATCCTGTATCGTTGTGGAAGTCCGGTGAAGTTGACGGGAACACAAAATAACTTGGATTACTGGCGTCTTCAGGCGTCACTATTCTCATATTCTGGCACCCAAAAACATCAGTCGCACTACCACTGTCATTAAATATTCCCCATAACGGGAATGACAGTGTTTAAAGCGTATTATTCCTGGCTTATTATGAATGATGTCCCTTCTCTCTAATAAATATTTTATCCGAAATTAAGCCAATGGCTACAAAAAGAATATTACACATGATGAATAAACGTACAACTGAGATATTTCAATTTAATTAAATTTTAATTAAATCATCCTCAATTTAGAATTCTGGAGCGTCAATTGCATTTTATAATTAGTAAGTATTACAAGACTTCTCCACAAGACTTAGAAATATCGTCATGTCCACAGACAATGTTTTAATTAGTTTACTTATAATTACCGTATATAATATCATTAGCTAGAGATAAATACAATTGCATATGCTCCAAGCTTACTTCCAAAAACACTCACTGTATAATACAGTCTCAAGCTCGTCAAATCCGGGTGCGAAGGACTATACACGGGAAAACTGAAAATACTGTTTACTTATGCCAAAAGTTATCAAATGTCATTTCATTTTAAAGCATATAGACCTGTTGAGGGTTTAATACGTGCATTTCTGTGGGTTATAGGAGCGAATAATGCTGACATGTGCATATGAGTAACCCATTGCCTTTGTAACAGAACTTCATTTGCCTTGGAATACAGAAAATGGCAATGTCGTAAAAAAATAGAATGAACATGCGAAAGGCACTGACGTTTTATTGCCTCCTTGACAAAATACAAGTCTTTTATAACGTCTATCCAGGGATCGTATAATGAATGAGGTACCGATGATGTATGTTTCTTTCTGAATAGACCGCTACTGAAGGCTTTTGCCAGTGTAGTGTATGGAAAAACGACAATGATTAGTTCCCGTTAATATAATATTCGTTATAATCTGTGGGATTCGGTATTATATTGGTAGAATAAAGAAAGGGAACATGTAGCCTATTGCAGATTTACTACTGTCTTCAGTTAAAATGCGCTGTGTAGCTATAGAGTTGTGTCACTCAGTCGGGCCAGAAATCTGTGACTGTTGATTCGAGTCCCAGCTTAGCACTGGTTATGTTTCTAGGTTTGTCAGCACCATACCCGTGTTCGTGGGTTCCGCGTTGACCACGTTACTCGACACGCGTTGATAAAGATTCACGTCGACAACATCGTCGTAAGTGAAATGTTCTTGGTGTCTACTGTGCTCGTAACTTCACCGAATAATCAGTTCATTTCTTCCGGTAAATATGAAAATCTCATCAACTTTTTACTCTTCATCAGTATCGTTTCGATGGTAACGTCACTATTTTCGACTGTTTCGCTCTGTCAGTTCCACAATACCATTCATGTAATGCTGCAGCATTAATAACATAGGAGTCGTTTTAATACCATGTTTCAATCTTTGATCATTATTTCTCTATATGACCTTGATTGGTGTGTGAGTGATGAGTGGGTTATTCACAGAGTGAGTTGGGTTTAACGCTGCTTTGAACAGTATTCCAGTTATATCACGGCGTGTCAGCTTAATGTGGGACGAAAAGCCCGAAGTAATGTCTCAGACGTTTACCACATTGTTGAAACGCACTTGCACGGGCATGGTGTTCACAAACCTAGTAGAAACATAATCGGACAGAACCGGGATTGGAACCCACGGTTACAGGTTTCTGACGTGCCAAAGGGACGCAACTCTGCAATGCGAATTGCGTGGCCTTAGACGCACCCCTGACTATGTGAATAAATTAACAGGGTTAAAAGGTAAAATTCCATGATCGAAATGCGTTTGGCCAGATTATGCACGATGAGCTGAATGATATAGCATCCACTGCAAAGCGGTCCACGGATGCAACAATTGCTTATCCAGATATCACCATGATGCATCTCGCTATCATTTGCCAACAGAACGTGTCGATATGTTGCCTTGCCTTGCGTATTCGATGTTCAGAAACAACTACATCCGCCCACCTGTTTCACTTGCAAATAGGTATCAATTTACTGTAATTAATATATCATCTCTAGCCTGGTGCCAGTCCTTCCTAACGAATAGCATATTAAAAAATGACATTTTAAACTTATGTTACAGGCATGTACCGGTAGAATGAATATTTTTTGCTGTTTCAGTTTCAATCTCTCTCATATTTATCATGAGTTATGGATTGTATTTATTGTGCTAAACCATTGTTAGTAATATATTTTTTGAAGGAAGATAGGGACACAGTCTATCGTTTTTCAACTTTTAACACCAAATAAATCAACTGCACACATATGTTTCTTTAATCAATATTCAACCAACGTTAACTCCAAACAAATTACTTCATCGGTTATTTTTACTTCATTCAATTGCAAAATGGGCGTGTGAACATTATAATAATGATTAAGTGTGGTTCAATACTGTCCTAAAACGTTCTAGCAATGTCATTATATCTGCATCACACACCACCTTGTCAGTCGAAGCATTAATACAACACGCAACCATCAACAGATGCCGTTGGGAACCAGTTCTAAGATGGTTTACCATTATAAAATGAAAACACTCTCAAAACGTAATAACTCTGATCCGATTATTGAAATCCCTTTGATAGCCATTAAGCAACTGGTTTGACATTAATTCAAGTGTATGCACATTTAGGATGTGCATATGCCCACGCGAGATTTAGAAGAGTTCTCCCCGTACCGATTCCAAACATCGTCCAAAGAAACATGATGGGGAATGTAAACAAATGTCAATATATTTAGTAAGGTCTCTGAACTATATAACCATGTGGCTTGGGTCACGAATTGCATTGCCAACCCCGGGGCAAGCTTGTGCTACAAAACCCCACGGCGCCTGCCCTGCCCCTGCGTCCCAAATCTAATGATAAACAATCGATTTCCTCACCCCCGGGGGTAAACATGGGATATGTTGGACCATGGGGCATATCCGGTTACTATCCAGTATGATATCATAGAAAGAGTTATTTAAAGTTATTCCACAACGGAAACAGTCCATATCAACGGTATTTTATGTTTCTTTTAATTAGAGGCGTGGTTATTGTATACAAGGTACTATTTTATTTCTACCAAGGGAACGCTGAACTGAAGTATTAAAAACTGTTTTAGCATGACAATTGGTGAAAATTTAGCAATATTATTCATTCACTGAAGCGGGAAATTAACTTGATCAATATGAGTTTTCTACATCGAGTCGATACTCCAGTGTGAATGTGTCGCTATAGACAATGTGTGACAGTCGGCAATACCAGGACGCTAGTCATATCTACAGTTCAAATTGATTTGTTCCCTACTCGGTGGCATCATTACTTTTATTGTATCAGTTTACCCTGTCAGTAGCCAAACCACTAGCCTTCAATTATTGTGTTCTCAATTGACACTATGTGAACTGATTTGGTCATATTTAATGTACTGTGTGTTTTAAGGGCATGATATATAAAAGTTTACATGACACGTTGAAACAGGTAACTAAATCTGCACATGTCCGTATTGTGGACCTAAACAAGGATTTCATATGAGTAGTTTTTACATTAAAACAAAGTGTGTCTATTTTGTATTGAATAATCGAAACTAGTGTTGTTGACAGTATCTATTCAATAGAACCTTATCTCTGCATAATGACATATATCTTTTCAGGACACACAATGCGCAGTACTTCAAAACATTGATCAATAGTTTTGAGCACAGCTGACAACTCTAAATGCAATCCAGTACATATCTAAATCAACTGATAAACATCCGTTGGAAGATAGATATGCGTAACTTACTTACATCGGGAACAAATACATCCGCTGTAGTTTTAATGATCCTCCGCCATCAACAGGTCCATTACAGCAAGCACACAACACAGGACATCCGTGAGTGTGGCACAGGCTGTTCACTGCTGCAATATAACCTACAGCAGCATCGTTTTACTGCCAGCACTCGCATCTGTGGCCCATCCACATACACAATGTACAACAAGAGCTCGTCGAAATAATATCACCAACACGTCAACCGGGAAACAAGGCGCCCACAATTACCAACTATTATACCGTAATTACAGTTCCGGAAAAGAAAAGACCCCGCAAAGGCTTAACTGACCAATTGCTGCCCTCTGGGAATTTCAGTAGCCAATCAAAATGCAAATACGCTTGAGATCAAGTGCCAATGAAAACTATTTGGAGATATGGTATGCACAATAATTGTCCAGAAATATATTGATGATGAACCTTTGACAAAAGAACTGCTTGTTCAACCTATTTCAAGCCTCTATTATTCTTTGGCCGCGTTTCACACAAATATACTCACAGGGAAGCGTGTATTGATTGTTATATGGTAAAATCCACCTTACATAGAAAATGTATGAGTATTGGTTTCCAGCAACTGGGTAGGAGAGCGGTAGGTCCGGGGTTCGATCCCCGGCCGCGTCATACCAAAAGACGTCAAAAAATGGTACTTGTTGTTACCCTGTCTGGCGCTCGGCATTAAGGGGCTAAAACAAGGACTGGTCGGCTCGGAGTCAGTATACTGTGTCTGAGTGGGGTATTCATGTTCAACTGCGGCATGGTATCTCAGTGAGCTAGCACTATAAATCGGCATCAGTTCGGACTAGTGAAGCAGCTACACGTTCTCTCTAGTACAAGCAGCTACACGCACACACACACACACACACACACACACACACACACACACACACACACACACACATGCACATCGCTATATAAGTGCAATAATCTTGGACGCGACGTTAAACCCAATTTCACCTCTCCTCACCTCCATCAACTGGAAACGCTTATAACAAATTCAATTAGATGCGTGTACACGTGTCAGCCGTTTAACAGTTATGTATCGGTTGGACAGGAACAAAAGCATGTAATAATCAAAACATAATCGTGCATGCAGATGCTGTTATGGACGCAGTGCCTACTTTCAATGACTGAAGTAATCAACATTATCATAATATTACGCATATGCCGTGTGCTCACTCGGGGGTTAAACTCCCCTTGATCTTCCAGCTTGCATGTAAGCTATAATGTTTCAATAAACTCTCAGTGTACCGACACGTTACAATATGATGCAATTATTTAAAACCATATTCAGATAAAGGTTAACTGATTGTATTTACATATTTTGTAAAATAGTGGACTTTGCACGTAACGCAGCCTCAGCCGTTTTGTGTCACACTTTACACTATTTTATACTTACAACGCTTGTGTGTTACAGTTTTCAAAACTTGAGCCATGTTGTGACTGCGACATGGCATCTCTGTGGAAGACCGCCTTCGTGGTCTAGTGGTAGAGCGTCCGCCAGGAGAGCGGGAGGTCCTGGGTTCGATCCCCGGCCGCGTTATACACAAAGGACGTTAACAGATGGTACTTGTTGTTACCATGTCTGGCGCTCGGCATTAAGGGGCTAAAACAAGGACTGGTCGGCTCGGAGTCAGTATACTGTGTCTGAGTGGGGTATTCATGTTAAACTGCGGCATGGTATCTCAGTGACCTAGCACAATAAATCGTCATCAGTCCGGACTAGTTCCAGCAGCCACACATACATATACACGTGCATGCACGTCGCTATATAAGTGCAATAATCTTGGACGCGACGTTAAACCCCATTTCACCTCACCTCACCATCTTGCATGACGTTATATATTTCACGAAAGTGGTCAACGTCTGAGACATGCTTCACTTCGGGACACGCTATGATATAACTGAAATACTGTTAAAAGAGGCGTTAAAACCAACTCACTCACTCACTCAGTGTCACAAAGGGCACTGAAAACGGACTATCATTACTTATTCATCAACGTCAACGCAGCCCTTGTTTTATACAGACGGAGTATTCTTTATGTCAGCTTCATGTGAGAGTGGCGTGGATTGACTGTCGCTTTTAATAATAGTCCAGCAATATCACGAAGGAGACACCATAAATGGTTTTAACACTTTGTGGGGAATTGAATCCTAGTTTCGAGCGTAACGAGCGAACGCTTTAACCACAAGGCTACCCCAATGCCCCATTTAAGGAGAACATCCGGGTATGGGCGTGTTTGATTTGCACTTAATTTAACGTGACACTTACTGCTCTCACTGATAAAATTTCATTTCGAGAATGAATTATTCAGTACCATGCCTGTCCTTGTGGGTTTGATAAAACAAGGTTAAACGTATTGCACTTGATTCACATTAATCTGACACTAAATGTACAAGACTAGCTTCACTCACTTACAAAATATCGCGTTGAAAAGGTTAACGGTCTATAAAGGTGGCTGTGTTCTTACGTTTAAGTAACAACAATATAAAACAATCCCTGACGCACGTTACGCAAGGTACTTGGCTCGTATACGAGTTGGAAATGATGGCTCATGGACCTTAAGACAAAAGACCTACAGCACTTTACTCTTATTACATATATAGGTGTACCTAAACAATTCCTTTAACCAGGCTCGATTATCTGACGAAACAGATTCCATTAGGCGTGAAATGCAAAACAGCGGTGACAATCATATCAGTGGACCACTGAAAGTCAGTGACATCGATCAGGTGTTTGCGAAATGGGTAAAGCATGTCCTGCCCTACAAAGTGTCAGTTACTTGCTTAATGCAACAGAAATGACTAGTTGTTATTCCACTTTAATGTCCTCTTCTTGCTGTAACTATCTATATTGTGTAACCCGATATCTGGGCTAAATGCCTTTGATGCCACTGTGTGTGCGCGCGCGTGTGTGTGCGTGTGCGTGTGCGCGTGTGTGTGTGTGTGTGAGCGCGCGCGCATGGGAACAGTAACCCCCTTTTGAAGCATTCTTATCGCGTTAACGTTCAAAAACATATCCTAAATCCTTTAGTGAAATGATATTTTCAGCAAAACAAACCATGTAATTGCTTATATGTGTGTGTCTATTGTTTGACACCTAACTTAGCAATATTCCCGGTATAAGACGGCGGTAATTAACTGTGCTCCAAAATTAGTTCCATTTAATATTTAAATAAATTTCCCCCTATTTACAATAAGCTGTATCCGCTCTTGTATATAAGTAAATCGCAAAGGATTTGGACTGTCAAGCTGATGTTATTCTCATTCTCGTAGCGAATTAGTTGCACGAGTCAATGATTGATTTTTCAACAGCGTAAACGGTTACCATGATGTTCGATGAATACACTATACAACTTATGGCAGTGGCGTGTATTTGACACAAATTAGTCAAACGATTACATTTTACGGGCAGTATTCTGAGCTCACGTTCTGGGAAAATAGTATTGTTTCTCTGAACCTGGTATTTAATAATCATTGCAACAGATGGCGGTTCCACATGTAAATGGTACAATGTATATGTTCCCGTCATTATTCATGAATATTGCCTTTACGTTTACACTCGCTGGTTGGTTAGCAGTAAATAGTAGGCAGAATGATAGTCACTGTGTAAACGGGTCATCAGTGCAATATTTGAATTCCATTCTATATACAAAAAAAATGAAGGGTGGTAGAACAGTTCTGAGCTTAACCATGAAAGATGTACAGCACCTCCTTAACCGTTTTCATGTTATAATAGTAATTATTATTCATTATTATTATTTATTATTATTTATTTATTTTATTATTATTATGATGATGATGATAATAATTATAATGATAAGTGCATTTATAATGCGCCAGATTCCATTCAACAAGTGGATGCTCATAGCGCTACACTATTATTACCCCGGTCAATGGATCAGTGAGCACTCGATTTTCATTCTCAGCTCCCTGGGGAGTATACAACCCAAGCTGCCTGTGAGTCGCTAGAAGGTTAACAGACACATTCCCATCTCATCCTACCGGGTACCCATTCACTGCTGGGTGAACAGAGGCACATTTCGAACAAAGTCTTTTTGTTCGAACAAAGTCACTTGCCTAAGGAGACACCACATGTGCTTCATTGTGGGGCAAGACCGAAGCCCTAGAAACTCTCAGGAGTCAAGTCACCAGCTGCTGAACGTGGTCACCCACCCAACTACTCTCCGAGACCAACGTTGCTTAACTTCACCTGATTTGTGATCTGTGCGACGGCACCGGACCACGTGCCACCAAGAATTAAGTACTTCCCATGCTTACAGTCTTTTTTTGAACCAAATGGGAATAGCAATTAGTCTAACTGAACCGAATGAACAATCAGGTGGCATATTTCCACAGCCTTAATAGTGATTAGGTATTCTTTGTTGATGAAAATGGACAAACTTTGTAACCGCGCTGCCGTCGAGTATCTCCATTTAAAAGGGCTTACTCCAACAGCCATCCACCCAGACATGGTGTCAACATTAGGGGATGCATGGTGCACCTTCCTTTGTCACTGTTAAGAGGTGGGCAGCGGTGTTGCATGGGGGAAGATGGAGCCTCGATCGGTGGTAATTCAAGATCAGGAAACCTTCAACAGTGACCACGAAGTAACATGTTGATAAAATACATGATATAATTATGAATGATCGACGGCTTACCAGACGTCACATAGCCAATACAGCACGCATCCCCAGCGACCATATCGGTATATGGTCTCTGGCATCCCCGAGAGGAAGGTGAAAACATTCTGAGGAATGAACTACAATGTAGGTATGACAACGGTTCCAGCACGCAGGATTACAAGGCTTCTGATAATAAACGCTCCAGGTTTATCTCTCGTGAGAATTTACGTCGTTTTGAAGAAGGATGACTCTTGCGTTCACTACTCTCGGCAAAAGACTAAGCAATAGTCAAAGCAGTGGTTACATGTAACGTCTCCCTCCTCCAAGGAAAAAGGAAAACTCAGATCAATCAACTGGTAAAGTGATGGATACGGTTTTCTCGGATTCCTCCCTAAAGGTCAGACCATTAATGGCCAATGTTATGCTAATCTGTGTAGCAAGTGCGGGGTAATATCAAGGTTAAACGTCATGGAAAACTCTTTAAAAGTGTGCAGCTCCACCAACATACCTCTTGTCATCACGGCTAACTTGCCTGACTGTGGTTTTTAACACATTGAACAGCCACCAGATCTGGCACCGTAAGATTTCCACCTCTTCCCAAAATTGAATTTAAAACTGTCCAGCAAGCATTAAGCAAATTAATTATGATGACGTCATTTCCGCTAAGGAGGACCGTTTACACTACCATGAGAAAGCCTTCTACAACAGTGGTATCCAGGTACTCCAGCATCGTTGCCAGAATGGGTGGAAAAATAATAACCCGCCAATAACTCCATCAACGCAGGATATCATAGTTAGGCCCAGAACTTTCAGTCTTCAGTTATAATATCTTAAATTGATAATGCAAATTTTGAACGATTAGAGAACGAAAATCGGAACTTTTGGTAATAAAATTGCTATGGAGTACAAAGGCAGTCAAGTGGTCTAATCCTTGGCATTTCTTTGTGAAGAGTTGCGTTCCTTAGTTGTGCAAGGATCCAATAATCCCTGGTTAACCTTAATATTCTCTTTGTCAACACAATACCCATGTCACTGTTCATGGATTCCATCAAATAATAACACTATCCGAACGTATCACTTCCATCAGGATTTACTCACACATTAACCTAACAAGTCTTATTATATGAATGTTATATACAACGTTAAACAAACCTCGTCTCAATATAAACCTTAAGGATATTCATATCATTATTGCAACACAACGTGAATCTACCTATATTAAATGTAGAATGTAAAACCGAAAAAAGACAAAAGCTATGTTTTGTTATATCTCAGTCAATCTACATTTCTATCTTGTCATAATGGCCCGCTGGTTATAATGCCATGGTTTTCCGCAGTATAAAAATGGTGGCTTTATAACCAGTTCGTTTGCGGTAACCGCAGATTATTCACTTATTGTATTGTCCACCCTCATATCTTGCACATCTTTCCACCATCACAACCAATATGCACGACATGGAAGAATCCATATGGTCACAGCAGCAAACTGCATGACCCCAGATGATTAGGACCAGATAGCAACAGATGTGACTCAGAACTTGCACATTGTATGATTGGAAAGTTTGAAATATGACACGTTTTGTTTCGACTAGTGTATAGAGATGTTATCTGTGATGTGCTGTTATCACTGTGTAGCTGAACTAACAGTACCTTTGAAAATCCAATTAAAATGGCAATATGTCCATTTCAATCCCGACGAATGGAAACACAAACATTAAATGCTAATTGTGTTTGCAATGAAATTTATATGTTATAGCGCAGACCAAATTCCTTATTAACAAATTTTGTTTATTCCCCTTTCGGGGTCAATATCAAAGTCATCAAGAGCACAATTTACAGCCCTCATTTGATGTAGCTTAAGTCTTAAGAGTCTCCCAGATCGAGTTGTAAAATCCAAAGTTAGGAATTTACAGGAACAATAACCTGAACTGTTCCTTTTTATGAATCGGAAAACGTTTCCGTAAATCCCGCAACTGAAGATTGTGTGAACGTACTCTCGGGGGTTTGTGCTCTCATTATTGCTACGGATTCTTTCTAAAACTAATGGGCCATTATCATCTTCTGAGATTGCTACAATAGAATGCATACCCATTTCGCTAAAATAGGGTTTTCATTTTTTATATTCTCCGGTTCGTCCGCCTGTGTATATACATGATCATCCCTCTCTGAAAATAAATTGAACGAATTTACAGCAAAACGATTCTCGCTTCAAATTTTATCGGAGGACAAAAAGAGATGGAATTCTGTCTCTGGTAACTATTGTACTGCGAATATATCACATTAACGGGTGAGTGAGTGCGCTGGGTTTAACGCCGCTTTGAACAGTATTCAATTTGTATGACGGCGTGTCATGATCAGATTAATGAGGGGGGAATTGAAAGCCAGAGGTGACGCAGGTCTCAGACGTTTACTACTTTGGTTAAACCATCAAGCACGGGTATGGTGCTGACAAACCTTGAAACTTAATCTGGACGAAACGGGTTTTGAACCAAAAGTCATAGGCTTCTGGTGTGCCCAAGGGACGCAACTCTAGAAAGTGAATTGCGGCGCCTGAGACGACCAAGCCACCCGAGTCCCCCAGCAAAATAACGATATCGCAAGTTTATGTGCAAATGTTAACTTTTTAAAAAAAACTCAGGTTATTCTCGGGCGTTGACGTTTATATCATAATGCTATCCCACATAGACGAGGTGAGGTGAAATTGGGTCGAACGTCGCGTCCAAGATTATTGCACTTATATATAGTGTAATAGTACAAGTTGTTCAAGTTTTGAAAACTGTAACACACAAGCGTTGGAAGTATAAAATAGTGTAAAGTGTGACACAAAACGGCTGAGGCTGCGTTACGTGCAAAGTCCACTATTTTACAAAATATGTATACAATCAATTAACCTGTATCTGAATATGGTTTTAAATAATTGCATCATATTGTAACGTGTCGGTACACTGAGAGTTTATTGAAACATTATAGCTTATATGCAAGCTGGAAGATCAAGGGAGTTTAATCCCTGTGGTGAGCACATGGCATATGCGTAATATTATGATAATGTTGATTACTTCAGTCATTGAAAGTAGGCCTGGCACTGCAATCATAACAACATCTGCATGCACGATTATGTTTTGATTATTACATGCTTTTGTTCCTGTCCAACCGATACATAACTGTTAAACGGTTGACACGTGTACACGCATCTAATTGAAGTTGTTATAAGCGTTTCCAGTTGATGGAGATGAGGTGAGGTGAAATTGGGTTTAACGTCGCGTCCAACATTATTGCACTTATATACTTTTTAGCGACGTACATGTGTGTGTGTATGTGTGTGTGTGGCTGCTTGTACTAGTCCGAACTGATGCCGATTTATAGTGCTAGCTCACTGAAATACCATGCCGCAGTTTAATATGAACACTCCACTCAGACACAGTATACTGACTCCGAGCCGACCAGTCCTTGTTTTAGCCCCTTAATTCCGAGTGCCAGACAGGGTAACAACAAGTACCATCTTTTAACGTCCTTTGTGTATATTGTGTGGATCGAACCCCGGGCCTTCTGGGCGGACGCTCTACCACTAGACCACGGAGGCGGTTTCCTACGGAGATGCCATGTCGCAGTTATAACATGGATATTCAACACATGCTCAGTATTCAGTCCTTACGTTTTTCCCCTAGCGTCTTTGTGTGAGAGGCGGTCGGGGATCGAACCACCACCCTACGCTCTTACTAATAGATCACGGAGTCGGTCACAAACGCGAAGTAAAGGTGAAAGTTAACAACGAATAATTTGGCATCCACTCGGACACACCGGAATCAGACTCGAACGCGGGACCGTCAAAGTATAATATTGAAATGAATAGGTCAAATTGTCGCATCACATGACGGATGAAATTAATCAGATCAATGTAATAAAAGTCAACCGATGACATATGCGACTGCCACCGTGTAACAAAAGTCAATGAATATTAGTTGTTTGTGTGACAGAATACAATTTTATGTCAGTTATTTAATTACATTCTGCATCGAATTTTGATATTTCCTATTATTCGTAATATATATATACTACATATTGTATTGGATTTGTCAGTAGTAAGAGTGTAATTTAACTGATATTCTTGTTAACGTAAAGCCGCATTTGACAAAAATATTCCAAAACTAAAGACATTGAATCTGTCGAAAACCGGACCTTGACTAATCCAAATCCGTGTCAATTGTAAAACAGAATATTGACTCTTGTATTATTTCATAGAAACAGTGCATTCTCTCTTGTGTGTTCATATCGTAGCAGCAAATGGCGCACACATCTCACAAATCAGAACTACTGTCTTAACCGGACAAAACTTTCGACATCAAGCAAGTAAATATTGGACATGATCATGTTTATTCGCAATGAAATGAAAGTGAAGTCTTTTAAAGGCTTTTAGAAGTGATCCACATTAGAAAGAGAATTTATGGATGTCAACTTCTGTATAATGAAGAACACAACGTTTAGGAATATCTACTAAATATCCTTTATATGTACCCGTAAGAACAACAAATGAGTGAGTGAGTATGGTTTTATGCCGCTTTTAGCAACATTCCAGCAATATCACGGCGGGGGACACCAGAAATGGGCTTCACACATTGTACCAATGTCGGGAATCGAACCCGGGTCTTCGGCGTGACGAGCGAACGCTTTAACCACAAGGCTACCGACCGCCCGAACAACAAATTAAATAAGATCACAATGGACGGTGATTAGCAATGGACACGTGAAAGCCAACACTTAACAGTCAATTTGTCCATTGCTTATCACCTATCAGCGCTAGTTATCTGTTGGCTTCCCTTGTTAAGTTTCCACCATTGTTATCTTATTTCTTTTGTTGTTCTTATGGGTACACACATATGTTCTCTGCCTCACACCTGATGAAGGAGTAAGTAGATACTCCGAAACGTTGTGTTCCTCATAATAAAGAAGTTGACATCCATAAATTCTCTTCCTTGAAATGCAATGAGAGCCAGATTAATGGCTTGCTTATTACATGGTGCTACAGCGCATAACGTTTGAAGTTACCACCATGTTTACATATGGTCCCAAGTCGGCGTCACTGACACAGGGAACGCAATCGTATTCGATTGCTTCACATTCCAACAAGTTCATCGTTCGCTGGTGCCGATGATAAGAACAAATAATGAGACAATTGTTGCACTGACCACAGATCCATTACGACTCGCTGTGGTAGAGGTAGAACACGCTATCGCACTCAGTACACATGGGGAACGTGAATTACGCTTTTGACACTTCCTCTGTTCTTGTATGTCAAATAAACAAGCCAATAGTATTCTACTTGACATTAACGTTGGAACAAATGCTACACCAATTCAGGAAACACTCATTGTGTTTTTATAAATATAAAACGCCAGAGCATCCCACGGTCAAAATGGGCTTGGCGATAAAGCCAACCAAGTTATGCTGCACGTTTCTCATCTCCATCCTAACTTCAGAGTGATGGGTAAGTTGGAAGAAAATTTGAAATTTTATGAAAATACAAAGCTGCCTTTGGTTGACGATTACAATGATAACTTCCGTTCTGTCACGTATAACGGTATGTTCAATGTGCGAAGATGTGCTAATTGGCAGATATTTGCTAAGATCTGCTAATGGGCAGATATGGAAATCTATTGTTTTTCCTTTTGGATTGGGAATGTAATTCAGGATAGGCGGGAGATGTGATAGACGCAGAATAATAGAGACGGCCTTAATCCAGCATTACTGAAAACAAAGGCTCTATTGTCTTAGTAAACTTGAATCATAAATATATTACATTGAAATTCCTACATTCAGGAGGTGACCCCAGGGCTTTTATTGTATACTGATGTGAAAAGGTTCATCGGACATTTACCGCTTTAACACAAGTACGGGTGAGGGGCTGACAAACCTGGAAACATAATCAGGGTCAAGTTGGGATGCGAACCTACTAGCTAATATAAGGTTTCATACGGAAGGCGTGTTCCGGCGATTGTTTCGCCCTTGCTACGTTCGGTAGTTGAGCTTGTAGAGCTACGAACGCTTGTGTTTATCCCCATTCATTTTTTAAAGCAAAAACATGAAAATTTCACACGCATTCCGACTCTGGCCTGTTAGCAAAGCAAGCAATCTATCGTTCAACTTGAAACATATCGGTGTATGTGATATTTGGCCAAAAATTGTTACATGTTTTTACTTGACATACAATGTACATTCATTTCTTTTCTCGGAAATCAATCTTCAGCCAAGTTGTTACGCATGACCAGTTTATATTTAACCTGGAATCCTACACTAACCATCGAAAACTTTGATGTACGATATAAAATAATATTTCGGTATATATCGTATAAAATATATATAATACATTGTTCGTTTCTAAATGATTGTGTTTACACAAAGGGGAATGAAGACGCAACCAAGACACTACAATATACTGACCAATCTTTTTTAATTTATCTTTTACTGAAATTACAGATGCACTGCGGGCATCCGTTTTGAGAATTACCGGGCCGTGAACAGTATGAAGATAGTATTTCAGTGACGAATTATGTAAACATATTTCAAATTACCTTTAACCAAACATGAGCACTATGTTCTTGATATAATTTGGGACTGATAGAATCATGAAACGCTGTTACAAGATCTGTACTATTCACGTGCTATGTTTCACTCTATAAATGTGTCCTGTGCATAAATTATTTTTAAAAATCAACACCAGAGAATTAGCTGTTTTGATAATCTGCCACTGGTCGTCAAAGGCAAAATAGTGATCAAATTATATGAATAGACCACTGAAAATCAGAGATAAAACAAGGTGTACGCTGAGAGAGTAATCCATGCAACATCATAAAGGATTAATCGCGCGTGAGTGAGTGAGTTTGAGTTTACGCCGCTTTTAGCAATATTCCAGCAATATCACGGCGGGCGACACCAGAAATGGGCTTCACACATTGTACCCATGTGGGGAATCGAACCCGGGTCTTCGGCGTGACGAGCGAACGCTTTAACCACTAGGCTACCCGACCGCCCCCTACAGGGATATGAAAAGCCTTGCAATGCATAGCGTCCCTTGCATCCAAAACGATATCAACAACCTAATGTACGTGTTTGCTTAACTTTTCATTCACCTTCCTGTTAGTAATTGTCAAACATCTTCAAGTCATCTGGGGAAATCAGTGTGGAATTAAAAAAAGAAAATTGCGTTCCGAAACAAATAATGGATTAAATTTATTTATTAAAATAGCAAAGTAGGACAAAAAGGGTCATATAACCAATATAAAGTTCAAGAGTCCTATAATTAGGTGTTTAATACACTATATTGCTAAACTAATCTTGTTAACATGTGTATAAATCACCCTCTGTTTGTTATCCCTTGGACGGATTTAAAGGTTGCCAATCCCTCAAACGGATCGCACAAAATGCAGAATGTTCTATTTGGACTTAATGAATGGTGGTATTAAGTTATTTGCTCTCTGACTCATACATCGCAGAATCATGGCAATTAGCTGAGTTTAACTGCTATAATTGAATATAATCATGTGCTTCTGACATCAATTATTCTTGGGGAAAAGTAGTAGTAGCAGTAATTAAGTATAGTTACATTTCATGTATAACAAAACGAGACGTATTGTGTCCTTGTTTATTAGTTGATTAATATTGCAGTGTAATAAACAGCCATTTGAGAATACGCGTGGCATTTAGGAATCATTACAATGAAACATCGTATGCCCTCAAAGTTGACCCACGATGAGATTGGTCAACAGTTTCCTATATTCATCCAAACACCGTTATGTGGCGTTATAAATCTGAAGCATAAATGTGACTGTGTAATTAAGTTGAGTTTCTTTCGGCATGGTGGGGAACTCTTAGCTCTGGAACTTCATCCGTCGAAGCTGACAAATGCAACGCAGTCGCCATAATTCGCATTTCTGAGGATTGCCCGAAACCTATGCACGTTGGTGCGCATCCAGAGTTGGCCCTGATTATGTTTCTAGGGTTGTCAGCACCACACCCGTGCTTGTGAGGTGAGGTGAGGTGAAATTGGGTTTAACGTCGCGTCCAAGATTATTGCACTTATTTAGCGACGTGCATGCACGTGTGTGTGTGTGTGGTTGCTTGTACTAGTCCGGACTGATGCCGATTTATAGTGCTAGCTCACTGAGATACCATGCCGCAGTTTAACATGAATACCCCACTCAGACACAGTATACTGACTCCGAGCCGACCAGTCCTTGTTTTAGCCCCTTAATGCCGAGCGCCAGACAGGGTAACAACAAGTACCATCTTTTAACGTCTTTTGGTATGACGCGGCCGGGGATCGAACCCCGGACCTTCCGCTCTCCGGGCGGACGCTCTACAACAAGACCACGGAGGCGGCATCCCGTGCTTGTGTGTTAAAGTGGTAAATTCTACTGAATCTTCTTGACATCACTATACAATTCAATGCCTCATCCAGCTTTCTGGACCCGTCTTCCTGTACCGCCTTCTGGTACTACAAAGCACCTTCTAGATTGACTACTGAGAGCGGAAGGTCCGGGGTTTGATACCAGGCGGCGTCATACCAAAAGACGTTAAAAGATGGTACTTGTTGTTACCCTGTCTGGCGCTCGGCATTAAGGGGCTAAAACAAGGACTGGTCGGCTCGGAGTCAGTATACTGTGTCTGAGTGGGGTATTCATGTTAAACTACGGCATGGTATCGCAGTGTGCTAGCACTATAAATCGGCATCAGTTCGGACTAGAACAAGCAGCCACACACACACGTGCAATAATCGACGTTAAACCCAATTTCACCTCACCTCACCTAGATTGACTTCTATTTTAAGTACGTGCAAGTGTAAAGAAACATACTAGTATAGGCATATATCAATAGATAAGGTAGATAACAAAAAGACATAGAAACTCAACTCACATACTGAAGACACACCTAAACATTAGCATACATTGTACGCCACGTTTGACTTTAACACTACTCTAACAAGGGTATAATGAGATGTCTACGATCTCACACTGTTGTAATATCAGCTGGCTTACTGTTAAAGAGGACCAACACTGATTACATTTACGTCCCTGGTTGTTCTCATCTTCGGTAAGCGGCGGTCGAGTAGCCTAGTGGTTAAAAGCGTTCGCTCGTCACGCCGAAGACCCGGGTTCGATTCCCGACGTGGGTACAATGTGTGAAGCCCATTTCTGGTGTCCCCCGCCGTGATATTGCTGGAATATTGCTAAAAGCGGCGCAAAACCATACTCAGTCAGTCAGTCAGTCATCTTCGGTAAGCGCAGTCAGCAACCAGGGCTTGAAACTCAAACTGATAATACACGTAAGGTTGATGGGGATATAAAACGTCAACGCCAGAGAATAACCAGTCTCTATTATCCTACCAAACAAATCCCATTGGGGTTGAATGGTAAAGTAGCGGTCAATATTTCATGATGGATCACTGAAAATCAATGATGACACCAGGTTTTCGCGAAAAGGGTAAAGACAGAAATGCCAAACCTGTCCAAGCAAGGGTACCATCATTAATGTTAGGCATGGCGACAGTAGACCTCAGATACATTATTGTTAGATATTATGTACGCATACCTATACTTCGTTTACTGCTTCCTGTACTTCTCAAGATGTTCATTTAAGATCCTTTGAGATTTTGCGGGGATCCACATCATGCCATAACGGCCGAGAAAGGTCCAGCTGACACATATTCGATTCATGAACGCTCACACGCAGGAAATTACTCACAGCCTTCAAAAAACAAAGGACAAAAAATCTTTGTGGGCTTAAATTGTGTTTATAAGACGTTTGAACGGCTACGGAGGTGTTTCGAAATGTTACAGACCGACGCCGGTTTTTGTCTAAGCCCGCGGAAGGTTGTTCGAACCAGGTCGATATCAAGTCTTTATTCAGTTCCAAACGAGGGTGCCGTATTGACTTCCCCGTAAGGGGATATTACACATTTAACCCCAACAGCAACGAGTTGTTAACTTTACTGATGTTTTAATGTGCCATTGATCCTTCAGTATGTTTCATTCAAATCAGTTGCACTAAATAATGTTCGCAACTAATATATCATGAACAAAAAATCGCCAATTGGTTCACTGCCTGTATGAGACACGTGGCATATATTCAATTACCAGGAGATGTTCGCTCAGATACTATACATAGCTTCATCGGTATGCCAAGCAAAGCGTAGTTTTGTTCCCTTGTAAAATAGGTAATACAATTTTGGTACAAGGTCAAAAGTAGAATTTGAGGTTGTTTTTATTTTCCTATCGACCCGATGATCTTACAACGGGAAAAACATTGAAGAGTCTAATTTTACTTTAATTTTATTTCTAACACCGACCAAATGTTATGAGAACAAAAATCCGTAAACCTAAAAAGGTCTAAGCATTTTATTTTTAAAAGAAACGAAGTATGCTCCACAGTCAAATGGCTATTTCCAGACAATACCTCACGAAGGCACATAGTGACAAGTGTCAAATTGAGACACTGTCACTCTGAAATTAGGGTCATGGTGAAATGCCAGACACATCTACAAATAAATAATGAGTAAGACTCACGACAGAGTCATAGCTAGAAACACACGGAATAATATATATGGCCTGGATGTTTTTGACGGGTGCCACCGGTTGGACAGGATGCACTCACCTTTTCGTGAACACCTGGTAATCATCACTATTTGATAGTGATTCATAGGCGGAATCATACTATGGATTCTGCTTTTAGGAGACATTTCTTACGGTTATGAATTACATTTACGGGGGCTGCCTCGATGACGACCCCCCCCCCCCCCCCCCCCCCCCCCTTTTTTTTTTTTACTGATAAATTCAGGGGTATCATTAACCATCAGCTACCATTACTACCACCGCCACTACTCCTTCGCCGCCTCTTTAACCTCCTCGCGGTTTCCAGGTTAGAATTGACCCACAGCAACCTGCTCGTCGAAAGAGGGTCGGTGCTCAGGTTAGGTGACGTGGTTGATTGCGTGTCATCGTATCTCAACTCGATTATTTACAGGCCGCCTCCTAGTTATGTATGGTACATATTAACAGGGCATTTAAACATATTCCAACACATATTAAGATTCGAGAGTTTGGTATGAGGGTTCTTAATAGTTGTTGTAGATATTGATAATTATGTTTCTGAGAACAAACATCCGTATTTGCATCAGGCTAAAACCCCATCTTCATCTTCACCGTAGAATTCATGATAAATGTACATGTTCACAATATGTGACCTTACTTTTTCACACTATTATGATTGAATGAAATACACATGCACTAGTTTAATCACATAATTGTAAAATACTATTTTATGTAAGCTCACGATACTGAAATTCACAATGTTGTGCAGATTTAGCATCATTACAACGAATGACATCTGGTATCTTTATCTGTAAGTATGATTAAATTGAAATGCATGTACATCTGTTAGTTTCGTCATGACATATATCTGTGAAAATATATCCAAATGAACCATTATCTGAAGCAAAATATCTTGGGAACATTAAATGTCCAATGCACATCAATCTAATTTCATGCTAACGAGTTGCACAAAAGTTTACAAAATTTGTCATTTTCACACAAAAACACTTTAATCACCGAATTCATGGTAAATGCAAGTCATAATAACAGTATTGTCAAGCCAGCCAGCCCATTCGGGGAACTAAATTGTCCACTAGTACAACACATCGTCCTTGTGTTATCTCCAGTGTCCCTGGAAGGCGGTGATTGTTCTTCCTGGTCGCTACATCAAGGATTTAAGCCCCGTGCATGCCGAAATCTCCTAAGGGAATACGTTGGATCTCCACACACAGAAATATAGGAGACAAGCAAAACCACACAGGGAGAGGCGACCTTTCGCATTGCCAACTGAAAGTTATTCTTTCTATTGGCTCGCGGGGGTGATTAACTAGCATGGAACTGTTGATTCATGCCAGGCGCATTCTATTCTAGAGTGTGTGTTTCCCCACTCTAATTATTAGTGTAATGTTGTCGGACTGTCACAATATGATTTTACAATCTCATGAAAAGAAAAGATACAAAACCCTTTACATGATCAAAAGAAATATCTGCTAAAAGTAGAGTTCATTGTACGATTCCGACTCTATCCTGAGCATGCCTTACTCGTTTGTTTATTTTGTATATGGTCTGGCACTTCACCATGACCCTAATTTCACAGAAACAGTGCCTCAGTTTGACACAAGTCACTAAGTGATTCCGTAGTACGATTCCGACTATATCATTTGTTCATGAATTATCATAAAATAGTGAATATACAAGGTGTTCGCGAAAATGTGAGTGTATCCTACCCCACCGGTGGCACCCGTCCGAAACACAAAGGCAAGATTTAGTCAATGGTCCAACTGAACAAACACACCAGAACATATGGTACAAAGGAACGAATGGATCGGGTGCCACAAAACAAAATAATACACTTGATAATCGCGGATAGTTTAAACTAGCACTCGGAACAATTTCTTATTTCAGATTTCAATCTGCGGTGTTGATTGTAGACGTTATACATTTACATTGAACCTTATTCGCTCACCATCCGTCTTGCTAAGCCTGTTCGCCATGCCATTGTGGCTTATTGTGGATATTTTGCCAATAGGGTGAGATGGATCGGCTCCTGACATCGCATGGTGGGACTAAAAGACTATCTTCATATATCCATATAGTATTAAGGAATACATGTCTTTTTACAAAGCGTCAAACTTGGAAATGTCCTTTGCATGTCTGGCCTAAATCTTTACTTAGGCCTTAAATGATGCATCATTGATCTAACCGTTGCTGAAGGCAAGATATGGTAAGGAACTGCCTCATTAAATGCGCATTTTCGAGTTTAATCACACAATATATTCTACGTGCATAACCTGGAATATGTATAAGATGTTATCGGTATAATAGGTATGTGTATTTTGTTAATATAACATGCGTATAGATAATCCCAAAACACGCAGCTTAAATGATTGTGCCATTTTATTGTTTTTCTGCCCGTAATTCTTTTACTGCAAACGTAACAGAATAAAAACACAAGCATGGTTCGAGTTTGAAATACATATATTGCATGAAAAAACACACGATTAAACGCATTCTCGATTAACCAGCTTATATATTACTTTGTACTACTCAAATATATACCCTGAACACATTCGATAAAATATCTTCGTGTTGAACTGGATTGGAAGACACAAATGCCTCCAATAGTCGTCCAATCTTACAAACGTGTACGAGAGTTAATAATACGAGAGATTGGGACGTCACGTCCTGGAACGAATGGATCGGGTGCCACAAAACAAAATAATACACTTGATAATCGGGGATAGTTTAAACTAGCACTCGGAACAATTTCTTATTTCAGATTTCAATCTGCGGTGTTGATTGTAGACGTTATACATTTACATTGAACCTTATTCGCTCACCATCCGTCTTGCTAAGCCTGTTCGCCATGCCATTGTGGCTTCATTTTGTAAAAGATATTTTGCCAATAGGGTGAGATGGATCGGCTCCTGACATCGCATGGTCGGAATAAAAGACTATCTTGATATATCCATATAGTATTAAGGAATACATGTCTTTTCACTGGAACTGGACGCCGCAAAATGAAATCCGTTGTTATTTACCTGAGCAATGCAATGCATAATGTCTCTTCAATTTGTATCCTTATCATTCACTTCTGTCTGGAAGGAAACATCAGCTCATATATCTTGCACTTTCTGTCAAAGAAACAAGATTGATATGTCAGCTGTTCGTAGAATAAGCTGGCATGGTAACGGTTAGCCAGCTATAATATTACGTGGTATTTTTGGGACATGCATTGTACGTATACAATAGACTACTGAGACAGTATGATGAAGGTGCCAGTCATAGCTATGGAGGCAAATGGACGCAGCTTCAAAACCATGGCTACCATAAAGGTGCTGGATGAGTCTTCACATTCTCCGAAAAGTTCTGGGTGGGTTTGACAAGGAAGCGCTTCCCTGGAGAAGTCCCATTCGCTGTCACGGCTGCGTGTAGAGGGGCCAAGGGCCCTGAGCTGATGAAGAGCCTAACCAGCCTGACTCTGCCAGGATCACTCAAACCCTCTTTGCTGCATTTTTTATTTTAATCTGTATATGATAATAATAATAAAAACATGGCAAATATGCAAACCTCGCTTTCGAAATGTCACGCTTGCATCCCAAGTACCAAGCTGTCCGACTCCACATTGTTCTCGGTGCCTTAGGTTTGGTACCTCCCAATCTGTTGACTGACATTGGGAGAGTACTCGGGTTTGCTACCAGGAATACAGCCCTTCTGACAACCTGGGTAATGCAGAAGGCTGTAGTGTTGGGGAGTTTTCACATTCTCCGAAAAGTTCTGTGTGGGTTTGACAAGGCAGCGCTTCCTGGAAGAAGTTCCATTCGCTGTCTGGGCTGCGTGTAAAGGGTGCAAGGTCCCTGAGCTGATGATGAGCCTAACCTGCTCGACAGTGCCAGGATAACCCAAACCCTCTTTGCTGCATTTTTTATGTTTAATCTGTAAATAATAACTAGTTGTCAAATGGTCGGTTTCTAAGATATTATTGGATAACTTACATGTATGACCATGAACTGTCTGTACATCTGTACTAATGCCGATATTTAGTGCTAGCCCACTGAGATACCATGCCGCAGTTTAACATGACACAGTATACTGACTCCGTGCCGACAAGTCCTTGTTTTAGCCCCTTATTGCTGAGAGTCAGGTAGGGTAACAACAAGTACCATCTTTTAACATCTTTTGGTGTGACGCGTATCCGCAGAGGCCTCACTAGCGACGTGTGCAGGTGTTTACAAGATGGCCACTGGATGACAAGACGGCTGGATTATTTAACGAGCAAAACCTAAATTGAAAAAGTAACCGACAAAAGTATTCCTTGGAACAAAATTACTTGGATAGTTTAAAAAACAACAGTTTAATTCAACTCTACAATTTCAGTATTCGAATTGAATTTCAACGGCATGTACATGCATCTTCATATATCAGTACATTCTACAGAAACACGGCTGTAGGTGCATGTTAGCTGTACTGCGTTTGCCGCTGTCTGTAACAAGACACTTGTATATTAATCCCTGTCCAACTACAGACAAGTAATGTCGCTGCCTGGAGACAGCTAAATACAGTTAGAAGATCAATTTTCAATCATACACGACTTTAACATTTGACGGGTTGAAAGCATCAGATTATTTTATATATATATATATATAATAAAATAATAAAGTCCACGTTAGTCCATCATCTTCTTTATATCTTCTTTATAAGAAGATGATGGACTAACGTGGACTTTATTATTTTATTATATATTACATGTACACCGAGTGAACATTTACCTCATTTTTGTATATATATATATATATATATATATATATATATATATATATATATATATAAAACAAATTTCGGAAACTGTAATGCTCAAATGCCATTGCACTAGTTCTATATATGTCACAGCAACTGTACATTATAAGGCAATCAAGTGTACAGGAAAAGTTCAGAGATCTCGGTTAGATAAAGCAACTCGCAAGGGAACGTCTGATCACACGGCAATGATGCACGAGTTTCAGTTTTGGACATTATCAATTTCATCGCTTTGCAATTCCCACAGGAAAAGTCGAAATTGCATTAAAAGTTCGAACTAAGTGATTTCTTCTTGGAATCAATGTTTTATCGTAACCATGGTGAAGATCTTTCTCACTGACGAAGATATATATAATTATTCACTTGACGGATACTGTGACGCCATTTAAAACGGTAAATGAAAGAGTTTTGGGAAGCGTTTTCTTTTTGATATCTGTGCCCCGACCAGCTGTTGCTGAAGAACCTGTCAGAGGGGACATCATGCAGGGGAATCGTCCATGATTTAGTCAAATCAAGTCTTTAAGTGCTCGCCATAATGGCACGGGGCTGCGATTCTGGCATAGGTCCGAGAAGCCGCGTTTTGATATAATATGATTGATTAAGACATTGTCACTAAACAGCCGCCGTGATGCCACCACCTGTTCGCCGTGTGTCACAATGACATAAGGTGATTGGCGTAAGAGTGGGCGAAAGAAATACCGAGTCCACGAGGGAATTGTATGTGATTTTATCGTCCCGGTAACTTGTCAATTTCTCATGTGATGCTGTCACCACTATAGTAATATATAAGATAGCTACGCGATTAATCGCAAAGAACAATGAAGAACGAAGCGTGGTTTATTTCACGATAAAACAGTGCTCTTTCATGACGTCATTTCTGTAGATTCGAACATGCACTTGCAACATAACTTCGTAAATTGGACGACGTTATTTTTCAGAGGGACGTGTCTGGTGAGTTTTTTCCACTAGATGCAGTAGGGCAACGCAGATAAACGCAGTGGCCGAAAGGACCGTACGTATCCAAAAGTAGAGTGAGTGAGTGAGTGAGTTGGGTTTAACGTCGCTTTTAACAGTATTCAAGTTATATCACGGCGTGTCAGCTTAATGTGGGAGGAAAGTCCCCCCCCCCCCCCTCCCCCTTGTACATTTTATCAACATCCTTGAGTAGACAATGTTACATAATGTTTATATCGCATATAAGAAGCCTCGTGGTTGTTGTTTATCGTACAATAATACGCTGCAGGGAGAATACACCACCGTGCCCCTAACGGTTTATTCTCCCTGAACTGTTTCATTGTACGATAAACAACTCCCACTCATTTATTTCTTAAATAAATTCAATATAACAGATTACGTTATATGGTGGTCTACCCGTGTAGTCATCACACCCTTTAAGCATTTGAACTTCATTGAGTCACACGGACATTATCGTCGTCATAATACAATTGATAACATCATAACGGTACATATCATCACGACAAACGTCATAAAATGTTGTCATAACACGCATCATAAATTCACGTCATCACAATCAGAAACATATATGTTTTGTTTGATGCACAATGCATATCATATACACGGTTGTCGGCGCCATGTTTGTTGTTCAAAGCAACAGTCCGCATTATTTCAGTATATCATGGCGGACTGTAAATACATGTAACCTTGTCTGGATAAAACAAGCAGGTGGATGATATCATGAGCCACATCCTACTCCATCGACTTCCTATGACACACAATCAACTATGTCACAGAATCTGATCCATATTTTACTGGGTACAAATTCTAATACGGTTTCCCGACGGGTGACATCAAAATGCCACAACGTTGTTTTCATGACACACTAAGAAGAAGAAGAAGAAGAAGATAGAAGGAGAAGCTATCCCAGACGTCGGATAGCATAGTCCAAAGACCATTAGCCATACAGCTAACAGACTAACTCTGAAATGAACATATCTGACAGATAAAAACAGTTGTTAATTATAGTTAGGAAATATAATAAAAAGGAGCCCAGAGACTATCTTCATTTTCTGATAATGCAGTAATCTAAACTTGCCAAATATTATAGACTTGCTGTATTGGATATATTTGTTTCAGGGTCTGTGTGGCAGACTAACACAAGTAAGTAACATAAGTAATAAAAAGATGAAGAGAAAGGTACAACAGTATGTATGGACGATAAAACATATACTGCTCAAATGAAGTTAAAGAACACCCGATATTTTCATGTGACTATAATTTATCTGTCATGGCATGATGGATTAGCTATAGCCAAAAAAACGAGTGTTCTTTAACTTCTTTTGAGTAGTATGTAATATGACACTGAAATGTATGGGTTCGCTCCCGAGTCATCGTCATACTGAACAGCTGCATATGTGAGTATCCCCATCCGGGACCAGACTGCATACGTCTTTATAATATTAAGTCTTACGGAATTCATTGACACTTAATTAATGTTGGCCTGACCATAGTACAAATACAACAATGGGGTCGTTCTCATGTAATTGACCGAATCCCGACATGGGTACAATGTGTGAAGCCTATTTCTGGTGTCCCCCGCCGTGATATTGCTGGAATATTGCTAAAAGCGGCGTAAAACCATACTCACTCACTCATGTAATTGACACGTTATGTTTTCTCCCCCTTGCCATGTTCCGTGAGTTTTAACACACTGCATGAATTAATTTATGGGCATACGTTAATTTATTTTATTAGCTGCTGTTACCATCATCCCAATGTAAATCGTCAATGTCGATTATAGATACATATAAACCCAGGGGAAAAAAAGCAGGGCCTGTCATATATTTCCATATACTGACACATGAAACCGCAGTGGAATTAGGGCAATGATTTCCAGAGAACTGACAGAAAGCAAAGACATTGGCATGCAGTAGTGAGGGCTGAAGGCAAGCAACATTGCAACTGGAGTGTCTGAGTTTGAATCCTCATTCACATCGTCATCACCTGTCCCTCACCAAGGGTTACAATCCACTATGCGTTTCAGAACGTAAAAGAGTCCTTTAATAAATTCCAATCCTGTACTGATTTTCAAACAAAACGCAATAATTTGTGTTATTTTCACAAAGTGGCAGCCGTATTGAACTACAAAAAAACTATATCGATTATCTGCAGACTCTGCAGTCACCCCTACGCTGTACCTTGCCACATGTGACAGCTGATGATTAATGATCAACAGATGCCTCTATCAGAGAAATACAAAGACCAAAATCTGATTATATTTTAGTAATAAAAAATTTAAAACCTTACAAAACAAATTAGAATTGCATCTAAAAGTATTTTTTTATGATATTGTATTATACAATAAGTTCGTGATATATTTAGACAAATAGCAGATGATGCTTTACCTATTTCCATTTGTATAGTTCTATGATTTGCATCTGTCACCATATTTAAAATATGGTTCGGCTTCTTTTATTTACTGTTTTTCATATATTACTGCCATTGCCATAACAGCGCGACATACATTTTTCCATTCGTTTAATCTCGACTCAAAATCATAGTACACAAGGTATGGCGGGCTAATAAAGGGTTAACAGTACACACTACCTCAGTGACATAACCTTCACAATGAACATGTTACAGTATCAAAGTAACAGCATGTACGTTCACACGATACGCATTACACTTGTTCTAGTTCTTGCACAATGCACAAGAAAACGTAAAACCATACTCACTCAGTAAAAAGGTAGGAGAGTTAGAAGTAAGATGAAATTAATATCGTAGCTAGTGTTGAATTAGTTGTTACATTTTCGCGCTGATCTATTGGTCATGAAGATTTGTATTATCTGGGTGTGTGTGGTGGTGGGGGGGGGGGGGGGGGGGGGGGGGTGGTGGGTAGCCTGGTGGTTAAAGCGTTTGCTCGTCACGCCGTAGACCCGGGTTCGATTCCCTACATGGGTATACATTTTGAAGCCCATTTATGGTGTCCCCTGCCGTGATATTGCTGGAATATTGCTAAAAGCGGCGTAAAACCATAGTCACTCACTTACTTATATTATCTGGTTTAACTTGAATTCATATGTGGATATCATATAAAACGTCAACGTAGGTGAAGAACAAGTCTCGATTTCCCGACGAAACAGATATATTTCAGATTTGTAACCGCGTCACAGTTGATATGGGGAGGGACACCTGGGTGGTGTACATGTAGGCCTGACACGTTTACCTGTTGAAAACTACAGGCACGGGCATGATTCTTACAAACTTGAAACATAATCAGGATAAAAACGGGATTCAAACCCGCGATCCTAGGTTCCTGGCACTGCAAAGGGATGAAACTCTGCAGAGCAAATTGACACGCCTTTGAAGAATAGGCCACCCTCAGATCAGAGATGGTTGGTCAAAATGACATCCTAAGTGAAATTCACAGGCGAAATAAAAACGTCTCTACTGAGTGTGGTAAGTGCCTTTTCCTTACCAGTGTACCAGCTTGTGGAGGTACTCATGATCATGGAGGTAAGTTGGCAAAAACATGAACATCTCTAACGACACCACACATCTGTTGGGCATCGTTAAGCATTCCTTCTCAGACAGGTCTCATCCCACGATATGCTGTCGTTGGCCCCCAGTGAGACAAATATGTACACGTACACCACGGGACTTACTTTTCAAATTATTAGCATCCCCAAATAACCTTCACATCTGGCCTGGTTGCTTATTGGGAAAACGTTAAGTGAATAAGGTTTAACGTTGCTTTGAGCGGTATTTCAGTTATATCACGGCATGTCAGCTTCATGTGGGTGAAAGCCCCGCGTGGTGCAGGTCGTAGATGCATATGTTTGTCACTATGGTGAAACCTCAATGCATGATTTACTGGTGAGGTCCAACATATCAAAACCCTCTCTCAGATAATTTTACTGCCTACAACATACCACATTTGGTTTCAAAGGGTGGTTCAAATTTAACAAACATACTAATATAACTAACAGCAACAAAATATATATGCGTGTGTGCGTAGCAGGAAGCACTGTATCTGTGTGTACACACACACACACACACACACACACACACACACACACACACACACACACACATACAAAAGGTATACCCATATAAGACTTTATGCTATATGCATTTTTAAATATGTAACTTGTCATGTGATTGTTCAGTTTGCTTTCAATGTCGAATAAATGTCATTGCTCTGAAACAATCCTTCATGTAACGAAGTGTAGCAATTATAAGGAAACGATGGAAACAACAGCCGAGCCAAAGTAGACAGAAACCGCTGAAGACATGGAGGCAATAGCTGAATGATGTGTAAATAATGTCAAAGTGTTGCCATAGTTTATCATTACTTTCTTAAGATCTCCAAAGGGGTGAATCGATACTCTCTGACCCACGATCGACAACTAGTGTCATCTCATTCATCCCTGCAGGAGTCAATGCACTGACATGATCGCGTGTCGAAGTGTTAAAGGTTAACGACAAGTTGAATCCCAAAAGGTGGTTTCACCGCTCACAATATACTAAATATTTATAGAAATGCTGACGCCCTTGCTCAACAAAATGTAGCAAAGCTTTCCATTATAAGACGAATACTCTAAGGGGAAACTCATGCAATTTAGCAAATACTAGTCAAGTCCTACGTATAAATATCAGACATACGTCATTACGACCAGTAAATCGCCCGAGCTTTCATAGCGGAAAATTATGTATGATGGATGAGGATGTCACGAGAGAGACACAGGCGTCTAAACAAACGGTGGGCCAGCACGCTGGAGGCCTGGATGCAGTCTCAGCTGCTACTATTACTATTTCTCGGAGTCAGCTCAATTAATTCTTTTTCCGAATTCTACGGTATCCATATTCTTCTCTCATGAATAATCTTGAAGCTTTGAAGCTATTCGCAACAATGAATATGGTGCAGCTTAAAACAAACAGAGGTGAACATGTTCGAAAAGAATCTTTGAATGTTATCAATCGTTTGAATGTTATACGCCATCGCCCCTTACAAATACGTGTAGATGGTCATTGCGTACCCAGTAGTCTAAGTCGTTGTATTTTGCCGTTCAGAGTTGTGACCCTTATGTGTGCCAGGATCAGAAGTTTGATATTGATATCCAAAGATGCTGCCCGATCTTTATATTCCAACACCAATGGAGATTCGTCAATTTGGATTTTCCTCCCATGTCATCGAATGATACTTAAAAGGTGGAAGACCGAATATAACACGTGACCTCTATGTTACTATGGAATTATCTTTTTTGCACACGATACCAATGATATAAAGTTACTACAACTTCTACAACATGAATGATCGTGTCTCACAAAACATGGAGGCATCACATAAACCCCATTAAGCTTCAAAAATAGTACAACAATTAAAAGCTCGTCACAGCAGCGCTTGGAATGAGCGCTGGATGGCCATCTTTAAGCTAACATGCACTGACATGATATCATTTTGATAAACGCCGCGTTAAAGCCTGTTCACTTTAATGATATCCGCATTTGGAACGCCATGCGTGGATAATGTCATCATCCACACTTCAAGGGTTTTGTATGTGACAACTGAATAGCATTTACCTTGACCTTCACACGCGTTAGGTGCTACCGAGGGGGCACGATATAATCACTCGTTTCTTCGCATCCGGTATTATCGCGTTACTCATTCGTAAATGTAAATCGCCAACGGCAGAGAATTATCCGCCGAATCAGATCCCATTGAGCGTAAAAGGCAAAATAGAGGTGAAAATCATATGAATGGGCAAGTGAAAATCAGTGATGACAAAGGATGTTCGCGAAAAGGGTAAGCATGTCCTGCCCCACCGGTAGCACCCGCCATTCACATAATTTGCATATCATTAAAGTATGTGTTTGTTGCCTGATAAAGTGAATGTAATTTGAAATCATCGCTTCAATTCATTGCAGTGCGAAAACCTCTTCGACGGAACAGTTAAATCTGTGTTACATCGAAATATAATGAAAACCCCTGAATCCGGACTGCATACAAACTTGAGAGCGTCATTGATGTCTTGCTCTTGTTAAAAAATTGTTTGATAAGGGTAACAGTATTTAAAGCATTTAATTTAGTAAAACCATACAATAGTGGCAGACATGTGGAGAACTTTTCCAAATTTGATGCGTCAGTGACCAAATTGATGTCCGAAGCGATTATTTATTCTACTTGCACCATGTTTGTTTAGGTGAACTGTTGTCTTGTCTGTGCATGTGTTTGTGACGGGAGCCACCAGGATATGCTCACCTTTTCGCGAATACCTGGCATTAGTACCTATTGATACCGGTTCATAAAGACGTGTTTGTGACATAGTCTGAATCTTCTGATTATGGGAAGGGTGTTGTCACTTTTATTTGCATACATATTACAAGCACCCTGGCGTGTTTATGTAATTAAAAGGGTATTATTATTAATAATTATATAAAAAAGATACCCCGTCATTTGGTACTTTACCCGATCCTGTAAGTCGCGTCTTACGAGTCAAGCATAGTGGCCTTTTACGGCAAGCATGGGTTGCTGAAGACCTATTCTGTTAGTCGCGTCTTACGACAACCATAGTGGCCTTTTAGGGCAAGCATGAGTTGCTGAAGACCTATTCTACCCCGGATATTCACGGGTCCATAAAACATGTAACCATAATTTGCCTGTCGAAGTTAGCGGTTGGCTTGGGAAAGATAGAGAATATAGGACAATCAAAATGTGTATATATGTCGCTAGCTATATCGGATGAATGGCACTATCTGTTTAAATGTAAAGCTTTCCGTGAAGCCAGATCCAAATTGATCTCAAATAAATTTACACAGTTTCCTAATATCATAAAATACTAAAAGATATTGAGTACCACAAATGTAAAAGAAATCAAGTACCTCTGAGTGTGACTCAAAATATGCGTGCTGAGTGTATATTGGCTTCACTATGTATGTTTCTGTTCAAGTGTTCAGACAAATTTTCAAGCAAAATGTATAAATGTCGCAAAATAGTTTTACAGTATAACCGACATGTTGTTAAATAAAAATCATTATCAAGTTAAGAAACTTTTTCTCCTGTACGATCGTGGGTGGTTCTTTTTTTAGAAATAAAATGATTGATGGATTGAATTGATTTAACGAATTAGGAACATTCGACTGAAGGGGTTTCAGTTGGTATACTTGCATTACTTCATAGTACATTTGTATTACAACGCGGATCATCAATGATGTATTGGGAAGATGCAATATTTTAACGACCCGACTTCCTGTCATATATCATCACCAAATAGGCGACATGGGGTCATGATCACCAACACAGGATCGAAGGATTAGGGAAAGAGTTTTGTCCTAATAGTTGTATTTATAAAACTGATCGAAGTTTCAGAAATGACATCACTTTGGCGCGTGACGTCACAAACCATTGTCGAGACAGGTGTAGATTCGTGGTACGATAAATACAAATGCATTGTTTAGCTAAAATGAGTGAGTGAGTATGGTTTTACGCCGCTTTTAGAGATATTCCAGCAATATCACGGCGGGGGACACCGGAAATGGGCTTCACGCATTGTACCCATGTCGGGAATTGAACCCGGGACGTCGGCGTGACGAGCGAACGCTTTAACCACTAGGCTACCCGACCGCCCGTTTAGCTAAAAAGTAAAACGTGACGCATGACGTTTCCGTTTCAATCATGACAGATCTTTGAAAAGTTTCCATATTGACGTAACCTTAATAAGATGTAACAGCTGTATTACAATTAATAGTATTCCACTTTTTATACTTCCATTTTCATTTTTGTCCATTTTGATTGATATATGATAAACTTCATCATCAATTAACCAATTCCAAAGCATGCAATGAGTTGATTATCTTCGCAAATGATCGCGTTTAGCCAGTGAGGCTTCCAAGGCCATACTTTCGGGCTCGTTCCCTTAATTGACGATCCTTTACAAAGCAGACAGTCCGAATACTATCCATCTATCATTGAAGCACCATGGAGAAAACATAGCGGCAACAACAACCAATCAAATCCCTAGGGCTTGACCTTTGACATGAGCCCTTCCAGCTTGCGAGAAATTGTTCATTTCCCAAGGGTGGTAATTATGATATCGCGATCACCTAGGAAAAAACACACCGGGTTGTGATCAGAGACACCGAAATTCAAAAGCAAATGATGAAATAAAACCTGCAGTTTAAGATCACACACAGAAAATTTACTGTTCAGATAGTAACTACACATGGAAGTGCCTTAAATTGATTTAATCGTCAAATAAGGTTATCCTTCAAAGAGCTTTGTCGTAAACTATAATGTAATTTTCTCGCTAAACTACATCACATGAGTGTAAATATTTGTTAAACTTACGTAGCCTGTGAAGCGACTTCACAGTTGAATTGTCAATTTTCCGAGCGATTTTCACCCATTTGTTAAGGTAATTCCTGTGGGTATTGCATTTATTTGCGAAATCCCACTTTAATTTCCCGTTGCTGAAAATGTAACTTTCTTTTCACAGGAGTTAAAACGACGCTTTTCGAAACTAATCAGTTATTTGAAGGAATGTCGCAAGCGTTTTGTAAATGTTTTGTGTTGAAACGAAATAATATCGGTTAAATGACGTTTGACGTTATTTGAACCCGACGTGAGTGCATACCATATCACATGGTCGTAACAGATGCGTTATAATTTAATTCAATACTGTTGTGGGGCGGTCGGGTAGCCTAGTGGTTAAAGCGTTCTCTCGTACGCCGAAGACTCGGGTTCGATTCCCGACATGGGTACAATGTGTGAAGCCCATTTCTGGTGTCCCCCGCCGTGATATTGCTGGAATATTGCTACAAGCGGCGTAAAACCATACTCACTCACTCACTCACTCACTCAACACTGTTGTACGACTGTCTACATTGTTCCTAGTAAGAGTGAGAGAGAGAGAGAGGGAGGGAGAGAGGGAGGGAGAGAGAGAGAGAGGGAGAAAGAGAGAGAGAGAGAGAGAGATTTCAGCTATGTGATGGCGCCCAGAAAATATTTGAATCTTGACAAATGAATCATGTGATTGATGTTATGAGCAATTAACCAAGTCACTGAGCCTGACCGCCATATCAATTAAAGTCGCCTCTTACGACGAACATAGGCTGCTTATCGGTGACCTATTGTAACGAGGAATCCCCATGGGGCAATAAGTCATATTGCCATAAATGGTCATGACCTTGTCAAGGATTAGCCACAGTTATTGGCGTCATGTTATCATTAATCTATTAGGATATTTATGGTTTCAAACCAATGCCTGACCACAAAACCAACAGAGAGACACACAGAGAGAGTTTCAGTAGGGTTAACTTAGATTGTACCTCTGAGAAAAGTCGTAATGCCAAAAACGTCATATTGCTAAAACGATCGCCCACAAAGCGGACGTTAAAGGGAGTATGCTAATATCATAGTTCTTATCATACCACCGAAAACGTAATATGGCTAAAACGATCGCCCAGAAGGGGACGTTAAAGGAAGTATGCTAATATCACTGTTCTTGTCATAATACCGAAACCGTCATATGGCTAAAACGCTCGCCCACATGGGGACGTTAAAGGAAGTATGCTTATATCAATGTTCTTATCATGATACCGAAATCGTAAAATGGCGAAAACACTTGCCCACAAGAGGAAGTAAGAGGGAATATGCTAATATCACAGTTTCTTCTAGTAATACCACGAAAGACATATGGCTGTAACACTTGCCCACAAGAGGAAGTAAGAGGGAATATGCTAATATCACAGTTTCTTCTAGTAATGCCACGAAAGTCATATGGCTAAAACAATTGCCTACAAGGAAACATTAAATGGAACATGCTAATATCATATTTCTTATCGTGATACCGAAACCGTCATATGGCTGTAACACTCGCCCACAAGAGGAAGTAAGAGGGAATATGCTAATATCAGTTTCTTCTAGTAATACCACGAAAGACATATGGCTAAAACACTTGCCCACAAGAGGAAGTAAGAGGGAATATGCTAATATCACAGTTTCTTCTAGTAATACCACGAAAGACATATGGCTGTAACACTCGCCCACAAGAGGAAGTAAGAGGGAATATGCTAATATCAGTTTCTTCTAGTAATACCGAAAACTTCATATAGCTAAAACAAATGAGAAAGTTAAAGGTAGTATGCTAATATTATTGTTCTTATCATAATACCGAAAACGTCATGTGTAGGTAATCGGTCCAATGTTGAAGCTGCACACGTTTAAATTTATTTAGCTGCACTGGAAATGATGGTCAAAGCAATGTGTGTGTAATAATAACGTTTTCATTCTGTTGCGACATATGAATATCCATTTTATTAGATATGGCATAGAACTATGTTCTACTTTTATTTTAGTCCTGTTCAACGCCATGCAGTATTAAACATATACTCATACGACTCTGGACTAGGTCTGGGAAACTAATGTTGCAGATGGAATATACTTAAAATAAAGGTACCTTGCACATAAGCATAAATTAATACATAATTTTCCTGACGTTTCCTTAAAAAGTAGAAACTGATTCCTGACCTTTCAATATCAATCTCATTCCAATGCATTCAATAATCAATAACGAAAATGCGCTTCTGAGGCGGTACCTTATGTCGTTATCATCCTCAGTAAAGTGAAAGATGGATGACCGCTGCTAAAACATTTCCAAATGTTGGCGCAAATCTCCTCTGATAACAATATGAATGATACGTTCACCCTTCCTGAATGAAGTGAGCGGACGAGCACTTACCCCTGGCTTGACGCTGGTGATATTATCGACGATCACACAGTACGTTTTCCTCAGACAATAAATCCCAGCGCTTCTCTAATGGTCCTTCTGTATGGAGTATGTTCTCCTCGTCAGAGCGACGGGGACTGACCCGACGTGTTGGCAGGGGAAAGTGGCGAATCTAGCACGTGGAGCCAATGCCACTACAAAACCTCCTGCTGTATTACGACATATGAGCCTCGGCACAGCTTTCCCGCTACCTCAGTCGTGTGGCCAGAGATACGCGGAGCTTGCACAAGGATTGGCCTCGTGGCATCTACCTGCAGATGATAAAGTAACGTCAAACATACCTAGACAGACACTTGCACAATACTTGATTCCACTACGTCAAGTGGCTTGGACATAAACAACTGGCTTTTATATATGCATGGGAACTTTGCAGGTTCAGGTGAACTGGGTTTGATTTG
Organism: Haliotis rufescens; assembly: GCF_023055435.1. NCBI lineage: Eukaryota > Metazoa > Mollusca > Gastropoda > Lepetellida > Haliotidae > Haliotis > Haliotis rufescens. The sequence continues at coordinate 8,910,357 of NW_025963791.1, read as the reverse complement.
AATTATGCCGTTTAGCGATGTAAGTGATTAAAATACACTAGATAGGGTGGTTAACGAAAACGAAGCAGCTATATGTTATGTTATGTATGTATGTATGTATGTATGTATGTATGTATGTATGTACATGTATGTATGTATGTTTGTATGTATGTAGATAGATGAATTATAAATATACGGGATGGTAGATCACCAGGTAGGTATGTCAGATAGACAGTTATTTGCTGATTAATACAAATAATTATAAAATTATGGTGGAGAGGAATCACCAGGTACGACAGGTATGATAGACAGACAGGAGTTTAGATATGTGTACTGGATATATATGTAGAAAAGATAATATATGGAATTAACAGATTTGCAGACATGAATGGCACATACATAAATACATACATAGATACATAGATACATACATACACACACACACACACACACACACACACACACACACACACACACACACACACACACACACACACACACACACACACACACGCACACACACATACATACGGGTTTTGGGTATAGGTAGGTAGGTAGGTAGGTAGGTAGGTAGGTAGGTAGGTAGGTAGGTATACATATGTTGGCAAGTAGCTAAAGGAAGAGAGGGGCGTCTGTAACATGCTAAAGGATATATATATATTAATAGATACAAACATAAAGGGCGACCAACAAGTAGTCAAACAGAAATAATAAACATTTGGTCGCAAGCTGTTCGCACGTACAGCCCTGTAACCTTAATGAGTTGAAACACCAGGCACGTATCTTGCTGGCAACACATGAGCCCAAGGCTTGTACATGTGGATGCACGTTACAGAACGTGGAATTCGAAACCATGGCTATTTCATATGGAATGTCCGGCGCTACAGCCTGATGAAGAAACCATTGACGTCTGAAGCATTCGAAGTCCAACATCCATACTTCCTCTGATGCATAACGTACAGTTTTGCGCATATGATTAACCCATGTACTTCTAGACTTAGTCCATTCGAACCTAGCATTTGTAAACCAAAGTCTCTAGTGACCATCACTCGCTGTAACCCTTACTGATAATACGTGTGAGTTTATGCAGCCATACATGGAACCGATGCACGATATCAGATTTGATGGAGTAAACTGGTGTTATCTATTGTCACAATGCTTAAGGAATATGAAAGACCAATTTATAAGGCTGCATCTTGTATTTATCAAACAGGCACTGCTGCTAATGTTTTATGACGGAATACGTCGATAACACTTTTAAACATAGGATTATAAAACACAACACGAAAATGTTTGGGAAAATAGTTGTGGAAAAAAAGATCTTTTGAAACACGAAATAGAAGATTAAATCTCAAGAGAGGAATCTCTTGCCAACTTTGTTCTTTTTGCTCCGATCTTAATCCAATGATAAATTTCCTCCTGTCATTCTGTGCTGCGTCAATGCCGGCAGTGAATAAAACACAAACACAGCACTTGCAAAGTCTGTCATTAGTGATCCGGCTAAATCTTAAATGACTTATGCTTATTACATCACACTCATGGGAAACAGTAGCCCAGAACATTGGATGTTCGAGTTTCACAGCGTTCTCAGACGCCTAAAATGCTCTACAGAGAAGGGTCTCATTGCTGTACCAGGTTTTGTGGTCGTTGGTTTTGTCCAATTAAGCTTCTTGGCCTGTCAGTACCATATTCGCATGTTCATTCAATTTGGTTTAAGCGCAATGGCATCACTTTGGGTTTCGCACATACTAAATTTACACGCCGTAACATAACTGCATAGTGTTAAAGCAACTAATTATAAAATCAAGTCTCACTTATAGATACACCACATGGGGTTTTTCACCTTGACTGTCATATGGCTAGAATACTGCTGAACAACACAACACAATATTGCAATTTGCTTCATGAATGCACAATTGCACGTCATAGCACAGGAGCCAAATATCCCTTATGTAACCTTTAGAATATCAAAATAATTAACTATGAAATATTTGTGTAATCGTATCATTCGTGTTACTGGCAGTTAAATATTTCATAACATGTTTTTCTTGTCAACACAAGAAACATTTTTGTTATTATGTTCCTGTACAACCTGAAGTTCACATATCATACACCCAATGTTTTGCTATGTTTCTATAATGATTATCATTTATGATCATTTCCACATCATAAAAGTACTCAGTAAATAACATTATGCTGCATTCATTTTTGCGAAATAGCATAATTGTTTATCAATTAGATTGCAAGGACATCGTTGATTGTGAACACTGTCGAAAAGTGACAATATTGCTTCTATTCACATTTACCAACCCCATCGAGCATGACAAAATACATGATTTATGAACATGTAATATACAAATTAAGTTTTTGGATATAAACTTTTCATGTGTTGTCATATGCTGTAACATATTCGTGTCACTGGTTATAACATTGCGGCTGCTGTTAGCCATAATTGCACGTAAAACCGACTCTCTGAACAGCAATCACATGTCAAGTGTTATATCCGGATGCTTCTGACTGTCGCTGCCCCGCATGCAAAATTAGATTAAACTTTCAAACTACGCAATTAGCGTCTATTTAACATGGATTGAACGACAAGGATGTTTTTGTTTGCGTGTCTTCCTCCACTAAAAGGCGCGACGTCTAGAAAGTCAGATGACTTTAGTTCTGTTTTTAAGCCAATAATTTGTGTGACGAAAAGGCTCATAACTTCTTCTCCTTATCTCTTTCTCAATTGCATTGGATGGGCCCAGACTTACCAAAGCAATTAATTAATTGCGATATACCTATACGTAGCGTATACTTGAGGAGTTATTGTGCCAGTGACTGTTGTTTTACGCCGTATCCATATATTCCGAAATGTAGTAACATTGTAATCGAATGTGGCCAGACAAGCCGATGGCTAACAGCATGAGCACCGATCCTACATGTACATGTAGCTTGCGGCGCACGATCACACTGAATCAGACAGGTAGTAATTTGTGATCACTCGATTCCTATTCCTCGGCTCCTGTAGGAAGAAATGGATACTGGGAATCTCTACTGGGCTTGAATCTACACGACACGCCCTTCATGATCATGATAATTTGTTAATGTATGGATTTGGAATTGTATTGATGGCACAAGAAGGTGGTGAAGGTGGTTTTCATGTAGGAAGAAATGGATACTGGGAATCTCCATTGGGCTTGAATCTACACGACACGCCCTTCATGATCATGATAATTTGTTAATGTATGGATTTGGAATTGTATTGATGGCACAAGAAGGTGGTGAAGGTGGTTTTCATGTAGGAAGAAATGGATACTGGGAATCTCCACTGGGCTTGAATCTACACGAGACGCCCTTCATGATAGTGATAATTTGTTAATGTATGGATTTGGAATTGTATTGATGGCACAAGAAGGTGGTGAAGGTGGTTTTCATGTCAATTTGTGTACGTGTGCTGTGCATATATTGTACTAAGGCTTCATGGCTTCAAAGTTTGTCTGTCTGTGACAAGCTGCACCCACTTGTATAAGAACTGTATGGCTCGCCGCTGACCAAATGGACTATGTGGCCTAAAATGAATTTGTGGAACCGATCCTCCAAGCTGATCATCTGTTCCTCGACCATCAATATATAAATATCAAGACCCATTCACTGTTAGTCAGTTGAACATGAACCCTATTTTAAATAAAATCTACTGATCTTTTAAAATAATTTAATAACAACACGAAAGGAAATGAATGCAACATGGGATAATAAAGCACACCATTGGTACAGCATATTTGTGTAGAACAACATTCTAATCTAGGTAGCCACTCATCAAAAACAAACGCACACCTGTTCGACACTTCTTTGTATGTTAATATACAGCACTACAAAACAAATTAGTAAACAGACGTTTATGTCAGTCACAGTACTTCCCTCCAAGTTTCTGAAGCAAGAAAGAATTGAAAGCCAATCTCATCACAATAGTTAGAATGTCAATCCCCTACCACATAGCGAATGTGACATGAACATGACAAGAATCATAATACATATATACAAATGTGTATGAAACTAAACACTATTAGTTCGACACCATTAATCCAACAATCCCGCTGTAAGAGAGAGACACACAGGGAAACAAAGTTTAGTTGCTAAGTGAAATGAGGGTTTGTCGGAGCGATTTCACTGAGGACGGTTCTGTTCAGATCAACGTAGCCCTACTGTACTACGCGTACATGTATGATACAACCACTTACTTAGTCTTCAAAGCGACAAAACACTTTCATAATCATGAGACATCTCTGCTAAAAGCTGAGTCCAGACTCTGTATGATTCAGACTATATCATAGTATGCGGTATTTTTAAATACAAAAAGACGTGTTCTAGTAACAGTTTTACTGCTTGCTCCATTTGCACCCTCGTGTCCCCGTTATTGCGCTCCATTGTATATATGCACAAGTCATTTGGTCAGTATCTTTTTCACAGGAACCATATGCATCAATTCCTGCTTATGAATGTTTCATATAAAGTCTTCAACGACTTAATATAAATCAAACTATCCTCAATAAGAGATCACACTGCCATATAACGGCGTTATATTATAAAAGGGGAATTAATTCCCATTTTACGACATGTCGCGCATTTCCTACGGCGAGGTGAAAAAGGTTGTAGTGCCGCACCATTCTGAGTCAAATTACTCCAGTGTGACCTCTTTCCATTTGTAAACTTAGATCCTCTAGATTTCAACTGTCCACGAGGAAACAGTTTATGCTCTATATACAGATCGGAGGACATCTGAAACAACCGTCCCGACGTAATCCATAGATAGTGAATAACTTTGTGGAAAACGTCCTTAGCAGAAGCATTTTTCAAAAATTAAATCAAAGCGACAAAACCATTTCCATAATCATGATTACGAAATCTCTACTAAAAGCATATTCAAAAGCAAGATTCCGACTATATCACTCCAGTGATCAAATTACTCCAGTGTGACCTCTTTCCATTTGTAAACTTAGATCCTCTAGATTTCAACTGTCCACGAGGAAACAGTTTATGCTCTATATACAGATCGGAGGACATCTGAAACAACCGTCCCGACGTAATCCATTGATAGTGAGTAACTTTGTGGAAAACGTCCTTAGCAGAAGCATTTTTCAAAAATTAAATCAAAGCGACAAAACCATTTCCATAATCATGATAACGAAATCTCTACTAAAAGCATATTCAAAAGCAAGTTTACGACTATATCATAAGCATGTGTCTATGAATCAATTTGTGATGATACCAAGTGTAGGTGTATCCTGTCCCACCGGGGGCACAAGTCACAAACACAGGCAGGCCATCTATATTATTTCGTGTGTTTCTCATCTCCATCCTTGACCTCAGAGCCGGGAGGAAGAGATAGAAAGAATGGAACTTTTAAACACTCATTTGGTCGGGAAAACACCTGATACGTTGTCTCTTGGTTGGGCTATGGGCAAAATAGGTTCACGAGTTGAAATCTGGTGTATTTATAAACTAACTTTGTAAATACTGTGCTTATTCGTAATGCAACGGTTCCTTAATCGATGTTGAGAACTTAAACGTCGGGAAAGCAAAGCCCTAAGCGATTATAATATCCTTTAAAAAAAAGCAAATGTTTTGTTTTTTTGTGAAACTGAGATTCGCTGATTCATTTTCCAGAGCGGGATAAAAACTATTCAGGAGGAAGAAGTGTGGATACGTTTGTGCTCGACGGAAGTTTACAAACACAAAAAATACTGACAGCCTAAAAGAAAATTTGAAATTATTTGAAAAACCTGTCATGCAGACGGCATATATTACACATTTAGGGCATTTTAACGTCACACTAAAACATTCTAGTTTTATCTTGGGCACATCTATGACATATTTGTCAAGTGACTGATCTGTGAATAATTGCGTTTCCTGTCGCTGGCAAAGGGCCTGAGATGCCTTTACTAAATGATGAATACGTTCCCCCCATGAAGGTAATAGTGTACACATCAAATCATAGTATCATGCTAAGATCAGCAGCATTCACTGGCGAGACGGAGAAAGTATATGTTCTGTGGATACCTATAGACAACAGCTGACACTGATCAGCCCAGCAGTAAAGCGGGTTGACTCTTTGTGTACTACCAGAACAGTTGATGTGATGAGGATGCAGGCACAGTCTTCCCTAACGGCATTTAAGCATCTGTAAAGTGTTTTCCAAGGTATGGGTGCCGGAGTTCTCATCGCGGATGGTTCTGGTTATGCATGTGTCAAGGTCTTTGTTTCCAGTCTGTATGTAGATTGGTTTTGGAAGATTCAAAAAGGTTCATTATTGACAACTTTTCCCCCTTAATATTTAATATGATCACATGAATCTTGTTAGACCTTTCACCAGACTTTTATTGATATTGATCAGACATAGGAAATGAATACAAACACTGTAAACCTTTCCCAAGAAATACTCAAAGTGCTTTGTGTATGAGCCAAATTTAAATTAGAAATCGAATTTGGCCTACGTTTCAGTGACTATGTTCTAAAAAGCTACACATTTACAATGGATATTCGCAAGTTTCTTTGGAGTCATTTTGCCTCATATGCCATATATTTATGTTAAGCTGAAGATTCAAAATCATTAAGCACAAGTAATGTTTAGAACCATCCATGAGAACAGTCATGGTACATCCAACAATTCGACACCCCAATGAAAGTATGCTTTCCTTGCAGGTTATTGAGGCAGTGTTGTAATTGTATAAGCGAAAGTCAGACTACATGCAGTGATACGAATTCTTCTGTTCATAAAGTGTATATATTGCAACTTTCCGATGAGTTTGAGACATTTAGACATTATCGTTCGATAAGTAATGAACTCATTCCTTCGACATGAACATGACCGTTGGTCTTTTAACGTCGTCATGGGAGAAGCATGCGACTCACCGCCGCCATTAGACTATCCCAACAAGTGCTGAATTGAATTCAGAAGTTTTATTAACCACTCCCCCCCTGTGCCTGGATGACAGTTCTGTGTAAAAACACATCCCCTGTGCTACTCTGGGACCACAAGTACACTTTTTTCACAAATTATGTTGTAATGAAACTACTTAAATAGCTCGTTCTATAGATTTACATAGCACCGAGGAATATATTCCTTTTTTCATTAACTAGGAAAAGGAGACATTACTTTCATGTTATTGAAACTTGGTGTGTAATAACTATCCCAAGTAACAGTACTCCTAACGAAATGATTTAATAGATTAATAACGTACCACTGGAAAGCATAGTTTTGTTCATCGGATTTTCCTCAGTGTTCTCGATTACTGATAGTGTAGTTGGTATGGAAGGGTGAGCTGGGTTAAACGCGGCTTTAAACAGAATTTCAATTATATTGCGGCTTGTCGGTTTAATGTTGGAGGAAAACCAGAAGTAATGCAGGTCTAGACATACATGTTTGACATTTTGGCCACCAGTGAAGATCCGGGTTGGAATAGGTCTTCAGCAACCCATGCGTGCCGTTAAAGGCGACTATGCTCGTTGTAAGAGACGACTAACTGGATCGGGTGGTCAGGCTCGCTGACTTTGTTGAAGCATGTCATCGTATCCCAATTGCGTAGATCGATGCTCATGATGTCAATCACTGGATTGTCTGGTTCAGACGCGCTTATTTAAAAACCACCGTTATATATCTGGAAAATTGCTGAGTGCGGCGTTATACAACTAACAAACACAAACAGGTTTCTGGAAACCCTAAGGGCCCCACCTCTGAACAGCGAATTGCGCCTCATTAGACGAGTGGACCCTCGTGTCCCCGGAGTATATAACATAAGTTACAAGGACAGTAAATATCATCACTGGTTAGAGAATCTAGCTGTATCATTGGTCAGTCACCTACAAATCCATACAAGTCAGATGGTCGGCCGTAATGATAATGACGTCATAATGTTTGATGTGACATCACATTTGGCAATGTTCGCACTCGAGTCATTAAACTGAAAGTCGGATTTTAGTCACACATATTTCACTGGTGAACTCGTAATGGTTAATTCGTTGCATATGTCACTTGCGAGCTGTGCGGGAGGCAAAAAGCAGAACGTTCGTGTACACGCCTGGACCTTGTGTCTCAATGCGTGCAATCCAATCCAACTCCTATAATTCCGTACACCCTGGTTCTGACACAAGTAACTCATAATCTGCCTTCGTATACCTGAAAACAATTATAGCAGTTGTATGTGCAACAGTTTCATACTGCCCAGTAATAGCTATATCAGCCTACCTTGCCCCAGGCATACGTGGATTCCGACTGTTGTGAAAGCTACATTAATTACCAACACAACCCATGCATTTCTAACCGACGAATACACGGCCCAGCTGTTGTATTGGAGGGATATGTACAACTACAAAGAACAAAAACAACCGTATGTTATGAATTGTATATGTCTGGTTTCGTGAATAAAAGATGCTATAAATGTGTCATATATACACAGTCTCTGAAATTTATTTCCATGTGATTTTGTCAGCTTTGAGCTGCTGCATGAATGTGCACCATTTTGTGCATATGTTGCATAAATGTATGTATGTTTTTGGATTTAGTTATTACATGGAACGCTCGATTGTCAAGTACTTGTTTTAGATAAATATATGTGATCAAATATTTCGATGTTAACGATGTGATATGATGAGGATTTTGTTGAATATTAATTTAAGTCATATACAGTCTTCACTACGCACAGGTAGATCTCTGGCAAATTTATTGTACCTGATAATATTATTTTTTTTACCACAGATACAAATATGAAAGTTTGAGCTCGATAGTCACATGTTGGCGTACAAAGGCATTGAAAATTGTTCATTGTCATGTCACATCAGACCACAAGGTTGCGCTCAACTCCCGAAGTATCCCGTGTGACCAGCCCGGGCAGCAATCACGGCTATGCATCTCCTCGGCACTGACTGGATAAGTGTACGAATTCTGTCCTGCGGAATTCTGCGCCATTCTGCTTGTAACGCGTTGGCCAGTTGTGGGAGTGCCTATAGTGTGTTCTGCGTTGACGTACACGTCGATCGAGTTCATCCCAGGGGTGTACGATTGGGTAGAGATCTGGAGATCCCGACGGCCACGGCAAGACGTTGATGTTGGCACTATGAAGTCAGTCTACCGTGTCACGAACTGTGTGCGGTAGAGCGTTGTCTTGTTGAAACAGCTCCCTCTGGTGGTCAATGATTGGAAGAAGGTGAGGTTGAAGAGTTTGATTCATGTAGCGATTTGCTGTCAAATTACCTTGAACCACAACCAAGTCAGATCTCGTGGTGTAGGATTTGGCCCCCACACCATGACACTACCGCCAAATTGTCGAATTCACGTACACAATATGGGGAAAACGCTCATTCCGACGACGATAAACACTTTGTCTTCCATCTCGCCGGTGAAGAAGAAATCGTGATTCATCGCTGAAAACCACACTCGTCTCCAGTTTCTCAAAAGTCAAAGGCTGTAAGGTATGGCACCAACGCAAGCATCGCTGTCGATGGATCTGTTACAAAACAGGGATGATAACTCATCTTCTGGATCGGATTCCAGCTTCGCGAAGATGGTTTCAGTCTGGTGGTCCGATATCCTCCTCAAACCAGGGATGCGTCCTGCAGTCTCCGTAGCTGTGGCATTGCGATGACGTAGGTTGAACAGTCGAATGTAGCGATCCTGTTCAGGGGTGGTAACTCTTGGTCGGCCGGTTCTTGAACGGTCTGCAGTGGAATTGAACTGCGTGTATCGGTCACAAAGGCGTCAAATGGTGTTGTGGTGGACGCTGAAGTGGCGTGCAACCGAAGACTGCGATTCCCCTCTTCAGGTTCAATGAACGACACACTACCTGTGCGATTCTATTTTTGAAGAGTGTATTTATCCTGAGCTTATTTGACATACAGTGGAGACATAGAAAACATTCTATTGCCAAGCTGATACAGTCTACAGTTTGTCGAACATTCTATTGCTCAGCTGATACAGTCTACAGTTTGTCGAACATTCTATTGCTCAGCTGATACAGTCTACAGTTTGTCGAACATTCTATTGCTCAGCTGATACAGTCTACAGCTTGTCGAACACTCTATTGCTCAGCTGATACAGTCTACAGTTTGTCGAACATTCTATTGCTCAGCTGATACAGTCTACAGTTTGTCGAACATTCTATTGCTCAGCTGATACAGTCTACAGCTTGTCGAACACTCTATTGTTCAGCTGATACAGTCTACAGTTTGTCGAACATTCTATTGCTCAGCTGATACAGTCTACAGCTTGTCGAACATTCTATTGCTCAGCTGATATAGTCTACAGTTTGTCGAACATTCTATTGCTCAGCTGATACAGTCTACAGCTTGTCGAACATTCTATTGCTCAGCTGATACAGTCTACAGCCTGTCGAACACTCTATTGCTCAGCTGATACAGTCTACAGCTTGTCGAACACTCTTTTGTTCAGCTGATACAGTCTACAGCTTGTCGAACATTTTATTGCTCAGCTTATATAGTCTACAGCTTGTCGATACACCGTGACCAGGTCAGTGAATGTGTTGTCTAAATTCGTTGGTTATTGTGTTTATAATATTATTGTTGAATGATAATAGTAAGACTGCAAACTGGTTTGGTTTTGGTATCTATATTTCAACACATTTACCCATAACATAATTTCAGCTGACTCTTATCATGAAAATCAGTCAGCGGAATTCAGTGCAGATACATGTATGATAAAGCATTCGATATTATGTTTGAATGAAATAATTGCCGTTCCGACGTTCCTTTTGCACACAGTCGGCATTTTCATTTTATTTGTACTTGTGACATCATGTTTACACTGACAGTTGCATCTTCGGAAGAAAATTAAGATGAACTTATGACAGTATGAGCGTTTGTCCGTATGCTCACATTTCTCTAAAGTAGAATCCTTTGTAGTTTTCAATAATATTGTCATGAGTTGAGAATGTCTGTTAGGAACTTGATCAGTTAATTATGATCAGTCAGAGTTACCGTCCGTCGTAACACATTGGCTTCAATTACAGGGCGTCAAAATGGCCGACACGATGAACCCTGCCGGGGATATTTCTAAAGTTGTCACTGAATATATGGCGATTACTTGTCAGTCATCACTGCTGAATTGGCCGCTTATTCCAAGTGACTGTAAAGATATCTCGAAAAGATGCTGAAGTACATACAGAGATTACTTCAATCCAATGCATAAACGTACGTGAAGTTCACGGTAATGATCATCAGCCGCCTACCAGGTCTGAAGGATGGAGCATCTGCTCGGAGATAGATAGATCTCTTTGCCGCGTCACACCAAAATACGTCACAAGATGGTCCTTGTTGTTACCCTGTCTGGCACACGGCATTAAGAGGATAAAACGTCTCGGAGTCAGTATACTGTGTCTACGTGGGATATACATGTTAAACGTGCGGCATGGTATCTCAGTGGTATTTCACTATAACACCGAACTAGGACATGTAGTCATACATGTACATGTTCCTAGATCGACTTGATTATTTACAGGCCGACGTCAAATGGCTGGATATCGCTGAGTTGCGTTAAACACCAAACAGACATACACGATAGGAATGTTAATACGGTTTCACGCTCTGTGTTGCCATGTACATGAATTCCCCGAGGGATAGTCCTACAACGAATTTATCTCACGAAATGTTTTTTTTTACTTTACCATAATTTGAAAACAAACGGAAAAGGAGATGCGAAGCGTATGTTTGTCGCCATATTGCCAGGGAACAATTTGTTTGTGTTTAGACGCCATTTCACTGTATGGAGCTTGAATTGCAGAGGTTGGAGAGAAGGGCAACTTGTTTGTAGCCATGATGCCGAAACAGTAGCAGGTACAGGGAAATTTATCAAAACGCATTTAACCAATAAAATTCTAGTATTTTCCATACTTTCCAACTTGTCAATAATTTGACACATGTGTTAATTCTTTAACACTTTGGGAAAATGTTTGAAAACGTATAGTTTCACTTTGATTGGGAAATATATAATCTATTCATATACTTCTTTGATTTTATTGACCGCCTCCGTGGTCTAGTGGTAGAGCGTCCACCTGGAGAGCGGAAGGTCCAAGGTTCGAGTTGAACTAAACAGTTGTCTTTCGACTATTCAAGTAATTTTGTTCCAAGCACGAGGAATATTTATTTGTCGATAATTTATTTAATTTAGCTTTTGCTCGTAAAATAATCTAGCGGCCTTGTAGCGGTCCAGTGACCATCTTGTAAACACCTGCACACGTCACTAGTCGGGCCTCTGCGGATACGCGTCATACCAAAAGACGTTAAAAGATGGTACGTGTTGTTACCCTGACTGACGCTCGGCATTAAGGGGCTAAAACAAGGACTGGTCGGCTCGGAGTCAGTATGCTGTGTCTGAGTGGGGTATTCATGATAAACTGCGTATCTCAGTGGGCTAGCACTATAGAATCGGCATCAGTCTGGACTAGTACAAACAGCCAGACACACACTAACACGTGAATGCATGTCGTGATATCAGTGCAATAATCTTGGAAGCGACGTTGAACCCCATTTCACCTCACCTCACCTTTGATATTCGTATGTCGTGGCGCAAACTGTGTCTTCGCCACACGGCATGGTAAAGAAGTGTGCACGTGATATCACATATTTATATTACGCAATGACGTTAAAACACGCAGTGGTATGATATAAATACCAGGAGCCAGTTATATAAAAAGACAACGGCATAAATACGGATGACTGTTTTTGTATAATTCCGGTTCCCGTTGTCATGCCAACAGGCAATCGGTCTAAACAGTCACGTTTATACATAGACACATGTACACATACACACGTAGACATCAAGCAGCACAGGGCTTCTGATAAATGGCAATGTTATTTAAAGGGGAACTACCATAGAACCAACCGTGTATCAACATGCCCTCACTCTTAATGCTTTAGAGACCGGTCACGGATGGGCCAGAGGAAATCACGGGAGGCCCACATAAAAATCTCTAAGTGAGAGTTATAAAAAAAAAAATACCGCCGTCATATAGCTGGATTATTGCTGAGTGCAACAAACAAACAAACAAACAAACAAACAATATAAAAAAATGCACATATTTGGGAACGGTCATGAAACATGGACATTTTACAATATAAAGTGCTTTTGCATTTTGTCTTCAGGGAGGGTCGTGAAAAACATGTACAAAGTCCTGGGGAGGGTCATCCGAAAATATGATAAGCATTAGGGGAACCCATTGTTTTTAGTACGTTAGTGCATCAAACCCCTCTGACCCACCACCACCCCACCCCCGGTAATAAATGACCGATCCCTTAGAACTGTGCAGTGTCATGGAGTATTTGCTTGTGCACAGGATGGACAACTATAATTCACTGATGCCACTCTTGGTGTTGGAACTAATGCTATTTGGTGGGAATAGAAATAAAATATTCATTTTTTTATTCATTATATTTATTAATATAGTTTTAAGATATTTATTTAAGATATTCATTATTATATTTAAAACTGTTTCTAGTAGGCTTAAGCGTAGGGTGGCTCATTCGTCTGAGGCATTGCAGTTCGTTGTGTGGAGTTGAGCCGCGTAGACGTGCCAAAACCTATGATCGTGGCCTCGAATTCCAGATTCGCCCTATTATGTGCCTACATCTGTAAAAGCACCATACCTTGTGCTGTGCTCGTGGGTTTTTACCAAAGTGGTAAACGTGTGAGACCTGTATTTCTTCGGGTTTCAATTACATCAATTGACACGCTGTGATACTGAAATACTATTTATAGCGGCATTAAACTCGGTTACCGTCATATTGTTGTTAGTTTTTTGATGATACACAAATGGTCGCTTTGTTGGACAACATATTGCAAGGAAACAACGCAACAATGAAACTAATAGTTTCAAAACCTTGACTTTCAGCGAGACAGTTAACTCTATTCATTTAATCCACCCCTTCGTATATACCCGCTAATGATGGAGTGAGACAGGTTTTACACTGTTCTAGCAATATCCCAGCAACATTACGACGGGGGGAAACAGTAATGGACAACCTACATCATAGTCATGTGGGAAATCGGCCACGGGTGTTCAATATTAAAAGCGAAAGCTTTAACCACAAGCATCTCCCCCATCCCTTTTCATGTATGCATGTACATGACGGATGATGAACTTGAGGAGCTGCAAAGAATAATAGAACGTATATCTCGTAGGGAACCCATATGGAGCAGTCTCGGTCTTAAGGCGTAGGCTTTCACGATATTTAAAAACAGTACTTCAACACTGACTTATTTGAAACCGTACATGTGTCGCTGAATGTTCAAACGTCCAAATGTCCACATAATGAGCTAGCATCGTTCACACATGACGTGTTTTTCAATGCCTGTAATTTGTACATCAAACATACAATAGCACACCGTGATCATCATCTCAAATCTAAAAGTAATGCGCAAGATAAGTCGTTGCTGCATCAAACGAAACTGACCAATATTGAGTATTGCTGACGAACTACCTTGAACTTCAAGTTGCAAATTAGAGTGTCTCGAACAAGTCAACCACTACGCTGCTTAAACTAATCTCCTTTACATAAATGTCAATCGACGCCTCTTCGCGTCAATGCTGCTCGAATATATATGGCCATACATTTTCGCACTGATGTCAACAAAGAAGAAAACCCTAGTTTCTATTGCTTTTAAAATGTCATTCAGCCGATTGTAGTTATTCACTTTGATAGTAATGATACTTCATGTAACGTTGTGTCTGACTCTTTACTTGTGTGTCCTTTATACTGTATAAATTACATCTTCTTGACCGACAGTTGACAGAATACTCGACCAGATTCACCAGCTACTCGTTTCCACGTTAATGACAACACTGTTTCTTTTTACAACCCCGTCTCTACCCCCGTTAAATACGCTTCATAATTATGTTGATGATTGCGTTTTAACTTAACATATACCGGTTGTGATAAAGATAACTTTCACTTAAAAATGTCAAACATACGTTTCTCAATCTTGAATTTGATTTTAGTTTCATCACGGCACATACCAAACCTAGGGACAGAGGTATTCGGTTAGTCCTGATTGACAATGACTAACGTGATTACCACTCATTGTAGGGATTGCCTAAAAGTCGGGCCGGGCCGGGCCAAGACGGGCCAAAGTGTTATTGGCTAATTACTTAATTATCGGCGATCATATCTACATATTATTGATGCAACATACACACATGACACTACTGAACAATCACCAATCCAAAACGTGCAGCATAATTAAGTAATTCGGAGTAAATCACTTAAAAACTAGAAAGTGGAGCTGTGTGTTAGCGTCGCTGATCTAGGTAACATGTAAAAGAGCAATCGTTAAACGAAATAGGATTTGACACGTATCAAATACTTCTAGCTATCGTCATACGAATTTCCATCTGTCGGCATAGCGTTTATATTATAGGAACGTACTATATCTAAGTAAATACCACTTTATAACGTCACTGTTCATCGTATTTAAAGCAGACACGTTGGTTAAAGTAGACCTCTTCTCCCTCTACTCTCGACAGTCACACAGTTCGCTACGACTTGGCCCGGGCTGTCAAAATCAACTTTAAACAGACAGATTTATCTTCAAATGTGATTACCTCTATAGATTAGTGTTATATCTACATATACACCACTTTATAATGTTACAGATCGCAGTATTTATAGACAATAGGGGGCTCAAAGTGAAGCCCTTTTCCCTCTACATTCTCAACATAGTCTCTATCAGAAGTGTTTGGCTTGTGTTGGGTCCGACTTGGCCCGGGCGGTCAAAATCAACTTTAAACACACAGATGTATCTACAAATGTGATTAAATCTATAGATTAGTATTATATCTACCTATACACCAATTTATAATGTCCAGGTGTATCGCATTTAAAGAAATCTGCGCCCTTAAAGTGAAGCATTTTTACTGTATTTTCTTTAAAAAAAAACAAGTCAGAAATGTTCGGTCCGACCTGGCCCGGGCTGTTAAAATCAACTTTAAACACACAGATGTATCTTCAAATGTGACTAAATCTATAGATTAGTGTTATATCTACCTATACAACAATTTATAATGTCCAGGTGTATCGCATTTAAAGAAATCTGCGCCCTTAAAGTGAAGCATTTTTACTGTATTTTCTTAAAAAAATCCAAGTCAGAAATGTTCGGTCCGACCTGGCCCGGGCTGTTAAAATCAACTTAAAGCTCACAGATGTATCAAATGTATTAACATGTATACAAAGTGAAGCATTGTTTCGCCTGAGCCAAAATTCACCATAACCTTATAGATTTAAACGTTGTATAAGTCATTTTAACTGTAACCTTTTGATTGAAATCCTATTCTTTTGAAAAGGAAAATAACTTACACGTTTAGAGGCCTCCCAATCGTAAATCCTTGGTAGAAAACGATTGACAAGGTAGACGTTACCCATAAAGTTGTGTCTACCTTGTCATCCGTGAACTTCAACAAAGAGAAACAAATGTTTCAACTGTTAGATGCATGGACGTAACACATCCTTCGATCATTGTAGTGGTCAGTTTACTGACCTGGTGTGTTGACATTTGTCATCAGCAGGTTGTCAGTTACTGACCATACCAAACCACACCACGTGTTTATGTCTACGTAAACATACCAATTGTGTTTTTTAGATCACAGACCCCTACGTATGAAATGAGTCCTTTATAATTGAAAGAAACGCCGGAAAGGATTATTCCAAATAATTAGAAACTGGCAGGCTGCGTAGACGGGGCGTAGTTGTTGGCATCTAATTGTGTCACTATTAGTACGATGCATGTACTACATGCCATTCCACTTCCCGTTATTAGTTATACAATATTTATAATTCCAAAATAAGTGAGTAAATGCTTTTGACTTCCCCATTCTCGAGATTAATCTAAGCTTGTATACCTTGTTTGATCTCATTGTAGAGTAAGTTTTGCAGCTATGTTGCTGAATAAATTGTATCTTAAGCTGTTTATTCCAACAACAGATAACGCGTGTTGAAGTCTTGGCATGTTTATATGGTGTCATAAGCTATGATCTTTAGTCAAACGTGTTTTGAATTTATAAGAAATGTAAAAAAACACTATCTCAAGACTCACACATGTTCCTTTTTTATGCTGATTCAGAAAACGCAACATTCATATTCATATTTATTGTAATGTGAATTTTAAACATGTGTTTTAACTTTCTCAATTATTTTTTGCCATTTTACGCAATATTTGTTCTTACATCAGGTGTAGACACTTACGGTTTCTTTCCCGAACGCAAACTAAACTGTAATTAGAAATATACCGATGCGGGTTGAGAATGCATTTACAAAACTTATTCACATGTACTCATAAAACATACGCATAATATTTCCAATTGAGAATTATTCGTAACGTACTACTGGTTAACACATGTGAACACATCTCAATGTTGAAGATTATCGTGAACTGTTAGTATTTGTACTTACATCTGAGGTACCACTTAGGGACCAGGTTTTCGTACCTATATGCACATGTACATCTTTTTTTGCAAGAAAAACACTTCCTGCACCCGAACTTGAGTTGATAACATTAATGTTTGGTTTCACAGTTCAAGCATCGTCTCACAATGCGCTAATTTGATTATTCGATTATACTGGAGAAACGTTTTTGCCTTACTTCAAGTCTTGTGTCTCATCGATCCTTCTCATTGCGTCCGTATATGCACGTTAAGTGTGGAATTAATCCAAATTACACCTGTACCCAGCTTGCTTAATTGCCCCTTGCTTAATTGCAATCAAGTAGGTGTTGCGTAATCAATCAACCATTTGCCCTTAATTAGCTGTCTTGAGCTGTAGTTAATAGCAGACCGTTTCATTGATAACTTATGCATTTGGTGAGGCTAATTAACAAAACCCATTTATTTTCTTTTGAACTTACGTTAACATGTTTGTCCTAAAATGCTTCCAGAATACTTTTGTAAGCTATGATAGTGTCGTGTCCCTCGCAAGTACGAAATAAAGTTATAACATATCACCATATTGGTATGAAAGATACTATTCCATAAAACATACTATCACTGGCCACTGACAAACATTAGCAGTATTAGAATAAGTTAGTGAGTGAGTGAGTACGGTTTTACGCCGCTTTCAGCAATATTCCAGCAATATCACGGCGGGGGACACCAGAAATGGGCTTCACACATTGTACCCATGTTGGGAATCGAACCCGGGTCTTCGGCGTGACGAGCGAACGCTTTAACCACTCTCGACCCGACCGCCCTCTTAGAATAAGAAACATAATTAAATACAGTATGACGTATAAGCATACAGAAAACTAAGAGAGCCCAAATTACTTCAGTTTCTGTACTGTACTTGGGTTTACCTCGATACACCTGGACATTATAAATTGGTGTATAGGTAGATATAACACTAATCTATAGATTAAGTCACATTTGAAGATACATCTGTGTGTTTAAAGTTGATTTTGACCGCCCGGGCCAAGTCGGACCCAACACAAGCCAAACACTTCTGATAGAGACTATGTTGAGAATGTAGAGGGGAAAAGGGCTTCACTTTAAGCCCCATGTCTTCTATAAATACTGCGATCTGTGACATTATAAATTGGTGTATAGGTAGATATAACACTAATCTATAGATTTAATCACATTTGAAGATACATCTGTGTGTTTAAAGTTGATTTTGACCGCCCGGGCCAAGTCGGACCCAACACAAGCCAAACACTTCTGATAGAGACTATGTTGAGAATGTAGAGGGAAAAGGGCTTCACTTTCGAGCCCCTTGTTGTCTATAAATACTGCAATCTGTGACATTATAAAGTGGTGTATAAGTAGATATAACACTAATCTATAGATTTAATCACATTTGAAGATACATCTGTGTGTTTAAAGTTGATTTTGACCGCCCGGGCCAAGTCGGACCCAACACAAGCCAAACACTTCTGATAGAGACTATGTTGAGAATGTAGAGGGAAAAGGGCTTCACTTTCGAGCCCCTTGTTGTCTATAAATACTGCAATCTGTGACATTATAAAGTGGTGTATAGGTAGATATAACACTAATCTATAGATTTAATCACATTTGAAGTTACATCTGTGTGTTTAAAGTTGATTTTGACCGCCCGGGCCAAGTCGGACCCAACACAAGCCAAACACTTCTGATAGAGACTATGTTGAGAATGTAGAGGGAAAAGGGCTTCACTTTCGAGCCCCTTGTTGTCTATAAATACTGCAATCTGTGACATTATAAAGTGGTGTATAGGTAGATATAATACTAATCTATAGATGTGAATCCACTTGATGATACATCTGTGAGGTTTAAGTTGATTTTAACAGCCCGGGCCAGGTCGGACCGAACATTTCTGACTTGGATTTTTTAAAGAAAATACAGTAAAAATGCTTCACTTTAAGGGCGCAGATTTCTTTAAATGCGATACACCTGGACATTATAAATTGGTGTATAGGTAGATATAACACTAATCTATAGATTTAATCACATTTGAAGATACATCTGTGTGTTTAAAGTTGATTTTGACCGCCCGGGCCAAGTCGGACCCAACACAAGCCAAACACTTCTGATAGAGACTATGTTGAGAATGTAGAGGGAAAAGGGCTTCACTTTGAGTTCTGTGTTTTCTTTAACTACTGAAATATGAGACAATAAAGTGGTAAATAATTAGATAAAATACTAGTGTTTAGATATAAATAATGTTAGGAACTTTAGAAGTGCTTGGTCAGTTATTAACACGTGTCGTGTCAGTCTTTTGACATTCGAGAATATCCATTTCCAGAAAACATCCTGTGTTGGTTTAACACGAATTAGTAAAGGTTAATTACCTAAACACGTTAATTAATGAAAGAAGAGTAGTCAAAACACTGTCGTTTCCTGCCCAGGACATCACACCCCTACACGCTAAGGTCGGTGAGAAGCATTCTAATCAAAGAATACACAGTCAAGACGCTGACTTTTCTACGAGACTCACGGTATGTAGTCATAATCATCAGTTAATTACATTGTTGAAGGTGCATTTTTATTCAAACTCAATTAAATGAGCAAAACTATACGTTTGTGGACATTTGAGATCTGCCTAGATATGCGCGTTTCGTTTTATTATTCTGCAATCCATTTTTAGTATTACCCGCTGGCCCGGCCCGGCCCGACTTTTCTTGGCCCGACTTTTAGGCAATCCCCTCATTGTATAAGTTCACGGTATATGTCAGTTCTGCTGGCACTGACATTCCACTCACCTGGGAATGGGAGTACGACCAGAACGGTCTCTGATATATCCAAGCCAGACATTGGCAAAACACTTACAGGCGTTCGAGGTATTCTTTTGAGGATACTTCCAGTGTGGACAAAAGCGTTTATTTGTTTGACGTATATATGATGGCAGAGTGCACTATACAGATACATCTGTTGCTGATAATCACTCCTTGTACTGTAGTCGTGATTTTGAAAACTAAAGCTTTCAAAGGGTTTTATTGTCTTCCTGTGGAGGACATTTCCAAATTTGACGCATAAGTGACAAAAATGTCCACTGCAAGTCTGTACTTTGACTTGTACCATTATTCCCGTGTTTTTACAGGTGAAGTGTTGAGCCAGCATACTCTCATTACTATTTGACCGTGATTCATAAACATGATAAACATACATCCGGAATCGTACCATGGACTCTG
Source organism: Haliotis rufescens (assembly GCF_023055435.1). Classification (NCBI taxonomy): domain Eukaryota; kingdom Metazoa; phylum Mollusca; class Gastropoda; order Lepetellida; family Haliotidae; genus Haliotis; species Haliotis rufescens. The sequence continues at coordinate 8,889,737 of NW_025963791.1, read as the reverse complement.
CTTTCAAACTGTTGTATATTAAAAACATGGCGGTAAGATAACTTCGTTATAGGCTTATATTATTATGACATGTGGAATTCATGTATATGCTGTCGACAAACCATGGATCACAATCAGACCCGAACCAACAATCAGCGGATCCTAGCACGAATAAGGGACTCATCTGTCTTCCTCATTATCTTCTTCATCCTCTCCCTCGTCCTCATCCTCACTGTCGTCCTTATCATCACTGTCGTCCTCATCCTCATTCTCTTCCACATTTTCACCATAAATTCTTTTCCTTATTCTCATCCTCATCCTCACCTTCATCCTCATTCTCTTCCTCATTCAATTCATTATCGTCATCGTCATTCGCCCCCTCATCCTCATAATCTTCCTCATCTTCAGCCCCATTCCCTTCTTTAACCTCATCCTCATCCTCATTTTCTTCCTCGTCCTCATTCTCTTCCTCATTTTCATCCTCGTTCTCTTCCTTATCCCTATCCCCATCCCCATTCTCTTCCTTGTCCTCTTTCTGTTTTTCTTCCTCATACTAATACTCATTCTCATTTTCTTCCTCATCCTCATTTTCTTCTGCATCCTCATTCTTATCCTCATTCTCTTCGTTAGTTTTTTCAACATCGTCATCCTGATTCTCATCTTCATCCTCATTATCTTCCTCATCTTCATTTTCTTCCTCGTCCTGATTTTCTTCCTCAACCTCATTTTCTTTGTCATTCTCATTCTCATCGTCATCCTCAACCTCATTCTCATTTCTTCCTCGTTCTCATCCCCATCCTTATCCTCATCTTCATCATCATCATCATCCTCTTTCTCTTTCTCTTCCTCTTCCTCATTCTAATGAAATTCTCTTCCGCATTCTTATCCTCACACGTGTATGATTTCTTCTTTGTTTTGTAGATTGTTGATATCTTTGTAGATCCAGTACCTTTTCAGATCCATCCTGTTATAATGAAGCTCGTGTTCCAACAGTCACACTTAAATCACACTCAAAGAGACAGTGTCTATTACAAATGTTCTGTCACTGGCTTGTGTGTTGCACCAAGCGTTTATCTACAGATAGAAATGATCGCTCAATTCAGTGGCTACATTTCTGAGAGAGTTACTAGCATATATACCCCGCGATCTACGCTGTCTTTGTTGACGACACGAAGTGCATGCAGAGAGACATCACGCGTACGTAATAAAGCTGTGGAGTGTGTGATGAGTCATAAGTGACATTTATGTATTCATATTATTAAAGATGAACTGAATGTTTGGTCACGTAATCGAGGGAGCATCTTACCACGAATCATGGTGACTGTTTGCTCGATCCAATATCAACTTATCAACTGAATTTATGCAGCTATTCATTGTGAAGTGCATCTGGGGAGACACGTGTAACTAATGCGGCTGTAGAATGCTGAATATATCTATCTGGGGATAGTATGGCTACTAACTATGATGAGATGTGTGCTTGATCAGGTTATTGGTGCATCCAAAGAAAATATGAAAAAAATATTTATCGTGAGATGCATGCTTGATCAATTAATCTGTGTAATTAGGAATATATTACTACTATTTATGGTGAGTTGTGTGCTCAACCAAGTAACCTGTACCTTGGGAATACGACTATTAATAATGATACACATGCTTGATCAGATCGTCTGTGTCTGTTGACCAGGTATAAGCCAAAGTATCTGAGAAGACACAAACTGGTTGGTGAACCAATGTAACCGGACGAGAAATGCTTGGTCAGCTAACCAACGCGTCTGGATAAACCATGATTACAACAGTTCGTGTGGAGAAATACCGTGGATCAGTTACCAACTGTATCTGAGGAGGTGGAAGCTTGCCCAAGCCACTATGTTACTACGGAATATGGCCTGGGTGATCTACACCAAGTATCTTTGACCAGATAAATGTTCGTACTGATCTGTAGTATGCACCTGAGGCTGTAAACTGTATACACCCAAGTTTAATCGTGGCTAAAATTTAAACAAGCAAGAAATGGTTATTCGACGGTGATGTATTTGATACGGGTATCATCGGCGATATTACATGCATCATATCGATGAACATACCACAACAGGCGGTGTTGGCATGACGTCTCTAAGAACAAGGAGGTCGCAATTGCACAATACAGAGTAATAAAAGTGTAGTGTAGTGAGTGAAGTGTGAATTTCTGTCTATACGTTTTATTGTTGGACAAGACACGAGTGTAAATAGATATTCTTATTCCAATAAACCATGCACGTAATTTATCATATCCACCTGGGAAAAGGTAAATCACGGTTTACTATATATTTCCATAAGATGTATCTTGTAAAACGTATGCTGTTTTAATTGACTGATGAAACACATTTGTTGATTATCTCAATTGTTACTTGACTGCCGTTTGAATGGTCTCCTCTGCCTCTTTGCATCATATAATACTTGCAACTATCTGAAGAAACATATGGTGTTCTTGTACCAACGTATCACCAGGTAACAATACTATCTATGGCATTTATCAAATATGAATGAAAACAATGTCATACATCGAAATGTTCAATATATGAAATACACACGATACAACCCTGTCCATATCCACAAGAGTTCCCCATTAAAAGCAGATTACGATAAATTAATTCCGACTATTTCATGAGCATGTGTTTATGAAACACTATCTAAATAATGATGATACCAGGTGTTCGCGATAAGATGAGCGTATCCTGCCCCACCGGTGGCGTTCAATGTGAACATTATTATACCGAAGCCGTGCTGCTTAACATTTTCCAGGCTTATACTTGTCACCAGATCAATATAGCTGAGGTCGTGTGTATTTGTTTCAGCAGACGTTGAGTCATTACCTACGTATTTATGTTCACTTTCCGTACCTAGAAGGCATTGGCTGACAGGACCAGGGTTCATGTTGGTGACTGCAAAATAACACTGGAAGACGTACTGCCCTTGTACCAGGATATCTAATTGAGAGAGGCTAAATTCAATTGTCTGGACTGAAGCTCAGTGTAAGTGTCTATATGATCAGATAAATCGGGGCACTTTAGAACATTTAGCCAGCCACGTTGCTACCACGTTATGTTTGGTTTATATCCACAAATGGATGATTGCTGCTTTTGGTAGAACATTAGGTCATTCAACAAATGCGAGAGGATCTTTTCCGTCATTATAAGAAGTCCATTGTACGATTCCGACTGTATAAAGAACACGTGTTTATGAATCACTATCTAATAGTCAAATTTGAACTCTTCGTAGAAAGAGCATGCTCTTTCAGATTATTATAGCTCACAAGTTGTGTAATATTGTTGTAAAAATGTGTTTAAATAATTTTATCATCCAAAACTGGCTCCCACAGGAGATATCGCTTGGATGAGATCAAGCGATATCTACACTGTAGATATCGCTGCAATGAAATTACATCACAATGCTTTGCAGACCATTGTGACGTCACTGGTTACCATGACGTCACAATCAAATGACATCACTAATGGCTCTGCTACTGAAGCTGTTTGCAGTACTTTTTACACTGAAGACACTGCTAATTACTGTCTACAAATTGAAAAAGTTGAAAGAATGATGTTGGATGATAAATAAAATCTCACCCTCGTGTCTTTTGATATCAAATATATCAACACTCGTTGATAAAAGTGGCAAGAATCCTCGGCAAGCCTCGGATTTTTCCACTTTTATCAACTCGTGTTGATATATTTGATATCAAAAGAAACTCGGGTGAGATTCTCTATATAGTACCGGCTTTAGAAAGTGATATGTGTTCAGATTTCATTGTTCGGTATAGAATGAAAGGCCATCTGTCCAGACTCGATAACACTTTCAGCTTGGTTTTCTCGATCCAACTTTTGACGGTTATACTGCTATATTTTACCTAAGCAATATATATTCAAAGGAGCATATCTCCGAACCTGCCATTCTTTAATCCGGATAGGAAAAGGTGTGATAAGGGAAAACTGGGAATGTAAAAGCTGTTATTTATATGAGTGAAATAAGGGGACGGTGCTGACAAACCCAGAAACATAATCACGGCAAACCGGGATACGAAGAAATGAATATAGGTATCTGGCATAACTGTGCACAGCGAATTGTAGGGCACAGGTGCACACACACACACACACACACACACACACACACACACACACACACACACACACACACACACACACACACACACACACCTTCTGACTCCACCTCCCCCCCCCCCACACCCCCCACCCCCACCCCATCCCCACCCCCCACCCCCACCCCAATTCCTATCCCCACACCTATTATCTCAATCATATTATCTCTCGAATGGCTCAAGCGTGAGACAAACCGGTCACTGCCTACGTGTCGGCACTCCCGAAGTTTCCAACGTGTTGTTCATCCTACACATAAAACAACTCTGGTTGTAACGAAGTCGTACGATGTATAAAGTAAAATATCAATACGAACCCCAAATACTTGAGCTATTTACATCCAGAGCATCGACCTGATGTGTCCGCTGTTCTCGCTTCTGCTCGACGAGTTTGTGTATTAATCATGTTCTTTGTCATTAACATAAAAATGAATACTCGCAGTGATGATTAACGCTTTGTTGTTTCTCCGTTGAGTCTAATTGTGTGTTACATTTGGTGCAATCATGTACATTTGTCGACGTCATGTTTTATTCTTTATTATTATTTTCGACATGAATAATACATGACGCATTCTTATGTTTTTATATTGTATTGTTTCATACTTGCATATGTTATGAGGCAAAACCTGTGGCATCATCTCGAGTGATTGAGAAATCATGAACTCTATCTGTGTACTTACATCACCAATAAAATGTTCAGCAATGTTTGAGGACATTGATCTTTCGAAACCCATTGCCATTCAGTGTTTCTCCAAATGGCAAATATTGCAAAACTTTTCCTATCCTGAATTCAAACATAACTTTACAGCTAAAACGAAATGCAAAAAACCTTTTGAAGAACTGTTATGACAAACTTAAAACAAGCTCTATTGTATTGAATGTACCATTTGTGCATTGAGTTATGTTGGGGAGGAACAACAGAAATTATCGATTCGAGTCAACAACCATGTACATTATAGACATTAACATAAATGTGTCCAACTGTCAAAAGTTCAAACGTCAACTGCCAACATCATGGTCACAGGAAAGGACGAAGGCCAAATGATACTATAGATTTGGAAGTTGCCCCTCCTCCAGGTACATGTACCATTGGGACTGCAGAAAGTTAAGACAAGACTATATGTTGTGCCAGTTAAAGAAATCAAGCGACATTAGCAACATTTGCTAATGAGGTGAGGTGAAATGGGGTTAAGCGTCGAGTTCAGGATTATTGCTGCTTGCTCGTCTTGACTAATGCCGGTTTTATAGTGCTACTCCATCATACTGACTCTTAGCCTACCAGTCCTTGTTTCATTCCCTCGATACCGAGCACTAGGCAAGGTAACAACGAGTACCATGTTTTGTTATGGATTATTTAAATATTGACCAAATATCGAGAACAGCTTGAATAACAACTTTATAATCATTACAGATGTTGTCGAAGCGTATGCCAAAAGATATACCAAAAGAGAAGATGCACTTGTTGAACGTCTTTTAGAGTGAATCAAATCAGTGTATGGTGTTGTAATTGGTAGAAACACAAAATGAAAAAGAGGAAACAGAAGTTTAATAAACTCATTCTGTCCTAGCATGAAACGTTTGTAGTTGTTACCAATAACAGGACATAATCATGGCAAACCGGGATACGAACCAACGATGATAGATGTCTGGCACAACTGTACACAGCGAAATGCGGCGCCCGATATCGGCGGTTTCTACATATGTTTTTGGCTGTTATTTCAACCTTCATCGTTAAAATGTTGCCTAATATCTCTCATTATACGGATAAAGCAACTAAATATCCTTGTAATGGCACTGCCAACCCAACTGTGGGCTATTTAAGAAATATTGCCACATCAGATGGAAATTGTCGTAATCTATGATCCCTGTGATGCTGGGATTCAATGATTATCGCTTTACATCTTCGTGCCATGGGAAATTGGAAACAAAATTGGAAAAGCAAGGAGAATGGCTTTATATATTTAAGGAAAAGATTTCTGTGTGTCCCCATCCATGTACGTCCTCGATAAACACGGCATGTAACAAAATAAACGTCACAACCCCTCCCGACGCCTCCCTCCCCTTTCAAACCCTTCAAGGACACGAAGACGAAAACACGAGGACCTGTGATCGTGTGGAGGAGAAAGAGATTATTTGGTAGAGGATGTGCATGGACTGCTGCATGGCCCCTCTTTGGGAAAAAACATTTATTAGAACAACATGATGTCTCACATTGACACTGTGATCTTGGCACATACAATGTGGGTCAAGTCACTGAGCCTGACCGCGCGATCCATTTAGTCACGGCCAGTGCTGACCTATTTTCTTAACCGGTACCCTTTTTGATGCATTGATGTAACGACAGATGAAGATGTGGATTGGGAGTGGGTGGCATGGAGGTGGAGAAAGGGAGGGAGCATGGAGATGTAGATATGGAGGGGGCATAGAGATGAAGATAAGGAGTGGCATAGGGATGAAGATAAGGAGTGGCATAGAGATGAAGATAAGGAGTGGCATAGAGATGAAGATTAGGAAATGGCATAGATATGAAGATACGGAGTAGGCATAGATATGAAGAGAGGGGCATAGATATGAAAATAAGGAGTGGCATAGAGATGAAGATTAGGAAATGGCATAGATATGAAGATACGGAGGTGGCATAGATATGAAGAGAGGGGCATAGATATGAAGATAAGGAGTGGCATAGAGATGAAGATAAGGAGATGGCATGGAGATGAAGATAAGGGTGTGGCATAGAGATGAAGAGAGGGGCATAGATATGAAGATAAGGAGTGGCATAGAGATGAAGATAATGAGGTGACATAGAGATGAAGAGAGGAGCATAGAGATGAAGATAAGGAGTGGCATAGAGATGAAGATAAGGAGATGACATGGAGATGAAGATAAGGGGGTGGCATAGAGATGAAGAGAGGGGCATAGATATGAAGATAAGGAGTGGCATAGATATGAAGATACGGAGGTGGCATAGAGATGAAGAGAGGAGCATAGAGATGAAGATAAGCAGTGGCATAGATATGAAGATAAGGAGGTGACATAGAGATGAAGAGAGGAACATAGAGATGAAGATAAGGAGTGGCATAGAGATCATGATAGGGAGGTGGCATAGAGATGAAGATAAGGGGGTGGCATAGAGATGAAGCGAGGAGCATAGATATGAAGATAAGGAGTGGCATAGAGATCATGATAGAAAGGTGACATAGAGATGAAGAAAAGGGGGTGGCATGGAGATGAAGAGAGGAGCATAGAGATGAAGATAAGGAGTGGCATAGAGATCATGATAGAAAGGTGACATAGAGATGAAGAAAAGGGGGTGGCATGGAGATGAAGAGAGGAGCATAGAGATGAAGATAAGGAGTGGCATAGATATGAAGATACGGAGGTGGCATAGAGATGAAGATAAGGAGTGGCATAGAGATGAAGAGAGGAGCATAGAGATGAAGATAAGGGAGTGGCATAGAGATGAAGAGAGGAGCATAGAGATGAAGATAAGGGAGTGGCATAGAGATGAAGAGAGGAGCATAGAGATGAAGATAAGGAGTGGCATGGAGATGAAGATAGGGAGGGGGCGTAGAGATGAAGATAAGTGGGTGGCATAGAGATTAAGAGAGGAGCATAGAGATGAAGATAAGGAGTGGCATGGGGATGAAGATAGGGAGGGGGCGTAGAGATGAAGATAAGGGGGTGGCATAGAGATGAAGAGAGGAGCATAGAGATGAAGATAAGGAGTGGCATAGATATGAAGATAAGGAGGTGGCATAGAGATGAAGAGAGGAGCATAGAGATGAAGATAAGGGAGTGGCATAGAGATGAAGAGAGGAGCATAGAGATGAAGATAAGGAGTGGCATAGATATGAAGATACGGAGGTGGCATAGAGATGAAGAGAGGAGCATAGAGATGAAGATAAGGGAGTGGCATAGAGATGAAGAGAGGAGCATAGAGATGAAGATAAGGAGTGGCATGGAGATGAAGATAGGGAGGGGGCGTAGAGATGAAGATAAGTGGGTGGCATAGAGATTAAGAGAGGAGCATAGAGATGAAGATAAGGAGCGGCATGGGTATGAAGATAGAGAGGGGGCGTAGAGATGAAGATAAGGGGGTGGCATAGAGATGAAGAGAGGAGCATAGAGATGAAGATAAGGAGTGGCATAGATATGAAGATAAGGAGGTGGCATAGAGATGAAGATAGGGAGGGAGCATAGATATGAAGATAAGGAGGTGGCATAGTGATGAAGATAGGGAGGTGGCATACATATGAAGATAAGGAGGTGGCATAGAGATGAAGATAAGGAGAGGCATAGATATGAAGATAGGGATTGTCATAGAGATGCTGAGAGGGTCAAAGAGATGAAGATAAGGAGGTGGCATAGAGCTGAAGATAGGGAGGGGCATAGAGAGGAAGATAGGGACAGAGAGATGAAGACAAAGAGGGACATAGATATGAAGATAAGAAGGGGCATAGAGACGAAGATAGGGGCATAGAGATGAAGACACAGCCATAGAGATGAAGATAGGGAGGGGGCGTAGAGAAGAAGATAGGGATGGGTCACATAGATTAACATACAGAGGGGTCATAGCGATGATGATATGGAGGCTTTTTTCTGGAGATGATATTGTGGCGGTGATATGGATTAGTAAGTAGGTGAGTTTTTAAACGTCGCAGTTCTCAATGTTCAAGCTATATCCCGGCGGCCTGTAACGCTTATGTTTGAATTAGGCGCACCAGTGACTTAAAACATGAACAACGATACATGCATCGAAGCACGATACAACGCAATCAGCCAAGTCGTTAAGTCTCATCTGATTAAGTTGCCAGAATGTTGGGGACGTATTTTAACCTGAGGCCGAGTGTGTGTAGTAAGAATGGAGATTAGGAGGTTAGCAATGTTAATCACACCGAGGCAGTTGGAAGGCCTTGTAGACTTCCACAACCCTGTTAAATGCGCAGAAGCGACATTAAGTGGCGTTTGCAATGGAGTCACGGCGCATGTCAAGACGACTCCGTACTCCCCCGCATTTGTTCCCTCACCATCTTCTATTCTTCTCAATGTATTGTATAGACGTCTGGGCAATCTTCTAAGCTTATACGTCCTTTAACATAACCGCCTTGGAGTATCAATTACATAGCACCCATCCACTAAGCAAAAGATTTTGAGTTTTCTTTCTCATACCATCAATTGTTGACTGATATAGTAAACCCTTGTGTGTGTGTGTGTTTGGGGGGGGGGGGGGTGCAGGGGGGGATAAAATCATTCATTGCGTTCCTTGTGAAACGTTATAATTACAGATTATCATACGTATTCCACCTTGAGATTAAACAATGAAAAGTTTATATTCATAAATCACGCTAAAAGATATTCCGTAATTATATTAGTGTGTAAAGGTTCTGTTCTGGTCTCGTGGCTGGATAAGAAATGAGCCCCAATGGGACAATTTAATGCCTGGGCATCAGAGTTGCTTGAAAAGAGAAGAACTGATGCACGTCAACTGAGTACGTGAAAAATATTACATCAACCAAGGGTGTGAATCCTCCTCCAATTTCAAGTTGGAGGGACACTTTGCTCTGAACAGTAGTGTAACTTTGCTTGGAACAGTAAGTACAACAACAGCAACCATAATGATAATAATAATCAATAAAAAAGGCTCCGTTCCATTCGTCAATTGAATTAAAGGAATAGCTATTGTTACATTTAATTGATACAAAAGTAAATCTTTCTCGACCATAAGAGTCTCTCAAAAATAGTCAAACTATAGAATTCAAATTCTTTCGGTATTATTTTGACTGGGCAACTGTCGCTTTAATTATCTTAAAATACGACCCAAACTGCTGACTGCAGGACAATATATTTCTCTATATCATGCTGTGGTAACACCATTTAAAAATAGATTTTATTTAAGGCCCAAAACACAACTATGATACACGTATCAAATACATTATTATCGATTAACCATTTCGTGTTTGTTTAATTTTTGGTCCACACCAATCATGGGTGTATACTTTCCTTTACCCGGCAGTCAATGCACATCGATGTGCACATCGAAGAGTCAAGTTTATGTGAGAACATTTTGCTTGTTATGTCGTAATTTTAGCGATGTTGGACATTCGTGAACATTTAATGTTGCTATTTCCTCTGTGAGTGCAAAGTCACGCCTACATCCACACCGGTGACAGGCAAGTAAATGTGAATAAATAATTGATATTGAGACGGAAGTGGGTGAGTGTGTGAGTGAGTTTGGTTTTACGCTGCTTTTAGCAATATTCCAACAATATCACGTCGGGGGACACAATAAATTGGCATCACATATTGTACCCATGTCGGGAATCGAACCAGGGTCTTCTGGGTGACGAGCTAGCGCTTTAACCACAAGGCTACCCGACCGCCCCTTGAGACCAAGTGAAGTTAAAGACAATTACATCGATAGGGTATTGAGCAAATGTTGGGAATCGAACCTGGATGAATGACTGAGTAAGGTTCCATCCTGCTTGAGGGACCTCTTACCACGGTAGAAACCAAGAACTGACTTCACACATTGTACCTTAGTGGAGCCGAACCCGAGTCTGATCATGAAGGGCTATCCACCCAAAAGGAGGAGACGGAATCGTAGGAGGAGACAGCAACTACGAAACACTGGCTACTCTCATTGATGTTTTGTTGTGCTTAATGCGTTCTGGAACTTGTTCTCAAACAGTTTTTTTTAAGATTCATAAGGAAGATGTATTAAGAGATGGTGGTTAAAGCGTTCGCTCGTAACGCCAAAGGCTCGTGTTAAATTGTGTTTAAATGTTTAAGTCGAAGTCGTCTGAATAATATTTGTTTGACTACGTTTTTCCTTCACTTGAATGCTTCTTTTCCAAGTCACTGGCGTATTAAATCACATGCATGATGATATTCAAATGATATGGCAATCACATAAGACGTTTTCAAACGGATCAGAAACGCAACCCGAAATATATTGTGACAGATTTAGAATCGAGGATACTCTAAACAGGCATTGAATTCACTCCCAATGACACCAATCATTGAATAAGCCCGGCTTGTGTCTGGAGGGTAACATGAGGTAATTCACAGTCATGTTAGCATCTAAGCATCCAAGTTTCCGTACCAGTGGTTCAAGACAAAGTTAACGTTGTTTGTCGAGAAAGGTCTGCACACCCGAGAGGAAGCAATGTAGACTCTTAGAACCCCTGCTACCAAACAACACGCGTACGTATCTAAGCACTAAACAAATAACTGCAAATGGGCGCAAGCCGAGAATTGAAGCTGTACACGCGATTGTTTGATTTGCTCCAAACCTTATGCTGCCCCTTGAGTCTTCACGGCGAATGATGAACTACAAAGCTGGGGGATTAATCTGAAATAGGAGTAACGTTCCCAAGACCATCCTCGTGGGACAGGGTGGGAGAGACATCGCTCTCAGAGTGTTTCAGAGTAACGATGGTGAATGAGACAATCGTGCAGTGGCCGCTATTATGAAAGGCTATTAAATTATAGTTTAAACCCTCCTGACGCCTTCTTAAAACATCGCCAAGGACTTTCCAGATGGGTAATAATTCCACGAAAGATGTAATTGGGTATGTTCAGGGGCACATGAGGATCCACGAGATGTCCACAGGTATGTGGGACCAATATTCTTTAAATTAGGGCTTAGTAACTTCATCCCGAACAAACATGCCTGTGTTCTGAAATCTCCTAATGTGTTTGAAACATTGACAAGACATCATTTGAGTTAACAACGGAATGGCTTTAATTGGGCTTGAGACTATCACTAACGTATAACTGTAAATAATAGTGGATAATGTTTCTGTTTTACAGCTTCCAATATTGACATAACACAAGGGAGGATTTGGTCATGAATACGGATATCAAGATATAGCGGAATAAACACAGTGATTGATCATTGCTCTATACATACAGACGATTCAGCATCAACACGCTGTGATAGCCAATCTTACGTAGACATCTAGGTCATGCGTTTCCTTTTCTGGTTATCATCGTACTGAATTCATAGATATATGTTCCCATTTCTTGACGTTGATAGATACGCAGCAAGGCCACTACTGTTTAAAACAAACGCTCCATCGATCGCGACCTGCACGCGACAACTTCGCGTCACGGTCGCGATGATCGAAGGGGGTGTTATTTTACTTAACAGGTCATAACACTCAACGCGACAAAATATTTTCCATCTTCACATGAAATCTCTGCCCAATCTTTGAGTCAGTCGTACGATTCTGACCTTATCATGAGCACGCGTCCATGAATCACCATGAAATAGTGATGACACCAGGCGTACGCGAAATTGTATGCGTATCCTGTGGCACCCGCAAAAGCAAGTCAACTGGTCACCCGAAAAAAACACGGAAACATGTTTTACCTATTCGAAATAAGGAATGGCATCGGATATCATTTTTGGTAATGATGCGTCAAATTTGGAAATGTCTTTCTTAAAGCTTAACTGAGGCCTTGAATGTTGTAACCTTGATCAAACAACATTTGAGTAAGAGTCATATGACGCTCTTTAAAATATTCGTAGAAAGAGCATGTTCGATTGTGCCTCAAAAGTTGTTAAATGTACACACCAAAGGCTGGAGCTGCTGGAATATTACTCGACATAAAGGGAAAGTTGACCATTGGTAAGTATCCCTCTTGTCAGTATTGAGTTAGGCTTAAGTGCTCCAGGGCACCAACATCACCAGTTATATCATGTGCTTAGGGGGCACGGGTGGCCCAGTCGTCTAAGGCGCCGCGATTCGCTGTGCAGAGTTGCGTCCCTTGGGCACGCAAGAAACCTATGATTGTGGGTTCAAATCCCGGTTCGCCCCGATCATGTTTCTAGGTTTGTCAGCACCATACCCGTGTCCGTGGGTTTCACCGAAGTGGTAAACGTCTGAGACCTGCATCACTTCGGGCTTTCCTCCCACATTAAGCTGTCACACCGCGATATAACTGGAATACTGTTAAAAGCGGCGTTAAACCCAACTCACTCACTCACTCTGGTTAAGGTGGGTAAATCAGTGAAAGTGTATCTAATCAATCAATAATTTGATTCCGCTGAGAATCTCTCGCACTCTGATATCTAACTAGCTAATTTTTATGGTTATGTACATTATTATGATACAATGTTATTTTTAAGCAGACATTAATAATTTCACCATGTTTGGCTTAACCATGACTCATTATACCTAATAATAACTGATATTGCTTTGCGTGAGTAACTACATTACAGAAATACTTTAAAATACGAAATTCATGTTACCGAATTATATGGTTCATGACGTGCCATTTCCAGGTGCGCGAATCGCTGTAGGCATATGAATTATATAAATAATTTTCACACCTAAACGCTGAGTTTTAAATATTTTCTATTTGTAATATCTACCTTCACTGTCGAAATACGTAACTAATTCGTCATAAGTATTTGTCAATAGTGAAATGATACTCGCCATTGCGTAATCGGTAGACAAGTAACATCCATATGCTGTCGTGTCTGAAACAACGGAATGAGGTAAGAAATTTCAGTGAACTGCTATTATCATTGAAGGTTATAAAACAGTATCTCCTGCCGTTTAATTATTCATGTTATATTTATAACCTTACTGTGATAACGGCACAGTATATCGGCAGACGAGCTGTCACTGCATACACCACGCATGCGCACTCAAATCTCTTGTGCTGGCACTACCGAAAAACCTGTTGGTGATTCAGTGCACATTGGCAGCAATGTAAGGGAGGTAATTCGCACCACCTCATCCTCGTGGCAGCATATTGCCCAAGCTCACTTTTAATCCATAACATATAACTATATGTACGAATGTCGCATGTGGGTACACAATTTCAATTGTCATACTCTGACTGCACAAAACGAAATTATTAAGAATACGTTATCGGAGTGGCTGATTCAGGATAACCATTTTCTGAATTTACTATAATTCCAAAAGCTATTAACCAAGTAGCCATGACATGTGCAGACAGGCATACATATATTTTATTACAATCTCACCCCAGGACATATCATATAGAAACAATCCGACATACATTCACTCATTTCTTTGTACTAAGCCACTCTATACATAGTAATGAGAGACTGGAATGTCTTTGTATTTACATGATAATAAATCTACTAGTTAAAATAACAATTAACATGATTGTAATTGTAGGCATTTTGTATTTACATTTGCCTGCGCAATTTGTTAATTTTGTAGCAGGTTCTGGCAGTATCAATCTATACATTTAGGCGGGACATTATAAAACTTTTTCTACAATTCTTTTAAAATTGAAACCTGTGCATATCTGGTTACATTACAGGAAAGATTATCTCTGATATTATTATACAAGGGACAGATAATTAAAACATGACCTTCAACTTCCACCAAATTCGTACTATTAAAACAACGTCTTTCATCTAAACGGACAGAAGTGTACCGTCCTGCTTCAAACAGAATTGTACATGTATATATCTAGAATCACTAAATTGCAAGAGGCTAATCACCATGGTTAATCCTCATCGCATTGTACATTTACGTTCAGCCAATCTAAACAAGCTGTGTAGTGATGTCACTTCTTATTACTTACTGTTGCTTATATTCATGACTTCACCCTGTTTCAAGAGCCGAAGAGTTCAGCTAGAGTTAGGCTAGGTGCTTCAGGGCATCAACATCACCAGTAATATCATCATGAGCTGAGGGGGCACGGGAGGCCCAGTCGTCTAAGGCGGCGCGATTCGCTGTGCAGAGTTGCATCCCTTGGACACGCCAGAAACCTATGATTGTGGGTTCGAATCCCGGTTCGCCCTGATTATGTTTCTAGGTTGTCAGCACCATACTCGTGTTCGTGGGTTTCACCGAAGTGGTAAACGCCTGGGACCCGCATCACTTCGGGCTTTCCTCCCACATTAAGCTGACACGCCGCGATATAACTGCAATATTGTTAAAAGCGGCGTTAAACCCAACTCACTCACTTACTCACTCATGTGCTTCCCTGACACATAGTCTTCTTGTATGTATCTAAAAATGTGTATGGAATCCAAGCTACCGACTCTATATTGTCTCTTCCGACTAAGAACTATATAACGATAACGTTACGTGATTTATGATACGCAGACATTACATTGCTGTCTACAGTCTTATTAATGTCTGTGCATAAACACATAAAGACAGACCACCAGCAACCTATTGGCTGCTGACGGTCATTGTATTTTAGTGTTTGTGATTTCTGATTAAAAGGAAGTAACGTTAACAGGCAATACAGAGTCCTATTTGACCGGAGGCAATTCATGTTGGCAAAAGAGTTTGAAAATTCCTAACGCGTCACAAATACATCCGAAGGCGTGTATTCATGGGAACCTTGACGGGAACAAAAGAGGGCATCGCATCAGACTTCGCTTTAGTCACTGAAGCGTCACATTTGGATATGCCAAGTTCAGCTCATCGTCGGTTTAACCATTTGGAAATGTCTTTGGAGCAAAAATCTTGCAGAAAAAGCATTTTCGATTGTACTTCAGATGTTGTGAAATGAAGCCACCAGAGGCTGAAGTTGTTGGAATATTGCTTAACAGGAAGGGAAATTTGACAGTTTCAAAGTTGAAGTCATCGCTCTTAGCATACAGTCTTGTCAGAATTTGTATGAATAGACACGAGAGTGTCCCTATGCTTCCTGTCAACGGGAATAGTTTACGATAAGTTCAATTCAACACAAGGTATGGGACGCCTCCACGACGAAGATATTAGTCTGCATTCTGATACTGACCTTCATCAGTATTGTAAGCTTATTGTTAACCGTGTTCATGGCAATTCTAAATTCCCTTATATCTGACCCTCAACTCTTTTGTCAACTTAATGTTTACCATTTCAATGTCCGTACTGGATTTACTTAAAAGGACATTTTATATTATGTCTGAAATACAGCAATCGATGTTTTATGTACATAACCATATAATAAGTTGTCTGAGGAAGGGATTTGTAAAAGACAAAGGTGCGGTGTGTGTAAGGATTCGAAACCAAGATCAAACCTTGTTCATGGCCATGGATGTTAAGAACGAAACATGTGTCACAACTCGCAAACGCAACATGTTGTACGGTTTATGTTGTTCA
Organism: Haliotis rufescens; assembly: GCF_023055435.1. Classification (NCBI taxonomy): domain Eukaryota; kingdom Metazoa; phylum Mollusca; class Gastropoda; order Lepetellida; family Haliotidae; genus Haliotis; species Haliotis rufescens. The sequence continues at coordinate 8,873,537 of NW_025963791.1, read as the reverse complement.
CATACATTACCAGGTCCTTTAAATGCACATCCACTCTTCCACCGTGTTTAGAACAGAGAAATACCACGACTGACGAACGCCGACACGTACCATGCCATGGGAATGCTTCACCGGAAGTGCACAGCTGGATGTTGCACGACATTTCAACGTGCATCCAGCCACTATCAGTCGACTAAAACTTCGTCAAACGTCTCTGGTACGATTGTCCTCAACCCGGTGCGCAACCTGTAACAACAGCTGTGCAACACCACTGCATCGTGTCCTGCTTTTTCGTTGCAGATAACACACGGCCACAAACACTGCACAACGGATCATCGGAGCAAGACGACGCAACGTCAGTTAACAAACTATCCGAAGACGTCTTACTGCCCATGGGATACGATGCTGTCGACCTCATCGCAATGGGTGGCCAATGATGGCAAAATCCGGAACATATAATGGAGTGACGTAATTGTGTTAGATGAATCCCGTTTCAACCTGACCTTTAGGGATGATCGTCCAGGATGGATGTTGTTCAACTAACTGTATCCTCGCCAGAGATCGTTTTGGAGGAGGTGGAATCATGTTTTAGGGTGAAATAAGTACCAACGTCCGGTTTCAGTTAGTGGTCATCCAGGGAGACCTCAACGCTCAAGGCGATACGTCGAAAACGCTTAACGACCAGTTCTCTTGCCGTTACATGCCAGACGTCCAAAGACAATTGTTTTTCAATGGGACAATACAAAGCCCCACGCAGCAAGGTTGACACAGGACTTCCTGCGTCGCAACAACATCCGTGTCATGGATCGGCAATTCGTAGTGCAGAATGGCCTGCCAGGTTAATGGTAGTCCAGCACACGTTCTCACAAAGAAATCTATCATCAGGTTTATCAACGAGATTCTTGTGTGTCAAGCAAATTTTCTGAAACTTTACTTATCATTTAATTTGTAAAGCAAAAACACCAGCGCTGAGGTTTGTTATTACAAAATGAAAGCGACAAACCATTTCTACGATCATGAGAAATATCTGCTGTAAGCAGAGTCGATTGTACGATTCCGACCACATCATGTGTTGACGAATCACAAGGCCTAGGACCAGGACTTAACGAAAACGTGCGATTATATAACACGGTTTGGGACATTGCTCTTATGAACTGCTTTATATCAGCTTTGGCAAAAATAAGCCCTGAAAAGGTCAACGAAATGGCCTTTATCCACAAGACTCCTTCCAACACGTTTTAAATCATACAATAGCTATTCAATGTTACCATAAAGATACATGCGCCATTGATGAAGCTGAAACTTCGAATGTAATCTTCGACAACACGAAATGTTTAACAGACGTACTGACAATAATGTGAGATAAGTTGTTCTCGAGTTGATACCCGATTAAAGACTGGCAGGTTTTCAGCGAGCGTCTATCAAATCGATTCATTTTGCTTCAAGCGGGATTGATAGGCTCGTGTTCATTGCGTTAATGCACCCCTTCCTCTTTACTCAAGCTCTCTATATTATCTATCTACGTAAACAGGCGTAGGTTTTTTTCTTTGTTCATTACGTAACTGCGATCTGTATGAGATTGCGGATCCGTTGAACGTTCTGTGGTCTTGCTTAAGGTTTTGGGCCGGAATAAGCCACATAAGCAGTTATACAGAACATACTTTCAGAAAGAGATAATGTGGACGTTTTTGGCATGGATGTAGGGACGCGGCACTCTTCTGTTGGAGATCATCATTTGTTACAGAACGCTGTTACAGAACATACTCAAAATACCTATATCAACCTTATGCTAGCACAACTAAAGAGGAAGTTGCCAGTTCTACCACAGCTGTAGATCATGATGCCAATACTACCTCTATTGTAGAGGGTGCAACCAAACTACCACAACTGTAGAGGACGCTGCAATACTACCACTATTGTAGAGGACGCTGTCAGAACCACCACTATTGTAGAGGGTGCGACCAAACTATCACAACTGTAGAGGACGCTGTCAGAACTACCACTATTGTTGAGGGCGCGACCAAACAACCACAACTGTAGAGGACGCTGTCAGAACTACCACTATTGTAGAGGGTGCGACCAAACTACCACAACTGTAGAAGGCGCTGTCAATACTACCACTATTGTAGAGGATGCTGTCAATACTAGCACAACTGTAGAGGGAGCAACCAAACTACCACAACTGTAGAGCACGCTGTCAATACTACCACTATTGTTGAGGGTGCAACCAAACTACCACAACTGTTGAGGACGCTGTCAATACTACCTCTATTGTAAAGGGTGCAACCAAACTACCACAACTGTAGAGGACGCTGCAATACTATCGCTATTGTAGAGGGTGCAACCAAACTACAACTGTAGAGGTAGCTGTCAATACTACCACTATTGTTGAGGGTGATGTTACAAATACTACTACATCTTCAAGGGGTGCAGTCAATATTACCACCACTGAACGTGATGCTACAGTTAAAGCATGTCTATTTCAGAGGCGAAATAGAATATCAAACACTGGTTGCCATTGTCTCCGGCCATCTCGTGCTACCTCATCGTGCTGTCATCGAAGAGCGTCTCGCTATATGAAACCTCATCTCTCGCAGTCTCCATACACAAACATACACTCGATACCAGCAACATCGTACGTAAATAAAACACAGCAGCGAACGCTCGTTTCTAAACCTTTTAGAATACAACACTATCCCTGCTTTGAAATACAACCAAGCACATTTACCCTTGCAGTCAGAAAAATGTAGCATCGGATTTTCATTGTAATATTTATAGAAATCGTGATATGTCAAATTGGAGAAGCAATGCAAATACATTGCAAATCAAGCTACAACCGTTGCGTAACTATTCAGCGGAAAGCCAAGTTAGATAAATTGCTTCAACATGTCAACATATTCTTATTCGAATTACTACTTATCAATCCAGCTGCGAAATGAGTTTGGACTTCTTTATGCATTTCTGTTCATATTTCCATAGCTAGCGACCAGAAAGTTGTGAGGTCATTTAACGTAAATGATAACAAATTAGTTTCCGCTGCTTGTCTGCCGGAGTGAAATCGATTGAGCTACCTTGTTGTGTGGTTTCAAATCTGAAGATGAATCTGATACGTTTTAGCAATCACTGTCGGTTTAAACGTCTGGGGCAACAGAAGACAAATAAGCCTTGCTTCCCTGGATACGATTCAATGTTGTCTCAGACAAATCCTACTTACGTAAAGGCTTATATGAAATTCTACTTGGAGTCATGTTATTGTATTATGTCAGAGCAACAACATGCTTTTTGGATATAAATTTATTGAAACGCCACCACATGAAGTATTCTTGCAGGATGACTTAACAAACTCAACAAGCTAAACGATAGATAGAACGGTTATAATTTGCGATTAACGGAACTGTCAAATACCACTTAATATTATGATAACATTTTCTTATATCCCTTGTGTATGTTCAAGCGGGAGTATGTTTAATAATGTGTAATATAAGTGCTACATCAACGTTGGTTGGGTAATTTGAATTGATCCTTGCCCACAACGTCTAAACTAAATACGTCCCGTATTACCTCTAGAAACCAAATCTGTCGAGGTATAATTTACCTTGCTTTCACGAGACTCGGTCAACACTTTGAACAAATTGCAACGTGCTGGATCCATATACAAAGCCAAGATATTTTGGTGATTATTTTTAAAAATAATTATTTTGCACATTGGCTTTCAAATATATTTTCATTTTGTTCAAAACTCATTTCCTTGTCGTGTACTTTACTAACATTATTGCCACGTGTAATTCAATATTTATCTTTCATTAGCCATCGTTTCCCCCAAGAAATTGTTTCATCTTCTGTTCAAAACAAAATGTTCCATTGTTAGGTCATTAGAAAGTGTAACTCTGATGGGGCGAAGCGTACAGTTTTATTCAGCTGATTAATTATCAACCTTGGCTGCAAATGCCTGGACAATAATGCGCGGGGATAACTAAATACTCTGCTGTGTCTACAACCAGTGATATCCAATTATTGATCGATTGGTTAGACATCCAGAATCTCATCAGTTCGTCTTTTGCTATCAGACATATCAGCAATAGTCGGGACTAGCAACACTTTGAGGCTTGGATACTTTTCACCATACTGTCTGTCGAGACCTCCCATGATGGACTGTGTTAATAAATAAAACAGATTTCCGCCAAGAGATTATTTTCTTCGAATACTTTAGACTTTAAAAATAAGTTCTGTTGTTTATATCAATTGGAGTGTCCTCCGCACATGTGTCTTCATATTGTCATCCGAAGAACACTTGCCCGATTCGTTGTGACCCTATGGTTATTCAACAACTACATACCTTTGTTGACTGAGACGGTCTGAGAGTTGACATGAATGTTAACTTCCTCATTTTCCAATGCGCTGTTTCGGTACTGATGCGTGTACCTCTATCAAGCAAGTGACATGTCATCGATCCCAATTGCGTGGATCGATGCTCATGATGTCAATCACTGGATTGCCTGGTCCAGATTCTATTATTTACATACCGCCGTCATATAGCTGGAATATTGTTGAGTGCGGCGTTAAACAAAAAAACAAACCAAACCAAACTCTCCCAGTCAGCTCACTCGCAATGTCAATCCAATCAATGTTTTCATTGCAGCTTAACTGGTTTCTCTCGCGTTAATCCTAAAGGCTTCCCCATTATAGCGTTGTCTGTGTATATTTCTTGTCTTCAAGTATACCTATAGCTGAAGAAACCAATACCGTTAACATTAAGTGTTATTGGACTACAGGTGTCCTTGGAGGTATGCACACTTGGCTATTTGGGGACGGATCCAGTTGAGTGAGTGAGTGAGTTTAGTTTTAGTCCGCTTTAAACAATTTTCCAACAATATCACGGCGGGGGTCACCAGAAATGGGCTTCAAACATTGTACCCATGTCGGGATTCGAACCCGGGTCTTCGGCGTGACGAGCGAACGCTTTAACCACAAGGCTACCCGACCGCCCCCATCTCATACTGAAGACGCACAGCCATACAATGTTGTACCAGTTGAAGGAACCTCCGTAAATACTTCGAGTTATCCGAGGTTCGAAATAACCGAAAATTATGAATAAAGCAGGAATGCGCAAGGACTAAGCTTTCACTTCGAGACAATCATACGTTCGACATATCAAAGTTCGACACAACGGTGTTTGAGTGTACTCTGTTTCTAAATTTAGATTTGTAAGTGTGCTGTTCGCTGGTGATTTATTTCAACGTTTCTGAATGTTAACTTAACAGGTATATTAAGTTTGGACACTTAATAACATTTGAATACACGTAGGTGTTTGTTAAAACCTCTAATGTAATACTCAACCATAATGACAGGTCGTAAAATATATATACTCAGAAACAAACCTTGCTTAACGATGTAGAATCGTTATTGGTCGATGCATAGGGTTTCTCCTCGTCTTATCAATTATATCTTGTGTGTGTATATGATATATATCATACTAGGGGAGATAATCGCTGTAGAAGCAAGTCCGATTTGCAATGGTAAATCCATTCGTCACCACTCGCCCCTTTGCGTAACCTGCAAGAAGACCCGTCCCCTATCGATGAATGTTATGTGCGAAAATACGACAAACAAATCAGAATGCGTGTATGATTTCAAGTTCTTCGTCAAAAAATCCCTCAGAAATATGTTTGCATCTAAAAATGTACCTAAGACACAATTATATGTGTTCAATCATACTGTATAATTCCGATGTGCTTTAAATTGCATCTGAAATATATCTAATATATTGAGAAATATATGAGAACCACTGAGCAACGATTTGACAATTGTTTTAGGTAAGCCCATTTGCGCTAAGACGGAACCCGGTCGCAAAAATGTCCATGAGAGGGGCATGAATGATCGCTATTCGGCTTGTCCCGGAAGAACACGAGTTGGTCACGAATGTGGTAAATCAAGACATCTACAGCGAAATCACGAGTAACCTCGCGATCCTTTACTCGTATTGTGAAACTCCAGCTTAACGTCACAATGCCCCTTTTCCATATCCTTAGGACAGTCGGGGGTTGCAACAAACCTTTTTGGAATGAGGGTCGTATCTGAGGTACCAGACTGAATCCCTTGAAATAGGTCAAAATACCAGTTTCTAGTATGCAGTCACAGAGGTGATACCCTTAGGGTCTCACAAATGTACTTGGAACTTGGGTAAACGTTCTGCGCACACACCGGCCAGCTTAAATGTATGCGCGTGGACTTTTTCCCACTCTTTTTTCCCTTTTTCTTCCCCTGGCCTATATTTGAAATTACTGCCCAGGATCTGCTCTTTCCACAGACACCCTACTGTTAGGAGTTTCGATGTTGGTCTTGAAGTATATGATGTTACTGACAGACATCATCACTGAAAAAATATGATTATTTTGTTAGAACTTCAAATGGCTGTAAAATCATTAATTTGGTGGTTTTGATCTATTATAGTTATGCATGACTGCACATTTCCAATAGCTTTCCGTATATCTATAACACATGGTATGGTTTCCAAAAGGGGTCACATGACCAGCCCCAAATGCATAATGGTCGGAACGTTTGAACCTGGCATGGACGTGAAGAGGATATTCCAAACGAATACCAAGCAGACTTGATAAGTTTATACTATTTGTCGTGATCTGTTTATCCAACAATCAGCTCTCCGTGTTTTTGAAGCTCATGCGCTTTGTCTGTTCTGCCTAGACACCGCAATCCGCAATCTACCTCACTTCGTCAGCATTATGCGTAAGGGGCTTGTCTGCTGTCGCAACTGAGTTTTCTTCAGTTTATAAGTTCGACATGATCCACCCTCTGTCTTACCTCGATGGCTGGGTCAGTGAGTGGATAGTTTTACGCCGCTGTAAACTGTATTTCAGTAATTTCACGGCGCCGTGTGAAGTACGTGCGGGCAAATCTGGGATTCGAACTTAGGAACATGGTATCCTGACACAGTTAAGGGAATCAACACTGCTCCGAAAGAGTGTGTGTCATATATATATATATATTAGAAAAGAGGGGCAAGGGAGAGGGAGCGTAGAAAGGAAGAGAGAGTGCAAGATAGATGGGAGGGGAGAGAGACAGAGAGATGGCAGAGAGGAAGAGAGAGTGCAAAATAGATTGGAGGGGAGAGAGAAAGAGAGATGGGTGAGAGAGGAAGAGACAGCGCAAGATAGATGGGAGGGGAGAGAGACAGAGAGATGGGTGAGAGAGGAAGAGACAGCGCAAGATAGATGGGAGGGGAGAGAGACAGAGAGATGGGTGAGAGAGGAAGAGAGTGCGCAAGATAGATGGGAGGGGAGAGAGACAGAGAGATGGGTGAGAGAGGAAGAGAGTGCGCAAGATAGATGGGAGGGGAGAGAGACAGAGAGATGGGTGAGAGAGGAAGAGAGTGCGCAAGATAGATGGGAGGGGAGAGAGACAGAGAGATAGGTGAGAGAGGAAGAGAGTGCGCAAGATAGATGGGAGGGGAGAGAGACAGAGAGATGGGTGAGAGAGGAAGAGACAGCGCAAGATAGATGGGAGGGGAGAGAGACAGAGAGATGGGTGAGAGAGGAAGAGAGTGCGCAAGATAGATGGGAGGGGAGAGAGACAGAGAGATAGGTGAGAGAGGAAGAGAGTGCGCAAGATAGATGGGAGGGGAGAGAGGCAGAGAGATGGGTGAGAGAGGAAGAGAGTGCGCAAGATAGATGGGAGGGGAGAGAGACAGAGAGATGGGTGAGAGAGGAAGAGAGTGCGCAAGATAGATGGGAGGGGAGAGAGACAGAGAGATGGGTGAGAGAGGAAGAGAGTGCGCAAGATAGATAGGAGGGGAGAGAGAAAGAGAGATGGGTGAGAGAGGAAGAGAGTGCGCAAGATAGATGGGAGGGGAGAGAGACAGAGAGATGGGTGAGAGAGGAAGAGAGTGCGCAAGATAGATGGGAGGGGAGAGAGACAGAGAGATAGGTGAGAGAGGAAGAGAGTGCGCAATATAGATGGGAGGGGAGAGAGACAGAGAGATGGGTGAGAGAGGAAGAGAGTGCGCAAGATAGATGGGAGGGGAGAGAGACAGATGGGAGAGAGGGGAAAAGAGAGTGCAAGATAGAGGGAGTGGGAGTGACGATAGATGGAGGAATAGAGGGATAAAGAGAGAAAACTGGGAGGGGTGTACGGTACTTTTTCTAACGCGGGTAGACATAATCAGTAGGCATCGTGGATTCGTACGAACGATCATAAGATCGGAGCTCGGCGCCTCAGTTACGGGAGACTTGTCTGAGAGTTCGACCACCTTAGACCACTGGCACAACGTGCCCTAATTATAAATACTTTACAGATCACCATGAAAGAGTTTCTCTCATTGCAGACAGAATAGGTTTGCGGTCACTGTTTTCAAAACATACAGTATTTGTTTTACCAGCGGACAGTTATTTATTTTCAAAACCTGAGGCATTTTTTCAGTATTTTCTGGAACATACTATTTTTTCAAAATATCAAATGGGCGGATCCTTATACTTGTATATTGCACGACGCACATTCACATAAGTGTTGAAATTCCGTGATCGTTAACAAGCAAAGAGAATTCAAACACCACTATTTCATGATATAAAACATATAAATACATGTTGGCCCAAAGCAAAAAAATCCTCCATACCGAGGCTTCTTAATTCGACTAACACCTTTGTGACGTAACTTAGATTCTAACTTGATCAACCTTACGTTAGTCTGTAGGAGTATGACGTCAGAACGGAAACGTGACGTCGCATTTAAGCGTTGCTTTGACACGACGTTAAAGGAATGGACCGTTTTCATCTTGTACTCAGTTTTCAGCTCAATAAACAAAGAGACTGACATTTCAACATTTATGTTGTCATGTTTTTAAGTGAGGATTATTGTAAATGTGTTTTGACCTTTACATATTCTCCGCATGACTCCAAAGGACACAACATGGAGTTTTAATCCCAACCTAAACGTTCTCGCAATCGACAAATCAATGATTTGAAACAAAACGATATCGCCTGAGATGGCCAGTATTGAACAGTAAATCTGACTGATTGTTATGATCATTCCTGTATCTGGACCAAATATGGCCAGTCACCAAATCGCCATTCCGTATGCCTCATTCAATATATAACATGTGCCTCTTTGCAGGCCTGAGATGGACCGTCCACTCCATTACGAATGATGAACTCGAATGTTTTTATCAAGATGGCAAAACGTGACAAGGAGTTTTTCCATAGCAAAACCAATCGTTTTATCTCAATTAAAGATACACACATTGATCTCAAATGAAATTATGTTCTCTGATCTCTTGGCGTCTTCAAGCACACTTTGACCTTTCTATGTTTGTCTTTATATCCAACTCCGGACTTGGAATTAGTTATAGTTAGACATGTTTAACAGAGACCATGAAACCAGACACAACTGACACTGATGCGATTGATTGAGTAACACAAATTGATGCCAATCCAACTACTGTCTCTCCGCCGTAGAATCGTTCTTTACAACTTATCGTGATGACAAAATTCCTCAGGATATTAACAGTGTTACATTTTCAAACTTTGTAGAAGCGTACATTGATACATACCAAAGTTGCGACAATTATAATTACCAAGAGTGGAACACGCATTCCCCGACTGTGGCTGTTGAATAGGCTGTAAACCTCGGTAAATATTCCAGGATGCAATAAATGGAAGCAAACGTTTTCAAGGACAGGGGTGGTGTGGTAGCTTCCGGGAGTTCACTGACAAAACAATATGTTAACTTGTTGAACTTCATCACAAAAAGCATTTATGTGAAATTTGGGGATTTACATTAAGGCACGAATTGGGCATCTCCGTGGGCAACATTAGTGCTCCCCTTGATGATTTGTTTCATCGTGTATAATGAATAGGAATTTCTGCATGAACTGGCAAACTGAAACAGGGAATCCTCAGGGAGTTTCAAGTTTATCAATGATCTGATATCGTTCAATAATAGCCAAATAGCCAATTCCCTCCATTGATTTATCTACTAGAAAACAACAGTGAACCAGTTGCGCAAACCACGTACCTTACTAAAAAGAAACGTCTACAACGTAGTTTACCAAAGAGAAGCGTCAACAATGTACCTTACTATTAGTAAGTAGAAGCGTCCACAACGTCCCCTACTAAGACGTCGAGCCAAACACTTACCGAACTCCCACCCCGTCAGTTACAAAGTTGCATAGCGTCCATAACGTACCTTACAAGGTATAAGCGTCCTCAACGTACCTAATTACGTTGTAGCTACCGCAAAGTACCTTACTATGTAGTAGTGTTTAGTGCAGTACTATTGTATCACACCACGCTGCAATACATTAAAATAAATCAATAAACAAGAATGCATCCATGCAATGTCGACAGAAAGGCCTAGACGAACAACATGCAGGTTGTAATTAAAATAGTGAATGCACAAGGCAACACTTTAAAAATGCATCAAACACTCCATGAAGACACATTACAAATCAGTGACAAATCGGCGAAACAATTGTTAAAAACATCATTGAAGTGAAATAGAAATCAAAAAACGCTTCACAGGCTGTGCCTAAATTGAAAATCAAACCAGTTTCTTCCACATGACCAGAGAACATACAACCACCCTACCGCCCTAACCAGTATGGGAACTTGCAAAACTAAACGACTGAACACAGGGAGTGAAATCAGCCACCGATACCAACACAGATCGCCACCATTGGTGTCTTGCACATGATACAGCAAATTTCTGTTCGTCTGTGCCCTCGAACAAAACACACGCTGCTCAATACTAATTTCTATTTGACCATCTGTTCTGGACTCCAGGCCACGCGAAGGCCACCGGGGGACGGACCCTTACCAGTATGATGAATAACTGCCACACTCGACCCGACAAATGAAAAATGTAATATTCTTTGTAATTGATTAAACTGACAATGTAAATCTGTTGCACCGAAATGATTGATCAGCTTAAAGAGATACGGGTTTTTCACGCAATTTCTGCAGGAGATCTCATCAAAGTAAGTCTACAAAAAGTCAATTCGTTTCCCGATTTGAATTCAAAGAGAGGCATCAGTGACTGAACTAAACAAAATTCTTCATCTTTATGCTCGTTGAGGATTCGGAATTTGTCTCAAAGAATTATAGCGAGCTTTGAACGTAACTTGCTCTTGCAAAGCCGGATTTGTGTGGATGAAGAAGATTTGTTTCTAAATCAAACATAAAAGGGATAAAACAGCCTCGAAATCATTGTGCCAATATTTCGACACCGACTTTTGATGCGGCTGAAATGTTCGCGATCATCCATCAGTAATGTGTGACGTTAACATTCTGCATGATGAAATAGAAGCGACTCTGACTTCCGAATCTTAAACAGGAACTACACATGGAGTGAAAGGAAATATTTCTTATAGATATTTGTCATCTATGTTCAAGTTGTCCATGGCCAGTAACACCAATCCTCTTCAGTACAATTGGATCCAGTGGATACCTGTCTAACCATTAATCCAAAGTTTCCTATCTGTTCTGTAGTTTTATAAACCTCGCGAACGGCGTACTGGTATGAATCAGGATCGGGCAAAATAATGATGACAAGCATTCCTATAAAATGCACGCAGTTCTTAAAACCGCATTTTTTCTGAAGATCCATTCAAACACACTTAGTTAGCTCTTCCGAAGTTTTCTATAAATGTCTTCACATCGTCAACGAAAGCGTCAAATTGTGCTATATCTGGAGAAAACAACCTCTCCACAACAGTAGAGCGTTAACAGTTCTGAATTCATTTTTCGCTGTCACATGCCGAGTAATCTATGCAAGCCTTCATAGGAGCATTACAAGGGTTAGGGCAAAACGGTTGACGTCACTGTGACCTTCGGGGATTTTTTGAAGGCCACAGTCTTACTTAACACCCCCGTTGCGATTGAAAAGACTTCCTTTCGAACAGCAGTGTAGTCGCATGTCATTCAAACTTTGTAAATCAGTTATTTAATATTTTGAAATGTTATAAACAGCCAAATATAGGCATGCAAATTACTAAACGACATTGTATATCACTGCATATATCATAATAAAAACATATCCTAGTCGCAACAGCATGACCTAGCAGTTTAAACTACGCTGGAAATAATTGATATATTCTTGCACCAAGTATGAAAGTCAATATGTATCCCTATGGAAACAATTTGCATAAATATTGTAACATAAACTGTTACATGATCGGAGTATTCATGTTTGATGTACATTGTACAATAACGTGGCCATTTGTTACAATGTCTGGAAAGGGAATTGCGACCATACATATTTTCCACTGAATACATGGGAACAAGGAAGGAATCGCCTCAGTTATTCCAGTGTGACGTCGGTTCACGATCAAGCACATTCTATGTGTGTAGAAACAGTGAGAGTAAGATGGGTTTAACAAGTTGACAGTATTCCAGCTGATATTTAACCAATATATGTGCTGACAATGATACTAACAGAGCCATGTTGGTGCATAGTCTTCACGAGTAGCTTTGAGTCATACTAAGAAAGAGTGAGCGATTTGGGTGTAACGCCGCTTTTAACAGTATCCCAGTTGCATCACCGCGTGTTGGCTGAATGTGGAAGGAAAGCCTGAAGTGATGCAGGTCTCAGACGTTTACTTCTTTCGTGAAACGCATGGGTATGGTGCTGACAAACATAGAAACATTATCAGGGCGATCCGGGATTCGAATACATGTGAAAGTGACCGCCTCCGTGGTCTAGTGGTAGAGCGTCCGCCCGGAGAGCGGAAGGTCCAGGGTTCGATCCCCGGCCACGTCATACCAAAAGATGTTAAAAGATGGTACTTGTTGTGACCCTGTCTGGCACTCGGCATAAAGGGACTAAAACAAGGACTGGTCGGCTCGGAGTCAGTATACTGTGTCTGAGTAGGGTATTCATGTTAAGCTGCGGCATGGTATTTCAGTGAGCTAGCACTATAAATCGGCATCAGTCCGGACTAGTACAAGCAGCCACACACACACACACACACACACACACACACACACACACACACACGCACACACACACACACACACGTACATGCACGTCGCTATATAAGTGCAATAATCTTGGGCGCGACCTTAAACCCAATTTCTCCTCACATGTGAAAGTTTTCTGCAAGCTCAACGAACGCAACTCTGCACAGCGAATTGCGACGCCTTCGACGACTGGGCCCACCGTGCGCGCCCAAGTATGGACAAAGAAATTATGAACGAGCTGATTATAATGTGCAAGAGTAATGACATAATGAAATCTTGCCAGGTCATCATCCAGGATGCAGTTTTTGTAACTAAGAGGGTCTATGGGGGAGCCGAGTGGGTAAAGCGTTCGCTCGTTACGCGGAAAGCCCGACATTACCGCATAAAGGTGCAGTGTCTAGAGCCCATTTCTATGTCCCAAGGCCGTTATATTGCAGGAGTATTTCTAAGACAAACGGCGTAAAACCATATTCGTTTACACACTAAGTTCCCACGATCGACATTATGGTGCCTCAGCTCTAGATGGTAAGGTTTGTGGCCCGTTGAAATATACTTTCAACGTTTTAACCCTATTGATCATGATCCATTACTGTTCTTATTTTGCTTGGTTCATGTACATAACAGATGTGATATATGGCCACTGTTAGGTCACTGTCGTTGCAATAATACTCTTGCTCTAGCAGCTATAATACTACCCAAAAGAAGTTGATGACAACTCGGCTTCTTTTATATCACAATACTTAATTTTTCGTGCCTCAACTATAGTAATATGAATACATCGGGTGGTCGTTATCTTCTTGTGAGTAGCATATGATAGTGTTGAAATATAGTCCATACGAAGTGAAGTCACTTCACTGAATTGGTTGGTTGGTTGGTTGTTTTACGCAGCTCTCAGCAATATTCCAGGTATTGCTGAGTGGAAATTCACTTTCATTGTCATCACGGGAAGACATAAGGAAAATAGAAAAAAAACGTTTTGTTAATTATGGATGCTTCCCGCATATATTGAAACTATTATAGCCACATCTTGGCAAAAACATCGATAACGCAATATCCCCGACAATGATGCTTCAGTTTGACAAATACCAGATGCTTTGAAATATCGGACTTTGCAATCAAACTAGTGTCAATCCTTGGATTGGAGCATATTTTCTACCACCAAAGGAATTATTCTCTTTAAAAAAGGAGTTATTTATATGACATTGAGTTACCCGTAGTCAAGCAGAACGATGATACTTCACCAATGTGACAGTAACGATTCTATCAGAATAAGATTGCTGCATTGTCTTAAAGATAGTCATCGAGTCATACACAGACGTTGTGCGTGACCTACATACGGCACAATGAAAATCCCATTGGCATACGTCAGCAGTACAGCCTCTTGTTTAAACATGTCAAGTTATTCGAGTAAACACTGAGTAGGGCCTTTTTGTGGTACACTCATGCGGCTCGATGGTTGGATTTACAATGTAAGTGATGCAACAAATTAAGGACTTTCGGCTGAACGAGGTTTCAATTTGTACATTTACAAATGAATTGACAAAGGAGTACCATAAAGCGGGTAAATCAATGATGATGTTCTGGGTGAGATGTTATAATTCAGCGACTCGTCTTCCCATCACATATTATCAGCAAATATATGACAGGGGGTCAACACCACTAGTAATACCGTTTGATATATTAATAAACAAGTATTGGAACTGTGATAAATCTCGAATGTCACTCTGTATGAACTTGGATGTCTATTCCATACAATGGTCATCTGAATCCGTGTTTGGAAAGAACAACATTTCATTTTTGAATCTCAGTGAGACCTGGGATACACTGCCTCTTGTCAGCAGTTGCACGATTTCCATGAATTGTCAATACCGAAGTATATTTTATATATAGACCTCAGCCGAAATCACGAAAAGAAGATTAAAATCTTGATGGAGGAAATTGGTTTTGACAAGATGGATTTGAAGATTTATTGCTTCTGACTGTAAACAGCTACGCGTTTCGACCTCGAAATTCACTTTCCATGTTCCCAAAAAACTGCTTCAGGAGATCGACATTTTTTTATCAATAGATGCAACCTATCACCATATAATGAACACCTCCTTATAGTTTATATAGATTATGTGTGTTCACTGAGACACACATTTATGTATGATAAATGGTAAGGGTGGATATGATGTGACATGACCATGGCCATTTGTCTTTGAATCAGCTTCATACCAGCTGTCAACGTTTGGAACTCAATTCACCCTCAGAAAAAAACATCCGCACCAAAAAGGCAAGAAGTTCCGTAAACGCTAACCGAGACGTCACCAAGGAACGGCCACCACGCTGATTTACTGGAGTCTGTGATTGGGGCCATTAGAAATATCTATCCGTCAGGCGAGTTAACAACGCCCTAAATAACGATTGCCCGCTCAAAGTTATTCTCGCC
The DNA here is from genome assembly GCF_023055435.1 of Haliotis rufescens. Taxonomy (NCBI): domain Eukaryota; kingdom Metazoa; phylum Mollusca; class Gastropoda; order Lepetellida; family Haliotidae; genus Haliotis; species Haliotis rufescens. The sequence continues at coordinate 8,858,162 of NW_025963791.1, read as the reverse complement.
CCGTCGAGCTCTACAGAGCGCCAATCATGGGGACAGGGGATACAACGTTCACAACAGGAATCGATCGACGACGAGATACTCAAAGAGTAATTTGCACACCGCAGGATTGACGAGACCTTTATAACAATAAACATTCAAATGTTTTATTGAGGGATAACTTATCTCCATATAAATCCTTCCTGTTGCAATTTCTTTATCATTGTTCGGTTTAGTCTGTCTGATCGTTAAGCGAAAGCGTTCTGAATTTGGTCTGGGTGTTGCTCTGGCTTCATTTGAGGGGAAGGCGTCTTTATTTACTCTAACAGAGGTTCTGATCGTTGCCCGGACTGGTCCCTGTAATTGGCATCCGCATCAGTTAGTGGTCCACCTCGGCTGTGTTTACTGGACGTGGGCTGGCGATGGTAGCAAGGAAATTCCTACTCCGCAATCAAGGGAAGACATTTCGTCTGATTGTCTTACGTTCGTAAGTCTTAGCTTGACCTTTGGGATGATTTTTGTAAAAGTGAGTGTAGGGCCAACTGCTTAGTGTGCATTGATGCTACCTGGTAATCGTCGATGGTCTCATTCATATATGATTGAGATGTGTGTCTTTAGGATTTGAATAGCATGTGATTTCATTAGGCGTTGCTTTGACTACATTTCGAGGAGACTCTGACGTAGATAGGCGACAAGTGCGTGTCACACGAGTCTCCACACTTGCTGATACATAGAACTTCCGATTTGTTGCATTGAGTTTGAGACAAATATTGAAGGATGTAGTTGCAGCAGTAGTAGTAGTAGTAGTAGTAGTAGTAGTGTAAGTGGTGGTGGTAGTAGTAGTAGTAGTAGTAGCGGGTGAGTGAGTGAATGCAATTTTAAGCCACGTCGGCAATATTTCAGCCATAGCGTGACAGTAGTAGTTGTAGTAGTAGTAGTAGTAGTAGTAGTAGTTGCTGTTGTTGTTGTGACAGTAACAGTATAAGTAGTGGTAGTAGTAGAATAGTAGTGATAGTAATGGTGTTGTAGTTATAGTAGTGGTAGTAGCAGTAGTAGTGGTGGTGTTGGTACAGTGGTCGAAGTCTTCGCCAAACGCTGTGCCGAGCTGCAACCCTAAGCCGTGCTAAAATCAGCTGATAGTGGGATAGAATACCAGATCCGATTATGACCCTTGGTTTGCAACCACTTTACATGTTCTTAGGATTTCTTACCAAGCTTTACGAAAGCTAGCAAGCTTCAACGCCAGTTACACGGTTTCACAGAAACTTAACCGCCGAGCGAAAAGAGGTACACAACCATGTTTGACGTGGCTAAAATGAAACCAACAAGAAATGATTATTCTAATGTGATGTGTTTAACGTACAGTGTTTCGGCGGCTGTGTTCAAACTAGTAACGTTTTGATACGTTTGTAGTTTTGGGGCCAAATCCAATGTTCAAGGGATACTTAATATATATGATAATATTATAAAAAATATCCGCTATTTTATTTATCAAAGCAACCTGTGTAAAAAAATAAGAAAACTACGCGACAGCATGGGCGGATACAGCTTTTTTTGTAAAAAGGGGGGATGCACAATTAAGATCTATTTATTGTCTTTGGTGGTAATTTATACAGAAATATAGATTTTTTTCGAAATGCAAATTAACGCCCCCCACCCCTCTGTATCCGCCCATGGACAGTGTACATTTATTTACGCCAGTAAATGTCAATGCATATGTCCCCGGGGAGTTTCAGTTTTCGGTGTCTCAAAACTTTACAATGCGATTTACGCGGTAATTTGGAGTGAAGGAAACCTTCATCAAACGATACAACGTCCGAAGATCATCCACTTGTTCTCTGTGTTACCATCAATATCCTCTCTACATGAAACATGGATATAAAGAGACGAGGTGTCAAACCTCATCAAAAAAATTCAAATATAGGCAATAAGATTATGCTTTGGACAAAATTCTGAAATGTATTTTGCCAGTGTCTACTCTCATGGATTTAGCACGTGGGGTATGAAAGGTCATGTGACTAATTTCTCGAAGGCAATTGGTCGTTGGTAATTGAAAATCAATCGTAAATTCATTATCTGTTCTGTCGATCTTGCCAAACACTAGGGACAATTGATGACTCAATTAGCGCTGTCTGTTCCATCGGTAATTTTCCACACAAAAATAATCAAAAATACCCCCCACGTCACAGTAGGTCTGTTTCCCTTAAGAAAGCCGCCTATACACCTCAGAACAGAGACGACCAGCGAGGTCCCATAAATAATGTCACGTTAATTTACATGAATACATCTAAACGCATTGCTATATCAACAGGCGTCTCGCAAGCTCTTTGCAAAGTCTTTTGAACCCAGATGGAGCCTCAAGAACTTGTTCTGTCGTCGGAAATAGTAGGGCAAATTGGGTGCAAGATTACAACACACACCAGGGGAGTCCAATTGACGACCGTGTGGAAATACAAGCCACGGTGATCAATTGGTCCGGCAGCCATGTGTTCATATTTGTAAAAGCTTATATTGAAATAGTGAGACTTACAATGTACTGGAACCTTCTAACTGTGGTTCTACATTCTTACACCATAACCGATTTATGTTACATACTTGATTTTCCATATACGGCATATGATCTATTAGAAAATGGTATGTATATTTTTGAATATCTCTTTCTCTATTCAAAATAAGTACAGAATAAACCCATAATCTGGATGGTAGGATTCCCCGTTAAATCGTCCGGATTAATGATTGTTAGCCTGATAGCATTATCGAAGCAAGTGACTGGAGGACTTTTCGGTCTATCATTAGATGCTCCAAACGCAATATACACGATTTCAGGAACCATATTAACTCAACTGCTGAGCAAACAGAGGTTAACAACCATGTTTGATGGTGGCTAAAAACGAAACAAAACAAGAAATGTTTTTTCGATTGTGATGTATTTGATACGGGCATCAATATGTACATAGGGACCACCTTTAAGTTGCATATTTCATAGGCTGATAATAATAATTCGTGAATAAACTGGCGTAAAGACGCCGCGTGTTTAATGCCATGACGTTTCATTCTTATGTCGGTGGTAGGGCGAACGTTTGCAAATGTGGATAATGCATCCAAAATGAGTATTGGGCTTACAAACAAAGGATTATACTTAGTCTAGTATAAGTGTCTTAAGGTATTGTGCATAATGTGGTGACGGTGAGTTAGTGAGTGAGCAATATTCCAGCAAATTCTCGGTTCAAGATACCAGAAACGAGATCCACAATATCTCCATGCAGGGAATCGATCTCGATGTGACGAGCGAACGCTTTAATCGCGAAGCTACCCGCCTGACCAAAATATTGATGGATCAATGGTGAAGAAAATACTTTCTCATAAAGAAGCATTGCATTGCTGCCGCTGTTAGTGATTGGACACATGTGTCCATGTCATCACACCTAGCTGATAACATACTACAGTTGGAAAGTCACTTATTATGTAGTATTCACAAACATGACTGAATTACAAGAGGGATGACTTCACCCTTTTGATAGTCAACATTCCACAAGCTGCCCAAAGGTTGTTTGCTGAAGGTAAGAGCATTCAAGGTCTCAGTAAAGCTTTCAAAACGTTTTATCGTAGACATGTGAAGGATGCTTCCAAACTTTGACGCATCAGTGACTAAAATGTCCGATGCAATTCCCAATTTGTACCGTGTGTTCCCGTGTTTGTTCGTACAGTTGACTCTTTTAGAAGGGATTTCTGATGACTATGGAAAGTGTTTTGTCGCTTTTATTTATTCGAACATTCCTCCTGGTGATGGACAGCAGTGTTAATATATGTCTAGGTATGGATGTATGTAGCAGAAACCGTAGATTGTAACTTACATGCTTTACAGATGTTACGGGTGCTTCCAGTAGTGCTAATATCGCACTTGGGAAGGCATTTTCACGTGACGAACCATCTAAAATTACCATTATTATACTTAAAAACAATACTGTTGATTTCTCCGAGTCCGCTATGAATGTTACGTCAAGTAAATATCATTCGGGCATAATTATGCTTTTATTCCGAAACATCAACATTCATATTGTCAAGGCGAGATCTGCATAGATACAAATCTAACACAGTACTTTTCATTGGACCAACTCCACCTAACAAGGTCATGTGAAAATAATAATTATTTTCAGCAGTTTAGGAAACGTATCCGGTCTTGATAAAATCAAGATAAATGAAACGCCTTTCGTGTATTTGATGATGCATAGATATCACACGTTTATAATGGATGTGCACATTACGCCAATATGTCAGTCGCGCATCAATAACATCGTAACTGCATGTCCGACAGATGCATGATCACAATAACATTAATTTTCTTATTACTGAGTCATGTAACTGTAATTTACACTGGACGTCGTGATATGCAACAAAGATAATGTCCCTTGGGTGAATGTGTGAGTCACACATAACGCCACTTTGAACAGTATTACAGTCATATCACAACGTGTCAGCTTTGTGTGTGAGGAAACCGCGAATCGATACAAGTGATGCAAAGCTTGAGATATAATCAGAGCGTAAAGGGATTCGAACCAATGATCAGTGGTTCTGGTATGCCTAACGGACGCATCTCTGCACAGCGAATTGGGGTGCCTAACATGACTGTGCCAAATTGAATCCTGCCAACAAAGCACTGTAGCGGGCACCATGCAAGCCCTGTACTTCAAAACCACAAGCTCGATAATATCATAATGGAAGACTGTATGCACTGGCACCAAAAGCATCTCAAATATCAGCGTCAGTCAACAATCAACTTTGCATTGCCGCGAGGCAAAAGAAACATCTGCAGATATTATCAAGGGCGTCCTTCAGCGATATCGTCGCCATTATTCCAACAGCAATCGTATATCGTAAATATTGGGATGCAAAAAGTCGGTTTTCCATATTTATTCACACCTCAGCTTTTCTTATGAGTGATATATATTTTGCATAATTGTACAATGTACATAAAAGAGTTTGACAGGATGAAGCTGCAGAATTGCGGCAATAAAAGTACACAGATGCCAAAAAATGTCATATTTGAAGAAAGATATGAAATGTCGGGTGATTCAATTCTATGAATTTGACATAGATTTATTCATCTTGTATTCAGTGACAATACTTTGTGTAAGATTTATACACTGATGTGGAGGGTGTGGGGGCATGTGTGAGGTGTGTGTGTTCTTACGCTGTGTTCAGCTAATAATAATAGAATAATAATCAGACATACCAAAAGTATCAAACAAAACTTGTAAAACTTTTACAATAAAGGTTGATTTATCTACCTTTCTCGTGGTGGTTTATGTCCCAGCATAACACGATCTGTAACAAAATATACGAACGTTTAATCAAAGCTTGTGAGTTAATATCGTAGTTATATGGAAATTATATCATGGTAACCTGTGAATTACAGCGACAAAAAACACTTCCATAATCCTTAGAAATTCCGACTAAATAATAAGCATGTTTTTATGAATTACTGTCAAATGATGATACCAAGTGTTCACTAAAAGGTGAGAGCATTACCGTCATAAAAACACGCACGTCAAGTTTATTGTTCACCTTAAAAACACGGTTACCCATGGTGCAAGTCAAAATAGAGAATTGCATTTGACTGAATATTCAAGATGATGAAGCAGACAAATTAGTGGTCGATGAGCACGATGGTCACACATGGAAAAGTTGTTGAATTACACACACCCTTTGTGACTGCCCATTCCCCTTCAGGTTTTAATATTTGTCAAGTTCCCTCACAACACATCACTGCATATTTAGCTTCTCCGTGAGTACATGTCTGCGAAAAAAGGGGATACCTGATCAGTGATCTAAGATGTGAGCACGTTGGATTTAAAGCCACTTACAGTATTCCAGAGAGCGAGCACACGCTAGCACGGGTATGATGCCGACAAACCAAAGAACATTATTGAACAAAAAACAAGTGGGCCCTGGAACGACTTAGTCAAGTTGTAAGGTCTGAAACCCGCGCCCTCTAAGACCGAGCTAGTGGAAGTTTCGAAATGAGCATACTATTATTTGATGCAAGTTGGATTCTAAGTTGTTTTTTCAAGTTTTCAAAATAATTATGAAGACGATATTTACTTTCGGGGTTATTCATGTTCTTTCGAAATTAAAACCCCACATTGCTGGAACGTCACGAGACAAGATCATTCGAAGTACAATTATTCCAAAATACAAGTACGTAAGTGGTTGCTGGACGGGAGATTCTTTGATACATGCTTTGCATCAAAGTTTTCTTGTCCTTCTTAAAATGCAAATACGATTTAACCAAATATCGGAATCACGACCTGCGATCTATAAAATTCATTTTAATTTTAACAATTAAGGTTTTGATACTGAAGAACTACACGTACATGTATGTTGTTTTATAAGTATTGCGACGTTTTGAACAAGTGCAACAAAGAGCAATCATGGTCTCGTATTTAATGCTAAAATTTAATGATCCATCTTGTTTAACTTTAACAACATTAAAATCATAATGGTGCTCTCAAAGCATACACCAAAAGGGCCACAAGAAGAGAGGAACCTGTTGAACGTCTTCAAGAGTGGGTTAAGTCATTGCGTGATTTTGTCATTGATAGAGTGCACAAACTGAAATAGAGGAAACAGAATTAGAAAATCCCAATTCTGTCCCAGTCAGCTGTCATCCAGTCTGGCAACCCCACAAGAAACGTTTGTAGTTGTCCCACTGACAAGGCCTCAAATAGCATAACCAATGCATTGATTGTTTGATCAAAGAACTTGGTATAAGTGACATATCGCATAATGCCACATGTAAGGTCAGTATGTTAACTAAGGAAGAAATCTGCCCAAACCACCAATCAGTACAAACAACTTTTGGTTTGACTCTAAAACCTGAAGCTGTGTCCATTTCCATCATACAAAGAGTGATATATTGCTGGGTCAAGCAAATGAACCACCAAATATTTCTATATAATCACAGAAAGTATTTGAGACAAGTGGAATTAATAGCACAATGTCATGGTCTCAAAAACTCAAAGGATTTTCTAGACTTTTTACAATCTTAGGAAAGAACCACGTTCAGGTCTGTCAAAACATTTGATTTATCAACTTTTTACACTTGGGAGAAAACTTCATTCCTTGATCCATGAGGCTTTTGTGACAAAACGTGGTGATCATAGATACAGTTATGTATTTAGTGGTCAGGGCAATTTGTCATAGATTAAAGCAAATGACATCTGAAGTTTAATGAGTAAACTTTATGTGAAAGGTTGGACTTCCTCGTCGAAGACATCTATGTAAACTTTGGAGAAAGACATTTCGGCAACAAGTGGGCATCCCCATGGACACAAATTATGCTCCCCTTCTTGCTGATATGTTTCTGTTTGCATATGAATGCATCGGAATGGCAAAGTCAAAACAAGGTGATTTGGCCAAGAAGTTTAACGTAAGCTACAGGTATATCGATGATTTGATATAGTGCAATAACCATCAAACGGCCAATTCTCTTCCACTGATTTCCCCACCTGACCTAGAAATAAAGAAGACCAGTGCGACTGCCTCGTCTGTTTCATATTTAGATCTATGCATAAAGATTCAGAGTGACAAAACAGTCTCCGCATGACTATATGACAAGAGGGATGACTTCAACTTTCCAAAAGTCAACTTTCCCTTCATGTCTAGCAATATTCCTGCAGCTTAAAAGACGTGATGTGACTTTTGCTGAGAAGTTGTTTAATCAAGGTTACACCGTCCAAGGCCTCGATAAAGCTGTTAATAAGATATATGGTACATGTCGACATGTGGAGAACATTTCCAAATTTGACTTAAAGGACGTGATGTGTCTTTTGCTGAGAAGTTGTTTGATCAAGGTTACACCGTCCAAGGCCTCAGTAAAGCTGTCAATAAGATATATGGTACATGTCGACATGTAGAGAACATTCCCAAATTTGACTCATCCGTGACAAAAAATGTCCGATGCCTGATGCTGTTCCTTATTTTGACTTGAACCATATGTTCCCGTGTCTTTTTCAGGTGAACAATTGGACTTTGCATGTGTTTGTGATGGGGGTCACGGGTGGAGCAGGATACGCTCGACTTTTCGCGAACATCTGAACACATTATCATCACTCTTTGATTGTGAATCAGAAACACATGCTCGTGAAACACATAGTTGGAATCGTATAATCGACTCTGCTTTTGGCAGAGATTTTCAAATTAATATGGAACGGATGTTGTCGCTTGTATTCAAATGAACTAGGTACATCTATACCTTCACATGCACATGTCCCTGGACCTTTTCCGGGGTCTAGTGGATAGAGCATCTGCCTGATGACCGTAGGGTATGTGGTTGTTCCCTGACCGCGTTATACCAAAAGACGTTGAAAGATGGTAGTTGTTGATTCCTGCCTCGCGTTTCGCATGAAGGGGATATCAAGGACTGGTCGGCTATATACAGTCAATATACTGTGTCTGAGCGGTGTCCATGTTAAATTGCGGCATGGTATCTCAGTAGACTTGTATATATGATATAAGTGCAGAAATCTTGAACGTGATCTTAAACCCCATTCCACCCCACCTCACCTGAAAATTGCCAAATACGACAGACAGGCACCATGTATAGCAAAAATCTGGCGACGCTTGCGCTAACAAAAACCGTTTTCAACAAAAACATCTAAGGAGCACACAATACTAAACGAACAAATGGATAACAAAACAAAAATGTTAATTACCAGAATGGTAACACAGATAATATATCAATGCATCCGATCGTGACATGTTGGTTGGTTGGTTGGTTGGTTGGTTGTTTAACGCCGCACTCAGCAATATTCCAGCTATATGACGGCGGTCTGTAAATAATCGAGTCTGGACCAGACAATGCAGTGATTGATATCATGAACATTGATTAAAGCAATTGGGATCGATGACATGTATCAGCCAAGTCAGCGAGCCTGACCACCCGATCCCGTTAGTCGCCTTTTACGGCAAGCATGGGTTGCTGAAGACCTATTCTACCCCGGAATCTTCACGGGTCCCGTGACATGTTAATGTGAGTTACAGGCCTAATCAAACTGGAAGTCCTAGCAAGTTTGATTCATGTCGTTCTAATACCACATTGGTTGTATATTTTGTGACGTATATACACGTAAACGTAACAGTTAAATGTTCCCTCATTACAAAGAAACAATGTCTCAGCTTGAATCATGGATTCAACTTCAATGTCTAGTACCTGACACGACAACCTAAGAAGCTCTGTATCCCTTTAAAAGGTATTATCAAACCAACCGTGCGGTGTAGAATATCGCATCACAAGACAAAACCAATTTGAAAATATAATCATATATATGGATAATCTGACAGTATCCATAGGTACTGCCCGAAGGATGATACAATGGTGTGATACCATTGGCGTACAATAGAAGAGCGGAATGATCTTCCTGGTCACAAGGTCACATACCACAGCCAGCAACGTCATAAGTGTGGAGGCAACGGAAACTGACAATTCAGACAGGTTGCTTACAACGTGGCAGGGGGTCAAAGAACAGAGTCCTCTGGCTTATCCTCGCTACAAACATCCAACTTGTATGTTCTCAAAAAAAACTATTGTTTGAAATTTGGTTTCAAATGGCATTCAAATAAGGTCAGAGTTGCTGCGAACAAAACGTGCTTCGGGGCAGGATAGCGACAGGGGGACTACAAACGCTTCAAGGAGCTGTTCTGTTGTGACAGTCACGGCAGCTGATTGGTTGGCGATGTCACTGTGTGGAGACATGGGGGGGAAGGGGAGAACGTACAGATAACAGGACATAACAAGAGATGCAAGGAAATGATCTCAAGACGGTGGAAAATGAGTATTTGAGAAACGTTTACTGCTCCTCAAACTTTAATGTATTTAATCCTGAGAGAAACTTGTCAACTGATAACGCGGTACTTGTGAGATTGTGACGTTTGGAGTTGCTTTTCCCTTTTGAAAAAAAGTTTGAAACTTTCGTTTGCGAAATAGTGGCACAGCATGAAATGAAGTTCGTTGGAGAAAGATGCACATACGTATTTTGATTTATTCCGTTTACAATATTCTGTCCCAAAGATGTTTCAAGTCTGACAATAATGAATAAAAGAGACAAAAGCCTTTCCACTGTCTTATGAAATCTCTGTGGTACAAGCCAAAACAGGTAATTGCATCGGATATTATTTTTTGTCACTGATGGGCCACATTTGGAAATGTCCTCATGTTTACCATTAACACTTTTTTTTGCGAGTAAGTGTGTTCGATTTATGGCCGCTCTGAACATTATTAATACTCTGCAGAGTTTTATTGAAACGAATGCTGATACATCGAGATTATCACTGAATAAGGAATAAGCACGGAATAAGGAAATTGTGATTCCGCTGGCGTAATCGCTAAAGTGCTTCGCAATGTATATCTGTTTGTCTCGGTTGTAAAAAGCCCTCAGCTACACCCCTTTTAGCCACTGTTTTGGGGTATATTTGATAATTATTTTGATAATGATGGCACTTGTCCTAATCATTTTTCCAGGTCACGAACGTCAATTCTGACTCGATCGCCGATAAACAAGAGCGAGGCCATGCATTGTTTGCAAACACTTACACTAGAACCTACCTGACCGTTCATTATTGCAAATTGATCCGTAAATGACCCAAACGCTCACCGCTTGTATCCTTCAGCTTTATCCTGCCGAGAAGCATACCCATTATATTATGATAGCATATAGCTTGTTGTGTTGAAACGTTTCCGTTATTGCAACTGTTGAACAGCCGTTTATCATTTATGACTGTTCACTGGTGAAGATTAATTGGAGATACAGCATTCATCGCTAATATTTCCACACCACCAAACAAAACCAAATAGTTTCAATTTCGACGACAAAACATCATGACGCCTTTGGTAGGATAATGCATCGCGGCTATCAAGGAATAGTTTGAGGGGCAGACACGCGTTACCCACGTTTCATGCTTATTCACTTACCGAGACATCATGGCGGCAACAAGACGAAATTGTCGCCGTAGTGGTGATGTTACAAGTTGTGCACAACGCCGTTGTTCATAACAGAGAGGAATGTAAGTACCACACAGCGACACGGTTTTCACTTCATTATCATGATGAAGAATAAAAGCCAAGAAAGTTATTGCTGGTAAGAACGTAGGGTTTGATTCAGAAGTGTGATAAACATTTTCCTTTTCTTGTTACCCTGGAAACACATTCGTATTATGACACAGCGGAATACTATAGAATTATAAATCATACATATAACTAGTTTAACCCAGCTCATGATTTACTATCACGTTCATTGAATAAAGTAAATAAAATGAAACTTTATACATGTACCTTTTTATATATTTGAAAGCTGATTAATATCCTGTTCTCAACATATTTTCTTATTTCGTAATTTATAATTCATTCTTGTAAAGTTGAACATAAACAGTCCTGCATCCGTTATAATTGGTTTGCTCAAAACGCTAACTCCTGGCTTAAGCTGGGTCTCCTCATAAACACCGCGGAGAAGAAATTGAAAGCAATTTATTACAAAGGCTGTCTGGCTCACAGAATCAATACATAATGATATGGAATATCATTGTACTCTTCACTGACAAAGAGGGAAGCAAGCTTTGTTTCCGAAATGAAAAATAATGATATATATACTGATGGAAACGAATAAGGGAATAGTGAAACATATACAAAGGGAAATAAGCTTAACTGTCAGTACATCTGTAATAGTGCGCATACAAATTCAACATCTGTCTGAATCAACTGTTGAGATGTGTTTGTGGGCATTGTTTTCAACGAGTATTTGGTACACAAGGCTGGGAACCCATGATAGCATATCATTTTACTGTGTGTAAAACTAAGTGCTACCTTCCCATCGTTCATTCAAGGTGTATTTTAATTCGAGTGTCTTCCCAATGCATTAAAAGCCGTTATCAAATAAATACATTCAATAGAATAAAGATTGATCTGATGGAAGGTGCTAGGTGAAGTTAGTGTATATTTGAACAGTATATGTTATAGGTTATGTTAAAGGAGTACGGTGTTGACAAACTTTTTTTTATAATCAGAGGGTCTCTGGATTTCCACAATCATAGGTTTCTGGTACGTCTAAGGGATGCAACTCTACATAGCGAACTGCTTCGCCTTAGCGGACCTGGTCACCCGCATCCCACGTGCTGATTAAATATTGTTCTTGAAGGTATACCTTATTTTATACAACGTACTGATGTAATTCGATAAAAAAAAACTGAAGATCGAAACGTGTGACCATGTGTTGGGGTAGATTCGTTGCACTCACTCACACACCCTCCTCTCTCTCTCTCTCTCTCTCTCTCTCTCTCTCTCTCCCTCTCTCTCTCTGTCTCTCTCTCTCTCTCTCTCCAAAAGAACCCAGTGATCCCTATTCCCAAGATATACGTCAGTGTGTGGTGGTATTATGTCTGGAGCTTTTCCCCCGGACCATTGCATGCACTGTTACCCCTCATCGTCCTCTCGTTTCCTTTGATCGAAATGTCACAACACATTTATGTTCATTGTCATTGAGCATTGTAATTGTCGCTATCTTTAGACCCAGTAGCTCCCATGGGACAAGGCAAGGTCTTGACCCGCTTTTGTGTTCTTGCAAGAGCCAATTTACAGCATACTGCTCTCATCCTTTGATCTAAGTGTATCCCATCATCTGTAATTACAGGGCCCTAAGGATACCAAGTGGGAAAAGTTTGTACACTATTCTGTCCGGGCCCTTCCTCAGAGGACTCGATCGACATCGATTGATGTAACCATGCTACTTGATTGTGATTTCAACATTAACCAGCACTTTCCAATGATACCCACTTAACACTAGGAATAGCCATGCGTTGGTTAGATGAGGGAGGGTGGCGCTGATATTTAAGGGTCACCGTCCTGCAGTTCAGTACGGAACTTCAATCAAACAAGTGTCTTTGAAGACATGCCTATTGTACCTTTGAGTATTTCTGAATGTCATTTTTTTGGCTGATGGTTGACCATTTGGTGCTGTTTGTCATGGGCGATGAAGTCACGTGTGAATATTTTCACTGTCTTTTCGATACATTAAACACGTATGATAACCTGGGATAGTTTGTGTGTGAGGGAGGTAGAGTGGGTTAAGTTTTCTGACTCAAATTCAGAGTTTACAAGGGTACAATATGCGAAGGACATTCTTGTTCTCTTGCTGGAATAGTGTTTAAATTGAACAGGCTTGGCCATACACAAGATCAAACCGAATATTACAATGATGCTTTTGATGAAAGTGTTAGACTGATGTAATTACATGAGTAAAGTTGCTTCTGACGCCACTTTGAACAGTTTTTTGCAGTGACACATCAGCTGAATATCAGCTTGTCAGTTTGACTGACTAAGTATGGTTTTACGCCGCTTTTAGCAATATTCCAGCAATATCACGGCGGGGGACACCAGAAATGGGCTTCACACATTGTACCCATGTCGGGAATCGAACCCGGGTCTTCGGCGTGACGAGCGAACGCTTTAACCACTGGGCTACCCGACCGCCCCCTTGTCAGTTTGAAGGCTTTATCCAGTTTGGTCAAACCCAACCAAACGCAGTGTGAATATGTAATCAAATAGTTCTAACATGTATAAAAACTACCAATAAACGAAACGGAATCTGCACGTGGCCATATCTTTTACATACAGCCACTCAGGTACATGTGTCCGATTTCGTCAAAATCGAGCAGATCGTGTTGTGATCTCACGTTTTGATGATGCCAAATAAAAATAAATATTCCTTTTGGATATGTCGAAAGCACGATGAAAGGTCACATTATCGAAGTAAAATGCCAAGTCATCCCTTGAAGAAGATCAAACGGTTTGTCTATGTCTCATGTCTCATATTGTTCACATAAAGCAAGGTGCATAGGCCTGTAGGTGACTACACACTTGTGATTCGGAAAGAGATTGAAAGAGGATATGAAGTTTGACTGACGTCCCTTGTTTTCGTTGCGAAGCTGAGGTTTGAAGTCAACAAGTGGCTGGAGACACATTCATCCTCGGTTAAAGAAAGCAGGTAGCTGTCTATTATGTACAAAAAAACAAATATAAAGCGGCAATGCCAGAGAACAACCAGTCTCGATTATCCGACGAAACAGGCTCAAAAGGCAAAAGGGGAAAATATAATAATGGCTCATTCAGAAAATTCAGAGATGAGGGGACCAGGCGTCCGCGAAAATGGTAAGCACTTACACAATTTGCACAAAAGAGTAAGTATCCGTTGCCTGACGCTCAGTCTACTACAAGATACCCTTTCGAGAACGTTTCGTTGTTTGTTTGCATGTTGTTTAACGTAGAAATATTCCAGTCATATGACGGCGGACTCTAATAAATATCTTGACCAGACATTCCAGTGGTTGATATTTTGAGCAACGATTCACGCCATTGGAGTCTTTTGACACGCTATCAACCAAGTCAGTGAATCCGACCAGCGGATTGATTAAGTCGCCTCGTAGGTCCAGCATAGTTTGCTGGGGACCAATTTTAACCAGGAATTCCCAGGGCTTCGAGCACAGAACAATCCTTTGCGGGGAAACTCGTCGATTTGTGCCTTTATCATGTAAAACAAATTAGACATCAGTGTTGAAAATAGCTCATACACAATATGGCTATTTTGCCACTTTTAGCATCAATGAGGTCATGAACTAGTGGTACTGAAATAGACGTTGATCCCTGATGGTTTATCTGTGTCATTAGGATTGTGCTGTTGAATTAACCATTGAAATTGGTGCAGATCTGTGTGAACAGTAGGAGGCAGATAAACAAACTATTAACATTTAACAGTTGTATTAAGCCAGAACACCGATATATTATAATAATTACAAAATGCACAGTATCATATTCTAGAATGTCAAACGCCGTACCTTACTTTATCACATCCGTCGAGAACTAATATAGACATAATATCAAGTTGACAAATACATGACATATTCGAACTGTAACTAATTAACTGTCCTGAAATTATGGTCCCCATGCCATTAAACACTCTTCAGCTGATATATAAAGCTGAAACACCATTATTTCGAATATTCAGAATTCAAGAAATATGTTCACGTAAAAGACAAACACATACAATTTGACGATTATCGCGTGTAACTGTCGTGACAAAGCTCAGACACACCGATCCTGCTAGCTGGAGTCATTGAACATCTTCTCTAATGGCGGATGCTGAAGCACAATCCGGACAGTTGTAAGATGTATTGTGTCGAGATTAGAGCCTACTTGTGATAACTCTCCCCCTGACAACCCCTGCTTTGAATCAATAAATGATTCCTCGAGTCAACGGACCCCAAGTTGGCATCCCACGTTTTCAGCATAGATCGAGGCACAAGCTTTCAACGTCAACCGTTTCTTCTCAATTTTCGATTTTCGATACAATCGCCCATTCCAAATTCTGAACTTTTTTATTTGCTGAATTTTTTTGGCTCAAGTAGCCTATCTCGCAACACGAGTACATTTTGAAGGGTTTATTTGTGATCAATAAGGGAAACCCTCTCAATAAATGTCACTTTTCAGTATTGCTTTCTCATAAAGTGTTCATTAAAAACATTAGTGATCCATTCTGAAACGGAAGGTTCATGGTTGGAGAGGGTATACCCGGCTTAAAGGACACAATAAATGTATTCGTCACAGTGTTTATGTTACTAGGAGAGGATGAGAAGGAAGTATCGAGAGAAAATCACATGATCTATATTGATTTAAACGTGTGCAGGATTTTTGTATTTGCGGATCCCGGTTCATGAAACAATTCACGAAAATAGGTGACGGGATGCCCAGACATCTGATTTACATAAACGTCGATAGTTGAGCACTCTGATGCACAAATACATTGGGCGGAAATTGGGTTTAGTTGACATAGTCTTTGCATAAAATGTATTCGTACTGAGATGACGCCATTATTGGCTTTGAGCATGCTGTGTGTTTGCGTAACGTCATTTTGGGGGACAGCAATGAACGCCAGTGGAACATTTAGAAAGTCAAGACCTCAAGTAATCACATTACCAAAGAAAATATCATCTGCTCTGTTTCCGTCTACGAAATAATTTTCAAACAGGTTCAAAATAGTGAAGAATATATTGCTGGTTGCGGGTTGCAGAAAGTATCGTCCAATATTGTCAAGTCAGGAAAATGTTTTGCCATTTTGTTGATAACACCTAAATCTACAGTTTTCAGCAATTAGTATAAAAAAGTGGAGATAGAAAAACATGAAATTTGAAGGTGAGACCACAAAATCTTAACGATCGGGGCAACCATAAATGTATCACGTTAACCCGAGAGAAGATAAAGTCAGATCCGATAATTTGCAGTTTTGCTGTGTTTTGCTGTGTTCCACGGCACGTTGGTTGGTTTATTGTTTTACGCCGCACTCAGCAATATTCCAGCTATATGATGGCGGTCTGTAAATAATCGAGTCTGGACCAGACAATCCAGATTGATATAATGAGCATCGATCCACGCAATTGGGATCGATGACATACATCAAACATGTAAGCGAGCTTGACCACCCGATCCCGTTAGTCGCCTTTTACAACAAGCATAGTCACTTTTTACGGCAAGCATGGGTTGCTGAAGACCTATTCTACCCCGAATCTTCACGGGTCCCACGTCATGTGGGAGTGTGAGTGGCCCAGTAGTCCAACACGCAGCAATTCGCTATGGCGAATTTCGTCCCTTAGACGTGGCAGAAATCTATAACCATGGGTTCGAATCTCCCTGATTGTGTTTCTACGTTTCGTTACTTTGTGTGTTCGTTTGTGGTTTGGTCTGAGTGTTAGTTGGATTAATTGGTGTATTTGATTACTTGTGTGGTGTATGGATACATGTCACCTTCAGAGCTACGTCTTGCTCCTTCCTCAGGTGAATGCACTGTATGAATATTTCGTGGATAGCAACTTCTTTTATTATCTGCTGACTTAAGAAACGAGTATGCTTTTAAGCCGCTTTTAGAAATATTCATCTTCTGTCACACCGAAGAAAATCAACAATGATCTTCACACATTTGAGGAATCGTACCGGGATCTTCGGCGCGACGAGCTAACGCTGTAACCACTATGCGATCCTACTTCCTGGACATACAAGACACAGTGGAAACAAAAGTGCTTGCACGACCTTTAGCAACAACTACAGTCATAACTCGGCACCAAGGATTCCCACACGCGTGGAATCGAACTCCGAGCTCTTTGTCTCCAAACAAACAAACCGATAGACCATCAATCGCCTTTCAAAGAAAACAGAAATATCGACACAGTGTGGTACTAAATGAGAAAATTAATTCGGCCTTTTCATTCTGTTTGAGGTTTGGATCCAGAAAAAAAATGTCTTACCATAAACGTTAGAATTCAAGTTTCAATTACTTTTCGCGTTGTAATTGTTCGTCTAATCGCATGGAAGAAGGCTACTTTCAATTCCTTCTTTATCAAGCAAATGCCAAGTTGAGATTCCATCTGCCGGCGCTCTTGACACCATCTTAACCCCTTCACCAACCATCCATAAACACAGGATAAATGCTGCGTTCGCAGTAGGAAATATCAAAACAAAAACGAAGACAATTGTGTGATAAACTCGCTCGGATCAACACTGTAAATATTGATCTGGTTTGCATTCCCAATGTGCGTGTTTGTTTAGTCAAACTCTTCCGCCATGATGCCGTCGGTTAACAATACACTTTGTTTTAGAGAAACATACATTAGTCGAGTGGGTGACCGAGGAAAGTTCAGGGCACCGAAAGATAGACGGCTGAGAAATGGCTTGATAAATATGTCTGTCTGAAGCTGACTGTTGCATCGATATTGCGAAATATGACAGTCGTTTCGCTCGTTCTTGCAGGCTATAAAACTGTGATAGATTAATCCCCTTCTCCTCAGAGAAGGATTTGTTTTATCACACTCCTAGTACGTAGGGCGTTTTATTTATGATGCTGGTGAAATATTAATCTTTCTTATTACTCATATTTTGTGAGCTTGTGTTGATATACTGATATGTATCTATTTTTTCATATTGTAGATTTGTATGATTTGTACCACTCTTAGTTTAACCGATTTAATCTATAACTCTTCTCGGAGCAATTAACATTTACACATCTTGTAAACCAACCCAGGTTTCCATCTTTGATCGGCAGTATGTATCACAATGAATATTATATATGTTATGGGTTTTGTAAGTTATAAAGCGCTCAACGCTTCTCATACATAAAATTGTATCTTTTTTCATCTTGTCTTCAAAATGTTCATTTGAATGGGCGAGTGAGATGTGTTTTCCGTCGCTTTGAGCTGTATTTCAATTATATATCTCAGCTTAATGTGATTGGAAAGCCCACATACGGGTAACAGAAGTTTACCAAATTGATAAGCATAGATATGGTGCTCACAATCCGGGTGAATCTGGAATCGGAAGCAACGATTATGTTGGATCCTGCCACGACAAAGAGACGCAACTTAGACAAAATAGCTGCACCGTTATGCGAACAAATTGGGAACCATTTATCATGAAACCAGATTGATTGATTGATTGATTATTAAACGCCTCACTCAGCAATATTCCAGCTATTTTACGGCGGTCTGTAGATAATCGACTCTGGATCAGACAATTCAGTGATTAGCGACATGAACATCGATCTACTCAATTGGGATACGTAAAGACCTATTCTAACGCATGCAACTCATTAACCTGGTACCTGGGACTCAATTAGTAGACCCTACACCCGCCGATACCCGGGAGACAGGAATCTGATAACAACCCACCCTCGTCAACACTAGCAGTCCGCTCCACGTCATTCAGCAGTGGTCTAAGATATGCAGTAATCAAGGTCACAGTCTGACTGACAGCCAGTAACTTAAGCACATACAGAGGCGAACAATCTTAAGATTTTTGTAAAATTTGGGAATATGAGAATATTAATATTCTCACCTCGCTTCAGACTGACTCCTCTCCAACACTGTGCCTGGCGGACAAGTTGCTATGAAAGCAAACCCTTTCATCTCGGGACATGTGACCACTGTACATTAATATACAAGGCTGTTTCCTATTTCGTTGCTGCTGGCGTTCTATGTTCTCTATGTGATGAAACTCTGTGACGAATGAGTTGTATATGTGTGATTACATTACAGATACAGGGCATTGTGTATACATCCAAAACGTCAAGGCGAGAGAAAGATCCTTCTCGGTTATCTGCCAAAATTGATTTCATTTGGCGTTCAAAGCACATTAGTGATGAAAATTTATTTGAACGGATCACTGAAAATCAGTGATGACACCAGGTGCTTGCGAAATGTGCAATTGTAAACCCTTTTACTGCTCAGTTGCATTTTAAAACGTGAATGTTGGCACGTATTACGTAGAGTGTGTGAGGGTGGGAGTTGGGTTTAACGTCGGTTTGAGCAGTATTCCAGTTGTATCACAGAGTATCAGCTCAATGTGGGAGGAAAGCCCGAAGTGATACAGGTCTCGGGTGTTTACCACTTTGGTTAAACCCACGAGGACGCGTACATTGCTGACAACCTCAGAATCATAATCGTATCGAACCGGGATTCGAACCGTATTAAATAGATCAAGCTTTTGTCGTCTGCAAATAGATATTGCGGATGTTTAATTATTGTGAGTTGTTTTAAGTGAATGCAATTTATTTCAATACGGCCATTTGAACATTACAAAATCAAAATGGTTTGTTTATTACGATGTTTAAAAGAAATTAGTCCTTATCAATCAAACATTTTAAGGCAGTCGGCACGGTCTATACATATAGAGACACGAACATAAATATTTCGCTTGGAAAATTGTTTTAACAAAGCCTGATTATTTTCTAAATTACATTTCATTAGTTTAACCGTTTATGTAACCATATATTTCTGTATCATCAACGTTGAAAAGAACAAGCTTCATCACCATATACCATTGTGAACCTTGTCGTGCTCCATTCCGGCGTATTTAATGTCGTCCATGTGGAGACCAACTTAACTATACACAAAGAAAAAAGTTAAGCACCCCCTGTATGTTTTACAATAACTGGTTGCACGAGAATTGGCATTGAAACCCTGATAACATAACCTCGGAAAAATGATTGTGGTCTGCAAGAAGACACCTCTGATAATACGAAAACATAAAAAGTTTATCTCTTTTTGAAATTTTAATCATGAATCTAACCAAAAACTCAGGGGCACTGTATTTGTGCAAAATGCAATAGCGACAATAAGTATGGAGTTGCAGAGTCAGGAACACGATTCCTCATCATGATTGATAATGAAAAAACTCGTGATTTGTGCCACGATTTCACAATCATGACAACATTGAGGTTTCCTTTGATGGTGGCAAGATCAAGCTTACAATCGCGTGACAGGCAACCCCAAACCATTACCGAAGCTCAATCATACGGGGTCGTAGACATTATGTTCTTGGGTGTGGAGGCCATATTTTGTATGCCTTCAAACCCTCAATTGGCCATCTGTGACATGGAGCAGGAATCAGCTCGCATTGGACCAATGGACTCTTCGCCAGGTCCTCACATTCCAAGCTTTCCGGACCAAACACGGCAAGGACGCTTGATTACCCTTCTGGACTTCATTCCTACCGATTTCAGCAGATTCCTCACTGTTCTGGTTGACATCTGTCTATTGGGTAGCCATTGGCGCTTCAAAACAGGAGAGGTTGCAAATGGTTGACGACGTACAAGCCGAAGCAGGGCCATGTCATCACGCCCTGGCGAGGTCTTCCTGACCGTGGGAGATCCTGTACAGTACCAGTCTGCTGATTACGGCATAATGACACCCTAGATGACGTCCTATGCGTTTGTAGGCCATTCCTGTCGAATGCATACCAAATAATACGCCATCTTGCCGCCTCTGATAACCTCCTTCGTGCCGTATTCACTGATAATGCTTCAAAAATGGAAGACAGTGACGTTAAATATCCACGATTGCGTTGCACAGATACTGCATTTTAAAAATTGCATGGGTGGCATGCTTCATGTGCATGTCACAGATGCCATTGTACTCTACTATCATTTCGACGGAACACTATTATTGACATATTCCTCGCGAAATTTGCAGTTGTTGCGAATTATTTCCAGGGCTGCTTACCTTATTTCTATATACTGGAAAACTGGATTGCAAACGTTATCAAAATGTTACTAAGCCGAAAACAGTGGCCGAAACATTGCAAGCTTAAGGTCCAAAGCACAATTATGATATCCGTATCAAACACACCACCGTCGAATAAACATTTCTTGTTTGTTATAATTTTAGTCACCAGAAAGCACGAGTGAATACTTCCATTAGCCTGACATTTTTGGCTTGCTGTCCTGTGAGAGTCTTGTCCTTCTGAGACATACATGTATACGCACTGTGGGAAGGAAGTTGTTGGGTGGTTGATGGATGCACAGTATCATTTACTACTGCCGTTCCGAGTCCAAACTTTACTATACATACAAAAACGTGGAATGTGTTGGGATTCCAGTTCAGAATATCTACGACCATTTTCACTTTGATGAATTGGGATTCTATGTTTCTCATCTGTACAGCATACAACTATTTTGTGGGAATGCTTAATCAGAATAGGTCCCGAGTACTTCATTCTTCGCATTAGCGTACACACCGCAACGGGAGTTATTTGAATATTTACGCTGTAGACTGGGATATCAGATGAAGTCCCTTGTCAAAGATGATTGTATGGGATTGTACTTTGACGTAACCATGATTTTGATCATGCTGGAAACCAGAATCGTTGAAAATTGCTGACTGCAGCATAAAAGACGCGAGTACAAAGATGAGTATTACGATAGGATATGAATCCGGCATTCGTAAATTTGAAAGGTACAATTATCAACATGGAACCACACCACTGACCTTTTTGAAAGCCCCACACAAGCAATCACAATTCGTGTGTTCAGCATGCTATGATTGTTTATAAAAATATGTATTTGTGTGATATCATGTGCTGGAATGGTCAACCACTCCCTTAACAACAAAACTGTTTGTCTGGAGTGTGTTAAGCAATACAATAACTTGAATCAGACACATAAAGTCGTGCATTTTGATAAACAACCAAATTATCTTAGCCAGGGCCGCTCTAGACAAGTTGATATTTCAAAAACACTCCCCAATGCAGAGTCCCTTTAGTCTCCTATCCTTCAAGTGTAACCTCTGACATATCTACAACATCATTATATGCCTTCTGTGTGTCCTGACACTTATTACGATGGCCATGCTATTTCCCATTAGTGTAAGTAAACCTAACATCCTCGACGTGTCCACTGCCTGCGTGGGATTCACTAGTCTATCTGGCAGACCCGCTAGGTTATGTCCATCATTTATGTTTCAAAATTGACAAAACATGATTGCTTAACTTCGCTTTAATATCAACTCTACTGGGAATACACCTCCTCAAAAGAACACGAGGGAAACTATTAAGCAGATCTTCGTGAAGAAGTGAAAACTGAGTGTTGCATATGTAGACCTCGTCTGAACACATAACAATGTGGCCATTCAAGAATGGTAGTGTGTTTATGTTGTGTAGCTGAAGTATCATTACAGCCCTTTTGCTAAAAATGTATTCCCTCATGGTTTTATAATACATATTTCTTGCAATTCAAATTATATGCAGAAGTTGACTGTGCAGTAGGAAACAGCCAATTATTAAATCTTTACTTATGAGCAGCTGAATATCTGCACTAGAACACAGCAGACGTAATTCAAAATTAACATATCGTGTTTAGTTTTCAACAAACTCATGATCAGTACAAGCGCTATCGGTCTTTGGGTTTTCTGGTTCTTCCTCGGTTGTCTGGTTTATTTACAGACCGCTGACGTATGACAGGAGTACTGCTGTGCGGCTTCAAGCAACAAACACATGCCTACTTTCTTTTGCACATTGTGTGAGTGGTGGGTGCTACCGGTAGGGAAGGACAAGATGGCCCTTTTCGCGAACACGTGGTGTCAACGCTGGTTTTCTTTGATCCATTCATATTATTTTCACCGCTATTTTTCCTTCATGGCCAGTGGAATGGAATGTTTATTTTGTTTGTTTGTTTGTTTGTTTGTTTGTTGTTAATCGCCGCACTCAGCAATGTTCGTGCCATATGATGTCGGCCTGTACATAATCGAGTCTGGACCAGACAATCCAGTGATTGACATCATGAGCATCGATCCACGCATTTAGGATACGATGACATGCATCAACATGCATCAACCAAGTCACCGAGCATGACCACACGATCCCGTTAGTCGCCTCATACGACAAGCATATTCGCCCTTTACGGCAAGCATGGGTTGCTGAAGACCTGTTCTATCCCGGATTTTTTATGAAATATCTGATGTTCATGTTTTGTCATTTTATTAAATGTCTGGTTTTCATTTTTGTGTCAATTAATGTAGCGCCACGTGTCCATTTTGTGTCATTTTATTGGATGTCTGGTGTTCATTTCGGTTCATTTTATGAAATGGTTGCTGTTTATTTCGTGTATTTTTATGAAATGTCTAGTGTTCATTTTTTGTCAATGTATGAAATGTCTAGCGTTCATTTTGTGTCATTTTATTAAATGTCTAGTGTTCATTTTATGCCATCTCATGAAACGCCTGGTGTTCATTTTGTGTCTTTTTATGAAATGTCTAGTGTTCATTTTGTGTTATTACCTGAAATGCCTGTTGTGCAATTTATGTTATTACCTGAAATTTCTGTTAATCATTTTTTGTCATCTATGTAATGTCTGGTGTTCATTTTTGTGCTATTTTATTTAACGCAGGTGTTCATTTTGTGTCATATTATGAAATGTTTGGTGTTCATTTTGTATCATTTAATTCAATGTCTGTTGTTCATTTAGTGTCATTTTATGAAAAGTCTGGTGTTCATTTTTTGTGTCATTTCATGAAATGTCTTGTGTTCATTTTTTGTCATTTTATTAAATGCCTGGTGTTTATTTTGTATCATATCATGAAATGCCTGGAGATCATTTTGTGTCGTTTTATGAAATGTCTGACGTTCATTTTGTGTCATTACATGAAATGTCTGGTTTCATATTGTGTCATTTTATTAAATGTCTGGTGTTCTATTAAAAGTGGAGTCACAGTTCAAACCAAAGTAATATTCTACCAAATCTTATTAAAGAGTTAATTGAAATTTATCGTATCCTATTAAAGTTGGCAAAGGAAGTGTCTACAGAATATCAATATTTTACACATATGTCAGGTTGTCATGCTATGACTCACTGTATCTGAAAGCATCCACTGTTAAGTGAGAGGATAATGTTTTACATTTGACAAGACAGCGTATCTGTAAAATTACCCATACGTTTCTTCCGTCAGAAACTAAGGTCTTCCAATTTTCATTATCTGATGCCTGAATCATCAAGGGATCTTTCCTTAAGGAAACGGAAATGTTGATTCGCAGACTATGACCCGGTGACCTTCACTGGTAGACTGAAACTTTAATAACAACCTCACGTCCAAAACAACATACAATTCCACGTTGATCATTGTCAAGTTTTACAAGTGATATATTTCGAAATTTCTCTTTACCATCGACGGATTCCGCGACCAAGACCAGAGACTATTTACGTTAGCACTCCGTTTGACAGCTGTAGTCACCTATGGACCGCCAAGACCAGAGAACCTGACAACTGATCCTCTGTAGTGAATCCTCCCTGACAGTAGGGAGTCTAACAATACAAAGCAATTTAATAGACGCCTCAAGACTCTACCACAGTTTCCACATAGACATACGTCCTGCTACAAATCAACATTTATGGTTAGAAAATGATGAGTGGGCATTGTATGGCGTCTCGATGTTCCCTTCTATCGTATCGTTTGTACTATTGTGACATTGTTCACTTCTTCAATGAAATTTACTATGAGAAATGCTGGCGTGATGGTCTAAGATGTCAGATCAGGTCTGCTACACAGTCATCTGTTACAATGGCCTCCATTGTCCGGAGTTTCTTCACTTATGCCTCAATGACATAAATCGTACTCTTACTCAGACAACTTGTCCCACGATTCGTATAAACAATTCAGCTGATAAATACAATTCTGGAATGGAATTACTCTTATACTTATATTTTAAAGTGACATATTCTTAGGGGGCAAAAGAAACGTGTTTTTTTTGTAATTTCAGGTTTTTTAGAATGCATAACACAAATATTCTTTCTTGAAGGTTTAATGTGTAATGGTGTTTACTTGACTGAACGATGACACATTATGCTTTCTACAGATAATAATGCTTGAAGAATTGTAATTTAAGCAAAGAAAAAGAAAACTTCTGCCAAGTAATGTCTTGCTCCTTTCAAACAAGTTATGGCGACCTGATTATTTTCAATGACCAGCACAGTTGTTGATCGTGTTGTTTAAAAGAGAAATACAATGTGTTGCATGGCCGTCCTTTTGACACAAATAAAGATGCATCACGCTTGCCTGATTAGCGGTTTGTTCTGTGTACAGTTGTTAGATTGATCAATCCAGGAAATAAAAGTGTAAGTCATGTTCGTCAAACTCAGTACCGATAATTACCAAAAATTCAATCTGAAAAAAAAAGATCATAAACCTAGGTACTTTGAACTTCCTGCGTCAGTGGACATTTCAATTTCTTCAAGCAAATTTAGGCTTGCGCCGAGCACAGTCACAAATTGGCCGAGTGATTGTTTCGGGGATGTTCCGAGGGGCCAGACTATTTATGTGAATGGACTTAGAATCGATGGGCTTTAAGATACCCCTAGATAAGTTCATAGCTAAGGCTATTTGACAATAGATATACTTTTATGTATCTACCTGACAAGCGTCGTAGAGCAGTTAGTCTGTACCATATCTGTAGAGTCTGGGCTTAGGGGACTGTTTGAAGTGATAGTGCTGAAGCCCAGAGGTTAATGGCACATAGAGGTTGCCTTTCCAGAAGAACCTAGTTCAAAGAATTACGAGAATTGTGTGTGCTTGTAGTTGTACTAATTATTCATTCGTAATGTTTGTACTGATCGAGGGGTACGTTATTGCGTTATATCATCTGATCGTCAGCACTGTCTCACTGTTGATTTGAGCTTTTATATCATCAGTTTGTAAGCAAAATACCAGTCTTACACTTAGTTTCTATAAACGAGTTTCATGATGTTAGAGAATTATGCATGTGTTGTTGTGGACTGAGAGAAGATGATAAGTTCATAGCTAAGGCTATTTGACAATAGATATACTTTTATGCATCTACCTGACAAGCGTCGGAGAGCAGTTAGTCTGTACCATATCTGTAGAGTCTGGGCTTAGGGGACTGTTTGAAGTGATAGTGCTGAAGCCCAGAGGTTAATGGCACATAGAGGTTGCCTTTCCAGAAGAACCTAGTTCAAAGAATTACGAGAATTGTGTGTGCTTGTAGTTGTACTAATTATTCATTCGTAATGTTTGTACTGATCGAGGGGTACGTTATTGCGTTATATCATCTGATCGTCAGCACTGTCTCACTGTTGATTTGAGCTTTTATATCATCAGTTTGTAAGCAAAATACCAGTCTCACACTTAGTTTCTATAAACGAGTTAAATGATGTTAGAGAATTATGCATGTGTTGATGTGGACTGAGAGAAGATGATAAGTTCATAGCTAAGGCTATTTGACAATAGATATACTTTTATGTATCTACCTGACAAGCGTCGTAGAGCAGTTAGTCTGTACCATATCTGTAGAGTCTGGGCTTAGGGGACTGTTTGAAGTGATAGTGCTGAAGCCCAGAGGTTAATGGCACATAGAGGTTGCCTTTCCAGAAGAACCTAGTTCAAAGAATCACGAGAATTGTGTGTGCTTGTAATTGTGCTAATTATTCATTCGTAAATAAATGTTTGTACTGATCGAGGGGTACGTTATTACGTTATATCATCTGATCGTCAGCACTGTCTCACTGTTGATTTGAGCTTTTATATCATCAGTTTGTAAGCAAAATACCAGTCTTACACTTAGTTTCTATAAACGAGTTACATGATGTTAGTATTATGCATGTGTTGATGTTGACTGAGAGAAGATGATAGTGTCCATATGACGTCAACAATGATAAGTCATCATCTAGCGTTACTTCATTACATTTTATGCAACAATGGTCTTATAACATACTACTACTTCCGAATATGATCTCGGCCATGTTGAATATAGAGAATCTCAACCCGAGTGTCTTTTGATGTCAAATATATCAACACGAGTTGATAAAAGTGGGAAAATTCCGAGGCTTGCCGAGGATCTTTTCCACTTTTATCAACGAGTGTTGATATATTTGATATCAAAAGACACGAGGGTGAGATTTTATTTATCATCCAACATCATTCTTCTAACTTTTTCAGTTTGTAGACAGTAATAAGCAGTGTCTTAAGTGTAAAAAGGACTGCTAACAGCTTCAATAGCAGAGCCTAAGTGATGTCATTTGATTGTGACGTCATGGTAACCAATGACGTCTCAATGGTTTGCAAAGCATTGTGATGCAATTTCATTGCAGCGATACCTACATAGTAGATATCGCTTGATCTCACCCAAGCGATATCTCCTGTGGGAGCCAGATTTGGATGATAAAGAATGTATCACGATCCCACACAAAAAAACGATTCCATGTCCAACATGATTCGATGTGCAGAGTTGCGTCCCTTTGGTGTGCCAGAATCCTATTATCGTGGGTTTGAGTCGCCCTGATTACGTCAGCATCAAAATGGTAAACGCATTTTAGACCTGCATCAGGACAGCACCATCCCAACCCCAACCCACACGCACGCACGCACGCACGCACGCACGCACGCACACACACACACACACACACACTCAAACAACCTTCACATGAAACATTCGGATGAGACGTCGTGACATAAATGAAATATTGTTCCAAACAGCTTTAAACGAAGTTCACTCACTCACTCACTCTACACGAAATTTATGATCGAAGGACAACGTGTATAATCATCTATGGTTGAAATATTGCCGAGCCTGTATCAATTCTGCAATATATACTAACTACGATAAAACATCCGTCTTCAAAGCAATGTAATGATCTACCAAAAAATAAAATGAATTATGACGCAATTACTTTATTCCTTGACGGAAAGTAGAAGTGAAGACAAAAACAAAATTTCCTTTTGACAAGTACATTTACTGTACGGAAAAGACACTACATCATTTCCAAGAACAAAACGTAAAAAATGTGCGAGCACGGAGTTGAACCCTTGAATAACGA
This sequence comes from Haliotis rufescens, assembly GCF_023055435.1. Taxonomy (NCBI): domain Eukaryota; kingdom Metazoa; phylum Mollusca; class Gastropoda; order Lepetellida; family Haliotidae; genus Haliotis; species Haliotis rufescens. Next base: position 8,830,002 of record NW_025963791.1, on the reverse strand, counting down.
CGGTTGTGATATGGCCATAATTCATCTACCAATACCTTTTGAACGGTGAATAAATCTCGATGTTGAAAAAGAATTAAGCAATTCGTTCCACATCCCCTGGAACCAACCATAGACATAAGGACTTGAAAATCAGACGCCGGTTTTCATGCTGTCGTCGAAAAGAAGCGACATGGACGAAATAATGTAATACTCGGTCTTGGATTATGACATCAATTAATCAACTTTAATGATTAAGTTGTCTACCCCCTGAGATTGAAATATTTTTTAGGAATTAACATCAGTTAGTATCCACCTCCTATCGTCAGTTCAACCCTTGATTCGATAAAAGTGTTCTGTTTTAAATCGTTTAGTCAAAAGAACTTGATTTTAATAAATGAATCCTTAAATGACGGAGATGGCCATGAAAATTTTAAATTTGTCTCAAGGATTCCGTTTAGTCTTATCGTGATTTCCGACGGACTTTCCGCGTTTGTTTGATGAATGAGACAAATGATATCACTGTCTGCAGTACCGTCTTAAGTAAGCGTCTTTATGCTATTGAAATACCCTTCGCATGCAAATATTGTATCAAACTATTTGGAATGCGCTTACGATCCACAATAACTTCAAGGGCTTAAAGTATGGGTTCTGCATAACTCAAATTCGATCTATTATCGCTCAAACATATCGATTTCAAATTTCCTTGATAGAAAGTACGCGAATGGTTTTATTCCATCGCTATTTATCCTCACTTTCATTACCCACAATGTTCCTTAATCTATATTTTAATTATGTATATAAACACTACACGAGAAAGCGTGATCCATCGGCGTTACATTAAGGATATTGTTTACGGGAAATAGGACATGCTATGTCAGAATTTATTGCACCTTGCCCAAAATAAATGTATTGGCAAATTAAACGAGTGTTTTCCAGCTGTGAATTCCACGGTCAGTATTATTAGCTCTCCTAACTCCATCTGTAACGAGCGTTCTGTGTGGCCAACTGAACCCTCCAATTTGTTCAGCGATCTGTCTGAGGCTGTCATTAAGATTTCCCCAAGCATGTGCAATGTGATCAAGCCGTGGAAAATTCAATAACCGTCTGTAGCCGTTTGGATAGGCCATCGGCATTGCTTAGATCTTGCAACGCTATATTTTACTCTGTATACCACATCAAACTACTGGTAATCACGACATAGCTTGACCACAGTCTTTCTGACCACAAATCCGTCTTCGTTTGTCTGATGGTCAAGCCAGGACGGCGTCAACAACGATCCACCAAGCACGTCTTCTCCACCCAAGGGACCACGCCATCATACCAGAGCGGTGCCAGTTCCGTGCCTATCAGGAAGGTGTTGATTGCTGGATTTGGGACAATACCGTGGCAGCAGATTCTGTTTGTCGTGCCTGCCTCGCGTTAAGCTGCATGTGAGTGTGATGATGAGCGTGAAACAGGGTCTATTTGTTCAAATCTCAAAGACCGGTCTTCACTAACAGCCTGTCGATAGTCTGACAGTTAGCATAGATATCACCATCTATCGAACGTCGATAAGGGCTATCTGTGATAAGTTCGCCGACACGGTGAAGGATATCGACTGTCAATATGCAACAGCCTGACAGCTGACGAAGAACCAGTTTTGCGTGAACCTTATCCTGAGATAACTATGCATTTCAAGTCACACTAATTCTTGTTATTTATTCAAAAACATTCATTCATTCTTTTAAAAGGGAATAAAACATACTATAAGATGTGTCTTTTTATCAGTTTTCTATTTCTATCTGTATCGAAACCCTTTTAATCCGGACGATATCTTTCCACGGAATATCGTTCGGTATAACAAATGTCCTGTTTAACGTGTGTCATTCTATAAATACTGACGTTCATAACAGTAATGCCGGAAAGAGGGTTTTCGGATTAAAGGGACAAGACTAACAACTATTTCCCTGTATAGCGAATCTCCTTGTGTTGACTTGTACAGTGACCATTCGGAAAGAAAGCCTTAAGGCGTCCAGATTAAGGGGGTTCAGACAAGCGGAGTCTTTCCCAACAACACGGAATATCAGGAGTCGAGACTAAAGGGTTTCACTGAAGTTATCATTCATATTTGTCTTGTTATATCAAACACTATTACACTTATCGTTCCACTCCAGACAACATCTCCTCAGTGTGAGCCCCGTTCCTAACGCTAGACCAGTAAATCCGCGTAACTATTTAATCTACGTATCGTGACCAGAGTCGCGAGTGACACTGACATAACAGTAACACATTAACTCGGCCGGCCGAAAAAAATCTCTCCTAACACCTCAATAGTAGCCGCAATATTACTTAATTGATTTTTGTACTCGGGAGGGCTTGGCTGCAACCCCTCTCATCTTATTATAATCTTGAAGCGGTAGCAAGCACGCCTTCATAAATGCATTTTTCATCCCAAAATACCGACCGGATCGGAAAAGGTTATGCAGAGGAATGCTAGAATTGCAAATCACATTGGAAAGATTTCTCCCACAAAATTGTTTTGACGTTTCATTGACCTCTGAGCCAACAAGCCTTTTTCCGCGGCACATGATGTTATTTTTGCACGTTTGTCTGATCCGAGAATCTTCAGGTCATTGCGGTTCCTCATGATGGTAGCAACCCATGAAAAGATACGTCTATCTATCTAATAGAGATAGGTATATCTACAGATTGAATACTTATTTCTTTATATCAGTCAAATCACAATCTAAATATTAGGTAACCAGAAATGTAGTCTAGGTATTGAGTAGGTAGTTATAAATAAATAAACAAAAAGGTACTATGACGAATGTCTCGAGTGACGTTGCACGTCGATAGATCCGTGAGTGACGTAGCTCGTTCGTAGATACGGGAGTGAAGGGCATTTAGTTACATAGGCGAGTGTGTTTGTGCTGAACGTTGCTTAACTCCGCACTCAGCAACATTCCAGCTCTATGACGGCGGTCTGTACATAATCGAGTCTGGACCAAACAATCCAGTGATTGACATCATGAGCATCGATCTACGCAATTGGGATACGATGATATGCATCGACCAGGTCAGCGAGCCTGACCACCCGATCCTGTTAGTCGCATCCTATGACAAACATAGTCGCCTCTTACGACGAGCATTGATTGCTGAAGACTATTCTTACTCTGATCTTACGTCGGTAACAGGGGTGTAGATTGGGGAGTGATGTTAGTAGTTTGGTGACTTGCTAGAACATGGATTCAGATATAAGTAATTGGTTATGGCGGTGGATACATTCAGATAAGGAGGCTGGTCGATACTTTACACACATGGCATCCTTATTGTCATGACCACCAGTAAAAATACCATTCCCGTAAGATATGGGTAGAATTGATTGATTTAAAATCTTATCCCGCTATTCCCATTATTTTAGTCATATCAGGTGAGAGAAATCCGATAACGCCATCGTAGATGCATACCAGGAGACGATTGTTCATATTTTGGGGAGAGACTGGGATTCGAACTAGCAACCAGCTGATCCTGGCAGTGAGCCTAAGCGTCATATCACCGGACACCCCCTTCCTACGATTCTGAAGAAGACCTTTCCCTAGTCAACGAAGTTATACGATTTGCTAGGATTCAGTTACAGAAATGTGCCACAGAGAAATACCATCAACAAAGTTAAGGAAATTATGTTTAGACTGAAATTAAATTCCAAATACATGTGTGTGTCAAAACACTCTCGCAGACAGTGTCTTGTTACAATCTAATTTACCTGTTGCTTCGCATTGTTGGTGTGTTAATCAGATTACATAAAAACATAATAGGAATTGCCTTTGGATCAAATATCACTTTTCGATTACAATTCAATACAATCATCATGTCAGGTAATTTTGTCTGCAACTAAAGAATAGACCCGTCAGTCAGACCGGAATATGAGTCTGGGTAAGAAAACCCAGCTTCTTTACATGAACCAACTTGAAACATGAAAGGAAATCTGAATGCGAAATTATTGACAATTCAAAGAGGGGATACAAAAAGACTGAGTTGTGAAGTACGTGTCAAAATAACGATTTGTCTGCCAGGCTAAAAAGGTTAAAATCCCCACAAAAGACGACCAATGTGAACAGTTAATTCTCTCCTTCACTGTCTCATCAATTGACGTCGAAGTGGTATCCACGTAAATTAAGAAGCAAATGCGCGACGTTTCTCTACCAGCCATAGCAGAGAAACAAGGCACTTTCAGCTCATCTCGCTTGTGTTGAGCGAACAGTACACAGTCCTTGTAACATTTAGATTGACAAGCCAGTTATTTCTGAAGAGATGTCTCCATGTGCATGTGAAGAAGTGGTGCAAAGACAAGCGAACGCTCAACCAAGCTGGGAGACCCTACGCCCAACGCCTTGTCCTCTTTGCCAATTCTTTAACGATCCCTGGCCTGACAGTGCTAATAGACCCGAGGGAACAAACTCCCTCAAATGCAAATTGTTGCTACTCGGAAGTGTAGCCACTAAATCTAGGCTCGTGATATCAAATCGGGGAAATTATAACTCATTTGTAAAATCGTGGTCGGAATATCGAGCAATATGGCCAATAACCACACTTGACGCTGCCGGTTGAGATTTTACGAAAAGGGGACGACACTGCGGCCTCAAACGGAGATACCATCAAGGAATCTGAGACGAAGTGATTGCTCCTGGAATCCTGATTTATTTAAATGATCAAATTTTAATAAATGAGTTTGAACCCAGATTCGTAAGGTTAAAAAGTTATATCAGTTTTATCCAGCAAATTACGCTTCGCGTAACGCGCATGACGTTGGGCGTAATCGTTATCTTGAAACGTAGTCGACGTACCATGAATAAACTATACCAACGAAATCCGTTTTCATATTTAACGTAGTTATCAAAATTACAGGTAGATAAATGCAATGGCTGTAATGTAGAACATAGCAAAACGTCTTTATTTCAGTCTGTTGTCAGGAGACGTGTTCTTCCGTCGTTGTTTTATCAGTCTTTCAATATAGTGAGTGAGTATTGTTTTACGCAGCTTTTAGCAATATGCCAGCAATATCACCGCGGGGGACACCAGAAATGGACTTCATACATTGTACCCATGTCGGGATTCGAATCCGGGTCTTCGGCGTGGCGAGTGAACGCTTTAACCACTAGGCTACCCGACCGCCACAGTCTTTCAATGCATGTGAATACAAAGATAGAGGTATTCAGCACAATAAATCACTCTAAGAAATGCGATCGACTCATAAATGGCTTCATACACGTAGAAGAAGCTTCTATTTTCAAGACATTAGGCTAGACTGTCACAACCTAATCCGCCTTATAATACTTATACTTAAGTATGAACTAATATCAGATTTGTTCAGACAAAAACTGTCTCAATCTACTGTATGGTCAATCCATGGTAAGGGAGATGGAGTAAGCACATCCATAGATTGCTACTACATTTAGCGTCCAAATGCCCCAAGACGATGCCCATTCGGAACTTTATTACTACAACGTGAAACTAAAAGGAGATACATGGATCCATGTGGTCATATTCCTTTTTCAATTAATGATCACTATTGGGTGACTGGTATTTAAAGAAATAGTAATATTTCCGCCGCGTCGCTGCTGCGGCGGTTAACTAATATGGTTGAAGAGAATACCATCATGGCTAAAGCTATGAACACCAGCCCTCTCTATCAAGAGTGCCATGTCACGTCAGCATCTTTAACCATGTCATTTAAGGACCCCGTTGGTATGCGTTAAACGTGTTAAAACTTTTTTTCCTTCTGAGTATTTTAAACTTTTTATACACGTCGGCCCCAGTATAATCGACCTGTTCCTGAGAAGACATTGTCGGTAGATGTGACTTCGCTTCTACTTGCTGCACAATGAACAGCAATCAACTAAATGCACACTTGAAAAAACATAATTCGGGGGAAAAAACACTTTTGTCGACACGTGCGCCCAAAATGAAACATTAACAGTTGTTACATCCGATTTCTGATAGGTGAGGAAATTGATAAACACTTTCTCAAATACATGTTCAGGTGCTTTTTTAGTTCGATGCTGATTCCATGTCATTCAAAGACTTCTCGATCCGTGCTAATATAAAAGAAACCATATTTTATTTTGACGAATTGACTTGGGAGTTTTTCCTTTCGCCTTCACTTCATATCGGCACATATTACCTCATTCTTTTTATTGCAAGAGCTGACTATTGCAGGGTTCATGGATCAAGTTGTCAGGCTTTTCTTATTGGTTATATATCCGACATTGTTGGACGTTGAACATCCTGTTATCCACTAGTTTGCTTTGCCCAGACTCGCTTATTAGCAAGCCGCTGTGATATAACCTGCAGGGCAAAAGTAAACAAAACAAAATATACACTTGAAAATTGGATTTGACCAAAACATTACAAACGTTATGAAAAGTTTCTAGGCTGAAAAGAGTCGCCGAAACACCTCAAGCAAAAGTTTAAAAACACAACGATGATACCAGTATCAAATACACCACCAACGAATAACCATGTCTTGTTTCATTTTTACCCACCTTCAAACTGGATGCATGTTGTAGGTAGAATATTGCTGACTGCAACGAAAGACAACAAACCCATCTTAAATAGGTCATTCGAACGATACTTGATTATTGTGTAATTGCCTTCCGAAATATTGCCCCCGTACAGTTGCCACCAGTAAACTACCTTTGCACATTTCACAATGAACAATATACCGCAACCATACTTATCCCCCAAAGGGCGTGCTTTATTGTCCATAATTAGAGTCACACGTGAAGCAAGTATATCTGTGTATTCAGGTAATCATTAACTACTGGATCCATCAAAATCCTAAAGCTTTACATTACTTAGTAAACTGACGGAGGACCTGAATCTTGCCAGGTCTGTAATTTTATTCCAACCGAGTGCTTTGTAAAGACAGTCACCGAGTCATACTAATATACTGATGACCTACAATAGCACGTGGGCTATATACGTCACCATGGAATTCTCTTTCTACACACATCAGAAGCACACTGTCAGCATCTTGATTAAACGTATCTCGCAAAACAACCATGAAACAACAGCAGATGTTAAGTCCTTATCAGCAACCAAGGTACGATTCCTGATTTTACTGAAACGCAGCCAAGATACTGTTTGAAGGTTTTAACAACATGGAATACCCTGTAATCAGATGGCGTGACACATGGATTCTCTTAATAAATAACATTTTATGTGATGTCCGAGACCTTTCACATGCCACCAGTGTTACAATGTACTCACTAGACAGTGCCAATGATGTGCATGATATCACCGTAATACCGATCTTTTGTATACATATCTATACTAACATAAATAAGTATTTGTCGTTTTACGTTGTTGTACAAACATCGTTCGATATATTGTCAACGATATGGGATTGCTGGAATTCCTGTAACTGGAGATATAATGTGTGTTGATTACATTCACAAAATCGCTCAGTTGGCGTTTTTGGGCATCTGTTACAGCAGCACAATGCCAATCACAGATGATGACTTGTGGAAAAGATGAAGTTAAAACGTAGCCCGCGCATTTCTGTTTATTTTTTTAGGACAAAAAGAAATTACGTTGCCACAGCGAAACAGTGATGAGACGCCACAGTGCTAAGCTGTCAATACAAATGACCATATTGGAAGACTGGCAAAGAAATATGCGGAACCTCATAATTGAGTGTTACTTGCACGCTGTGGGAATGATTTTTGTTTTTGCTGTCTTCAAATCAAGAAGCACAAAGGAGATCGAGTTCTGTTTAAATCCACCAATTGTACTCAACATTCCATTTTATTAATTTGTTACAAGAACGAAAGATAAATCAAATCTGCAAACTCGGACAAATTAAGACTTTGTTCAACACATTATAGGAAGAATGCATCCCAAGCATCCCATCCTCATCATACTATAAAGGGGATCGGTGCTGACTTGCGCTGTAATTTGTCCCGATTGCTCATGCACTAAGTCACATTTTTTCTTTGGCCAAGAATTGATTATTTACAGGCGGTGATGTCCCTGAAATATTGCTGTCTGTGGTTTAAACAATACCTACTCATTCATGTTGACTTTGTCCTTCGCTAACTTATGGGACTTGTCGTTACTACATGATCTGTTTGTTTTTATTCAGATGAACTAGTCTTTTTTTTAAATATATCGATGAAATGTTGAGCATTGTCTATGGTCATATGCATAAATTCTTTTCGAATTTGTCTATTGACACATCATTTTGGGAAAATATATGAAGAAATGCATTCAACAAAACCACACTTTTAGGCACATTGCAAACATCATGTATTTTTTCTAAATACCTCGTGTCATGGAAATGGTAGACCCTTTACAAGCATTTAAATCTCACCCATGCTTCCGACAGGCATTGAAAATGGAGGCTCTATATCTAATACGGAACAACAACCACGGGCAAATGTCAGTCAACACAGTACGTACTGGTCTTACCAATGGCTGATGTACACTGACATTCAGCAGCACAATGGTGAAAATGGACACAGTTATTCAATTTCTTTGTACACTTTGTTCGATAAGGGAAGAAAAAAAGTACCCGAAATTGGAATGTTGCCCACAGAAGGAATGTGCCTTTGATTTTACTGATAATGGTGTTAGAATACTGTATGATCGTCTGTCTTTTTGAAAGAACGACTTTCTGTAGAAAGTATCTGCTGTGTAAGATTACCTCTGAATACATATTGAGCGACTGTTTGCCAGAGTCAAAATAATGTTTTGAGATAGTTTGGGAGAGCCAAATGTCGTCAGATAAGTGCTCTCAAAGGATCATATGGGCAGATTGTTTGATTTACATAGGATCTAGAAAGGATCACACGACGTCCTTGTAGTTAACTACTTTGACGTGTCACTTCCTGTATTTCAGCAACTCTCAAACGAGGTTAGTGGGCAGCCATCTTGGAAGGCTCCTGTGAACAACCAATCCAAGGCGGTAAAGGGAATTATGGAAATACAAAATCTAATAAAGGCCACAGAGGGCTATGATTTACATTAATTCTCATAACCATGCTATTATTCAGTCGTTAGTCCTCCATAAATTGTGCATTAAATGGCCCGGGTTTGTCCCGTAGTTTCGGCATGTCGTGGATGTATGTGGCCTTAGGAACTCTCGCGTGGCTTTAGCTTTTATTCCCAACGCCAATGCCGTCTGGCGGCGAAATGTCAGCCTCGCAGGTTAAACATGCCATTGAGAAGGTCCTCCCGACAGTGCCTGAAGATGGCACCACGTGATTATCGCTCAGAGAAGGCAAAATATTAAATTATTCTGTATGACTTTTTCATCCCTCGCACTAACTGGTCATTTCAAGGCACAATGAAGCCAGGGAGTGCAATTACTCATTATAGAAGCGTGTCCTCTTGCCTGTCAGATCACTGGTGTAGTCGGAAGTCAGGTAATCACTTCTCTACCTCGCTACATAGCATTGTAAGCGTTAGCTGAGAGAGAAGTCATTAGTTATTGTATGAATGAGAAACAAAGGTTATGATAGCCAAATCACTATACAAAAGACGAACAAGCATCCCCATTGGAACATGACTATGAAGCATCGCCAGCGTCACAAAAATGTCAAGCAACACGCGAGGCGGTTAATGGTTAGTTATTGGTAGTTATAGAAAAGAAATTCCTATCAAGATGTTATAAAATAATGAAAGAGCACACTGAGTTGATTCCTTTTACTGAGATGTATATCTTTACATCATAATTTATTTGGGTATTATTCAAATCTGATCTTCATCAATATTTGTGCGTATGTTTGATGGTTTCATGGAAGCAGCAAATCCCTTTCCATGATCATTAGAAGTTGAAGAGTCCATTGTATAATTCCGACTATGTCATGTGTTCATGAATCACTATCAAATAGCGAAGGTAGCAGGTGTTCGCGAAAAGATGAGCGTGATCAGCTCTACCGGTGGGACCCGTTACAGACACATGCAGGGCAAGGCAATATATCATCCGTCTATCAGGTGTCCGAGATGTATAATGTACATGTAATGTTTTGAATGTAAAAAGAATGTTGAGTAATTGAATTGGGTATCTTTGAACAGTATATCAATCTTATTTCGCTTGATGTTGGAGGATGCACGACTTTTGGACGCTTTGAGTCGTATACCATAACATCATTTAAAGTTCTAACGACCTGCAAGACGGCACTACAATGGTTCGTATTATGTATATGTCTGGGAAGCAAATGATAAAAATAAGCCATGAAAATGAATCTAGTTTGACATCATTGCAGGACCAAGCAGCTGCAAATACGTAATTCATCTAATATTCAGACTCTTTTGCTCCTTCTCATTCATCTTGACATACACTGCCACAACCTCGTATATACAGCAGAGAGGATGGGACACACTGCTTGAGATGTAATAACCACCGGTATCACTGACCATATATTAGAAGCCAATGCCCTTACGGCGAGCGCCACATCAAGAATGGGACACCATTTCTGGTCTAGATCGTTTAACTGCTTGGCTTGAATCTCGGAGTGAGTTACAGACCCTGACTGCTTAATGTCTTTGGAATGATGGACGCTGATGAACTCTGGAATACTGTGGGGCGTGGAAGAGGTTGCAACTCAGGACAGGATCAGAGAGTTATGTTTGGCAGAGACAGTGTAGGCTAAGGAGATGAGGGTTCCCTTGGCTTGGCGAAGGAGCTGAATGGCCTTGGTCGGGGCTTGAAGTGTGTGTCACTCCGGAGTGAACGTACATCAGACTGTTGGGTGGTCGTATGGCCATGCAGAACTCTTGACGTCGTGGAACCAATGTTGTAAGCATAAAGATATCATTTGACCTGATAAAACACAAACACAAAGTGTGTTATTGATGCAGATAATGTAATAATTCACGTTTTGGTGTTGCTACTAATAGGATGCGGAGGCAATGTCCAAAGTTTATGACGATGTGGTGAATACGTTTTTAAATGTCTTGACGCTACAAGTGTGCTTTTAAAAGCACAAATGTTTATTAAGATACTGCATTGTAAGTCATTCAAAGCTTCTGCGTCGGGTTCTAAATACAGCCAAACAGAAGTCTGTGTGTCCGTGTGCGTGTGTGCGTACGTGTGTGTGAGTTGAGTGTGCAGAAGGGAGAACATATAGTTTTTGTTCATATACGCACAGTTCACCCAATACAAGGGTAAAGGCAACATATTCCGTTCGAATTGCATGTTTCCATTTCGCCAACAAGTCAGGGTCTAGCTGTTCTGTGTTCATGGTCTAGAAATCATGACTAACTCTTTTAGAAATGGATTTAACCAGGAAGTTGAAAATCTATTAAAGCCTTCAACATGATGGTTGTTTCTAGGACCAACAGTGCCAAGCTACGTTCAAATTGGTACAATGATCCAAATAGGGCGGAGAAATAGTTTTTGCTCAGTTATGTTAATATTCTCAAAGTCTGGCAAGTCTCTCAAAGGTATAATGTTAGGTTGGTGATTATAATGATAACAAAATACGTCTAAAATGCAGTCGGTAGTACTGGCTGTGTTTTAACGCCGCTTTGAACAGTAGTTCAGTTAGGTCACCGTGTGTTTGGTGAATGTATAAGGAAAGCCAAAAGTAAATGCAGTCGAAGATGTTTACCACTTTGGCGTAATCATAACGATATTTAATCCTGATTTCAATCATCGGATCCTGTCACAACTAGAAGACCCGATTCACAGTGAATTCCTACTCCTTACATCACCGGGCGCTTGCGTCCCAATCAACAGGATAACAGACATCAATATTAGAATACTGATTAATTATGGAAAATTGACAATAGAAGATTGTGTCTTCTCTGACTAATCCCAGTTGAGTCACGGCACTTGAGGTTGAAGTGTAACAGCAACAACCGGGTTTGTGACCTCTAAATGTGGCGAACCGTGCACATGACATGGAGTCGGTTTGGGCCGCTAAACAGTTACTCCTCAACGCCAGGTCATATGTGGGCTGGTGTTCACCCAAACTTCATTAAACCAGGTAATCGATTGTTATCGATACATGGTGAAACCACAAACCAAAACACTACCACAACTTTGATCGTGGATCATAAGATTATTAACTTTTCCCAGACCAATGTATGATGCACACATGTCAGTATTTGCTATGATATGATGAACCAATTGACGTATAATGAGTCCTCTTCCCCGTGTATTGACGGACTGTATCCGGACACTAGACCAGACTTTGCTGGTACATCTAGAGTTAATGTCCGTCATTTCCATGGACGGTGTCAATTACTGAAGGCTATTAAGCCAAGTGAACTGAGCGGCAAGTGTGATTATGAAAGCCAGTCTGTGGAACAGATCAGTCTTTAGCTCCCCGGGCCTGTTCCTACGCCTTATCGCATGTAGTCCAGTGCGCAGCTAGCCTCTCCTCAACATATATTCATACATATGTTATACTTACAAAGTGCGTTATATGTTTATATGGATGACTATAATGGCTACAAAGGCTTCATGGGTCGTTGTTACTGCTTTCCCCCCAAAATATCATTTTTTTCCGGTGACTTCCTTATCTTCATTACAGAATTACAACTCGCGTCCACACGTAAGCACCAAACGAAATTGGTCCGCGTATGGGGTCATTTCCAAGCGTTGGAAGATAATCCGCGGGCTTTGCTCCTGGCTTAAATGACAGCCAGTAGGGAATTAGGATATGGCGAGAATTTAGACAAGGGATTCTATTACATTGCTGTAACTAAAGTGCCTATATGCTGTTGACTGAAACTAAAAATCTAACCAAAAGGAAATAGGAAATTGTGTTTGGGTAGCAAGCATCCATCGGCATTGGCAACCCCATGTTAACATAGGCCCAGAAGATGTTTGCATGAAGCGCTGATCTATAGATTGTGATGGTGAAGTCGGTTAGACTGTCAGTGTCATATCTTCTGAATGTGTTTTAAAAGTGATAGATTGTTAAACATAAACATATTTTGACTTGAATCATGCCTGTTGAATATGGCAGTCCACCATATGATATTTCAGAAAGCCAAACGTATTCAAAATGAGAACCTTTGTAGTATGACGTACAGATTATTGAAGGATATATCCACCAACATGCTCCTTTTAAAGGCTTTAATACATTCCTCTAATAGACATTCTTAGTCATAGGGTCAATTATTGGATATGGTGTCCTGTACTAATTTAAATCTGAGAACAGTTTTAACGTTTTGATGATTTAATGATGACGTCTCTATAAGCAGATGTAACCCTGGAAATACGTGCACATAGCTCTGATTTAGGGATAAGTTACGTATATTTAGCATCCCGAAAGTTTTGAGATGAAAAGGGGAGGGGGTCAAACTCGCTGACATTGAAACATCTCTTCTGGCTGCTAGAGTTCCGAGGCTTACACGAGAAGCCTTTCCCGAGTACTTGCAAGTTGTTACCAGGAAATATTGATCGGCTTCTCCCCACACAACTGTTACCTATGTTTCCAGCACAGAAACATTGCTTGATGCTCATGTTCAACAATTATCTGTAGATACGTGCCTCCTGGACCACCAGTGTGCATGGCGTGTTTCGTGGTGGCATCTTAACGGAGATCTACCAAGGGCTAAATCTTGAAAGAAAGCAATTCAGCTGTGGCTATCCACCGTGCCTCCTTTATATTGAGTAAGCCTGGTTTTACAACCTCAGCTCCCAGTCTTGCATTGATTGTCTTTGGGAACGAAACACTGATTAAAGAGAAACAAATGTCTTCAGTTTTGGTTGGAAGACACTACAGACTATTTCTTCTAGTGTATGTTACAACTTCACATAATGAGTTCCCGGATGATAAACTGTAATCTGTAGTAATGTTCTTGTAAGTCATTTTCTTTGTATTCAATTAGATTATGCTCCATCATGAGAGTACTAAATGAAATCAGGACATCGACAACATTCGCTCAACCACCCAAAGAGGGTTGCTTCGTGAAATCAACTGCAACGACGTCTTTAACTATTTGGTTTTGGTGCTAGCCAGACATTAGTGCAATGTATGTTGTACCACTTGTTACTACACCGTGTATTTCTCTAGAACATACATAGTGATTACTGTAACACGTTCAGATTATAAGTTTAGGAGAAATAAACACGAGGTTGGTGTAAATATAAATATGATGTTCCTCTAATATAGGTTTCTGACAAGAGAAACTTTGTAGCAAAGAACAGAAATATATCAAAATGGTTCTCCTTTCTGAAGAACAACCTAACATTAACCGCCTCAGTTTTAAAGTCTTTCCTGTACATGAAACTAACCTCTTGACGTACATGAAACTAACCTCTTTAATATATTTCTGTCATAAAGGAATACCGTAGGTTGCCTTGTGGCAAGTGTTGCAAAACGGTCTTTGGAAAGATTCATGCTGGAACGAGCCGCATGTGTCAACCGTTATACTTGTTGAAAACTTTGAAATATTGTTGTTATAATTGTTCAGGAAATGATATTACTGACACTTTTCTTTTTTTCTGATGCTGATCTTTTTTAACTTTTGACATGACGAAGACATAACTATGTCGAAAATGTATGAAAAGGGCCGACTCCAGAGCTAATCTAGCTACAAGCAATGACATTCGTATGAACACATCTGATAACTTCAGAATGATATCTAAACTTTTCGCTCTTTTTATAAATTATGATAATCATGTGGGTCAGAAATGGTACCATCGTACTTTGTCCTTTTCAAATACTTTGACAATAATGATGTATTGATTTTATATTCCCCAAATAGGACTGATGGTCTCCAAAGTGGAGCTGTTGATGTTCAATGGGTATTACAGTCTATTTGGTCCTATTCGATCTATTACGACTTACGCTTTCCTATTTGTATTTATGGAGCTGTCCGCCGGCGTCATGAATGCATGACGTTTAACTGACAAGATTGACGCTTAATCTATGCGGCAAACAATATCATCGTGATCTTGAGGTACAAAAATTACACTATGTCGTTAATAGATAGACACTATTTAGCATCCACAAATCCCAATGGATGGTTCGTGTGTAACCTCTAAATTGTACATACATCACTCCTTGATTAATGAAAACCTTCATAAATGAATGAAACGATTGTCATTAAGAACTCCATATAATGCATCTCAAATGACACATTGTGTCCAATGAAACACGTACTAAGGACTGTTCTATTCCACAAAAGAAACACATTCAATCAATCATGCATAAAAACAAGCACCAGAAGAAGAAAACATGCGCAATTATTTATTTCTTACTATAGCTACACGATGACTGAACACCCGGTGTTCTTCAGACATAGTACATCGTTGATATGACTAAGAAGGCTTACGTGTCAAGAAGGAGGCCCAAGACCCTGGATGATTCAATCATAAGGAAAGTATCCTTCATACCGGTAACAAGGCCATAAATATCCCACATACATCAACTGTGACCTTAGAAGAATGCACAAGCGTGACTCAACATCCGATTTTGGCGTATCGCAATTTGATGTTGAAGGCGTCAAACGCACCAGACTGTTAAGACCGTACAAGTGCAATTTGGAGAGCCATATTTCAGATACTCAAGTCTAAGTAGACGGCATATGCATAAAGATGAATTTATGACGCCCGTTCAGGAACCTACGTTTTGACTTCTGATACAACCTGACACTAACAGGGGCGAATTCTCTAAAGAATTAACCATCCCACCATTTACATTTAGATGGAGTAATAAGCCGAGTCCAGTCGTGAGACGACATGTGTATATTATAAACATTTAACACTGACTTTGCATAAAGGGTTTTTCAGATGCAATAAAACAAGGCATTAGTTTCTCACAATAAGGATAAGTGAGCATATGGTAGCTGTACATTTCGGATGGAGGCTCTGCCTTAGATATAAGACACGCAAAGCCTATGCCGATAAGCCTCCATGATATTTTCGCGTGTCCCGAGATAGGAGACGGTCTTGTTCTCTATCACGAACATAGTATCATCATAACGTTTACGTATTCAACTATTGATACATTGTCAGGACAACTTTGTCAAAGAATCATTTTGTTGGGGAAATGATAACAACTGGAGAAAAGATACTTAGAAAACAAATGAAGATCTTTAGGATTCATGAACCGTGTAAAAGCTCATCAGAGACCAACTGTATATGTGGGGGCAAACAACTTTAGAACTGAAAAACTATGGTTATAAGGAAATACCATATGCCTCAAGAACGTTTCGTCTCAAAGAAAAAAGGTTCAAGGTGTTCATGTGATTTGTGAAAGTCAAGGTCACGTTGTATGCGTACGTTGGCTCAGAATGTCACGGATGACGTATGTATGCCACCGAACGCATGTACAGGCTTAAACACTAGAAAAGGAAAAGATTATTGTACACGATTGGATGACTCTAAATAAAATTCAAAGCCTGACTAAATTTCTAATATCTTTAACCTTGCTCCTTGGAACCAGATTCGGCGGAATTGACCCACCATTGCTGTTGATTTATTCAAACCAAACAGAAGATAATCATGAGACGTTGGTTTTAAACACTACGTTTTGTCATGTTGATAGAAATCACTTGAGATTTGTTTGCGCAGAAGTAACATCAACCCTCCAAATCTTGAAGGTCACAAGATTTAAGTGTAATTAAACTTAGTCCAATTTACATAAATATTCTTATTTCATAGTTATCTATTTTCTGAAGCAATTCTATTAAGTTATTGCATATCCCAGATAGAACAAAGATGATTTAGTCAAATGGAATAAACTTTTCTTATTTTATAACTGTTATCTATGAAATGTAATTCGAAAAGTCAATGTATGTTCCATGTAGTTTCCCTCTTCATATACACGAGGTATATGGTAATCATTCAATATTTCATGCAAAAGAAATATGCTATAGAATGTCGCGATACAAGCAGATCATGTAAACTTAGTACAGCGTGTATATTCCCGAGGGATTATAATGTTTAAATGTTTACTACTTTTAAATGTCATAATTATTGTTTGTATTTGTGTTGTTGTCATAATCACCATCATCAACATCTTCACCATCGCCACCACCAGTGTCGCAATCGTAGTAGTTGTAATAGTAGTAGCAGCAGCAGCAACTCTAGTAGTAGTAGTAGTAGTAGTAGTAGTAGTAGTAGTAGTAGTAGTAGTAGTAGTTGTTGTTGTTGTTGTTGTTGTTGTTGTTGTTGTTGTTGTTGTTGTTGTTGTTGTTGTGCATACAAAACGGCAAAGTTGTTCATACACAAGAATGACAACCGTAAAAAAAACCTCCGTATCTGATTGAACGGTCACTCCAGAGAAGTGTCTAGTGACTTCCAATCTTTTCCAATAACACTTCTTGATGTGGATGGCTTCTGAAAATTATGAGGTGGTCTCTATAACTTCAATATTTAGATATACATTCGAAAGGGTTGCAATCATGTTTGGAAATAATAACGTCTATAAATAATTTGGTCTATTTGACGAGACTGGAAGGTTTAAAAACTGGAAGTTTCAAATATGTTTGCAACTGTATAAAACCCTTTCCACAACCATAAGAAATATCTGCTAAAATTAGAGTCCATTCCAAAATGCCGAGGAAAACAGTATACCCTTGAACATTTGATTTGGCCACCAAATAACAAACGTTATCGAAACTATACTTGGTTGTCCTGTTGTGAGATACTCAGTGATATAACTTATATAATATATCCTATGATGACCATATCAAATACATCACCATGGAATAACCATTTTTGGTTTGCCACCATCAAACATTGGTGTATAATTTCTTTTGCCCAGCAATTTAGTATTAACGATTCCGACTATATCATCAGCATGTGTTTATGAATCGATATCAGATAGTAATGATACCAGGCAAAAAGATGAGCGTATCCTGTTGTATTTCCAGATTAAAAACATTTTAAAAGATTAAATATGATAATTTCCAATGAATTGTTGCTGATTCTGTGAGTGAGTGTGTGACGCTGCATTGACCAGGATTTCCATGTATCTATGCGTCAATCTCAATATCTACATATGAAGGAATGAAATATTTGACAACACATGTATCAAATGTACAATTTCACCACCATAATCAACGCTCACTCAGGTATAATGTATGGAAGTATTTTACATTAGAGTCAGAATGCAGTTCTTTTATTTGTTGGGTTGTTTTTTTTCTGACAGCTTTCGTTCAGCCGCATGTTCCGTTTGAATCTGGCCACAATCTAATACAAACAGGATAGACCATGTTTGATAGATTTCTTTTCGAAGCTTCAACTATTAAAGATTGTTTTGGTTTCTGCCGACGGCGTAATTAATTAATCTTTATGTAGTGTAGGGTTTCTCGAGTTCAGTGATTCAATGGCGTAATGGTAATCCTTAATCATTATTCTGCACAGTCTATATGTTATTGTGTTTAATCAGGACTGCAACGGTATTTTAGACTCGTAAATCCAACTAGAAGAAAAAGAATGACATTCGGAGAGCTGTTTGTTTGGCAAAGAGGTTGTCTGTGATTTGCTGGCTTAAGAATCTCCATGCTCAAATTTGTCTTTATTCCGATTTATCTCGCGAAGCAATTTGTTTTGTATTTCGATATGTCTAGCGTCTCCGAGGAAATCTCATTCCGAATTCTATCAAAACCTCCTACGAACTCTCCGCGCAGTGTCGGATGACCCAGGGTCTGATATATACCTCGTTTATCAACTTGCCTAATAGGTCAGCTGTGACAAGTTATCCATCGATGATCTCGGAGGGAGCGATCCTGGAAAAAGCTGTTTAAAAGATACAAAAGGTGGCAACATACGTATAACAGGATCAGAATCTCTCTTGTAGTGGCGAGAAATGAGGAGTTGAACATTGGTATCGTAAAGTGTATGTGAAGATAAAAGTTTGCTTGCTAAAATGTTCTTTAACGCTGCTCTCAGCAATATGTCCGTATATGACGGCGGCATGTAAATGAACAAGACAAACCAGTGATTGATAATGTTAGCAACGATCCACACAATCGGTGTACGATGACACGCGATCAACCAAGTTACTGAACCTGACCACCCATTTGGTCGCCTCTTACGACCAGCATAGGTTGCAGGGAATCACTTCAAACCAGGAATCCTCAAGGGTAGGGTGGATGGGCGGGATTCAAATAGCTACATTATGCAAAGAAATCATTTTGCATGAATTGCATATGTACACACAATAAATTAGTCCTGACAAATTTAATATACTAACAACCGTATTCTGTAACAGAGACGTGGGTGACATGTGTAAAACGATAATATATTTATACATAAATGTATCAGTATAGATGAGAGTCTGGTTATGTGAAATAGCAGTGGCATCCACTCGCTTTAGGCAATGAAATTCACTTTGTTGAATAAGGCGAGCCATAAACCTACGATCGTGGATTGGAATCTGACTTTGCCAGGACTATACTCATGCTCATAATCATCACCAAAGTGGTAAAGGTTTAAGGCCTGCATCACTCTCGTCTCACATCGAGCTGGCTTGGTTGTTGGTTGGTTTGTTGTTTAACGCCGCACTCAGCGATATTCCAGCTATATAACGGCGGTCTTCAAATAATCTAGTCTGGACCAGACAATCCAGTGATTGATATCATGAGCATCGATCATCGGAATGTGGGATCAATGACATGCTCACTTTTCCGCGAACACCTAGTATCATGACTGTTTGACAGTTATTCATAAACACATGTCCAAGATACAGTCGGAATAATACAATTGACTATTGAATTTGTTATGAATATGAATATCGAAAGAGTTTGGTCGTTTTTATTAAAGCAAACTCGCTCATTCAAATGGTGATATTTATCTCTTTTGAAGGTTTCTTTCACGTTCATCGACGCCCACTGATTTTTTAATGTCTAAAGTTGGGTTTGTTGGTGTTTAAAGGGGGTGGGGTGGATTGGGGTGTACTTCTGACCTTCCAATATGCAACTCCATTATTCCATTTTTAGAAATCCCAGGGTAATATGTGTTTATTTTTATTTTTTGTGTTCTGTTACATGCTATGATTGTCTTAATTGTATTTTTTTCTTCTTTTGACGGTGATGTTACAGATGTACATGACACGCAACTGTAGTATATCGACGTCCACAAGAAAAATGTGTAAAATCACATTCGGCCAGCTCTGATTACAACCCCTCACAATGTCACATATTTGACTCCCAACACACCACTCTGAACTAATTATATCCATTCAAAATTTAAAACAGTATCTGCATCCGCTCCTACGCTTTCGTAGTATTAATCTGGGTCGTTGTTTTTAATTTACCTTTTTACGGAGCATAGAGTACGAAAAACACTAATGCATAGAGTTTGTATCGCTTGTTATGTTGAAAGGGGAGTTTCACCTTTGGAAGATACATTCACAGTATCTTTGGCTCGACAACAGTCGCTCATTCCTTTGTCCTTCCTTTTGAAACAGCTCTTTGAGAGCAATCAGTACCCTTTTCGCGAAGGTTCAATCAGTAGAAAGACAATGCTGGTCCCAGGCGATATGTGTATATATGTTCTCCAATCATGGAATGTAATAACATACAGACATCTTGACGCTTGTTAGCGATCTTCAGGGATCCTTTCGGAGTTAAGAAATTCAGTATGTCCTTGCTGCACAAAGCTGTCGCTGACTTAGGATGACGCGACGGCGCGACCCTTTTTTCCGTCTCTCTTATGGACAGATTCATTTGCATGATTCATCAACACTGAAAAGGCACAATCTTCGTACTCTTGAGAAACAACGTAATTGTCTCCGGTATTAAAATGTCTTTTTGCAGCGATTCATAAATGTTTAGTTTAGTCATGTCCAAACTGTACATTCCAAAAGATCCCCCCCCCCCCCCCCCCAACACACACACACACACACACACACACACACACACACACACCACCCTCCGAACACAAACTGCACAGACATGAGAGGAGTCAAGTGTAGTTTGTAGGTTCGCTTTGGGGATTGCTGGATAAAATTACACTTCCTTCGTTAAAATTCGTTGAAAATGACCTGGGTGGGAACCATAACCTTTAGTTTTGAAGTTATGAATATTAACCAATCTTGTATATTATATACGTTTGGGATAATCGAGATGACTATTATGAGATTGCATGAGACCTTTTGTATGACAGCAGGAGAACGATGTTAGAACAGGTTCTAGGAAATCTCTAATCTCTTTAAACGTCCATGATGTCAGCTGATATCCTACAGATGGAGGAATGCCCTTGGTATGTCATAATGGCTCGTTCATAAGCGAAGCTCGACGAACCATTGTGAAATTGACACAATAAAAAATAATATATAAGTATATGCTTTGTGTTGTAGTTATTCATAACCGTTTCTAATTTTTAATAGCTTTTGTGCAATCTGCATTCGGACTAAATAAAAGCAAAAAAAACCCTTTCCATATTCCTAAAAAAGTTTCGATTTACGATTCCGACTGTATACTAGTCATGTACATGTATTTATGAATAACAATCAAATAGATATGATACCAGGTGTTCGCGAAAAGGTGAGCGTATCCTGCCCCACCGGTGGCACCGGTCACAAACACATGAAAAGGCAAGTAAAAAAACACGGGAACAAGTGGTACAAGTCAAAATAGGGAATTACATCGGATAGTATTCTTGTCAGATGCGTCAGATTGGGAAATGTCCTCCACAAAGGAAGAAGGACATACAGGACAAAAGGATGGCATCCCAATGTTTTTTCTTGCTTTGTCATCAGGCCTGTGAAGTTCCATTAAAACACAACATGATTGACAGAAGTGAGAGGATTGCCTGAGTATCCCTCACCGGCAATACGCGGTTCTGATAAACAAGCAACGTGTGAAACATTACCAGGCAATGCATTCATACATGAACTATGAAAATAGTGAGTGAGTGAGTGAGTTGGGTTTAACGCCACTTTTAACAGTATTCCAGTTATATCACGGCGTGTCAGCTTACTGGGAGGAAAGCCCGAAGTGATGCAGGTCTGAGACGTTTACCAGTTCGGTGCTGACAAACCTAGAAACATAATCGGGGCGAACCGGGACTCGAACCCACAAGCATAGGTTTCTAGCGTGCCCAAGGGATGCAACTCTGCACAGCGAATCGCTGCGCCCTAGACGACTGGGCCACCCGTGCCCCCAAATATGAAAATAAATCAAATGTTTAAACATAACACAATGTGAAATAATCTGTCAGTTTCCTGATACCAGTAATAGGTAGATATATATTCAAACATATTTCACATTCGAAATGAAGTAGGCAGTGTAAGTGTTTCCAATTGAGACACTGCAAAACATTTCAGTTCAGTCAGCTTCAATGAGTGGGTAAGTATGGTTTTAATTGCTTTTTAGCAATATTCTATGGCTTAGGAGCAACGGAAATGGGCTACACACTTTGTGTCTATGTCATTTTGGAAAATCCATAACAGCTATAATCACTGCTTTTGGTTGGAATTACCAAAATATGTTTCTTCTTAAGACAACTGTGTGGTACGCACTACGTTCTAACGGGCTGAGAATTATAGCTGTAATTGTCCCCCGTGATTATAATCCTTCAAAACTATTTATTCTTCAAAGGGACAGTCCCACTGTGAGTCCAGCTACTCTCCCGCCAGCTAAAACTGCAATATGACTGAATGGAAGTGAGCAAATTAAATAACTGCCGTTGCGAAGTAACACGAGAGTGAAAGAGAAACATGTGCCTATTGAAATATTTCAGACGTGATGTTAATGTCATGCAGCTACAGTAAGCTCTCTTGTTACGATTAGCCAAATAGTTGTGAGATAAACATCGATACAGTTATAGATTACGTCATATGCATCCATGATAACTAAACCCGCTAGGTTAAGACAATAAAAGCATAAATATAATAAAAATATCCTCAAAAGCAATAAACATGAACGATGAGTACTATATTAATACGAAATGCCATCTTTTTTGTCATAACTGGGACATGATGCAATGGGATCAAGAAAGTATGTATACACAGTAATAAATCTAAACGATTTACACATCATGAAAACACAGAATTCTGTTATTTGTAAACCTTCCGGAAACCTTCCAACAAAATTGTCAAAATGTTTAATGGTGTATTTTGTTCTATTAAGGGTGAAACACGTAAACAAAATTTGGAAATCACTAAGCCATTTCCGGAAAACGTAAACCATGCTGTGATTTAACCAATGTGTTTTCAACCAATCGAACTGCGGTACACGTTTCACCATGGGTTTACAATCGTTTTTGCCATGTTCATACTATACTTGGAAAGAGAGGTTCTTTTTCTTCCAGTGCTATATTTTCGGAATTTTTTCGGACATGGCATATTCAGTTATGGCCTGATGAGACTCAAACGTGGTACGAGTTGAAAGCGCAAGCCAATAAAGACTGTGATCGGCACTAGATCATGACTCTTGTAGTAGAAATACCCTCTTCCACATCTATCTAAATACATCTGACTTTAAAATGCTTCGTGGGATGCTGTAACGAATAAATTCATATGTTATTTCTTTCTTTCTCTGGTGAGCTGTCATGTAAATAGTGGCACCACGATGCACCGCAACACTGACCTGGTAAATGGTAGACCGCTTCAAAACATGATGATCAACATGTATACACAAGTAAGAAAACGTACACCTTTATGGATAACAACTTCAAACAGCACATATGCAATAAACCAGAAGCTGTTATCCATAAAGTTGTACGTTTTCTTACTCACTCACCAACTTCTAGAATGCCAAGCAAGCAGTTAACCTTATACACAGCTGAAAGGAATTGATCGACACAATGCCGTTCAAGACACCGCTTTTTGGATTTTGCAAAGATATTTTGTCATCTACAGCTGCAACACCATACATGTATATATGGGTTTTTTTCATTTTGATCCTAGGTTTTTTACAAAGGAAAAAAATCTTTTTGGGGCATTCTATGTTTGTTTTCAAAGCTCTGAAGCATGAGTTCCTTGTATGAGTGAGTTAATGTTCTTTAACGCTGCATTGAACAATATTCTAGCGTCCGGGTCAACAAAATCCACGCCTGTAGGGTACGATGACATGCAAACAACCGAGTCATAATGATTGACCACCCGATCCGCGTTTTTGTACATTCTCAGAAAAAACAGGATGTAGGCTGACCTATCCCAACAGGGTATAGTATAAGTAATTATACTCTTCCAGGGATGTCTGTTAAAAAAAACAGGACCTATTGTGCTCTCGAGGTATGTGTGAAAATAACATTTTGGCATCATTTATGAAGTAATTTCGTTAGGTCATTTCGGATGCACTTTTATCGCTCTCAATCGTTATAAATGATGTACAGTTCTTAAACTTTGTATTTACAGAGAATGTTCTCGGCTGAAATGAGTGCAAATCAAGTCTATTGAGACAGAAACAATCTCTGCAAATTGGCACTCTTTCTTATCAGAGAATCCGATAATAGCCTCTTATCACGGCTCAGTACACGGGTTCAATTAATGGATCAAACGAAACCTCTCAACATTTGCATAATACTTTATTTTGAAATTCGTAAAAATTCAGCATACCTAGGTTGAAAACAAATTTGAATTCGTATACATGCGCCTCTTTGTAACGTTATGGCCAGTTCAAAATGATTTATATTGTAAGTAATTGTTCATTCGCGCACTCTTCACTATGCTGTTTTTTGATGAATTGGCACAATAATCGCTTTGCCTAAATGACAAGCATTAATGCTAACCTTATTTAAATTTACGAGGAGGATGAAGTTAGCATGAAAATGTCGATATCCTGAGGCGATGACTTTCTCTGCGAAAAGAAGGATCACAGCACCTCCTAGTTTCACGGCGACCGACCAGCTAACAAACGTTAAATAGTTATGAATTGATTCGGCGTTTTTTTCTCACATTTTGAGATTGAAAACTGATTACACCCCAGAGAACCCACCGACTACAGAATGGATATGGTGAAAGAAATGTCACTTGGTCTACACGGACTTTATTGCTGATCTTGGTGAAAAAACAGGAGAGAATTTATGTTTCAAAGACTTTTTCGAGATACCGCTCTACCAAACGATGATGTTGGTGTAAGAATACACGGATTGGGAAGTCATGACGTCTTTGCATAATGTAGAAAAAAATATATTCGTCAGGAAATTTGAAACGTGACCTTCAAACTGCGCTTCACATGAAAATTAGTATTACATTTTTTTCAAATATATTGTCAGCTTTCAAGGAGAATAGCTATCTCAATCCAATCTTTAAATTTCTTTACATGGCGTTTTTAAGGTTCTTTTGTTGAAAATGTTGGCACTCCTGACACGATCTTTGTGAGATGTAATGATTGGTATAAAGAACTACTATTGCAGTATTCATGCAATGACGCTTTTGAAATGAGTTATGAATTATTAAGTGATTAATATGATGAACATAACCTTCTTCTTACACTCTTTTGTGGTTGTGATGGTTTTAGCTCTAGTTGTAATTTCATAAAGCATATTACTAAATTACTGGAAGTTAATCGTGGAAATCATTGCAGCATAAATGGTTCCGATTTGCCAATGATCCATGGTTAAATGTGTCAAAACAATATTATAACTATAATTATATTTATAACAAGTACGAACCCTTCTATGATATTTTTTTATTTTTTCTGTGTATGGTATTGTGCCTTTTTAGAATCGGGAGGAACTAAAATACGTGTGCAACAGTAATTTTGTTAGATTTTTGGAAAAGAACTTCGAAGACATTTGACTTTTGGATTATTGTTATCTTTCACAACAAGAAAGAAATAAAGCTTAGACAAAGCGGAAGCGATAAATTAAAAACCTACACCTACGCCATTGATGTATCTATAGCCGCATTGTTTGACTTGTCTTTCTATAGACATCCATGTGTGTAACATACACCAAGATATGTTATATATAGTGAGTGTGAAATAGACACTCTTCAAGATACTGATCCAGTAGTGGCGAGGCGCTATCAGACTCTAATAGGAAGCCAAGCAAACGACTTGGTTTACAGAGCTTTGAATGTATTTGTCACACAAACAGTCCACTACTTTGTCTTCCACTACCTTGCAGGGACGCATCTTGTCCATGTCTGTATCCAAAATCTGAAGTAAGAGAACATATACTAATTGCCACTGGAAGCATGAAATCGTTCTTCACCTCGTTAATCAGCCGGTGTTCAGCTAAACTAATAGTAATCATGCACGCATCTTTGTGAATAAGAGCTCAAGACACGGTCGTCCATTGCTGGCTCAAATATTCAGTTAGATCATCCTCTCAAAGGCTGAAAGCTGGTCAGAATGTTGTCTCCTGCTATGAATTAGGAAGAGCCTGTTGCATAAATCTTAAGATTTTTCTGATTCATGATCATGACCAGTTGTTGATTGTTTAGGCACATGAATTCCTGACTGACCTTGTACGTTGTGACAGTGATTAAACCTATCACACAGTGATGATATGTTGAAACAAAGACCTGCATGTTGGGACATTGATTAACCCTATCTCACACTGAACGTCTGTTGACGCAAGACCTGCAAACTGGAACAATGATTAACCCTATATCACATTGAACATCTGTTGACATTAGACCTGCATGTTGGAACATTGATTAACCCTATCTCACACTGAACATCTGTTGACATAAGACTTGTATGTTTGGGACAAAGATTAACCCTATCTCACACTGAACATCTGTTGACATAAGACTTGTATGTTTGGAACAGTGATTAACCCTATCTCTCACTGAACATCTGTTGACATAAGACTTGTATGTTGGGCCAAAGATTAACCAACCCTATCTCTCACTGAACATCTGTTGACATAAGACTTGTATGTTGGGACAATGATTAACCCTATCTCTCACTGAACATCTGTTGACATAAGACCTGCATGTTGGGACATTGATTAACCCTATCTCTCACTGAACATCTGTTGACATAAGGCTTGTATGTTTGGAACAATGATTAACCCTATCTCACACTGAACATCTGTTGACATAAGACCTGCATTTTGGGACATTGATTAACCCTATCTCTCACTGAACATCTGTTGATATAAGACTTGTATGTTGGGACAGTGATTAACCCTATCTCACACTGAACATCTGTTGACATAAGACCTGCATGTTGGGACAATGATTAACCCTATCTCACGCTGAACGTCTCTTGATATAAGACTTGTATATTTTGGGACATTGATTAACCCTATCTCACACTGAACATTTGTTGACATAAGACTTGTATGTTTGGGACAATGATTAACCCTATCACACACTGAACATCTGTTGACATAAGACCTGCATGTTGGGACAATGATTAACCCTATCACACACTGAACATCTGTTGACATAAGACTTGTATATTGGGACATTGATTAACCCTATCTCACACTGAACATCTGTTGACATAAGACCTGCATGTTGGGACAATGATTAACCCTATCTCACAATGAATATCTGTTGACATAAGACCTGCATGTTGGGACATTGATTAACCCTATCTCACACTGAACATCTGTTGACATAAGACTTGTATGTTTGGGACATTGATTAACCCTATCTCACACTGAACATCTGTTGACATAAGACTTGTATATTGGGACATTGATTAACCCTATCTCACACTGAACATCTGTTGACATAAGACTTGAATGTTTGGGACATTGATTAACCCTATCTCACACTGAACATCTGTTGACATAAGACTTGTATATTGGGACATTGATTAACCCTATCTCACACTGAACATCTGTTGACATAAGACCTGCATGTTGGGACAATGATTAACCCTATCTCACACTGAACATCTGTTGACATAAGACCTGCATGTTGGGACATTGATTAACCCTATCTCACACTGAACATCTGTTGACATAAGACTTGTATATTGGGACATTGATTAACCCTATCTCACACTGAACATCTGTTGACATAAGACTTGTATGTTTGGGACAATGATTAACCCTATCTCACACTGAACATCTGTTGACATAAGACGTGTATGTTGGGACAATGATTAACCCTATCTCACATTGAACATCTGTTGACATAAGACCTGCATGTTGGAACAATGAGTAACCCTATCTCACACTGAACATCTGTTGGCATAAGACCTGCATGTTGGGATAATGATATAAAAGGATGGCGTGGGAGGAAAGCCAAACGTGGTGATGTTTACCACTTTGGTAAAATCCATGAGTACGGGTTTGGTGCTAACAAATTAAGAAACATATTGTTATAACAACATGCTTAACTTAATAACTTTACATTTTTGTTATATTTATGTTTATAAAGCTGATTAGATCAAGGCTATTGTTACTTATTTTTACTCCCCTTTTTTTACTTTTTTTTTATCATGACCGTTGATTGTAATTTGTGCCCATTCTTACTGGCTCCCATGGGGAAATACAATATTTACTATTCAAATGCAATCATTAAATAAATACATAGATGACACCTTTGATCACACATACGTTACGAGTAAAACATGAAGTGTCATTAAACATACACAATCGAACATTTAAGCTTACTGCAAGTTGCTATGGAGTCCAAATCTCATATACCACTGATGACCTTTATAAGATTAGGGACCGCCTCCGTGGTCTCGTGGTAGAGCGTCCGCCCTGAGAGCCGAAGAACATGGGTTATAGCAAAAGACGTTAAAAGATGGTACTTGTTGTTACCCTGTCTGGCGCCCGGCATTAAGGGGCTAAAACAAGGATTGTCCGAGTCAGAATCAGTTTACTGTGTCTGAGGGGGTATTCATGTTAAACTTCGGCATGGTATATTAGTGGGCAAGCACTTTCAAATCGGCATTAGTCTGGACAAATTTTAGCAGCCACACAGACGTGCATGCACGTAGCTAAAAGTGCAATCGTGGACCAGACGTTAAACCCTAATTCATCTCATCTATACGATTATTATCACTTTTTCGTCTGACAAATATATCCATGTCACAACGGAGCAACATTCATTAGTAACGTGTAATATACATGGACACTGATCACAAGCATGCCTGCAATACAAATGCAGTACACATTTTAGTAAACCTCACGCATATGGACACGTAGACGAACTCATCCCCGCGTATCAAGGAACTATTTGGTTTGTGCAAATCAAGGAAAGCCAAGCATTTAGCCTCAGTTTCTAAGGACAGCACGATAAATCGTAATTTCAATCCTATGTCATACGAGGGTCCAGAGCTTACCATCAATCTTGTGGTCAAGGATATTTTGGCATCAAGAAATCATCTTCAAGCCAGAAGTAATGGCGCCTGTGTCACGATCTTCCCTATGGACATATTCTATTCATCCCTGATGGTACACGAACAGTGTCTATTGATTCTGTGTCAACTCTTCGAATATGGTTGATAATGTTGTGACAACATGTCGCATGGTTCCAGACTCGACCAGAGTATAAAACAGCACTATTAATTATATTTAACAAGTGTGGGTGTAACCGCTGTATCAATGCAAAACCCATTTCCTTCGTCCTTGCGGTTTACACAAAGCTTAAAACGAACCTTCAAAACCGTACAATGAAACAGCGGAGCAGATGTGTTTAGCTCAGGACGTGTGAGCTGGTTGAGCCATGTCAGCGGCTATTTCAGTTACTGGCTTACGGACCAGCTCTGTTTAACATACTACATATACACCGAAGTAGTCTTGTCCTTAATTACAGCCATACATGGTTTATAACAGAATCATCTTTTCCCTTTTGATCAAATATTGAAACTTCCTAAGTTTCTCGAACCATGGATAACGCAAAAGCTACACGTTAAGGTGGCTTCAAAGGACATAAGTAAACAAGTCACATATAAAAGAACCAGTTAGATATATTTGAAGAGCAATCTTAAGCATTAATCAAATATAGAGAACCATGGATAACTCGAAGGCTACAAGTTAACGTGGTTTCAAAGTACATCATAAATCCACTCACATCTAACAGAACCAGATAGAAATATTGAAAGAACAAATTGAAGCATTAATCAAATATATAAACATATATAAACATTGGCTGTGAAATGTATTTGGTGACCATGAATTTCTCAGAGAAGGGCATACTATCAGCGTTTTTGACTCGCTCATAATGAGTACGTGTGAGTATTGATTAAGCAATTCAAACAAACCTTCTAGAATAGACACATTAATCAGCACAATCGCCTGAGTACATAGAGGCAACAATTTGCATAAAGGTAGTTCCTGTACTTGGAGGTTGATGATACCCATACGCTATCCTGAAAACAAACACTTCATCTTTGTAGCTTTAATTGCTTTGTAAAGGGTACTTGAAAGAGGGATCCTATGAGAACTCTATTACAGTTGACAAGGCCCTTGGGTTTTAACATGGCGCAACCTGAAGAGGAAAAATATGTATTTTCCTTCGTGTGCTTCATATAGGTAGTAGTAAGCCTAATGTCTAATACATTTATAGCTCTATTAAGTACAAACAACCTCTAATATGTCAAATGTAGGTTATATGGTTTAAGGCAAAACGACATGAATATTAATCGAGAAAACATTCATCTAAACATTTGATGGCGGCGTTTAATAGGATTATTCATTGTATTCAGAGTATTCAGTGCCCAGTCTTAATGCAATGCAGGGACTACAAGGGTTCCGCCCAACTTGAACAGTACCAAGCCACTTGAGAAATAGGCTCCATCAAATGTCGGGATAATACTATACAAGGTTCAACAACTGGTGTAAAATCAAAGCTTTACATATGCCCAATAAAACAAGCTTTGATTTCTTTCCAAACGAAAGTGCTGTAAGTACAACATTAGAATGACAAGTTGTTGCTTACCCTTCGGCGTGTCGCTAATGTCAGTTATTGACCTCTCGCTCGTTGTCAATCGCTTAAGATCACGGGAAGAAGCACACCTGAGTTCTTTAAGCAAGGAATCCACACTTAAAAAACAGAACCACAAGTCTCGAAAAGTCTGGTATTTTCTACACACTCTCTTGAGTCGTTTTCTCAGTCTGAAGAAGCTGTAACTAACTGCGGCTATAGAAGGGCCACTGACGGCACCGTTCAATACAACAAGACGTCGTAGCCCGATCGCTTAACTAGCGCCAGTGTCAATGATTGTGCGAGGCGAGGGATTGGGCCATCACTGGCTTCTCTCGTCCTCCATGCCTCTGTGCCGCTCCACACATACAGAAAGTGAAGGAAATTGGATTATTCTATACCCAAAGCTCGTTCAATGATATGTGGGACTGCTTTTTAGCAATGGATGAATTTCTAAATTACATCCACAGAGTATATCTGGCGCTTCTGAAGAGAGTGCTAAATGTGGAGCTTGGAAGCCGTTTGACTAACTTGTTGGTTGACTGACTAGGCTTGCTCCCCTGGGCCTAACTAAGACCTTTTCTGAACTCTGGTAATAGCATTTATCTCACTACTAATGTAACTAGTCCTAAACTTTGTGGTATACGTTGCTATGACTCCCAACAAAAGTTATGAAGTGTATATCCAAGCCTCAGACAAATCCCAGACAACAATAAGCAACTGTAAACCAGTGCTTGTTGAGGTGCTGTGTCTGAAAGATGCCTAATGAACAGAGACGCATATTGGCATTCCGGGAAGGGAGGACGGAGCACAATAATACCTTAACAATGGCTTGGATGGCCATTTATTTCCCAAATACAATACATGTGATAAATGCACTGGGCATTATTGATACAATGTGCAGCTATATTACTCGCCGAGTCTCGCTTGCTGCATGTGAAGCATATTTGCCTTTCAAATTCGGCCATTTGTCCCACATGAATGTATTGAACAGGGCTCTGCTGAAATAGTTCATGAATATTTTTCCCGCGAATACAAATAATAAGAGCAGATTTAAGTAATCATAGCCTGCATAAATACATAATAGTCCAACTTTGATGACTATGCTAAATGAGGGCCGAGGTAATATGTGCTTTGATATACATTTGTACATTGAACTTGTTGATTGACTGATGAAATGAAGTGAACCCGTGTCTCCAGTTCAGGGTGTAATTCACTCTTCGTCCTTGTATCATGCACTATTACTTCTATAGTGTGTTTTTTTGTAAATAACGTTTATAACTGTATTAACTTCATGCTTGTTCACTAAATCACTGACTTAGGTAAACATGGTATATCAATGTGAATGTTGGAGTGTTTAACTTTTATATGTAAACTACCCTGTGAACAGCCTATAGTTTGACTTTTCAAGAAGGCGTTTAATTCTCGTTGTTCGCATGAACACGACATTCACGGACGGCACAGTGGTCGAAGGCGCCGATATTCGCTACTTTCTCTAGGCGAGCAAGAATCCTATAATCGTGGGTTCGAATCCAACATTCGCCCTGATTTTTTATTCTAGGTTCGACAGCACCCCGTCGTGGGTTTCACCAAGATGGTAAGCGTCTGAGAGGAGCCTGCATCTTTTCGGGGTTTTCTTTAAAATGAATGTAAGATGACATACCGTGATGAAGCAAACTTCATGTTAAAGAAACGTTGAACTTAAGCCTCCCATTCATAGACCGCCTGCGTGGTCTAGTGATAGAGCGTCCGTCCCCGGCCGCGTCATACCAAAAGACGTTGAAAGATTGTACTTGTTGTTACCCTGTCTGGCGCTCGTTTTTAAGGTCCTTAAACAAGGACTGGTCTCCTCGGAGTCAGTATACTGTGTCTGAGTGGGTATTCATGATTCATGTTACACTGCGTCATGGCATCTCAGTCCGGACGACTACAAGCAGGCACACACAAACACACACACACACACACACACACACACACACACACACACACGCACGCACGCACGCACGCACGCACGCACGCACGCACGCACGCACGCACACACACGTACATGCACGTCGCTATATAAGTGCAATAATCTTGAACGCGACGTTAACCTCACCTCACCCATTCGTATGAACGCGTACTGTGTTAAATGCTTTCATAGACATTTGCAGCGTTACCGAATGTATTTCTTAAGTCTTTTGTGAGTTTCAGGAGAACACGACAAAAGTCACCTTGGAGACTTGCCATGTTTTGAGAATGTCATCAACATATCTGAACAGCAACTATTTTATCCTCCCTTGTATTTTAAGCATCTTGCGTATCGGAACGAAACTGGGTCTTCTCTTTTGTATTTTAAACATTCTTTGTATCTGAACGAAAACAATATTTACCTTTTGTATTTTAAGCAAGACCTTTACATACGCCGGGTTTAATATAGAGCATGGAGAGTTGTCTTAAGCAAAGTGTTTTAAGTCCCTGCCCCAGTTTTGTTCAAACTGTGAATGAGATGCGGGAAGACTGCCTCTGTAACAATCAATAGATATACATGTATGCATGTATCAAGATGGGTGGAACAAACATAATGATAGTTGGTTACCGATGGTTTCTTTGATGTAAATCGGGCGTAAATAATAAATGGTACGTATTAAACGAAACTGACGGCCAAGGATGTTTCTGTGTCAGATATTAGTTCTTAAGGAATGAAATCATACTTTTCGAACTCTCAGTGCACTGCGATGAATAAACAGATGTGAACAGTTTTCTTTTAGCCTGTCTGCCCCAAAGATTGGACATCGTGCCTCTGTCAGGACAAGCCGAAACATATCATCACGTTTTCAAATATCCGACCACACTTAATCTTTGCTTTTAAAAGTTCCCTGGGTTTTCACTACATCATCACAACTGGTAGGAATAAATACAAAACGATAACAACAATTTCCATAATCATAAGAAATCGCTACTAAAAGCAGAGCCCATTTACGATTCTGACAATATAAAAACCCGTGTTTATATGAATCACTATCACATAGTGATGATGCCAGGTGTTCACAAAAGGTGATCCTGCCCTACCGATAGCACCCATCATAAACACATGCAAAGGCAAGTCAATTAATCACCTGAAACAACATGGGCACATGTCAATCACAAGGATGCCGTAACGCTGATCAAACAACCTAACACTGGTACCGTGTACAGAAAGGGAAATCCTCTGTAACATGTTACGTCACGTGCTTCTTTAGGCCATCTAGCCTTTGGTTATCGCTCGATGACTTCCTTTAAACCAAGGATACTAAATGAGCGAGCGAATGCGTGACCTAATGTAGGACGCAAGACAAACATGATGCAGGTCGTAAGCGTTTTCTATTTGACAACAATTACACGTTTACTACTAGACAGTGGGACACAGGCAGAATAAGCTGACGCGCCTGTTGGATAAAACTCGGACTTATCGATGGTCCGCCAGAATTTCCGAGTAAATATAACATTTAATTACAATTTCATATTAATGTATGGAAATATTACGTGGTATATGTTGTATTACTAATTTAACTGATTTGAAAGTTAAATGATGTCAGATTTCTTTATTTTCTTATGTTCAGACATTGCTATTCCTGCAACAAATTAGAATTATGTTGGCACGAACATCTTGCAAAATGCTTCGGGCTTGTTACTTTCTCGGCAACAATAACCGAAGCTTGCCACGACTAATCGAATGTATGCCCCGGTTGTCCACAAAGTGTCCTATTTTGACAAATGTTTGATCAGAAGAAATTATCAGTACATTCTCACACATATTATCGATTTCTCATCAAACAGCGAAGATTACAGCGTTCATGCATCTTAATAAAAACCAATGTTGTTGATGGCACTGTTATCGCAGTTGACATCAATGCTGTGTAATGTAGGCATGTAGATAGGTCAACATAGATACAAAAAGCATTAAGTCCTGATTGTTCCGATACAGATCTGCATTTAGTTAACTTGTAAATATCACAAACGAACTAATGTTCGCTTCGCACCCACTTGATTTCCAATCTCATTCAGCGCCATTCCTTACATTCGAAGAATAATGATTAGGCCATTTGCTTGTAAATCTTCAACATGCATGCTATTGATTTATCCGCTTCTGTGTTAGGCAGTGTGGTAGACAGTCGGGGTTCTTTTACTAAAGATAACATTTTTTGCAATCAAAACACGAATGAGGATCAATTTATATGGTCCGATAAATTATTTTGATCAATGGTTAGATGGAAGAAATTATCTTCAAAGAAGCCATCGATGTGGTTCGATGAATATGTCACAAAAATGCAGTTTTAATTCGTTAATTATGCCATCTTTAAATATGATTGAATTACGTATCAAAGAACAAGTGATATGCAATCATTTTAGTGCGAATGTGTCGCGCCTACACGTTGTGTAGTATAAACGAATAAAGTCGTTCCAACATTCAAATAAGAACTTTCAACTGATGTCGCCCGGATAAACAAAGGTTTCCGACAGTTCATTCTGCTCAGAAACGGTCTCTGGGGCTCACAAGTTCCTCAATTTCTCATTTATACACAAGAGGAAATATCAAGAGACTTTTTTACCTTAAATTACTTTTATGTAAATCTATGACGACCATATCGTCTTTACAAGCATAAACAATCGTTGTAAATATGTCATATTTACGTCTTATACCATTACATGCACATGTTTAAAAATATATAATTATAATTTTGTCTTGATTTACAAACGTTTTACATAAATGTATGTCTTAATTTGCAAGCAAGTACATTTTATAAGGTAATCTACGTTGACTGAGTGAAGGGAGCTTGTCGGTATTAACACTATATGGAGAGTTTAACCCGTGAACAAGAGGGCTTAGTTATTAAGCTTTAAGTATCAACATTACTTCATTTCTGTAGGCATCTTTCGCGTTAGGTTGCACAGAACTTCATTGGCGTATTCAGACTTGCATTCGGCCGCACCATTTCGACCGCTGCGTCTTGTGCCAGAAAGCTATGGTCGTGTTTTCGAATTACGGTTGGCCCTGATCATGTTTCGAGGTTTGTCAGCAACATACCCGTGCTATGTTTCCAGGTTTGTCAGCACCATACCCGTGCTATGTTTCCAGGTTTGTCAGCACCACACCCGTGCTATGTTTCCAGGTTTGTCAGCACCATACCCGTGCTATGTTTCCAGGTTTGTCAGCACCACACCCGTGCTATGTTTCCAGGTTTGTCAGCACCATCCCCGTGCTATGTTTCCAGGTTTGTCAGCACCATACCCGTGCTATGTTTCCAGGTTTGTCAGCACCACACCCGTGCTATGTTTCCAGGTTTGTCAGCAACATACCCGTGCTATGTTTCCAGGTTTGTCAGCAACATACCCGTGCTATGTTTCCAGGTTTGTCAGCAACATACCCGTGCTATGTTTCCAGGTTTGTCAGCACCACACCCGTGCTATGTTTCCAGGTTTGTCAGCAACATACCCGTGCTATGTTTCCAGGTTTGTCAGCACCACACCCGTGCTATGTTTCCAGGTTTGTCAGCACCATACCCGTGCTATGTTTCCAGGTTTGTCAGCACCATACCCGTGCTATGTTTCCAGGTTTTTCAGCACCATACCCGTGCTATGTTTCCAGGTTTGTCAGCACCATACCTGTGCTATGTTTCCAGGTTTGTCAGCACCATACCTGTGCTATGTTTCCAGGTTTGTCAGAAACATACCCGTGCTGTGTTTCCATGTTTGTCAGCAACATACCCGTGCTATGTTTCCAGGTTTGTCAGCAACATACCCGTGCTATGTTTCCAGGTTTGTCAGCACCATACCCGTGCTATGTTTCCAGGTTTGTCAGCACCATACCCGTGCTATGTTTCCAGGTTTGTCAGCACCATACCCGTGCTATGTTTCCAGGTTTGTCAGCACCATACCTGTGCTATGTTTCCAGGTTTGTCAGCACCATACCTGTGCTATGTTTCCAGGTTTGTCAGAAACATACCCGTGCTGTGTTTCCAGGTTTGTCAGCAACATACCCGTGCTATGTTTCCAGGTTTGTCAGCAACATACCCGTGCTATGTTTCCAGGTTTGTCAGCACCACACCCGTGCTATGTTTCCAGGTTTGTCAGCACCATACCCGTGCTATGTTTCCAGGTTTTTCAGCACCACACCCGTGCTATGTTTCCAGGTTTGTCAGCAACATACCCGTGCTATGTTTCCAGGTTTGTCAGCAACATACCCGTGCTATGTTTCCAGGTTTGTCAGCACCACACCCGTGCTCGAGGATTTCACCTAAGTGGTTTACGGCCTGCATCACTTTGGGGTTTTCTCGCACATCAAACTGACACCCTCAGATGTAACGTAAAAACTGTTCAAATCGGCGTTACACTCACTCACACACTCAGTCACTCCCAAATGAAATAAGACAACATGAACATTTACCATCCTATACAAGTCATTACGATGCTATGATGACACCAGATATTCGCGTAGTTAATGGTCACACACGTCCTGTTGAAACGATCCATCTTTGTTGAATGGTCTACACGATGTGGACCTATTTTAACCAAAGACACAGTCACCTTCCAATCAGTCTGGAATTGACATTTCCAAGCAGTTAAAAATACGTCTGCAAGTCGTCAGTGTTTAAGAATAGTTCTTTCATCAATCAAATTGCAGACATTCAGCTCTCACTCAAACATATATCCAAGCTATATTAAAAATCACTATGTTATCGTTTAAAACCTCATGTTGAATTTGCCTCACAATCTTAGGTTTTTAATATTCAAAACAATTTCTGAAAGATTCTACATCAGTAGATCGACGGACATACCAGTTTGGTCATTTCCTTAATGAAATTATTCATTTTTAAGCAGATAATGAGTAAATCGATCGAGAGATCGTTATAATCAGATTATATCCGTGAACGTTTGATCTTTAGGATGAGCCGCATTTGGCTCGTTTGTTTCTCTGTTTTAGACGTCTGAAACGTTTTATCAATTCAAAGACAAACTTAGAAACTTCAACACCATTAAAAACATCTCAACCCCGCGCTGATTTCACTTGATTCGTCCAGATTAATGCCATGCCCTGCACATAACCAGTTTCTTATGTCAATACAATAGTCTTGAAGTTACCCGACAGTATAATGATCGTATAAATTGGAACTCACTCCAACCATCTTCTATAAACAGAAAAGAGTCTTAATTATCTTAACAAACACCATTTTAAGCAGATCTATGTTTCTCAAGAAAGTCTAATTCCTCTCTGCTACAGATAACTACTCTGAATTACCATCCCAATGTGGTTACAAAGCCTAGTCTTAAATGACATAATACACTAAAGCTTTACATTGTAAATACATTAGGTCTCAGTTATAGATTTGACTTAATTGTATGTCCTCTACACAGTATAGCAACAATTTCATTGCAATGTGATACCGGTAATATAGCTATCTAGCTGTCAAATTTTTAACGTAAGACAATATTATCCAGCCATCTAAGCAAACCCGTGATAACAACAAGCATATTTACACCTGATTCCAATCACATGCAACATATTTAAACTCTATGTCTATTATATTAGCAATATCCAAACACTTGTTGTGGCATAATCCAAATGCCTGGGTAATCAGCTCTGCTACCAATTGTAAACCGCCGCAAAGAAAACCTTGGACGCTAAGACGTTCCATTCATCCAGATCCATTAAGTAAATATCCATGAGGAGACATGGGTTGATATTAGCTGACGCAAAATATGAATCGTCTGTAATCACATTACCATAAATGTAAATCTTCCTCTACAGATAAATGGGAATCTTCTTAAGTGTAATGCTATCATGGTTCTCTGCGCTGCTCCAGATCGCCGTGAAGGGAAAGGACAAAACCAGAATGGAGGCGAGAGTCATAAATCATCGTACTTGCTTCACTAATTTGGGCGAGAAAGGATTTGAAAGCTATTACCTCTGACTATCAAACAAAATTATTTGGAGAGTTTTGGCCTCCTCGGTCCAAATCTTAAGATTTTTTATAGTTTTAATGTCGTATTTAGTTAGCTCTTGTACAGATGTTGAATTTGAACAGTCGGCAGGTACGCAGGATTGAATACGAAGATGATTCTTGTTTGGACTGCTGTTTCTTCTTGGTCAGAAATATGATGTTCCGTTTGCTGAGATGGCGGACAGTAATACTGAACATCAAAGTGTTTAAACCGTAGGATAGTATAATAGGTACTAATTAATGTGTCCCAAGAAAAACTCTTTCAGTGAAGTAACGAACCTCCAGCTGTAGGAAACAATGACCTCAATAACGAAGCACAATTGGCCCATTCATCTGTCCACCTTCTGTCTTAGTAAGTGAGTTGTCATTAACGCCAAAACAGTTCACTCATATCACTGCTTGGCAGTTTAAATCGAGAGAAACTCTATGTGTTGCCGTAGAAGTTCACCTCTTTGGTGAAATCCAACAGCATGGGTATGGTCCTGACAGAAGAAGAATCACGTCTAAGGTGAATCTGACAGTGCACCGTTTTTGACGAACCTCCACTGTCTTAGGATGACTGATGGGGCGATTATGTTTTCCCCTTATGACCTTTCCCAGCGTTTGATTGATGTCTACAAATACAACACAATAGTTGACACGGGTCACTGATGAAATCACAAACTTGAAAGGCAGTCCAGAGCTCTTCACAGGTTAAGTTATGACATTCCCGTTGGCAGATAGAGAGTGCGTGAGTTGGGTTTCACGCCGCTTTTAACAGTATTCCAGCTATATAGCGGCGTGTCAGGTTAATGTGGGAGAACCGTTGGTAGAGAAGACAGTATGTGTATATACTCCGACAGAGATGGCATGTTGAAAATGATAATTTCATCCGTATGCATATTTTGTTATGTTAGTGGATGGATTTTTATGTCAGTTTGGTTTGTTGGTTGTTTGGTATCTTGGCTAATTGACTGCGGCCCGTGAAGTCAACAGTGGCTGATATTATGAGCAACGTCCCACGCAATGCTTCATCCAAGCAACCAGCCAGACCGACCAATCCACTAAGTTGCCTCATACCGCACGCATAGATTGCTAGGCACGTATTCTAACCCTGGATATTCGCTAGGAACAAGCATTTTTATTAATTAATAATTAATAATTGCCGAAAAATACCTAAATTGTGCACTTACATTTTCTCACAAGCATTTTGGGGTTATTGAAGGGGACCTTCCTCGGGTCAATAAACAGTTATATATGTTAAATCAATCCTGACACTTTGTTTTTCCTAGTCAAATTGTACTGTTTTTATCAATGTAGCCGTGTTTTATCACTACAGTAGTTTACACAAAGACAATTTCCCACCCATGACTCCAATTACTTCTTCAAACTTAGATTGGCACCGGGCACCAGATCGCTGGTCATAGCTAGTCCCTTTTCAAATCGAATCTGTGAGATAAAACGTCAAGGTATTTACCTAACCCTATACACTACAATATTTAAACTGTATTTCACAACTGAGTATCCATCTCCAAGACAACGTGTTTCACAACTGTGTATCCTTCTCCAAGACAACGTGTTTAAAGTTGACGTTCATTAATAACCCTATAAATCAAACCATGTCGAAACTGTATAAGCTTAAAGCTTATCTGGTTGCAATGGAAGTTTAAATGAGAAGTTCGTATGTACACAAACCAACACAGCGGGTCTGGGGAGCCGAACTCATTGCAGGCAAATATTCCAATGTTCGCCTTCTATTCATGGAGTTAAACACTGGACCCACTTAGTCTTGTGTGGCCTCGGGGTAAAGGCGCCATTGCAAATCTACAAGCTATTGTCAATAAATCAGATCAGGGAGCGCAATAACAGCCAGTAGTGAACGACGTGTTTGAGGAAGGGTCAAACTGCACGTAATTCAAACCCTGCGTTGAGTAGGGACGAATTATAAATCAATGACAGAGGTATTCTGAAGGGACAACTTTGGTGTGAAATCCACAGGGAAATGAATGACACTTCTCAAGCATAATTTGATAAAGAAGCAAACAATTCCGATTGTTTCCCCACCACTGTGTTTATCATCGTAACAATGACTTATTCCTATGTACTATTGCACAGACGACCAAGTACAGTTGAAGTATTGTCGTAGGTGCTGGTGTTAGTCCATCATTCGGATGCTTGTTTTGTTGGGACGTACTTAAATTAAAGTAAGCCTCTGGATGGCAGAGAACATTGTATCTTTATAGTGACCAATACTAGCATCTATTCACTCATACTTCCGACCAATGATATTACAAACTGTGATACATGCAGCACATTAAAACGTACCAGCATTAACTCATGAACTATCTTGAGTTTAACGCCGTTTTTAACAGTATTCCAGTTCTATCACGGCGTGAGAGTTTATTGTGGAAGAAAAGCGAACCATCTTAGGAAACTGTGTACAAACCGTACCTCACGATGCATATGATTTGCATTCATTATGTAAAAGTATCTTGTTACAGCACGGTACCTCATTGAAGTAGCACGTCCTTTGGTTGGGAAGATTCCGTTGGCTGGGGGTTCGAATCCAAAATTTGAACCGATAACCATTCTTATTTATCAATTGATTTTGTGTGTTTCACTCAAGTGGTCAACGTATATTGTCTGTTCGGTTTTTACCCCACATTAAGCTCGTACCACGTGATATCAATGAAGTTTTGAATGTAGAGTTAATGATACCTCACTCACTCACTCACTTACATAAGAAGCCGGTCTTGTTGTTCTGGCACTTTGGTAGACACTTTTCGTAACCACATGGTGTTATCGTAATGTTTTCTTTGTTTTTTCTTTAACGTTGCACACAGCTGTGTGCCTCCTATAGGGTGACGATCTCGACCAGACAAACCAGTGACTTATATCATGAGCAACAATCCACGTCGTCAGTGTACGATGACACGAAATGAAATATGTCATTGGCCTTAATCAGATGATTCATTACGTCGCCTCGAATGACAAGTATAGGCAGCTAGGGTCCAACAACACGGGACCACAGAGACGCAACTGGGAGTATAATTATCAGAAGGACACAATGAACTTCGTGTAGGTCTCAAAGATTTTTTTGTTCAAATGTATTTGGATCTTTTCTTTTCATGTGACAGATATACGACAAGCAATACCCCCAATGCTTGACATTAATCTGGAGGCAAATCATGGTTGTTTACTGAAATTGTATTTGCTTTTGGTAGTTTGAGAAATTCAATTATCATTTTATTTCTTCTGACCGGCTACAATATCAACACGTTGGTTGAAGTTGTGTCGTCGACGTTACCGTGATTGCACTGAAGAAGGACACAGCTCTTTGATTATATTTGTTAATGCTATAAACATAATATATTCTTTAACCCACATTCAGTGTCGTTGTATACGAGAGTTTGAAGCATGGGGTGTTACACTACTTCTAGTAACCTCATATGCCATGTATTTGGTGGGTGTAAGCCTAAACCAAACAATTCATACAGATGATTCAGAATCAATGTTTTGTCAATCACTGTTTCTTAAAGGGAGAGAATTATTACATATACTGAACCACAAAAGAAACGTCACTCCGTGAAATTTACCCTTTTCATATCAATGTATTTTTTGGAACGTATTTCGTTTTGACATTCGTCTGTATCCAAATTTAACGCTGACGGCAGAAAGGTGCCACAATGATGGATATGATGGGTTGGCAAAACGCAGCTAAATAAACAACGGGTACAAAGTCACGAATGCTTTCCATTAAAATCAAAATGCATTTGAGTTTCCTAGGCCATTTTTGCTGAACAGCAACCGAATACGTAGAGCCAACATTCTTGTATCGATACCAGCGCTATACCAAGACTTACGAAGCATCAGAGAAACCAGGCTTTAGGACGACTGCATGCGGGCCAGACTGCACGAATGGTTGTCAATGCTTTTAATGTCGACGTGAGAACAATCTACAGATTACAGCAACGATACCAAATCTTTAAAAAATATCACTCACAGATTTTAATAACAAAAACATCTGGTTTTGTAGCCGGGTCGGTCCCTTCTATCAGCGTCATTGTAGTAGGAATGTGGAGGACATTCCGAATTTGACACTTGACAAAAATATCTGGTTTTGTAGCCGGGTCGGTCTCTCCTATCAGCGTCATTGTAATAGGAATGTGGAGGACATTCCGAATTTGACGCTTGGGATTTCATCCTTTTATCCTGTATGTCCTGTATGTCCTCACTTCCTTAATGGAGGACATTTCCAAATTTGACGCATCAGTGACAGAATGATGTCCCAGGCAAATCCCTATTTTCACTTGTACCATATGTACCTGTGTTTTTCATGTGAACAGTTGACTTGCTTTTGCATGTGTTTGATACAAGTACCACCGGTGGGGCGGGATATGCTCATCTTTTCGCGAACACCTGGTATCATCACTCCTTCATAGTAATTCATGAACACATGCTCATGATATAGTCGGAATCTATTATCAAGTATGAATATGGAAAGGGTTTTATTGCCGTGTAATGCTTAATCTAGAGTTAACAAATCGATAAGGCTGAAGGTCCATATTGGTTGAATATTTCTATTAAAATGTCTAAATCGTATATCTCATTTGCTTAGCGTCAACAATCATAGTCTGGCACGATAGTTCATCTTATAGCCTTTGTCCACAAGATGGAGATTCGCGACCTCAGACACTAGCCTGATGAGGTTGTCTGTTCTTTGATCTTCGTTGAATATCGCCCATTTTAACGTTTCTGTAAACAAATATGTACAACCAAAATCTGTCATTTATGTATATCTTTCTTTGGGGCGATGACCACAATCAGCTAGCTTATATAAGAGAATCCCCACACCGCCCCGCCAACTTTGATGTGGAGTTATGGGACTACACGCCGCTATTTGCCCGTCGTCTATGTACTGGCACAGTGATTACATGGCTCAAATGCTGGAGTTCAATCAGTTGGCAAGTGAAATTGTTTGAAGATAA
Source organism: Haliotis rufescens (assembly GCF_023055435.1). Taxonomy (NCBI): domain Eukaryota; kingdom Metazoa; phylum Mollusca; class Gastropoda; order Lepetellida; family Haliotidae; genus Haliotis; species Haliotis rufescens. Next base: position 8,786,412 of record NW_025963791.1, on the reverse strand, counting down.
AATCTGTATTTAGTCGAGTCGATATGATGTCACCTCTATCCATGTGCTACTACCTTCCACTAGAGGTGTTGGATGCACGGGTAACCAGTCGCCGAAGGCGCCGCAATTCCCTTTGCAGAGTTACGTTTCTTAGGTTTGCCCGGATGCAATGATTGTGGGTTTGAAACCACGTTTCGACCTGATGTTTGTAGTTTACTCAACATCGTGCTCGTGGACTTCATCAAATTTATAAACTGCATTACACCCGCGAGACGCCGGAATTCGCTTAACAGAGTTGCGTCCCTTATGCGTGTCAGGGTCCGATGAGTGTGGTTCGAATCAATCAATCAAAGTTTCGACTTGATTATGTTTGTAGTTTAGTGTACATCGTACCCTACGTGGACTTCATCAAAGTCTTTAACGTTACTGCATCACGCCTACATGACGTTTATATTCCGTTATTTAATTGACAAACTGTTCAAAGCAGTGGTAAAGAAAATCTATCACACACTAAGGGTGTTACGATCCGTCATAAATACGGAGCAGCACTCTACTTTGTGTCGTATTGTGTCTACCGTATCGTATTGAGACGCTATGAATCGATACAATTTGCAACATAATGCTGATGCATATACAGAAGACACGTGAGATGAATTGTAAAATTGTCATTTTTTGTGTCGTTTAAACAAGAGTATATTTGAATTGACTCAAATTTGTTTTCATATTTTAAGTCTGGTTGCGGCTTAAGGGATCGGGTGGTGTGTGTGTGTGTGTGTGTGTGTGTGTGTGTGTGTGTGTGTGTGTGTTGTGTTGTGTTGATATCCAGAGGTGTTTACTGCTGAGACACCGAGTTCCCAGAGACTCTTGTGTGATAGATCAAAGAAATTTTCGCTTGTAAAATAGCTTTGCTACTACTTGTTATACACTATTTGAAAGGTCTGATCCAATGGTTTCTAAATATGAAAGTTATGTTTTTATGTTGAAATAATGCATTTGTTGTTCGTTGCAAGTTCGTTGTATATAAAAAAAATGGAAGCTAACACGTTGTTAACGTCCAGATTGGAAAATCATTTTAAAAAGAATTATAAATAGTATCTATCATCACCCATTTCCCGATAACAGCGGCTGCCCGCTCAGTAACAGGAAGAAATACCCCCGTTTTCGAGGTTTCGTATGAATAACACGTTCGTCGAAGACTGGCATATGACACATTTTATATTTTCAATAACACTGCGGGAAATAGTGAATATATTTTTTATTTATCGATAAAAATGACAAATTGAAATTGAATACGTATTTTAGACATTGTGAAATGTGATAGATTTAATAAATGAATGATATAACAGGTAGGTCCATAAAAATATATACTATTTTGACGTAACTACGGCTTGGTCGGTAAACCGGCCTACGGTGTCTGGGGACTCGATGCTTCTTGAATAAGGCATATTAAGGATCTAACTTTCTCCACACACAAAATCATCACTGTGTAAATAATAATAGATGTGACTCCAAAGAAAAGCATAATTTCATACATCAAAATAGTTGAAGAAATTATGTCCATTAATGTCCATTAATCCATTATTACAGTCCTCAAACGTGCGGAATGAAAATGGCAATACAAAGGTAAAATCATTCACGACGACAAAATGTTTTGGCAAAGCCATTTGACATTTCCGAAGATAATCTTCATTCAGATAATGAAAACAATACGTTCTTAATATACCAAAGATCAAAGCTGCATACATCATGGTCGCATACCATTAATGCCGGTGTCCTATCTCAAAGGTATTAATGGAGAACAGCACACAGAGGGTAATCAGAGAGTATCCAACACACGCCATCATAATAAAAAAACAGTTTGCAAGACATTTAATGGTGCTGAACAATATGCCTATCTTTGCTCATTTACTGCCATCATAAAGAATGGTCGAAGTACCAGAGCTCAGGAAAGTTTATTATCCTTTGATAGCGTGATCTGCTGTCGGCTTAAGAGCTTAGTGTACGGCAAAGCACCCTAGGATCTTCGAGCATCGTACCTCTTCATGTGAAGAGCATCGACTCATCTCCACGTAATTGGTGCATTCCAATGTCTTTACTGTATAAACGTTGTGGGGTGTTTAATACACAGTACTTACAACTTGGTTTTGGTTTAGTTTGGTGTGTTGTTTTACGCCGCGCTCAGCAATATTTCAGCAATGACGGCGGTCTGTAAATAATCGAGTCTGAACCAGACAAACCAGTCACTGATATCATGAGCATCGGTCCACGCAATTGGGATCGATGACATGCGTCAACCAAGTCAGCGAGCCTGACCACCCGATCCCGGTAGTCGCCTTTTACGACAAGCATAGTAGCCTTTTACGGCAAGCATGGGTTGATGAAGACCTATTCTAACCCGGATTGTCACGGTTACCACTGGAAACTAATGTACTAAGATGAACAAATCTAAACAAAATGACGATTAATTCTAAATCCAACTCCAGGCAGCAAACACAGAGCTTAATTGAATTTCGTTCGTAGTATTGTACAGCTGACTGATGAATGCTCCATTTTGTCTTTATGTCATTGGAATGACCTTCACCAGGCTTTATGCATTTATTACGTTTTTCATTTAATTTGTCATTTTGTACTACCCATGCGACAATGTGATCAATATTGTATAATTATGATAATAATTCACCGTTGTCATTTACAAAAGTTATGTTGTATTTTATGATCTCGTGCCATATTTTTTTTATCTACGTTAACTGTGCATCGTTAAAATTAATCGGATGTAGCTTTTGTGTGTATATTTATTGGCCAATAACGCACATCTAAATCATTTTTCCACCACATGAGTTATGTTACCAAATGGTTGTAGCACGTGTGGCAGTAATTACGAAGGCAGCGTAGCGTGGTTTGTGATCTCGTTCAAAACACAACCCGTGCAGTACTCCATTACTTGGTTTTATTACAGCCTTAGCCCTAAGATGTCTCTGTTGAACGGGGTCTGTGCTGTTTTCATTAACCACTAATCCACAGTCTACTCGTGTTATCATGAACCCGGCGATATCGATATGTTGTTAACTTAGTTGATCTAACCGTATGTTAAATGTTTTTGTCTAGACGGAGTTGTTAGTTATACCTTAACGTTTCCATTGCCATTATCACGACGATGTGATTCGGAAATTTCCGTCAACGCATATACATCCCAAAGACACCATACTCAAACTAACAATAATCAACGATCAGCACAATCTCTAACTTCACAACGTCGCATCCGAATTCTTTATTGACACTACCAATGATGTCAATAACCACTCCAGGGAAATCAAAAATGGGATTGATGTTTCATATATCCGTATGTCTTTAAATCCACTTTTCGTATACTGACATCGTACTTTTGTTATAACGATTGTTCGTTATATTTACACTGTTTTTATACCTGATTTTTCGTTGTATCCATGATATAGTTCGTTTTTCATATCTCCAATGATGTCCATGCCCCTTAAAGGAGAGGTGATCATGACGTAGCCAAGGTGCTAAACCATTCGTTCGTCACGCCGTCTCCCAACATGAGTACAATGTGTGAAGTCCATTTCTGTGTTCGCAATAGCAATTTTGTTGCGACATTGTATATCAAAGTTCGCCTTATCCGGAGTTGCCAATGTGTATTTATGACTACTTATCTCGCCCAAGGAAATGTATTCCCAGTGGTCAGTGGAACCAGGGTCAGTGATATGTGTTTCACACACTTTTCTCATGTTTATCTGCACCGGACGCGCCCCTTTAATATTTTATAACGGAGAAACAAGCGTCATCTTTCTGGTTTCCATCGATACTGAAGGTAAGCATGCATCAGTAAAGGTCAACAAAAACCCAATACGTGGATGCTGATGATTAAGTCTGTATTATTGCGTACAATGACCTCTTCCCCCGACATTAGCCGTAGACGGGTGATAGAGCCAGTGTTGTTTGCCGGTGAAACGTGAAGCAACGAGGTTGCACTTGTTCGCCTTTCTAAATGTTTCATCCCGTTATGCCCTGACACTTGTTATTTGCATACCATTAGAACTTCATAACTGTCTGTTCCATTGCTTCATACACAAAATCGGGTTCCATTGACAATCTTGTGAGTTGTCGTCAGTGCACTAATGTTCAAACCTTTACTTTTAACAACTACAGTTTTAGATCATAATGATCCGGATGGGGCACATTCCTTGTGACAGTATTTGCATGAAACTGAAAATCTTTACTTTAAAGAATTCTTCCTCAAAAGTTGTTTGATCAAGGTTACAACATTCAGGTCTCAGTACAGGCCCCAGTAAAGATTTCACAAAGTTTTATCGTAGACCTGTCGTCGTCATTTCAAACTTTGACGCATCAGTGACAAGAATGATGTCCGATGCACTTACCTATTTTGACTTGTACTGTATGTTCCCATGTTGTTTTCGGATAAACGGCGCAATACATGAACATTCGAATGTGCGGGCGACGTATTCCTTCCTCAGAGGAACGGCAAAAATGTTAGTTTGTTGATTAACAATTGACTTGCCTTTGCACGTGTTTGTGACGGGTGCCACTGGTGGGGAAGGATACGCTCACCTTTTCTCGAACACCTGGTATCATCACTATTGAATAGTGAAAAGTAATTCATTAACACAAGCTCATGATAAGGTTGAAATCGTACAGTCGACTCTGTCAGCTTCTTTTAGATTATATAATGGTTAATCGCTTGCATTGACATTTTCATTTATGAATATGGCAAGGGTTTTGTCGCTTTTATTTCCGTGTTATGTTACATCTAAAGTTAACAAATCGATTCGGCTGAAGTTCTATATTGGTTGAATAGTTCGAAAAAATGTAAATCGTATTTCTAATTAGCTAAGCGTCAACAGTTAATCATTGTTTACATCATTATTTTTGACGTGGCAAAATACTTCTAACAGTATAATCATGAAACTGTTTCAAATCTTTCGAAACCTGAGATGTCATTGCGTGTACGTTTTCCAGCGTCAATACGTCCAGATGGGACCCGAGGCAAACGCCTCAATTCCACTTCCAACGTATTTACCAATCAGCCCAGACTGTCTCATTTCACACTCTTTCTCTGTATGCTTGAACGGAATATATGATGGCCATTTATAGAAATGGAATTACTTTCAAATATGCCCTGTATCAGGCGTATCAGACGAATGGTACTGTTGAACTTGAGACAAGCCTGTGGCATGTACGTGTTGGAATTTGACGGCAATGGCATTGCACTGCATTGAACAGACAGTTGGATCACGCGACGAACTACTTTGTTTTCGCAAGATAATGGCTTAGAAATATATATATATAGGTATAAACCACACGCTTGGCATTCCCCTCTTGGAGTGTAATTATGACCGTTAAATACATGACATGTCTGTAGAAAAGCTGAAACACGTGTTATTATCATGGACAGGCAGCTATCATATGAATTAAATGATAAGAAATATTCCGCGTGCATACTTGGTGCCTCTAGATCTACTGCAGCACCTTGCTGCCCTTTAGAGTTTCATGTTCTTTATTTAGGAAATACTTTCGAGGTATAACGGATTATTTGTCTCGAATGAAATGATTTTGTGAGTTCCGAATTTGAGCGAGAAACTTTCAACGATAAATCACGAAGGAAAGATGTCAGGTACTTCCGCGATGCCAGTGGGTTATATTGTATATAATCTATATTTGTCTTAGAATATATAGGGAAATGTTGCTTTCATGATCTTCATGATCAAGTTGAGACGTTAGATAAGATTAAGGTGCCTGACTTCTCAGTGAAAGGTATCTCTGTCTCTCGTGAGAGACATGGCGTAGGTTAACATTGATCAGTATGTTTCCTTGCCTTACACTGATACCATTTTCAAATCGTAGCCGGTATTAAGGAATATATTTTAGATCTTAAATCATAGTATAACGGACAGCCTGAGCTGGAGGCGCGTGTGGATATGTTGACAGTTTTTAAGTAGTTAGTGTTAAAACCGAATGTTTGCGAGGATTAATAAGATTTCTGAATTCAGTTACAACAGTAACCGTACATGTATTTGTTACATTCATTCAAATTTTTTTGGTATGATTATGTCTAATAATTATTTTAGGATGGAAGGTACAGTTACCAAATAAAATATAAAGATAACTATTTAAAGAATATAGTACTTAAAGACATTGCAACAAACCGAATAATCAGGGGGGAGACTTTATACTGTTGGGGGCGCGAAATATATCCGCCCGGGGGAGATTTTATTTCAGAACAGATTCTCCGGGGGAGAATCTGTACCGGTATAAAATCTCCGGGGAAAGAAATTGTACGGGGGAGAGTTTATACCAGAACACCGGCTCGTGTACCCGAACCAACACCTACCGGACGTATGTTTTTTTTAATATACGAAACGACGATTAAGTTCTTAATTATAAGGATTGTTTTTCATTTCTTGTGCATAACATTCACAATTTAGGAATAATATCGCTACGTCACGATTTTATACAATTCGTGACTGTTATCCTTCGATAAATGCACCAAAAATGTAAAACAATCCTTAAATATTTTCACCCTTATCCGTTTCCCACTGGGCAGGTATGCTGACTTGATAGATGCATGTCGTCATATCCCAAAAGCGCGGAGTGATGCTTATGATGTCGATCACTGTATTGTCTGCCCCAGACACGTTTTATTGACAGACGATGTAGCTGGAATGTTGCAGAATGCCACGTTAAGCAACAAACTCATAAAAGCAGAGTCGATTTTAGGATTCCGACTATATCATGAGCATGTGTTGAGCATCACTATCAAATAGTGATGACACCAGGTGTTCGCGAAACGATGAGCGTAGCCTACCCTACAGGTGGCAACCGTCACAAACACATGCAAAGGCAAGTCAGTTGTTCATCCACATACTTACATTCTTGCCATTCCTCTGAGGATGGAATACGTCGCCCAAACATACAGGTTTCGAATGTTCATGTATTGCGTTGTGTATCGAACATTCGACATACGTATCGTATTGCGACACTATGTACATAGCTCCCTCCGATCCACCCTAACAAACAACAAACAACCAAACCCTGACACATCTTGACATAACCTTTGTTTCGTAATAGAGGATGGGTTGAATAAATACAGTTCCAATCACAGCCCTTAAAACTTTGAAACAAACGTTATCGAGCCACAGAATGTCGGCAGTACCGGTTTCCGTAAGAAACGAATGCGCTGTTTTGAATCGCAAGCTAAAAAAATACTTGACTTGAGCCTAGTTTCTAAAACAGGTACCATTTCTTTCATATTTGATGAAAATGAATAATGAACTTTGAAACCTTGAAAGGCCGTTTTTCTTGCGATGAAACGGAAGGGTTATATGGATTTGGGCGTTCGTGAAGTATCGATCGCATTTGCATTTAGATTACCACTGGCAGAGCTTAGAAACGGTCACAAATGTGTATATCATTTGTACAGCTATTGGCACTCTGAGAGGCCCATTGCCAGATCACTGCACTTAAGTTGCAGTTCCGACAGTCGTCGGAATGTGTTGCACCAGGCGGAGTGTTGAATCAGTCCATCGCGGGACCATTTGTTTGTTGTTTAACGCCGCACTCAGCTGTATGTTAACAATGACCTGTTAATAATCGAACCTAGACCAGACAACCCATTGCTACTAGCAGCAACGCCGCCGAGGTACGTTGACGCAATTAACCAAGTTTAGGAACCTGACCAATCCATTCGGTCGCCTCTTACTACCAGCTTATATAGCTGGAAACCAATTCTCACCCGGAATCCACGCCTGGTTTTGCCTAGCCAAGATTGAGAAGTAAGTTGTCAATCACTAATTGTACAAAATGTAATTAAACTTGACTCAGCAATATATTACTGTTGTAATAAATCATATAAAATACATTTTGTACATCATTACGTGATGATAAAGGACTTACTAATAAAAGATATGATTCTTTATAAGTGTTTTTGAAGTTTGGATAAAAAGGATTCTTGACGTGGTTGTTGTTTGATTTCATTATGATTTATCTTTGGTTTGTGCATTGTGGGATTCGTGGTGATGGTGGTAGTGATGATGATGATGATGATGATGATGATGATGATGATGATGATGATGATGATGATTATGGTGATGGTGGTGGTGGTAGTGATGGTCAGGGTGTTTGGTGGGGATGGGAATAGATCGTGAAAGGAGGGGAGCGATTTGAGGTAGTTATGTGCAGGTTATTGTACCAGTTTTAAATTAACATCCACACCAAGAACACAATGCCAGTATTGTTGCCTAAGACCACGGAAAATATGCGATTTTCTTATTTCGTAAATGATGTAGAACAACCAGCATTGTTGAGGAATCGGGAGTGACTTGATTGCATACTCAGGACCAGAATGAATCATCGGGTGTATCATTGCTATCATATGTTGTAAATGAGTGTTGGTTGTCTCACTAAGCATGTGTTGGCCAAATCATCCCCTCCGGAAACAGTCTTATCCATCACTTCTTTACTTGTTTCTGTGTATTGACAGAAAACTCATACATCTTTTTTATTATTGTTGCATTAATAATTGCATATTATTAACATATATTTTTTTAAGTACTGCTAGCCTCTAAATACATGTATGTATGCGAACGTGTACCTTATCATAGTTAGTATTATCCATTTTGTAACATGTAGAACATTTCAAACCGTTTCATCCGTAGGCAAACCAAAAGGATTTTAAATTCTGATCCCTTCATCGTTTGTGTACGTATACCAGTATACTCTTGTCTGCGTGGTTGTACTTCCATATACTCGTGAGTTGTGTATAAATTATTAAAAGCGTTTTATCATAATTAAGGTCATTCCAATTCTTCAGTTAATGACACACTCAAAAGGCACACAGGATACATAAAGGCACACAGGATACATAAAGGCACATAGGATACATAGAGGCACACAGGATACATTAAGGCACACGGGATACATAAAGGCACACAGCATACATAAAGGCACACATCATACATAAAGGCGCATAGGATACATAAAGGCACACATCATACATAAAGGCGCATAGGATACATAAAGGCACACAGGATACATAAAGGCAAACAGGATACATAAAGATATACAGGATACATAAAGGCACACAGGATACATAAAGATATACAGGATACATAAAGGTATACAGGATACATAAAGCCAGACATGATACATAAAGGCACACAGGATACATAAAGATATGTAGGATACATAAAGGCACACAGGATAAATAAAGATATACAGGATACATAAAGGCACACATCATACATAAAGGCACACAGGATACATAAAGGCACACAGCATACATAAAGGCACACAGGATACATAAAGGCACACAGCATACATAAAGGCACACAGGATAAATAAAGATATACAGGATACATAAAGGCACACAGCATACATAAAGGCACACAGGATCCATAAAGGCACACAGCATACATAAAGGCACACAGGATAAATAAAGTTATACAGGATACATAAAGGCACACATCATACATAAAGGCGCATAGGATACATAAAGGCACACAGGATACATAAAGGCAAACAGGATACATAAAGATATACAGGATACATAAAAGCACACAGGATACATAAAGATATACAGGATACATAAAGGTATACAGGATACATAAAGCCAGACATGATACATAAAGGCACACAGGATACATAAAGATATGTAGGATACATAAAGGCACACAGGATAAATAAAGATATACAGGATACATAAAGGCACACATCATACATAAAGGCACACAGGATACATAAAGGCACACAGCATACATAAAGGCACACAGGATACATAAAGGCACACAGCATACATAAAGGCACACAGGATAAATAAAGATATACAGGATACATAAAGGCACACAGGATCCATAAAGGCACACAGGATCCATAAAGGCACACAGCATACATAAAGGCACACAGGATAAATAAAGTTATACAGGATACATAAAGGCACACAGCATACATAAAGGCACACAGCATACATAAAGGCACACAGCATACATAAAGGTACACGGGATCCATAAAGACAGACATGATACATAAAGGTACGGAATACATAAAGATATACAGGATACATAAAGGCACACGGGATACATAAAGTTGTTACACATGTGGTGTGCATCAACTTCTAATGAAAAATAACACCATCATCATGTAAGTACCCTCCAGTGTCATTCATTTTTCTAACCAGCAGATGATATGAATGACATTTTATTGAATGATATTTGACAAAACCAATTTCCGACATCAAGTCTGAGACTACAATGTACATAGATTGTAAAAAGCCATTTGTCGTCATCTCAGCGCTGTGGTTTGATCAGTATATTACTGAAAGCAATGTCTTCTTTATGTGCCCATACCCTTGACGTCCAAGTTAGTAAAATGCATATCTGCCTCAGCCCACTTTGTGATGCGCAAAAACCATTCCCGAACTAATGACTGTTTTACACAAGAGCCTTGAAATGTAAATTTGGCAACATCTTCAAAACTGCCAATGTCACGGACTTCACTGATCTGGCAAGCCACAAGTGCAACATCGGAATGGCTTGTAGCAATCGAATTAGATAATACCAATCTCCATGTATTCATGTTCACAATGTCTGACGAGTTTATTTATTAAAGGCTTCTATACAACCTCCTTGCAAGCTATCGAAATGCGCAACTTTACTGCAGCTCTTAAAGTCCTAAGTAGCGTCTTCGATTTTACCGTATCGCTTTACCATTCGTTATAAAAGATGACGTGTTCTAATCAGCACTATCATTGGTGCCGTGGTGTGATGGGGAATAAACATCGACTAACCCTGATGTTCTGCCCTGACAATTCCCAGTCGACTCACTTCCCTGATTTTATATTGTAATTTCAAAAACAACACTTCCCCAAAATCCACTGCTGTGAATGCTACTCGTGCAAGGAATTCAATTGAATGTTTAACAGTCCTAATGACCCTGTGTCAGAGCTGGTTGTCCTGTCGATTGGCGTGACACAACCACAATCCCGTCCTGCCATCTTCTTGACTGTTTCCTGGCGAATGTCCCCTTGGTCCTTTCGTAGCATGAGTGCTTCGATCCCCGTCACCCTATTGGTGCATTCATTCTAGTGTTTATCGGAGTGGCAATGTGCGAACTGTTACCCACAGCAAAAGAAATTGATTTTGTCGTATGGCAAAGCCTGTGGGTTGGCACAACGTCCACAAGCATTGATAAATAGTTTAAGAAGTGACACATCACACATCATCCAAAGAATAATCTTTTCTGAGATTATTCAAATAAGAATTAAATGTATCTTGACTGTGTTAGGTTTACGCTTTAAGCATGCCACGACATGACTGAGCATATCAAAGGTTCAACTTAAAGGTCAGACTCCTATTTGACTTAACAGTTTTGAATATGGAGACGAACGTGAACTGTAGACCTATGAACCTTTATAGCTCCAATACATAAATGTTCTCAAGTCACCCTTAAACGGTAGAATGAACACAACCGTGTTCATCCACACCGCTGGTTTGAATGGTAGTTGTGAGATGCGGATGTAAAAGTTCCTCTCACTCGGCTCCGTGATCTTGGAACTATGACAATAGTTGGGATCAAATTATCCCTGTTTTCAAAGCTGACTCAATCGTACTTTTAGCTGTAAGTTTAGTGCAATGTATTGTTCAACATATATTACATATCATAGAACACTTCTGTTACTTTTGAATAGACGTTTGAGAATGCTCTATTATTTCTACCAAATTATCGGTTGGCATTGAAGTATGATTCCCAGAAATTGTAGTCTAGACGTGATAAATTCTAATGATTCACGTCCGCTCCATGCAGCTAGACTAACATTTGACGCATTGGTGTGGCGTTTGAACGAACCGCAGGAGAGATGGCAACATCGAGTAACATTCAATAAAGTGGCATATATATCATGTTACAAGTAAGACCATCGCAATATGTTGATGCTGTTTCTCATTAAAAGAAACTGGGTATGAATGCGAATGTTTATTCAACATTAAATGCACTCTAGTCACAATGAGACAACACGGTCTTGCATTTTACTTTATATTCAAAACAAACAAACAATAAAAGCGGAAAACAATTCTCATAGTCATAAGACATCTCCGTTAAATGTCCTTTGTACGATTCCTACGAAATCTAGAGCATGATTTTACTATTCACCATCAAAGAGAAATGATAATTGGTTTTCGCGAAAAGGTGCGCGTATCCTGCCCCGCCGATGCACCCGTCATAAATGCATGCAAAGGCAAGTCAGTTGTTCACCTGAAAAACATGGGAACATATACAAGTCAAAATGTGGAACATCTTTTTGTCACTGATGATGATCAAACTTGGAAACACCCTCAACATGTCTGCTATAAAACGTTTTAAACGCTTCACTGAGGCCTTATTGGTTGTAACCCTGATCAAACAACCCTGATCAAACACATCCTTGTAGTGACTAAGCTTTACTCTCTAGGCTAACCCGCTGCTTCAACACGATGTCACCAAATAAACCAATTTCTCAAGTTTCAATGTGTTTTAAATTGTCTCGTTACTGTGGCAACACAACAACCTGAGTCATGTCCATAAAACAGGAATTAATGGGTGTTTAATATACTGACAGTGTCTTTAATTCCATGTATTACTGCGGTGTCCATGCTTCCAGTTAATGCCTTGCTCTGTTTCAGCTACGCACGGACATTGAGAGTATCGATTGATGAACACAGGCATCAGGACACTTCGCTGGACATATGATATTATCATAAAATTGAGAATTTCTGTTATGTTCAAATAAACCAAGGGCACTGGTTGCCCAGTCGTCTAAGGCGTCGCGATTCGATGTGCAGAGTCGCGTCCCTTGGACACACCAGAAGTCTATGATTGTGGCCACGCGTGACCACGCGTCTTTTATTTTTATGTGAGATATCAACATTACGAACAGCCTCTTTAAGGATGTAAGTAAACAGTACAAGCTTATTTACCGGTGTGTAAATAATGATGACTCCCTGAGGAGCGGTAAATTTGGTCTTTCCCGCATATTCTCAAAATTTTCACGCCGGTTATCTGTACCTTTTCTCCCAATACCGATTGTCACATCTCTCCCAATTTTGGAAGCGATCGTTCGGCCATTGCGTTTATCTACGTTGCCAAGGTATATCTATGGGGAACAACTCACTGGACACTTCCCTCTCAGTAATAACGTCGTCCAATTTAGGTTGCGAGGGCATGTTCGAATCTCTAGGAATGACGTCATGATAGAACATTTTTTATCGTGATAAAAACTCTCTTCCTTCTACATTGTACGCGATTTATGACGTAGCTATTTATATATATATATATATATATATATATATATATATATATATATATATATATATATATATATATTCGGGTGACAATACGGTCATAACACGTCTGGAGCAGACTCCATTGTGTACAACCACCGTTACGATGGAGTGACGTGAAATAATAAACAAACACGCACACAAAAGAAGGGGCAGTCCAGTGTGAGTGACCCTTCACTTGCATATTACACCCTGCCATGTGCATCTACTTGTACCGTATATCTAATGTTACCTATGACGGGCCTTCATTGCTATGCACGTCATGTCATAATGTTGCAATCATGGTGTTTGTGGTAAGTGTTATGGTTAAGGCGTTCTCTCGTCACGCAGAAGGCCCGGGTTCGATTCCCCACATGGGTACAATGTGTGAAGCCAATTTCTGGTGGCCGCCGCCGCAATGTGGCTGCAGCGTTGCTAAACGTGGCGTAACATGGCTGGTGCCAATAACTATAGATATATAGATTATTATACCAGCATGTGTGTCATACTGATTTTACGAAAATTTTGTCTTGTATTTCCCGAGCAATAGCGACGGTAATACATGCATTCTTACTAGAGTTTCGTAAATTCAGTATGATAAAATGTGAGTGTTATTATTTCTTTATCCTTTTAAGCTCCCCATGCACTGATCACCACTGTCCTAGAAAATCACAATTTGTCGAATGACGTCAACAATCTTCAACTATGACGTCGTTTCTAGTGTGACGTCATTCCGACCTTACGTCACAATAAGATTCGAATGACGTCAACAATGCCGTCTGGATGACGGAGACATTGCACTGGTGCGCAAGAAGTGATATTTGCACTTGTTCACATACTGTAAGTTATACATTCTAATATTTAGACTCAATATTAGATTACGTGGATTGTAACGTTAATATCAAAGTCAAAGGGCGGATTCCGGCATAACTAAAGGGGTCGTTGTAAGGGTCTGCCTAGGACGTTGCTCATAATATCAATCATGGGTTTCACTGTATCAGAATCGTTTATATAGTGATATAACATACAACAGACAAACAGACAAAGGGATATTTATACTCTTAGGTTAGTAGTATGAAACAAAATCCAATCAAAAGATGTGAGAAATGAGTGGACAAATGTTTGTCCTCACTTACGTCAGCACACGCATTCTTATATATAAACATGTCCTTAATCCAGACTATGTCAGATAGATTAACTATAACCTTAACGTAGAAAGTATCATTTAATCTGCACATCACTCTCGATGCCCATAATACTGGCATTGCTTAGGTACGGTCATCCTTTTGGATAATTCGCCATTTAAGATTATTGTATTCAAAACGAATGAATCAATATACATCTTCAGCATTCCACTGGCTGTACCAAAGATTTCAGACAAAATTGATCTTTGCCAGTAGTTATGTTATTGCTGTTTGATTCCCTGCTTAAGGCAAAACCAGATAACAGTAACCAAGAAAGCGTGGAGGTTACCGTTTTCTTTTCTCATGGTGTTTAGGAAATGGTAAAATATTATGTTAAATCAGATGTTACACGAAATGTCAGACTATATTAGATAAATATACACGTCAGGTATGCATACATGCGTTTGAATTTCATGTTTATATCAGACAAAAAATATTTTTACTAGTCCACAGTTGTTTTGCTATTTGAACAGTTAAAGCCAAGCTCAGATACCAGTTAACAAGACACTGTAAAGTTCAGCTTAGCTTTGTCTGTTCTCATAATATGTAGGGATGGATGATATAATTTAATATCAGATTTAACACGGAATGGGGGGTCGTATTTTTATAGTTTAAAGTTTCTTTTAGTGAACCAAATTTTAATGTAACGTACGCTGCGCCTAATATCTGAAACAAAATTTATTGTTTTTGGATATGTCCATATTTCCGAAGCCGATCTTCTTGTTAGCATTGCTAATCTTCATATGTATTACAATTTATGAGATAAGGTGAAATGGGGTTTAACGCCGCGTCCAAGATTATTGCTGTTATACAGCGACGTGCTTGCACGTGTGTGTGTGGCTGCGTGTACTAGTCCGGACTGATGCCGATTTATAGTGCTAGCTCACTGAGATACCATGCCGCAGTTGAACATGAATATCCCACTCAGACACAGTATACTGATTCCGAGCAGACCAGTCCTTGTTGAAGGCCCTTAATGTCGAACTCCAGTCAGGGTAGCAACAAGTACCATCTTTTAACGTCTTTTGATATGACGCGGCTTGTGATCGATCCCCGGAGCTTTCGTTCTCCGGGCGGACGCTCTACCACAACGGAGCCGGTCTATACACCTGTGTGGGTACTCAATATGGACTAACAACCCGTTAGTCGGGCTTGGTCCCTTGAAACCTATGCTGGTCATGATCATGTCATAAGAGGCGACTAAAAGGATCGAGTGTTCAGACTCCGTGACTTGGTTAAATGTGCGTCAATGTTCCCCGACAGCGTGGATCGCTGCTCATAATATTAATCAAGGTTATTTACATAAAACTGGACTATGGATGTCTGCGGGTTAAACAACACACACACACACACACACACACACACACACACACACACACACACACACACACACACACACACACACACACACTTGTGTAGTGGTGTACACTGCGCATTGTCAACACCAGCAGTTCAGCTGCAGATACTGAGTCATCAGCAAGATCATATTTTGGTCATAAATAATATCTAAGTATAAAAGACATGCCCGGTCGAAGGGAAGCCAGGAAAGAAGTCCTGATTTTCCAGATTCTCTTAATTTGTTTGGCTGTGGTAAAGACTTCAGACATAAAAAAAACTCTTTCTCTCATACACATTACTTCATTGCTATTTGATGGAAGCAATGCACAAACGACACAATTGAAACTTTACATGATGTAACGTACGTACGCAGCATACAATCTGTTTTGTTTGCTTGCTCACTTTTGTAAACAGGGGTGGGTGGCGTGAACTGTGGTTTAACGTAGCGTTAATTGCATTTGTATGGACACATGCATGTGCGTGTATATGTGGATACTTGTACTAGCCCTGATTAAAGCCGGCTTTATAGTGCTAGCCCACTGAGATGCCATTCCGTAGTTTAACATGGATACCCAAATCAGACACAGATTGCCGACCCCGGGGTGACCAGTCCTTGTTGTATCACCTCAACGCCGAGCGACAGGTAGGGAACAAAAAGTATCATCTTTGAACGTCTCTTGACATGACGCGGTTGGGGAACGACCTTCCGCTCTTCAGACGCTCTATTCCTTTGACCATGGATACGGTCACAGGTGTAAGGTTCATCATTGCACATCTGGTATATATGGAATCCTAGAAGGGACATTGTCGCGTTGTTGCATTGTCGCTTACAAAAACAAGCAAAACGTGTCAAAATTAACCAAAGCGCGACAATGTGACAATGGCTAACGTGATATTTTGGTCATCAGAAATGTGTAAAAAAAATAGGCGTTAAAATCGCGTTGTGGCATTGCTGTGGTTAATTTTGATACTTTTTGCATGATTTTGTAAAGGCGACAATGCGACAACGCCATAATGCCCATTCTGGGGTTCTACAGGTATACTCATGTGGACAACAAGCGTACAATGTACATGGCCGTCACATAGGGACTTGGGTAGTGCGTTGAACTCTGTGTGTCATGTATCATGCATTGAGCAGTTTGTCAGTTTCTCGAATGAATGGTTAGACCTAATCACTAGTATTCTTACCCTTGGGAATATCCATTGTATTGCTGAATTGACAACTGTCATGAAGTGTGACACTGTAGTAATGAGAACACCAACATATTATATCTCAGTTGACATCCCTCCTGCGAGGCCACTATCTTATACATGAAGAAACCTGGGGTTTATGTTCACTCCTCGTAGTTTAGCTCTGATCTTTTTTGTGTGCTTGTATGAATTGCTACTGCACGAGAGTGTTGGGTTTAACGAAGTTGTGTACAGCATTTCAGGCTTGTCAGCTCATGTGGGAGAAAAACTCATTTGACTCATAGATAGTTAACACTTACATGATAATCGATGAGCACTGGCATAGCAGTTATTATTTATACTTTTAAAAAAAGAAAAGCATAGGTGGTAAAATGATTTCGTGGATGGAAATTGGTAGGTGTTGCCTTGCTGTTTTTGCTGATAAATTGTCACAAAACGGTCTTCTTGTCTTCGATGGTGTTAATGTTGACATTTCCATAATTCGTTTTCTTAGGAAACTGAACAGCAGTTGTGATCGAGTGATTGAATTTGTCACGGGTTTCTTGGGCAAGTTTGTATTATTTTCATAAATCATACTGTTGACGGAGTGAAATCTGAGATCGTCATGCCAAGACTCGGTCATCATGCGAGAAATAACACTATGGGTGGACTTGAAGCTGATGAATCATTAGTATCAGTGGCAAGCATTTTAACGTTGTTCCGAGCACAATTATTTCCTTCCTTTGGGCATAATATCGGCAACATGGCAATGAAGATCGTCCAAGATCACGGAGACTCCTCACAGCACGACAGCCAAAGATGTCAACAACTGGTCCTTTACCTTAATAAAACAGGACACTCTCTGCAACACAAATTACACGTTTACGTCATCATATATGCACAGACTGTCCGTAGCTGTTTACGACTTGCAGGAATCCGAGCAAGAAGGTCCTAGGTTTTCGTTATTTTTACCTCAATGTAATCGACTTCAGCGGCTGCACGGTGTCGATTACACCATCAGTGTCATCCCCAACGTTGGCGTAGGGTTTGGTTCAGTGACGTATTACGTTTCCATCTTCAAAGAGGAGATGGGCGGATTGCGTGCTTCGACGACAGAATGCCCTTCAACTGGATGTTGAGTTCGACAAATTTAGGAATCGTCACGATGTAGGGTGTCATCTCGTATGAGCAGATAACATATCGTGTTCATATCAAGCGCAACTTAACAACTGTGCGTTATCGTGACAAGACCTTACGTCCTCACATTGTCCTGGCTCCACAAGTACAAGGCGACAATGCTCGCCCCCACAAAGCACGAGTCTGTACTGGTTTCCTGAGAGCTCAGAACATAAACGTACAGTCGTGGCAGTCAAGGTCACATGAGCTCAACGCAAATGAGCACATGTGGCATGAGGTAGACAGACGATTACATCAACGTCAAGCGGGAGACCAGAATCTGCAACAATTACGCCAAACTCAGGAGGAATCGGCTGCCATTTTACAAGGTGTGATCCGCAGGCGTTTTGGTTCCATGGGCAGGAGATATCGAACAGTCATTCAGACACATGGTTGACGAACACACGTATCATCCTCTACGACTACCGTGTTTGGGATAATGACGTAACCAAAACTTGCAAAGTCTTCTCAGTTTATATTTGGCGAACTCTGTATCACTTTGTAATCTTCCGTACACATGTAAAGCAACATATGCGTTTCTTTATGGTGTGTGCGGGGGAGGGGGAGGCAATATATTTATGGTTAGTCGTGATTTTCTTGAAATCTCACTTATTTTGTAATTTCTGTTCGCTTAGGCTCAATACTCGATTATTTGCATATCGCCGTCATGTAGCTGGAATATTGCTGAGTTCAGCGTTAAATAATAAACAAACAAAAACATAGGGATGCAGTTGTACAAGCACTGACGATGTTGAATCCGTACATTATTGAAGAATCTACTGAATTAATGATGTATCATTATTAAGATGAAAAAATCAAAAACTAAATCCAATATTATAATCGAATTGAGATTAACCGATATTAGTTGAGCATGAACACACAGGTCGAAGAAGCAATACTTGTACACGAAATGTGAGATTACATTAGATGCATATGTCACATCCACTTATATGTGTTTTAATTTCAAGAGGAACCGACGCGTTAGCATGTACTGTCTACCTCCCAAATGAAACAGTAATTACATCGGAACCATTTGCCTACTTCTCATCCCCAGAATTAAATTACACTTTAAGCATTTTAGGTTCTTAATAAAGTTCACTCAGCTTAATATCTGGATCGAAATGATTCGCAATATAACATCTATATTAGTTCCCGGCAAATTATCATCAGGATTATATTATTATCTATTCACGTTATATTCACTCCTACGCAAAGTTGGTTTCGCCTAAAGAAATTACAGCTTTCTTAATAGCAGTGCTATCCCTTCTATGGATACTGTCCTCAGTTTATATTCTTACTGAAAAAAGTAACTGTGCTTTATATAAGATTCAATAAAACAGATTTATTTTGAAATTGAATCTTTTAATACATATTCATGACATCTCCTCGGCTTCAAGGTCGTGATTAACAATTTGCACGTGCATACTAATGCTTAAGAACGCTTACGCAATGTCATGGCTTGTTGAAACGTCTACGCGCCGTGGGTATAATGCAAACGGGAATGGCTCCAAACGATTTTGTCAGAAATGTAATATTAAGTGAAACACAATATCATCTCTTTGAAGACGTTATTAACAGCAGGGCAACACTCGTGACTTGCCCCGGGCCTATCGTTAACAAGACAACCATATTTGGTTGGTGCATCTACGGAATCGATACCGAATTGTCACATTAACAGCTGGGACAATTCCTGGGTTGAGACCAATTAGTGGCAGAACCGTAGGCAAAAGGTTGTGGTTGCAACAACATCAGGCTTTGACGTCCAATTTTGCGTTCACGTCACCGTCAACCACGCCTAGCCAGGTGTAGACAGCATCCGAGGTTCAGAAGACGAGGCTGTGCCAGTATATTGTTCACAAATGAGTCCACGTTTCAAATGGAAAGGTCTGATGGTAGTGCAAGGGTTTCCAGGCATCCAGTAGATGCTTGCGACGCGTTACTCAACGTCGTCAGTTTGGGGGTGGAAATGTAATGGTATGTGGTGGTATCACAAATCATGGGCAAACACAACTCATATTTGTTAATGGCAATTTGAATGGCGCACGTTACCGTGACGACATCGTTCGAGCTCATGTCCTTCCCTTTGTGTATTTGCACCATGCATCAGGATAGTGTCCGCCCACATGTTGCCCGTGTTGTAACAGACAGACCACTTCCCCATATAATATGTCTGGGATTAAATGGTGCGACACCTACGACAGGATCAGAAGCAGCCGGGAACGCCAGCTCATTTGGACCAACAATCTTTGGTTGACATTTACAATATCCCCCGACTGTTTTCAATAACCTGGTGTCTTCAATGCGCCGATGCTGCCTCGCCTGCCTGTCAACGTAAATTGTGGTCACACCCGATATTTACATTGTTAATTGAGTTCTTACATCACCCCTCTTTTATGGCGTGTCTCTGAGTCCCACTCTTACCAGGTATGGGTTTTGGCAATGAATTTTGTAGTGATAATATACTGATCAAGTGAATGACTTACATATTACATGTATGTAAGTTGTTTTTTTTCAATAACATAACATTAACACTACTACTGTTTTTCGTTAGTATACATAAGTGTTTTACCATTTATTATCCGGGGTAGCGGGAATTTGTGTTCGAGACAGAATATGTTTTCTGTCACTGCTTTAAGAATTTCTTTTTCTTGACAAAGTTTTTTCCAAAACAAAAATTTCACCACCCATTTTTCAGGATATCCAATCAAAATGGGTGGCTTTCGAACCTGTGGCTAATTATATTTTTTTGTCCAGCGATAAATGGAAACCGAGTCTTGTAAGTGTTTGAAAATTGAAAGAACTATTGTTAAATTTGATGATGTCTATTTAACCATCACTGATCATGACTCTAAGAGTTTGTAAAAAATAATCTGTCACTGGTAATGTTGTTTAAAAATAATTGGTTCAATGAAGACAGGGGTAAGAAATGAATTTGCAACCACACGACCCCAACCATGTTTGAAATGTTGTACATTTGTGCCGAAAAAGCAAATTTTATAATTTTCAAGGAAAAGATATTTCGGATACCCATCGGCAGTTGTGTATTATGCGATGTATTTATAGAAAATCAAACATGATAAAATCAACTGAGAGGTATAGTTGTTCACCTCAACAAATACGGGAGTAATTACATCGGACATCATTTTTGTCACTGATGCGTCAAATCCCATAGGTGCACATGGTGACAATTGTATCCTTGACATGGCATATTCCAAAGAATAATAAATTTTAATTGCTTTTGCAGAGATACATAATTTATCACCACAATATGTAGTTGAAACTGCGTCAGACATTTCACCGGGGATGACATGTAGATTGTTGTTTTGGTATAGAAAAGAATGGATCTTTATCTAAAGTGACGTACTGTACATGTCTGAACATGCCACAATATCCCCTGCAAGGTATCTCTTTCTTATCTGACTGTTGAAACTATAACTGTCAACCATTATACTCCTAAACAGGATATTGAATTCCTGGGTGGCATTCTAAACGTGGCACATATGATAACTTGGAATACTTGTCAGCTGTTAATACAAAGAAGTTAAAATAAATTCCATTATATAATGGAAAATAAACTTTAGTTAGGTGCAGGATTTTTAAACAGAATAAATTCACTTTTCACTTTTAGAAGTGACAATCATGTTTTATGCAGATATTTGATTAACTATAACCTTGCTCGGTGGATTCACCCATTGCAAAGTGGTAAACGTCTGAGACCTTCACTTCGGGCTCTCCTCCCACATCGAGCTGACAATCCGTGATATAATTAGTCCTGGAAAGGTATTCAAAGCGGCGTTAAACCAAATTCGCTCACTCTCACATCTTCCAGTCTCTTTTGAGACCTCAGGACACAAAAACCTTGCAATTTTATTTGGCTAAATATAACAAGGAAGAGTGACCACCGATGTTGGTGTAAAGATCTGTAACCATCTCGAAAAAGTCATGTCCCGAAGGACCATTGCGCTGAAATAACAGTAAGCATTCACCAACACTCTCTGCGTATAACCTAGAGCGTGAGAGGACAGATGGAATCATCATTTCGTCAGGTCTATATTACATCTTGAGCTATTTCCTCTCGTCATATGGTTTTTCAGTGACTGTTCATTTGAGAATGAGCGCAAGGTCGATTTCCTGCCCCTACCCTACAAGATTGATAAATGACTGAAACAGATAACTCGCGTTTTAGAAGATTTCCCTTGAGGTTAGATGGAGGAAATGTCAGGTAGCGACAATACTTTCTTAACTTTCTGATAAAGAAACGAAAGTTACTGACATCAGGACGAATCCACACGTTAATAAATCTATGTTATCGCCCATGATACGAGGACATGTAGCCTAGAAATGTATTTAGGGCTGATTTTTTTATATTGTCGCTTCCTTTTCTTGAGAACTTTAGCAAATGTGACTTAACACCCTTAATACACCTATGTGTAGACAGTTAGAGACGTGTGTAGGTTTTTTAGATTATAGCTTCCTTTTCTGCGACAGCGAGCTGAAGCAAATCTAACTTAAAGCCCATGGTACACGTTTATTTAGCCTGTAAGTGGCGCGTGAGTAGGTTTTTAAGATTGTTCTTTTGTTTTGCTTTGCGCTCTGTTTCAACTCCAGCGTTAATTGCTTTAGTTCTTTTCACCACGGATCACAGCCACCACACTGAAACTGGTAAAATTACCAGTGAACGTAAATTTGTTTTTATACCATTGCGCCTTTGTCTTTGACCGTGCATTAACTAAATGAATCATTAGTTAGCCACCATGTGATAATGACATAACTTCTTTTGTTTCCTTTAATTTACCTTGGTGATGGGACAACTTCACGAATAATGTGTGTCACCAACGGGATGTGAAACCGCAAAGCCGTACCGAAGTACGACTATAATACACGGTTCATATGCCCTGCTTTTGTTCAGGAGATATTTTGTTAAGATAATATTTGGTATAATAAATAAATATTTTGTTAAGATTTCAGGACATCGAACACTCATAACATCCGCATATCTCACAACGCATAATGTTTTTCGACAATCTTAAATGTATGTAAAGATTCGACGTAATTTCTTTCGTATTTTCTCTCCAATTGAACTCTCGCAGTTTTGAATGAGACATGACGTCACTCTGATATGCTATGACGCCATGACGCAACGGTTGTCAGCAGAATGTGAAGAAAATCGATTAATCAGATGACTGCTGATCTGTTGAAAATTGAGCTAATGTGATATAGATATATTTCTAATCCGAATGGCATGGATATACGTATCAAGAATCCGATTCAACCTCCAATCAAAATGTAGTATACACCCCTATACAACGTATAATATAACCGCTTGGTGTTTAATATAAATACTTCATACTGTAACGTACATATTGTCATTCATGAGAACAAATCTATTACATAAACGAAACATACTCTGGGTTTTTTTCAATACGCTATAAACCTAAATTAAACCGAATATGATGACGAATTATGTACAAATCCGCTGCCGGTTACGATGTGAACAATCATACAAATAATACTGACACTGGAGCATAACCCATTTAATAAATATCCCATAGCCCTTTTCCTGTTTGATTAGGATACATGAACGTTTATTCTCTTTTGTCAGCTGCAGGCGACATTCCTTGATCACCTTCAGCCAGACTCACCCTTACGGTCCCTTCAGTTGTGTTTCTGTTTCAGTAATTATCAATTTTATTTCATAAAGCTATTATCTGATACGTCTACGAAAGTTATTGATTCGTGTCCCATGTGATATTCCTTGATCACCTCTCCAAGTCTTACCCATCCCCTGTCCCATCCCAATTCCCAAACCTCTGTCATATCCCATTTCTCTCTTCGGAGAGCTCACATTGACCTAGACCATGTACACATCCAAGACACAATAAGTAAGTTCTCTATGTGTGGGCCAAAAAACGTTGGCCTTCAGCGACCCATGCTTGTCATTATTTCAAAAGACCTACAGACACTAACTGGGAGAGAATGTCATTCCCCCTAGAAATAATAGCTTCCACGGTGATGCGACCGTCAAATCATCTGTTTCAATCAGAGGTTGTTATTGTGATTTGAAAACCTCTGATTTAACAATTAGAATAGAGTAAGGCAAAAACTGCCATTACTTATTTCACGGCATAGTCATTAGAAATCTTTACTAATAACAAAGTCCAAAGTACGATTTCCACTATATCATACGCATGCGTTTACGGATCATTGTCATGTTGTGATTATACCAGGTGAGCGTTTATCTAATGCAAAGTATTTAAAGGAGCCGGTGTTTCTTACACAATATATATTATACATATTATTCATACTTAACTTATTGCCTTATGAAACACTTTTCTAATCATGTTTAGATCGAAACATGTCTTTTCTGTGTTTGACCGCCTCCGTGGTCTAATGGTCGAGCGTCCGCCCGGAGAGCGGAAGGTCCGGGGTTCGATCCCCAGCCGCGTCATACCAAAAGACGTTTAAAGATGGTACTTGTTGTTACCCTGTCTGGCGCTCGGCATTAAGGGGCTAAAACAAGGACTGGTCGGCTCGGAGTCAGTATACTGTGTCTGAGTGGGGTATTCATGTTAAACTGCGGCATGGTATCTCACTTTGCTAGCACTATAAATCGGAATCAGTCCGGACTAGTACAAGCAGCCACACACACACACATACACGTGCATGCACGTCGCTATATAAGTGCAATAATCTTGGACGCGACGTTAAACCCCATTTCACCTCACCTTTCCTCACATTCTTAACACATTTTGCAGTGAAGACACATCACGCAATAAACGTTGGAAATTGATAACAACTATACTGAACCTGCTCTGTCCATGGTGCGTTTTTCAGTATTTAGTTTTTAATCTTGGATCGATCCTGGGTATTTTCACAACCTTGTTGGAGTAAAGTGAAAAGCAATGTAGGATAATGAACGATAGTAATGCGCCTTTTCATTCTGTCAACATTCGTTACAATTGACGCCAATGTCAGTACCAGTGGCATTCACTGTACTGATTCACTACAAAAATACGTGTAAGGCAAGTCCGTCAGTACAGACGCTTTGTAAGGCAATATCACTGACAAAACTATCTTTTGACATTGAACTAGGCATAAAGTTACATTAGATCTAGGAGCTCATAACTCGATATCTCGCTAATACAGACATCATATAAATCTGGAATCTTTCCATAAGACACGTTTTAATGTAATCCAGTCATACACAGCATGAATGAGACATACAAATTCAATATAAAAAATAACTAAACATCGTATATTAGTGTGATTACTTAATTACGGTACAGACAAATCAGTGAGAAAGATTTAACCAATCTTAAATTTCGGTGTCACAGACACTATCTACTCCTTCTAACATCTGCTATATCCGATGCAATTCCCTATTTGACTGGTACAATATGGGGAAATATAACTAGTTTTTACACGTGTTTGTGCCTCCAGTTTGAGGGATAGGCTCACCTTTTTCGAGAACACCTGTGAAAATGTTTTTAAGTTTATTTTTCAACATGATCTCCCTTTTTCAATAAACTTCTTATATCGATAGTGAAACTTTTCAATTCCAGTCAGGAAGATGTTTTCTAAATCCACCCTGAAAAAACCCATTAGCGGCAGCTTTGAGGTCATCGTTGTCGTCATAGCGCTTTCCTCAAAGGTGTTTAGTTTAGGAAACAGGTGGAAATCACTTGGTGCCAGATCTGGCGCGTATGGATGGTGAGGAAGCTCTTCAAACCACCATTGTCGCACAGCAGTCTTTGTAAGTCGAGAGGTGTGCGAATAGGCATTGCCATGAAAATGTACAATTCCAGCAGTCAGCATTTATTTGATAAAATCTCTCAGGCGATGAAGCAAATCAGCATAGTAGGCACCGGTAATCGTCGATTGATTTTCTAAGTAATCAACAAGGATCACACCCTTTGCATCCCAGAATACTATGGCCATAACTTTCTTCACTGATCTTGAAGACTTAAATTATTTGGTCCCGGAGACGTTTTTACTCAGGATAGTCAAAGTTGTTGTAGTTGATAGTTGCAGACCCGTGTTTCATCATCCGTTACTAATCTCTTTTTGCATTTGACGACATCATCCTCAATTAGATCTAAAGGTTCTCTGGCAATGACAGGTTTTTTCCCCTTAAGATCAGATTTAGATTGCCACCCAACGAATAGATATCTTATTCATCTGTAAATGTTCATGAATAAAAGTTCCGTGGATCCATGACTTAGACCTGTCTTTCTCAAGTTCAGCAATATGGTAATACGTCCATCTGACAGTTTGACTTTTTCTATCTCCTTGATTGAATCTTCATTGATGGAAGCTGAGGGACGTCCAGACCTTGGGTCATCATCGAGGCTTGTTCTCCAAGCCTTAACCATAGCTGTCCAACGTTTAACAGTGCAATAGCTAGGGCACTTATCCCCATACACTTGTGACACTGCTCGGTACTCGTTCTTTTCCAATTCTGTGTCCATTTGGACTGGCTGTCACTAATATACAAACGGCCCCAACGGACCAACTACACTTGCAGTGGACTACGCAAACAATGTACTACATTGACTAGTTCACTTTGTTATGGCCCATAGTTGAAAGTTAGTCAGACTCAGAACCTTTGGAACGGTGTCAAACAGACATCACTCACTCTGGCCTTAATATGACAAAAGGCAACTGGCTATGCAAACATGACTACGTCGCTCTGACTGAATGCCGCTAGGATGTCTCTTATGAACAAAAAATATCCTGTGTTGCTTAAGAAAAATATACCTATAATAATGCCGTCCTTTTTATTCAGTTTTCGTTTCGTTTGCACTGGCAGAGAATGACAGATCTGTATAGCAGTTCTGACAGCCAAATCAACGGATTCTCAGTCGGGGATATGAGGGGGGCTGGGGAGCCATAGAATTGTCTTAACTCGTTTTTTCCCGATCATGTGGTATTATGTATGTAGATTATATCTTTTTATCATTCCCAGCCAAGTGGGTGCATGTATTGCGAATTTATTTTCTTGAGCTATAACAGTGAAATGTTAGTTGTTTATAGCCGGTTGTAGTGCGATGTGCAAAAGTATATTCAACGGTCTATAAAGATGATGATATTATTTGAGAGTGAGTGAGTTAGGTTTAACGCCGCTTTTTAACAGTATTCCAGTTATATCACGGCGTGTCAGCTTAATGTGGGAGGAAAGCCCGAAGTGATGTAGGTCTCAGACGTTTACCACTTCGGTGAAACCCACGAGCACGGGTATGGTGCTGACAAACCTAGAAACATAATCGGGGCGAACCGGGATTCGGACCCACAATCATAGGTTTCTGGCGTGCCCAAGGGACGCAACTCTGCACAGCGAATCGCGGCGCCTTAGACGACTGGGCCCCCCGTGCCCTCCTATTATTTGAGAGGTTGGGCAATACGAAAAACAATGCAAGTTTTACCTCTCATGTTGTTTTTTCATGCTTGTGGCACGAATGAAAGCAAGTGAGTCCTTTTTAGCTTCCATTAATATGTTTTGTTTCTTGTTGTTAAGTTTTAGGCGGTCGGGTTGCCTCGTGGTTAAAGCGTTAGCTCGTCACGCCGAAGACCAGGGTTCGATTCCCGACATTGGTACAATGTGTGAAGCCCATACTGGTGTCCCCCGCCGTTATAAGGCTGGAATATTGCTAAAAAGCGGCGTAAAATCATACTCACTCACTGTTGTTCATTTTGTTTCAGTTGTGTTTAGTTTTCTGTGCATAACGTTTTTGTTGATATGATACTGGCTTTGAGAGGTGAATTATAATTTAAATGTTTGAACATTTTGAATTTTTATTTACATTAAAAATGGAGTTAAGTTAGAACACTTATCCCTACTTTCCCCCTCTAACATTCAAATAAATTCCTGCCCTTATTCCATTAAGAGATAATAAAAACGAGTTTAATCCATTTGATTAAAAACAGGTCTGAATAAAGTAAGTTTTTGCATATATGATTATGTAATTTGGGTGCATGTTTATAAGATTGGAAGATATCCAGAAAGCGATATTTTTTATTACTCTGCATATTGTGCATTGGAGATACTTTCCATTTCTTTTGACAAATGTCATCAATCATGAAATAAAACCATGTTGGTGGCAGATTGTTTCTCTGCAATGTGCCTACCAGATTGAATGACGTTAAAGAAGCGTCTATATACTGATTTGTTTTGGGTTTTGTTTTTGCCGTATCAATTTTTTTTTTAAATAACATATTTGACAAACAACATAAAGATGGTATCATATAGATATACATAACAGTGCGGACGGTGTACGATAATTGAGATAACAACAATTAAGTACGTTTTGTTGACAAAACTAGGAGTGATGATAATGTGATTGTATAATAGCTATTGGGAAAGGGAAGGTGAATTGAGATTTAACGTCGCGTCACAAGATTGTTGCACTTGTATAGCGACATGCACGCACGCCCCTGCATGCGTGTGTGCGTTCGTGCGTGCGTGTGTGCGTGCGTGTTTGAGTCTACTTGTACTAGTCTGGACTATTGACGGTGCTAGCCCCCTGGCATACCACGCCGCACTTTAACACCGATACCCCACTCAGACACAGAATATTGACTCCGAGCTGACCAGTCCTTGTTTTATCCCCATAATGCCTAGCTCCAGGCAGGGTGACAAGAAGTAACTTTTGGTATGACGCGGCCGGGAATCGAACCGCCGACCTTTCGCTCCCCGGTCAGACGCTCTGTCCACGAGACCACGGAGGCAAAAATTGTGGTAAAATTGAGAATAATCCGCGGATATTTCGCGGATAAGTTGTAAATAATTCGCAAATAATTTGGCGAATAATCCGCGGATATCCGAGGATTTCTGCAAAAACCATTTCTGTATATTATGGCACTAATTAGGAGTTATATGAGAGTTATGCAAATATATACGTTGAAGCGAAGACCATGTTGCTGTAGTATATTTTGTCCATGCGTAAGGTCGTGTTACCCCCTGTTCTCAGGATTCTCTATCCCACGACACAGAGGGCGTTATATGACTGTCAACGGACACGTGAAGGCACATTACCAAATTGTGTTGTTGAGAAATTCCCACAAAATATCAAATTGGGACAAAGTACAACGTTTTCTGCGTATGAGTCCAGTTAAGGACAGTCATGCCTACCCTTTTCACGAACACCTGGTATCATAACTGATTTTCAGTGGTCCATACATATAATTTTCACCGCTATTTCGCCCTTTGCGCCAGATTGAATCTGTTTCGGTGGATAATCTATCCTGGTTGTCTAGTTGTTATATAAACCCTCCAATGCATTGCACACTTCAACTAAAGCACACTTCAAACAAATGTACAGCATGGTTCTTTGGGTGAGCCTTCCTTGCAATTGACTTGCCTTTGCATGTGTTTGTGACAGGTTCCACTGGTCGGACAAAATGTGCTCACCTTTACGCGAACACCTGGTGTCATCACTATTTGATAGTGATCCATAAACACGCGCTCATGATATAGTCAGAATCATACACTCGACTCTATTTTTGGCAGAGTGAGTGAGTGAGTATGGTTTTAGGCCGCTTTTAGCAATAATCCAGCAATATCACGGCGGGGGACACCAGAAATGGGCTTCACACATTGTACCCATGTCGGGAATCGAACCCAGGTCTTCGGCGTGACGAGCTAACGCTTTAACCACTAGGCTACCCGACCGCCCCTATGTTTGGCAGAGATTTCTTATGAATTGGAAAGGGTTTTGTCGCTTTTATTTATCTTCTACAACCTCCACAGTTCCACTACCATTTACAAGCATGTAATACAGTCGAATTGTGTCAGAAAAGGAGAGTATCCATTGCGGAATGATTATATTCCGGATTCTCTTAATTTGTTTGACTGCGGTATAGATTTCATACACAATCATTATTTCCTGTTTACACAATACTTCCATTGTGATTTCATGGCGTCATTTCACAAATGAAACTTTCCATACGATAACGTACACCAACTAACATCTGGATTGATTCTTTTCTTGTTTGTTATTTACATTTTGGAACAATTGTGAGGTTTTTTTCTGATGCACTTGATATGGCCATGATGTGTGCACTGTGATTTGCAATCACTTGGAAAATCTAGAAGCGCTTTTCCGTTGTAACATATATCGTGCATATGTTCCTCAGTTTCTCGAATGAACGGTCAGAAATAATCACATGTTGACGTTTTTTGTGCTCATGGGAATGCTTGATAGATTAATGAATTTGGCAACACTCACGAGTCGTGACATTGTAGTATTGGGTACATAAACAAAATACGCCTCACTTAACATTCTTCCTTCGAGGTCATTAGTCTACATCATGTCATGCTGACCTGCCGTACTTTAGTTCACACATACATGCAGGTCCGTTTACTGTTGTACACAGAGACTTAAGTATTCGTAATTAAGTAATTAATAGAGATTAACTCGAGATTACTTTTCATTATGGATCATGGAAAGGGTTCTGTTGCATTTATATAACGGGGCGTTATAGCATTTATGTTTCACTTTCATAATACTGCCAGCTTTGTGTTGGCGAAAAGCCAGAGTTGTGCAGTAGACGTGTACTACTTTTGTGAAGGTAAACAGCCTGAGACAATCAAATATATCCATGTTGCCTGCACATTTACATAACAATGTATCGTGTATTTAAAATTTCATGAGTTGTGACTCATTTTTAACTGAATTTTTCAAACTGGGTAATGTGAATCGGAATAATTATGTACAGTCTGTTGGTTTTCAGTTCGACTTAATGTCAACGATATCGTATGCTGCTTCTGTCATTTTCAAGACAAGACATGTTGACTGGATGTGTGTGTGTGTGTGAGTGTGTGTGAGTGTGTGTGTGTGTGTGTGTGTGTGTGTGTGTGTGTGTGTGTGTGTGTGTGTGTGTGTGTGTGTGTGTGTGTGTGTGTGTGTGTGTGTGTGTGTGTGTGTGTGTGTGTGTGTGTGTGTGTGTGTGTGTGTGTGTGTGTGTGTGATACCATGCCGCAGTTGAACATGAATCCACCACTCATACACAGTAAACTGTCTATGAGCCGGCCTGTCTGTCTCTCTGTTTGCTAAGTCTTGGTTGTGAAGTGTGAGAAAGGTGCAATAAGTAATGTGAATGAGAATTAGAGAATGTTTACAATGATTCTATCAATAAACTCAAGTAATTATCAATGACGCAAGCCAATAAAATAGGTATCCAGATAACGGAAAACGGCATTTTGTTACCGGTACAAATGCCAATGTGTTACAAACAACGAAACAGTATTGATTCTTTTGATAGCTACAACTTATTTTATAGATTTAAGAGGAGTGCTGCAATGTTATCAGCTGGTTACAGAATGATCGTATCAGAGTTGAAGTTGACTACCACAGACATATAACATCTTCTCACACTGCCGCACGCCTAAATCTTGCGACGAATCGTATTGAGGTATTCAAACAGTCCACTCTCATGAATAGCAGCCATTCTTCAGATATTATAGAATAGTGTTCCATGAAAACACTCAGATAACTGACAACCATTCTCTAAATAAATACAATCGCATAAATCGTGATTAGCAGAAATAAATATCTAAAATAATTTCGGGACACATTCTGTCCATCACACACAACACAGTAACATCCAAGTTTGATTTGGTCCTGAACGTTAGTTTCGCACAGCATTCACGTTCGTATTTTCCAAATCGCCATTTCACAAACACAGCAATATCAAATTATTCATGCTTCCCACCGGTGGTTTGTTAAATTTCTGTGCCCGGATCCGGTCAAAAGACGCCAGATTTTCATCCAGTGACACAGGCAAAATGTTGTACTCTCATGTTAAGCTCAATCCGCCCGCGTGACATTCCGCAAGTGAGAGCGCGGCTTGGTGAGAATGATGAAAATTGTGAAATTATACATAACAAATATATAATCAGATGTCACAGGTTATTGTTGGTACCGTGACTACAGTTTCAAATATTTCAAAATACTCCGTTCACTGATATTTTATTAAATAGAGCTTAGTAAACTTATTTCTCGGCAAATGAAATGTTTCAAAACACGTAAGCGGTTATTTTTTTTCTTCACAAGGCTAATGAATGTATTTCCAAAATTGCACACGATGCAATTCCTCTCAATGTAATATCATCTTTATTATATATGTGAGGAGTTTTATGTGATACCAAGACACGGATTTGCCAAAGGCATTACATCGTCCTTAATCGCTATGGTACCGTAATGGTATGGAGCAGATTGTATTCCATACATCATGTTCAATATATCCAAGGTTAATTAACGCTTCTAGGCGTGGGGGTGTCATGAACCCTACACTTATGATGTTATACAATGTATAATGTATACTTGAACATATTAACTTTGCAATATACTATATATTGCCTTAGGTATCTGTGTGTAATGTAAAATGTTATCTGATGGGCTTGGGATTGATTCGCATTGTCTCTCATCTACAAACCTTTTCTTTTGTGGTAAATCATTTCAAATTCAAAGCAGAGCAGAATCACACCACGTTCCTCTGCACATGTCATCACCAGCACAATCTGTGCAATCTGATTCTATTCGTCATGAACGTTATATATGGGACGGGTGTCGGTGTGAGGATTACTGTAACAGATTGCATTCTGACAGTTGCAAACAAGACCTGATCTGTGGTACTGATTTGATCAACACTAGTATTGATACTTCTATAGACGATTTTCCACGGGCGTTGCTACAAACGGCCTCTATATTTTTAACGGAAAGCTAGGTCCACTAAAATATACTTCACATGGAAATGATGTGAAAAAAGGAATGTCATAATAGTTAGTTGGAGGCCCGGGGAGCACTTAGAGGGTATGGAAGCTGTAAAAGTTCAGCTTTTTTAATAACGTTTAAGCAACTTCGCAAAAGTGTAAGTCTATAACTAGATATAAATGAACTTCATTTAAGAAAGAGCAGCTGTATATCTTGGAGAGATCGCTTAATGACAATTACTTTGGAAGCATGTTAAATACATAGAGTTATATAAGACCTTCTCAAATAAATATTACTGCTGATAATTGGTATGAGTATTTTAAAGATTTGTTTCAAGTTTTAGCTTGGAATGAAGATGAGTTTATACCTAAACGGGAGGTTTATGATGCTGTTGACGAAGCAGCACTCCATTATGCTATAGAATCCAGAATTACAAAACAAAAGATACAAAATGGTATTCAATCATTAAAGAGCGGTAAATCTGCAAGGTTAGATTATGATATTACCGGAAATGTTCAAATCACCATGTAAAATAAGTATGCCATGAATGCATATTTATTTAATAGGATTTATTCAACAGGCTAGTATCCACGTGCTTAAAATAAAGGTGTGGTAGTGCCATTTTTTTTTTAAATGGCACAAGAGATGGTCCTAATAACTACAGGGGTATAAGTTTAAATAGTGTAGTCGGACATATATTTGCAACAATAATTAAGTGTAAATTGAAAACATGGGACGAATATATAATAACAAAATAAGCAGGCTTCAGGCCCGGATATGCAACAACGGATAACTTGTTCACACTTACTGCCTCTCTAAAAATATTTAAGTAAACCCAAAGGGTAGATTTTATGTTGCATTTGTAGACTTTAAAACAGCATTTGATTCTGTAGATAGAAAAATACTTATTCTGATTATTTCAGGTCTTGGGTATGCTTGGCTCTACCAAGACGTTGGATGTACATGTATAGCTGGTTTTCTTAACCTTTTTCAATCCCAATAATGGTCCAATATATTATCATCTAGTACCAGATATACGAGAAATATTTAAAAGATTCGACCTTGTGTACATTTGCTACTGATTTTGCTCGTGCCTGAGTTGGATGTACAAGGCTTAATATTGATACCGGGAGACACCATAGCATTCAAAAATCTGAAATATTAAGTACATATCACCTTTATATATTCATCCTTGAAAGATATTCGAGACAATACATACCAAATAAATATGTAATTCGACCGCCAGTCCAACAATTCATTCGCTTATGGCAACCTCAAACTCTCATGATTTAAAATCGGTTATGTTTTATTTTAAATATGCCTTCAAGATCAGAAATGCAAAAAATGAAACATGTGATTCACTTGTAAAAGTATCCTGTATTGTGTCGTAATCACTTCATATATTTATATCCTTTCATACAATGAACATTTGATTTGATTTGTTCCGGAATTAGAGGCGAACCATGATGGTATCCTAATTGTATTCAAACACTAGCGTCCTCATTGAAATACCATTACGCGCTATTTTCTGGAAGTTTTGTCTGCAACAGCTGCTGAACAAACTGTACAAATGATGAGGTTCCCTGACACAACAAAGTACACACGCCTGTCATTTGATTCAGAAGGATCATTTCCAAGTGGCAAGTGTGGACCTACACATATGTGGATCCAATATAGGAAAGATTCTGGCATTCAGAAAGAAATATTCACAAAACGTTTTCTTCATATTATTATTAATATTTTATATCTGAATAGAATCAACAACCATGATCAGATGGATCGGATAACTCATGACAACTTACAAGGATTACATCATCACAGAAACTTCAGAATATTCTAGCCGAAATCACGTACGTGTCCAATCATCGCAAATAAAGGTCATACTTTGCCTTCTTTCTTCTATGGATAGGATAATGACGAGTCGAGGTGTAATTATATAATTACGCACCATATATGCCCCTTGTGGATGTGGTTGTCTGCAGTCGAATGACAAATAAAATCATCAAGTTTTTTCAAAGGATAAAGCTTCTGAGGAAGTCATTTTCAAAACACGTATGTATACCGGAAGTGAGTATACTTATCCAGGAAGAGTAACACTTATGTCCCCAGTAAATATGACCGATAGTATATATGAAGATATTTTCACTGTTACTCCAATATATCCATTATTGATACTTAATTAAGCTTACTATTAATTTCACAATATATCGACAGCTACAACCTTTTAATATTCAATAACATCAATTGTCTTTTGTACAATTCCGACCATATTATAAGCATGTGTTTGTCAATCCCTATCAAATAGTGATGATATAAGGTGTTTTCGAAAAGGTGAACGTATCCTGTTACACCGGTGGCACCCGTCACAAACACATGCAAAGGCACGTCAAATGGTTGCTGGAAAAATACATATTGTACAAGTCAAAATAGGGAATTGCATGGGGAATCATTTTGGTCCGATCAAAAACCTTTCAATCTTTGAAATCTTCGTATAAAGAGAATGTTCGGTTATACTTTCAAGTTGTGACTCTGGGCTTTCCTTCCACATTAAGCTGACACGCCGTGATACAACTGGAATACTGTGGCGTTAAACCCAACTCATTTACTCGGTTGTAAAATGTCACTTGGATGCTTGACCTGTTGGAAAATAATATTGTTCCTCACAAAGGGGAAATGCGTTAGTTGAAGTCATCCATCTAGTCATACAGTCCTGTGGATACTTTTCGTGTGGCGGAATATTTTGCATTGATGAAACATGAAGCAGATGAGGCGGTTTCTCTGGTGTCTTTTATTTCCAGCACAGGTGCGTAAATCGGTGGAAGGGAATTGGATATTTGAAGTCACACTTGTTTCGTAAACTGGTCCAGATGTTGCACTTCTAATTAGAATGGTTAGAGTGTACGTAACTAAACTTCTGCATTTGACAGTAATAAAGTGATGGATCATTTTCATGTTAATTATGTGGAGAAGGGGATTTGTATTACGCTTCACAAATGATTTCCACCATGTGTATAGTAAATATACTATCTAATCTAAATAGGCATCCCTGGTCAAAACAGATCAGAAAAAAACGTTTTTCAACGCAATTGGCTTTCGTAAAAGGAAATTTTCACCTGAGCTATAGGTTCAACTTTACAAAAAGAAACGAATCGATTTTTTATTAAGGAACACATTGTTGTTAGGGATATACAATCTCGGAATAAAAAACATGCCGGGGCGAAGGGTTGACAAAAAAGAAGATTGAATGATCCTGAATCCCGGTGATTAACGACGTCTTGACAACCAAACCTCGAGATTGAGTGTTAATTGATACCAACAGGAGACACCATAACGAGATGTAAGTGGTGGAGCGACAATGTGGAGTCTTTGTTATAAGGACTGTATATTCATACGAGGAAGACAATAGTTAAGAAATCCCTGTAGAGCAGGGAAATACGATGGGTATTTATGCTACAGCTAGAAACGACAACAGTACAGGCAGTCGTGTGTTGTGAAAGTATTATGGAATCATGTAGGTTGTTTGTGCATCATTCTACAAGTTATTGGAATTAAACATGTATGTTGTGTGTCAGGCTTAGTTTTGTATGTTTGAGGGTCCTTAAAGGAATAAATAAAAGCAATACAGCCCTTTCCATACTATTAGTCACAAGAAATCTCTTCAAAGTAGAGTTTATTGTACGATTCCGACTGCATCATGAGCATGTTTTAATAAATCACTATCAAATTGTGATGATATTATGTCTTTGCGAAAAAGTAGTGTATTCTACCAGGTAGTACCCGTCACAAACACATGTAAACATGTCACCTGAAAACACACAAGTCAAAGAGGGAATTGCATCGGACAGTTTTAGGCAGAGTACCCGAGCCAGGTTTTGATTATATAATACTATTCAAATAGGTGTGGTTACACTAAGGAAAATACTTCAGTATTATATTTGTCACTTTCATCCTAGTTTGATTGAAAAACGCACTTTCGTCCTCCATGGAGTCGGGCGTATTGCTGAACCATGTTAAAAGCTTAATCGCACTATGATCCGTTAATGTGAGGAATTTTCTGTTTTCCGAATGGCACACGCGTGGCTACCTTTATCGCTGTAATGTCCTATTAACTTAGCTCTTCCTGTGGCACCAGCTCAACTTCCACGTCGATCCTCGGATGTACATGGCTACAGCTACTGACATTACAGATATTACACAGCAATACGTTTTTAGGTGAACATTTGCATGTGATTTAACCGGTGCCACCGGTGGGACTGGATACGCTCACCCTTTCGAAAAAAACTGATGTAATCACTTTTTCATAGTGATTCATAAACACATGCTCATGTTTTAGTCGGAATTGTACAGTGGACAAGGGATGTTATTGAATATTCATCGGTGGTAGCTGTCGATATATATATATATATATATATAACACGTCCCATTTTAATTCTGGAAACCCAAAAGTCCAGAAACTCTACGGTCTTTGCCCAGTCTCGGTTAAAGGTATTTACAAAATTAAACATGCCGTTTTCATGGGAACATACCAAGGTAGAAAAAATGAAAAAAAAATTGTTTAAAAACTCAATATTTAGACTATGTCGCCCATGGGCCTGCCCATGGGCCTGCCCATGGGCGAAGTCTGGCCCATGGGTAGGCCCATGGGCAGGCCCATGGGCGAGAATATGTTCCTTTACTTAAAACTCATGTTTTTGTTTCGCAAATACATTTAATGTATTCATTCAAGTATCATGACACAAAATGTAATTCATTTTAACTTAATTCAACGATTTTATAGCGATATTGAAATATTTCGCCCATGGGCGAGAAAAAGGTTTGGCCCATGGGTAGGCCCATGGGCAGGCCCATGGGCGAGAATATGTTCCTTTACTTAAAACTCATGTTTTTGTTTCGCAAATACATTAAATGTATTTATTGAAGTATCATGACACAAAATTTAACTCATTTTAACTTAATTCAACTATTTTATAGCGATATTGAAATATTTCGCCCATGGGCGAGAAAAAGGTTTGGCCCATGGGCAGGCCCATGGGCGAGAATATGTTCCTTTACTTAAAACTCATGTTTTTGTTTCGCAAATACATTTAATGTATTCATTCAAGTATCATGACACAATATTTAACTCATTTTAACTTAATTCAACGATTTTATAGCGATATTGAAATATTTCGCCCATGGGCGAGAAAAAGGGTTTGGCCCATGGGCGAGTATATGTTCCTTTACTTAAAACTCATGATTTTGTTTCGCAAATACATTAAATGTATTCATTGAAGTATCATGACACAAAATTAAACTCATTTTAACTTAATTCAACGATTTTATAGCGATATTGAAATATTTCGCCCATGGGCGAGAAAAAGGTTTGGCCCATGGGTAGGCCCATGGGTAGGCCCATGGGCGAGAATATGTTCCTTTACTTAAAACTCATGTTTTTGTTTCGCAAATACATTTAATGTATTCATTCAAGTATCATGACACAATATTTAACTCATTTTAACTTAATTCAACGATTTTATAGCGATATTGAAATATTTCGCCCATGGGCGAGAAAAAGGGTTTGGCCCATGGGCGAGTATATGTTCCTTTACTCAAAACTCATGTTTTTTTTTCGCAAATACATTAAATGTATTTATTCAAGTATCATGACACAGAATTTAACTAATTTTTACTTAATTCAACTATTTTACGGCGTTATTAAAATATTTCGTCCATGTTTACGTCAGTCCCTTTCAAGCATCAACTAACTGTTTGCAAAGTATATTGTATCATGTGAAATATACTTTATATTATATCATTACATTACTATTTAAAAAGGGCATTTGGTTGGATGTTTCCTTTAGTTCTACAAATTTCACCTGTTTTACATATTGTAGCGATCTTTAATGAACCCGGCCTTACCTCTCAAAACGTTTTGACAGTTTATCATACGAATTCATGTGCGTGTACTCCAATTCATTGGAGTTATTTTCCACAACATTAAATTTTAGTTAGTTTCTATTTCATTTCCCATATAATGTCCCGTTGATACATCACACTGGGCAATTACGTGACACCAGGTATGCAATATACAGGTACGCGTGCGCGTATTTTAATGAAAAAAACTATTCGTCTTTTATTACATAACGTTTGGCTGAATATCTTACATTCTAACGAAATCTCGAAATAATTATTTAATTACATGCGGTTTCGAACTGACCAGTGGGAATTATGTTTCAATGCGATTGAGGAAAACGTGAGTGAATATTGTGACACTAAAGCAACTTTTAACTGCATTGTCACTTTTGGTATGAAAATGGTAACAGTTCAGAAAAAACAACAGCCTCCTTATGATAATTCTCATTAGTACGTTGTATCTAATTACAGTGTCGGCCTTATTTACAGGTGATTCTACAATACCTGCTCTCGGTCAATTACGATCTACCACACCACGCGTGAATAAACAGTTATGCAGGTGTTGCTGTGGGCAAATACCTAGCCTGAAAATGTTTATTTTTTTTAGGATACATGTTTTACAAATGTTCGTTGATATGTGGATATATTAAGCACAAAGACAAAAAAATGTTTATGAAAGATGAATTAGTGCCTTGATATATTCATCGAGATGTGTATTATCGTTTAAGGGGGTCATTCAATAAACGTATGTTTGGAGGAGATATCAAAGGAGCCGCCCAATATACACAGTGTCGTCCGGTGAACTACCACCCCACCCTGTCCATTAGAGTTATGTAATCGGTACACAAATATATTTGATGCGGTGTCAGTGCGGAAGGAGTTTGAATTACGTCCGCCAGTTGTCACAGAAATCCTCAAAGTATAGAAACAATAAACAAGGTCAATCCGTACTAATTACCTAGTGACGCACGTAACAACGACTGTCAATAGGGAAAATGGTGAAAACAAATTGAAATAGATTTTAATAAAACATTACTGTACTACATAACTCGCAAAAGCGGTGCCTAAAATTTTTGACCGTGTTATGTGTGTTGTAAACTGACGAATAGCAAGTAATTGTCATGCTGTACGCATGGTTCCATATACAAATTCAGTTATACAACCGGTATGAAACTGAGAACTGAGATACCAAGTACAACCTGCATTCACACACGGAAGCAATATACTTGTGTGTATGCCCTCTCCTCTAAAAAATGTATCACTAAAGTATTTGCATTGTAATAAATATAGTAATGATAAAACTTGGTAATTTGGTAGGTCTCCGACAGATATGATTTTCAGTTTTTTTACACCTTTGATTGATACGGATTACGTACCTGTAGTCTAGTCACTGTCTCTAATGTATCTGCTTGTTAGAAATTTCAAATGTCTTGTTATAGCACTGTTCCTAAAATACGGCAGTTTCTTTTATCGGGTATAAATAGTTGATTCGTCTTGTCACGCAGTCATTTTTTACTTGATCGAATGATTTCCACAAAAAATTACGGCAGAGAGTTTTGTATTTTATTATATTTTTAGAAGATTTTAGAAGATGCTTACATCACTGTATCTCAGAACGTAAAACTGATAACATTCAAACATGTAATTAGTACACAGTTAATTGTTACATATAATTTCCTGCCTATTCCTTTTTGAACAAAAAGCCTACATGTATACTGATATCGGTGTCCACTGTTAAAAGGGTATTAGTGCAGTCAGCCATGGTAAATGGAGAGACAATAATAAGGTGATTAATTATAGTCTGTTGCAGAATATGCGGTATAAGTGTAGTCATTGATACATATACACATTACACATATACAGATGAAATACACGATATGATGCAGTGCAAGAACAAATTAAGATACGGTTTCTATTAAAAATAATTATACGATTTTGGATTTAATTAGCATGTTTAAATTTTCAGACCAACACGGCTGAGATACAGCATCGGCATACTCAACTGGAGTTGTTTTCTGCCGGTCGTAAGTTCATTGTTTGACTGAGCACACTCGTGTCGGGGTTGCGATATTTTCTTCTCTTTGTTGGCAACCTGCCACCGGTCTGAATTTTGAGAAAGGTCTCAGCATGGGACTGTTAATTACTTGTAGATGTTGGGTGCGGTTAGGACCAAACTTTTTCAGCTCAGAGTGTTAGTGGTCCTGGAACCCATAGTGTCAAACAGGTTCTGCACAAAACGTCCATAAGATTCTATTGTTCAGCAACATTGTCACTGAATTTCAGAACTCTGGCATGATATAATAATCAAGGATTTCGAAGGTGAACGAGGGGAAAGGCAGACGCACGTGGATTTACCCTCAGGTTATTATTGTCTGGAGTTCACATTTTGGGGCATTTCAAATTACTAATTGAACAGAGTTCACCTGCACATGTCCACTTTAGTGATACAGACTGTAACCAAAAATGCAATGAGCCGTAGCTCTTAATCCCTTATAACAACGGTAACAACAACCAGGGTGAGGACACAGTAAGGTTAAACCGTGTCCAACAGACAATCTGAGGTGGCTATCTCCCATCAAGTCAGCTCTGTTTTTAAGCGCATAGTTATGTTTTTACATATTGAAATAAAAGGAATGAAAAAAATTATATTTAACAAACCTACACATTACCAAATACAAAACTGTATAACCCTCTCTAGACTTCGTTCCAATTAACCTGGATCATTCAACTCGCTCGCGAAGGTCGTATGCGACTTTAAAGTGAATACGTCTACAGTGTACAAGTAACTTTTAACTGTATCATATATACTCATGATAAGCAATTATTTTCGTTCCTAATTCGAATGAGCACATTCTGAGGCTAAATCTGCAAAAGGACAGATAAAATATTTCTTTGTACAATGCAAACGATACAAACGTAGCGGCTGATAATAGAGATAATGATTTAATAATCTGCAATATATCAAGTGTTCTCGTTCAATCTATTGTACATATTGAAGTGATTGTAAAGTTTCAAGGAGTACTAAAATGTTGTGGTATTATGAATGTATTTAGAATATGAATAGCGAAAAACAGTCACCATATCGGATGTACATGTATAACTTGTCTTCCAACACCACGCTTGTGCCGAGGCCCATGGTCATAAAACTAATCGGTCCCATAAAAGGAGCAAATAGTTTCGCAGATACTTCTTGCTATGGTTCACTCACAATTGTCAGACGACCTAATCATCAGTCAGACCAGTCAAGTGTGACCAGCGTACCTGCCTGGTTTTGGCTCCTAATTACTAAACTGCCCAATACTTTCATACTGTGGGCAAAGTAAGCGGCCTCGTTGAGTGATACAGACTAACCAGATTATGATTGTGTTTGTAAGTGCGTTTAATCTGTGTCGGGTTGCAGTTGTTTTATTAGTCAAGACTACGGGTAGTTTTTTAATGAAACCTTTTAGCCGTTGAGTTTGTTTTGCATTCATTTCATTAAATACATTGTTAGGTAGAATAATAACACGTTATACGGATAAAACATCTCCCTAATCTGAGTATAATCTCACATGTACTCTAAGTACCGTACTATATTACTTTGCGGAGACACTGAGTATAATTTTTTAGTTGGCATTGTATGCTGTCTGAATGACTTTACACAAATCCCTGCATTCAATAGACCCGTGAAGATCTTCAACAAACCATTCTTGGCGTAAAAGGGCGACAGCGCTTGTCGTAAGAAGCGACTACCGGGATCGGGTGGTCAGGCTCGCTGACTTGGTTGATGCATGTCCTCGTATCCCAATTGGTGGATCGATGCACATGATGTCAATCACTGGATTGTCTGGTCCAGACTCGATTATTTACAGACCGCCGTCATACAGCTGAAATATTGCTAAGTGTGGCGTTATACAACTAACAAACAAACAAAACACAAAAAGAGAAAGTGTATGAGTACTAAAACTTGCAATAGATATGCCTACCCTACGTACACACATGTGTCCCATTCGACAGTCTACAACACACGAATAACTGTCAAACAAGTTTGGGTACCCTTTCTGTTCAGGCAAGTTATTTAGTTCGATAATTTTATATTAAAATCCTTTTCAATTTGTTTTCATCCTTTTTCCCTATTCCATGCATGTTTATGTTGCTACATCTTATTGCTCATGTTTCCAAGTATTGTAAAACACTTTAATGTTTCTCCTTCTTAATCTAACGTTATAATATTTCCGGTCATTGCCATCATCTAATACACAAGAGATGATACCAAGACATATTTTATTCGGTTTTATGGTCTATGCGGTCTTACAATTGATTTTATTAGTCTTTAAATCTTATGTCTAGTAAATATTTTCACAAACAGGGCTGTTAACTGATAAAAGGAATGTAACATCCAGTTGAGGACTGAATACGACGTACGTTAGTCTGGTAACGACATTTCTACAATTAATATTTTGAATAAGCCGTTAATACGCCAGTTGTGACAGGGATGATGGTATGGTAGATGTAGCAGACATATTGACATCCGTTGTTACGCGAGTCACTAGGTTATTAGTACGGCATTGGCCTTGTTGATTGGTACTATACTTTCTGTGGCCACTGGCGGACGTAATTCAAACTCCTTCCACACTGACATCGCACCAAATATATTTGTGTACCGATTACATAACTCTTACTGACAGGGTAGGGTGGTAGTTCACGCGAAACGGACGACACTGCGTATATTGAGCGGCTCCTTTGATATCGCCTCACAACATACTTTTAATGAATGACCAATTAAACGATGATACACATCAGGATCGCGGAGAAAATACAAGCTTCGTTCGCGTTGAATATATATATCAAGGCACAAATTCATCTTTCATAAACTTTTTGTGTCTTGGTGTTTAATATATCCACATATCAACGAAAATATGTAATACATGTATCCACAAAAATATACATGTACAGGCTAGGTATTTGCCCACAGCAACACCTGCATAACTGTTTATTCACGCGTGGTGTGGCAGATTGTAATTGACCGACAACAAGTATTGTAGAATCACCTGTAAATAAGGCCGACACTGTAATTAGACACAACGTACTAATGAGAATATGAGAATTATCATAAGAAGGCTGTTACGTTTTTCTTAACTATTACCATTTTCATACCAAAAGTGACAATTCAGTTAAAAGTTGCTTTAGTGTCACAATATTCACTCACGTTTTCCTCAATCGCATTGAAACAAAATTCCTACTGGTCAGTTCGACACTGCTTGTAATTAAATAATTATTTCGAGATTTCGTTAGAATGTAAGATATTCAGCCAAACGTTATGCAATAAAAGACGAATAGTTTCTTTCCATTAAAATACGCGCACGCGTACCTGTCACGTAATTGCCCAGTGTGATGTATCAACGGGTCATAAAATGGGAAATGAAATAGAAACTAACTAAAATTTAATGTTGTACACGCACATGAATTCGTATGATAAACTGCCAAAACGTTTTGAGAGATAAGGCAGGGTTCATTAAAGATGTTGGGTGCGGTTAGGACCAAACTTTTTCAGCTCAGAGTGTTAGTGGTCCTGGAACCCATAGTGTCAAACAGGTTC
This sequence comes from Haliotis rufescens, assembly GCF_023055435.1. NCBI lineage: Eukaryota > Metazoa > Mollusca > Gastropoda > Lepetellida > Haliotidae > Haliotis > Haliotis rufescens. Next base: position 8,742,065 of record NW_025963791.1, on the reverse strand, counting down.
TGCAAAATACGTCAATCAGATTCTACTGTTCAACAGCATTGTCACTGAATTTCAGAACTCTGGCATGATATAATAATCAAGGATTTCGAAGGCAAAACCTTTTCTCGCGCATGGGCGAAATATTTCAATAAATCTGTAAAATAGCTTAATTGAGTAAAATTGTGTTAATATTGTGCCATGAAAATAGTTAGAACTCCTGCATGTATTTACGAAACAAAAACATAAGTTTTAAGTAAAGGAAAATATTCTCGCCCATGGGCCAAACCCTTTTCTCGCCCATGGGCGAAATATTTCAATATCGCTATAAAATCGTTGAATTAAGTTAAAATGAGTTAAATTTTGTGTCATGATACTTAAATAAATACACTTAATGTATTTGCGAAACAAAAACATGAGTTTTAAGTAAAGGAACATATTCTCGCCCATGGGCCTACCCATGGGCCTACCCATGGGCCAAACCTTTTTCTCGCCCATGGGCGAAATATTTCAATATCGCTATAAATCGTTGAATTAAGTTAAAATGAGTTAAATTTTGTGTCATGATACTTCAATAAATACATTTAATGTATTTGCGAAACAAAATCATGAGTTTTAAGTACAGGAACATATACTCGCCCATGGGTCAAACCTTTTTCTCGCCCATGGGCGAAATATTTCAATATCGCTATAAAATCGTTGAATTAAGTTAAAAAGAGTTAAATTTTGTGTCATGATACTTAAATGAATACATTAAATGTATTTGCGAAACAAAAACATGAGTTTTAAGTAAAGGAACATATTCTCGCCCATGGGCCTGCCCATGGGCCTACCCATGGGCCTACCCATGGGCCAAACCTTTTTCTCGCCCATGGGCGAAATATTTCAATATCGCTATAAATCGTTGAATTAAGTTAAAATGAGTTAAATTTTGTGTCATGATACTTCAATAAATACATTTAATGTATTTGCGAAACAAAATCATGAGTTTTAAGTACAGGAACATATACTCGCCCATGGGTCAAACCTTTTTCTCGCCCATGGGCGAAATATTTCAATATCGCTATAAAATCGTTGAATTAAGTTAAAAAGAGTTAAATTTTGTGTCATGATACTTAAATGAATACATTAAATGTATTTGCGAAACAAAAACATGAGTTTTAAGTAAAGGAACATATTCTCGCCCATGGGCCTGCCCATGGGCCTACCCATGGGCCACACTTCGCCCATGGGCAGGCCCATGGGCGACATAGTCTAAATATTGAGTTTTTAAACAATTTTTTTTCATTTTTTCTTCCTTGGTATGTTCCCATGAAAACGGCATGTTTAATTTTGTAAATACCTTTAACCGAGACTGGGCAAAGAGCGTAGAGTTTCTGGACTTTTGGGTTTCCAGAATTAAAATGGGACGTGTTATATATATATATATATTTTTGAAGTAATAGTACATTTTCTTCAGTATCAAAAATGAGTACATTGAAGGAGTAACACTGATGATATACCTGATAAACCTATACCTGATAACAGGATAAAGAGTGACACGCCCTAAAGGGGAGGGGAGGGTAACAACTCAATTAACAATTTCAATATAGGTGTGACCACAAATTTGATATTTCATACATGTGAAGCGAGGCAGCGGTGGCGCATTGAAGACACCAGATGATTGAAAACAGCCTGTCAACCAAAGATTGGACCAACTGAGTTAGCGTGGCCGGCTGGTTCTGGTCCTATCGAAGGCGTCGTAATATATCACCCGAGACATGTTCTGTAGGTGTGTGTGTGGGGGGGGGGGGGGGGGGGGAGGGTCTGGTGGAACAGCCGGCCATGGCAGTACAGCAGTGATATTCTGCCGCAAGATGTTTGTAACAACACGTGCAACATGTGGCCGGGCGTTATCCTGCTGCATTGTGGCATTGCGTCGCTGCATTTGCACAAAGGGTAAAACATGATATTTAACGATTTACTTCCCGGTAGGTTGAGCCATTCAAATCGCCATCAACAAAGATAAGTATTCTCCCATGAGTTGTGATGCCTCCCCATACCATTACACGTCGACCCCCAAACTGACAACGTTGAGTAACGAACGTTCTCCTGGACGCCTGTAGACCCCTGCACAACCATCGGAGCTGTCAGAGTGAAACGTGGCTGACGTTGACGTTGACGTGGAAGCAAAATAGGGCGTCGAGGCCGGATGTTGTGCTCCCTCAACCGTTTGCGAAAGGTTGCGCAAGCGTTATTTACGTTTACACAAAAGTAATTTTGTGAGCATCTTATAGCTAAACAATCATTTGTGCTGTTCATATTTTTTTTAAAATACGAGTGTGAGTATCATGCTCCAAACAAACACACAAACATCCCCATCATGTGCCGTGCATTGACATGCACATGCAAACAATGAACAACGACCTTAAAGTCTTCATACCCGGCCTTTTATTTCATAATAAAAACATTTGTCTTGAACGTTATATGAACCACAGTATATTTATGCCATAACTCCTCAAAATACACGTATTTGCTTATTCCTACGCCACATGGTAGCATATTTCAGAATTTGACCATGTTTATGATTTTATCTTGACGATGCTAACATTGTTATATGACACCAAGAACTACATGTATGTGTGTGTTTTTGTTAAATTGCATCAATTTGTATGGGTGTGCTATGTGCTCACGTTAGATGATGTTGTTTGTCGTCAAGATCGAAACAGGCCTCTGTGAACTTTCGTCATCCGTTTCTGCAGCTAACAGCTTCTTTTCGACATCTTTTTATGTTCTGTTTGTGTGTTAAATTGTTTGTTGTTTAACGTCGCACTCAGCAATATTCCAGCTTTATGACGGCGGTCTGTAAATAATCGAGTCTGGACCAGACAATCCAGGGATTGACATCATGAGCAGCGATCCACGCCATTGGGATACGATGACATGCATCAACCAAGTCAGCGAGCCTGACTACCCGATCCCGTTAGTCGCTTCTAACGACAAGCATAATCGCCTTTTACGGCAAGCATGGGTTGCTGAAGATATATTCTACCCCGGATCTTCACGGGCTACATCTTTTCATTAAAATGCAAAGGAGGTTCTTGGCATGCATCAGGGCCCAATGTGGACATGCTCGTTATTAAGTGACCTTCCCATATGATAGAATTGTACAAAATAATCTTATGATTTTTTTTTGTAACCGGTTGCAAGCCCGTCGGGTGACCCGCGACGGCTTAGCGTACTGCGTTAATAGTGAGTGAGTATGGCTTTACGGCGGCTTTAGCCATATACGAGCAAAAACGGCGGGAAACACCAGAAATTGGCTTCACACACGATACCCACACTGCGTTTATAAGCGTGGCTACAACAGATCCGTCTTGTGAGTTTACAACGCTGTATCTTGTTTGTAATTAATCGCACTATGGACAATGCTTTTAGGATAGATGTCTTATGATTATGGAAATGGTTTTGTCGCATTTATCATGAGTATACATTCAAATCCTTGAATCAATACCAAAAGTGGTAGATTGTTTTTGCATGATTAACATGTAAAGTACTGGTGTATTCTCATCAGAGAAAACTGCTTTGAAGTGCCCTGCTTTACAAACATGTCTGAGTAGAAACTCTGTGAGGGGTTCGAAACCATGGTGGACATGTTGATAACATTTCCAAATTTGACACTTCAGTTACCCTAATAATAATAATAATAATAATAATAATAATAATAATAATAATAATAATAACGAGTCCATTTGTATGGCGCAAAACTCCATACCAGCTCGTGTGCTCAGGCGCTTAAATGATGTACGATGCGATTCCTTCGCGAACTTGTACAATACGTACCATATCGTACAGAGGACTCTGCATGGAGCAGTGATACATATGGATATGGAAATGTTCCCTTTCTTTAATTTACAATGAGGTCGTGCACATAATGGTGTTATCGAAGACAAAATATCACAAGGTACTTATGCTGTAGAATGCAAACAGCAGTGGCGTATGCATGTAAATACATATTAACTTGTAATCATAACATACAGGACAGGAACTTAAACTGTAACAGTCGAACCACAACACACCTTATTTCAGTGTGCTTTTTTATCTTATCTCGGGAGGAAGTATGTAAGGATTTCTTTGATAGAATAGAGATACCAATTATGTTGTCATCTATAGTCTATTTCAGGCAATGTTTAAACCATTTGGGTTTGGAAGGCAGGGTATTTTCACTTTGTTTGACGAAGTGGAAAGTAATGTAGATTAGTGCGACTTATTACCAGAGATAATATTCTCGTTTACCATTCCGTCTTCATTTGTTGTAAGTCACGCCGATTTGTCATACCATTTACTATGAATGTCCGAATTAGTAACTGAAATCGCTTTATAATACTATTATACTGACACATTTCCCGTTTGACCCAACCCTTGCACGCAAGCTGGTAAGTCATTATATTAGGTTTAGGAATTTCAAACTAATTTATCAATACATAGACGTCTCAAAATTCAACAGGTGGATAACTAGTTTTTTCAGACGAATGTGATCATTGTTTTATTCGAATCTAGATATATGACACAAAATCAAATGTCAACTTCAAAACAAGCAATATACACTCACCGACAAAAGAAATGCGAATACCATACATGTTGGTTAATATATGAAGAATTACTCATATTCAAGAGATATTAGATTGGTTCGACGCACAAACGAACATACTGGTATGTTGTGCGAATCGACGCTCATGAATGCATCATATATATATATATGTGACGTCATAGACCCGTGACTCGAGATGCACCATTTGTCTCGTGCAGCATTAGCGTGTAAAGTTTGGAAATCACGTGCAGCATATCGTGACAAGAATAATGACACTGTGGTAACAATTGATTGATTGTTAGTTTTGTCATTAACTAGTACTCATTGGAAACTATTTAACGTATATACTTTATATGTTTCTATGGTTCGCGTTTATTTTGGCGGTGAGTATATAAAGTTAACAAAATTCAATATATGTCCCCTATAAAAACGTAAATATGATCCATGAATAAAATTACTACTTTGTATAAATACGTGTTCATATGATCAAAATATTGTATCTTAGGTATAATAGTACCGTAGGCCATTTGGCTCAAAATGTTGGAAAGAATTGTCTGTCTGATCCATACAGTACAAAACGAGCGCTTTCACCTGTGATAAATTGATACATATCCAGAACACAGATCATGTCAATGTCAGTACTCGTGGTTTTTTTAAATCATGAATCAGATCAAAAGTTACACTGTGTACAATGTGACACCGTCATCCAAAGCCTCCGTGTGTGTGTGTGTGTGTGTGTGTGTGTGTGTGTGTGTGTGTGTGTGTGTGTGTGTGTGTGTGTGTGTGTGTGTGTGTGTGTGTGTGTGTGTGTGTGTTCAGCGTTACTGGCAACGCAACACTGACATTGATGTGTCTCCACTGCATCTCTCATAGTCAGGATAATCCATTCGTCCACAAGGCCTGCTCCAGTAGTCTAAGGTCCCGGTTGTCTGCACACAAAAAAGGGGAATACCAGTCTACATGGAATGTATATTAAGTCTTATACACAAAGTTACCACATATATATTACGATTGTTCATTTGAAGGATTGCAGATTGAAACGATAATTGGTAAGAGTTAAGTACAATAGCTATTATTTACAAAGTTAAGATTAAGAGTTGCGTTACTACAGGCGGACTATAGGCGGACTGACAAATGAAAAAAGCCGACACCAATTCAACTACAGTATACGACACTACCAATTCATATTACACAAGAAATATCCAAACAAAAAGGTGTAAGTGTCTCACTGAAGAAAAACCTGGCAGAACTGTGTTAATTTGCGAGACTTTTGTAAACTGACGTTTTTTTGTTTGAACTGTTTTTTGTACTGAAGAACATCTACTGTCCTCGGGTACATTTCGGTGGCCAGCAGGATGTATGTTTTATTTTGGAAAAAGGTGAACACTTTATTTATCTTTAATGTTCAGTATCAGCTTGGTTTCGTTTCTACCAGCGGAGTAGCAGTATAGCAGTTTTACACTGAGTGAGTGAGTGAGTTATAATAATAACTGAGTTATTTTGGACTCCTTTCTTGTCATAAGTTATTTATAAGGCGCCTGTCCTTGTGCAACTTTAACAGCCCTATGTTTAATCCAATTTGGTTTGTTTGATTTTGAAAGAAGAACAAAACTTCTTGATATCAGCAGAGAGTGAGTGAGTGAGTTAGGTTTAACGCCGCTTTTCCAGTTATATCGCGGTGTGTCAGCTTAATGTGGGAGGAAACCTAGAAGTGATACATGTCTAAGACATATACCACTTCGGTGAAACCTACCAGCACACTAGAAACCGGGATTCGAACCCACAATCATAGGTTTTTGGCGTGCCCAGGGGACGCTACTCTGCACAGCGAATCGCGGCGCCTAGACCACTACCCCCGATATCAGCTGAGAAAGTTATAGAACTCGTTGCGGCAATGCAAGGTGTTGATCGATCAACCGTACAAAATTACTTGCTTTTATTATGTTTTTTTTTCAAAAACGGTTTCAAAAAAAGGATACCTATTATTTCACTGATATTATATTGGATATATGTATAGGCCTTTTTGTGCATATTGACAGCCTTTGGAAAATCTCCAAAACAATACATCAGCTGCATATTCAGCAGCGGGGATACTTTTCAGATCATAAATCATGAAATGAAATCATATTGGTGACAGATTGCTTCCATGTGGGTGTCGATTTCTAAAGGGATAAAGTTTGGTACGCTTTTAATAGAATTTGCCTATCAGAGTGTATGAAGTTAAGGAGGCGTCCATTTATTGATTTGTGTTTTTAACATTATCAAAATCTTTACAGTATGACAAGGTTGAGATACAGCACTAACATCGTATTATATACACATGCATCAACAGTACGGCGGATATACAACAAATGGCGATAGCAACCGTGAAATCATCGTAACAGGATGGCAAATGAAGGGAAAACAAGGTACATCTAGCTGGTATTTGGAAACAGATGGATAGATGATACTATAATATAGATAAAACTACATGACCCCGGTATAAGGGAGTTACGTCCTCTGGTCACGGCTGATGACTGATCGGTTTTTTTCGATCTGAATAGTTTTTGTTATATTGTGCTGGCACTAGTTGTTGGTGGTACAAATGGTATCGCATTGCAAAAAAAGCTACAAAATCCTTTCCATAGTCAAAAGAAATAGCTGATATTTCTGACAATATCATAAGCATCTGTTTATGAATCACTAGCAGATAGTGGCGATACCCGGAGTTCGCGAAAGGTGCAAAACACATGCAAAGGCAAGTCAATTGCAAATCAAACATAAGAGATTTGGTCACTTATGCTTCAAATTTGGAATTGTCATCAACATGTCTACTATGGATTTGAACCCATTATTTCTACACTGATATGTTTGCTATGAAGGGTTGCTCAATGTACACATGTTAATTTTTCAAAACAATATGCGATACTGGGTATTGAATGTGCAAAAATATTTAGAATAATGAAAGCGACAAAACAAAAAAAATTTCCATAATCATTAGACATCTCTGTCAAAAAGCAGAGCCCATTGAACGATTAGGACCATAACATAAGCATGTTTATGCATCACTATCAACTAGTGATTTTGCCAGATTTTCCCGAAAAGGTGAGCGTATTCTGCCCCACCAGTAGCACCCGTTACAAACACAAGCAAAGGCAAGTCAACTGTTCACATGAAGAAATACGGAAACGTATGGTACAAGTCAAAATAGGGAATTAAATAGATCATCAGTTTGGTCATAGATGTGTCAAATTGGAAATATCCTCTACATGGGAGCTTGTAACCCTGATCAAACAACTTTTGCGCAAGAGTCGTTTGACGCTCTTTGAAATATTCCTTTAAAAAGCAGGCTCGATTGTACTTGCGAAAAATAGACACCAAAGACTTGCGCTGCTGGAATATTGCTCGACATAAAGGAAAAGTTGACTATTGGAGACGAAGTCATCCCTCTTATCACACAGTCCTGTGGATATCATTTGCCACTCTGTGTCTTTATGTATAGCACTAAATATGAAACAGATGAGGCAGTTTAACTCTGGTCTCCTTTATTTGAAACATATCTGCAAAGACGGAGCATACTTGGTGCCCATGAGAATTACCACTTCTTTCCTAAATGTCATATCCTCACATTTCACATGAAGTTTATGTGTGGGTTTTTTCGTTCAAATGTATTTTTGTTTGAAGATTCTCCAAAACAGTTAATGATAAGTGTGTATCTACTTACATGAAATACAAGTATTTGCGATTTTAGTGTAGAGTCCAATATATTGGAAATTTAAAACACAACACAACACAACCCTAAGTTCGTTCTCCAATATACTTCATTCATATCATCAGCGGAATGGTTATATGCATGAAACATGTTGGAGAAAATATTTAGCGTTGTGATCTTCTAGTGGATTTTCAATGCACTCTATTTCTAAACATTGATATAGAACATTCTTAAAGTTCATATTACAAACACAGTTGTGGTTACCTTTTTTAAGCCAAGGTTGTGAGAGACATTTTCAAGAACAAGCACTCCAATATATGCTTTCTTCTTGCGAGATATAAGCTTCTATTGCGTACAACTAAGGTTCGACATGACTGTAGACTGAAACCAAGACACTACAATCACGGCTACGATCTATAACCACACCACATTCTGGATTTCAATGTCCCTCAATGCCCTCTATTTTCTAAGCTAATCTGGTGATGAGTCTCGAAGACTCGCACACGAACATCAAATCTCTCCATGTGGATTTGATTGGAACATGCCTGTCTGAGGTCGTGGCTTGCATTTTCCGTCTCAGATATCGCATAGAAAAAGGAAAAAGAATTTCCCCAAGGAGCAAGCTATTAGCGTGGTAAATTTACTCCGAGACCACAGCTTGCGTAGACGACGGGGTCGCTGACTGTTTTCTAGTGACTTACGTGGGTTTCAGGTAATTAACCATACACGAACAGTGGTCTTGGAAGAGTGGTTTATGGTTACTATTTTGCGAGGAGAGAGGGAGAGCGGAGTGTTGGGACTGTTCCTTAGTATGTATAGGTTAACTACACTTGAACAGCCTTTCCATGGAGAGTAACGATTTCTGATGGATTGCGTCAATGAGGTTTTAAGCCATTCTCGTGATTGTGTCCGACAAATAACAGCGGACTCTATATATCATTGGATTCAGTGTAGAATGATCATACTGGAATCGATAGAGTAATATAGGGCTACTACCTTGAAAGGAAGGAGGGAGATCGAAGGGTTGGGACTGTTCATAAATTTGTATAAGTTAACTACACATGGACAGTCTTTTCAATGCAAGCAATCCTGATGAGTGCATAGGGTTTTAAGTTATTTTTAAAGTCACAAATATTGGCGGCCTGAATATATATCCATGAGTTGTGTGTAGAATGGAGATATGGGTATCCATATTCACTAACCGTTAAGCTGTCAGGGGTTAGTGAAGTGATAACCCGTCCTGGTAATACCCACCCTCACGCGTTAAAACCACCCGATTTCATAACCACCTATCCTAACAGACAGGCTGAAAAACATGAGATGCCCCTTGCTGACATACACAGCAGCCAAATAGTTAACCGATCGTTCAAGAGGTGGGGTTTTCCCTTTAATTGTCTGTATTTTGTCAGTACGGCGTTGTCTCGTTGTTCTTATTCAGATCTGTTTATCCATTACCTTAAACACTTCACTTTTGGCCTGCCTTGAAGTTATATATCAGCATGGTATCAACCGCTTCGTCTATTTTTTAAAACAGTAGCTATTAGACAAACCAGGAATAGTCAGGGATGAGTGACTTTGCTAGTTAGACAAAATAGGCATGTGGATCAAAAGGCATGCACGAAATTAAATCAAAAAGACACATTTTCTTGCATCATTTTCACAGACATTTCACTGTTCACGACAAGCATAAGATTCAACAATAATTCCATATAGACACTTCATGATCAGTGTTCACGACAAGCATAAGATTGCGATTCAACAATTATTCTAAACAGAGACTTCAGTGTTCACTACAAGCATAAGATTCAACTGTACTGTCGGAAATGCTAGAAAAATGCCTTTTGCCCGTGAAAGATCACAGACAGTTGCTATTGCAATATCAAGTAACTACCGATCTACTTACCTGCGGTTTGAGGTATTTCAGTTACAAGGAGTTCTATCAACATTTTCGTCTGTTATCTGCTATTAATCTGTATATATTGTCAAACAATCTTATTACACTTACATTTCTTGATTAAATAAATAATATTTTCTTATCCCATTACTAAGAATTTGAATAAATACACCGCTTTATTAATCTCCATCTCAAGTTGTCCCTTCCTAAACACCCCTTTGACCATTGATGGTCTCTCCCAAACAGATTATATGGGTCTGTGACTACACGGATAACGCTGAGCCATAGAGAAACCACTCATGCATGGTTAGACAACCCAGCCATAGTGAAGCTCTGAAAATAGTCGACCCGGGTTGCAACCATCAGCATATACTGAGTGATATGACTGAAATACAGTTATCTGCCTCCACTGACACTGCCTTTCTCAATGATAGCTGAAGAAAAGTAAATTAGAAATACCATAAATAACATTGCACTAGGTAACGTAGACTATCTTATACAGTAAACTACGGTTATAACGAACTTAAAGGGACTGCTAATTTTAGTTCGTTATAACCGTAGTTCGTTATTAACATATATACAGCATAACTACAGCACATAGTCGGGACCAAAAAAGTAAGTTCGTTATATCCGTCAGTTCGTTATAAGCGTGTTCGTTATACCTGTAGTTTACTGTATCTGAATGGAAAGCTTCTTGTTGAAGCAGATTTCATTTTTCCGAAACAACTTTTATTCATTTTAAATCTTGGAAATTGATATTTATGTGATTTGTTCACGTGTACACTCTGCATTGCCATCACATCGGCGATGCTCGGACATACTGTGCATACTTCTCTTTATGTTGTTTGTCACTGACAGTTTCTCAAATCAATGGTTAGGACTGATGATATGTTGTAGTTTCTGTTCTCTTGGTTATGTCCGTTCATCTTGTGAAAGTGTTAACAGCCACGAGTTGTAACATTCATTATGAGTAATTGGTACAACACGCTATGCCTGCCTTGACAGTCTTCCTTCGAGGTTAATTGAATACACATCTCCATGTCACGTTGACTCGCGAGGTTTTCAGTTCACACGTACGTTATTTAGATTTAATCTTCTAACTGACAAATACAAAGACTTCAGTATTTGTAATTAAGTGAGTAACCTAGTTGTGTTTAACGCCTCTATAAACAATGGTTCAGTAATATCAAGACGTGTCAGTTTAATGTTGGAGAAAGGATGTTCACGCCTCCAATTTAGAGAAACATCACGAGCGTTACTTCGAGGACATACATGTTAATATACATAGTATATATAGTTGTGTATGACATACTATTATGTACGGAGACAAATCTTCTGTTTAAAGTGTAATTCGAGTTTGTGTCATCCCCCATCGTGCTTGTCATACAAATAGAACCCTGATCCAGATCCCACTTGTGATACACCCTTTTAAACAGTCAGAATAACCAAGCCCCGGGGTTCCTTAATAAAGTACGAAAACCGCTTGAAAACATGAAACAAGCATAAGACTGATGCGGCGTAACTTTGTGTTATCGGTTCCGATATTTGATTGGTGGAAGCCATTGTCGTTAAACTTTGGACGATAATTTGCCATAGCAGTTTCCAAGAGGTATGTGTGGCGTTTCAGAAAGGAAGATTCACAAAACGTTTCACTTGACAGAATAGTGCTTTTATCAGAATAGAATTGTACCCTCAACTGGTTTCAACTGCTAACTGGTACATGACTAACAACTTGAAGTACATCACTGCAGAAACTAGATATTCCAACGTAAATCAGTTACATGTTTGTTACCATCCCACGTAACGGATTCCCGTGTCCCTCGGCGTCTTCTTGCTTGGATAAGATGGGGATGCCCTTGTGGATCTGGTTGTCTGTGGTCGTGACTTGCATTCGCCGTCTCTAAATAAAAGTTACAAAACCCTTTCCATAATCATAAGCGCTGTACGATTCCGACAATATCCTACACATGTGTTTATGAATCACTATCAAATAGTGATCATACTAGGTGTTCGCAAAAAGGTGAGCACATCCTGCCTCACCGATGGCAAACGTCACATGCAAAGGCAAGTTATGTGTTTACCTGAGCGAACATGGGAGCATAACTTAGAGAAGTCAAGAATGTAGAAGTCAAAATAGGGAATGGCATCATTTTGGTCACTCAGGAAATGTCCCCCACAAATCTACCATAAAACGTTCAAAACCAGGTAGAAAAGAACGATTCATTGAAGGAGCAAAAGTATGGTGAAGTAATAACAAAAAACATTTTACATGAAGATGACGTTTTTTCATATAGCTATTCGTAAGGCTCAGCAGTTATTGTTCGAGAACTTCCACCCCTCATGAAGATTACGCCTTACATGTAGGACTATCTCTCTTGGATATTCAAACTAACTGAAATACATTAGCAAATGAATCATATTAGCCACAAAGACAGAATATGAACATTTTTGTTATTTGTATATGAATTTCATATCATACTCGAATATTATTATTTCACGCGAGTGTTTAGGGGTGTGGTGAATATATTTTATTAGGAATAAACAGTTACAACAGTCAATATACTTCCAACTGATTTCTTTTTTATACACTGGCGTAACTACATATAGGCAAAACACGAACAGCCTGCACAAATTGTTTCTACTTACCTTTCACGGCCTTTAACCCTAGTCTGTGAGACTTAACGTTTGTGTTAGAGTTTGTCTGTCCTGTCCTGTCCTGTCATAACGTGTCAAAGTTCAGTCAGATGTACACACAGCGACAAACGACAGACGGTAAACAATTCGGACATATTTCGGCCAAATTAAACTGTTTTGATTTGTAGAAAAGGTCTACAAGCACAGATATGGAAATTGATTCCGCTCGGCTACTGTCCTCGCTAAATTGTATCGCAAATTATATCTCCAAAGTTTCAAAATCTTGTAAAATAAAAAAATACCTTAGCTACGTCACAGTTAGACTCTGTTTTTCAGTATATTAGACTATTCTTTTGATAATGATAGCAAATATCCCAGTAGTTTCTCCAGATTCAGGATGGTTAATCCTAACTCGATCGCCGAATGACGAGGGCGACGCCACTATTGTTTGCTAACACTGAAAGTAGTCCCTACTTGACCTTTGATATTTCCCTCTCTATCCGCATATGACCCAAACGGATATCGGTTTAATTCCGTTGGCTTTATCCTGCCGAGAAACCTATCCATTATATGATGCATTTAAAGATCATATACTGACACAAAAAGGGTACATGCAATTCATTTCGTATTTTAATGTTTGAAAGCCGAACCTCGGTTGAAGTTCTAACCTAATGAAGTTCTGTTTTCTAGCATTATCATTAAGAAAGCCTTTTTCAACTATGTCATTTCAGTGGTTAATTAAATGTACTTCTATTGCCTATTGCCAACTGTGAAAATATGTACCTTAGTATATGGGCCTATGGCCCTGAATACAATAAACAGAACTGAATGATTGATTATCTTATTCAGTTAACACCACAGCAGTACTGTGCTGCATTCACACTTACATCTGAAGTAAGATCACGGTTTTCACAAAAAGGATATTCACAATACCAACCGTTTTAAAACGATTAGCAATAAACCTAATGTCCTCTTGACCAAGGTAGAGCTATGTGTATAACCATTATACTTCGTCTTGATGGTAGTCAGTCAACAGTACCTTTCCAGGGTTACTGAAAGGCATCATGAAGCACATGCAGTAGTTCTTTCAGCAGGGCTTTGTGTTCTCGCTGTAGTCGGTTCTACAAAACATCAGCACAGACAAAAAAATCTAAATCAGCCATCTTTGACCATATACAAGCCCATACAGACCACAATACCCATTGGAACAACATCAACGTATTTACCAGAAACGATGCCAACTAACACGATCAAGAAACTCCTAGAAGCCATCCACATCAAAAGACTCTAACCAGCCATCAACAGAGATCAAGGTTGTTATATCCCAACGGCCTACCATGAGCTTATCACTAGACACCCTTTACCGCATTTCCATTGTCCAATATATAAATATATATCTTAATACTGGCTTCCGATTAACTTGTCCATATCAATCACTGCATTGTCTTACTCAATCATGCCTTGTTAATCCTACCATTCTACTATTTCTTTCAACCTTATCTGTTGTGTAAACATCAGTCTATCATCATACAACATTGTATAAACATCAATTATGCACATATATAACACCTTCCTCCTTCACATTTCTGTACATAACTTGCTTGATAATATCTATCTGTTAGTATCTAAATCGAAACGTCGCATTCATTGTAATAAAGAAGTTGTATGTTCATAGAACTATTTTTCTTGTTAATGAAAGTCTGGCTTGTAAATCTTTGGGGAATCTAGCATGATTGCTACACTGTGGAACTTCACATTAAAATCAGATCTTTCAGTACTTTGTACGAGATTAGACCACAATAATTCTTCAGTATGATGATTGCAATACAAGGTCTAGTGACTGCAGATGATGGCGTAATATGTAGTTGTCTCAAAGACCACCATTTCTTTAATGACCTTTGTTTTGATAAAATAGCTAGCACTCGTAAAGGATGAAAAGTTACAACTTCTGCATTAACGGGTTCACATTTATAACCTTTGCGCTATTTCCTCTTGTCACACAGTCAATTTGGTATTCAGTAACTGTTCATTTCAGAACGAACACAGGGTCGTTTTCATGCCCCTACCCTATAAGATTGATATACCACTGAAACAGATTTAGAAGATTTCCCTGAAGGGTAAGTGGAAGAAATATGTTAGCCATAGACTACACTGTTTTGACTTCGACCAAATGAATCCAGGGCGAAACCAAACTGTCACATATCTAAGATAACACCCCTACTTCATGGACATAAAGCACGGCAGTGACTTTCTGGTAATCGAAATTTTGTAACTGTTGCCTAGTTTATTTTTCTTGTGACAGAGAAATGTAACAAATCTAGGTTAACACCTATCACGCACGTGTTTGTTGATTATAAGTTCCGATAGTGTAGTTTTTTAAATTGTCTCTTTCTTTTGACAACTGCAACAAATCTCACTACGATTGGCACCTACGACAAACCATATGTACATGTAGCCATGCCGTTTCTGTACTGTTGTTTTCTACGTAAATTTGTTTGTTTTATAAAACTGTAACAAATCTTACTCAACACCCGTAATGCAAGTGTAGCCTACGTTAGATGTGTTTGTAGGTTTCTCGAAAAACGTAAAACCATACTCACTCACTTGCTCACTTGTGTAAAGATATTGACTTGTCCTTACATCTTAACCTTGTACATGTCCAATGGTACCAAATGTTAAATTCTTTGATCACCTACCATCAACCTCACTCTTCACCTTATCCTATAGGTGAGCATTTTTAAAGTATTTTGTCTCATAATATTTTCTTGAAGTCATTACCTGATAGCATTACACAATATCTAAGATTAATCGTTTCGTCCCCAGAAGACAATCCTTGATCATCTTCCATAAGTGTAACCTTCCATCTGTACCTTCAGTTGTGTTTAATTCCTGTAAACTCTCCGAGGTCGGTGGGGTAGCCTAGTGGTTAAAGCTTTCGCTCGTCACGCCGAAGGCCCGGGTTCGACTCCCCGAATGGGTGCATTCTTCTGGTGTCCCCCGCCGTGATATCGCTGGAATATATCTGAAAGCGGCGTAAAATCCAACTCGCTCACTCAGTGTAAACTCCCAAATCCTGTCAAATCTTACTTCTCCAAATGATACCTCACACTCACCTATGACATATACACATCAAATACAATAAGTAACGTCCGCCTTGATGGAAGGATCAAAGGAACATCACATCGTGTCTACATTGCAATATTGTAAGTAGATTGGTTTTGTTCGTGTCATCTCTGGGGATTACTTGTGCCTAATGTCAGACAATAAGGAATATACTTGCATATTCATATGTCTCAACATTAGAACACTATGATCATGTATATGCCATAAGACGTTATATTGTACTGTATTGTTCAACCAATAATTTTCTATTTCGACCGAAATCAGATTAACTAGTTCTGTAATGATAAACACCTCCACATGAAGAACGCTACAGTTTCTACATAGTGTCAGGTGGATTTTTGTAGAGCTGTTTTGAATAGTATTTTACATTAACCCGCCTATCAGGTCAATGTGAGTCCAAATGATGTGGATTCCAGACGGACTGTGAAACCAGGTACTCTACATTCACTTTTTATAGTCTCCCTGGTAAAACCTATTACCACCTGAATGGCGCAAATAAACTAAGTATCACTACCAGGGTTAATCGTGAACTTGACAAACACACAACTATTAATACTCGCAGAACAGACACAAGACAAGAAGCGTTACGTCGATTTGCTTTAAGATCGAAAAGAAGAAAATAACAATTTTCGGAACCCCCAGTACACTAAATATTTGGCGCGAATTTAAATCAGTTATACACTGATCGTTTTTCGATACCATTATTATTATTCTTTTTCGAGAGGGCTCTTAACGTTTGGTACGAATGAGCTCTGAGGAATCAGTTGTGAATTTAAGGCAACTGGCTGTACAAAACTGTTAGCATGGTACAGTGTATGTAAAGCTAAAACAGTGCCCGAAACACTTTATACATAAGGTCGAAAACGCAACCATGCTTGGAAGTTTATCTCCAAATATACTGAACCGCAAAAGAAACGTCGCTATGGCTAGATATATGATAAACCTTATTTGTCCAAACACTGTAAACACACTTTGAGACATATTAAAAAGATGAAACTTGGCAAAACTGATCATCAATGTTGAAATTAAAGTGTCAAATATTCTTAAAGTGAAACACAACACTATTCTCTTAGAAAATGGCATCACAAGTCAGTATCTCGTGTGTCCGCCATGTGCATTGATAACTGCCTTTCAACGTCGATACATGGAATGGATGAGGCGGTTGATGAAGGCCATTGGCACTTGAGCCCACACTCTGAGGAACGCCTGACGCAGTTCAGCTGCAGTTGTCGGCCTTGGTCGGACGTCATTCAGCCGTCTTTGAATCCCGCCCAACAGGTGCTCAGTGGGGGAACGTTTTTTGGATGCTTGTGTTGTTGACTCATGGGGTGGTCCGAGCATCATGGTGTGGGGTGGAATTGGTCTTGCACAGAGGGTCGGCCCTGTGGTCTTCCAGAACATCGGTCCCCTGTGACAGTGGAGGTGTCTGCTCGACAATCGTCGACGCACGGTGTCCGCACTAATGTGTCGCTGGTGTGTCCCCATGGTCTGTCGAGCAGTTTCCGCAGCTGTAACAATGCGATCTTGAAGATGCTGTCGCACAATCTGACGATCGTGACGTCGGGTGGTGACCCTTGGTCTTCCACTACGTGGTCGGTCATCTGTAGTGTTGGTGGTCTGGTACCGTTGCTGGAGCCTGTATATGGTCCTCACGTGGACTTGAAATGCATTGGCTACTTGCCGGGCGGTTTGTCCAGCTTGCAATCGTCCAAGGGCTTGGTGTCGCTGATTTCTTGTCATTCTTGGCATGTGGTAGCAATTCAATAACGAATGAATGTTATCCGACCTGGGTGGATTTTTATAGGGCAAGAAATGGGAGAACGCATGTGCATTTCAATTTGCACGGAAATCACGTGTATCGGGTTACCATGGCCGTTGCCATGATGCGTTTGGGCGATTGGTTTTATTGTCATCTGCTTTGTTTATTTTATCATCAAATTTCATTTTTCCAGACATGGTGATGTTAAATTTTAGAAACTTTGCCAAAAATTACCCAGATATTTAAATGACAACTTTTCCTGCAATGTTACTTGGGGCGACGTTTCTTTTGCGGTTCAGTATATATGTATCTGTTTTGAGTGAACATATTTCTTACATGAACCTTGTTGCACTACTAACATTCCTGTCAGAAGAAGAATTCGTTTTTACCACAGCAATTGTTTTGTGATGGGCTTACCACCTTGAAAACTTGCCTTTTTATGGCAGTAAATCTCTACACGGTAGGGAATAATGCTTATGTAACTGAAAATCTGTAGTTCGTCAGCAAGAGGCAGCTGTGTTACACACTCACCTGGCTATAACTGGATTTCGGGAACAGACATCGTGATATACCATATAGTGCTGCTGTATCACAATGTCATTTGAAATGTTTGTACTGAAGGTCAATCACTGTCATGGCCTTGATACAGATGAATCGCGCATGATGACGATACATGACTTGTTTGTGATCAGTTTCCAACGAGTATTCGGCGTATCCTTCTTCCTCAGCATAATTATTTTATGCATGTCATTCCGTTTTGACATTAACTGTATCTGGAAAGACATCTAAATCAACAAAAATAGTACATATCACTATGTAAATACCTTCCAGTGGAAGATGAATTGGGTAAATTCGCCATACATTTGGGTATTCCTAATAGATTAATCAATATAAGTCTTAACATAATTCGTTTTGCATGATCACGATAATTTCATTTCGAGCTCCACTGTCAGTCTTTTGACAGTGCAATTCTCAGGAAAATTGTTCATGATATCAATACTCAATCGTTTATGATTGTATTGGCCTTACTTTGACGGCGATTTTTACATTTCATTGAAGAGTTTGACACACTATGTATGATGCATGCAAATATTTTGTCATTACATTTTGTAAGTTTGTTATCAAGTTTGTTTGTCTGTAAATAATCGAGTCTGGACCAGACACTCCAGTGATTAATATCATGAGCATCAATCCACGCAATTGGGATCGATGACATGCATCAACCAAGTCAGCAAGCCTGACCACCCGTTCTCGTTAGTCACTTTTTACGGCAAGCATTGGTTGCTGAAGACCTATTCTACCCCGGATCTTCACAGGCCCTATAATCACTGTGGATGGATGTGTGTATTCTTCATCATACGTTCCATCATCCTCGATTATCTTATGTTTATACTTCATAATATTTCGGAATTGATGTGAACATCGCCATTTCTAGATCTCTTATCACTAACCTGGCAATTGTCTCGATCATTAACTTGAAGTCAACAACCAAGCCAATGCCTCTTCTGGGGGCGAGTAGGGGCACAGATCAACATTCCAAATAGAGGAATCAAACGAGGTCTCGATATATTTAAACGCTTCAGAAGTCTGTCATAAATTATTTTTAGCTGGAAAAGATGATAGTTTGAAGGATCCTTAAGTTATAAGATGTTCAATATTCAAATAAATGAACAACGTCAATACGTATATTGATCTACAAAGTAAGAGTACTGATGATATCATACAAGTGTAATTTGAATGGACGTATTATTTGGGCGTCATGCCATTCCAAGAGTACTCAAAACGAAACGATGGTGACGAATGGGTACAGGGTATATATAATAAAAGAATTGAGATATAATACCCTGGATAACCGAGGATGATGTTCTGTATCGTTTACCTTATTCCCTATGACCCCTGTACTGTCAAAGTGTAATGACGTGCGCACAAAAACAATACGTCTTGTGGTTTTCATTCTTTTTCGTCTCAATGCATTGGTAATGAAATGTTCGTGCTCCAAAGTTTAAAGCTTATTACTCAACTAAGAAATCCTTAAACTTAGTAATACTTTTAAATCTCTTTAACTCGACTGTAGGTTCCTTATGTGTATTGCTACAATTGCCGTCAATTGCTACTGAACTTCTTCTTCTCTGAAATAAACCTGTGACTGCATTTTACACTGTACCAATGTCAGTTTAAGGGACTGTAGCTCTTCCTGGAGCATAAGCTTTACTTTCCATGGATTATCGGGTCAACAAAGCTGGCGACTGTCAAGAAACATACAGCTACTGGCATTGCAGTTTCTACCCGGCATTTTACAGGTATGTAACTCTTTAAACTAGCATTACATCTGTTAATAAATAAAAGCGACAAAACCCTTTCCATATTCAAAGAATAGTCGATTTACGATTCCGACTATATCATGAGCATGTGTTTACGTATCACTGTCAAATAGCGATGATACCATGTGTATCCTGCCCCACCGATGGCACCCGTCACAAACACACACAAAGGCAAATCAACTGTTCACCTGAAGAAAAGGAAACGTTTATCTTCGCAATAGTACATGTATATTAGCAATAACTCCTCCCTTAAAGGTTGTTGCCCTTTACATGACGGCATATTGCTTAAAGTGGTCAGTTTTCGTAATATTTTCTAAATGTCAGACAATATTTGTCATGCAATATGTGACATTATGAACATCGATCCACGCAATTGGGATACGATTACATGCAATCAAACAAGTCACCGAGCGTGCCCGCCCGATTGATTTAGTTGCCTCTTACGACAAGCATGGATTGCTGGGTATTTTCTATATTCTTACCCGGAATCCCCACTGCCTAATATATGAAATCGTTTCTCACACAGAAATCACTTTGTTATAGTCATATTTATACCATTCTGGTTCGGCTGATTTGTTATACTCACAAGTTTGAATAAAATTGAAAATAATATAGACTACTGAGCACATTATCGAGCAATAATGATAACAATCTCCTTTTCATTCCGTGGTCACTTGTTACAAATGACCCGGTATCAAAGTCATACCAATTTACAAAAAAAATGCGTGTATCAACGAATTGGAAAATGTTGTCGCAATATAAGACCATCATATAGACATGATTTTTTTATGACTCAGTCTGTTCACACGTTATATTAGATTTTGGAATTCTAAATGAATTAATCCATGAAAGTTGTCTCATAATTCGACTGGTGGTATTAAAGAATGCAGACAAATGTGAGATTTTTCGCCAGGACAACTTTTTTCATTGCAATCTCGACATATATAAGACATTAAACTCCAAATGTCAACTCCAAGATACGAGCGTATATTCTCAAGAGAAAAAGAAACTATATAACTGACTGTGTGATAATTCTATCACACGGTAGACGCAAAGATTTCATCAGTGAGAAAGTGGCGCCTATCCAAAGTACAAGAAATGTAGGACACTACTCGCGTCAGTGCACGGGTACCCTCAAGAAGAAAAGCCCAGACATTATTAATGTCAACGTGCCCATCGTTACTGGCTACGCAACACTGATGAGGACTTAATGTTAATATTGACAACCCTCAAAGGCGGATCGTTCCATTGTTCCACGTCAGCCTGTTGCTGTTCTCTGAGGTCACCTTGTGGATAAAGTCGTCAGCGGACAAGACGTCTTCCTTTGTCTTCCATGACGTAGCAATCCATGGAGTGTTCGCCGTCCCTCCGATAATGTAAATATGAAACGTCAACGCCAGAGATTAACCAGTCTCGATTATCCAACGAAACAGATTCCATTGGGCGTAAAGGGCAAAATAGCGGGGGAAATTATATGAATGAATCACTGACAATCAGTGATGACACCTGGTGTTCGTGAACAGGGAAAGCATGTCCTGTCGTACTGGTAGCACCTGTCAAGAGGGTTCAATCTCGAGTCCTTAGTGGCATTCGTAACGCCATTGCAATGTGGCCCGTCATCGATGTTGGTGGTGTACTTGACGGGACCGCATGTGCCTCTTCACAGGACGGCGAGCTCTGATGGTGTGGTTCTGAAGCCTATACACTGTATAAAGGCAGCCAACCGTCTCTATAGACATAATGAAATTATAATACGCAGGGTTGATCAAAATAGAAAACAGTGCCAATGTTACTATTGAAGTTCCTTTAAGAGGCATCGGTATATTTGTGGCGCCTATGAGGTCAGTTACTTGATGAATAATCGTTCAATAATATAGTTTTTCTGTTTTGCGTTAAGTAATTTTACTAATTCGTGGATTAGTCACGTGGATGGCATCTGTGGGTTATGTCGAAATTATATTGATTTTAGAGATGAGGTAGATTGATTGTTAATACATAGCTAATTTTATATTGAAAATAGCTTTAGAAAATTGTATTTGCGAGCATTTTGTGACGAGAACAATGTCAAGAGACTACTATTGAATTAGATTTATGTCATTTGTAAAACATATGATCCAGTTCGGCTTGTCGTTGGAAACAGTTTAGTTATATGTGTTGTCACCTCCAGTGCCAGTTCCAGGGATACCCCTCATTAGATTATAAACGTTTTGAATTCATCTTATGTTTTAAAATCGGGTTGCGTATGCTTTTTCGAATTTGTTGGATTAACCAATACGTATTTCATAAGTCCTCTTTAAGTGGTAGCCGACTGTTTCACTGAGACCATTTTCATTTGTTGATGCTGTTTACAAGACTTGGGAAAGGTCCAAAACAATACATCATCCGACATTCAGCAGCAAGGATAATTTTCACATCTTTTGAAAACGTGTTATCAATCATAAGATAGAATCATGTTGGTGACATAATGTTTCCGTATGTGTGTCGATTTATAAAACGATAGAGCTTGGTTTGCTTTTAATGTAATTTGCCTATCGGAGTGTATGATGTTAAAGAGGTGTCCATTTATTGATTTGTGTATTTGACATTCATTATCTTTTTATATGACAAGATTGAGAAACAGTATTAACAATATGGATTATGTGCAACAAGGAGTAATAATAGAAATGACATCATGCTAACAGGATGGCAACAAACAATGGGGAAACACGGTAGCTAATATCGGTTAAACGGACCATGCTTCACAATGTAGATAAACTACATGCCCATTGAGACCCGTGAAGATTCCGGGGTAGAATAGGTCTTCAGCAACCCATGCTTGCCGTAAAAGGTGACTATGTTTGTCGTAAAAGGCGACTAACGGGATCGGGTGGTCAGGCTCGCTGACTTGGTTGATGCATGTCATTGATCGCAATTGCGTGGATCGATGCTCATGATATTAATCACTGGATTGTCTGGTCCAGACTCGATTATTTACAGACTGCCGTCATATAGCTGGAATATTGCTGAGTGTGGCGTTAAACAACAAACCAACCAACCAACATGCCCATTGAAGTCGATTCATTCCAAGGTGGTGATGTCTCGTTCTCAATGGCCTCTGGGAGATGTAATGTGTCCTAGTTGGTTTTGTTATATTTGTTTGTTGTTTAACAACACAATATTCCAGCCATATGACAGCGGCCTGCTAATGATCGAGTCTGGACAAACAAGTGAGTTATATTATGAGCAAAGATCCACGATGTCGGGGTAAGATGAGACGCAATCAACAAAGTCATGACCACCAGATCCTTTACGTCGCCTCATACTCAAGACTGCACTATAGGTTGCTGTGAACCAGTTCTAACCCAGAATCCACACAGTGAGCCCGGGTGTTACCAAGTAGTAGTAACATCCACTGTTTCTTTTTGTTTTCCAAAGTGTACATATGTACCGTGCAAAAAAGACGTGAATATATATATTTCAATAATAAAATCGCCGGCAATGTAGTCAAACTTAAATGTCAAGCGAACATCGCAGTGTGTTTGAATTTGGCGAAATGGCACTTCACACAATATCTTTACTGAAATGCCCGAATTATTCTCGTTCGAGTTTGTTTTTTTGTTTTTTTTGTAAATGTATATATGTAAGATATTGATCTTCTTTTGAAAACTTTAATAATATAACATATTAAGAAAACTTAAGCTATGTGAAAATCCGGACTGGTTACAAGGATTGCTCTATCTCCACAAGAATAGATGATTAGAGCTGAACAGATATATTATACTTAAATTATACGTTAAAAGAAACGTTCATCTATCACTCACAAACATTTGTGGTTTTCTGAGTATATATCGCTATCGCCAACAGATCAGATAATCTGTTGATTCCATCGAAGCCTTGATCGAGGGAATAATACATACATGAGCAAACAGGTCTTTCATAGATTTGTTCTTGAAGCATGGCATGAATTTCATATACACAACTGTCATGTGCTCAGACTGTGGCCGAGACATTACAACTATGGCTACGATCTATAACCACACCACATTCAGGGTTCCAATGTCCCTCAATGCCCTCTATTTTCCTTAGCTAATGTGGCGACGAGTCTAGAAGACTCCCACACAAACACCAAAATCTCTCCATGTGGATTTGATTGGAACATGCCTGTCTGAGGTCGTGACTTGCATTTTCCGTCGCTAATATCACATAGAAAAAGCGAAAAAGAATTTCCCCAAGGAGCAAACTATCACAGTGGTGAATTTACTCCGAGACCACAGCTTGCCTAGTAGACGGGGTCGCTGACTGTACTAGTGACTTACGTGGGTTTCAGGTAATTAACCATACACGAACAGTGGTCTTGGAAGAGTGGTTTATGGCTGCTATCTTGCGAGGAGATAGGGAGAGCGAAGTGTTGGGACTGTTCCTTAGTATGTACAGGTTAACTACACTTGAACAGCCTTTTCATGGAGAGTAACGATTTCTGATGGATTGCTTCAATGAGGTTTTTAAGCCATTCTCAGGATTAGGTCAGACAAATAACAGCGGCCTCAATATATCATTGGGTTCAGTGTAGAATGATCATATTGGTATCGATCTCAAACTTTCCGTTAAGATGGACCCACACTCGAACGGTAAATGTAACCAATTGCATAATGTACCACTACAAACAATAGGAACTATCCCAACAGAAGGACAGAAATGTGAATGGGACACTCTTTCTCAACATTTTCTAGGACACGGATAGACCAGTCGTCTAAAGCGCCACAATTCGAACTGCAGAGTGGCGTTAAACCAAATTCATTCACTCAGTTCTCTGTTTTAGATGGGATAACAATTACATTGGTTATTACCCGATATTATCCATCTGGAATCTGACTTCATGTCCACTTGTTTTGTTTTTATAATTTATCCAGATTAATTAGTTTCATCCAGATGTCAAAATGACCTGTCAGCAATAGAAAACCCCTTTTAAAAGAAACAATTTAATCATAATCAGAACACTCAGATGTAGCCCAGAGGTTTCAGGCTTCACGACTCGAAGTAGGTCCATATCCTACATGTACCTGTGCATTTGCCCACCTCGCTACTAGATCCCTGAGACAACTGTCAGTGTTGGCCTTTCCCTCGCATGAAACATGACTGCGTGGCATGACCTAGATACTCTCAACTGACACACGCACATGTTTTTCGGTGTCCACTTTTCATCTCTACAACTTTCCAATTTCCCCTCTTCCTGAAATTTTCTAATCCTTCACCTATTTTCGTGTAAATGTATGGCAGTGATTGAACGAATGCACACCAAATACCGTAATTGTCCGCAAATATTGTACAAAATATTCAGTATTTGTCATCATTGATTTTGTTTTCCATTATATGCAATTTTCCTCATTGGGGTCATTGCCAATAGAAACTGTTTAATCTGATCCTCTGGTTTGGTATTTGTTTACTATCACTGACGCCAAGGGTTGAATTATACCCATACATCATGAATCAAAACAATAAACATCACGTCACCACTACACCTCTTTGTAGGAAACCATCGAGTGGTGCCAAAAGGCAAGAAGACCCTAAACTAACACATGACCTATATACGTTAGAATGGAATCTGTGCACACGACACACACGCGTTTTAACAAGTTAAGACAGAAAATAGACAGTCAATATACTGTATCTGTGTTAAATTGCGGTATGGTATCTCAGTGGGCTAGCACTATAAAACCAACATAAGTTCAGACCAGTACAAGCACGCGCTCACGCACGCGCGCACACACACACAAGCGTTCACACACGTCGCTATATAAGTGCAATAATCTTGAACGCAACGTTAAACCCCATTTCCCCTAGCCTTACCACCTCAGCATAAAAGAGAGTGAACGAGATGCGATATCCAGGTGGTAATTATACAACAGCCAACTGCCAACACAGAGTATTATGAAGGCTCAAACTGGATACACAAGTACTGTGGAAGATAGGTTTGGTTTGTTTGTTGTTTAACGCCGCGCTCAGCAATATTTCATCTATGTGACGGTGGTCTGTACATATTCGAGTCTGGAGCAGACAATCCGGTGATTGATATCATGACCATCGATCCACGCAATTGGGATCGATGACATGCATCAACCAAGTCAGCGAGCCTGATCACCCGATCCCGTTAGTCACCTCTTACGACAAGCATAATCGCCTTCTACGGCAAGCATGGGTTGCTGAAGACCTATTCTACCCCGGATCTTCACGGGTCTACTGTGGAAGAAGTAAGTGGTAGAGCACCAATTTCTTAACACAACAACACATGGAATAAATAAAATAAATAAATCTGTCAAGACAATTGTGAAAAGATTAACTTAAGGATATTGGAAATATGAACCTCTGATCCCAGTGTTATGTCAAATGTAGGGACATGTGGTAGACATTTTGATAGGCACATTGAGATACAAGGGTTTTCAGTTTCCAGATCTCATCGGGACTATCGCTGAGGAAGAGGTTCTTACCCTTGGTAAAAACGCGAGCCATCATCTCGTCCCGTCGTGTGTCCACGAGGATTCCATATGCATTGTTTAGCATCGTGCTGACAACAACCACTCAGAAAAACAACAAAATTACGCAATTATTCAACGTCTGCGAGCCATTGGTACACTTGAAGCAGGATCGATTCAACGTGATGTTGCAAGACAATTTAACGTCCACAGAAACACCATTTGGTGTTTATCTCAACGTTGGCAACAGACGAATGCAGTCAGAGACCATCCTCGGAGTGGCAGGCCACGCGTAACCAATAATCGACAAGACAACTGGATTCGAACAACACACCTACGAAATCGATTCCAGCCAGCAACAGTGACTGCAAGAAGCATACCTGGCCTTCGACGAATATCTTCACAAACCGTACGTCGTCGTCTCAGATGTGCAGGGATTGTCGCCAGAAGACACGCCAGACGTCCAATTTTGACAGGAAACCACCGTCAAGAACGTCTACAGTGGTGCAGACAGCGTCTACGCCTGACGGCCATGCAGTTGGGACAAGTTCTATTCACTGACGAGTCATGTTTTTACCTCAGTCTAGCGATGGACGGATTCGAGTGTACCGATGTCGAGGTGAACGTTACGTCAAGCATTGTGTCATGGAAGAAGATCGGTTCGGAAGCGGCAGCGTTATGGTTATGGGGTCGGATTACAGCAACACAGAGGACCCGTTTGATAGTGGTAGAGGGAAATCTCAATGGACAGTGCTACCGCGACGAGATTATCGGCCCTGTTGCGCTACCGTTTTTGCGTCGTCATGGCCCAGGCATTACCTTTCAACATGACAACACCCGGCCTCACATTGCTCGACTTGTTCCGGATTCTCTTCAACAAAACAACGTAAATGTCATCCCCTGGCCGGCTCGCTCGCCTGATCTCTCACCAATCGTTCACATGTGGGATGAGATGGATCGGCGCCTTCGACGTCAACCACGTGTTTCCCAGACACTCCAGGAACTTCGAAACATGTTCCAGCAGATATGGACAGATATCCAACAGGACTTTGTGCGACGCCTGGTCCATTCCATGGGACGAAGGTGTTGCTTGCATCGCAACCAGAGGTTGGCATGTTTATTGTTTTTTTTATAAAATCACGCATATGACACGGAACTGATGGTTCAGAGATTGTTGGTCTGATACATTGTGATGTTTTTATTTATAACTTGGTTCATTCAACTTTAGATGTAAAACGGCATTAAGGGGCTAATGGTCGGCCCGGAGTCAGTATATTGTGTCTGTCTGGGTATTCATGTTAAATTGCGGCATGGTATCTCAGTGGGCAAGCACTATAAAATCGGGATTAGTCGGGACAAGTACAAGCAGACACACACACACGTGCATGCACGTCGCTATATAAGTGCAATAATCTTGGACGCGACGTTAAACCCCATTTCACCTCACCTTAGATGTAAAAAGTCAGCCATAACCTCACAATTCACGTTTGAGGCAAACCGCGACATTTCAAGGAGTTGAAAGAGCAGACAAACACAAATATCAAAAACAACGTTTTTGCCTGTCTTCACACCTTTTTTTCTTAGGTGAATGTATCCACTGGTTAATTTCATCATGAATTTCCCTTCACGTGATTTTCTTAACAACACGTTTGCGAAGAACCAGGTCGCACATATAATTCAATCAACTTTTTCGCTTTTTCACTTTTCATTTTTCGCTGTCGTGTGACCCTTTCTTGGTGTTTGTTCTTAGTTCACCGTCAGATTTCGGAGAAAGAATATCCCATGTGTCTCGAAGTTGCAGACAAATGAGCATCGGTTGGTTAATGAGCTTAAAAAAACACCGGAATATATGGCCCAAGTCAAAATAAGGAATTGCATCGGACATAATATTTGTCACTGATACGTCAAATGCCTCCATCATGAGGCCTTGAATGTTGTAACCTTGATCAAACAACTTCAGAGCAAGAGTCGTTTGGCGCTCTTTGAAATCGGCTGGAACTGCTGGAATATCGCTCAACATAAAGGGAAAGTTGACTATTGGAACGTTGATGCCACCCCTCTTGTAATACAGTCTTGAGGAGAGTGCATGGCTTCTTACTATTTTGACTGACTCACGATAAAAAAAATACTCTAGCTTGGATAATAACATGTCGGTGGAATATTGTTGAGTGAATTAAACAACACAAAGTCACTTACGTTTAATTTATCTTCACCAAATGTATTCTGCATTAGCCTTTGTTGTTTTCGTGAAAGCCTTTACTGGTCACTAAAATTGTATAAACGCTTTTATTCTGTACGAATCAACCTACGGCGGCGCGCTTTAATTCGCGTATCCATGCTTGATCCTATATTATCTACTTTTATAGTTTTCTATAAATGATTTATCGAATTTGTTAAAAACGTTTTAACGTCCATTATCTGACGACACATATATTGTAATAATGTTCTCCAATTTTGTCACAATGTTATTGCGTTTGAAGGACGATTAAGCAAGCACATGGCTCTTAAACTGTTCCACAGACATAATTAGTAATATGGATTCAAGCCATAACCCTTCATGCAGATGGCTTGGAAATGATGCATGAAGCAGCATGAGTTGTTATTGGTTTCAATCCAGACAATCAATTTGCAGTTCAAGGACATGTCACATATGATATTTTATTTATTTATTTAATTAGCGTTACTTAAATTGAAGAATATTTGTATGAAGCATAAATGTCGCTAAATAATATGCTTTGCATTGAAAGTACATGTATACATGGAACAATGGAACACAACGACAGCAATATACTACAAAACACGAAATAGTATGAAATTATTACTTCAATCAGCTTAACAATGTATTATTACAATGACCATTTGCAAACTTTTAATTTATTCATTTTGTTTCTTTGTTTGTTGTTTAACGCCACACTCGTCCATATTCCAGCTGTATAACGGCGGTCTGTGAATAATCGAGTCTGGACAAGACAATCCAGTGACTGACATCATGAACATTGATCCACGCAATTTGGATACGATGACATGCATGAACCAAGTCAGTGAGCCTGACCACCCGATCCCGTCAGTCGCCTCTCACGACAAGTACAGTACAGGGAGACAGTTTAGCACTATGTGTTTTCACCTCCAATGCCACTGCCAGGGATACCCCTCATTATAATTATAGCATTTACGTTTTGCATTAATCTTATCAAGTTTTAGAATTGGGTGGGAAATGATCTCTCGAATTGGTTGGATTAAAGTGTTTCATAAATACTCTTCCAAGGGATGCCCACTGTTTCAAGACTTGGGAAAGGTCCAAAATCATACATCATCTGCACATTTAGCAGCAGGGACAATTTTGAAAAAATATCATCAGTCATAAAATAGAATCATTTATCAATCAATCACCATATATAGAGGTTTGTAAAAAATCAAGCATGGGTTGCTGAAGACCTCATTTAACCCGGATATATATAGAGCAACCTATTCTTAACGTAAAATGCGACTATGCCTGTCCTGAGAGGCGTCTATATATATATTATATAGATAATAGTTTAAACCTGCAGTGTGTAGTGTCTGAATTGTTATGTCAACGTAGATTATCTAACATCAACAAAGAACAATAATCTAAGATAATACACCGCAATATTCAAATGTCACTACGTTGCCTCCATTCAACTATATATATACACGCTGTACGTTGCGAAAGTTTTCGTGATTGAAGGTTTCTTGCTTTTAAGACGTCAAATGGCATGATACAAAAAAGCAACACAATTAAGATATAGTATAGGACTCATCAATAATATCCGAGCGGAATGGTGACACATTTCTCGGTTTTATGGAGGAAGCTTCACATTTGAAATGAATTGAATGTTAAAGCTGTTGTCCCTCTTATTGTTTTCATACCTCGACATCACCAACTGGACCAGACGATTCAGTGATTTGCATCATGAACATTGATCCACGCAATTGGGATACGATAACATGCATGAACCACGTCAGCGAGCCTGATCACTCTCCCGATGCCGTTAGTCACACCCTACGGCAAGCAAGCCTTTAGGGTTGCTGAAGACCTATTCTAACCCTGATCTTCACCGGTGGATTTCGGGTTAGATATGGCTCCCATCAACTAAGGTGTGCACCTATGTTGGTAGTAAGAGTTGGCCAAAATTGATCGGGTGGCCAGGCCCGGCGAAGTGGTTGATACAGTGGCCTCAATATCGATCACTGGATTATCAAGTCCCCACTCGATTTTTACAAGCCCTCGTCATATAACTGGAATATAACTGAGTGTGGCAAACATCAAACAAACAAAACATTATTACAGATTGACCTAAATACCTACTTGTAAAACGGATATGTATATATCGTATATTAGGACAACAACCATTTAATAAACGCGTACATTCGATATTGTAGCTGCCATTCAGAGCTAGTGAAACATGCACCCTTAAAATTCATAGTAATTTAAAACAAAAAATTATAAAGACAACGGTTACTGTATCACAAGTATCAATGAAAACAAATCAAAGAAAGGGTTTGTGGAGAAAGCAAAACTGGCAAAGAATAATGAGGCTAAAATCATCCCTATTTGATAATACCTGTTGATACAGCCATCAAGAAAAGGACAGACGCTTCAATAGCCACCACGAATCAGATCCCTGATTGTTCTTTGTCCACGAATGCACTCTTAGTTACTGGTCTAATATGTAGACGACTTTCACATGAAAACCAAATCACCCCACTTGGAGTTGATTGAAACACGCTTGTCTAGGGTCGCGACTTGTATTTTCAGGTTCTAATTTCACGCAGAAAAAAAATCAAAGAGATTTCCCAAAGGAGCAAACTATTCCAATAGTGAATTTACTCCAAAAACTCAAAATGCCTCGGCAACTGGTTACAGAAAGGAAAGGACTAGTGTGTATTCCTGGGAACTAACGAGGTGTGACAATTTTGGAGAGTGTATGATTGGTATGAAGAGAAAAAAGTGTTTGTGCTGCGCCTTACCATGCGCCATTGTGCTGCGCCTTTCTATGCGCCATTGTGCTGCTCCTTTCTATGCGCCCTTGTGATTCGCCTTTCTATGCGCCATTGTGCTGCTCCTTTCTATGCGCCATTGTGCTTCGCCTTTCTATGCGCCATTGTGCTGCTCCTTTCTATGCGCCCTTGTGCTGCTCCTTTCTATGCGCCCTTGTGCTGCTCCTTTCTATGCGCCATTGTGCTGCTCCTTTCTATGCGCCATTGTGCTGCGCCTTTCTATGCGCCATTGTGCTGCGCCTTTCTATGCGCCATTGTGCTGCGCCTTTCTATGCGCCCTTGTGCTGCGCCTTTCTATGCGCCCTTGTGCTGCTCCTTTCTATGCGCCATTGTGCTGCGCCTTTCTATGCGCCCTTGTGCTGCTCCTTTCTATGCGCCATTGTGCTGCTCCTTTCTATGCGCCATTGTGCTGCTCCTTTCTATGCGCCATTGTGCTGCGCCTTTCTATGCGCCCTTGTGCTGCTCCTTTCTATGCGCCATTGTGCTGCTCCTTTCTATGCGCCATTGTGCTGCTCCTTTCTATGCGCCATTGTGCTGCTCCTTTCTATGCGCCATTGTGCTGCTCCTTTCTATGCGCCATTGTGCTGCTCTTTTCTATGCGCCCTTGTGCTGCGCCTTTCTATGCGCCCTTGTGCTGCTCCTTTCTATGCGCCCTTGTGCTGCTCCTTTCTATGCGCCATTGTGCTGCTCCTTTCTATGCGCCATTGTGCTGCTCCTTTCTATGCGCCATTGTGCTGCGCCTTTCTATGCGCCCTTGTGCTGCTCCTTTCTATGCGCCATTGTGCTGCTCCTTTCTGTGCGCCATTGTGCTGCGCCTTTCTATGCGCCCTTGTGCTGCTCCTTTCTATGCGCCATTGTGCTGCTCCTTTCTATGCGCCATTGTGCTGCGCCTTTCTATGCGCCTTTCCATGCGCCATTGCAAATGGCTGCAGACCTGTTGATACAGCTTGAACAATGGTGATTGAGTGAGTGAGTGAGTCGGGTTTTACGCCGCTTTTAGCAATATTCCAGCCATATCACGGCGGGGGGCACCAGAAATGGGTTTCACACATTGTACGCATGTCGGGAATCGAACCCGGATCTTCGGCGTGACGAGCGAACGCTTACACACTAGGTTACCCGACCGGCCCTTGAACAATAATCATCCACTTCCTTATCAAGCACACTTCGGACTGAGTAATGTTTGGATTCACGTTCAAAGAAAATTCATTACCTTGATATGAGCAAACTCGTTTGTAGGGTCAGTGTTTGCCAACTGCCGGGCACTTTCAGGGAAGTTTGCAACGTCAAGTACACCTTGCCAATGGCATTTGCGAGGACATACATCCATATGAGTTTCAGGCTGTTTGTTATTCAAGATGGCTGACGGATAAAACTGTTGATTCAACTGAGGCTTGCCACGGATTACGACTTCGGCCATCCTCAAAATATTCGGCTGTGTCCAACTGAAAAGAGATTCGTGGAGCAGGACCTGCTCTCCCATTATTTACCTTTAGAATACAATGAAAGGTCTGTGATATGTTTCGAGGAGTTCATTGTACGTACGCCTGTTATTCACTTTGATGTGCAGAAAGAATGTTTACCAAAGTAAATTAAATGACCCAAGACGAGGGTGATTAAGAGAATAAATTGGGTTTAACGTCGCTTTTAACAATATTTCAGTAACAGCCTCTCCGCTTAATGTTGGAGAAAAGCCTTAAGTGGCACAGGTCGTAGACAGCTTTGGATTCGAATCCACGGCCAACTGGCTCTAGGACGGATCCCCGGCCACGTGTGTGTGTGTGTGTGTGTGTGTGTGTGTGTGTGTGTGTGTGTGTGTGTGTGTGTGTGTGTGTGTGTGTGTGTGTGAGAGAGAGAGAGAGAGAGAGAGATGTCTATGTGTGCGAGAGTTTGTGGTGTACGTCATTGATCCAAGCCCAAGTGTTCGGAGTAACGTCAATAATGGAATAGAATACGTATCGACATGAAAGGTCATGCAGTTGTCATTGATTTTCGTCTGAGATTCTTGTCAGTGGAAAACCCTCACAAGAATCGAGTGTCCTACCCACACAAAGATACATCACTGAGACATCTGTAACTCGGTAAGCGCCTTGCCGTTTGTCTTGAGCAGCTACTAAAATACTAAAAAGTACCGAATGACATGAAGACGTTTGGGGCTAGGACTGCCTCCTGGCTATAATAGCCTCATTCCCTAGGGGATGTTGCTCCAGAGTGGACAGTGATTATTACCTATCCTCTTCACCTTCACCTTTATCATTATGTCGGTAGACAATAGGTCTTTCATTCGTTTGGGTTTTATGGTTGTTTTTTTTAAGTTATGGCATCAAATGACTTTTGAATTTAATTTCTTTCCTCAAATCATTTTAATATTGGCATATAACTTTGAACGATAACTCATATTGTTCATTTCCCCAGTGTCTAAGTGATAGAATAATGGTCGCCCACCAAAGACCTTTCAGGAGCTCAAATGACAGTAAAATCAAAAGCAAAAACTATTTTCAGGAACCAAGATAATGCGCACTATCAATTTACAATATCAAGATGTAACAAACTATGCGAAAAGTAATGCACATATTGTAAAGTTGCTTTATTATTATTTAATAGGCTCTGCAGATTATTCTCTATATTATTACCACATATGTCACATTTATCTGTGAATAAAACTTGGATATTTTGTTTTATTTCGTCATTTTGTCCTACACCGAGCGCTCAGTAAAACAGCTTGTCCAAACAGTCCTTCAGTATAACAATTATGCTCTTTTCGTTGTTATGTTGGGCAGCCTGAAGGTTTGGGAAAAGAACTCGGAAATAATTATTGCTAAAACAAAGAAAACTGTCCAAATCTAATGACGATGTGTGACAGGGAACGTTTCGGTTAAAGAAAAAAGGAACACTTTCAGAATTTATTTTGAAATTTATGTAAATGTAAAAGTTGGGATACATATGCCGAAAAGAATTATGTTGAGGAATTTTTCTTAAATCGCCTTCGAGTGACAGCAGCAGCAAAGGATTGAAGCACTGGTAAAATGTTGAGATCTGACGTGTCCAGATTCTAGCGGTTTGTAGCAGCTGGAGAAATTTGCAGTTATCCTCCTTTGTGTGAAAATGAACGTGGCCGGTTTGATCGTTCGAGACGTTTCGTGATAGGACAGTTTGTAGGATGATGTCTGTACCAATATGTGTGCGAGATAAGGGGGGGGCGAGGCCTTTTCGACCGGATGTGCGTCTTCCAGCGGCTCCACACTTTGGTGTTTACATTTCGCAACTTTTGTGGTACAACCGAGCATGCTCTTTCTTCGAAGATTTCAAGAGCGCCGTACGACTAGGCTCAAACGTTGTTTGATCAGGATGACAACATTCAAACAACTCGGAAAAGATTTAAAAAGATTTAATGAAAGACATGTGAAGGACATTTCCAATTTTGATGCATCAGTGACAAAAGCTATGTCCGATTCAATTTCTTATTTGACTTGCCTTTGCGTGTGCTTGTGACGGGTAATACCGGAATTTAGACACTAACATAGTATGACATGAACATTCATATAATATCCTCTATATACATTTAATGCTACGTTGCTCAGGCTAAGACATTTGGTCCCACCGTGCCCTCTCATTTATTTGAAAAGTTGTTGGAGGCCGGAATTAAATGAAATAGAGCATTGTTAATGCAAAGAGTTTGATGTTTTGCTGTGACAACGTTAACACGTCCGTTTATGAGACCAACACCAACGATAACGATATATGAACTAATATCTAAAGAAACGATAAAATAACTGTGTCCTTTTACGGAAAGATTCATTCCAATTGGTACTTTGGTTGTAGAAACATCGGATGCCACGAAAGACCACTGGAGTTCCTTAAAGGAGTGTAACCATTTCTGAACACGCGTAGATAATTCACTTAGTGCACATGCTCACCATTAATGGAAAAGGGCGACCTTAAGAGATGAGTATGACGTCCTTCTGTCAGGAATAGTCACTTCACCAAGGATGTCAACCAACGACAAAACAACATCATCTCATTTTAACCGAGTTTGAAATCACTCTTGCTCAAAAACAACAAAACATACATGCATGAAGTAAAGTGTATTGAGGAGATCAATCAATCAACATAATCAACACTGAAAATGACAATCATACCGCGACCGAGAATGACGTCAGAGCCCCCCAAAGTTGGGTGTGGTACAAAACTCGAGCTTTCAGAATCATGGACAATAGGCAGAGTACATGAACAATCGCACACGTTCAATAAGAAGTCATTAGTAGCGTGTGTGACCACCAAATGCCTCAATACACGCAAAAACTTTTCGACGCACAGAAAAAGTCAGTCGTCTGATGAGGTCACGTGGGATTTGACGCCATTCTTCTAGGAGGGCCAAGATCAGTTCTTGCCGGTTGGCTGGAGAGTGTGGTCGTTGTCGAACACGACGATCCATCAAGTCCAAGAGGTGTTCTATGGGGGACATGTCGGTGAGCGTGCAGGCCACGGCAGGTCGTGGACGTTGTTGGCTGCGAGGAAGTTAGTGACAATTCTGGCTGTATGGGCTCTAGCGTTGTCATGCTGATAAATGACACCAAGTGGCTGCTGTTGGAGAAATGGTAGGACAACTGGACGAAGAATGTTATCCATGTAACGCTGAGCTGTCAAGTTTCCGTCAACGATGACCAGCGGTGTCCTCCCCTGCCCACAGATCCCTCCCCACACCATGATACTCCCTCCACCATATGGTATTACCTCCTGCACGCAACACGCCGCCGTTTGTTCACCCCTCGGCAGTAAACACGTTGTCTTCCATCAGCCCTAAACATACAGAATCGACTTTCCTCAGTGAAGACAACCCTCTGCCAGTCACGTCGTTGCCAACGTCGTACAGTCCAGGCCCATCTCAATCGCAGACGACGATTTTGCGCTGTCAATGGCTGTCTTCTGTATGGTCTAAAAGCCCTGAATCCATGAGCCCTGAGTCTCCTGGCCACTGTCTGTCGACTAACCCTGTGACCTAAGGCATTTGTCGCCGATGACGTCACTGTCAGGAAGCGATTTCGGAGGTGCAAGGTACGCAAGTACCGGTCATCATGGGGCGTGGTCACCCTGGGTCTGCCTGTTCTTGGCCTGTCAGCGGTCCGCCCTGTCTGTCTGTAACGTTGCATCAAGTTGGTAACGGCAACAAGGGAGCAACCGAAGGTTCGTGCAATATGGGCGTGGGTGGCTCCCATCTGTACCGTACCCAAGGCTCGTTCACGTTGTTCGGCTGTTAGTCGTGGCATTTCTTTTGTGTTTTTTTTATCACTGTGTATGTCTGTCTTGCCGTTGCAATCGTTTTATACCCTTACCCGCACGTGCATTTGCAGTTGTCCGTGGTGCACGTGTTTTTCACTTTTTCGCGTGTTATCTCGCAAACATGTAACAGACGATTAACATTTTCTGCATACACTATTGTTGTATTTCGGTTATGTGTTTTAGATAGACTTATATTAAATTATACTTTGTCTGAAATTTATATTTTCAGTTGGTAAAGTTTCTTTTGGACTTTAGTTTATATTATATATATATATATATATATATATATATATATATATATATATATATATATATATATATATATACTGAACCAAATTAAAACCAGTTAAGACCAGTTATCATTGTGGGCCATGATACGTGTTTTCAGCCATACTTGTTAGCAGTCATTAACAAAAAAAACAAAAGTCTTTACGGCCATTTGTCATGCCCCGCCGTTCAAATGTGCAGCGTAAACGTGCCATCGGCATTTTGCAGACGGGAACGTCCGTAGCTGAAGTCGCAAGGACGATGGGTTGTAGTCGACTGTTTGTGATTTACAGACGCGTCTACAGCAAACGGGTACCACCGCTGATCGGCCTCGGCCATGTCGACCACGTGTGACGTCACATGCAGAGGATCGTCAGATTGTCTAACGTCACCTCCGTAACCGATTTTTGACGGCTACATCAACCAGAAATGAACTGTTTAGGGGTAGACTGTGTGCGCAAACTGTTCGAAACCGTCTGAGAACTGCTCACCTTCAAGCACGACGGCCATACTGCGGGCCGATTCTGACTCAATTACACAGACGACAACGTCAATTGTGGGCACAGCGACACTTACGATGGACTCAGAGGAATTGGAATCAAGTCGTCTTCAGTGATGAATCCCGATTTAATCGTCGATTTGCTGATGGTAGGGCGAGGGTGTTGAGGCGCCGTCATGAACGTTACGCCCAGTGTTGTGTACAGGAAGTTGACAGATTTCGAGGCGGAAGTGTCATGGTGTGGGATGCTTTCTGTAGCAATGCACGTTCCAGGCTTCTTGTCATCCGTGTCAACCTCAACGCTGCTGCTTACCGCGACCAGGTACTGGCACCAGAACTTTTATGGCAGCACATGAACCCGGTTCGATCTTCCAACACGACAATGCCAGATCCCACACAGCAACTTTGACAAGGAATTTCCTTCAGAATGCCGGAGTCAACGTCATAGACTGGCCGTCAAGGTCTCCCGACCTCAATCCCATCGAACACGTCTGGGATGCTCTTGGCAAAAACCTGCGCACTCTCCAGAACCAACCACAGAATTTGCAAGGTCTTGGCACCATTTTGCAGCAACAATGGCGTCGTCTTCCCAATCATGTGTTCACAAGCATCACAAGGTCCATGCGGAGGCGTTGTGTGGCAGTTGTCAACGCACATGGCCATACACGCTACTGAACTTGTGTGCCATCAGATTCTCGTGCTTGGGACTTATGATTTAAACTGTTGATGTTATTACCGAATACCGTAGGTGCTTGGAACAAATAATGGTTACCACCGTTAATTAAAATCCTTCTTTGGACATTAATGTTTAAAAATTACCTTCTCTGATACATTTGTCCGTTGTATATCATATATGGGATTACTTTTAAAAATGTGAATTTGACTCCTATTTCGTAAACTCTTGATAGCATACTATTTTTTCCTGTTCTCTAACATTGATATATAACTTGGAAAGATAATATGCTAGTCCTGATTTCCCCAGAGGGAATGTGAAGGAACTATCGCAATTTGACTCTTCTTTTTTTTCAAAGTTAATGACAGAAACCCAAAAGACACGGTAATCATAACCTATGTTAACACGATGCATTTATATTTATGACCCCGAGACTTGATGTGATGTGTCGTCACGGTTATAAGACGCGTATGGTGCTTCTTTACAGAAGACGATATTTCCTTATTATTCACTGTCAGGCATCCGTTTAATTTGATTACTATCTGTATGTTGATCAGTAAGTGTGGGCACGATGACAACCAATCACCGCTTGCGACTAGAATTGGATACTGGGAACCAGTTCTTTCCTGAAATCCCCAAGGGACCTCTGCTTCACAAGAAAAGAGAACCAAAATGTATTGTGTAGGACCAACAGTCCTTTGTAGCACTGGACTGCTTCCCGGTAATGCATTATACAGAACCTACTCTCCATTGTAGCATTGGACTGCTTCTTGGTAATGCATTATACAGAACGTACACTCTATTGTAGCACTGGGCTGCTTCCTGGTAATGCGTTATACAGAACCTACACTCTATTGTAGCACTGGACTGCTTCTTGGTAATGAATTATACAGAACCTAGACTCCATTGTAGCACTGGACTGTTCCCCGGTAATGCATTATACAAAACCTAGACGCCACTGTAGCACTGGACTGCTTCTTGGTAAAGCATTATACAGAACCTACTCTCCATTGTAGCATTGGACTGCTTCTTGGTAAAGCATTATACAGAACCTACTCTCCATTGTAGCACTAGACTGCTTCCCGGTAATGCATTATACAGAACCTACTCTCCATTGTAGCACTAGACTGCTTCCTGGTAATGCATTATACAGAACCTACACTCTATTGTAGCACTAGACTGCTTCTTGGTAATGTATTATACAGAACCTACACACTATTGTAGCACTGGACTGCTTCCTGGTAATGCATTATACAGAACCTACACTCTATTGTAGCACTGGACTGCTTCTTGATAAAGCATTATACAGAACCTACTCTCAATTGTAGATCTGGACTGCTTCCTGGTAATGCATTATACAGAACCTAGACTCAATTGTAGCACTAGACTGCTTCCTAGTAATGTATTATACAGAACCTACACTCCATTGTAGCACTAGACTGCTTCCTGGTAACGCATTATACAGAACCTACTCTCAATTGTAGCACTGGACTGCTTCCTAGTAATGTATTATACAGAACCTACACTCTATTGTAGCACTAGACTGCTTCTTGGTAATGTATTATACAGAACCTACACACTATTGTAGCACTGGACTGCTTCCTGGTAATGCATTATACAGAACCTACACTCTATTGTAGCACTGGACTGCTTCTTGATAAAGCATTATACAGAACCTACTCTCAATTGTAGATCTGGACTGCTTCCTGGTAATGCATTATACAGAACCTAGACTCAATTGTAGCACTAGACTGCTTCCTGGTAATGCATTATACAGAACCTACACTCCATTGTAGCACTGGACTGCTTCCTGGTAATGTATTATACAGAACCTACACTCCATTGTAGCACTGGACTGCTTCCTGGTAATGCATTATACAGAACCTAGACTCCATTGTAGCACTGGACTGCTTCCTGGTAATGCACTATACAGAACCTACACTACAAATGCAGCACTAGAATGCTTCCTGGTGACATTTGCGGTGCAAATGGATTGTCATACGGAGGAAGTATTACAGACGAAAATCCAACAGGGTTTAATTAATCCTCTATATTAAATATATTTTACAGAGCAGGCTATGTATATAGAAAGAAGTTGTTTATTAATGTCTCACTTTCTGTGACATATTATGCATATATATTAAATTTTGTCTTTATGTATCAAATTAATTGAAAACGTAAAAATATGAGAAGAAACGAAAAGACATTTTTTTAACTGCAAGAACTTCCCATGTGACATTTAGTTACTTCTTATAAAAAATGAGGTACTTGCCTTGTTAAAAACACTTGTTATCATGACTTGAAGCAGTTACAAACTTCAAGATATTCTCGTATATGCAACACAACAATGTAATCAACTAACCGCCATGCAAAGTACAAGAGACCACAGGGCGCAGATAACATCAATTGCTATTTTAAAATGTGTGTCAAATTTCACTGTTGTTAGTCAAGTCCAAGATCACAAGTCGATATTAATCAGTCGGTAGAATTACAAAACATACGAGTATTACAATTGGCAATCATTTTATTGATGAGATTGTACTCTCATATTAACGAAAAAAGACCGTCGTGAAGGAAGCAAGTATTGTACAGGTTATTCAACTCCAGGAAAGAACAGACACTTATCCCAAAGGGTGTGAGGAAAGAAGAAATACTTATGTAGAATTTATTGTTAAACCAAGCCGTAATAGCCCAACTCACGGTAATAGTTAAAGATGATAGTGGTAATAACTGTTATAGATTGATGTGAAGTTCGTTGTATAGGTGGTGATCGTACACCTCCTTGTAGTTAAGAGTCGTGCATTTGTGCTATCGTGAATATGAGAGCGTATGCAGGATTTCATTACGGAAATGCGTATACGAAATAACAATTATAAAGCAACAGAAACAACAAGTAATCACATTGAGGCACTCTGAAGTTTGGTAGAGCGTGAAGGTGGTACGGTGGTTTAATCCGTCAAACTTACATCGGCGCTGCATATTTATATCACATGTCAAAAAGGGGTAGATTGTGTCCCCAGAACCCCATAGAGGGGGCTCTTTTAGGCAACCCGTTCGTAGTGGGTTGAATGCCTGTGTCGATGGAGGAAGGGTGTCTGGTGGTGTAGGGCACTGGAAACATTATGCCTTACACACCACTTTGACCACGACGGATATACAGTATGAGCTCGGTGCTATCATTCGGCTGGTCCCGTGCTCGTTGGTTTCACCGAAGTTGTTAATGTCTGATACCTGCATCACTTCGGGCTTTCCTTCCACATTAAGCTGACACGCCATGATATAACTGGAATACTGTTAAAAGCGGCGTTAAACCCAACTCACTCACTCACTCAATCGGCTGGTCACGTCATTCCAATAAACTCTCAGCGTGTCTGT
The DNA here is from genome assembly GCF_023055435.1 of Haliotis rufescens. NCBI lineage: Eukaryota > Metazoa > Mollusca > Gastropoda > Lepetellida > Haliotidae > Haliotis > Haliotis rufescens. Next base: position 8,700,535 of record NW_025963791.1, on the reverse strand, counting down.
ATTGCTGAGCATTGTTATTTACTTATTGCATCAATAGTTGCATTGAGTCCTATGCCAGATGACAGTGGCTCATGGGCCAATCTGGCACTATTAACCTCCAGGTTCTATATGACTTCAGAATACCATCAAGGTCAGAATTGCATGTGGCCTGACAGTATTCTGTTTGACAAAGGTAGCTCCCTTTGTTTTTACTGCATGAGTATAACGATCATGTAACCATGGTCTAATAGTGGTGAAATAACCAATTCGGAACTTACTTGTTATGTCAGTAAAGAGTAGGGGGCAGGGTGACCCAGTCGTCAAAGGCGCAGCAACTCTCCGTGCACGCCACAAATCTATGATCGATTCCCGATTCTCCCCATTATGTTTCTATGTTTGTCAGCACCATACCCGTGCTCGTAGGTTTCACCAATGTGATAAACGACTTCACTTCGTGAATTACTCCCATATCAAGCTGACACACCTTGATATAACTGGAATACTAATCAAAGCGACGATAAAACCTAATTAATGATAGTTTTGTTTGTTTGTTTGTTGTTTAACGCCGCACTCAGCAATATTTCAGCTATATGACGGCGGTCTGTATATAATCGAGTCTGGACCAGACAAACAATTGATTGACACCATGAGCATCGATCCATGCAATTGGGATACGATGTCATGCATCAACTAAGTCAGGGAGCCTCACCACCCGATCCCTGTTCTTCCCCGGATCTTCACGGGCCGGACCACTTTGCTGAAACCCCGAGAACCGGTATGGTGCTGACAAACCGAGAATGATGATCATGGCGAATGTGGACTTTGCAGGATTCTAGAACGCAAAAGAAACACAACTGTACTTGGCGAGGGTATGAACGATGGTATGGACCAGACAATCCAGTCACTGACTTTATGTGCATCGATCCACGCAATTGGGATACGATGAAATGCATCAACCAAGTCAGCGAGACTGACCACCCGATCGAGGTTAGTCGCCTCTTACTGTCATAGTTACCATTTACGGCAGGCATGGGTAGTGATTATCAGATAATGGGAAAACCTTAAAATGTTTAGAATAATATGTCTTAAACTCAGAAAATATTGATATATCAATGATTCAATGTGTAACCGATGTCCCTCTTAATATGGCTGCAATGGCGACCATTTTCATTTCATTTCCAAACAATGCCCTATGCTTGGCTGTTTGGTCGAATTTGATAAATTCGTAATAATAACGTTTATAAGTAAAATAGGTTTGTAGAAGAGCAGGTTGTGCAAGGTCTACTTCCAAAATGTTCTTGACTTTAAGCAAAAGTTTTCTTTCCTTGTGCCGACGTCTCATTGGGTGTTGACGTATGAACAAACTGAAGTGGTTTGAGAATTGAAATGCCAAGAACAGATAATGTGATGGTCTCGCCAACGGTCCTCGTGGTGATGTCAATAAGAAAAGAAAAAAACCGACAACATCAACATCCAATTCCTTCCAAATCGAAAGATTCACCCCAAAAAACGAGAACTGTGTCACCAATCGGCTCGGATATAATTGATGAGTTTTGTGCAATACCATATCTTATTTGTGTTACTGGTGTCATGCCATTTGACGTCATCAAAGCAAGCAACTTCCAATCCCTAAAACTTTCACAACATTTAGCAAATATATCATATTTGGTAGTCTAACGAAAAAGGTCCGCATTTATTTAAATGTGTTGTCGTTTATATTTGTTTAAGGAGCAATTATTTTTGGGATAAAGATTGTTCATATGACCTGTCTTATTTCAAATATTATGTATGTTTAACTTTACATTTATTTCTTACTTGTGTCCTCACATTACTGTGTGCACATTGAATTACATTATTTCTTCATCGCGATATATCGTCCATTAAATACAAAATATTAAACCCAATATGTCATGCGCTGCCTAAAGGAACATTCATTTGTATGGATGTATTCTTCTTTCTTTCCTGCAACTGCTCTTTAATCTGTGAATGTTGATTGTTTTCACAATATCTATTCACTGTCTTTACATTTATGCTACCATTAAGGGATTTAATGGTATATGTGTCACGTGAAACAAATGTGGTGTGTCGAGCCAGTCGCGACAGTTTCAAAGATTATTGAGAGGCTTGGTAAAGTAGAGTTTCTGGAAATATCGACTGCAGAGCCTCTAATTTTGTAACGATGAAAAGTAATTGATTACCATTGCTGAAACCTGAGAAAGTAAAGCGTACATAAGTGCCATTTTGCCGCTCTCCAGAACAGGTATTTGTTTCTCTTTGACAGTTATATTTTCATAATCTGCTTCATATACTACATTTTTTTTTATTCATTTATTCCATTTTCTATCATATTTTCATTTCAATTTCATACATAGAGTGTGCATGGATTTATTGGGACATTATGGACATGTTTGCATGGACAGATCAGATATCATAGTTATACAGAGTTGCTAAATAATTCATGTAGAGAAGACCAGAAGGCATGGAAACTTGAATTATTACAATTTGAATATGCAATACATTTTGTAACTTCATAACATCGAAGTATTTCTTTTTAAATGAGTAAAGAGACTGGTTTTACTCTTTTTTTCAATTAAATGTGTACAGCATAGATTTTGTTACCATAATTACTGCATTGAGTGAATTGTTATTCTCTTTAAATCCAAACAGTATATGTTCATTACTAAAATTAACTCTACCTTCTGTATAGTTTCCAAGCCAGTCTGAAAGTTTCATCCATATATCAACAGCATAGTGACAATTCCATAATACATGGGTTATTTGTTTTAGATGGTTCATTACATAATAATTTGGTTGTTGGTTGGTTTGTTGTTTAATATATTCCAACTGTATGACGGCGGTCTGTATATAATGTAGTCTGGACCAGACAATCCAGTGATTAATATCATGAGCATCGACAATTGGGATCGATGACATGCATCAACCAAGTCAGCGAGCCTTACCACCCGATCCCGTTAGTCGCCTTTTACGACAAGCATAGTCACCTTTTACAGCAAGCATGGGTTGCTGAAGACCTATTCTATCCCGGAATCTCAGCGTGTCGAGTAATATATTAACAGAACATTGACATCTTAAAGTCTTTTTGAATATGTCTAATTGTTTTTATGTAGTCAAAGTCAGTAAAATCATTGACAATTTGTCCCTCGTGCATGGACAGAATGTGAAAACACGTGAATATTCACCTTGGAAACGAAAACATCCGGTTGAGAGTTCACGATGTCACGTGGTCAATGTTGATGAACAAATCCACGTGCTAATCGGCAAGCTATCTCATGATCTCCTTTCTTAACAAATCATACCGAGATCCGATGAAGATACAATTGTTAGATCCATGTTTCCAAAACAAGTTATTAAATGAAACTCATCAAAGATGAAAATATATACAAGGGCGCAGGACCCAATCTATCTTGTCATGACTTACTTTGTCTGAGACTGTCAGTGTCAGCTGATCGTACATATCATGCTCATGTCACAGATATATATTTTCATCGAGCCAAATGGCTTTCAACAGAGAGTTAGTGTTCTTTCTGTACTCTAGGATCACATCGATGCCCTTCTCAAAGATTCTGGTCTGCACTTTATGTTCTGTGCGGAGAGTGTATGCCTCTGCCGCCAACTTGCCTCTGTACTTTTTCAAAGCAACAGGTAGATCTGTACGGATAGATATTTTTCTGTCTCTCAACATTGCCGAGTTTGAGAAGCTAGCTTGGCAAACTTCCTGTCTATCGGCCATGTGTACAAATTTTACAACTTAGGCCTAGGGGAGTTTTTTGTACGTTCATTTGTGGTGTGACGTGGCAGCCGGTGAATGTTTATAACATCCAAGGCGGAAGTAAACCCCATGTCCGAGAAAAGTTTCTGGCACGCTATACGTGGTTGTTCACTGTCAGGGATGCCAAGCAGGTTTTGTTTTCGGGATTACATTTCTTGTGTAAGCAGTTTGTTTTCCATTTCTTTTCTAAAGTCAGCAAACTCCTGTCTAATGTTTTCAATTTCGCTTCTGTTACGTGCGATAGCTCAGTGTTCATCTCAACATTTAGTACTAAGTTATCAGTCACAACACTAATTTTCACAATTTCCTCATATATTTCTCCAATGTCAGAGTGAGTTCTGAAGTTTGCATTCTTAGCGCTTCTTTTATGAAAGTTTTCATGTCATTCTTTTTCGCCTACTTCGTTTTCTGTGGTGTCGTTTTCTGCTACATCTGTCGTGTTTTCAATCGTTATTGAGTATTAGACGTATCTGTTTTACCTTTTCCAGTTCCTTTTCGTGTTGCTGGCATTGTATTTTCTTAAGATTGTGGCGGATTTCGGGAGCTGGTAAAATCTAGCGACGTGTCGCCATACGAATTCAACCGGAAGTCCATATGAATGCTTCATATACTGCCATCGTAACATATTCAGGAGAACTGCGTACATAAAAAAACTGTAAGTCATGATTGGTGGGGCACATAAATGAATGAGATGTGCAAAGTATCATATAATTCTTAGCGATTGTAAATATAATTTGTCACTGCAAGAGAATATATAACCAGTCTAGATTATCTACCGAAACAGATTCTATTTGGCGTAAAGGGCAAACTAGCTGTGAAAGGTATATGAATGGACCACTGATCAGTGTTCGCGAAAAGGGTGTGTGACTTAATCGAATTATGCCAAAATCCATGTGCAATTGATAAAATGCACCTCTAGATTTCATAGCGTAAGAGTTTTCACCAAATTTATTTAAGCCACTTTGTGTCGTGTGTTCGAGAACACCTGGTGTCATCACTGATTTTCAGTGATCCATTCACATAATTATTTATGCTATTTTGCCTTTTACGCCTGATGAAATCGGTTTCGTCGAATAATCAGGACAGTTTATTCTTAGGCGCTAGCGTTTTATATTTAAATATCTCATGGACGTTCATACAGACAAACACAATGGATTTTCCACGTTCAGTTCTCGACAACAATTGAGTAATGGGTCAACAACAGCGGAATCAAGCTTTTACAGATGCACATGGTAACACCAAGCCAGTAGACAGGTAACAAGGAAGAGAAAACCCGTGGCTATCCCTGTCCCCGGGCAAATTGGTAAAACATTAGTTTAAAAATCTATTTTAAATTCACTCTATTGTTACATTTTATAAGCTCTGTGGGGCTTAAATGCCATTAAGCCTAATGGATACATGTGGTGAATGAAGCCCCCAGTACGTTGCCTCCAGCATGAAGATTAATGTAACATGGGCTCTTTTATACGATGTGGATATTTTTAAAAAAGTAAGTGTTAATTAAATGCATGATGTGTGATAACTATCTATATATTGAATCGTCCCCCGGGTCCACTGTTGTAAGTGATAGGGAACCTTGCAGATAATTTTCACAGCTATTTTCCTTTATGCCAAATGGAATCTGTTTCGGTGGATAATGTGGACTGGTAATTTCCTTGCATGGACAATTTACAAAGAATGTGACGAATTCCTCACGATATGATTACATGTATTTCCAACACATAGTGGGGGGTCCCCTTCCTCAATGAGCTTAATGCAAATCCGAATATGTATTATCCTGCTTTTTCAAGAAACAATTTGCCATTTTCCCTTGCTGACAATAATTTCCTAATCTTATCTTGAATCAGCTTTTAAAAGACAAAACTGTTCCTCAAATGATATAACTATGAAGAGGACATGTTGTTGGATGACTCGACTTTGCATTGAGAATATTACAGTGACTGTTTCATGGTTGATGCAAAATATCACCAAAATAGATATAATTGGAGGTTAAGCGTGCACATTATTGCAGGAATGCATGCCACAGAGTGTCAGTTATATGGATTATCTTTGTTCTCGTACCATTTTTTCAGATGTTTGGTATTTTACCTGTACGTCATCTACATTCAACTATAGTACACTGAAGTATACCTTACTATTTGATAGTGATTAATAAGCACATGTTTATTATTTAGTAGGAATTGTACAATAGATTCTGCTTTCCGCAGATATTTGTTACGATTATAGAAAAGGTTTTGTCGCTCTTATTTATATACCGAAATCAGCATATACCACGAAATATGGGCCTCACACAGCATACATGCTTCAAGAGTTACACGACTATCAGGAGCAAACATTTTAATCATTAAGCTCCCAAACAGTCACAGGCAGGAACGACATATATAACTTATAAGAAGTGTAAAAAGTTGTTAGCACAAATTCAACGAAGCAACAGTATCCCAGCTCTTGTGTCGTTGCATAAATATTTCTAGATCAAATAAATATCACGAGTGTCAGAAATGCACTGTCCTATTAGGTCTTTACACAAGCCCAGACAATCCGTCCAATCGCTGTAAAGTAAAGTCGCAAATTATTCACCTATCAACCTTGTCAAGGACGATTACTCTTTCGATCCCAATTCATCATACCTTCTTATTCGGTACTGCTATAACATAATATTGATAGATGGTCGGTCGACTTGCCACTTTGAAACCAACTGGACACAAATTGCCGTCAGCAGACCCGCACAGAATCCGTCTGGGATTCGAACCCACAATGCCAGAGTGAGGCACTCAATCGCCAGCACACAAAGACAGCGATCTAAGCCAGCATAGTCGCCTTTTACGGCTAGCATGGTTTGCTGAAGACCTATTCTGTCCCGGATGTTCACGGGCATGCTGTAAAAGGAGACAATGCTTGTCGTAAGAAGCCACTAACGGGATCGGGTGGTCAGGATCGCTGACTTGGTTGATGCATGTCATCGTATCCGGATTGCGTAGGACGATGCTCATGATGTTAATCAATGGATTGTCTCGTCCAGACTCGATTACTAACAGACCGCCGTCATATAGCTGGAATATTGCATAGTGTGGCGTAAACAACAAATAGGCCGTGGGCTAGGTATGACCCACGAGCACCCCCCACACATCCAAACCCCACTTAATTTTTTTAAAGCCCATAAACATACTAAACATGATTTTGAATGTTAACAAGAAAAAAGTTGGGACGAACTTGTTGTTACAGCCTTTCATAGTATGGTACCCTATATCGCGTTTTCGCCCGGTTTTGCCGTATATCACTTGGGGGTATGATTACGTTTTGGGTTGTCATCTCACTAGTGATCCACTGATCGTCAAGTGTGATATACCACTGGAATCCATATATAAATACCTCTCCAATGAGGTATCAATAATTGGTATTGAGTGAATATGGACCAACCCATGGCAAATCGAACGTCATACATCCCGACGAAACTAAATTCTTCTCGCAGAAACCTTTAATCCGGTATATGTTCTAGGTACGTGTGCCTGATTCCACTATAATCTTCTAACACATGTTCCAGTACATCTCTTGAAGTACTTACTTAACATGTGATGTTACCAGGTGAAAATCTTTGCACAATTTGGAACAAATTTACTCTTATAATGTCAGAGTAGGATACCTAACATTGCATTCTCGGCTTAGCTACATCGGAACAACGCTTGGATGTATGCTCAGGATTTGGCTTGTCATCTTGTGTGTTATTCACCGACCTTGATGTGGCAACCATAAAGCTGTGCAAAAAACTGATCATAATGTAAATGTTATTTATTTCAGCAAATAAACAAATCAATTTCTTGGACGCAGGCTTGATATTTTGACAAATTTTGCCATTTCAAGTTGAGTTTCAGATGTTTTAGTACAGCTACTAGTTAAGGTGAATATGCTGGGGGCACCAACGAAGGTAAAAGACGAATTCACTTACTAACATTTAATTCATACATCACTTAGCTTCTTAAGTTTCCAGTTTCCAGGTTGTTACAAACTGTCAAGGTTCATTATAAAACGCTGATAATATTCTCTGTGATAGCCATGGGTTTCTCCCAAAACTGCCGGCAAGCTTGTACATGACACTTCCATTTGATTTGGCGTTTCTGGAGGTTCTGCCATCCTTCTGCGCTTTTTGATCGCTCCTTCAGCTTTTCCATCTTCTCATCAGGATCTTTGGCTTTGCTCAGATGTTGTAGTGGGACATACTTCAAGCCAGGCACATGTATGATGCACACTGGCTCTGGATCACTGGGAATACGTTTCCGTTTTGGTTGAGATGTCAAAGCTGTCTTCGAGTTGTTCCCGGTTGTATAAGATGTTGGTCTCAGTCACAACAGTTCAACCTCAAAAGACACATAATCATGGTGATGACATTGTTATAAGGTGGGACATTTCCCTACATATTAACTTGGGTATTCTGTAAGAGAATCTTAAGTATGTAATTGGAATATAATTTATTTCTGTGAATGCATGGTCCCTGTTCAGTTCAAGCCATTCATATACGATTCGGACGATTTGCATTTTGACAATTTCTGTAAACTGGAAACTTAAGTAGCTAAGTGATGTATGAATTAAATGTTAGTAAGTGAATTCGTCTTTTACCTTTGTGGGTGCCCCCAGCAAATTCACCTTAACTAGTAGCTGTACTAAAACATCTGAAACTCAACTTGAAATGGCAAAATTTGTCAAAATATCAAGCCTGCGTCCAAGAAATTGATTTGTATATTTGCTGAAATAAATAACATTTACATTATGATAAGTTTTTTTGCACAGCTTTATGGTTGCCATCTTGAATATGTTACACATAGGTCCATTTCATTCAAAATTCTGAAATCGACTCGAGCATTATGCTGTGAACCTCTTATATGCATACAAAAGTGAGTGATATCAGATTTGTCAAGAAGTATTCTATACGATTGTCCAAAAGTAGATCAATAATCAGCCTACATCAAATTATGGTGTTTATATAAGGTTTCCTATAGCATATAACACATCAAGGTCGGTGAATAACACACAAGATGACAAGCCAAATCCTGAGCATACATCCAAGCGTTGTTCCGATGTAGCTAAGCCGAGAATGCAATATTAGGTATCCTACTCTGACATTATAAGAGTAAATTTGTTCCAAATTGTGCAAAAGATTTTCACCTGGTAACATCACATGTTAAGTACGTACTTCAAGAGATGTACTGGAACATGTGTTAGAAGATTATAGTGGAATCAGGCACACGTACCTAGAACATCTACCGGATTAAAGGTTTCTGCGAGAAGAATTTAGTTTCGTCGGGATGTATGACGTTCGATTTGCCATGGGTTGGTCCATATTCACTCAATACCAATTATTGATACCTCATTGGAGAGGTATTTATATATGGATTCCAGTGGTATATCACACTTGACGATCAGTGGATCACTAGTGAGATGACAACCCAAAACGTAATCATACCCCCAAGTGATATACGGCAAAACCGGGCGAAAACGCGATATAGGGTACCATACTATGAAAGGCTGTAACAACAAGTTCGTCCCAACTTTTTTCTTGTTAACATTCAAAATCATGTTTAGTATGTTTATGGGCTTTAAAAAAATTAAGTGGGGTTTGGATGTGTGGGGGGTGCTCGTGGGTCATACCTAGCCCACGGCCTAAAACAAACAAACAAACAAACACAATTAATATATCTTTGGAAATGGTCATGGAAATAATAAACTGTTGAGAATATTGATTTAATAATTTTATACATTTTGTGTTTTGCTGTCGTCGTGGTGATAATCAACACACAAACAAACAAACCATCATGTCCTATTGATTCCTTCAATAATACTAAAATTAGGTTTTGTAGACCGAAGTGTTGAAAGGAAAGTGACTGACTCATAGAAATGTGTAATCTAATGCCGATACGTTCATGCCAATAACTTGCATTTGTCTGTAACATTGCAAGTCATTACCTCCGGATAAAATCGAGTAGGTATCACTTACATCTTTTCGCTTTTAATGTTGTCAGTTACTGTAACTTAATGTCCCAGTTACCTTATTGTGTGTATTTTATTTCAAGGGTCCTTGGCTATAATGGTGGAATTAAGTTATTTCACACACGATAAAATTATTTGTTATGATGAAATTTAAATATCTGACACAAAAATTACATTATTTCATTCATCAGGCTTCAATTACAAAAACCTTATTAATCTCATTTTTAGGAAAGCGATACAAGGCAATCGGTGCTGTTCGGAGTGTCTGGCCTCATGTAAAGATATAATAGGATAATGCATTTATGACACTCGTGATATTATAGAAACCAGAAACAAACTCCACTGAATCAGAAAAGGTCCCTGAATTTAAATTTGCAACTTAGGTAACTGATGCTTTAATATTTCAAATTTCAAGAACCAACAGTTTCATTCTCTTTACGCAAAGTCATCTCATCCAAGTTGATCACTTATAGGAACGTGTTGCAGAACGCGGACGTGGAAACTCATGATGTAGATTCCACTACTTGTAGCTATCAAGACTCTTCATACTGCCACCAACCTGTTGGTCATATTATCACAGGTGACTTCTCTATTGTTGAGAATAACAACCTTCATCATTTATTCAAACATGGCTCAAAGAATCGTAAAACAGCCATCACAACTTTAAAAGAGTTATGGGTGCTATCCAAACAGATGCCAGAAAATAGAGGTGACCCTGTATGTCTTTCAGAGTGGGTAAAATCGGTGAGTGATGTTGTCATTGATAGAACGCACACACAGAAAAAGAGGAAACAGAATTGGAATAAACCAATGCTGATGGTGATTCGCGGACACATGATTGTACAATGGACAGTGTTTGTTAGCAGATACATGTATGTCTTGTGGTTATGGAAAGGGTTTTGTCGCTGTTTTTTTCTGCGACGATATGCTTCAGTTGGCAGAAATCGCTGTTTTCGAATCTCGGATTTTATGTTTATTGTCATTGTCTGCTAGCATGAACACTGTGCTCGTGTGTTTCATTAGAGGTGTAAATATTTACGACCTGTGACACTTTGCCAAAGTTCCGAGATTGTTCTTCCTGTGGCTTCCTTCCGATTTTGTGTTACCATAAAAGATTCATCGTATGCACATTAGGCTGTCATGTTGAAATACGCCAAACTCAGTGGTTTCCAAACATGCTCCCTCTCCGATTTATTCCTTTTGCTGAGTACGGCCTTAAGTCTGTTTCCTCACTCACTCATTGTGTATATAATATATTCGTGCTTCCAAGATTAAACACTACTAAATGCTTACCCATTTACTTGTTCCTTTTTTACATTATGTCCTTAAAGTGCAAGGCTCATGGGTATATACTACTTTGCTGATTTGGAAAAATACGTAACATCATTAATGCAAATATCGTTTTCAAAATAGGGAAAGCGGTGCGTAAAAATAAGGTTTATTTGTCCCGTCTTCCAGTTTTAAAAGCTGACACGAAAGGTGGAGGTGGACCCTTTATACACAGAGGAGCCATATATGGATTTGGTGGAGGAATTCACCTCCAAAGTTACAAGCTTGATGGCACATGCTACCTCAAATATTACTCTTTATAGCACACGCCCGCCCATTCTTACGCACTCAAGCAGGTAAGCTAGTCATGGTCGGCTGCACACGTTTTCGACAAAGCAAACCTATTCTTCACCTTGTAAACCCCTAGACATTCTCCTTTCCACAATTAGCAATGGCCATTTTTATACTGTACTTTCCTTCGTATGAGTGGTATTAAATTATGAAAATATACTCCTCTTTCTTTCAACAAAGGCCATTTACATCACAGATTGAGTTCACTATTCGGTGAGAAAACATATTATTTCTTCAGTTGCGTTAATTGTTTTTCGTTTCTGTACTCGTTTCTGTGTTTAAAATATTCGCTGATCCGTGTATGAAATTATGAAGCATTGATCGTACTTACTTCGTTCCTTTTTGTGGTATCCTGAACTCAACATGCTGATATGTCCGACTCTGACAGTGACACTAGTTTTCGAGTGAATGTTTCTCAGAAGACAAATTGGTAATTTTGGAAGAAGTACAAGCGAACCCCAACCTGTTACCGAAAATAGTGACAAAAATAATCAGGATGATCCTCATCAGGGACGCATATATTACAAGTGATTGCAACGAAGATCGGATTGCTTGTTTAGTTTAGTTTCTTCACGTTAAATCAAGGTTACTTGACAGGCCACAACAAGCCATACTCTTGACATACATGGAATCCATAATATTGTACTTCATACTGGCTACTAAATGATGTAAGAAACAAAATATAGACCTGTTTTTCATGATACTTGCACTTCAAGCATTTGAATTGAAGAATTGTGCAAACATTGACACAGAGCTACACAGTAGATTATTCTCTCTACTCACTTAAAGGTAGTCTAGCATGTGAAGTTCTCGTGAAGGGAACATTTTGTGTAACCAATCTCTCCATTTGACGATTTGATGATGAATACAACGACTTCCTGTAAGAGCCGTGCGTGATGTTGCAATCGGAATAGTAATGGTGTTTTCACCTCTTCCCAGGGTAGTAATACATTCCTCGTCAGCTCTCTGAAGGTGTTTATCATTTCTTGTTTTCTCTTATATTAGTGATACCCTTTTGTTGGTTAATGTATTTAATTTAGCGCCTCTGAAACAGTATTTCAGTTTCTTCACGGAATGTCAATTTAAAGTGGGAGGAAAGCCTTAAATAGTTCATGCAGCAAGCAATGTCAGATGCCAGTATCCGATTTCCAACAACCTACACAGGTTGTTTGCTTAAACATAGGACAAATGACAGCCACATTTCAGCTGCAACGTTGTTGATATCACACCCTTTAGTTTGGTTGGTTGGTTGGTGGTGTTGTTTAACGCCGCACTCAGCAATATTTCAGCATATGACGGCGGTCTGTAAATAATCGAGTCTGGACCAGACAATACAGTGATTGACATTATGAGCGTCGATCCATGCAACTGGGATACGATGACATGCATCGACCAAGTGAGCGAGCCTGACCACCCGATCCCGTTAGTCACCTCTTACGACAAGCATAGTCGCCTTTGACGGCAAGAATGGGTTGCTAAATACCTATTATACCCCATACCCTTTAGGTCTGATAGAATGTCCTCCTTCAGAAGTTCGATTTTCCACTTCTGCCTTTTATGAATATTCATCATACTCTTGGATAAGTAGAAGCTAACGGCTTCAGGGAAACCACAATCTTCCAATAAGTAGAGCCGAAATGAAAAGCAGATTTCTTGATTAAGCATCTTACATAGTCGCTAACAATATTTGATAGATTCGAGGATGGGAGATGTTGTGAATAAAAGAAACACAACCATATCCATAACCAGACATCATTTGAAGGATGAAGCGTCACGTTCAAACAAATGATAAGGGACCTTCGTTTACCAATTGTACCGATTATTGAGGAAAACAGAAACCAAGACTAGGTTGGTTTTAACACCGCTTGGATCAGTATTCCAGTTATATCACCGCGCGTCAACTCAATGAAAGTAATGCAGGTCTCAGACGTTTACCACTCTGGTGAAACCCACGAGCACGGGTATACTGCTGACAAACCTAGAAACATAATCGATTCGAACCGGGATTCGAACCCACATCATAGGTTCCCGCGTGCCAAATTGACGTTTCTACTCGCAGCGAATTGCGGCGCCTTTGAGGACTGGGCCACTCGTGCTCTCAGACGAAGGGGAGAGGTAAGAAGAGTCACTAACGTGGATCTCTTGTTATTAACCAAGTCTTAACAGCCGAACTCTTGTAACAATTCTTGCAAACTGGCGTGGAGTTCGCTGTTAAGAGGTGGCGAAAAGAAACCAGATCGGTATAAGATCGTAGGCAGGATTCCATTAAAGAATTTTTTTTAAAAACAAAAAAACAAGTTAACAGCAACACAAATAACCAGTTGTTATCACCATATAGTTTATCCAGTAAGCGAAGCCGATTGGAACCAATTTTGGCAGAGTATCTAGGTAGCAGGATGGTCTAATGCGTCCTATTTACATCTTCGCTCTATATTCCAATTGTCTGACGAAGGAAGGATATTATTTTCCAATTGATTATTATGAAGTCAGGATTTGAAGAAGAACCACAAAATTTAAATTAATATGTCTTCTGTCTTTTAAACTGTTAAAATAATTAAAAATAATGGCGTATGAATAATGGAGACAATATGCACGTATATATATAAGTACGTATTGTTTCAAACGCGAGAAATAACCAATTTCAAGTTGATATTTTAACTTGTCATACTTAACAATGTCTGAAAAATATAACTTCAACATATCATATCAAAACATTATCAGCACTGACAAATGCATTGGAAATTGAAAATTATGTATTTATTTTCCATAATCAGTTCTGTATCATTCTTCCTATTCCCAGCAGTCCGCTTGATGTCAAAACTGTAATGGAATACACATTAAGATAAAAGGCCTTGCGGTTCTCATTGATTTTCGTCCGACTTTATTGACAATGAAAATGTTCTTCCCTTGTTTTCAACAGCCAACAGGAGTCAATCGTGTTGCGAAAAGCACGTGACGATACTGAGAAATCTCTTTAACTATTTTGTGAGCTCCTAACCACATCTTGAGCCATCAATGTGTTGATCTACTTGTGAGCGGAATCAAGAGCGTGTGACTACATATGTCAGTGTAGAGAGCTATCACCTCTTCCCAATCAATCCCTTGCTTTCCCAGGGGTCCTAGGATGAAGAGCTACTGACTTCCGAGGACCATTGACAGCTACTGCCATTACAGTATTACATCCCAAGAATAGGATCTGTAACTAATGGTATCGTGTGTGCTGGTAATGGTTACGAGCCTGCTTCTCATTTTGGGGGGTTTTTTTTAATTAAAGTTGCTTTAACAAAATGTCTTTTAGATTAAATATTTGTGTAGGTGACTTATTTTATGAAACCTTTATGTATGTTCACATTGCACACATCAACGCTTACGTGTTTTTGGTGGCGTCACATGACTGTGTGCAAACACAGTCGAATGTGTTCCTCACAGCGATTTCTCGTCCCTTAACGAAAACATTACTTTTATGAATGAGGTTTTGAGGATTGATTTCCGGTTCTTTATCAGTAAGCGCTGTCTAATGTGTAGAGATGGATTGTTTTGGCAATATTTAATCACTGTGTGTGTGTGTGTGTGTGTGTGTGTGTGTGTGTGTGTGTGTGTGTGTGTCTCATTGTATATGAATCATGATTGTGTCGTTCCAGTCTCGACAGTGTCACATATTTTTAAGAGATTTCTCAGAGGTAACTGTTTTGTTAATTCAGAGGCTCATAACTGTTACTTTGCTGGATGAAAACCTCTGTTTGTTTCTTTTTTGTGACATATATGTTTATATATGTCCACATAGTGGTGCGTCATGCCAGCATTACACATTCAGTGAGAAACGACAATCATTGCCTGGTGCTTCGAATAATCTATAAGTATATACATACATTCAATAAATTCATAACATTATAAGTTGTGATTGGTGGGAATTTGATAGCTGGGCCTTGCGTTGTATATTATTATATTAGTAATCGTATCTAAACTCATCAAGAAGATTATACCAATAAGAATTAGAACAAATACACCTTCAAATTACACTTTTAATAACAGTATTGGTGCGAATATTGGTGTGAATATTAAATGTCGATTCTGGTGAGACTGAGTTCGCATAACCATACAAACAAACGCATAAAAGGCAGGGCCAGCAGTCAGAACTTGGCCATACAGAAGGGATCGAGCTACAAGAACAAACTTCATCTCATTGGAAAGCCCTGGAACAGACAAATTGATCTGATTTACGTCCCAATATGTATTCATGGCCATTTGCCCATAAATGGGCTCCGAAAGTGCATTTCTGCAGGACATTCAGTCAGAAATCATTTTTAACTGCAGACATATCTAGCATAATTAAATGTTTTTCCCTAATCCACTTTATTTCTACTGTTTACTTCAGGAATATCACTCAGCAGTCTTTTTGAATCCCAATATCTGCATTTGTATTCAAACAAATTAACAATTAAGTAAAGTGGATTCACCACGCACTAACAGTTTTCGAAGACGTTTTAAATGTGTTATAGAGATGTAATTGTTTATGTTCACATGTAACTATGTTTGACATGAGAGTAATGTTCACCCATAGTGGAACCAAACTTAATACGCACATTATGAACCATTAATAGTAACACAAAGCCAACAGGAAGATGGTAGGCGTTGCTAAGGAGCTGCCTCCCTTTCTCCGGGCAAATTGGTAAACATTAGTTTAAAATTCCATTCCAAATTCACTCTATTGCGCTATATGCTCTGCGGGGCTCAAATACCATTAAGCTTGATGGCTGCATGTGGCGCATGAAACCAAGTACGTTGCCTTTAGAATTAAAATCAATTTAACATGGGCTGTTTTATGCGATGTGGATATTTTTTAAAACAGTAAGTGGTCATTAAAGACCAATATTTGATGCCTGCCTATATATTAAAACGGCCCAGGGTTCGTTGGGGTGAGTTTATGACAGGAGTACAGCTGTGCGGCGTTATGCAACAAACACTTAATTGTTAATCCATATTGTGTTAGGGGCGGTTCTACCGGTACAGCAGGATATGATTACCTGTTTCCCGAACACATGGTGTCATCACTGATTTTCGGTGATCCGTTCATATTATTTTCACTACTATTTTGCGTTTTAAGCCCAATGAAACTGATTATTCGATTTCTCTAGCGTTGAAGTTGTAGAGTTTCCAGCACATGTTCCTATATCTTCATTTTACATGTGACAGTTGAAAGTTTCTTGATGCAAATATATCTTAAGAACCATAGCTTACATCAGTTTAAAAAGTTTTGTTGTGTTTTCACAGTTTTTTTTTATTTCATTCTGTAGGTAATAAAGCTGTACAATATAGTACAGAGCATAATTCTTTTAACACATATTCATTGTTTGAGTGGTGTGTATTCAAGTACATTCACGGTAATTTATAAAATACATATTGTTTATAAAACACAATTTTACATTCACAGAAATACTGAAATTGAAACTTTTCAAAACCTCAGGAAATTCTTTATGACCAGTCAAGGTGTGACGCAGAATTGTATTATAAATTTATAATAATACAATTCTGCGTCACTTGGGTTGTTTTGGGCATTTGAAACAAGGAAACGCGACCTCTCACCAAAGGTAAACGTTTTCAAATGTTTTCCATTATGAAAAATATTCTTCCAAGAAGCTGTATTATATCTCTATTATAGTTTGAAAATGGTCCGTCATTTAATATTTTTCCTTCAATTCATGAAACTACATTATACCACATGCATTGAATTTTCAATAAGGTGATTTGTTTTCTGACCGATATTATAGAATTAATGTAGGAGGGGTTTATACCACAAGGGTTTCATTATTATGTATTCCTTCTCTAAAGAAGGATATTTTGACCAAACATTAAGAACATCTTTCCAAAATTGTTGAGGATCACATAATGATTATACGCTCATCTTTTCTCCATCACCTGGTATCATCACTATTTGATAGTGATTCATGAAGACATGCTTATAATATGATCGGAAAAAGGTACTATGAACTCTGCTTTTAGCATCTTATAATTAAGATATTACCACTATTTAAAATGTGTATATGTACCAGACGTATTATTCTACGAAGCATATTGATCGGCGCACCAAGAAAGAGTACAGCACATGTCTGGCTCTGTTTCGTGTTTCGTTGTGTTTCCTTTCTGCATGTGACACGTGAAGATCCGGGATAGAATAGGTCTTCAGCAACCCATGCTTGCCGTAAAAGGCGACTATGCTTGTCGCAAGAGGCGACTAACAAGATCGGGTGGACATGTTTGCTGACTTGGTTGAAGCATGTCATCGATCCCAATAGCGTAAAACAACCAACCAACCAACCAGTTTATGCATGTTACCTTCACGAAGACCTTCAACAAAAGCACCATCGTTGACGAATATTGGTTTGTTGTCCACATAAGTTCATTTGACTGTCTGAAAGT
The DNA here is from genome assembly GCF_023055435.1 of Haliotis rufescens. Classification (NCBI taxonomy): domain Eukaryota; kingdom Metazoa; phylum Mollusca; class Gastropoda; order Lepetellida; family Haliotidae; genus Haliotis; species Haliotis rufescens. The sequence continues at coordinate 8,682,750 of NW_025963791.1, read as the reverse complement.
ATTCTTCAAAATTCATTTTTGTTTAACACTATGTTCACATGAATAGTCAAATGTATAGAAACATTATTATATATTATTATATTATATTTATCACATTTAGTTTGAACCGATTAGTTCATTTAGTTCTGCGATCTAGTGGATAGAGCGTCTGCACGAGAGTGCCCCTGGAGCTGCGATCATCCGACGCGTCACACGAAAAGACGTTAAAATATGGTACTCGTTGTTACTCTGCCTGGAGCTAGGCAATACGGGGATAACAGAAGAACTGATTGGTTCGTTGTCAGTCAATATAGCAAAGGTTCTGGCATTTCAATGGACATTAATGTCTTTGAAGGGGTTGTAGTTGTCTTAAATTTGACACGAACAAGGTAAAAATGAAAGGGTATGTGCCAGGAAAATAAAACACTCTAAAATGGTTGTGCTTAGGTTTGGGCTGTAGGAGATTGTGAATCCAATTCGTTCTTACAGGATTGGAAAGGTATAATATTAGACTGCCCGAAATCTACTTTAGTCCCAAACGACATGATTATCAAGTTCCTTGTATTTTTGCACTTACGGTCCCCATTAACCCCATTTTACCACCAACGTATGGCATAGTCTTTCCAACCAAGTGACAAATCTATATAAAGGGGCCCTGAAGTGAATACTATCACGGGGCCATTAATCACTGCACAATTGACTGTCCCTTTACCTTACCTTATCAATAGATCATTAATCATCTTTGGACCAATGCCTACTAATAATTGATATTTTATTTGAGGAATAATATGTAACAGAGAACTGTTCTTATTTCTCGAATTCATTTGTGTGTTAAAGTACATAATATTATTCAAATGAACAGTTTAGAATTATTCAAACTAATATAACCTGTTCGCCATTTATGATATCATCTGCTGACTCTATGTATGTTTGTGGAAAGGGCACCGTGCATGCAATTTGGAAAATGTTTGCCAAATCCATTTGATCTTTTTATGTCAGTAGAAATATGTTTCAGACAAGAAAATTTTAGCTCAACAACTGGACAAAGCTGAAACTCCACATGCTTGTTCCACCAGTGATAACACCCCAGTGTGTTCTAGAGGTTCGAATCCGATTATCAGTATGACCTAAGCCACATTGAAAAAATAATTAGGCCATTACTCAGCCATTTATTTCAAAATCGAGTTAGGCTTAGCACAAGTGAACTTAGTAATTATGGTTTATATATTAGTTGATATTATGGGGATCAATTATAAATATAAAATATTCCTATATTTTAAATTTTGACCTTGATTTGACCTTTTTCGTCGTCCATACTACAAGCTAAACCTCCCTATGGCCCTCTATGTGCTCAGCACATTGGTTTCACTGTACATGATATATAATTATTTACCTGTGTTCCTAAATTCTGGACCCGTGAAGATCCGGGGTAGTGGAGGTCTTCAGCAACCCATTCTTGCCGTAAATGGCGACTATGCTTGTCGTAAGAGGCGACTAACGGGATCGGGTGGTCAGTCTCGCTGACTAGGTTGATACATGTCATCGTATCCCAATTGCATGGATCGATGCTCATGATATCAATTCCTGGATTGTCTGGTCCAGACTCGATTATTTACAGACCGCCGTCATATAGCTGGAATATTGCTGAGTGCGGCGTAAAACAAAAAACAAACACACAAATCCTATCTGTCAAAATATATTTCCTCACACTGTAAGCATCACCTCAAAAACAACAAGACGAATGACGCTGTAATTTTACTTGCTTGTTACCACCAACCATGCCATCTCAATTGGCTCAAGAGGTTCGAAACCAATTTGCCACAGCAGCCATTGAAAAATATATTAATGGCCGCAATTTTAGCCAATTGTGTTCCAAAACGTAAACACATTTTGTAATTGTTAGTTTCAATACACATGTTTCGCTTTTATGCAATATGTTAAATCGGACCTTGTTTTCAGGATGCTCTTGAAGTCTTTCAAAAGGCATATTTCGCTGAGGGAGCTGAACTTTCTCAAATCATTAGAGTTTAGTGATATATGCAGACAGTTTTTTAACATCAATGCTGTCAAGTGTCTGTCTTTGTTGAAATTTGAAACTGTTGACACATCTAGTCAACAGTTCATAATCTCAAAAAGGACGGACGTACGAGTGGCACACAAATAAATATTGCCGAGAAATGTTTCTCAACCCACCATGGCCAACTAGTATTGATATGTTATAACCTTTTGATTGGCTTGAATAGTTCTATTTTAATATATATAAAATACACTCAGAAAATACCTTTCCACATAATTCTTTGTTTATCTTTATATGAAGTTAAAAGTTTTTAGATCATAATTAATTTAGAGCTATTATTAATTTATAATGTAGTATATGTCATTCTCTATTCCCAGCAAGTACTAATATGCTGTACCCTCTAAATTATTTTAGTCATCAAATGGTCATGGAAAAAGCAAAAGTGATTGTGAACATACATTCTTTGTTTGTTTGTTGTTATTCAATACACATAAATGAAACCCATTCTGTTGATCATGCAACTCAAACGTTTAACATTCAAGAATATAACTCTTACAAATACATTGTTTAAGTCTTGTTTATGCTTGTTTAATTATGTTTGGACGCTCATGTTCAAATTTGATTACATTATTTTTGCAAGAAAAGCTTTAATTTTATTTATTTATATTATTGCAGTAAACTATTTTTACTGTCATTGCATATAAGCTTACAATAAGATACAAGTCGTGGATGGGTTTTTTTGTGAGAAAAGGGAATGATGTCACCAACATTATTGATGATGATGATGATGATGGTGGTGGTGGTGGTGTTAAAGAGGGGGATGGATGGTCCTTGAACCTCGTGGATGTAATCTAATTCAACGCCAACTAACATGAGATTGTAGCATAAACGTCATGCAGTGTTTTCGCCAGGGAACATCAATCAGTTTTGACCCACTTTATTTTATGTTACCAACTAGAAACTCACCTCGTTAAACTGGCTAACACAGCCAACAGGGAACGGCTAGTGCCGATTTATGCTTTCCGAAAAGATCATTAAGTCATCAAATGGGCATTGTGACGAAATACAATGTTACCCAAAGGCTCAAAGTGATTCTCATTTACATTGAGTTGTGTTTTACATGTAGTACACGTAAACATTCATTGCTCTTGAAATTTGGAACGAAAAGCCAATGATTTAGAATAATTGATTTTAGAATAATTGCTTCTAAAGACATAGGTGCTTCAAAATATATTCTTAAATGAAACAACAATGAAAACCAGAAAGAAATGAAAGATAATTTACAAATCAAGTAACAAAGGCACTGTAGAGAAGTAGTAAAGCGAGTGAGCGAGTCAGTAGTTAGTATTAGCAACAGGAGCGGAAAGATCGAGTTCGACAAGTGTCTCATAGTTTCACATGTGCGTTTTAGTGATTGTCAATGCTGATTAGTGATTGTCAATGCTGATTAGTGATTGTCAATGCTGATTAGTCATGTGAGGCGACATGAATTTACATTGCTTCATTGTGTGAGAACAAAACCAGATAGAACCATCCATTGTTAATTACGCCATCTGAACAATAGGCTGACGTCAGTAAAGTGACCCTACACGGTTGATATTTCATACGTTCTTTCCTTTCTGTCTTCAAATGACAATAAATAATTATTAATGTGCAGAAAATTCTACTCGAAACTCGAAAAAGGCTAGGGCTCAATCCGTGATTCATTGTAGTTCGGAGGTTATTTTCTTTGTAACACAGTCGAAGATAGTTTCTACTGATGTGACAGTTTTGTCTTTAATTCTACCATGGCATTGATTTATGCGTGATTCTGAGTAAAATAAAACATCATAAAACATGTTTAAAGAATCTTTATTCATGACAACATGTTGTTTACAAACCTTTTTGTGATATTCATTGCCATCTCCGTCTATCACAACCGTAAGGATTTGGCAGAGGAGGATTTTAAAGTCCATCAGAAAAAACTCCCAGATTCTCTAGCTCCCTTCGAAAGGCAAAAACAATGTCCCGACATCACTGAAGTCAAAGCACACATGATCATCGTAACTTATCAAACTTGATGAGATTCATTTCAGAACACGCGCAACTAAGAAAATCATACACGAACCACTGTTTCTGGGCCGCAATAGCCACCATAATGTTCTTTCACAGGCTTGCGTGAATCCGTGAAAACTTCAAATTGACAAGTCAAATCATGCAGGTTCCTAGTGTCAAAATAGTCAAATCATGCAGGTTCCTAGTGTCAAAATAGTCAAATCATGCAGGTTCCTAGTGTCAAAATAGCCGGCTTGTCTGAAGCCGTAAAAGCGTCTTGTCTGCAGCCTAAAAGCGGCTGTTCGGTCATACTACATTTCCATTGGTAATAAGATTGTACAATAGTAGAATGTTAATTCATAAAGTTTGTTGTAGAAATATATTCGTTTAGCATTTTAAAAACTATTTCTACAACCTGTCACCCCATCAATGGAAATGGCATGTTCGATTTCCAAGAAATGACCTCGCTCTCTCTTACCAAGAATTGACTTGGGGTCAGTCTAAACAGTGCAAAGCAGGTTGGTAGAAATTAAAACATCTGTCTTTGGACTAAGTTAGGAGGGTTTTTTGTCAACATCTTTTTGAAAAAACTATGTGTTTTGAACACTTTTTTTGAACTACTCAAGACTATGGTGTTTCTAATCTTGAACTTAAGTAATAAATGTCTTACATAATATACAACTACCTGTGACCACTTTTCGGAATATTCTAAGATTGCGGACCTTTGTACCATCTGTTGCTACGCGTTGCAAGAGAGCACCGTTTCCAAAGCGTTGTTGCCGTCATGGTAGAATGAAAATAAACCTACTGGTTTTGAATTTGAAAATTAAAATTAAAATAAGAGGTTTCTACTCTTCAGTGGGACTACATCCAATTTCGAAACACTATGTAATGTGTACACATTTTAAATAGAAAGAGACACATAAATTACAAACGAGATGCTGGTTTTCTTTGGTAGGCCTGTAGATATCTAATGTCATCATTGTGACTGTAATTGTCATTTGATGTAATGTCGTTCTTTACCCGCACAGTTACGTCAAAAGTGAATTGATATCGAAACAAGTACACAGTAACATTCTAATCGCATATGTCATCTAGCTTACACGTGCGTAGTCAGCAGTGGATATGATATATATTTTTCGGCCTTTACGATCAAATATCATCATGTACATATATTTCTTATAGATTCTTATCCCTAGTTGTCTCTGTTTCGGGCATGCTGCTTTTTTGCACATTTCGCATTTAAACAGCACTTTCAGCTGCCGCTTACCATTGTGCTTTTACCTGTATTGGTTTGTTGTTTTACGCCGCACTCAGCAATATTCAGCGGTCTGTAAACAATCGAGTCTGGACCAGACAATCCAGTGATTAATATCATGAGCATCGATCCACGCAATTGGGATCGATGACATGCATCAACCAAGTCAGCGCGCCTGACCACCCGATCCCGTTAGTCGCCTTTTACGACAAGCATAGTCACCTTTTACGGCAAGCATGGGTTGCTGAAGACCTATTCTTCACATGGTCGTGTATTTATGTATGTAACCTCGTTCAGTTGAATTATTTTTGTAATGACAAGTAGTTGTTGATTAATATGTTGCTTGAAATAACTGACAATCGACATCCTCGGGCGAGCCATTGATTCGATGTTCCTAATTAATATGTGTGTATATCATTAGAGTAGCCTAACTTGTTTTACTTTCGCTCTGAAACATTAAGAATGATTTCATAAACAATTAGTTTGTGCTTTGTTATTCTAAATATTATTCATACGTGTATTGTAGTCGTAAATGTATTAATTGACAATGTCGTTTTGATAAACATACGTGTGTATGTTCTAACCTTGAAAAACTAAATCCGAACAACTATTTCCGTTTTCAAACTAAAGTTTCAAAGCAAGCAACCCAATGTTAAACTCGTAAAGGTAATCAAGAAAGCATCGCGTAAACCAGCAGCCCCCGGCACGGTGCAAGGACGACACAATTCTTTGTGTTTTTGTGGGTTTCCATCCTATTAGAGCTGTGCCTTATCGTGTGACAGAAACTGTCCTGAGGGCTTAGGTTTTTAAATGGTGATTCCATAGATACCTATCAGCACTGTCTTGTTCAAAGCTGAAAAAACCGTTGAGTAAACGACACAGGAAGACGAAAGTGCATTAGGTAACTGAGTCCCTAAATGGTATATTTTCGGGTCGAATTAGCCCAAGGATAGGGCAGGGCAGGGCAGTGTGTGGTGGAAGGGGGTACAACATCATGACATGTTTACTTCTGGCGTATTATAGCCTAATAGTATCCTCTTGCTTTAAATCAGTTTATCTTAAACGTTGTTTTTATTACTTACCACATGAAGATAATAAGTGCATGAGGCGACCGAGGGCCCAGCGTATTGTTGAGTTAATACACAAGAAAACTCAAAGTCACAGGTGGACGTGTAGCACTTTGATGACTACGACGGGTATCATTTGATTGTTTGTTTGTTGTTTAACGCCGCGCTCAGCATATTTAAGTATTTGACGGCGGTCTGTAAATAATCGAGTCTGGTCCAGATAATCCAGTGACTGACATCATGAGCATCTATCCACGCAATTGGGACACGATGACATGCATCATCAAGGCAGCGAGCCTGACCAACCGATCCTGTCAGTCGGCTTTTACGACAAGCATGAGTTGCTGAAGACCTGTTCTACCCCGGATCTTCACGGGTCAACGGGTATGGTACTGGCACGATTAGTACCATAATCGGAATGAATTAGGGGGTAGGATGGATATTTGCCTAAAATAATGAATTTGTTCCAATGTTGATAACAGTGCCCATCGGTTATTTGAAGAAAGCAAATTATGCCCAACTACATTTGTAGCTTACATAACAGGTAAGTAAAGCTACAGTCGCTTAGACAATGCGACCGCGATGCAACCTCTTGACGACTGATTCCATTTGCGACCGTCTGGTGATCGCTGCCCCTATTTGGAATTAGGGTATGACCGCCGATCAATCAGCGATAGGTTTTGCCACTTGTCAGTGATTGATCGGCAACTGTTCACCGCAGATACGGCGAAATCTTTGCAACTGGTTGAGACCGATCGGTGACTAGTCAGCGAATCGTCGGTGACTTGTTGCAACTGAACGGGGACTAGTCGGTGACAAGTTGTCGATCGATCACCGATCAAAACATTCTGCATATAAAAAGGGTGCTTTTCCGAATCAAATCATTTCTTTGCAAGTTATCAAGATGTTTACAGCAGAACGGTTGTAGTTGCTCCGCTTGCAAAGAATATATCAGAATGCTGCAGTTGCTGCCATGATGATGTACAGAAGAATGAGACCTTGGATCGCAAGAAGGCCACAGCTAGGAAACTATTGGAATCTGATGGCAGAGTTGGAGAGAGAAAGTCGTGGTGATTTCGTGGGTTACCAGAATGTAGCCTGTCGTGTTTTACGAATTCGTACAAAGACACTAATTGGAGAAGATCTTTGAGTCCTGAGCTGAAGCCTGCTGTCACCCTTCGGTTCCTGGCAACTGGAAACAGTTACCACAACTTGGCCTTCTCATTCAGGGGCCACGGGTGGCCTAGTCGCTGTGCAGAATTGCGTCCTTTGGGCACGCCAGAAACCTATGATTGTGGGTTCGAATCCCGGTTCGCCCCGATTATGTTTCTAGGTTTCTCAGCAGCATACCCGTGCTCGTGGGTTTCCCCGAAGTGGAAAACGTCTGAGACCTGCATTACTTCGGACTTTCCTCCCACAAGCTGACACGCCGTGATATAACTGAAATACTGTTAAAAGCGGCGTTAAACCCAACTCACTCACTCACCTTCTCATTCAGAGTGGCATACAACACAATATCAGTATTTGTTCGTGAAGTTTGCGAAACCATCATCGAAGAGTATGGTGAAGTAGTGAAGACACCCTCAACACCTGAAGAGTGGCGCCGCTCTCGAGTGACAAATTCGAGTCAAGATGGAACTTTCCACATGCAGTGCCCACAGATAGAAAGCATGTCGCCATTAGAGCACCCAGTAAAGCTGGATACAACTATAAGGAGTTCTTCTCCATCATCCTGCTTGGTGTCGTGGACGATGATTACAGGTTCATCTGGGCTAACGTGGGTGACAATGGCTCTACATCTGACTGTCCTGTGTTCAACCGATCTGATCTCAAAGAAGCTCTAGATGAGGGGAACATTGATCTTCCTCCGGATGATCCACTCCCCAAAAATGATGAGCCAATGCCTTATTTCTTGGTTGGTGACGATGCCTTTCCTCTACGGACATGGTTGGTGAAGCAATTTTCAACAAGAAATCTGACAGAATGAATGGAAATAATTGATGCGAACTCTCTGAGTACTTGTGACATAACGATGCTGTAATGCACAGACAGGTCTTTTTACAGACGGTGACATATTGCAAACCCAACGGCGAATGATGGACGCACGCTTGGAAACCACTTTGCAACACCCTTGTGCAGACGATACCGATCGCCGCACAATGGAAAGCAATCTGCAATTAGAATAACCCCTCTTGGGGACCTCTAGAAAACCAATGAAACCTCCGCGCGACCAAATCGGTCGCAGCCAGTCTTTTGTGCATGTTCAAAAGACTGGTTGCGACCGAATGGGTTTTGCGACCGCCCTGAAACCTTGTAGCGACCTCAGTGAAACCTTTCAGAGACCCCTGAAACCTCATTGTGATTGCCAAATATTTTGGTCGCCAGGAGGTTACATCGCGGTCACATTGTCTGTGTGACTAAGGCTTTAGTAAGTAGGGCACATTTGGTTGGAATTGGTTAATAATTGTTACGATTAATATCAAGGATAAAATATATATTAGAAATGACCTTGAAATGTTGACAATTACTCTTTGTTCGTTGTTTTGCACATCGCTCAACAATATTACAGCTGTATGACCACGGCCTATAAATAATAATCTTTACCAGACAATCAATTTTGAGCGTCGATCCACTAAGTCGGGGCACAATGACACGCCATCAACCTAGTCACCGAGCTTGACCACCAGGCCCATTAAGTTTCTTACAAGGATAGCTTGCTAGGAGCGAATTCTGACCCATAATTCCCACGGGTAATGATTTATTCAAAGTAATACATTAACTTTAAATGACCTTTTTACCTATTTTAGACTAACTGATAAGAACTTGTGAACTCCAGTCCATTTCTTGATAAAATCTTGAAGGATGCTTAATTTAGTAGCCTTGCCCTTTACACATATGCTTGAATCTTATATGAACCACAGGCAACGTACAGACTAATAAAGAACTACCTGTCATAGTAACACATTATTTCCAAAACAACATCATTATCCTGCTCATAAAGTATCCCATGTTCGTCATAAGAGCAGACTAATCTGGATGGGGTGGTAACAAGTTGTGACCTGACTGACTATTTCTCTTGCGCGCCAATGGCTATGAAACCGTTCCCGACTTAATCCCCTAATACACTCTCCTACCCAGAGTTCCATGCGGCCGGCAGCCAGCTAGCATAGTACCTCTGCGACAGGCCAGCGCCATGTGACGATTCGTCACATCTTTCACAGTCCATTCAAGATATTGCATATGCTTTTCATCCGTTTCATGTTTGACAAGTCTACACATTTTCATAAACAAATGTCAACGAATGGTTAACTTTCATTGAGAAAGTATGCAAATACGTAAAAATCTACTTGTTTTTGCGTAGTTATCCTATGTTTACATTGGTTGTACGGCTCCACGTGCTGTCATCGAAGCCCAACGGAGAGCTAGCGACACGGTCACTTTGATGCATAAATATATATTGTCATGCAACTCACTGTCGCTGTTGTAGTAGCATATCTATATAGTTATGCAAAACAATTTGTAAAGCGCCCCAAAATACTTGCATCAGTCCGTTCTATACTGATTTCTGAAAATGCGCGTTTGTTTACAAACAAGAAAAAAGTCCGGTCACGTGATATGCGAATTAGCCTGTGGCAGTGGTGTTATGCTGAGTCACCACTGCGACGGAGTGTGCCCCTAATACGGTTGACGGCATCGATAGTCTCCAACAAGAGGTGCCGCACTCCGATATCCACACCCGACCCACGATGTGGGTCATTGCTCATGATGTCACATCAATACCTGTTCTGCCTGACTCGATTATTTACAAGAAGCCTTAAAGGGCAAGTTCACACGGAAATGAACCAATTTTTCTTGTACTTTTTCCACATTAAAAGTGTTAACATAGAAGTGTCATAGACAAAAATATAAAAACATCATATTTAATTAACATATTTTTTGCATTAAAACGATTTATATTTTTCACATTTACCAAGTGTTCTATTTCCATAACAAAAACACCATGGCTTATGCCCCTTGCAATATGACGTCATTGGTGCCAATTGATAAACATTATGACGTCATCATGCTTTGTTAGAGCCGCTTCACGTGGTGTAGGTACAGTTTTGTGATTCTAGCGTCTCAGATGCCAGCCAGAATTGTGTTATGCTGAGTCACTACTGCGCCGGAGTGTGTCGTAGGCCATGTTGTTTTACCGAAAACTTGTACTTGATATCTTTTGCGTTCAGAATAGACAGGGACCCAGTTGAATTGGCACCAATTACGTCATAATCTAAGGGGGATAACTCAGGCCTGTTTAGCTCGAAAAACGAAGGCCTCATAACGGCATATCATTTTCACACTATTGTGAGCTTCCTACTTTCACTGTGAAAAAAATGAGTTTACATTTTCAAACACAGATATTAACTAATTCTAAAATTGCGTTTTGTTTAGAAAAAGAAAGAAAGTGATTTTTGCGTGTACACTTCCCCTTTAATATAAATGCAACACTCCTGACTACGGCGCAAAGAAACAGTTCTTCACAGACTCATACAGGTCTCTCATACAAGTTAAACCAACAAGGCACTCAACTGAATTCGCTCAGTGGAGGTAATAATGAACCACTGGTTCGCTAAAGAAGTATTGCCAACAGTAGCCGTGTAGAAGTGACAGACATTCTGTGTTAACTCAACTCGTGAATTCGTGTGTAAACAACAGGAAGTGAAACATGCACCTTATGTAGAAGCTGTTGATTATAGGCTTTCGAGTACGACATTACAATTTCAATTCAATTTTGAATCTGTCTATCGCGCGACGTGCTCTACAGGATTCAAATACCATTAGCTGTAATGGACACAGGTTTTATATAATCCCTAGTTCGTAGCCTCGGAAAGTAGGATCAATTTGACTTGGCAGTTTTATACATCTAGGATTGTTTTATAACAGTAAGTGGTAATTACAGTCAGTGTTTTGTTTTAACTGTCACATTAAACGCTGGATGAAATGCAACTTTGGATTCACGAGATGCGAAAAGTTTGAAAGAAATTCGAAAGTTGTGGAAAGTCAGGTTATTCAATTACATGCCACGTAGCTTTATGGATGGGTGTCCAGTGAAAAGGTAACATGTGCTCTATGGCAGATGCGTATCACCACGCCATTGTCCCTTGTCATAGTTGTGTTTATGATTTCTATCTTTCTTTGAGGGATGGAGTAGGATTGGAGTGAAATGCTTGGCACTTTGATAACGTATTCAAAGTTTGTCTAAAACTTTTATTACAGACTTTCCGAGCCATGAAATATTGAAAATCAACATCACACTATGTAATAATGCTCATCCATTAAATCACAAGTGGAGACGAAATCATGTTCTACCGGAGAATCGATGTCGCCACAGCTGAATTATTGTCAAGGGATAGTGAATGTTTGCGTAGGTTCCATCTGGTATAATCACGATCTAAACTAATGCTCTATGCACAAGACGACAATTGACTGCAACCATAGTGTCGACTACAACAAATGTCCAAACAGGGCCCACTTGGGCCCACTTGAAATTTTAAATATTAATGTTAAATCTTTGAAATATTGGTTTGAAAATTATGTTCAAGTGACTTCCAACCAACATGTTTAATGAATAATGATACGATCAACTACCAAAGTAATGGTTTGAGAGAAGCAGATAAATTGTTCAAGAACAAATCTAACCATATACATGTCCCTGACCCAAAGTGAATGTTTTACCAAAGGTTTTTGCTGTCTTCGTGTCAAATGGTCAATGTCCAGTAAAAGAGGATCGCTTCCTGAAAACCTCTTTCAAATCAGCATGTTTGTCATTATGATATTATGTCATGTATGTCATTTATTTGTGTGTTGTTTCAAATTCAAAAGTTTCGCATTCCCATCAATGAGCACACATACATGTTCATATAACGATTTCTACAATATGTCTTTCATTTCTTGGTTTGGTTTGTTTGTTGTTTAACGCTGCACTCAGCAATATTCCAGCTATATGACGGTGGTCGGTAAATAATCGAGTCTGGACCAGACAATTCAGGGATTGACATTATGAGCATCGATCAATAAAATTGGGATACGAGGACATGCATCAACCAAGTCAGTGAGTCTGACCACCCGATCCCGTTAATCGCCTCTTAATTACGACAAGCATAGTCGCCTTTTACGGCAAGCATGAGAGGCTGAAGACCTATTCTACCCCGGATCTTCACGGGTCCTTCTTGAATAAAGGAGATTCATTGTTCTTTGCCCTTTATATGAATAAAAGATTTGAAAAAATAATCACTGTGTTTTTGTCGTTTTTGTCTTTGTTGAAGGTCATTTACAAATGCTCCTTGTGACACTAGCAGGAAATATGTAGGAGATCACGTGACAGGCCAAGTGACTGGATTGTTATTTTCTGTAACGGATCCTCTACACTAAAATTATTGGAACTTATTACAAACAGTCATGCACCTGTAAGTCCGCACTAAAACATATATGATTTTTTCAGTTTGTCTGTAACATTTCTTCTATTCTATTTCCATCTCAAACAAATATTTAGAGTTCAGCATCTCCTCAACATACATTGCTGTTAGGGCCAAAAAGTCGACTCGATAAGCATTAAATGATGAGGTACAGTCGCTTTTTATGATTTATTATCAAATCTACGACACTGGAAACGTCAAGGTCAGTAAATACAGATCGGGAGGAATCACATGGGATTCATAAAGCCGTTTCTGGCTTTACAGGAGTTTATGTTTCCATATTTGATTTGGAACGACTCCGAGAAGTGCAGCTGACAGTGTAAGGTTAATCCCCGAATGACACATAAGACTACACAGCATATAGTGGCACTGTGGGATTGATATGTGCGTGGCCGTATAAATTAATCAGACGTTGGGTCTTTTCCTGTAGTGAAGTCAACCCATGCTGACTTCGGTAACTTTACAATCTATCAGTTGCAAGATTATATTTATTTCTTCAATAAGAAATGTCATAATGGTCTATGTAAAATTACTTTTGACGACCTCCAAGGATGCACTTAACGCATATCAAATGGCTGCCACGTATATGAATGGAATGGTTTTAAGGGATTGGTTTTTAATCATAACTGACAAACATACCACTGTGTCACAGAAAGATAATCATGTGTTCCAAATGGTTTATTTACATGAAACCTTTATGAATGTAACCCCAAACTAGGCAAGTCTCATATACTATAATGATGTTATACACTTTCCTATCACCCATATCATGAAATGTATAAAGAATCTTCAGTCAATTCCATAGGCTTTCACATTGCACATAGGAGGGGTGTCTATAGCGTTCTGAGCCTAACTACGAAGGCTGTATAGGTGAGGTGAAATGGAGTTTAACGTCGCGTCCAAGATTATTCCACTTATATAGCGACGTTTATGCACGTGTGTGTGTGTGTGTGCGTGCGTGCGTGCGTGCGTGCGTGCGTGCGTGCGTGCGTGTGTGTGTGTGCTAGTCCGGGCTGATGCCGATTTATAGTGCTAGCCCACTGAGATACCATGAATACCCCACTCAGACACAGTCCTTGTTTTAGCTCCTTAATGCCGAGCGCCAGACAGGGAAACAACAAGTACCATCTTTTAACGTCTTTTGGTATGACGCGGCCGGGGATCGAACCCCGGACCTTCCGCTCTCCGAGCGGTCGCTCTACCACTAGACCACGGAGGCGGTCGGATGTATAGTATACCTTTAACCTTTTGCATGTGTTAAATAAGTTCAATTCGTCTATTATTTACATACATGTACTTACGTGCTGCATTTGAACCAAATACACAACCAGGCAGCATGTGTTTGCAGGCATCAAAGTGACTAGATATTCTCTGTTGATGACAATTAACCAAACTGGCAACCGGCATGAAGTGTCTCAAACTGAAAGGGCTGAGTACCTCCTGAAAGGTCAGACATTATGGGGACATGGTGTCTACTTTATTGGATGATGCTACTTCCTTTGTCGCTGTTAAGAGGTGGGCAGAAGAAGTCAAGAGAAGATACAAAATCTAACGTCTCCTATGAAAAAGGCACAATATGTTCCATCAGCTGGCAAGGAGATGACTTCGATTTCATGTCATTCTAAAGGAATGCTATTGGTTGAGTATCTCCCGAAAGGTCAGACATTAAAGGATGAAAAAAGAAGAGTTTCGGAAACTCAAATCCTAAACTGTCGTCCATGGGCCACTGTATTTCCTTGGCTCAAAACTTATGTTTTTCGTTTTGCTAATATATAAAGGTGTGTCTAAAAGTATCATGGCACACAAGTAAACTCATTTTAACTTAATTCAACTAATTTATTGCGTTTTTAAAATACCATGTATATGATATATCTATTTGTGTTAGTCTAGGATTTGATCAAAGAAAATATGTAGTCTCAGAAAATGCTAAATCAAATTATGCTTCAGACTTTTGAAAAAGATATTCATTGTTGCAAGGGGTTTATATTTATTAATAATATTTAGGCTCAAGGTTTGAATTTAAACAATATCTCGTCAAATGCAGTTTCGCGAACTTAACCAAAGAGATATAACTCTAGATTTCACGATGTCCGTGAAACGGTTCGCTAGCCATTCTGATGAAGACATTTTAGTCAAACGGACAAACATTATTTCGTTCGATAAGGTGATATGTACCCTGTGTGCTGCCTACATACTTCTACAAGCTCGAGGTATATTGTCTATTCCCTGGGAACTGAACTGTCTGTTTATTCACTGACAAAGTCTTGTTCAACAGAGTCCATTGTACGATTCCGTGAACATGTATATCAAAGGCATGTATGTAAATCAGTTGGTGGTAACAACACATGCTTATGGCCCAGACAATATAAAATTTGACCTAAAACAAATAGCAAAAGAATGTATTCTAGCGGGTTTGTAAAGTAACATTGTACATGAACATGTCAAAAGTAGAGAATGATCTACTCGGGGAAAACATCCTTATTTTCACATGATTTGTTTAAAATTTGTTTATTTGTTTGTTGTTTAACGCTGCACGCAGCAATATTCCAGCTATATGATGACGTGCATCAACCATGTCGGCGAGCCTGATCATCCGATCCCCGGATCTTCACGGGTCTATTACATATCTACCACATGAAGGGGGACAGCAAGAACGCTGAAATATTGTGTCTAGGTCGGCCACCATAGGTGAAAAGGAGGATAATGCTCGAAATATGTTGAAGTGAACGCTTCCTGTTGACGTCCATTTGCAATCTGCACATTATTGGTCAAATACTAGCTTTCTTGATAGGTTAACCATTGTATGGATATATAAGGAGTTCAGCAAACAAAATTATACGTATAATATGATCTATAACCTTGGAAATCCTAGGAAAATATTGACCATGATGCAATTTGCGGGAAGTCGAACTGAGATTGGTGAAACACGGTAATGTAAACATTGATATGCATGTTGTTATACACGTTGAGTGAAATATCGGATTATGTGCGTTTTAATACGTCTTTTTCGAAAGTATCAAGCAATAATGAGTACATAATTAATTTAATTTTGTTTGTTACATGACGGGGTCAGTAAATAATGGAATCTGGACCAGACAATCCTCTGATTAATGATATTATCATGCATGAGCATCGATCAACGCAATTGTGATACGATGAGATTCATCAACCAAGCCAGCAAGCCTCATCACCCGTTAGTCGCCTATTACTACTATCATGGGTTCCTGAGATCAGGGGCGGTCGGGTAGCCTAGTTGTTAAAGCGTTCGCTCGTCACGCCGAAGACCCGGGTTCGATTCCCGACATGGGTACAATGTGTGAAGCCCATTTCTGGTGTCCCCCGCCGTGATATTGCTAAAAGCGGCGTAAAATCAAACTCACTCACTCACTCACTGCTGAGATCAATTCTAACCTCGGAGTTTCACGGGGACGAACAATGTAGTGCTATTATTCTAAAATTATTTCTCACACGCCTGTATCATGAGATATAAATTGTATAGTGAAGATTGCTTTTTGTTATGGAGCAGGTTTTGTCGCTTGTGTATTCGAAATGTTGAATTTTGTATGGAATCAGCAGCTCCAGACCTGTTCCATCTCTCGTTCCCAGTGAGCTGCGCCTGTGTCGAAGCTGCTGTTAACCATCAGGTCCCTTGAAATTAAAAATACCAGGAACTAATCAGATAAGGGCCATGCGTATTTGTTCTGTTTCAACCAATTTGTCAAAATGAACTTTATCTTGTCCAAAGGGAGTATATTATGTACGGGTGACAAACCCGGCACACTACCTCCCAATTGTATACGGTGCTCTCATTCCGACCGTATGACTCAATTATCTCACACCAACAATTATGCTAACCTGTTCACAGACAACGAAAACAAGGGATGGTCTTGGGGACTCTTAGTGATTGCATATAACGTTTGTTTGTTTGCTTGTTTACACCGCACTCAGCAATATTCCAGCTATATGACGGCGGTCTGCAAATAATCGTGTCTGGATTAGACAATCCAGTGATTGACATCATGAGCGTCGATCTACACAATTGTGATACGATTACATGCACAAGCTAAATAAGATTTCTTTGATAAAGGAGATTCATTGTACCTTGCCCCTTTATATTAATAAAAGATGGGATTTTGCTGAAGATCAATTGTAATCCGAATAAGAACGGGTTGCCCAATTCGTTCACCTCTTTGGACCAGCAATGGAGTACTGGAGACTCAATCTACGCAGGGTCCCAACCGAAGGTTGCATACGTATTGCAGTACAAACAAAACTATCGTAATTGTTATACAGTTATTGCGAACATATTACAAAATGTGTTACTATTTCAATAGCATTGGAAAAGCATCAAGGGTACCTTTACGCTTCTTAAATTAAATTCACTGAACATCTTCAAAATCATGCAAAGTGTACAAAGTTATTTCCTAGTTTGGGGAGGACGTAACTGCGTGACGTAAAGGCGGTGTCCAGTTCATAGCGTTATAGACGTCCAATATTCAGTGATTTTACCACTGTCAGTAGTACTATTGTTGTCTTTAAAATAGGCAAGAATGCATACAGCGTTATGTAAATATTTAACGTCGACGCCAGAGAGTAACCAGTCTCGATTATCCGACGAAACAGAATCCATTGGGGGTAAAATGATGAGGTAACCAAGGAGATAGCATAAGTGATAAGTACTGTAAAGCACCATATGCCCCATTTAGGTATCTTAGTTTGGTTGTTGGTGGCCTAAAGCCCGGACTTTACTGCTTATATATTCATTATTGTCAGATTACTTTCCGGACTCCCCTGGTTAATTTTAATTACCAAATCTGTGATATCATGGCACCCATTTTTCTGTTTTGGGCTGACAGTTTTTTTTATAGTTTTCCCAATTATCTCGTCGGTGTGTTAGGAATACACACATTGATGCGACACCCATTTGAACTCACTCCTAGATTTCGCTGATTGCTAGAGAAAGATTTCGGAAGTTCCAATTATATAACTTGTCACTATTTTGCCCATTACGCCCCCAGGAACCTGTTACAGAAAAAAATGAGATAATCGAGACCTATTATTCTCTGAGGTTGGCGTTTTGAAACTGTTTACTGTATGATATAAAGTTGTAATGCCTCCTTGCGAAATAACGCATTCGGAACAGTAGCTTTTTATGAGATTCATTCTGTGACTTCAACAAGGTTAAGGTGACATTTGGGACACGTGCACGTTTGGGAAATTATATAGTGAAACAAACAGCGATAACGGAGAGGTATTTGCATATGCCGGTTAAGTCTCGAGCACTGCAGTCGTAAAGACTACCACAATGTGTGACCACTATTGGCCTGATTGTTATCAGAACTTGGTGTTATTGCTGCATATTCTGTGGCCTTGGCTGACGTCGTGATCGTATAACTAGCCCATCCCACACATGCTCACTTACTGTTTTATTATTATTTTTAAGTAATAATTTTAATTCCAAATATCCCAGAGTAGCATGAGTTCCTACAAATACAGGTTTTTACATAACAATGAAGACAAGAACAAGACAATAACATTCGCTCACACACTCACGCTTTGTATGCTCACGTGCTTTCAGATCCGGTTACCTTGACGGCCACGGCAGTGCCTTCTGAGCTTTACAGAAACCAGCACAGACTCGTGCTGTCTGGGTACTTGCAGAGGCAGGACAACGCGATGATCCAAGCTATTATGACGACAACGCACAGCTGTCAAGTTGCCCTGGATTGGAACAAAATGAGTTCTTTGCCCATAAGAAATGGCTCCCTACATGAAACTTTCTACCACAATTATGTCTACTTCTTGTACGCAACACCCGGTCCAAACACTCATCCGCCCATCTCTCCGTTAAAAAAACACGCGAATCGTCCCTAACTAAACGTTATACCAACGTTGGGGAGGCAGCCGCTGAAGTCGATTACGTTTAAAGCGTAGGGCCTTCTTGCTCGGATTGCTGCAGCTCGTAAAGGTTGCCGATATCATGTCCAAAGTCGGGAAAGTGTATCTCTTGGCAACGTTGAAATGCCTTGCCACTGATGCTTATGATGCACCGGCTTAAATTCTACCAACTGCGTGATTTCTATTATTATTATTGAGTCTTGACATGCCGATTTTCAACATTCACTTCGTTAACTGAATGATTTGTGAAAAACAAACGTATAAACTTTACGAAGAAACGTGTGACAAATTCAACAAACAAGTGAAAACTTTTTCCAAAGAAATGGAACTATGCAAATGTCAAAAGCTATAAATATTAACTACATCAAAAACAATAAAACCCACATTTTATATGTAAAAAAAACATGCAGATTTAATTTTGATGTAGCAGTGCAACAGAAAATACCTTCCATCCATGAAATTTACATGTGAAAATATTGTAACTGTCCATGAGTATAAACACAGCTTTAGGTGTTTACTTCCAGTTAGTTGATTTTTTTCTAAACTGACGGGCAAAAGAAACTATACCAACATGGATTTGGTGTTGACAACATTATCAACAATATCACAAAAATATAGTGTTGCGAGTTGGAAAGAAAATTTATCTGACAATGTTCTTATTTAAATTCCACAAAGGTGGCATTTACAGGAACTTCAATGTCAGGTTAGGAATGACACAGGGGGTAAATGTCAATTTGCAAAATAAACAAATCATCTGAACGAAAACAGAAAACGCATTTTTTGACAAATGCATTACTGTCAGTATCTTGTATGGCCTCCATTGCTCTAAATACAGGCTTGGACACGTCGCCGCACGGAGTTTACAAGATCCCTGATGACGTCATTGGGGATGGCTCGCCATTCTCCCAACAGTGCCTGAATCAACGTTTGACGACTTGGCGGAGGGGGATTTCTTTCCCTTATTTGTCTGTCCAGATAGTCCCACAAGTGCTCAATGGGTATTAAGTCAGGCGACCTTACTGGCCATTGCAAAAGGTTTACATTATTTGCAGTGAGGAAGTCTCTGGTGATCCTGGCGGTGTGGGGGCGAGCGTTGTCCTGTTGGAAGATTACTCTGGGATTCCTCTGGAGGAAGGGGAGCAGCACAGGACGCAATACATGGTCGATGTAGACTTGAGCATTTAAATTACGGTCAAAGACAACCAGGTCTGTTGTACGGTTCCTGCAAATCCCACCCCAGACAATGACGCTTCCACCACCGAATGGCACGGTCTCCTGAACACAACATTGGGCTGTTCTCTCTCCTCTCCGACGATACACACGCACACGGACATCAGCTCGATACAACTGGAACCTGCTCTCATCAGAGAATAGAATTCGTTGCCAGTTCCTGTTTTGCCACCGCTGTACCATTCTTGCCCAATGGAGGCGGTTACGTCGGTCACGACGGCTCAAGGTCATTCCGCGGAAGGGCCGGTAGGCCCGAATACCGTGTTGTCGAAGACGCCTGGCAACTGTTCTTCTGCTGACCACATGATGTAAGGCTGTGGCTGCCGATGACGTCACAGTGACGAAACGATTGCGTAGATGTAAGATGCGGAGGTACCGATCTTCATTGGCGGTTGTGACCCTGGGTCTTTCACTTCTTGGCCTGTCATCTGTACGACCTGTCTGTGTGAGTCGTGTCTGCAGCCTCGTTATCGTTGTTCTGGTGCAGTTGAAGAAGCGAGGAACATGGGCATGGCGTGCTCCCAAATGCAACATCCCAATTGCTCTCTCTCGCTCTTGTGCGGTCAGTCTCGGCATGTCAGCTGTTGTGGTTGGTACAATTGTGGTGTAAAACATACAGATTGGCGGATTTTATACCGTTCCGAGCCAAGTGTCGTGATGCACGTGCATCCCATTTTGAATGAAAAAAGCTCGATAAAGTCAATATTCGGGAAGCAGCAGGATTTTTAAAACTCACTAATGATGAAGCTGCGTTCATGCGATTTTTTTTGACAATGAAAACTCCAGTTCAGTGCTGATGTGATATTTATTAAATAAAAAATGCTTTGGTATAGTTTCTTTTGCCCGTCAGTTTATCTATGTTTTACGTCTTCCATAATAATCCAAGAGCCAAGTTAGGGAGGTGTCACCTTTTAATAATTCAACTACTGATCTATAAAACCATAGTTAGATTTAACATTAAAACACCAGTACACTTTTTCCAAACAAATGTATAATGGTTAGAACATTAACAATCAATATGATGTAGGGTCGTACACAAGAAGGATTTAATCGTGTCTATGCGAATTGTCATATTACTTCTATCATTTCTGCTTCCATCCATATAACACTAACTAAAACCAATCTGCCGGGCAAAAGAAACACTTTTTTTAATGTGAAGTCACACCTTATACGGCTTTTCACATGACCGCGAAACTGACGTTCATAAGAGTATCAACGACAGAGTTTGACGTTCATACGTTTTTCACGAGATTGAATTCTTGAAATGACGTAAACACTGATGGACTACTTACACATCCCTGGGGAAACCCCTGGGAATTCTCAAGCACGAATAAATACTGAAGCGTTGTTTCTGATCATTTGGACCCTTTAATATCTTGAACTTTCCGTTTTAGCACACATTGGGATAAGCTAGAGAGTTTTCATGAATGTCCGTATCCTCGCTACGGCCCATCCCAGTGAACAAAACGAAGAAATGCACATCCAAACTGTGGACTCTGTCCGTATTTAGACCGACAAGTGACAATGTACAGCAATCTATAAATGAACTTAAGTATCTATTTGATACATCTTTACTCTCACATTTCAGTGAATGGCTAACTGATTAATGATGGTTACGGACGCTTGTAATCGCCACAGGTTCATATACAACTTCGAAAAACACTTCCGTCACGTTTTTCGTATCGGCCATTTTGACGTTCCGTATTTGATGAAAATGTATTACGACGCGCTGTAAAAACTGTGACTTGGTTACTGAGGTCGTTCTGAAGAGACCCTTTTCATCGAATGATGATATTATTTGGAACTATTTATTCCAACCAAAGTACAAAAATATGTTCCTGTAGAACAAGTTAAGCATACATACGCTCATGTACCTCTCCTTTTGATGAACTATTTTAAACTGGGTTACAGTTGATTGTTGTATGAGTGTCAGTGTAAACATGATGTCACACGTGAAACCTAGAGGTGTGAATTGGTGATACTTTTTTATAAGAATTGCCTTTCACTTACTGCATACGGTACGATATTACCACGGTATACTATTCGAATTACCGCTGATCGATAGCGGAGTTACAACATGCATTGACAGAATACCCGAAGTCAATGTAGCGTACCGGTTTGCCATCACAAAACAGGTAAGTTCTTTTGAGCAGTAGCGTAGCGTGAAAGCAACTAGGTACCCCATAACCAAACAAAGGTTCGAAATGACACTGTCACACTGTGGATACCCTCAAAGGCAACATTATTAGCAGAGTACATGGTGACATGCTCATCTCATCAAGGACATATTCCACTGAAGGAAATGTCCCTTTATAAGAAGTCAAAATTTTCGCCACATCAAAGAATATTCGTACCATAGGTCAAAGTGGCGTTCTGTGTTCGCCGTCATTCTTGTTACAGACTGTCAAGCTGCCAAGTCATATGGCTTACGGTCCTTTAAGAGTTTTTTCCTAGCTCAGATACCGTCCTAACGAGAACGCCGTGCCACTGTCTTCATCAATATTTACTTTATTATTAATTAGATTGTGTTCTTCATTCTAACAAATTTTAGACCTATTATCATACTGACATATTCGTCTCAATGTGGTGCACTTATCACATGGCCTTTTGATACTATAGCATATTACTGCTATTGGTATTATAGTGATGTAGCATAGGTATATGATTTTATTCTATGAATAAAGAATATAGTACTTGCACAAAGAAAGGGTTAAGCTGGTCTTACAAGTGACGAAGCATAAGACGTTATTCATTAAAATGTACGGCATAAACATTCGCGTTTCTGCTATCAAATAGGTGAAAAGAATTTATTTATACTTTGCAATCACGAAGTAGGTTTCAGATGATAACAAGTCATTTGATGACACTGATCCCGTACAAGTGAATGTTATGACGTGAAATCAGGTGAACTACAGTACCGCTGTTCTGTGTATTGTTGAAGAACAAAATATATATACGTGGATCCGTGGTGATCCGGAGTAGAATAGGTCTTCAGCAACCCTTGCTTGCCGTAAAGGTGACTATGCTTGTCTTAAGAGGCGACTAACGGGAACGGGTGGTCAGGCTCGCTGACTTGGTTGACGCATGTCATCGATCCCAATTGCGTGGATCGATGCTCATAATATCAATCACTGGATTGTCTGGTCCTGACTCGATTATTTACAGACCGCCGTCAAATAGCTTGAATATTGCTGAGCGAGTCGTTAAACAACAAACCAAAC
Source organism: Haliotis rufescens (assembly GCF_023055435.1). Classification (NCBI taxonomy): domain Eukaryota; kingdom Metazoa; phylum Mollusca; class Gastropoda; order Lepetellida; family Haliotidae; genus Haliotis; species Haliotis rufescens. The sequence goes on along the minus strand of NW_025963791.1, from coordinate 8,659,591 downwards.
CAAACCAAACCAAAAACATGTACGTGACACAGTTGACTTTACTAAAGGCATATGTAAGCAATCTAAGAAGGCCCATTGCGTTTTTACCCGTTGTGGACAAAATTAACCAAAGCCCGACAATGCAACATTCTGACCAATTTGTGCGCTTTCGCTGTTTATCGTATTGAGGTGTTTTTAATAATATTTTGAACGTTTTTACCAAAGAGCGAGAATACCACAACTTGGCAATGACCCTCCTTGGATTCCATTCAATTGTATCCATGATAACACATATTTTGTGTCAACAGTCCAGAGCTACATTAATATTACAAAGTTTTAAAAAAAAGAGAAAAAATCCCCAAACTTTTTAAATGTCCTGTACATGTGTTTAACACGTCAAGGCCTCTGGGTACCTCTGTCACATGAAAGAAGCAAAACAAAATGGAATTGACAGCTTCAAAGAAACTTCACTTTCGAAACATTGTCAATTACATTAATTTATTTTTTTTGAAATGACACAATCGGTTCGTGAAGCGGATGCCCCTGTGGGGATTTCAGGGCAGAATTATGCCATGCTTGTCGTAAGCCTGGGTTGCTAAACTGTTTGCCCGCCTACGTGTCCCAAGGTGGATTTGATCATGCTCTAAAAAATGGTTTAACTGGTCCACACTCAGTTATATACAGACGGTAGTGATGACGCTGAAATATTGAAGACAAGGTCATAAACTGTTATCAGTGACGATATAGTGTATGTTGTTATCGACACTCGACTATGACAATACAATAACACTTTAATATTAGCATGTATATTGATATAAAAATCTGTATTTGTATCCTCTGTTGCTGTTTTCTAGAGCGAGTGTTGACCCGAACGTTGCCTAAACGTTTGAAACAGGCGCACGTTTTTAATAATTAAGACATTAATGTTTCGTATAAATAGTCGTTTTTGCAATTTCATAGTGTTTTATGCTTCTAAATTACAATCTTTCAATCACTGACAAACAATCTTAATGGTCAGTTGTTGATAAAGATCGTTAAGATGGGATTTTCTGTCATCAGCAGTATTGTCCTTTAAATTTAAATATATTTAAATATACAATTTAGCCCATATTCTATTTGTTCTAATATCCATTTGAAATACTCGTCGTGATGATTCCTTGAATAAACCCCCACACAGAGGCTCAGACTGCAACAAAACGATAATGTCACAGGGGGACAGCTTAACTCCCCCTTTTGATGAACTTTTTCCCGGGAATTGCATCCCATTTGTTTGTTTGTTTGTTTGATGTTTAAACGCCGCACTCCAGCTATATATGGCGGCGGTTTCTAAATAAACAAGTCTGGACCAGACAATCCAGTGATTGACATCATGTGCATCGAATACGCAATTGAGATACGATGACATGCTTCAACCAAGTCAGCTTGTCTGACCACCCGATCCCGTCAGTCGCCTAATACGACAAGCATGGCTTGCTAAAGACCACTTCTAAGACAGAATCTTCACGGGTCCTTGCGTAACGTAGGTCGTAGACGTGTATCACCCACAAGAACGAGTATATACATGTACATGTAGACCACATACTATAGTCGGGGCAATACTGGGATTAAACCATCACCCATTGCGTGCTGGTACAGCTAAGAGACCCATTAAGAGACCTAAGAGACTCATTAACAGAACTGATCCATCTGAACGAATATAAGCGTCAGCATTGGTACATGTAGGAATATTTTAAGCCGTGATTGGGCACAACCGATTACTCAGATATCATTAATATGATTTGTTTGTTTGTTTGTTTGTTGTTTAACGCCGCACTCAGCAATATTCCAGCTGTATGACGGCGGTCTGTAAATGTCTGGTCCAGACTCGATTATTTACAGACCGCCGTCATAAAGCTGGAATATTGCTGAGCGCGCTGTTAACAACAAACAAGAAACATCGTAAACACGTGCTTATGATGTTGTCGGATGTAATGGAATCGTACAATGGACTGGCTTTAGCAGAGATTTCTCATAATTATGGAAAGTGTTTAGTCACTGTTATTCAACAGGCCAGAGCAATGTCGCTTATATTGAACAATGGCTTTTTTCAATATCATTAGTCTGTTGTCATCGTCATCCTTCGTGAAATAAAAAGCAACACCCTTTCACGGTAATGTCTTTTTTTCCAATCGTGTAAACAAAATCCAATACCAGATGATTGTACAGCATTTTGATCACAGTCACTGTCTCGTAACACCCATCGTCATCCCAGCGTCTCTGAAACACCACATACTGACACGTAGAAAATAGAAAACAAAGTAGGAAGTAAAATCGCTCGTCAATAGCTAGCTTCCGATCATAGTCGCGACACGGAAACAATTGAAGGCTGACTGCTGCAGAAACAGCATATGGTAGACACGGATGTGGCTACATTATGCTTTCAGTTGGAAGCTGTTAAATGACAATTTCCAAATATTAGAGTCTTCAATGTCTTGGTCTGCAGCTCGAGATCTTCTTCGGGTAGCCTAGTGGTTAAAGCGTTCGCTCGTCACGCCGAAGACACGGGTTTGATTCCCGACATGGATACAATATGATGAAGCCCATTTCTGGTGTCCCCCGCCGTGATATTGCTGGAATATTGCTAAAAGCGGCGTAAAACCATACTCGTTCACTCACCTATCGCAATCAATCTAACCAGTGCTTTAAGCCAACTCTTTGCTGAGCATTTTTTGAGGTTTGGCTGGTATTGTGCACCACCACCACTAGGCTACCCGACCGCCCCGATTGCGATAGGTATTACGTGTTACACAGGGGTCAATACATTTACGGTACTTTAACCTCCTGGACAGAGCCTTCAATAATAAAGGAGATGACGGTCATCAAGAGCTGCATTCGCGGCAGCATCGGGCTTTTGAGTCACTTGTTATACCTACGATGTCGCATTGCCCAGTAGAAAGATCATTATGAAGTTCTAAAATGTCTAGAATTATAGGATGATTCGAAGAGACATTTTTATGTAACAATATGATTGCAAGGAATCTAAAAAGTTAATGAAAATTTTAAATTGGTTCTGTTGTTCAATATAGGTAAAATCTGTTGCGACAGCTTTGGCGTCAGCAGTGAAGATTAGAATTTGGGTTTCTTGAGGAAACATTTTTGGATTCAATGACAGTGGCACTTGCAACAATACCACTATGCTTGGAACCGTCTGTAAAATGGATCAATGAGAGTTATGCTTTTTTCTTAACTGGTAAGACTGTGAGAGTGAGATCTTCCTCTAGCTGCACCTTCTTCCAGGGAGGAGAATAATAAAGTACGTAAGGTGGTATATGGTATTAAAATCTATTTCAGTTTGCTCTGATTCCTATTCTGATTCCAAGTGGTGGAACCAGGCTTTATATATTTCTCACACATATGTCCTTGATTTGAATGTAATTTAGTGAGGTATTGCAGTGATAGATTCGACGTTGTTCAAGGAAGGTTCATGAGCCTCCACATACAGACTGTCAACAGGAGAGGTCTTAAAGCTCCAAGACAGAGCCTTCGGCCTTGATGGTGCATTAGATGCAATTTCTTAAATTGCTTTTTCAGGCACCACCATAGACAATGGAACCATAATCCAGCTGAGAGTGTATTTATGACGTGTACAAGAGAAAAAGAAGAGTCTGATCCCTCCCCAATCGGAATTTCAAACGACTTTAAGCAAGTCAAGACCCTGCGGGCACTTTGGCTATAGGTGTTGATGTGTGGAAAGAATGTTAGATGGCGGTCAACTAGAAGGCTCAGGAATGTGGCCTCCTCTACCACACACACTGGTATCTACTCCTTGATCCCCACTATTTGTTTCGTTAAACTTGTGTGCACACGGAATTGAAGAAACTCCGTACAATACCCCGTTACCTACCAAAAACGTAGTAGATGTGATGCGTTGCATTACACCCGTACTTTATGTACTTGATGTCTCCTTGATGTTTTGGCACAACAGACGCATATGCTATGACATGTCCTGATGGATTTTTCGCGAACATTTGCCATGTATCCCTTTTAGCTATGTTAGAATGTCCGTTTGCGATCGATACTATGAGGGTAACGAATGCTATATATTCACATGTATTTGAGCTATCAAGTCAAGCTTTGGAATATTTTTGTAACTCTAGTCCCCCATCTTTTACAATGGTGAAATTTACCAGACCCCCATTTGTTGAGGTTGTCAGTCTTCTCAATAACGGCCTTAGGATTCAGTGATGTGCCAGTCACACACAAATATCGGCAACGACTTCTAATAAGATTTGCCTTGCAAAACGTACGGGGTGCTATGTAAATGCAGAAGTTTCATTGGTATCGGTTAAATGACGCATTTAAAGGTTAAAGGTTTATACAGAGAAATAATACCATGGCCCGTCATGCGTCGTCCGTCGTAAACATCTCTGAGAAACCAGTGAACCAATAAAATTGAAACTTCACACTTGTTCCAACCAGTGATGACCCCCCAAAGCACTTAATAAAGCTATCGGGTGGCCCAGTCGTCTAAGGCGCCGCGATCCGCTGTGCAGAGTTGTATCCCTTTGGCACGCTAGAAACCTTTGATTGTGGGTTCGAATCCCGGTTTGCCCCGATTATGTTTCTAGGTTTGTCAGCACCGCGCTCGTGGGTTGCACTGAAGTGGTAAACGTCATCACTGCATCACTTCGGGCTTTCCTCCCACATTAAACTGACACGCCGTGATATAACTGGAATACAGTTAAGAGCGGCGTTAAACCCAATGCAACTCACTCACTCTGTGCATATTACCTTTCATAGTGACAATAACCTCACCACAAGACTGGATGACATTTTACAATTTTTGTGATACAATCGAGCCTTCTCTTTCTATGGAGATTTCAAAGAGCGTCATACGACTCTTGCATCACATTAACTCCTAAACTTTTTCGTGAATCTGCTCGACTGTTTTATTATATTGTTTCATTTAACGTTGTATGAGTCCTAAGAAATATAAAACAATTATATCAATATATTATCGACACAATAGTTTGTTTTCAGCCCACTCTCAAAGTAAATAAGACAGAGAGCTAACGGATAGGATATAGGTCATGAGCGTGTCTTCTTGAAAAAGCCTAACCCCACCTACTGATCCGTTTTGTCGCGTCATTATGTCAAAGCGACATCTCAAAACCACTTTCGAAAAGACAACCCCACACTGTCTCTGTCAAAACCACGGCACACTGAATAAAAAATAATCTCTCTTCATATACATGTATATGACCTACCGATTGATAGCTCATGGAATCTTAATCGTCTCACCTTCAGAGATGCAGCCCCACTTAATGGTGCGTCATTGAATTGTCATCGTATTATCTTGAATGTATCTGCCATTGATAGATATCCGAATCCCGTTCGTCTCTTCACCAACAGCCATTGAGTAAGTGAGGTTTGACGCCGCTTTTAACAATATTCCAGCAATATCACGGCGGGGGACACCACAAATGGGCTTCACACATTGTACCCATGTAGGGAATCGAACCCGGGTCTTCGGCGTGACGAGCGAACGCTTTAACCACAAGGGTACCCGACCGCCCCTCTCTTCAACAACTCACGCCAATAGTAGGAGACCCGTGAAATCCAGGGTTGAATAGGTCTTCAGTAACCCATGCTTGCCGTAAAAGGCGACTATGCTTGTCGTAAGAGGCGACTAACGGGATCGGGTGGTCAGGTCGATCCCAATTGCGCGGATCGATGCTCATGATGTCAATCACTGGATTGTCTTGTCCAAACTCGATTATTTACAGACCGCCGTCATAGAGCTGGAATATAAATATTGCTGAGTGCAGGGTCAAACAACAAACCAATTAACCAATAATAGGAGAGGTTGTGAGTCATTGTCGTCTCTCCTTCACAGTTATTATCCCATCCAATTACACTCAAAGTATTTCAGGGTTTATTCCTTGGTAGTCCATGTAGTAAATAGTTATAGCTAACCTCTTGATAAAATACACGCACGATCGTACAACTGTTAAACAGTCTGAAAAGCACAAACCGGGTTTACGTTCCCTCTTGTTCCCTATTTAAAGATTAGAACACGGCAATAATACACGAGTTAATTGAGTCTCTTCATTGATGTAATAAGAGTTATTCAAATGTACATGACTTCCGTTCATAACTGCCAAACTGCGGTTAGATCTGCTATCTGTCGTAGATCTCCTAAAACTAACTCTATTTCTGAAACGTGATCATCTACTCGAACGTATGTGTACAAAGCAGCCAAAGACATTTTATCAATCTCTAAATATCAGAAATCAATAATCAAAATACGACAATATATATCTTATCAAAATTTATCAATACCGAAAACAGATATGTGTACCCTTTTCACACAAAGAGGGGCAGGTCAGCCGAACTTGATGAAGCAGATGGCGGCCACTTAAACACTATAATATAAAAAATACAACTGATAAATATCCAAACCTTTTCAGAAGGCATGAAAGTACGTGCTCTTGTGTTCCTGGTGGTTACATAAAAACATACCAAACTTCAATTACCTGTTTTCAAGAACTGTAGCATAAATGTCCCTAAATTCAGGAAGTTGTTTCTGGTTTTTTAAAACGTTAACAGTAATTCAACACAGCAAGGAACTTTAATTACGCAACGAACACAGTGAAATCCCATTGTAAGTTTGAAGCACCGAAATGTAAGGATGCCATAAAAGAGAGAAGGTTACTTGAAATGTTATGTATCTCCAAGTTGGTTACTCTATCGATAGGTTAACCATTTGTATCGTTGATTGAAGAAGTGTGTGCCGTGCGATCGTCAATCGAGGTGAATGTGTGTGTAGCATAGAATGAGAAGCAAGCATGTTGCTGATAACAAGTTCATGGTTACGTCCTTGACCAATCGTGCCAAATGTTGGGATGAATCTGTTTTTAGGCGGTTCGATTCCCAGAATGTGTACAACGATATAGGTGTAGAGTTCATGTAGCTTTATTTCTACAATACTGCTAAAAGCTTCATCAATGAAAGCTACAAAATCATTTCAATAATTATCGAACATTTCTACCAAACACCAGAGTTCATTATACTATTCCGACAATATCACTATTCAATCCTTATTATTAATCTAAAGTTGCCAAGCCAAACGATTGTATGTACGACCATATGCACTTTTATATGGTAAACAATAGCAAAACAAATTTAAACAAGACACGACAATTTGAAATGCATAAAACAATATTATTTTTAGTGTTATATGTTAAAATTCCCAATATAATTTCAATTTTGATTGGCGACGACTTGTCATTCGGAGAATCAACATAAATGATTGATGAATTGTAAAACTAGCTTAATCTAGTTAGTCGTTACCTTTTTGGCATTAACGTTACCTTTCATGAGAAAAAAGAAACCTTGATGGCATTAATCACTCATCGTGTTCTCGACATGGAAGCAGTATCTATACTGCACCTATCTAAACTATTCAACACTTATCTAAACCTTCTACTTGTAACCGAACGATTTACTATGATATTGATAATGAAATGCATACCATTTATATAATCCGATCAGCCCTTCGGCGTTAATAATAAACAAATTTTCACTCTGCTATAACTTACCATTTAAGAATATAATGAAAGAAATATATCTTAACAAGTCAGGTGCTCCATTACAAGGTAAAACGTTCCCTTATAGAAGGTGACTGAAATGATAAAATGACTATGAAATGCGTGTAATTGCTGAAATCGGATACTGTAATATATTGGACCTTTGACCTTCATGCTCAGTACCTTTCTGGTGTATTGTGCCATGTTCATCAGTATCACGCAGAGTACAGAGCGGCCAGAGGAAAGGTTCCTGATATGAAACAGTCAGTTTACGAGTTTACTGTATCCGCACTCAATTAACAAATGCAACTCGAACCTCGTGTTGCATGTTTCGTCTAAAAGTTGGCTGGCTGGCAATGCTCCTATCTCAGTGTGACTGAAAGTGAGCTCGGTATAACGCCGATTTGAACAGTATTTACGTCTGGCGCCTTGGACAACTGGACCAACCTTGTCCAGTTGATCTCATTAGCTGACGTCTTAATACATACTAGCATCAAGAAATAATACACTATTCTTTCTGTTTCTTTCTGTCGTGATTAATGTAACAGTCTACCTTCTGTCTCACCTTCGTCTCTCTTCTTCTTCTTCTTCTTCTTCTTCTTCTCGAGGGTCGGCTTTTGCTCGTTCTTGTGACGAGGGATCTACTATTGAATGACCGCCTAATATAACTGAATGTAGAAAGAAGCAGTTCCATGATTCCTTTAATTTATCACCAACTTTGTACTAATAATGATGAAAGACGAAGGCGCTTTGATCTAAATGAAGATGGTCGAACCCGCACACATCATTTATCTGGCAATTCCTCTGAAAGAAAAAGCATGTTTTGTATGAGCCTTAATATATAGTGCTCCTCCCTTCCCCGAGATATGTTTGTCAAACAACGTCATCTAGGTGTGACACCATCATCATCCCTATGTGACACTGAGCTAGCAAGTGAGCAAACGAAGCCAATACGCCTGCACCACCGTTAGAACTAAACGTTAATGGAGCAAAGATTAATGATCTATTTAATATGATGTGTCTATTCCTAGAGAACGAATTGAGCGTAAATGAAAGCTAGTCATTACAAATGGATTGCAGTTGAAGATGCCATCACAGTTCGAGATTGGAATGTCAGTGAGAAATCCATAAATGTCGGTCAGTATTTCTTGAATGTCCTTAATAAAGTTAAACGAGGAAAATCGCAATATGAAACACTCTCAAACAAAAGGATTGTTCGATAATTGCCCTGCTCCACACTGATGGAGCAGGATACGCCAACCTTAAAGTGTGAACTTTAACACAACCTTTAATGGATCTAAAATGAAGGACTGTGTCAAACTGAAACAGTGTAACTGAATTTTGTAAAAACAAACTAGTTCCCTGATATGTTAATATTGTTAAATGGGAGCTCCCGTATCAGCTACAATGTACAGTTGTTTCACTCTATCCATAAGTATATCAACCACTAATAGATTTAAGTAAATTATATATACTCCGAAACGTTGTGTTACTCATAATTAAGAAGTTGACATGCAAAAATTCTCTTCCTTAGATTTAAGTTATTATAATATAACCCTGTTGCTTGCTGTTTGTCTCTGTTTGTGTATGCTCTGTTTTGTGTGCATATCTCAATTATGTTATTATAGAAGCTTTGTCATGTTAATATTTTGGGAGGACCACCCCAGCTGTGTGCCCAATCCTTATCCATGTGAATAAAATATGTTTAAATCTAATTACATTTATAAGAATTTTACAATTTCACTTTAAGAATAGTGTAATTACAGGTCTTTGATAAGCATTTAGAAGTGATACACATAAGGAAGAGAATTTATGGATGTCGACTTTTTTTTATTATGATGAACACAAAGTTTCGGAGTATATGCTTACTTCTTCATCATTCACCTGATGGAGGAGTAAGCATATACTCCGAAGCTTTGTGTTCCTCATAATAAAGAAGTTGACATCCATAAATTCTCTTCCTTAAGAGTAATTTCAGTTTCTTTCTCAGACATAATATAACAGGGTGTTTAGCCTTCTGAAAATAAACACCTTTGAATTCTTGAGTAGAAATGGTTCCTGGAATATCTAAAAGATAATATTCAAAATCCTTGATATGGCAAATCAGATCATCTTCGGCATGCATGTCATATGTGCCTGTGTTGGCACTGTAATTCCCGCTTATCAACATGTATATATTCACATAAATTTCCGAGACAGTCACCAGATGATCATCATGTACGTAACTTCAAACATAACTTTTTTATTTCAAGACAATTATGCCGCCTGGAACCATCTGTATGAAGACATGGGCATGTAAAGTTGATGCACGGTTTGTTTAGCCGCACATGGCGCAGCAATCAGTCTCTTAGTCCGATGATCATTGGTTTGAATCTTGGTTTCTCAGCACCACCTGCACAACTTCCTGCCACACTACACCGGAGCAGCGTGATATAAATGACACTCTTGAAGTTACCTTATCGATTTAAACCCAAACTAAAACTCACTATGATATCGCCATTTGTGTTTCCTGTAACTTGAATTAATCTTCAAACTGAACATTTCGTTTGTAGAATTTAATAATGTAACGTCACTTTTTATAGCTATTCAAAGGTTATTGTTAATTGACTACCGTTGCAATTCTTCTTCTGTATCTTTGCTTCATATGATAAATGTTCCTGAGAACTTATGTTACTGACCTCTTATGCTATAACATAATATTCACGTAAGAAGGAATTTCTTTCGTTAATAATAACGTGAAAGTAACCTGATTGTGAGTCACTGGCAGGTTGACTGTTCAGCGCTTGGCAAATATGCCAACACAGTGAAAGACCATCAAACATTTCCTTTAATGACATATTTATGTCATCTCATAGAAGTTCAACGCTGCAATACCACTATGTACAGAAACCTGTCAGAATGTCCACCAAAGATACATTTGAATCATCCATAAGGTTTAGGATATTAATGCGATACTCCTGTGTAATTATGAATTAACGCGCGCGCTAAAGAATTCTCAACGTATTGTAAATACCACTGTTGATGTAATACTGACATGATTGTTAATGTAAATATATGTTCAGTGATGTATAAACGTCATCACAGTTTATCATTATTGATGTTATGTTTACCGAATTCATTTCGCAAACACCTGGTGTCATCACTGAACTGGAGTGATCCATTCACATAATTTTCATCGCTATTTTGCCTTCTAGGCTCAATGGAATCTGTTTTGACGGATTATGGGGACTGGTTGTTCTCTGGCGTTGACGTTAAATATTTCAATACTTCTACACTACAGCTGTGTCCCGTGGGGATCCGGGTGGAGAATAGGTCTTCAGCAACCCATGCTTGTCGTGAGAGGTGACTATGCTTGTCGTTAGAGGCGACTAACGGGATCAGGTGGTCAGGCTCGGTGTCATCGTATCCCACTGTGTATTCCACTGATTTTCGAACCTGTTGAAAATGCATCCGTTTCTTTAGCTTTCACTCGGGAAATTAAATAATTTTTACACTAGAATCGTAAAGTCATCACACACACACACACACACACACACACACACACACACACACACACACACACACACACACACACACTAATAATCTCTTCATATTGTAAGCACAAAGTATTCGTGTCTCATTTCCTATAATTCCAATTCGAACATGTATGACTGAATACAGTTTGGGTTTTTGAACACACATTCCCACATGTCGTCCCTCTGACTGAATGTCATCACCACAATCAACAAGACCACATAACTTCAATGGGCTTCAGACTATTATTCTCAAGTGAGCCTCGTCAACAAGTCTAAACGAAGCTTTAGAAATGTTTTTCAAACGCCAAATAACACAAGAACTTAAAGCAGACTTATGAAACCCTAACACAATGACTTTCAAATCTTCATTCTCTAATGATCAATCTACTCCATGTGTGAACATAATTCTACTGGAGTCATCATTATTGTTCGTCATTATCCAATATCAGCTGATTGTTTGTACAGCAAATGCTCTGTGCTATTATTGTGCAGCCCTTCCTTTCACCAAACCACCTGACATCACAGACTGTGCCACGAAAGATGCTGAGATTAATAAAAACATAATATGAAAAGTAAATGGCGTGTAAACATTGACCCTCTGATAGTGGTCGTGACGCGGAAACAGTATCTGCCTAACGTTGAATTAATATAACTGAGCTTGCACAAACACCAAGATTGAAGCAACACCAGTTTCAATTAGAAGCTGTTTAACGACAATTGGATAAGACCTTCAATAAACATTAGTTCCAGGTTCAATTTAAATATTGGGTGTTCCATTTCATGGTCTATGGCCTGGAACTATCTGGTTTCCTGAATAACAGATTTCAATATCAAAGGATGCAGAATATCAAAGAGACATGGTTGGGGTTCTTTTTAATATATAATTTCAAAAATTCAAAACGTTTTTATTTTGATTTTTCAAGTGACATTTATATGCTTTCAGTGGCACGTACATTCTCGATTACGCATTACTCTTTACAATACGAATCAGAACACATTTGATATCTCGCCTTTTTATGAATCCATTGAAAAACCCATTATCATCAAAACGTGTCATCTGATATGTGCAACTGAGTGCTTGTGACAAGTAAAGAATAATTCAACATCATTTTCGGAAGAGCAGGATCTCATCTGAAGAACACATTTACAGATATATCTGAATCATCAGACCTATTGACACGTTGTTCTCTAGCCATAATTCCTTCATTCTCATATCCAGTAAATGTATGATAAAGAAGCGATAGGAAGGAGTGAGTGAGTTAACCTTTAACGTCACGTCGGCAGTATCTCAGCCCTATAGTGACGACGATAGGGAGGATCGTTGATCTGAGTTATATCATTGAAGTTTAATCAAAGACGGATAACTGTATACCACATTAAACACTTGATAGTCGAATTTGCTTGACATTGTATACCTGTATAGTGCAAAGGAAGACTTTCTAAATGTGGTAAATAGATTGCGTTTACTAAAGCAAACTTCAGTATCGTAGACCCGAAGCAGAGATCGTTAGTGTATGTGTCTGGAGGATAACAGATAGTTAAAAGCCATTCCGATAGACTGGGAAGCGCATATGGTATTTAATGTGAGTATTTGGTTTCAATCTTGGTTTTAAATTGTAAACTCACTAGGTTGTTCATGAAGCTATTTCTATTTGAGCTGTTCCATACATTGGTGTTCACCGCACGCAACAACGGTTATATTATAGTTATTTCCTATTGTTACCAAAGAGAAACCACATTTACATCGATAGAAACGGTTATGTTCTTTTTATCACCATGTTGCCTTTTAAGCACAATGGATCTGTTTGTGCAAATAATTGCGACTGATTATTCTGTGTCGTTTGAATTTACACGTTGCTTAGTTTTACTGATATTGCAATGCTTATTTGATATCCTGACAGAAGAAGAATAAGGATTACAATCTATTGTCAGGGATTCCGTGAAATGAGTGTCATTATCGTAGAAGGTAACAATGAGGATTGAATGCTCAATTCCTGATTAAACTCTGATCTTCTTTTTCCCTATACATATAAAAGTAATTATAAAAGGTCGACGCCATAGAATAATCAGTCTCGATAATCTACGGACACGGAATCCATTGAGCGTAAACGTCACAACAGTGATGGTGGTCAGATACAAAGACTTGGTTGATTGGGTGTCACGGTACCCCGACGGTGTTGGGTGTTGCTCAGTTCTCGCATAGATTCTGCCATCCTCGATTATCCCGTTTATGACATATGTATTCTTTTATGATAAAACCCCTAGACCCAGTCGCCACCATAGGTTCTTTTTAAGTCAGCATGGAATTACACAATCTACCCGTCTAATCAGATTCTCTCTGGATCGAGAGAAATTATGTGTTAAGTTAGTGATACGAGAGATCAAGTTGGGGATGTCATTTCAAAAGCGAAACCATGGTGATGGATTTTCCGTTGATATTTATCCTAGTGAAGTGGATATAAAATACTCTGGACATTCGTGGATGAGAACACTGCTGACTATTACACGTCACTCAATCACTCACAAACTAACTGTCACACGTGCAGATTGCAGTATTTTGCTATTGTTGTTCACGGCGGTCTGGAAAACATCGAGACTGTGCAACACATTGGTTGATGTTAGGAGCAAACATCCCACTCCGTCGGGGTACAATGACGCCCAGTCAGCGGAGTCTCTGATTTGATCATCCCCGATTATTCAGTGTATTACATTTCCATCTTGTTATGGAACCGTGAAGATCCGGGTTAGAATAAGCCTTCAGCAACCCATGCTTGCCGTAAAAGGCGACTATGCTTATCGTAAAAGGCCACTAACGGGATCGGGTGAGGCATGTCATCGATCCCAATTGCGTGGATCGATGCTCATGACGTCAATCACTGGACTGTCTAGTCAAGAGTCGATTATTTACAGATCGCCGTTATATAGCTGGAATATTGAAGAGTGCGGCGTTGAACAACAAACCAACAAACCAACTTGATGTCAGCCAGATGTAACCATGGTCCCGCCACCACTCAGCGTCCAGCGACCAACACTCTCCCGCAGGTCGTCGTGACGAACCCACCACCCATCACCAACGGCCCTGTTTACAGTATGTAGCAATTGCAGCAGAGGTGTGTACTTCGCTGAATAAGGTCAACATGGCAACGGGTGTGAATTCTGTTTATTCATGAAACTCTGAAACATATAATAACAACCAATGAGAACACTATCCCTCACAGTATAAAATATATAACAAATACAAACAGAGCATAATAATTCATCTGACATGCAAATCCAAATATGCATTCCACATACATCATATACTTACTTGGCCCGTGAAGATCCGGGGTAGAATAGGTCTTCAGCAATCCATGCTTGTCGTAAAAGGCGACTATGCTTGTCGTAAGAGGCGGTTGGTCAGGCTCGCTGACTTGGTTGATGCATGTCATCGATCCCAATTGCGTGGATCGATGCTCATGATATCAATCACTGGATTGTCTGGTCCAGACTCGATTATTTACAGACCGCCGTCATATAGCTGGAATATTGCTGAGTGCGGTGTTAAACAACAAACCAACCAACCATCTTTTTATGACAATGCCCTTCTCCCAGTCGCCACCATAGCTTCGTTTTGAGTTCCACTGAAATGCCATGAGGCTAGAAGTAGCAACAGAATCACATTATTCTCACCCGCATGCGACGACGGCCTGTAAACAATTGAGTATGGACCAGACAATCAAGTGTTGGACCACCGACATGATAACGCATTTACTGATTTTGTAGAAACTAAAACTATCATGTTTGAAAGATTAGCACTTGTAGTCATAGGTTTAGGTCTCCAAATAACGTATGCATCTCACCTTAACCCTGCCGCGTTCTGTTTTCTTGTTATCGTAAATGTAATACAACCATAGTTTATATCTAATAATGTTAAATGATGACAATAGGGTGCGATGCTAACAGCTGTATTACACAGCGTACACGTAAATACAAAATATAATAATATGTGTCGTTGTCTAATAGCACATAACAAGTAAGTAATGAATTGTTCTTAACGCTGCTTCAAAATATCCTTTATACATTGACTCTAAAATCTTGTTATAATTATTTACTATAACTCACCAGACATTTTGTTACTAGAGCGATATCTAACACGGCGACAGACATAATATTCCTAAACCTCGTAAAATATAACAAAACAACAAAATAATTTTTCAAAAACGATCACAACATCTCTTGTGAACCAGCCATTTAAATGTTTGTATAAATGTCGGCTGTGAGGTCATGTTTCATTCTCAACCGTTGAGAATTTGTACAGTGGAGTTTCTAACTGTAAACTTTCTTAATCACTGGGTACCTGGAGTCACCGAGATCTTGAGCAATACATATTACAGGCAGCTGTATAATGTGGATGTCTGTTACCGGAGGATGTAGCGTTGGCGTCAACTATCACCAATTGACAAGTTTTTGAACATCTGGTATCATTACAGTTAGTCGTCTTGATCTTTTGTTTTGATCAGAGACTTTACTTTTAAATGTCAAAGGTGTAAAGGTGTACTCATATTCGTATTTGTGTCACAAATAAACAGACAACATAGCCCATAGCAATGGCAAGTCGAGAAATCTACGAATCACACTATCCATATTATTTTATCTAACCTTACACATGAATGTCGGATTCTGAATTGCAGAACTGTTGGCCCATGCGGTGTCCTCCCATTAGTTAGACGTCCCAATAGTTAGACAGCTTAAAACAACACTTTAAACGGTTGAGTGCACACAAATCCTTTTGCCTGTTACCTCTGACTTTAAAATGGAATAGTCCAGATAAGATCTAACAAACAAAGCAAAGCAGCTTAAATAGATACTTTAATATTATACTTAACATTTAATGACACTTTACATTTGATAAATTTTATACAGTTTGGATTTGTAGATTGCTGATTGTGTATTGCTGAGGCCATGCCCATTAGTTCGGCCGTGAATATGGATTGGTTGTTTGGGAGTCGGTAAGATTGTGTGTTTTGGGTTGGTTGTGCGATGTGGACTCCGAAACCAGTGTGTTTTGAGATCGGTTCTGAGGATCGTTAATCATAATATTGAAGAGTGTTGGGCTAAGGATGCTGCCCTGGGGAGTGCCATTTTCTAGGGGACATTGGTCCGATAGCGTTTGGTCTATGCCCACGGTGATTTTGCGGTTTGTTAGGAAACTTTGGATGTAGTTAATTATTCGACCTTTAAGACCTGTTTTTTGTACTTACTTCCACGCCGCGAGGTGAAGTACTCTACTTTCCTTAAACCAGTCATATCGATACTGATAATGATACATACCCCATGATCATTTTTATTTGTTGGATAAGTAGATAATCTAAACTCAAGTCCTTCAACTGAACATACAGTAAGACCTTAGTTTACATAGTTAATCTCATGCCTATTGAACCTGTGCTGAGAGTAAGGTAATTTAGGTTAATTAAACGAAATTGTAACATATATACTCCCTATACTGTGAGTCCCCTATCCCTACTCAGTAATTTAATCTAATTAGGACTGATCCATTATACCTGTAGGTATATTCGATCTTTGCCTAAATAAAAATGTCTAACAAATGGGACGACTAACAAATGGGACGTCTAACTAATGGGATATAACCGCCCATGCATTTGCAATATACCAACCGCAATTTTGTATATCGAATAAACGCCATTCTCCGGATATTTACAATATTTTCCGAATGCAATAGACACTAGGCGGAAAAACTTTAAGTTTGGTTTCTGTCGGCTGCTGTAAATGCCTAACTGTGGTATTCTTAACGATTTGAACCAAAGCATGCATACATGAATGCACAAGACAAACCTGCAATATAATTAGGTGTACCGTAAGATAAATCCGTTAAATACTGGTCCCTTGTGTGACATGAGTTAATATACTCTCTATGTTAATTTATTAGGCAGGTTCGGGGAACATAAACTAAGAGGGTACATGAACCTACGTGCCCCTTGAAACCTATTGGAAAACTTATATTATTACCGTTTTGTGGATTCCCAACATACATGGACCACATCAACGCCCATGGTATAACACTATTACCATCTGAATACAGAAATACATATCTGTACGGAAAAGGGAATACATGTGTGTGTTTTTAACCAAAGGTGTAGTTAGAATTATGTGTTAGGACTTAATCCATAGGTTGAATGAAAGATAACCCCTGAATAAATATGTACTGAAAAAATGAAAAATGAGAGAAACGCGACAGGATGCGAGAATTGTGTTCACATACAATGTCAACATTGAGTGAGTGAGTGAGTGAGTATGGTTTTACGCCGCTTTTAGCAACATTCCAGCAATATCACGGCGGGGGACACCAGAAATGGGCTTCACACATTGTACCCATGTCGGGAATCGAACCCGGGTCTTCGGCGTGACGAGCGAACGCTTTAACCACTAGGCTACCCGACCGCCCCTTCAACATTGAGCATGTAATAAAGAAGTAAGTTTCTCGTTCACAGGTTCACAAGATTAAACGAAAATACAATGCAGATACAATACAATGTGAAAATATCCTTATCTGAGAAGTGAAATAAAGAATTCTGCCAATTCAGCTCAACTCACTGTTTATATGCCCAACTTTAGCTTCTAGATCGTGCCAACATTTTTCACAATCTCTGGCTTTAACAATCGTTTATCATCCAAAACTGGCTCCCACAGGAGATATCGCTTGGATTAGATCTACACTGTTGATATCGCTGCAATGAAATTACATCACAATGCTTTGCAGACCATTGTGACGTCACTGGTTACCATGACGTCACAATCAAATGACATCACTAATGGCTCTGCTACTGAAGCTGATAGCAGTACGTTTTACACTGAAGACCCTGCTTATTACTGTCTACAAATTGAAAAAGTTTGAAGAATGATGTTGGATGATAAATAAAATCTCACCCTCGTGTCTTTTGATATCAAATATATCAACACTCGTTGATAAAAGTGGCAAAAAACCTCGGCAAGCCTCGGAATTTTTCCACTTTTATCAACTCGTGTTGATATATTTGATATCAAAAGACACTCGGGTGAGATTCTCTATTTCACCATCAACTGAGTGCAGGAAACTTACGTCTATTCGTTTGGAAAGTTGCCCTTTCAACTTCTATTCAAACGTTTTAATAAAGGCATTCATGTAAATTCTGTCATATGGTGTTGACGTTGTCTGTTGAGAGTATGGTCATAAATAAATGTATACACAATATGAAACTGAACATTTAAGTTTATCATATTTACGTCAATAGCCGGATATGCTTGCTAAGGTGGTACGGTACAGAAGTAGGTATATCTTGCCTTTTACCAAAGAAAATAAAATGAGATGTGTATGGAGGAATTTGTCAAATTCGTTTTATATTTCAGTCACGGACATGACATATATTCCAATGTTCTTCATCTTCCTCGTCTTGTCCAATCAATGACAAAGTCGCAAGGATTTGCAAGCTATGGTAAACAAAGAACTTTATTCATGAGCTGCAGCACTGTGATACTTTAAAAACGTTGTTAAAAAGGGCACAACTCTTAGCATTGTCACATTTGATGGGAAAATCAATAGAAACAATATCTATCCAGAGTATTTGTATGACAGAAAGTCGAATTTGCCTGGAGAGATACTTAAAAGAGGCCCCAAAGGGACGGACATACCGTTCCTACAGATTATTGAAAGGCCATACCCTAATTCTGTTGTTAAGGTGAGTGCCCTATATTTGCATTAAGAACTATGCCATAATTGCTCTCTGATATCCTATCAGCAACATAACGTTTATAAGAAGACACTAAACTCGAAAACAATATATACCGAAATAGGCCATGATCTTATAGGATCGTCTTTTAACCACATGGTTTGAAGATTTCTGGTTCAATTTTCAAAATAACAAACTTGTATAATACTAATTTATCAAAACATGTCTATTTAAATCTTTCTTTGAGTGAAAGTCAATAATTTGAGCCCCTTCTGAAATAGTTCTTCCTCTTGAGGTAAGACAAATGGATCATTAATAAAAGCATTAATTTATACTTCTTGAAATTTTCGCCAATAACAAACTTATCAAATTATATGTCAATAGAAAATAGACAATTGATGTGTGTTCAAGATGAACGTGTCATTTAAATAACCTTTTTATGTACCCTTGTAGGGCTTACACATATTCCATATTCTACTTTTCCATGTGACCCGTGAAGATGGTTGCCATTAAAGGCGACTATGCTCCATTGAGAGACAGCGAGAGGGACCAAGGCCCATATGTCCATTTACTGAAGCAGTAGGGGTATATTTCCCCCACACCCAAAAATATCTGCAGGCCCGATTGTTAACCTTCAAGTTGGTTACCACACTGTACTCCTTAGTTCCCAATAGTGCAGTACCATACGTTATAACAGGTAAAACTAAAGAATAATAGAGCTTTCTACATGCTTTGTATGGCAACCCACTCATTACCTTACATTACTTATAACGAGAACCGTGAAAATCCGGGGTAGAATAGGTCTTCAGCAACCCATGCTTGCCGTGAAAGGCGACTATGCTTGTCCTAAGAGGGGACTAACGAGATCGGGTGGTAAGGCGCGCTGACTTGCTTGATGCATGTTATCGATCCAAATTGCTGATACTAATCACTGGATTGTCTGGTCCAGACTCGATTAGTTACAGGCCACCGTAATATAGCTGGAATATTGGGCAGTGCGGCTTTAAACAACAAACCAACCAACTTGTCCATGTGCTTCGCTTTATGACTGAAGCGATGCCGCCGTGATGGTATTCTTTTAATTCGCTTTCTCCATCTGCTTCCGCCATGTTCACACACATCGGATGGTTATGTATGTGCTGAAATGCGTTGACGGCAATGATCGATCTGAATTACGGAATCACCGAACAAAATATGGCGCTGTATATACTCAAGTAGTTTGTTAACACTGTAATACTCCACTCGAAAATATTACAGGCATTGAAAGCATATAAGCACGGCATCTTGGTAAGCTAACATGGGGTGGGCATCCCTAAAGAAAACAAAGCAAGCTTTGTATTGCCACACATCCTTTGGATATTGTAGTAACCGCATCTGAGCATTTTGTAACCTGTAATTGTAGATATAATTATTTAAATATGCCAACCAACAATGACTGAAAATAGTACTATTCTATGAATATTAGCTTCCGCGGGGATGCGGTCATCAAACCAGCTGTTTCAATTAGAGGGGGTTTATTGTGATTTAATAGCCTCTGATTGACCAATCAGAATCGAGTAAATTCCAAACTCATGGTAGAATGGTATATTATAGCTGTATTTACATGAAGATAATCTTGCTCTACTTTAGTGCTTAGCATCAAATCAAACCAGCATTGTTGTATATGATAAAAGTTAATAGTGATTGTAAATTGACAATAAACCATAGAGAAAGTCTGACATAGATAGTCTGATATGTGTGGGCAGCTAGAAACCCTCAGATTATAGGGAACTGCAACCAGTGAGTGTAGAGTACCTGAAGGTTGTAGGCGAGAAGCCTTACCATCAGAACACTAACACAAAGCTCACACCGTGTGCTCAGTGTATTTCAAATATGAGAAATAACGATAGTTATTGTGTGTGAGTGAGTATGGTTTCACGCCGCTTTTTTAAGCAATATTCCAGCAATATCACGGCGGGGGACACCAGAAATGGGCTCCACACATTGTACCCATGTCGGGAATCGAACCCGGGTCTTCGGCGTGACGAGCTAACGCTTTAACCACTAGGCTACCCGACCGCCCCCATATAACGATAGCATACAACAGTTCTACAGTGCAACATCTTTAATGCCCACTTGGTCTATTGTCAGCGTCAACATTTTTTCTTCTTAAGTATATTTTGTGATACATAACGATTCAGTTAAAAGACAAAAATTAATAAACATTTAGGCGTGTACTGCATGTAGTTTACAAGCACCTCACATTTCTTCAAGTTAAAATGACTAAATGTTCTTTATAAATGAGCATAGAAAAATCCCAAATCGTTCTATTTTCTTTCTTTTTTTATTTCCCATGCACATGTTCATATACAGCAATAATCACTGGCATTTTCACAGTAAGCAATGTCACAGAGATTTCATACAATAAGCAATGTCACTGGGTATTCATACAGAAAGCAATGTCACTTGGTGTCACAGAGTATATTCATACAATAATAATTTTTTAATTTGACGTTTACACGATATGCGTCTTTTCCATTGGAAGAGAGGTCGGTCACATGACCGCGAAATTGACGTTCATAAGTGTATGAACGACACAATTTGACGTTCATACGTTTTTCACGAGACCGTGTTCTTGAAATGACGTAAACACTGACAGACTACTTCCACATTCCTGGGGAAACCCCTCGGAATTCCCCAGCACGAAAACATACATAAACATTATTTCGGATCATTAAGAACCTTTAATCTTGGTCTCAGAATTTTAGTATACATTGAGTAACGTAAGAGAGCTTGACTGCATGATTGTTAACGAATTTCCTCGCTACGGCCCATCCTAATGAACAAACGAAAAAATGCACAATGTCATCCAAACTATCGTCAGTATCGACTCGATCTGTGTCTAGGCTGACAGTGATTGTCTCCAGCAATCTACTTATTTACCTTGGTGTCTGTTTGACGCATCTTTAATCACCTTTCAATAATTGGTCAGTTGATCAATGATGACTAACACATGTAACCGCCACAGGTTCATTAACAACTTCGGAAATCCTCCCGTCACGTTTATCGTGTCGGCCATTTTGACGTCTTGTACTTGATGTAAATGTATTACGACGCGCTGTCATTGTGACTGACTTACTGAGGTAGTTCATTACAGACCTTTCTCATCTAATGGGGATATTATATATTATAGGAACACATGTGTTGCGTAAGATGTTTCTGAAGAGCAAGTTCTGCATCCATACGCTCATGTCACCTCTCTTTTTGGGGAACTATTTTATTCCGCGATATAGCTGGTTGTTAGTTTGGCTGTCAGTGTAAACATGAAGTCACACGTACTAAATAAAAAAAATTGTGTTTAGATCTTGGCCTACATCCTTTGAGGTAAGAAATTGTGATAAAAAATTATAAGAATTGACCTTCACTTTGTGTGAGTTCATTGGAGTATGAACCTTCATAGAGTGAGGGCCAAACATACAGTTTAGCCCTCACTCTATGAAGGTTCATACTCCAATGAACTCACACAAAGTGAAGGTCAATCCTTAAAGCAATGTCACTGGGTATTCATACAGTAAGCAATGTCACAGAGTATATTCATACAGTAAGCAATGTCACTGGGTATTCATACAGTAAGCAATGTCACAGAGTATATTCATACAGTAAGCAATGTCACTGGGTATTCATACAGTAAGCAATGTCACAGAGTATATTCATACAATAAGCAATGTCACAGAGTATATTCATACAGTAAGCAATGTCACTGGTTATTCATACAGTAAGCAATGTCACAGAGTATATTCATACAATAAGCAATGTCACAGAGTATATTCATACAATAAGCAATGTCACAGAGTATATTCATACAGTAAGCAATGTCACAGAGATTTCATACAATAAGCAATGTCACTGGGTATTCATACAGTAAGCAATGTCACAGAGTATATTCATACAGTAAGCAATGTCACAGAGATTTCATACAATAAGCAATGTCACTGGGTATTCATACAGTAAGCAATGTCACAGAGTATATTCATACAATAAGCAATGTCACAGAGTATATTCATACAGTAAGCAATGTCACTGGTTATTCATACAGTAAGCAATGTCACAGACTATATTCATACAATAAGCAATGTCACAGAGTATATTCATACAATAAGCAATGTCACAGAGTATATTCATACAGTAAGCAATGTCACAGAGATTTCATACAATAAGCAATGTCACTGGGTATTCATACAGTAAGCAATGTCACAGAGTATATTCATACAATAAGCAATGTCACAGAGTATATTCATACAGTAAGCAATGTCACTGGTTATTCATACAGTAAGCAATGTCACAGACTATATTCATACAATAAGCAATGTCACAGAGTATATTCATACAATAAGCAATGTCACAGAGTATATTCATACAGTAAGCAATGTCACAGAGATTTCATACAATAAGCAATGTCACTGGGTATTCATACAGTAAGCACTATCTGCACGATAAGCCCTATTTATATAGCTGCAGACTGCATTATTGGAAAACCTGAGTGCGAATGCTAAATTCAATAAAGGTCGAAATACTATATACAGTGTTACGTGTTGATTCCAAACCTGAAATGCACAGGTTAGCCCAGAAATCGATATGTACAGAACAAAATTGTAAAATCAATAAATAACCACATAAGATCAATGAATAATTAAGAAAGTATATTTAAAGACACACGATTTGGTTTGCAATCGTAAACGGCAATACGATGTGGCAGTAGAAATAATTAACAGGCCTTCTTCGGGAATGTTTTGAATGAGGTACCTGCTCTTTTCTTGAACCCAGGAAACAATGTTGGAAGCGGGCAATATGTTGACGCTTTTAGATAGGTATCCTGTCTGCACTCGGCAAAGAGGTAAGTCTAAAGTCAAGACATAGGAGGCCTCGAATCGCCTTCGTCTCACTCTTTGTAGGTACATCCAGCGTCCATATAGTCGAACCCATTGTCTATAACTGCAAACAAGCCAATAAACAAGTTAGTTTGTTTGCTTGTAGTTTAACGCCGCACTCAGTCGTATTCAAGCTATGACGGCGGTCTGTAAATAATCGAGTCTGGACTTCGCCATTTAGTCGCCATTTACGGCAAGCATAGTCGTCATTTACGGCAAGGATGGGTTGCTGAAGATCTATTCTAACCCGGATCTTCACGGGTCCACGCGATTGGGATACGATGACATGCTACAACCAAATAAGCGATCCTGACCACCGGATCCTGTTAGTCGCTTCTTACGTCAAGCATGGGTTGCCGACGGCCATTTCTGACCCTGATCTTCACCATTTGTTCATACATGTGTACTGTTCAATGATACTTAAAATGCTTAATTTTGAGTTTGTTTGTTGTTTAACGTCGCACTGAGAATATTCTAGCCTGTAATCGAATCTAACCACCCGATCATGTCGCCTCTTACTACAAGCAAGCGCTACTGAATGCCAATTTTAACCCGGTTCTTCACGGGGTAAAAATGTAATTATGAGGAAATCAAATGATTTGTTTCCAACAGAAGGATTAAAAGGGTTCTAGGTCACTCGCTACAGTTCTTTTCAGACACAAATTTATATTTGCAACGTCGTAGCTATAGAAAGGCAAATAATCACAGATTACTCAACTTCACAGTAGATATGTATGTCATTGATTACATTGTCATTGCCTTAGGGTGTTAAAACCTGTATCCCTCCTACCATACCTAACCTTTGTGATCTCCATTCAATATAAACTGATAACGTTTTGAAGGATAGCATCGTCAATATTTGTTCTGTTGAAATTTGTTTTCCCTAAGGAACTGATTTGATTATTTTACATTGATCACGACCATCCAACGGAACGCAAAAAAACCAAGGGGTTGTTCAGATTACGCATTGACTCACCAAGAGGTTTGGCTATTGACATTTATTAAGGGATAAACTGTATGAAGTATAACGTCTTCATAAACAGGGGTAGCATGTTTTATCATAAAAATAATTTGGGCATATCTCCCCAAAGCCAAATGTGACTTTTGGCTTATGAAAAGAGTCCTTCTATGACACTAATGAGTTTTCCACTTGACAGGTCTGTGTATAGAAGCATTTTACGTCAGGGCCAGTTATCATATTGCAGTGAGTGAGTGAGTGAGTGAGTGAGTAGTGTTTTACGCCGCTTTTAGCAACATTCCAGCAATATCACGGCGGGGGACACCAGAAATGGGCTTCACACATTGTACCCATGTCGGGAATCGAACCCGGGTCTTCGGCGTGACGAGCGAACGCTTTAACCACTAGGCTACCCGACCGCCCCCATATTGCAATGGTCCAGGGCGCAGCAAATCGTTCTAAAATCACCTCGACATTCTAGGTTTGTTTGTTTGTTATATAACGCCGCACTCATTAATAGCCGTCTTGCTGTATGACGGCGGTCTGTAAATAATTGACACTGGACCAGACAACCCAGTGATTGATATCATGAGCATCGATCCACGCAATTGGGACCGATGATATACATCAACCAAGTCAGCGAGCCTGACCACCCGATCCCGTTAGTCACCTCTTACGACAAGCATAGTCGCCTTTCACGGCAAAGGCTTGCTGAAGGCCTATTCTACCCCGGATTTGTTAGATAATTATTGTAATGGATTTACTGATTCATGGTCACGAAATGCTTTTCATGATAATGGAAAATTACGCACGTTCAAAAATATATGTGGTGTAGAACATTATGCCGCTCAGAATGCCAAGACATTACCGTAGCGCCCTGACCAAGTTCAGGAGAAACGGGGCTCTATGAGAACCTACTAGTTGTAAAGAGAATGTGTCCGATGTGCTCCAATATTTGCATTAAAGATAAGCTTTGTGTTTTACTTAACTGGCATCTGCGGTCTGTAAATAATCGAGTGTGGACCAGACAACCAGTGATTGATATCATGAGCATCGATCCACACAATGCTTCAACCAAATCCGCGAGCCTGTGTCATCACAGTCAATCGGACCACCTACGTGGTCTTGTGGTAGAGCGTCCGCCCGGAAAGAGGAAGGTCGGGGATGCGATCACCGGCCGCGTCATACCAAAAGGCGTTAAAAGATGGTACTTGTTGTTACCCTGCCTGGCGCTCGAAATTAAGGGGCTAAAACGAGGACTGGTCGGCTCGGAGACTGAACTGTGTTTGAGCTAGCACTATACAATCGGCATTTGTCCTGACTAGTAGAAGCAGCCACACACACGTGCATGTCGCTATATAAGTTGAATCTTGGACGCAACGTTAAACCCCATTTCACCTCGCAATCATCCTTCACATATTTTGTTTTTTATTGCTCTAACTGTTTAATGTCAAAGTCTTCAGGTGTATTCACATTCTTATTTCTGTCACAATAAACATAGACACATGATCCAAACAACTTCAGATGAAGAAGTAACATACCTAGAAAGCTACAAACCCATTTATCCATAAAACGAAATTCACAATCAATACGTGTATAGCTGTGTGCAGTTGATACACGTAACTAACACTGTCAGGTTTCTGTTCTATGCAAAACATGTTTGGTGAACTGATAATATATTTTATACAATAAGGCATGAATTGAATGAGTGGGTGAATAATATCACGACGTATCGGCTTGAGTGATACATGTCCAAGACATTTACATAGACTTCACCACATTGGTAAACACTTGAGCAAGAAACTGACAAACCTAAAGAACTTAATCACATCGAATCTGTTATGCGAACAAATGCCTAGGTGTACGAATATATTGGAGTGTACGAGGGCTGGTCATACAGTTCTAAGGCTCAGAAACAAGACCATCAATTGTGAAAGTGTTTTGATTTGATTTTTCAACATAATCTGCCTGCTTTTCAAAACACGTCTCATATCGATAGTGTTTTGTTTTCTGAAGCCACCCTGAAAACTCCATTCACGGCTTTCCGCGGAGGTGATCCTTCGGTTTAGGAAACAGGTGGAAATCATTTGGTGCCAGGTCTGGCGAGTATGTGGAGGGTGAGGGAGCTCTTCGAACCTACGTACATTAACGCATAGCAGCCTTTGCAAGTCGAGAGGTATGAGAAGAGGCATTGTCATGAAGTAGAGTAACTCCAGCGGTCAGCATTCATCGCCGCCTTTCTTTTATAGAATCTCTCCAGCGATGAAGCAAATCAGCATGGTAGGCACCGGTAATCGTCTTTTGATTTTCTAAGTAATCAACAAGGATCACAACCTTTGCATCCCAGAATGACAGTGGCCATAACTTTCTTCACTGATCTTGAAGACCTGAATTTGTTTGGTGCCGGAGAAAAGGACTGATGCCATTCCATGGATTGACGTTTTGATTCAGGAATAAAGTGGTAGACCCATGTTTGATCTTTTGTTTGTTTGTTTATTTGTTGTTTAACGCCACACTCAGCAATATTCAAGCTATATGACGGTGGTCTGTAAATAATGGAGTCTGGACCAGACAATCCAGTGATTGACATCATGAGCATCGATCCACGCAATTAGGATACGATGACATGCCAACAACCAAGTCAGCAAGCCTGACCACCCGATCCAGTAATTATAAGTTGCCTCTTCCGACAAGCAAAGTCGCCATTTACGGCAAGCATGGGTTGCTGAAAACCTATTCTACCCCGGATCTTCACGGTTAAGTCCGAAACGTAATGGTATTATGTTTATAAAGGTGTATGATTAGTAAACGGGTGCTCTCTTAATTCACACTATTATAATGAAATTTAAAATTAATAATAGTATGTGTGACGCCGTGTGATGTCTGTCGATCACAGAAATAGGTAAAATCTTGTCTTTTTCCAAGGGAGAGGGAAAGGGTTCAGGTATCGACTAATTTCTCCGATGAGGTCTTTATTTCAGTCACGGACATGACATACATTCCAGTGTTCTTCATCTTCCTCGTCCTGCCCAATCAATGACAAAGTCGCGAGGATTTGCCAGCTGTGGTAAACAAAGAACTTTATTCATGAGATGCAGCATTAAGATACTTGAAAAACGTTGTTCAAAAAGACACAACTCTTAGCATTGTCACATTTGATAGGAAAATCAATATAAAACAATATCTATCCAGAGTATTTTTATGACAGAAAGTCGAATTTGCCTGGAAAGATACTTAGGAGAGACCCCAAAGGGACGGAGATACCGTTCCTACAGATTATTAAAAGGCCATACCCTAATTCTGTTAAGGTGACTGCTCTATACTTGCATCAATACCTATGTTATACTTTCTCTCTGATACCCTTTAAGCAATATCATGAGTATAAGAGGCGCTTAACTCGAAAAGATAACACACAGAAATGGGCCATGAAATCATGTTATCGTCTTTTTACCATTTGGTTTTCGGATTTTACTTCCAAAAGCATGGAGGACAGCCCCCTTGGTCTGGAGATTGATCGTCGGCGCGGAACGTCAGTGGTTCTATCCCCCGGGTCACGTCGTATCTAAAGACGTTAAAGATGTCCGTTGTTGTTACCCTGACTAGTGCTCGCATGACTGGTCGGTTTGGAGTGTGTCTGAGTAGGGTAAGGTATCTCAGTGGGCTAGCACTGTATTACCGGCAGAACTGTCGCAAGAGGCGATTAACAGGATCGGGTGGTCAGGCTCGCTGACTTCGTTATATGCATACTTTTGGAAATTTAATAAAATCTGGGGGAACGTGCACTGATCAAGTGTTTCAGAAATAGGGCTTAACACCAAACAGAAAAGTGAGTATGGTTTTACGCCGCTTTTAGCAATATTCCAGCAATATCACGGCGGGGGACACCAGAAATGGGCTTCACACATTGTACTTCTATCTTCGGCGCGACGAGCGAACGTTCTAACCACTAGGCTACCCTACCCCACCCCCCACCCATAACAGAAGATATTAATTCAATACTTACATAACAATTACAGTATGAAGTTAAGACAACGCGACGTTAAAAGCCCAGATAGGTGTGCTTTTCAATAGCTACAATTAAGGAGTGTGGCTTCGGTACCCACATTTTGGACCAAGTATGGCTGCTGACTTGCATCTGTTTCCACACACATAGAGGAGCTCTATCTGGAACCCGTTTCGACTCGGAACAATGAGAACGTTTCAGACAGCCAAGATAAGGACGACATCCCTCCAATATATTTCATGGTGAGGCTCAGAATTTGTCTATCACCCCTCGCACCACACTTTCAGAATGTTGCCATCCTCAAATTACTTGGAAGAGAAATATTTGCCAACCTCAAATCATCATATATGTTTTCTAGGTGGCGTTGACCTTCACTCACAGCAGTTGCTATCGGGTGAACAGGGCGTTCTCATCCTGACGTGTAAAATTGCATTCATGTCCACTGCAGTAATCAAAATTCCATGTTTTCATCCGGAAATCATTTTAAGCACCAGTAACATATACAATATGTTTCCATATGAAACTTCTTTTTTAAATCGTATCCTTTTTTATTTTATGATTAAAACAGTCATATTGAAATATATGAACTGAAATTGATTATCTAATGACAGGTTTTGTACTTACTGCACGGCATAAGTTATTCAACTACCTTATCAATTGCTTCCTCCATTTTTTCTCGTGATGAGATCCAATATTTGCGATTATCTGGAGGAAAAAGCAGTGTTCTTGTTCAACTGACCAAGAGGTATCAGTGGCATCTTGAACATTTGTCAAAACGATATCAGTATGTACTTAGTTCCAAAAGATACACGTACGTGGAAGTCCAACAATATGACAATAAATATGAGGTCGTGATTAACGTTTTTTCTAGATGAATGTATCGCGAGAGTCTGAAATAATCAAATCTTGGCCAGACAAACCATCCCCTTATGAGAAGCAGTAGATTGCTTGGAACCTGAAACCCCATAAAATGGGCTATAAAAGTCAAGACATTATTTCTTAACACGTCAATATTCCAGCTGTAATACGTCGGTCTGTAAATAATGGAATCTTGATCAGAAAATCTTGTGCATTACTTCACGTAAATGGTATACGCTGACATCAAACAAGTCAGCAAGTCTGACCACCCGATCTGTTTCGTCGTCTCTTTCGACAAGCGTATTTTGCTGGGGACCTATATTCCTACCAGGAATCCCCACCGGTTTACACACATGATTATTTCTGTTATTAACACTGCTGCATGCATTGATGTGCATGCAGACGTGTACATGAAAGAAATAACTATCTGTCCAGACAGACAGATGGTTGAAGATGGAAGACGTTTGGTTGTTACAGACATGAACTACAGAATCGGTAAAACATTGTTGATCTCATCTTTTTCAGAATTGTAACAGTAATATCTTCGACATTTGGGTTCTTATACTGCGAGCATTGCGCTGATCAGTCTACCGATGTGGGTTGAGATGGCGAGAGTGCAACTGAAATTGTGTATAGAGTGTGGACAAAAACACACATTCAGAATTTAGAACTGGAACAACATAATGTAAAAAATATTACATGACATGGGAAGAGCAGAATATGATTATCCTTTACCTTTTCGGTCACGATATGGCTGAAATATTGCCGATGTGACGTTAAACTTTAACTCACTCACTCACGATTACCCTTTACGAGAAAAAATACCTGGTGTCACCACGGGATTTCAGTGATCCATACAATGTTCATCACTATTTTGCCTGATGGAGACTGAATATTCCCTGGCATTGATGTTTTGAATTTAGCTTAAAGGGTATTTTGGAAGATTATGTATGCCAAAAGGCGATCAGGAACTTCATATTCTCCAATTCCATTCCTTTAGATACTGTATTATATGAGACGGTCACTAATGTGGGATATGTATGAAAAAGTCATTGTTATATGACTTCAAAAGTATGACAACTTAGAAAGTCTTTGAAATCCCAAGTCCGTGTCTTGTGAAACTCGAAACTCTCAGATTACTTAAGAATTGATATCAATCTTGTTTGCGTTTATGGAGGTACATGTGATGTACGAAGGGTAGCTGATCGAAAAGAGTGCCATTAAATCACAAGAGAATAAAATAGTTGGGCCACTAATATTGGTTGAATGGTTTGTTGTTTTACGCCGCATTCAGCAATATTCCAGCTATGTGACGGCGGTCTGTAAATAATCGAGTCTGTACCAGACAATTTAGTGATTGACATCATGAGCATCGATCCACGCAATTGGGATCGATGACATGCTTCAACCAAGTCAGCGAGCCTGACCACCCGCTCCCGTTAGTCGCCTTTTACGGCAAGCAGGGGTTGCTGAAGACCTATTCTACCCCGGATCTTCGCGGGGCAGAAGTAGTTTTGGTGTCTAACACAGAAGGTACTGGCACTGAACAATGATGAGCGCCGGACTTTGCCGAGCGGTGTTTGAAATAAAGCCTAGGAGCAGAGAGGTCACTGGACCGTGACATGGGTAAATACGAAATACTGTGACAGTCCAAAACTTCAAAACACCAAAAGAAAGTATGTGAAAAGGCGAGTTGTCAACCAATGAACATATCTGATCATTTTCATACCCATATTTCAAAGATATGTAAAATTTGACATTTCTAATGACCTAAACCGAGCTGGCAGAAAGTCACAAAATCGTTTCTAGAAAATATATTGGCCGCTTCTTAATACCATGTATTCATAACGTGTACACAATGATATTTCACATAACCATGAGCAAATAAAATGGCTATTTTGACCTACAATTCTTAACTGTACTTTTATTTTGTTTAACTTTGTGCCACCATAGTGGACAAAAAGGCCCATTTCACCCTACACTTCATTTAAGAAGGACAACGTGTGCAACCTCTGAAAAAGGCATAGTAATGTCAGAGAAACTCAAATTAACGTTATCAGTAGCACCATGATTAAAACGTCAATGCCTTAGGGTGTTCGTATCCCTGCTTCCATACCTGGCCTTTATGATCTCTATTAAATTTAAACTAATAACGTTTCGAATGATAGCATTGTCAATATTTATCCTGTTGAAATATGTTTTTTACCTTTGGAAATGATTTAATTATTTTGCATTGATCACAACCATGCAATAGCACATGAAACCCCACTGGGTTATTCGGATTACGCATTGGTCCACGTTTAAGGTTTAGCTATTGACATATAGCAGGGGATAAACTGTATCAATTTAAACGTCTCAATACACTGTGGTAATATGAAATACTTTAATGACGTAGCCGTGATGAAACACCTTTTGAGCAAGAGTCGTATGGTGCTCATTGGAATGTTTGTAGAAAGAGCGTACTGGATTGTACCTCGAGAGTTGTGAAATATTGTAGACATCAAAGGCTGTAGCTGCTGAAACATTGCTCGACTTAAAGGGTATTAAAAGTTTAAAGTTGAAAAAAAATTGATGGCTTGTAAATACTTTGTTTGTATCATTCTTAATCTTTGTTCAGAAGTCCTAATATGAAAAAAGATCCGGGGTAGAACAGGTCTTCAGCAACCCATGCTTGCCGTAAAAGGCGACTATGCTTGTCGTAAGAGGCGACTAACGGGATCAGGTGGTCAGGTTCGCTGACTTGGTTGATGCATGTCATCGACCCCAATTGCGTGGATCTATGCTCATGATATCAATCACTGGATTGTCTGGTCCAGACTCGATTATTTTCAGACCGCCGTCATATAGCTGGAATATTGCTGAGTGCGGTGTTAATCAACCAACCAACCAACCAACCAACCTAATATGAAAGAAATGAGTCGGTTTCACTGGTCTCAATTACTACCTCAGGGGCAAAGAGAGGAGCAGAGTTGGTGCCCACGGGGATGCCTACTTCTTGCCTAAACGTCCTATACCAAACTTTCACATTGGTATTATCTATGTCCAGCAAATCACATATTGTTTTCTCAGTAAACCTTTGCTTTCATTTTTGACAAATTGTCTTGAACCTTTGAAGACAGACTATCTCAGTGGTCCCCCACATTGGTGTAAATGCCCAATGGATCAAGGAATGACATTTTTTCCTGTGGGATATTGGTGTTTTGACCAACAAATGTTTTTGACTTGGTTCTTTCCTGAGATGGAAAACAAATTCAAATAAGTCATTTGAGTTTATGATTAACTACATGGTATTAACTCAAATACGTTCTGTGAATATTAAGAAGGTTCTTCCTTGCTTGAATTGGGGTGGTGGGGTAACCTAGCTGTTAAAGCGTTGGCTCGTAGCCTCGAAGACCCGGGTTCGATTTCCCACATGGGTACAATGTGCGGAGTCCCCCGCCCTGATATTGCTGGAATTTTGCTAAAAGCGACGTAAAACCATACTCACTCACACTTCCTTGATTGTAGTAAGGTTTATGGTTAATTTTGAAGATAGGGGTTTGGTTTACATTTGCTGAATCCAGCAAAATATCTCACTTTGAACAGAGTTTATGGAACTTTGGAATACAATACAAAAGAGGAATGGACATATATGCAGGTTTTAGAGTCAGGCCAAAAATCGATGGTATTGAAGCAGGACTTTGGCAGATTTCTTCCTCAGATAACGTACATGCGTCTAATGCGGCATTATTGTTCATGTCACTTATACCTTTCTTTTACCGTAATTTGGTCAACTAATTTACGTAGTGATGTTTAAATGTACTTGTTATGTCATTTGAGGCATTGTCAGTGGGATCAACTACGAACCTTACATGTTTGAGTGAGTGAATTGGGTTTAACGCCGCTTTTAACAATAATCCAGTTACTAGTACACATAAAGAAACTGTGCACGGAGAAAATATATTCTGGATTGAAATACAACACAGCAAGAACAAAATGATGCAGACGCTGTAGCAGCTGAATTATCGGACCATAAGAAAATTTCAACGGAACCTGAACAACATCTATTACGATGACGTCAGAAGATCAAAATGGAGTAGGGGGTCAAACGACAAAGTCACAAAGTCAATAACGGGTAGGACCACCCTGTGCGTGAATCACAGCAGTGCATCGGCGACGCATGGAGTCCACCAAATGGGCATGGAAGGCCTGGGGAATAGCCTGCCATATCCTCCTCAAATCCTGTGCCAAGTCACGGACGTTATCTGGAGGATGTGGAAGACGACGCAGACGGCGCTCCATTTCATCCCACACATGCTCTATTGGGGAGAGATCTGGAGAAATTGCAGGCCATGGCAGTAACATGACATTGTTATGGTGAAGGAAATCCATTGCGACTCTAGCCGTGTGAGGACGAGCGTTGTCCTGTTGAAATGTCAATCCCGGGCCATGACGTTGCAGGAAAGGAATGACCACAGGCCTCAGAATCTGATCTCTGTAGCCAACACCGGTGAGATTGCCCTGAACAACCACCAAAGGGGTTCGGTGCCGTGCTGTTATCCCACCCCAGATCATCACAGAGCCACCTCCAAAACGATTCCTCTCCACAATACAGTTGCGTGCATAACGTTCTCCCAAACGCCGGTAGACACGTTGGCGCCCGTCACTGTGGGAAATGTTGAACCTCGATTCATCTGTAAAGACAACATTTCTCCACCATATTCGAGGTTTGCGAACATGATTTCGACACCATCTTAGACGGTTGACTCGATGACGGTGTGTCAGGATGGGACGTATGGCAGGGCGTCGTGGTCGAATCCCGTACTGACGTAAACGATTCCTGACAGTGTTGGGATGGATACGGCGCAGTCCAGGAATTGTCTGGAACGTCGTTACTGCCGTTTGGAACCTGTGTCGGAGATGTGTAACTCGAATCCATCTGTCCTGTCTTGGCGTCGTTACTCGGGGACGTCCTGAACGTGGGTGGTCGGCAACGTCATTTGTGTTCTGATAACGCCTCACCAATGCCGATATCGTGTTACGATGGCATTGGAAATGTGTTGCCACCTGTTGTTGCCTCATTCCCGCTCGGATCATTCAAATGGCTTCATGACGCTGTGCAGCTGTCAATCTTGGCATGATTTGCTTGTGATATGCTTGTGTCTGCGCCTGAGAAGTTTTGAATTTTTGAATGACCACAGATCATGCTTTCCAAAGTGACAGCGAATTTTGAGTTGCTCATGCTGTGTACAGCTGCACAGGATCCACGTGCAGTAACACATTGCACGTCCATAGGCCCCCATCAATGACGTCATATCGCATGGCACGTGCATGAGCGTTTGAATGTCTCCAATAATTGCTGTGTTCAAACCTATCTTTCATATATGGACGGTGTGCCCTTATATCTATATTTCCTCCGTGCACAGTTTCTTTATGTGGCTAGTATATATCACGGCGTGTCAGCCTAATGTGGGAGGAAAGCCTGAAGTTCGAAAAGGAAGAGGCTGCTTGCGGTGGTTCTTAAAGTTTGAAATATTGTCGGACGTTTGAGGAAATTGATTTTTGTCTGAGAATATTACTTTAGTACCATCAAGTACCATCTTTTCGGTATGATGCAAAAAGAGGTGAAAACACTGACCTTCTGCTCTCTGGTCAGAAGCTCTTTCTACTACACCATCAGGCTATTAGATGGATGGCATATTTTTACCAATCTCCTAACCTCCATGTAAAGTTATTCAGAAATGAAAAGGTAATAGTCACAATTGGATTTAATTTTCTGTTGATATCCAATCCAATACCAGTATTTCTATTTTATGTCTCCAACATAAGCCAATAAACAAATGGTAATTCAATCCGATAACGTTTTTTTATTTAAAAGTTCTTTAAAATATTTATAAGGTTTGTTTTAGCTGTAAAGAGATATGTGAATTCAGGATCAGTTAGCAAAACAGCATAAGTCTTGCAATTGTTTTTGCCAAATGAAGAAAAACTGCATAAACTTGTCTTCCAGCTTTATTTAACATATTTTAACAACTGAATTTATGTTATTGAAGTTGCGATGATATGTTTGAAATACGCGCTCGTAGGTAGAATACCCGAGGACTGCAAACCTTATGTTGTAGCAGCTCTACTGTATTGCCGTCGTTTTAAAAACATTTCTTAGAACAATGAGGCTAATCGACACTCTTTGCCATTTGCAGCCATTTTCAGCGAACGGAACTCCTTGCTATGTGGCGTTTGTAAGAGAATGAGATTTTTTTCCTAAATTGGACCAGTGAAAATACAAACTCACGAAACAAGACTTAACTAAACGCTACCAAGGTCGTAGGCACAGCAGAACCGATTCGTCTACAATCGTCTGTAATCAGCCAGCTTTAATGAGCTCTACGTCTTTTTGACCATCAAAGAACTAACAGCTGAAATGATTGACAAAAACATGTCTGGTACTACTCGCTCAGAGGCTTATTTTAAGCTGACAATATCAGAGACTGAGTAGCCTAGCAGCAAAGAGATTGAATAACATTGAAACCATTATTACACAGGTTGGATCAACTGGGTCCAACTAAAACAACCAATTAAAGAAAGTGCATGCCAACATTAAAACACGATGTGGATATGGGAAGGAAGAAAAACGAGCCACCAAATGTACCACATTTCAAATCACCCACCAGGGTGCAGCGTTTTAACTTCCTTGAGTGAGTGAGTTAAACTTTAAAGTCATGTCGGCAATTTGTCAGTTATATTGTGACTTGAACAAATTATGAATGTACGTCAGTTATAAAACCTGTCATCGTCAGACGGTATAATATACTACTGAAAGTTTGCTAAGGAAAATGTTTGATGATATCAGAAAATCATCCAACAAATTAAGATTGAAATATCCCGGTACACTATAATTGCGTAACCCCTATAGGACCCCAATTTCATGATGAACAGACAGAGACATGCAGTCGGGGCACGATGTGCAAGAGGTGCTTGAAAAACACATGTTCGTATATCGTAATAGAATCGTTGCACATCATTATCAGAGTGAGTGAGTTGGGTTTAACCCCGCCTTTAACAGTATTCAAGTTATATCACGGCGTGTCAGCTTAATGTGGGAGAAAAGCCCGAAGTGATGCAGGTGTCAGACTTCGGTGAAACCCACGAGCACGGGTACGGTGCTGACAAACCTTGAAACATATTCGGGGCGAACCGGGATTCCAACCCACAATCATAGGTTGCTAAGGGACGCAACTCTGCACAGCGAATCGCGGCGCCTTAGGCGACTGCGCCGCCCCTGCCCCCTCATTATCATAGAGCACAACATCATATGCTATTGAGGGTTGCAACAACTGAATGCACTTACGCACACTCAGCGTCACAAACGTTGTTTGACGATCAAAGAATTAGGCAAATCGTGGACATGCTTGAAACTGGGTCAACACAACGTCAGCGTCAGTCGAAGTGTGATCAGCAGCTGGGGCGTATAATCGATTGGTCCAGCTCCCCGGCGACACGCCTGTGTCGACAGCATCCACCACAGGTCAGACAGGCCTCTCTTGATTGCAGCAAAACGTCATCACTTCGTGACTGCCATCACACTCAGAAATTACCTGCGGAACGCCAATGGCATTAACATTTCTACTTAGACAGTGCGTAACCATCTCACAGTCTTCCAGATCGTCATTCCCGAGTATGGCATAGACTATGAGAAAGATTTAAGGATTCCAACGTCGCCGAACATGACCGTTGTCCGCATAATCTGGTCAGCCCGGTCACCAGACCTCAAACCTATCGAACACGTGTTGAACGAACTGCAGATCGCCCTCACGACGCCCTGTGCTCCCGGCAACTCTACAGGATCTAAACAATACTCTCATTAAAGAGTGGAACACGTTTCCCTTGGCAACCATCCACACACTTATTGGGAGTATGAGACGACTGTGCCAGGCTGTGATCGCATCACGTTGATCACATACGCGCTACAGAGAGTTGGTTATTTTTGGACAATGAATTTGTTTACGTGTTTTTTTTATGTCTCATTTTGACGGGTGATCAGACTGATTATTGGCAACATTGTTCGTTGTTTGTTGCTGTTGTATTGCACATGACGACAGACTTTCGTATATTATCCCGCGCCACGAAGTGGAAGGGGATATAGGAATGGGTGCTGTCCGTCAGTCCTTCCGTCCGTCCGGAACAGAGCTAAAAAAACAAGTGAGGAATCTTAACCAAACTGGGCATATAGACAGGTCTAGTGGTGAACTGGTGCCTTCTGATAGTTTGGGGTTTAAAAAAAAAGATTTTTAGAGTTTCAATAGCAACGACTTTGACTTTGACTGAAAATGGCGGACGTGCTCGTTTCCGGAGCAGATCTTGAAAACCATACAATATTCTTTGCCGTGCACACAACCCGACATGTCATATTGGCGAGGATATGAGTATTTCATGCTTGTAAAACATTCTTCACGCAAGTTTGTCTTTGGCTATATTTGACGTATTACCTTTTACAAAGGAGATCATTAGCAGATTTTGAGTAGTATAATTAGAAATGTGCCACACATTGACCTTAAACTGCTATGACATCGTTAAAAAGATTAGACTATGAGGCACCGAAACGATATTAAAATCCAACTAGAAAGCTCCGGCAAACACAGAATAACGTACTCGAGGCAATGGAAACACAAGCCACTTGCACGGTTCCCTAGCAGATATTTACATTGTCCCGTCAGTCGCTGGTGATGTTAATTATGTTATCTTGCATAACCGCTTTCTAGAAATACCAAGAGAGATTTAATCATATTTCTTATGTTGACTAAATCAATTTCCAGTCAAGATCCATACTTATATGAGTTATGTGTGAGACATTGTCCCCGTGTAATGAGTGAGCACTTACTGCTAGATTGATATACATCATGAAAAACAGTTAGCAGACTAACAAAGAGGTGTCTTTTTACTTAATATATACAGCAGTTTTATCTGCACCTACACCCCGTTTAAGTTTGCCCTAGGACTCGTCCTACGTACAGCGACTGTTCTGTCCTTAACGATTCTGTATCAGCAATTTCACAGTGCTTTTTCAATGAGGATGTATTGGCCAAAGTTGATTTAAAGTACACATTGATATCTTAAGTAGACATTTCAAACGATAACAGGCATCCTTTAAGTACGTACCGTAACAACTATATCTTTTAAGCACATTAACATGGACACAAAGCTGTCGTTACATCTCTGGACAGACCGGCTTCAGGTGATGTCTATACACACCAGAGACTACCTTAAATTGTACGTCACCCATTAGACGAGTAGTACGAGATTACATTAATGTTCTTCTAAACTCCCTGTTGTTCCATAAAGCTTACACTCACCATATCAAATAATGTGGTCAATCGATTTGTACTTTCGTAACATTAGAAGGTGTTCGCAGAAGAGCCTCAGATGTATATAGATATAACCTTTGGAGCAAGCTAAGCGATGTTTTAATAGTCATATTAAATGCTTACCTCAAAGGATACTTTGTTCGGCTCTTGGTCCGTTTGGTAGATTTGCACAATATCTGTCTGAACTTCTAGATTATACACTTGATAATGATTGTCAATGATAGGTATCAAATATCTCCCCATTGAGCTTATATGTTCTTAAACACCACAGTCAACAACACTTGCGCTGTTTGGCGGGCGTTGGTACATTTGTAAATAGTTGAGTCAGGTTGACCAGGGTGCCGTTGTACAAAACAACCTTTGCGCCACGACTGTCGTAAGTCTATGTTGAAGTATGGGAGTTACGATCCTCTTTACGCTAAATTCGCTTTGTACAACGGCACCTAGCTGTCCACGGAATCGGGATACTTAATGGATCGGTAGGTCAGGTTCGGTGGTTTGGCTGAAATTGTATCGTCGTACGCTGACGATTTGATCGTTGCTCATCAGCACCCGTGAAGATCCGGGGTAGAATAGGTCTTCAGCAACCCATGCTTGCCGTAAAAGGCGACTAACGGGATCGGGTGGTCAGGCTAGCTGACTTGGTTGAAAATTGTATGGATCGATGCTCATGACGTCAATGACTTGATTGTCTGGTCCAGACTCGATTATTTACAGACCGCCGTCATATAGCTGGAATATTGCTGAGTGCGGCGCAAAACAAAAAACCAACCAAATCATAATATCAGTAACTTGATTGTCCTGTCTAAAGACGATGATTTCCAGGACACCGTGATACAGCTGGAATATTGGTTAGTTAAACAACAAACAATAAAACTATTTATGTTTGCAATGAACACATGCGGTGTTCAGCATATTGCGCAATGTCGGCGTTAATATGTCTGTCTTCACCGCACTGAAGACACTCACATGGTACTCTTACATTTCGTACCGTCAGTCTGTGATAAATGTGAACGAAGACAGATTACTTATGGGTTTCAACTTCATGTTTTCTGTCAACGTGACATTTCGGCACGGATGCTTTATATTGCCGTTTAACCGTCCTCCTTGGTCTCACGGCACAATATTAATGGTGAACATCAGGCTATTGTTTCACCAGGCGGAGATGCTAGGGCATTGTCTGTGGGTATTTTAATCAACGATATGATGATCGCAAACTCTCCGATTCATAAATGTCTCCAATACTTTTAATGTAGTTTGAGTAACAAGCTGAATTTCAGTTTAAGCAGAAAGCCAGCTTTTGAGTGATTGGTCCTTCAAGAGCTGTTGACGTTCTCTGTGTACAGAACGTGACACCCGCGGCATTCAACATGCAGCCCTTGATCAAATTTAGTTTTGTAATGTTGCGACATTCAAGAAAATGACCTTGGTAAAGTTCAGCATTGAAAAAACGCCATAAAAAACAAAGTGTCACGGGGTGAAAGAACTTTTTTAAAAAGATTGCTGACATGGCTTACGTCGAAGCAGTTTTTTACTTTTTTAACGTTCTTGGAAATATTTTTCGAAAAGATGTCACAGTAGATATATCACGTGACTGTTGTTTCAGCTAGTAATCAGCAAATAAGTCCGAGTTGTCAAGCCGCAAGCGTAAGTCAATGTCTCACCAAGTACATTCCGAATGAGTTGAATGTTGTGAGATAGAAAGTCATCAAATGTGGCCGTTAGTTGACTGTGAAATGTGCTCTGTTTGAATAGAGAGGGAAATATGGCATAAACGATAATCGATAAACGTCAATCGACATTTTGAGCAAACATTGGTTTTAAGTATCACTGCATTAGGAAAAGTAGTTTGTGAGTATATCGTCAACATTGGTCAAATTAACGTTCAGATGATGGCGCCTAAAGAAACTTATAATCAGTGTGATTTGTAAGTTCAACTTGACTTCTGATATTCTTCTAACAAAGTTAATTTATTTTTTATGAAAAAAAGCTTAACTTTAATCTCAGCTCGGGGGAATGCCCGACTTTCGTGACTTGGCTTCGTAAGATGGCCGGACAAACACACGACCAATATTATTTGTAACAATCACTTAATATAGCTTTGAAAAAGTGTAAATATTGCTCCTTATCAAACGTTATTACCAATCCAGCTGAAGGCATTGTATTGTCCTGATTTCGATCACACTTTAGGACACAGTCTCTGATTGGCTGATCACCGTATTGTCAGACATCAAGTCAGGTCTCATTGGCTGCTCAAAACGTGTTGGTTGCTTTTGTTTGATTACTGCCTGACATTGGACAATTTTATTAGTCCTTGAGGGAAACCTGTGTCATCAAATTCAAAACGAAAACCACCGGCAGCGACCGCGAGATTAAAAAGAAACGTAAACAGAAAATTCAGAAACACTGGCTTCAGGATTTTCTGTTGCTTCGAGCTGACGACACTATCAGTGCATACTGCAACATGTGTCGACTGAAGCCACAGAAAGAGGTTGTAACTACCGAGTTGTGTATCGGGAAAAGGTATTGAAAGTCGTGATACTTTACATGTACTCCTGTCTTCAACTTATCACGTCAAAAGCAACAAGAGTGCTCTGAGAGCACAACATCCCCCGCATGAATGTTTTTATCGAGTTTATATTTTCTTTGTATTTTATTAAATAACAACAGTAGATGGCACTGCATTTGAAACAAATTGCGCAGAACATTTTGTTGGGAGTAATCCAGTCTGAATGCTTATGCCATAAGGATGTAGCTCACCCACAAAAGCCTTATACAAGGAAACTAACTATAGTTATAGTTATAGTTAGATATTGTGATATTCTCTGGAAACTGGAAGAAGAGTAGATTTCATGAAGCTCCGTAAAACAGGGGCAGTAACTCTGTCAAAATGTGTTGAAATGAAACGGGACTGCGATATGTGTATCATCAGCTGTCG
Organism: Haliotis rufescens; assembly: GCF_023055435.1. NCBI lineage: Eukaryota > Metazoa > Mollusca > Gastropoda > Lepetellida > Haliotidae > Haliotis > Haliotis rufescens. The sequence continues at coordinate 8,617,821 of NW_025963791.1, read as the reverse complement.
ACATCTTGTGTGTAGAGTGTCAGGGATATTCTCTAAAAGCTGGAGGAGGAGTTGTTTCACAAGCTTAGTACCTCTCTCACAATTAGGCAAATGAAGCTCCGTAAAACAACAGGGGCAGTAATTCTGCCAAGATTAGTCGAAATGAAACGGGACTGCGATATGCGTATCATCAACATGTCGACATCTTGTGTGTAGAGTGTCAGGGATATTCTTAAAAAGCTGGAGGAGGAGTTGATTTCACAAGCTGAGTACCTCTCTCACAATTAGGCAAATGAAGCTCCGTAAAACAGGGGCAGTAACTCTGTCAAAATTAGTCGAAATGAAACGGTACTGCGATATGCGTATCATCAACATGTCGACATCTTGTGTGTAGAGCGTCAGGGATATTCTCTGGAAACTGTAGGAGGAGTTGATTTCACAAGCTTAGTACCTCTCTCACAATTAGGCAAATGAAGCTCCGTAAAACAGGGGCAGTAACTCTGTCAAAATTAGTCGAAATGAAACGGTACTGCGATATGCGTATCATCAACATGTCGACATCTTGTGTGTAGAGTTTCAAGGATATTCTCTGGAAACTGAAGGAGGAGTTGATTTCACAAGCTTAGTACCCTCTGTGGGACGGACAGACGGGCGGACTGCGCCACGACATAATCCCCCTTCGGTCATTCTGGCCCGGTGGGAAAAAAAGGCAGTAGTTAGTCGATATATAAGAATTTTCAATCCAGGTTATGGAGAAGCTAAACACGGAGAGTGTTTGAAGCAATGAAGACTGGTATATCTAAATGTAGGATATACATGTATCTTGAAACTATGGGATAAATTTAAGATTTGGTTTGTCTGTGATAACATGTGTGGGGCAGCAGTTGCCTTAGATGCAAAACACGGTGCAGCTAAAACACTGAATGATTCTCTGAGAAATTTGGTTCTGATTACACACTTTGCAGCACTCGCGTTAGGTGTATTAGATGCAGTTCTCCAAAAAGAACTGTGAACTCAAACAATAACTGAAGTGTTAGATTAGGCACACGGACATCACAACAGATTGGTGGGTTATATCTAATACGAGGGCACTACAAGTTCTTTGTAGAGATCTTCATGTCACACGTTCACACTAAATATTAGGAGCAAATACTTAGCAGCATGAACCAGGTCAGTTAAAAGGCAATTCGAAATGAACTCTCGCATGCAAATTATATTCCTACCTCATGATGGATATTTTTACAACCATGAATGCCACATCTCGACCCATCCTGACCAAAGATGTATCTATCTGTGGCGTGAACGAAGGCACTGACATGCCATGACATAACAAGAAACTTCAAGAATTGTTTTCCAAGTTTGTTAAGATGGTTTGTTGGTTTGTTGTTTAACGCCGCACTCAGCAATATTCCAGCTATATGACGGCGGTCTGTAAATAATCAAGTCTTGACCAGACAATCCAGTGATTAATATCATGAGCATCGGTTCACGCAATTGGTAACGATGACATGCATCAACCAAGTCAACGAGCCTGACCACCCGATCCCGTTAGTCGCCTTTTACGACAAGCATAGTCGCCGTTTACGGCAAGCATGGGTTGCTGAAGATCTATTCTACACCGGATCTTCACGGGTCTCAAGTTTGTTAAGAATATAGATGTTGGATGGCAATGTGAATCAGAAAGGTTCACACCTTTGAAGAATACAAGACAGTCTGCTTGAGAAAATGTCAAAGTACATTCAGAGGTGATTCTCAGTTCTGAACATCATCCACACATTTGTGTAGAGTGATTGACTTCTGGCTGTGGCCTTCTCTGGCTCAGCTAAGTACCTATGGGAAATCTGAGATCAGGGAACTGTGTACCAAAAGCAGTGACATTCCCTCACCAGAGGAAGTCAAGATCATTTTAAATGAGTGGCACAATCTGAACACGCATGTCTCTTCAAAGACTATTTATCATCCAAAATTGCTCCCACAGGAGATATCGCTTGGATGAGATCAAGCGATATCTACACTGTAGATATCGCTGCAATGAAATTACATCACAATGCTTTGCAGACCATTGTGACGTCACTGGTTTATATGACGTCACAATCAAATGACATCACTAATGGCTCTGCTACTGAAGCTGTTTGCAGTACTTTTTACACTGAAGACACTGCTAATTACTGTCTACAAATGGAAAAAGTTGAAAGAATGATGTTGGATGATAAATAAAATCTCACCCTTGTGTCTTTTGATATCAAATATATCAACTAGTTTCTATGACGTCACAATCAAATGACATCACTAATGGCTCTGCTACTGAAGCTGTTAGCAGTACTTTTTACACTGAAGACACACCTAATTACTGTCTACAAATTGAAAAAGTTGAAAGAATGATGTTGGATGATAAATAAATCTCACCCTCGTGTCTTTTGATATTAAATATATCAACACTCGTTGATAAAAGTGGCAAAAATCCTCGGCAAGCCTCGGAATTTTAAGACTTTTATCAAATCGTGTTGATATATTTGACATCAAAAGACCCTTCGGGGAGATTCTCTATATATCCACTATTTGTCAATACTTTTCAGTGAGGACATCACGATTTGGTTTCAAGGAAGTGAGCATCGACCCCGGGCGTGACGAGCACAGCTGCGACCTCTTCGTGCAAGTGGGCCTTGTACATCTCAATCATTGCATGCCACGACCGCAGATACCACTGCAAGGCGTCAGTTGACCTCTACAACATTAATGCATGGCGATTGTAACTGACTTCGCAAACACAATGGTTTGACATCTCAGTTAATTTAATCAGGTATAGATTAATTGGTACTCGTTCATATCTGCAATGCTTTTCCGTGTATGTAAAGTGTTAAGCAAATATGGGTCAACCGATAACCAGCTGATTGATGTAATTGGAATGGATCGACCGATGTATTAGGGTCGTGTACTTCATGCTATCCATATATAACTCAAGTTCTACAGCATTGTCGTGCACTCTCCAATACTCATACAAAAACATTGGCATTTCGTCGACAGCTATTTTCTCTGAAAGCCAACGCATCAACAAGTGCTAGCGTTTCGTGTTCCAGTAGATGAATAACACCCATTGTTATTGAGCACTGTTCGTTATTTTGAGACTGCATTCTCAATATAATTACGTATACACTGTGAAAAAACAATAATTGTTAAAGGGCAAGTTTCCATTAACGTGTTTTTTTGCGATAGAAGATTTCATTAACCAAACACATATGAGGCTGAAAACTTGTGTGAAGATATATCACATTTACTTTATAGCTTCCTTTATCCATCTTAAGGGTGATTACCATCAAAAATCCTTTCGGCTTTGATCAAGATGCCGCTGGTGCCTTTTTTAACCAATCAACACCAGGGACCTGGGAATGAATCTCAGGGCAACGATTCTCGTGATACGGAAGTGGTAGCCTGTTTAATTTGGTTGTGAAGACAGATCAACGCGTGTTGTTTTTCAAATTGCTGGCGTCTAAATTCCAACCCATTTTCATTTCTTTATTTGGCACAATTCGCACATAAGAAACATTAATGTTTGTTTTCCTTGATAAGTCTACGCATGAAAAAGTAATTGATGCTTACACCTTATTTCGATAATCATCATTTTCCCATAACGAACCATGCTAAGCAGGCATTCATCAAAAGAACGTATGTGTTTTAATCAAAATGGGTTTGGAAAATAATGCTGTTCACACCTTGGAATGGGAAAAAAGCATGACATATGCTCGCCAATACACCGAGTCAACTTGATATATTGAAATAACACCTAGTCTGATCAACCAATTACTTTTTATATGACAAGAGATATTCTCAGTTCCACTGCGCGAAAACATTGGGGTCACAAACATTTGTCATGATCACAATGCTGGCGGCTTAAAGATATTTTATTTTGGGGACATTTGGGATTAGCGCCGGACTGCTCGATAACGTTCTTAGGCGGTATGCTCTGTTCTTGGTTGGCGAGGAATTATTAATCAGAGTAAAGAAACGACAATCTCAAAGATGCGAGCGCAGATTTGTTCAAAGTAGGGCTAGAAACCATCATCGCTGCAGTATTTATCATTGTCTGCGCACCATTTCTTGGCTTGTTTTATTATTCATAAAACGTTAGCAGTACTATAATTTTGCAAAATGGCACCATAGAGGTACATATAAGTGTGTCTCAAGGTATCAATGAAATATGTTCTTGCTTCGGAAACAGTTAACCTAAGGATACAAGGACCAACTTGTTGCAAGGAAATCTGTTTGTGTTGTGTACAGTGAAATCCCCTTAGTCCGGACTGTTACGTTCGTAGTAAAATTACCTGATTGACACATTCGGGCTACAGAGGGCCGGAAGACTAGGTTTTCAACAGATTAACAGGTTTCGACCGAAAGGAGGCTTCACTGTATACGAGAGTACTTCATGTTATAACTAGCATGTGACTGTTTATACGTTGAATGCACTGTGCTAACATGAACTGCTGACATTGGCCAGATTACCGATCAACTTGGCCTAATGAGACGATACTTTCCGTTTATGATATGGACATCAAATTAGAAATATGTTTCAAATCGTGTGCTCCAAGAGTCTTTTTTGTGTATAGATGTTACAACTACATGTACATGTATGTCTCGGAAGCCCGCAGATAATTTATTTGTTTGTTTGTTTGTTTGTTTGTTGTTTAACGCCGCACTCAGCAATATTCCAGCTATATGACGGCGGTCTGTAAAATAATCGAGCCTGGACCAGATAATCCAGTGATTAATATCATGAGCATCGATCCATGCAATTGGGATCGATGACATGCATCAACCAAGTCAGCGAGCCTGACCACCCGATCCTGTAAGTCGCCTTTTATGACAAGTTTAGTCGTCATTTAGGGCAAGCATGGATTACTGAAGACCTTTCTACCCCAGGGCGCAGATACTTTAACCTTGTTTAAATGAGCAACGTCCCACACCGTCGGGGTATGACGACACACAATCGACCAGCCGCTGAATCTGACGATGCCAGCCAACGTTATCGCCTACTGCAACAAGCAAACAAGCTCTAAGGAACCATTCTAACTAGGATTCCCGGCGATTTAATATGTGACTGGACTATATTAACCAATATTCCTGTGAACACCCATATGTTTGTGTCATATTGTCAGTCATAACTGGGTCTGCATCATTGGTTTAATATGTGACTGGGCTATATTAACCAATATTCCTGTGAACACCCATATGTTTTTGTCAATGTTGTCAGTCATAATTGGGGCCGCGTCATTGTTGATAATTTATTTATGAAATACCTTTACTGTAACGGTATAATATAAATCATACTTCTGTTACCAATTTTAAACTCATGTACGTTAATTGTGGCAGGTGCAGTTGTTCTCCTGGAAAGAAAACACGAAAACATATGGTCATTTTGGTGACATGTTCTTTGCGCTTTAGAAACATCTCTATTATTCAGTGTATTAAGAATAACGTTCATGTTTCCATTTTATTATGATGAGTGCTCTGGGGCTAATCTCCACCAGAGCATCGTTTTGAATCTGATTTAGAATATATGCCGTGCTTAGAATAAAAGCGACAAACCATTTCCATATTCATAAGAATTCTCTGCCTGAAATCTCAGTCGATTGTACGAGTCCGACTATATCATGAGCATATTTTTATGAATCACTATGAAACAGACATGTCGTCAGGTGTTCGCGAAAAGGTGAGCGTATCCTGCCCCACCGGCGGCACCCGTCACAAACACATGCAAAAGCAAGTCAATTGTTCACCTGAAAACACAGTGAACACGTAGTGCAAGTCAAAATAGCGAATTGCATAGGACATCATATTTGTCACGTATGCGTCAAATCTGCGAATATCCTCCACATGTCTACCTTACAACGTTTTGAAAGCTTTACTGAGACCTTGAATGGTGTAATCCGATCACACAGCTTTGAGCAAGAATCGTATGGCGCTGTTTGAAACTTTCGCAGAAAAGAGCATGCTTAAATGTAGTTGGAAAGTTGAGAAACTTAGACATCAAATGCCGGAGCTGCTGGAATATTGCTCGATATAAAGTTGAATATTGCAAAAATTAAAGTCATCCCTTATGTAATACAGACTTGTTATTTGTCACTTTGAGTCGTTATGCATAGATCTACACATGAAACACAGTAGACGTTTCACTGGTCTCTTTTATTTCTAGCAAACGTGGAAGGGAATTTGACCTTTTTTGTATATTAAATCATCGACAGACAATGGCATAATTGTACCTGGTTGTATTTCTTGATGCCGAACATATACAAAACAAACAAGAACATTGTGATACTATATACTCTATATACTCTATCATGATCCAGTTAATATAGCCAACAGGATCTGAGAGTCTCTGTTTCAGAGAGTCTTAGTTTAGTTCGCATGCATGTTCTTTATTTTTTAGTTCGCCTGCATGTTCTTTCTTTTATTGTGATGTTATTTTAGGTGGCAAAAATAATTGATGAATTTAATCAAGACATTTTCCGAACGGATCTGGTTGAATGTTGATCATGTCCTTGAAGTCAAATCAAGCTGCAAGTTTTGCTCTTCCTTGCTTCTGACACGTTTCTTTCTCTACCTTGTGTTTTCCAGAGAAACAATTGAAGATGGTTTAAATTATTCGTTTTATTTAAAATGGTTGACATGAACTATAATCTTAGTTCATCGCCGCAATATATTACAGCTTTAATGTAGGTGGTCTGTAAATAATCCAGTGATTAACATCATGAGCACCGATCTACGGTACGTAATTTGGATACGATGACATTTATCAACCAAATCAGCGAGACTGACAACATGACCCCGTTAGTCGCCTCTTACGACAAGCATGGGTTGCTGAAGATCAATTCTAACCCTGATCTTCATGTGTTGCCCTACTCAGTCGCCTCTTACTACTGCAATCGAGTGCTTGGGACACATTCTGTCCCGGGTCCCCATGGGGCATAAACATTAATGTAATCATTGAAGACATAGACGCTCAGTTAAGCTTTAGCTGTTCTGCTGTTCATCTGTTCAGCAGTTCAGCAAGAAAGACAATGTTTAAGGACGAGGAAATCAATATAAAAAGAGTACTGACACTTTTATTTTCAACCCAGTAAGAAACAGTCAAACAGTTTTTTACAAGATCACTCACACAGCATAAAAATATCAATGTTTAATCCGAAACCATAAGCGTAAAAACAACATAGTTCATGTACATGTTCTTTATGCTGTTTTCAGAGAATGTATTCATAGCTTTCAAAGTCACAACAAACAAAAACTCTTGCACAAACGAGGGTTTATGTCCAGGGATAAATCACACACAAAATAATGTCAAATTTGCGACTACCGATAACTAAGATGGTTGGCAGGGTAACACACCATTTACTGATAAACTATTGTGTCAGAGATTTCATTGCCTGCGAGAAGAACGATCACGGATATCGCAGAGGAAGCCGCTTCCAGACGCTCTTGACTGCTGAACAGATTCTTTCCCTTGAATCTCGAATGATAGGCGAAGAGAATGGTGCCAGCAAGACGCCGGTATTATACATTATACAGTTTGCAATATCCACGAAAGACATTACTCCACTGGAACAATCTCACAAAACCACGACTGAGTGCAAGGCAACCCTGAATGTATTATTCATGACTGGGTCATTTGCCACAGAATTGGAGATGCAGTCCAAAAGTAACTCCATCTGTGTCTAATAGCATGATTTTTGTTTGTTTGTTTTGAACGCCACATTCGCCGGCAATAGTCCAGCTATATGGCAGCAGCCTGTAAATTATCTTGTCGAGACCAGAAAATATAGTGATTGATGTTGCGAGCAACTATCCTCGCAGTCCGGGTACGATGCAAGAAATCACTTGGTCACTCAAGAGCCTGACCACCAGAGCATCACCACCAGGGCATGACCACCAGGGCATGACCACCGGATCCATTCGGTCACATCTTACGGCTAGCAATTACATATAGGTTGCTAGGGACCAATTTTAACCAAGAATCCAAATGGGAAAATAGCATGATGTATATAATGCGGTCACAATAGGTAGCGGCAAAAAATGTAGAGTATTCCTTATTTGTAGTGAAAGGCGTGAGTTGTGAATGCTGTAATCGTGTTTTATGTTAGACTGTTGAGTGTTACTCCTGGAAACTTGTCATTGTGGCACCTATACATACACGTACAAGCGAGCCAAGGGGAACAACAACAGGGATCTAGAGTGAAGACCTAAGTCAAGCTATCACAGCCAAAGCTGGCATCGGAGGTCAATGTAAGTCATATAAAGAAGAAGAAAATGTGTCCTTGTCTTCCTTAATACTTTCCTGGGATTAAGCGTGATTTCCCCTGACACAATGACAGTGGAAACTGCCTACACATCGAACATCGATTCAGCAAAAGTTTAATCGTTGGCCGAACATCAGCATAATCAAACCTCTGCCCTTACATTCAGCATAATTAAACATTGCCCATACATTCAGCATACTCAAACTGCCAAAACATTCAGCATAATCAAACTGCCCATACACGCAGCATAATCAAAATGTGCCCATACACGCAGCATAATCAAACTGTGCCCGTACACGCAGCATAATCAAACTGTGCCCATACACGCAGCATAATCAAACTGTGCCCATACACGCAGCATAATCAAACTGTGCCCATACACGCAGCATAATCAAACTGTGCCCATACACGCAGCATAATCAAACTGTGCCCATACACGCAGCATAATCAAACTGTGCCCATACACGCAGCATAATCAAACTGTGCCCATAAACGCAGCATAATCAAACTGTGCCCATACACGCAGCATAATCAAACTGTGCCCATACACGCAGCATAATCAAACTGTGCCCATAAACGCAGCATAATCAAACTGTGCCCATACACGCAGCATAATCAAACTGTGCCCATAAACGCAGCATAATCAACCTGTGCCCATAAACGCAGCATAATCAAACTGTGCCCATACACGCAGCATAATCAAACTGTGCCCATACACGCAGCATAATCAAACTGTGCCCATACACGCAGCATAATCAAACTGTGCCCATACACGCAGCATAATCAAACTGTGCCCATAAACGCAGCATAATCAAACTGTGCCCATACACGCAGCATAATCAAACTGTGCCCATACACGCAGCATAATCAAACTGTGCCCATAAACGCAGCATAATCAAACTGTGCCCATAAACGCAGCATAATCAAACTGTGCCCATACACGCAGCATAATCAAACTGTGCCCATAAACGCAGCATAATCAAACTGTGCCCATACACGCAGCATAATCAAACTGTGCCCATACACGCAGCATAATCAAACTGTGCCCATACACGCAGCATAATCAAACTGTGCCCAGACATCCAGCAGCATAATCAAACTGTGCCCATACACGCAGCATAATCAAACTGTGCCCATACACGCAGCATAATCAAACTGTGCCCATACACGCAGCATAATCAAACTGTGCCCATACACGCAGCATAATCAAAATGTGCCCATAAACGCAGCATAATCAAACTGTGCCCATACACGCAGCATAATCAAACTGTGCCCATACACGCAGCATAATCAAACTGTGCCCATACACGCAGCATAATCAAACTGTGCCCATACACGCAGCATAATCAAACTGTGCCCATACACGCAGCATAATCAAACTGTGCCCATACACGCAGCATAATCAAACTGTGCCCATACACGCAGCATAATCAAACTGTGCCCATACACGCAGCATAATCAAACTGTGCCCATACACGCAGCATAATCAAAATGTGCCCATACACGCAGCATAATCAAACTGTGCCCATAAACGCAGCATAATCAAACTGTGCCCATAAACGCAGCATAATCAAACTGTGCCCATACTTTTAGCATACTCAAACCGTCCCCAGACATCCAGCATAATCAAACTGTGCCCATACTTTTAGCATACTCAAACCGTCCCCAGACATCCAGCAGCATAATCAAACTGTGCCCATACACGCAGCATAATCAAACTGTCCCCAGACATCCAGCAGCATAATCAAACTGTGCCCATACACGCAGCATAATCAAACTGTCCCCAGACATCCAGCAGCATAATCAAACTGTCCCCAGACATCCAGCAGCATAATCAAACCGTCCCCAGACATCCAGCAGCATCAACAGAACTATGCTTATACATCCTGCTGCAAATGACAGAATGAATCATGCCCGCTTGATCTCTCACTGCCAACGCGAAACAACGTAGCAGATGTTGAACTAGTTACTCTGTTGATGTCATTTACTGAACTGAACCGTGTGCATGTTGTGAGCCAAATAAAATCCCCCGCATGTCCATTATGAAGAATTCTCTCTTTAAATCGTGGCGTTATTTACATGTTTTGGTTATAGATTGTATATAGAGGCAATGCTATTTAATTCACTGCACCTTAAATTACAGCTATGGAAACTTCATTGAGTATCTATATTTCATGATGAATATATCTACATTCTGCAAGCTAAACTGTTATTGTACCGAGCGATTTACAACCTTTTTGTGTTTCCTGCTCTTATAACAATCGATGACAATTATTTTTATAAATAATTGGAGCTCACCCATCTACTTTATTCATGCATGACTGTAGGCTGTTACTTAAATTAAGCAATGATTACTCTAGTGATCGGGAAACTGTGCCTAAAGCATCATGTGTGATGAGATGTCAAATGGTACTAATATTCTGGAAGCAAAAGAAACAGTTTTGTCCATGCAAGGTGACGCCTTGGTTTCCATAGACATGTTTCAGCTGAGAACCTCTATGAAACGTTCAACCGCCTGTGAGGACATGGGATGACTTCATCTCTAACACACATTGTTGTAATCACACATCTTCTGAAGAGGATCATGTTGATAAACCAATTCTTTTAACTTCGGAGTTATTGCTGTATTGTCGCGTATTGTCATCTCTCCAAGTATACATAGCAAATATATATCATTGTATCCTGAAGACGATATATGTTTCTGTTCTGTGAGAGTGCAAATATCCCCTTACTACAAATTAATGGCATGAATTGTTATGTCTCAGGCGCTTGTCTTCAGTTGCCAAAAAAAGACTGTGTTGTATGGCGTACATGGTGAAATCATTGGACACACTGGAATGTTAACTGTGTCAACGAAAGTCAATCTCAAGTGTGGTCATTGTGCCGAAGGCTGAGGAGAAGTCAAGATGTGACATGTATCTCGTGTTTCGGGCCCTATGGATATAAGTGCTGACACGTTTTAGATTTGAGTCTGTTTTGTGATTAGGCCTCTTGGCAGAGTTACACTCCTGTACGAGATTGCGTCTGTTTCCAGTCGCCTGGTGATAACGGTGTTTTCAAGACTCTTTGACAGGGTGATAATTCTTTAAGTTTCTAGAAGCTTTATAATGGCAACCTTTCAACATTTTAGAACCATTCGAAAGATTAGAGTCACTCATAGATGTAACAGTTTGAGAAGCAATTTGATTGGTAGGAGATTGAGTTCACACGATGCCAGTGCGTAATGCCTGCATGATGGTTTCAATTTATTTTACAGTGAATGATTGGAATTCAATCATTTTGTTGCCAATGAAATTTAAGTAGTCATGAATTAGCAATGATCCCCAAAGAGATTGTCGAATGTTTTCAAACTTGCAGGTGAAGAAATAACTAAAACCCCTATCATCAATTGTTGCAGTCACGATGGCATTGTGAGGAGTGCAGTTTGTCTTGAAAACTGCAAAAAGAGCTGAACCGGTTTCATTATCTATTTTATTTCTCGTTTATCTGGACCAACAAATTGAACACTGAAGTCACCCTTTGGGACGTCGAACAAACACTCCAGAACACAAACATGCGAGTATTAATGTCATTGACGCAGTGCAGGTACGCATGAACGCCTTTGCACCATGCCAATGCGAAACAGGAAGTGTAATGACGTCTTCAGAAGTCAAATTTCATTCAAGAAAACAGGGAAGGCAGTGGCATCCATCATAGTTCTTGTCACAGATCTGTCGAAGGTACAGATATCCCGAGTGATAACCGTTAACAATATTATCTGTTGCTTTATGCTTCAGTCAATGACAAGATTTATGATTGAGTTACAATTAAACATGTCATCGGCATTATTTCGGCCATTTAAGCATAATAATAAGAATTAATATCCATAAATCAACAGTTAATCATAGGTAATTGTATTATGAATTATGAATGTATTAACGTAGTGCCTAGATTGCATTGAAACACTGATGGTCATGTAATAACAATAGTGAGAGAGTTGCATATGACACTGCTTTAAACATTGTTTCAGTGACTTTCTGGTATGGCCGAAGTGATACATGTTGTAGAGTCTGACGTTATCACGAGCACAGGCATTGTAATGAAAGACGTGTACCAAGGTGGGACATGCAGGGACACGCGCCTCTTCCTACTCTTATCAAAAGAATTGAGTCCCTTTTTCAGCCATGATCCCCTAGAAAGGTAGGATTTGGCTTATGTAACTGCAATCAAATCACGGAGACATGTCCCGAGCTGTTGCACGGTAGGCCTTTGATGTACACACTACTGCTTTTAGGAATTGGAGGAATCTTCAACGCGCTGTGGTGCTTATAATTACGCCACATGGCAGCTGGGAGAAGGTCCTTCCGGTTTCGATGTACATCCCGATAAAGTCAATAAATGGATTGATGGCAGAAGATGACGGAAATGGCTCGTTTCAGTGGCTGTAAGTTCCAGTTTGCCATGTACACTACATTCCCTAAAACATCAGTCACTTCCCTAATCAATAAACTTTTAGAGTTGAGCAGACATTCCAGAGTGTATCACTAAATTTCTGCATCCTTTGGGATTCCCTGGCAGAATAGAAGCCAGCATTACATGCTTGGTGCAAGAGCCGACTAAAATGCGGAGTAGGTTTTTTTACCATGCGTGTGACTAGACTCATAATGTTGCCTGGACGGGGACGGGATAAGTCTATCCCGCAGGATGTCCATCTCCAGGATCATTTTTTTAAACATCATTGAACACTGAATTCTAATATAAAATGCTCGACGCACAGCTAGAGTGTCAAGTACTCACTTACTTAATCTTTGATAAGGAGACATGTTGAATTTTCTCAAATCACAACAAAAACGTATCGTGGGCAAAGCACCTTCAACTGAGAAGCATCCTGACTGACCTCAGACTCAGAAAGCTGCTGGAAGGGAATGAATAATTGACTGGGGTTATCAAAGAATGTCCAAGCCACATCGCTGCGGGGAACGCCAAACATACGCGTCACAAAGGTGAGGTGAGGTGAGGTGAAATGGGGTTTAACGTCGCGTCCAAGATTATTGCAATTATATAGCGACGTGCATGTACGTGTGTGTGTTTGTGTGGCTGCTTGTACTAGTCCGGACTGAGGCCGATTTATAGTGCTAGCTCACTGAGATACCATGCCGCAGTTTAAACATGAATACCCCACTCAGACACAGTATACTGACTCCGAGCCGACCAGTCCTTGTTTTAGCCCCTTAATGCCGAGCGCCAGACAGGGTAACAACAAGACCAATCTTTTAACGTCTTTTGGTATGACGCGGCCGGGGATCAAACCCCGGACCTTCCGTTCTCCGGGCGGACGCTCTACCACTAGACCACGGAGGCGGTCTCGCGTCACAAAGGCTATAAGTTAGTGATGTGTCTCGGTGTCAAAATGACCACCTGCAGATACATCGACTTGGTTAATGTAAATAAAGCGACAAAACACATTCTTTTGTCTGTACAACATTTGTCGTAAATTGTTAGCTACCTAGTTAGTTACTAGTATATGTCTCACCCATGTGTGGAAAGGGGACGGGTCTTCGGAGTCACAAGAATAACCTTTGTTAGGTACACTTCATCACCTGCATAACTGATAGAGCTACAAGTCGGGCGAAGTTATGCAACGCTGGTGGCGTTGAGTACTTCTATATCTGAGCTTCGGTCCTGCCCCACATAGAAATATTGGTTCGCGTTGTGTTTAGTGGGCAAGTGTCTTTGTTCTTTGTTCTCATTAGCGAATCTGTACCCGGTTGGATGCATCTTCTTGTACTTAACGGACAACTTTGTCGGTTGTATACTCCCCAGGAAGCTGAGAATGAGCACTGATCCGATGACCGAGGGAATAATATTATGGACCCGTGAAGATCCTGGGTAGAATAGGTCTTCAGCAACCCATACTTGCCGTAAAAGGCGACTAACGGGATTGGGTGGTCAGGCTCGCTGACATGGTTGATGCATGTCATCGTATCCCACTTGCGTGGATCGATGATCATGATGTCAATCACTGGATTGTCTGGTCCAGACTCGATTATCTACAGATCGCCGTCATATAGCTGGAATAATGCTGAGTGTTGCGTTAAACAACAAACAAACAATTAATATCCTCTTAATCAGAAAACAGAAGTCCGTTGATGGGCGTGGCCTTATTGTGCTTAGATGTATGTAAACATAAATGCAAAAACAAATTGCTTCGTTAACCAATCAAATGCCATGAAGTCACGTGCAATTTATTTATTGACTTATTTCCGTGCAGCATAAACAACAAGTGGTCGGTAGTGTCAGCAACAATCAATGCAATCATCATGTAATGACACAGTATGACACATAAGTGCATACCATCCTCAACAGTCTCTTCCCAATAGATGGCTTCAAACCTGATCACCAATTCTGACCTTTCATTCTGACATTCATGATACCCATTAACAATGGTAAGCTCATGTAAGACCCTATACCAATTACACATGCTAAGTGAACGTCACATGTGATAGAACTTTCATCTTGGCTCACAAGATAACCACCACAATGTCGAAAATCTTACTCTTACAATTGTACAAAACAATGAGTTCAACACGTTTTTTAAATCTATTCCATCATGATTCCATTGTTCTTGATGCCTGGAACATTCAATAATGCCTATAAAAGCTACAAAACCCTCCCTTTAATCATAAGAAATCTCTGCTTAAAGCCTCCATTGTACGATTCCGGCCATAGCATATTTATTTATGAATCACTATCAAATAGCGATGATACCAGATGTGTTCGGGAGAAGGTGTCTGAGCATATCCTGACCAACCGGTGACCCCGTCACAAACACATGTCAAGGCAAGGTAGGTTTTCACCAGGACAAACGCCTCTCTTTCATCTGTGTCCTTAGTCCAAACATGAACAGAAAAACTTAACATTGCATAATTATTCGTCAGACCCTGTTCTGCTAACTATTTCTGAAGACACGACGACGCGAATCTATAGGGACCGTGGTTTCATGTACTGCGGAAAAGTCATTGATAATTACATGAAAGGATGTCAGGAGCATAGCATGCCACGTCCATTTGGGGTTCAGATTTAAATAATGAGGCCCGACAGGGAGGCGAATATGGAAGAAGTCTCTACTTGATTTTTGAAAGAGATCTTTAAGACTTCTTTTGAACGAAGGATTGCAAGTGCAGTGTGATATATGCGGTAGCTTTGGGTATAGTTTCCCAGATTAATGAGCACAACAGTTAGTTCATAAATGAATGGACGGTCAGAGTCGGTCATGACTATGTGAGGTGAGGTGAAATTGGGTTTAACGTCGCGTCCAAGATTATTGCACTTATATAGCGACGTGCATGCACGTGTATGTGTGTGTGTGTGGCTGCTTGTACTAGTCCGGACTGATGCCGATTTATAGTGCTAGCTCACTGAGATACCATGCCGCAGTTTAACATGAATACCCCACTCAGACACAGTATACTGACTCCGAGCCGACCAGTCCTTGTTTTAGCCCCTTAATGCCGAGCGCCAGACAGGGTAACAACAGGTACAATCGTTTAACGTCTTTTTTGTATGACGCGGCCCGGGATCGATCCCTGGACCTTCCGCTCTCCGGGCGGACGCTCTACCACAAGACCACGGAGGCGGTCTCATGACTATGTGTCCATATAGGCAACACAATGTGAATGGATATCTTACAATACCATAATACTATGTGGTTCAGGAGCCGAAGGTGCTGTTATTTGCTCTGCAAAGTTGCGTCCGTTAGAAGTTCCAAGATCCGTGTTCGAATCATAGAATAGCCCCGGACATCAAGCTGACACGTTGTGACCATGACTGAAATACTGTTCCGCTTTGAATTTATTTGTTTGCTTGAATTAATTCTTTCTTAACTTTCATTTCGAAATGTTTTTTCTCCACATTTCACTTTGCAACTTGTCCTGACCCGCGTTTACACATGGTGTTGTTTTCGATACACTGAGACATAATTGTACTCGGCCTTCTAGAAACTAAAACTCTTTTTTTTCGTATAAGCTAGTCACGAAAATCTCGTTGGACATCGGCTGCAAAGAGGGCAGCTCGCAGTTTCAAGATTACTTTACATCAAGGTGATCGAAATCGCGGTGCCTATGATAAAATCGAAATCATACTCCACACAACTCACTCGCGGCATGTCCCTCGATATTCAGTGTGACAAAAATTCAACATTGTCATTCTCATAACAAATACATTACTCCTTGAAATATGGGAAAAGAATGATTAAAACATTTTTTTCATTACAATCTGACCAAAACGCATATTCAGGTAAAAATAAAACCATTAATGAAATATTCTTAACACTTGAACGGTTTGTCAAACGTTTGTCTTTTTTATGAATTATACAGGCTTCGATCACTCAAACCGAAACAAATTAGCATTTCTTATTCCGACCTGCTGACCCTCTTTTCTAACTAGGACAGTATTAAAGTTAAGCCTTTTAGTAATTTTACAAAAGTATCTCACCGCAAGCTGCTCTTTGTTCAACCCTTAAGAGGATCAATGAAACATGAAAGCGTCCTTGGTGTCAGGAACTCGTTCTTATGCTTAGCCCTGTTAGATCATCAGTTCATTGTGACTGATAACCTTAAGGCGTTATATATTTTATAATGTGGACATATTGTCAACATCTGAAATTATTTGCCGCATGTGAACCAAATACGCAACCGGGCAGGATATCTCTGCAGGTTTTAAAGTGCCTAGATATTCTCTTTTGATGAAAATGGACAAAATTGACGACTTCGCTATCATCAACTCCAACAACCATTCATGCGAACACTTGGTGCCAATTTTAGGGGGTAATGCTCCTTACTTTGCCACTGTTCAGATATGGGCAGCAGAGTTCAAGAGGAGAAGAGAGCCTCGAAGATGATCTGAAATCTGCCACCACAAAGGAAACTGTTGATGAGAAAGATTCATGATATGAATATGGATAATCTACGACTCAACACACGTCACATTACCAATTCAATCACCATCTCTCATGACAGAGTTGTGAACATTATGAGGAATGAACTGAGCATGAGAAAGGTTTCAGCTCCTGATCAGAAACGCTCCAGGTTCGCCATCTACAATTTCTTCAGCTCATTTTGTTGGGCGATTTGTAACCATTGATGAATCTTGGATTCACAACATTCAGCCCGATACCTAACAACAGTCAAAGCAGTGGAAACATACAAATTCTCCCGAAGAAGGAGGCAAAGCCCGTTCCATCAGCTGACAAGGTTTTCTGGTATTCCCGAAAAGTCAGATTATTTAACTCACTGAAGGTCTGTTGTTCCGAAAGGTCAATGCACCTGTGCACAAATCTGTTATTGTCATGGCTGTAATGCATTGAACATCCTCCATATCCACAGGATTTGTCAGATGTCCACCTCTTCCAAAATTTGAAGGAAGAACTGTCTGGCAAGCATTATACAAATGATAATTTCGTCATTTCTACTATGGAGGACGGTTTACACCACCAGTGGGATCCATGCACCCTAGCACCGTTGGAAAAAAGAGTGTGGACACCGGAAGGGATTGTTTTGAAAAATAATAAGAAACCACTCAGGTCGTTGCTGGCTCAGAACTTGTATTCCACCCCTTGTCATCAGTTTTGTTTAGTAATTCATCCGTCAAAATATATAAATAAACAGTTAGTGGGTACACTACATCACCTGCATAACTGATAGAGCCACACGTCAGGCGAAGTACTTCTATATCTGGAGCTTCGGTCCTACCCCATACAGATATATTTGTTCACGTTGTGTTTAGTGGGCAAGTGGCTTTGTTCAGTGTACCCGAATCTGTACCCGGTAGGATGCATCTTCTTGTACTTCACGGACAGCCTGGCTGGTATACTCCCAAGGAAACTGAGAATGAGCACTGATCCGATGACAGAGGGAATAATATTGTGAGCTTTGAACATACGTTAGACTACGTAGTGTGGAGTCTCTGTTGTGCTCTGTGTAAGGGGCTCATTTTTAATTGTGTCATGTTTTTGCATCAGCAATGCAACAGCACAGGTCAGTAATACTAACTGGCTAAATACTGCTATCTCGAATTGGCGATAAGGTAGTTGACCACCCAGACACTATTACAAACTACGGCGTACTTGGAATATTTACTGGGCTATTATGGAAGCTTCATTAACGTGAATCTTCTATCCCGTAATGAGGGACTCCGATTCTAAGCATGGTGAGACATAATAGAGGGACAGTTGAGACTTACTTTCCCGTTTGACGCCTGTTAGCGTTAAGCATGGGAGGATCAGGTTTTTCCCTCGTCTTAACTCGTAGTGAAAATCAATGAGAGCAGCAGGAACTTTGTGGTAATGTGTATTCCATTACAGGGTTGACACGTGGGCCGCAGGGAGCAAGAGGGCCAACTTCAGAACCGATTAGAGTGCAAATACGCGGTGTAGACGTTTTGATACATTTGGTAACAACTATTACAAAATCAAAAAGTGCATTTTTCCTGTCACTCTTTTACAAAACTCCAACGCAACGCATTTATTCGTGAAGTTAAAACTAATTCTAGCATGCTGAAAAGTTTACTCCTCAAAGTTGACAGCTCGAGATTTCAATGAACAACCGCAATTGATCACTCATGAAAGTTGGTTAACACATGGAACCAGATTTTGTAAAACAGGTGTTGATGTGCCCATTTATTTGTGCAAAAACTTCATTATCATACATGTTAACCAGCAGGTATGGTATGTTGTGCAGCATACTGGTATGTTCTCCCATAACCATGAAAAGTTCATTCTTCAGGCATGTTAAAATCTATTTACATTTACAGCCGAGTGAGTTAAACAGTGGGACCTGCTGATGTGTCTGGATGGTCTGTTCTGTGACTTGCTGGTGTGTATGGCTGGTCTGATCTGTGACCTGCTGGCGTGTATGGCTGGTCTGCTCCGTGACCTGCTGGTGTGTCTGGCTAGTCTACTCAGTGACCTGCACGGAACTCAAGCACTACAAGAAAGTCACCTCCATTTCCTCAGCGTACGTAGGCAGAAACCTGTAACAAATACCAACTCAATGACTACTTCACATGCGATACGTCTTTCAAATGTATAACAGTAATATAGTCAGTCTGTAATGTATCACCGAAACATCAAAAGACGCTAATAGCTGTATGGCAGTTATATGGCATACGAACATTAGTTAGTTTGGATAAAAACACAATCTGTGATAAAATCAACAGACAGATCAATGTATTAAATAAAGCGTTTCTAAATATGCAGACTGTCTCCTTATCAGTGCACCAACGTCACGCGAAGGACGCCAACCATACGCGAACATGAATAATAGGTCCCAAAGGTTAATGATGTGGAGTTGGTACACACAAAAACGCCTCCCACCACACGGGGCAAGTATACCACTGAATAACACGTACATGAATTTTCCTCACCGACTTACCTCCTGTGAGGGGGGGGGGGGGTTGGGTTCGGGGTTGGGATGCAGTCTGCAGAAGGCTTCCAGGAACAACACTAAAGACCGTTTGTCTTTATATACATTAGATGTATTTATCGAAGAATGGGAGCTTTTATTGTTTTTGATGTTTTCGGATTACTGTTTAAACATCAATATCTTGTTTTGTTCACACAGAACAGGGATATCAGGAAAGCATCACAACTCGTTAATGCACGGTCGAATATTCATGGGGACAAACTCAAAGGACCATTCTTGAATTTATTCAAAAAAGAAAACATTTCATCTTTTTTTATATTTCTTTTGTTATTTGCAAAGAATGATGATATTCAAAGATTTAGACTATCTCGTTCCAACCTTTACTCTTTTATCACACTGTGTCTATGACACAATTCAAAATGTCATTTACTCTGAATAAATTGAAGACAGATAACAGTAATTCCACCAGGACATGAAACAAAGATTATATTTTATTTAATATTTCTCGCTTGTGAGAGTCCTGTCTTATAACCTGATCAAACAACTCGTACTTGATAGACTTGAAGTGTTTCAGCTTCTTCAGAATAATATAACTTAGTCAGAATCAAAGCTGTATGTTATACTTAGATATTAATTATTTGATGTCAGTGGCATTCAAAGTTTCACAAGGTCCCATGAAATGCAAACGTCAAATATGTCTTAATTCATCTCGAATTGAAGTGAATTGTTTTTGTCCACAGTCTAAATATGAGTGGACGTAATGGCATCGAAACATGCCTCGTCAGAACTTCTTCTTCTAACCATTTCCGAAGACACGACGAAACCAATCTATAGGGAACTCGGGTTCATTTATTGCGGGGAAGAACTGCTTATTACATGAAAGGATGTCAGAAGCATAGCACGCCATGGTCAGCTGGGGTTCAGCTGTAGATAATGAGACCCGACAGGAGAAGGGGTGTGGAGAAATCTCTACTCGATATACGTTCGACCCCCTGAGAGAGCATAGCCTCAACGCCTGATACCGAAAATCGGTTCATGAAGAAAACATTCCACAGTTTCTCTAATAATAGAAGCTATTGTGGATAGATATATGTTGTGTAATGAATGAACGATGAACTGTATGGACAAGTAAATAATCGTTCAGGGGTTATCAAAATTATAAATAACTGTGAAGTTGGTCATGACTTGGCGGTAGTCGGTGCAATGGGTGCACTGTGATAATGAAATACAGAATATTCAGTTTACAAAATGTCTCTTATTGAGCTATTGTTTCCGACTTAAGCTGAATATTATGTCCGTTCGCTGAATCTCATTCCTGTTATACATCGTTTTCTTTCGAGTCACTCTTTGACGACAATCATCTCAATGGTATCCTTTCGTTAGTTACACATCCCATTTGCCATACACCTTAAAACAACAACAAAGGTCATGGCTGAATGCTTTGACTTGTCTACCCTATGTTACCTAAGTATTGATATGGACTGACCCAAAACAAGTGGAAACGGAATCTTGTACTTTATAAACTTTAAGTACTTATTTAAGATAAGAAAATATATCTTAGCGCTAGCGCAGTCCGCCCTCTCGATTTTCTGGATAACTTCAATGAAGCAGTAGATGTTGGGATGGTCGTGGGGTAGTTCTCGATTGAGTCGGTTGTGAAATCCCTCAAGATCGTTGTTGGTGCGCGGTCCTGTTGTCTGGTGATGGTTCCAAAGATGAAGGGAAAGTCAACCCAGTTCATCAGTATATAGTCATTGAAGCCCTCAGCACGGGGAACTTCAGGAGGAACTTCATCCATGGCGTCCAACCTGGTGTCTTGTACTTGTCCAAGAGGGAGGTGTGGCAGTGCCGCAGATCGCCGTATCTATCGCTTCACATGGGACTCTTCTTTGTAGGGGACAGCTAAGCCAAGATCCCGTGTCTTCCTCCACGCTGCTTGGCTGAAGTGGAAGTAGCAGCCCTTCTCTTCAGCAGCTGGGAATTGCAGCTAGTTCAAAGTCGGTCTGGAGAAGGTTCTCGCTGGAGTCTTTCCTGTCTTTAGGGTCAGAGTTTTTGTCTGCGTGTCTTTAGCTGACTGAAGAGTCACTGGTATGTTTTCATCTGGCGACCTGTAACAAAGTAAATACAAGAGGATAGTTGACAGTTCCACGTCTGGTAATCCTATGTACTCCAGTTAGGCTGGTCCATTACTCAGTAGGTGTTGTCTTACCTAATCCCCTCCTGGCATCCTCACAGGCTGTGTAACAGCTGGGAATATAGACGTGTGTGACAAATAGGACGTGTAACTAATGGGAGATAAGTCTCAATTCTTAAACATTGGAATTAGACTGAAAAACATGTCCTCCACATGTCTGCAAGGTTTTTTTACAAAGGCCATAGGCGTTGGAACCCTGAACAAACAACATTTGAGCAAGAGTCATAGTCAAGATTGAGTGAGTGAAATTCAGTAATGACCAAGTATTCGCGAAAGGGCAAGCATGTCTTGTTTTACCACTCACACAATTTGCAAGACGATCTAGTGATGGAGATAATACACGACACAAAGATTGGATGTCCAACCGCGAGGCCAGTGACTCAAACTTGACGTGCTAGGAAATGTTATTAGAACTATATCTTGGTGTATTTGTTCTCTGGAGATATAAAAACTTTTGTACATTTCTCAAAGATCCTACATTAGAATATTCTTTAGTGGCCTTATGAATCTGATAAGGATTTAAATATTTTTAGTTTTTCTCATTGGAGTTTTAGTGTGTTGATTTCTCCCCAATTTCTCAGTCATGACCACACATTCTTTCGTGAGGTGAACTGGATTATTATCCTGGTGGTTGAAGGATCAACACGTGCAATTTTTGTAGTGGTTTGTTGCATCAATATGACATCAAACTGATGCGTTGTTAAGAACCGTATATGACGTCCATAAACATGTAATGTTACGTTTTCAAAGTGAGTGACCACGAGGTTACTCATAAAAAAAACTTTTAGTGTATTTGTTTTTGTAAAGTTGTCATTTCATACATCGTTCTTCATTTGTTCATAAAAGCAGAGGTACCAAATGAGGGTGCTGAAAGCAATGAATCCTTTCCCTCGCCAAACGGTAGTTCACTTAGGAATGATAATCCATGAAGTGCATTCATACCTGATTCAGGTACATACATATACATTGAATTCAGATTATACCAGGTAGTCTTCAATATTGGTAATCGGGGCGACGTAGAAGTTAGAGGTTAGTGATCAATGAAGTACTAAAAAACAGGTCACATTTAAGCGTTTGCCTTGAGCTCCTAATACCAATTCATGCCACCAACAAATTGCACATCATGCATCCAAATCGTATACTTGTCCAATAATACCATTTCTTTAATGCTAACCATGTAATGAGTGTCATGTTAAGTTAACTGAACTGTTATAGAAGGTTCATTAATGTGATACTGAAACTACTATCCCGTAATGCGGGACTCAATGCTAAGCATGATGAGCCATAATAGAGGGACAGTTGAGACTTACTTTCCC
This sequence comes from Haliotis rufescens, assembly GCF_023055435.1. Taxonomy (NCBI): domain Eukaryota; kingdom Metazoa; phylum Mollusca; class Gastropoda; order Lepetellida; family Haliotidae; genus Haliotis; species Haliotis rufescens. The sequence continues at coordinate 8,594,648 of NW_025963791.1, read as the reverse complement.
GTTTGACGCCTGTTAACGTTAAGCATGGGAGGATCAGGTTTTTCCCTCGTCTTTAATCGTAGTGAAAATCAATGAGAACAGCAGGAACTTTATGGTAATGTGTATTCCATTATTGGGTTGACACGTAGGCCACAGGGAGCAAGAGGAACAATTTCAGAACCCATTAGAGTTCAAATACACCGTTTACACGTTCAGATGCATTTGGTAACGACTATTACAAAATGAAAAAGTATGTAAAAAAAACAAAGTTTTTCTGGGCATAAAACGTGCAACGCATACTTCCGTAAAGATCAAACCTACGAAGCCATAAGATCTGTTTAATTTATATCTAGAAGATAAAAAGGTTGCACAGCATAGGGCCTGTTGGGGCATGTTTAAAATCAAAGACCCTCATGGTGATTCCCCAAAGAGCTCCGTCATCTCAGATGGAACCATGTGGGAGACAGATCTTTAAATCGTTAAATCTTGCACCTGTGTTCACAGAATTGTGTCAGACATAGATAACCAAAGACGACACGGCCCGAATATTTATTAACATAACTGATGCTCGATTGAAGACGTACACTGCGTGTCCAGTCGTAGTTATACTTGTACTAGTATTGAGACTTTTGAACAGGAATGTAACCTAGCCCTGAAATATTCCTAAAACAGAAAACTGTCAACCTTAAAATACGTGACTAGTCGGCTACTTCTTTAGGCGCCACAACCCGTTGAGCAGTGTTTATATCTTATGAGGAACAGAATATGCTGTTCACATCCAGAATGACGTCAGCACGAATTGTCATTTAAAGAACACTGACCTTTAGGCAATACAGAAGATGTACCTGTTGAATGTCTTTCAGAGTGGGTTAAGTCAGTATGTGATGTTGTCATTGGTAGAAAGCACACAATGAAAAAGAGGAAACAGAATTGGAATAAACCTATTCTGTCCCAGTCAGCTCTCATTCAAGGTAAGGCTGCCCTACAAGAAAAAAACTTCAAGTTGTTCCCACTGACAAGGTCTGAAATAACATAGCCATGATAAGTAAGAATCACTGCTTTGATTGTTTGATCAAAGAACTGGATATAAGTTGCATATCAAATACTGCCACATAAAAGGCCAGTATGATAACCGAGGAAGGAATCTGCCAAAACCACGCATCAGCTTGACTGTAAAACCTGAGGACTTGTCCATTCCCATTTTTCGCTGGATTCAAAACATCCATAAAAATCAGTAGAAAGAGATATATTGCTGGGTCCAGTGCATGTACTTCCAAATCCTTGTCTCTAAAATTAACCACAATTATCAGAGCAGTCAAGGAAAGATTTTCTTTAAATTCACAGAAAGTAAATTGTATTTGACAAATGGAATTAATACCATGTGGATTCTGAAATCCACATGGTATTAGAAATAAAAGAGTCAAGCGAAACCGTCTCATCTATTTCATACGAGAGAGCTGGTCAAAAAGTTTTAAGCCTGACTTACTTTCAACAATGGGGCCATAACAAAATGAACTAGTTAATGTAGAACTGTGTTTGAGTAGTTCATTGCAAGTGTATTTGGACTGTTGAGACTGTTTGTATATTAGTGACAGCCAGTTGAACGTGATAAGGATCCAATATGACACAAATGGAAAAGAACTGGTACCAAACAGTCATCAAGTTTTTTACTTTAGAGAAACGTACTCCCCAAGACATTCATGACCACATGTCACAAGTGTATGGGGATAAGTGCCCTAGCTACTCCACTGTTAAATCTTGTACAGCTATGTTTAAGTCTGGGAGAACAAGTCTTGATAATGACTCAACTTGAAGATTCAATCAAGGAGATAGAAAAAACTTATACTGTCAGATAGACGTATTTCTATTGCTGATCTTGAGGAAGACACAGGTCTAAGCCATGGATCCATTGAAACTATTATTCATGAACATTTACAGATGAATAAGATATCTACTCGTTGGGTGCCATAGTTTCTAAATTCTGCTCTTAAGGAAAAATGAACTGACATTGCCAGAGAAAATTTAGAGCGAATTGAGGAGAATTTCGTCAAATTCAGAAAGAGATTAGTAACGGCTGATGAAACATGGGTCTACCACTGTGATCCCGAGTCAAAACGTCAATCCACGGAATGGCACCAGTCCACTTCTCCAGCACCAAAGAAATTCAAGTCTTCAAGATCAGTGAAGAAAGTTATGGCCACTGTATTTCGGGGATGCAAAGGGTGTGAGCCTTTTTGATTACTCAGAAAGTCAAAAGACGATTACCGGTGCCTACTTTGCTGATTTGCTTCATCGCCTGAGAGATTTTATCAAAGAAAGGCGTATCGATATATGCGTAACAATCAGGAAAACAAACATCCACAAGACTGTATGACAAGAGAGGTGACTTCAACTTTCCCTTTGTGTCGAGCAATAGTCCAGCAGTTCCAGGATTCATAATAAGTATCTACATTCATAACGTTTGAGGTACAATCAACATGTTATTTCTACGAAGATAGCAAAGAGCGTCATAGGACGCTTGCCTCATAGTTGTTTGATCTGAGTTACAACACTCAAGGCCTCATCAAATATTCTTGTGGTTAGTATTTTGTCACGGATAGCTATATGTTACAGCTACGGTGGGTAAATCAATGGAAGTGACTGGCTATTTGACCATTATTTAACGATGTCAGGATGCTACGGTTTATGCCTTCCTTGTGAATTAATGTTGCAAGGCGTAAGTCCTGGCTTGACCCTCCTGGAACGATTCTGAACACAGCGCTGAAAACGTTCACTTAGTAATTCATGTTAGTATATTGTCTTCGTATATGTTTATACTAAATAACACAACCATGTATGTTCAATGTGTGTAGCATTCATCATAGAAGCATGTTTTGTAGTATTTCATTTACTGCTGAGTCAGACAAGCATGTTCTCCAATGTGATATTACACACTGTCAATCACACAAGCATATTCACCGGTGTAAAAGAGCTGGTGTTAATATAAATGTGTTTAATACCACCTGCACATCTGTAAACACATCACGTTATATCCAGCATATTCCCTACTGTAACGTTAATAAAATGTGTCAAACAGAAATATTATCTTCGCAATACATTTACCTCTAAATTGTTTACCCTGACGTCTACCATGTTTATAGTTATGCAGACGCTAGAAAGTATGTGAAAGTCACCTACAGCATATTGTCTAAAAGTACATAGGCATAAACATGTAACAAATACAGACAAAAAGCTCTTAATGGCCACTTCACATGCTATGCTTCATTCAAATGTATTATAGTTATATTTATGTCTCGAGTGTATAACGGAAGCATCAAAAGATGCTAAAGGCATTATGGCAGTTATCCTTCATAAGAACATTATAACACTGATAAAATCCAGTGAATTTATCAGTGCATTAACTATTTCTAAACAATTCATACAGTCTCTTTGTCGGTACTCGATGGATCGCCATCGGACTCCAACCATGTACGTACATGAATAACAGGTCCATAGGGATTAATGGCGTGTAGTTTGTATACATGAAGCAGTTTTATGTCTTTTTCTTTGGGTTCAGGGTTTTATTCGTGTAAATTTATACATATCTGTAAACACACAGCAACTGTGACCATTCTTGAATGTTTATCCAACAAACCACATGTAATCAATACGCATTCATGAATTGGTACAGGTTCATCTCTGCTTCTTGTCTTCCTTGACCATGCACAGGAAATGCATCAGTGAAATACTTCAAATGCCATTTACACTGAATAAACTGAAGAGAGATAACTGTAATTTTACCATTACATTCAGAAGGAATAAAAGTTATGTGATTGATTATATAGCGAGAAGCACATATTGGCGTTAAACATACATGTCAATTACTTGAGGCCATTGTCATGCAAAGTTTCACAAACGTCACATGAATGCGAATGTCAAGTTCTTGCAAATTCTCTTCAATTAACGCCTGACTCGTATATGTATTATTAGACCCAGTGAAGATATTACAGTGAAGATAAATGCTTATCCTATGTGCACCATAGCACACCATGGTCAGATAGGGGCATGGGAGGCACAGCAGTCAGACACCGCAATTCGCTGTGCAGCCCAGACACCTATGATCATAGGTTCGAATCCCGGCTTGTCCCGATTCTGTTTCCAGGTTTCCCAGCACCATACACATGTTCGTGGGTTTCATCAAAGTGGTATACGTCTGAGACTTCGGACTTTTCTGCCACATTAAGTTGACACGTCGTACTATTACAGGAATACTGTTATCAAGGGTTCAGCCATGGTCAGTTGATATTGAGACCCGAAGGGGTTGGAGTATGGGAGAAATCTGTACCCGCTAAATGTGAACCCCCTGAGAGGGATAGTCTTAAGGTTTGATGCTGCATATCGGATCACAGGCTGACTAAAAAGAAGATATGTGTGACTGATGACAATATAGTCAAGCAAAGTATTGTTCAGGGATTATCAACGAGAACATTTCGAAAGTGGGCTTTTGTCTGACCATTTTAAGAGCCTTGATATTGTAGCCAAACATGTTCCGACTTGGACTGCGTGTAATCACAACCATATGCTTGCAACATGGTAAATAACAAAATGAATGGACATGTATCTGCATAACAACATTCATACAGACGTGGTTCCCGCTCTCCCGCCTTGTACCTTGTAGGTTATTCTCTAAACAGACATTTGAATGGCATTTGTCCGAGGTTCCAGTTGTTACCATCTGGGTAATGTACATTTCCCGTTGTGCTAAGCTTCCTATGATAAGTGTCAAGCCAATGTATTTATTGTCAAAGCTTCCGCGTAGATATATAATTTTCTCTCTTAATAGTACACATCACATCAGCTGGACAATCGAGCCACGGGGTCATTAATTCAAACCTGACGTGATAAATAATGTTATCAGTACGATATAAATAATAGCGTCAAACCCTTTCCATGATCCCGTAATCTCTGCTAAAGGCAGGGTAAACTGTACGATTCCGACTGCATCATAAGCATTCGTTTTGTGAATCACTATAAAAAGATGATAAAACCAGGTGTTCGGTAAAGGATAAACTACACCGTCTAACGGATAATTTTCATTTCATTTCTTGAAGAGGTCAATCGAGTACTGTGTGTGTGGGTAATATGTCACAGCAAACTTATTAGTTTGTTAGTTATCTTGGTCTATAGATTATCTGGATATGCCAATGATTCCAAGGTTACGAAACCTTTGTCTCAATAATGATTTCTTACACTTTACCCGTGACTAGCGTCCACAAAGATCCCACGACATTTGATGGTTCTTTACTGGGTTTGTGAATAGGCTTAGAACCCATAAGGATTGACAAATATAAGGATTCACATATTTGAAATACGTGCCATTTAGTAATTATCAAAGCTGATTGGTTTGTTAAAACAATATGTTTATGAATATCATATTGGCGCATTGTAGGGAACAATCACAAAATGACGTTATACAATGTAATTGATATCGAAAATCATTGTATATTCAAAGTGAATGACCAATTCTAGTCCTGAATACCCCCAAAGGTACTTACCCAGAACAATTGGTTGACAAAAGTCAGAGGTCTTTGTAAAGTTGACTTTTCACATATTCTCCTCATTTGATCAGGAAATGACGGTGCCTCTGGTATAACCTTGTGGTTAAAGCGTTCGACTAAGGCATGGATTTGCAAATCAAGCGACAAAACGCTTTCCATAATCTATAAAAAAAGGTTGTAAAATTCCGACTTTATCATGAGCATGTGTTTATTATGAATCAAAACCAAATAGTGATGATATCACGTGTTCACGAAAATATGAGCGTCTCCTGACCAACGGGTCGCGGCCCCCTTACACACACACACACACACGCACACACACGCACGCATGCATATACACACACGCATACATACACACACACACACACACACACACACACACAAAGACATGTTAATTGTTCACGTGACACAATACTGGAACATATATATACTTACATTTGTCCGAGGTTCCAGTTGTTGTTACACACACACACACACACACACACGCATGCACACACAAGTCAAAATAGGGAATTGCGTCAGAAATCATTCGAAGAATCGTTATGCAGAGATCTAAATGTTTCAAGCTTAGGTGGGTAAATCAGTGGAAGGGAAATGACTATTTGACTATTATTGAATAATATACAATGTACCTGTAGCTAGAGTTAAACTTAAAAGCAACAAATCTGACTCGTTTGCATAAAGAAATAATTTTTATAATAACTAACGAATGCTTTGCCTCACCAACGGTATGATTTACTCACTGGAAATATTGTCCTTGATGTGGTTTCGTATATGTTATAAGATGGAGTCAGATAGGTAACAGAAGGCGAAGGACTAAACAAGCGGGTCACAACAAAGAGTTCATCTTATCAGCTTCTAATATCGATTTTTGCCACCAACAAAAATTGCATATCATGCACCTAAATTGTGTAATAATGCTATATGTTTAATACTAACAATGTAATGAGTGTCATGTCAAGTTAACTGAACTGTTATAGAAGGGTCATTGATGTGATACTGAAACTACTATCCCGTGATGTGGGACTCCGATCCTGATCATGATGAGACATAATAGAGGAACAGATTAGACTTACTCGTACTTTCCCGTTGGACGCCTGTTAGCGTTAAGCATGGGAGGATCGGGTATTTCCCTCGTCTTAAATCGTAGTGAAAATCAATGAGAGCAGCAGGAACTTTGTGGTAATGTATATTCCATTACAGGGTTGACACGTGGGCGGTAGGGAGCAAGAGGACTATCTTCAGAACCGATATAGAGTTAAAATGCACAGTTTACAATTATTGTTCATAAAAGTGCAACGCAAACTTCGGTATATATCAGTGAAACCAAATACTCTTTTTAATTTATTTCTAGAAGAAAATAAGTTTGCACAGCATAGGGGTTGTTTGAGGATGATTAAAATTAACCTCAGATCGACCACCCTTAATATATTGATTTACCAACAGAGCTCCGTCATCTCAGATGGAACCATGTGTGAGACATTTTTTTGAAACCGTTAAACATAATTGCACACGAGTTCACAGCATTGTGTCAGATTAAAATGACACGGACAGACTACTTACGAAACATAACTGATGCTGAAATGAAAACGTATTCTTCTGTCTGACCTGTGTTTGTCTGGTCGCAATTCTTCTTTCGTGACCTAGTGAGATTTATGAAATTGCATATGTCCGAGCTCTGAAATATTACTGTAACGGAAATAGGTAATCTTGGTATACGTGTCTCGATGACTACACTTCTGCTGCGGGAACAGGTTGACGTCTGCGCCACAACTCGATGTGTTTTATCTTGAAATTCCAGGATCTGCTATTCGTTGATTCGAATCTCAGATTGTCTTCAGCACGAACGTTTAGCAATGGAGATCATTGAGCTTTACTGTGTGAAACTTTATTACCGTGTTTAGTAAATTATTCGTGAATTTTTTCCATAAGATACATTTCGATATTTACATCACATCGTCAACACAATGGTGTAAATTTGATGCATTACTTGTAAAATATATGACACAATCGATACCTACCAATCACAGAGTAATTGGCTATTAATCACATGGCAACCAATGGCACTTTTCAGGGCTTTTTTCAAAAGGCTTTCAAATACTTCGTATGACGCTTTAGTGCACCAGTGACACCAAAGCAGGCGTACATTATACAGGTGATATTCAATAGATGTGAGGGAAAGAATTTAAAGGAGAAAAAACATATTACAATACAGTGTAAACGTTCTCTGTCTACTCCCATGAAAGGCCGAACATGTACTTCAAGCAGCCAAGCATGCTCGAATCTCCAGGTGTTATAGCTCAATTCTATTATAATATGCCCCTTAGACCTATTTCTAAATCTTCATTTATGGACTGATATCATCTGTCATCAGTGCAGACGTTATCTCCCTCGTGAGTCAAAGGGGATGGGATGGCCTTCTATGCATCGCATGTATTCTACATCAGATTTCAAAACGATACTGTGGTGGAGAGTAGCTCCAAGTTACTGATCATAATGGAATGGAAACACTGTTTATAAATTACACTGAATAATGAAGTATTTTTACAAAGCACAACTTCACAAATTGATCTTAGTGCTAATACACTATTCTGAGACGACTGTGTAGGGCCTAGTCCACAATGTAATTTGTGAGTCCTGTATACAAGCTACCGTTCATGTGTCTTTATGTCAATATACAACATATTAGTATGGGAATGGTTTGGCTCAAGGAAGCCCCGGCATGTTGTCTGATGCTGATAAATGGTTTTTGAAACATTTTGTCTATCGTAGCTAAAAAGTTTAAAGTAACAATGAAAATAACAATAAAACAATTTTTTTTTTTTTTAGCATTATTTCAAGTTGACCAGTGTCCCAAGTAATGTTAACTGAGCTCCAACTCCAACTCCAACTCCAATTCCAACTCCAACTCCAACTCCAACTCCAACACCAACTCCAATTCCAACTCCAACTCCAACTCCAACACCAACTCCAATTCCAACTCCAACTCCAACTCCAACACCAACTCCAATTCCAACTCCAACTCCAACTCCAAGGTCATCTTAGCTCGTGTATTAAGTAAAGCAAAGTTTGTTGGTTGTTTTTTTGTGCTTTGAAAGTATAAATCAATTAGTCGAACCAGCAATTCTGTTTACTTCAAAACACGTTACTAGTGATGTCCACGTTTTGCAGTTTTGAATTCATCCATTCAATTTGATTTGTAGTCATTCCTACCAATACTTAGGGAGTCTCAAGTACCTTGGACTATCAATACTGAACTAAACATGCTGAAGATAAAGGAACTATCGGTGCTGCTGCATGCCCCCTTAATGGAGAGACATCTTCAGTGACTATGATGAACTCAAGAATATGGACACCATGATAAATGTCAGTTGCAATGACTGAGGGAATCATCTGCAGTGACCATGATGAACTCAAAAATAAGGACACCGTGCTAAGTGTCAGTGGCAATGGTTTATAGTCAACTACATGACAGAGGGAACCCTTAGTGTCAGTATGGCATAAATAAAGATGTCACACAATTGTCAAATAAATAACAGCAAATGTTTGGTTTTTGATAATGCCTGCGACCTATTTATGCATCAATTCAGTACGGCACGAGCTCAGTAATATGGGAATAAATCAACAATACAATACACTGGTTGGTTTGCCATGTTTCATTGACATGGTAGTCTGCGTTATTAACAAGTAACAATCATGGCATATATCTTCAAATCTATATCTCACTTACTTCATACATCTTAATCAATTCTCAAACAAATTGACAATAAAAACAGATTCATGAAACAATCACATAATACCTAACATGTTGGACCTTGAACATCAGTATATATATTGTTTTCTTTATACAGCCACATTCACAGAAATATTCTGTAAACTACAAACATACTGCTCACTTCCTAAAACAACAAACCATCATTTCCTCAGGCATCTAGCATGGAAGCCTTGCAACTGAAGCAAGTCTCCCGACTTGCCCTGCTGTCTACAATAACCTTCCGCCAACAATAAAGAAATCAGAAAATCATTTAAACATTATCAAACATTCATTCAGTATTATACATAACAAACAAATGTATCGCTTTCATTTCGCAATTCCAACTATTTTGAATTCACATCGTTAATGTTTCAACTATAGTTCATATTTTGTATTTCATCTAATCCAGTTGAATCATCTGATTTTGAAGAGAAATAGTGACTGACAATGAACTTAAACAAGACAAAGTTTTACACTGATCTTCAGCTGCTGTATGTACCAATATGTTTTCTTCCCTTACCCTGAAGTTTGAATCCCATATTCACTATAATTAATAATTCTTATCATCCTCAATTTCATCAACCATATCGTTTTTCAGTTTCATGAAAGAAGTTTAAATATGTAATCTGCACTACTCTAAGGTTTCTTCCCAATACAACTCCATGCTGTAACTGAAACACTGCTAAAGATGTATGAAATCATTCTTGCTCACTAACTCACCAACAATCACTCACTCATACTCACACTGTCACCCAATAACACTCACTGAGTCACTCGGTGATAGCTAATTGTTCCAATCCCAGATTCACATAATAATTATCCTTTGTTTACTATCACTCACTCGCCATCACTCTTTCTCTCTCTCGGTGATACCTAATTGTTCAAATCACAGATTCAAGCCATCACCTATCCTGCTACCCCTGAGCCCAGCACCAGAAAGATGAATGCAGGTCAGATATGTGCAACATAAATCAGTCTTCACATGTGATGTAATAAACTAATTGGCCTGACAGAGTGCTGTGGTCCAGACATTCCCCAGTGTGATGTAGAGCCCATCAGACTTAGCCCTGGGATGCAGCCAACACATCAGCAATGCTCAACGCTGACAGTTTTATGTCATACAATAGTCGCCATTTTTAATAACAAAATCTTAGGATGGCCTGGATTTATTTCTGTAAACACACATGAAAAGGTCTGTACGAATACCTGACAAAGTGGTATGATTTACAGTAAAAAAGTGCAGTCATTACGACATAATTCTATTTCATTCCAAAGCAAGGAGGAGTGATGGATCGTTGCCTGTTTTAATATGTGCCAATAACAAGAGATGCAGAAGCTTTACTTAGAGTGACTCTGGCAAGTCCTGATGGCCAACATTTGATGGATGGTGAAATAAACTCCGTGCTGCTCCTGCACTGATGACTTCAACAACTCACAGCAGGAACTACACACCATACAATCAATGGTATATATTGTTTACCAATTAGCACATGTACATGTCTATTTCCCATAATGTGGCATAATTTGCAGTGCCTTCTGTGTTAAAAATATAGGGGTCTTGGATCATTGAGAATTTCTGAAACAGTTTAATGATCCCCGAATGTCTATATATTTAACATTGAGGTAATGACAAGAATCTATGACATTCATTCTGATTTTGAACACTGCTTCTTGTGAACTCATTCGTCAAGCTTCCCCCTTCTCTTGGACAGGTTCACCCTTTTCGCGAATACCTGGTGTCATTACTGACATGCTTGCCCTTTTCCCGAATACCTTGTGTCATTTTGGATTGTAGTGATCCATTCAAATAGCATTTACCACTATTTTTCTTTCTGTTTACGGCAAAACTTAACAAAGTTTTATTCTGAATTCAGTGAAGTTCAATATTTCTTGATTTGTTAGAAAATAAGAAGTTCAGAATTTAACGAAATACTGGGTTTTTCAATAGCTTGAATTAGTAAATATTATATTCAGCTCACACAACATGTGCCACAATATTTGGTATTTGAAATCAGCTTGATGCAAATCTGTGCACAAATCTCACAACAATCAGTCATGCACACATCCATTATCTCCTGATCTCGTCCTTTACGCCAAATGACATCTGTTCCGGGAGATAATAGAGACTTATAATGTTCTAGTGTTGACGTTTTATATTTCAAAACCTAATAAAAGTTCATTCTGAATTCAGTGAAATTAAATATTTGCAGACATCCATTATCTCCTGATCTTGTAAAAGGACGGATTTCACATTAGAACCAGGGAAAACAACTGACATATTGTAAATGATGCATCACCATGGAAAAATATTGACTCACGTTCCATAAACTGAACAAAGTGACTTCTAGTGACATTTTCCTGGCATTATGCTACGTCTACTGACTCTTAAATAGTTTTGACAATGTGTCTTATTTTCCAAAATGCTTATGATAGGCAATCCATTAACTTCGAAAATGTCAAAGGAGTACAAAATAACTTCACCCCTTGTGCACGGTATACTTTTTCAATGGTAACGGACACCTCACGTCAACATTTTAACAATAAAGATGGATATTTGCTTGGAGTGGAAATAACAATGTTTATCAAGACCACATAATTGACATAATGGTAATATTGATATCAAGGATTAATCATTAACTGGCATTGAGGTCCAATTCCTGAAGAAGTTTGTGCTCTGACATAAACTGGCGCAGTTTGGAATTTTCGATGTAGACTCCATTGCTGGACTGGAGGAACTGCTGCAGCTGATCTACCACCAGAAGGTTCCGTCGCGTCTGCTGCAGAACGCTGTGGATGTGTTTCTGGGAAATGTATCGAAACATCCTTGCAGCAGTGCTCAAATGGTCCCATTCTGCGTTAATCATACTCAGACGCAGTCGAAGACGTGACTGCTTCTGTTGTAGGCTATATCGAGCATTAACAGCGTATTCCCGATTTTTCTGTATACAGGCTTTGGAACAGACGCCAAGAGCTGTCTCCACTCGGAGACTCTGCGTAGAGTGCTGCAGCACGAATCGGATCAGGTTTGGCATCGTCACAGGAATGGTGTCGGGGAAGACAGCACTGTTAGCTTTCCTGCAATGTACAACAATAACAGCACATCAGTAATGTGTCATCGTATGTCATGTGCCCTCTCCAAAGAGTTACACTGTACAACTCCTTGACGCAATGATTTAACTGAGTTCACAATCTTTGTTCTGTATTCACTGACAAAATGAACGGCATTACATTGAGATTTTTTATATGTTGTCAATATCACTCCTTCCAAACTTCAAAAATATCAAAGAGGTTTCAAGATAAGAATTTATTACTGTGAGTTCGATAAATTTAAGATAGCCACTTCATTTTTTTCCATTTCATTTACTTTTTCAATACAGGATCTACATAAACAAAAATTTAAAAATCTGGACAAAGTTCTTAAAAAGGGGGAAAAGACTAACATATGTTCATTATAACATCAAGATAACAGATTTCCTTCTTCCTAATTATAACACTTGAAAGATGGCAAGATATAGCAGGTGACCTGATCCTATACTCTCAATCACAAAACAATATTAGCTAGCCCTATCTATCAATCACCGACCTTCTTTATTACCAAAACACAACCAATCACCAGTGACGGCCTCAAACGGTAATAAACACTTCAAACAGCATGACACAGATTTGTTCCTGGCAATACGTCATTCTCCGTCAATTCCATGTCAGAAATTCCAAATTGACGATGCCATTTTGCCCTACATCTTTCTATCTGTGTCCCTCTATGGCCTGTATTTCCATGCTATTAGCCCAACGATTGATTACATCTAATGAACAGCTCTTTGTATATCATCATTTCTCTTTGTTAATCAAACGCCCGACCAACTCAGTGAACCGGTCATTCTGGTCAAATACATCATTTTTATCTCACAACTGTCAATGGTGTGAATAGTCCATAGCTGACAGTAAGCATTCCGAACCCTAAAAGGACATTTTTATGTCTTTTTTACGGGCCTTAAAAACAAGTAAAACCTAAATGCACCCAGCTTAAATACTATTAGGCATTCACTTCTTTATTCTGAAACGAAAGGGGTTTGTTACATTTTTTTACTATTATTTCCATAGGTTCTTTTAAAAACAGACTTCTTTGGCAAAGAATCACTGATGAAGGTTAGGATTCTGGTACATTGTAATGAAAAACAAAAATGTTATTGTTTAGATTTCATAAAAGAAATAATTATGACTATGGTTAGAGTGCTACAAAGTGTTATACAGCCATGAACAGGACAACAATTGGTAGAGTTAACCCTCACAATTAGGGTGTGGGTTGGGTTAAGACCACTTTTAGGAACAAAACCCAGGTCTTGGAAGTGACAAGCGAACACTCTAACCACTAAGCTACCCCACTGACTGCTTGAAATAAATTGCCAGTTCATTCCCAAATTCACGTTTGACGTAAACATTCAGTATTTTGGACCTGTGCAATAGGGTATGGGAAATGACTGAATAAGGCATGCATGAGTGAAGAGTTTTTTAGTAATATCCTGGAGTGTTAGATTCATATTTGGAGACCCAAAAGTGATGCATGCACACAGAAACATGTACAGCCCCATTGGGATTCCACAGTAGAATTGGTTTCCATCAGCCCTATATGACGACTACGAGGTGACTTAATTGATCTGGTGGTCTGACTCGTTGACTTGCATGAAAGCATGTTCTAGTACCCTGACGTCGTGGATAATCACTGTTATTCATAGGCTGCCGTCACATAGCTGGAATGATGCTGAGTGCACCATTAACATCAACCAAACAAAAACATGTAACACCTAGGTATACCCTACAGCACAGGCTGAACCACCAAGGTTCATAATTCTATGTATCTGTGTTACGAACCACCAAAACCAATGATCTTGCCAATCTAAAGTCATAAATCAAAACAGAAGTGACAATAACTCAGTCTTCCTGTGCACCACAACCTATCCAGTAATGGAAGACACCACATAACATTGTTCTTGAGGTATTTGCTATCATAATTACTTACTATCATAGAAACATCCTCTCTGACAATTTAAGTTATACGGTCTCTTGATGAAAACCTCAGAAAATATCTGTCCGTTACTGAGCCAATACCGCCTTGAACAAGCCTAAATGATCCATTAATATTCTCGGTTTTCCTTTTGCCAGCGAAAGACATGATGGATAGACTGCCTATAAAATGAAAGTTAAAATTTATAATCACTGCCCATCTTCCCATTATTCCTGTCTGCTCGCCTACACCTTTTCTGACATTGTAATCACAATACTGATGCGGATGCTGACATTTGAAATAAATAGTATAGTCATATTACCAGATGAATCATCTTCAACATTGCTTAAATTCTTTCCATATGAATTTCACCACTGCATATAGATATACATTATATTCCAAACTAATACAACTTGTATTCAGAATGTTGGCCCAAACAAAAATGTTTTCTGTCCCTTTCTCCATCCAAATCCCATATAATTTAATCAACAGCCCAAAACCAACAACTGTGGAGCATATATCATATAACACATTGATTTAAATGCATGAAATATTTTTTTCTATTTTTGTCCAAGCACACTATGATAAGGTTTAAGGTGCCAAAGAAAATATTTTTTAGCGTTAGAAAGCAGCTTGTGTCCAATGTTGGATTGGCTAAGAGGAAGCGATGGCTTTACCGGTCCCAGAGGATAGGTTACTGCTATGGACTGATCGGTTAACGGACTCTTGATGATCCCCCGGGAAGTATGCCCCCTAAAGTGAAGAAGACGCCTGCAGAACAGTATCAGTTGAGCAAGCCATCACATACAGCAGTTGGTGTAATACTCAGGCAGATACACTTACACATCCAGCATCTCCCCACTCAAACTTTAGAAAGTTTCAGACAAAACCACATCAGCCATTAGACACAGTGAATGATAATTACTGCCATGTCAGAATGTTGATAGAATTTGAACATTTTCTGCATTTCATCAACCTTTGATGTTGAATTAAATTGTGTTTTTCTTTCTTTTATTATGAGAACTGTGCCGATTAGATCAGAGACACAAATACATCCAGTCTGAAATTCACAACCATTACACATTAAAGAAAAGGTTGGAGCATCAGAACTTATCCCTTATTCCTGTGGCGTTTATTCACGACCAGGCCCGCTCGAGGCATTCTGCTTGGATATTGTACAGAGCCCATGTTGCTGCACCGTCCATTTTTCAGCTTTGGTGAACTCAAATTGACTACAACTGCTGGTAAATGTGGCCATGATTTGAAAATCTATTCCAGTTCGGCGAGCCATTGCTGAATGAATAGGTGAGGAGACTGAGGTTTCTTGGCATCAGTGTATGCTAATTGTTTAACTATGTATGTAAGGTCTGGGAAAGGGACAGAGGTGCCTACGTTTGAATCAGTTACAGCTTTGGTGTATGGAATTAGCTATCAGTAACTTAATTCGTAATTAATCCTGAGCATTTCGGTTGACATATATAACATTAAACTCATGACTCAGATGGTATCATTCAGACAGTATCATGTGACCAACAATGACGCGAGATGACAAAATGACAACACTACATCAACATGACAAAACTTCTTCAAAATGATGTCAGACGGGTATTATGTGACCCTACTTCCTCAGGATAACAATACTCCAACACGACTACAGACAGATATCATGTGCCCAACCCCAACATGACAACACAACTGCAACAAACACCAGATCAGTATCGTGCCATATGGAAACATGACTACACTTCTTCAACATGACATCAGACAAGTATCGTGTAACCCTACTTCAACACGACATCAGACAAGTATCATGTAACCCTACTTTAACATGACATCAGACAAGTATCATGTAACCCTAATTCAACATGACATCAGACAAGTATCATGTAAACCTACTTCAACATGACATCAGACAAGTATCATGTAACCCTACTTCAACATGACATCAGGCAAGTATCATGTAAACATACTTCAACAATGACATCAGGCAAGTATCATGTAACCCTAATTCAACATGACATCAGTCAAGTATCATATAACCCTACTTCAACAAGACATCAGACATGTATCGTGTAACCCTACTTCAACATGACATCAGACAACTATCATGTAACCATACTGCAACATGACATCAGACAAGTTTCATGTAACCCTAATTCAACATGACATCAGACAAGTATCATGTAACCCTACTTCAACATGACATCAGACAAGTACCATGTAACCCTACTTCAACATGACATCAGACAAGCATCATGTAACCCTACTTCAACATGACATCAGACAAGTATCATGTAAACCTACTTCAATATGACATCAGGCAAGTATTATGTAACCCTACTTCAACATGACATCAGACAAGCATCATGTAACCCTACTTCAACATGACATCAGACAAGTATCATGTAACCCTACTTCAATATGACATCAGGCAAGTATTATGTAACCCTACTTCAACATGACATCAGACAAGTATCATGTAACCCTACTTCAACATGACATAAGATGGCTATGTTTTTATCACTATTCAACATGACGTCCTGAAGGAAACTTGTTTCAAATAACTGTTATATCTGTGTCAGATATTGTGTCTAGTTGTATCATACCCCCACTAATAACGAATGACTGAACAATACAGATTATTAAAATTCGTCATTTTTTAAACCACAAGTAAAAACATTATCTTAACTAAGCCTATCTATCTAGCGCTGCAAAACCTTATAATTATTAAAATATGATTATAGCAATCCTCACTTGGAGGAGACTTAAAACCGAGAAAACCTCAACATTAATGTCTTTGAAGACAGTTATCTTTCAGACATTAATGCCTGTATTGGCAGAACTGAAATGGCCTGCCGGTTCTAGTGGCACTTCAAAGAAACGCAATGCCTTCTTGATATTTCAATGCTGCAGAACATGATATGAACGATTGGCAGCCTGCTTCATGAATTGAAATGAAATAGTCTTTATTCCGCCACAGTGCACTGATAATTGAAATGTATAGCCTTCCTGCTGTTCAAGAGTTGCAAAGAAATTGTAGCAAATTCGACAGCTTATTCTTCATATGTGGACATTTATATTTCATGTCAATAAAATTGTAAATCATAGACACCGCAGAATCTGTGTTCGCCATTGTTCAAGTTGACACACTTGAAAAGAAAATGCTGTCACCTCCCATATCATGTGGGATGCAAATAATCAGGTCTGGGATGGGCATACAAGTTGTTGATTGCATGGGCAAAGATTTATGGTTGATTTATGGGTGATGCCATTTATGGTATGAGCAACGACCTATGCCGAATCCATGAACAAATATCTATGACTAATTGCATGATCAAAGACCTGTGGATGATGGCATGAGCAAAGACATATGCCATCAGAGACGAAAAACAATCAGCCAGATCACATATTGTAATTAATCGAGTCTGGACCAGACAATCCAGTGATTGACATCATTATCATCGATCCACGTATGCATATACATGATATATATCATGTTTTTAACATTGATGCATGCTATTGTGAATATCTAGCAATGTCATGTGGATATACAATTAAACCCCAATTTGAGATAAATGTTGACGATATTTCTATGCCAGGGTTAAATTTTTAACATATGCATGTTATTGTGAATATCTAGCAATGTTTTAAGGAAAATATATGCGCCTGTTAAAAAAATATGCATGTGTCCTTTAGGAATGTTTACGTTATAAGGTAAACCATAACAAAATATACATGTAGCTGTGCATTACTATTGCCCCTGGACAGAGTTAAATACCCTGCAACATTGTCCTACAACTGCACCGCCTCAACGTGATTGAGTTAAACCCAGGGAGCACATTCACGTCAACAAAAGGTATATTTTAAATCAAATTCTCATTTAAAATTCGTACCATTGTTGATTTATAACGGACCGTACACTCAACAAACGGGAAAATTGTACAGATAAGCCGTGTGTTAGTTTCGGCACTGGCTCTGATCAATTACCCACAACCTATTATCATTTAACTGAAGCCTTAATTACTCCATGAAATATAATCAAAGCAAATGAGTTGAACCGTTCACGCGAGAAGGTGTACACAAACAACATGGGTATTAAATATGTGTAGGTATAGCATATTGTGACATGCAGACGGTTTGTTTGTTGTTTAACGCCCCACTCAGCAATATTCCAGTATATGACGGAAGGAAGACGATAATAAATTATATATTTTCAGTGGCAATCGGATATTAATGCAGATAAAACTAAGATTATAACATGCTATGAAGAGCAGTGATGTTTTATAATAAATAATAAAACTTAATAAAGAAATATAATGTATATTCAGGTCCCATACAACACATTATCAGAATAAATGATCAAACGAACTGATACGATCCTTAACCACACTGCGTTTACGTCAAATACAAACAGCTATTTATTTTTACTGTGAACGCTAACAAAGGGAAATACTCCTCCAGACAGTGTCTTAGAAGTGAATTGTAAACATTTGAATTCATTCTGAAAGACGTATAACGTCCGTTTGCAAACCACAAAAAACACTAGTGTATGACTTCTGTCAATAAATGACGTTAAGTATATTTACACGGTACTGAGAGGATAAACTTGACATTTTTATTGTATCATTTGAATGAAAAATATAATTAATTCATGTAATAAATGTTTAGTATACCATCCAGATTTCCATAATCGATACGTTGCCCACTAAAAGACGCTATATTTCATACAGTATTGTGATCTAATGTTGTGCACTCTGTCAAAGAGAAACTACTCTCTCTCTCTCTCTCTCTCTCTCTCTCTCTCTCTCTCTCTCTCTCTCTCTCTCTCTCTCTCATAAGTCATAATCGGAATATACAATGTTTGTGGCGTATTTTCTAGGATCTGTTGTTCGTGTTTTGCAAGCGGAAACCACTCGGTTTTCTAGTCAGAAATAATACTGTAGACCCATATTGTCGAATCGTTGTATTCACCATACCGTTTTTTGGCCTCCATTTTACCTGTCATAAGCTCCTAAGACAGGTGCGACCCTTCCTTCCATAAAAGAGAGGCCAATTAAATACAATGAGATGTGGTTATAGGTCTGGGTGTTATAACAAGATAATAACAATTATAATAATAATAATAATTTTCAAGGAGAGGCTATCTGAACGACCACTGCATCGAATTTATGTGCAGAAGATCAGCAATCCTGCAGATTCCTTCGCTTGGATGAGGTCCGCTGGTCAGAAAAGTGAAACAGAAGGCTTTCTGTTTGCTGCTCAGGACCAGTCACTTCCCACCTCGAAACCGTCAATGTGTGATTTTGCATCAAAATGTAAATATGAAATGTAGATTATGTAATGAATTTAATGAGACCCAACAATTGTCAGTAGATGCCCAGCTTAAGCGACATGATGGAGTGGCTCGATCATTTTATTACCGTCTTCGCCATGCTTGTGGTTTTGACACAGAGGTCCATCAATGGTACGACCCGGAATATGTAGAGGGCGTCATGGAAAATGATAAATACAAAATTCTTTGGAACGGGCGGCGTATCCAGGCCAACAAACATGTTCTTGTCCTTTTTGATAAATCCAATAAAATCGTTTATATTATTGAATTTTCTGTCCTTTTTGACACCAATGTGATCGACAAGGGTTCAGGAAAAACCTGGCAAATATGCGGACTTTGGTTTCGTAATATCACGCTTGCATCCAAAGTTCCAAGTTGTCCGAATCCCCATTGTTCTCGGTGCCTTAGGTTTGGTTCTGTTGACTGACATTGGGAGAGTACCCGGGTTTGCTACCAGGAATACAGCACTACTGACACTCTGGGTAATGCAGAAGGATGCAGTATTGGGGAGTCTTCACATCCTCCGAAAACTTCTGGGTGGGTTTGACTAGGCACCGCTTCCTGGGAGAAGTCCCATTCGCTGTCTGGGCTGCGTGTAGAAGCGGCTTAGGCCCTGAGCTGATGATGAGCCTAACCAGCCTGACTGTCCTCCACATGTCTACCATAAAACTTTTTGAAAGCTTGACTGAGGCCTTGAATAGTGTAGCCTTGATCAAACAACTTCTGAACAAGGGTCGAATGACGATCTTTGAAATCTTGGTAGAAAGAGCATGCTCGATTGTATCTAATAACTTGCGAAATGTAAACACCCAAGGCTGGAGCTGCTGGAATATTGCTCGAAATGAAGGGAAAATTGACTATTGGAAAGTTGAAGTCACCCCTCTTATCATACAGTCTTGTGGTGTGTGTTTTGTCACTCTGAATCTTTATGCAAAGATCTAAATATGAAACAGATGAGGCGGTCTCACTGGTCTCCTTTATTTCTAGTTTAGATGGGTGAATCAGTGGAAGGGAATTGGCTATTAGATTGCCATTGAACTATATCAGATCATCGATATAGCTGAAGCTTAAGTTAAACTTCTTGGCCAAATTACCTTGTTTTGACTTTGCCAATCCGAACAGAAATTCCGATTCATATGCATCAAGAAACAGATCCGCAAGAAGGGGAGCACAATTTGGGCCCAAGGGGATGCCTACTTCTTGCCAAAATGTCTTACCCCAAAATGTTACGTAGATGGTATCAATGAGGAAGTCCAGCATTTCACCTTGTTTTCTCATTAAACTTCAGATTGAATGCTTTCATTTTTTCACAAATAGTCCTGAACTTCTAAATAAAGGTACGTAACTGTATCTGTGTTCACCACCTTTTGTAACAAAAGGCCCATGGGTCAAGGAATGACGTTTTCCTTCAAGTTTGTCATGTGGGATAGTGGTGTACAAAGTTGAAAAATCAAATGTTTTGACAGAACGGATCTTTGTTCTTTTCTGAGATTGCAAACAGTCAAACAAATCCTTTGAGTCTTTGAGAATCAACATGGTATGAATTCCACTTGTCTCAAATACTTTCTGTGAATATAAAGAAAGTGCTTCCTTGATTGTATTATGGTCAGTCTTTGATACAGGGTATTTAATGGTACATTTGCTGGACCCAGCAACATATCTCTCTTTGTACGGTTTTTATGGATCTTTGGAATCCAGTACAAAAGAGGTGTGCACATGTCTTCAGGTTTTAGAGTCAAGTCAAAAGTTGACAGTACCGATTAATGGTTTGGGCAGATTTGTTCCTCAGTTAACATGCTGCCCTTATATGTGGCATATTTTTTATCTATCATTTATACCAAGTTCTTTGATCAGACAATTTATGTAGTCATGCTTACATTTAACGGTTGTGTTATTTGAGGCCTTGTCAGTGGGAACAACTACAAACTGTTCATGTAGGACAGCCAGACTTTGGCTAACAGCTGGCTGTGACAGAATGGGTTCATTCCAATTCAGTTCCTCTTTTTAAGTTGGTGCATTCTACCAATGACAACATCACACACTGACTTACCCACTCTTAAAGACATTCAACAGGTTCATCTTCTCTTTTGGCCCATTTATTGGCCCATAATTCTTCGACAGCATCCATAATGATTTTAAAGTTGTGATCACAATAGGTAGGAGGTTGCTCACGGTAATTTGGTCCATTTTTGAATAACAGACGAAGGTTGTCATTGTCAATAAAAGACTAAAGTAACACTATAACAACAAGACAATCAATAACAATTTGCGGTAAATGATAGGGTTAAAACAAAAAAGTACACGCTGCCTTGGTCTCTGTTAATGGCTGGCTTTATCTTTTGATTTCAATAGACCGTCTTAGTCTGAACTGGTACAAGCAGCCACAAACGTGCATACACGTCGCTATGCAAGTGCAATACCTTGGACTCGACGTTGAACCCCATTTCACCTCACCTCAGCATGATGATGCATAATAGAGGGACAGTTGAGACTTACTTTCCCGTTTGACGCCTGTTAGCGTTAAGCATGGGAGGATCAGGTTTTCGCCTCGTTTTAAATCGAAGTGAAAATCAATGAGAGCAGCAGGAACTTTGTGGCAATGTGTTTTCCATTACAGGGTTGACACGTGGGCCGCAGGGAGTAGGAGGACCAACTTCAGGGCCCATTACAACGTTTACATTTAGTAACAATTATTTATCATAAAAAGCGCAAAGCAAAATTCCGTATATATCAACCCCATGAAGCCACAGGCTCTTTTTAGTATATTTCTTGAAGAAAAATAGTTTGCACAGCGTAGGGGTTGTTTTAGCATGATTACATTCAACCACAGTCATATTGATTCCCCAACAGAGCTCCGTCATCTCAGAGGGAACCATGTGATAGACATTTGTTGAAACCGTTAAATATTCTTGCACTTGAGTTCACAGCATTAATCAGATTAAGACGACACGGGTCGACTACGTACGAAATATAACTGATGCTGAAATATAAAAGTATACTTGTGTCTGATTTGTGAATGTCTGGTTGCAATGCTCTGAAATATTACTGAATCGGAAATAGGTATTATTGGTATACGTGTATCGACGTCTACACATCTCCATCCGGAACGGGTATATTATTTTGAACTACCAGGATCCGATGTTCGTTCATTCGAATCATCATCATCATCATCATCATGCGTAACGAGACTATTTCATCACAGGCCATCAGTTTACCCAGTCGACCAGTGAGTGCCAGCACATCAACTCTGAACACTCTTTAGACTAATCCTAATTTCCTTGTACAGACTTTGTTTGTTTGTTTTCAATACTTCCACAAATTCACAGCGGCTGTATATCAGACACGACAGTGCTTGATAGTATGAGCAACATCCCATGACGTGGACAGCCATTCAACCAATCCCCCATCCGATCCATTCTGTCGCCTTTTACGACACATATAGTTTACTGGGGACCTGCTCTAACAAGAAATCACCGTGGAGTTATGTAGAGATTACCAGATCGGAAGCAGGGGTCCTTTCCTTGCTTAAAATATCAGTTAATCTCATTGAACATGTTTCAAAGAATCACATTTGTGTACGCACCTGAACGTATTATTCGCTAACTGTCATTTTGATTACCTTTGTTTACATATATAATCTGCTTGTTATGCAGAAATATAATAATAGTCATTTTGTTTTGCGCTTTTTTTAGCTATCATACACAAGGAGTTAGTGCCTATTGAGCATTTACAGTGCACGTTCAGTTGTTCACCTGAACAAGTCACGTTGATTTTGCCGCGGATATCATTATGGTCACTGATGCCTCCAATTTGGAAATGTCCTCAATATGTATTGGACATAATCTTTTTTAAAAGGTTTACTAATGCTTTACTTAGCTGTAATTAGTCATATGACGCTCTGCGGTTCATTGTAGAAAGAGCATGGTCGATACTGACAAGACATTTCTGTTTCAACCCACTTGACTTATATTCCATTAATCGCGTCGGCTGATTGACAAACAACTCAGATAAACACCTTACCATGTTAAATAACGAGACACATGGTTGAAAACAAGAACGCAGAAATAAATAATCTACATCGTAAATTATTCATGAATTTCTTCCCTCAGATACATTTCCATATATTCAACACACCCTCAACACATGGTGTAAATTTGATGCATCATTTGTTAAACGTATGAAAAGATTGGACACCTCCTCCATCTATCAATCAAAGATTAATAAGTAATGACATGGCAACCGATGGCACTTTTCTGGGCTTTTTTCTATGCAGACGAAAGGCTTACAAATACTTCATATGAAGCATTTAGTGAATCAGTGACAGACAAGGCAGGAGTACACGATGGAGATATTATTAAATAGATATGAGGGAAAGAATCTAAAGGAGAAAGAACATATTATTATACAGTGAAAATTGTCTCTGTCCACTCCTACTAAAGGCACATGATCGCCTCCGTGGTCTAGTGGTAGAGTGTCCACCCGGAGAGCAGAAGGTCGAAGGTTCGATCCCCGGCCGCGTCATACCAAAAGACGTCATTCCAAAAGATGTTATTTGTTGTTACCCTGCCTGGCGCTCGGCCTTAAGGGGCTAAAACAACGAATGGTCGGCTCGGAGGTAGTATAGTGTGTCTGAGTGGGGTATTCATGTTAAACTGCGACATGGTACCTCAGTGGGCTAGCACTTTTAAATCGGCATTACTCCGGACGAGTACAAGCAAACACACACACACAGACAAACACACACACACACACACACACACACACACACACACACACACACACACACACACACACACACACACGCACGCACGCACGCACGCACGCACGCACGCACTTTTAATGCAACAATCTTGGAGGTGACGTTTTACACCATTTCACCTCACCACAAAAGGCACATACTTCAAGCAGTCAAAAATCCTTGAATATCCAGTGTATTTGTTATCCAGTCTATCATAATGTGCCCCCTGGACCAGTTTCTAACTCTTCATTTGTGGAGTGACGCCATCATCTCCAGGTCTCTCCTCGGTGCAGAATTTCTCTCGCTCATCAGTCTGGTTTGATTGGATGGCTATTCAAAGAATCAAAACGATGCCATGGCGGAGAGTAGCTGCAGGGTACTCATCATAATAGAATGGAACCATAAACATCATTCATAATTAACCGAATAATGGAGGATGTTTCCAAAGCACAGTTTCACAAGGAGATCTTAGAGCTGCGAGATGACTGTGAAATTTTTAGGTCCTGTATGCAAGCTACCTTCATTGTGTCTTTATTCAATATATACCACAGCTGTAATAAACATGAATCTGGCCACTTGACATGCAGAATGAAAACTTCTTTTTTTTCACAGATGGAATATCATAGCGAGTAATCGTAGACCCGCTACGTGTAGTATCAAATTCTGGGGTACGTGGAGTATCTCAAGTACCTTGGAGTGTCAATACTACACTGAACATGCTGAAGATAAAGGAGCTAGTGGTGCTCACAGTGCTGCTGCATGCCCAGCTAATGCAGAGACATCTACAGTGACTATGATGAACTCAAGAATAACAACACCATGTTAAATGTCAGTTGCAATGACTGAGGGAAACATCTACAGTGACTATGATGAACTCAAGAATACCGACACCATCTTAATTGTCAGTGGCGGGGGTTCACAGTCCACTTTATGACTGAGAGATAAACTATGTGTTTCAGTTACACAGATATGTCATTGGTAATTCCATACTCACATAGCTGATATTTTGACAGAGGATATCTTTAATACTCCTTAGTTCACCTTTGCCACCCTTCAATTGTAACTTGAAAATCAGAAAAAAAAGCCGATTACTAGGTTGTTAAAATAAAAACAAATATAAGAACGAAACATTCTACAGTTTAAAGAATGCAGATGAAAATTCAATGTACATATTTCTTCTTCTAACAAGCAGTCACATAGCACAATCCCACTCACTCAGTAACAGTTTTTTCCTGCAAGAAGAGTCAACTACAAAAACCAAATGACTTTCAGTCGTGACCATTGCCATCATGTCTCCTATCTTGACATGAGTTACCTTGGGTTGCTGCACTGCACTTTTCCAATTACAGCTTCTTCCCAAGCATATTGGACAATAATAAACCTTTATACCTAGAACCTTAATATTCTACACCTTCAGAGCCCCAATCATTCACAAACAGTCTGGACAACGTCATGTACAATCATACATATGTACTTGTATATTCACAATACGTCCGTGTTATTATTCCAATAACCGAAATCTACTGCAGGACTTGATGACGAACAAAATCACCTCTCTGTATACATCATAAGGTTTAGGAGATTTGTCTTACTCAAAATCTATTCTTATGTCATAAAACATTGTAAATACGTGTACCTAATTATACAGACCACAAACACAATAACATAAAAGTTGGCAAAATGTCAGGTATGTTGATGTGATTATGACATCATTTTTGGCATCAAAATGGAGACACGGAGCTGAGTTCCATGCTGAGGTTTAACAATCGCTGCTCTTAATTGTAATTATACAATTGTAATAACGGAACGCGCAAAAGACTGTGTACTGGAGTAGCAAACAAATAGTAATTCAACAAAAATCATCCATTATCAACAATAAGTCCCAACTTCACATGATACAAATGTCATCACTGATGTTCAGTGGCCGATTCATATTATTTTTACCACTCTTTCGCCTTTTATGCCCAATGGAATCTGTTTGGCAGATAATCGAGACTGATTATTCTCTGCCGTCGATGTTATATAGTTACATACTTTTACATGTTCCCCCGCAAAAAATTCATCCTATTAAA
The DNA here is from genome assembly GCF_023055435.1 of Haliotis rufescens. Lineage (NCBI taxonomy): Eukaryota > Metazoa > Mollusca > Gastropoda > Lepetellida > Haliotidae > Haliotis > Haliotis rufescens. The sequence continues at coordinate 8,568,234 of NW_025963791.1, read as the reverse complement.
TCATAACATTCCATTTCACATAATTAAAACATGAATCATAATAATAGCATTAAAATAACTTATCCTGTTGGAATTATTAAATATTTTTCCACATATGCAATGATTATGAACACTAATACACCATGATAAAATTTGTTTAATTTACAGAACATTGAAACCAAATGTTTATAAAATTAATAGCGTATGACAACAGTCATTACAATTGACTCCAAAATTCCAACCCACTTCCTGCTTACATCGGCTATTTTCATCAATTCTCAAATATTAGACATCAAAAACAGATCCATAAAACCAATCACATCATTATCCAACGATTTGTACCTTGAACTTCATTTATAAGCAATGAAGCAATCTTAGCACAGTTTTTCTTCATACAACCACATTCACACAAATATTCATAAACACACTCCTCAAATCTTAAACAACAAACCAACAATTCCTCAGACATCTGTAACCGAAACCTTATAACTGAAGTATTTGCTCTGTCCATCGCCTTGCTCTTTTGTCTACAATAACCTACCACCAATAATAAAGTAATCAGTAAATCATTTAAAACGTATCAAACATTCATTCAGAATTACCCATAAAAATATATGTGTCGCTTTGATTTCCCAGTTCCAACCATTTTGAGTACAAACTGACATCATTAATGTTTCAGCTATAGTTCATCTTCTGTCTTTGAACTAATACAGTTTCATCCGATTATACGTGGATTGCTGTTGAACAGCAAGAGAGACATTCTTGTAGCAGTTTCATATTCAATGGGTTTTTTATTTCTTATGAAACTTCCTGGACCATTTAATGTAATATATTCAAGTCAAGTCTTTCTTGCAGTATTTAGGCCTCCGGCCAAGAGAATATTTTATAAGCATAACTATAAATTATATGAAACATCACTATTTGGTATTTACATATGGATACCTAAGTTTAACCGTGCACAGTTCACAAGCTTTCTTACTGGTTTATTGTATAATATAAACAAAAGCACATTTTCAAGCATAATATTATTTCAATATTTTAACATATTTGTCCATACAACATTTGTGGCCTGACCTGCTCTACCACTTGATATGTTCCCAAGACACCACAGAATTCTCAGACGTCTTTATAGTACACACAATCTTCTGGTGGTATTCACATCATAGAGGCAAAGCAAAAAACATTTTCATTTTAAAAATGTCTCATGATCATTAACAAGAAAATACAGACACTCGGGAAACCTGAATGAATCCTTTCAGCAAATATGACATCGATTATCTCACGTACATGCAAATACCTCCAGCTGTCCGACCTTCAACAGAATAGTTTCAATATGTTTCAAAATGAACACGGTTTGGTAATATGTCTGACAATATGTTGCAGGCCTAACGAGGTCTGTACCCACTATGTCAAACAAACTTACATAATTCACAAAGTCATTATTTACAAGCCTTTTAAGCCTACACACATTACAAGAACTAATGTTAAAAATATTAATTGGCCTGACCCCGGTGGCAAAGTTGCAATATTACAAACAAACACATATATGCCATATGTCTGTTACCTGTGAAGCCATGTAATGTGAATAGTACCTTGTATTGTGCGAAAGTTTTCAATTCCTTCCATTAAACGCCAAACATGAATCCTCAAATGGGTATTATCTTAGTTACATACACCTCAGGTTGAGTCAGTTGGTGCTTTTTAGCTTTCATAGGGGGAATAATGAGATCATTTCCTTGTTAAATCGGAGATTAAAAACTTTATCTACCATAATAGCATCACATTGCACTCACAGTTCAACAAGACCTCTAAGCCTGGTGATCTGTCAGTCACTAAGCCTGATACTACCACAATACAAATCTGAATAGAATGTTACAACATCCGAATCAACGCCTTCTAGACCACATGTGACTTGTAGTGACTGTATAAGAGTGACTGGGGCTGAAGTGTACTAGGTGTCTCTGTCCATATATCTGTGCAATCTACAAATACTCTAGTGGTAGAATAATTTCTACCAAATGAATCTGGCATAGTTGCATTTAATTTTTCCAAACTTGGCCACTGCACCAAAAATGAGAGCTGAACATACAAATAGTCAAACCACCTGTTTCAGAGTCAGCTGCATATTGCCCGTGAAATTCTAAGTCTGCATGCTAAATCATCTAGTAACAGAAATAATCTTAGTCTCATTAGAATCATGAAACAATCATCCATCTCACTCACAGCATGTAGCCGCACACCATCAGATATGAGAGATATTCGGCGATTCATCATACATTTCATCAAACAAAGTCTCACATGTTGCCGAATCTGGAACCCCAGTGTAGAACACAACACATTCACTGAAACACATGATATCCTCATAGGTCAGTGTGAGTGTGCCAACTTGAATACCAACACTCTGAGTTGATGATTTATCTGTTTGAGTGCTTGTATTACAAAAGGTAATTGCATTGTCTAATGTCCAGGTGATGTGACTGGTTTTGAAAATGTTTGAGTACATTTATTAACAGAGAGACTGATCAACCACAGTTGTCATGGTGACTTAGGGAACGTTCCAGTCTTGATACAATCCCTGCAGGTAGACGTGAATCCTCTGCCGACACATCACTTAGACTTGTATCCTCCATATACGAAGCTATCTCATCAGCTTTATCAATATACTTATTCTCGCCAAAACCTTGATCCAAAACAATCTCACATATGCTTCCAGGCACAAGATGGGAAGCATTCCGTTGAAGAAGAAGATAAAATAATCAAACATCAGCGGTGATGTTTTTTAGAAACGTGTGTATTTATTCAGGGGGGAAATGTTATTTAAATTTCAAGAATTAAGAAAATATTAACATGAAATGAAGGTATGAAAAGTCATCTGGCACGCTAATTGTCGGAGGGATTCATTGGAAATACTGAAAGAGATAAGGTTCCCATACTTACCAAAATGTGTTATGGCAGATATAATAATGTATATATTTTATTTGGAATTCCCATTTATTAAAGTCAAATTTACCCTGACTTAAATAAGGACTATCAAACATTAAACACAATACTTGATTTAAATATGTACATACGATACGACTAGGCTCCTAAGGGACCAGTCGCATATCTGCAGGGAATCTGCGCAAAGTGATCTTCCGGACATTCGCAAATTTCTTACAGTGATTGGAACAAATAAAACAGTATCGCTGTTTTGACGACATCTTGACCTGTGGCGTACTCAACAGCGCGACATCCTGGAAGTAGACAAGCATTGACCAGCACATGCGCATCATGGTTTTTTTTATTGCGGCCACCGAGGACAGATAACTGACGTGAGAGATGGCAATAGCTGCCATGCATCACAAGTCAGCAAAAATATCAGCCAATGACAATGTCAGTAGCACTGTCTCTTGATAAAAACTTCTGCTAAACTTCGGTCTAATACTGAGCCAATACTACACCGTACAAGCCTAAATGATCTATATATATTACCGGTTTTCATTTTGCCGGCTATTGACATGACAGGTAGACTGCCTATGAAGATGAACCTTGTCAGAAAGTTGAGAGAACATTTTGTGCAACCTTTGATGTTAAAATAAATTGCTTTATTCTTTCTTTTTGATATGAGAACTGTGCCGATTTGATCGGAGACACAAATACATCTAGTCTGAAATTCACAACCATTACACATTAAAGAAAAGGTTGGAGCACCAGTAAGTGTCCTCTATTTCTGTGGAGTTTATTCACGACCAGGCCCGCTCGAGTCAGTCTGCTTGGATATTGCATTGAGACCATGATGCTGCACAGCCATTTTTCAGCTTGGGTGAACCCAAATAGACTACAACTGCTGGTAAATGTGGTCGTGATTTAAAACTCTATCCCCGTTCGGTGAGCCATTGCTGTTGGAAGAGGTGAGGAGACTGAGGTTGGTTTTGCATCAGTGTAAGCTAATTGTTTAACGATGTAAGCTACGTCTGGGAAAGGGAGAGAGGTTTAAGGCCCATGGTTTGACCAGATAGCTGCTTTCGTGAGACGTCAAGATTCGGATTAGCTATCAGTAACTCAATTCGTACATAATCCTGAACAGTTTGGTTGATTGATATCACATAACTCTGGGATATGTCCACATTGCCCAGGTTGCATCATTCAGATTGTATCATGCGAGTCAGTGACTCTACATCCCCATGGCAACACTACTCCAATAAAACACAAGGCATGTATCATGTGACCCTAGTTCAACATGACAACACTACTCCAATAAAACACAAGACATGTATCATGTGACCCTAGTTCAACATGACAACATTACTCCAATAAAACACAAGGCATGTATCATGTGACCCTAGTTCAACGTGACAACACTACTCCAATAAAACACCATACATGTATCATGTGACCCTAGTTCAACGTGACAACACTACTCAAATAAAACACCAGACATGTATCATGTGACCCTAGTTCAACACGACAACACTACTCCAATAAAACACCAGACATGTATCATGTGACCCTAGTTCAACACGACAACACTACTCCAATAAAACACAAGGCATGTATCATGTGACCCTAGTTCAACATGACAACACTACTTCAACAAAACACCAGGCAGGTATCTGACGCTACTTCAACGTGACAACACTACTTCACAAAACACCAAACAGGTATGTGAACCTAGTTCAACATGATGTCTGATGACGACACTACTTCAACAAAACACCAGACAGGTTCGTGACCCTACTTCAACACGACACCACTTCAACAAAACACCAGGCAGGTATATGACCCTAGTTCAACAAGACAACACTACTTCAACAAAACACCAGACAGGTTTCACGTGACCCAAGTTCAACATGACAACACTACTTCAATAAAACACCAGACAGGTTTGTGACCCTACTTCAACACGACACCACTTCAACAAAACACCAGACAGGTATGTGACCCTAGTTCAACAAGACAACACTACTTCAACATAACACCAGACAGGTTTGTTACCAAAGTTCAACATGACAACACTACTTCAACAAAACACCAGACAGGCCTGTGACCCTAGTTCAACACGACAACACTACTTCAACAAAAAAAACACCAGGCATGTTTCAACACGACAACACTACTTCAACAAAACACCAGACAGGTTTGTGACCCTAGTTCAACACGACACTACTTCAACAAAACACCAGACAGGTATGTGACCCTACTTCAACAAGACAACACTACTTCAACAAAACGCCAGACAGGAATCACGTGACCCAAGTTCAACATGATGTCTGATGACAACACTACTTCAACAAAACACCAGACAGGTATCACGTGACCCAAGTTCAACATGATGTCTGATGACAACATAACAAATCTCCATCAACATGCCACGAAATTGCTTTGATTTTATCTTACTTCTTTGAACATACTTCTAATATCTATAAAATCAGCACAAAACAGATTATTTGCATTCAACAGTTTTTACACCACAAGGCAAACCATATCCTAGCTAAACCTATCTATTTATCGATACAAAATATAATAAAACGAATCAAGAGACTTAAAACCTAGAAATCCTCAACATAAATGGCTTTGATTTCTTTTATGAAATTAATGCCTGTATTGGCAGAACTGAAGTGGCTCGCTAGTTCCAGTGGCACTTCAAAGAAATGCCATATCTGCTTGATAATTCAATGTTACAGAACATAACATGAACGATTGGCAGCCTGCTTTATGAATTTAAGTCTTTATTTTTTTTAATTAATAACTCGTGGTCGTTGTTGATTTCTTATATGAGATAACAACATTTGGTTCAGCCTCTTTAACTAAGTTCATATAATGCACAAGCTTCAAAAATATTTACCCGTATTTAAATAATGATTATTCCCTGAATACAATCCGACCATCCGGAGGGGGGGGGGGGGGGCATGTTTGGTATTTCCCTGATATTCTTACAATTTTCACGTCCATTATATGTACCTCTTCTCCCAATACAGATTGTCATATCTGGGATGCGATTGTCCAATTTACGATATCTTCAAGTTGCGAGCACATGTTCGAATCTCCAGATATGACGTCATGACAGAACCATGTTTTATCGTAAAGAAAACCATGCTTCGTTCTTCATTGTTCTTTACAACAAAACAAAAAACACGTGTCGTATATTTCTTATATGAGATAGATAAAACAAAGTTTTATCATGAAATAAACAACGCTTCTTCATTGTTTTTTGCAATCTTATATTCCGTAATAATGTTCTGATGATTGAAATGTGCCTCCCCGTTGTTTTGCAAACATTGTCTATTTCAATACTGCAACAGCGTTTCCAGGCATGGATTTCTGCTGCAGTACAGTGTATTGGCTCTTTGTCCTAATGTGAGGAACGTATCTTGTCAAATTCACTGGTCATTTTACTCCAAATGAGATTGAGCGAGTGACTGAATACCACTTGAACATTATAGCAGCTACTGTAAATCGACTGCTGACCCCTGGCCAAAAATGCAACACAAAATCTATTCGCCTCCCCCCACTCCATCCCCAATGGAATGATACCAATCCTTACCTCGATCCAATCAAACAGCAAATAGCACCGCTTATTAGCACCGAGTAAAACACTTCTGTGATAACAATAAACTGTTTTCCTAAAAACATCACGCATTAAGACAGTTCAAAGGCAATAAAATACTTAAACCAACAACAGTTCACTGATGCCTAGTTTTACACAAGTGGGTAGAACTCTTGACCCCAGCAGTGATAACTCACCGGATGTCTATTGTGTAATTACTATTTTATAATTGACATTGTTATGTACTAGTTACAACTGCTGCTCAATAAACCGTGTTCGTTATTTCCGCTATCCAAAGTGTGCAGTGAAACCGTCTTACTGTTGATAGTCTTTTGGTAGTCAAATCCAAATGCGACGTTCGCGTTAAATTCAAGATTTACAGTATATCACGCGTCAGTTTATGTGGGAGGAATGCCCAAAGGAAGTAGGTTGTAGATGTTAAGCCCATTGTGTGAAACCCACTGGTGTGGTGCTGTTAAAACAAAGGATGGGGACGATTCTGAGATTCAAACCTACATGTATGTCCAACAGATCCTGGTATGGCTAAGGGACACGACTCTGTACAGCAAATCGCTGCATATTCAACAACTGGGTCACTAAAACTAAGAAACTTTCATGGTTACAAATATAGTGCGTCTTGAGATCATTACTTCATATTGGTAAAATTGTAATTCATTGTCCCTGAAAAAATTCCTCTTAAGTTACAGTTGACACACTTGATAAGAGGTGAGGTGAAATGGGGTTTAACGTCGCGTCCAAGATTACTGCACTTATATAGCGACGTGCATGTACGTGTGTGTGTTTGTGTGGCTGCTTGTACTAGTCCGGACTAACACCGATTTATAGTGCTAGCTCACTGAGATACCATGCCGCAGTTTAACATGAATACCCCACTCAGACACAGTATACTGACTCCGAGCCGACCAGTCCTTGTTTTAGCCCCTTAATGCCGAGCGACAGACAGGGTAACAACAAGTACCATCTTTTAACGTCTTTTGGTATGACGCGGTGAACCCTGGACCTTCCGCTCTCCGGGCGGACGCTCTACCACTAGACCCCTTGATAAGACAGTGAATGTTATATCATACACAAACAGGGATAATCTTACGCAGTAACTGTATTATGATACAGTTAGCAGTATCTGATTAGCAATCAGACTGCTAAGGGCCATCAAAATAGTGAAAACATGGCGTTAAGTACTTCTATTGTAAAAACACTCATTTGTGGCTCTTAGTCCTTTCTTTTATGTATGGTACAATAAGCACTTGGCTTACACGTCCTCTTCGTATGCTGTTTTTTCATACATGAAACAGGGGTGGTCGGGTAGCCTAGTGGTTAAAGACCCGGGTTCGATTCCCGACATGGGTACAATGTGTGAAGCCCATTTATGGTGTCCCCCGCTGTAATATTGCTGGAATGTTGCTAAAAGTGGCGTAAAACCATACTCACTCACTCACTCATACATGAAACATGAACTATCCACACCCAATGTCCGCATCAACACGATTACTTTGTGATTGTCCAGTGTATTTCTAGTTACATAGTAGTGTACAGATTAACAGAGCACTCGCCCTGTCGTTACACTTGAAGTGAATATGCTATACGTTACATTACATTATTTAGGAAACTCAACAGTTTGGCAATAGCCCTTCCATATAACATGCAATGCATCAAAAATGGGAAATTCTTGGAGAACACAATAACGATGCTGTAAAACTGGTTGTCGTCCTCCACATGCAACTACTAATCTGATTTACAGAGTCTCAAGTGTAATCATAACCAATTACAGACCAAAATATGTCTTATTATCTTATAACTGCTGTGTTATGTCTGCCATACCGCTTGCAGAAAGGCAAAGGTCACCAAGGAAGGACAGGATAACTTGTGCCCCAGAGGTAGGACAGCACATCTGGTAGAAAGGCAAAGGACAAAATGTTCATGACTTCTTCAGTAAGGGCAATCCACTTCATGTTAGTGTTGACATGCTTACTTTTTGTCGCAAACAACTTGTGTCATCACTGATTTTCAGTGATTCATTCAAAAAATATTCACCGCTATTTGTAATTTTGCGCTCAATGGAAACTGGTTCGGCCGATGACCGAGACTGATTATTCTCTGCCTATGATTTATTTTATACGTATAATTGCGTCAGCACTACTCAAGATGTTGTGTGGTAACCTATAAAAAAACAGTCTGGGCTTAGAGCATGAGCAATAAGAAAAGTGTTTGCATTATATGCAAAAACAGAAGCAGTCCAATCCAAACCGTGTGCCTCTAGCTACCTTAAGTAGAAAGTTACAAGTAGAGATTGCTGCAGAGCATCAATTGTTCCCCGCCATATAATGTAATGTGCAGAGGAAGGAAGTGTAAGCTATGGGAGGAGAGGATTGGTGTGAAGTACAAATTGGTTGTTATTAATGTAGTTATCTTTGGAAAGCACAATAAAAGAAACAGTGTCTTTAAATTGTCAAGAAAACCAAGGCAAGAAAACTGGGCCTGTTACGCAGAACATGATAGACACCCACTATTAGTACCAATAAAATATAAAAATAATTGATTACAAATCCCATATAGATAACACAACAAATGTCGTTCTTAAACAAGCTTTGGCAGCAAATATCAATATTTCTGGTCAAAATATTGGTTGGGTTAAATAAAACAAACTATTTAAATAGTAAACACACAAAAAATGTCATGAATCCACTGAAAATAAACTTGAGTTCAAATGTAAAAATTCCCGCATTCATTAAGGGATTCCAATTTATCTAACAGTAAGTTAAGAACATACCGGTTGGTCAAGTCATCTATAAATATTGAGAATTATCTTACATATTGTAAAACCAAAGGTCATAGATCACATTTCTAAAAACTTCGTTTAAATAATCACAAATTAAAAATTTAAACTGGTAGATATATAAAAACACCAACCCCATTGGAACAACGTCTCTGTGAAACATGTGATGTCTCAGAAGATGAGCAACATTACGCACTGCCCTGTATAAATACAACCAAGAAAGAGAATCACAAATAATCCTCAATCATGATAAAGAACTTGGTACACTCTGTTAAAAGGAAAAGTTAATAATTTTACCAACAGTTATCCAGAAACAACTTCCAAGATCTGTTATCATATCAACAATAACAAGCAAATTCCTTGTATGTACAACATTGCCATAGTTTTGCTCAATTCTCATATTGTTTCTATATTATTTTAATACACTTGATTTAAAATAAAATTGTTATAATGTACCTCCTTTGAATTTTGAATGTACCTGTGTGTTTTAATTGTCACTTATTGTGCATATAATTTGCTCATGGGTTTCACCAAAGTGCTGAACGTCTAAGACCTGCATCACTTCGGACTTTCATCCCACATCAAGCTGACACGGAATACTATTCAAAATGGCGTTAACCCAACTCCCTTACTCACTCTTGTGTACGGTTCCGTTTGGTTAACTGGGTTTATGTTGTGATTACTTCCAGGTTAGATTTAAAGTATGTTTAGAAGAATGTGACTATGTTCAACCCAAACATCGTGAATATTTCATGCAACAGTATTATTGTTTAGGAAAATAATTGCAAACTAGAGGCCAACCATTTGATTTCCTATCATACTCTGGCACAGCGATGGCTTAGCATAACACCACTGCCACAGGCTAATTTGCATATCACGTGACCGGACTTGTCTCTTGTTTGTAAACAAACGTGCTTTTTCAGAAATCAGTATAGAAAGGACTTATGCAAGAATTTGGGGTCTCTTTACATATTGTTTTGCATAATTATATAGATATGTCTCTATAACTGCGACAGTGAGTTGCATGACAATACATATTTACACATCAAAGTGACCGTGTCGCTAGCTCTCCATTGGGCTTCAATGACAGCACGTGGAGCCGTACAACCAATGTAAACATAGGATAACTACGCAAATGGAGATAGTTTTTAACGATTTAGGATATTTTCTCAATGAAAGTTAACAATTCCATGACATATGTTTATCTAGATATGTAGACTTGTCAAAAATGAAACAGATGAAAAACATATGCAATATCTTAAATTGACTGTGTAGGATGTGACGAATCGTCACATGGCGCTGGATTGTGGCAGAGGTACTATGCTGGTCGCGTGGATTCTGGGTAGGAGAGTGGACTTCCTATGTATCCAGAAGCAAAGAACATATACGGGTGTATAATCTCTGCCGGAAATTCCTCCCTGGAACCTTTCTCGGTGGCTGCCTGAATAACATACGATACATTGCAAAGGTGGTTCGATATAGAGTTGTTTGGGTAAGGGAGATAATCACTCACTCTCAGTAATACAGCTTGCATAAGATACGATGTTTAGCATTGCAAGGTCAGTGCAAGGTCCATTTAAGGTTTTCCCGTTCACTTCTTTCAAGTCCAATACTGAATAGGCTTAATCGGTTAATACATATATATACATGCAAGTTTGTTTCCACAAAGCGTGATTGATTAACAATATAACGATGAAGCCTGTGGGATTAACGAAAGAGAAGGCAGTTAATGACAAGGAACTGATATGGTAACAACATAACAATAAGACAGTCAGTAAGTTCATTTGTGGTTAAAGATGAGGTTAAAGCTCAGTAGAGTACACACTGGGTATGTGGAAGGCTTTGATCTCTATTAATGGATTTCTGTTTAGTTTCTATTTTTGCAGTGATTATTATTGATGTTTGTATGGAGAATTTTGGTTTGCTGCCAGGAAATATGATGATCAGGATTGTTCATGACGTTTTCTGAAACAGGTCTTCTGTTCTTGCATTCTCGTGGCAACGGGATGTGAAGTCTCTCCAATGTATTGCTCTCCCCAGATGCATCCTACAGGGTCTAGACCACCAATATACAATGTACCTAAAGCTAAGTTGTACTTAAAAGGCAAAGGTCACCAAGGAAGGACAGGATAACTTGTGCCCCAGAGGTAGGACAGCACATCTGGTAGAAAGGCAAAGGACAAAATGTTCATGACTTCTTCAGTAAGGGCAATCCACTTCATGTTAGTGTTGACATGCTTACTTTTTGTCGCAAACAACTTGTGTCATCACTGATTTTCAGTGATTCATTCAAAAAGTATTCACCGCTATTCGTAACTTTGCGCTCAAGGGAAATAATGAACATAACAACTAATGAATGCCTTGCTCGCCAACGGTACCATATACGCACGGGAAATATAGTCCTTGATGTGCCTTCGTATATGATGATACGATGAAGTCAGATATGTCACAGGTCTACAATACAGGTAATCGAGCCAAAGTAGAGTTGAAGTGAGGTTTAAGGTCGCGATCAAGACACTGCACTTATATAGCGACGTGCATGCGCGTGTGAGCGTGTGTGTGGCTGCTTGTACTAGTCAAGACTAATGCCGATTTTTATAGTGAAACAGTGCCACACTTTATCATGAATACCATGAACACAGTATACTGACTCCGAGCCGACCAGTCCTTGTTTTAGTCCCTTAATGCCGAGCGACAGACAGGGTAACAACAAGTACCACCGTTTACCGTCTTTTGGTACGACGCGGCCGGATATCGAACTACCGACCTTCCGCTCTAGTCTAAATAGACTAGTTAGAGGTTGGGATTAATAAAGCACTGAACAAGATCACAACACATAGTTCATCTTATCAGTTTCTTATTCCGATTTATGCCACCAACAAATTGCACACCTTGCATCCAAATCATATACTTGCCAATAATACCATGTGTTTAATGCTTGTCATGTCAATTTAACTGAAATATTCAGAAGGTTCATTATTGTCATATAGAAACTACTATCCGAACCTCAGCATGATGAGATATAATAGAGGGACAGTTGAGACTTACTTCCCCGTTTGACGCCTGTTAGCGTTAAGCGTGGGAGGATCAGGTTTTTATCGTCTTAAATCGAAGTGAAAATCAATGAGAGTAGCAAGAACTTTGTGGTAATGTGTATTCAATCACAGGGTTGACACGTGGGCCGCAGGGAGAAAGAGTTAAAATGCATCGTTTACATTTGGTAACAACTATTTTTCATAAAAAGTGCAACGCAAACTTCGGTACATATCAACCTCATGAAGCCATAAACTCTTTTTAATTTATTTCTGGAAGAAAAATAGTTTGCACAGCATAGGGTCTGTTGGGGCATGATTAAAATCAACCACCTTCATATTTATTCCCCAGCTGAGCTCCGTCATCTCAGATGGAACCATGTGTGATACATTTGTTGAAACCGTTAAACATAATTGCACTCGAGTTCACAGAATATTGTCACGGGCCGACTACTTGCGAAGCATAAAACGTATACTTCTGTCTGATCTGTGCATGTCTGGTTGCAATGCTCTTTCGTTACCTGGCATTGAGACTTTTGAAATTGCTTATGACTGAGAGGGGGCACGGGTTGTCCACTCGTCTAAGGCGCCGCGATTCGCTGTGCAGAGTTGCGTCCCTTGGGTACTCCAGAAACCTATGATTGTGGGTTCGAATCCCGGTTCGCCCCAATTATACTTCTAGGTTTGTCAGCACCATACCGTGCTCGTGGGTTTCACTGAAGTGGTAAACGTTGAGACCTGCATCTCTTCGGGCTTTCCTCCCACATTAAGCTGCGATATAACTGGAATAATGTTAAAAGCGGCGTTAAACCCAACTCACTCACTTATGACAGAGCTCTGAAATATTACTGAATCGGAAAAAGGTTATATATCTTGACATACATTCATTGATGTCTACACTTCTACAGCTGAGCATTGTGTATTATCTTGAAGTACCTGGATGTGCTTTTCGTCTATTCAAATCTCCGATTGTCATCACAACGAACCTTTAGCAATGAAGAATACTGAGCTTTTCTGTGTGAGTTCAAGGAAGTGTTACATTATTATCACTATCACCATCAGCAGCAGCATCATTGTATCACGTGACCTCATCAGCCGTTATCAGTTTACTTATTCGACTCATGGGTGCCAGCAAATCTTTTTTCAGAAGATTCATTACGTCCTTGTACAGGTTTGTTTGTTTGTTCGTTTGTTTTCCACACTCAGTAATACTCCAGCAAATTCATGGCGCCTGTAAATCAGACAAAACAGAGGTTGATAGTATCAGCAACGTCCCATGAAGGTGAGGTACGATGAGATCCATTCCGTCGTCTTTTAAGACACGTATAGTTTACTGGGACCTGTTCTGACAAGGAATCAGCATGTAGCCATGCAGAGGTTATCAGATCAGAATCAGTGGACTTTTTTTCACTTGAAGCATCCGCTCACTGCACAAGCTTTATAGCTTTAGAGATAAACCAATGAAGAACATATTGACGAATATGAACATCCTATTCTCAAACTCTTGAATGTTTACGGGAATTTAGTAATAGTCCCTTTCTTTTGCACTTTTACATAATGGATATCCATGTTCAAATACACACAGAATAGCTCATAGAATGCAACAAAAAAGCAGTCCCTTACACAAAGCAAACGGGACATTTTGACCAAACCAAAAGTTGATTATGTCAATGTTTTATAGTCCTAGGTCACTCAGATACATTGAGACTCCAAGCCGACCAGTCTTTGATTTTATCCCCTTAATGTCGAGCGCCAGGCAGGGAAAGAACAAGTACCATCTGATTTTAACCTATTTTTATTCCGTGAATCTTGATCGGTAACAGGCCAAAATGTTTATGTTATATACCTCCCCAGTACAAGTTATATTCATGAAAGCATTACGCAAAATAGTACATGATGATCAACTAAATACGTTAACAGGAGTGGTCAGGGACAACAGTTTGGTTTAATGTGTAGAAAAAATAATATATAAGCGGTATTTATAGTCTCACGTTAGTTTAAACCTTTTGGAATTAAGTATGTATGGATGTACTGATTTTAAGATTAGATTAGTAGTAGTTCTTGTAACATTAGTATTACCATTCAATATAGTGTTACGATCAACTCCCTCAAAGGAGAAGAATGAATCATTTCTAACTTCATTATAAAAGGGACAGGAAAAGAAATAGTGTGATACATTTGCATATCCATAAGAACAAGCTGCATTGTCAGAAATGTGTTTTTCATATCGATGGGCATTTAGATCGCTACAATCAAGTCTGAGACGAGAATGTACAATCTGACAAAATCTACTTCCAAAATTAAGATCAATATACAAATTGGTATTTTTATTCTGTTTTGAAACTCTCTTAAATTTACCAACAGTTTCTGCATTAATAACGCCATCAGGCAAATGGTTCCAACGCTTAATAGTGTCTGGTAAAACGATTCAGCATAACAATTTGTCCTTCATCTCATAGTCTAAATTTCTCTCAGTCTGTAGCTACTGTTAGCAGAGACATTTCGGGGTATGAGGTGAGAATGATATTCAGGCGCGAAGCGATTGATATTTTATAGAAAAGAGTTAGTTTTGAGTTATGTCGTCTCTGGACCAGTCGTAGGAAATTTGTCCCCCACAAACAACTTATCGTGACTTGTACTTTTTGTTGCGCCGCAAGTCGTCCTTAATGCGCCCAAATGAACATTTACAAGTATCATTTCTTTTTCTTTCGTACAATTATCCCAAATATGAGAGCAATAATCAAAGACTGTTACGATGTAAGGCTCGTACATAATTTCTAGCGTGAATTCATCTCATACCATCTTTCAACGAACCACGGACCTTCCTATCTGCGGGCAGACGCTCTATACACTCGACCACAGAGGCGGTCCTTTAGCAAGGAAACCGCTGTAACGTTAGTTTCAAGATAGCCTTTGTGAGGGTTTTCCTACCTTACGGTCTACAACTGAGGATCAAAGGCATTAAAAACAGTTGAATGCCTTCTGAGCACTTACATTTCATGTTCGATTGTTCACCTGAACAAACACGGTTGGTTGGTTTCTTGTTTAACGCCACACTCAGCAATACTCCAGCTATATGACGGCGGTCTGTAAATAATCGAGTCTGGACCAGACAATTCAATGATTGATATCATGAGCATCGGAACATATTGAACAAGTTACAATAGGATTTGCCGCGGTCATCATTTTGGTCACTGATGCCTCAATTTGGGAAATGTCCCCCTTATGTCTAATACATATTTTTTTAAAGCAAAGCTAATGCCTTGAAAGCTATAATTAGTCATATAATTCGTTTCTTCGATATCATCGAATAAAGGGACACAACCTTTTGGATATCCAATAGAAACATCTGCATAAAGCAGAGTCGATTGTACGATTCCGACTATAATGTGAGCATGTGTTTATGAATCACTATCAAATAGTAATGATACCAGGTGTTCGCGAAAAGGTGAGCGTATCCTGTCCCACCGGTGGCACCCGTCACAAACACATGCAAAGGCAAGTCAATTGGTCACCTGACAAAACACATTAACATATGGTAGAAGAAAGAACATGCTCAACACAGACAAGGCATTTGTGTTTTAATCCCTTTAAAATATGCCATAACTCGCTTCAGCGGATTGACGGACAACTCCGACAAACACTGTAAACATTAAAAGTACCTTTTTTAGGTCTATATTGCCCGCAATCTTAACAGAAATCTGCGGGCCACTGAACTTGATACCAGCCTGAATTTCCCTAACGACGGGCTGCTATATGTTCTGTTGTTATGTGACGTCATTGGCGTCACGTTTCTTGTTTGTGACGTCATCATATTTTATGTTCTATGATGTTACCAATTGTAATTTAGTGACCTCCGTTGTAAACTTCTTTTCTCTATAAGTTTTATTGATAAAGCCACGAACGTGGTCTCTTGAAACATTAATGTCTTTGCCGTAACAAATAATGGTATTAAAACAGAAAACAGTGTCGAAAAACGAATTTCTGTCCCAGAACTTTCATGTAAAATATTTGAGGTGGGTGTCGGAAAATCTAAATGGCTGTTACTGACGGTCTACGGTCGCATATTAGGTCAGTAACAGCTGTCTTGGATTTTACTGACGGGAAACGGGCTTATGTTGGGTAAGTAGTTCTGCTCTCGGATTGGGCAATGTCACTTTGAAGCATAATAATTTCATAATATATCCCCTGTAACCGTTTCTAAATCTTCATTAATAGAGTGATATCATCATCTCCAGCTCTCTCATCAGTGCAGAATTTTTCTCGCTCATCAGCAATATTATGGAAAGAAATAGCCTTGATCTGTGTAGCTCACTAAGCTCTAGTTGATTTCAATTAATACCGAGGAAGAGTAATAATAAGAATGATGGTTGGTAAGTTTTTTGTTTGTTGTTGTTTCAAAGTAAACCTTAATTAGTCGAACTAGCATTTGCTCTTTCCTTCATATTAACTTTACTAGTGATACTCTTCTACTGCGCTCGAAAACATCCATTCATGTTGATTTGTAGTCATCCTACCAAAAAGAATATAATGTACTACATTTGATTGAAAGTAACAAGAATGGGGACATTCACGTTTATGCCCAAAATACAATACCATATAAGACAAATTCACTCAAACATATCATGTGCAAAATACCAAACTTATTCTAAATGTAATTAACACGAATCTTGTTATAAAATTGCCATTTGACATACTGAATGAAAAATATGATTCTTTTCACAGATGGAATATCATAGCGAGTAATTGTAGACCCGCTACCCGCACACTTAGCAAGGCCAAGTTGTGGCCCCGGTTCAGTAATATGGAAAGGATTCAACAATTCAATACGCTGGTTGGTTTGCCATGTTTCATTGTTTATCACTGAAAGTATTAAGTGCCTTGCTCGCTGCACTATGTGAGAAGAAGGGATTGTCTTGAAAAATTACAATCTCAACAAGTGCACTTGGAAACAGATTCTTACAGACTGAGCTATACATCGGTTCTGTTTCCATCTGCACATATCCCATAAACACATACAAGTATTTACATATGTATACAACAAATCATTAATTCAGAATTAAAAAACTATGTGCTTCAGTTACACAAACATTTCTTTGGTAATTCCATATACACATAGCTGATACTTGGACAGAATATATGTTTAATACTTCTTAGTTTTCCTTTGCCATCCTTTAATTTGTCACTTGAAATTAGCGTTACGCCCATTGCTATGTTGTTACAATAAAAACAAATATAATAACAAACATTCGGAGCAGAAGGAATACCGATGGCCTAGATTGTATGGATATAATATATAAAACGTAACTGTCGTTACTGTTACTGTCGGAATACCCTCTGTTGAATATTTCGAGGTTGCATGATCAGAAAATACATTCCGTCTGTCACTTTCATGATCTGGTATGCGACGCTCTGATTGGTTGGAGGAAAGGACGTTCTGACGTGACCCGTAATGGGATGTCCTCAGATCTTTGTTTAGCGATAGCGAGAACTAACATCTGATTTTAATGAGATTGAATCTGATCTGATCCGATCTATGAACTGTTATACAAAGTATATAATACAATTAATGCATTTGTATGCATAATGCAATTTATATGACAAACGAATTGAGTGTGTCTTCTCCATGTTCTGTTTGGCCCTTCTGACTTGTTTTGTGTGGCTCTTGTGACCTTTTTGTGGCCGTTTTGACTATGGGTTGTGGCCTTTTGGACTTTTTTCTGTGGCCGTTTTGACTTTACCTTTGAGGACTTCTGACATGGGGCAGTTTTGACCCGCCCCCCTTACTATCATACATCCTTATCATACAAACGTCATTTGCATCTTCCCTGACAATATCAGTAACACTATCTCTTGATAAAATCTGAAAGATAAAATCTATCCCCTACTGAATTAATACTACCATGTACAAGCCCAAATGATCTTTTAATATTCTCGGTTTTCCTTTTTACCGGCTAAACACATGATATGTAGACTGCCTATAAACATGAAAATCATTTTTATAATCGCTGTTCATCTTCCCATGATTCCTGTCTGCTCGCCTACACTTCTTCTGACAATGTTATCACTATACTGATGCGGATTCTGACATTTGGAATAAATAGTATAGTCATATTACCAGATGAATCATCTTCAACATTGCTTAAAGTCTTTCCATAGGATTTTCACCACTGCCAAAAACATATTTCTGTCCTTTCTCCATCCAGCTTTCATATAATTTATTCAACAGCCAAATACCAACAACTGTGGAATGACAAGCCAAATGGGAGCATTTATCATATAACAGATTTATTTAAATGCAAGAGGGGAAAAAATCTATTTTTTCCAACCGCAGAAGATTTGGTTTTAGGTGCCAAAGAAAATATTTATTGTCGTTAGAAAGTAGTTTGTGTCCCATGTTGGCTTGGTTTAGAGGAAGAGCTGGCTTTAGCGATCCTAAAGTACTGTCGGAAATGCTAGAAAACTGCTTTTTGCCTGTTAAAAAAGGATATAGTTTTTCACAGACTGTTGTTATTGAAATATCGAATAACTACCGATCGGCCTACCTGTGGTTTGAAGTATTTCAGTCACAAGGAGTCCTGTCGACAAATTTACAGGAGACAAATTCGAACGAAAACAGGAAGTTCACATTTATTCCAATTATTATTTAAGTCCAACGATGGCAGTCTGAAACGGACTTTAGAAACATGCGCACGTGACTCCGTTATAATGATAATAATGTAGTCTTCATAAAACATTTATTCCACACACAAAATTCATTTTGAGGAAATTCTAGATGTGCATCTTCTAAAATGACAAAATGACGCTGCGTTTTTTTTGTTAACATTGCTCCCATGATGCATGTTACATTACACTTGCATAGCCATAACCATGGTACACAATATGGAGTCTGTACTGGGAAATGTATACAAGTTCTTTACCATTTAGAGAGATAGAGGGAAACCATTTATCAATTTAGAGGGTGATTTACCGAATTGCCCAAGCTATGGGGTTTTCAATTCATACCACCAAGCCTTCGGTATGATAAGAAAACAAAACAGGTATAGGGGTCGTCTCAAAAACAAAACTGGGACGTAAAAGGATATTAGACAGCTTTGATACAAGGTGATTAGGCGTATAGTGTACAAGCTTTATGAACAGAAGGTAACCATGACTTGTAGTAAAATTTGGGAGGAATTAAAGATACGATTAATGTTTCCCGGACTGCACTAACTATTGCTCTCCAAGAGATGGGATTTCGATACACTGTGCATGGCGATGACCGAGCACTTTTCAGGGGAAAATATTCCATCCTGTCTATGAGGTCACAATATCTCCGAACCATTTATAACTATCACAGTCAGGGTGTCAAGATAATGTACCTTTATGAATCATTCCACTGACTACATGTGGCTATCGGCAGATGGACAAAAAGCACCCAAGGTACCATCAGGTAAAGGTAATCTTGTCATTGTTTTGCACGCTGCAACCCATGATATGGGGCTTATTGATGGATGTGTGCTAGTTTTCGAGGCAAAAAGAAAACTGGTGATTTTCATAAGGAAATTATAGGAGGTGATGTGTTCATAGACTGGTTGTAACTTCAGCTATTGCCCATTTTAAACAACGACAGTGTTATTGTCATGGATAACGCCAGTTAATTTAACGTCCGGGAATCAGATACTGTCGCCCAGACCATGAGTAGTCTGAAGGCGACCATACAGGAATATGACCTTGTCGACTTCAGACCATATGAAACGAAAGTTCAATTCGGCTGAATAAGAAACCAGTCTTACGTACGCCAGTCAGACATTGTGAGCTCAATCCTGTTGTGCCCATCTTGGCTAATCGTAACGGGTTCGTAGCAAGACGACATTCAAAAGTACAGATTCATATACGTCATCAGCGGAGATAAATGCTACCTCCAGAAACCATCTGTAGAACAACAAATACTTCTGGATTCCAAAACCGCAACCTTCTAATACTCATTCCGTTCCATAGCTCTTAACTAGTCCATCATGTTTCCAAGCAAATATAAAGCAGTACATATCCTAAATTGTTACCCCATCAACGCATGTCAATTAAGTACATTAACAGCAATATTTTGAGACCAACCCCAACTCGGTGACATTTGCGCCTGGGAGAATGCACGGGACGGTGTGAGGTCATCACCTCGGGACAGGTAATTACCTCAGGTTATAGGTCATTTCATACATGCATGACAAGACATGAATATTTTTCTAAGTTTATCATCACTTTACCTGTAAACGTACATCTTAAGGTTAATCACCATGTCAGTAAGGACAGGCTAGATTAGGTTAATTTGGGTTATTTTGATATATGCTCTCTTTATAGTCCCATGACTCGTATTTATTACATGAAGCCAGGAAAAGCAGTTTTCTAGCATTTCCGACAGTACTTTAGGGGGAGTTTCTGTAACGGACTGATCGGTTAACCGACTCTTGATGATCCTTGGCGAAATATGCCTCCTAAAATGATGAAGCAGCCTGCAGAACAGTATCAGATGAGCAGGCCATGCCACATACAGCAGTAGGTGCAATACTTGGGCAGATACTTCATGTGTCACACTTACACATCCAGCATCTGCCAACACAAACTTAATGAAGTTTCAGACAAAACCACATCAGCCATTAGACACAGTGAATCATAATTACTGCCATGAAAGAAAGTTTATAGAATTTGAACATTTTCTGCATATCATCAACCTTTGATGTTGAATTAAATAATGTTTTTCCTTCCTTTATTATAAGAACTATGACGATCAGATCGGAAACACAAATACATCCAGTCTGAAATTACAGCCATTACACATTAAAGAAAAGGTTGGAGCACCAGTACGTGTCCACTATTTCTGCGGCGTTTATTCACGACCAGGCCCGCTCGAGTCAGTCTTCTTGGATATTGCATTGAGACCATGATGCTGCACAGTATTTTTCAGCTTGAGTGAACTCAAATAGACTACAACTGCTGGTAAATGTGGTCGTGATTTAAACATCTATCCCAGTTCGGTGAGCCATTGCTGTTTGGGGTGCACGGGTGGCCAAGTCGTCTAAGGCGCCGCGATTCGCTGTGCAGAGTTACGTCCCTTGGGCGGGCCTGAAAGCCATGATTGTGGGTTCGAATCACGGTTCGCCCCGATTATGTTTCTAGGTTTGTCAGCACCATACCCGTGCTTGTGGGTTTCACCGAAGTGGTAAACGTCTGAGACCTGCATCACTTCGGGCTTTCCTCCCACATTAAGCTGACACGCCGTGATATAACTGGAATACTGTTAAAAGCGGCGTCAAACCCAACTCACTCACTCACTCATTGCTGTTTGAATAGGTGAGGAGAATGAGGTTGATTTTGCTGTACCGTATGGGCTAATCGTTTAACTATGTATGCAAGGGAGAGGTGTTTTTGGCCCCTGGTTTGACCAGTTACAGCTTTGGTGTGTGTGGGATGTCAAGAATGGGATGAGCTATTAGTAACTATATTTGTAATTAATGCTGAACATTTTGATTGAAATATCTCACAAAAGAAGTCATTCATAAAACATCATGTGACAATAGTTCATCATGCCAACACTTTTTCAACAAAAACACCAGACAGGTATCATGTGACCCTACTTCAACATGGCATCCAACAGGTATTATGTTATCAATATTCAACATGACATTCCGAAGTAAACATGTTCCTTATATATGTAACATCTGTGCCCCATAGTCGCTGTGCTATACAAGCACTAATAGAGATTGACATATATGTCATCTCAGCATAAAACAGATTTTTTAAAACTCCGCATCTTTAAAACACAAGCCAAAACATTATCTTAACTGATTCTATCATTTTATCAAAACAAAACCCTAAAATTATTAAATATGATTATACCAGTCCTCTTAGTTCCCGGAGACTTTCAACCTGGAAAACCTCAACACTAATGGCTTTGAAGACAGTTATCTTTGTGACATTAATGCCTGTATTGGCAGAACTGAAATGGCCTGCCGGTTCTGGTGGCACTTCAAAGAGATGCAATGCCTGCTTGATATTTCAATGTTGGGGAACACGACAAGAAAGATTGGCAGCCTGCTTCAGGAATTGAAACGAAATAGTCTTTATTCCGAAATAATATACCAATGATTGAAATGTATAGCCTTCCTGTTGTTCAAGAGTTGCAAACAGCGTCTATTCCAAAGCTGCAACAATGTTTGTAGACTGGGATTTCTGCTGCAACACAGTGCACTGCGTGGCTCTTTGTCCAAATGTGAGGTATATGGCTTGACAAATTCATCAGTCCTGTTTCTCCAAATGAGAGCGAGTGGCTTAATACCCCTTGAACGTGATTGCAGCTATATATCGTGTCAGTTTTATGTGGGAGGAATGCCAAAAGGAAGTAGATTGTAGATGTTTACCCCTTTGGGGGAAACCCAGAGATTGGGATTGGGATGAGGGATTGGGGCGATTTTGAGATGAAAACCCATGTCCACGGGTCCTGGTACAACTCTCAACAGCAAATTGCGACATCTTTAATAACATGGTCACTAAAAGTAGGAAACAATGGTTACAAATTTAGTGAGTCTTGATATCATAACTTCATATCAGTCGCTATCAGTCTTCTTTTCTTTTAAGTTATAGTTGTTACATTTGACAAGACAAGACCGCCTCCGTGGTCTAGTGGTAGAGCGTCCGCCCGGAGAGCGGAAGGTCCGGGGTTCGATCCCGGGCCGCGTCATACCAAAAGACGTTATAAGATGGTACTTGTTGTACTGTCTGGCGCTCGGCATTAAGGGGCTAAAACAAGGACTGGTCGGCTCGGAGTCAGTATACTGTGTCTGAGTGGGGTATTCATGTTAAACTGCGGCATGGCATCTCAGTGAGCTAGCACTATAAATCGGCATCAGTCCGGACGAGTACAAGCAGCCACACACACACGTGCATGCACGTCGCTATATAAGTGCAATCTTCTTGGACGCGACGTTAAACCCAATTTCACCTCACCTTTGACAAGACAGTGAATGTCATATATATCATATACAAACAGAGATAAATTCCTCTATAACTGACATACTCCTGATTAGCTATCAAACTGATAAGGGCAACCAAAATGATGAAAACGTGTGGCTTAGGAGTCATATTGTGATAACACTCGTTGGTTGCTCTTAGTCCTCTCCTGTGTCCTTATGTCTCGATGTATGGTACGATAAAGACTTGGGTTACACATCATGTTGTTATGCTATGTTTTCAAACAATACATGAATTTCGCGACATATATTCACACCTAATCTCCACATCAAAAGGATTAATTTCTGACTTTACAGATAAACAGAACACATGTTACATGTTACTTTTCAGTATTTTTGACAGAAGAGTTTTGCAATAGCCTTTCCACATAATATGCAATGCATCAAAAAAGGGAAATTGTTGGAGAACACAATAACGATGCAGTGAAGCTGATTATCGTCCTCCGCACGCAACTGCAATCTGATTTAAAGAGTCTCAAGTGTAATCATAACCAATTACAGACCAAAATATGTCTTATTAGCTTTAAACTGTTGTGTTATGTCTGCCAAGCGGCTTGCAGAAAAGCAAAGGTCACTAAGGCAGGACAAACAAACTAATGCCCCAGCGATAGGAAAGCGATCTTGCAGCAAGGCAAAGGACAAAATACTCTTCTTCTTCAGTAAGGGCAATCCACTTGATGTGAGCGTTGACATGGTTACCCTTTTCGCAAACACCTGGTGTCATCACTGATTTTCAGTGATTCATTCAAAACGTTTTCACCGCTATTTTGACTGGAATGTAAAACTATTTCGGCCGATAATCGAGACTGGTTATTCTCTGTCGATAATGTTCTTTATACTGATGCCCCAATCGTTTCCTGAATTACCCCACAAAGGTGCCTCTCGCAACCTAAATAGCAAAGTTATAAGCACTTCCGGATTAATAATATCGCTTCAGGTTTGGGAAGAGTGAGTGAGTTGGGATTAACGTCGCTTTTAACATTATTCCAGTTATACCGCGGCGTGTCAGCTTAATGTGGGAGGAAAGCCCGAAGTGATGCAGGTCTAAGACGTTTACCACTTCGGTGAAACCCACGAGCACGGGTATGGTGCTGACAAACCTAGAAACATAGTTGAGGCGAACAGGGATTCGAACCCACAATCATAGGTTTCTGGCGTGCCCAAGGGACGAAACTCTGCACAGCGAATCGCGGCGCCTTAGACGACTTGGCCACCCGTGCTCCCGCTTTGGGAAGAAATGCAGTACAAGTTTGAAACAGAACGTCTTGTGCTGAAGCTACCTTATTAACACATCATATTGTTTGCAACGGTATTTCAGGGCTACTGCTTTCCCCTTTATCAGCTGTGTATTGAAAATCATCATCATTTAAGGGTTTACGCCCACTTCTGCAAAGTCCCATACTCAATAACCTTAATGGGTTAATATATATGAAAGTGAAGCCAGTTAAATAGAATGAAGATGTAATAATGGGGCTGCGTGTAAAATATTTACGGCGCTTTTTGCAATAACCCCGCAATATCAACGCGGGGGACACCAGTTTTCACAAGGGAGTGACTCTGTAACAATATAACAATAAGGAGGTCAATATGTTCATTTGTGGTTACAGATAGGGTTAAAGCTCAGTGGAGTACACACCAGGTAGGTTGAAGCCTTGGTCCCTTTAAATGGCTTGCTTCTTTCTTTGGATTTCAAATATTTGTTGAAGTTTCCTCCTTTTCCAGTGATTGACGTTGGTATGGAGAATTTTGGTTTGTTGCAAGAACATATGGTAGTCAGGATACTTGGTAAGGTTTTCCGAAACAGAAGTCTTGTGTTGTTTCATTCTGGTGGGCATGGGGCTTGAAGTTTCTCCAATGTATTGGTGTCCACAGAAGACTTCTGACCTGGTGACTGGTACGATCTTGGTATGGGACGTTGATTATGATAGATGGTGGAGCTGGTTTGGGCTTGGAATCGGGACTTTTTCTGGCTTTCCTGAATAGCTTCATCTTTCAGATGTTTGATAGCTTTACTCATGGGGCGCTTTCCCTGTTCTCTTATATTTCTAGGTCAGATGAGTAAATGAAGTTGAGGGAATTGACTATTTGACCATTATTAAGCTTAAGAGCAGAATTTCTGACTCGTGTGCATAAAGCAATAATGAATGTAATAACTAATGAATGTTGTGCCTCGCCCAAAACACCATTCATTCACCGGAATATATCCTCAATGGGGTGCTAGGATGAAGTCAGATATATCATAGTCGATCTAATCGGGTCTAAGTAGACAAGTTCAAGGTTGGGATCAATAAAGCACTAAACAAGATCACAACAAACAGTTCATCTCATCAGTTCTTTATCCCGATTTCTGCAACCAACAAACTGCACATCATGCATCCAAATCGTATACTTGTCCAATTACTAGTACACCATTTGTTTAATGCTAGCCATGTAACGAGCCGTTAACGTCATGAGTTAATGTGATGTCACAACTGATCTACTGTGGTAGGGTCATTAAGGTATTACCGAAACTACTATCCCATAATGTAGGACTCCGATTCTAAGCATGATGATCCATAATAGAGGGACAGTTGAGACTAACATCCCCGTTGGATGCCTGTTAGCGTTAAGCATGGGAGGATCGGGTATTTCCCTAGTCTTAAATCGTAGTGAAAATCAATGAGAGCAGCAGGAACTTCGTGGTAATGTGTATTCCATTACAGGGTTGACACGTGGGCCGCAGGGAGCAAGAGGGACAACTTCAGAACCGATTAGAGTGAAAATACGCGGTGTCGACGTTTTGATGCATTTGGTAACAACTATTACAAAATCAAAAATTTCATTTTTACTGTCACTCTTTTACAAAAATCTAACGCAACGCATTTATTCGTAACTTCAGAACCCATTAGAGTTAAAATGCAACGTTTACATTTGATATCAACT
Source organism: Haliotis rufescens (assembly GCF_023055435.1). Lineage (NCBI taxonomy): Eukaryota > Metazoa > Mollusca > Gastropoda > Lepetellida > Haliotidae > Haliotis > Haliotis rufescens. The sequence continues at coordinate 8,541,981 of NW_025963791.1, read as the reverse complement.
ATCGGTACATATCAACCCCATGAAGCCATAAACTCGGCTTTTTAAACATCGTTAAAACCAACCAATTGAAACGTCATATTCATTCCCCAACAGAGTTCCGTCATTACAGATGGAATCACGTGTGATAAAAGCTACAAACCCTGTACATATTCTGACATTTCGCGAAATACGGCTATACCAATAGCACCCGTCACAAACACATGCAAAGGCAAGTCAGTTGTTTACCTGAAACAATGGTCTCCCATAAAACTTTCTGAAAGCTTCACTGAGGCCTTGGATGTTATAACCTTGATCAACTTCTGAGTAAGAGTTGTGTGATGCTCTTTGAAATCTTGGAAGAAAGACCATGCTCGATTGTGCCTCAAAAAGTGTGAAATGTAGACACCAAGTGCTAGAGCTGCAGGGATATTGCTCGAGATAAAGTGAAAGTTGACAATTGGAAAGTTGAAGTCACCCCTCTTGTCATACAGCCCTGTCGAGAGTGTTTTGTCACTCTGAAACTTTATGCATATATACACATGCACAAAAGTTAAGCGCCACCCACCATATTTGAGAGCCGTTACTTTTGGCACTTAATGATGACTATTATAACGAGATGTACGATTGTTATAAGCCGTATATGTAAACCTCATGTGATGCAAAAGTTGTCCCAAAGCAAGTTTATCTTGTGTTCCAAAAGAATATGAGCAGAATGGAATCTTACCGAAGACCAGAAATTGAAGGATTAGAAAACATTGAAAAACTTTTTTTGCCATGAAACTGTCATGATATCAGGTGACCATATCAGGTGTCACATAGACACTCTAGGGAGTGCAGAGTCTATTGCAAGACAGAAACGTCAGTAACGTGTGTATGATCCACGGACATTGACCACAGCTTCAACCCTACGCCTCATACTCATTACAAGTCGTTGAATGCTTCTCTGAGGCAAACGTATCCATTCTTCATGAAGTGCGGTCCAGCGAGATTTTGAACTGGGGGATCACGATGTCTGATTTTCCGGCCAAGAATGTCCCAGAGATGCTCAATCGGATTAAGATCCGGACTACAGGCTGGCCAAGGAAGAGTGGCAATAGCTTCTTGACGCAAATAAGCCAAAACTGCCCGAGATCTGTGTGGTCTAGCATTGTCGTCCATGTAAACAGGTCTTGTCTGAAGAGGATGGTTGTCAAAATGAGGGACTACCACTGGACGAAGAACAGCATCTTGGTATTGTTGGCCATTCAGGTTTCCACGAATTGTCACCAGCGGAAGTTTGCAGCCGATGGAAACACAACCCCATATCATGACAGACCCCACATGCTAAGGTCTTCTGGATGTTCCTTGGTGCAAAACGAGTGTTACGTTGCCTCCAAACACGTATTCGACCATCAACAGTTCGTAGCAGCATTCGACACTCGTCAGACCAATGGATCCTTCTCCAGTTGGCCAAGTTCCATCGACTACGGGCACGACACCATATCAGACGATTCCGCATGTGCCTCTCAGTCAGTTGAGGACGTTTTACTGGTCTTCTGGCGTTATAACCAGCCGCGCTCTGAGGCGACGCCTTACGGTCATCGTCGAGAGTCTCTGATGGGTAATCCACTGCAGTCTTAAATCTGTTGGAGTGGCAAATGGATTTCGTCTGACTATCCTGAAAAGACGTCTATCCTCTCTGTTAGAGGTCTTTCTTGGCCTACCAGACCTATGCCTGTCATTGACATCATTGGTTTGACCATGTTTGACAATCAAACGAGTGATAACACTGTGATGACGACCCATTTGTCTTGCAATGGCCCTGCATGACATGCCAGCATTTTTCATGCCTATCACTTGCCATCTTTCAGCGTTCGTTAACTATCTCCTCACCATGGCTGATTTTCAACCTCTATTGGATCGGAATTGGAATCTCACACAGGAGCAAAATATACTAGCCACATAGATAGGTTTGAACACAGCAATTATTGGAGACATTCAAACGCTCATGCACGTGCCATGCGATATGACGTCATTGATGGGGGCCTATGGACGTGCAATGTGTTACTGCACGTGCATCCTGTGCAGCTGTACACAGCATGTGCAACTCAAAATTCAAAACTTCTCAGGCGCAGACACAATCATATCATGCCAAGATTGACAGCTGCACAGCGTCATGAAGCCATTGGAATGAACCGAGCGGGAATGAGGCAACAACAGGTGGCAACACATTTCCAATGCCATCGTAACACGATATCGGCATTGGTGAGGCGTTATCAGAACACAAATTACGTTGCCGACCACCCACGTTCAGGACGTCCCCGAGTAACGACGCCAAGACAGGACAGATGGATGCGAGTTACACATCTCCGACACAGGTTCCAAACGGCAGCAACGACGTCCCAGACAATTCCTGGACTGCGCCGTATCCATCCCAACACTGTCAGGAATCGTTTACGTCAGTACGGGATTCGACCACGACGCCCTGCCATACGTCCCATCCTGACACACCGTCATCGAGTCAACCGTCTAAGATGGTGTCGAAATCATGTTCGCCAACCTCGAATATGGTGGAGAAATGTTGTCTTTACAGATGAATCGAGGTTCAACATTTCCCACAGTGACGGGCGCCAACGTGTCTACCGGCGTTTGGGAGAACGTTATGCACGCAACTGTATTGTGGAGAGGAATCGTTTTGGAGGTGGCTCTGTAATAATTTGGGGTGGGATAACAGCACGGCACCGAACCCCTTTGGTGGTTGTTCAGGGCAATCTCACCGGTGTTGGCTACAGAGATCAGATTCTGAGGCCTGTAGTCATTCCTTTCCTGCAACGTCATGGCCCGGCATTGACATTTCAACAGGACAACGCTCGTCCTCACACGGCTAGGATCGCAATGGATTTCCTTCACCATAACAATGTCATGTTACTGCCATGGCCTGCAATTTCTCCAGATCTCTCCCCAATAGAGCATGTGTGGGATGAAATGGAGCGCCGTCTGCGTCGTCTTCCACATCCTCCAGATTACGTCCGTGACTTGGCACAGGATTTGAGGAGGATATGGCAGGCCATTCCCCAGGCCTTCCATGCCCATTTGGTGGACTCCATGCGTCGCCGATGCACTGCTGTGATTCACGCACAGGGTGGTCATACCCGTTATTGACTTTGTGACTTTGTCGTTTGACCCCCTACTCCATTTTGATCTTCTGACGTCATCGTAACAGATGTTGTTCAGGTCCCGTTGACATTTTCTTATGGTCCGATCATTCAGCTGCTACAGCGTCTGCATAATTTTGTTCTTGCTGTGTTGTATTTCAATCCAGAATATATTTTCTCCGTGCACAGTTTCTTTATGTGGCTAGTATACAACCACGTGTCTGAAACTTGAATTTCACTATTTGTAGGGTAGGGGAACTGCAGCAACACGTAAAGCACGCTTTCCTTGTGGTATCTGGACGAATTTGGGTTCATGAAACTATGGAAGCCTAATTCAGTCATACATCATCATATTTCGTATTTCTGATTCCCACACGTGAAATCAAGAGATTATGAATATGGTGGCGCTTAACTTTTGTGCATGTGTATATTTAAATATGAAACAGATGAAGTCTGAAGCTAAAGTTAAACTTATTGACCAAATTACCTTGTTTTGACTTTGCCAGTCCGACCAGAAATTCGGATTCATATGCACAAAGGAACAGCTCAGCAAGAAGAGTGAGTGAGTGAGTAAGTATGGTTTTACTCCGCTTTTAGCAATATTCCAGGAATATCATGGCGGGGGACACCAGAAATGGGCTTCACACATTGTACCCATGTCAGGAATCGAACCCGGGTCTTCGGCGTGTTGAGCGAACGCTTTAACCACTAGGCTACTCGACCGCCCCATCAGCAAGACGAGCAGCGCAATTGGTGACCATGGGGATGCCTTCGTCTTGCCGAAATTTCACAAAGATGTTATCCATGAGGAAGTCCAGCATTTCACACATTTTCTCGGTCAACTTCAGATGGCATTTGCTTTCATTGTTCACAAATTGTCCTGAACCTCTGAAGATAGATATGTAACTGTATCTATGGTCACATCGTTCTGTAACAAAAGCCCCTTCGATCAAGGAAGGAACCTTCTCCTCAGGTTTGTCATGTGGGATAGTGGTGTACAAAGATGTTGGTGTAATGTCAAATTGACATCCCGGTGGTGCAGGATGTGCTCACCTTTTCACAAACACTGAATTTTGAAGAGATTTCTCATGATAATAGAAAGGGTTTTGTCGCTTTTATTTAAGCTTCCTGACACTGGCGATCAAATGCATTTAAAAAGGGGTTCATGCCTCAGAGCATTTACAGTTCAAGTTGGAATGTTTACTTGAAGAAGAACTGGAACACTTGGAACAAGTCGGAATAGAATTTGCCGTGGAAATGTAAATGCTGTAAATGTCCTCCACATGTCTACCACTAGTCATATGATGCTCTTTGATATCATTAAAGAAAGAGCATGCTCAATACTGACAAGGCATTTGTGTTTTAATCCAATTGAAATATTCTATTACTTGTGTCAGCTGGTGGACAGACAAGTCAGATAAACTCTTTAATATGTTAATAACAAGATACGTGGTTGAAAATAAGAACGCAGAATTTATTTATGTTGATCGTAAATTATTCATGAATTTCTTCCCTCAGATACATTTCCATATATTCCTCACATCCTCAACACGTGGTGTAAATATGATGCACTACTTGTGAAACGTATGAAAAGATTGGACACCACCTGACATCTATCAATCAAAGATTAATTGTGAATTAATGACATGGCAACCAATGGCACTTTTCAGGGCTTTTTCCTGTGCAGACAAAAGGCTTACAAATACTTCAAATGAAGGATTTAGTGCATCAGTGACAGGCGTACATGACACTGGTAATATTCAATAGATGTGAGAGACAGAATGAAAAGGAGAAAAACATATTACTATAGAGTGAAAACTTTCTCAATCCACTTCCACTAAAGGCACATACTTCAAGCAGCCAAACATCCTCGAATATCCACTATATTCTATCATAATATGCCCCTTGGACCGAATTCCAAATCTTCATTTGTGGAGTGACGTCATGATCTCTAGCTCTCTCATCATTGCAGAATATTCTCGCTCGTCAGTCTGATGAATCGAATGTCAGACTCAAAATGATGCCATGGCAGAGTAGAGCTGCAGGGTACTCATCATAACAGAATGGAACCATAAACATTATTCATAATTTACTGAAAAATGGAGGTTGTTTCCAAAGCACAATTTCCAAAAGTGATATTAGTGCTAAATATGCTACACAAAGATGACTATGTGAAACAGAGCCTAGTTCACATGTAATTTGTAGGTCCTGTATGCAAGCTATATTTGTTGTGTCACAATAGCAGTATGAAAATGGTTTGGCTCAAGGAAACCCTGGCAAGTTTCCTGATGCTAATTAATGGTTGTTGAGACATTTGGCCTGTCACAGCTAAGATACACCTTTTTAGACATAGTTTAATCCCTGAAAACAACAAAATGCCAATTTCCAAACATATTAGCATTTGCTCAGTTGACCAGTATGTCAAAAAACATTGAACTATTCAGAACTGCCAACACAATTTCCCATTATCAAATCACACATTTCTTCAACCATCTGGAATCAAACATACAGAAAAAGTGAATGAGTAACTAGTGCTTTAAGCCATAGCAGCAATAGTATAAAAAAAAATAGCCTCATTTCTAATAAGTATTGAGGAAATGACATTTTTGAATTCCCTAGGAAGTGTATTGATAAGAATGTTGGTTGGTTTGCCTGTTGTTGTTTCAAAGTAAAACTCAATTAGTCAAACTAGCATTTGCTCTTTACTTCATATTTACTTTACCAGCAATGCTCTTATACCGCGCTTAAAAGCTATGGTTCAGAGTTGGCAGCTCTGAATACATCCATTCATTTTGATTTGTATTCCTACCAATAAAAATATAATGTACTTTGTTTGATTGGAATTACAGAGAATGAGGACATTCATGTTTATGCTCAAAATACAATACCATAAAGGAACAATTCACTCATGCATATCATGTGCAAAATACAAAACTTATTCTAAATGTAATGAACATGAATCTGGTTGTTGACATGCATAATGAAAACTAGTATTCTTTATACAGATGGAATATCTTAGCAAGTAACCGTAGATCCGCTACGTGTAGTATCAAATCCCGGGGTAAGTGGAGTGTCTCCAGTAACTTTGATTATCAATACTGCACTGAACATGCTGGAGATAAAGGAGCTATGATTGCTTACAGCATTTCTGGATGCCCCACTAATGCAGAGACAATGAGGGAAGCATCTACAGTGACTATGATGAACTCAAGAATACAGACACCATGTTAAATTTCAGATGCAATGACTTAGGGAAACATCTACAGTGACTATGATGAACTCAAGAATACGGACACCATATTAAATGTCAGTAACAATGGTTCATAGTCCACAACGAGAAACTCTCGGTGACAGATGGTCATTTTTGACATTTTTATTTATGACAAAGAAGTAACAGCAAAGTGTTTGGTTTTTGATATTTTTCATGCTTCCACTTAGTAAGGCCAGGTTGTGGACCCAGTTCAGTAACAGGGAAATTAATCAACAATTCTATACCATGAAATGGTAGTCTCTGTTCATCAATGTAAGCGTTAAGTGGCTAGTTTGCTGCACTATGTGAGAAGAAGAGATTGTCTTGAAAAATTACAATCTCAACAAGTGCACTTGGAAACAGATTCTTAAGACTGAGCTATACATCGGTTTTGTTTTCATTTGCACATATTCTATAAATACATACAAGTATTTACAAATCTATATACAACGAATCATAAACTCAAAAATAATAAAATATGTGTTTCAGTCACACAATCATGTCATTGTAAATTTCATGTACACATAGTTCATACTTGGACAGAAGATATACTTAATATTTCTTACTTTTACTTTTGCCATCCTTCAATTGTTACTTGAAATTAGAAATATGCCCATTACTAATTGTTACAATAAAAACAAATATAAGAACAAAAATAAAACAGCTTAAGGAATGCAGACAAATGAGTGAGTGAGTTGGGTTTAACGCCGCTTTTAACAGTATTCCAGTTATATCGCGGCGTGTCAGCTTAATGTGGGAGGAAAGCTCGAAGTGATGCAGGTCTCGGATGTTTATCACTTCGGTGAAACCCTCGAGCACAGGTATGGTGCTGACAACCCTAGAAACATAATCGGGGTGAACCGGGATTCGAACCCACAATCATAGGTTTTTGGCTTGCCCAAGGGACGCAACTCTGCACAGCGAATCGTGGTGCCTTAGACGACTGGGCCAACCGTGCCCCCGGAATGCAGATGAAAATTCAATGTACACATTTCTTCATCTAACATGCAGTCACATAGCACAATCCCACTCACTCAAAAACAGTTTTTCCTGCAAGAAGAGTCAACTACAAAAACCATATGACCTGTAGTCGTGATCTTCTAGTTCTAGTTGAACTAACGTCAGATGAAATGACAAAAACTTGTTGTGAACAATAATCATAAAAGAAACCATGCCATCATGTTTTCCTATCTTGATATGAGTTACCCTGGATGGCTACAATGCACAAGCATAATGGACAATAATAATCCTTTATACCAAGGACCTTAACACTCTACACCTTCAGAGCCCCAATCATCCAATAACGGTCTGGACATTGTCACGTACAATCATGTATATGTATTTGTATATTCACAATACGTCCATAGTATCATTCCAATAACTGGAAGCTACCACAGGACTTGCAGGTTCTTCATGCCAAACAGAATCACCTCTCTATATACATACTAATAGGTTTAGGAGATGTTTCTTTTTCCAAGTCTATAAAACATTGCAAATACATGTACCTAGTTATAAAGAGCACAAACAAAATAACATAGAAGTTGACAAAAGGTATGATCCGATATGGAGGATTTCTAACACAAGTCAGGTAAGTTGATATGATCGTGACATCATTTTAGGCATCAAAATGGAGACATGGAGATAGGTACCATGCTGAGGTTTATCAATCATTGTGTTAAATTGCAATTATACTATTGTAATAACCGAACACACAAAAATACTGTATACCAGAGTGGCAAACAAATAGTTATTGTACAAAGTCAATTATCAATATACGTTGCATAAAACATGTTGAAGAAATAAAATTACCAAAAATTAAGAACTAAAACAGACAAAATATTAAAGTTTCTTTTTAAATGTACTTTTTAATATTTAGTTAACTATGAGCACTTTTCCTCAATGAACAACTGGTTATGAACATCTGATAACAAATCTCTAATAGGTGCAACTTCAATATTTTTCTTGGACCTAAAGCATAATCACAGCCATCAAATTGATCAATATTGAGCAAAATGATAATTTTGTAACAAAGTTTCAAAATATTAGCTGTCAATGAAAAAGGAATGCTCTTCAGAAACCTGACATAAATGCCCCTGAGGTTTCGTGAACACCTTGTGTAATCACTGATTTTTAGTGATCCATTCATATAATTTTCACAACTATTTAGCCTTTTATTCCCAAAGTAATCTATTTCATACATCAACAATCTTTATCAAATCTCAAATATTAGACAAAAAAAATAGATCCATAAAACCAATCACATCATTATCCAAGATTATGCACCTTCAACATTAGTAAGTGCATTTTTTTCTTTATACAACCACATTCACACAAATATTCATATGAAATAGAAACATACTCCTCAATTTTAAAACAACAAACCAACGTTTTCCTCAGACATCAAGAATGTCTTATAACAAGCATCTGCTCAGTCCCCCTACTTGCTCTACTGTCTACAATAACCTACCACCAACAATAAAGTAATCAGAAAGTCATTTCAAAGGTATCAAACATTTATTCACAATTATCCCAAAATAATTACAAAATAAATGTGCCTCTTTGACATGTCTCATCTTCTGTCTTTCATCTCATCCAGTTTGAACAGTGAGTGAGTGAGTGAGTTGGGTTTGAAGCCACTTTTGACAGTATTCCAGTTATATCGCGGCTAGTCAGCTTAATGTGGTAGGAAAGCCCCAAGTGATTCAGGTCTCAGACGTTTACCACTTCGGTGAAACCCACGAGCACAGGTATGGTGCTGACAAACCTAGAAACATAATCTGGAGGAACCGGGATTCGAACCCACAATCATAGGTTTCTGGCATGCCCAGTGACGGCTGGGCCAACCGTGCCCCCCAGTTTGAACAGAATGACCGCCTGACAATAAACTTAAACAAGACATCGTTCTATCACTGCTCTGCAGCAAGATGCACCAAGAGAAAAAATTCAACATTGTCACTGATGGCCCTGCAGTATACGGTGCTGCAATTTGCTGTGCAGGTTTGCTTCCCTGACCCTTAGGTTTGAATACTAGATTCACTCAAATCATTATCCTGGACTTCATAATCCATACCCATGCTTTTCGTTTCAGGAAAGTGGTGTAAATGTATAATCTGCACCACTTTGGAGTTTCTTCGTGATATAACACCATGATCGAACTCAAAAGCTTTAAAGAAGCATGAAATCATTCATTCAATCACTCACTCCCGAACACTCACTACCATTCATACACTATCACTCACTCACTACTTCAATCGGTAATTGTTAAAATCCCAGATTCGCAAAATAATTATCCTTTGTTTACTATCACTCACTCGCCATCACTCTTTCTCTCACTCGGTGATACCTAATTGTTCAAATCACAGATTCAGGCCATCACCTATCATGCTTCTCCTGAGCCCAGCACCAGAAAGATGAATGCAGGTCAGATATGTGCAACATAAATCAGTCTTCACATGTGACATAATAAACTAATTGGCCTGACAGAGTGCTGTGGTCCAGACATTCCCCAGTGTGATGTAGAGCCCATCAGACTTAGCCCTGGGATGCAGCCAACACATCAGCAACACTTAACACTGACAGTTTTATGTCATACAATAGTTGCCATTTTTAATAACAAAATCTTTGGATGGCCTGGATTTATTTCTGTAAACACACATGAAAAGGTATATATGAATACCTGACAAAGTGGTATGATTTACAGCGAAAAAATGCAGTCATTACGACATAATTCTATTTCATTTCAAAGCAAGGAGGAGTGATGGATCGTATCCTGTTTTAATATTTGCCAATAACAGGAGATGCAGAAGCTTCGCTGAGAGTGACTGTGGCAAGTCCTGATGGCCAACATTCAATAGATGGTGATAAAAATCTAGTGCGGCTCCTGCACAAATGAATTCAACAACTCACTACAGGAATACGCACCATACAATCAAAGGTATATTTTGGTGTAGGCTTTGGTCTCTCTTCCACTCAAGTTACAAATGGCCCAACTGGACCTTTTTTCAATTCAGGATCCGCCCCTGTAGGGCATTATTTGCAGTGTTTCTGTATCAGAAAAAAGAGGGTCCTGGATCCTTGTGGTTTTCTGATATTTTCTGATACCGTGTTTTAAAAGTGATCCCTAAATGTCTATATATGTTACACTGAGGTAATGACAAGAACCTCTGACTTTCATTCAGATCCTGAACTCTGTGAACTCATATGTCAATTTTTCCTTCCTCTTTTGATTCTACATTCATGGTAAGAGTGGCAGGTGCTACCGGTTGGACAGGACATGCTTACCATTTTTGAGAACATCTAGTGTCATTAATGATTTTCAGTGATCCATGCATATAATTTTCACTGCTGTTTTGCGTTTTACTCCCAATGGTATCTGTTCCTGCAGATAGTCGAGACTGATTATATTCTGGCGTTGACATTTCATATTTCAAAACTTAATAAAATTTCATTCTAAATTCAGTGAGGTTCAATATTTGTTGTTTTGTGAGAAAACAAAAAATGTAGAATTTTACAAAATAATGAGTTTTTGTCTTGCTTGAATAAGTTAATATCATATTCAGCTCACACCACGAGGTGCCACAATATTAAGTAATGCAATCGGCTGGATGCAAAACTGTGCACAAATACTCCAAAGTTATCACAACAGTCTGTCATGCACACATCCATTATCTCCTGATCTTGTAAAAAGAACGGATTTCACATTAGAACCAGGAAAAACAACAGCAACTGACATATTGTAAATGATGCATCACCATGAAAAAATATTGACTCACGTTCCATAAACTGAACAAAGTGACTTCTAATGCTGTTTTCCTGCATAGTGCTACGTCTACTGACTCTTAAATCATCTTGACAATGTATCTTATTTTCCAAAATGCTTATGATAGGCAATCCATCAACTTTGAAAATGTCAAAACAGTGCAAAACAACTTCACCCCTTGTGCACTGTAGATGTTTTAAATGGCAACAGATACCTCACGTCAACATTTTAAAAAACATGCATATTTGTCTGGAGTGGAAATAACAATGTTTACGGAGACCACATAATTGACATAACGGTAATATTAATATTAAGGTTTAATCATTAACTGGCATTGAGATCCAATTCCTGAAGAAGTTTGTGCTCTGACATAAACTGGCGCAGTTTGGAATTTTCGATGTAAACTCCATTGCTGGACTGGAGGAACTGCTGCAGCTGATCAACCACCAGAAGGTTCCGTCGCGTCTGCTGCAGAACGCTGTGGATGTGTCTCCGGGAAATGTATCGAAACATCCTTGCAGTAGTGCTCAAATGGTCCCATTCTGCGTTAATCATACTCAGACGCAGTCGAAGACGTGACTGCTTCTGTTGTAGGCTATATCGAGCATTAACAGCATATTCCCGATTTTTCTGTATACAGGCTTTGGAACAGACGCCAAGAGCTGTCTCCACTCGGAGACTCTGCGTAGAGTGCTGCAGCACGAATCGGATCAGGTTGGGCATCGTCACAGGAATGGTGTCGGGGAAGACAGCACTGTTAGCTTTCCTGCAATATACAACAATAACAGCATATCAGTAATGTGTCATTTTGTGTCCTGAGTCCTCTCATATTTATCAATGTCATGTTATGATCTATCAGTAATATCTTCTCACATATCAGTAAATCATGGCATATAATGATATATCAGTATATGTCCCCTTATGATATATCCATATACAATGTATCCTTTCATTATGAATCTGTGAAGTGTACTCAGTCATTTATATCATGACAGCTATGTGTAAGTATGTGATACCTTGCCAAACCATTTGGAGGAATTTGTCTATCTTTCATCTTTTATCATTTTGGTACTTTGGAATTATTAGATTGAAAATATAAAAAAACGACATGACATGTGACACGAAGAAATTAGTTCCGACTGCCAGTCATGACTGGAATACAGTTAAACCCGGATAATCGGAACAATGCGAAATCATCAAGATTGGCCAATCACATGTATCAAGAAATCATATGTACGCAGCAAAGCCTCATTGTAAAGATGGACTTTCACAAACGTCATCATCAAGAAGGTCCTGGAAAATCGGGACAGTGTTAAATCATTCAGATTAGCAGGGCGGTCTGGTAGCCTAGTGGTTAAAACATTCGCTCGTCACGCCGATGACCCGGGTTCAATCCCGACATGGGTACAATGTGTGAAGCCCATTTCTGGTGTCCCCCGCCGTGATATTGCTGGAATATTGCTAAAAGCGGCGTAAAACCGTACTCACTCACATTCAGATTAGCAAATATAAAATGTCAGCGCCAGAGAATAACCAATCTCGATTATCTGACAAAACAGATTCCACTGGGCGTAAAAGGCAATTAATAGCAGTATTAACATGTATTAACAAATCATGGATATAAAGATGGACGTTCATGACAGATCTGGCATCCTGATCAGTGGGGTTTGGATTGAAGGGTTTTACCGTACAACTCTATGATTCACTGATCAACTGACTTCACAATCTCTATTCTGCATTCACTGACAAAGTAAGAGGCACTACATTGAAAATTTCACAAAACACAAATTAATGTTGTTAATATATGTTGTCAAAATCACTCCTTTCCAACTTCCAAAACATCAAAGAGGTTTCAAGACAAGAATTTATTACAATGAGTTCACAAAATTTAAGATGGTCACTTCAAATCTTTTTCATTTACTTTACTTTTCAAATCAAGATCTACATAAACAAAAATTGAAAAATTAGGTCAAACTTCTTAAAAAAGGAAAAAAACACTTTCAAGACTAACATCTGTTCATTACAACATCAAGACAACGGATTTCCTTCTTCTTCCTAACACTTGAAAGATGGCAAGATATAGCAGGTGACCTGATCCTATACTCTCAATCACAAAACAATATTAGCTAGCCCCATCTATCAACCACCAACCTTCTTCATTACCAAAACACAACCAATCACCAGTGACAGCCTCAAACGGTAATAAACACTTCAAACAGCATGACACAGACTTGTTCCTGGCAATACGTCATTCTCCGTCAATTCCATGTCAGATATTCCAAATTGACGATGCTATCTGGCCCTACATTTTTCTATCTGTGTCCCTCTATGGCCTGTATTTCCATGCTATTAGCCCAACGATTGATTACATCTAATGAACAGCTCTTTGTATATCATCATTTTTCTCTGTTGATGAAACGCACGACCCACTCAATGAACCGGTCACTCTGGTCAAATACATCATTTTAATCACATAACTGTCAATGGTGTGAATAGTCCATAGCTGACAGTAAGCATTCCATAACCCTATTATGACATTTTTATGTCTTTACGGTCCTTAAATACAAGAAAAACTCAATGAAATGCACCAAGCTTAAATACTTCTCCTAGGTGTTCACTTCTTTATACTGTGCCGCAAAAGGAATTGGGTTTCTTTCATTTCTAACTATTAGTTTTCATAGGTTCTTGTAAAAACAGACTTCTTTTGCAAAGAAGCAATGATGATGTTTCGGATTTTGTTACATTGTAATGGAAAAATATCATTGTTTAGATTGCCATAAAAGAAATAATTATGACTACGGTATGAAATTATTTTCTAGATTCGTTTGTCCACAAAAATGATTTGCTACAGAGTTGCCGGCTGCCTAATGGCTGAAGTGGTAGTCCACAAGGAAATGACAGTGGTACTTTCTGAATTTGTGTAGTCTTGGGCTAGCTAGCATACTTTATCAACTCAATTTGTATGAATTATGGAATTGATTGTATCCAAGGCATCACTATTTATTTTATCTCACAATGGCCTACAATGTCTGATACAGCCATGAACAGGACAACAATTGGTAGAGTTAACCCTCACAATTAGGATGTGGGTTGGGTTAACATCACTTTCGGGAACCAAACCTAGGTCTTGGAAGTGACAAGCAAACACTCTCACCTCTGAGCTACACCACTGCCTGCTTGAAATAAATGGCCAGATCATTCCCAAAGTCACATTCAGTATTTTGGACCTGTGTCATAAAGTTATAGGAAATGAATAAATAGGTGAGGTGAAATGGAGTTAAACGTCTCATCCAAGATTATTGCACTTATATAGCGACGTGCATGCACGTGTGTGCGTGGCTGCTTGTACTAGTCCGGATTGACGCCGATTTGTAGTGCCATCTCACTGAGATACCATGCCGCAGTTTAACATGAATACCCCACTCAGACACAGTATACTGACTCCGAGCCAACCAGTCCTTGTTTTAGCCCCTTAATGCCGAGCGCCAGACAGAGTAACAACAAGTACCATCTTTTAACGTCTTTAGGTAAGACACGGCCAGGGATCGAACCCCGGGCCTTCCGCTCTCTGGGCAGGCACTCTACCACTAGACCACGGAGGCGGTCATATGAACAAATAAGGATTGCATGATAGAGTTTTGTAGTGATATCCTGGCATGTCAGCTTCATACCTGGACACCCAAACGTAATTCACGCAGACACATTGGGATTCCACACTAGAATTGGTTTCCATCTGCCCATTATGACTAGTACAAGGCGACTTAATTGATCTGGTGGTCATATTCGGTGACTTGGATGATACCATGTCATCGTACCCTGACATCGTGGATAATCACTGTTATTCATAGGCTGCCGTCATATAACTAGAAGGTTGCTGAGTGTACCATTAACATCAACCAAACAAAAACATGTAACACCTAGGTATACCCTACAGCACAGGCTGATAAACCATAATTCTATGCAACTGTTTTATGAATCACCAAAACCAATGATCCTGCCAATCAAGGGCCGTAAAGTTAAAAACAGCAGTGACAACAACTCAGACAACAGGACTTCCTGTGTGCCACAAACTGCCAAATAATGGAATTTTCCACACGTCATTGCATCACCTCAGGCCCAAGCGTTTCCGGTGCACCACAAACTACCCAATACTGGAATTTTCCACACATCATTGCAGCATCTTAGACAACAGGGCGACCTGTGCAGCACAAACTATCCAGTAATGGAAGATACCACACACTAGCATCTCATCACACTGTTCTTGAGGTACTTACTATCATACATTCTTATTATCATACAAACGTCATTTACATCTTCCTGGACAATATCAGTAACATTGTCTCTTGATAAAATCGGCCTAAATGATCTATTAATATTCTCCGGTTTCCTTTTGCCAGCAAAAGACATGACGGCTAGACTGCCTATAAAGATGAAAGTCAAAATTTATAATCACTGTCCATCTTCCCATTATTCCTATCTGCTCCCCTCCACTTTTTCTGACATTGTAATCACTATACTGATGCAGATGCTGACATATAAATTTTTTTTTCATGAAATATTTCATTCAGAATGTTGGTCCAAACAAAAATGTTTTCTGTCCTTTTCTCCACCCAAATCTCATATAATTTAATCAACAGCCAAAAACCAACAACTGAGGAATGACAAGCCAAATGGGAGCATGTATCATATTACAGATTGATTTTAATGCATGAAATAACTTTTCCATTTTTTTTCCATCCACAGGATGATAAGGTTTTAGTTGCCAAAGAAAATATTTATTGTCGTTAGAAAGCAGTTTGTGTCCCATGTTGGCTTGGTTCAGAGGAAGAGCTGGCTTTAGCGGTCCTAGGGGGGAGTTTCTGTTACGGACTGATCGGTTAACCGACTCTTGATGATCCTTGGGGAAGTATGCCTCCTAAAATGATGAAGCAGCCTGCAGAACAGTATCAGATGAGCAGGCCATGCCACATACAGCAGTAGGTGCACTACCATATTTTCTTGAGTATAGTGCACACTTTTTCCCCAAAAAACACAGCTGTGTAGAAGGGGGTGATCATTAAACACGCAATAATAAGTTTTGATTTCTTTTTTCCCCAAAGCAAACACATTACCGTGAGCACGTAACACCGGAAATACCACGTCAACAAATCAATACTGAAATAGGCAAATTAATCATGTAATTATACTGTCTTGTTATAAAAAGCGTTCATTGTATATCTGGACTTATGTTTGTAACTTATTTTAGTAATTTTATTCAAAATTCCTTTTAATATTGTTTTAATTAATTTCGGCGAAATCATGTGTGAAGCGATCGAAAGATCGCACAACTCACCGTTATTAACAGCAACCACGGTCAGATTACCGCTATTGACGCCTTAAAATGAACTTTAGTTCTCAGAGAATGGTTACATATATCATAAATGCCATACTTTGTTTCGTTTAAATTCATATTTGTTGTAATTTCACGATTCTATGTCGACATGTAGTTCTCGTGATCACGTGCACGGGAGCCTAACAGTGACTGGTCAAATTGTTCCAGCTGACAAAAATAACTGGCAATCACAATCAGCTGCACCAAAGTGCTACGCTTAGGGTTATTATTATTTTAAATAAATTTAATTGAAGCTGCAACTATAATAACATGATATTGGAATATATTATTCCTGATGAAAAAAAAGTTTCAGATACAATTTTTCCCGATCCTTGCATTAAAATCCTTTAAGTTATATCAGGTAAGTTTTAACTGAATCACCGTTGATTCAAAGAAAACGTGTGTACAGCTGATTACTGCTTCCAGCTTAGTTTACGAGAAAATACGCAAGGTAATCTTAATCCCTGGATGTAAAACAATGCCTAGCAGATAAAAAAATACAATTTGAATGGTAGATGAACATGTCTGGTGATTTTGTATCTCAAATTTCAAATTTGAACTGACCAAGTTTCTTATCACCCATTCATTTACCAGAATTCACTGAAGTGGTACAATGTAATTTTTTTCTGCGCATAATGTTTGAATGTTTTACTTGGGCAGATACCTCATGTGTCACACTTACACATCCAGCATCTGCCAACACAAACTTTAGAAAGTTTCAGACAAAACCACATCAGCCATTAGACACAGTGAATGATAATTACTGCCATGTCAGACAGTTGATTGAATTTAAACATTTTCTGCATTTCATCAACCTCTGATGTTGAATTAAATTGTGTTTTTCTTTCCTTCTATAATTTTGAGAACTGAGCCAATCAGATCGGAGACACAAATACATCCAGTCTGAAATTACAACTATTACACATTAAAGAAAACGTTGGAACACCAGTACGTGTCCCTTATTTTTGTGGCCTTTATTCACAACCAGGCTCGCACAAGTCAGTCTGCTTGGAAATTACTTCAACACGACAACACTACTTCAACAAAACACCAGACAGGTATGTGATGCTACTTCAACACATGACAACACCACTTCAACAAAACACCAGACATGTATCATGTGACCCTAGTTCAACACGACAACACCACTTCAACAAAACACCAAACATTTATCATGTGACCCTAGTTCAACATGACAACACCACTTCAACAAAACACCAGACAGGTATGTGACCCTAGTTCAACACATGACAACACTACTTCAACAAAACACCAGACAGGTATGTGACCCTACTTCAACACATGACAACACTACTTCAACAAAACACCAGACAGGTATGTGACCCTAGTTCAACACGACAACACAACTTCAACAAAACACCAGACAGGTATGTGACCCTACTTCAACACATGACAACACTACTTTAACAAAACACCAGGCAGGTATATGACCCTAGTTCAACACGACAACACCACTTCAATAAAACACCAGACAGGTATGTGACCCTCGTTCAACACAACAACACTACTTCAACAAAACACCAGACAGGTATGTGACGCTACTTCAACACATGACAACACTACTTCAACAAAACACCAGACAGGTATGTGACGCTACTTCAACACATGACAACACATCTTCAACAAAACACCAGGCAGGTATGTGACCCTACTTCAACACAACAACACCACTTCAACAAAACACCAGACAGGTATGTGACCCTAGTTCAACAAGACAACACTACTTCAATAACACACCAGACAGGTATGTGACCCTCGTTCAACAAGACAACACCACTTCAATAAAACACCAGACAGGTATGTCGTCCTAGTTCAACACATGACAACACTACTTCAATAAAACACCAGACAGGTATGTGACCCTAGTTCAACCAGACAACACTACTTCAATAAAACAACAGACAGGTATGTTACCCTAGTTCAACACAACAACACTACTTCAACAAAACACCAGACAGGTATGTGACCCTACTTCAACACATGACAACACCACTTCAACAAAACACCAGACAGGTATGTCACCCTAGTTCAACACATGACAACACCACTTCAACAAAACAACAGACAGGTATGTTACCCTAGTTCAACACAACAACACTACTTCAACAAGTATTTGTCACAGAAGTGACGAAATGTCCCCTGCCTGTGTATACACCATAGTACCAAATATGAAGACAATCCAGCGATTACTTCTTGAGATATCGCGGCAACACCGTTTTCCAACTCCAAAAGCATATTTACCTGCTGTGACCTTGAAAATGGGGTCAAGGTCACTAAAACCGACTGGTGTCTGCGGAGTCTGTATATACACCATAGTTCCAAATATGAAAACAATCCAGTGTTTAGTTCTTGAGATATCGCGGCAACACCGTTTTCAAACTCAAAAAGCAGATTTGCCTGCTGTGACCTTGAAAATGGGGTCAAGGTCACCAAAACCGACTGGTGTCTGCGGTGTCTGTATATACACCATAGTTCCAAATATGAAGACAATCCAGCGATTACTTCTTGAGATATCGCGGCAACACCGTTTTCCAACTCCAAAAGCAGATTTACCTGCTGTGACCTTGAAAATGGGGTCAAGGTCACCAAAACCGACTGGTGTCTGCGGAGTCTGTATATACACCATAGTTCCAAATATGAAAACAATCCAGTGTTTAGTTCTTGAGATATCGCGGCAACACCGTTTTCAAACTCAAAAAGCAGATTTGCCTGCTGTGACCTTGAAAATGGGGTCAAGGTCATCAAAACCGACTGGTGTCTGCGGTGTCTGTATATACACCATAGTTCCAAACATGAAGATAATCCAGTGTTTAGTTCTTGAGATATCGCGGCAACAAACAGGTGGGACGTACGGACGGACGGACGTACGGACGGACGGACGGACGGACGGTCGTGAATACTATATCCCCCGCTTCGCGCTTTCGCGCGGCGGGGGATAACAAAACACCAGACAGGTATGTGACCCTACTTCAACACATGACATCACCACTTCAACAAAACACCAGACAGGTATGTGACACCAGTTCAACACATGACAACACCACTTCCAACAAAACACCAGGCAGGTATGTGACCCTAGTTCAACACGACAACACTACTTCAATAAAAAACCAGACAGGTATGTGACCCTAGTTCGACCAGACAACACTACTTCAATAAAACACTAGACAGGTATGTGACCCTAGTTCAACAAGACAACACTACTTCAATAAAAAAACAGACAGGTATGTGACGCTACTTCAACACATGACAACACTACTTCAACAAAACACCAGACAGGTATGTGACCCTAGTTCAACACATGACAACACCACTTCAACAAAACACCAGACAGGTATGTGACCCTAGTTCAACAAGACAACACTACTTCAATTAAACACCAGACAGGTATGTGACGCTACTTCAACACATGACAACACTACTTCAACAAAACACCAGGCAGGTATGTGACCCTAGTTCAACACAACAACACTACTTCAACAAAACACCAGACAGGTATGTGACCCTAGTTAAACCAGACAACACTACTTCAACAAAACACCAGACAGGTATGTGACCCTACCTCAACATGTTGTCTGATGACAACACGACAACACTACTTCAACATAACAGATTGCTTTGATTTTATCACTACAGAAGCATACATCTAATATCTATAAAACAGATTATTTACGTTCAACAGTTTTTAAATCCCAAGTCAAATCCTATCTTAGCTAAACCTATCTATTTGGTGATAAAAAAACCTACAATTATTAAAATATTATTATAATAGTCCTCTTAGTTTTCCGGAGACTTTAAACCTAGAAAACCTCAACACTAATGGCTTTGAAGACAGTTATCTTTGTGACATTAATGCCTGTATTGGCAGAACTGAAATGGCCTGCCAGTTCCATTGGCACTTCAAAGAAATGCAATGCCGGCTTGATATTTCATGTTGGAGAACATGACATGAGAGATTGGCAGCCTGCTTCAGGAATTGAAACGAAATAGTCTTTATTCCGAAATTATATACCAATGATTGAAATGTATAGCCTTCCTGTTGTTCAAGACAGACAAACAGCTTCTATTTCAATGCTGCAATAGTGTTCCAGGCATGGATTTCTGCTGCAATATAATGTACTGCGTGGCTCTTTGTCCTTATGTGAGCTTGGTATATGTTTTGACACATTCATAGGTCCTGTTTCTCTAGATGAGCGCAAGCGAGTGGCTTCATACCACATGAACATTATTGCAGCATTAAAACAAAGGATCAGGTCGAGTCTGAGATTTAAACCCGTACATCAGGTCCTGGTATGGCTAAGGGACACAACTCTGAACAGCAAATTGCAGCATATTCAATAACTGGGTCAATAAAACTAAGAGGTGAGATGAGGTGAGGTGAAATTGGGTTTAACGTCACGTCCAAGATTATTGCACTTAAATAGCGACATGCATGCATGTGTGTGTGACTGCTTGTACTAGTCCGGACTGATGCTGATTTATAGTGCTAGCACACTGAGATACCATGCCGCAGTTTAACATGAATACCTCACTCAGACACAGTATACTGACCCCAAGCAGACCAGTCCTTGTTTTAGGCCCTTAATGCCGAGCACCAGACAGGGTAACAACAAGTACCATCTTTTAACGTCTTTTGGTATGACGCAGCCGGGGATCGAACCCCGACCACGGAGGCGGTTACTAAAACTAAGAAACCTTCATGGTTACAAATATAGTGAGTCATTATATCATTACTTCATATTGGTAAAAGTGTAATGGTGAAAACATGGTGCTAAGAACTTATATTGTAAAAACACTCATTGGTGGCTCTTAGTCCTTTCTTTTATGTATGGTACAGTAAATACTTTGGTTACACATCCTTTTGTTATACTGTTTTTTCATACATGAAACATGAATAATCCACACCCAATCTCCACATCAACACATGATCAACACGATTACTATGTAATTATCTAATGTGTCCACTGTATTTCTAGTTTTTCTTCAAGCTATGCTTTTAAGGATCGACATGACTGATGAATGTGTCAAATCAATATTCTGAGGGCTATAAGGGCGATATACATGATATAATATCCTTGGCATGTCCAAGTATTCAAAATCAAAATGTAGTCCCCCCGACCAAATCCCAAAGTGCAATAGTCTAATTGAGAGCTCACCCTAATCCCAGTCATTATTAGTTTCATAAAAATGGGGTTGGGTGTATGAGATTCCTCTCATATCCCCATAGGATCCACCTAGAAGAAATCCCAGAAAGTTCCATATCCCAGTGACATTTTTGTAGGGGGGGCGGTGCTCATGATATCAATCACTAGCAAATTTCACTGGCCAAGTGTAGGTCTTTTAAGTTCACCCGGAATATTGCTGAATTGGCTTGAATCAACATTCACTCACTCACACACTGATATTCAACATTGCTGAACAGTGGTTAACCTCATTGACGCACATCACACAGGCTCTGCCATTTTCAATATAAAGATTCACTGTTTCTAGAACACAACCAAAGTGACCAAAAATATTTACAGCCAAATGCTTAAAATTTGAAGCTGAGAAATATTAACTGAAATTACTAACATATTAATCTTCTTTAAGGCAACCTTGGGAAAGGTTTGAAAATTGCTCACATCATTCACTCTGGACATAATACAGTCTTTGCCAGCAACACATTTGCATCAAGGCTCTCTATAATCATCTCTATTCTAGGTGCTCCTTATCAATACGTGATGAAAGAAGCTTGCATGGAGTGACACTTTCTGTAGTTACAACGAAATTATTCTTCATTCAGATATATCACTGTAGGTCCCCCATCTAACCCCAAATAATCACTCACAGCCAGAATAACAGTCTGACAGTTTTATTATAGTTAACGATGCTTCGACAGATTCAAGGGACTATAAATGAAATAGCTCTTTACATTTTACAGATTGAATAAAGCAGTTTTTGTTATTTCTGTCGAGGCTATCCCTGATGTAAGGACCGGTGACAATTACTCGGAAACAAAGCCACTAAAACTAAAGTTATCCCTTCTCCCTGTGTGACAGTTCAGAGTTCCCAAGAAAGCCTTCACTAATAAGTTCCAAGTCTGAGGGGACCTTAGCTGTGTTGGGGACCTAAGGATCAAAATTAATTGAAGTTATACGGTATTCTTGCCACTACTTATGAAGATGGATGTGTTGATACATGACGGATGGATACTATCCATGAAAGTCATGTCTTTCTATCAAGGTGCTTAAACTCAATGCATCTTCCCAGGTTCAATGTCGATACATCTCTCTGGTAATCACCCAACCCTCCCTCCCTCCCTCCCTCCCTCTCTCTCTCTCTCACACACTAACACTAACACTAACACACACTAACACTAACACACACTAACACTAACACACACACACACACACACACTAACACACACTAACACACAGACACTTACACACACAGACTGACAGACACACTCAGCTCCAAGTTGCGTATTACCTCTCGCTTAAATAAGTGTGGCAAGTTTCATGTCAAGACACACAGACAGACACGGAGAGATGGAGGAGGATGAGTTTGAGGGGCTCAAAGAGACTAGAGCAATATATTTTGTCACCATACCATATTTATTGTCACTCCCATTGAGTTACAACAGATTCATTTCATGTGGGAAAGAAGATGGTAGGATAAGGGACCCCTTCTTGACAGATTTAATACTTTTTTTCCTGCATGGCCAAACACAGCAATATTCCAGCTATATGATAGCAGCCTGTAGACAGTCAAGTGAATGTTATTGTGAGCAACAATCCATGCCATCAGGGTACTGGACACACAATCAACCCAGACACTGAGTCCATTATTGACCAGCCTAAGTTGATGGGGGACCTATGTCACAGGATATATCCTGACGTACCCTATTTTCGAACAGTTAAGATGGCTGATATTTCGAGGGATGAGTGACTCAAAACTCAAATTCTGCTTCATACCAGTAGGTGATGTCTTCACAACAATAGAATTCAGCTACTTTCCGAAAGAAAAAACAGTCCTCGATAAAAGCCGTTACCTCCATTGCGTCGTCTGTAAACTACCGCTGCACTCGAGTGGCGTCACCTATTTTCGAACACCTGATTGGTTTCGTACTATAGCGGGATTTTCATGAATGAACAACCCAGGTTTTGGCGCATAGTTATCAATATAATTCTTGCAGGTCGACATTAAAAATCAAAAAGTTATTGAAAGTTTGAAACCTTTTCACAAAACATGAATATTCATCAAATTATATTGTTCACACTACTATTTTACTCCTGATGACACAGGCACCAAAATTCTGAATGACATCGGACTGTTCTAACAGGTATACAACACTTCACATGAACGCAAACTATCATATCATATTTTATGATTGTCTATATTTGCAATATCTTTTGATTGTTTGATGTAAAGGGAGTGGATTTTGAATAATGTATAATTGTTGAAATGTAACACACTGTATTTTTTTTTATATGTGAATAAAGATTTAAATAGTAAATATAAAAAAATACTTCGCATGAACCCACTTTTAACGGGAAGAATGTGTGCATTCTCAAGTCAGCAGCATTGATGACGTCACACATCTCATTATAATGCAACAAATCAATATCATATACTGCTGTTTGAAAATAGGTGTCATTTGAAAATAAGGTACCCAACGAGTGTCATATTATAACAAGAATGTAAATAATCCATCTTTATTTCATTCTGTCTTGAAAATAGATTCACAAAAAAAAATAAAGGAAAGAGAAAGATCAGAAGCAGTCCTAAAAAGGACCCAACCTTAACACAGAACACACTGGAAAAACACAACACTCAATTATACAATTGTTGTGCACACAGAAACGCTAAGGGACCATAATCTTTTTGTTAACAAATAAACATGTTCCCCTAGGTCTGCAGACAATTCCCATCCCAGTCACTCACGAATGACTCATTCCAAACTTGACAAAACCACATCAACTTCAAACAGGAAGTAAAACACCCAGGCTTGAAAATTGGGCGAGTTTCTTATCAGGAACATAAAACGGTAGTGTCATTTATTGCAAGAAGCTAACACTAAGGTCATTTACTTCTACTTTGATGTTGAGGAGTGATTTAGTCACGTTCCACGACAGTTCAGACGATTGATGGGAGATAACCCATGTCACATTTCTTCACCTCCGTTACCCATAAAGCCCTCCATCCTCCCAGCTAGCACCGAGAGTAATTAAGAGTTGTAATTGCAGCTTGTCTAGCACAATACTTTGTCTAATCAGAAGCAAATAAAGAGTACAACTGAGCTCGTTTAAGCTGAGATTAAGTGGAATCTCATAGATTTCTGGAGATTGGTGCCGCCCATAATCACTATGAAGCCATGTTTACTTAATGTTGACAATCTTGCCGCTAAGTCATACTAAAGGGATAACGATTGTAATCAGACAGTTGGATGTCCAATCAGAGTCAACAGTCAAAGACGATACCAGGAAACTTCTACACTGTAGTGTTAAAGGAGAGGTGGTGATTTATTGCATATCAGATTCGTACACAGATCAATACTCCTTCTTTTATTATAGCGACATTTGCTGTTTATTACGACTTACAAGCACTGTGGGGAATGCAAGGCGAAACTGTGTCAGGGGCAAGATGGAATTGGGAGACAATGTTATCACAGTAAGATAACCTCTGACCTACACTGAACTGCATTGTAGTTGTGGCCAGTCATCACAGCAACAGCTCCATCAGAGATCAAAAGGTAATGGAAGTATGGGTGCTGCTTCTCAGCTCTGTCTCATCTGTCAGCAAGCAAATGCTGCCAACTTCAGAATCGGAATGCTTACACAGGCAGAGACAAGTAGCAAAATATTGCCAATTCCAGCTTGGAACCATGTGTGCTTTATGGTATTGATCACTATGGCTACAGGCACCATCACAATAACTACACACTTGGAGAGAATGGGTCTGTGACTCTTGTAGAAATGTGGGCTTGTACTTCCTGAAGAGAACCCTTCAATCACATTTCATGATATTGCCAAGTGATGGTGTTTGTTTTTTCTCAAAATAGATTTTGCAACTGTCTGTATACGATGTACACAATTCAGGCTTAAATGGGGCTATTCCTGTGGGTGAGTGAGTGAACGAGTTTATAGGGAGATTGAGTGATTCAAATTTAAATGTCAATAGTAGAACAAACCTACTAAAATTTTGAGAAGTGAAAGAAAAGTGAAAATGCTGCATTTGAAAACGTTTTTCAAACAACTTGTGTTTCTGTTGTTGAGATTAATATCTTGTCAAAAACTCTTTAACCGTTGGCCTTCTGAATTATTTTTTACAAGAAATTAATCTCAAATCAATCATAAACACACGTTTTCCTATCTTATTACTTTTGCCTCCATGAAAATCTGTAAAACAAACTTAAATTGGGGTGGCCTAAGAAAGATGCTTTGACCAGTATGATGCAGAAGAGAAGTCTTTCAAATTAAATATCTATGTTAAAATGAAATTAGAAATTCTCTAACATTTCCATAATTTTTTCAATCTGTAGGTCAGCTTGAGAATATCCTCAAAGTGGAACTCAATACCCCTGAGACCATTGTAATACTTCATTCATTTGATGAACTCGCCAGCTTGCAAAGCAAAAAGCACCTTTTATCTTTCCATGAGCATACTTGTGTCTCCAAGATTAATATCCCAGACATTTTCTAAAGGATAAAATCTCTTTTTTCTTTCTGCTTTGCATATTCTAAATGACAGTTGAGAACATATACAGACAACTTGATGCCACTGACCTCACAAATTGACTATATGCCTTGAGAGATGACAATTTTCATAATAGGTAAGACTTGCATTTGAAATGTTAAATCAGGACTTCACAGCTACATAAAAAACCCATCTCAAATCTATATTCAAGACAGAAAAGGAATCACATAAAAAGTCTTTATCATGAAAAGAAGAAAACGTCTGCATGATAATCCTTCCATCCTCACTAAAGGCATGCAACATTCATAAAATAATTTGCATTTTGGTTGTCATGTTATTTTTGCTTGAATATGTATCACTAAATTATTTAGCAATGCGCACACGCACGCACGACTATCCAGTCACTCACCTTCAGGATCCACTCACTCACCCTCCACATCCACTCTCACTCACCCTCCAGATCCACTCACTCACTCACCCTCCAGATCCATTCACTCACTCACCCTCCAGATCCACTCACTAACACTCCAGATCCACTCAAGCACCCTCCACATCCACTCTCACCCTCCAGATCCACTCACTCACTCACCCTCCAGGTCCATTCACTCACTCACCCTCCAGATCCACTCACTCACACTCCAGATTCACTCAAGCGCCTTCCACATCCACTCTCACTCACCCTCCAGATCCACTCACTCACTCGACCTCCAGATCCACTCACTCACCCTCCAGATCCATTCACTCACTCACCCACACTCAAGATCCACTCATTCACTCACCCTTCAGATCCACTCACTCACATTCCAGATCCACTCACTCACCCTCCAGATCAACTCACTCACTCACCCTCCAGATCCACTCACTCACCCTCCAGATCCACTCACTCACTCACCCACCCTCCAGATCCACTCACTCACTCACCCTCCACATGCACTCACTCACCCTCCACATCCACTCACTCACCCTCCAGATCCACATGCACTCACTCACCCTCCACATCCACTCACTCACCCTCCAGATCAACTCACTCACTCACCCTCCAGATCAACTCACTCACCCTCCAGATCCCCTCACTCAACACTCCAGATCCACTCACTCACCCTCCAGATTCACTCACTCACTCACCCACCCTCCAGATCCAATCACTCACTCACCCTGCAGATCAAATCACTCACCCTCCAGATCAACTCACTCGCCCTCCAGATCCACCCACTCACACTCCAGATCATCTCACTCAGGCTCCAGATCAACTCACACACACTCCTAATCCACTCTCACCCTCCAGATCAACTCACTCACTCGCCCTCCAGATCCACTCTCACTCACCCTCCAAATCCACTCACTCACACTCCAGATCAACTCACTCAGGCTCCAGATCAACTCACACACACTCCTAATCCACTCTCGCACTCCAGATCCACTCACTCACTCACCCTCCAAATCCACTCTTACTCACACTCCAGATCAACTCACTCAGGCTCCAGATCAACGCACTCACCCTCCAGATAAACTCACTCACACTCCAGATCCGCTCTCACCCTTCTGATCTGCTCACTCACTCACCCTCCAGATCAACTCACTCACCCTCCAGATCCACTCTCACTCACACTCTAGATCAACTCACTCAGGCTCCAGATCAACTTACACACACTCCCAATCCACTCTCACCCTCCTGATCCACTCACTAACTCACCCTCCAGATCAACTCACTCACACTCCAGATCAACCCTCACCCTCCTGATCCACTCACTCACCCTCTCTATCCACTAACTCACATCGGGGCGGTTGGGTAACCCTGTGGTTAAAGCATTCGCTCGCCACACCGAAGTCCCAGGTTTGATTCCCTAAAGCCCATCCCCCTCCCCTCCCCCCCCTTGGATATTGCTGAAATATTGCTAAAAGCAGCGTAAAACCATACTCACTCAATTATTAACCATCATCAACTCACTCACCCTTCCAATCAACTCACTCACTCTTACATCCACACCCTCCCAATGATGCAGTTCTTACCTGTTGGCTGGAAAGAAGATGATAGCTGGAAAAGACTCTACTGTAAATTCCCATGGAAGATCATTGGTGTCACCATTTAGCCTGCAACAAAATGGCACAAAATGAAGACTCAGTAAGGCAATGCTATGGTAGCTTTTCACGAACTCAACCTTGAGTCCAGAGTGTGGATGGTAAGGAGGACATGAGTGTCAAACTGAGGGAAACTGTTCTTTGGTGCCCTGATCAAACCAGCATGTTTATCACTTACCACAGTCTAAAAACAAATGCAGATTGAGATGCAGAGCGTTTGTTTGTCACTATATTGCCAGGTGAGCTCCAGCCAACAATGTGTCCATGTTTGGGCTCTGTGCATTACATACATCTATATCAATGTTGATCCATGTATACATTATACACCATTTCTCTGTACAGAGCTTGAACTGGAGACATTACAGAGTTAGGCAAAATATTTCCTGCTGTGACTGCAGGCTATATTTTTTCCAGTTGTATCCTTTAGAAAGGTGATTGATTTGAACAGTATTACAGTAATGTCATGGCATGTCAGTTTCATAAGGGAGGAAAACCCCAAAGAGATGCAGGTCTGAAACCTTACCACTTTGTCTTAACCGATGAAGATGCTATTGGGCTGATACACTGAGAAACACAATCAGAGTGAATCTGCTTCTTGGCAGTCCTAGAGGGGTGAGGTGAAATTGGATTTAACATTGTGATCATTGCATATATAAATAGCGAAGTGTAGAAAGTGTGTGTGGTGTATTGGTCACTCCAAAAGGACGGAAGTGTGGTGCCTCAGACATGTTAGACTGTGTCACCCCTGCCCCTTCATAGCATACACGACTATCTGGAGCCCTGAGGTCTGCACAGTCAACTGTGGTGCATCAGACATGTTAGACTGTGTCACCCCTGCCCCCTCACAGCATACACGACTATCTGGAGCCCTGAGGTCTGCACAGTCAACTGTGGTGTATCAGACATGTTAGACTGTGTCACCCCTGCCCCCTCACAGCACACTCGACTATCTGGAGCCCTGAGGTCTGCAGTCAACTCTGGTGCTTCAGACATGTTAGACTGTGTCACCCGTGCCCCCTCATAACATACATGACTATCAGGAGCACTGAGGTCTGTACAGTCAACTGTGGTGCTTCAGACATGTTAGACTGTGTCACCCCTGCCCCTCATAACATACACGACTATCTGGAGCCCTGAGGTCTGCACAGTCAACTGTGGTGCATCAGACATGTTAGACTGTGTCACCCCTGCCCCCTCACAGCATACACGACTATCTGGAGCCCTGAGGTCTGCACAGTCAACTGTGGTGCATCAGACATGTTAGACTGTGTCACCCCTGCCCCCTCACAGCATACACGACTATCTGGAGCCCTGAGGTCTGCACAGTCAACTGTGGTGCCTCAGACATGTTAGACTGGGTCACCCGTGCCCCCTCACAGCATACACGACTATCTGGAGCACTGAGGTCTGCACAGTCAACTGTGGTGCATCAGACATGTTAGACTGGGTCACTCGTGCCCCCTCACAGCATACATGACTATCTTGAGCACTGAGGTCTGCACAGTCAACTGTGGTGCATCAGACATGTTAGACTGTGTCACCCCTGCCCCCTCACAGCATAATGGACTATCTGGAGCCCTGAGGTCTGCAGTCAACTATGGTGCATCAGACATGTTAGACAGGGTCACTCGTGCCCCCTCACAGCATACATGACTATCTTGAGCACTGAGGTCTGCACAGTCAACTGTGGTGCCTCAGACATGTTAGACTGTGTCACCCGTGCCCCCTCACAGCATAATGGACTATCTGGAGCCCTGAGGTCTGCAGTCAACTATGGTGCATCAGACATGTTAGACTGGGTCAATTGTGCCCCTTCATAACATACATGACTATCAGGAGCACTAAGGTCTGCACAGTCAACTGTGGTGCCTCAGAAATGTTAGACTTGGTCAATTGTGCCCCTTCATAACATACATGACTATCAGGAGCACTGAGGTCTGCACAGTCAACTGTGGTGCATCAGACATGTTAGACTGTGTCACCCCTGCCCCCTCACAGCATAATGGACTATCTGGAGCCCTGAGGTCTGCAGTCAACTATGGTGCATCAGACATGTTAGACTGGGTCACCTGTGCCCCCTCACAGCATAAATGACTATCTGGAGCCCTTAGGTCTGCACAGTCAACTGTGGTGCATCAGACATGTTAGACTGGGTCAATTGTGCCCCTTCATAACATACATGACTATCAGGAGCACTGAGGTCTGCACAGTCAACTGTGGTGCCTCAGACATGTTAGACTTGGTCAATTGTGCCCCTTCATAACATACATGACTATCAGGAGCACTGAGGTCTGCACAGTCAACTGTGGTGCCTCAGACATGTTAGACTGTGTCACCCGTGCCCCCTCACAGCATAATGGACTATCTGGAGCCCTGAGGTCTGCAGTCAACTATGGTGCATCAGACATGTTAGACTGGGTCACCTGTGCCCCTTCATAACATACATGACTATCAGGAGCACTGAGGTCTGCACAGTCAACTGTGGTGCCTCAGACATGTTAGACTTGGTCAATTGTGCCCCTTCATAACATACATGACTATCAGGAGCACTGAGGTCTGCACAGTCAACTGTGGTGCATCAGACATGTTAGACTTGGTCAATTGTGCCCCTTCATAACATACATGACTATCAGGAGCACTGAGGTCTGCACAGTCAACTGTGGTGCATCAGACATGTTAGACTGTGTCACCCCTGCCCCCTCACAGCATAATGGACTATCTGGAGCCCTGAGGTCTGCAGTCAACTATGGTGCATCAGACATGTAAGACTGGGTCACCCGTGCCCCCTCATAACATACATGACTATCTGGAGCACTGAGGTCTGCAGTCAACTGTGGTGCTCCAGCTATGGTAGACTTGGTCAATTGTGCCTCCTCACAACATACATGACTATCTTGAGCCCTGAGGGCTGCACAGTCAACTGTGGTGCTTCAGACATGTTAGACTGGGTCACCCCTGCCCCCTCATTACATATACTGGCTATCTGGAAGCACAAATACAGATGCAGACATCCCCTGTTCCCCTCTCTCTTGTCACATGATATAACACTGTTGTCTCTAATCTCTCCAGAGACCCAGCCCAGCATGATACATCCTGACAGTATCACCACATGACCACATGGCCACTTGACTCTTATCTGACTTGGAAATAATCTCCCAAATTATGTGTACTGATGGGCCTGTCAAGTCATTACGTGTTCTCTGTAGACATGCTAGGTGTTGAGAACCTCTGCAACACAATTATTAAGTCGTACATCTACGTAACTTATACTTTGGCTCAAGCTAAATTCACAATCACTTTCAACATAAGGCTATGAAAAAATAAACTGTTTCATTCTCATTTGGCAAAGAACTTATTCAAACTTGTGAAAATGTCGGCGGTCTGTAAATAATCAAGTCTGGAGCAGATAATCCAGTGATTGACATCATGAGCACAGATCCACACATTTGGGACACGATGACATGCAATCAACCAAGTCACCAAGTCTGACCACCCAATCTATGTAGTAGCCAGGTTGCTAGAGACCTACATTCTTACCCCATAATCCTCATGGGGGAAAGCCAAAAAGGATATCAAAACAAGACCAATGTCTACCTAAATGAGTATACAGGCTGTGATTGGATGACTCTAAACAGAGCATTCTTTGAGCTTCTGTATCGAATGGAAACAAAAAGTGACCTTTCTAAAATTTGTTGAGAAGTAAAATTGCTCCCGCAAAACTTAACAATAACTTTAAAATGATTTTGTGCATAGAAATGTCTCCATTTATATTCGCATGTGTAGACAACCAGATATGGCTGAGATTTATACATTGTTTGGCTGCTGTCTGCAAAGCATAATCCTGGAGTCTGCTGCATGAACCAGTTTAATATCATGTGTTAGTTTGTTGTTTAACATTGCACTCAGCAATATCACAGCTATATGATGGCGGTCTGTAAATAATCGAGTCTGGACGGGACAATCCAGTGATTAATATCATGAGCATCGATCCACGTAATTGGGATATGATGACATGCATCAACCAAGTCACAGAGAGCCTGACCACCCGTTCCCGTTAGTCACCTCTTACGACAAGCATGGGTTGCTGAAGACCTATTCTACCCTGGATCTTCACGGGTCCAGTTTAATATTACAATGATATGAGAGGCCTTACAGTCACGTGCCACAAAGATAAATATGATTTTCACATGATATCAGTCTGGCAGAGGAGTGTGGCCACACTGAATGACACTGATGACAAAATAGCATCAAAATAACTGGTCGTAATATACTTACAAAAACTCTTTTTGACAGGCACATATATACACACATCACAATCTAGTTTTTCACCATACTTTTTTATGTCTTGTATGGTTGGAGTTTTGAATAATATCAATTTTGAAGAAAAGAAACTAATATTTTTTTGTCACTTATTTTTTAAAACAATGTTACAGGAAGGTGTTTTACTTTTTATATGGTTTGAGATACAAGGCAACTGAAAAACTTGAAAACTTGAGAAAAAGAGCATTATCATCAAATAAACTGGGCACCTAAAAAAAATTTTTTCCACAGTTGTCAAGAGGAGAAGCATATGAAGGATGTCTACTTGTCAGTGATCAAAAGTATAAACAAATATTATAAAAAATGTGTTAGTAATCTTCAAGTTTGAAAACCTATAAAACTGGTAAAGCAAAAAGTCAAAGTCATCGATATACCCTGCCCTTTTAAATGGGTGTATATATATTTTGTTTGTTACTTAACGCCATACTCAGCAATATTCCAGCTATATGACGGTGATCTGTAAATCATCAAGTCAGGCCAAACAATCCAGTGATTGACATCATGAGCATTGATCTACACAACTGGGATACGATGACATGTATCAACCAAGTCAGTGAGCCTGACAACCCGATCCCGTTAGTCGCCTTTTACGACAAGCATAGTCACCTTTTCGGGCAAGCATATGCTGAAGACCTAGTCTAACCCGGATCTTCACGGGTCCGGTGGCTGAGTGGGTTAGATCACTGACTTTGTGTGCTGGTGATAAGGTGCCTCACTCGGAGAGTGTGGGTTTGAATCCCGAATGGGACTCAGTGAAGTATGCTATCTTCCAGACTAACAGTGTTCCTCTACAGCCTTCCAATGAGCACAAGAATGCTGGAAACCCTGGTCCCCACAGGGTTGTCTTGACATGGAGCAGAGTGCTCTTGATGACTTGAATGTTAATCGATGACTTTCAGCTGCACTGCTTCAGATCAGCAATAGACCTGAACAATGCTGTTAGGGTTCAACGATACATGACAGTTGGAGTAGAGTGGTCAACACCAACTCGTTCCAGCAGACACGCTTAACTTAAATTCTTGGCTACATGACACTCCATGTCCACAATTACCAGTGTCCAGTCAATATTTAAGCCAAAGTTGATATCAGAACTCATCTTCTCTCAAACACAATGATTTGCAATGATTGGAATCAACTCACCTGGCAAATAAAATTTTCTGCACTAGAAGCAGTATTTAGCTCACCTAGCAAATACAATGTCCTGCGCCAAAAAGCAGTATTTAGCTCACCTGGCAAAAACAATGTTCTGCACCAAAAAGCAGTATTTAGCTCACCTGGCAAATACAATGTTCTGCACCAAAAAGTTGTATTTAGCTCACCTGGCAATTACAATGTTTCTAGCAGTTTTCAACTTACCTGACAAATACAAAGCTCTGCACTCACTGGAATTAATTAACTCACCTGGCAATAACAATGCCCTGCTCTAAATAGCAATATTTAACTGTGAATACAATGCTCTTCACCATCTAGCAGTGATTAAATCTCCTGGCAAACACAATACTCCACACCATCTAGCAGGAATCAGCTCACCTGGCAAACACAATGCTCTAAACCATCTAGCAGGAATCCACTCACCTGGCAAACACGATGCTCTGCGCTGACTGGAAATACTTGGCCAATGAGAGGTAGACATGATTGATGTTGGCACAGAAGCCACACCATGAGGCATACACAAACAGCAGTACATCCTGTGAACAGATGAATTAACATTAAACCTCTGAATGCGCTCATTAATTTGGCAACTGTAGAAAAAGAACAATAAATCAATACACCTTCAATATATTAGCAGAATTGTAAGTCTTGAATCATCCACCAGACTACCACAGGTACAGAAGCTCACCTTCACCTCAATGAACAGGTTTCTTGCTTTCAAATACTTTGAACTGCCTTGATATGTCAAACAACAGCTTCTTATATGCTCTTTGAAAGGCATTTGGAAGTGATTCACATTAGATGAAGGAGTAAGCATATACTCCAAAACGTTGTGTTCCTCATAATAAAGAAGTTGACATCCATATATTCTCTTCCTTATGCTCAGAATGTTGTATGTATATTTGAAAGAATATTGAATACACCACAAATGTCCCCTATCCTGGTCAGAATCGTCCCACAGGTAGGATCTTTCTTCACCAATACCTTGAACCAAACATCTACAAAGAGGAACCGAGCCAGTGTGTGCCAGTCGAAAAGATGTTACATGCTGATTAACAGTAAATACACTTTAAGCATGTTAAGTCCTAGCCTTATTTATGAACTTTTACAATGTCAGATATTGCAAAAAAACTAAAGTAAAACATGTTATGAGTAACACTAGATGATCACACTGTGGTACAATTGTATCCTTCAGTGAATTTATGGCCTTGATAAACTATGAGTTAGGCCTTGCATTATTTATATGGGCTACAGATCTGCCAACGAAAAGTTTTGGAGAAAAAAGTTTGATTGGTTTGACATGGGTTTTTGGGTTTATTTTATGCTGTTTTGAGAACTTAAAGAATCTCAAAGTATTTGACATAGATTGAAAGGTTGAAACGTAACAAGGTCATGAGGGCATTCCTGAAACATAAAACGCAGCTATCTATAACACTGGTGTCAAAACTTTTTAAGTGCTGGTGGCACATTGATTGAAGTCCAATGTCTTGAGTGGGCTGACATTTTGAATTGAGGAATTACATACAATAGTCTGTTAATAATTCAATAAGCTTTTTCTGAAGTTATTATTGTTGACATATCTATTTACGTCAAAAGGTTGCGTTTATGGAAGTATAAATATTAAATTTGGTGTGCACACTTTGCGCAAATCTGCTACCCAGATCAGCACAGCATGCACAGCAGCTTGAACCTTCACCATGTTTACACTTCCATAAACGAAAACAAATATTGAAGTCAATTCTTAACAATGGTCTACCTGTAGACAGGCACTGAAAGTGTGTAGCACAGCTTCTTCAAAGCCATGTGGCCAACCCTGAAGAGTGTGTGAGTGAGTGAGTTGGGTTTAACGCCGCTTTTAACAGTATTTCAGTTATATCACGGCGTGTCAGCTTAATGTGGGAGGAAAGCCCGATGTGATGCAGGTCTTAGATGTTTACCACTTCGGTGAAACCCACGAGCACGGGTATGGTGCTGACAAACCTAGAAACATAATCGGGGCCAACCAGGATTTGAACCCGCAATCATAGGTTTCTGGTATGCCCAAGGGACGCAACTCTGCACAGCGAATCGCAGCACGTTAGACAACTGGTCCACTCGTGCCCCCCAACCCTGAAGAAACTGGACCAAGCTTGCAATATTCAGTTACACATCACCCTTATGGCACCACACAGTACAAGTAGCCACACACAGTCATGCACCCATGTTACTATAGAAGTGCAATAATCTTGAACGCAACAATAAATTCCATTTCACCTCACCTCACCACACACAACAAAAACCAGAACACGTTTTTGGCACATGAACATGTCAAGTTGAAACTAATACCCTTTTTTTATTGGTTTAATGACACAAAACAATGAAACGCAGCATTTGCAATGGCCATATAGCCTAAAATAGTTTCATTGCAATGACAAGAAGAAGCAATAATAAGGTTTTTGTTTTCATCAAGTTTTATGCTGGTAGTAAAAATGAAACATTCCCACATAGAATCTGAAGCATGAGTTACTTGACTGCTGATAACAGTCATGCAACAATAATCAGCATCCAAAGTGGTATCATGATAAAAACAATTGGGAGATATATCATCAACAAAATCATTGTATCACCAAATTAATTTCATCACTTGCTGATATTCAGTAGAAATTATATGTATTAGGGTTAATTAAAACTGTCAATATTTTTATCACCTTGATATTGATACGGACTTGCTCCATAGAGAAAATACCATGATATAAAATATCATAGAAAAATATTTGGAGACATCCCCTCAGTAAAATCATATCTCTTGCTGGTGGATGCATGCGAGGAATATTCAAAAGAGAAGTTTTTGCGACTGTGTACAGTATATCACACAGAGTTGCATGTCATTTTTGCAAGAAACTTGCGATTTACAGCACAGGAAAGTGTTGCAAGCAACACCAGGCTATAAACCTAGTGAGTTATAAACCTTTTTTACCACATCAGAGTAGAAATGAAAGTCTACCCACTGATCCAAGGAAGCTAATGGCGAAACAGACCTGTGGGGCTTTCAAAAACTCTCTTCATGCTAACCTTGTGCATCTGAAACTACAGAGGTAAAACAGTCCTGGAATTTTATTAGAGTGGGATGTTGGACTTATTCTGAAAATTCAGGTGGTCATTAGCTTTTTTGAGTAGCATAATATTAATAATGAAGTACTTTTGCCTGTAAGTTCAGCACAAAAAAGTCAACCTGTAACAGTAAAGTCAGGCAATTGAATATGATGCCTCAAGGTGAGTGAGTGAGTGAGTGAGTGAGTGAGTGAGTGAGTGAGTGAGTGAGTGAGTGAGTGAGTGAGTGAGTGAGTGAGTGAGTGAGTGTATGGTTTTACGCTGCTTTTAGCAATATTCCAGCAATATCACTGCAGGGGACACCGGAAAACGAGTTTCACTCATTGTACCCATTAGGGGTCTTCAGCTTGACAGGCCAACGCTTTAACCACTAGGCTACCCCACTGCCCCTGATGCAATAGTCCTTGGCAACCTACTACGTTTATACAATGACATCTTGACCAGCCAGACATTTTGTTTCTATTAAATTCATACTTGAAAAGTTTTTCAACACAATGAGAATTGTGATGAACAGTCGACAAGGTGACCTCAAGACTAACTCACTATCATCATCACTACAATTAATGATAACTGACAATCTGACGAAGTGGTCGGTAAATAAATCCTTAATAAACTGACTAAAGATCTGTGACTTGTCCAATCATCTGGAAGACCAATTCATTGATACAATTGTCTGGGCCGGTTCGCCCCGATAATGTTTCTAGGTTTGTCAGCACTAAACCCGTGCTCGTGGGTTTCACCGAAGTGGTAAATGTCTGAGACCTGCATCACTTCGGGCTTTCCTCCCACATTAAGCTGACATGCCACGATATAACTGAAATACTGTTAAAAGCGGCATTAAACCCAACTCACACACACACACACACACAATTGTCTGGGAAGGATTTCAGATTGATGCTATCATTGCTGCTTCTCCTCATCAACATTCGGTTCCTCAATTAGAAACTCCACATCATCAGAGTAGATAACTCTACAAGTAGTCTATTCCCAAGGTTAAGTTTCCAGAACATCCCGATAAGATTCCACTCATCATCATCATTGTCGATGAAAGTCTCATGCTTATATCGATAATCCTTGAGTGAGTGATTGAGTGAGTGAGTTAGGTTAAACGCAGCTTTTCACAGTATTAGTTATATCGCGGCGTGTCAGCTTAATGTTGGAGGAAAGCCCGAAATGATGCAAGTCTCAGACGTTTACTACTTCGGTGAAACCAACGAGCATGGGTATGGTGCTGACAAACCTAGAAACATAATCGGGGCGAAACCGGGATTCGAACCCACAATCATAGGTTTCTGGCGTGCCCAAGGGACGCAACTCTGCACAGCGAATCGCAGCGCCTTAGACGACTGGGCCACCCGTGCCCCCTGATAATCCTTGACAGAAGATAACGAGATATAGATGAGTTTAACACAACAGTCGTGAGTCTATGTTGAAGTATGGAAGTTACGATCATCTAAGCATTAAGATCACTTGGTAGAACAGGTTCCAGAATAGGTCCCTATTCTTGTTTACCTATACACATGATACACAGATTAATGTGGAAAGGCTGGATTATCGCAGATTGTGAAGTAAAACAATATTCTACCAACTTGGAAAATACTTGATTTTGATTGGTCAGAGGAATCAAATGACTATCAACTTCTGATTGAAAGTCTAACTTGACATCCGCATTACCGGGGAAGCTAATATCTTGTAATTTCTCAATCATAGTTGGAAAGCACTTTCTGATAATAATATGAAGGTTATGAAATACATTGTTGCAAGAAATGTTGCTGTTCTTACAATATTAAGGTATGTTTGGAAATAAATTTTAAACAGAAGAGCTGTATCACACACTTTAATGCCTGTTTGATTTGCGAGCAAAATTATATTGATGTAAAAAGCAATGTTTTAGAATATACTTGCTGCATGTTCGGTTCAAAATTCAATTTACTGCAATCAAATCTGCAGGTACCATGGGGCTGCAAAACAGTATGTTCATCTCCTTATTGACATACTCCCACTGGACACTGATGAATGTGAGATCCCCGTGGGGACCAGGAAATACATCCTCATCAGTCTGCTTGTCGTAGGTGGTAACTTATTTGGATCAGACAGTCAGACCTGGCTGACTGTGGTTGACTTGGTTGGTTGACCCTGATCAAAGGAAAGGTTGATAAAAATATCAACTGGTTTGACTGGCCAAGATTCATTTATTTAAAGGCTGTCATGAAAAAGCTCTGAGCTCCAGGTAAACTGTGTATGTGAATAAAATACACACAATAACTCACCATTACAAAATTAATTTTGAGTTGCTTGTGCATACAAAAACTAGTATAACAACACTGCATAATTACCCAATGTATCATCATCAACTGCACACACACATGATGCACACTACTGCAGTGAATAATGCATCAAAAAGGCACTACATCTCGCTTATTGATAATTAGACATGTATTCGCCATTGTGCTTACGCGACATGGTACATAATTTGGGCAGCAAACAAACAGAAGTCACTTGAGTGAGTGAGAGAGAGAGAGAGAGAGAGAGAGAGAGAGAGAGAGAGAGCGAGCGAGAGAGAGAGAGAGAGAGTGAGTGAGTGCTGTTTTTAACAGTATAGAAGTCACTTGGAACAGCACACAAGGCAGAATTATTTAAAATCAATGTCTAACCAAATTTACAGATAACAATTTATTTATCATAATATTAAAGTGATGTTTCTGTATAGATCATTATTCCGTTATCAAGCGGTATAAGGATATACACCGAAACATAGATTTAATAGTATAATAAAGAGGTTGTTATCCACTAATTGTGTCTATTTTGTCATCCATCAACAATTCAATGTCTAATCTTTTTTGTAAAAATACACAATAGACTGAACCAGGGGAGTATAAATATATTGAATAACAAAAAGAATTATCACTACCCAATGTGAACGATAAAATGTGAGTATCTACTACTCCATGGCTAAAACATATATCTGGAGCCCTGATAGTAGTATAGTGCTGACTGCAGTGTAAAGCAACAAACAAAGCTGAAGTGAAGGATGCAAGTTCTTCACCCCTTCACTCAGTTCTTCTTCTGACTGACAGCTTCTACCACAACACAATCAACACTATTGATTCCGGACACAGACCTGTCACTGCCCCACTGTGATACTGGCAGTTATTCTGTAACACAAGCTACTAGGCCTTAAGCTCCATGTTAAGCTAAACGTTTTATGTAGCAAATTATAACTTTTTAGCGGAAATCTCATAAATGAACAATATTACAATTATACCCTTATGGTGTGGAAGCAGTCCTCAAATAGCTTGAGGAGCCATATTGTAATTAAGAAACTTGAGCAATAATTGAAAATGTCTTCCTATTTAATTTAGTGAGAAAATTGTGCAATAACTTCACTGTAAACTAATCAATACTGAGATTACATTGGTGCTTTTTCTGTCGCTGTTTTTCAGTGGAATTGGCCAAAGGCTCACACCAATATCTGAGACGGGTTTCTTATCCCCTTTTGAGGGGAACCTGTCATCATTGTCAACTTGACACTTCACAGATGCTCTTTGAATGTATTTTCAATTTTTCATGTGTAGGAAGATGCTTTGTATTTCTGCATAATTGCCCCTTGAAAGTGTGACAAGACAGTATGAGAAGCAACAGGGTTTAGATCATTTTACACTGTTTGATTATCACATTCAAGGAGCGATACTTGACTGAAAACATATTCGGCAGCTTTTTAATTTTCTTAATACTCTGTCACATTTTCAAATAACTGCAACATTATGTATTGATTTTCTGAAAATTACGCATTAAAGTCTTGAAGGAATTGAAAAGAGAGATATTTACAGTCAGTGAAATAAAATATGGATGAAACAAAATCAATAATTTCATCACTAGACTGCAAACCTCAACAATTAATAAAGATGATGGTTTTATGTCAAGTCTTTTGCTCAGTACACTCCACCACAACACAACACGACCAGCTCCCATCCATCCAAACCAACACAACAACATGACCAACTCCCATCAATCACAACCAACACAACAACATGACCAACTTACACCCACCCAAACCAACACAACATCACACTACTAACCACACACACACACACACACTACTCACCACACACACACACCATACACACACCATACACACACCACACCACACCACACCACACACACACACACACACCGCCAAACCAACACAACAAAGCGACCAATTACCACCCACCCAAACCAACACAACATCACTTAAAACCAACAAAACATCACTACCCTCACCCCCAAACCAAAACAACAACACTATCCCTCCCCACCTGCCCAAACCAACAAAACATCACTACCCCCTGGCCAAACTAACACAACATCACTAACAACTCCCACCCAACCAAACCAACACAACATCACTACCCCCAACGGCCAAACCAACACAACATCACTACCCCCATGCCTAAAACCAACACCCAACTCCCATCCACCTAAACAAACACAATAACACTAACCCCCCACCCCCCACCCCCACCCCCACCCCCACACACACACACCCAAACCAACACAACATCACTAACACACACACACCCCACACACACACACACTCAAACCAACACATACACAACCAACTCCCACCCCCCCCATACACCCAAACCAACACAACATCACTAACACCCCCCCACACACCCAAACCAACACAACATGACCAACTCCCACCCACACAAACCAACACAACATGACTACCCCCCACACCCAAACCAACACAACATGACTACCCCCCACGCCCAAACCAACACAACATGACCAACTCCCACCCACACAAACCAACACAACATGACTACCCCCCACGCCCAAACCAACACAACATGACCAACTCCCACCCACACAAACCAACACAACATGACTACCCCCCACACCCAAACCAACACAACATGACTACCCCCCACACCCAAACCAACACAACAACACGTCCAACTCCCAACCAAGTAGAAACTACTTTCAGGCTTTGTACATCAATGCAATACCTGTTTGTTCAATAAACTATTGATTAACGTTCCCAATAAGTTTAGATTGGATTTCCCGATGTGTATGTGCAGACAAACAGTCTACAATTCATGAATGGGGCAATTTACTCAAATTTAGTGTAATTACACAGTTTCTACACACTACTTTATTTAATAAACAATTTTTATTCCAAATATATGACATTTATGCTACAGAACACACTCAGCTAAATATCCCTGTTTACAAATACTGAAAGTTTTTTGTTTTTTTCAAAATTGATTAAACAGCTGGGTTTTTTTTATTAAAGAATCGAACTGTCAGATCATCAAACTTATCTTATTTTCATTTTTTTTACAATGATTTTATATAATTTATAACATCAAATGATCGCAAAAGTTATTCTGCTTTTAACAACAAATAATGAGACTCCCATATGCTCGTTTGTTTTCAAAAGTCATTGTGGAGGGAAGTCCATTTTCTGGCGCCAAGACATCTAATCCAGTAAGGGGGTCCCACTCTTTTAATTGTTAACCACAGATCTGAAGCATTAAACTAAAAAAGCATAGCGACACAGAGTCTGAACATTCAACAGATTAAATATATAACACTTGTGCCGCCAACTTTCCGAGCAACATCAAATGTGCTTTCCTTTAGAACTAGCAAAGACTGCTTTCATTTCAAAACTGAACATCCATCTTGCTGCAAGAATGCTGGCAATGAGAGTCGTCACCCTAAATAACCTACCCTACATTCCAAGGATGAACATCATAGCACAGGAATGTTTTATTGTGTTTATATGGACACAATTCTTTTGAAATTTGTCCTTTAGACAGTTTCCATTCATCTTAGTATCAAATTTATGAGCTGTAATCATGCATTTCACCTTCTAAGATCATGAATAATGTTGGCCAATTCATAAAACAATATAAAAAGTGTCAATTAGCTGTTTCTTCAGTCACATGCTTAAACTGTCTTCCAGTCTCCTAAGCTCATATAAGAATATACATGGCAAGGCTTGCTCCAATGATAATTATGCACATAGACAAGCTTGGCCTTGCAGACTCAAATCATCTTCCCAAAGCTAGGGAGTAAACTAACTTTAACAGTTCAGTTTCCACCCTTGCCGAACCAGGCTGGAATTAAGGAGTTAAATTTTGGCTGGACTATGCATAGTCCAATCAAATTCCCGAAACGAAATCAATATCAGGTTCACAAACAACATTGCAACTGCCGTGCCAAATTCATTCAATCGCAAGATTTGTCAGAGCATGTGAACCGTCAAATGGGCATTGACAGATATTTATCAAATCTTTTCATGTTTTTAATCCAGGTACTCAAGAGATCTGATGCACTTTGAGAGGTAAAACCCATTTCATTACAATAAAGATCTTTATTATCGATGCGATCGTCTTGAGTGGGGGCCACCATTTTGTTTGAAGCAAATGCAAGTGATATGAGAGGTGAAATCTGATTGGT
Source organism: Haliotis rufescens (assembly GCF_023055435.1). NCBI lineage: Eukaryota > Metazoa > Mollusca > Gastropoda > Lepetellida > Haliotidae > Haliotis > Haliotis rufescens. The sequence continues at coordinate 8,498,698 of NW_025963791.1, read as the reverse complement.
CAGAAGGGGGGACATGGAAGGGACTTAACTCCTGATAGAAATTGGTGGCGCTAGAATCAATCCATCTTCGTTCGGCAAGGGGTCGAAACTGGAATTTTAAAATCAGTTGACTCCCTTGCCTTGGGAAGATGGACTCAAATACTCTGCCACAGGCTGTATAATATGACTTCTTCACAAATGAAATGAAAAACAAGACTACAGCAATATTAGATTTGGTGAAACAATACACAACACAGTTGGTTTTGTATCAATACATATCATGTCCCTCTTTTCAACTACATTGTTCACACTACGTCATACACAGAAACTGACCTTGAACTACCTTTTATAAACATTTATGGAAAAGTCCATAATAAAATGTCTCATATGACATATCTTTGGCAATAATAACACGTCCACCACACATTAACCACTCTAAACATGCATCAAGTTTCATGAATAGCACTAATCTGAAATTCAAGTGACAGCTGACTTCATTGATGTGATTTTATATCCAAATAGTGACAGCCGAAATACAAAAGCTATTTCAAAACAGTGCTTCAAACTTCATCAATGAACAACCATGACTACAGGCATTGGAACTTCTGCCAATCAGGAGACAGATGCCTTCATTTACAGTCACACACTTTCAAACAAATCAGCACACAGGGAAAAACGTAAAATTGATTAAGCTTTGATCCGATAAGGATTCCTATTGACAGGAATTAAGGAACATTAAAGATCCAGTCAATCAGGTGTCTGATTAATGGCTTTCTAAGCACAGGGACAAAAGTTCCAGACAATTCTAGTTCCGTTTTATTGAAAAATATAATTAAAACAGCAATATGTTCTGAAAAAAACACTACTTTTAGAAAATTTAAAGGTGACAGCTTGGCTGCCATATTTGGTTGTTGGTTTGTTTGTTTTTTAACGCCCCACTCAGCAATATTCCAGCTATATGCATGGGTCTGTAAATAATCGAGTCTGGACCAGACAATCCAGTGATTGATATCATGAGCATCAATCCACGCAATTGGGATCGATGACATGCATCAACCATGTCAGCGAGTCGGACCACCTGATCCCTTTGGTTGCCTCTTACGACAAGCATAGTCGCCTTTTACAGCAAGCATGGATCGGCTGCCATATTTAATTTCAGATGTTGATGTAATGAGTAGACTCACTCAGCGTCACTCACTCACTCACACAGCGTCACTCACTCACTCACACAGCGTCACTCACTCACTCACTCAGCATCACTCACACAGCATCACTCACTCACTCAGCGTCACTCACTCACTCAGCGTCACTCACTCACTCACTCAGCGTCACTCACTCAATTTCAGATGTTGATGTAATGAGTAGACTCAGAAACACATACAGCAAGTTCAGCTCAACCATCATGAAACTCACTCACACAGCGTCACTCACTCACTCACACAGCGTCACTCACTCACTCACTCAGCATCACTCACACAGCATCACTCACTCAACTTCAGATGTTGATGTAATGAGTAGACTCAGAAACACATACAGCAAGTTCAGCTCAACCATCATGAAACTACAATATTTTTCCAAAGGATGATGTTGTTCAACAGCAAAATATGAAAACAGGGACACAACCTGGCACGTTGGATCAGGTGAGCTAACCAAGCGTGTCCGAAAAGTAAAACACTGACCCATGGCACAGTAGCTCACCTGGAAATATAGTCAAGAGTGTGAAATGTCAAAAAAGACAGCAACTCAACAACAGTTCATGTCAGTATAGATATTCAAATATGTTCTGCATGACACCTGAGGACTAAAAACTAACACTTAAATATATAGATTTAAATGATATATGGCATAGCAGCCACATTGAAAATCATATTTAACCTATTAAACAATTCAGGTGTAATTATTGGTGGGAACAACCATGTGAAGTGTCAGCTATGTTGGTCCAGTTGTGACAGGAGAAGAGGTTTACAGGTGAAGCTGACAAGCAGGCCATGATATCAGCTCACTTCACTTTATCCTAACAAGGGTACACCATGTAGTAAAGTCCATTTTGGTGTCCCCCGCAGTTATATTGCCAGAATATCATAAAACCACTCACTCACTCAGCTTCACTCACTCACTCACTCAGCTTCACTCACTCACTCAGCTTTACTCACTCACACAGCTTCACTCACTCACTCACTCACTCAGCTTCACTCAATCACTCACTCACTCAGCTTCACTCTCACTCGGCTTCACTCACTCACTTAGCTTCACTCACTCAGCTTCACTCACTCACTCACTCAGCTTCACTCACTCACTCACTCACTCAGCTTCACTAACTCAATCAGCTTCACTCACTCACTCACACAGCATCGCTCACTCAGCTTCTCTCACTCAACCAGCGTTACTCACTCAGCCAGCGTTACTCACTCAGCCAGCGTTACTTACTCACTCAGCGTCACTCACTAACTCAGCGTCACTCACACACTCACACAGCGTCACTCACTCACTCACACAGCGTCACTCACTCACTCACTCAGCATCACTCACTCACTCAAACAGCGTCACTCACTCACTCACTCAGCGTCACTCACACAGCATCACTCACTCACTCAGCGTCACTCACTCACTCAGCGTCACTCACTCACTCACTCAGCGTCACTCACTCACTCACACAGCGTCACTCACTCACTCACACAGCGTCACTCACTCAGCTTCTATCACTCAGCCATCGTTACTCACTCACTCAGCGTCACTCACTCACACAGCGTCACTCACTCACTCACACAGCGTCACTCACTCACTCAATCAGCATCACTCACTCACTGACTCAGCATCACTCACTCACTCACACAGCGTCACTCACTCACTCAGCATCACTCACTCACTCACACAGTGTCACTCACTCAGCTTCTCACTCAGCCAGCGTTACTCACTCAGCCAGCGTCACTCACTCACTCAGCGTCACTCACTCACTCAGCGTCACTCACTCACTGACTCAGCGTCACTCACTCACTCACACAGCGTCACTCACTCACTCAACGTGACTCACTCACTCACTCAGCTTCACTCACTCACTCACACAGCGTCACTCACTCACACAGCGTCACTCATTCAGCTTCTCTCACTCACTCAGCTTCACTTCAAGTCAGGTGAGCTAAGATCTGTTTGGGTATTGGAGCCAAACTGAGATTGACACAGCCACTCAAAGGGAGATAACTGTAAACAAACCATAAACCTGCTATTCATCACAGAGCTATTCTTTTATTGTCAGACCAACGCCTTGCATGGGAAATCTCACTGTAATGGATCTCTCAATATCACCATGATCTCCACTTTTGACTTTATTTTTCAAATGTAATAAAATGATTTCAATGAATCCTAACTTAACTTGATGTTGCTTTTGACAGTGAATGTTTGCAAAGAAGTGTTTAGTTAAATTCATTTTGAAGCATCACATAGCAGTTAATGCCTGCTTAATGACGACACTTTGATTCTTTGATAAGAACATTAGTGTCATATATTGCAAGGAATATTCAATTTCACACTGTTTAATCACAACTGCTGATCACAAGGATTTTTCTATTTCATGTCCAAATTCTTTTTTTCAACATGTTCAAAAGAGACAATGCTGTAATCAATAAACTTCAAACAAAAGCCTCAAGAAGAGGTACATAAAGTGAGTCCGAGGCTTTGAGAAAACTGTTTTCCTCAAAGCAATCTACCATATCAACCAACAGTCACTTTGTGAGTCAGTGACATCTGCACACGTGCTCCACACTTATGCACCACTTTTTAATTGTCACCTAAACTGAATATCTTGATTTTTTTTTCTTGTTTCAAAATATCAATTTGTATGGAATCAAAATCAATATCTCCCACTCTAGTTCTCAAGTAAAGTTCTGCCAGGTGCAGCTGAATGGAGACTGTTGATAAACAAAATTTCAAATACTAACTTAAAGCTGTTGTTCTATATAATTTCTACTCAAAGTGTGAGTATTGTTTTTCTCCACTTTATTAATATTCCAGAATACAGCAGAAACATGCTTCACACATTGTACCTATGTGGGAAATCGAATCCGGATCTTGGGTGTTTACTCAAGTGAAGTTAGAGAACACCTGATGACTTCATATGACTATGGTTAATCTGTAATGGCTAGTGGGTATTGCAACACACAGCCTTCCAAATTGAGGATGTTCTTTAACTATTGTTATAGTAATATGCACACGCACACGCACACGCACACGCACACGCACACGCACACTCACACGCACACGCACACGCACACACACGCAGCACAGGCATATAATAAATGCATACAATAAATGCATGTCTTAATAATCAGATTTCCTATGATCTGAGACTAATTGTCTGCTCTAAAGAACACATAGCCTGTAGACTGACTGTTATGTAAGCTCACATCATACCTCACTTCCTTTGGCCTCTGTGAGGAGCCAAGCACACAGCCGAGGTCTGCGATGGGGTCAGACAGTCAAGATATGACCCTACATCACAGCTGAGTTGGTTGGTTGGTTTGTTGTTTAACGCCGCACTCAGCAATATTCCAGCTATATGACGGCGGTCTGTAAATAATCAAGTCTGGACCAAACAATCCAGTGATTAATATCATGAGCATCGATCCACATAATTGGATTGATGACATGCATTAACCAAGTCAGCAAGCCTGACCACCCAATCCCGTTAGTCGCCTCTTACGACAAGCTTAGTTGCCTTTTTCGGCAAGCATGGGTTGCTGAAGTCCTATTCTACCCCGGATCTTCACGGGTCACATCACAGCTGAGAACACCACCTTCATAATTATGTGGTGGCCAATTACACCAAATGATTTCTGGAGATTTAAAAAAAAATTCTGTTTTATGACTGAACAGTGCATAAAGATATAGATATTTCCCTTTTGATAAACGTCGTCTATTCAATACGAAACTGTAAGTTCAGTCAAGGCTTGACTGTCAGACCCCATCACTGCCTTCAGGTAGCCAGTGCCAAAATGTTGATCTGGTGGACAGTATGGTGACCTCACTGACAGTATATCGTCAATCACTATCTTATCCATTTTAAAATACATGTTCTGCAAATAAATGTGTGGTCCTAAGATGACGCCTAGTGCCCTGCGTCAATCAACAAATCTTCCTATCTCACCTTATGAGGATCCATGACGACAGTGTGGAATGTATTAGACGAGACTTCGACAACGCATACACTGGTCTCAGTTTTATCACAGGTAGAGGGGGCATAGGTCAGTGACCGCAGAGACCGGCCGGCATGACCACGGGTGAAGTTCAGGATAAAGGAGGCTGAAACACAAAAACAGAAATGGAAACAAGGCTCAAAAGAAAAACACCTAAATCATTTTCTATTGTCTGGGTTAATAAGTCATTGCTTTCATGAATACTGCATGATTACTGCATGAATCAGTGGAAAACCTCCTGTGACAACGTCTCATTCCTGCTTGTCGACCAAAACTAACAAATTCTGACACTGGTATAACATAATGTGCCACAAGCTTAGGGCTACAGTCCCTATACCAGTGGTCTGAAAATCTCGTCTCACACAACCTAGGATCTCAAAGTCTACAGTCAACCAATGAGGAGTCCGAAAGTCTACAGTCCAACAGTGAGGGGTGTGAAAATCTACAGTCCTACAGTGAGGGGTCTGAAAGTCTACAGTCCAACAGTGAGGGGTCTGAAAATCTACAGTCCTACAGTGAGGGGTCTGAAAGTCTACAGTCCAACAGTGAGGGGTCTGAAAATCTACAGTCCTACAGTGAGGGGTCTGAAAGTCTACAGTCCCACAGTGAGGGGTCTGAAAGTCTACAGTCCCACAGTGAGGAATCTGAAAATCTACAGTCCTACAGTGAGGGGTCTGAAAGTCTACAGTCCAACAGTGAGGGGTCTGAAAGTCTACAGTCCCACAGTGAGGGGTGTGAAAGTCTACAGTCCTACAGTGAGGGGTCTGAAAGTCTACAGTCCCACAGTGAGGGGTCTGAAAGTCTACAGTCCCACAGTGAGGGGTGTGAAAGTCTACAGTCCCACAGTGAGGGGTGTGAAAGTCTACAGTCCTACAGTGAGGGATCTAAAAGTCTACAGTCCTACAGTGAGGGGTCTGAAAGTCTACAGTCCTACAGTGAGGGGTCTGAAAGTCTACAGTCCAACAGTGAGGGGTCTGAAAGTCTACAGTCCCACAGTGAGGGGTGTGAAAGTCTACAGTCCTACAGTGAGGGATCTAAAAGTCTACAGTCCTACAGTGAGGGGTCTGAAAGTCTACAGTCCTACAGTGAGGGGTCTGAAAGTCTAGTCCTACAGTGAGGGGTCTGAAAGTCTACAGTCCCACAGTGAGGGGTCTAAAAGTCTACAGTCCTACAGTGAGGGATCTAAAAGTCTACAGTCCTACAGTGAGGGGTGTGAAAGTCTACAGTCCTACAGTGAGGGGGCTGAAAGTCTACAGTCCCACAGTGAGGAATCTGAAAGTCTACAGTCCTACACTGAGGGGGCTGAAAGTCTACAGTCCCACAGTGAGGAATCTGAAAGTCTACAGTCCTACAGTTTAGAATCTGGAAGTCTACAGTCCTACAGTGAGGGGTCTGAAAGTCTACAGTCCTAGAGTCTAATCTGGTATTCCTTGTTCCAACCCATTCAGTGGTCAACAATTTTCTTTGGATTCACCACACATTGTGTTCAGGACATCCTGCATGGCCACACATTGTGTTCAGGACATCCTGCATGTCCACACATTGTGTTCAGGACATCCTGTATGTCCACACATTGTGTTCAGGACATCCTGCATGTCCACACATTGTGTTCAGGACATCCTGCATGGCCACACATTGTGTTCAGGACATCCTGCATGTCCACACATTGTGTTCAGGACATCCTGTATGTCCACACATTGTGTTCAGGACATCCTGCATGTCCACACATTGTGTTCAGGACATCCTGCATGTCCACACATTGTGTTCAGGACATCCTGCATGGCCACACATTGTGTTCAGGACATCCTGCATGTCCACACATTGTGTTCAGGACATCCTGCATGTCCACACATTGTGTTCAGGACATCCTGCATGGCCACACATTGTGTTCAGGACATCCTGCATGTCCAGTGAACATTCTTTGGGCAGTCAAACCTGAGCACAGTGTCAATGGACATTCATTATGTGCTGCCTCTCCTTATGATACTGTTTTGCTGGGGTCAGCTTTTTTTCACCATAGCATGGGAATATCAAGCTCAATCAATGATCATGTTTTGTTTGTTTGTTGTTTAACGCCGCACTCAGCAATATTCCAGTTAAATGCCTTTGGTCTGTAAATAATCTTGTCTGGACCAGACAACTCAGTACATGACATTATGAGCATCAGTCTTTGCAACAAGGATATAATGACATGCATCAACCACCCGATCCTGTTAGTAGCCTTTTATGACAAGCATGGGGGGGCTGAAGACCAATGTTTTCATCAATTGAACACAGTGGGTATCATGAAAGGCCTCTCAAGTAGTCTTGTTATGGCTAATGTGTATACATAAATTGAGAGGAGTACATTTTCCTCACATTAGATTAGGTCCTCAGATTAGGTCAGGAACTGAACTGAAGAATCTGGTTAAGATACAATTTGAATTTAGGCAAAAACTTGTAAAGACTCCATTCCCATAACATTTGGGAAAACTCTTTGGGCAAGTCTTGATTTAAGCTCATGCCTTGAAATCCTTAAACAGTCAATAAATTAATGTGTTAAAAAAACATACTGTCCAACACTGTATCTCTGGACTTAAAACCTTGAAGAGAGGGCCTTGAATTTTTTAACATTATTTCCAATTCTTATCTTCACTTTGTACAGTCATTCAATTACTGGTACTTGGAAATAATAAAACCAAATGTGAACTCAATATTAAATCATAAACAGTTTCAGTTTGTAGCCAGAAGAAATAATTCAAAGTGGGATGATATGCTTAAGGGGAAATAACTCCTGTCAAAAAATTCCGACAAAGCTCATCTCTCGATGTGTAGTTTCAGGCAATGGTTAAGGGGCAATAACTCAGGACTACACTTCACGACAAGGCTCCTGTTACTTTCTAAAATGACTTGAATAAGAAAAATATATTTGCCAACAACTCACCAACATTTTTGGCTGTAAAATTTTCTTTGAGCAAGTACTGTTCTTCATTCTATAAGTAAAACATATGTTAACTGTTGCTGGCAAATTCCAAACCAAAACAACACATCATGCACAAAACACATATTTCAAATTCTATTCCAAATAAATTGTACAAAACAAAAATCTGCTGGAATGTTTCTCCTTGTCATTTAAATTTATGCACCTTCACTTTGGAACTGTTGAAAATATGAATGATTGTCTCAACAGCAAGTACTGTCGCTCTAACATTGGAAGAGATTAGCCAGAGAAACTGTCTGTAGCAGAGATGCTGAAAACTAACCGTAACATACCCACAACATGTATAGAAACTGCAATTGACTGGAATAATATTAATTGTATTAAGCACTGAAAGAATTTCTGCCTCATATTCTACACTTGGACTTATCTAGGATTCCAAACTAAGCACCCTTGGCAGGCAATTTGGGATTAAACCATTATTTCATTTAATAATAATAATAATAATGATGATGATAATGATCATCATCATCATCATCATAATAATAATAATAATATGTTTCATACTTACTTCCTTATCAAAAATAACAACCGCTGGATTCTGTGGTAAGGTTGACACATCCACACCAAGCCTCTCAGCAAACACAGAGTGCCGCACAGCATCCATTGCATAGAAGTTCACAGTCCGGTTACTACGACAACCCAAACCCGTAAAATTGACTGGAAGGGACTCTTCAAAGTTATAACTATTTTCATAAGGCACATGGCCCTGTAATTTCTGTAAAGTCAACCTTTTACACAACCGTTTTGGCTTATTTTCAATTTCTTGCCACACATACCTATCAGTCACTCTACGCTTCCCTGATCTGAAAGACATGGGTAAAAAGTCTGACTGGAGGACAGGCACTATGGAGGCAGTATCATCACCACACCACTGACAACACAGACTATGATATTCATTAACATTATAATTCTCTATAGAGTTCCTACAGAAGTTGGTATGCAGCATAGTCCACTCCTCTACTTGAGGGTCAATGTCTAAACTGGAACACCCCGGCCCCATCTGTCTCGGTCGGTGGACACAGTATTCGCAGACATTGTGTGCCTTGCTGGACATCTCCTCCAGGGTTTTGGAAGCAAGGGAGACACAGCATTTGAAGTCGTAGAGTCCTACGTTACGTTGCTTGCGGTAGTTTGCACAGAACTCGACGACCTGGTGGTACTGGACCTGGGCGGACCTGACCTGGCTCCTCCAGTGTGAGATGGCATCCTCTAGGTTGTGGATCTCCTCACAGCTGTGGTACTGCAGCGCCAGGTCCTTCATCTGGAAACGAGGGACGAGCTGTGGGAGTGGGATTCACAGACACACGCACTGGTTCACCTTCACTGGGGATCCACAGGACCCAATAGTTATTTTAAGGGTACTGTAGTGTACGTTTTGATGATTACTTTAATTTCAGGACCCTTCAATTTCTTGTCAAGAACGCAACATATTCATTTTTCTGCATCCATTCAATATATTTCAACATTCTGGGTGCACATATTTGCGTCACGTAAAACCCTGAACACGTTTCCAGACAAGTCTCATTACTTAGTCAACTTTCTTTGTTCAGTTTGTTACATGTACCGTGGCTGTGCACAGTAAACGTTGAGGTGGGATACCGAGGTCCTTGTTAGGCCCACTGGATATTTATGTTTCTTAACTATCGACTTTGAAATAATGGTGGGTTGGTGGGTGAGTTGGGTTTAAAGCCGCTTTTAACAGTATTACAGTTATATCACAGTGTGTCAGCTTAATGTGGGAGGAAAGCCCGAAGTGATGCAGGTCTCAGACGTTTACCACTTCGGTGAAACCAACGAGCACGGGTATGGTGCTGACAAACCTAGAAACATAATCGGGGCGAACCGGGATTCGAACCCACAATCATAGGTTTCTGGCGTGCCCAAGGGACGCAACTCTGCACAGCGAATCGTGGTGCCTTAGACGACTGGGCCACCCGTGCCCCCTTGAAATAATGGAATGAAACATCTCAGACATGTACAAATTGCTGACAAACCATGATCAAATGCATGAGTTTGGCAAAAACGAGTGAAAAAGGCAGATTTTTCTTCAAGAGTAGCTGTAAAGGGTGGTAAAATGAACAAAGTCTAGTTATCATTCATATGAGCAAGCTGATAAGTTATATATTTCTCAATTTCTAAAACATTTTGCTCAATTGATAACTTTTACAGAACCTGTGGCCAATCATTGCCCTCATAGTACCACCACTGTTGTTCAACAACCTGCATGTCTGCAGCATGAGGGCTAAGTATGCAAAGACAAATCTCATCATTCAATATAATGAGGCATTCTTTCTTTCATGGTACATCTCTTGTATTGAGATCTCACCATCATGATACTTATTGCATCATGAATTTGTGTATCCTTCCAAGTGAACTGGGGTTTCATGTTATTCTAAAGTACAGGATAAATCACGACTCCATTTTCTTGTTTGAAAATGTAAAACCGCGAGCGAGCTCAAGGTTTTACATTTTCAACTAAAACCAAAGTTCAGTGTTTTATCCAAAAATACCAGAAAAAAATTGACATACCTTATAGTGAAACAATACAATGTATCGCAGTATAAAAGGAATTCGCTCAAAACGTGCGAGAGAAAAAACATGTGCAGCATGGACTAGCTGGAGTCATGACATGCTAAACGGAACAACTTCTCATCGCCTCCCCCGGTAGCTCAGTGGGAAAACAGTGGGTTACAAAGCTTAACACGATATGTGAGGTTGCAGGTTCAATTCATGTTACGGAATTTTCATGTTAAAAAAAGAATTTGACCTTTAACCAATAACCAAACACAATTATGTTCACTTCAAGAGGCAAGTTTATAAAATGTTAATTGTAAAACCTAGGTTGAAATTGAAATGTATTTATCAGGTCCTGGGCATTCCACCGACATCAACATTCGTCAACGTACATTGTACTCCATGAGGAATCAAACACAGGCTTTCGGAATGATGAGAGGACACATTGACCACTAGGCTACCCACTGCCCCTGTCAGTACCGGAATCCCAATGAGTTAGCAATGTACACACAAGGGAAAAGTTGATTATCAATAAGTTGTCCCCACATTATAAATGTTGTGACATTAAATCAAATCAGTCTCTCTGCCCACCATCACCCCGAGTGTCTACAAAGGAATCATCACAAAGTATCTAAATAAGTTATAGTCTACTTACCACATGATATGGTTGGTTGGTGTCAAACAAGGGATTGAGGGCATAGAAGGCAATCACGGCTGGCCCCTGAGCCATCTCCTTTGACAATATCAAACTCTTCACTCCCAAAGGTGCCAGAGACCTTACCATAGGCTGAAAACAAATCAATAATTCATTCACATGAATGTGTATCTTTGTTTTTTGTTCACCAACCTGGTCTCTGTGTGTTTCACGTGTCATGAAAGAATACCTATCAGTTTAAGAGATGACGCTCATTCAACCAAGTCACTGAGTCTGACCACCCAATCCATTCAGGCGCCCGATTGGTTTTATTTTGTTCACCCTATGCTGTCTATGTCGAGCTATAAATAACTATCCTGAACACAATCTGAACCTAATGTACAAGAGTCATCAGGACATATTCCTTCCTCCCACCCGGCCCAAGTCTGATGCAGTTCGGAAATGGAGTTTGGCTACTTATGCCCCACTTTTGGTTCATTGCATTTGGATACCTTCAGGTCAGGGAAGAAAATAATAATCCTGTTCTGTATTTTTCAACATCCTAGATCATCAAAAGGTGCCAGTTCACCACTAGACTGTTCTGTATAGCATGTTCTGCTCCAGAAAACGAACACTACCATCATTTTGCAGTAAAGTGTCGTCATGAAAACAAAAAGACAATAAAATAAAAATCCCTAATCATCAAAAGGCACCAGTTCTCAACTAGACTGATCTGTATAGCAAGTTTCATCTAAACATATTCAACTGTTTTGGATTTTTGCTCCAGAAAACAAGCACTACCCTCATTTTCAGTGAAGTCCAACTTGTCATCATGGAAAATAAAATACAGATCCCATCATCAAAAGGCACCAGTTCACCTCTAGACTAATCTGAATAGCAAGTTTCAAAATGGGGGATAAAACTGGAAATGGAACAGAACATGATCTTGCACATTCTCCAATCAACTATTTATGCTTCTTACACTGTGTAGAGAATACTCACCATTGACCTTTCCTTGAAATGAATAAAAAATATAATACCTCCTTCCTCACAGGATAAAATGGATGATAATCTCATTATTTATCATATATATCTTACAAACCTATCATAATTATCCAAAAAAAACTTCAAAAAAGGCAATTTGATCATTACAGCAGAGTGTGATCAAGGTGTTGTAAGCAGTTGACAGGAACATACTTTTTGTCGATGTTGAAGACTCCAGGTCACAAGCTGGGAGCTGGTCAAGTTAAATTCTCGAGGATATTTCTGAAAATTAAACATTTCTATAATTATTTTATGTACACTAAAAGGAAAGTAATATAAGAGACAACATATCATTATGATCATATCATAAACATTATTGGTCTCCATTAATGAACAGAGGTAAAAAATCAACTTTGCCATGATGTTTTTCTGAAAGACAAGCATGAGTTTCAAACCACCCTCAATGGTTTGTTTATTTATGAAAGATCAGTTATTCCTCATGAAAGAAAACAAAAATAACAAATGAACATTCTGTATTCTGGTTTTGGCAAGGGTACATTTATGTATACAGAACGTACCTTGGGTACATATCTATAGAGCCTTCAGCGTCACTGATACACCTCAATATATTGTTTTGTTTGTTTATTGCCGCACTCAGCAATATTCCAGTTATATGACCACAGATTAGTAACTAATTCAGATTGGACCAGACAAATCAGTGATAGATATAATGAGCAATGATCTATGCTGCTGGGGTATGTTGACACGGCATCAGCCAAGTCACAGTCTGACACAACCTATTTAGTTGCCTTGTACAAGCATAGGACCAACTGTAACCTAGAATCCAACAGGCTGCTCACATATTGGTGACAGGCATTATGTACTACTCCAAGGAAGTGAGTGAGTGAGTGAGTTGGGTTTAACGCTGCTTTTAGCAGTATTCCAGTTATATCATGGCGTGTTAGCTTAATGTGGGAGGAAAGCCCGAAGTGATGCAGGTCTCAGACGTTTACCACTAAGGTGAAACCCACGAGCACAGGTATGGTGCTGACAAACCTAGAAACATAATCAGGGCGAACCAGGATTCGAACCCACAATCATAGGTTTCTGGCGTGCCCAAGGGACGCAACTCTGCACAGCGAATCACGGCTCCTTAGACGACTGGGCCACCCGTGCCCCCCCAAGGAAGTGAAAGATACCCGAACTTTCATGTTCCTCTAGTTAATCTGTCACGGCATGCCATGTAGTAGTGGGACGATATACTGATGCAACACGATTTAGTACTTCTTGATACAAGTATCAATCACAGTCCGCACACTAAGTGAAAAAATATTACTTTTAATGTTTGCCTTAATAACTGATACACCAAACACTCAATAGAAGTGAAAATAAGTAGTGAAATATGTAAATATTTTCATCCATTGTGCCATAGTTGCCACTTCCAACTGTAAATTGTCAGTGTGCTAGGTATTTGGCCATCCCGTCTATGAAAAAGATGGCTTTCAGACCATGGGTTAAGAACACATGTAAGTATCATGATATGTTTCGGATCGTGCATCTTCCTGAGGCAAGGGAGTTAACTCACTATAAAAGTTCCGTTTCCTCCCTTGCCGAACTAGGCTGAAATTTCTGGGCTCAATCGAAGCGCCACCAGTGGCTATTATTATGAGTTATGTCCCTTCTATGCCCCTCCTATTGACCAATCAGCTTCCACCTCTCATGTTATTTGCATTTGCTTCAAACAAAATGGCCACGGAAGGTGAAGACGATCAGATCGAATATCAAGATCTATGTTGTAACAAAACGCGTCTCTTGAAGTGCATCAAATCATGTGAGCACCTTGATTAAAAACATGAAAAGATTTGAAAAATATCTGTTTACGCTAATTGATGGTACTGGTACAAATGTTTAGCAAATCTGCACAGCAGTTTACAGACAGGATGTTGATTCTTTAACTTCTTTTGAGTAGTATACAAGACTCTGTCTTGTCCCTGATCGCTGTCAGGCATGTTACAGTCCTCACCAGTGTGGAGTTGGCAACACGCAGTAACATCACATCGTTACTTTGTGTCAAGTTGTAGGACTCCGCCAAAGACTTCCCCGGGAAGATGCAGAATTTGATCTGGTTGTAGGGATCTAATTACAGAAACAGTCATTGACAAACATTATCACTGCATTGATAAATGTAAGTTATCAAACAACTTAATCACAGAAATAAATGAGCTAGGAGCCTGCTACACCAAATTCAGTAAAATGCCATTATTTTGTGGCTAGTGAGGACAGACAACTGATTCTAGCCTTCAGTCTATCAAGATTCTTAACTTTGTATGTGTTCAAATCTATTATAGCTAAAATGGATAGAATTATCATTAAACCCGCCTGTTATCAAAAATGAGCGGGCCACTGTAACTTGATAATGCCCTCACATTGTTTGATGACGGGCCATTATCACAACCGTTGTTAGGTGACATCATAGGATAGGGATAGGTGATGTCACGTTGTTGTTTGTTTTTATTTGATACCAAATTCCATCCATTTTAGCTATAATAACGGTAACGCTATTTTTCAGGGCATTATCATTTGCATATTTGTTACCCTAATAGCATGTAACTAAACTATGGCTAATTGGTGAGAGTGACTACCAGTCCTGGCATAGGACTTAATATATTCAATGCCAGCCCCTAGGAAGGCCAAGACTATCAGTAAATCACTGTGTATATTCAATGGTAGCCCCTAGGAAGGCCAAGACTATCAGTAAATCACTGTGTATATTCAATGCCAGCCCCTAGGAAGGCCTACCTTGTTCAAGCATCCTCATGGAGGCGAAATAGAACTGTTGGTAGCCTGGTGGTTGCGGGGATGCGTTGAGGTCAAAGTAGCCCACCACAGCACTCTGGAACATGGAACATGAAGACATGAGAGTTAAGACAAATTGCTGGATAAAATAAAACGCCAGAAAGTCATTTGAGAGAATAAAAAACTATTGACAAAAATCATTAAATTAGATCTTCATTTGAAGAAAGTAACGATTTGGGGATTCCGGATCAGAATGGGTCCCCAGTACATGATGCTCATCGCCATGTGTGAATTCCAGGGCTTTACTTGACACAGAATGTGCCCCCATTACGCACAAATGTATGGAATGAACATAGAAAAATATATATATATTGCATCGCGAGGGACGTAAATAATATTCATTGTACCAAAATTCTTGACATGAAATATAAAGTTCCTGTAATTAAAGCAATTATTAGCACTGACAGTACCTTACACTACAGTATCTCATTACTTTACAGGACCATCATATATGGACCTTTGAAATAAGTAAGTGGGGGTCCTCTGGACAATAACATTCATTGTACCAAAATTCTTGACAAGAAATATAAAGTTCCTGTAATTAAAGCAATTATTAGATCTGAAAATACAGTACACTACATTCTCATTACTTCACAGGACCATCCTTTTTCCTGTATGGCCCTTTGGAATTAGTAAGTGGGGGTCCTCTGGACCCCTAGTTTTGTAGGTCAAGGTAAGACCCTGGAATATGTCCTCAATATATCAAGCTTGTCTTAATGTGGGGATTCTGGGTCAGAATAATTCCCCAGTACCTCATGCCTATCCTATCATGTATCTAAAGCTGGATCAGGATCTGTGACTTGGCAAATTGTATGTCATAATGCCTTGACTTTGTTGCAGCTAGCCTTGATATGGCTCAAATGTTTAACAGTGACATTGAGCCCGCTCACTCAGTAGAAAAAATAAATGACAAAAGTCTTCTCCACAGTAGCACATGGAGCACAATTACCTCCATTTTGTACTGTTTGTTTGTCGCTTAAAACCACAATCAGCAATATTCTAGCTATACCACAGCGGCCTGGACCAGACAAACCAGTGATTGATACAAAGAGCAATGCCACAGGGGTATGACGCCATGCAATCAAAGGGCCTTTACAGTGGGACAGTCTTAGGAACATCATGTCGCATTTCAACTTACATCATGCCTGGCCACAAAGGCCTTCACCTGGTCATGAGAGTGGAAGGCTGTGATTGGATAGGTAAGGTCCTCCACAAACGTCACCATGTGCTCGGCCGCCATCTCACCTGGAATATGGTAAATGACATCATAAACAAAGGCGAATCAAATAACACATACTGATGGTAAATAAGTTTCAAGAATTTCAGGTTTCATGAAGAGGAGTGATATCTTCCTCCAGAGACCAACACAACATACATGCATGGGCATTTCATTCTCCATCTATCCCCATCTTTTAAAGTATCCTGTGCCTGTATAGAGAAAGAAATGTATTTCATTTCAAATGAGCCAGAGCATACCCAACAATGGTGGCATGAAATGGGGTTAAAGTCGTATTCAACATTATTGCACTTACATAGTGACATGCATGCACACGTGTTTGTGTGTGCTTATGTGTGAGTACGTGTGTGCATTTTGTGTGTTTGAGAATGTATGCATGCGAGAGCAAGTGTGTGATTGAGTGTGCATGCACATGTCTACTTATACTGTTCAAGACTAAATGCCACTTTAAAAGTGCTAGTCCACTGAGATACCATGCCGCAGTTTAACCATCTTCGCGAGGCAAGGAAGTTCACTGACTAGTCTAGTTTCCACTCTTGCCGAGTTAGGCTGGAATTTCTGGGCTTGATTGTAGCGCCACCAGTTGCTCTTACGAGTTATGTCCCTTCTATGACCATCCTATCCTGCTTCAAACAATTGGCGGCGCCCAGTCAGTCTTTTCCCACCTAAGTATCTGAACCCATCTAGATGTGTGTGATACACAAACAGTATCTTTTCCCACCTAAGTATCTGAACCCATCTAGATGTGTGTGATACACAAACAGTATCTTTTCCCACCTAAGTATCTGAACCCATCTAGATGTGTGTGATACACAAACAGTATCTTTTCCCACCTAAGTATCTGAACCCATCTAGATGTGTGTGATACACAAACAGTATCTTTTCCCACCTAAGTATCTGAACCCATCTAGATGTGTGTGATATACAAACAGTATCTTTTCCCACCTAAGTATCTGAACCCATCTAGATGTGTGTGATACACAAACAGTATCTTTTCCCACCTAAGTATCTGAACCCATCTAGATGTGTGTGATACACAAACAGCACGGGGAACATCAGGAACTTGTAGCGTTTCCGACACTGCCCATCCGGCCACCAGCAATTCACAGCCACAAACTTCACCTGCAATAAGATAAACACACTATACCAACTTATTCAGCGGTAGAAACAAACAGTTTTAATCCACTAGTCCTTATAATGATAACATATAGCAAAACCCTCAAAAAGAGCAAATTTCTACTAGTCCTCATGATACCTTTACTATTGGGCAGTTTGGCAAAGACTATAGGACTAGTGCCAATTACTACTGTTGAACATACATGTAGTAATGTATACAACTAACAAAACAAACCTCAAATGCAATTGAAAAAAAACTAAAAACTTTGCTGCTCAGAACATTCAAAGGGACATATATTTTTTATTTCAAGTCAATCAAGAATTATTGAATGAATATATGTATTTGTACATTATGTATGTTATATTTGCCACAAAAGATAATAGCAGCTCTGAATATGCTGAAATCGATTACTTATTTTCCGAGTTCCACAACTAGTTAATGACATGGTTATTGCCAGAAGTGAAACTTAGGCGGAGGTCTGGGGTACTATATGATTTACGTGTATATTGTAATTGCATGTATAACAAAAGTGATCCTTGACGTAAAATATTCTAAGGCCTAGTAGAATTTTAGGCCTTATAGTTTTAGGGGATGTTCTTATACATATTAAAGGTGAGGTGAGGTGAAATGGGGTTTAACGTCGTGTCCAAGATTATTGCACTTATATAGCGACGTGCATGCACGTGTGTGTGTGGCTGCTTGTATTAGTCCGGACTGATGCCGATTTATAGACTAGTGCTAGCTCACTGAGGTACCATGCCGCAGTTTAACATGAATACTATTTAAGTTTGTTTACTACATACAAGTATTGTGAAAAAAGGACCAAAAATGGAAAACAGTTGAGGAAAAACAGCAACATATTCAACGTGGCTCGGGTATCAAAGGAGCAAGTACTCATGTAAATGGTTATTTAGAAGATCAAAACCCACCACAGAGTCACCATTTTCACGCATTACGTACAATATCCACCAAGCAACATAAATTTAGTAAAAAAATCTTAAATTCAGAGATGCATTGGAAAAGTTATTTTTAATACTTATCGGCTCATATTTGGGAAGGATAGCAAAGGTACATGTTTCAGGTTTCCACAATCATAAACAGACATGCCGTTGCTTCTACCACCAATTAGGTAGAAGACAGGGCGCATCAAGGGAGGTAATTCGTCACGGTACAGCGTGAACTGAGGTGTGAACGAACTATTGTATCCAACGTCTTTAACTATGTCATCACTACTCTGGTGAGTGAAGCTCTCAGGTTAAGTGGCATCTGTGTCTTATTCCTGTCTTACATGTTATTTATGTCTATCTTCTCCATAAATACTGTTAATGTCAACGTGTATAATATCAGGAACAGAATATGTGGATGTCAACTTTATTATGAGAAAACACCATGTTTCGGAGTATATGCTTAGTCATTCATCAGGTGAATGAATATACTCCGAAACGTTGTGTTCCTCATAATAAAGAAGTTGACATCCACATATTCTCTTCCTTATGTGAATCACTTCTAAATGCCTTCCAAAGACCTAATATATAATATCACCACAATATTGTGTAGGTTATTTATGACATTAGATTCAATGACAATATTGGGTAAAGTATTAATAATGACAAAATAGACAACAAAGTCTCCACTGATGCAACTTTATAAGTTAATTGCACATTTGCAACACAAACTGTATCAAATACCCAGGTTTAATCGACAGGGTGAGCCATGCATGTCAAATTGGACAATGAAACCTCTTCTAATCAGCTGGATAGTGAAATGTTGAAAATCAATGAGAATAGTTCAGGTACCCATGCATTAGACTTAAGCAAAGTGGATGCAAGAAATAATTTATTTGAGTAATCATTTATTCATCAGACTCCAATCCCAGATAAAAGAATCAATTTCAGCATCCCACTGCATAAACCAGTCACTGTGTTTAAACTGTCAACTTCAGACCTCAAAAACACTTTAAGTGTAGTGGCAGCAATAAGGCCTCGTGGAATAGGTCCAATAATTATGAGTACATTTCTGTGGCTCCAAATTCAATACCTGCTGTCATGCTCATAGCGAGTCAATGGATCACTGTACTCTCAATTGTCATTCTCAGCTCCGTGGGGAGTACACAACCCAAGCTATTAGGCACTCGAAGGTCAAAAATCACTTTACCATCACGTCCTACCATGTACCCATTTGCTGTTGAGTGAGCTGAGGCATATTTCAAACAAAGCTACTTTCCTAAGGACAAAACCACATATAACATCTGTGTCAGTGCAGGGCCCTTGAAACTCTCTGGAGTAAGGCTTGCAGCTGCTCACCCATCCACCTACTCTCACCTGATTTGTGACACATGAGCTGTACACATGACCATGTACCACTTGGACACCCAAAAGGTATTCAAACAATAAAACTCTTATTCTTAGATCAATTAGTCCCCAAGAAGAAATAATAGAATCAGGACAAAGGAAGAGTGAGTTGGGTTTAACGCCGCTTTTAACAGTATTACAGTTATATCATGGCGTGTCAGCTTAATGTGGGAGGAAAGCCTGAAGTGATGCAGGTCTCAGAAGTTTACCACTTCAGTGAACCCCATGGTATGGTGCTGACAAACCTAGAAACATCATCGGAGCGAACTAGGATTCGAACCTACAATCATAGGTTTCTGGCATGCCCAAGGAACGCAACTCTACACAACAAATCGTGGCGCCTTAGACGATTCGGCCACCCGTGCCTCCTACAAACGAATATAATTTATGGATGTCAACTTCTTTATTATGAGGAACACAACGTTTTGGAGTATATGCTATCTCCTTCATTAGATGAATGAATGCTATGAGGCAGAGAGTATATATATGTAAAGGTAAGAACAACAAAAGTAATGATAACAAAAGACAATGGAAGCCAACACTCTACAGTAATTAGCATGTATAATGTATATCGCTTCTAATTGCCTTTCAAAGACAAGAATCAATTCTTTGAAATGTTTGATAGGCATTTCTTAGAAGTTGATGGATGACAAAGTGGACACAATTTATGGACAACAACTTCTTTATTTTACTGTAGTGAGTGAGTGAGTATGGTTTTACGCCGCTTTTAGCAATACTCCAGCAATATCACGGCGGGGGACACCAGAAATGGGCTTCACACATTGTACCCATGTCGGGAATCGAACCCGGGTCTTCGGCGTGACGAGAGAACGCTTTAACCACTAAGCTACCCGACCGCCCTTATTTTACTGTAATGATGACATTTCAGTAAAAATCCTCATACCGTTATTAAGCAAGTACAAGGGAATAAGGATCTATACCGGAACGTCGCCATTACAGTAAAATAAAGAGGTGTTTATCCATAAATTGTCTAAATAAGATTTACAAAATTTGCCATTACTTATACATCATGCACACATGCCATAGATGGTTCTTGACCTTAAGTCAAAGCATTATGTTCATCAATAAACGATATTTTACATGTTTTGTGTATCTAGTAAGGATCGCTGGAAACATGAAACTTCCAATACTGACACTGTACTGAAGCAGGACAGTACTGCGTTATCGTCTGCATTATGACCAAGGACTTGCCCTTGTTGAACTGCCATCACACTTCTTCCAATGGGGATCGACCATCACGTTTCACTGGTCTATTGTCTCTCTTTGATAAGCTAGCTGCAGCCGTTATCCTTCTTTCAGATACATTGTACTTAAATGCTGTCCATCTGATCCCCAACAGAACCCAGCCTGGGTCTGCTTATCTCTATAGTCAAAGTCATACCACAGTACTGAAGCCCATGTGTAACGGCAGGCTAATTCTCCAATCTTAGCAGTGTATGCGAGATAGTCAACGATCTGGTCCCCCTGCAACTTATCCTCAACATCCTTATCCTTGACATCAAAAGCACGCCGTTTCTGGGTTTCTCTTGTGGCAGCATCTGCACTATCAAAGTCGAATACACTCATCGTAACATTCAGCCTGTATGTGGAGCTTACTCACACGCAGCGCCCCTCAGCGATTTATGTATAGACCATGTAGACTTGTTCATTCGTTGCCATGATTAATTTTTTCCGTACCTCTCATTGCCATGATTAAATTTTGCCGCCACTGTATGCTTGCCAGCCACCGGATGTGGAAGTATGCTAAACTAAAAACCGGACAATCCTGTCCTAGGGGAGGTAACTCCTACCGTTTAAATTTTTTTCACTCTGGAAAAACACATTATGACCAAGGACCAGGAATACTTTCAGTGCTTAAACATTGCTATCAGTGCTATCATGTAGTAAAATATGCTTTAAGTGAACAGTTGTCTGAAACATAATTACTTAGGCTAGGTCTTTGAAAGGCATTTAGAAGTGATACACATCATCACACATTCTGATGAAGGAGGAAGCATATACTCCAAAAGGTGTTCCTCATAATAAAGACGTTGACATCCATATATTCTCTTCCTTACTTAGGCTAGCTTCGAATATTCGGGGATTTCTCAAGGATTCCAAACTTCGTGCCCTTGGCAGGCAAATTGGGTAAAAAATCTTGATATGTTCAAAATTGAATGTTTTTACTCAGTAATGTTCTTATTTTTGTACATTCTGAGGAACTGTGAAATTTCTAATTCAAATTGGGAATTGTTAGTACTATTTGCTGCAGAAATTACCAAAATGGTGAACACCTGTTGGAAAAAATCCTGACACGTACATGTCTCTGGGCAAAGATCACGATTTCCAGGTTACAAGCTGATCAAACACGATACAATACTACAAAAGGATCTCAGCCTTCTTGTTCCAGCTGTATTGTAGGATAGAACATGTTGGGAAGAATGTTGACCGATCATTGATTGTATCAAACATTGTATCAGGTCTTAACATGTTTATTATCCACATTTTTGTGTGAAAAACAATATTCTTACATTCGTTATCATGTCCGAAGTTTACAATTCATCAAACATGTTAAATTCCATTTGTTCACTTTCTTTAGTTTTCAAGTCATTTGATTAGGAAGTTTTCAAATTCGATCGTATTCACACAAACCCAAGGACAAATATCATCAACAAATCTTGTACATTTAAAGAAAATATATAAATAAAGCTGTGTCAGGAAACTTTAAAGTATATTGTATAATTAAATACTTATCCTATCTCACACTATGCATTTCTTCCTTCTTTTTTCAATCCTATGTGGAAACGTCCATGAACAAAGTTTCAGTTTCAAAAAAACAAATCCTGGGGACTTTCTGCCTAAGAATCCAATCGAGGAGAAGAATTTGGGAGAGAGGGAAAGGATTTGGGAGAGTGGGACTTGGTTGAAGAGAGGGGTCCTTACCTGTCCTTGCATGTGTTTTGCTGCCTTGTGGAACTCCCAGCGAGTGGCCATGGACCGAGAACACCATGGAGCATAGTACATGAGGAATATAAGCTCCTCCTTGGCAAGAAGACGGACCACCGGATCAAGTTCTCCATTAAAAAAATCATAAACTGGTGAGTTGTTTGGGAAAAATTTCTTTGGTGGTTTTGGTGGTACAGTGATAGGTTTCGGCCTCAAACTGAAAAGAAATGAACTGTTCACATCACACCCCAGCCTGTCTGGGTCTGCACAAAGTGTGTGTATGGGATCTTATATATCATTATGCATTGAAGTTTCAAACAACAAAGAGGGATCAATACACCAATCAGAATTATCATCTAAATGTTCAAGTTAATCCGCAAGGTGGAAAAAGAAGACAATGTCATTTTGTTTTGTTCCTACGCCTTGTGAATAATTTGAGAGCATCATGAGACTGATTAAAGGACAAACAACATCGCCTTTTGCACTTCACAGTACTTGTACAACATATCTCAGCAGTGGTTGTGGATGAAATTACCCCAGAAAGGCTCATCAGCCAAAACAGTGATAAGAACACCTGCTTGGCCTGAAATTCTACCAGTGCAAATTTGTATCCCAGTGACAGATCCAGATTAATATCATCAAAGTCAGTACTTTTCGCAAGGCCGCAGTTAACATTTTTTGACAGGGGGGGTGCAAATATTTGTACAAGTATCACTTGTCCCCAACTCGATTCAAATAAAACTGTTTTCTATAAAAAATCTAGGGGGGCAACTGCCCCCCCCCTGCCCCCCGGCTGGCTACGGGACTGTTTTGTGATATTCAATCTTTAGGAATTTTAAAACAGTAATGCTAGTCATAAAAAAGAAATAGCTTCAAAATTTGCTATGTAATCTGACCTAAATACAAGGCCAAAGAAGGCTAAGAATCACATTAAGCTTAATAAATGTATAATGTTTACTATCTGATAACTGAGAACACCCCTAATCAATTCTTCTGTAAGACGTTGCATAAATGGAAACCGCACACCAATGGCATCATTCAAATATTATTGAACAGCTGTCAAGGTATTGCACTTGATGCCACACATGAAACATCACTCGACATTCAAGAAGTGAGCTCTCTTTGAATAAACTTTCAAAACATAAACACGTGAGTTTATCATGCGTGACAGGCACATAGATAATCGATCATGTATAAAATCTACCTGCTCCCATATCGTGAAATGATGGTCAGCGACAAGCCAATAACAATCAGAAACAATTCTGGGTGTTTCGCCATCACTCTTCGAACTACATTTGTCGGGGCAGTGAGATCCGAATGAACTGCCACAACACTCGCCATTGGTTTCACTCCACGTCACATTAATTAAAACTACTTGCCTAAATACTAACTAAAGTAACTTGCAAATATATGTTACTAAATTACCATATTTATGACTATGGCTAGGTAATTTCATAATAAAATTGGAATATTTTCATGTACGATTTAATTTGTTATATGTTTCAAACTCAGTAGATGTAACGTTCTCAAAACAAGAAAAATGCCAAAACACGTAGCCAATAACGGTGTAAGTTGTGTGGAAAACAATATATTATTTCCGGGATGCGTCGTAAAATCTCAAATACTAAAAGAGATCTTTTCTGTAGCAGCCGACGCAAAGAATTTTTCGGCTTCTGTACCTTTTCAAAATTAATATATTTATATACATATATAAATCCGTTGAATCATTATTACTTAATGACACACTATGTGGATACGCGGGTATCTGATGCAGAATAACTGTTTTAATAGGCGGTGATCAAAGGGGGCGTGGCCGACCACACCTATGCCGGTTCGTGGATGAAATCGATATTTTGTTCTGCATTTTGAAACCACACGCGTGTTTAATTGACATGAACTTCCAATTTTCTAAGAGTAGTTTAATAGTGTATGAAATCGTAAGATCGCATATTCTAAGTTAACTATAGTCTAGACAGGGTTTGGTGATTCGATTGCTGTGGCTGCAATCGTCTGCTTATTAAACAACGTTCAAAAAAGGTACTTATTGCCGTTTCATTGCCTGGTGCTTGGCATTAAGGAGGTAAAACAAGGAGTGGCTGACTCAGAGTCTGTATAATATGTTTGAGTGGGGTATCCAAAACTATCCATGTTAAAACAAAGGTGTGGTATATATGTCTCAGCATTGGACCATGTAACCAATAGTCTTCTAATGTAGAATATTAGTAACATTGTCCTGTGGTCTCATGAGTTAGCGCTATGAAACCGGTCTTGTTCGGCCTAGTACGACCAAGCGAAGAACGCCAAACACCATTTCGACCTCACCTCACCTCAATATATGTATATATGGGCCCAAGAATAAGATATATATCATGCTGGGAAGTGTAGTCTGACTCGCAAGGCAAATCGATTATTTGTCGTTCCGACTGATAGTATGCCAGTATTTGGAATTACTTAGAATATAACATTTGACCAGTTAGCAAATAAACGCCAGTGTGATAATTCCTAAACGCATTGTCTTCTTCGATTTTTAGCATGTCATATATACAATAAGAATTTGGTTCTCTAATATTATGGCTGTTTCCGTGATTAACAGGTACATGGAAGGCCAGGTTGGCATCTGAGTATCCTCAGAATAAAGGGAATCAATTAAGTGGAAGATGTGTGGGCTGAGATGCTGCTATAAGTCCATGGGGACAAAAAGAAGATATGTTGATTGACTACATTGTCATCCCTTCCTGGATTAAGGGATGAAGGTGTTGTGTAGGTCTGAAGCATGAATGCAACCGTTCTCAGGAACGAAAGATGACCCAGCTGTATTCAACACCTGAGGGATTGAACGATCATTGTGAAACACGTTTGAGGATGACAAACACCATTCGAACATTACAACCGTTTGGGTTGACACAGCGTACAGCATCTACCAGATGAGGCAAACTTTTGTTTGTTGTTTGAGGCCGCACTCAGCAATATTCCAGCTATATATGACGGCGGTCTGTAAATAATCGAGTTTGGACCAGACAATTCAGTTATTGACATCATGAGCATCGCCCCCACGCAATTGGGATACGATGACATGCATCTACTAAGTCAGCGAGCCTGACCACCCGATCCCGTTAGTCGCCTCTTACAACAAGCATAATCACCTTTTACGACAGAATGGGTTGCTGGATCTTCACGGGTCCTGTCATGAATGGACTTGATTGGCCAGAAGAGGGTCAAATGTGAGGAAGTGAAGACAACAATTTGATGGTTACCAGACTGTCCCAAAAGAAAGTGAAAAATAAATTAGGTCGCTGATATGGAAGTGAAGAAACAACTAGATGCCCCTGACAGGCAGGGAAGAGACGACTGGATGGTAACTGGATGCCCTGGGTAGGAAGTGAAGATACAACTGGATGATCACTGGATGCCCTTGGTAGGACGTGAAGAAACGACTGGATGCCCCTGGCAGGAAAGGAAGAGATGACTGGATGATCACTGGATGCCCTGGGTAGGAAGTGAAGAAACAACTGGATGATCACTGGATGCCCTGGGTAGGAAGCGAAGAAACAACTGGATGATCACTGGATGCCCTGGGTAGGAAGTGAAGAAACAACTGGTTGATCACTGGATGCCCTTGGCAGGAAGTGAAGAAGCAACTTGATGATCACTGGATGCCCTGGGTAGGAAGTGAAGAAACAACTGGTTGATCACTGGATGCCCTTGGCAGGAAGTGAAGAAGCAACTTGATGATCACTGGATGGCCTTGACCGGAAGTGAAGAAACAAATGGATTGTCACTGGATGCCCGTGTTAGGGAGTGAAGAGATAATGATTAGAGGAGGCCAATGACTGGAAGTGAAGAAACAACTAGATGATCACTGGATGGCCCTGACCGGAAGTGAAGAAACAAATGGATTGTCACTGGATGCCCGTCAGGAAGTGAAGAGACTTTGATTAGAGGAGGCCAATGACAGGGAGTGAAGAAACAACTAGATGGTCAGAGGACGCCCCTGACAGGGGATGATGAGATAATAGGCTGAAGGCTGTTGGATGGCACTGCCAGGAAGTGCAGACAGAATAGCTCGATGACCACTGAAGAGACCGCAATAGAATGTAAAGCCGCAAAATGTGATCCATGACAGGAAGCGAAGGGCAACTTGAACGACACCAGATTGTCCCTGCTGGTATTAATTGAAGGGACACAACTTGATGGTCAGAGTCGTGTCTTGTCATAATGTGAGATGGCAAATAGAGGGGGATTCGAAGGCTACTACTGGGAAACGCAGAGACAACAGCATATCTTCAGGGGAGGGTACTGCCTCGCAGTGGGGTGAACAGTTGTTGCAAGAAAGTGCATAGACAACTTGACTGCCACTAGATCCCACAGGTCTTTACGTGAAAAGATAAAGCTGAACCGTTGTTAGAGGATCCAGCAAGGAAATAAGGAAACTTCAAGTTGATTGTCACTTGTGGCTCCTGACAGGAAGTGAAATGACTTCAGATTGGTAGACACTGGAGGACCCAAACAGGAAGGAAAAGACTACAAGTTGATGGTAACTGGAGGGCCCCGACAGGAAGGGAAAAGACTACAAGTTGATGGTTACTGGAGGGCCCCAACAGGAAGGGAAAAGACTACAAGTTGATGGTTACTTGAGGCCCCAACAGGAAGGGAAAAGACTACAAGTTGATGGTTACTGGAGGCCCAAACAGGAAGGGAAAAGACTACAAGTTGATGGTAACTGGAGGGCCCCAACAGGAAGGGAAAAGACTACAAGTTGATGGTAACCGGAGGGCCCCGACAGGAAGGGAAAAGACTACAAGTTGATGGTTACTGGATGGCCCCGACAGGAAGGGAAAAGACTACAAGTTGATGGTGACTGGTGGCCCCGACAGGAAGGGAAAAGACTACAAGTTGATGGTTACTGGATGGCCCCAACAGGAAGGAAAAGACTACAAGTTGATGGTTACTGGAGGGCCCCAACAGGAAGGGAAAAGACTACAAGTTGATGGTTACTTGAGGGCCCCGACAGGAAGGGAAAAGACTACAAGTTGATGGTAACCGGAGGGCCCCGACAGGAAGGGAAAAGACTACAAGTTGATGGTGACTGGTGGCCCCGACAGGAAGGGAAAAGACTACAAGTTGATGGTGACTGGTGGCCCCGACAGGAAGGGAAAAGACTACAAGTTGATGGTTACTGGTGGCCCCAACAGGAAGGGAAAAGACTACAAGTTGATGGTTACTGGATGGCCCCGACAGGAAGGGAAAAGACTACAAGTTGATGGTGACTGGTGGCCCCGACAGGAAGGGAAAAGACTACAAGTTGATGGTTACTGGAGGGCCCCAACAGGAAGGAAAGGACTACAAGTTGATGGTTACTGGAGGGCCCCAACAGGAAGGGAAAAGACTACAAGTTGATGGTTACTTGAGGGCCCCGACAGGAAGGGAAAAGACTACAAGTTGATGGTAACCGGAGGGCCCCGACAGGAAGGGAAAAGACTACAAGTTGATGGTTACTGGATGGCCCCGACAGGAAGGGAAAAGACTACAAGTTGATGGTTACTGGAGGGCCCAACAGGAAGGGAAAAGACTACAAGTTGATGGTTACTGTAGGGCCCCAACAGGAAGGAAAAGACTACAAGTTGATGGTTACTGGAGGGCCCCAACAGGAAGGGAAAAGACTACAAGTTGATGGTTACTTGAGGGCCCCGACAGGAAGGGAAAAGACTACAAGTTGATGGTAACCGGAGGGCCCCGACAGGAAGGGAAAAGACTACAAGTTGATGGTGACTGGTGGCCCCGACAGGAAGGGAAAAGACTACAAGTTGATGGTGACTGGTGGCCCCGACAGGAAGGGAAAAGACTACAAGTTGATGGTTACTGGTGGCCCCGACAGGAAGGGAAAAGACTACAAGTTGATGGTTACTGGATGGCCCCGACAGGAAGGGAAAAGACTACAAGTTGATGGTGACTGGTGGCCCCGACAGGAAGGGAAAAGACTACAAGTTGATGGTTACTGGAGGGCCCCAACAGGAAGGAAAGGACTACAAGTTGATGGTTACTGGAGGGCCCCAACAGGAAGGGAAAAGACTACAAGTTGATGGTTACTTGAGGGCCCCGACAGGAAGGGAAAAGACTACAAGTTGATGGTAACCGGAGGGCCCCGACAGGAAGGGAAAAGACTACAAGTTGATGGTTACTGGATGGCCCCGACAGGAAGGGAAAAGACTACAAGTTGATGGTTACTGGAGGGCCCAACAGGAAGGGAAAAGACTACAAGTTGATGGTTACTGGAGGGCCCCAACAGGAAGGAAAAGACTACAAGTTGATGGTTACTGGAGGGCCCCAACAGGAAGGGAAAAGACTACAAGTTGATGGTTACTTGAGGGCCCCAACAGGAAGGAAAAGACTACAAGTTGATGGTTACTGGAGGGCCCCAACAGGAAGGGAAAAGACTACAAGTTGATGGTTACTGGAGGGCCCCAACAGGAAGGGAAAAGACTACAAGTTGATGGTTACTGGAGGGCCCCAACAGGAAGGGAAAAGACTACAAGTTGATGGTTACTGGATGGCCCCAACAGGAAGGGAAAAGACTACAAGTTGATGGTTACTGGTGGCCCCGACAGGAAGGGAAAAGACTACAAGTTGATGGTTACTGGATGGCCCCGACAGGAAGGGAAAAGACTACAAGTTGATGGTTACTGGAGGGCCCAACAGGAAGGGAAAAGACTACAAGTTGATGGTTACTGGAGGGCCCCAACAGGAAGGAAAAGACTACAAGTTGATGGTTACTGGAGGGCCCCAACAGGAAGGGAAAAGACTACAAGTTGATGGTTACTTGAGGGCCCCGACAGGAAGGGAAAAGACTACAAGTTGATGGTAACCGGAGGGCCCCGACAGGAAGGGAAAAGACTACAAGTTGATGGTTACTGGATGGCCCCGACAGGAAGG
Source organism: Haliotis rufescens (assembly GCF_023055435.1). NCBI lineage: Eukaryota > Metazoa > Mollusca > Gastropoda > Lepetellida > Haliotidae > Haliotis > Haliotis rufescens. The sequence goes on along the minus strand of NW_025963791.1, from coordinate 8,468,981 downwards.
GAAAAGACTACAAGTTGATGGTTACTGGAGGGCCCAACAGGAAGGGAAAAGACTACAAGTTGATGGTTACTGGAGGGCCCCAACAGGAAGGAAAAGACTACAAGTTGATGGTTACTGGAGGGCCCCAACAGGAAGGGAAAAGACTACAAGTTGATGGTTACTGGAGGCCCCAACAGGAAGGAAAAGACTACAAGTTGATGGTTACTGGAGGGCCCCAACAGGAAGGGAAAAGACTACAAGTTGATGGTTACTGGAGGGCCCCAACAGGAAGGGAAAAGACTACAAGTTGATGGTTACTGGAGGGCCCCAACAGGAAGGGAAAAGACTACAAGTTGATGGTTACTGGATGGCCCCAACAGGAAGGGAAAAGACTACAAGTTGATGGTTACTGGTGGCCCCGACAGGAAGGGAAAAGACTACAAGTTGATGGTTACTGGAGGGCCCAACAGGAAGGGAAAAGACTACAAGTTGATGGTTACTGGAGGGCCCCAACAGGAAGGGAAAAGACTACAAGTTGATGGTTACTTGAGGGCCCCAACAGGAAGGAAAAGACTACAAGTTGATGGTTACTGGATGGCCCCAACAGGAAGGAAAAGACTACAAGTTGATGGTTACTGGAGGCCCCAACAGGAAGGAAAAGACTACAAGTTGATGGTTACTGGAGGGCCCCAACAGGAAGGGAAAAGACTACAAGTTGATGGTTACTGGAGGGCCCCAACAGGAAGGGAAAAGACTACAAGTTGATGGTTACTGGAGGGCCCCAACAGGAAGGAAAAGACTACAAGTTGATGGTTACTGGAGGGCCCCAACAGGAAGGGAAAAGACTACAAGTTGATGGTTACTGGAGGGCCCCAATAGGAAGGGAAAAGACTACAAGTTGATGGTTACTGGAGGGCCCCAACAGGAAGGGAAAAGACTACAAGTTGATGGTTACTGGAGGGCCCCAACAGGAAGGGAAAAGACTACAAGTTGATGGTTACTGGAGGCCCCAATAGGAAGGAAAAGACTACAAGTTGATGGTTACTGGAGGGCCCCAACAGGAAGGAAAAGACTACAAGTTGATGGTTACTGGTGGCCCCGACAGGAAGGGAAAAGACTACAAGTTGATGGTTACTGGATGGCCCCAACAGGAAGGGAAAAGACTACAAGTTGATGGTGACTGGTGGCCCCGACAGGAAGGGAAAAGACTACAAGTTGATGGTGACTGGTGGCCCCGACAGGAAGGGAAAAGACTACAAGTTGATGGTTACTGGTGGGCCCCAACAGGAAGGGAAAAGACTGCAAGTTGATGGTTACTGGATGGCCCCGACAGGAAGGGAAAAGACTACAAGTTGATGGTTACTGGAGGGCCCCAACAGGAAGGAAAGGACTACAAGTTGATGGTTACTGGAGGGCCCCAACAGGAAGGGAAAAGACTACAAGTTGATGGTTACTTGAGGGCCCCGACAGGAAGGGAAAAGACTACAAGTTGATGGTAACCGGAGGGCCCCGACAGGAAGGGAAAAGACTACAAGTTGATGGTTACTGGATGGCCCCGACAGGAAGGGAAAAGACTACAAGTTGATGGTTACTGGAGGGCCCAACAGGAAGGGAAAAGACTACAAGTTGATGGTTACTGGAGGGCCCCAACAGGAAGGAAAAGACTACAAGTTGATGGTTACTGGAGGGCCCCAACAGGAAGGGAAAAGACTACAAGTTGATGGTTACTTGAGGGCCCAACAGGAAGGGAAAAGACTACAAGTTGATGGTTACTGAAGGGCCCCAACAGGAAGGGAAAAGACTACAAGTTGATGGTTACTTGAGGGCCCAACAGGAAGGGAAAAGACTACAAGTTGATGGTGACTGGTGGCCCCGACAGGAAGGGAAAAGACTACAAGTTGATGGTTACTGGAGGCCCCAACAGGAAGGGAAAAGACTACAAGTTGATGGTTACTGGAGGCCCCAACAGGAAGGGAAAAGACTACAAGTTGATGGTAACTGGAGGGCCCCAACAGGAAGGGAAAAGACTACAAGTTGATGGTAACCGGAGGGCCCCGACAGGAAGGGAAAAGACTACAAGTTGATGGTTACTGGATAGCCCCGACAGGAAGGGAAAAGACTACAAGTTGATGGTTACTGGAGGCCCCAACAGGAAGGGAAAATATTACAAGTTGATGGTCACTGGAGGACCCAACAGGAAGGGAAAAGACTACAAGTTGATGGTTACTTGAGGGCCCCGACAGGAAGGGAAAAGACTACAAGTTGATGGTAACCGGAGGGCCCCGACAGGAAGGAAAAGAATACAAGTTGATGGTTACTGGATGGCCCCAACAGGAAGGAAAAGACTACAAGTTGATGGTTACTGGAGGGCCCCAACAGGAAGGAAAAGACTACAAGTTGATGGTTACTGGATGGCCCCAACAGGAAGGAAAAGACTACAAGTTGATGGTTACTGGAGGCCCCAACAGGAAGGAAAAGACTACAAGTTGATGGTTACTGGAGGGCCCCAACAGGAAGGGAAAAGACTACAAGTTGATGGTTACTGGAGGGCCCCAACAGGAAGGGAAAAGACTACAAGTTGATGGTTACTGGAGGGCCCCAACAGGAAGGAAAAGACTACAAGTTGATGGTTACTGGAGGGCCCCAACAGGAAGGGAAAAGACTACAAGTTGATGGTTACTGGAGGGCCCCAATAGGAAGGGAAAAGACTACAAGTTGATGGTTACTGGAGGGCCCCAACAGGAAGGGAAAAGACTACAAGTTGATGGTTACTGGAGGGCCCCAACAGGAAGGGAAAAGACTACAAGTTGATGGTTACTGGAGGCCCCAATAGGAAGGAAAAGACTACAAGTTGATGGTTACTGGAGGGCCCCAACAGGAAGGAAAAGACTACAAGTTGATGGTTACTGGTGGCCCCGACAGGAAGGGAAAAGACTACAAGTTGATGGTTACTGGATGGCCCCAACAGGAAGGGAAAAGACTACAAGTTGATGGTGACTGGTGGCCCCGACAGGAAGGGAAAAGACTACAAGTTGATGGTGACTGGTGGCCCCGACAGGAAGGGAAAAGACTACAAGTTGATGGTTACTGGTGGGCCCCAACAGGAAGGGAAAAGACTGCAAGTTGATGGTTACTGGATGGCCCCGACAGGAAGGGAAAAGACTACAAGTTGATGGTGACTGGTGGCCCCGACAGGAAGGGAAAAGACTACAAGTTGATGGTTACTGGAGGGCCCCAACAGGAAGGAAAAGACTACAAGTTGATGGTTACTGGAGGGCCCCAACAGGAAGGGAAAAGACTACAAGTTGATGGTTACTTGAGGGCCCCGACAGGAAGGGAAAAGACTACAAGTTGATGGTAACCGGAGGGCCCCGACAGGAAGGGAAAAGACTACAAGTTGATGGTGACTGGTGGCCCCGACAGGAAGGGAAAAGACTACAAGTTGATGGTGACTGGTGGCCCCGACAGGAAGGGAAAAGACTACAAGTTGATGGTTACTGGTGGCCCCGACAGGAAGGGAAAAGACTACAAGTTGATGGTTACTGGATGGCCCCGACAGGAAGGGAAAAGACTACAAGTTGATGGTTACTGGATGGCCCCGACAGGAAGGGAAAAGACTACAAGTTGATGGTTACTGGAGGGCCCCAACAGGAAGGGAAAAGACTACAAGTTGATGGTTACTGGATGGCCCCGACAGGAAGGGAAAAGACTACAAGTTGATGGTAACTGGAGGGCCCCGACAGGAAGGGAAAAGACTACAAGTTGATGGTTACTGGATGACCCCAACAGGAAGGGAAAAGATCAAGTTTTATGCATATGATTACAACTATGATATCTCCATTAAATTATAAATCAACAAATTTAACATTTATGCCTATTATCATCATTTATCTCAATGGTTTGCGATGCAGATTTCCCAAAATATCCTCTGGGTTCGTGAAGCTAGACCTCTCAAATGTTCCCTCAGAATTCTGATAATTTTCACATTTTGACTTATTATTTGAGCAAAACATCAGTGCAAACACAGCAATAGTAAGTTCACCATCTATTTGAGGCTAGTTTACTTATACATCAATGTGCAACTCAGTATACAGTGTGTTACTATTTTGATGAAACATGGTATGCCCTTTGCTTATTTGACATTTTTCATCTCTGTGTAGTCTTTGAATCTACCACTTTTTAAGACTTTGTTCTTCATTCAAAATGTAGTAGGTACTTTCACAACGGATATATAAAGAGGCGACTAACGGGATCGGGTGGTCAGGCTTGCTGACTTGGTTGATGCGTGTCATCGTATCCAAGTTGCATTGATCGATGCTCATGATATTAATCACTGGATTGTCTGGTCCAGACTCGATTATTTACAGACCGCCGTCATATAGATGGAATATTGCAGAGTACAGCGTTAAACAACAAACAAACACAACAGATGTACTCACTGTTAATATGTGATTTTATTGTAAAGGACCAAATTACATTTTCAGCCTGCATAAATTCTGAAATTCTGTGAGAAATGTTAAGAAAACCATTGTTAGAGGTGGGGAAGTGTTAGAGTTCTCCATCACTTGAGGTTCTTCATTACCTGGAGTTATCCATCTGCCTAAGTTACATCAACTGGATGTTTTCATCAGTTGGACCCGAGTGGGATTCCAGGTTAGAAAAAGGTCCCCAGCAACATGTTTGTAGTAAGCATGGAAAGATTTGACTAAACAGTCCGGGTTGTCAAACTTGATGTCAGGTGATTTGGTGAAGTGAAAGACATCATAGGACATTGCACATAATATCAATTACGGGTTTGTCTCACTTATTTACAGGCCACAGTCATACATAGCTGATAGATGTCTGAGTGAGTGAGTGAGTATGGTTTTACGCCGCTTTTAGCAATATTCCAGCAATATCACGGCGGGGGACACCAGAAATGGGCTTCACACATTGTACCCATGTCGGGAATCGAACCCGGGTCTAGGGCATGACAAGCGAACGCTTCAACCACTAGGCTACCCGACCGCCCCTGATATATGTCTGAGTGAGGCTTTAACAACAAGCACATCAAAGCTGATGAAGAGCTCCAGCTGAGGATATCTACCTTTATGAACAAAACAAACCAAATCAAAGAGCGTCATGACATTTATTCAATCAGGATTTAAGTACACTGTACATGGAACACTTTGGTAATGATATATGTACCACGATTGTAATATGTATTTATGTATATATAGTTATATAACAAATATATAGCCCCACACCCTGATTGCTATGTTGGAAACCTCTCCCTTCAGTCTGTCTCTTGTACCTTTACTGTGTGAACTTGTACATCAGTGACAAAAGCTGAACAACTTCCTTATTTCCAGTACATTTCTCATTAAATTTCATTTATGGAGTATTTTAACCCAATACATTTTTAACATGAGTATTCCTAATGTGATGGATGTTATTACAGATACTAGTTCTCTTCAACCGTGGGTTTCAAAATTCAAAGAAATGTTCGTCTTGCCACATGTGAAATTGAAAATGTCAAGGCAAAGCAAATGTTTTTGGCAACACATACAAAAGCACTTGTATCACAAAATTTTCAGGAGAGAATCTGCACAATATATATCTCAGATTAAAACAGACAGCTTCACATAATTGTAAATGTGCCAATTCATACAGTATATTTACAAAAAGAATCATAAAACATTTTTCAAAAAGCATGAAAGACAAAAGTCTTCTGTATAGGCACTATGATATTTCAGCTTTCACAACCATTCACACAAACTAAAAAATGGAAAGTAATTCAATAAAATCTGTCTAAACTTTTCGTTAACAATACATGACCAATGTAAGGTCAGGCAACGTATTGGTGAACTTCATCACACTAGATCACAACAGATCATAATTTCACTCTGATACAAGAATCCTTGAAATCTATATGATCATAACAGAATTAAACACATTTGTTTACTAAACATTGGACGAATGCTCAAGCTGCTGTTTGAAATAGACATTATAGAAAATTAACAGCTGCTTTGTATAACTGCTGTCTGTTTCAGCAGTCAGGACGGTCTGTATTCAGGATGAAGATCGGTCACAGTAATTCAATCCACAGTTCAATATGACAAAAATACACAACCAGGTTTGTACATACATATAAAAAAGCATGTCTCAATATGAAACTTCAGTCAATATTATCGTCCATGCATACAATTTGACAATATTATAAAGAGATGTTTGTTAAATTTATATTCAATGGATTAAAAAACCAGCAGAAATGTATTCGGAATGAGTGACACTTCATTTAACTTATAAACATACTTTGACCTCACAAGAATGTTTCAAAACAATTATAAGCACAGTAGGATCTTAATCACCAGCAAACATATTGGGAAATGTCCTGTTAGGCAAAATGCCTGCAAGAAAAACATGATTCACTTTACACAAACCATGCAAATAGCAATAAAACTTCAAATGTCAGCATTTCGAGACAAATGTGCTTTAATTGTTTTGTTTTTTTTGTGACAAAAGACGGTAACACAGTTTTATGTCTGGATAATGAATTTCAACATTTGCACATATTTATACTATGGTATATATACAATCAGATACAATCTCATTAAAATCAGATCTTAGTTCTCGCTATCGCTAAACAAAGATCTGAGGAAAACCCATTACGGGTCACGTCAGAACAACCCTTCATCCGACCAATCGAAGCTTCGCTTACAAGATCATGAAAGTGACAGTCGGTATGTGTTTTCTAATCATGCAACCTCGACAATGTTAACACAGGGTATTCCGAACGACAGTTACGGCACGCACGACTGATTTCGTCAAAATTATTGTCTATCTTTCGCTTCCGTGGGATAAACATTTGAACGGAGGAGGCGTTGCACAGTACGTGGGAAGCACTGCCATACAATCTCAACCATATATTAGACATTCCGGAATGTTCGTTTGTTCGGTTTTCAAAAGTTTAATCGTGTCAACATATTTTTCAAGCGTAGTCTGAAATAGAAGTCGCCAGGTTGAACAAGTGCCGAAAATTCGAGAAGGCTGCTTTCTAATGGCTGATGTCGACTTCGTGTTAGTCATTTCAGTGGTAAGTCAAAGTTCGTGAAAGGTCGTTCTGACGTGACCCGTAATGGGATGTCCTCAGATCTTTGTTTAGCGGCAGCGAGAACTTAGATCTGATTTTAATGAGATTGAATCAGATATATCAAGGCTGTCAAGCACACTTATGCCATTAATACCACCTTGGTATTGTCTCAGCTCAAAATAACCAGAGGCAGATCAAGGGGGTACGAAATGCCCATTTTAATGTTATGGAGTTGGGTGAGTCACATGTTCATATTTATTTCTTGTAGTTTCAGGAGTTTTTTAAGAGGTGTTCACATACGAATTACATTATGTCATTTTCAAAATGGGTGCTTCGTCATGGCTTACTGTTAGGCTGATGTTCAAGTCAGTCATGCTGTAACAGTTCACCACAGACTTTGTGTACTGTGATATTCACCTCAAGGATCCTTCATTCTGTATTGTTTCCCAAACTGTATGCATTATTTGCACATCAGGTTGTTTTCAGATATTCTTGATATTCAAGCTTCATCATTTGAAATTCATGTGAACTACTCAAAAGTCGTGCCATGACAGATTATCTACAGTAATATGAAAGATCGAGTGTTCCTTAACCTTTTTGGAGTAGAATATAATCTGACCATGTATTGGAGATGTCTTAAAATAACATGAACGTTGATTCCAAAAATCTATATCAAACCTATATCAAATTTATGCACTAATACTCACAATAGAATAAAATATTGTGATAAATTATGCCAATATATGTCGGTTTACTGTTTCATCCCTACAGAACAATTTTTTCATTTACAAGAAAGTTTCAAAATATTTTTCAAAGACCTTTCAAAAACAAACCCAACTATTTGAATATTAAAAACTTCTATTTTCTTAAATATTTTTACTGAAATTTGAATAACTACTCCTACACACATATTCAATATTTGGCAGTGTTTTTTTCCCTTCTGACTTCACACGACAATCTGTAATGTTTCATAACTTTAATAGAGAAAAACTTTTCCAGGCATTATGGACCATCTCTTCGGAAAGAATTGATGAACATTCATTAATAATGCATGATCCTTAAGGTTTCTCTTTGTATTATTAATTAACATTTTAAGGTATCAAATTAAAGAAAACTTACGAAATGTCAAATTTATTGTTCTGAAAAAAGCACACTATGAATTCGCAATGTAACAGAGATAAATCTGGGATTCCAAACTAAGTGCCCTTGGCAGGCAAATTGTGACTTTGTTAAAACTTGGATTTTTATAGCTCTCATTTTCACAAATTTATTAGGAATTGGGAATATTTAATGACATTTGCTTCAGATTTTGGGTTGTACATGTATATCAGCCACTGAGCAGATCTTGATAAGTCCCTCTCATGAACAGTGAATGAAGTTCTACTATATTGTCCTCACAACCACACAATACATGTATGTCATCCTCAAATGACAGGTTTGAGAACCACAAAATGTAACCCCATAGCGATTCCAGGTTAGAATGGGTCCCCAGAAACCTATATGCTGGTCGTAAGAGGCAACCAAATGGATTGGATGGTCAGGCTCTGTGACTTGGTTGATATCATGCCCTGACAGCTTGGACTGTTGCTCACATCACTGGATTGTCTGGTCCAGACTGGATTACTTAAAGACCGCCGTCATACGGCTGGATTATTGATGAGTGTGGCGTTAAATAACAAACAAAACAAACAAAAATACACATGTGCAAATATCAAAAGCAATAACATGAGCTCGATGCTTTGTCCCTTATGGATAACATTTAACTTGAAAGTGTTTATGTCACAATATGTACATCCATACAATATCAATGTAAGGATTAGCATTGTTAATGGCAACAGAAAATGTAAGTTATACACTTGTAGAGAGCATTCACAAATCATCAGTCATGTCAACACGAATAACAGCTCACAGTAGACGAGGCATTATTACAATATATACTCGCTTGTAACTTGGAATTCATCTAATTTCAATTAAAATATATGTCTAAGGCTTAATACATTTCACATCTGAACTATTAAAAGTCTGCACATCATAAATTCTCAAGTTTTGAGCCAGACTACCTACAATGCAGTAAGAAAGTGAGTAGGGCTTCACACAGCTTTCAGCAATAATACAGTGGTAGACATCAGAAAGGGGAAACACATTGAACAAGGGGAATCGAACCCAGGCTCAGGCATGATCAGGGAACACTTGCACCACAAGGCTATCTCACCCAATCCTATACTGAAGTGGATGATCATAGGTTTACTCATTTCCTGGAGCACCATGGGATACCATGGATCCCTGAATGAAGTGAATGATTAGGTTACAAGGGTTTAAGCAATATTGCAACCATGTCAACTCAAACAACAAGCTCAATGAATAATAATTAGTGTTCAAATTGAAGTGGGGTCCTTGAGATTATCTCCTATAGAATTTGAATCTGGGGATACCTTCAATATCTAAAATTGAACATCAAACAATGATTATCATTGTAAATAATTCTAAGAACACTACCTCTATTACATCAGGAGTAATACCACACACCTCCAAAATTATCTGCTTAAAGATAGCTGGTGTTGGAAATAAGTGGGGTTTCCCGCTTTGTGCGTGCACAAGAGGCCTAGCAGCAAGATACTATTACTTGCACAACTGATTATAGATAGTTGACAGTGAAGAGGACTTCTGTTGAAAATCTGAACCACTAGCATGATACACTATGAATAGAATCAACACAAAAGTAATATGATACACTGTGCACAGCTTCATCATAGCCTCCAAACAGCATCATCACCACATGGACACAGCATATATTACCAAGGCATCACAGACGCAGAAGTTTCCATTCAGGCACTTAGTGAAAGTCGGACAAAAAACAAAACTATAACATTTCACAACTACTTAACGTGTAGTATTACAATCATGTTGTGGGATTGTTGTTTCAGAAGAACATAAACTCAATACGGTTTGGACAGCATATCACATGATATCATTGTAGCTTGAGGTAGCAACAGCTTCATCACATAGAATTGGTCCCTTGGGCAAAAATAGGGTTGAGTAAGCCTCTCTGACATGTTTTTTTGTTTCAACACGATAAAAAAATTGAAACTCATATCAATTCTTGGATACCCAGGAGCCACTTGCACAAAGAAACCTTAGCACTAAGACTGATGCTCTGTTAAACATATGGGAGTTACACCAGCCTCAATGCTGAGATTGCTTTGTGCATGTGGGCCCTGAACACATCTATTCACGGATGTTATGGTCTGCCATCTCTACCATTTCCAGATACAAAAATAATATGAATCGAGCCACAACTGTGTATACAATTTTTCAAAATATGGTCCCTAATTTGCTGGAAACCTCTTAATATGACAAAGAGTAAAGTTTCAAAACAACTTGTAAAAAATTGTTTAGCCATAGCTTGTCGGACACCATGAGGTTTCACAACTTCAAAATCCTTGTTGGGAATTGAACATTCTCTTCAGTGTCACAAGCAAGTCCACTAACCACTGCACTACTGTGAGAGTGAGTGGGTTATCAAACACACAAGAGAGACAATATTGCCAGTTTAATAGGTTCTGCAGGGTTGAGAAGCAAAGATTCGATTTACCCTCTGTTCTATAATCATGTGACAAAGGACATGTGAAGGACATGTTAAGGACATGTGGAGCACATGTTAAGGACAAAATGGCTATTGTCAAAGTCTCAGCAACAGTTAGAATCACAGGAGATCTCGCAGATCATTTCCTGATTAGCAACATGGGAGATCTTGCAGATTGGAATGTGTACTGCTCACATACTACATCCCACACAACTGACAAGACAATGTTCACTTGCTGAGAACTTAAGCAAATTAAATAATGGCAGAAATCCAAGGTTGATACCCCTCCTGTGTCTCTTAATGAAAGGAGAAAAAGTCATACAATGTAGAAGACATCAGCACAATATAAGAAAATAATCTCTTTTCTTCATGACCTTGGAATACAGTTTGTATTACTAGTGCTGACGCTGTGACCTGCAGTGATGAAGAATACTGAAGCAGTCCCAAATCTAGAATACTACATGTAGTACATAACAGAACAACAAAAGATCGGGGAAAAGATACTGTGAAATGGAATACAAAAGTTTGGTCAGACAAATTAATTTTTTTGTTTTAGATTGTCATGGTCAATATGCTAAGATGTCGTCGGAAATTAGAACATTTTCAGGACAGATTTGAGGATAACTGGCTTTAATACAACCTGATTTTATGTTTTAAACCAAAAAACAAACAGAAATATTTAAAAAAAACATATTTTTCCCTCAAAAACAGAATTCTAATCTTATATTTACTGTTTGAAAAAAAATCAGTCATATATAAAACAAGAAATTATATAGTCTGGTCTTATTATGAACAAGATTTGAGATTATCAGTCCAAAGAATGATTTGTCAAAATATTTCAAATGTATAACTTATAACATGTAAAATGATTCAATGTTTACAAAGCAAATAATACAAGAAACACATATTCACAACTGATGTCCACAATGAAACAATAAAGAACATAAGATGAACCATAGACACCAATATTTACTTGTGCAAGTGCATTGTATAGAAACTGGGGCATGAACAGTTCTAAGGAATACCGGATAGTTAAATAAGCTAATCTCCATTATTCAAAGCCGTGGTAGATATTCAAGTTTGACAAGCTGGGCATATAGTCTTGAATAGAGTCATATCAGTCACTTCTACATATCTAAAATATACATGACCAGTCTGTCCGTTTCCCTACAGATTCTAGTTACTGGAAATAAATATCCTGGTGAGCATAATGGTGAGATTCCCAAAGCAATTGGCATAACCATATTTCCGCACGATGAATGAAGAATTTCATTGCAAACTTATCATCTACATTACACACAAGACCTGTTGTCAGACTAACAGTATCTATACAGTATGACTGACAATGTTCTTGCAACTGGGATGTCAATAACAGTTTAATTCACTAGTCCTTGTCCCAAGTTCAAAAGTTCTAAGAAACTGTAAATATTGTACAAGCACTCACAACATTTCATTTAAGCATTTTGATTTGGACTAGCAATATATTGCTACATAATACACTGAATTCAACAGGCAATTCAACTCCTGATCGACATCATGTACAGCGTGGATCTGGGGCCGTATAAACCCACTGTATTAGCAAATAACTTTAAAATTGTGTTTGATTAAACCATTTTTGACTAGATCCAAAAAAGTAAGACATGACTAATATATTTAACAGGCATTAAGCAGGTAGGCACACTTATTAAATACTACTGTAAGCTCTCACACTATTGCAAGCATGTATAAAGTCAAGCTTAAATATATGAACAGGAACCATCATTTCCTTACAAGGTTTACATCACAATGACATGCATGGAAGACAGAGCATGACCATTTGGCAACAATGTAACAAAGCACAGGTAGTACGTCCCGTTAATGTCAGTCCCAGACTGATAAAGCTCACACAAGCATTGAACAGCATCATGTCATAGGTACCTGTATTACAAGTCTATTGGCTGAGTATAATCTGGGACTTACGTCATAACTCAGCACAAAATACTGGTAAAAGTAATGTACAACTTCTTGCTGGGTTAATATTAACAGTAAAAGCACATTAACACCTTTCACATGTCAAGTTATCCGTAGAGGACAAGCCATGATTTGAGATAGTGCCAACCCAAAAGTTGCAGTCGTTAAGGTAGCAATTGACAAACACAGGGCACTTCCTTAAATAAAGTAATACATTACCATCAGTATCCACAGAACCCTCTCCGTGGGAAGGAATTAGGACTGGTTGGGGGTGGGGGAGCGAGAACGCGACAGAGAAATCCATGGAACAAAAATGACAGCGAAAGAGGAGGCTTATCACAACTATCTGAGGGTGGATGCGATATTATAAATAAATGACAGTTATATTCAATTCAAATATTTTTGTTTGTTAAATTTTTTGTTTATTATTTCGGGACTGGTCATTTGTCATTGGATGGGTGGGTTGGAGCATACAAAACAGTTACACGAAAGAGGGGGGGGGGGGGGGAGAGAGAGAGGAGGAATATGATAAATTATAATGCGTGTGGGGGCTTGGTTGGGGGCAGCAAAATATGATGCAGTCCTAAGACCAATCCCTCTCTAACTACGCAAAACTTCTGTAATACATTACGTCATTTACAAGCCTGTTGTGCAACAGCAGGGATAAACATGGCCTATTAGATTACATAATGTTCTAGGTCTTCAAGCCTTTAGGTACTGCTCTATGGTGACTTTTAAATGATATATATCAGGTTCAAGGGGTGCAAATTAATGGGTTTTACTGCAGATATTATCTATTATGTTAACTATCACCATGGAGAACACCTTCGCTGATTGAGCAGCAACAGAATCAAGGAATGAATGCAGGGATACGTATACACATCCTGGATTATCAAGCATATCATCTCCCTTATCAATACCCTTTCACCACTGTAACTTCGTTACTTAATGTCAGAGATTTTATCTCGCACATCAGCTTGAATTTAACAGCCAATCAAAATTACACTCCTTCACACGAGTTCGGAAGATTCTCACTGACAACTGCAGAGCCATAAGATATAATTCATAGAATCAGAAGACTATTTTTATTTACTTTTAGCTAAAAAGATTTTTCAAATTTACTGAGACCGGGGAGTAAAGACTTTATGCTGAAATTAATATACTTCGCTTAGGCAAGTACTGGTGATAGAGCATCTGTTGCAATAATCAGGATTAAGACAGAACTGGAGTGAGTGAGTGAGTGAGTTAGCTTTAATGCCGATTTTAACAGTATTCCAGTCATATCACGGCGTGTCAGCTTAATGTGGGAGGAGAGCCCGAAGTGATGCAGGTCTCCGACAAGACAGAACTAGAAAATGGATGGCTACTTTAGTGGGTCCAGGGTATCTATCACAATAGATAACATCACACACAGATACTTGATAATGAAGAATGATGCATACTTTGTACATGTAATCAGGAATGTTTCAATATAAACAAAATACACCGCCAACCTTTGCTGTTCATATAAATTCAGATACGCAAACACAGTGAATGTGGAAATGGAATGTGTACATCATGCTCGATAAAGCAAAGTGAAAGTTGTGAAGTGTTGCTGTAATATGGGATATGTCTTAAGGTATTTGGTAAGTAACTTATATAAAATGGTGACAAATACTTGACACACTTCTACTCAAACTAAATACCATGACAGACAGGTAATACATCATAGGGTTATATACTGCTACCAGTGATAACAAGGTTAAAACTTAACCTAGTAATACTTGACTACATATAAAAACACAGTAACTATTAAAACTAAACATTGCCTACACTGATGAACACATCATCAAGGTAATACAAAAGGAAACAGGTTATATAAGAACATTTTACAAACTACTTCTACAGTAGAAGCTCACAGAGCAGGGACAGAAGGCTGCACGAGTGAGTGAGTGAGTTTGGTTTTACACCGCTTTTAGCAATATTCCAGCAATATCACGGCGGGGGACACCAGAAATGGGCTTCACACATTGTACCCATGTTGGGATTCGAACCCAGGTCTTCGGCGTGACGAGTAAACGCTTTAACCACTACGCTACCCGACCACCCCGAAGGCTGCACGAACAGCAAGATAACAGATTGTTTACTTATTCAGACTGAACACCTCTATCCAGGGTATAATATTAAATAAATAATTGCAAATGTTTCTGCGGCATATGATTGCTAACAAAGCAATTGGTTTTTTTGCATTTGTTTCCACAAACTGAAATAAATAAAGAGGCCATGCCTACGTACAGACTACTTTTTTCTGATAATAGAATGGCTTATGTTTCATTATTGCACAGACGATGTCACAGATTCCATATTGTTGTCTACAGGATTTTGCGTTAATGATTGAATAATCAGTCGGTGAAGTTAGTATTGTTGCTGTATTTACTTTGACTTCAATATATTTTCTGTTTATGGATTTATATACGTAAAAACAGGTGGGCACACTTTGCAAAAATCCATAATTGTCTCCACGTCAAGGCTTTTATTACTCTAGAACATGAAAGAACAAACCATATGAATTATTGGGGAGAGGAGAGATACTTGTTGCTCCACACAATGATAATAGAACTAAACTGTCAGGTGAAAATCTGCCTTCTTCCATGTGGTCGTTGGTAGCGTGGTGGGCGGGGATGAAACATTATATCATTACTTTATTTAGGCCTTTTTGTCAGTGTCTGACATTGGGGGAATGTGATGATACCATTCAATCAAATGCCATTAGGAAGAGTAACATCCTGGTATAAACAATACTACAGAATGACTGGACTTTTACGATGCAAAACAAATTTCTTTAACTTGAAGCTGGCGCCCCATAACACATAACATATCCCTGTCATTGGATAACACAGTGTTACATCTGGAGAAAAAGTATATTTCCCTTTTTGAATTTTTTTTTTTTTCTATCAATTGAATGGAAAAATATGAAAAACATATATACCCTGGATATCTGGGGACGTGTAGAAATAAAAACTGTTTCCTGTCACTTGCACTTCACTGAAATACAGAAGTTGAGTCTCAGCAGAAATAAAATGGATCATACAATAAAATCATACACAAGTATACAATAAAATCATACACAAGTAAACCGTCTAACACATGAAACCAGCTGTGGTGCCAACAAGCCGGCCATCCTCATCTTTCAGGAAATTAAAACTTGTCCACTTTTTGAACATAAAACTCAATGATAAAAGTATACCTTGTAGCAGACAATGTTAAATTCCCAGCTTGATGAAAGCAGGTTTTAGATTAACAGGGAGCTATGTCAAACACGAGAGGTCGCTTGTAGGTTCAAGAGAAGAATAACTTGTAACAAGAAATCCCTCAGAGTACCATAATCTAACATTCAAACACGATCTGACTGTAGCATACATAAGGCTAAAAACAATAAAACAACAAATGGATTTATATTTTTTAAGGCGATGATTGTTTTAAACCCATTGTGAGCATTGTGATTTTTCCTTTGAAGTGTAAAAATGTACGCAACATGAATAAAAAAAATAATATTTTCACGTGGAATTGTTTTAGCTCTACGACAGAACAAGGAGTTTCTCGTACAACTAAACATGCCCTTGCTCTAGTTGCACTGGTTCTACACCATGTGATTTGTGAGACAGATTCATAGTGTCGCGTACCTCGCTTCAACACAAAGAAAGCATGACGAGCCTCTATAAGCCCGGGGGGCTGCAGTGCCATGAATAACACATGACGATGGGTCTCAATCCACAGGCTTCACCACAACAGTGGAACACTGCCATTGAAAACAATAACTTGGATATCAATAAATGGACACATGTTGGCAAACAAAGTAGAATGTTGCCTTCATAAATTAGCAGAATGAAACCATGCATGAAACACGAAGGACGGGAACTCAAGATCTTCTCATGTTCTGCATGAACCCTTTGCATTGTCAGCATTAGGTACCTCACTGAATGAACAATCTGCAGTCAGCACCTTGTATCTCACTGAATGAACTATTTGCACAGTCAGCATTTTGTATCCCACTGAATGAACAATTTGTACAGTCAGCATTTTGTATCCCACTCAATAAACTTTTTGCACAGTCAGCATTTTGTATCCCACTGAATGAACAATTTGCACAGTCAGCATTTTGCATCCTACTCAATGAACAATTTTCAGTCAGCATTTTGTATCCCACTGCAAACCATACACAGATGGCATTGTGCCATACCGCATCTATTGCCATTTTCACACAGGATTCAGTAGCCATCTTCAGTATGCCTTCCAGTAACTTGATATTCAGCAGGGGAGATAACTCGTTCCTTGCTAAACTTCTACAGGGTCTGTAGCATCTCGAGGGTCAAATGGGAAGGGGTCAAGGTCACTTAATTTATCATCATCTTCATTGTCTCCACTGAAATATAAATTTGATATAGTGAGTAATACAGCTCCGAACATTATTTCACGGTGTGTCAGCTTCATGTGGGAAGAGAGCCCAAAGTGATGTATGCTATGTTTACTTATTGGTGTAACCAACGAGCACAGGTATGATGCTGACAAACCTAGAAATGTAATCAGGGTGAAACAGCATTCAAGCCAACTCAGATTTCTGGCCTTACTAAGGGACGCAACTCTGCACTCTCCACCTGTGCCCCACTAAATTTGATATAAAAGGCCTGGGATCAGTACAAACCAAATAAACTAACTTTCAATAAAATATGAATGCAGTTGGCTTCGTTTCCCTTATAACTCTCACAGGTAATTTAAATCACAAGAGTGATTGAGTGAGTTGGTTTCAAAACACTGCTTTCTTAATTATACAGCAGTGATGCAGATATGTTGACACAGATTCTTGGATGTTGACCACTTCGGTGGTGGGGAGACCAAACTGTAAGGGTATGGTGTATACAAACCAGGGATCGTTAATTTGGGATTTAAACCCATGATCAGTTAACACTGGCCCAGCTATGGGAAACAATTCCTCACCTGGGCCATCAGTAACTCAAATATCGAAGAAATATTTGTCATAAACATTAAAAGTGCATTTTCATCAAATATAATTGATTTTGTTTTTATATATTCTGCAATGAAAAGGTGGCGGGGCAAGCAGAAAAAGGGGATTTAATATTGCATTCAAGGTTATTGCACTTACATAGCAATGTGCATGCAGATGTCTGTTTGGCTGCTTGTACTGGTGCAGACTAGTTCTGGTTTTATAATGCTAGCCCAATCAGGTACCATACCACAGTGTAACATGGACACCCCAGACAGTGTGCTGACTCCGAGCCAACCAGTCCTCGTTTTATCCCCTTAATGCTGAGCACCAGGCAGGGTAACAACAAGTAGTCTTTCCACATCTTTCGGTATGAGTGAGTGGGTGAGTTGGGTTTAACGCCGCTTTTAACGGTATTCCAGTTATATCGCGGCGCGTCAGCTTAAGGCCAGACACGGCACCTTAAATTAACATAATTGCTTCAATATGTCAAAATCGAGATTTTGATTTTTTTCGCATATATAATACATGTACTTTGTGATGCAACATGTTTTTTACGATATTGTGTACATTTACTGAATAAAAAACGTTATTAAAATCATAATGTGTGGTATTGTTTTTAAATATGATCGTAATCAATGTGGAAAAACCTGAACTTTCACCCATGACAACGCCCCCGCAGCTGTAACGAACCCCTTCATGTTATACATCGATAGAAAGCTGATCGTTTCCGCCATCTTTCTGTGCAAAAACATTCTAAAAATAGATATTCCACGTGAGGCTATCGTCGGTTTTTCCCGCGAGACATTCGTACGTAAATTACCATTTAAGGAGAAATATCCCGTAATGCAACATTCGGGAATATTCGTTCGATCCAAATAAAGTAAAACGTATCCCACAATGCACCATTCGGCTTAGCAACAAAACACCGGTCTTTTCCGGTAGGTATACAAAATGGCGGCTGCTTTGCGAAAAGATTGACAGGCAAACATCGTTTTTGATATTTTCTTAACTGAAAATTGTTGTATTTTTTTAAAATGAGGTCAAAACACGGGTCACAACACGCCTATGTTAGAATAGGAGGCGAAGGGCAAGTCAGTTGAAGCAGGCACGTTCGAAATGCGGTGTTAGAGTTACGACCCGTGTTGACAGCGCGATCATCCCTGTGTCAGATTCTGACAGCTTGGACGTTTTAGATGCATCGGAATCATCCGGGGACCACGCCGTTGGGGAAAACATCCCCGTTGGAGACAATGAAGGTGAGAATTCTTTTTTATTGAATGCAACTTCACGCAGCGACATAAAACTATCAAAATTTAAAGCTGCTGAAAATATCAAATCTCCCGTGCTTGACAGTGATGAACCAAAACCTCAATGGATGTTAATTGACATGAGACAAATGAATTTATTTTTTCAAGAGATTGAATGCCTATCATGTCACGAACAGGGGTCTTTGTTGTTTGAAAAGAGTGACAATTTTGATAGATTTGGATTTGCTGTAAACGTTATGTTGACATGTCAAAAGTGTCAGATGTGTGTTGCCAAAAATTACACTTCACAAAGGTAAGGTAATCAATCTGGTACCAATCCCTTTCAGGTCAATGACATTTTTATGCTCTGTCAGAGGTAGGACTTGGTCATGCTGCAATGAAAATGTTTTGTCTGGGTTTTGGAATGGAAGGTCTCCATCCTAAGACATTTCAACAAAAACAAAACATTCTTTCACAGGTTGTTGTTGAAAATACTAAGGAAGTTTTGTCAACATCAGACATTGTCTCGATGCAGAAATTGCAGAAAAGATGGTACCTGTGTATCAAAGAATGTCTGATGAAAACCTCCTTAAGAGGATGGTGAAAGGCAAGACACAGAATGCTAATGAATGCTTGCATTCCGTGATCTAGTCCCGTTGTCCGAAGACCGTCTTTGTGGGTGCAAGGCGGTTGCATCGGGCAGTGGCGTCTGCAATAGCTTCGTTCAATGAGGGTACATGTCACATTACTCAGGTAATTAACAAGCTTGCAATAGAAGCTAATGAAATAACAGCAGCTTCTATTGAAAGACTTGATAATGTGAGAACCCTCAAAGCAAGGAAGCAAAGCCAGGAGATATCTAAGATAGAACGTAGTGCAAAGTGGGAGGCTAAAAAAAGGGACCGAGTTCATGTTGAGGCAGCTGAAGGCTTGTTGTATGGTGCTGGGGAGTTTTAAGTCCTGTTATTTCTTTGTACATGCATTGTTTTATGTATCTTGAATACATCCCATCAGTAAACTAAGATTTTGTAAGTGTTTAATAGGTGCTGAAGGAAGAAAACCATATACAAACTTATTTCCTCATTTTCTCCATTAACGTCATTTTGGATCTTAGTGAACATAGATCTCAACCATTATTGGCCCGATTTGAATGAAATTTGGTGTACATATAGGCAGAGGATTACTTTACACAATAACAGAGAGACTTTTTAAAATTTGTTTGCCATTTCGATTTTAAAAAATAAATTATGGGTAAAAATCAACCTAAAAAATGTGAAATTTTGAAAAATTATTTTAAAAATATATACCAGTCTTTTTTCAATTTTTCTCTCTGTCATTGTACCCAACACCATACAAGCTTTGTTATACAATTGAAATTATATAAATATCTTTATTGGTCTTAGAGAAAAACTGAAACTAATTTCAATCTTTTTCAGGCTTGCGGCGGCCATCTTGGATGTTTCCATGGCAACCGGTGGCAACATCACCTGGAAAAGACTCCATTTCAATTGTTAATATGTATACCTCAAAGATGTAACCAATTAAAACTAACAAATACTTGTGAAGCATTTTGTCAATTGTAAGGTGCAGTGTCTGGCCTTAATGTGGGAGGAAAGCCCGAAGTGATGCAGGTCTCAGACGTTTACCACTTCGGTGAAACCCACGAGCATGGGTATGGTGCTGACAAACCTAGAAACATAATCGAGGTGAACCGGGATTCGAACCCACAATCATAGGTTTCTGGCGTGCCCAAGGGACACAACTCTTCACAGTGAATAGCGGTGCCTTAGACGACTGGGCCACCCGTGCCCCCTTCTTTCAGTATGATGCATATGGGGATCCTACCACCCACCTTCAGCTCTCTGGCAGATTTCTATCCACTAGACGACTAAGGTGGTCTGCAATGCAAAGAAAGTACTTACTCAGAATTTGAGTTATTATCACTTCCTGAAAATGATCTTGATCTGTGAAAGTCCCCAGTGAATGTTGAGAGTGGGCCAGCGCTTCTGTCGCTATAGGAGCTGGCCGGTGCATACACAACTGGCTGAGGGCTGGGGTCGTAGTACCGGCCATTGGCGAAGTAGCCAGCGTTAGTAACAACACGGGACCGGGATTTCACATTGTTCACTTTCTGCACAGATCCGGGTTTGGAAAGAACATTCTTATTTGAGCTATACAAGGTGGGATTGGTGGGTGTTCGGTTAATGGTAGCATATCCAATATTATTCATCTCAGGCAAGGGCACAGGGACACTGCTGTAGTAGCCGGAGGTGTTGCTGGAGCTGAGGGGGTGTCCGGGCTGATCCTTGCCCACAGGTGTAGCGTAGACAGGGGAGTTCATGTGCTCCAAGTCCACGTCGATGTAGGAGATTCTACTGATGGGACCCTCCATAGGTTCTGCTGACACATTCTGCTCTTCCTGTAGGAGAAAAGGTGAAAAAAGTTATAGACACATTACTTGTAAATGAATTTTATGGTCCTAACCGTATGTTCAACACGTCTAATGATAAATGCCTTATGACCTTTTTCACGCCAACTAAGTTGGTTATTTGTCTAAAATCATATATTTCCACCTGTATCTCACATTTCCTGATAATAAGCTCTCCAACTTATTTCCCCTACTCATCTTATATATCCAATATCCCCCAATCCCCATCCTCCACACTTACAAAATTTCCCAATACTAATTTCCCTAAATCTGCTGTGCCCACCACTCTACCTCCCATTACCCACATCACCCCTGCCCCCCTCACCCCCTACCATCAATCACATCCTCCAGTATCTGTTGTGCCCACCACTCTACCCCCATCCCAAGCACTGACCTGCCACAACCTGCAATCACTTACATCCTCCAGCATCCTCCACCACGCTACCTTCCATTCCCCGCCCTACCCCTGCCCCACCCCCTGCCACCACTCCCTGCCACCACTCACATCCTCCTGCTCTCTGTGGTCCTCCAGCATCTGTTGTGCCCACCACTCTACCCCCAATCCCTGCCCTACCCCTGCCCCACCCCCTGCCACCACTCACATCGTCCTGCTCTCTGTGGTCCCCCAGCATCTGTTGTGCCCACCACTCTACCCCCAATCCCTGCCCCACCCCCTGCTACCACTCCCATCCTCCTGCTCTCTGTGGTAACCCAGCATCTGCTGTGCCTACCACTCTACCCCCCCCATTCCCCACCCTACCCCTGCCCCACCCCCTGCTACCACTCCCATCCTCCTGCTCTCTGTGGTAACCCAGCATCTGCTGTGCCTACCACTCTACCCCCCATTCCCCGCCCTACCCCTGCCCCACCCCCTTCTACCACTCACATCGTCCTGCTCTCTGTGGTCCTCCAGCATCTGTTGTGCCCACTCTATCAGACCAAGGGCATCTGAAGGGATACTGACTGTGGGATCCTTCTTGTGGAGCAACACCAAGACTCGACACAACTGATGAATCACACCCCTGACACAGAAGAAACCAACACCACACTGTTAACAATGTCTTACATACGAAAAGAGTGAGTGTGTTAATTAGGAGATAAACATACTGTGTTTTCAATGTAGAGCTAGGTTACCTGTCGATTTAACCACGCTAAATTGAATTTGGAACCAAACAAGCAGCGTGAGGTTTCAAATGTTAAATTTAGCGCGGTTGAAAGAGTATACTGGCTCTTCAAGCCAACTTTCTTAAAACCTATTTTTCTTTTGACAAATTTTACGCCATTTTGACCTTAGTCCTTGACAATGACAAAATACTGTTAACAAGGTCTGCGATTGGCTTACGTTTCTATTTCCGTTTTGTAAACCAATTAGCGATGCCATTATGGACACGACATGGAAGAGAAACATCATGGGATACTTCAGTTTCCCGCTAGCTAGCACCGGAACCCAGCGAATATTGGATACACATTATCACATGGGTTTTGGGAGCGAGAGAAACTCGAAACAAAACAACAATAAGTTATGCGTAAAGCAAACTTTTTTTCAAAATGAAAAACGCGTAAGGGGATGCGTGTATGTTGTTTTTGCATCCAAATATTTTTCAGTATATATTTTTGTATAAGGGATGCCGTAATTGCAAACACTGACAATGAAATCATGCAAGTCATAGTGCATGACCACCCATTTCAGAAACCTTTTACAAGCACAGGTTACTGGGATACCAGTCATAATCTTACTGAGAAAGTCTGATTATGTGATTAAAGATCCTATTTCTCATGTTACCTAATGTTGTTAAATCAACTGTTGCTCTTTCTGTATCATTGCAAAGTCGTGATTTGGGATTTGAAACTTTACCACTTTGTCGCTCCTGACTTCCTTATGTGGAAACACATCTCAATTATGACTGCCAACAGGGAACAGAAACAACTGAAGCAGCCTACTTGTATGTCGGCACTCTTGGGTCGGACTGATCCATGCTGCGCAGCTTGCGGCGTATCTGACTCAGCACCATCATCAGCGTCTCTGTGTGAGGTCGCAACTCCTCCAACTGCTGCAGGTATACGTCAGAGTTGATCACATTCTGACGGACACTCAGCTGGCTCTCGCTCTCTGAAGAAACACAAACAGGACTTAGCTGTCTGTCTCTGTGTGCATAAACACAAAACAAACTCTCTTTCTGCCATAAGTAGTACATCTCATGATTCAAAATTTGAATATACCAAACAGACTGTTTCTTCAACTAAGACCCGGATCCTAATTCATTTCAGGTTTCTAACACTTTTAGATCCTGCCTTCATTAAAGCAGGCTCCTTATTCCAACCATTTTGTGGCGAGAAAGGGCACTTAATTTTTGTATACTTCATGGTATTCAAATCATTTTTGGGATATGACTCTGGCCTTATTAAAGGACTGGTTCCTATTTCAAATCACAGAGTCAATCGTTCCTCATACTCCCAATACAGTTGTTAATCTCTGTCTGATCTGAAACCTCTCATGTTAGAACAGTTTGCTAGGACTTCAAGTAATTTAAATACTTGATTCTCTAAATTTGACTTTTCACAGTTTCTTACCAAATCCCTTGTTGTCATAGACAGGAAACTGAAAACAAAAATAACATCATTGTTAATCAAAGTTATTTGTATTAATACAAATTATAGTATTTAATGACTATGTGATTCTTTACACTTTAAAAATTAATATCTAAAGCCAATTCCAAAACAATATACTTTAAAAATTACAAAATAGCAAAAGGCACTACTTCAGTATGTGACGGATACATTTTTCAAGTTTCGATCAAATATGCTGAATGGTTTTCGAAACGAACCCCATCCCCAATGGAGTCTATGTCCAACTTCTTTCCATAAAAAGTTTAAAAAATAAAAATTTGGAAAATCCCAAAATATCAAAAGCTACCAATTCAGTATGTGACTGATAGATTTGCCAAGTTTCGATCAAATAATACACTGAATGGTTTCCGCGTTCTGCCCCGGAAAAAGGAAATGATTATGGACAGACGGACAGAGTCTATTGGAGTCAGTTTTCTAGGGATATCTTGAGAGCCCAAGTATAGATTTATGAAACCGATCGCTTAAACATTTTGTAATTTGAAAAGTAATCATCGTTGCCAAGAGATGACACATTTTCATATTAAACATAAATACACATTTCAAGTGGTCCTGAGCTTTGAGACAGTATGAATATCTCATGTCCTCACGTGAGGACAAAGCCCCTGTCCTGCAACGTCCATAACGCATCATGAACACTATCCCTTACTGGACATAGTTTTCATCATTAATGTCAGCCTTGTTAATGATTCACTCACCTGTTTAACTTTGCCCATCTCAAGTTCTCTTGATTTATAATTCTTCTCTTGAAGATTGACATTCCTCCTGAAAGCAGAGAAATGTCAACAGGATTAAGAGAATGAATGCTGTCAACATTATGCAGAAGATATCATGTGGTTAAATAAATAGTTCTTCACTTCTCTATACCATGTATACCACATGTGTGAATAGTCATGACTCACCGAAATGCAAAATCTCCTCCGACACAATCTGTCCTAACACACATAATTTTCACTGACATACTCTGTCCCAACACACATAATCTCCTCGGACACAATCTGTCCCAACACACATAATCTCTTCCGACACAATCTGTCCCAACACCCATAATCTCCTCGGACACAATCTCTCCCAACACACATAATCTTCACTGACACAATCTCTCCCAACACACATAATCTCCTCGGACACAATCTGTCCCAACACACATAATCTTCACTGACACAATCTCTCCCAACACACATAATCTCCTCCAACGCAATCTCTCCCAAAACACATAATCTCCTCTGACACAATCTGTCCCAACACACATAATCTCCTCCGACGCAATCTGTCCCATCACACATAATCTCCTCTGACACAATCTGTCCCAACACACATAATCTCCTCGGACACAATCTGTCCCAACACACATAATCTCCAGTGACACAATCTGTCCTAACACACATAATTTTCACTGACATAATCTGTCCCAACACACATAGTCTCCTCTGACACAATCTCTCCCAACAGACATAATCTCCTCGGACACAATCTCTCCCAACACACATAATCTCCTCTTACACAATCTGTCCCAACACACATAATCTCCTCTGACACAATCTCTCCCAACACACATAATCTCCTCTGACACAATCTGTCCCAACACACATAATCTCCTCTGACACAATCTCTCCCAACACACATAATCTCCTCTGACACAATCTGTCCCAACACACATAATCTCCTCGGACACAATCTGTCCCAACACACATAATCTCCTCGGACACAATCTGTCCTAACACACATAATCTCCTCGGACACAATCTGTCCCAACACACATAATCTCCACTGACACAATCTGTCCCAACACCCATAATCTCCTCGGACACAATCTGTCCCAACACACATAATCTCCTCGGACACAATCTGTCCCAACACACATAATCTTCACTGACACAATCTGTCCCAACACACATAATCTCCTCGGACACAATCTCTCCCAACACACATTATCTTCACTGACACAATCTCTCCCAACACACATTATCTCCTCGGACACAATCTCTCCCAACACACATTATCTTGACTGACACAATCTCTCCCAACACAAATAATCTCCTCTGACACAATCTCTCCCAACACACATAATCTCCTCGGACACAATCTCTCCCAACACACATAATCTCCTCGGACACAATCTCTCCCAACACACATAATCTCCTCGGACACAATCTCTCCCAACACACATAATCTCCTCGGACACAATCTCTCCCAACACACATTATCTTCACTGACACAATCTCTCCCAACACACATAATCTCCTCGGACACAATCTCTCCCAACACACATTATCTTGACTGACACAATCTCTCCCAACACACATAATCTCCTCGGACACAATCTCTCCCAACACACATAATCTCCACTGACACAATCTCTCCCAACACACATAATCTTCTCGGACACAATCTCTCCCAACACACATAATCTCCTCGGACACAATCTCTCCCAACACAAATAATCTCCACTGACACAATCTCTCCCAACACACATAATCTTCTCGGACACAATCTCTCCCAACACACATAATCTCCACTGACACAATCTCTCCCAACACACATAATCTTCTCGGACACAATCTCTCCCAACACACATAATCTCCTCGGACACAATCTCTCCCAACACACATTATCTCCTCAGACACAATCTCTCCCAACACAAAATGACTTAGTGGGCAGGATCTCCTACACCCGAAGCAGAACTGACCTTGTTTTCCTCAGATGGCAGCACACGGCCAAGGTGATGATGAAACAGAGCAACACAGCTGCTGCCACTCCCGCTACGATGGGGATGAT
The DNA here is from genome assembly GCF_023055435.1 of Haliotis rufescens. Taxonomy (NCBI): domain Eukaryota; kingdom Metazoa; phylum Mollusca; class Gastropoda; order Lepetellida; family Haliotidae; genus Haliotis; species Haliotis rufescens. Next base: position 8,442,335 of record NW_025963791.1, on the reverse strand, counting down.
GATATCCTTTGTGTCATTGGATTCTGCAACATAATGTTTCCTTCGTCATAAGCCATTTTAAATGTCACAACTACGACAACTCATACATTCATAAGATGAACTCTCGACATTGATCAACCTGATTAAGTATGGTTGTACCACAAAGGAATTGATAGATGCTGCGATATTAACAAATAGTTTGCTGTCTACTGATTCTGATAAAAATGAGATCTTTATTAAATACTTAAGGCTGTGATACATTCCTGTGGATTTTTTATACACCCTTTTGTTTCTGAGCACAATGGCATTTACATCCTAAAGCACCAGTACTATTGAGGGAATATCTGTGTTTTGTTTTGGTTTTTCCTTTGTTAAAATAGATATATTTATGTATCAAGGTGGTAAAGAAACGGAGCCAAATCATCTTAGTAAGCAGACACAACTACCCCTGCATCCTCAATTTGACTGGGTAGTCAAAGTTTGCTCTGGGTTCACTTGACTCAACCTTGATGAATTTGCTACGTTCTATTCCAAAAACATGAAAGAAAATTACCAGGTAACATATATATAACTCTTTTTATGTGGCAGCTTTCCACAAGGCACTAGGAAAATACTCCAATGAGATTGGACAATCAGAGGTTCCAAATGACAATAGTGAGTTGAGTGAGTTTGGTTTTACGCTGCTTTTAGCAATATTCCAACAATATCACGGCGGGGGACACCAGAAATGGGCTTCACACATTGTGCCCATGTCGGGATTCAAACCCGGATATTCGGCGTGACGAGCAAACGCTTTAACCACTAGGCTACCCGACCTCCCCCCAAATGACAATAACCACCCCTGGTTGAAAGAGCTGATCTAATGGCTGTATCACCATGGAAGCTAATACATATAGAAAAGTGCTTTTTTCTAAATGATCGTCAATAAACATATTAAAATAACAATTTGTATAATCATAGTTTGCTAATTGAAGTGTTGCACTTACTACAATACTTGGTTCCATGTTCAATTTAGCATGGTTAAACCTCCAGGTAATTTAGCTTTACATTGAAAACACCTCATATATTTATCTCATACTTAACCTAGCCATTGGGCAATAGTTGGGGCACAATTATCATATTGACTCAACCTGACAGCCAAATCCATTGTTAGCTCCCTATTATATACAATGGAAAGGGCTTTTTAATATCTCTGGCTGAACTCCACTGGCAGAACATCGATGGCCGCCATCAAGTACTGACCTGTGCAGACATTGCCGAGGAACGGCCCCTCTTCTGATATTTCTGCCTTGCCTTTACAAACAGAGACACAGCTTCTAGTATCTTTCAAGATGAAACTCACACATCTGAAAAATATGAATATTGATTGTTCAAAAACGTAGATAACATAAACATGGATCGAGGAAGTGGACTTCAAAGACTCTGTCATGACATTTTAGAATCATACATTATAACTGGTTTGCCTGTGGTAATGTCTGTGGCCTGGACATGTTCAACCATAATTTTGAAGGCTCCTCTTTCTCCAAACTTGTATGAAATTTCAAATACTGATTTAATTACTAAACATTTGTAGTCCCTTGTTGTGGGTCCTAGATAATCTAAAACCTACAATAATGACGTAATAATAGTGGTGTGTCGTGAGAACCAAACTTCGCAAGACTTGCTTCATCTTCTCTGAAGAGAACCATCTAAATAATGCTTACTGGGCATCTGTACCAGAAGATTTTATTGTCACATCCAGTAAACTACGTTTATAACGAACACGCTTATAACGAACTGACCGATATATAACAAACCTATTTTTTAGTCCCGGCCATTTGTTGTATATATAAAATATGTATATATGCTTATAACGAACTACGGTTATTATGAACTAAAATTTGTGGTCCCTTTGAGTTTGTTATAACCGTAGTTTACTCTATTTAAGTCATGAGAGACTTACAGTTTGATTGAATGAAAGCAAACATCCTCAGACTAAAACCAACTGTCACCAATCCCCGAATTCAACCTTTCAATCAACTGAAAATATACCTCAAGCTATCCCACATCACTCCTCACTAAACAGTTCTTTTGTCATTTTGTGATGGTGCAATGGGAATTTTGAGGTTCATAATTCTATTTAGAAACATGTAAATGCATTCTGTTTCGAAGTAAATTACAGGTATCAGATCTACGTAATAAAAAAAAAAGTAGGTTCATCTTCTGAATGGACGTAACACATAACATAAAGAAAGAGTGAAACTTATTCACCTCATACAGACATCAGCTGATGAGCACTCAACACAGTCTTTCACACCGGAGCAGCTTTCTGAAAAATAGACAATAACAAAGATAAGCTGACTTAATGGATTGGCATTCTAGAAGTTGGTGAGTAAATAAGAAAAAAACTCAACTTTATGGATGACAACTTCTGGTAAATTGCATTTAGTGACATTTTAATGTAGAGTCTAACACCATTATCAAGTCACATGAGTGAGTGAGTTTGGCTTAAGTCCCCTTTGAAAAGTACTTCAGTTATTTTGGTCGGATTCATTTCTTTACCACCTTGAGTCGAAAATGGCAATCTTAACAAAAGAAAACAGATACAAATATACTTCGACAGTATTCCTGAAGTTTTCAAGATACAGAAATCAGATCGCTTTGCTAGCTCAGACCAAGAATTTAAAAGCTTTGACATGGATTTGTGTCAGATCTTCACAAAGAGGCATCGTATTGAAGAAAAAGATCTCACACAAATGAGATTGGCGAAAATCTTTACTCACTATTCAAACAATCTTTGCCACTACTGTGAAGGACGTAGCCGGAGGTACAGTAGCACTGGGAGCTTGTCGTGTTACAAGTCGACTTCCAGCCACAGTCAGCAGTCTTGGAGCAGTTCTTTCCTGACAGTGACAATATAGCAAATAGTTTAATCGAAGTGGATAGAGTTATTGATGGCGATAAACCAATCAGATAAAGTTGGTATCAAAATCCAATAAATAGTCAATGAGGTTACCTTGTAGAAACTATTAATCTCTATGCATCAATTCAATGTCTGATTTATCTCAATAAACCATTGACTCATGTCCCCAATAAGTTAATAAGCGGTATACATACCACTGAGTGAATTTTAACAGTATTCCAGTTATATATGTCAGCTTAATGTGGGAGGAAAGCCCAAAGTGGTGCAGGTCTCAGACGTTTACCACTTCGGTGAAACCCACGAGCACAGGTATGGTGCTGACAAACCTAGAAACATAATCGTTGCGTACCAGGATTCGAACCCACAATCATAGGTTTCTGGTGTACCCAAGGGACGCAACTCTGCACAGCGAATCATACATACCACTGAGTGCAGCTGACACAACTTGAGAGGCCGAGACGCTGAAGAAGCTGACTATCACCACTGTGGCTATGTGACTCTTCATCTTCGTTCACAACAAACCCAGCATCTCAGCATCTCTGGAGAAAATACACATCATCATCATCATCATCATCATCATCATCATCATCATCATCATTCATGGAATAAGGCAAAAAAATAAATACCACTCACCAGGTGAATTTATATCTGTTTGTTTCTATTTCATTTTAACTATCATCTAATTGGTACAGTGCTAATGTAAGAGGGAAGTTGGTTGACTAACTAAACAAAAATTAATCTGGAATAATAATTTAATTTAATAGTAAATTAGTCGTAAACCTTTTCCCAATTCACTATAATGGCATTCCCACAGACCAACACAAAAATATAAACGTCACTGCATTTGGGGTTTGAGGGAAAATGCCAAGATTCTTGTAATGGCTGCTTGCACACTGGAGCAGGGATGATACCAGGAGAATAAGGAATGTGTCTCATGCTGGGAAAGAGGTGGATCGTTGATGCTAATTATCTTCCTTTGTACATTGCTCCACAAGCTCCTTCCCAGCAAGTGACACCTTCGCTACACTCTCGGTAACAACGCTGCAACCAGTGTGGCTGAAGCCATTACAAGAATCTTGAAATTTGCCTTTTAAGTGTAGGATATGGTCCGAAAAGTAACGATTATTTTTGCACGTGGGATCAGTTCGAGGCCGTCAGGCCGAGAACTTGCCCCACGTGCAAAAATAATCGTGACTTTGAGGACTATATCCAACTTAAAACAAACTCCCATTCAAAATACATATTAAACTAATGTCCACCCAATATGCACGTGCATATATAATGGAGGGTCGTTCTTGTTTATGCTGAATCGATTGAAACTGCGCGCATGAACGCGCTAAAGTTCGAGCAAAACTATTGGAGGTCTCGTCTAATATGAGCGCGGAAAAGCACGTGCGATTTCTCATTTAGCTTTCAGTCTTTGTACGTGATGAACATTCATTACACGAGCTCGAACCAGGCAGCAACTAACTCAGATTTTGAAAGACTCATTAATGCTCATATTGAAATACTTGACGTGGCTGTACCAGATTTTGATGTGGGTAAAAGTGATATCTTGGAATCAGATGAGTTGTCTGGAAATGATACAGATTTGGTGGAACTCTCTCAACACGTAGAAGCAAGTATTCCCCAGGCCATACAAATTCCCGTTACAACTCATAACATTGATGACGCAGATAGTATTTGGAATTCCTAACCGTTTAGCAAGCCTGTGTCAGAGCAAGATCTTCAAAGTCTAAATTGTAATTCGGCTTTTTCTCAGAACACAGAAAACAAGAGTAGATAGGCCGTCGACGTCTTCCAAGCGCAGGTCAAGGAAAGACAATCCCATTGGTTACGTGATGACGTCGTGTTAAACCCCGACAGTATTGCTCTTTCGCATCGTGAAACAGATATTAATAAAAAATCTCATGCGTTTCTTGGTGGAAGTACGAAACCTAAAGGGCGAAAAATATCGGGGAAATACATCATATGAACTGATCGCAATCGCCTCATCGCAATACTATCGCCGAAAATATCCAGATTAACGTTAACGAGTCTCCTTATTTCAAGGGGATGAGAAACGTCTTGGATGCTCGAAAGAAGTCATTAGTTAAGCAGGGTATTGGCATTTAGAAAAGACAGGCAAATGTTGTTTCTGTCAGAAATCATGGTAGTTTTATAGTGTTAACACAAATACAGGACGGTTCCTGTATTTGGGGTTTAGTGCCCTTTTGGGATCTGCCGCCTCTGGTCCTGCTATCTCAACTTCGAAAACGTTGACATCCACTGCCTCTACATCGGCTGAGGCAATGTTGACAGCTACAGCGGTGACCTGTGAAGATCCGGGGTAGTATAGGTCTTCAGCAACCCATGCTTGCTGTAAAAGGCGACTATGCTTGTCGTAAAAGGTGGCTAACGGGATCGAGTTGTCAGGATATCAATCACTGGATCGTCTGGTCCAGACTCGATTATTTTCAGACCGCCGTCATATAGCTGGAATATTGCTGAGTGCGGCGTAAAACAACAAACCAACCAACCAACCTACAGCGGTTCTGGATGAAACATCAACTCTCGCAGTAACTTAATCAACTACAGCTGAGAGTGCAGCACAAAAATCAATGAAACTCGTATTACCAGATTGGGCAACTTTGCCGTCGTCTTTCTGAAATAAATATATTTCTAATGTGTCTCCGTTTCATTTGCCTCAGATGTCGGAAATCATGGTAGTTTTATAGTGTAACTCGGAGTCAAGCGCCCTTTTTAAATACAGAATTTCAGTGATATCACGACGGCATATTACATTTCAGAAGAAAAGCCTGCAAAACCAGGTTATGTGTTGCAGGGTAACGTGCGAACGTCGACTGGTACATGCAAACCAATGGGGAGCGTAGTTCCTTAACTGATTGAGCGGGTGCGTTTCTACGTTTTGTCTATCAAAGATCACAAACACGGTTCGACTGACATGATCGGGTAATGGAGTTTAGAACTATTGGAGGTTGAACATTAGTTGATAACTATTGGAGGGTGAACATTAGTTGATAACTATTGGAGGGTGAACATTAGTTGTTAACTATTGGAGAGTTTATCTGCAATACACCGACTACTGGAGGATTACAGTATGAATGTGCATGACCAAGTTCACACAAACATTCATGCGACTTTGTTTTAACCCCAAATCTAGTAACGTTTATACTTCTGTTTTTGTTTTGGGGAATGCCATCACAGTTATTTTTCAAAAGATTTACAACTGACCATATTTCCAGGATGAATTAACCTTTTCATTTGTTTGATTGGATTGGTCAAGATTGCAGACGAATCCATAAGTTGGAAAGTCAACCAACTTCTCCCTTACACTCTTACTATACCAATTACATGATAGTTGTAATGAAAAAGAAATTCAAATTGACAAACAAAGAAAACAATTTAGTAGGGGTAAGAGTATTTGGCGTCATGGCAGTCATCACTTGTTTGTAAACAAAACGGTCAGTCAGGTGCGAGTTCAACTCCAAGCATGGTTGTAGCCATCTATCACAGTGGGGAGCTTTGACTGGTGGCAGCTACAGTATAGAGAGGAGGAGGCTATGTTACATCCTTGTGTTAATTATCTCCCTTTGATTATTGTTCATGCTTGTTAACATATCACCAGGTTCAATAATATTAGGCAGTTGTGTCCTTAGTTTAAGTGACGAATAACTATTCAAATGACTGTGATATCATGATCATGTAACACCCAACTTTTTTAGATGACTAAAGTTAATCTATCACTGTCATAACAAGCAAATCAGTTAAGGTAATAATATTATTAACATTGGTTTAGGCATCTGCCCACCAAAAAATAAATCAGAAGTGGAAAATAATAAATCTAAAAAGCACTGAACTTCCGATGTTCCACCAAACATGACCATACACATTTACACATTTTCTGTGTATTTTTTGTGTAAATGTGCAAGACCCACAACATCAGCTTGACATGATGTCCATGGCAAATTATTCTGATGAAAAACTTTGTATTTACGTCATTTTCAATTTATTTTTAAAACCCATCTACCAACATGTCCAACTAAGCTATTTTTCACAAATAATCTCTAAAATAAAAAAATATAGTCTGCCCAAACTATGTACACAGTGTTAGAAATGGGCATTAGTCCCACAGACCTTGCTAAACTGCCCAATAGTTAAGGTATCGTAAGGACTAGTAGAAATTTTGCCTCTTTTTTTTAAGGTTTTACTGTATGTTATCATTATAAGGACTAGAAGACTAATAGTAGTTTCTATCGCTGGTATACAAAATCAATAATTATATGGAAACATATAAACCTGCTCCACCATGTGTAAACATATTCTGATTGTGCAGCAGTTGCCATGCTAAGCGAACAAAACCATCATATTCATTTCTTTTAGAGTTTGTGCTTTCATATGTAGCCATGCTCACAACAAACATTGACTTAAGATCTCTATGGCAACAGAGCGATATGTCATACCGTGATCTGGTGTAGTCATTTCTTTCAGTTCCCTTAAAAGGCTGAAATGCCCATTAACAGAGCTGGAGATAGGTCTCATGTACATACATACACTGATACATGTTGTATATGCTGTCCCATGGTATGATCTTGGGGTTAAACGAAGGGAGGCATTCACAGGTTAGATCACTCAAATACTCAATATTATTCATATTTCAGTTAGAATTGTCACAAATACTTATGATATCTTGCAACTGATTTCTTTAACACATATTCCAGAATGGCATTTTCCCCATGACCAAATATGCTTAATCCTTTATGTAATGGACAAAATATGAAACATAATTTAAAGAAGTTGTACAATTTACAGACAGGCACAAATATAGGTTGATACAAGAATTGGCACCAAAACACTCTCAGCCCAGATATATTTATGCGCATTTGTGTATCTTCTTCATCATGTTTAATTATTATTTACTTGGAATTTTCTGGCCACTATATGATGTGTTCTATTGTTTTACTGTGTTGACACTAGGACATTAAGTCAGTCGTTTTGAATTGATAGTCTTGCAATACGTGACACGAGATATAACGTTACCACCGTGTGACAACTGAGAGAACTCAGGTGGACAGTATGCTGGGATTCAAGTTCAACAAGGTAAGCAGATACAAATACCAGAAAGACATTACCTTTGACATGTGTGTGTGTACTAATGTCAACATATCTAGACAGACAAAATGTAATTTTTGACATAATTGTAGGTTGACAATTCTGAAGGAACCTGTAGTCTGCATGTTTACACTTAGCCATAAAAAATCACCACTTATCATGTGATGCAATTTTGTTATGTATGGAAAGTGAGTTGGACCATCTCCTGTTTTTGTGAAATTAGAAATGTGAGACATAAACAGAAATCCCAAATGTAAGTTATATTTAAGGTTTTGATGGATGGTCTGCCGACTGAGAGAGGAAAATACCACCAATATCCTTCCAAGATCACGACGGGGGACACCAGTAGTGGGCTTCACACATTGTACCCATGTAGGGAATTGAACCCTGGCCTTCAGCATGACGGTGAGGTGAGGTGAAATGGGGTTTAACGTCACGTCCAAGATTATTGCACTTTTATAGCGACGTGCATGTACGTGTGTGTGTTTGTGTGGCTGCTTGTACTCGTCCAGACTGATGCTGATTTATAGTGCTAGCTCACTGAGATACCATGCCGCAGTTTAACATGAATACCCCACTCAGACACAGTATACTGACTCCGAGCCGACCAGTCCTTGTTTTAGCCCCTTAATGCCGAGCGCCAGACAGGGTAACAACAAGTACCATCTATTAACGTCTTTTGGTATGACGCGGCCGGGGATCGAACCCCGAACCTTCCGCTCTCCGGGCGGACGCTCTACCACGAGACCACGGAGGGGGTCTTCAGCATGACGAGCAAACCCTTTAACCACTAGACGACCCCACCGCCCCTGATTACATGAGGACAATACTTTCAAGTGTATATGATATACTTGACAATATTACTATTATATCAGAGATACATACAAGTCAACATTATCAAATTCTACAATATCATCTGCTGTGTCAGGAAAAGATGTGAACAATAAAATAATTATAGATAACTACAACCATTCATTATTACATTGGTCTACGGTGATTAAAATCAATTATCGATGTAATGGACCAAAGGACTCAATAGTCAAACTTGATGTGAACACAAGTGCATGTCACCTCCTCCCCATAAACAGGATATCAATGACACATTCTCCAATGAATATGCACCGTACCTACACCTATGCATGAGCATTTGGTAAATAATTCGAATTTAGGGGGAATTAGATTTAATCTGCAGTGGTTGCCGCATCTTCCCCTGTGCAGAGGGCAAAATACGTTTGTAAACATTGCCGAGCAACATCTTAATCTACCCAACATTTAACATTCCTTTCTCAACTAAAATAGACTGAGCTACTAGAGCACTGAAAATACAGACAGGGCTATCTAAAGCTCCTTAAACAAATCAAACCTGAGCGTTTTGTTGAATAGTAGTGATATAGACTTGTGTCACGTTCATCCGTGCCACTTATCTCACTCTGGGGAGAGGGAACTTTCAGACAGGTTCTCGCGAATAACAAATAAGATATGGGGGACGACAGTTTCATATAAAAGCAAACTCACAACTTTGTTTACATCTACTTTCTTGTTAAAATATGTTCATGTGGTTGGAAAATATTTATTGAAATCATATAAAATTATCTAAAATGAAAAATGACAAATGTTTTTGTCTCACACGATCCAAATGTAACGTAATTCGGTAACGGTAATCCTGGGCTTGTAAGCAGTAGTATAATTGCCGTTCTGACAAACAGATTTACTGTTACTAAAATTAAACTTGTATTTGTTAACTATCACATATAGATCAAACTGTGATTTTTTTTAATGGTTAAATGATATCAAGTGTGACTCATTATGATGTTTCCTAGATGTGTTGAGGGACAGGCGTACAGAACTTGATTAAAAGTGGCTGTTATCTTTACCTCCCTGCTGGATTAGTCACAGGAAGTGGTATTTCGCCATTTTTCTTCTCCAGGAAGGACGAAGTCGGTGTCTTCAGACAAATACTTTTGAGATTTGAGGGTAATTACGTACTTTATGTGTAGTAGGTAAGATTCAGTTATCACATAATAGTTTTAAAGTTATTACATTATAGAGTTTTGGTTTTCAGGGAAAGATAGCGACTCAAACTTCAGTGAACCGTTGTTTGTTCATGTCAGGCAGAAAAACAAGACGTCGGAAGTTATCTGAAACATCTGCATTTCACTCTATAGGTTACTTCCGCCTCTATTTGTAGGGCGGCATGACTTTCATTATGGAATTTATCGTTTCATGTCATTTTATTTAATTTAATTTAAAAATGAATGCTTAAAAGAGATAGTATGTAAGACTGAAACTTCGATACTGTCATAACCTAGAAATAGGCCTAACCATCCTTGAACAGGACTTTCTACTTGTGAAATAGGCCAAGCCTTAATATCATGCTCAGGATAGCTTGTTACAATAACAAGAAAGTGCTAAGTCCTAGCTTAGCTATTTTTAGGTCACCATGGCAGTTTCATTAATCTTTAAATTTAATGTCTGGCTAGGTGCTTGACTCAGGCCCCTGAATCTTTTGAACACAGGTTGTGTAGGAATATGGCCCTGTGTTGATAGCCTTAGGCGATGTCCAAAATTCATCTACTAAGTAACTATAGAAAAAAGTACCTTACCTGGAAACTCTTCATATTCTGTGATAATTCTATGTTTATCTCTGTTTGAGATTTTGACTCAAATCTTGAAATACCCTCTGTTGTATTTATGGGCCAAAATACATCTCTGGTGCCCCAGCATATGTCATTAAATTTATTTAAGAATGTTAGACTTATGTGCTGCTAGTTACAATGTTTGACTCTACTGATCTGTGATTGTGGATCAATTTTACCCTGACAGTATGGACTACCACTCTATGAAGCTATGAATAACTGGTTTTCAGACTTTCTTCATCCGGATTTGATTATTTTATGCAAACTGATTTGGTATTATTGTGTCCACTGTACGTGGATAATAATTTTTACCCAAAATCTAAGTACAAGTGTGCTTATTAGCCATTGACAGTATTTGAAATTACAGGGTGTCCATAATGTGTTTTTATTAATAGTGTTATAGTAGCAACCTGGAATCCGCTTTGTTATATTGATTTTATTGTAACATAAGCATCTTAGGGTTATGACGAAGTCTTATTGTATCAAGCTGTATATTCATTAATCCCATTCACTAATACAGAGTATCTTCTTGGTTTCAGATTCTACCATAAAGTTATGAAGTTTTAGCTTAAAAAGTACTTCACAGGAGTGTTTGTTGTTTTAAAAAAATAGAGACTGAGACAAGATGCCAACTATACGCCGAACACTAAAAAATGTGGTTAAGAATTACTCTGACGCTCAAGTTAAGGTCCGGGAGGCCACCTCTAACGACCCGTGGGGTCCGTCAAGTACTCTCATGTCGGAAATTGCAGACTTGACATACAATGTGGTGGCTTTCACGGAAATTATGCAGATGGTGTGGAAGCGTTTGAATGACGATGGAAAGAACTGGCGACATGTGTATAAATCGTTGATGGTTCTAGACTACATTATAAAAACTGGTAGTGAGAAAGTAGCACAGCAATGCAAGGAAAACTTTCACGCTGTCAAAACTTTGACCAGTTTTCAATACATTGATGCTGGAAACAAGGACCAAGGGATGAACGTGAGAGAAAAGGCCAAGCAGCTTGTGGCTCTTCTCTCTGATGATGAACGTTTAAAAAATGAACGTGCAAAGGCTCTGAAAGCCAAAGAACGTTTTGCACAAAGTGCGATGGGTATAGGAAGTACAGGAGGAGAAAGGGTAAGCACTGGGCATGATTGCCATTTACATAAGTACTGAATGAAGTCTTTGATAGGCATTTAGAAGTTGGGAGAACATGAATACATGACACTTTGAATGGACTTCTTATATCCTTTGTCACGAGGTTTCATCAGGTGATGAAGGAGCAAGAAGTAGCTCTGAAACATTGTGACAGAATAAATGAAGTTGCTATCCCTAAAAAGTATCATGTATTTAAGAACTGAATGTTTAATTCAACTGTTATATTTTTGCGTTGTCGGTTGATCCTGTTTTCATACTAGTATGCATTGTGTGTGTCAGAAAAAGTCAGGGGGCATGACCGACCCGGTGGTACAGACAGGCAATTCACTGAGTTGCTCCCCTTTGCATGGATCAGACAAGTCGGCAAGTACAGAGATTTATTTAGGATTCCAATCTGAGTGCCCTTGGCGGGCAAATTGGGTAAAAATGTGATGTTGTTCAAAATTGGATTTTGTTTAAAGTTTTTATTTTTGTAAATTTTGTTAGAATCGGGACATTTTTCATTCAAATTGGGAAGTTTTACTGACGTTTGATATTGGCCTCTGAGCACTGAATTCTCGCTTTATTTTGGTTGTTATCCATAGTTTTTAGACCAGAGTGGTAAACACTGGCCTTACCTATCACTAAGGTATGGTAAGCTAACACATCATGATAAAACGGAAATCCTGTTCATAGTGGGGTTGAACCCAACTCTCATCAGTAAAATGGTTGCATACACATATTTCTACAATTGGATCAAATAATTCTACTGAGCATGCTGAGTAAAGTTGATAAATCTGCAATATATACTACTCAAAAGAAATTAGAGAACACGTGATTCTTTCATATTACTATAGTTAATCTTTCATGCCATGCCAGTTTAACTTAGTTATATGAATGAATCGGGTGTTCTTTAACTTTTTTTGAGTAGTGTATTTTAGTAAGGTAGCATAGATGATCAACCGTTTTTTACAATTGTAGAGATGTTTCGGATATTCTGACATTATAATTTATATCTTCTTTGATAGGCATTTAGAAGTTGGAGTACTAAGTAAGGATAAGAATTCATGGATGAACAAATTCTTTATTACAATTAAGAGCGACGTTTCAGTGTAGGTTCTAACACCGTTATCAAACAAGTGATAGAACCTACACCGAAATGTCACTCTTAATTGTAAAAAAGAAGTTGTTCATCCATAAATTCTTATCCTTACCTCTATAATTTATATGTTTGTTTGTTAGTGAGTTTGACTTCAGTTGTGTAGAGCTCTGACATATCAAGACTCATGTTCAGAATATACACCATTGTACACCAAACTGATTTCCTGCCCAATCCTCATTGAAATAAGTTCCACTTCCTGACAAATAAATAAACCACTTGGAACGAACTTGAACGGTACAGTGACCCTTGCCCAAGGGCTCGAAGGTGGAAGCATTATGTGAAAAGTGCTGTGTCATCAGTTTCAGTGTTCGTGCGTTCTCAGTGTTTGACTATGGTCTCCTAACTTTTAATTGTTTAATATATTGTCATTCAGAAAATAATCTTTTCAACTCAGTTGTGATTTGGCTGAATGATCATGATAGTATTAGTGTGTATTTAATATGTTGTGGCCATGTCAGTACACGTTGATGTTGATATTTATCTTTTTGCAATGGAATTAGTTGCAATTTTTGTGTTATTTCAAAACGGGAAATACTAACATGTATGTGTTTCGTGGTGTTCGCACATTATAATGATTATGACGCCCACAATGTTAAATATGTTGAAATCCAATTGTTCATTAATAATGGAAAATGTAAATGATGACAAGTACTTTGAGTAAGCATTTCTCTGGGTTGTTCCACAAAACACTCTCAAACTCCAGTGGTCCAGAAGATTTTGAAATCATAAATTTAAGTCGGCCAATGACAGACTGCTCAGAGAGCATAATATTGCACAAAATATAACGTCGTATCAGCATTATTTCAGTCATATAGTTACAACAAAACTTCAGTAATAGTACTTATATATATTGAGATATATAATCTAAATGGGTCGGTAAAATATTATGTAAAATACTTACAGAAGCTTATTTCTTTGGGTTTAATCAGTAATGAAATACAGTACTTAAAAGTCTTCCTGGTATGGCTCGGATGAATATTCTTTCGAGTACACACTTCTCTTTGTCATTTTCACATCTCTATATCGAGCCTCTCGACTAAACATTGCTGAAGAAATCGTTCCCAACAAAAGGGGAACAGCTGAGGTATGGTGCTATTTTGGTCTTAAAAATAAAAGGCTGTTGAAAAGTGGAAGAAAACGTAGTGATGATTTATGAGAAAATAAGGATGTTGTTGTACGCGACATTACAAAATGGTGGCTGGATGTCCTTCTAACAAGATCACTGACATATATCTTTCTTTGAGTTAACAATTCACAAGACCTCATCACCCCCTAAATATTTTCTCATCAAATTTACGTCTTCACGAGTATTAATAGAATTAATCATACATGGAGAAGGGTTTAAATTTTTTAGTTTCCAAGTGAGCCATCTACTTTAGGTTTCACCAAGTCCTTTGTAATTTTAACTGGCCACGGGCCAACAGGCCAGCAGTTAAATCAACCCCTGGATTTATGAATGGCATTTAACAAAATGAGGTCTTCTATCTGTGACACAAGACCAGGTTTGTGTTTCACAGAAGACATGATAAATAAGAGCAGAGTGTATATTTTTCTATGTTTCTTATTGTGCCATACAGAAAACGATCTTCAGTCTTATGTGATTATCATTCATACTGTTCTGCCTGATGTGATTTAAGTACATTCTGATGTTTTTGTTTCTAGAGAAATTTCTTGTTTTCCTTGTAGACCAGATTTGATGCAGGTAGTCCAACCCTCCAGTCAGGATCTGGCGGTTATGCTGACCCTTACGGTGGTGCAACAGGCTCAGGATATGATGATGGTACGTTTGGAACTGATAATCTTTGATCTCCCCATACTTGGAACATGGCTAAGAGCTAATTAAAGTTTAGGCTTGTCAAAATAGATTTCTTGTTTTTCATGACTAGATTCTATTGCCACTGTTTAGAAACGTAATCTCTAACTTAAATTTAGTTTCTGCACATGTCATTCCATTCATGGTGTGTCAGATTCACAGGGGATGTTCACTGTGTCGTCATAGCTTCTATGTTCTCAGAGACATAAGTGGTGTATGCAAATGAAGTCAAGAGCTACATAAGCATTATTAACACCAGACTTCTAATAAGGAAATAAAATTAAAAAGATAAACCCCTCCATCGAGTTATTTTTTTTCTTGAGATATATGTAATGACATTTTCCTGATTACAAAAGTTGAAAAATATCTTTAGGACATTTTGGAGGACAGTCAGTCAGTGTCCAAGAGGGACGGTCGGGTAGCCTAAGGGTTAAAGCATTTGCTCGTCATGCCGAAGACCTGGGTTCGATTCCCGACATGGGTACAATGTGTGAAGCCAATTTCTGTTGTCCCACTCTGTGATATTACTTGAATATTGCTAAAAGCGGTGTAAAACCATATTCACTCACTCAAGTGTCCAAGAAAACAAACCAAAAAGTCATGAGAAAGAAGAATATCTGTTTAAATGGCCTCGGATTTGAAATAGGATTACAGCTGCCTGTCTGTGGCCACTGTAACAACAGCAAATAAAATACAAAGTTTGTGTGATGCCTTTTGCTTATTAATCTCGTTAATGAAGATGGGAATGTCCTTGTTTGAAACAAAAACATGGTGATCCAGTTGAGAATATCTTACATGAACTCAGCGGATACTGATTATTGATTAATTTATTTCTTCTCAGAACAGAAATATCAGATGAATCAAACACACATGCTTCAATATAAATAAACAGTGAAACTATTAAGTCACAGTACCACCAGCCAGATCTTCGCTCTCCGTGTCATTTACAGTAGTTTAGTGTTGTTAAATAAACTGTTTATTGACTGAGCTTTCTTGTTGGAATAGAATTTTACTTACCGTATATGACCGCGTATAAGCCGAATTTTGAGGACCAGAAAAAAGATTCTGTAGAAAGGGGTCGGCTTATCCACGGGATACACTTTCATGATAGTATTTTTCAGATCGTGATCTGTCAGAAACATCGCCTGAATGACGGTCCGATTTATCATAACTTCCCGAAAGTTTGGAAGTTGCCACGACTAGAGCCATTATTGTTATAAATTATCAATAAAGTTATTATTATACACCAATGTTGTCATTATTAAAAAAATGTTATGCATGTTACTACTTCCGATAATAAGTTTTCAATTGAATGTTCAAAGTTTATCGTTCTTCGTAAACTCGACAATTTTTACATGTAACAATATATGTAATTCACAGCTATAATATATAATCCCCAGATGAAATCGCCAATAGCTATTACGTACGTTTTTCAAAGTTCATAAATTGATAGTGAACAAGTGTCTACCTTTATTGAAAGAGGCAAATAAACAACTGTATCGGGCGAGTTATTCCGTTCGCCATTTGCAAAAACATGTGATCAGCTGTTTCCTGTGACGTCACAAACGGTGACCACTGTGATTGCTTCCTGTTGTTTAAAAAGCAACACGGTACACAAGAAAATGTGCATTGATAATAACGGGCCGATTGGTATTGTCATGTTGTTTACACAAACATTTTCAAGTTGTGGGTGCTTAGCGATCGTGTTGGGAGTAGGAGCTTAATTCCTTTGTTTTCGAGAGATTAGTTTAATAAACTGGAGAAGCCTGTGAGTAAGTGATGGTCATTCAATGGGTTCATAGTATGATAGTTTATTTAATTCAATTGGATTAACATGTACAATAGTGGTGTAAAGGGGGTTATAAAAGTTGGTATATTTTTACTGACTGACATTCTCCAACGAAAACGCCATGCTTACGATGTTGAATTCAAACTGCGAGTCTTCGATTTAGCTGATATATTTTCTCACGGGTTCATAATTCTATATACACCGATTCACAAAATGGTTGTTGTTGATGGCAACATATAACGATCATTATGAGATTAAAAAAAACCACGAGAAACAGCTTCCCACATTATGAAAGTGGATGACTGGTTTGTTAAATCTTTATTAGAAATAATAATGACTTTTCAATATAATTACAACATTTTTCATCTTATATTTTTGAAAATCTGCGAGTACACCGGCACATGTCTTGCAGTCCGACTTGGCAGTGTTTTTTTGCCTTTCAATTCCTGGTTCGGCTTATCTGCGGGTCATATCATTTTCTTTCGTATTTCAATGGTCAAGTTAACACCTCGGCTTATCTGCGGGGTCGGCTTATCCGCGGTCATATACGGTAACTAGTTCTTGTCTTCATACTGTTGGCTCAAGTCACAAACTGCATACATCATTTGGAGTTTGACATTGGGGTCAGACCCGCTGAGTCTTTTCTCTCTCAGCTGTTTCAGTGTCGCCGACCAGTGGTGGGAGTGGTAGCCGCCGCATGTCTGTCGAGCTTGACCATGCTCGGCCAGCGTCGGTCGGGGAGGAGGAACTCCAGCTGCA
Source organism: Haliotis rufescens (assembly GCF_023055435.1). Classification (NCBI taxonomy): domain Eukaryota; kingdom Metazoa; phylum Mollusca; class Gastropoda; order Lepetellida; family Haliotidae; genus Haliotis; species Haliotis rufescens. The sequence goes on along the minus strand of NW_025963791.1, from coordinate 8,425,060 downwards.
GCTTGCACTCGCCATGAGCAAAGAGGAACATGATGAGGAGCTACGCAAGCAGAAGTCGGACGATATCAAACTACAAATGGCCCTTGATGAGAGTCGCAAACATGCTGATGAGGTATGAGAAATCCAGTTTCATTCTGAGGAAATTTTCAGTTTTTAACTCATGCCATTCAGCAGATAGGAAGGGTTGTGGTTGGGTACATATACATGTATTCTGAAACTTAATAAATGCAATGCTTAAAGATGACTAATTTTTGTAACATATTTATGTTGTGTGAATTTCCATGACAAATTTGCATTGTGATGTGGCATATGTCTGGAAACTTTTGTTTGGTCTTGTCAGCTTATATCAGTCCACATACAAAGCTTTGAATCCACTGACAGTATGCCAAAAGATAAATTCTTTCCTGTAGACCTGTGTATTAAGAGGGTCCCTGGATTCAAGTATTATAGGTTCAAACCTCAAGCACTCCAGGACTCCCTTATTTTCGAATATTGTACAGAAAATGTTGCTAAAACACACAGTGTCCTTTTAGCTAGTAGGCTCTAATATTTTCAGCCTGGGCTATATACAGGCAGATCTGCTGGGGACGGTTTATTTTGGTCTTGTGAGCTGCAAATGGTATCGAGACAAATCAAATTGCATTTTCACAGTAGCCACATATAAGGTCAACTTCACATTGATCCTGTGAGTGTGCGAAGTTCAATATCTTGTATGGGGTGGGTAGGCGTGTCATAGTCGTTCAAGCATTTGGGTAAAATGTGTGAAGCCCATTCCTGGTGTCCCCTGCTGTGATGCTGCTGGATTATTGCTACAAGCGGCTTAAAACCAAACTCACTCACTCAGTATTTCTTATGTGTGAAGTCATATGACAATTATTTTGGTCCTGTTTATAAGTCCTAATAACGTCTTCAGTCATTGTAAACTGTTGAATGCCCCTCTCCCCCATGTTAGATAGCTTTGTGTTTTCTTGTGGAAGGATGAGATGGAACTAATGGCGTTCTTTAACAGCACAGTGTCCCATCCAGTGTTAAGTGATATTAAGTGTGCTAGCTGGGACTTGCTATCATCTGGAGTTGTTTTAGGTTCGTAGAGGCTTTTACCCGATGCAGGGATACAAGGTATTTGATGATATGTAATGACCCACACTATTCCTCCCTCTGCATTATGTCTGCAGCTAAAGCTGGTTCAGAACTACTTCCCATGCTTTATCATTCATTGTGTGGCAGCCCATGGCATTGTTCCTATGCACTTTATGACAAGGGCCCCGTTCCACAAGGTGACCTAGGTGCTACGACTACCTTAGTGCCAAAGTATGGGTGTTATGATCATCTTAGCATTGTGATCACTTTGTGGAATAGAGCCCAGGTCTGCAAGATAGAATTTGTTTTAAGAATCATGTGTTATAACTTGTACTCATTGTAAAGATATTTTTGGATTACATGAAAGTCATCGCAACTCTCTACTTTAGAGGTTAGAAAAAAACATTTTCTTTTACATCTTATTTTAAATGTGACTAAGGATGAGCAGTCTGACAGAATGTTACCTCAGGGATTCCCAGGAGAAGATGCTCCTAGTAGTAGTACCCCATGCTTGTTTTAAGTGGTGAGGTGCTTACAATGTGTAACCTGACTGCTTGTATGTTGTCATAGTCTGACTACCTGGATTGTTCTCTAGCTGTAAACAGGGCAGTGGGGTAGTCTAGTGGTTAAAGCGTTCGCCCATCACGCCAAAGACCCGGGTTCGATACCCCACATCGGTACAATGTGTGAAGCCCATTTGTGGTGTCCCCCCGCCATGGTATTGCTGGAATATTGCTAAAAGCGGCGTAAAACCATACTCGCTCACTCACTCTAGCTGCCAACAGATGCTTTTCCTGGCCTGGATTCATAATATTTACAGACCGCAATGACTTGACTGGGATATTACTTATTCACCAAAAAACGGTTTACATTAGTTTCAGCCTTTCAGTATAGAGGTCGAAGATGCAAATAATAAATATCAGTTTCCACATTTTGCTTGCATTACTATGGGCACTTATTCCTTTTATCCTTATTTTACAACATTTAAGACTGATTTTCAGGAATGTTTCTTCATTTCTATGATTTTGTTACGATTATAGGAGCAAAAGAAGAGTAACAATAGAGTAAGCCTATTTTGTTTCCACTTTGCATGTGGTAAACACTGTCTCTGTCGCTCTCCATGCGCATTGTTGGTCCGTTGTGTAGCCGTATCAACCTGTGCCATTGTTCAATGCATTTCTGTATACAAGGCATCTTAATACACTCTTTAGTGTGTTGACTGTATGTTGATAACATTTACAGAATGCTGCATTGTTGACAGTTGATCATGCTTATTATTGACCAAGAGACAGTTTGAGGCTAAACTAACCGTCTACTTCAATGAATTATGTTGTCGTCCTTGATTGTGGCATGAATATACCTACCATTTGATAATCCTTTGTTCCATGTGCATTTGCAGTGGTCATAGAAGTGATGAAAAGATTTGATTTGAATATTGATTTCTATTTCCACATTTCTTTGCTATGTGTGACATGATTATTAGACACAATGAATTAAGCATTCAAAATGGGTTTTTTTCAAAACAATGTTTAAATAATGTCTTTAGCATGTTTAGTTTTGTGAATAGGACACTCGTTTGTGAAGCGAAAGGTGAATTATTTATTATGTCCTTAACATTTTGAACGAATAAGAACATTTAGTCTTGAATTATTGTTAAGTATAAATTTGCATATCATTAATATTTCCTTTTTGCAAATTGATCTTTGAAAAGTAAATTTATTTTTGTTTTGAAGACATTGGATTGAGTTGCAGAATTTTCATTAGTATTTCTTTAAACATGTTAAAGCTGAATCAGTAAACACATGCAGTCTTGTACTGTTGTTAAAAAGTTGAGAGTGACAAAGTATAACAAGGATTTGTAACCCAAATCAGCAAATGTCTTCTTGTCTAATCATAGCATAGGAATAACCTTTTGGCCACTTACTACATTTTATTTCTCAGCCACATGATGAATATTGTACATATTATATATTCACTTAATTAGCATTTGACAGAAACCCTGTTTTACTTTACATGACGAATGTATTGCCCCAAAGTCAGATCAGTTATGGAAGCCCATTATCATGTATGGTGTCATTTAGTGTATGGTGAGAGGGAGATGCTATCATGATAGGACCAATATGGAAGAAGAGTCTTTAATGCTTAATATTACATTATTGCATTGAACGCAATGTTAAAATACCTTTTAGAGTTGGCTAAACAAAGAATTCTTTTTAAATCCTAGTTTTGAACAAAATCACAATGATTTCCTATTATGCCTGCCAAGGGCACTTGCCAAGGAATACTAGATAAATTCCTGTTTTGGACTTATGGGTAGTTTGCATTAACAACATAAACTTTTGGTGTGAGTGTGACAGAAGACTCCAGTGAAGATTCGGTTCAGAATTGATCTCCAGAAACCTATGCTTGTCGTAAGAGGCATCTAATGGGATCAGGTGGTTATTGATGCATGTCATGTATCCCGATTCAGTGGATCGATGCTCATGATGTCAATCACTGGATTTTCTTGTCCAATCTTAAGTATTTACAGACTGCCATCAAGGCTGGAATATTGCTGAAAGCGGCATTAAACAACAAACAAAACACACTGGCAGAAGAGGTTTGAATACTCCATTGTATTCAGTCTTGGCCTCATAGATAGGTTACTACTTTTCCAGTTTGCAGCACATTTAACTAAAAGTAAAATAGCCCTGTGAAGATCCGGGTTAGAATAGGTCTGCAGCAAACCATTCTTTCTGTAAAAGTCTACTATGGTTGTCGAAAGAAGCGACTATTGGGATCGGGTGGTCTGACTCGTTAACTTGTTTGATACATGTCATTGTATCCCAATTGATTGGATTGATGCTCATGATATCAATCACTGGAGTGTCTCGTCCAGACCCGATTATTTACAGACCACCATCATAGAGCTGGAATATTGCTGAGTGCGGCATCAAACAACAAACAAACTAAAAAGTAAAATATTATAATGTTTGACCGAATGATATAGAGATGAAAAGAACAGATAATGGAAGAGTTCTTTCACTATTCTGACAGCATGATTTTGGATTCTGTGGATGATGTTGTGTTAAGTTTCCATCTGGAGTGACTAATACAATGATCTGGAACCTGTCTGACTAACTCAGGTTTGTTATTGAAGCATGGTGTGTGCCGTGGCATCCATGTCCTCTCCTCTGTCCTTCTATGACTGCACTACGAATACAGGGCTGGTATATGTATGATGGTGCAATCCTGACCTCATTGACATCCACTGTCCTCCAGGCCATGCTCACTATTCTCCAGGCCATGCTACTATCCTCCAGGCCATGCTAACTCCCACCCAGACCACACCCACTACCTTCCAGGCCGTGCCAACTAGCTCCCATGCTCCATTCCACAAAGCGATCTTATCGCTAAGATGAATGTAACTCCCATACTTTAACATGGACATTGGACAGTCAAGTTCGCCCTGTGGAACAGGACCCACACCATCCTCACTACCATGCCAGTCACACCCACTGTCATCCAGACCATGTCCACACGTGTCAGTGCTTTGACTGTGCTTTCACATGGTTTGTGCCTGTTTTTGACAAGGACAATTTTGTAGCCAAATTTCTGATAATTTTCAGGGTAAAAGCAAAATGTATGAAAAATTAAATATCTATAATCTGTTCCAAAAGACTGAGAAGGTGCAAAAGAATTTCAGGCTAACTGAAAAGCCACATGTTCCTGAGTGGCTGATTACCATTTGAAGACTCTTGAAAAAAGTCTTTTGAAAATGACTAATTTCACATTTCAAACAAGATGCATGGATGAATTGAAAGTAGATATTCCTTGAGAACATGTCTAACATTGATGCAGATGAGAACATGTCCACTTAGAAAGAAGATTTGCCTTAACATGGACTGATTCAATATTTAGCATGTGTGTTACATACATGAATACAAAGTTTATAAACAAACATCTGAATGCTTGGATAGGGTAGCCAAAGGGTTTTGTTTCACCACAGTGGGAAACTTGCTTGACCTGTGTTACTGTGGGCCTTCCTTCCACATTAAGCTGGCACACTGTGACCTAAGTAAGAAGTGAAATACTGTTCAAAGCAGCGTCATACCCAACTCACACACTGAAAGACACGTGAAGATCCGGGGTAGAATAGGTCTTCAGCAACCTGTGGTTGCCGTAAAAGGTGACTATGCTTGTCATAATAGGCGACTTACGGGATTGGGTGGTCAGGCTCGCTGACTTAGTTGATGCAGTCATCATCCCCAATTGCGTGGATCGATGGTCATGATGTCAACCACTGGATTGTCTGGTCCAGTCTTGATTATTTGCAGACTGTTGTCATATAGCTGGAATATTGCTTAGGGTGGCGTTAAACAACAAACAAACAGACTAAAAAGAGGAAACAATTGATTCTCAGGAACAGGTAGGCAAGAACTGTAAATCATGAAATTAATGCGAGTAGCGATACCCTTGAAATACAAAGCTAACCTGCAAATGATAACAATAAGACTGCAGACATAGAATACCATGAAAGAGTACAGATTGATAGTGGTTCGACTGAATAGTATCAAACTTACCTGCTTGACATGTGCTATATCTTCCATGAAATCAAATGAAATTTCATGATTTACAGTCTTTTTTCTTAGGAATGTATGCATGCAAATTGCATATGTTTTTTTTGAATGTGAACAAGTGTGCCTCATGGTGTTTGAATTTAGATAACAGATATAGAAATATAAGTATGTCACCAAGGGCATTTGGTTGATTTGGGTAATGCCTAATATATGCTGATGTTTTTTCACTTTAAGATCTTTTTCTGTGTGATAATGTGGAACAATGATATTTTTTTGTAAAGATGTACAGTTTAACGAGTGTCAAGAATTGTCTTTGATGAAAATGTTGTTTTTTTCCTTTCCTCCAATCATAGGTAATCATTAAACCACCTGCTGGAGGAAAAAAGGTAGATGATTTGTTCCACGAGCTATGAACACACCAAACTGCAACTAACACACCACGCCTCTTCCCAGTCCTACCTAGTTTTAATATTCTTAGTAAAGGTCTGATATATGCAGATGATGCTGACATTCTTATTATTAAAATACTCATGGAAAAGATTGTGTGTTAATTTTAAATAATACTTAGAATGAGACGCCTTCAGATCCCTGTTTCTAGTTTGAATTTTTATTCTTTGATCAATTTTGTTTATCAATTAGGTTCTTTTCAGATCCCATTTTTCTTAAATTTTGTTTGTTTATCTATCCAATTTATTCAGTTCGGCCCTAGGTTTTCATCCTCAATTATCCAGAGTTTTATATCAACCTTTCTATTTTGGTAAACATCCTGGACCATTCGTTGCATGTGTTTTGTTTAGGATGTGTCATCACCACCTTGATCTGTTATGACCAACTTAGCACAGAGTTTTTCGCAAACTTAAATGTTTGTAGTTGGAGAACTATTTTAACATTGTGTCATATCAAATGGGCTCAAAGTGAAGTTATTGTGAATGGGTCCAGAGTTTTATCATAATAGAATGGAATTATAATACACTGGGTAATATAATCGTGGACGATAAATTTTCTAATGTAAATATTTTCCTTTGAAAGATTAAAAAATCATCTTCAAAGCTTATGCATGAGATTTGTACAAACATTACAAAACAATTATTGCTTACTCACATGATTTAATAGTACAAGACCCAGCATCTGAGCGTTAATCCTATAGCAGGAATCTTAAATATTCCTGACAAATGCATACCACTTTCTCTGCTTCTGCATAAGAGCTTATAGAACATAAATATTGTATGATATACAAGTTTGAATTCATCCTTCATATTTGATCAGTTGTGTCGTCATGTAACTGAATGTGCAAATGGTATTAGTTAGGCTACCCCAACAGTAGTGTCAAGTCGGGTTTATTTTATTCTTAGGCCTCCCAAGAAATATGTGTGTGTCCTATTTCAGACCATCCCAAAATAGAGTAGGTTGTTTTGATTTGTTTGTTACTCTTTTCTTTGAAAAGTGTAATTTGCATTACGTTTTCCAAAGCATACTTTCAAACGGAGAAGATGACTGGATTAACTTCTGTGAAGTGCAACAAATAAATGCATGAAATATGCACAATACCAGGATGGTGATCGAGAGAAAAACAAGAGAAAATGTTTATGTTCTGGGAGCTCCCGATTAGGGTTGGTTGGGAAGATGGAAACACACATATTGGGGGATGCTGCTTATGTGAGGGCTACACCTCTTAAGTGTTCAGTGGTGACTCATCTAAATATCTCTCTTATGTAGTTTAAATATTTTATGGCTAAACCCTGTGTAGAAATGATACTAAGAAAGCAAGCAAAATTATTGCTTATTTAGCAGAATTAACCCAGCACTGATACTAATACTAACACTTGTTGTCATTTTGTGTAACACTTACATTTGCTGTCTCTGTATTTCAGACTCACAACCCAGAATTGTTCAGCTTGGCTGACGGAGGACGGAAAGGAACAACAGATCCCTGGGGTATGCCACTGCAACAGAAACAAGAACCAACAGATCCCTGGGGGGCGCCACTGCCTGGCCCAGGGGCACCCAAAACACATGCTGCCTCACCCCAACCAGTTGACCCCTGGGTATCACCTGCTGGGTCCCGGCCATCTCAACCCACCCCTCCCATTCACAATATTGACCCCTGGGGAGCACCAACTGTGAGCCCAGCCAGATCTACACCTCAGTCAGGGTCCACTCCTGGTAGGTGGCACTGTGTGTGGCTAGGATTACTGGCAGCCACATGCACAATACTAGTACAGGCCACACACATTGGCTCACACTACTGTCACTGCTTGCCTAGTCACACCACTGTCAGTACTACACAGTCTTGTATGTACACTACATTACTCCATCACCCATGAAAAAGTTTTGTTTGCAGTAGGTTATATAGAGGTGAGCTGTGTGCAACGTTACGAAACTAGCTCCATCACAATTTGTGACGCCTCCATTACATTCTCATATTATAGCATTGAATACCCATGAATAAACAAGGCCTCTTTACACCGTACCTGGATCTAGTGAGGGCATTGAGACAAATACTTACTTCGCAATAACAGATCCTTTGTCTGTTGACGCCATATTAATTAGCTTATGGTTTCACCAAGAAGATACAGGTCGGTCTTCAGCAACCCGTGCTTGTTGTAAGAGTTTCTTTAACGCCGCACTCAGCAATATTCCAGCTATATGACGGCGGTCTGTAAATAATAGAGTCTGGACCAGGCAATCCAGTGATTGACATCATGAGCTTCGACCCACGCAATTGGGATAAGATGACATGCATCAACTCAGTCAGCAAGCCTGACCACCCGACCCCGTTATCGCCTCTAATGACAAGCATAGTCGCCTTTTATGGCAAGCATGGGTTTCTAAAGACCTATTCTACCCCGGATCTTCACGGGTCGGTTGTAAGAGGTGACTAATGGGATCTGGTTGTCAGACTCACTGACTTGGTTGATGCATGTCATCATATCCCATTTCCATAGATCAGTGCTCATGATGTCATGGAATGTGTTTTCCAGACACAATTATTAACAGACAGCTGCCATATAGCTTGAATACTGCTGAGTGCAGCGTTAAACAACAAAAAACAAAAAACAATTCATAAATGCAAATGACCTGCCCCTCTTTCACTTTCCTCCCACAATAAGCAGACATGTCTGGATCAAAAGAGCTCATACCAAACTCGTTAATTTACAAATAGGGACATCACAGTTTGACAAATCTTGAACCTGTTACTTGTCTTTAATACCCAATTAACTGTAGTATTCCAAACATCTACAGCACAATACTGGGTTATGTTCTACAATGTACTGATTGGGACGAAGTAGGCAACTTTCTACATGTAGTTATCAAAATCATTTTGTAGGGAGCAACACAGATTGGGTTATTGCAGCTACTTCATAGCCCTTCCAGTTCATATTGTGGGGACCGCCTTCCGTGGTCTAGTGGTAGAGCGTCCGCCCGGAGAGCGGAAGGTCCGGGGTTTGATCCCCGACCGCGTCATACCAAAAAGGGTTAAGGGATGGTACTTGTTGTTACCCTGTCTGGCGCTCGGCATTAGGGGCTCAAACAAGGACTGGTTGGCTCGGACTCAGTATACTGTGTCTGAGTGGGGTATTCATGTTACACTGTGGCATGGTATCTCGAGAGCTAGCACTATAAATCGGCATCAGTCCGGACTAGTACAAGCAGCCACACACACATACGTACATGCACGTCGCTATATAAGTGCAATAAACTTGGACGCGACGTTAAACCCCATTTCACCTCACCTCACCTCATATTGTGGCAATAGTAACATTGTACAAAATCATTGAGCTGATCCAGTGTGGCACACCCGTAGGTTAATCCGTGTGTAGTGGCCTCAAGACAGCAGGTCTGCTGAGAGTATTGAGATTGTTTGTGGTGATTACTGATGACTCAACAGTCTGGTTATTTTATTGTCATCCTGATAAGTACTTTTGGAGGAAGGCACGTGGTTTAATCTGTTGGTCATAATTATGTTCGAAAATTTCCACTATTATTTCTTAGCGTGTCTGTACACAGTTGTGTAGTTGTTAGGAAGACGTGACGATGTTGAGTTTGTATGGTGAGAAGGCACGCCTGTTGGCGTATGAGGAGGAACAACAGGAGGAGATGGATGAGGAGAATGTCACTCTTCCATTCACTGTGTATACGATGTGTGCACTTCCTGTCGTTGCAGTTATAGGTATTTGGGATGATTTATTTTCTTGAATTGCTAGGTTGTCTAGGTTGAGTTATTTATTCCTGTGCCCCATTTCGCAAAGCCCTGATCAATGTCATTTATATAACAAGATGAATCTTGGCTCGTATTTGTAGTTTAACAGAGTGTTGGTCAAATTAAAAAATGTTCATAAACTTGTTGATGTAAGAAAACTCTGGACTGGTATCTTGCACTGGCTCTGATATCCTTTAGCAGACTATTCAACAAGATTTTAAGCACATTTAGAAAATAGTTTCTAAAATATTGGGGAAAGAAGAATTTTGTTTGTAAACATACAACTTCATGGATAACAACTTCTGGTTCATTACAGCAACTTTTGATGTAACAGTATGTAGAAAATTTAGTTTTGTGTGTGAGATACATGTGGTATGTGGGTCATGAGGTTTGCTGCAGTGGTACCCTGATCAAGAGCACTCCAGGCCTTTCTTTGTTAGCAATAGGCTCATGCCACCGAACCAATTACCTATCAGTGATCATTCTAGAACATGTCGTCTAAAGGTTGTATATACCTCAACATGCATCATATATCACATCAACATTCATCACCATGCCTCGTTGCTGTAGGTTATATAGAAGTGAGCAGTGTGCAACATTACGAAGCAAGCTCGATCAAAATGTTCAACACCTCCATTACACTCTCATATTGAAGCTGTCACAATGTAGGTTATCGATCTCCTTTTGAAAATGACCCCATATTTGGTCATTCGTGGGCCCAAAAGGCCCTTTATTTTTGTCAACTTGAATGAACACTCCCTTCATGCTTAGTTTCAAACACTGTATATCATCTCATTGCTAAAATGTACCTATGTCAATCTGGTGTTTTATTGTTGGACGGTTGAATGTAAACATTAAATGTTTGTTTTATCTAGACAATTTGGTCATCAATATGGATTGTTAAGCAATGTTTGGATATTTTCTGTTAAAAAAACCCATTTTGTATTTCTTGAAATATGTTCCAACATCCAGAAAGATGAAAGTGAAAACACAAAGAAAAACAAGTAAACCTGTTGTTCAAATCTTGTAACTGTGCAAATAGATCCTCGGTGGTGCTGATTCTTGTAGGTGAAGACAGAACATGCATGTCAATTCTTTGGTTATATTTGAAACCTTCATTTCAGGATCTCAACCAGATGCATGGGGTGTGAGCCCAGGCCCACAGAGCTCCCCCTGGGGGTCCCCAGCCCCACCCCAGCAAACTGCTGGTCTGGATCCCTTTGGGTCTCCAGCAGCACCAACAACCACCACAAATGGCACCAACAATATCGACGAAGCATTTGACCTGCTGAGCTCTCGGAGTACCGAAGGATCGCCAGCCAAATCTGCTGGTTCTTCTGCAGCTCAGGCCTTTGATCCTTTAGGTTGGTGGTCCTTTGTAGCATTGCAGGGTTAGACATGACCACTTGTCTGTTAGTCAGTGACCAGTTGACTCAAGGAGCTGCTATTTCTCCCCCAAATGTAGGTCCTTTGTAGCATTGCAGGGTTAGACATGACCACTTGTCTGTTAGTCAGTGACGACTTGAATCAAGGAGCTGCTATTTCTCCCCCAAATGTAGGTCCTTTGTAGCATTGCAGGGTTAGACATGACCACTTGTCTGTTAGTCAGTGACGACTTGAATCAAGGAGCTGCTATTTCTCCCCCAAATGTAGGTCCTTTGTAGCATTGCAGGGTTAGACATGACCACTTGTCTGTTAGTCAGTGACGACTTGAATCAAGGAGCTGCTATTTCTCCCCCAAATGTAGTTTTATTTCATAAACCACTAGTCAGGAATGAGCTATGGGCTAAACGGATGTGACCAATAGTGTCTACCACTGTTATGTGGGATCTGTGTGAAATATGGAATAGAGACAGAAAAATTGCACGTAGTAGTGATGACACTGTAATTTTGTACCTCGAGAACCTTTTCCCCTGTGGGTAATGCAAGGCAGAACTGGTCCCACATAGCCTATGCTAGTCATAAGAACCAGTGAGAGGATTATGTATGACCTGGTTGATTGTCACAGTACCACTGTGGCGTGCATCAGTGCTCATCAACCACCAGTCTTCATGGCCTGGACTAGTCCAAATCAATCTTGTACGCTTGTCATTTGAGCTGACGAAAAAGGATTTGTGATCAGACTTGGTGATTTTGCTGACAATATGTCGTCACGCCTCAATGACAAGTCTTTGGTCATTGTTGGTCAGTGGTTTGTCGGTTCCAGATCTGATTATCTACTGACTGCCGTAATCTCCCCTGTGGCTATTGCAGGTCAGAATAGGTCCTCTGTACCTCATGCTTGTCTCATGAGGCAGCTTTAGTGGGGTTTGGGTTGTCTCCGTAGCTGCAGAGTTTGGCCAATTCGTTGAGCGAAGAACACAAGGAATATCATCTACAGGTGTTATACTGCAGGGCTCAATTTAGCTATATTAAACATGCACCAGTGCAACCTATTATTGAAAAATGCAACCTATTATTCATGTCTACATGCATGTGTGTGTCAAGTGCGTGTCAAGCATTTGTGTCTGACTAACCCTTACTCATCCCCACACAAAATTGATCTTTGACCAAACTCAAACCCTCTAAGGTGTATTCATGATACTACATTACTACTCCCTGTATTCTGTTTAATTTGTCATACTTCCTGGGGCTTGACATCTTCAAACTGTGGGTTCTTCAAGATTATGTGCACATGTTCCTTTGTCGTTAATTAATTGGACACTGGCAGTAGACCGACCTGTTTCAACTTTGATAAATTTAGTGGACCAGGGTGCTACCTGGTTTTGTTTGGTGCAATTTGGTCTTCATGTCAACATGCACCTGGTGCAAGTTAAATCAAGTTCTTTACGTCGAGCCCTGTACTGTCTTGGAGACCTAGCAATATGGCTCTCGGTCAACCTCTGGTTGGTCTTGTTCTGATTTGATGATGTTAGGCATACTACTCAACTTTTGATACTGACAGTGAGACACAGAAAGCCAATACCATCTTAATTATATGTAATAAGTTCCAGGATGATTGGATATCAGGAAGACTCCTTTCAAAAATTGAGTAGTATGTATAAGATCTGCAATATAAATGTTTACTATTGTGCATGTTTAAAATATTTTGTGTACCTTCCCCCTCTACTCACCTCTCCATCACTGCCTCTCCATCACTGCAATCCTTGTGTATGGAAGTTTGGGAGAAAGTGTGTGAAGGAATGTTTGCTACATGATGGTGATCTTTCTCTTGCTAACAGTGGACTCCAGTGCAAGTGATGGGGCGTGGAACATGGGAAGCCTTAACCAGAATCTACCACTGGAAAAGAAAAAATCTGCTCAGGATTTTCTTGGCCAGCATACTGGGCTTGTTAACTTAGATGAACTTGTATCGAAGCCTGCACCTAAAGGTTACTGTCTTTTAACAGTCACTGTTGAACTTGGGGAGAAACACTTTCAGTCAATATATACTATGTCAGAATGAGATTGACAAACTAAAATATAACATCCAAATAAAAAGAGTACTTATGGATGAATTCAATATTGAATCCGAATTAGATAAGTGAAAAAATAGCATGGTTTCATATGAGATTAGTTTTTATCTGTAAAAACATTTTGTAATTTTCTTACTCTATGATCCAACCCATTGTCTTATAATGAAATGGCATCGCTTTTCATAATATCTTAATTTGATTCAAGATTAGATGGGTTAAGCTAAGCTAGAACCTTACAAGATAAGGTTTTTATCTGAAAAAACCTTTGTGGTCCTCTTATAATATGATCTAACCCACTTTCTTTCATTAAATGGAATCACATTTCCTGACTTATTTGGGTTTGAACATGACATGGGTTAACTTGAAAGTTTGAAGAAATGAATGGATGATGTGATGATTGTGTGATGAAGAAAATCCCTTGCTTTCCCTTGCAGGTAATAACCCATTTGCTGCACCATCAGCCAGTAACCCATTCGAACAGCCCGTCACACGAGTACCCATGAACCAACTACAGAACACAGCACCAGGTTTCACACAGCCTGTTAATTCTGGACTCCTGCCCACCCCTCTCATTCCAGTGAACACAACCCACCAGCCCATGCAGCCACAACAACAAAGTTACAACCCCTTCTTATGAGGAACGGTCCACTCTCAGCGGATGGGAGGTTAAGATATCAAGGTTTACGTGTTGCTCCAGTATTCAAAAGGTCTGGGGCTCAGCAGATCTGATTGTATATTTCTTGAACAAAAATTGTACATTTATGTTTTAAGGTATATAAGGTGTGACTCCTTTGGTCTGATTGGTGTCCAACATTTATCAATGTACTGGAGATATACCTGTGTTGGATAGACCTAGCAGACTTGTTGCATGAAGATCTCGAAACAATACACAGGAAAAACGTCACCCCTCCAATTTCTTCGTCTATGATTTATACCAGTGATATTAGGATAGCATTGAGTGTATTCTGTACCTGTTGATTTGACTCTGCCAAATTCGTCAGCCTTGTTTCTGCAGGCAGTATGCTTTTGTGTGAAAACATCCCTGGAGTTATAAGAGTCCAGGAAATACATCATAAATCAATAATAATCTTTTTCATTGTCTAAGCCCCAAACTGACTGCTCTTTTGATGTTTATGTGTATTGTGTATGCAAATTTCACTTTAATGTTTAAGTTGTGCACAAGTTTGTCTTCTTAGACTTGCTTTATATAATTTTCTTTTGAATATTTTTGAAGAGGAAATGATTGTGTGGAAACAAATGGTTAGACCATACACATGTATTCTGACAATACTATTTATGTAAACATTAGCATAACAAGTGAACATCGGACTCTATTGTTCTATCAAGCATGCGATAATCACTCAATAATTCTATATAGTCATTACAGTCTGCATTCAAGGAATCCTGTAACCATTACCATGTTTGATGCACCATCTACAATATGTAGATACTTTCATATCAAAATTAGTATTAGAAAACACAGGAGTGTTACACATGTCTATCAATGAATGAAGAGAATAGAGTTTTTTGATATACCTGACAGCTTTCATTGTACTGGGATGAATGAGTGAGTGAATGAATGAATCAGGTTGCTAGTGGCAACCAACTTTGATTTGGTCACAAATACCAAGGCAATGTGTATGTGTATTGTACAACTATGTAACAATACTGTCTTTCAAGGGAACGCCTAGCTCTCGCCTTAAATGGTAGTGTAACGCTTGTGGATTTGGTTTCATACATTGAACAGCTGAACTTTCTGTAAAAATATTTTTGTAAACGGTACAGATTCATTTTGCTGCAGATAATCAATAAGAACATCGCTGTGGTCCGTACAATATTGCTGTGTATCAGCCAAGGGTATGTTTCAGTGCGAATGTTGTTAAAATATGATAAGATTATGATGATATGTTTTTGTGTCACATTTATCAGTTATCATCCTATTTACACATGAGAATATGACACATGGAAAATATTGGTTTTTTTAAGTTTAAGGGGTAAAATATACAAGCAAATTCAAAGACACAAGAACTGCACCTTATGTTAGAAAGAAATATTGACTAATAAATAAATGGTTAAAATGCTACCACATTATATTAACTATTGGCAATAGGTCAGTACTGGGGTGATACTGTGTAAGCATGGATTGACAGCAATATGTGTCAAGGCAGAATTGAACCTGTTTGGTTCAGCTTGAATGGCTGAGAATTTGCTGATTCAGTGTGAAGCAATATTGACTGCTTGCCTGGCATCATGTCTTGTGTCGAGTAATTGCATGGAACTGTTGTCGGAACACGTTGGCTGTTATTGCACAAGACAGAGGCCTTACCTTCACCTTCTTGCTGGTGTTGAGCATGCTATTTATTCAGTTTTGTTTATAATATTTATATTCATAAACTGTGCGACGGATATTAGAATAGAAGGAGTTGCTGTGTAATTCAAATTAACAGCTGCATAGTCATTACAGAAGAGTCACGGGGTTGGACAGTCATGATAGAGGAAACATCTAGTCCTTGTTTTTCACTCATCTCAGGACTTTTCCTCTCGGCCATCCAGCCCTGAACACTATCTGGCTAACTGAAGGGCCTAACTGTGGAATATGAATTGCCATTTTCAGACTACAGCATGTAGAATAGTGCTTCTCTATTTATTTATGACTGTATGTTTGGTTGGTGTCATAAGGGGTTATGTTAACCAGGAATATTGTAATTGTCTTTACACAAAGTTTTGATCTAGTTCACACACTTAGAACTAGTATTTGCACCGACTGGTGATGTTTGTCTTGAGTCATCCAGGTCAGTTCTTGTGAATGTTGTCCTGTGTTTCGGAGATTCTGTCTGGCTATGCAGCTTATTGGCATTACTGAGATTCTCCGACAATATTTGTTTTGGCAGCATGTCTTGTATTATAAACAGAGTGAAAGGATCTGACAGATCAGCGAAAATGACATTAATAGATATGTATGGTTATATATTCTGTAAAATAATCCCTCTTAAAAAAGTGCATTTGTTATTAAGGGAATGTATGGCCACAACCAATCAAATCTTTAACTTCATGTTTTGATTTGAAAATATATATTACTGGATTTTTTAAATATTTTTGTTGGAAGTGTTTGGGAAAGATGACCGAGTACTGAAGATTTATTTCATGTGGAATCTAGTTGACATGGAATAAATATTCTTTCTGGATCTATTATTAGAGGAATCATTATATTGACCTCAAGGTTCACATTGGTATGATTCGGATTGCTAGGGAGCCTGGGTCATTGACCCTTAAAATAAACAAAACTTCAATTTCTTACACTGTGACCCTATTTTCGACATATGTGACCCCAATATTCAAATCCATCCAATGCACCTGGTCATCTTTACCCATCACAAAATCCCAAGGTATTGATTAGTTGTGGCTTGAGGTACAGTTGCCATGAGTAATAATGTTCAAGCACCGGTCAGATTGAAATGGAATGGACTCCAGTCCTACCTCCAGGACTTGAGTTTCTGACCAGGGGAGATAACTCACATCTTCTCTAAAATGCTTGTTGAAGACTTAGAAGAGGAACGGTACAATGTCTGGATCCATTTTGATGGTGCAAAGAAGGACAAAATGTTGATTGGGAGGCATGCTGTTGAAATCAGGTACTCAAAGTCATGGTCAGGTTTTGCGATATGGGTACTCAGGTCCATTTTTGTTTTTTTCCTATCCGTCAGAGCCCTAATGAGTAGGTATTTGCCATGATGTGTACTCTTCAGAGTTAACCCCTGTTTAATCCCAGGATCTACTGTTGAACATCAGGCAATAACCTGGTGAACATCCTCAGTGCACACTGCCAGTTTCTGTTACTTAGTTTCTGTTCCTCAGTTGCTAAACTCACCATAGTCTTTCATACTGTACCAGACATGGCCAGGCTTCTTTCTGTCAACTCAACGTCATTCAAATCACCCTGGAAAAACAAGATTCAATAATGTTTTGATTTGAACAAATTTTATTAGCAGAGTAAATAGGAAAGGACAAAAGTTTAAGATTTCATGGACTGAAAAAATGATTCAACAGTGTACTAAAGTCAACCCAAGTGTTTGTCATAACCCAAAATTGTGGAGGGTCATCTAATCTGAATATTATGGCCAAAAATTTAAGAACCATCACTTAATTTCTAACTCTGTGTTATAAGGAATTATCTACCAGGAACATAGTTTGTTTGTTTTCTCAATTCTACTTGTACTTAAAAGAAATGTTTTCCCTTTCTATGCACGAGATTGAGTTTGACAGGCAATTTATTTTATTTTTTCTCAAATTTGTTGATTTTGAATCTCTTAAATGTAAACATTTTTGTCATTTAACTGCATATGTTTTTATTATACATTTTAAATTTATTTCCAAGTTAACTTACATGTACTTCAGTTAGATGTCATGCCTGCATTCTTTTGCACGGATAATACCAACTTGAAATTAAAGAACTTTAAAAGTTTGAATGAATAGTACTGGATTTGGAGAACTGCTGTAGATTTTTTGTCTTTAACTATTGTTATGTATGGTGGATTTGTGATTGGTTCATCAATATTTGTCTGTTTTTCATTTGATAATGCAATATGTTGTGTCATGAGCTAATCTTTTGCAAGTGGTAAGCTTGTGGTGAAACAGTGTCTATTTGCATGTTCAGTCAACTCTGGATATGACTTGTGTTATACCAAGTCATTTGTTTAAGACTATTTTTTTTCTCATTAGAATTAATTACAAATATCAAACCTTGGTGATTGAAACAAATGTATCAGGCACAAGTTTTGAAACTTTGTGGGTTTTTTTCAAGGGCATCTTTCCACAGAGCTGTCTCAGTGCAACGACTATCACAGTCAAAGTTCAAATATGGGCGTCAGTCAGTGTGGCACGTCAGTACATGTCAGTCAGTGTGGCAAGATCACTTTGTGGAATAAAGCCCAGCTGTCATGTTGATGATTAGAGTGTTATGTAGCTATTGAAATAAATGCACAACTGGTAGGTAGAATTTTGTTGTGAAACCACTAGTATCTTCTATACCCAAGTGCCAAAGTAGGTCATAAATTATTAAACCAAGATCTTTTCAGGGTTAAACTAGGTTTTCAAATGATAAGAAATGGCATTTAAGTACAGTAAACATGCAGGTAGATAGGAAGAAATGTACTCCACTGTGTGGAAATATTTACCAAGATTGCTTCTATAAAGAGACTTTTCCATGCATATTATAATCATAGGGGATAGTGAGGGTGTTCACCTACCTCATATTAAATTGCTGCCTTTGCTAAAAACATTTATTCACAACTTGTATGTTTGTTATATCCAGAGTTGCTGATTGAGTCAGACTACTGATTGTATTTTTTTCCAACTTTCAATAAGATATTGTAAAGCTACAGGTAACCTCACATAAAAGAATTATTTTTTTACAACAGTTGAGTCCGGTTTGACTTTTTTCAAAGTATCTCAGTATTGATTGTGTAACCATGGAAACATCGTAAGCTCACATGACAATACTGCCTTTGGATGGCAATAAGTATGTACAAATGCTACTGTACAAAAATGTGTCTCGCTTCATGTGGCGTGGTGTGTCATATTGTATACGCTGTGCACTTTGATGCTCGTATTTTTCTCATTCAATTGTTGTTGAGTCTTTGGAATCAACAATGAAGCCACAATAGAAGAAATAAGAAATACGACAGGGTCTCTTGCTCATGAGTGGTGACAATGATAGGTCTGTCTGGTCTCTGGTATGGACAAGCCTCAGAAATTGGGAACTAGAATGCCTCTCAACAGTTCAAACCCAGATACACTGAATGGAAAACATGAAGTAGCAGAGAGCTGTGTTTGTTAGACTGTTGCACAACATATGGAATGGACTAATTTTAATCAGGACTGGATGTGCCGCTAAGCGTGGACCTGGATGAGACTTTTCATCTGGGAAATGTTTTATATTTTATTTTCATAAGCAGTTACCTGATTGGTGGCTTTGTGTGAGAGCGGCAACGGAGACCACAATAAAGAATGTGCTTGCAATGCTCAGTGGGGAGCTACTATAACTGTGGGCAGTCACCAGCTACATGTGTCTTGGAGATGATAACAGCAGTGTTATCACATTCTGACTCGTATAATAACATGAATAAACCAAATATTATCACATATGGCTTCTGTTGTTTATCTGGACACTCATTATTCAACTCACAATTGTTGGGAAGTCATTGAAATTAACATAACAGTCCTGTAGTTTCCCTCCGTAAAATATTGGCATGAAATTGTAATGGACATGTATGGGTGGAATCTTGATTTTAAGCCTTGAAAATATTTCTTATTATTTCATAATTCAGTAATATATAGTACTCAAAAGAAGTTAAAAAACACCTGATTTTTCCATGACTATTGGGATTTAACTATAGTCATAAGAAATTGGGTGTTTAATTTCTGTCAGTAGTATAGATCATGTAGGTTGTAGGTCACATAATGTGAATGAGTAAGGATGATTGAGATTACTTCACACCTCAGATGTGAACTAATTACAGATACCGTAAACTACGGATATAATTAACACAAGGGGTCCACTAAATTTAGTTGGTTATATGCTTGCATATATCATCTATACAGTAAATAGCAGGGACCCATAAAAGAGTTTGTTATATCAGTGTGTTCGTTTTTGTGTGTTCCTTACTGTAGTTGTAAATTTGTTTAATCAAGACAACAGTTAGTATCCAGTTTGATAAAGATTAATGGTATGGAAACCAGTAAGATGATGCTTGTGCTTGTATGGTGATTTCAATTTGACATAGGTTCATTTAGGGTTTTGTATGCAACTTTAAAGTTATGAATCCAATGATTTGCGGTTTGAAAGATTCAAATACTAGATCGTATACACTCCATAAGTGAAATGCATTACCAGATTTATGTGTGTGGGAAGTAATACCAACTTGAGTGGCATTGCAAACTGGCATCAGTAGAGATGTCCAATACGAATAAATTAAATGGCCAAATGAGAGTTGCCGAATGTTGGCCCACTAGTGTCTTGTTCAAAATGAGGCCTTTACAATACTGTCTGCGATTTATCATTGTAGTGTTGAAAGATGGACAGTGTATGGTTTCATCAAAATAGCCTTGGAGCCTGCTCTAGCAGTGTGTAAAAATTTTACCCACGTAATTACGCTGCCACCGCCTTATCTGTCGACTTTCCGTGTACTGTTGGCGGCAATGCGTTCATGGCGACGTCGGTACACCAT
This sequence comes from Haliotis rufescens, assembly GCF_023055435.1. Classification (NCBI taxonomy): domain Eukaryota; kingdom Metazoa; phylum Mollusca; class Gastropoda; order Lepetellida; family Haliotidae; genus Haliotis; species Haliotis rufescens. The sequence goes on along the minus strand of NW_025963791.1, from coordinate 8,404,539 downwards.
GATTCGACCATCAGTTTGATGCAGGTTACATATTGACTCGTCTCGAACCAAACAGTTCTCCAGCGCCGGTTAGGCCATGCTTGACACCACTGACGTCGCAGTTGACGATGTTGTTGCGTCAAAACACTGTCTGGTCAGATATCCTTTGCATTCCATGAATTGCTGTTGTACACCTTTGTCGCAAATGACGTCGCGGAACGAATCTGTCCGTTGCAGGCATTGTAACACGAGGTTTGTCGCGTACCATGCTGTTGATACCGATACCAATGTCTATAGATGGTGTTCTAGGACCCATTGATTGAATACAGCCGACTTATTACTCTCCGGTGTCCAATCGTCCGACGGCGTTGTTCCGTTGTGCTGCACGGGGACACTCTTGACTTTGATTTTGATGAAATCGCGGGGGATAATGACATGCACTTGACGAGGTTAACTACACTCGTGGATGAGAGCTTCAGCAAAGTAGGGTTTTCAGTTTGAAAAGAAAACAACCATTGCTGTAGCCAATCTCATTAAAATCAAATATAAGTTCTCGCTGCCGCTAAACAAAGTAGCTTTGTTTAGCGATAGCGAGAACTAAGATCTGATGTTAATGAGATTGTGCTGTAGCACACTTAAGATCGAAACGCTATGATGTACCTGAAATACTGTTCAAAGCAGCATTTTGACCAGCGAACGGCCAACTTCCTGTCCCTTTAATATGTTTGTTGTTTGGACTCTGCAATATTCTAGCTATAGGACACCCATGAAGATCCTGGTTAGAATAGGTCTTCAGTAACCTTTGCCGTAAATGGCGACTATGCTTGTCTTAAGAGGCGAGTAACCAGATCGACTGGTCAGGATCGCCGACTTGGTTGATGCATGTCATCGTTTTCCAATTGCGTAGGTCGATGCTCATGATGTCAATCACTGGATTTTCTGGTCCAGACGCGAGTGTTAATAGACCTTTGTCATGCACATAGCTGGAATGTTGCTGAGTGCGGCAGTAAACAACAAACAAACAATGAAACAAATAAGTATTTAACTCAACTCATTCATACTATTCACTGAGCACACTTAAACTTATTTTGCTTTGTTTTAATATATACTGACACTTGATCGGTACAATGTGTGACGCCGATGCCTGATGTCCCAAGCAGTGATATTGCTGGGAAAATGCTAATAGTGAAAAAGGAGGCCTAAACAACGCTCACTCACTCGCTACTGGTAGTTCAGATGAGTCATGTGTTTAGTCCATATGAAATAGAGAAACCTTAAGGCAGCAAGGGGTGATACATATGTTTGGCCAACTATTTAAAATCAATTCACATCAAGCTTTTATGAAGACATGACACGTTTATGTAAAACAACTCCTTTTTGTAACGACCATTCAGAGCTACTCCTCACCCCTGGTGTAGCCCTGGCACGCTGGTACAACCATAAAGGAGTTGTTATCCAGAAACGTTTAATGTCCATTTTCTTCCAGCTTCTAAATGCCTGTCAAAGACCTTATCAAGCTTTTGAAAAAATATTTTATGTAATTAGACAAATTAGTTTTATATATATTTGACGAGTGAAGTACAATACTATTGTTTAAGTGTTGAATCATCTTATACCTTCACACATTTTTCTATAATTATTTGTATTTTTAATTCTGAAGACCTGGAGCATTGTTAACCAATATTCAACTGGAGTCCTTCCAAAGAATATGCAAAGATGGATGAATATCCTGTTGTAAAGTGTTATTTGTGGTCATGAGCTGTTTGTACCGTTATTTCGAAAGTATAGAGCTTCATCTTCGAAGTATAAGTTTAAGTCTTAATGTAATTCCATGTCTTCCCCAGATGGGTACATGCACACTGACGTAATTGGATTCAACAGAACTTAATAGGAATATAAGCAGCAATTTATTTGAGGAACACAATTGTCAGGAACATTAAATTATTCAAGTATTGGCAATGGTCATATCCTTCATGAACAAGCAAATATTTTCAGATAATCAGAAATATTAACTCAGATCTGCATTATACAGTTATGATACGAAAGCTGCAATGACTTTTCAAAAAAAAAAAATAAGGGCTCTTATAGCTGTTTGATTTCGTTTCAAAACTCAGTATTTATCATCACACAACATAAAATATGAATGAGATACTTCTGTTGTCAATGTATCTCATTACATAATATTGAAAAGGGGAGAATTTACAAATAATTTGAACACATGGACGTCTTCCATGAAGATATGCCCTGGGACATCTGATAGCAGTGGATCTCCTACTTCTATAGCGGAAGTCCCCACTGCGCATGGTTGGAAAATACGGAAGTGTCTGACCACGCTGTTGTGTTTTGATTTTGATCGTCGCTATTTTACAGGAGTCTGTCGAGTTGACGTCAAAAGTGTTTGTGAACTGTGTAATTATGGGAAGAATAGGGAAACCACAGAAAAGTAGGAAGCACAAGAAAGTAAAACCACTAGATCCAATAAAACAAGTGGAAAGTGAAGCACGGTAGGACATTTTGAATGATATTAGGCTAGCAGGGTTAAAATTAAACGTATCTCTGCCATAGCCTGTATTAATGATATATCATAACGACGAGGCCAAATTATGCATTTATAAACGCACAGATTCAATACAAACAAATTAGGTATTAGTTGGATAAAAGTAAAACATTACATAAAAGATACATTTCTATTGACTTTTTATTCTCTTGTGTACGACTTGTCAAACATGAAAAACACATGAAAGGACTGTTTGTTTGTTGTTTAACGCCGCACTCAGCAATATTCCAGCTGTATGACGGCGGTCTGTAAATAATCAAGTCTGGACCAGACAATCCAGTGATTGACATCATGCGCATCGAACCACGCAGTTGGGTGAAAGGACTGTATTAGATGTAACAATGTGACTGAGTTACTCGGCTGGCCACTAGAACTTTGGGTAGTAGAATAATTGGCTTCAAACGACCGAGGCATATTTTTGTAATCAAGGCTTTTAGAAACAATGTCTGCTCATCTAATTAAGCTGGCAATAAGTATTTTGTAACTCATCCGTAAGAAAAGGGTTATAGCGAAAACGGCACCTCAGCAAAACGTCACCGGGCGAAAACGGCACCGATTGGCGAAAACGGCACCTCGACTCAAGCGAAAACGGCACCTCGACTCGAGCGAAAACGGCACCTTATTTTTTTTTTTTACCTTGGTCAAATGAATGATATTAAACTTACATTGTAACTTGCAAAGGCCAATAATTGTGAGATGTTAAAACAAGTTTACATTAGAAATTAGCCTCTGCTCCAACTATAATCCAACTTAGCTTATACGCAACTCAACTTATGGTGAAAACATAACATGCTTTGACGAAAGATAATAGAAATTAAACTCACATCGTCTCTTACAAACACAAATATTTGTGAAATAAAACAAATAAGAAATTAGCCCCCTACTCCAATTTAATCACCGACTTTTATTCACTATACGCTTTGAAGTTTTAAGTACCTTTACTCAATTTAAGCTGAAACTGTATTTGAGGCCTAACATGGTGCTGTCAGATCACAATTATTCACAATGGCCTTTCGATGTGTTGCATGCGAGAAGAATGACAGAAAAAAAATCAACATGCTGTATCATGTGATAACTGTGACAACTGGAACCGTACTTTCTATGGCCCGTTATAGAGAAATTTGCCGTACTGACTTCCCTTTCCGCTGTGTGAAATGCGTAGCTCCCGTCATTGAAGAGGTGATTGGTAACTTTCATGTCAGTTTCCAGTCAGAAGATACTGAAGAAATGAGAGTACCAAACCTATCGGAAATTCACATTACGGCCTCAGATCAAATACCATGTAAATAAACCCTATATATTACTACAAAAATAGTTGTTTATCGTTATTAAACATAGAGGTTCCGTTTTCGCCCGACACATAGTAGCCGTTTTCGCCAAATGCGGTGCCGTTTTCGCCAGAGAAACCGGTGACGTTTTGCTGAGGTGCCGTTTTAGCCTGCACCCATAAGAAAAACACACAAGCTTTCTCTTCAATTTGCCTCCAATAAAAAAACAAGACTGAAGCCAGTTGTTCTGTGCAGCGCTTGCGTTATCAGTTTTGCTGCGCAGAGCGCTATTGTTTTGGTTTGAGAATGTGATGCACACGCGAAAAATTATTTCATGCATGATTTAAACACACACACAACTGTTGACAAACTGTCCCTTCAACAGAGTCTGTGACAAAAACCTTTGAGTGCAAGTAAATGTACTTGTTGGGTATTGCCTTCAAATTTTCAGTTGCATTTATGATATTGAGAGAACTGGATGAAATGGTTGTGTCAAATATTTTGGCTACTGGAAACTGTCCTGAAACATCCACCCAAGCCATTTTCACCTGCTACATTTGTTCCGTAATGTTTCAAAAGCCGACTCACCCTCATGGCATCACTAGCCGTGCTTATGATTTCCTAGTTCCTTCCTATGATCCACGGGGCAGTCGGGTACCCTTGTGGTAAAAGCGTTTGCTCATCACGCCGAAGACCCGGGTTCGATTCCCGACATGGGTACAATGTGTGAAGCCCATTTCTGGTGTCCCCCGCCATGATATTGCTGGAATATTGCTAAAAGCGGCGTAAAAAAATACTCACTCCTATGATTCACATGATCCTTACAGTGTTCCCTCCCACACTTTTCCCCGTGAAGATCCGGGGTAGAATAGGTCTTCAGCAATCCATTCTTGCCGTAAAAGGCGACTACACTTGTCGTAAAAGGCAACTTATGGGATCAGGTGGTCAGGCTCGCTGACTTGGTTGAAGCATGTCATCTATCCCAATTGCGTGGATCGATGCTCATGATATCTATTACTGGATTGTCTGGTCCAGACTTGATATCTACAGACAGCCGTCATATAGCTAGAATATTGCTGAGTGTGGCCTAAAACAACAAGCCAATCCAAAACCCACACTTTTCTGTCAAAAAAATCACCCATCGAATTACTAAAAACCATGTCATTCATACCCATGAATTCGAAGTCTGACACCTTAGGCTTGTAGTTGTTGGAGTGTCATGACCTATTCAACCCTTTCTGTTCATTTCCGTAATGTCTTAGGCATGTCGAGATGTAGATTTACACTGAGTTTAACAGTAGTTCAGTCGGTTAGCTTTTAGGCTAACAATTTGAAGGTAGCCAGTTCACATCTTTAAGATTCTCCCTAAACTTGGTTGCTTGTCTTTGTGACACATGGCCTTCAGCAGAGATTGTTTAACACATGGCCTTAGACAGAGATTGTCTGACACATGGCCTTTGGCAGAGATTGTGTGACACATGGCCTTCGGCAGAGATTGTGTGACACATGGCCTTCGGCAGAGATTGTGTGACACATGGCCTTTCGGCAGAGATTGTTTAACACATGGCCTTGGACAGAGATTGTGTGACACATGGCCTTTGGCAGAGATTGTGTGACACATGGCCTTTGGCAGAGATCATCCTCACGAGAAGTTCTGGTGCTCTATTCTACAGTTTTTTCCTAACCTGGAATCACCTGTGACACAGGTGTCTGCAGTTCACATTGTCCACCTGGAATATCCATAAAATGAGACCCAAGAGAATTTTTAGATTGAATCAATTTTTTTGAAACATCTGTAAATAGAAATAAAGGCTCTTGTTGATTTTGGTGTGGTAGTATTTGACAAGACACTAGAAACTTATCTCTTTCAAAGTTTGTGTATAATAACATGTTAAGGCACGAATAAAACATCAAATCAAAGAGCATATGTTGTCATGATCGGGATTATCTCCCCTTGTGTCTTTCAAAGGTAGAGCAATTGTCTGAATAAACTTTGTAAGTCAGAAAACCAAATTTGTTTTAATCATGTTGAATACTTACCATGCTTACCCAGTGCCAGTTTGACTTACTATGCCAATATCATGTGTTTTACGCAATATAATTCTTTGATATTATAACTTCAGTGGACAAGTGAATTATGACCAAAACTATGACAAACATATTTTTACCTGGTTCCAGTGTCCGAAATAACTGCCTGCCCCCTGCCCATGGCTGGTAACTGTTCTGTTGGGCTGCATGAAATTTTCCTCCACCTGCCCGACTGTCAGATTATTTTTAGACTATAACATATTCAGTTTTATTATAACTCCTCGTATATTCTCAAGTAATTGTTTGCTTTATTTCAACTGAATCACGGCTTGATTTGTCTCTTATTTTTGTCAATCTTTCAATATTTATAATGTCTGATTGCATGCAGGTCACATTCAAGATAGGCAGGCAACATTTATCGGTCACCTGCCCAACTGTCTTGTTGGGTTTTAAAACTGCCTGGTTCTTATGATATGAATTAATGTTGGCCATTAATTTGTGTTCATGTTTTCCAGTAAAGGTCAGCTCAACCTGAAACCTAGAAATGTGGACCAGGAAATCCCCAAGAAGGCTATTTTGTTGGGAGCCTCCATAAAACGTCACGCCGCGCAGCAGCATGGAGGCGTCAACAAGAAGAGGAAGAAGGGCAAGTGTGAGTAGTGTGACGATATTCTTCTATTTGTTTTTGCATGATTCCAGCACTATATTGTCCTTCACATGTTTCTCACACTTGTGGGGGGCACGGAGGGCCCAGTCGTCTAAGACACCGGAATTCGCTGTGCAGAGTTGCTTCCCTTGGGCACGCCAGAAACCTGTGATTGTGGGTTCGAATCCCTGTTCGCCCCAGTTATGTTTCTAGGTTTGTCAGCACCATACCCGTGCTCGTGGGTTTCACCGAAGTGGTAAATGTCTTAGACCTGCATCACTTCGGGCTTTCCTCCCACATTAAGCTGACACGCCGTGATATAACTGGAATAATGTTAAAAGCGGCGTTAAACCCAACTCACTCACTCACTCACTCACTCTCACACTTGTGCTACCATACATCCCAGGGGAGAGTTAAATGAATGAATAGTGATCATGTAATTCCCCAGACACCAATTTATGTCTTCTGTAGCAGTAAGCGATGATTCTACACACCTTCATTTGAAGGAAGTCAGTAAGTACTGTTCAGGGCAAATATGAATGTTTGAAGTACTTTTTGGATGTTGGTCATACGAGTGGCAAGTCTTACATGCATTAATACTGCTATCCTGGATAAGATCAATCAGTTTATTCGGTAATAAGGCCTCAGGCCCACGTACAGATATATACAATTAAGTTTCACATCAAGTTCTGCATGAAATAATATTTAAAGGGAAGAAGAACGAAGACAGATAGCATCTTTAACATAATTGGCTAAGTTCTCAAGACAGTTTACATCAGAAGAGTTTAACATTCTAACCAGTGTGTCTTTACGATAATTATAAGTAATGAAGTCTAAATATGGGAAATATTTTGAGCGAATATCTTCATAAATAGGGCAAACAAGAATGAAATGAATTTCATTTCCAACTGCCCTTAACTTGCACCATTGACAAAACCGGAGTGTCTTATCGATGCCATCCCTCCTTCATGTGTTATGCATAATTCCCAGTTCTCCAATACATAACAGGGTAAGCATACGTCGCTTTTCTTTTGATAATTCATTTAATAGATACGGCTATCCTGGATAAGGCTTCATTGAGTAGTGTTGGAAATTGCTATATATGTAAGAAATAATGTATCATGACATATGTCTAGGAATTATTTGTTGACTATTAGATCATGGTTGAGTTCTGAATTGTTATAGTTAGATGACAAGGGCAGAGGCGAGGCGGGATGTTTATGTGATTAGTCATAGCACTATATGTTGTCTATTAGATTGAGTGGCACCTTTGATCTTACCTCCAGCCATGAGAGAATTTAGCACCGATCATTGGTAAATGAATATATATGTAAAAAGTGTAGAATTCAGGGTAGGGGGTGGGATAAACCTGGGTAGACCTTTGGAAATCTCCATGGGGACCGTAAATAATCTTTATGGTTGACAAATCAGCTTGCCCCACCTGTTAGTAGTAGGACAGTACACTGATGCATTGGTGGATTGCGATTACTTCGCACATAATCACACACTAAGTAGAAAGTATCGATTCTTACTTTAAATGAATTCTTCAATAAATGTTACACCAAACACTTATTACTTGTGAAAATGAGTACCGGTAGTGAAAACGTAAATATTTTCATCCATTGCGACATACTTGACACTGGCAACTGTAAATCGTTGTGTGTCAGGTATTTGGCCATCCTGTCTGTGAAAAAGATGGCTTACACACCACAGATAAGAACGCAGACAGGTATCATGATACATATCGGCCCATGAGCAGGGTATCGTGATACGTATCGGACCGTGAGCAAGGTATCATGATACGTATCGGACCGTGAGCAAGGTATCGTGATACGTATCGGATCGTGAGCAAGGTCTCATCATACGTATTGGATCTGAGCAAGGTATCATGATACGTATCGGATCTGAGCAAGGTATCATGATACGTATCGGACCGTGAGCAAGGTATCGTGATACGTATCGGACCGTGAGCAAGGTATCGTGATACGTATCGGATCTGAGCAAGGTATCATCATACGTAATGGATCTGAGCAAGGTATCGTGATACATATCGGATCGCACAGTTGGTGTGTTGTCCCAGCGCTAGTTCCTATGAACATGAGGGATGAATGAATGGATACCTCTCCTTTTTTCAGTTTCCATCAGTGACCCAGAAACCAGAAATGTAATGACAGTAAAGAAAGGTCAGTCCAGTGCAGCACAAAGACAAGGTGATGTCAACCATTCAACCATGAGAACACTAGATGATGAGGACATTATAGACAAGTTTATGGTAAGTACAGCTGTTTAAATGAATATGGGTATTATAAAATAGCTGATCATTGGGGCTGTATTCAATTATTTGGACCCTGTTGTGGGATCCGGGGCAGAAAAGGTCCACAACACACTATACTTATGTAGAAGCTAGCTGATTTACTGTGAGTTGAGGTAAAATGGGGATACAAGTCACATTCAAGATTATTGCACTAATATAGTGATGTGTTTATGTGGCTGCTTGTACTAGCCTGGACTAACGCCGGTTTTACAGTGCTAGCCCATTGAGCATGCCCAGATACCTAGCCACAGTATGACATGGATACCCCACTCAGACACGGTATACTGACTCCAAGCCCAACCAGTCCTTGTTTTATCAAGTGCCAGGACGGGTAACAATAAATACCATCTTTTAACTTCTTTTGTTGGATATTGTTGGTCATGAGTGATAAGCACTGGATTGTCTGTGTCCCAGACTGTAAATAAGTCAAAAAGAGTTGACATTGGGTAACAGAATTATGCTGTATACATGTAGCCAATGAAATTCTATAAAAATATTATATATTGTAGTTTCACAGAAGCGGAGACATAAATCCTACGACAACAAAAAGAGCAGAAAAAGTGAAAATGTGAGTATGGGGTATAATCAGTAGCTGTCAGAATATGGAAGAATCTGTCTCACTGCTTCGTATTCACATCCCTGAGGACAGATCCATGGTGTAGTATCTAGAGCCTCTGCCCAGAGGGCGATCCATGGCCATGTCATACCTAAAGATGTCTGTAAAAATTATTTGACAGTTACCAAAGAAACAGTGCACACATCATCTTTGACCTGTAATGTTACGTATTAGAAATTGAAATTAAACCAAAATATATGACCATATGATATGAACTGTTTGCTCTGTCAATCTGTTTGCTTTTTACGGAGTGCCTTCGCTTTGCAGGCGATCAAAAGAGCATAAGCAGAAACATAAAGAGAAGAAGAAAGAAAAAGATAGAGAAAAAGAACGAGACTTCAGCCAGTTCAAAGGTTTGAATTAGTACATCCATGTATAAACCATGACAAGAATGTGGGGTTCACAGGAATGACAATCTTGAACCCTTGACATCCTTGAACCTTTGTGTCACTGAACCTTTAACATCCCTGCTCCTTTGGCATACTTGAAACCTTGAACCTTTGACAACCTTGGACCATTGACATCCTTTTATCCAAGACATTCTTGAACCTTTGACAGCCTTGAACCTTTGACATCCTTGGACCCTTGACATCCTTGAACCATTGACATTCTTGAACCTTTGACATCCTTGGACCCTTGACATCCTTGAACCATTGACATTCTTGAACCTTTGACAGCCTTGGACCCTTGACATCCTTGAACCATTGACATTCTTGAACCTTTGACAGGCTTGGAGCTTTGACATACTTTTATCCATGACATCATGTTTCACACTCTTGTCTCTCTCAGTGGCACAGGTGGGCCAGTTGTTTTATGTGCCACAATTAGCTGTGCAGAGTTACATCTGTTAGGTATGCCAGGATCTTATGATCGTTGGTCCAAATTCCAGATTTGCCCTGATTATGTTTCTAGGTTTGTCAGGTCCATATGCATGCTTATGGATTTCATCCAGGCGGAAAACATGTAATCCCTGCATCCATTCATTTTCCTCCAACATTAGGCTGACAAGCCAAGATAAATCTGAAATACTCATCAAAGCGGCATTAAACCCAACTCACTCATAGAGCAGAACAGAATGCAAATGTTGACATGTATTTTCACTGCTGGTGTATAGTCAACATGGATGTTAGTCATTGCCAGTGATTGTATCTTGAGTATATTTTAATGACATAGGACTTTTTCTCACATCCCTTTCCAAAATTGTATATTTCTTTCTCAAAACTCCCCAAAATGTGATGTTGTTTTCGGTGTTAATGTATTGTGCTCTCATTAAGAATACCTAATCAGGTTTGTAAAATAATAATGTAGTTGGAAGATCCATGATATGACTGAAAAGATTCTTTATGAATATAATGTTGATGTTCCTCCTTACCTCCTGCTTCAGATGAGGTACAATTCGGGGAAATAGTCCATGCTCCCCCAACTCTGTCTGTCCTCCCACGCAAAGCACACACAGAACAAGGAGTTCCTCGGGTAAGTAAAGCACACAGAAAGAAGAACTGTTGAAGCAAGCAGTGCACACAGGAAGCTCCAATGGTAAGCAGTGCACATGCAATAAGAGGATACCAGGGTAGGAAATGGACCCAGACAATACTCTCCCAGGGTAAGCAATGCACACAGTACAAGAGGATACCATGGTAAACAATGGATATTAAGTAAGCAGATACTTAGGAAAGCAATGCACACAGAACACAGAGGTGCCAGGTTAAGCAATGGATGTGAAGTAAGCAGATACTAAGGTAAGCAATGCGCACAAAACACAGAGCCCTAAGGGTAAGCAAGGATCACAGCACAATAGGATACTGTGGTAAGCAATGGATATAAAGTAGCACATGCTAAGGTAAGCAATGCACACAGAACAGAGCTCCCATGGTAAGCAATGGGTACAAAGTAAGCAGATACTAAGGAAAAGCAATGCACACGGAACACAGAGCCCTAAGGGTAAGCAATGCATATAAAGAAGCACATATTATGGTAAGCAATGCACACAGAACAGAGGTCTCAGGTTAAGAAATGGGTACAAAGTAAGCAGATACTAAGGAAAGCAATGCACACGGAACACAGAGCCCTAAGGGTAAGCAATGGGCACCGGACACAGTTCTGAGGGTAAGCAATGGGCATAGGTCACAGTTCTTAGGGTAAGCAATGGGCACAGGACACAGTTCTGAGGGTAAGCAATGGGCATAGGTCACAGTTCTGAGGGTAAGCAATGGGCACAGGACACAGTTCTGAGGGTAAGCAATGGGCACAGGACACAGTTCTGAGGGTAAGCAATGGGCATATGTCACAGAGCTGTCAGTGTCAGCAGTGCACACTGAACAAGGACCTCCAGGATAAGCACAGAATGTGGTGTTCCCAGTTTTAATCATTCACTTGGAATAAGGTGATTTGTAATCAGACAGGGCTTCAAAGGTGTCTGATAATTATTATAACATTGCTGGCATTTCCCATTTCAGCCAGGTAAGAAGTCCCTGTTGTTGAAAGACATCATCACAAGCAACTCCAGCCACAGTCAGCAGACGCCCTCGGGTGGTAAGGGGGGGCGGCGTGAGCTGGGGCAGACGGTCAAGAGGAAAACCCTGTCCATGGCACAGCAACACATCATGGACTTCGAGAGGGAGAAGGCTGTGCAGCTCTACAGGGAGTTGAAAAATAAAAAGATGAACAGATTTAGCTGAAACTGAAGGCTTTGTCATGTGTTGAGATGGGGACTTGTTTCTGTCCCCGAGTGGGTATGGTTTTACCCCGCTTCTAGCAATATTCCAGCAATAACATGGTGGGAGGTGGGGTGGGGCTGGTGCACCCGGAAATGGGTTTTACACATTGTAACCATGTTGTGATTCAAACCCAGGTCTTTGGCATCACAAGCAAACACACTAAAGTTGGGGCTGTTAGGTGATCTTGTAAAATCTGAAGTTTCTGATTGATAATGTGCAGGGTGTTTGTATGTTGACCTGCACATGAACATTGGCCCATTGTTTTTGAAAGAGCAAACCCATTTTCACTGTTTTCAGGAGGTGTCCTGTTACTATTGACATTGTGAAATAAATACAACTGTGATTACAGAATTCTGTTCACTGTTGCAACACAAAATTGTTGAACAGGTGACTGGCACATTGGAAATTACAACCAATGGACCTGTTTTCCATCTTTTTCGTCCTGTTCTTTTTTCCACGTGTCAGTATTTTTTAGGAGTGACAAATGTTCAGTACTGCTTTTGGCATGAAGACTTTCATGGATAATAACTTCTTCCTTGTTTCTAACAATGTTTCAAGACTACTTCTTGACACTATATTCATCCACCTGAAGTTTCATGTATTTATGATCTACCAATGTGTCAATGTCCAAGACTTTATTTATTATTAAAAGTACAGTGAGCTTATGTTGTGGCCTGATTGTCTGTTATCTGTCCTAAACATCAGCTCTTCAGCAAGCCACTGGACCAATGAAGCTGAAACTTACTGATTCCCACCAATGATGACATCCCAATTTGTTCAAGAGGTTCAAATTTGGTTTTCAACATGGTTGCCACGGCAGCTCGATGCTCATGATCAATCACTGGATTGACTGGTCCAGACTCGATTATTTACAGACCGCCGTCATATAGCTGGAATATTGCCGAGTGCGGCGTAAAACAACAAACAAACATAATAGTACTTAAGGGTATGTACCTCACCGATCACACAGTTCTTTGATTATCTAATCATGTTGAATAAAAAATGATAAAAGAATATGTTGTATTCTGGCAATGAATTGATTAGGTTTAACTGAGCTGGTTAAAGCGTTAGCTCTTAATGCTAAAACCCAGAGTTCGATCCCTAATAACTACAATACGCGAAGTCTATTATCGATGGCCCCGATATTGCTTGAACACTGCTAAAATGAAGCAATGTCACACTCAACCCATGCATGGATGGATGAACGGTATGGCTTATTCGTGAAGTGTGATGATACTGATGTCTTACATATTAATGTTGATAGATATCTTGTGTCTGTGTTTCCCCGTGGGGTTCCGGGTTAGACAAGGTCCCAGCAACCTGTGCTGGTCGTAAGAGGCGACAAACTGATCAGGTGGTCAGACTCGGACACATGGTTGAATGTATGTCATCGTATCATAAGGCTTACAATTTCAATCACTGACTTTACAGGCCGTCGTCATATAGCTGGACTTTTGCTTAGTGCAGCGTTAAACAACAAACAAACATAAATTGCAGCTATTGAACACAGACAGTTATAAACAAATAACAAAGACATTGCTTTTAAACTATAACAGTTGTTATTTGATCAACAAAATGAACATTAAATAACATTAACATTTGTTTCTTCTAAACAGTTTGGTAAATCGACGAAAGAAAGATTTTGACTTTTGTACATTTTGTTTCTGATTACAAGTTTCTATTGAATTGGTTGTGCTTGGGGACATATGTTCCCTTGATGACAGACTACTTTGAGAGAGTTCATGATGTCTTGTTGACCCTTTGTCTTGTTCACGAGGTATGTCATTCTTTGATTGGACAATGTGGTCAAAGCACGTGGTCTGTGTAGCTCCTGATCTCTGAACAAGTCCAATACCCTCTCCCTCTCCTGAATGTACACGCAGTCTTTCAACACTCAACATGTCCACCTCCTTCACCAAGCGATCCACTTGCTCCCTGAGGGAGACTTTCTCCTCCGAGAGTTTTCTGGCTTGTCTCCGAAGATGTTGGTTCTTCAGTTTCAGACATTGGGAACGGAGTCGTGCATCTCGTAGGTCAGCCCGGAGAATGTCCACCTCAACCAGGGCAGCCGTCAGCTGCATGTGGAGGTCGAGCTCTTTGCCAAGTTGTTTGTCCTTTTTACTACAGTCCCATTGGAATGGTGGCTCGGGACGAATAGGTCTTGGTTTTATTGTGACGTGTTTGGGAACCAAATCGTGGAACTCTGAAATTGCAATAATCGAATTTAGTATATAATCAACTCTATGGTAAGTCTAAAACATCAGCACATATACATTTATCGTGTTAAATAGATAAACTGGCAGAGAAATTACAGTTAATACAGACTTTTTAAACGAAGTTGCAGGGATATGATAGTTGAAAGCACCCACGGCATACACACAGGCAGACAGACATAGACAAATAGACACACACACACACACACCTATCGGTTCTGTACGTGCAAAACACTCCGCCACCTCGGAATCAAACCCCTCACACTCGGACACGGTCAGACGCTTTGCGACTGGTCTTGGTTTTATTGTGACCTGTTTGGGAACCGAATCACGAAACTCTGAAATAAAAATAACCAGATTTAGTATTGAATCAATCAAACTGCCAAGTGTGAAAGTTATACCGCGTATATATCTACGTATAAAATTAAGGAAGTGGCAGAAATACAGTGGTTGATTCTGAAACACTTTTCAATTGAAACAGAAGTTGTAGAGTTGAACTCTGTTATTATATATAACGGCACACACCTGTCGGTTCTGTACGTGAAAAACACTCCGCCACCTCGGAATCAAAGCCCTCACACTCGGACATGGTCAGACGTCTTGTGGCTGGCATTATTCTTCGATAATCTCGATAAATGAAGAGCGTACTGCAGTGCTGCTGTAGCTTGCTGAGACTATGTCAGACAATGGCGTGACGTCACAATATCGCCTAATGACGTCATAGCGACGTCTAGTCGGTGGATTTCGCTGTCGTCCGTTCGGTGGAAGTACCTTCAGAACAGGTCGATATATTTCGTTGTGAGTGTGTTCCGATTGCTGAACATCAGCCAAGACATACCATCATTGGATGCTCTTTGTTCTTTGGTATAATGTCTTCAAAACAAGCATCATATCATGGGCTAATATTAAAAAGATAATTAACAATCTAAATTCAAAAGCCGCAAAAGGTATTGTCTATATTTCCATGTTTTTTTTCTCAAATGAATTTCGTTTTCGGAAGAGGTTTATTTTTATATTGTGAGCTATGTGATATTGTCATCAGTGGTTAGGCTTTTCACAACTGTCTATATATCTGTAAATCTATTCTTGCGCAGGAAAGCAACAGGGAAATAATTTGGTCTTCACCTTTTAAGACCACACCGACTCGTAGTTCATGATTATAGCAGATGGCCCAGTTGTCTAGGACACAGTAAGACGCTGGGCAGACATGCTTCCTTCTTTGACGTAGCATATGCAGTTAGGATACTCTGGACGTTGGTTCTTGGTTTGTCAGCACCTTACAATAGGCCAGAGGATTCTCACTTTGTTTATTAATAGTTTTCAATGTTTGCAATTAACAAAACAAACTAATTCTTAAAGAGAGCCTTGGGGGTACGGGTGGCCGGTCGTCCGAGTCGTTTGGGGCGCTTAAAGTCGCTGTCCTCTCGGCGTGTCATAATTCGATGATTGTGGGTCCAATATCAAGTTCATATTCGTGCTCGCGGGTTTAACCAAAGTGACAAAATATTAATGTCCTACAGAAATGGTTTTCCAAAGGCATTCCGCCCAATTCTACAATATTATATGTCTGTCGGTCAGAATATGCTTTGCTTGTTTGTTGTTTAACGCCGAACTCAGCAATATTTCATCGATCCACGGCGACTAACTGATCGGGTGGTCCGGCTTGCTGACTTGGTTGATGCATGTAATCGTGTGCAAATGCGTAACTCGATGCTCATGCTGTCAATCATTGGACTGTCTGTTCGAGCCTCGATTATTTACAGACCGTCGTCATAAAGCTGGAATATTGCTGAGTGCAATGTTAAACAAGAAAGAAACACAATGAAGAATCCGAAGAGAATTTTGTTTTTCCACAATAATGTTGGATCTTCCTTTACAGACGTCCAGGGGCGCCTTCCTCATGGCAATCCTAACACAAGACTGCGTAACTTTAATTTCAGTACAAAAATCGCTTTGGGGAACCAGGCCCAGACCAATATTGTCTAAATTTTCCCTATTGTCTTGTGCTATTCCCTATTTTTACGTGTACTATATTTGTTCATTTGAACAAGTGAAGTACTCGCCTTGGTAACAGTTGAACTGATTGCTTCACTAAACATCAACAATATCTATCGTAAATAAAGATACAAAATTGTTTCCATAATCATAAGAAATGTCTGCTGAAAGACGAGTCCATTGTACGATTCAGACTATATCTTTAACGTGTTTGTGAATTACATGTACTATCAAATAGAGGTGACACCAGGTGTTCGCGAAAAGGTGAGCCTATCCTACCCCACCGGTGGCACTCGTCACGCACACATGGAAAGGCAAGTCAAGTTTTCGCCTGAAAGACCACAGGAACATATGGTACATGCCAAAGTAGGGAATTACATCGGACATAATAGGGAGAATAGGACAAGGAAACTAGGGAAAGGCATCGTTTAGAAAATGTGGCCTGGGCCTCGTCCCACAAAGCGATATTAATGCTACGAATATCGTAAGTCCATGTTAAAGTAAGGGAGTTACGGTAGTCCTAGTGCAAAGATCGCTTTGTGAAACGGGGCCCTGGGCTTATGTATAGGAGGATCTGACAATATTGTGGAAAAACATAATTCTCATTGGGTGAATTGATATTCACATTGTTTAGGTCAATGTACTTAAATGTGTTTAACAATCTGAGACATCGTGACCGACAGACACTTAATATTGTAGAGTTGGGCTCAACGCCGCTTCGAACAGCATTTCAGTTATGTCACCGCCTGCCAGTATTTTGTGGGAGAAACGCCCAAAGTGATGCAGGTCTTAGAAATTTGTCACTTTGGTGAAACCCACGAGCACGACTATGAACCTGTGATTCGAACCCACGATAATCGGATTCCAACACGAGTGGATAGCGAATTGCAACGCCTTACACAATCGGCCACCCGTACCCCACAAGCGTCTCTTTAACAGCTCAAGATCCAGGTTGTATTGTTCATTGGAAACATTACAAACTGTGTGCTAATTAAATTCATTCGAAAAGTAGATAATGGTCAACATATTCCAACAGAAGGATATATATGCACATCATTTATGATGGATAAACGTATTTCCAGTAGCACTAGATAATAATTTTTCCAATGTACCAACTACATCAAATGTTCTTAGTATCTTATAATTTTCAGTCATCATTATCAAGTTATCGGTTATCGGATGTCCGTCTAAGGATGTAAATATATAGACAAACAGCTGTTTCACTGCCAACAGTTAAGCTTTGTCGTAGAATGAATCTATGAATGAAGTGAATGTCGGCTCTTTTTTTCAAAAAGCTTCGACGAATTTGGAGCTAATCCAATTACCGAAATAGAAGTATACCTCAAGACGAGCTTCGTTGTTCAACGCCATCTTTTATTTCAACCCAAAGGAAGTCACTCTCGTCTGCAAAGGCTAACGGGTGTTTCTCCCCTAGACCGTTTCCTAATTTACTAATATATAATTCAAAATGTTGAAATTACAACTATAACCATCAGAACAAAGTTACATCAATTGAAAGTAAACCTCTTCTCGTGTAGATGCAAAATATGAATTAAAAACAAATATCCTGTGATATATAATTTGTCCTCGCCCCTGTGTGTTCTGAAAGCATATAACCCCCGTCTAGTATATTATTTAGGAACAATGTTTCAATTTCTGTTGCAATTTCTTTGTGGTAATTTGGGACATTATTTACATTTTACATAAGCAAAGTGGAATCCTCCAGTCTATTGTATGGTGCTGACAAACCAAGAACTAACGACCAGAGTAGTCTGTACGCCTAAGAAGGACGCATGTCTATACAGCGTCTTGCCGCGCCCTTGACAACTGGTCCATTTCCTATAATCATGAACTACGAGACAGTGTCGTCAAAAAAGGAAAATTTCCAAACTTTGGGAGTAAACATTCATAGACATGCTGTTATTTAACTGAAATATTGTTGAAGGTGGCGCTAAAACTATCTCCCTCACTCATTTTACCTGTAACACAGAATGTTCTTTTCAACGGCCAATCATATATTTGAAACATTTCAATTTGGTGCTGACCAAATTATATCCCTGTTGCTTTCCAACACTGATGACATTATCACATAGCTCACAATATAAAAATAAACCCTTTCCGAAAACGAAAATCATTTGAGAAAAAACATGGAAATATAGACAATACCTTTTACTGTTTCTGAATTAAGATTGTTAATTATCTTCTTAATATTAGCCCATGATATGATGCTTGTTTTGAAGAAAGTAACGATTTTTTACCAAAGTACAAAGAGCATTTCATGATGGTATGTTTCGGCTGATGTGTAGCAATCGGAACACACTCACAACGAAATCTACCGACCTCTTCCGAAGGTACTTCCGCCGAACGGACGACAGCGAAATCTACCGACTAGACGTCACAATGACGTCATTAGCTGATATTGTGACGTCACGCCATTGTCTGACATACCTTCAGCTATCTACAGCAGAACTGCAGTACGCTCTTATTTTATCGAGATTATCGAAGCATTATGCCAGCCACAAGACGTCTGACTGTGTCCGAGTGTGAGGGCTTTGATTCCGAGGTGGCGGAGTGTTTTTCAGGTACAGAACCGACAGGTGTGTGCCGTTATATATAATAACAGAGTTCAACTCTACAACTTCTGTTTCAATTGAAAAGTGTTTCAGATTCAACCACTGTATTTCTGCCACTTCCTTAATTTTATACGTAGATATATACCCGGTATTACTTTCACACCTGGCAGTTTGATTGATTCAATACTAAATCTGGTTATTTTTATTTCAGAGTTTCGTGATTCGGTTCCCAAACACGTCACAATAAAACCAAGACCAGTCGCAAAGCGTCTGACCGTGTCCGAGTGTGAGGGGTTTGATTCCGAGGTGGCGGAGTGTTTTGCACGTACAGAACCGATAGGTGTGTGTGTGTGTGTGTGTGTGTGTGTGTGTGTGTGTGTGTGTGTCTGTCTGTCTGTCTATTTGTCTATGTCTGTCTGTCTGTGTGTATGCCGTGGGTGCTTTCAACGATCATATCCCTGCAACTTCGTTGAAAAAGTCTGTATTAACTGTAATTTCTCTGCCAGTTTATCTATTTAACACGGTAAATGTATATGTGCTGATGTTTTAGACTTACCATAGAGTTGATTATACTGAATTCGATTATTGCGTTTTCAGAGTTCCACGATTTGGTTCTCAAACACGTCACAATAAAACCAAGACCTATTCGTCCCGAGCCACCATTCCAATGGGACTGTAGTAAAAAGAACAAACAACTTGGCAAAGAGCTCGACCTCCACGTGCAGCTGACGGCTGTTCTGGTTGAGGTGGACATTCTCCGGGCTGACCTACGAGATGCACGACTCCGTTCCCAATGTCTGAAACTGAAGAACCAACATCTTCGGAGACAAGCCAGACAACTCTCGGAGGAGAAAGTCTCCCTCAGGGAGCAAGTGGATCGCTTGGTGAAGGAGGTGGACATGTTGAGTGTTGAAAGACTGTGTGTACATTCAGGAGAGGGAGAGGGTGTTGGACTTGTTCAGAGATCAGGAGCTACACAGACCACGTGTTTTGACCACATTGTCCAATCAAAGAATGACATACCTCGTGAACAGGACAAAAGGTCAACAAGACATCCTGAGCTCTCTCAAAGTAGTCTGTCACCAAGGGAACATATGTCACCAAGCACAACCAATTCAATAGAAACTTCTAATCAGAAACAAAATGTACAAAAGTCAAAATCTTTCTTTCGTCGTTTTACCAAACTGTTTAGAAGAAACAAATGTTAATGTTATTTAATGTTCATTTTGCTGATCAAATAACAACTGTTATAGTTTAAAAGCAATGTCTTTGTTATTTGTTTACAACTGTCTGTGTTCAATAGCTGCAATTTATGTTTGTTTGTTGTTTAACGCTGCACTAAGCAAAAGTCCAGCTATATGACGACGGCCTGTAAAGTCAGTGATTGAAATTGTAAGCCTTATGATACGATGACACACAATCAACCATGTGACTGAGTCTGACCACCTGATCAGTTTGTCGCCTCTTACGACCAGCACAGGTTGCTGGGACATTTTCTAACCCGGAATCCCCACGGGGAAACATAGACACAAGATATCTATCAACATTAATATGTAAGGCATCAGTATCATCACACTTCACGAATAAGCCATACCGTTCATCCATCCATGCATGGGTTGAGTGTGACATTGCTTCATTTTAGCAATGTTCAAGCAATATCGGGGCCATCGATAATAGACTTCGCGTATTGTAGTTATTAGGGATCGAACTCTTGGTTTTAGCATTAAGAGCTAACGCTTTAACCAGCTCAGTTAAACCTAATCAATTCATTGCCAGAATACAACATATTCTTTTATCAATTTTTTATTCAACATGATTAGATAATCAAAGAACTGTGTGATCGGTGAGGTACATACCCTTAAGTACTATTATGTTTGTTTGTTGTTTTACGCCGCACTCGGCAATATTCCAGCTATATGACGGCGGTCTGTAAATAATCGAGTCTGGACCAGTCAGTCCAGTGATTGATCATGAGCATCGATCCACGCAAATGGGATTCGATGCCATGCATCAACCAAGTCAGTGAGCTTGATCGCCTGATCCCGTTTGTCGCCTCTTACGACAAACATAGTCGCTTTTTAAGGCAAGCATGGGATGCTGAAGACCTTTTCTAACCCGGATCTTCACGGGTCCCTTAAGTAGTCGCCTTGGTAACAGTTGAACTGATTGTTTCGCTAAACATCAACAATATCTATCGTAAATAAAGATACAAAATCATTTCCATAATCATAAGAAATGTCTGCTGAAAGCCGAGTCTATTGTACGATTCCGACTCTATCTTTAACCTGATTGTGAATTACATGTACTATCAAATAGAGGTGACACCAGGTGTTCGCGAAAAGGTGAGCCTATCCTACCCCACCGGTGGCACTTGTCACAAACAAATGGAAAGGCAAGTCAAGTATTCGCCTGAAAGACCACAGGAACATATGGTACATGCCAAAGTAGGGAATTACATCGGACATAATAGGGAGAATAGGACAAGGAAACTAGGGAAAGGCATCGTTTAGAAAATGTGGCCTGGGCCTCGTCCCACAAAGCGATATTAATGCTACGAATATCGTAAGTCCATGTTAAAGTAAGGGAGTTACGGTAGTCCTAGTGCTAAGATCGCTTTGTGAAACGAGGCCCTGGGCTTATGTACAGGAGGATCTGACAATATTGTGGAAAAACATAATTCTCATTGGGTGAATTGATATCCACATTGTTTAGGTCAATGTACTCGTGTGTCATTCAAGTTTATTCCTCTGACATTCGCAGACAAAAATCTCATTCACTATAAAAGTTCAATAATATGTATTCAACAATCTGAGACATTGTGACCGACAGACACATCATACTGTAGAGTTGGGCTCAACGCCGCTTCGAACAGCATTTCAGTTATGTCACCGCCTGTCAGTATTTTGTGGGAGAAACGCCCAAAGTGATGCAGGTCTTAGAAATTTGTCACTTTGGTGAAACCCACGAGTACGACTATGAACCTGTGATTCGAACCCACGATAATCGGATTCCAACACGAGTGGATAGCGAATTGCAACGCCTTACACAATCGGCCACCCGTACCCCACAAGCGTCTCTTTAAGAGCTCAAGATCCAGGTTGTATTGTTCATTGGAAACATTACAAACTGTGTGCTAATTAAATTCATTCGAAAAGTAGATAATGGTCAACATATTCCAACAGAAGGATATATATGCACATCATTTATGATGGATAAACGTATTTCCAGTAGCACTAGATAATAAATTTTCCAATGTACCAAATACATCAAATGTTCTTAGTATCTTATAATTTTCAGTCATCATTATCAAGTTATCGGTTATCGGATGTCCGTCTAAGGATGTAAATATATAGACAAACAGCTGTTTCACTGCCAACAGTTAAGCTTTGTCGTAGAATGAATCTATGAATGAAGTGAATGTCGGCTCTTTTTTTCAAAAAGCTTCGACGAATTTGGAACTATTCCAATTACCCAAATAGAAGTATACCTCAAGACGAGCTTCGTTGTTCTACGCCATCTTTTATTCAACACAAGGGAAGTCACTCTCATCGGCAAAGGCTAACGGGTGTTTCTCCCCTAGACCGTTTCCTAATTTACTAATATATAATTCAAAATGTTGAAATTACAACTATAACCATCAGAACAAAGTTACATCAATTGAGAGGAAACTTCTTCTCGTGTAGATGCAAAATATGAATTAAAAACAAATATCCTGTGATATATAATTTGTCCTCGCCCCTGTGTGTTCCGAAAGCATATAACCCCCCTCTAGTATATTATTTAGGAACAATGTTTCAATTTTTGTTGCAATTTCTTTGTGGTAATTTGGGACATTATTTACATTTTACATAAGCAAAGTGGAATCCTCCAGTCTATTGTATGGTGCTGACAAACCAAGAACTAACGACCAGAGTAGTCTGTACGCCTAAGAAGGACGCATGTCTATACAGCGTCTTGCCGCGCCCTAGACAACTGGTCCATTTCCTATAATCATGAACTACGAGACAGTGTCGTCAAAAAAGGAAAATTTCCAAACTTTGGGAATAAACATTCATAGACATGCTGTTATTTAACTGAAATATTGTTGAAGGTGGCGTTAAAACTATCTAACTCACTCATTTTACCTGTAACATAGAATGTTCTTTTCAACGGCCAATCATATATTTGAAACATTTCAATTTGGTGCTGACCAAATTATATCCCTGTTGCTTTCCAACACTGATGACATTATCACATAGCTCACAATATAAAAATAAACCCTTTCCGAAAACGAAATTCATTTGAGAAAAAACATGGACAAATAGACAATACCTTTTACTGTTTCTGAATTAAGATTTTTAGTTATCTTCTTAATATTAGCCCATGATATGATGCTTGTTTTGAAGAAAGTAACGATATTATACCAAAGTACAAAGAGCTTCTCATGATGGTATTTTTCGGCTGATGTGTAGCAATCGGAACACACTCACAACGAAATCTACCGACCTCTTCCGAACGACAGCGAAATCTACCGACTAGACGTCGCAATGACGTCATTAGCTGATATTGTGACGTCACGCCATTGTCTGACATACCTTCAGCTATCTACAGCAGCATTGCAGTACGCTCTTCATTTATCGAGATTATCGAAGAATTATGCCAGCCACAAGACGTCTGACCGTGTCCGACTGTGAGGGCTTTGATTCCGAGGTGGCGGAGTGTTTTTCACGTACAGAACCGACAGGTGTGTGCCGTTATATATAATAACAGAGGTCAACTCTACAACTTCTGTTTCAATTGAAAAGTGTTTCAGATTCAACCACTGTATTTCTGCCACTTCCTTAATTTTATACGTAGATATATACGCGGTATTACTTTCACACTTGGCAGTTTGATTGATTCAATACTAAATCTGGTTATTTTTATTTCAGAGTTTCGTGATTCGGTTCCCAAACACGTCACAATAAAACCAAGACCAGTCGCAAAGCGTCCGACCGTGTCCGAGTGTGAGGGGTTTGATTCCGAGGTGGCGGAGTGTTTTGCACGTACAGAACCGATAGGTGTGTGTGTGTGTGTGTGTGTGTGTGTGTGTGTGTGTGTGTGTCTGTTTGTCTATGTCTGTCTGTCTGTGTGTATGCCGTGGGTGCTTTCAACTATCATATCCCTGCAACTTCGTTGAAAAAGTCTGTATTAACTGTAATTTCTCTGCCAGTTTATCTATTTAACAGGGTAAATGTATATGTGCTGATGTTTTAGACTTACCATAGAGTTGATTATACTGAATTCGATTATTGCGTTTTCAGAGTTCCACGATTTGGCTCCCAAACACGTCACAATAAAACCAAGACCTATTCGTCCCGAGCCGCCATTCCAATGGGACTGTAGTAAAAAGGACAAACAACTTGGCAAAGAGCTCGACCTCCACGTGCAGCTGACGGCTGTTCTGGTTGAGGTGGACATTCTCCGGGCTGACCTACGAGATGCACGACTCCGTTCCCAATGTCTGAAACTGAAGAACCAACATCTTCGGAGACAAGCCAGACAACTCTCGGAGGAGAAAGTCTCCCTCAGGGAGCAAGTGGATCGCTTGGTGAAGGAGGTGGACATGTTGAGTGTTGAAAGACTGTGTGTACATTCAGGAGAGGGAGAGGGTGTTGGACTTGTTCAGAGATCAGGAGCTACACAGACCACGTGTTTTGACCACATTGTCCAATCAAAGAATGACATACCTCGTGAACAGGACAAAAGGTCAACAAGACATCCTGAGCTCTCTCAAAGTAGTCTGTCATCAAGGGAACATATGTCACCAAGCACAACCAATTCAATAGAAACTTGTAATCAGAAACAAAATGTACAAAAGTCAAAATCTTTCTTTCGTCGTTTTACCAAACTGTTTAGAAGAAACAAATGTTAATGTTATTTAATGTTCATTTTGTTGATCAAATAACAACTGTTATAGTTTAAAAGCAATGTCTTTGTTATTTGTTTACAACTGTCTGTGTTCAATAGCTGCAATTTATGTTTGTTTGTTGTTTAACGCTGCACTAAGCAAAAGTCCAGCTATATGACGACGGCCTGTAAAGTCAGTGATTGATATTGTAAGCCTTATGATACGATGACACACAATCAACCATGTGACTGAGTCTGACCACCCGATCAGTTTGTCGCCTCTTTCAACCAGCGCTCGTTGCTGGGACCTTGTCTAACCCGGAATCCCCACGGGGAAACATAGACACAAGATATCCATCAACATTAATATTTAAGGCATCAGTATCATCACACTTCGCGAATAAGCCATACCGTTCATCCATCCATGCATGGGTTGAGTGTGACATTGCTTCATTTTAGCAGTGTTCAAGCAATATCGGGGCCATCGAAAATAGGTCTTAACGTATTGTCTATATTAGGGATCGAACTCTGGGTTTTAGCATCAAGAGCTAACGCTTTAACCAGCTCAGTTAAACCTAATCAATTCATTGCAAGAATACAACATATTCTTTTATCATTTTTTTATTCAACATGATTAGATAATCAAAGAACTGTGTGATCGGTGAGGTACATACCCTTAAGTACTATTATGTTTGTTGTTTTACGCCGCACTCGGCAATATTCCAGCTATATGACGGCGGTCTGTAAATAATCGAGTCTGGACCAGTCAATCCAGTGATTGATCATGAGCATCGATCTACGCAAATGGGATTCGATGCCATGCATCATCCAAGTCAGTGAGCTTGATCGCCTGATCCCGTTTGTCGCCTCTTACGACAAACATAGTCGCTTTTTAAGGCAAGCATGGGATGCTGAAGACCTTTTCTAACCCGGATCTTCACGGGTCCCTTAAGTACTCGCCTTGGTAACAGTTGAACTGATTGTTTCACTAAACATCAACAATATCTATCGTAAATAAAGATACAAAATCATTTCCATGATCATAAGAAATGTCTGCTGAAAGCCGAGGCCATTGTACGATTCAGACTATATCTTTAACGTGTTTGTGAATTACATGTACTATCAAATAGAGGTGACAACAGGTGTTGGCGAAAAGGTGAGCCTATCCTACCCAACCGGTGGCACTCGTCCCAAAAAACAAATGGAAAGGCAAGTCAAGTATTCGCCTGAAAGACCACAGAATCATATGATACATGCCAAAGTAGGGAATTACATCGGACATAATAGGGAGAATAGGACAAGGAAACTAGGGAAAACTAGAAAATATGGCCTGGGCCTCGTTCCACAAAGCGATATTAATGCTACGATTATCGTAAGTCTATGTTAAAGTAAGGGAGTTACGGTAGTCCTAGTGCTAAGATCGCTTTGTGAAACGGGGCCCTGGACATCTGTACAGGAGGATCTAACAATGTTATGGAATAAACATAATTCTCATGGGAAGAATTGATACCCACATTGTTTAGGTTAATGAACACGTGTGTCATTCAAGTTTACTCCTATGACATTCACAGACAAAAATCGCATGCACTATACAAGTTCAATAAAAGTATTCAATAGTCTGACACATTGTGACCGACACACACGTAATATTGTAGAGTTGGTTTCAAGGGCGTTTTAAACAGCATTTCAGTTACGCCCAAAGTGATGCAGGTGATTTGTCACTTTGGTGAAACCCACGAGCACGACTATGAACCTGTGATTCGAGCCCACGATTATCGGATTATAACACGAGTGGATAGGGAATATTGCAGCGCCTTTGACAATCGCCCACCCGTACCCCTAAGGGTCACGTTAAGAGCGAAAGACCTAGTTTGTATTGTTATTGCAATTATTGCAAACTGTGTGGTAATTAAATGAATACGAAAAGTAGATTATGGTCAACATATTCCAACAGAAGGATATATATGCACATTATCATATTTATTTATGATGAATAATCGTATTTCCAGGAACGCTAGACAATGAATGTTCCAATGTAAAAAATACTTCAAATGTGCTTACTATCTTATTATACTCAATCATCATTATAAAGATATCGGTTTTTATCATGTAATGGGTGGCTTTCTCGGCAGGATAAAGCCAACGGATTAAAAGGATATCAGTTGGGGTTATACGCGGATAGAGATGCAAATATCAGAGGTCAAGTAGGGACTACTTTCACTGTAAATAAACAAACATGGCGTCGCCCTTGTCATTCGGCGATCTTGTCAAAATTAACCATCGGGAATCTGGAGAAACTACTGGGATAATATCTATCATTATTAAAATAATAGTCTGAATATACTGAAAATCAGCATCTAACTGTGCCGTAGATAAGGCATTTTACAAGGTTTGGCAACTTTGGAGATATAAATTGCGGGCAGTAGCCAAGCGGGATTACTTTCCATATCAGTGCTTGGAGGCCTCTCCGACTTGGACCCTCTTCCACAAATTAAACAGTTGGATTTGGCCGAAATGTGTTCAAATTGTTACCTTGTTTCGTTTTGTCGTTGTGTGTATATCAGGCTAATTTGCATATCACGTGACCGGACTTTTCTCTTGTTTGTAAACAAACGCGCTTTTTCAGAAATCAGTATAGAACCGACTAATGCAAGTATTTGGGGGCGCTTTACATATTGTTTTGCATAACTATATAGATATGCTACTACAACTGCGACAGTGAGTTGTATGACAATATATATTTATGCATCAAAGTGACCGTGTCGCTAGCTCTCCGTTGGGCTTCGATGACAGCACGTGGAGCCGTACAACCAATGCAAACATAGGATAACTACGCAAAAACAAGTAGATTTTTAAGTATTTGCATACTTTCTCAATGAAAGTTAACCATTATTTGACATTTGTTTATGAAAATGTGTAGACTTGTCAAACATGAAACGGATGAAAAGCATATGCAATATCTTGAATGGGCTGTGAAAGATGTGACGAATCGTCACATGGCGCTGGCCTGTGGCAGAGGTACTATGCTAGCTGGCTACCGGCCGCATGGAACTCTGGGTAGGAGAGTGGGACATATATGTCCTTCCTCTACAACCCTCACTTTGAAGTCGAATAAAATTTAAAATACATCACCCACACAAATACACTTCACAGTTTTGAATAAGGTGGGAAATTACCTGTTCTGTGATATCATCCACTGGCATTTTAGGCCAAGCAAAATTACTGAAAATGACCTCTGAAAATTAGGTACATCGTAAATGTCGCCATTTTTTACACATTACTAAATCACCTCTCACGGCGTTATTTACAGCATGTTTTGAAATCTAAATTTAGGATATTTACTCGGAGAAATGAATTTCCAAAATAGCATATTAGTGATCACGGGTATCTGTCTTTTATGAAATCACCAATGATCATTCCAAAACGTCTCCGATAACCCGAGAATCGTTTCGAATGTTTTGGAAAATACGCAAACACGAACGCCAAAGTAAACTTTCCGCCATATTGGCTATCAAGCAAAATATGTTAGGTGTGAAAACGAATGCTGTGCTCGAAAAGCTGCACTTGTTTGAAATGTAAACAAAGCAAAAAACAGACTTTACACAGTGTAGCATTTTCTACTTTTTTGAGCTATCCATTCGTCTATTCTTTCAAGATAATGGCTCAACATTTTCAGAATATGCACGGGAAGAGAGTAGTAGGAAACATTAGGGAATTTAAAATAGATACACTGCAATGATTTGATATTTTCAACAGAAATTGTCAAAGTTACCGTCCTGTGTGACGCCATGACTGACGCAAATCACGCACAACGACAACGGTATTTATCGGAATTTCTGCCTATTTCGGTTTTTTTCAATGAAAATTATAACAAAAAATAACAGTACATAGATTGTCAGAATGTTTCTGATTACTTACATGTCACATTTATGTATATACGATCCCTGAATCAACGAAAGTCCCGCGTAAAATCCCGCGTACTGTTGACAGTGAACACGCCATTTTGTAAAAGTGGGTCACAGGTAGTGATGTCATACGTCAACATTGTTGTACATATTTGGTAATTCCTTTGAGGTGAAGGTCCTTGAATGAGAGTGCACACGATCATTGTATCATGCTGTTTACAGTTTCAGTTATGATGTAGATTTTACATATGTTTTATACATTTTTTCACAGAATTAATTTCCCTTTGGATATTTGTCAATGTTCAAAATGATATCATACACAAATATAAGCCACAACATGAATGAACGAACCTTTGATAATCTCCTGTTTGTTTGAACATTATTTACATAACAATTGATAGGTTTTTAGTGTCGAATACGATTATATTTCTTTCCTTTGGACAAGTGTTACAAGATGAAGCGTAAAGGTAACTGCAGCATGTACGTATTTCTTGGGATGTGTAATAGTCAATATCATAAGTTCATATAACCAATGTCTTTGAATAGCTGTTTCATTTTATTTTATAACTAAAACTGAATAGATCTATATTACTTTAACAAAATGGATAATATTTTTCGTAAAATGATATGCACACATTTCTGAAAGAATTGTCTTGGTCTTGGAATTGTTTTTGTTTTTTGTTTTTTTGTCGTTTGATACACAGAGCCGTGATATCTAACGATTCGCCAGGTGCGTGTTAGCCACAAACAATTTACGAATTATTCCTCTCGTTTTGCATTATATAATCAATGGGTTCATTCTTTTTTTAATGTTGTGATCACAGGATATTAAACTGTTCACTTTATTTCTCCAGGAATTGTAAAATGTATAAAAATATAACCCATGCCAATTTAAGTACCCTAGCTAGCTGTTGGTTCAACCGTATACGATTATCCTGACAATTTTATACCAATAGAGCTTTCTCCGCATCTTTTAGTATGTAATTCTGAGACGAGATATTGAATATAATTTGGTTGTTTTGAAATATTCTTTTTGGTATTTCATTGCGTAAATTGATGCCAATCAGGTGCGTGTCTTGTCCAATTAAGGCACACGATAAACTAGCTAATTGTTTACATATTCAAGACATTATTTAATTGGTGAAAGCAGTCATTTTATGTTGTGTCGAAAAAGCGTCGTATTCCGTTTTACACATCGAGATTTTCCATATCATGAACGAAAATTAGGGGAGATATATAGTTATCAAAATACCAGTGTCGTCTTTCTCCGACGTTATGAAAGACATAAAACCAGCCATGACGTCAAATAGAACGGTGTTATTTTTTTGGATATTTCATTACATTTGATGATAAGGCTAGTGCTCCATTAATAATGGTGCAACATTAGTCAAATTACACTTACACATTCAGGAGAATGTTTGAATCTAAGGACTAAGTTATAGGTTAGATAGGGCCCTCCATTTCTCTATTACCTCTTTTTTATGAAGCACGATTTCATCATTTCTTATGGATTTTTTTTACAACTAAACGTATACAGTTTCTTTATCGATATTTCTGTTGGAATAGTTTGGTTCCTCGTGAACAAAACACCACGAAAATATATTGTCCTTACCCACAGCTAATTCTCACCAATTGACCTGAGTTACAATAAACTAGTGCTGAACAGAGCGGAGTTATGCCCCTTTTTCTTTGTACGTGTGTAACCTCTCTGTCGCCTTTTGACGTCATAGAGAAAAATCAGTTTTCGTCATTTTTGGCATTTCATGTTGGTCGTTATACATACGCATATAACTCCATTTGGTATATAGTTATGTCGTTCAGATATTAAGCAGTATTTTGTTCGCTCACAGATTCCGTAAAGCATGTAAACAAAACAAATCGTCGCACAGTACTTTTATCGGTGTACGATAAAAAGCGGAGAAATTTACGGTTTTTCAAGGCAGAAAAAAATCTCGGGCAACACTTATAAGTGTATTTTTTTTAAAACGGTTCATTATTTGCAGTTAACTTTACACCATCAAATAGGAAATTTAATATTCTCCACCTCTGCGTAATTTTATAGCCAGAGGTAGATCCAGTGCCGCGTGAGCGCAATTCTCGCACAACCTTCACTTTTCCGATCTTTGGAAAATGTGCGTCAGAAAAAAATCGCGGCATCCAGAGGGTTAAGAGTTCAAGAACCAGTTTTTTTTTGTAATTGCAAACATTGAAAACTATTGATAAACAAAGTGAGAATCCTCCGGCCTATCGTATGGTGCTGACAAACCAAGAACCAACGTCCAGAGTATCGTAGCTGCATATGCTACATATGCTAAGGAAGCATGGTTGCACAGCGTCTTACCGTACCCATGACAACTGGGCCATCTACTATAATCATGAACTACGAGTCAGTCTAAAAAGGTGAACAGAAAAAACAGTTCCACGTATTTCTCACTTGTATAATTGAATCAAAAGGCAGTTGGGAGGATGTACAACTTTCCGTATTTCAGCCACTCAGTGTCGTGCATGTAGGTATGAAGTTAGAAGCGATGCTGAGATCTCATCTTTCCAAACTTTGGGAATAAACATTCATAGACACGCCGTTATTTAACAGAAATAGTGCTCAGGGTGCCGTTAAAACTACCTCACTCACTCATTTTACCTGTTACACAGAATGTTCTTTTCAACACCCAATCATTTATTTCAAACATTTTAATTTGGTGCTGACCAAATTATTTCCCTGTTGCTTTCCTGCGCAAGAATAGATTTACAGATATATAGACAGTTGTGAAAAGCCTAACCACTGATGACAATATCACATAGCTCACAATATAAAAATAAACCTCTTCCGAAAACGAAATTCATTTGAGAAAAAAAACATGGAAATATAGACAATACCTTTTGCGGCTTTTGAATTTAGATTGTTAATTATCTTTTTAATATTAGCCCATGATATGATGCTTGTTTTGATGACATTATACCAAAGAACAAAGAGCATCCAATGATGGTATGTCTCGGCTGATGTGTAGCAATCGGAACACACTCACAAAGAAATATATCGACCTGTTCTGAAGGTACTTCCACCGAACGGACGACAGCGAAATCTACCGACTAGACGTCGCTATGACGTCATTAGGCGATATTGTGACGTCACGCCATTGTCTGACATTGTCTCAGCAAGCTACAGCAGCACTGCAGTACGCTCTTCATTTATCGAGATTATCGAAGAATAATGCCAGCCACAAGACGTCTGACCATGTCCGAGTGTGAGGGCTTTGATTCCGAGGTGGCGGAGTGTTTTTCACGTACAGAACCGAAAGGTGTGTGCCGTTATATATTTTAACAGAGTTCAACTCTTTAACTTCTGTTTCAATTGAAAAGGGTTTTAGAATCAGCCACTGTATTTTTACAACTTCCTTAATTTTATACGTACATGTATATGCGGTATTACTTTCAAACTTGCCAGTCTAATTGATTCAATACTAAATCCGGTTATTTTTATTTCAGAGTTTCATGATTCGGTTCCCGAACACGTCACAATAAAACCAAGACCAGTCCCAAGGGGTCTGACCGTGTCCGAGTGTGAGGGGTTTGATTCCGAGGTGGCGGAGTGTTTTGCACCTACAGAACCAATAGGTGTGTGTGTGTGTGTCTATATCTGTCCGTGTGTGTGTGTGTGTGTGTGTGTGTGTGCCGTGGGTGATTTCAACTCTCATATCCATGCAACTTCGTTTAAAAAAGTATGTATTAACTGTCATTTCTCTGCCAGTTTATCTATTTAACAGGGTAAATGTTTCAGACTTACCATAGAGTTGATTATATACTAAATTCGATTATTGCAATTTCAGAGTTCCACGATTTGGTTCCCAGACACGTCACAATAAAACCAAGACCTATTCGCCCCGAGCCACCATTCCAATGGGACTGTAGTAAAAAGGACAAACAACTTGGTAAAGAGCTCGACCTCCACATGCAGCTGACGGCTGTCCTGGTTGATGTGGACATTCTCCGGGCTGACCTACGAGATGCACGACTCCGTTCCCAATGTCTGAAACTGAAGAACCAACATCTTCAGAGACAAGCCAGACAACTCTCGGAGGAGAAAGTCTCCTTCAGGGAGCATGTGGATCGCTTGGTGAAAGAGGTGGACATGTTGAGAGTTGAAAGACTGTGTGTACATTCAGGAGAGGGAGAGGGTGTTGGACTTGTTCAGAGGTCAGGAGCTACACAGACCACGTGCTTTGACCACATTGTCCAATCAAAGAATGACATACCTCGTGAACAAGACAAAAGGTCAACAAGACATCATGAACTCTCTCAAAGTAGTCTGTCATCAAGGGAACATATGTCATCAAGCACAACCAATTTTATAGAAATTTGTAATCAGAAACAAAATGTACAAAAGTCAAAATCTTTCTTTCGCCGTTTTACAAAACTGTTCAGAAGAAACAAATGTTAATGTTATTTAATGTTCATTTTGTTGATCAAATAACAATTGTTATAGTTTAAAAGCAATGTCTTTGTTATTTCTTTACAACTGTTTGTGTTCAGTAGCTGCAAGTTATGTTTGTTTGTTGTTTAACGCTGCACTAAGCAAAAGTCCAGCTATATGACGACGGCCTGTAAAGTCAGTGATTGATATTGTAAGCCTTATGATACGATGACACACAATCAACAATGCAGTTTGTCGCCTCTTACGACCAGCGCTTGTTGCTGGGACATTTTCTAACCCGGAATCCCCACAGGGAAACACAGACACAAGATATCTATCAACATTAATATGTAAGGCATCAGTATCATCACACTTCACGAATAAGCCATACCGTTCATCCATCCATGCATGGGTTGAGTGTGACATTGCTTCATTTTAGCAGTGTTCAAGCAATATCGGGGCCATCGAAAATAGGTCTTAACGTGTTGTGTATATTAGGGATCGAACTCTGGGTTTTGGCATTGAGAGCTAACGCTTGAACCACTAGGCAACTAACTCAAGGTAAACCTAATCAATTCATAGCAAGAATACAACATATCTTTGATTAAATTTTTAGTCAACATGATTAGATAATCAAAGAACTGAGTGATCGGTAAGGTACATACCCTTAAGTACTATTTTGTTTCTTTCTTTGTTGTTTTACGCCGCACTTACCAATATTCCAGCTATATGACGGCGGTCTGTAAATAATTTAGTCTGGACCAGTCAATCCAGTGATTGATCATGAGCATCGATCCACGACGAGGCCTGGGCCTCGTCCCACAAAGCAATATTAATGCTACGATTATCGTAAGTACATGTTAAAGTAAGGGAGTCACGGTAGTCCTTGTGCTACGCTTTGTGAAACGGGGCCCTGGACATCTGTACAGGAGGATCTAACAATATTGTGGAAAAACATAATTCTCATTGGGTGAATTGATATCCACATTGTTTAGGTAAATGTACACGTGTGTCATTCAACTTTATTCCTCTGACATTCGCAGACAAAAATCTCATTCACTATAAAAGTTCAATAATATGTATTCAACAATCTGAGACATTGTGACCGACAGACACATAATACTGTAGAGTTGGGCTCAACGCCGCTACGAACAGCATTTCAGTTATGTCACCGCCTGCCAGTATTTTGTGGGAGAAACGCCCAAAGTGATGCAGGTCTTAGAAATTTGTCACTTTGGTGAAACCCACGAGCACGACTATGAACCTGTGATTCGAACCCACGATTATCGGATTTTAACACGAGTGGATAGCGAATTGCAACGCCTTACACAATCGGCCACCCGTACCCCACAAGCGTCTCTTTAAGTGCTAAAGATCCAGGTTGTATTGTTCATTGGAAACATTACAAACTGTGTGCTAATTAAATTCATTCGAAAAGTACATAATGGTCAACATATTTCAACAGAAGGATATATATGCACATCATTTATGATGGTTAAACGTATTTCCAGTAGCACTAGACAATAAATCTCCCAATGTACCAAATACATCAAATGTTCTTAGTATCTTATAATTTTCAGTCATCATTATCAAGTTATCGGTTATCGGATGTCCGTCTAAGGATGTAAATATATAGACAAACAGCTGTTTCACTGCCAACAGTTAAGCTTTGTCGTAGAATGAATCTATGAATGAAGTGAATGTCTGCTCTTTTTTTCAAAAAGCTTCGACGAATTTGGAACTATTCCAATTACCATAATAGAAGTATACCTCAAGACGAGCTTCGTTGTTCTACGCCATCTTTTATTCAACACAAGGGAAGTCACTCTCATCGGCAAAGGCTAACGGGTGTTTCTCCCCTAGACCGTTTCCTAATTTACTAATATATAATTCAAAATGTTGAAATTACAACTATAACCATCAGAACAAAGTTACATCAATTGAGAGTAAACTTCTTCTCGTGTAGATGCAAAATATGAATTAAAAACAAATATCCTGTGATATATAATTTGTCCTCGCCCCTGTGTGTTCCGAAAGCATATAACCCACCTCTAGTATATTATTTAGGAACAATGTTTCAATTTTTGTTGCAATTTCTTTGTGGTAATTTGGGACATTATTTATATTTTACATAAGTAAAGTGAAATCCTCCAGTCTATTGTATGGTGCTGACAAACCAAGAACTAACGACCAGAGTAGTCTGTATGTCTAAGAAGGAGGCATGTCTGCACAGCGTCTTGCCGCGCCTTAGACAACTGGTCCATGTTCTATAATCATGAACTACGAGACAGTGTCGTCAAAAAAGGGAAATTTCCAAACTTTGGGAATAAACATTCATAGACATGCCGTTATTTAACTGAAATATTGTTGAAGGTGGCGTTAAAACTATCTAACTCACTCATTTTACCTGTAACATAGAATGTTCTTTTCAACGGCCAATCATATATTTGAAACATTTCAATTTGGTGCTGACCAAATTATATCCCTGTTGCTTTCCAACACTGATGACATTATCACATAGCTCACAATATAAAAATAAACCCTTTCCGAAAACGAAATTCATTTGAGAAAAAACATGGACAAATAGACAATACCTTTTACTGTTTCTGAATTAAGATTGTTAATTATCTTCTTAATATTAGCCCATGATATGATGCTTGTTTTGAAGAAAGTAACGATATTATACCAAAGTACAAAGAGCTTCTCATGATGGTATTTTTCGGCTGATCTGAAGCAATCAGAACACACTCACAACGAAATCTACCGACCTCTTCCGAACGACAGCGAAATCTACCGTCTAGACGTCGCAATGACGTCATTAGCTGATATTGTGACGTCACGCCATTGTCTGACATACCTTCAGCTATCTACAGCAGCATTGCAGTACGCTCTTCATTTATCGAGATTATCGAAGCATTATGCAAGCCACAAGACGTCTGACCGTGTCCGAGTGCGAGGGCTTTGATTCCGAGGTGGCGGAGTGTTTTTCACGTACAGAACCGACAGGTGTGTGCCGTTATATATAATAACAGAGTTCAACTCTACAACTTCTGTTTCAATTGAAAAGTGTTTCAGATTCAACCACTGTATTTCTGCCACTTCCTTAATTTTATACGTAGATATATACGCGGTATAACTTTCACACTTGGCAGTTTGATTGATTCAATACTAAATCTGGTTATTTTTATTTCAGAGTTTCGTGATTCGGTTCCCAAACACGTCACAATAAAACCAAGACCAGTCGCAAAGCGTCCGACCGTGTCCGAGTGTGAGGGGTTTGATTCCGAGGTGGCGGAGTGTTTTGCACGTACAGAACCGATAGGTGTGTGTGTGTGTGTGTGTGTGTGTGTCTGTTTGTCTATGTCTGTCTGTCTGTGTGTATGCCGTGGGTGCTTTCAACTATCATATCCCTGCAACTTCGTTGAAAAAGTCTGTATTAACTGTAATTTCTCTGCCAGTTTATCTATTTAACACGGTAAATGTATATGTGCTGATGTGTTAGACTTACCATAGAGTTGATTGTATACTAAATTCGATTATTGCAATTTCAGAGTTCCACGATTTGGTTCCCAAACACGTCACAATAAAACCAAGACCTATTCGCCCCGAGCCACCATTCCAATGGGATTGTAGTAAAAAGGACAAACAACTTGGCAAAGAGCTCGACCTCCACATGCAGCTGACGGCTGCCCTGGTTGAGGTGGACATTCTCCGGGCTGACCTACGAGATGCACGGCTCCGTTCCCAATGTCTGAAACTGAAGAATCAACATCTTCGGAGACAAGCCAGACAACTCTCGGAGGAGAAAGTCTCCCTCAGGAAGAAGGTGGATCGCTTGGTGAAGGAGGTGGACATGTTAAGTGTTGAAAGACTACGTGTACATTCAGGAGAGGGAGAGGGTGTTGGACTTGTTCAGAGGTCAGGGGCTACACGGACCACGTGCTTTGACCACATTGTCCAATCAAAGAATGACATACCTCGTGAACAAGGCAATAGGTCAACAAGACATCATGAACTCTCTCAAAGTAGTCTGTCATCAAAGAAACATATGTCACCAAGCACAACCAATTTGATCGAAACTTATAATCAGAAACAAAATGTACAAAAGTCAAAATCTTTCTTTCGTCGCTTTACGAATCTGTTCAGAAGAAACAAATGTTAATGTAATTCAATGTTCATTTTTTTAATCAAATAACAGTTGTAATAGTTTAAACGCAATGTCTTTGTTTTTTGTTAAGAACTGTCTGTGTTGAATGGCTACAGGATATGTGTTTATCTTGTTGGTTAACGCCGCCCTCAGCTTTATGACGGCGGCCTGTAAAGTTAGGGGTTGATATTGGGAGCAAGTATCGACGCCATATAATTAGGAATACGATGACACGCTATCAACCAAATCGCCGAGCCTGACAACCCTATCGTTTTGGTCGCCTCTTCCGACCAACACAGGTTGCTGGGACCTATTAAAACCCGGAATCCCGAAGGGGAAACATAGCCACAAGAGATCGATCCACATTAATATGTCGGACATCAGTATCACCACATTTCACGAACTTGCCATACATGGGTTAGTGTGATATTACTCCAGTTCTAGCAGTGTTCAAGGATCTCGGGGACATAATCTTCATGGAATCGAAGTCGGCGTTTTGACATTAAGAACGAACACTTTAACCACAAGGATATTTTGTTGAACCTAAGTAATTCATTACAAGAGTACAACAAATTTTAGATTAAGTATTTATTCAAAATGATTAGATAATCAAAGAAGTCTGTGGTTTGTGAGGTAGATCCCCTTAAGTACTAGCTTTGTAACAGTTGAATTGATTGCTACATCAACATCAACACTATCTACCGTAAATAAAAAGACAAAATCCTTTCCATAATCATAAAACATCTCTGGTGAAAGCCGAGTCCATTGTAAGATTCCAACTATATATTTAACATAAAGCGACTATGCTTGTCGTAAGAGGCGACTGACGGGATCGGGTGGTAAGACTCGCTTACCTGGTTGATGCATGTCATCTTATCCCAATTACGTGGATCGATGCTCATGATGTCAATCACTGGATTGTCTAGTCCAGACTCGATTATTTACAGACCGCCGTCATATAGCTGGAATATTGCTGAGTGCGGCGTTAAACAAAAAAACAAACATTAACATGTGTTTGTGAATAAGTTATAAATAGTGATGACATCAGGTGTTGGCGAAAAGTTGAGCGTATCCTGTCCCACCGGTGGCTCGGTCATAAACACATGCACAGTCAATTGTTCACCGGATGAAACACGGCAATATATGAGTCAAAACAGAAAACTGCATCAGACATCAGATTTTGTCACCGATGCTTTAAATTTGGACATTTCCTCACGTTTACCAGATCCGGGAAGATCCGGGGTAGAAGTGGTCTTCAGAGACCCATGCTTGCTGTAAAAGGCGACTATGCTTGTCGTAAAAGGCGACTAACGGGATCGGGTGGTCAGGCTCGCTGATTGGTTGATGCAT
Source organism: Haliotis rufescens (assembly GCF_023055435.1). Taxonomy (NCBI): domain Eukaryota; kingdom Metazoa; phylum Mollusca; class Gastropoda; order Lepetellida; family Haliotidae; genus Haliotis; species Haliotis rufescens. The sequence continues at coordinate 8,365,952 of NW_025963791.1, read as the reverse complement.
GTCATCGATCCCATTCGCGTGGATCGATGCTCATGTCAATCACTGGATTCCTGGTCCAGACTCCATTATTTACAGACCGCCGTCATATAGCTGGAATATAGCTGCGGCGTTAAACACTCGCGCACCGTGTGTTCCGTTCCCGAACTGGTCCGCTATGCGTTAGAGCCGACTTCAATGAGAATCGGGTGGTCAGGTTCTGTGACTTACTGCATGTCATCAAACACTGGATGGTTGCCAGCTGCTTCCAACCAAGCATCTCGAGCCACGTATGACGTGTGCACTGATAATGTATAGACATGTTTGGTCAATTAAATAATTCCTTCAACTTCCCCTCCCGTGTCCAGTTATAATACTGTTTTCATGTTTAAATATTCATCAACATGAAAGGAAACGATTTCAGACTAAAACCCGGGTCTTGAAGCTGTTCAGTGTCAATTGTAGTGTCATGTGATGGCAAATCTTGACGACCAAAAGCAATTTTTGAAAGAACTCCATATCGAGGCTGTGGGAGACAAACATTCAACGTAATTTGTCAGCACCTTGTTTAATTAAACCCCAACTAACTACAAACTCAACCTGGGGGATCGATAGGGATGCGGTTTACCGAGAAATCCAGTGTCACCATTCAACTGGTGTCCGAGGTGTCATGTAGTACACGGAACACGCCGAGTTGACCCGAATGTACTCCATGTCTTTAGCTCATAATCAAGCCCATGCATTTTCGCAGCCAGATAGGAACGGAGTGTAACATTACGATGACAAAGAAACGCAAAAAAGTATATTCAAACTGATTTTAAAATATTTATTCTAAAACAATTACAGCCTGCAATTAAAAAGTTCACATATAAAACTGTACACTCTAGCTCTAGGATTTTGTCTTGGCCTTGCTCTTCTTGGGGGTGCCTTTCTTGCTGGCGGGCTTTGCCTAGAACACGAGAAAACATTTGGCATGCACCTTGGTTAAGACATGTCGGACAGATTGTTAAGATTAATTAAGTGAGTGAGTGAGTTGGGTTTAACGCCGTTTTTAACATTATTTCAGTTATATCACGGCGTGTTTAGATAAATTAAGATGTTCACCACGTTTTCAATATAAATACATTTGTATTCAATCAGGTGTGGTTTGATAAAATGGAGATAAACTTGCAAATTGTTACTAAAATTCAAATCCACAAACAAACGTTGAAAGTGGAACTGGCGAGGTTTGGTTTGTTTGTTGTTTAACGCCGCACTCAGCAATATTCCAGCTATATAACGGCGGTCTGTAAATAAACGAGTCTGGACCAGACAATCCAGTCATTGACATCATAAGCATCGATCCACGTAATTGGGACCGATGACATGCATCAACCAATCAACGAGCCTGACCACCCGATCCCGTTAGTCGCCTTTTACGACAAGCATAGTCGCCTTTTACGACAAGCATAGTCGCCTTTTACGGCAAGCATGGGTTTCTGAAGACCACTTCTACCCGGATCTTCACGGGTCTGGTAAACGTGAGGAAATGTCCAAATTTAAAGCATCGGTGACAAAATCTGATGTCTGATGCATACATTAACCAAGTCGGCGAGCCTGACCACCCGATCCCGTTAGTCGCCTTTTACGACAAGCATAGTCGCTACATCACGGCATGTCAGCTTATTGTGGGAGGAAAACCCGAAGTGATTCAGGTCTCAGCACCATACCCGTGTTCGCGGGTTTCACCAAAATGGTAAAACTCGCGAACACGGGTATGGTGCTGACAAACCTAGAAACATAATCAGGGCCAAAATCACTGGTTCCTGGAGTGCACACGGGACGCAACTTTGCTTTAGATATGGATAAAAAAAATTATCTTTCACCGACACTCAAAACCGATTCTCATGTCAGGTTTAGATTTCAAATAGAATGACTTTATCCTTAAAAGTTGAGTAGCATATGTATTCCCGCATTATATGCGCGTCTCCTTAAAAGCAAACTTGGCAACAACAAAAAGAGTCGAAGCCTATTTTGCAACGTCGGGTGTTTCCCGAAACACTGGCCTAAGGGTGGCACCAGTATATGAAACCAGTTGAGCTAACAATCAACATATAGAAGTATGTAGGGCCTACAATTCAAATACATTACAAGGCTACATAACTGATGTTACCGTTGTATGTCAAGTTGGACTACACTTTTCAAAGGGATGCTATTTATACTGAGGTAAGGACGTTAACCGACTGTAAAAGTCCAGTTTCCACCCTTGCCGAAATAGGCTGCATTTTCAGGGCTCGACCGTAGCTTCACAAGTGGCTATTACGAGTTATGTCCCTTCTACGTCCCTTCTATGTCCCCCATATGGACCAATCAGATTCCACCTATCATTATGGCAGCGTCGAATCAGGACAATCTGATCGATAATAATGATCTATATTGTAATACAACGAGTCCGACTCAGCGAAGTTCATAAAAATTACTTGAGCACCTTGAATAAAAACATGAAAATATTTGTAAAATAGCTGACGATGCCCAGCTGACGTTAAATATGGTTACGAAGCAACCGCATGTCGATTTCGTTACGCGATTTTGATTGTGCATCTAGATTCGTTTGTCCAGCCAAAACATAACTACAAAATTCCAGCTTAAAAGGGTCGAAACTGCACTTTTACAGTCAGTTTACTCCCTTGCCTCGGGAAGATAAACGGTTGAACTGAAAATGGTTTTGTTTGTTGTTTAACGCCGCACTCAGCAATATTCCAGCTATATGACGGCGGTCTGTAAATCGAGTCTGGGCCAGACAATCCAGTGATTGATATCATGAGCATCGATGAACGTCAAGTGACCAAGTCAGCGAGCCTGACCACCCGATCCCGTTAGTCGCCTCTTACGACAAGCATAGTTACCTTTTACGACAAGCATGGGTTGCTGAAGACCTATTCTAGCCCGGAATCTTCACGGGTCTGAGCTTAAAATGAGAGTTTGGTTCGACGCCGTTTTGTACAGTATTTCAGTTATATATCACAGCGAGGCCGAAGCGATGCACGCCTTGGACGTTTACCACTTCGGTGGGACGGATGTGGCCCTGACAAACCTAGAAACAATCAGGGTGACTCCGGGATTCAAACCAACTGTAGGTTTCTGCAACGTCAAATGGAAGTACAGCAGACTTGTGGCACCTTAGACTGGGCCACCCGTTACCACACTGACCACAGGCCGTTGTGTTGATTAAATTCGAGGTCAATTAATGAGTGCCAGAAATACACTATCCTATATATACTCACTGACAAAAGAAACGCAAACCATAGAAACAGATGTACGTTAAGAAGATTACTTTCCAATGTGTACCACTTTATGACAAAACTAACAATCAGTCAAGTAAAAGGTGACTGCTTGTAAGAGGCGACTACGGGATCGTGTTGTCAGGCTCGCGGACGTGGTTGATGCATGTCATCGTATCCCAGCTGTGTAGATCGATGCTCATGATATCGATTGTCTGGTCCAGATTCGATTATTTACAGATCGCCGTCAGAGAGCTGGAATATTGCCGAGTGCCGGGTTTCACAATACAAAATAAATGTGGCGTCCTGGCAAACACACAAGAAGTCAAATGAATGACAATCAATCGCTTGTCAAATAATATCAAACTTTTCCAGTCCTTTAGATTTGTCAAAAATTATGTAAAGCGTCTGTGTGGCTTTTGTGAGTAACTAAAAACATGCATGATAGAATATAGATGAAATTACTACTGATGCATTATGTAAAAACGATAATGGTAGCAATTTTCGGGTTTACACTAAGACCGTATGACTGATTATATCATTGAAATTTACGACACGACAGATGGGAGAACATACACGTGCGTATGTGTGTGGTTGCTTGTACTGATCCGTACATATCCGGACCGATTTGATAGTGCTAGCCCACTGAGAAACCATGCCCACTCAGACAGTATACCGACTCTAAGACAAGACGACCAGTCCTTGTTTTAGCCCCTTAATGCCGAGCGCCAGGCAGGGTAACAACAAGAACCACCTTTCAATGTCTATTCGTATGACGCGACCGGGGATCGAACCCCGGGCCTTCCGCTCTCCGGGCGGACCCTCTGCCACTAGACCACGGAGGCGATCGCCGCTTGCGACAAACCTGGGTTGCTGAAGATCAATTCTTATCCTAGTCGAATCCCGTTTTCTCCATGTCATGACTTGTTGCAAACAAAAGATATCATTCCCTGGCTATAAAGCAGGAGCACTAAAAATTATTTATGTAGGGTAAAGTTGCCCTAACCCCCAAAAAATTTGAATCAGCGGTTACAGAGCGGATATCTTTCTATAGTTCGTAGACCGGCAAACTTGACTATTTGAAAGCATTACATCATTACAAATTACAAGAGCGCCACTGAGTAGCTCTCAATTTGGCACTTTTTGATTTTATTATTGTTAATAATTTGGTTTTACACTTACTGGTGTTACTACGAAAACTGAAAAATACAAATCTGATACGTGTCATTTATGTATACATAAGTGCAATGTAGCTAACCTTTATATTACAGTTTAGATTAACAACTTTGTTGAATTTCGAGTTCACAAGACATTTCAATTGACATTCGTTTTGAAAACAGAAGAGATAAACAAATTAACCTGTGTTTTAATTGGGAATATCTTTGTCATTAAAAGAAATATACATTATTGGAACCACTTGGCCTTATTTAATAAAAAAATTTAACTTGGTCATGTCATGGATATTTATCGTACTGGTACTTACCGATTTTCTTACAAATAATCAAGAGCAGATCAAGACCTACGGTAGTCACATGAAGTACTAAAGCCACATCATATACGACCTAACAACTCACCTTTTTCTTCTCAGTAGCTGTAACTTTGGACTTGGCTGTGGCAGATTTCGGTTTCTTTGGAGTCTTCATTTCAGCTTTTTTCGACCTGGGGGCTGTCGGCGTTGTTTCTACACCTTTCCTGACCTTCTTCGGCGACTTGGCACTTGCCTTTGCTTTTGCACTAGTTTTCTTTGCTTTTTCACTTTTCTCAGACTTTTCAGTTTTTGTTTTACGTTTCACGGGCGATGTTTTCTTTTTCTTCACGATGTTTTCCTTCTTTTCTTCGGCTTTCTTCAGTTTCTTTGCTTTCGCTTTCGCTTCCGCCGCGACTGTGACTTTATCCAACTTAAACCGTCCTGTCAATCCTGTAGCATCTTCGGAAGCTTTCGGTCGCTTTAAAAGTTTAAGTTTGATTCCCTTCTCGAGCGCGCGTTTGATGTGGTGTCGCATTGAATTCTGGTCAACGGTAGGATACGTCGCGACGATGTAAGTCTTAATAGCCTGAACGGAAGCACCTTTTGAGTCCTTGTTGCTACTGACTGCTTCAATGACCATCTCATACCATGATGGGTGTGTGGCGGGCGCTCTCCTAACGCCATTCTTTGACGGTCCTGCCGTGTCAGCCATGTCTTTATTTGCAAGAACACGTTCCAACACCAGCTACCGTGGGAAAACACACAGCAAATGGCGATGGGAATTTAAAGCAGACAGCGCGGACCTCGGAGGAAACAACTTGCACGTGAATTTCATGCACGGACGTGTTCACTGCAAGCATTAGGGGTTGGAATGTTTGCGTGAACAAGCTCATTGAACATGCGATGAAAACAAATTGTTTAAAACGTTCATAAAATATGCCCTTGATCTTAACAGTTTGCTTATACTGTAGTTTTAAAACTAGCTATTATATTGTCCTTTGCTGAAATGAAATGAAACACGAGTTGTACCAGCTGAAATTTATTTACATATTCTATTGAACAAGATATGAGATATAGTGGTCGTTTTTATTTTTCATAGAAATGTTTCCAGCAAACTGTGACAAATCATAATACGCTTCAGTAAGTGAGCAAATCGTGTTTTATACCGCATTAGGTAGCAATCCCTAAATGCCACGGCGGATTCCAAATAATGGAGTCACAAACCACTGACTGAAAGCATGAGCAACGGTCCACCCCTTTCAGATCCGTTGACACAAGTATAACAGCCTAGTTCTTAGTTGAGTCGGTTCTTTCCACACCAAACCTGACCACTCGGTCCTCTGTAGACAAACATGGGATACTGGGAACATATTCTTTCCCGGGATCTCAAATGGAAGCAATATTGAAAGAAGGAATCATTCTTACTGGACATGATGTCAATCACAGGATTGTCTGGTCCAGATTCGATTATTTACAGACCGCCGTCATATAGCTGGAATATTGCTGAGTGCGGCGTTAAACAACAAACCAACCAACCGACGTTTACCATGACACGATTGGGAACCTTGAGAAGGACTAGTATGACGCTCTTTGAAATCTTCGAAGAAAGATTATGTTCCACTGTACCTCAAACGGTGTGACATGTTGACCCCAAAGGCTGGAGCTGCTGGAATATTGCTCCACGGAAAGTGGAAGTCCTAAAATTGCTATTTAAGTAAGGGGACACGGGTGTCGAGACGTCTACGGTGCCTCAATTCGCTGTGGAGAGTCGCGTCCCTTGTAGACACGCCAGAAATCTATTATCGGGTTCGAATCCCGGGTCGCCCCGATTATGTTTCACCAATGTGGTAAATGTCTTAGGCCTGCATCGACCGCCTCCGTGGTCTTGTGGTAGAGCGTCCGCCCGGAGAGCGGAAGGTCCAGGGTTCGATCCCGGGCCGCGTCATACAAAAAGACGTTAAAAGATTGTACTTGTTGTTACCCTGTCTGGCGCTCGGCACTAAGGGGCTAAAACAAGGACTGGTCGGCTCGGAGTCAGTATACTGTGTCTGAGTGAGGTATTCATGTTAAACTGCGGCATGGTATCTCAATGAGCTAGCACTATAAATCGGCATCAGTCCGGACTAGTACAAGCAGCCACACACACACATACACGTGCATGCACGTCGCTATATAAGTGCAATAATCTTGGACGCGACGTTAAACCTAATTTCACCTCACCTCACCTTAGGCCTGCATCACTTAAGGCTTTCCTCCCACATTAAGCTGATACGCCGTGATATAACTGGAATACTGTTGAAACACTCTCACTCACTTTGTTTAGTAGGCTACACCGCCGCTACTACAAAGATCAGAAATGTACATGTAACACCCTGATTATGCACACACAAAAACTTCATACCATGGAAAATTATCTTTCATATTCTTTCTCGGTTACCAAAATCCGATGTTATGTAACCATAAAACAGGGGCGATGGGGTAGTCTAGTAGTTAAAGCGTTCGCTCGCCACGACAAAAGCCCGGGTTCGATTCCCAACATGGCTACAATGTGTGAAGCCCATTTCTGGTGCTCCCCCGCCATGATATTGCTGGAATATTGCTAAAGCGGCGTAAAATCAAACTCACTCACTCGTTCACAATCGATGCTCATGATATCAATCACTGGATGGGTTGTCTGGTCCAGACTCGGTTATTTACAGACCGCCGTCATATAGCTGGAATATTACTGTGTGTGGCGTTAAACAACTAACAAATAAACAAACAAAAACATTGACCAGAAAACACTTATCTGTATCATATAATGGGTAGTGTTACATATACAAATGAGATCGCCAGAAGGAACTACTTCAATCTCAATACACCGATGCAATGACCTTTTTTCTCAATCGACTAAAGTTCCCAATACATAGGGTTTCCCCATGTGTCTTGATTCTGTAGACATGGCTGCAAGTCATTTGGCACTATTTGACACACTGGGCGGTTCACTCAAACATTGTATTCATACGCGGTTTCTACAGCTCCATCATTGAGTGAAATTACATCTTAAAACCCACTATTTTAAGAAGAACGTCATACGATAAAGAGATTATTACGTATGTTTCCGAATCGTAACGCCATTTATTGGGAATAAAAACATATGTATTACGCTCGCCTGCAGTTAGCCTTATACAGCTTTTAATCCTAAAATATGATATTTACGGTAAGGAAACACACTCGGCTAAAAGTCTTTATTTCTCTCACCTAAGACAAAAAATAATACACGGTTAAATGACGGTTGTACAGTAAAAACCTCTTTAATCCGGAAACCCCGTCTCTCTGGACGATTTACTACGAACGTAATATTGTATCTTAATAAAGAGACGTTACTCTAAGCCACGATTCCTTAATACGAAAACTTGAATTTCCGGACGGGATCACTGGAAACTGTACCGTCCGGTGTAGCGAGGTTTCACTGTGGCAGTGATTAACCCAATGACCCTGTAACACCCACCAACATGGCGACATACATGTCAGATAGCTATCTACGACCATAACTCAATCAGAATGGTCATAACTGGGTGGACAGGCAAGTCAAGATCAGCTAAGTACTGCTCTGAAGGCCCCATCCCCGTATTTGCTGGTATGTCAAGTCGATTTATATGTACTCCCGAGGGCGTTGATGCTTCACAGTGCAGAGGTACTGATACTTGAGAGTTATAAGTGCATCGATTGTGAAATAAATAGTATGTTTTTCGTCGCCCAATTAAAGATATTAAACTGCCGATCAAAAGAAAGTATACACTTACAAATTGTATTTGACTAAATAATTACAAACGTTAACAAAATGTAACTACAGTAAACTACGTTTATAACGAACACGCTTATAACGAACTTACCGATATAACGAACCTTTTTTTTGTCCTGGCAATTTGTTGCATATATGCTGTATATATGCTTATGACGAACTACGGTTATTAAGAACTAAAATTAGTGGTCCCTTTGAGTTCGTTATATCCGTAGTTTACTGTAGACTGAAAACAGTCGCTGAAACACTTCTAACTTAAGATGCAAATCAAGGCTTTGATATCATATCAAAAACATCACCATTATTTATATTATATATTTAATCATAATTCAACCTATAGGATACAAGATACAAGAATAATATTTAACGTTGGTTATTACATGTAACAATATAACATTCTTTCTAGAGATGTTATTCCAACAAAACAGGTTAAGAGAAAAAAAATATATCATATAAATGAAATGATAAAATGAACATAGGAAGCTAAATTATATTTAAAGTAAAATAGCTAAAATGACATCACAGGGGAGAATCATGTATCATAAATTATTTACATATAGAGCATTTGCATATGCCGCCTGACCAGTTCCTAAGAAGCCTCAAGAAATCTCTGCATGATTCAGCTTTTCGATAATCATTCGGCAGGGTACACCAGATAGGTCTCAAAAGTACAGGGGGCAACGGGTGGCCCAGTCGTCTAAGGCGCCGCGATTCGCTGTGCAGAGTTGCGTCCCTTGGGCACGCCAGAAACCTATGATTGTGGGTTCGAATCCCGGTTCGCCCCGATTATGTTTCTAGGTTTGTCAGCACCATACCCGTGCTCGTGGGTTTCACCAAAGTGGTAAACGTCTGAGACCTGCATCACTTCGGGCTTTCCTCCCACATTAAGCAGTAGTAGTGGCAATGGTAGTGATAGTAGTAGTAGTAGTAGTAGTAGTAGTAGTAGTAGTAGTAGTAGTAGTAGCAGTAGTAGTAGTAGTAGTTGGTTGGTTGGTTGGTTGTTTACGCCGCACTCAGCAATATTCCAGCTATATGACGGCGGTCTGTAAATAATCGAGTCCGGACCAGACTAGTAGTGGTAGTTATTCAAAAACATTAACTGTAAATAGATGTGATTCTCAGCAAGGGCCGGCTTATCTGGACATTTATATAGAGTGAAAAAAACATTTATCTGTTTTATAGACAGGTTCGGTTATTTCAATTATTCGTAATCCTTCGCTCCGGCAATGTTGTTGATGTGTTTAGCCGCCTTCACAAAAGAATATGGCATGAAAACATCCATGAGCTTTATTTCCACAAAGAACTTGATCGCTGGCTTAACTTCAATATGATTAGATCATACCGTGCCCAGTCGAGGCATGGTTGAAACGTGCAGTGTTTCCCCCATTCATATTTCAGACGCTGTGCTTGAATCCTATGAAATAAATGGTGTGGGGTGGTAAATTGCTTGCTTGGATATGTTTGTTCCACTGGATGGATCTTCTGGAAAGGCTATATATAGTTATCGATGTTGCTAAATAAATGTTAAGGACAACCCGATTCTTCATATTATTATAGGGGGCACGGGTGGCCCAGTCGTCTAAGGCGCCGCGATTCGCTGTGCAGAGTTGCGTCCCTTGGGCATGCCAGAAACCTATGATTGTGGGTTCGAATCCCGGTTCGCCCCGATTATGTTTCTAGGTTTGTCAGCACCATACCCGTGCTCGTGGGTTTCACCCAAGTGGTAAACGTCTGAGACCTGCATCACTTCGGGCTTTCCTCCCACATTAAGCTGACACGCCGCGATATAACTGGAATACTGTTAAAAGCGGCGTAAAACCCAACTCACTCACTCACTCACTCACTCATATTATTATACATGTAGTTAATCTGTCATGTAATATTAAAGAATCGGGTGGTATGTAACTTTTATATAGTATATATGAATATTTACTGATCAAGACAATTTAAGTCAACTTTAATTATTTATAAGCATAGCTGCTATAACGAGGGCAATAGTTCATGAGCTATTCATATATGGTATCTTTGAAATAGAGTTCTAGGAAACAGCGATTCATTTTCCACAAATTAGACAACGGAGGAACATTTATAAACCTAACAACTATCATGTTCGAGACAACGGAAGGTTAATAATAATATCAAGAACAATAATAATGATAATTATGATGAGGAGGACGACGATCATCATCATCATCATCATCATCATCATCATAATAATTCGTTCTTATAGGTTCATATAAACAACAAATTAAACGGACGTACTTGGACGTACGTCGATTCAACATTGCTCTTCGACATTAATTTAAATACGCGACCCCCCTCCTTGAGAAACAACGTCACATAGGCGCACTGAATATGTGGTGGTAAGTATAGCTTATTAAACCCAGCTGAAGTGAATTCAAATCTCTTTGTCTCCGTGTTTTCTGCTGTGGGATCGTGGTCCCCATCTGTTTTGCACTGCGTGTTGGGAACGTGCGTGTCAGACACATACGCCACGACTAAAGGCTTCGTCGAATGTAGGAACAAGATCCCTGTGTGTATTAGATTCAAATAAACCTTTGCAGCCTGCTTGTAAACTTACACTGTAGAGACGAGGATACGCCCAGAATTCAATCCTCTCTGCCTAATACCACATTACTACACTCGAGTGATCGGAAATAGGCCTCTGCGTTCGAGGTTACAATCGGCTCGTCTCTTTAGATTCCTCACCCACTGTTTGTTGTATTTGACATGAGCAGGTGCCCCCGGTTGAACCACCCTGTACTTGGCCTTACCCTTAACACGGATACCGCTTACCCCAGCTGTTGATATATAGGAGGCGTAATCAAACACAATTTTCTCTGTCGAGGTTTGTGTGTGTGTGTGTGTGTGTGTGTGTGTGTGTGTGTGTGTGTGTGTGTGTGTGTGTGTGTGTGTGTGTGTGTGTTTGTGTGTAAATTAAAATCTTTTAAAGTTTTACAAGGTTTTGATTTTCAACAACGACATTATGCTGGAGTGTCATTTAACTCTGTACAAATATACATATCATTCCTTAAATTTAGTTTTCATCGGTAATAATATTTTTGGTAAATATGTTTAAATATATTTAATAAAATTAATAAAATTATGATGTGTAGGTAACACTTATTAAAGCGCACGTAAAATGACAAGATATCATTTAATTGACTCGTTGTGTTGATAATCAAAATAGTTTTTTTTGTTTTTTTTCAAATTGTACTTTGAGACTAGAATGCTATTTAAGTTTTTGTTGAGGCCCGACATATTTGCGACTCGCAAACTCTGCACGAGTTAAACGTGCGGAATTTGCCCAGAGACACAGTGACCACGACAGTGAACATCACACAAACCCTTACCACAGACCTAAATATGTTGGTTGGTTGGTTTGTTGTTTAACGCCGCACTCAGCAATATTCCAGCTATATGACGGCGGTCTGTAAATAATCGAGTCTGGACCAGACAATCCAGTGATTAATATCATGAGCATCGATCCACGCAATTGGGATCGATTACATGCATCAACCAAGTCAGCGAGCCTGACCACCCGATCCCGTTAGTCGCCTTTTACGACAAGCATAGTAGCCTTTTACGGCAAGCATGGGTTGCTGAAGACCTATTCTACGGATATAAAGCCATATTGACCAGGTTCATCCTATCAACCATTATTTACTCCACCGAGACTCTTTAATTACAGGCTAATTACATCTAGCTGCGGCATAAAACAGCATTCACCCACGTTGGCAATATTGATGGAATCACTGTCAAAATTAGTTGTGTGATCAACTTTCACGAATGTTGTCCAAATTCACATATTTGGCACATCTTCGTTTTTACAGCAAGCATGGGTTGCTGAAGACCTATTCAACCCCGGAATCTTCACGGGTCGAATGTAGCCCGTACCCTTAATAATGTCATACAAAGTACCGATCACTTTTTATTAAACGGTTACTGGGTGAACAGAAAAGGGCAGCTTGTGTCTCCCTTCTGTAGACATATGGAGAGATATTATTAGTTCCGGAATGGGCCAAGCCTATCCGGGCCATATATTTATGTACAAGTGTCACTTGTTAATCTGAGGTCGTTGCTCCGACAAGAACAACGTTCACGGGAGCGGCGGGGAAGCTATGTGCACATTCACATATCCCTCAACATGAAACATGGGACGAAAACAGGGACATTGATCTGTGTATACAAGCACCTCTCTCTCCAGGTCTCTCTGCATTAGATCGCTACAAACTTGATGATCGCGGGTTTGAATCCAGGTTCACCCCAATTATGTTTCTCTCTCTCAGAGAAAAAAATATATATCATATAAATGAAATGATAAAATGAACATAGGAAGCTAAATTATATTTAAAGTAAAATAGCTAAAATGACATCACAGGGGAGAATCATGTATCATAAATTATTTACATATAGAGCATTTGCATATGCCGCCTGGCCAGTTCCTAAGAAGCCTCAAGAAATCTCTGCATGATTCAGCTTTTCGATAATCATTCGACAGGGTACACCAGATTGGTCTCAAAAATACATGGGGGCATGGGTGGCCCAGTCGTCTAAGGCGCGGCGATTCGCTGTGCAGAGTTACGTCCCTTGGGCACGCCAGAAACCTATGATTGTGGGTTCGAATCCCGGTTCGCCCCGATTATGTTTCTAGGTTTGTCAGCACCATACCCTTGCTCGTGGGTTTCACCAAAGTGGTAAACGTCTGAGACCTGCATCACTTCGGGCTTTTCTCCCACATTAAGCTGACACGCCGCGATACAACTGGAATACTGTTAAAAGCGGTGTTAAACCCAACTCTCTCTCTCTCTCTCTCTCTCTCTCTCTCTCTCTCTCTCTCTCTCTCTCTCTCTCTCTCTCTCCTACGATAACATAGGGGATATGATTCCTGACTGCAGATGGTATTGTCCGATTATAATGTAACTAGATCGCCACGCACACCATGACATAAACCACTCTGCTGTTTATTTAGGGTCCGGTTGCATGGAAAACAGGAACCCGACCTTAAGAAACAGCATCCTTGTGATGAAAGGTTTAGAACACGACTTAAACATCAGCTACCCAATGCTGGAGTACGTATCATAAGAGTGATCATGGTTTATTACAGATGTTGAGTGCAGATCCTGTAGCCATAGCTTTGCTACTTTGTATTTCCTGGACAGACATTACACAATGTAATATTGACGGTTAAAGACGCTATCCCTTTTCTATGAACTACCCATGGAGCGACTCTATGAACAGTATCCATACAGTCCCACGTGACCGTTGTGTGAAGCAATTTTGATGCGCTATACATTACTAACATCATCATCATACCCATCATACCATACTCATTATCGTCATCATCATCATCACCACCATCATCATCATCATCATCACCATCATTGTCATCATAATCATCACCATCACAGGTACTGCCATCAAAGTCGAAATTAAAACACCATCTTCGTCACCGTCACCATCATCATTGTCATCATAATCAACATTATCATCTCCAACTTCATCATCATCATCATCATCATCATCATCATACCCCCCATCCCCCATCCCCCCACCCACCCCCTTATCCCTGTACAAATGTACATCATCATCATCACCATCATCATCAACATCACAGGTACTGCCATCAAATTCACAATTAAAACACCATCTTCGTCACCATCACCATCATCATCATCATCATCCCCAACTTCATCATCATCATCATCATACCCATCCCACCCCCTTATCGCTGTACAAAAGTACATCATCATCATCACCACCCAAAATCCCCTTACACATCTTTAACATCACCGCCACTAAGATCAACAACATTGTCATCCACATCGTCGTCATCACCACTACCACAATTAACTTTACAACTACTATCATCAATATCACAATTATAACAGACATCATCGTCACCACCACTACCACAATTAACTTTACAACTACTATCATCAATATCACAATTATAACAGACATCGTTGTCACCACCACTACCACAATTAACTTTACAACTACTATCATCAATATCACAATTATAACAGACATCATCGTCACCACCACTACCACCATTAACTTTACAACTACTATCATCAATATCACAATTATAACAGACATCATCGTCACCACCACTACCACCATTAACTTTACAACTACTATCATCAATATCACAATTATAACAGACATCATCGTCACCACCACTACCACCATTAACTTTACAACTACTATCATCAATATCACAATTATAACAGACATCGTCGTCACCACCACCATCATCATCTTCATCATCATTATAATGACCTTCATCGGGGGCACGGGTGGCCCTGATGTCTTATCTGAAATACTGTTCAAAGTGACGTAAAACAAAACTCAATCATCATCATCATCATCATAGCCATCACCATAAAAATCATCTCCACCACAACTACCGTAATCAACATCAACTCTTAAAACACCACCATCGTGCTCGGAACAATTGTCACCATTATCAATAACATTCAATACAATTAAAGATCAACAACATAGTTATATTCTGATCCCAATCTATAAATCAAATTCTGATGTCATTTCACAATACAACTGTTGCAACCCTGACTTGAGGCCATCATAAATTAATTATTAGATTGTCAATCCGCCCTCATAGCTACCAAACAGTCCGCATCACATCACTGAGTGTCCCCAAGTACCTACAGACGAAGAAAACCACTATGTTTGCCCTCTGTGTTTACGTGATGAAATACCCCCTATGTGTAGCATGCCCCACGTGAATCACGTCGACAGTTGATGTATACACAGATGCCTTGAACAGTTGGTTAAAAATTCAGGAAATATAAAAAATAAAATGAACCCCGCCTACTCAGTACTGTGGCCTTACGATACTCTGCTGTGTCAGGTGCAAGACTCGTGTGAGGAAAAACGCATCATCATCATCCATGTTCAGGGAGCGATATGAGCCCTGTTCTCAGCATAGGCTGTATAACAGATATATGCACGTCATAGATTACCATATTTTCTCCGACAAGTTTATGTCACGCGCATCCGTGAAGATCCGGGTTAGAATTGGTCTTCAGCAACCCATGCTTGTCGTGAGAGGCGACTAACGGGGTCGGGTGGTCAGGCTCGCTGACTTGATTGATGCATGTCATCGTTTCCCAAATGATGTAGGCTGATGCTCAGAGATTAGAGGGGTGATGACTGAAAATGACGTTGGAAATAAACAAATAGAAATATTGAGAGTTTATTATTTAATTGCACCAGTTTAAGTGCTTCGAGAAAAGTCCATGGGTAAGTGAATGTAAAATAAATGCATTGTCAAATTATGTACTTTCATGTTTTTGTTTCTTGATATATCGTGTACAAATGACTCCGCCTCGTATACAGGCACGGGTGCCAGATAGGAAGAGTGTGTGAGGGGCGCAAAGCCCCTTTAAACAGTATTCCAGTTATATCACGGCATGTCAGCTTGATGTGGGAGGAAAGCCCGGAGTGATGCAGATGGCTTACCACTTTGGTGAAACCCACGTACACGGATATGGTGCTGATAAACCAAGAACCCCATCAGCGCGACCCGGAGTTCGAACGCACAGTCCTAGGTTTCTGTCCCGCCTAAGGGAAGCAACTCTGCACACCAAATTGCGGCGCCCTAGACGAGTGAAAGGGTGATCAACGGGGACGTTTTCAGAAAGCGGATACTTTCCGAACACACTTAAATGATCCTACTTTACAATAATCCATACTTCGAGATAGGTTGCGAAATCTTTTAATGCCAAGGTCAAGGTCACAGCCACGCAGCATATTTCTAACCATGCGGAACACGCATACCCAATAAGTGTTCATGCTATTTGTTAAGAGTTTCCAGGTATATGACAGCGGTCTCTAAATGGTCTAGTCGGGACCAGACAATCCAGTGATTGATAGCATAAACATCGATCGACGCAATTGGGATACGATGACATTCATCAACCAAGTCTACGAGCCTGACCACCCGATCCCGTCAGTCGCCTCATACGACAAGCATAGTCGCCTTTTACGGCAAGCATGGGTTGCTGAAGACCTATTCTACGGATATAAAGCCATATTGACCAGGTTCATGCTATCAACCATTGTTTCATACACCGAGACACTTTAATTACAGGCTAATTACATCTAGCTGCGGCATAAAACAGCATTCACCCACGTTGGCAATATTGATGGAATCACTGTCAAAATTAGTTGTGGGATCAACTTTCACGAATGTTGTCCAAATTCACATATTTGGCACATCTTCGTTTTTGATTCAAAACAAAACATTGCAGACTGGCGTATTATTAAAAAACAAATTGTGTACAATTTCGACGCATTGTCAGAGAAAATTTACATCTCTTCCAATGTTGCCGATTTGTGAATTAATTAAATTACTAAATGTATACTTGCATACTTGCATGCTCTTTTTATCAGCCACGCAATGTTTGACGCGTAAATGAAACAATCTTCTTCGACATAATATATGTCCGATAACTAACGCTAATCATCAGAATGAGCTGCCTTTCTCGTCTCCTCATCCCATTCAAACTACGATCTGATGGATATCGATAGAAATCCCAGTGTGTGTAGCTTGGGGGACAAGTCACGTCACTTTTAAAGGCGCTTCTACAGCCGTGACGGGACTTGGTCGCTGGGCAACCACAAAGTGGGTGTACACACATATGTGCCATGTTATGATGAATTGACGCTCTTGACATTAATCTCGTCTTTTCCGACAGCCCACCTCTCAAATATGCTGTTACACCCATTATGAATTAGATATTAGCCCCGTGCTTGCCTGGCACATTTGGCTTGCTGTATGGTCGAACTGATGGCTGACTGATGGTTAAACTCAAGCCGTATGAATTCACATTCGTTGGACAGACTTGCCGCTCAGGCTCCAACTGTTAGCGGACGCGAGGCTGCATATATCGCCTGACTAAACAACCACGCCCCGTGTAAGCAAACAAACTTTGCATCATGAATTTGCATGGCGTGTGCCGATCGCAGCTTAGTGACATAAGTCGCTAGTCGACGCTGCACATATTAATAACCCAGATACATGGACTCAATCGTTCGATGCGTCTCTTTTCAGTAAACACAGCACACGCTCTCGGCCGCGGGAGAACAGCACACGCTGTGAACTGTTCCCTTACTTCGTCACAACAGAGAGGGAAGTGATCTCAGCTGCGACGCGATTGGTCAGACTCGGAGCGGTATTCCCAACAGTTCGAGTTCACAGTCGGGGTATGGATTGAGGACCGTCTACAGTACTTCACAACAGTCATTGGGGGTCAATGTTGACAATTTATGATCGTAATTTGGTGGGGTCCGGCTCTCGGTCGGACCCCCAAATACCTGCCGATCCACCCACATGGATTACTGCACCAAGGAGGGAGCATAAACTACTTACAGTTTGACAATTCAAAAATATATATGCCGGCGTTCAAGTGGAATCGGTTCGGATATATAGCGGGTAGTACACCCAGTGTTCTTGTATCCAAGACTGTTGGTGACGACCGCATGAACGCCTCCATCTACCGACCCGTGGGTCCACTACTGTAAACTTATTGTGTCGCCGTCTTGGTATGGCCAAACTCTACCCTAGGGTTAAGACCGCGTCAGCTGTTCTAGAGCTACTCCTCCTTGTGTGTGTGATTCTTATCAACGCCAAAGTAAGTAACGACCGGCCGGAATATGTCATAGCTTCTGAATCTCAAGTACGTGGATATACCTCGAAACATGTTTTGTGCACCACCATACCGAGGATTTACTTACAGGTTTGCCTCGACACCGGGTGTCTTTTATGTCAACCCGCTATAATTGCTGGTTTACCTTGACACCTGGTGGCGCATTGTCCTCATTTACAGGTTTAGATTGACCGGGGATTCTTATTGTCTTTTAACCCTACATTTATTACAGGTTTGCATGGACACCGGGTGTCTCCTTGTATTTAAACCGTGCTATAATTACAGGTTATCTTAACACCGGGTGGCACATTGTCTCTCACCCCTGCGATTATTACCTGTATGTGATATAGAAGTTAGTGAATACGCGACCCCTGATGTGATGCTACCTTCACGAGTTTCCTCATAGCGTGTTAATGCTCGTGCTTTTATTGTAGTACAAAGACTCGCTGTAGTAAATGTTCATATCGTCTATGGGAATTGAGCAACGCGAGCCGTGTATTTATAACTAAACTGCATGAATGAACTATAACAACTGTGTGGGCAATCATCACGTCTTACGCGGATCAGATAACATGCATATGACGTACAATCAGCATATTGACATCCTGTTTATTTGTCACTGGTAATAATTCCAAAATATTATAATTAATTTAAAGTAGAGATTATTATTATTATTATTGTCATTATTATTATTATTATTATTTCTGCATGTGTTATTAATATTAGCATTATTATTTAGCAATTCTGTTCATTTCAAATTCCTTCATGTGAATTGTGAATTTTCTGAGTGTATTTGGTCCGCATTATGAATCACTACTATAAGGATAGTAATAACAGTCATGATGATGATGATGATGATGGTAACGATAACGACAAAGGGTCACCGTCACATCTTATACTCAGTCGCTTACATACATGTATTGATCATATCCTCCTTTGAATATGTCCGTCATGAATACCCAACCCCTTATTCTCCAAACACTAAAATCCCCCTCCCGCCCCCCGTCCCTCCCCACACAGAAACATCAACAGACACTGGATCCCTGTAGCTACACATTAAGCAAATCATACCACCGTTCAAGCACAGGAATGATTCTACCTAAACGCCAATGTGTCCCAATGATCACTTTTGTCAGCGTCTGCCCTTGAAGTATGATCCTGTTCGTGGACCTCGGACGCCTGGTACCGTTGTCCACCACGTGGTGGGTGCTGGGGCGCAGGGTCTAAGATGTCGGATCCCACAGCGCAGAGTACCGACAACTTATACACTTATGTATCATAATGCTGCGGAATATGAACGATTGTTTATGTGTGTTAATAGGACGCATACGTCCCTCTTCTTTGTTGGTTGTATTCGTCAGAACAGTTCTACCGCAAGGAACTGGAGACTGGCCTTCATTGATGCGGAGTGCTTACTCGAGGTTTTTTTGTACATTCTACAAGTTTCAACTTACGCAGAGAGGGAGTGGTGTGCGTACTCGAGTTACACACCAGCTCTCAGCGTTTTTATCCCTGGCTGTGCCAGACAGAGAATGTTGATGGCTGGTAACAATATGAGCAGTATCGACCGAGGAAGTGTGAAGCCCGAACGGCCACGACCTTGTCCGCAATGGCTGAAGCCACGGAGAGAGGGTGTGGTCGCTTCCCAACAAAACATCCTGCGATGAAAAAGCATTACCGCTAGATCGAGCTGTCATATCCGGCGAAATGGCTTATATCGTCTGCTTCACACAAACATACGTGTAATGCGAGCCGTCTGCCTCTATACAAGAAGTCCTGCCTCTCAACCCCCCCACCCCACCCCACACACCCCACCACCATCCCCCATGTCCAGCGTGTGTTCCGCTAATGACCAAACCCCATGCACCAGTGGGTATTTAAACGTCACGCCTCTTTCAACTCCCGAAACCTCTGACCTCCATCCGTTATTTTCTGATTGACCCATATGTATATAAACTTTTTAAAAGTTCTATCAGGGCACATGTATCCATGTTTATTTTGAAAACAGTCGAGCGCGAGAAAGATTCCCATGCTTGTGAAATGGCAGACACATTTCGTTTCACACAGCATAACGACTTTAGCGTGATGTTCGCTCCTCACCGTTCATAACGGTTTATATTCATAGCTACAAAGGCTGCTTTTGCACTGGGAAAGCTTTGAGGCCGCTGTGGCCAAATCTGTGGCTACGCGAATATTTTAACGCACGAATCTAGAGTATGTGGGTGTGGCCGTGAAACAATACAGACTGCCACTCGCCGCAACTATTAATAGGAGCTAGTTATTAATCGGGCTGTGTAACGCTTAACGGAGAAGTATGCGACTAAGCGGGAAGGAGTTATGCCATGTAAATTGCTCGCTACAGTGGCCGAGAGGTCACAACACCACTTCTTTTCAACATTTTTAGCATATTTATTAATATTTCCTATTCACATCAATTGATAACCCACACATAAGATAACGACTTTTCCCATTAGATTATCGGGGTGTATAATTCAACGTACTTTTAGATAAGGACAACGCAGTAAACTACGGCTCACATCCCTAAAACCGAAATTTCAATTCTCTAGATAACCGTATATTGAATATCTGGATATTGGCGATATTTTTATTTAAGTCACCCGGTGCTATAATGATGTAAGTATCTTTAAAGAATTAATAACAAGATGGAAACCGTCAAGACCTATTCACAGGCAATATTTATAAGGGACTCAAATGGTCAACATGATTATGTTATTTGTATCAAAACACATACCATGTCTTATCTGAATAGATGTATTCATATTACGTTTTGAAGAAGAAAATTCAACATCGTAAAATCATTTTTATTTAAAAACAATTGATATAAGGCGGACATAATGATTCAGCAGTACTTCAGTATTGAAAACACGTATTAAAGCCTGCTGTATATCAATGAAACACAGTGGAGATGTATTGTTAAGCTATTGTTAACTTGTCATTCAAATTGCATGTTTTACCCCGTTTTTGTTTCTGGCCAATAGTCAAATGGTGATCGTTTATTATTATTGCTACAGGTATGTTTGAAAACTAAACAAACTTAGTTTGAATAACACTGTAAGACCAGAATAAATGTATTAGATTTTAACCCCCGCTCGCCTCACAACCAAACATCCCGCTCCATAACTTGTTCGTCCCCCAGTACATACAAGAAATATCGCTGTGTATTTTCCTTTGTTATTTACTTGATGAAATACACGCAGTCCTAACAAACATGAATGTTTCATGTGAATCACGACCGGTAAAGATCCGCGGGGTAGACTAGGTCTTCAGCAACCCATGGTTGCCGTAAGAGGCGACTATGCTTGTCGTAAGAGGCGACTAACGGGATCGGGTGGTGAGGCTCACTCACTTGGTTTGATGCATCGTATCCCAATTGCGTGGAACGATGCTCATGATGTCAATCACTGGATTGTCTGGTCCAGACTTGATTATTTACAGACCGCCGTCATATAGCTGGAATATCGCTGAGCGCGGCGTTAAACAACAAACAAACAACTTATGTGACTCACATCCGTAAGACAGTTAATGTGCCCAAACCCCTTGAACAGTTTGTTCAAAGAATATATAACATGCCTCCCGACTGACATTTTTAAAACAACTGGATGCAAATGTGATAATTAATTTATTAAGCGGCGTAACACCGCACTCACCGAAGTTAAACGTCTTTGATCTTACTGATGGCAAACAGTTCTTGTGTAATAATACAATGCTTTAAGTACACGGTACTAATAATATCCCCCACCAGAGACGTTTTTTTAATACGAAAAATGTTAATTCTAAAATTAATTCTCTTTGTTTCAACACTTTGTTTTATTGAATGTGTAAAGTTTACTTTGAGATGAAGGTAACGGTACTTAAGTTGTGTTCCTTTGGGGTTACTTTTTGTGATGCTTTAAGGCGAAACGTTTTAAGAATATTCAACACATGTTTTTTGGTTTTTTTTGTAATAAAGAGAGTTTAGGTTTACAAGATGAGTAGGATGAGATTGACATGTGAATATACAACCTTTCTGGTCCCTAACATGCAGCTTGGCTTGTATACTCTCCAGGGATCTGAGAATACAAATTCACTGATCGTCGACCGGATAAGAATTGTACGCGATATGAGCATGCGGGAACTAAAACTTTACAAACGTAATCGTTTTCTTCTTCTTAAAAACAACAATAAATAATAATGACGATGATGATGATGATTATTATTATTATTATTATTATTATTATTATTATTCGTGACTCTGGGCTTGTCCCCGGTGAGGCAATGTGGGTCGGTTACCCAGGCCCGATGGACTTGATACCCCGGATAATCGTGTCACAATTGAAATCCTTCACCGGATTTTCATAATTGAAGCCAATAGCATGTCCGCGTATTTATCCATTATTAATTAGCTGGTGTCGTGTTCTAGCGTCGGTGGCACAGGCATGACCATGCCATGCACTCAGTTGCCTTACTTGTCAAAATGCATTGTGTTCCCGAAACATACGCCCGTAATTATACTCTCGGCAGACAATAGTCGATCGTGCGTCCTGTGTTCAATGCACACAACCTTTTTCGATCGAGTTGTGATTAAATGGGTCTATTTCAGCCAATCGATGATCGATAGGTAAGCGATTAAGGAAATACAAATACGGTATACATAAGATTGTTTTGTTTATGTTTGTATGTATTTCGAGCAGGATTAAATGTTTGGTGTAGAACAAGGCTTAGGTTAAATGATTTGGCGTAGTATCATAAGCACAGATTGGACTATATAGTTTATGATAGTAGAAATAGGTTGATTTGTATTAAAAGGTTCGGTGGCACAATGGGGTATGCGTTCGCTTATCGCGCACATGGTCTTGGTTTGAATCCTTAGATTTATTTGTCAGATGGTTTTTGCGTGACATCTGGTTGCGTCTTGAAACTTGACTCAGTCGATGAACAGGTGACCATTGATATCAATTATGAAACCATACACATTCTTAATAATGCACTCCACATAATGACCGCCACTTAAACTGACACCCTTTAATAACCCTCTTAAACCGACACCCTTGAATAACCCTCTTAAACTGACACCCTTGAATAACTCTCTTAATTTGTCACCTTGAAATAACACTCTTTAAGTGACGTCATGTTCCTCATACTCAGATTACGAATTATACCGTTAATATAATCCCAAAGTCAGAGAACGATCGTCGCGATGTAGCTGGGATATTGGCTACGGCGTTAATCAACACTCACTCAGAGTGTGGAAGGCGAATGTTAAAATGCAATCATTGACGGTTTTCAAAAAGATATTTCTTGTTAGTTGTTACGCAGTGCTCAATGTTAAGATATCTTTTGGCAGTGTTAATATATTATTTTATTTAAATATGTGGGTTTATCGCCATCTGCTGAGTCGGAGCACAAACGTTATTTTAGCCCACACAATCTTACCAGGTAAGATAGGTTATTAAGTAGTTAAAAATAGTAACCTGTTCCTAATTAGAAAATCACGTTTTAAAAAAGAAAAGAAAAAAAGATGAAGAGATTCCCAAAGAGCTAACTGATTTGTCGTGGTGTTGCTGAATTCTGTGTGTGAAAGATTATATATGAAATACCGGTACTACTTAAGGAAGGTACTACTAAACAACTCAATGTTGCGGCCGGTGTGTAGACGTAGGTCTTCTACTGATCTGTTCAGGTTCTCGGTGTCTTCTCATTTTATCAGCAGCTCATTTCTCCTTCAGCTCATGTTGACTACGGCTCATTTTCTTAGCGTCTTATTTTGTCTAAAACTCGTTTTGTCAACGGCTCATTTTGCCTACAGCTCTGAAGCAAACATGTCATTTGGTCTAAAATTCATTTCGTCTACAATTTTGTCAACAATTTATTTTTAAAAATTCTGTCAACAGCTCAATTTGTCTAAAACTCGTTTTTGTCAAAAAGTGAATCAAATACCAGTGAATCAATAAAACATAAATAAAACGAAAATAAAAAGCTGTAGCAGCGGAGAAATCTGGTCAGTTCGTTACTTGAATGTCATCATCTTAATGGCTGTGAACATGTCTTAAAGGGAGGCTACACTCCACGGCACCATGCCCCTTCCCAGTCTAGGTTTGTACGTTGTATATATGTTATGCTACATTGAAACTTGTCACTTTTCTGTAAGTGATACATTCATTGTAAGATTGCTCTATGTCATTATACTTGAGTAAGCAGGCTGGGAAGGGCGATCTTTGCGACTTGACTCTAAATTGCCAGATCTGCCAAATGACCAGGGCAAGGTCCCCTTTAAGGTAAGAACAGTCAACACCGTTGATCAGATGCAGTATGGACGACGAGCAGGGTGAATCCCTGACTGTGTATATAAAGCCGCACTATTCTGTGGTATAACAGTGTGACGTACAATCGTTAACTGTTTCAAACTAAATAAGGTATGTGAGAAGACATGGGAAGACCCATATAGTTATCACAGCTGCTTCGCGGAGGCCTTTAGAGCGTTGTACGATGACACATAGTCCACTAAGTCACACTTTCTAACCAGCCGATCCTCATTTTCACTCAGAGGAATCAAACGTTAGCAAATCTTAACATGGCAATTCATTTCTTTGGCCCGGTTCCATCACTGATTTTCAGTGGTCCATTCATATAATATTCACTACTCTTTTGCTTTTTGAGGCCAATGGAGTTTGTTTCGACTGATTTTTCTCTGGTGTTTACGTTATATTGTTCCACATATTTGAGAAGAGTGTTTGTTTGTTTGTTTGTTGTTTAACGCTGTTTAAATAATCGAGCTTCGACCTACGCATGTGGGATACGATGACATGAAGTCAGTCAAGTCATTAAGCCTGGCCACCTAATCCATTAAGTCGTCTCGTACGGCAAGAGATTGCGGGGATCTGTATTCTTTCAGTTGTTTTACGCCGCAGTCAGTAATACATCTTAGAAGAGGTTTCTCAGATAATCCTTTTGTGTCATCTCAAATAGTCCTTCGGTGCCTTCTCTCCATAATCCATCAGTACCTTCTCTTCATAATCCTTCGGTACCTTCTCTTCATAATCCTTCGGTGCCTTCTCTCCACAATCCTTCGGTGCCTTCTCTCCATACTCCTACGGTGCCTTCTCTCCATAATCCTTCGGTGCCTTCTCTCCATAATCATTCAGTGCTTTCTCTCCATAATCCTTGGGTGCCTTCTCTCCATAATCCTTCGGTGCCTTCTCTCCACAATCCTTCGGTGCCTTCTCTCCACAATCCTTCGGTGCCTTCTCTCGATAATCCTTCGGTGCCTTCTCTCCACAATTCTTCAGTGCCTTCTCTCCATAATCATTCTGTGCCTTCTCTCCATAATCCTTCGGTGTCTTCTCTCCATAATCCTTCGGTGCCTTCTCTCCACAATCCTTCCGTGCCTTCTCTCCATAATCATTCCGTGCCTTCTCTCCATAATCCTTCGGTGCCTTCTCTCCACAATCCTTCCGTGCCTTCTCTCCATAATCCTTTGGTGCCTTCTCTCCACAATCCTTCTTTGCCTTCTCTCCATAATCCTTTGGTGCCTTCTGTACATGATCTCTCTGTGCCTTCTCTCCAAATCTCCCTGGGCATTCTCTGCTTTTATAACCCAAATACAATTTGTATTAAATACTGAAAGGTCATAATTCCTTTCGTTCCATCTGGTAATTTGAACATTTTTATGAACTTTACTGTATTGTTTGACATGTAAATATCTGTCAATTTTTAAAAGTCCTTTAGACAAGCATATAGACAAGAAACACGAGGCCACAGCAACCAGTACACTCATCAACTATAGGGCGTGTCTCTGATGGGATTGGGGGGGGGGGGAGGGGGGGGGGGTAATCGTACCTCTTGACATCCCTACAGCACTAATGGATAAAGCACATTTGCTTATATTTAAAAAAAACGGTATATAATTATCAGCTTAGTTTCAGGTCCATTCGTCCATATATGTGTTTTCAAATTTTCAAAATCGAAAATTCATATGGGATTTACAATTTGTAATTTGATCCAATGATGCTAAAACCAGCCAACAGGCGCCCATGGCTTTGTTTCTTATGCTATATATCCACCTTTGACAGAACCCGTGTTTTCCTGTAATGTTTCAACCCAGATTCAAATGCAGAACTGTATCTCATTTCAATGTGAACATATTTGAGTTATTTTCTTAGCTTTAAATTGCTTTCAACTGCTCTGCCAGCTCAAAACGGTTCATTGGTGTCCGGGGCCTGTTTGCGCTGCCATTTGTGGTCGGGGTTTCAATGACGTCATACAACCATCAAACGCAACGGGAGTGCACAAACAATACATACGATTGTTTAGGTGGTTGATGAAGCCCTTCACATTTCTAGCAAAGGCAAACGTATTTGTAGACCTGCATTCCGCTGTTTTTTGTAAAAGAAATTACGTATTTTTATGTAGTGGCTTATGGTTTATCCGCACAATGGTTTAGCTATTGCGTATATGTCACAACTACGTGGGGTGAGGTGAAATGGGCTTAAGCGTCGCGTTCAAGATTGTTGCATTTACATACCTACGTCCACACAATTGGAATGCATTAACCAAGTCAGCGAGCTTGACCACCCGATCCCGTTAGTCGCCTCTTACGGCAAGCATAGTCGCCTTTGACGGCAATCATGGGTTGCTGAAGACCTGTTCTACCCCGGATATTTATTGTGTGACGTCAGTGCGCCAACTGCGTTAGACGAGAAGGTTGTACTTTAATGATTTAACTTCTAACTTTATATTTTGTTATGCTTATAAGTTATGGAAATCTGTATGCACGTTGTAAAATATATTCATAAAAAAGTAGCTGTATGACATTGTGATCCGGCCAACGGATCGAACTACCGACCTTCCGCTCTCAACTTTTGGTGCGTCAGCACTATATCCGTGCTCTTGGCTTTCACATTTACTTTCATCAAGACCCTTGGAGATTGGGGTAGAAAAGGTCTTTCCCCGATTAAACGCCCGGGCGTATATTTCTTTCATACACTCTTTACTCCCGACGTTCAATCGCAAAGATAATAGATCCGTGAAGATAGAATAGGCCTTCAGCTACCGATGCTTGCCGCAAAGGCGACTATGCTTGTCGTAAGAGGCGACTAACGGGATCGGTTGGTCAGGCTCGCTGACTTGGTTGATGCATGTCATCGTATCCAATTACGTATATCGATGCACATGGTGTAAATCACTGGATTGTCTATCCCAGACTCGATTATTTACGGACCCCCGTCAAAAAGCTGGAATATTGCAGAATGCGTCGTGAAACAACAAACCAATCAACCAACTTTCGACAAGCGTTGACTATGCCTCGTGTCGTCACTGTGGGAAGCGCCATTGTACCCAAAATAACTTACTGGCTTGGTGTATATAGCGTCCATATTGTTCAATAGTGTGCTCACAAAGATGGACAGTTTACTCTCACGACAAAGTCAAATAGTTACCGAACGCTGAATCAAGACGCTAATATCGATTTCAGCTTGCAGATATTTACAAAAGGTACCTATAATTGATCTGTGTACGGGAAGTATGACGTACTATGACACTTGCCGATACAAAGATTGACGCGTTTTAGCGGTCTTTATCTCACTGTGACAATGTTCTTGATGGTTTATAGCATAACGCTACTTTGGTATTGGTCCGTTTAATGGAGAAAGATACGTTTTTTCCGTATAGATTGATGAGAATGATTATAATGCCAGCACGGACACAACTGAGCTGTTCTTTGACGAGCTCTACAATTCCAAGAAGCCAACGGGTTTTGTTCCTGTACAATTTCGAAATTATGGTCGATTTCTCTGTAATGTTCCCGTGGTCACGTGAGATGTACCATTACCGGCGTTAGACAGACTGACTGTTTTCTTAAGTCGGTGTTCGGTGTACGTTCTTGGTCGATACTTCCAATCCATGACGTCATAAGATTTTGTTGCCATAAATACTCAATTCTTAATCTACCTCTGCCGTATTAGGCGACTATGCTTGTCATAAGACACGACAAACTGGAACTGATGTAAATCACTAGGTTGTCTGGACCAGACTTGATAATTTACGGACCGCCGACATATAGATGGAATATTGCTGAGTGCGGCGTTAAACGACAAACAACAACAACAACAACATTAAATAGT
This sequence comes from Haliotis rufescens, assembly GCF_023055435.1. NCBI lineage: Eukaryota > Metazoa > Mollusca > Gastropoda > Lepetellida > Haliotidae > Haliotis > Haliotis rufescens. The sequence goes on along the minus strand of NW_025963791.1, from coordinate 8,337,669 downwards.
TGAATATAGATGAACTATTTGCGTCATTGTGAACCCGTGAAGATCCGGGGTAGAATAGTTCTTCAGCAACTCATACTTGCCGTATTTGGCGACTATGCTTGTCGTAAGAGACGACTAACGGCATCGGGTGGTCAGGCTCGCTGACTTGGTTGATGCTTGTCATCGATCCCAATTGCGTGGATCGATGCTCATGATATCAATCACTGGACATAGTTGCCGTGGGTAGATAATGCGTGCAATGTTATGAAATCAGTACGTGACACTACAACGATGTAATTGTATTTGACTTATAGAGTGATTCAACTATAACTAAACAGTTAGTGAGTGAGCTAAGTGCAATTACTTATTACAATATCCCTGCCTTCCGTCGACACTAACTTGACCATCGGTAATCGAACCTGACTGGTGTGACGAGTTAACGCTTTACCACTAGGTTACCCCAGCGCCTCGATCTAATTAGTAAACACTTTGTTACCGAATTAATTGACTATTTGGAATATTCTTTGGACATTTGTTGTTTAAGGTTGAATCTCAATACAATATGTCACGTTAAACATAACAACAGCAGGTCTAAGACGCAGCTATTCGCAGTTACGTCCCTTTGTCGTGTCAGGATCCGTTGATCGTGGGTTCAAATCCCAAATAAGATCTGGTTATGATTCAGGGTATGACAGATCCTTACCAGTGCTCATGAATATGACAACGGTGGGGGCGTCTGAAACCCGCATCACCCCCCCCCCCCCCCCCCCCCCCTATTAAATAGATAAATAAACAAATAAATAAATAAAATAAAAAGAAGAAGAATAATAAAAAAATATAAAAAAGAATAATTTTTAAAAAAAATAACAAATTAATATATATATATTTATCAACAAAAAACAAAACAAAACAAAAACAACAAACAAACGCCCACACTAACACACACAGCAGACTAGCCGTCATTTGACTTTGGTACTGTTCAAAACAGCAATACACCAATTCGATCGCTTACCCACTTACATGTTGACAGAAATCGTACAGGGTGTGGTTGCACAGCTGTCACTGCCGAAGCCGTTTAACAAAACATACAGATGTTGCCAGTGTGTTTCATCCCCAGGGGATGGTGCGTTGTTACACTGTAACAATAGGGCTGGATTGCCCCACGTTTGAACGTAAAACATGACAAGATATACCACAAAGGCTATTTCGGTGTGCGAGTAATTCGTCAAGCATTCCGGGAGATGTGTCACTTTAATGACATATTTATGTCAAAAGGTTGACACTGCCTCTGTTTTAAAGATGACAGATGTATGACGTCATTAACGTTAGATGTTCAGCCCATGTTCGAGGCGATGTACAGAAGTAGACAAGTTGGAACATATTTCGTAGTGGGATGATATGTTTCTAGGTTTGTCAGCACTATACCCGTGCTCGTGGGTTTCACCGAAGTGGTAAACGTCTGAGACCTGCATCACTTCGGGCTTTCTTCCCACATTAAGCTGACACACCGTGATATAACTGGAATAATGTTAAAAGCGTCGTTAAACCCAACTCACTCACTCACGTAGTGGGATGAAGTTAATTTTTTCAGTTCACAAAGTTGACTTTTGCATTATACTTCTTAAGACATTCGAATGCGGCCGGTCACGATACGGTTCCATCTTCTGCGATCTTGACACTACAGGAACCACCATCATTTACTATATCTACTTAAGGACCATGCTCCCTTAAGGTCAACGTGTTGACACTTATTGATAATCTGGGGATGGGCGTTTCGTTGAACAAAAACTCGTTAATCCTTTTATCATCTTTATCTTGCTAATCCGTTTAAGATAACATGGCCGAGCTTTCACTACTTTCTATTCCTAACAAACAAACAAATAAATAAACAAATAAATTATGATACATTTTTACTGACACTCTTGTTTATTTTAGCCAAAAACTGGAGCAGGAATTGTTTTCAGTTCGGCGTAATATGTAAACTGTCATGCTAAACAAAGTATACACCAAGGTTTGATGCGGGTTAAAAATGAAACAAACAACAAGTGGTTGTTCGATGGAGATTTAATTGATATCATATGCGATATTATATGCATCATAAACCCGTGAAGATTCCGGGGTAGAATAGGTCTTCAGCAACCCATGCTTGCCGTAAAGGGCGACTATGCTTGTCGTAAGAGGCGACTAACGGGATCGGGTGGTCAGGCTCGCTGACTTGGTTGATACATGTCATCGATCCCCAATGCGTGGATCGATGCTCATGATATTAATCACTGGATTGTCTGGTCCAGACTCGATTATTTACAGACCGCCGTCATATAGCTGGAATATTGCTGAGTGCGGCGTTAAACAACAAACCAACCAACCAACCAAATATGCATCATAACGATGAGACAACAGGTCAACTTTGTAACAACTTAGTAATGACTTTTGTAATTTTTGGGGCAAATCCAATTGTTAAGTGGATATACTCTCTTTTGTCCGTCAGTCTTCTGCATTAGTATTATCATTGGAAACTAAACGCATCAGATTGAGGTTTCAAATGCTTCATCTAGAGCTAGAACAAATGCCCAAGGTAATAATAAATGAGTGCTCTCACTTTGGAAAAGGGTGTTGCTGCAGCCATCAGATTAAGCTATCAACTTCGCGGTTACAAAACGCCTACTCCCAAACCTTTAGGAGTATCCCTTTAAGCTTACAGAACCATAAAATTAGATCGTGCCTCGCACAAGACGAGGCTTTTCCAATGCTGGGGGATCTACGCTTGTTTGTCGAACTCTGTCAGATGCTGATAACGTCAGCACGTCTTGCACGTGCTCCTTTGTCATCCTGTGCGGGCACCAATCTATCAAGTTTACTGCCGTTGCCAATAATGTCTGTAGCACCGATATCGTCAAACAGGCGCTTTGTTCGACAGGGTCTTAAAAATATATTGCGGTGACGATATTGATAGTATATATAAGATCACGAGTGAGTGAGTGAGTTAGGTTTGGTTTTGTACGATTGAAAAAAGTATTCCAGCAATATCAATGCTAGGGACAACAGAAACGGGATTCACACATTGTACCCATATGGGGAATCGAACGCTCTAACTACTTGGCTACCCCCTATAAGATCATGAAATTCTAGATGTTGTTTGTAGCAACCTCGTAGTCTCTCATGCACACCTCAAAACGACCGCCTCCGTGGTCTAGTGGTAGAGCGTCCGCCCGGAGAGCGAAGGTCCGGGGTTCGATCCCCGACCGCGTCATACCAAAAGACGTTAAAAGATGGTACTTGTTGTTACCCTGACTGGCGATCGGCATTAAGGGGCTTAAACAAGGACTGGTCGGCTCGTAGTCAGTATACTGTGTCTGAGTGGGGTATTCATGTTAAACTGCGGCATGGTATCTCAGTGAGCAAGCACTATAAATCAGTCCGGACTAGTACAAGCAGCCACACAAACACACACACGTACATGCACGTCGCTATATAAGTGCAATAATCTTGGACGCGACGTTAAACCCCATTTCACCTCACCACACCTCAAAACAAAAAATCCCAAGCAAGCCTAAATCCCTTCGACAAGTCAATGAAAAGTAAGAGATTCTGTGGGTTACATTATAATATATATTACAATTTAGCCAAAATAATCTTCAAGAAATCCTTTCATTGCCGAGCCATATTTGTGTAGTCACTGTATGTTGATACACTGCTTGATGGCAGTTAAGGAGGCCTTTAAGGCCTTTGATGTAGTTGGCACTGTCAAACGTGATGCAGTATTTCGACGTGTTTGAAGTACTGCACTGCACCAACAGGAAGTCTCCTCATAGAACTACCACAGGTGGGGCAAGATACGCTCACCTTTTCGAAAACACCTGGTTTAATCACTATTTAATAGTGATTCATAAATACATGCTTATGATGTAGTCGTATTCGTAGACTGTTTTGTAGTATTATTTACAAAACAAGTTCACAAAGCATCTTCATCCGAAAAAGAATTTCTGAAGTAGTCTGAGAGGCAATAACGGCGACGGACGTTTCCCAGACTCTCACGCCTATAATAGCCACTTAGCTATCTTGGTGAGTGAGAATCTCTTGATAAGAGTATTGAACCTATAGGCCAACTTGTTGCTTGATCTGGTAGCCCCCAGTGCCCAGAGGAACTGATAGTGAAGGCACTTTACAGGATGTGTAGTCACTCTGATGTGTATATCTGGGTGGGAACCCATTGCTACCTTGTACCTAAAACCCTAGGGCCATTTGACCTTGTACGGTGTGTCTGACGTTACTGTGGTATACCCTAATGAAGCCATTTCCAACCTGAAGGTTGCATACTGAAACATTGCATTGAAGCCAGTGGCTATAGTGTACGTTGCATATTGAAGCCAGTAGCTATATTGTACGTTGTATATTGAAGCCATTGGCTATATTGTACGTTGCATATTGAAGCCAGTGGCTATATTGTACGTTGCATATTGAAGCCAGTGGCTATGTCGTACGTTGCGTATTGAAGCCAGTAGCTATATCGTACGTTGCGTATTGAAGCCAGTAGCTATATTGTACGTTGCATATTGAAGCCAGTGGCTATATTGTACGTTGCATATTGAAGCCAGTAGTTTCCTTGTACATTGTATACTGAAGCTAGTAGCTACCGTGTACGTTGCATACTGATGGTGGTACCTTGAACATTGGAGACGGTTGCCTGCTTGGTGCTGTTTGGTGGTGTATATATCAATCATTCAACCTGGCTCCTTTGCTATCTTCTTTTTGGTTATAGACGTTTTGTTATGTTACAACTGTGTTGAGGGATTTCTTTTTCTTTTTCTTCCGCCAAGCCTCAGTAATAATATCTCAAACGTTTCAAAGTTCAGTTCAGTCACTCATCCTTATAAATCTGATTTCAAGAAGTCAGATGTTTACACTAAGGTTTAGTGGACACCTGTTGGGATTATTTGTGAGCCGGGCGACATATCCTCCCTCGACAATGCTTGTTCATATTGTCAAAGTATCACTTGATATCTCCCCCATAAGGCTTAGGAAACTATGAAATTGTTACCGTTTACGAAACGCTCCCCGGCCAGTAGCACGGCCTGTGGATAACGTCCACACATAAACCTACGGTGCCATTCAATTGTTGTCCCGTGGGGAGCAGGGTTAAATATGTCACCAGCAACCTATGCTTAATTGTCGTAAATGGATCGGGTGGTCGGGCTCGCTGACTTTGTTGTTTGCATGTCATCGTACCCCAACAGCTTGGGGCGTGGGTCTAAACATCTATTGTATCACTGGTTTGGCTGCAAGTAGTAAAATAATTTTAGAATCTATATACCATTCTCTACCTTAATCATCTACCTCCAAATACGTAAACATTTTTTCATCGAAAGTGGGATTTGAATAAGGATTTGAATGAGTTAAAATTTAATGTCGCATCGACATTATTTCAGCCATAAGGATTTCAGATTGAACATAAAATCCTGTGGGGATTTCGAGGGAGACGCCATCCTGTTTTTCCAAACCCGTACCAGCTTTTGTTTTCGATCTGGAATCCATATTTTTATGAATTGTAGCCAATCGAAGATGTAGACGTGCGCTTGAATTCCTACAGCGCACATTGGCAGTGTTTTTAGTGATTGATCCAAAGCGCCTAGCAGGTGCAGATAGAAAAAAATGATTTTAACGATGACTAATCCGAGGACAGGGAAACCGCAGCTTAATGCGGCGTAAAACAACAAAAGCGTCACTGACCTGTGCTATTGTTGCTTGTAAAACATAGTACAGTAAACTACGGTTATAACGAACACGCTAATAACGAACTGACCGATATAACGAACTTATTTTGTAGTCCCGTCTATGTGTTGTATATATGCTGTATATATGCTTATAACGAACTACGGCAATAACGAACTAAAAAAAGGGGTCCCTTTGAGTTCGTAATAACCGTAGTTTACAGTACATACAAACACCATTCTCTACTATTGAACCAGCTACCAGAAGTAATCAGCCATCATTATATATTGCCTAGCTAATTATCTTATGAAATAATGCATATTGACGTGAGGGTTGGACTTTGGACTCTTCTTGTAAAAAATGATGATGAGAATATGGTTGGGCGTCGACGTTTCGCTCTCACTTGTAACGAAGCTTCCTTTCCCGTCCGTCAATCCTAAACGCTTACTGTTTCGACATCTCATTAGAAACCTCATTGGGAATTGTATTCCGAGCGATTGTGTTTCTAAAACCTGATCACATGCTTCCCATCGACCTTTTCCCCCACTTCTCTGCTCGTTGTGTCTTCATGAACTTTGGTATGTAGTCGGTATGTGTTATGTACATTTAAAACAATCATTTGACCCTTTTTTTGATCGCGTATGCAATTAAGTCTATTCTTAATCCTAAGTTTATATATCCTCTGAAACTTGACAATCTTTCAAGCAATAATGTGTATAAAATTTCGATCCAATTCTAAAATGTTGAATTGCTATTTTTGCCCAATTTTGAGCCATTTATTTAGTAGTCAAGTGGGAGTAAGTTAGGTTTAAAGCTAACGCCGCTGTGAATAGTATTTCGGTTACATCACGCCGTGTCAGCTTTTGCGAGGAAAACATGTTCCTCTTGATGAAATTTTTAATGTAATTGACCTCCATACTGCTCTCGCATGTGTTCCCCGCCTCTAAAACCACATGAAAATCTTCATTTAGTCTTGCACCATGTTTGTGGAAAAATCTACATTTAATTGGATCAAAATGAATCTATATTTAAAAATATAGGCAACCAGCATTAGGAGAATTAATTTTAGAAGAGAGAAGTAAATTTTGTACAAGAGATTTTATAGCCTGTGATAGTCCACGATATATTGCATGTTACGTTTTCGTATGTATTGTTTATCACCCTTGTATAACCTAACAATTATTATTTCAAAATCCAATCAGGTGAGCAACAGAACCTCCTCTTTTTTTGCCACTAAAATGTGTCCATGGCCTTGGAAGACGACATTGATGCCGCACAACACCACAATTCTCTTTGCTCCCGCTCTGTGGTACAGATACCAGTGCTGCCGATATAAATATTTAAGTTTATTTCTTGATGGTGGTGGAAGTCAGATCCAGACACACCCTCCGTTTGAATGTGGGACCCGTGCCAGCAGGGCTAACGAGAGTGCGATCAAAGGTTTGGCACCGGTGGTGCCGATGCCAGTGTGTTTCCCGAATGGACATGCTCCATTTGCCACCATTGCCACTGGTGAAAAATGGTTGGCAATGGTTGACGTTATGAGCAGGAACCAAGATCAGGTATGACACACTCAGTGTCACACATTGTGCCCAACCGATCTCCTTTCAGTATTATTGTTGGTTTCGTTATCAGACCTTCTGTAAGGTGAGGTGAAATTGGGTTTAACGTCGCGTCCAAGATTAGTGTGTGGCTGCTTGTAGTAGTAATTTATAATGCTGGCCCGCTGAGATACTATGCCACAGTTTAACATGAATACCCCACTCAGACACAGTATACTGACTCCGAGCCGACCAGTCCTTGTTTTAGCTCCTTAATGTGTAGCGCCAGACAGGGTAACAAGTCTTAAAACGTCTTTTGGTATGACGTGGCCGGGGATCGAACCCCGGACCTTCCACGGACGCTCTACCTCAAGACCACGGAGGCGGTCCCTTCTGTAAGAGACAAACCAGGTTCCTTTGTACAAAACAACCTATATTAAGGTATGGGAGTAACGATCACCTTAGCGCTACGGTCGCTTTGCAAAACGGCACCCTGGTATTTTAGTCAGAGCAATCATCTAAGGTGCCTCAATCCCTATGCAGAGTTACGTCCCTTAGGCGTGCCCGAAACCTATGACCCTCGACTCGTATAACGGTTCTCTCTGATTATGTTTCTAGGTTTATCAGCATCATACCTGGGCTTGTGGCGTCACCAAAGTGGTAAACGTCTAAGACCTGCATCGCCTCGGCTTCACACATCAAGCTGACACGCCATGATATAAATACTGTACAAAGCGACGTTAAATACATCTCACTCACTCACTCAAGACACACCATTTTTTATGTAAAGGGAGGAACCCAATAATTCTATATTCTTGTCATTTTTTTCAGGACACCCATCATGTCCAGCGAAAAATTATATTGTTTCGTTTCGTTTTGTTTGTTTGTTTGTTTGTTTGTTTGTTGTTCAACGCCGCACTCAGCAATATTCCAGCTATATGACGGTGGTCTGTAAATAATAAGAGTCGCTTTTTACAGCAAGCGTGGGATGCTGAAGACCTATTCTAGCCCGGATCTTCACGGTTCTTTTTTTTGTTTCGCAATATCTGAAGCAAGATTTTAAACAAAAAAGAATTCTAACAATTTATTGCTGTCAGCGGTAAAACGATACTCGCTCATATCATTAATGTCGATTGATTATGATGTCTTGCGCATGTGCATCCTTACGATGTTAACGCAGTGTCATTCATTATAGTGAGACACTGGATGACGCTGAAGCCACGTGATACCCACTATCACAATGTCAGTATAAAATCATCCTCCATTATCCAGGGTATAATATATCCTTTTGATCATGATAACAAAATAGGACTCGGAAGTGACGTCACCATCTCCATATCCCAGATTTAGCACATTTCTTCCGTTCGTGAGACTAATTTGATTGGACGGCTATTTTAGCTTCGTAACACATATCTTGGCTCGGAAGTGACGTCACCATGTCCGTATCCCAAATTTTTCACAATATTTCTCTCGTTCGTGAGAGTAATTTAAAGGGACGGCTATTTTTAGCGTCGTACCGCTCATTTAGGCTCAAATAAAAGCCATGATAGCGAATGAGTCCAAGCTATTGATATGAGTGGAGATATAACACAATGGATACTCGAGGTTGTGATATTTTGTTGTAATGTGTTTTCCACATGTCGACTGACATGAATCCGTTGTTGTATCATATTGCCTCTCCCAAAAAGGGAGCGCTGCACGTAATGACCTCCACATCCTACCAATGGGATATAGTTAATGTCATGTGATGCTGCCGTAAAGGTGCCCTGTGTATACCTTCCTGAGTAGCAGTACGGGCTTAGCTGATAACATTAACATGACGTCAAGCGAGTTCACTTCCTCGTTAGTTAACAGCCTCTATTGTTCAGCGATCTTCCATTTACGAAATCGAGGAAAATCAGGAAAGAGAACAGTGTTTTGTTATTTTTTTCCATTGACAATTTTAAAACCTGTATTCTGATTAGTCTGAGAGTGGGATTGATGACGTTATTAAGGTGAGACAATGCTTAATGTCTGACCCATTTCAGAGTACCGTATTTCCCCGATTAAACGCCCGGGCGTATATTTCTTTCAGACGCTCTTTACTCCCGACGTTCAATCCCGACGATAATAGATCCGTGAAGATCCTAGTTAGAATAAGCTTTCAGGAACCTATGCTTGTCGTGAGAGGCGACTAACGGATCGGGTGGTCAAATGGGTAGATAGATGCTCATGATGTCAATCATTGGATTGTCTGGCCCAGACTCGATTATTTTCAGACCGCCGTCATATAGATGGAATATTGCTGAGTCCGGCGTTAAACAACAAACAAACAAAAGAAAAGAAAATAGTGGGTAAAATTCCCAGCATAAAAAACTACCCGGCGTTTCATCGAGACCCGGTCGTTTATTCGATGTCGTCGTTTAATCGAGGAAATACGGTAGGTCTAGACATTGTACTGCGTGCCCTTTGTGAAACTGAGTCAGTGTCTGTTTGATTTTGGGCAAGTTTAAAGTGTTACATTGATATTCATGATTTCAGACAAACAAATTCTGTTTGATTTGGGGCAAATTGTAAGTGTAAAATTGATATTCATAATTTCAGACAAACATATGGGCCTTACATCATATAAGCAATTGGGATAACATATCAGGTATCAAAGTTTCATTCAAGTCATTAAGCCCAATCTGTTTGTCTGAAATCATGAATATCAATTTAACACTGTAAACTTGCCCATAATCAAACAGACACTGACTCAGTTTCACAAAGGGAACGAAGTACAATGTCCCGACCTACCGTATTTCCTCGATTAAACGACGACATCGAATAGACGCCGGGGTCTCGATGAAACGCCGGGGATACGATGATATGCATCAACCATGTCAGCAAGCCTGACCGATACCATTAGTCGCCTCTTATACGACAAGCATTTTGGCCTTTTACGGCAGACATGGGTTGCTGAAGACCTATTCTGATCTTCACGGGTGTGTTTTCGTTAGAGGAACCTGTACTAACTTGCGTGTTAGGTATCAAATGAAATTTACAGGTTTCAAATTTGCACGGTGCCAGGTAGTTTATATCAACAATCCTTATAGGAATATATTTATTGGATCATTTCCATTAAATGATTCGAACAAATTTAATTTAAATTAAATTTTAGCTTGAAAGTGCAACCATAAATTGTCACAACAGCCACAGCAAACTCAACTGCATATCTAACAGCGCTGTAAATAAGAAAAAAACGTGTCTAACATATTTTCTCGATTGCGTATTTATGTTTTTGAAATGTTATACAAACGGATTCATTGTTGATAAGAGAAAGGTTACTGTCACACGATCACAAATGTACAATTTGTTTATGTTAGATAATTTTTCATTCCTCACAGAGTTATCTAAATACATCCACATGTCAAGTATGCATAATTAATTTTATTTGAATGACGGATTGGTTTGTTTATTCTCTCGTTTCTTATCGTTGGCTCATCGTAAAGGGCCTATCCCCAAGAAAGGACCCCGTTATTGAGAAGGGGTGTTTATGTTCGTGTTTTTCCCCCATCATATTAACCCGTCAGGATTCTGGATAAGAATATATATTAGTTCCTAAGCAACCCATGCCTGTCGTAAGAGGCGACGAAATGGTCTTATCCCAATTGCTTGGATCGATGCTCGTGGTATTTGCAGACCCCTGTCGCATAGTTGGAATACTCAATGTGGCGTTAGACAACAAACAAACAAACAAAATCCAATCACATTATGTCGGGGACGACAAGAATGGGTTCATTGTACACATGCTGGGAATCGAACCAGGGATATCGACGTTATGAGCCATCGCTTTGACCACTTGGTTAACTCACCGCGTCGCTTTATGATGGGATAGAGCCGCTAAAACAGTTTTCAAATTATAAATTATCACTTTTGTCTTTTCAATAATTTTACTGCTTAATGAGTGAGTGAATATTGTTTGACACAGTAGCCACAAAGCAGTATTCCCTCCATATCGTAGACGGGGCCTGTAAATGATAGAGTGTGAATTCCACGAACAAGTGGTTGATATAATGATCACCGTCCCACGCCCTCTGGGTACGATGACACACAATCAAGTCACAAAGCCTGCCCACTCGATCCCCATTTTAGTTATATTTCCTCCTCTTCGAGTTGGGTTAGTGAGAGAGTGAGTTGGGTTCAACACCCCTTTTAACAGTATTCAAGTTTTTTCACGGTGTGTCAGCGTCATGTGGGAGGAAAACCCGAAGTGATGCAGGTCTCACTTTGGTGAAACCCACGAGCACGGGTATGGTGCTGACAAACCCAGAAAGATAACCGGGGCCCATTGAAGTCGACTGTTCAAACAAGCATGATTCTACCAATAGTCACCACGGGGTTTCTGCTGAATGAATGAATGAATGAAGAGTACCGTAATTCCTCCAGTCCTTCAATACATGCCGGATTCTAATTAACGCCGGGTCATACACTCTGTTCCAAAAATATTAGACGCCGGGTGATTAATAATGGCCGTTTCCTGGAAATGTACCCATTATATGACTAGAATTTGGGAGTGCGTAAGGTAGTGAGTTGCCACTGTGCAAGCGTTTAACAGAATAGACGCCGGGACAACGGTGTCCGCGAAATTAATAGACGCGGAGCGCATAATAGAGGAAATACGGTATGTCCTTTTGCGACAAGGGCATAGAAACAACATTGTAGTGTACTTGTCATAGTAAATGGAATTTCATTAGTGATTTCATTTAGATGATTAGAAAGTACGTTTGAAACCTATACATTGAAAGTAAAGCGTGAATTTGTCCGAAATGTGTGTCATGTTGTTTGGGCTGACGTTATGATTATTAGCGTTTAGAGCAGTAGGCAGCAATATACGAACCACACCACTGTGAATGTTGATTAGGGCGTTAATTGTGCACGTGTTGTATAATCATATTAAAAATGTGTTTCTCAGCAGGGAAGAAATCCTACAATTACTCCTGTTATAGGGTGTTTACATTACTCCACTCAAGGAATGCGCACTGCAGAAAGAATATCAATGTTTTCAGGCTAAATAAGAAAATATGTTTCAGGAATCGGCGTCACTTTAAACCTCGCCGGTCAGTCATTTCTACTGCCAATACGTAGTGAGTGAGTGAGTATGGTTTTTACGCCGCTTTTAGCAATATCCCAGCAATATCACGGCTGGGGACACGAGGAATGGGCTTCACACATTCTACCCATGTCGGGATTCGAACCCTGGTCTTCGGCGTCACGTGCGAACGCTTTAACCACTAGGCTACCCGACCGCCCCGCCAATACGTAGACAAAATACATGTAATGTTCATATTTCCCGAGTCATATGAAGCATACTCCGTTATCAATAAACTATAATGCTTCACAACTGGCATTGTATTTAAGGTGCGAGTTCAGTGTGATCTCAGTTGTGTTTAATGTAAAAATCAATATCAGCCTGTGACCAAATTCCAAAATGAAATGTGTTCCATGATATATATTCAAAGCTTTCTGAGTATATATTATTATTGAAAGCCCACTGTAAACCAATTTTGACACTTCTGGAATAAGATCGTCACAAGGTCACCATATACGATCATGCCAGATAAATTTGGAGTTGTTTAGATGGTTAGGGTTATTAATCCATAACTTTTAAGAATCGGATTAATTTCTGACACCCCTAAGATTGGCATTCTTAATTCTTTAAAATCGGATATATATATATTTATCAGGGCATCAATTGTTCAAAGAAAACTTCATTAACACCTTTTAATTTGATTTTGGCAAAACATGCAAGGTCAAGGTCAAGCCAACTGCCACGTATCCTTGACACGAATATTGTGCGTAAGAACGCGGCAGATGAAAGTGGTCAGGGTTTGGTGCCAGCGTTGTAACTTGCACGTTCCCCCTCGCCCACCTGGCTTTTCTTATCAGCCTGGTATTTTTAGGCAGTACACCTGAGACATCCAAGTCTAATATTAGCCTTCAGTTCGCGCCACGCCCCGCGCCTGACATCACCGCACGCGAGATTCTCGCGAGAAGAATGTACTAAGGGAGCAACTTTTTGACGAGTATACAAACCACATATTGAAAGTACAGTTGTAAAAAACGTATAGCTTAAACCATTTAATTCAGTCCTATTGTTTCAATAATCCCAAGAATGCTTAATTTTATAAGCCGAATATTTTAGTTAACACACTTGTAAATACCCAAGCCTCGTTGTGTGCGAACACGCCAATCTCCATCTTGCCGACCCTGTAGTTTACGTTGAACAAGAGCTCTTAACACTTGCAATTACTTGTGGTACTGTGGTTAGCTTTGCAGATCTATCTTACACACAATACCGTGTTTATTTAACGTGGGCCATACAGCTGTCTGACTGGTGCTAAGCATTAAAGTAATATTTGCCAATTCATTCAAGAGGGTATAAGTTTGTACACCGGCTATGCGAGAACGCTGAAGCAATAGTGTTAAGAGCCCGTCTTCAAATAACTGTACGGAGGGCAACAGAACTGGATTATTTCAATAGTGAATTGCCTCATCCTCTCTTGTAGTTTCTAAAAATACATTTAACATGTTTATCTTTTTTTTTGCCAACGTTATTTTATTCAACAGTTACTGGGACAGTGTATTTGACTTTAACTTCTGTTGGTGCCCGTGCAGTTTAAAATCGTCGTTTCTCCATGTTTGTTTGTTTGTTGTTTTACGCCGCACTCAGCAATATTCCAGCTATATGACGGCGGTCTGTAAATAATATCGAGTCTGGACCAGACAATCCAGTGATTGTCATCATGAGCATCGATCCACCTAATTGGGATCGATGACATGCTTAAAACAAACCAGCGAGCCCTACATCCCGATCCCGTCAGTCGCCTCTTACTACAAGCTTAGTCGCCTTTTACGGCAAGCATGGGTTGCTGAAGACCTATTCTACCCCGGATCTTCACGGGCCGTTTCTCCATGTGAAGAGTTGCGTCGCTTAGCTGTGCTAGGATGATCTGTTGGTTCGAATCTCTGTTCCACTCCTGCGTGTGGGACTTTCAAGAGGTTCAAGAGAGACAGGCCTGACTTTGGATTTTCCTCCCACGTCGTAATATAAGGGAAATTCAGATCAAAGCGGAGTTAAACCCAATTAATTCATACACCGAGAGAGATGATATTTCATTGATGTTTTTTTCTTTGTTTTTGTTTTGATTGATACTTATAAAATTGTTTGTTTGTCTGTTGTTCAATGTCAAAATTGTTTGTTTGTCTGTTGTTCAATGTCGAACTCGTATGTCGAGTCCGGACCAGACAATCCAATATTGCGACCAAAGATCCACCGTGGGGAAAAGATAACCGGAAATCAACCAAGTCAACGAGCCTGACCACTCTGGTCGCCTCTTTGGTTGCTGGGGCAGTCGGGTAGCCTAGTGGTTAAAGCGTTCGCTCGTCACGCCGAAGACCCGGATTCGATTGCCGACATGGGTACAATGTGTGAAGCCCATTTCTGGTGTCCCCCGCCGTGATATTGCTGGAATATTGCTAAAAGCGGCGTAAAACCATACTCACTCGCAGAATATAGGTTGCTGTTGACCTATATTCATACCCGGATATTCCTCACGGGTGGATACATATTTTCATTATTATTATTGTTGTTGTTGTCAGAGAGGTAAAACTGAAATAAATTTCATAGCGGTTTAAACTCACCAACTCATTCGCTCGTTCACTCAATCAATCAATCAGTCAATTAAGTAATCACTCGTACAAAACCACAACCCATAACGTGAGTTGACATGTAACACCGTGCCCTTATCTAGACTGAGTATGAATATTAAGACATCAATGTCATCACTTAAGGCATTATTGAGCTCAATGTGTCACTGCATCTGATTGATAGTGTTATTAATATTTATTTTACGGAGAGCTTACAAAATATTTTTACAGTGATTATTGATCTTTCCGTGTACACTGTACGTGTTTTACTATATATTCTGATAAACCCTGAACGCAAGGTATTATACCCGAGGCAATGACAGAACTAAAACTGTTTTGATATACAAGTATATATTATTTTCAAATGAAACTCAAGAGGATGAGATCAAATCCATATGGACTTACATTATATTCACTCGATAACGATGCCGCAATTTACTGTACAGGGTTGCGCCCCTTAGTCGTGCCAGGAGCCTCTTGTCACTGTTTCCCCATGCTTTGTCAGCAGCGTACCAAATCAGTCTTTGAGCCAATCAGATGTCAGGTTTCTAAAACGATTCGGATTTATTTCTTTACCATCTCGACTCGAAAATGTCGATTCGTAAAATGAAAACCCACACAGAACTTTTCCTTCAATCGTACTCTCTTCTGGGTGTAGATGCCTTGCTGCTCAGAAACGACAGGGTATGTATATATATCCACAACAATATAATGGCGCGGATTTATTTTTTGACAGTCAGAAATCCCCGATTATATTCGTTTCGAGATACCGAAATCAGACATTCTCCTCTGAATGCTTTGCTCAATCATGCCGATAATTTAGAAGCCCCGACGCTGATTGGCTCATTCACGAGTTCACCTGACGCGACCTCCTATGGAGGTGTGGTCAGATCTTCACGTAGAGAGTTTTCGTATCGGAGTTTATTACCTATACGGTAAGAAGAAAACGAGTTCATAAAAGTCGTATGTCTACCAGTGCAAATATCACGCGCACCATTGTATTGTTTCCGTCATCCGGACGGCATTATTGACGTCTTTCGAATCTTATTGTGAGTTAAGGTCGGAATGACGTCACGCTAAAAGCGACGCCATAGCTGAAAATTGTTGTCTTTCGACTAATTGTGGTTTTCTAGGAAAGCGGCGTTGACCATTGCATTTTTCTAAAGGGGGGCTGAAGAAATTATAACACTCACAAGTGTGTCATTCTGATTTTAGGAAACTAGTGTAAGAACCCATGTATTACACCCCTCTCGCTCGGGAAATACATGAACTGTGATACTCTTTTCGTAAAATCAGTCTACACACACGCCCACCGCATAATAATCTCTATACAAGATCTCAGATTAAAGAGATTGTGGTCGCTTTGGGCGTTTTCCCATATCGAGCTAACGACGCTATACAACTAAAGTAATGTCCAATGCTAGCTTAGATTTACAAGTCTTTACAAAAATCATTTACGGAAATAGGTTAGTATCCACATAGATACATTCCACAGATTCACTTCAATCTTTTGTGATATAACAGCGAAGAGAGCATATATATTCATATGCATCTGACATCTAGACAGTAAAATACCTGTGTGAAATATGTTTGTGGAACACTACGTTTGTGACGCTATTTGATGGCTAATGGTCAATCTCTAACTTCAAACATCAACGTAAACTGCCGGGCTAAAGAAAGTATACACCCATGTTTGATCGTGGTAAAAAATGACACAAACAAAAAATGATTATTCGATGGTGTATTTGAAACGGGCATCATAGTTCTGTCTTGGAGCTTAAGTTTGAAGTGATTCGGCGACAGTTTTCAACCGAATTAACTTTTGATACCATTTGTAATGTTTTGGTCAAATCCAGTTTTCAAGTGAATTCTAGATCTGTTTTTTAGCAAGGCAGTTTATTACTGGCGAATTATCTCATTGGCCATCCAAAGATACAGGAAGAATTTCAGTAAGCTTAAATCTATTATCGATATTTCTATCGAACAAGGAAATGTGGAACAATAACAAGCAAATCGACACGTTTTCCTCGGACAAATAGCGTAATGTGGCTAGATTTCCCCCCGTGTTGGTTACACATCCTCACTGTATATATTTGTCAGGCTTTAAAGTATGTACCTGTCCGCGTGCCACCGTGTTAGTGGGTGTTGTGGCAGTTTATGAGCAGCTGTTATTGTGTACGGGAAGGCGTAACCAGAGGAAGCCTTGACTTTATGGCAATAAACGTCATAAGAACGCACCACTTGTAGTCATCATCGTTAAAGCAGCGATGGAAGTTTCCCGATCGTCTGACCCACACTGAGGGGCAGCTTGACCTCTATTGTGGTGCCAAAAAATGGGATCTGATTAAAGTTATCGGTCAACAACTTCTTATATTATTTATTTAATTCAGGAAAGAGTTTTTACTAAGAATGTTGTCAAGAGATTGTTGTGTTTTTGCCTGTCCAGAAGTGAGTGAGTGAGTTGGGTTTAACACCGCTTTTAACAGTATTCCAGTATCCGGCGTGTCAGCTAGATGTGGGAAGAAAACCAAAAGTGATGCAGGTCTTAGACGTTTACCACTTTGGTGAAACCCACGAGCACGGGTATGGTGATGACAAACTTAGAAACATAATCGGTGGGAATCGGGATTCGAACCTACAATCTTAAGTTTCTGGCGTGCCCATTGCGGCGCTTAAGACGAATGGGTCACACACACACACACACACACACACACACACACACACACACACACACACACACGTCCAGAAAGAAACCTCGCCCGACACCTACGTCAACGTTATAATCCCAACGCCTATACCGACGTTTTTACCTCTAGACCGCTCGTCAACGTTATAACCCCAACGCCTATGCCGATGTTTTTACCTCTAGACCTTTATGATGGTTATAACCCCAACGCCTACACCGACGTTTTAACTCCTACAGCTCAGTCAACGTTATAACCCCAACGCTTTTTACCTCTAGACCTTCGTCAACGTTATACACCCAACGTTGAACCCCTACAGCTCCGTCAACGTTAAAACCCCAACACCTACACCGACGTTATAACTTAAAGGTTACGCTTACACCGACGTTACTGCCTAAACGTATTTCATACATGTTTGCCAAGCCAATAAGATTTATTTAAAAAATGGTATGTGATGATTATCACGGATTTGAATTATTTATTTCGATGCTCAAGTTTCGTGGAACCCCCTGTCCCTGTTTGGCTTGGGTGTTTTGATAAACCAGAATTAACTTTAATAAAAAAATAACACTTCTTATGTTGAGGCTCATCTCCAGTTGTCCTTCCTGGTCTTCCCAGAGCTGTTCACTCTGACCGGTATCAAGTTCATTCCTTTTTAGATACACCGCAGGTACGAAGAGGGTTTACATTTCGCCGCATTGTACCCGAATAAAAGAAATTGTAAAAACGTTGCAAACGGCTGATCAAAGTTAAATTATCCGTCTCGTCATTGTTCCCATAACTTAAAAATTAAACCCTCCAATAAATTTGATACTTAATACGGAAATGTTTATTGCCCGCAAACAAGAATTTCTAAGCAAGGTCTCAGCCTCGACTGTACGTGTCACAAGTGACAGATCAGGCGATAGCTGTGACTCTTCTCATGGTGACAACGTCTTGAAATTGGATGCCGACTCCTTTGGCGTTGTGAACCACGCCCGTAGTTACTGCTATCTACCTGCATCACTGACCATTGTGCTGTTTTCTACCTAGATCGGTTATAGGCCTGGTAATGACATTTGTCACATAAACTCTTTGTGCGGTTGTTGCTCTCTAGCTGTCATTGAAACTGCTTCACATATTTCAACATTCTTTATTCCCCGTCACGGTTGATATGTATATAAGGGGGCACGGGTGGCCCAGTCGTCTAAGGCGCCGCGACTCGCTGTGCAGAGTTGCGTCTCTTAGGCACGCCAGAAACCTATGATTGTGGGTTCGAATCCCGGTCCGCCCCGATTATGTTTCTAGGTTTGTCAGCACCATACCCGTGCTCGTGGGTTTCACCGAAGTGGTAAACGTCTGAGACCTGCAACACTTCGGGCTTTCCTCCCACATTAAGCTGACACGCCGTGATATGACTGGAATTCTGTTAAAAGCGGCGTTACACCCAACTCACTCACAATGAAATGTATATACTGATGGAAAGAAATAAAGCAACACATAGAAATCTTGTCTTGTTTGTCGTTTAACGCCGCACTCAGCAATATTCCAGCTATTGCATATTATTGTTTGTTGTTATGTTAATCAAAAAGGTTATATATTGACAAAATAATATTTCATTTGTTCAAAACATCGCCGAATAGTCTCCTAGGGGTCTGAAAGTGTTTACCAATACACGTTTACCTTGATAACCGTTCTCTTGTTTCTTATGTAAGTATATAATCAGAAAATGCAGGGGAAAGGGGAAAATAACATCTCATCTGTTCACGTCATTGTCGAATAAGGGGCGGTCGGGTAGCCTAGTGGTTAAAGCGCTCGCTCGTCACGCTGAAACCCAGGTTCGAATCCCGACTTGGGTACAATGTGTGAAGCCCAATTCTGGTGTCCCCCCGCCGTGATATTGTAATGTCTCTTGGGGGTCCATCCGATTATTTGTTTATATACCAAAACAAGTTTGCCTTATTAACAGTTCCCTTTGTTTTACCGTCGGTATATAAATCAATAAAATAAATAGAAATACCACCCAATGTCGAATTCATTGCCGAATAATGTCTGGATCTCTTTGGGGTTCATCTTTAATTCATACCAATACATGACACCGTTTCTCTCTGTAGCCATATAAACTTAAAATCGTCCAAAAAAAGGTTTTAACATTCTTATAACATGACTTTCATATTTTATTAAGACTGTATATAACGTTTATATAAATGCAAGTAAAATATTCGTCAACTTCATTAATATCATTGATGTTCATGACTACCGCCGTTGTAAAAGCCGGGAAATATCATTTGAAGTGACAGCAAATTCATAATAATATACATCAATAGACGTAAAAAGGATTTATGTTTTTTCTTTTATTGTCGCAGGATAATTTATGTTATGTTTGCGGTAAGAACATTTTTCGGCAGTATCAAAACTTAACAGAACAACGACTCCATGTATGAATCTGGCCTTCTGTCCTGATGCTGCTGTTGGCGAACACGCTCGCCCTACTTGTTGAATGGTAACATGAATATTCAAATCATATCACAAACACGTGATTTCGATATATTAGAACAAGACTGTGTTCATTTCAACACCTCGATGTTGTGGAATAAACGCAAACGGTACAGAGTAATACTAACATGTGTCCAAAAGATTGAGTTTTCGGTTTTCAAGAAGCGTATATCTAATCATTAAACATGAGCAAGTCTTTGAATTGAAGATGTAGAAATAGACAGCACAAATATGTTGTAAAACTGTAATGTTTGGACACAACTTGCTCATAGAAAGATTTTATCTTGAAGTTCGTAAAAATCGGTCTTTTTTTACTCTTTTTAGTCAATATTCAGTATTTCTTCGTGTCAGAAATACAAAATTTGCAAGTGTATATTTCATTTGAACAAGTCCGATAATTTTCGTACCAATATTACAATGATTTCCAAAACTTCAATATTAGACTTTTCCGCTGAGCCTATCCGATTCTTTCTAATGCACCTGAAAGTAAAACAAATA
Organism: Haliotis rufescens; assembly: GCF_023055435.1. NCBI lineage: Eukaryota > Metazoa > Mollusca > Gastropoda > Lepetellida > Haliotidae > Haliotis > Haliotis rufescens. The sequence goes on along the minus strand of NW_025963791.1, from coordinate 8,317,115 downwards.
AGATCGTGTTGGCAAGGTGACATGTCGACACCTGATGGCAAATTTAATTCTATAGACGTACTTTTAAAATTTGAAGCTTTTATATTCGGGAATAAATTCTAAACGTTTCATTATTTATTCCCATCAGTTTAGTACTGCGATGACCGTTTTATTACAGAAGGAAAGTCACCAAGCCATTGTCATTATAACGATTGGTGACACTGGAATATTAATTCATACTATTTAGACCACACTTCCTCTGTTTACACCACCGAGATGTGGAAATAGACTGTGACGTTTTCATAACTGATTGGTTTACAGACTATTTTGCAAACTTGTTATGTCATAGCCGAATTAATAATATTCAAAATATAAACTTAAAAAACAAAATTGAAGCTTAAATGTCAAAACGTGAAGTGGTCTATTGGATGTACTTTTAGAAGAAATATAATAGAAAAGGTATTTTTGGAAGACAAGTTAGTGATTTACTTACCTTCCCATCTTGACTAACTTTTGAGTTTTTTAATTACTGAAATTAGTTCTGTTCTGAAAATTTTGTTTTGATTTCATGTTTGCGAAATGTTGAGTCGGCAGATCCCTAAGACCAAAACTTTTCAAAACGTACTGGATACGGGGTGGTTGGGGTGGGGTGGTGGTGAGAGATTATGTAACTAGGTTTTAGAAGGTTACAAATCTATAAGAGAATTTAAATGTACCTAGTGTCTCTTTTGATTACACCCCCGCGGCTCGGTGTATGAAGAGACAGGTCTGAGGCACCAGTGACCACACAGTGCCCTTGCGAATCACACACCGTATCCGGGTAGCCTAGTGGTTAAAGCGTTCGCTCGTCACGCCGAAGACCCGGGTTCGATTCCCGGCATGGGTACAATGTGTGAAGCCCATTTCTGGTGACCCCCGCCGTGATATTGCTGGAATATTGCTAAAAGCGGCGTAAAACCATACTCACTCACTCACTCACTCACACACCGTATCAATGGCATGGCAGGTGCGAAAAGTTGAAATCGGGTGCAAAAACGAAATTTAACTTTAAATGTCGTTTCTAAACAGTGCTTGAAAGTTTGAACATTCGCTGACCTAAAACCAAGTAATTAATAAATGTCCCTTTTAAGGTCGGTATTGTAAACCAAAGGATGTTGTAGAAATGTCCACCCAAGTTTACAGTATATGAGATTTATACCCCAGCTGGACACTTCATTGTAGAAAGAAGTGCCTAATCCGACCCTCAAACTACTTTATAACCTCAATAACCAATAACTCATGGGTATCATTAACTGTTTTTCTTATCGAAAAACGTCAATGTTATAAATTTTTGTATTTGATGACAATTCATTTCCTCTGCAATGCAAATCTTAGGCCGTGAACTTTCTAGTTCCTAGGATATCTGAAATACACCCGCACTTGACGTCGCTAGCTTGCAATAAACAATGTTGCCCACGACATGGTTATTTAGCAGATATTCTCAGCAGGTTACACAACGGAAATAAATGTGACTCCCTGTCTTTGTTCAACGATGACGACTAGGTGTTATTGTTTTCACTGATATTTAGATATATCACCTTCCATCCTATGATACGCATCTTGACTTCTATCATATTTGTTTGTTTGATTTTAACAACGCAGTCGGCAATATTCCAGCTATATGACGGCGGTCTGTAAATAATCTTATCTGGACCAGACAATCCAGTAGTTGATATCATGCGCATAGATCCACGCAGTTGGGATACTATGACATGTATTAACCCAGCTAGCCCAAACCAAATCTATTAAATCTCCTCTGAGGTGAGGTGAGGTGAGGTGAAATTGGGTTTAACGTCACGTCCAAGGTTATTGCACTTATATAGCGATAGTGTGTGTGTGTGTGTGTGTGTGTGGCTGCTTGTACTAGTCCGGACTGATGCCGATTTATAGTCCACTATATGCTAGCCCACTGGGATACCATGCCGCAGTTAAACATGAATACACCTCGGACGTTTAGCCCCTTAATGCCGAGCGCCAGACAGGGTAACAACAAGTTCCATCTTTTAGCGTCTTTGGTATGACGTGGCCGGGGATCGAACCCCGGACCTTCAGCTCTCCGGGCGGACGCTCTACCACTAGACCACGAAGGCGGTCTAAATAAAACCGCCTCTGACGACCAACATAGGTGGATAGGGACCTATTCTAAGCAGATATCCCCATGGGTTGTTGGAGATTGGCACAAGTGGGCACTACATACGGGCAAAAGAAGTGTGCGGTGAAATTGCGACCCCCATTGCCCATGAATCGTCATGTGCACGTCAGATATTGTGAGATACTCGTTGATATGACGTTGTTTGTTTGTTTGTTGTTTAACGTCGCACTCAGCAATATTCAACCTATGTGACGGCGGTCTGTAAAATAAACGAGTCTGGACCAGACAATCCCGTGATTGACACCATGAGCATCGATCCACGCAATTTGGATCGATGACATGTATCAATCAAGTCACCATGCCTGATCACCCAATCCCGTTAGTCGCCTTTTACGACAAGCATAGTCGCCTTTTACGGCAAGTATGGATTGCTGAAGACCTATTCTATCCCGGAATCTTCACGGGTCCATTGATATGATGTAATATCGCCTATAAAACCCGTATCAAATACATCATCTTCGAGTAACCATTTCTTGTTTGTTTCATATTAGCCACCTTCAAACATGGGTATGGCAGTTTAGTTACGATTTCGCAACAATGCAGATCCACCAGTCCATGACCAGTAAAATGTAAACTGTAAACTACAAATTGTTTTTGCGAAGACCCTTGTCATTCCTCGATCCCTTGACTGGGAATGTTAATATTTCCACGTGCACAGTGATACCGTGAACAAATATATTACAACAATGATTTACGAAAGGTTCTTCGTCGTTCGGGTCAATACCGAGAAACAGCCACCTACTTGAGGAGGTCAACTGTTAAACGATCGAGCTAAAACTGTGACAGGACCGTTTGACTTACGATCGCTATGACAAATGTAGATTGATCAATGTCTACGTAGATTCGTAAACTCAGGTCAAACTCGGTAGACAATCATAATTCCAAATAACTATTTTCTGAGGAGCCAACACACATTTGTTTTATATCGATGATACTTGCTGCGTTCGATCGGATAGGCTCGCAACTGTCAACAAGTTCTGTAATAGCATAATAATCTAGTGAGACAGAAATATGGAGTGAATTTGTTTGTGGCCACAGCCAAAAATATTCCATCTCATTCCATTAATTGTTTGTCTATCAGGTCTAGACCAGTCTGTTGAAATCAGCAACGATTCTGTGAATGAAGACGCATTATAATAGCCAGAATCAAACCACCATTCGTCATATTCTTCAGCTCTCTAAAAATCATACTTATGTCACAGGACTCTAATTTTTAGAATCCAGGGGGAAAATTATCATATGTTCACTTTTGGGTGTTTTCATTCCAGTTCCAATTTTAAATCTTTGCTCCTGTTTACATTACCTTGAATTGTGTTGCATGTATGGACTTGACATACCTAATTTTTAAGACCAAATGGGTTGTGTTTAACTTATATCCCTTTATTTAATTACTAGACAATTATTTAGCAATATCATGTAGTCCGTTTATTTGCCTTGACTCCAGTGCAACTTCCGTTCTATTCAATATTCTTAGGTGTGGTTTATTTTGTTTCTTGGGTCTTTTTTTATAAGGTGGTTTGCTGTTTTATTTTCTTAAAACCTTTAATATATAAACTAAATTATACTTTTCAACTATTTTATTTGTAATTGTAAGAAAATAGGGTCAGTATGATGAGATTTTCTTTTTTATAAATAAATATCTATTTTCCTATTGGCATTTTTGTGAAATATGACAGAAATGATAAAGATTGTAATTTGTTTTCCTTGGGAACCAAGCCACACACTGTTGGAATACTGATGCAGAGGAATATGGGGATTGAGTGGTCAGGCTCCGTGACGTGGTTGATGCATGTCATTGTATCCCAATTAAATAGACCAATGCTGATAATGTCAATCACTGGACATGGACTGTCTGATGCAAACTCAATTATTTGCTGACCCCCGTCATGTAAATGAATATTTCTGAGTGTGACATCAAACAACAAACAAACAGACCAAATATCTCAGTACGGCAGTCAAAGAAGGTGTGATATTTTTATATATAAGCATTCTTTTCAGGTTCCAAGTTAACCCAAAAAAGCTTTAGATTAATTTTTTTCAATTTCTCTCCTGACTTTTGGGGTCTGCAGATCCGTGTAAATATTAAAATGAATTATGAAATGGAAAAAGCTACTAATCCAGTATAGAATATTATTTTCCAATCTTGGTAATCTTAATTCAAACAGGGGCACGGGTGGCCCAGTCGTCTAAGGCGCCGCGATTTGCTGTGCAGAGTTGCGTCCCTTGGGCACCCAAGAAACCTATGGTTGTGGGTTCGAATCCCGGATTGCCCTGATTATGTTTCTAGGTTTGTCAACACCATACTCGTGCTTGTGGGTTTCACCGAAGTGGTAAATGTCTGAGACCTGCATCACTTGGGGCTGTCCTCCCACATTAAACTGACATGCTGCGATATAACTGTAATACTGTTAATACAGCGTTAACTCCAACTCACTCACTCACTCACTTAATTCAAACAGGTAACTAAATTTGACACATGATGACCAACACATAAAATGTGACTACCTTGATTCAGTTCTATGTGAATCATTATGTATTGGATGTTCCCGATTCATATATGATTCTTTTTCATTTCAGACCCCAAAATATGAATTTGAAATTGATTTTCAACATAAGCCTGTCCCTTGGCACAAGTGTCCTCAAGGTAAGTTGTCACATAATCCTATATCCTGACGTCAAGCTGGTGTCATATACTAGTGTCATGATGGTGTCATGCTTGTTAGATACTAGTGTCATGCTTGTGTCATGCTGGCATCATGCTGGTGCCATATTCCTACCATACATCAATAGACTTGATATCCTTTAGCCATTTCTTCAGCACAAAAGACAAAAAGAAAATCAATTTCTATTTATTTTCTGCAGTCAGTATCTTATTTAAATGACATAACTTACTATCACTTTTAAATGACTTATTAACTCGTTAAATTATTTGGGATTTATAGTTTCTCATTTAAACGACCTACTATCTCATTTAAACGACCTACTATCTCATTTAAACTACCTTCTATCTCGCTTAAGCCACTATCTCATTTAAACAACTTATTTTCTCATTTAAATGACTTACTATCAAGACACACAACTTTAAGAAGTGCTAACTCATTTAAACTAGATGATAATACTTTTGTTTTTCAAATTTGGTCCTGTTGGCTTTCTCAGATAAGAACTATCATCACCAGCCATATGAAATCTGTTGTGAAAATACACCCTTAGCTGTACAGGAATCCTATGTTTACAATGTTCTCGTACATCTGTCGAGACTTTACCCATGCATACATCATCAGCTGATTTGTAGAGGAATATCCTTTAATGAGTGCTCATGATAACAGATAAAATGTACGCAGCCATTATGAAAAAACATTGATTCATATGTGATAATTGTTGAATTTCTGACATGCATTTCCTGCATTTAGTTTGACAAACAACTCAAAACTGTGGCACAAAATGTGTCTGTCTTTAAACTGTTTTTCATTTGCAGACATATTCAGTATGTAATACTTTATCTACAATTTCATCTTTTCCCTCATGCAGACAAACTGCAGTTTCACACATAAATGATGGACAAAATCAACATGAAGAATTAATCATACAAACGATAAAAATGAAATGTGTTGAGAACTATGCAATTTCACTTATTCACAGCTCGTTTTCACGCTATTTAAAAACTGTTCAGGGCACACCATTTTCATACTTTGTTTTATTGATTTCCCTATAATCCATATACCGTATTCGACGTAATAAGCGCCGGGGGCAAAATTAGAAATAGGGGGCTCTTATTTGGTGGAAAAAAACATAATCGAAAGATAAATTTTGTTGTTTATGCTGACAGCCTGAAATGTTTATGTATGACAGATATATTTTACCAGATTTTAATTGCCCATAAATAAGGGTGCATATAACACAAGAGTGTATTATACGCGAATAAATAAGTCTTGTGTACATTGATCAGTCGGAAGGGATACAACTTGGGCTTGGTCACTAGCCATTATACCAGCAAATATCGCTGTGGGTGCTTATTAGAGCGGGGTGCTTATTACGTCGAATACGGTAATATCGAAACTGCTGCGCAAAAGAAAGTATACACCCATGTTTGATAAAACAAACAAGAAAGGATTATTCAATGGTGTATTTGATACAAGTATCATAGTTGTGTTTTGGCCTTTAAGTTTGCAGTGTTTCGGTGACTGTTTTCATCCTATAAACGTTTGGACAATGTTTAATATTTCTGTCAAATAATTTTTTTAAGTGTAAAGTGTATAGCTTGAAAATCTTCCATTAAGGACATAAGAATTCTGACTGATGTTTGATAATGCTTGTTGCTTATATAGAATACTTGTTTAATTTCCTGAAAAAGTGATTAATTAAAATTAAAACCACAAACAAGTTGGCGCTTAGGATAAGCATCTTTTCAATCGAATACATTTGGCTTTTTTCAGTTTTTATAACACCAAAGTAGATTGTCAAGTAAAAGAAAACAATCATAGGCAAGAAAGAAGTTTCAGTTAATCAGTTTTATTTCTCATCTTCATTTGCTACATTAACATGAAAAAAAAGCTGAAATTAAAAAATAATTGTCAGGATTAATTTGAGTTGTTTATCCTCAAAATGATTAAATTTAGGGTTTTAACAAACAAGATTTATTTTAGCTTTAACTGCAATATATGTTTTCACATTTGCAATTTTTAGTATAGGTTTGTCAGAGAAACAAACATATCAATTGGACCATCCTTATGGATAAAAAATAGCATGAAAGAAGCCAAGAACATGAATAAAGAAGTTTGTGTATCGCTACTCCTTGCTCCATCCATCATGATCAGCTCTGCTGTTTGAGTCATGATGGCTTTGAGATCTGTAGGCCATGTTAAATGACATGCATATATTTTTTATATATGCTTTCAGATATATGTATACATCTAGAAGCCTACATAACCTGAGGTTGTTGTGGGTACATGAGTGCACGTAAGTGGAAAAAAACCCACTCAGTTATCTTTTTAAAAAAGATAATGGAAATGTGGAGGAATAAATTATCACTGGACTGTATGCGAAAATCATACAGGTGGCACCGATATGACAAACATTCACATATCTAATTTTCTTGTGTTAAGAAGATGGCAAATATACCTTATCCCAGACTTAGATTGTGAAATCCACAACAGGTAAATATATTGACTTCTGAAATGGTTTTATATTTATAAATTGTTTACGCGGATGTAAAACATGTATAGAAAATGTCAATGCCAGAGAATAGCCAGTGTCGATTATCTGCCAAAATGGATTCCGTTGGGTGTAAAAGGCAAAATAGGGTGAAAATTATGTGAATGGATCACTGAAAATCAGTGATGACACCAGGTGTTCGCGAAAAGGGGTAAACTTGACTCTCACACAATTTGCATAAAAATGTAAGGATTGGTTGTTGCCTAAGGCCGCACAGAAGTTCTCCTGCCATGTAACGGTTAACTTCAATCTCATAGTTAACTTCACATAAACTCTCAAACATACAGTTTTAAACTTGTTTTGATGTCAGTATCACCAGCTCGTCCTCTCCCAGCCAGTATTAATGACACTCAAGCAGTTTCACAAGTTTCCTACTGATATGCAGCGGAAATAAAAGCGACATAAAATAATGGTTTATGGATGATCCCAGTGGTATGAGACAGGGCTCCATCCTAGCACAAGGACCGTTGAAGCATGGGAGTCCTAGTGCTAAGATCTATTGTGGGCAGGCTTCGATTCATAGTTATTGTTCACTATCCATGTGTTCATGAACACAGTTTTGGATATTCTCTAGGGGATGCTGCAATTAGCTGTACAGAGTTGTGTCCCTTTGTTATGCCAGGATCAAATTATCAGCATTCCCCTTGATAATAATGCTTGGTTTGTCAGCACCATACATGAGCTTTTGGGTTTGACTCATTTCCTCTAACATTAAGATTACACACCATGATACGGATATTACTGAACTCACACACTCACTCTCTCATATAAATATGAACAATTTCAAAGAACACATCATCTGTTATGTTTAATATTCACCAAAACCACCGATATGTACATAGATTGATTATTTTTTCGGTTGTTTAATCTTTCAGGTTATTAATTTATATTTGTGATAAAATCTATATTGATTTGTATGATGTCATGTGAGAAAGTCAAATATCATATTGAAATAAATTAGAACATTCATAGCCTTCAATGTGAATGTAGATCTATTTTTTAATAATCCCTTTTCTGCAAATATCAAAGTTTACAATCTATTAGGGTATATCATATCTATTGCCTATTCAACACAACATAGAACAAACCTATAAACATAGATTTATTTATGTAGGCATATTTAAATATGTATGATATAAATATACTTCTCACTATTACTGTTAAAATCAAACCATTTAAACTAGATAAAGAAAATTGAAGATACATTTTTCAAAAGATGTTTTATTGTATCTTAAGAGTGTAAAGGGTTTTATGAATGTGTTGCAACTGTAAATATTTTTGATAAACCAGTATTTTGTTTATGTAAAACACAACTTCATTACCATACCTACTTACTGGATACACCTATTAATATTTTGAAGACCTTCAGATTACATCTGTCTGTTTACTCTGACGTTATGGTATGAAAGAATTGGGCATACCATGTTAAATAGTTACTATGGTTACATCTGGGACAACCAATGTTTCTTTGAGAATCATGCCATGTTCATATCGAAAATAAGGCAGACGCATTTTGACATGTACTTTCAAACATGGAGATCTACTGTTGATGTTTCTAGCAAATGCAAATATTATAGATATTTTAAAATGCAAATATGCAGAGAAAATTATTAAACTGATGTAAATATAAGAAAATGCAGAATATCTTTAATTTAGATGCAGCTCACATGGGTTAGTGGGTGAAGTTGGCAAGCACAAAAAATACCAAAATGTTTAAGATTAAGTTGACAATGTTCCGTAAATGTTGTCGAAGATGAAGTTCACTTTTTGCTTATATGTTGTAAATATAGTAATTAAAGAAAAAATATATTAAACAAATATACTGTGTACATCCAAATAAATACAAGTTTATCTCTTTGATATCACATGTGAGCATAACGACTATACGAAATATATCTCTATTTATATAGCATGCCATGTTATTAAGAAATAAATCCTTGTAACATTTCTAACCACCACCACATTGTCATGTATTCTGTACTATGGGCCTGTGGCCTTACAGTATATGAATTATCCAAATTGGTTGGTTTGTTGTTTAACGCCGCACTCAGCAATATTCCAGCTATATGACGGCGGTCTGTAAATAATCGAGTCTGGACCAGACAATCCAGTGATCAATATCATGAGCATCGAGCCACGCAATTGGGATCGATGACACACATCAACCAAGTCAGCGAGCCTGACCACCCGATCCCGTTAGTCGACTTTTACAACAAGCATATTCACCTTTTACGGCAAGCATGGGTTGCTGAACACCTATTCTACCCCGGAATCTACACGGGGGTTATCTGAATTGAATATACTCTGTAATTAAAGTTTTACAAACCATCTTCTCTTTGCAAACTCCCCTCACTCCAGCTGTATATCCATGCTGTTCTCATGTTTAATTTTGTCAGATTTTAAAGTTTATGAATAAGTAATTTATGTATTTTTTTTTTAATTACATAATTTAAAAGATGCATATATTTTCACACTTTTACTATGACTATGCTACATGTGGTAAATATATTTCTCGTGTGATGTTTGATGAAAGACCATAGTGCAGGGCTAAAGTGCTAGAGCACCCCTTGAATTGCTCATGCTTGTAACACTGGCATTTACCAAGTGCTCACTTAGGCTGGGTGTGGCTATCAAGCTAAGAAGCCTGGAGATTTTATTGCCAACAATGTCGAGCTGTTTTCGCTGTGGAGCATTCCTTCATAGAGAGTCCTAGTTGAGCTGTATGCAAGACAATTTATTCAGTCAAGGATGACGAATGAGGTGTATAAACATATTTTTCTAACCCTTACGTTTCATGTATCCAAATAAAATATCAGTCGTATGTGAATGTTAAATTTGAGTCATGTTTACATGTACTTGAGATTTATGGCTTTGGTGAGGTTTGTTTGATTTAAATATCATGTAGATTTAAATAGGTTAATCGACTTCGCCTACTGTATCAATACTGTGACGTATGGCTTTGAAGAGGATTGTGTGAAGTTCAGATAGTTGAGGTGTCAAAGGAGGCTTTGACGTTAACGTACAAGGAGAAAGCTTCGGTACACATGACCAGTACATGTGTGTTTGGTACATAAACTATCCCTACAAGTTTTGTACCATTATGTTGTTTGGTTCCTTCCCAGTTTATGTATACAACTTAGAAAAATGTCAAGAACCACCTTTTCTTTTATATTACTATTTTTAATCTATCATGGCATAGCATATGAAAAGAATTGGTCCTTAACTTTTAATTTATATATTTTAGAAATGTTTGTCAGCTCCATACCTGTGCTCATGGGTTTTACCAAAGTGGTAAACGTCTGAGACCTGCATCACTTCAAGTTTTCCACCCACATTAAGCTGACACGATTGATATAACTGGAATACTGTTCAAAGTAGCGTTAAACCCAACTCACTCACTCACTTAGAAATGTAGAAATGTAGAAATGTCAAAATTAGACCAGTTATTAGGTTCCATACCCAACCCAGATAAAGAAATTGTAGATAATTTTTCAATTAATTTAGAAAAAACAACAACATATTTTGTTAAGAGAGATGTTATAATTCTACCCTCTAATATGAAGGGGGGGGGGGGGGGGTAGTAGCTTAATGGTTAATGCGTTCGCTCATCATGCCGAAGCCCCAGGTTCGATTCCCCAGATGGATACAATCCGGGAAGCCCATTTCTAGTGCTCCAAGCTGTGATGTAGGGTATTGCTAAAAAACGCGTAAAAACATATTCGCTTACACAATAATAATATTAATATGGAGGGATAAAAGTACCCATGATTGAAATCATTATTGCAACTTAAAACTCTGCATAGCTTAGGAGACTTTCAGTAGTGATTCAAAATAGTTGACTTGTGCTGGATACAGGATACCACAATTAAAAAGAGTATGTTGGTGGAATCGGGACATATAACATGTACTATATATTGTACCTGATAATACTTTGGAGAGTTGTTATGACATGGTCAAAGTAACATGCATAACCAGTGTAAAAATAAATAGTTTTCGCGAGCACTTGACATTCAGTGATATATAATATAGTTTTTATCACTATTTTGCCTTTTACGCCCAATGGAATCTGTTTCCGAAGCTGGTTATTCTCTGGCGTTCTAATTACCGTATTCGACGTATGAAGTGCCCGGGGCGCTCTCAAAATTGGAAATAGTGGGCTCTTATTAGAATATAATTTAGGTGAGAACAAAAACAGTGTTGAAAAATTGTAAATTTCGTACAGTAGTTTATGCTGACAGCCTGAAATATTACAAAAGAAAAGTATGTACATATCATACATGACAGATATATCTTCCAGAATTTAATTGCCCACAATTAAGGGTGCATATAACACACGAGTGAGTATTATACACAAATCAATAAGTCTTGTGTACATTGATCAATCGGAAGGGGTGCTAATTGGGATTGTTCACTAGAAAATATATTAGCAAATATCGCCATGGGCGCTTATTAGAGCGGGGTGCTTATTACGTCGAATACGGTATATATTTCTATTACATCGATGAGTCAATCCATTTGATACGATAGTAACATCTAAATGTATGGTAACTGTATATACTATGATGAATATCTGATAGAGGCGTTACATACTTTAACGAATTATTGAAAAATACTGGAAATATATTCAGATATGAAGAGTGTATTGAAAAGCATCTAAGTGAGACAGATTTTCTCACATTTCAAGTGTTATAGGTCAGGGGAATTGTCTTTTATTGTCAAGATTATTGCACTTATATAGTGTGTGGCTGCTTGTACTAGTCTGGACTGAGATACCATGCCACAGTTAAACATTAATACCCAACTCAGACATAGCATACTGACTCCGAGCTGGCCAGTCCTTGTTTTAGCCCCTTAATGCTGAGCGCCAGACAGGGTAACAACAAGTACCATCTTTTAAAGGGCAAGTTCACACGGAAATTAACCTATTTTTCTTGTACTTTTTCCACATTAAAAGTGTTAACCTAGAAGTGTCATAGACAAAAATATAAAAATATCACAATTAATTAACATATTTTTCGCATTAAAACGATTTATATTTTTCACATTTACCAAGTGTTCTATTTCCACAACAAAAACACCATGGCTTATGCCCCTTTCAATATGACGTCATTGGTGCCAATTGATAAACATTATGACGTCATAATGCTTTGTTAGAGCCGCTTCACGTGGTGTAGGTCTAGGTGTGTGATTCTAGCGTCTCAGATGCCAGCCAGCATAGTGTTATGCTGAGTCACCACTGCGCCGGAGTGTGTCGTAGGCCATGTTGTTTTACCGCAAACTGGTACTTGATATCTTTTGCGTTGAGAATAGACAGGGACCCAGTTGAATTGGCACCAATTACGTCATAATCTAAGGGGGATAACTCAGGCCTGTTTAGCTCGAAAAACGAAGGCCTCATAACGGCATATCATTTTCACACTATTGTGAGCTTCCTACTTTCACTGTGAAAAAAATGAGTGTATATTTTCAAACACAGATACTAATTAATTCTAAAATTGCGTTTTGTTTAGAAAAAGAAAGAAAGTGATTTTTGCGTGTACACTTCCCCTTTAACGTCTTTAGGTAAGACACGGCCAGGGATCGAACCCCGGGCCTTCCGCTCTCCGGGCGGACGCTCTACCACTAGACCACGGAGGGGGTCTCAAGGTCTTATAAATGCTGTTGCAAAGACTGTAGTTTGAAGAAATTCATCTAGTCAATTCTAATCTTATCATATATATATATATATATATATATATATTGTGAACCTCCTGACTGAAATTGTTTTGGACAGTATATCTTCTCATTTACCATCAGGTTTTGTTCTTGTAAAGATCCCAAAAAACAATGTAAAGACTTTGTTTTGTTGGATCTTTACAAGAACAAAACCTGATGGTAAATGAGAAGATATACTGTCCAAAACAATTTCAGTCAGGAGATTCACAATATTACAGCAAACAGATGTACACAGAGAGTAGTGAGTGGAAAAATGATTTCAATTCAAAATCATAAATAACGCACTGACTATAAATAATCACTTACATAATTTTGGAATGCAGACTCCCCATTATAATCAGTTTGAGAATACTCCAAGACACAGATGTTCATAAATTATGTTAATGCACCCTTTTATGTTGGGTACGGAATGTCACGTCGGACTGGCGTGAATATTACACCGAAGGCCAAGTTCTATTCACTAAAGAAACTATTTTATTTGGATTTGGAGACAAACATAGCAGTCAACTAAATGTGGTTATTCTTGTAACAGAACAAGTAATTCAGGTATACAGGCAAAATAGAATAAAGCCCTATTTTCTACAATTACAGAGAGACATTTTTAAATACTCTGAGGTAACAAAGTGTATTGCGTATTCAGTTTGTCGGCATGCAGAGTTTCAGGAAAGCTGGTCTTCCTTCCTACACTGTTTATTAACACAGAAACATATTAGGTTAAAAAGGGTTAATCTGAAAGCACAACAAGCAAGCTTATAGCCTAATGTATTAAAGGTTTTGGGTGGGTATAAAAGCGAAACTGAATACGGTAGTCACGTTGTGGTGCAATTACATCCATATATTTCAAAAGACTTGATGTTTTTGTAAACACAAATTACATCTATACTATGATTTAAAATGAAAGAAGGGAACTATAAAATATAAATTGAAATTTAAAAGTATGTTTTTTTAAAAACTGGTTTATATGTTTCATATTAGCATAATTATAGGTCAAAAGATTCGATTAATCACATGTCAAATTGTGTGTAGGACAAATAAAACCATATGGGGTTTATTCATGTATATTAGATCCATTAAACCAATATAATTACTTTTTTTTGTAATACAGCTATCTTTTTGCAATCAAGGGAACAGAGTTATTTCCCTTGTCTTGGCAGGATCTGATGACTGTTGGTTCAAGATTTAAGTTAATATCTATTATACTTGCAACTTTCAGATAAATTGGGGTACTTCTTACTTGTCAGTATGTGTTTCAATATAAACGAATATTTAAGATTCATGAAATGAGATGTTTAAGGTTAAAAGATCAAAAATTAAAATAAACATAAAAGGCATATTCACTTAAAGGACATCAGCATGTAATAAAATAAACAAAAAATTAAGTGCATTTAAACGCTGTTAAAACTATATCAAATGTCATCCGATTCCATTATGCATAGAGCTTCATGAGTAAGAAGGTAGAAGGTAAAGCCTGTGTATTTGCACTCACTGGTTGATGAGTGAGTTGGGTTTAATGCCACTTGGATCAGTCCAACTCATGGTTCGGGGCGGTCGGGTAGCCTAGTGGTTAAAGCGTTCGCTCGTCACGCCGAAGACCCGGGTTCGATTCCCAACATTGGTACAATGTGTGAAGCCCTTTTCTGGTGTCCCCCGCCGTGATATTGCTGGAATATTGCTAAAAGTGGCGTAAAACACTACTCACTCACTCACTCACTCACTCACTCACTCACTCACTCACTCACTAACTCATGGTTCAACTAAAGGGAGCAGTCAGTTATTACAGGTAGAAGGGGTCAAAGGTTTTTGAGGCAATAATGTTCTGAAAATAATTATCTTTCCCTGATGCTTTTGTATTTTTGGATATATATTCTTGTACTTTTTTTTCTTGACTTTCCCTAAATATGTGTATTACTTTGTATTGACATTTTGGTCAAATCTACATGGTTGGTATGGTTCAGACAAATCAAGGATCATAGCTTGAGCAAATCAGGATTCAAACCCACACTTGCAGTACCCGCTGAGCCATCCAAGGCAACATTATTACGTTGCACATCGACCCGTGAAGATCTGGGTTAGAATTGGTCTTCAGCAACCCATGCTTGTCATAAGAGGAATCTAACGGGATCGGGTTGTTGGGCTCGCTGACTTTGTTGATGCATGTCACCGTATCCCAATTGTGTGGATCAGTGCTCATGATATCAATCACTGGATTGTGTGGTCCAGACTCGATTATTTACAGACTGCTGTCATATATCTTGAATATTGCTGAGTACGGTGTTAAACAACAAACAAACAAACAGCAGCATATCAGGTGAGCCTAGTGGTTAAAGCGTTCGCTTGTCACGCCGAAGACCCGGGTTCGATTCCCGATGTGGGTTCAATGTGTGAAGCCCATTTCTAGTGTCCCCCACCGTGATATTGCTGGAATATTGCTAAAAGCGGCATAAAACCATACTCACTCACTCATTGACATTTTATTTTGTTCACAGATTGGATCAAATATGGCGGCAAATGCTACAAGGTGATATTGGACTCTGCCACATGGGACGAAGCAAAGATAATATGTAAAAGGTGGGTATCTCCGAGGCGTGGCACTGCAAGCTCTTCACATGTGTCTGGTTGTAAAAGTGCCATTAAAATCTTTATAACCACAGAAATATTTCCCTTGAGACGTGATAAGTGTTAAGTGTTGTGGAATACATCAATTCAGAAGGAGGTTTTTGTTGCTTCATAGGGTGACATACCACCTATATTCTGTTCTTATAAATTGGAAAATAGATCAAATCCTAGCAGGACAAAAAATGTTATGGTATGGTGTATCTAAGACTTGTCTTTTTATGATTAAATAAAGCAGTTTTTATATATATTTTTGTAAAGATTTAACATACCCGGGTAAAGGTGGATTATGTTTGGTCCAATTGGCTGTCCTAGCAAAGTAGATTCATGTCAAAATATTTAATTATGTATGTCATTCCAGTAATTAATTAAACCAAGAGGCCACACTTTTCATACTTTTAGCAGATTTTGGTTTGGCTTATTTAATTCAAACTATCTCAATATTCTTTTTTATCTTGGAATGAGTGAGTGAGTGAGTATGGCTGGAGCAATATCATGGCTGGGGACAACAGATATGGGCTTTACACATTGTACCCATGTCGGGAATCGAACCCGGGTCTTCAGCGTGACGAGCGTTCTCTTTAACCACTTGGCTACCCGACTGCCCCTTCTTGGAATGAAGTTGTTTGAGTTGGTCGGAGTAGTGGGAAGATATGAATGAGATTCTAGATCAAGTGTGAGGTGCTTACTATTGTTAGAGCAACATGCATATGTTTTTACTTCTGTTTAGAAAAACCTGTGAGATCCGGGTTAGAATTGGTCTTCAGCCATATATGCTTGTCGTAAGAGGCGACTAACAGGATCGAGAGGTCAGGCTCACTGACTTGGTTGATGCATGTCACTGTGTCTCATTTGTGTAGATCAATGTCCATGATATCGATCACTGGATTTGATTAATCATTACCTTCTTGTTGAATTTTTGTGGTTACTTTTAGTTGATCAAGAGAAGAGTGGTAAAACGAATAACAATAATTAAACTACTTTTATAGTATCAAGACCGAAAAGGAGCACCTGACTTGATTTTAAACCCTCTGTAAGATAAATAATTTCAAATAACTTTTTGTGTACAAATATAAGCAACAGGAAATTGTTTTTCAAAAAGAGCTGTTTATGGTTTCAGATCAAAAATGAAAATTACTTGTGAGCATGTATTTTTTTTTTTAGCTTCATATTTTTAGAACGATTACGGTATGTATTTATTGAGGTATTTATTACTGAGATAATCTGGCAGGTGTGCAATGATACCAGGATACCAGGATACCAGGATACCAGGGCATATGTCAGTGTCATTCTGGGCACTCCAAGCACCCTTTACTCTCTGACTCTACTGCAGACCTTGACATCACAGTAGAGTCATCACAGCACATCAGCTAAACATTTTAGGATCAGATTGAAATTAATCTTATCATTTGGGTCTGGTATGGTGGCATTGTTCTGATGTGATTTAACTCATGGTCACCACAGTGTTGTTTGAGTCATAGATTTTACTACAAGATTTTAGTAGCAACAGTAACTGGTGTGTCGTCGACATGGGCCATCTTGTGGCTCAGTTTAAGATCATAATTGCGTGAGTAACTTGTGTCTAGTCAACAAGGTGACACCCTGTGGCTAGGTTGACAGTAATTTGCCACTAGTCTACAAGGTGACACCCTGTCGCTAGGTTGACAGTAATTTGCCTCTAGTCAACAAGGTGACACCCTGTCGCTAGGTTGACAGTAATTTGCCTCTAGTCTACAAGGTGACACCCTGTCGCTAGGTTGACAGTAATTTGCCTCTAGTCTACAAGGTGACATCATGTGGCTAGGGTGACAGTAATTTGCCTCTAGTCTACAAGGTGACATCATGTGGCTAGGTTGACAGTAATTTGCTTCTAGTCTACAAGGTGACATCATGTGGCTAGGGTGACAGTAATTTGCCTCTAGTCTACAAGATGACATCCTGTGGCTAGGATGACAGTAATTTGCCTCTAGTCTACAAGGTGACATCCTGTGGCTAGGTTGACAGTAATTTGCCTCTAGTCTTCAAGGTGACAACCTGTGGCTAGGGTGACAGTAATTTGCCTCTAGTCTACAAGGTGACATCCTGTGGCTAGGATGACAGTAATTTGCCTCTAGTCTACAAGGTGACACCCTGTGGCTAGGATGACAGTAATTTGCCTCTAGTCTACAAAGTGACATCCTGTGGCTAGGATGACAGTAATTTGCCTCTAGTCTACAAGGTGACACCCTGTCGCTAGGTTGACAGTAATTTGCCTCTAGTCTACAAGGTGACACCCTGTGGCTAGGATGACAGTAATTTGCCTCTAGTCTACAAGGTGACATCCTGTGGCTAGGATGACAGTAATTTGCTTCTAGTCTACAAGGTGACACCCTGTCGCTAGGTTGACAGTAATTTGTCTCTAGTCTACAAGGTGACACCCTGTGGCTAGGTTGACAGTAATTTGCCTCTAGTCTACAAGGTGACACCCTGTCGCTAGGTTGACAGTAATTTGCCTCTAGTCTACAAGGTGACATCCTGTGGCTAGGGTGACAGTAATTTGCCTCTAGTCTACAAGGTGACATCCTCTGGCTAGGTTGACAGTAATTTGCCTCTAGTCAACAAGGTGACATCCTGTTGCTAGTGTGACAGTAATTTGCTTCTAGTCTACAAGGTGACATCCTGTGGCTAGGGTGACAGTTATTTGCCTCTAGTCTACAAGGTGACATCCTGTGGCTAGGATGACAGTAATTTGCCTCTAGTCTACAAGGTGACATCCTGTGGCTAGGGTGACAGTAATTTGCCTCTAGTCTACAAGGTGACATCCTGTCGCTAGGTTGACAGTAATTTGCCTCTAGTCTACAAGGTGACATCCTGTGGCTAGGTTGACAGTAATTTGCCTCTAGTCAACAAGGTGACATCCTGTGGCTAGGTTGACAGTAATTTGCCTCTAGTCAACAAGGTGACATCCTGTGGCTAGGATGACAGTAATTTGCCTCTAGTCTACAAGGTGACATCCTGTCGCTAGGTTGACAGTAATTTGCCTCTAGTCTACAAGGTGACATCCTGTGGCTAGGGTGACAGTAATTTGCCTCTAGTCTACAAGGTGACATCCTGTCGCTAGGTTGACAGTAATTTGCCTCTAGTCTACAAGGTGACATCCTGTCGCTAGGTTGACAGTAATTTGCCTCTAGTCTACAAGGTGACATCCTGTGGCTAGGGTGACAGTAATTTGCCTCTAGTCTACAAGGTGACATCCTGTGGCTAGGGTGACAGTAATTTGCCTCTAGTCTACAAGGTGACATCCTGTGGCTAGGGTGACAGTAATTTGCCTCTAGTCTACAAGGTGACTGTACCTGTGTGTAAGATCTAGGCCGCAACAGTAATTTGAGTCTGGTCGTATGATGACATCCTGTAAGAGGTAATTCAAATTTTTATCATCACACTTATATGTGCCTGCAAAGCAATATTTCAAATATCTTAGTGACCTGTAGCCTGGTGTTAGAAACAGTTTCCGACTTCCCACAAGACTGCAATGGTGTCCCCAGTTTTCTCAATGCCACAGCATCTCTGAAAGCACATTACCGTAGGTACACTTAATCGAGGCTCCTGTTAATGAGAATGACAACAGTAACCTCTATGACCTCTTAGTCAGTACAAGGACATCCTGGCATCGTGACACAGACATGGTTGGCAATGTAGTGAATGAGAACACATTCTTTATATGTTTTCAGATTTCATAGTGTTATAGAGTATTCAGTGGCTGAAAGTTTATTTTCTTTTGAACATGTTGAATTATTAACCTAAGAGAACGGAATGGTGTGAAGGTGGATGAATATGAAGTTGTTTTTCATATTTTTCTATATACACGTCTTAAAACAAAAATGGTATTTAATAATCTTTACTCTGCTTTGCTATTGATAGGGCTATTGAAGGTTCAGTTATCAAGGTGATCCAATTTCGCTGTGATTGTGGATTTGAATCTAAACTCCACCCTTATTATGCACATAGGTTTATCAACACCATACCCATGCTCGTGGGTTTCACCACAGTGGCAAGTGTCTAAGACCTGCATCACTTTCGGTTTTCCTTCCGCCATGACTGAATTATTGCTCAAAACTGCATGAAACACAAATATTCCCCCTAAGGATAAAGATCTCAGTGCAATCATTTTCAGTAATTCTCACTCAGCATTATAGTTTTTTTCTTAATGCTGATTGGCTAGTTCATGCCAATGGTTCCATTGCTTTGATTTTATGTGAGGCGACCCATAGCTGTGTGACATGGTATGAACACATTGTCTTGACCCATAGCTGTGTGACATCGTATGAACACATTGTCTTGACCCATAGCTGTGTGACATCGTATGAACACATTGTCTTGACCCATAGCTGTGTGACATCATATGAACACATTGTCTTGACCCATAGCTGTGTGACATCATATGAATACATTGTCTTGACCCATAGCTGTGTGACATTGTATGAACACATTGTCTCAAATACTTGTCGATGATGACATCCATTATTCATGTAACATATGGTATTATGTGACATCGTTCCAGCAATACATTGACCTGGTATGTCTCCTCATGTGATCAGAAAACCCACATTATTCTACATTCGTACATGCATGTCGCTATATAACTGCAATAATCTTAAATTTAACGTTAAACACAATTTCATCTCATCTCATCTCACTTCTCAGCTCGTTGTTTATTCTCACACGACTCGAGCAGACTTGTCCATACAAAAAGAAAAATGTCATTCTGGTATGATTATTTTTTTTTATCTCTGTCTACTTTATTTAACATGTGTTCATACAAATAGCAGAGGTACAACCAGGATCTATATTTATCTTGATCAGTCAAATTTGAATTTGCCATTTCATATATTCTGTTTCCAGTTACGGAGGAACTCTTGTGAAGATTAAAGGCTTCAATAAGAACAAAGGGATCGCCAAAATAATCAAGGATCTCCTCAAAGGCGACTCAGTGAAGATAAGCGCGGCTGCCGCTCAGTACACATGGATAGGTAACAAAGACATACCGTAATTTCTTGAGTTTAGTGCGCACTCATGTACAATGCGCACCCCCCTCTAGCGGATTCAATATTTTGGAGAAAAAAATAATTCAAATACCAAGAGCAGAAAAAAAAATACACCGTAGAGATCTACCCCTTTAGCGAAGTCTGGCAAACAAATGGGTGATGAGAAACTTCGTCAGTACAAATTCGAAATTTGAGATAAAAAATCACCAGACATGTTGATTTACCGTTTAAATTGTATTTTTTGTTCTGCTAGGCTTGTTTTATATCCAGGGATTAAGATTACCTGTGTATTTTCTCGTAAACTAAGCTGGACACAGCAATCAGCTGTACACACATTTTCTTGGAATCTACCAGTGATTCGGTCAAGACACACCCAATGATATAACTTTACAGGATTTTAACGCAAGCATCAGCAAATATTGTATCTGAAACTATTTTTTTATCAGGAATAATATATTCAAAAACA
This sequence comes from Haliotis rufescens, assembly GCF_023055435.1. Taxonomy (NCBI): domain Eukaryota; kingdom Metazoa; phylum Mollusca; class Gastropoda; order Lepetellida; family Haliotidae; genus Haliotis; species Haliotis rufescens. The sequence goes on along the minus strand of NW_025963791.1, from coordinate 8,295,916 downwards.
TCAAAACTCATTAATTCGTGTATAATGCGCACCCCCTTCCACACAGCTGTGTTTTTTTGGAAAAAAAAGTGCACTATACTTTAGAAAATACGGTATATGCCACATATTCCTCTCATGCTAACAAGCTCTGTAGATTTTTTCTTCTCCACCTTGTTGTCTCAATAAGTTAAAGTTATATAGCTAACTATCAGGGGCTTGCAGGTAGCCTAGCAGGTAAAGCGGTTGCTTGACCTGGGAAACACTCTGGTTTGTATTTCACATTGGTCCCATGTGTGAAGCTCATTCTTGGTGTCTTGAGCATACCTATGACATATGACAGGGACCTGGCCTATCTATTTGGGAGTCGTGGGGCTCTCAAAAATACTTTTGGGTTTCCCAGCCATGAAACCAGGAGTCCCTCATTGACGATAGTGACAGCTTGATATCTTCAGCCTGGCGACATGTGTCACAGTTAACTCTAATAATGTCATATATATAACATTGCACATTCTGGCGACGTGTCACAGTTAACTCTAATAATGTCATATATATAACATTGCACATTCTGGTGACATGTGTCAAAGTTAACTCTAATAATGTCATATATTTAACATTGCACTTTCGCTGAAGCCCTTCAGTTATTATAAAAGTGATTTCATGGTTTGTCACAGTGATTGAGTGAAGAAGTAAGAAGTTTGAAGCATCTAAACTGAAAACACTGGTATCGAATCAAATCGAAGTCAGAAAAGCTGCAAAAAATGTAGAAATACATTACTTAGCAATGTTGAACAAGTAAGATCAGTATTTGAAATTGTCAAACGGGAAGGTTTGAGAAAGCAGTTCTTCTGAATTAATATTTTCTTTTGAGGTAATGCAGTCTCAGGAAGATCATGGTCAATATATTCAATACTTCTTGAAGACCAATCAGAATGCAGGATTCTTAAATGTCATGGTAGAATAACCCTTTGTGAATTATCATGACCCTTTAAGATTGTATTACCCAGGGTTCCAGCGGGCATCAAATGGCAGCTACGCTTGGTCAGATGGCGAGACGACTGCTGAACAACAAGGCTTCTGGTCTGAGGGAAATCCACTTCCATACAAACATGGTACGTTCAACAAGTGTGAATGTAAGGTATGCTAGTGTCCACAGAAATATCTTAATCTGCCATCCTTTCGTATCATCCTGAATTTCTTGTGTAATTAGCAATTGAATATGAAAAACGAGGCCCCTCAAAGAAGATGGGCTGATAACTTGATTAGACTCCCTGGGTTTCATCATGGGGCTGGGTATTTTAATGTTGATTGAAATGGACAAATGATGTCCCAGGTAAATGTGCTCTAATTAAGCTTCAAAATGGCTTATTTACTAAATGTATTCCTGTGTGTAGTTTGCATGTCAAGAGACCAACCATTTGATAATCTGGTTGCACCAAACCACAAATTTTACACCAAAAACATTGCCTCAGTTTTTATACTTAAAAAAGTCTACTGTTTTACACAAAGGTGTTTGGCTCCTTTTTCCAGAGATAATAATTGTATGCACTGACAGAGAAACAAAAATTCCACTTTGTCTCCCAACAAAAGCCCAGGCCAAGACAGGGAATGATATTTGCTCCAAATGGCACATAGACCCTCTTTGACACACCATACAAAGGGACAGCTGGCATTATTTTGTTATTGCTCAACAGAGGGCACTGCTGGCAGAGTTTTTGCTTTCTGGTATTGACACCCTTTCTGGTATTGATACCCTTTCTGGTGTTGAAACATTATCTTTGTACTGACACACTGGTACTGCCAATGTTCCAGGATCCAGCCCTGACAAGTGCACGGACGTTGACCTCCTGTCCTCCAAGTATGGAGAGTTCCGCTGGAGTCTGCGAGGTTGTGAGAAGAAGAAGCCGTTTGTGTGTGAAGTGAGAGCATGTAACAAGCACAGCCAGCGGTGTGCCGATGGCAAGAAGTGCTACTGTAAATACTGCAGGTGTGATGGACAGCAGGACTGCCAGGATGGGTCAGATGAGTGGGACTGCGACCATGGTGAGTGTTCAGTTCATCATTAGGGACCGGTCATTCATTACTAGACGTGTATTGATACGCTGGGGGCCGCAATACCATAGTATCCCGATACTATGGGTGCAATATGATTCGTATCCCGATACAGTACTTATATATACTTATACTTATATTTCACAAGTTGATATTTCTTTCTCTTTCAGGTGAATCACAATGCTGAAACATTTGTTATTAAATTTTAGAGATCAAAAATGGGATATTTTAGGGCAGAAATATATTGTTAGAGGCCACTGTGAATGTTATGTCATTTATGTCCATGAGATACTAGAGAATCTGTATAAAGTGGTGGTTGAACAGTTTCCGTTATTATTCACATGTTTTTACACCAATATAACTTGCCATGAAATATATATTGTTTGTATCTCGATACAGGGCTCATAAATTAATGTATTGTATCGTGGGCCTCGTATCACAATACAATACTGTGTCGCGAGATGACCATGTTCATTTTATTCATGACCCTCCTGAAAAGACAAAATGCAAAATCAGTTTATATTCTATTGTAAATTTTATTATGACCCTCCCCAAATATGTGTAATAGTTTTTATGACCCTCCCAATTCCTTCTGCCCCCTCCTCGCCGCCTATGACAACATGCACTTGCACATTGCTGCCGTGAAATATGTGCTCTGTTGTGGTATGCACAGATGTAATGTTGTAATGTCTGTAGGTCGCCAGTGTGGGGGAGAGCTGTCCGGAGCAAGTGGAACATTCCATACAACCAACTTCCCAAAGAAATACCCAAAACATACAAACTGTGTGTGGAGGATAGCCACACCAGTGGGTACCAAGGTCCAGTTAGAGGTCAGTGGCTTGTCCAGGCTGCGTGTGAGTATGTGTGTGTGGAGGATAGCCACATCAGTGGGTACCAAGGTCCAGTTAGAGGTCAGTAGCTTGTCCAGGCTGTGTGTGGAGGATAGCCACAGCAGTGGGTACCAAGGTCCAGTTAGAGGTCAGTAGCTTGTCCAGGCTGTGTGTGGAGGATAGCCACATCAGTGGGTACCAAGGTCCAGTTAGAGGTCAGTGTCTTGTCCAGGCTGTGTGTGAGTGTGTGTGTGTGGAAGATAGCCACATCAGTGGGTACCAAGGTCCAGTTAGAGGTCAGTGGCTTGTCCAGGCTGTGTGTGAGTGTGTGTGTGGAAGATAGCCACATCAGTGGGTACCAAGGTCCAGTTAGATGTCAGTGGCTTGTCCAGGCTACGTGTGAGTATGTGTGTGGAAGATAGCCACAGCAGTGAGAACCAAGGTCCAGTTAGAGGTCAGTGGCTTGTCCAGGCTGTGTGTGAGTGTGTGTGTGGAAGATAGCCACATCAGTGGGTACCAAGGTCCAGTTAGATGTCAGTGGCTTGTCCAGGCTACGTGTGAGTATGTGTGTGGAAGATAGCCACAGCAGTGAGAACCAAGGTCCAGTTAGAGGTCAGTGGGATGTCCAGGCTGTGTGTGAGTGTGTGTGTGAAGGATAGCCACATCAGTGGGTACCAAGGTCCAGTTAGAGGTCAGTGGCATGTCCAGGCTGTGTGTCAGTGTGTGTGTGGAGGATAGCCACATCAGTGGGTACCAAGGTCCAGTTAGAGGTCAGTGGCTTGTCCAGGCTGTGTGTGAGTATGTGTGTGGAGGATAGATGCCGCAGTGGGTACCAAGGTCCAGTTAGAGGTCAGTAGCTTGTCCAGGCTGTGTGGGTGGATAGCCACAGCAGTATACAGTTGTGGTTGGTTATACCCTCATTTGATCATTGTCAACCAATTAGAAAAGTGCCAGTGTGAAATGTAGAATTTTTGCTTCTTCTATTGACTATTCATTTAAACTATATTTAGAATGTATTTACCAATCTGATGTGTAATCGCTTACCTCGAAATACGTGGATGGATACTGTTCTCTGGATGTACTGGATTACTGAAAGTGAACTTCAAATAAGGATTGCAGATTGAAAACAGAAAACAGTAGTGGTCTTATATTTTCTTGTTTTCGGAAACCTCTATTGTTTTTTGTTTCCGACACTTATATTTAAGTTCCTATGATATGTTCAAATTGTTGTCAACACTTGAATGTGACTGTCTTGATTTCTTCCAGTTTGTCAACTTCGATGTGGAATCCAAGTATGACAGTGCCATGGTGTATGACGGTGCCGATGACACGTCACGCCAGCTGGGGAAATTTACCGGAAACAAGAGACCAGTCGTGCCCCTCGCTTCAGGAAACTTTCTTCTTGTCAAATTCAAATCAGATCATTCCAAAGAAAAGTATGGCTTTAACGCAACATGGAATGCAGGTGAATATTGTCAATGACATTATAGAATAATACTACCACCTTTGGGACACTACTTGTATATATTGATTCTGCGTTATGCAAGGTGTCAATGTGTCAGTGATTCTTTACAGTAATCTAGCTGGGTATTTTAATGACCGTGACACAGTTTGGAGTGCTCCCTAGTTACCGATGCTGGTGGTTAAGGCGACATATTGGATCGGGGTGGTCATGCTCAATGACTTGGTTGATTATGTGTCATCATACCCAATTGGTGTGGATTGTTGCTTATGTAGCAGGGCGTGGAGTCATCCGACAGATGACATCCTTACCTTGTCAGCTTGCTGACGGGGTTAACCTCTTTGGTCATGTGGACAAGGCATCCGACCTCCAATAAGAAGGTCCATGGTTCGAATCCCATCACGGGACTCAGAAATTTTATGGCCGCTACATTGATGCCCAACATGGGGCTCAGCATGTTCATATTAAATTTGAGCAAAATAAGCCTCAGTACCCTATTACCTATGCGGCCTGTGACGTGCCTTCTGTTGACGAGGGAGTATGAAGCAGGACGTGGAGCCATCCGACAGATGACATCCTTACCTTATCAGCTTGCTGACGGGGTTAACCTCTTTGGTCATGTGGACCTCCGATAAGAAGGTCCGTGGTTCGAATCCCATCACGGGACTCGGAATAATCGATCACTGGATCTGGTCTAGACTTGATTATTTACAGACCACTGTCAAATAGCTGGAATATTGATGATCCCATCCTCGGGATCTGCCTGTGCCTGAGCAAGGTTTTAGTTAAGACCTAACAGGAATTATGTCTGGTACTGATTAGCTGCTGTACCATGAAGTTCCGTGTAGTATATGTCTTCAGCAACCCATGCTTGCCATGAAAGGCGACTATGCTTGTTGATAGAGGCGACTAACAGGATTGGGTGGTCAGACTCGCTGACTTGGTTGATGCATGTCATCGAATCCAAGGTACGTAGATCGATGTTCATAATGTCAATCACTGGGTTTTCTGGTCCAGACTTGATTATTTACAGGCCACTGCCATATAGCTGGGCTATTGCTGAGTGCAGCTCCACCCTTGGGATCTGCGTGCCCAAGCAAGGTTTTAGTTAAGAGCTAGCAGGAACTATATTTTGTGACTGTAAAAGTGTAACTAGGAACTAAAGTATGATGGCTTGAATAGTTGTGTTTTTATATTCTCTCATTATATCACACTGTGTTGAAGATTTGTCTTACTCTGTCGCCAGTAACATTCAGTGGGACCCAAGACTCCTGTGGCGGGCAGCTGAGTGCGAGACGCCCGGAGGCGTGGTTCTCCTCACCACAATACCCCAACGATTACCCCGAGAGTATTGTGTGCGACTGGACAATCACGGCAGAGAACTCAGGAGATATTGTCACCCTGCAGGTAGTTCACATTCCAAAATAACAACACAATCTCACCTTCAAATACAGTTTGTCACCATCAAACTCGAAGTGACCTGAAAAGTTCAAATTATCCGGTTTTCCACACAACTGGTAACAGTTTCATTCCCAACACCAAAAGAATAATATCGTCATTGAACTAAGTGGATTAGAGTACCGGAAAATTTATGTTAACAAGCAATAATGTGTGGGACTATTTAGAAAAGAATAAAAGAAGAATAAAAGCAGTGAATTTGTATTTTGATAGCAATGGATGTTCGACTTTGGGATAACAAAAATGCTTTAGTAACGCCATAAATGAGACACATCTGATTTGCCTTGACAGGTCAAGTAATGAGCAAACTGACTGATATCTCTGGTTTGTCAAGGCATGTATAGTCTACCATGGTAAGAAGGTGATGGATCAAGCATCCCGATTCTGTAATTTAGACCTAAAACCATCAGATCCTGGCATGACCAAGGGATGCAACTCTTCATAGTTAGTTGCAAGGCGTCAAGCACCTTTATCCTAAGCAGATGATGGTATTGTGATGTCTGTTGAACTGTGTAAATGTTCACTTGTGACGAGCGTGTATTCTGTCCTCAGTTTGAAGATTTTGAGTTGGAGAGTCCATATGATTGGGTGGAGGTCCGAGATGGGTCCAATGAAGATGATGGACTGTTCGAGAGATTCACCGGTGACAATCTGCCAAAGATCATCATGTCCAGTGGCCGGAGTCTGTTTGTGAGGATGAAGACCGATTTTGCCTACGTCCTCCGAGGCTTCAACGCCACCTACAGCAGCGGTATGTGGTATTGAATGAGTGACTGACTGAGTGATGAGTGAGTGAGTGAATCAACTATATGTTACAGCAATGTGAATGAATAAATAAATGGTGCAGCAAATGTACTGAAACAGTCTGTGAGACTTCTTCCACTTATGGTAGTCATGATGTTAAGATCGGCCCATGGCACTAAGATTGGGCCATGGCTTTAAGATCAGCCCATGGCACTAAGATCAGCTCATGGTGCTAAGATCAGCCCATGGCGCTAAGATCAGCCCATGGCACTAAGATCGGCCCATGGCACTAAGATCGGCCCATGGCGCTAAGATCAGTCAGTGGATGGTTGAGTGAGCATTGATAATAGTATTGCACATGGCCATATTCAATGGCAAGAAGATCTTACTTTGAGCAGGTTTATGACTCAAGTTCTTACGAAATGTTTGTACTCTTTGGGATTATAATCCAAAGACATGTTCAACTTTTAAATATTGAAAAATACTCTTCCTGAAAAGCTAACGAAAAAACTTAACCTTTTGACACATTTTACCCTCACCTCAACATATTGTCATATGTCCAAACATGCAAGTGTTGCAAAAGGAAAAGTCTACCATTAATTCTCATTCAATGAACACATCAGATGACTTGAATAACACTTTCTATAGTTTTTCCTCATTACTTTACAGTGCACATTATGTGAGTGAGTGAGTGTGGTTTTACGCTGCTTTTAGCAATATTAGAGCAATATCACGGCGGGGTACACCCGAAATGGGCTTCACACATTGTACCCATGTCTGGAATCGAACCCGGGTCTTCGGCGTGATGAGCGAACACTTTAACCACTAGGCTACCCGACCACCCCTGCACATTATGTGGCCCAAAGAGAACCTTATCATAGACCTATAGTTGTATGACATAAAAAAAGCAGCTAGAAAAACAATGTATTTCAATGAGAAGTCATTTTGCTATTGTTATACCCCATACAGCATAGGCAGTGAAGCATTCCTGCATAATCTTTGTTAGGGTTAATCACTTTAATAGCTTTAACCTTAAAATGAGTCAGATCTGGTGGTGTTTTCAGAGATCTGGATAAGCTGAGTATTTATGTAATACACACAGACTACATCGCCATGACCTCATTAATGTTGAATTGCACACAAACAAACATGCATGAAATTTGAAAACCGCAAGTATAACAACGGTGTGCACAATTACCCAAAGTAGCTGTTTCTGCTTGCTTACATGTATGACTTGTCACATCGTTTCTTACTGACTGAATGCAGGCATCAGGTATACATGACCTCCCCTGCAGCGAATAATGCACAGATGTGCAACATCTCGCTTTCTGTAACTTAGACATGTATCAGTGTCATGAGGTTATGCAACATGTGACTCCCTTGAGGCAGCACACAAACATGTGCTAATTAGAAGATACCTGAACAGCATTGAAGCAGGATTAGTTTAAAAAATATCCACTCATTGGCTGAGAAAATCCATTAGACTAAACCCAAGAAGAGTGTAAATACCGTATTCGACGTAATAAGCGCTCAGGGAACTCTCAAAATTAGAAATAGAGAGCTCTTATTAGAATATTATTTTGGTGAAAAATAACAGAGTTGAAAGATCGTAAATTTCGTGGTTTTATGCTGACAGCCTGAAATGTTTATATTTGACATATATATTTTTCCAGAATTTAATTTCTATAATTAAGGATGCATATAACACACATATTATACACGAATAAATAAGTCTTGTGTACATTGAACAATCGGAAGGGGTGCAAATTGGGATTGTTCACTAGCCAAATATTAGCAAATATAGCTGTGGGCGCTTATTAGAGCGAGGCACTTATTACGTCGACTACGGTATATTAAATACAAAAAGAAAGCTATTAATATATGACAATTATGACATGTGAGTAAATAATCAATGGCTAGACATATTGTTTCATGTCCTGGTGTTTTGTTCATAATTCATACCACATTCATAGCTTTTATGAATAAACTTAGTGATCTGAAGAAATGTTAAGTGTAGCAGCCATCAAATTTCTGAGTCCCGTGATGGGATTCGAACCACGGACCTTCTGATTCAAGGTCGGACGCCTTGTCCACATGACCAAAGAGGTTAACCCTGTCAGCAAGCTGACAAGGTAAGGATGTCATCTGTGGAATGACTCCACGCCCTGCTACATTAGCATGAACAGACAGCTGGAATGAAACTTGCTTGGCAGAGAAAACAAAAGTATGACATGGCATGTGCTGTCTGAGCATGTGCAAAACGAGGCAAATTGGCATGATATGTCGTCGCGACGTTCAACAGATTTGAAGGACGTAGGGTAGAACACATTCATTTAGATAGGTCGTCACAATAGGGCGTACCATAGCAAGCTACAAAAGAGCTAGACTATTGATAGTCTAAATAGACTTTGAATATCATATTAAGTTTATGTTGTTACTTTTACCTTTGTTCATCTTTTTAGGAACGAGATTCATGTTTAATTCCCCGTATTTATTATCTGAATTACTTCATCAATATAAAAAGATTCATGTTTAGTTCCCCGTATTTATTATCTGAATTACTTCATCAATATCAAGAGATTCACATTTAGTTCCCTGTATTTATTATCTGAATTACCTCATCAATATCAAGAGATTCATGTTTAGTCCCCAGTATTTATTATCTGAATTACTTCATCAATATCAAGAGATTCACGTTTAGTTCCCTGTATTTATTATCTGAATTACCTCATCAATATCAAGAGATTCACGTTAAGTTCCCTGTATTTATTATCTGAATTACCTCATCAATATCAAGAGATTCACATTTAGTTCCCTGTATTTATTATCGGAATTACTTTATCAACATCAAGAGATTCACGTTTAGTTCCCTGTATTTATTATCGGAATTACTTCATCAATATCAAAAGATTCATGTTTAGTTCCCTGTATTTATTACTGAATTACTTCATCAATATAAAAAGATTCATGTTTAGTTCCCTGTATTTATTATCTGAATTACCTCATCAATATCAAAAGATTCACGTTAAGTTCCCTGTATTTATTATCTGAATTACCTCATCAATATCAAAAGATTCACGTTTAGTTTCCCGCTTACAACAGAAAGGGAAATTGGCATTTTAGTTCATAGTTTATATTGCACTGCACAACACTTAGACACATGGACTATCTATTTGATCACCATTGTTGGTCAGTTTTTGTATACAAATATATCTATCGCAACTGTTTCAGGTTGTGATGTAACAATCCGGTCTGGACATGCGAAGATTGAATCTCCTGGGTACGGCGTCAGTAACTACCCGAATGACATCAACTGTTTTTGGCGCCTCTTAGATCCTCAGAGGAGAGAACTGTCGCTCATATTTCAAGCGAACTTTGATACTGAAACCAGTATTGATCAAGTATTTGTAAGTATTGGAAACCATGTAACTGCAAACAATGTTGAGTGAGTGAGCGAGTTGCTTCTGATGCTGCTGTTAACAGTAACTCAGTTATAACATAGCACATCAGCTATCACCTTTGTGAAACATTCATGCATAGGTATGGAGCTGACAAAGCAAAGATCATAATCAGAGTGAATCTAGGATTCTAACCTATGATCAGTGGATCCTGGTGTGACTACGGAATGCAACTCTGCACAGCAAAATCTTGAATAATGTTGAATTCTAAAACTTGTGGTCAGTGGGTTCTGGTCCTGCAAAGGGACACAACTCACACCAGTATTACAGTTACACATCAGCAGATCCTTGTGTGACTAAGGGAAGGATATCTGCACAGCAAAATGAGATGCCATTGGGTTCTGGTCCTACAAGGGACACAACTCTCAGCAAATTGCAGCATTAATGTTAATTGAAAAATATGGTGCTGAAGACTTAAATTTTTGTTGACAACAGTTATTCATCAGTGAGAATTCGGTGTTAGAATAGGTTGTTGTTGTTGTTATTGTTGTTGTTTGTTGTTTAACGCCAAACTCAGCAATATTCCAGCTATATGACGGCGGTCTGATAGTCCAGTGAATCACATCATGAGCATCGATCCACACAATTGGGATACGATGACATGCATCAACCCAATCCTGTTAGTCACCTATTACAACAAGCATTGTCAAATTGTCATAAGAGGCGACAGCGTGGATCAGTGTGTCAAGATCCGTGTCTTGGTTGATTGCATGTCATCAAACCCCAAAGGCATTAGACATATCATAACATCAATCACTTGTTAGTCTGGTCCTGACATGATTAGTTACCAGCAGCTCTCATATAGCTCGGATATTGCTGAGAGCAGCATTAAACAACAAAATTACAAAGCAAACATACTAAAGGTACAATGACCTTACACCAGTATATTCACACTGATCTCTTGCTTGCAGGTGTATAACACTAGTCAGGAAGTGACAGGATCACATGCCAGCATACACTCAGTATATCACACTGATCTCATGTTGGCAGGTGTATAACACTAGTCAGGAAGTGACAGGTTCACATGCCAGCATACACTCAGTATATCACACTGATCTCTTGTTGGCAGGTGTATAACACTAGTCAGGAAGTGACAGGGTCACATGCCAGCATACACTCAGTATATTCACACTGATCTCATGTTGGCAGGTGTATAACACTAGTCAGGAAGTGACAGGATCACATGCCAGCATACACTCAGTATATTCACACTGATCTCTTGTTGGCAGGTGTATAACACTAGTCAGGAAGTGACAGGATCACATGCCAGCATACACTCAGTATATTCACACTGATCTCTTGTTGGCAGGTGTATAACACTAGTCAGGAAGTGACAGGATCACATGCCAGCATACACTCAGTATATTCACACTGATCTCTTTTTGGCAGGTGTATAACACTAGTCAGGAAGTGACAGGATCACATGCCAGCATACACTCAGTATATTCACACTGATCTCTTGTTGGCAGGTGTATAACACTAGTCAGGAAGTGACAGGATCACATGCCAGCATACACTCAGTATATTCACACTGATCTCTTGCTTGCAGGTGTATAACACTAGTCAGGAAGTGACAGGATCACATGCCAGCATACACACAGTATATTCACACTGATCTCTTGTTGGCAGGTGTATAACACTAGTCAGGAAGTGACAGGGTCACATGCCAGCATACACTCAATATATTCACACTGATCTCTTGTTGGCAGGTGTATAACACTAGTCAGGAAGTGACAGGGTCACATGCCAGCATACACTCAGTATATTCACACTGATCTCTTGTTGGCAGGTGTATAACACTAGTCAGGAAGTGACAGGGTCACATGCCAGCATACACACAGTATATTCACACTGATCTCTTGCTTGCAGGTGTATGACACTAGTCAGGAAGTGACAGGGTCACATGCCAGCATACACACAGTATATTCACAATGATCTCTTGTTGGCAGGTGTATAACACTAGTCAGGAAGTGACAGGTTCACATGCCAGCATACACTCAGTATATTCACACTGATCTCTTGTTGGCAGGTGTATAACACTAGTCAGGAAGTGACAGGATCACATGCCAGCATACACTCAGTATATTCACACTGATCTCTTGTTGGCAGGTGTATAACACTAGTCAGGAAGTGACAGGGTCACATGCCAGCATACACTCAATATATTCACACTGATCTCTTGTTGGCAGGTGTATAACACTAGTCAGGAAGTGACAGGGTCACATGCCAGCATACACTCAGTATATTCACACTGATCTCTTGTTGGCAGGTGTATAACACTAGTCAGGAAGTGACAGGGTCACATGCCAGCATACACACAGTATATTCACACTGATCTCTTGCTTGCAGGTGTATGACACTAGTCAGGAAGTGACAGGGTCACATGCCAGCATACACACAGTATATTCACAATGATCTCTTGTTGGCAGGTGTATAACACTAGTCAGGAAGTGACAGGTTCACATGCCAGCATACACTCAGTATATTCACACTGATCTCTTGTTGGCAGGTGTATAACACTAGTCAGGAAGTGACAGGATCACATGCCAGCATACACTCAGTATATTCACACTGATCTCTTGTTGGCAGGTGTATAACACTAGTCAGGAAGTGACAGGATCACATGCCAGCATACACTCAGTATATTCACACTGATCTCTTGCTTGCAGGTGTATAACACTAGTCAGGAAGTGACAGGATCACATGCCAGCATACACACAGTATATTCACACTGATCTCTTGTTGGCAGGTGTATAACACTAGTCAGGAAGTGACAGGGTCACATGCCAGCATACACTCAATATATTCACATTGATCTCTTGTTGGCAGGTGTATAACACTAGTCAGGAAGTGACAGGGTCACATGCCAGCATACACTCAGTATATTCACACTGATCTCTTGTTGGCAGGTGTATAACACTAGTCAGGAAGTGACAGGGTCACATGCCAGCATACACACAGTATATTCACACTGATCTCTTGCTTGCAGGTGTATGACACTAGTCAGGAAGTGACAGGGTCACATGCCAGCATACACACAGTATATTCACAATGATCTCTTGTTGGCAGGTGTATAACACTAGTCAGGAAGTGACAGGTTCACATGCCAGCATACACTCAGTATATTCACACTGATCTCTTGTTGGCAGGTGTATAACACTAGTCAGGAAGTGACAGGTTCACATGCCAGCATACACTCAGTATATTCACACTGATCTCTTGTTGGCAGGTGTATAACACTAGTCAGGAAGTGACAGGTTCACATGCCAGCATACACTCAGGGAGAATATCACCGAGGCCATCGCGGACTGGCGTGGGAGAGTTTTTTGTGCGTTTTACCACAGATGAACGAATCACACGACCTGGATGGACTGCAGCCATTTCATTTGGTAAATACACTAAAGACACTTTGTACATCAAATACAAAAGCAATTCAGTTTTAATTTAACAAAATATGGTGCCTCAAGATAAATTTAAATAGCTGATCATTGGAATTAGATTGGAAAAAGATGGTTGACCAAGCTTTCCTGTTTGTCAAGTAGAACCAAAATAACTACAGTAAACTAAGTTTATAACGAACACTGATGGATATAACGAAATGTTTTTGGGTCACATAAATGTGCTGTTTACACCCTGTATATATGCATATAACGACGTAAAATTAGTGGTTCCTTTGAATTCGTTATAACCGTAGTTTACTGTACACAAGCACCATTTAGTCAATCAAAAAATTAGAAAACTTACTTATTCATTGATAATTCTTCTGGAACAATTCTGATATTATTTCTTATATGATATCACTGTTTTACTCAGACTGCCCTGCTCTGGATGTGTCCAGTCCATTGAACATCAACACAACCGAGACGGCGTACAGCACCGTTGTCAGCTACTTCTGTGATGAGGGCTTCCTTCGTGAGGGGGCTGCTAATGTTATCTGTGATATGGGGGGCTTTTGGCGGCCAGATAAACTACCTGTATGTATAGGTGAGTAACCTTGGCTGTGAAGCCAAACCTTGGCATGTTACTCCTTGTGATGACATCATATTTTGTTCAAAGATCTCTAGATTTAGTGTTCATTTTTAGCCCTCAGTTGAATATCAATGCTGCCAGCAACTTTTTATTAGTGTCTGTATTTGTTCACAATTGAAACTGGGGGGCACGTGTGGCCCAGTCGTCTAAGGCGCCGCGATTCGCTGTGCAGAGTTGCGTCCCTTGGGCACGCCAGAAACCTATGATTGTGGGTTCGAATCCAGGTTCGCCCCGATTATGTTTCTAGGTTTGTCAGCACCATACCCGTGCTCGTGGGTTTCACCGAAGTGGTAAACGTCTGAGACCTGCTTCACTTCGGGCTTTCCTCCCACATTAAGCTGACACGCCGCGATATAACTGGAATACTGTTAAAAGCGGCGTTAAACCCAACTCACTCACTCACTCACTCACAATTGAAAGTGTTGTCTACATATCTAGGTGAGCTACAGTACCTGTGGTACTATTTTTTAGCCTGAAGTTGTTTGGGTCAGTTTATAAGGAAAAAAAAAATGCTAATGTTTTAAGTAAAGAATCTTAAGTATTTTTACAGTGATGTATATAAATGTACATCTTAGAAAGCTTTGATGAATTATTGTTAAGAAGGTCAAAAATTAGTTTAAATTTTCTGATTGTTCCAATCCACCAAAGGTGGAGTTTTCAGGCAAATAAATATAAAGTAAACTATTGTGGCTTTTAGATCTGGTCAGTAAAAACCCGAAAACTAAAAAATAAATGAAGTTATCATACCTCCGTGTCAGAATGATGAGATCTGATTGGTCCATGTGATCTTGATAAAATACTGTGTAACCCGCCTTGGAAGGGAAAAAATTTCTCAGCGGGGGAATAAATCTCTTATACCCCGCCACTAGCAAATCAGGCTGCACATGGATTTCTAAAAGACAGAATAAATTCTTTATAACCTGCTTCAAAGCAAAAACCTGCACGCTTTTTCCGAGTCAGTGGAAGTCTTGTGACATAGCAAGCTAACCTCAGCTCAATCGAACAGCTGTTTTCTATTCATTTTGAATTTGT
The DNA here is from genome assembly GCF_023055435.1 of Haliotis rufescens. NCBI lineage: Eukaryota > Metazoa > Mollusca > Gastropoda > Lepetellida > Haliotidae > Haliotis > Haliotis rufescens. The sequence goes on along the minus strand of NW_025963791.1, from coordinate 8,280,875 downwards.
TTGAAATCTTTTACAATGTCATATTCGTGGTATTAAACATGGGACGCATAAAATCCCATGTCCCCGTTGTGATTCTGCACCTGCTTATAGTGTCACCTTACGACATTAAAAGTGCTTTGGTCACCAGTACCTGATTCATGAACAAAGGTCATTGAGAGTGACTTGGGTTTAATGTCGCTTTGAACGATATTTCAGTGACATTTGGTGTGTAAAAACATTATGTGTTGCAGGTCTTAGATGTATACCACTTTGGTGAAACCCATGAACATGGTATGGTGTTGACAAACCTAGAAACATAATGACGTCAAACCAGGAATCTAACACATGATCATAGGATTCAGGCACACCTAAGGGAGGCAACTCTATTACAAAGGAAGACTGAATATTTTGAAAACCTTTTGTATGTTTCAGAGATCGACTGTGGTTCCCCTGGCGTGCCGGCCAATGCTGTCCTTGTTACTCTTGACAAGACCACATTTGGAGGGGAGGCAATCTACCAGTGTCTGGAGGGCTACAATCTGATTGGTCAGAACCAGGTCACATGCAGTGAGCAGGGCTGGTCCCCACTTCCTGTCTGTGAATGTGAGTGTAGACATCTGCCATTGTTCTTGTCTAAGTTTCACATCCAAGGTTGTTTCATGCCAGATTTCATCCAGGGATAGTTTTATTTTATTTTTGACTCCATTCTGTTAAGATGAGTACCCTGTAGTCATTCACCACGATATCCACGTTTCAGAAGTGACATCACCAGCTCCATCTATCTTGTCACTAACTTAACACAGTATTACTCTCAGTCATGAGCTTGAAATCAACAGACAATCAAATATCTCTTCTGACCAAGAGTTCGGCCTTGATCTGCATTGAGAATTGCAGCCTCATCCGAGTGAGCCCTCGAAATATTGAATTGAATCAGAAGACTATTGTAATTGAAATTTCAAAGAAGCTTCTGAGTACTAAGACAGGGGAGAGTAGTCCTTTCGCTGCAAGACTTTGCTGCGGTTGTGAGACAGCATGCAAAATGCTCATATGGTGATTTAAGACATTGTTTCAGTCATAGAAGAACAGTGTTACTGTAAATCTGCAAAGTTAACAAAAACTGTACCAATGATATAAACTGAATACTTTGGGTGTTAAACATCCCAATGTCATTCAGAATAATATAGTCAATTCAAGTAGGACTTCCCAATTGGAGTCAAATACTCGTGTCCGTTTCGCATTTATATCTGCAAAATATGTTATCCTTGTTTGGAGCAGACAATACACCAAGGGAAGTAACTCTAATTTCTTTCCACCCAGGCTGATATCGATCACCCATTCAAAATGCATTGACTAGCCATATCAGCCAGGGCCAGGGGTCTGGTTATTACACCCCCTGTGTTATGACCATATCCATGTTGGTGCTATTGCACATGCAAAATACCTCATATCATTGATTGGTATATGATAATTATATCGACGGTATGCATAAAACTTTACAAATTTGATTTTCTTTCCTGAAGGAGCCTGAATCAGTTATTTTTGTAATAAATTTACTTAAATCTACAAGAATCAATTTCTTTTGTGTGTAGAGAAGCCCTATTAATAAGAAATAAAAAGATCTTTGTCTGAAATCAAAAAACAAAATCAAACCAGTTTCACCTGAGGACAGTTTTTACATTACCATGGCTTTTCATCACTATTATGACTCTTACACCCAGTGGAGTCTGTTGGGCAGATAATCGACAGTGATTATTTTTTGGCACTGACATTTTATATTCTCTTCTCCTTCAGTGGTTACATGCCCAAAGGTGCAGGCACCTGTTAACGGCCGTGTTGACGCTGAAGAGAACCACTATGGCGCTGTCATCACCTACTACTGCAACAATGGCTACCACCTGGTTGGATCTGCACAGGCTTACTGCACAGCGGATGGCACATGGTCTGCTGTGGCGCCCACATGTCAGCGTAAGTCCATGGATCAAGAGTCAGATGAAAGCTGATGCAGTTTATTGCTTTTTTCATTCATGGACCTGATGGTTCTGTTTGAGAACATAAATCATTCCTAGACTGGGCAGTTGAATAGTGTACATCCATGAAAAGTCAAAAAATTGTTTCTCATTATTGTGTTGGAATTTCTTTTTATCAAAATGTCCTATATTTTGAAAAAAGACTATTGTCATTTTTCTAATCGTGCCCAACCACAATTCTCCCACAGCTGACCAGTGTCCAGCTATTCAGGGAGTGACCAATGGCCGACCTAATGTGACTGGCCCCGTCAAAGTCGGGGAGTCAGTTAGTATCGACTGTAACCATGGATACAGGCCAGACAAAGATAATGTTCTCCTGTGTCAGGAGGATGGGTTATATGACAAGAATGTACCAGCTTGCCTAGGTAAGAGAGGATACCAATCTTTAATTTTTATGTAGATAAACCGGTAAAAACTGATGGCAAAACGTTTTCCTTAAGTCACAGATTTGCTCATAGTTTGAGGATTTTTTTAAATTTAAAAATGTTTTATGTTTTGCTCATTTTTTCATACTTATTTTTGTCATCCACTGATCCTTGCTAGTAGTCAAGAACCTGCACATATAAGAAGGACAAAAGGCTAGTTAGTTGTCAGCCATTTCATACCAACATCAGAGTTGTCAGTAACTTAAAAACAGACAAATCAAGCAGCACAAAAAGGTCCCTAAATCTTAAACCGTCCTTTACTTGTTATGGACAATATGCAACAATGCATCGGAAGAAAAATAGTTCTATTTAATTTAGGTTCTATGCTCCTAAGAGCAGCTGTTACAAAAAACATACTAAGACTGACCATATAATTCTATAAATGATTTTTTGGTTGAAATATATGGGAATGATTCATGAACTACTGAGAGATGCATTTCACTCCTAGTGCATTTATATACGGAAAGAGGAATTTTGGTAGTAATGAGTGCATATTATATTCATTATTTTTATCAGCGTTTCACATTCCTGTGCTTAACAACCAGTGAAAAATCAATAAAAAATCATTTGTTTTAACTTGTGATGAGAAGGTTTACAGATTTTGTGGACTTTTGGTAATAAAATGCATGGCCGGGGACAGTGCATATTTGTCAAAACCCTACTGTCATTTATGCTGATGCTGATAACAAATTTAACGGGAAAAAATAAAATAATGGAGAACCAAAATACCCTACATATTCCTAATTGCATCAATGTGAGTTTAGAATTTCTAAGAAGTCAAGAAAATAATCAGCGCTAGAAACTAACATTTTTATTCCTCTTGTCCTTATAATGATAACATATAGCAAAACCCTTAAAAATGGCAAATTTCTACTAGTCCTTATGATACCTTAACTATTTGGCAGTTTTGCAAGGACTACAGGACTAGTGCCAATTTCTAATGCTGATAATATGTTGATATTTACTTGCCACTGTTGTTCCATTCTTGCAGATATCAATGAGTGTACAGAAGAAGGCCTAAACACGTGTGACTTCCACCGCTGTGTGAATCAGGATGGGGGATTCACGTGCCAGTGTGAAGCTGGCTACCAACACCCTGATGGCGACCGGACCCGTTGTGAAGGTGAGGTGCTGTAGCTCCCTGAAGTCATCATCTCCCTCATTGATGTCATCATCCTTCACCATGTAAAGTGGCACAATTGCAGTGCAGGGTTACCTCCCTTAGTTGTGCCAGGAACCTATGATCGTTGGTGTCAATCCCAGATTTCATCCTGATTATGTTTCTATATTTGCAAGCATCATATCCTGTTTTTTAGGTTTTATCAAAGTGGTAAACATCTAAGACCTGAATCACTTCCTTCCACATCAAGCTGACGCTCTGTGATAAATTGAAATACTGTTCAAAGTGGTGTTAAACCAAAAATCACTCACCAGTCATTTCCAAAACACTGTATCTTTACCAATGTCTAGACTGGAAGCTGTCCCTGTATCCGATATGAATTAAAAAAATGATATAAACAATCGGAGATATGTTTGTTACTTCATGCCAACATGGTATAATCCCAATGCATAATTACAACCTCTGGAAACAAGGCTCTATTTTGCAACTTTCTTTTACAAATTTTGAAATTGTGATATTTTTGTTGCACATTGTGTATGTTGTTTTGTTTAAGGCAATGTGAAACATGAGTTATGTGTTATAACAATCTACTGGAGACTGATCCAATCTAAACCGGTGTTGTGAGCTCCGAAATGCGGTTTCCAACATTCCATGTGTTGACTAACCAATCACAACTTGGGAATTAAATCGATCAAAGCTTAATTTTATTTTATGATTTTATGATTTCTTTTATGTGAGTAAATTTCTATTTATGTTTTTCATACCATTCATAATGAAAGTAAAATCCACAACAGTTACGATCACATGCAGCTGATTATCATGAACATAATTGTTTTATAAAATCTTTGACTGGGAATAAAATCTCATCAGTATATTTGTCACTTTTATTGGATTATTAGTCTTTATGGAAATTCTTGATGAAATTTGGGAGGCAAGGTGTACCCCGCGTTATATCCAAGGAAGCGGTACATCGAAGGGCGTTGTATCGATGTATCACTGTATTACAATATGATGGAGTGAGTATGGTTTTACGCCACTTTTAGCAATATTCCCGCAATATCAAGGTGGGGGACACCAGAAATTGGCTTCACATATTGAACCCATGTGGGAAATCAAACCAGGGTCTTTGGCGGGATGAGCAAATGCTTTAACCACTAGGCTACCCCAACGCCCAAATATGACAGAGACTGGTCCTGTTTGGACCAGTGTAGTGAGCTTAATGTTCCCAATTTTCTCAACTCTTTTGTAAAACTGCATGTATGACATATGAATCAATACAAAGAAGTAACCTTCAAATTAATGATAAAGAGAAAGAACCAGTAAGCATCACCAAACTTAAATCTTTATATTTTGTTTTAAAGTTTATTAATTTGTATTTTAGGATCATTTTTTTCAAATATACTACTTAACTTTGAAAGGGATACAGAGAAAGCCAGTGTTATCATTATTCTGTTTGCATGGATGAATCACAGACATCAACTCTTTGAACACATCATTCAGTTGGGATTTCTGAACTACCGTATTCGACGTAATAAGCGCCCTGCTCTAATATGCGCCTACAGCGATATTTGCTAATATTTTGGCTAGTGAACAATTCCAAATGGCACCCCTTCCGATTGATCAATGTACACAAGACTTATTTATTCGTGTATAATACACTCGTGTGTTATATGCACCCTTAATTATGGGCAATTAAATTCTGAAAAAATATATCTGTCGTATATAAACATTTCAGGCTGTCAGCATAAACCACGAAATTTACGATCTTTCACCCCTTTTTTTTTTTCCACCAAAATAATATTCCAATAAGAGCCCCCTATTTCTAATTTTGAGAGCGCACTGGGCGCTTATTACGTCGAATACGGTGTATGCAATTAACCAGGCCATTTTCAGAACATTTAAGGAAGCATTGGTTTAGGAAGCTGGTCCATCCATCCATGCCGTATTGTGTTCTAATGACAAATTGTTTCTATGACAGACATCAATGAATGCGATTCCACCAATGGGGGGTGTAACCAATTCTGTAACAACAGTCCCGGCAACATGAGCTGTTCCTGTATCGACGGCTACTTCCTCTACCCTGGACCAGACTCCGCCAACATCGACGGCCAACTCCTTGTTCCAGGGAAGACTTGCATAGGTACACACTAATGTCACTGCTTACATATGTCTCCTGAATAAATGACCATTTGATGTTTTCATAATTGGGTCGGTGGGGGGGAGGGGGGGGGGAATTATTTTGTTTAATAATTTGTTCCAGAAAGTACTGAAGTTTAAAAGCTTCAAACATGAAGAAATGACTGTCGTTGTCACATGTATTAAGTTTTGAGTCAGTAGATAAAGCTAAAAAACAAAGATGTGCTTTAATGTCATCATTTTTACATAAAATGTACACAATATGTCGACTTGTGAAGATCCGGGTAGAGAGTAGGTCTTCAGTCTTCAGCAACCCATGCTTGTCATAAAAGGTGACTATGCTTGTCGTAAGAGGTGGTCACGCTCACTGACTTAGTTGATGCATGTCATTGTATCCAAATTGCGTGGATCGATGCTCTTGATTTCAATCACTGGATTGTCTTTTCTAGACTTCTTATTTACAGACCATTGTCACATAGCTGGAGTAAGAGGCAACTAACGGGATTGGGTGGTCAGGCTCGCTGACTTGGTTGATGCATGTCATCGTATCCAAATTGCGTGGATCGATGCTCATGATGTCAATCACTGGATTGTCTGGTCCAGACTCGATTATTTACAGACCGCCGTCATATAGCTGGAATATTGCTGAGTGCGGCAGTCAACAACAAACAAACAAACAAATTTATTATGTTGATTCACTGACATCTGTTAGGAAACTCATCAATTGTTCTTTTCTCCAGCCACATGTTCTGGGTTCAATGTGACGGATGGGAAGGTGTTCATAAGAGGAACGCCTCTCCCCAGTGGAGAGTACATCCACCCGGCTGTGGCCTACATTGACTGTCAGCCAGGCTACGTTCCTGACGGACCGGGCAATGTCACCTGTCAGCTGTCGGGAGGCTGGACGGCGACTGTCACAAGGTGTACAGGTATGTACTGGCAGAAGGATCGAGATGAAAATAGAAAGTCCCTGATTGATCAATGACTTCAAATACAGTGGTCCCTCGCTACAACGCTACCTATGGGGTCCAAATAATTGGTGGGCGTTATAGACGATGAGCCGTTTAACCGAGGCCGAGGCGGGGGAGCACGCTCGGCCAATCTCACGATCTTCGCCTTGTCTCGCACATTGCAATGATACAAGTTGTTTACCGTTCATAGTGTAAAAATATAAATCCATTATGTTTTCGCCGTTTGTTATTATTTACAAGCCTTAACTGTCACATTCAATGTGAATGTAGTCTACTTACATGAAAATATCGATCGATAATGGTAGTAACAGACGCTATGAGTGAAGAGCCAATCACAATTCATTACACAAGTACTGAGTAACCGAGGTAGCGCTTTATCGAAGAGCACAATAGCTAGGGATCACTGTATACACAATTGTAAACTGAAAGTGTGTGCTGCAGTCTGATCATTGTTAAATGGGATTAGATCCTGGAAATCATACAGTAACAAAGTCAAAATTAACATGCAACTAAATTCAATGTAGCCAGATTTGAACCATTTAGATCACAAAAATATATTATTTGTTTGTTGGAGGGGAACCTATCATGCATAAAATGGTTTTCATTTAATGGGGGCCAAAATATCCCCCCATGAGGCTAAACAAATGGAAAAAATTTATCAGTGATTTATATCCAGTCATGTGATTCAATCTTAACATATATCTTCAAATCTTTTAGTTTTTGGAACTACATGTACTGTATTTATGAATTTATCCTAAAAAGCCCATTTTCTGAATCCTAATTTAAAGGATGAAAAATGTTCAAGGGAAAAAAATCAGTTTCATGGGACCAACTTCAGTTGATTAATAGTCTTTTAAACAGATATTAAAAAATACCTTCTAAAATTTTGTTTCGATGTATTTAGCAACACTATGCCCCCACCCCGACAACCCTCCAAATGGTGACGTGGTGTTCTCCAGCCTGGAGCCGGGCGGCATCGTCAGCTACTCCTGTGACTTTGGCTTCATCCTTGTGGGACCAGACCAACGATTCTGTGAGCTTCAAGTGGACCCAACCACCGGCATCCCCAGACATGACTGGTCCGGAGACAAGCCAACATGTGAAGGTAGGAATGTCTAAACATAGATTGCTTTCTTGAAAGGGTTGAATGTGAAAAGGTAAATCTTGTGAAAGTTTGTGACATTGAATATATATTGGCTGTGTCATTTCTATAATATATAAATATCTGGTATAGGTTCAAAGGGGGCGGTCGGGTAGCCTAGTGGTTAAAGCATTCGTTTGTCACGCCGAAAACCCAGGGTCGAATCCTGTCATGGGTACATTGTGTGAAGCCCATTTCTGGTGTCCCCTGCCTTGATATTGCTGGAATATTGCTAAAAGCGGTGTGAAACCATACTCACTCACTCACTCACTCACTCACTCACTCACTCACTCACTCACTCACTCACTCACTCACTCACTCACTATAAGTTCAAAGTGTTTTTAGGGGACATGTGTGCCCCAGTGGTCTGATGAAGTGAAGGGACTTGTCAAGAGTTGCATCCCTTAGCTGTGTCTGGATCCACTGATGATTGGTTTGAATCTCAGCTTTATCCCGGTTATGACATTTGACCTATTAGTTCCATATCCTCGCATCATCAAAAGGTGCCCAATCAGGTAGAACTCTTATGGTTAAACTAGACTTAAGACACCCATACAACTAAGATCAGTTTGTGAAACAGGCGCCAGACCATGTTTGTTTCTCATGATATCATAGTATTGGTCAAGAGCCAGTAACTACTATGGCTTTAATGCGCATGCCGGTGAGTTCACGTGCAAGACTCCATTGCTGTAAAACATGCTCAACATAAGCAGCCATTGACCTATAATCAGTCTTTGATTATCATTGTGTGGAACCCCGGTATTGAACAGGTATCATATCACATGATGTTTTCAAAAATGGCAACTAACGGGGACTTTATGTTTAATTTTTTTTCTTTTGTGGGTTACAAATCTAAAACTCTGAACTTGATTCTAATGTACTGCATGACCTCTTTGGCCACACCCTCTACAGCCTGAAGTATGATGAAACAGGCCTGAGGTCAAGGTGACATAAGGATATTGATTTTCATGCAAATCTGATACACTGTGAAAAGCATAATGTGTGCAAAAACTCAGAATATGGTACAAAAACGAAATTTGAGTTGAAAAGACAGCTCTTGAGAGTGTAAAACTGTATAATGGATGGGTTAAACTCCTGAGAAACAAGAAAGTAATTAACAACCCTAATGCAGTTACCTCCCTTCTCTTCAGCTGTGGACTGTGGTGTACCAGCCCGACCTGAGAATGGGGAAGTTCACTACTCTGGCACAGGCTACAAGTCTGTCGCGACCTTCACCTGTCTGTGTGGCTACATCCTGGATGGCTCGGCAGTGCGGACGTGTCAGGCGGCGGGTAGTTGGAGCGGCAACAGAACCCACTGTAATGGTAGGTGGAGAGACCCACGGAGGAACAGTGTCCAAATACACAAGAAAGTCTTTCATAAGAAATAATACAAACAATCAGTGCAGTTTGATTGAAAATTTCTTTTTTTAAAATTCATTCAAAACTTTATTTTGAAATATAATTTTAGAAAATTTATGCAAATCTATTCTGACCACATCCTTTTCTTCATCTGTTGTCTTCTTGTATTTTGACCAAGAAATCTTTAGAAGAAGGGAAATAAATGGTATGGCCTTGGTATGATATGTGACTAACCATGAAATAAGGGACCGTATGGGTGAAAAATCACATTTTGACTCTCATTATATTTTAAAACTACAGTATCTTAAGAACACAAAAATTAAATTCACAAGCTTAGATACATATCAATAACAGAGATACATAGTATCAAATATTTGGACTCATTTCCTGCAAAGTCCAATTTTCAGACTTATAACTGTTTATATAATAATTCCAGTTTTTAGATATGATGTCTGATTAATTGAGAGTAGGCATAACTGGATATGCTGAAATATTTTGAAATAATATTTTGATGACATTACGAACGAACACGAGGAAGATAGTTTTGTAAAGTCCCCTCGCATGGCGATTTTTACGGAAGTAAGTTGATGTCAAATGGACCTCTTTATGACATCACAGCACTATTATATCCTAGCACCCATAAGGTCCCTTTTCTCCTGATGGGTCACATTTGAAGTGTAAACAGAGATGCCTCCAGCTCACTACAGCCTACATATCTCAGCGGCGGGCGGGTAGCGTAGTGGTTAAAGCGTTCGCTCATCACGCCGAAGACTCGGTTTAGAATCCTGACATGAATACAATGTGTGAAGCCTATTTCTGGTGTCCCCTGCTGTGCTATTGCTGGAATATTGCTTAAAGCGGCGTAAAACCATACTCGCTCACTCGCTCACTCACTCACTCACTCACTCACTCACTCACTCACTCACTCACTCACTCACTCACTCACTCACTCACTCACCTTATATATCTTACTTAAGATGCTCATGGTATCAATCACTGGATTGTCTGGTCCAGACTCAATTATTTACAGACCACTGTCAATTAGCTGGAATATTACTAAGTGTGGCGTTAAACAACAAACAAACAAACAATACTCCCCATCTATGTTTTGCGAAATTTACTTGAATCCGCACCAAGATCCCAGACTAGAGGATGTTTGTCTGGGATTGATCATCGAGGGTTATTAATACTTGTTCCGCTGTATTCCAGTTCGATCATGTCCCCGAGTGTCTTCTCCGGCTTATGGTTCCATTGTTGGTGCATGGGAGACGTTTCCTGTCGGGTCAGTGGTCAGCTTCCAGTGTGACCGACCAGGATACCAGCTGTCAGGTACGGAGCTTGTTACTCCACGCCACATGTGAACAGGCGTCTTAATGCATTGGTTTGAACATTATTTAGTCTACAAAAATCTGAATTGTTCTCTAATATGTTGGATCAATAGTGATTTCTCGCAAATAATAATAGACGGCCACCAAAGGGAATACCATTGTATCCTAAGTATCAGTAAACATTCTCAGCACCGTGGGGAGTATACAACCCAATTTGCCTGTTTGGCTTTAGAAGATTATGTAATCACATCAGCATCTCATACTACCAGGTACCCATTAACCACTAGGTGATCTGGCTTCGTGAAATATTGCTACAGATCAATGGTTATTGTAATATTCCGAATCAGATCCATGGCCCCTGGAATGCATCGCTGACCCTCATCTGCGGATCTCCTTGGAGAAACCGGACTATCTCATCTCCCTGTCCGTGGACTACCAGGCTGCTGCCTCCATCTCCCAGCACTGCGTGGAGTACTATGGCTGGGAGAGTGTGAGGAACCTACAGGCTTACAAGGCACAACTCCAGCTTCTCTGTACGGACCATGGGCAGCCAGTCATCAACATCTACCAGACCACCCATGGATCTGCAGCTGGCAGTGTGGTGAGTTGACATGACTGTATCCTACAGCAGTACACAAATATAAGAGAGCTACGTGATAAATCGCATACAAAGCGTGGTTTATTTCACGATAAAACATTGTTCTATCATGGCGTCATTTCTGGAGATACGAACATGCACTTGAACTTGATGAAGTCGTAAATTGGACAACGTTATTTTTGAAGTGTCTAGAGAGTTGTACCCCACAGATGTAGCTTGGCAATGTAGATAAACACAGTGGGAAAATGATTGCTTCCAAAAGTGTGATAGATATGACAATCGGTACTGGGAGAAAAGGTACAGATAATCAACGTGAAAATTGTGAGAAAATGCAGGAAAGACCAAATTAATCCTTACTTTTAATAAAATGAACTTTGCAGCGATCGGATTCTAGTCAGGGAGTCATCATTCTCTAAATACTACAAGGATGTGCCCCTCATTGTTTATTCTCCCTGAAGTGTTTTATTGTACGATAAACAACTCCCACTCATCGTTTATTTCTTAAATAACTAGAGCGGTCTGGTGGTCACGCTGAAGACCCGGATTCGAATCCCAACACGGGTACAATGTGAGAAGCTCATTTCTGGTGTCATCACATTCCTGGAATATTGCTAAAAGTGGCGTAAAACCAAACTCACTCACTCACTCACTCTTACATAGTTCAAAGTGTGAAACAAACTGTTCCAGTGAGCACATCATGTCATTGTCCTCGAGACGTCAGGAATATTGTACAGCTTTTGAAATCCTGCACATCCCACTGTATTGTTATGAATTAACTAGTTCACTAGAAATTCTGTAAAATGGCAAGTGGGAGACACATAGTATGATAAACCAAGTCAATTGTGGCTTGCTGATCGGTTTCAAGTGTCATATCAAACATTCTGACGACATGATTCCCCATTAGGATTTGACAACATGTTGACATGCCCTTATCCCTAGATTCTGTTGGGTCACAATAAATTAATTATTAGACATATTTACATAATTTTCTAATTTATTAATGATGTATCATGACCTATCTCATTAAAATCCGATCTTAGTTTTCGCTATCGCTAAACAAAGATCTGAGGACATCCCATTACGGGTTACATCAGAACGACCTTTCATTCGACCAATCAAAGCGTTGCTTACCAGATCATGAAAGTGACATGTGTTTTCTAATCATGCAACCTCCAAAACGTTAACACAGGGTATTCCGAACGACAGTTACGGCCCATATGACGGATTCCGGCAAAATTATCGTCTATCTCTCGCTTCCGTTGGATAATCATTTGAACAGAGGAGGCATTGCACAGTACATGGGAAGCCCTGCCATACAATCTTAACCATATATTAGACATTCCAGAATGTTCGTTTGTTCAGTTTTAAAATTTTTAATCAGGAACTGTGTCAACTTATTTTTCAAGCGTAGTCTGAAATGGAAATCGCTAGGTTGAAACGAGTGCTGTAAAGCTCGATAAAGCTGCTTTCTAATTGGATGATGTCGACTTCTTGTTAGTCATTTCAGTGGTCGGTCAAAGTTCACGAAAGGTCGTTCTGACGTGACCCGTAATGGGATCTCCTCAGATCTTTGTTTAGCGGCAGTGAGAACTTTGGTCTGATTTTAATGAGATTGGTATGATGACATGCATTTATTATTTTTATATATGTTTAAATGTTTTTAACAAACTGTTTAATGCATCTGCGTTGGTAACTGTCAATGTGTGATTTGTATGAAATAAATATTTTGTAGGACTACTATTGTGCATTATTAAAAGAAAAGGTCCACACACATTTTGTACTTATTAACATTATATGAAGTGGGGTGTTTGGTCGTGAGGCAAACGTATGAAAATGGAATACGACTCAACTATTGATAGGGATAGACCAAAATGTAAAATATATTCAAATATACACTTGACATATTTTGAGAATCAGATTCGTGTATCGTGGAAAGGTAAAAATATTGCTACCAAAAGTGGAGTGGTATAATTTATTTTATTATGGCTCAATGATTTTACCCAACCAAATCATGAGACTTTATATCTGCCTTCCAGGTAAGCATCCAAGGAAGTGTAGGGTTCCAGGTGCGCGATGGCGAGGCAATTGCTACTGCCTGTCAATGTGGTAGTGCTGTGCTTGCCGCTCTGGTGGGACTCCAAGACCTGAGCATGATGGACATCACGGCGTCTGCGGAACTAGGGTGCCCGGCTGTGTCCGCCGTCAGTGGCAGCATCTCCTCCAACACAAGTCAGTGGAAGTGCCCACCGGGGCTCATCCTAGACAATGGCAACTCAGCCTGTGGAGAAAACACTCCTATGTGCCTCAAAAGTAAGTAGTGATTTATTATCCACCCCTAACCCCAAACCCCCAAACCCCCAAACCCCCAAACCCCAAACCCCAACCCCCAACCCCCAACCCCCCACCCCCCACGTACCCGACCCCATTTTTGTGGAATCGCCAGTGGCTGAGTTGGTTAGATTGCTGACTTTGTGTGCAGGCGATTAGGTGCCTCGCTCTGGAAGTGTGGGTTTAAATCGGGACTCAACCCAAAAATTTCTAGACACTGTACTTTACTAAGGAAGTGTTATCCCAAATATAACACTTAATTGTTACAGAGTGTCATAGTATTCTAATTTGTGTGCTTTTATGTGAGAGATAATGTTTGTGGCCCCCTTCTGAATTTTGTGAGATAGTGATTTGAAACTTTTCTTTGTATTTTGGTCTGAAGTCTGAGAGATGACATTCAGAAACCTTTGTTCCAATTCATACAGTGTGAACGATGTCTATATCTTCCATTTCTTTGTGCCATGTTTGAACCTTGGTTTGTTTTGCTGCAGAATGCCTGGAAGAGCTGGAACCAACGCCCATCCCTACTACCTCCATCACCTTCATCCCAACATCAACCACTGTCACCTCTCCTGCTGCACCAGAAGCAACTACAGACACAGAACAAACCACAACAAGGCCTCTGACGCCAACAACACAGGCTGTCCTAAGTTCCACTACAGGATCCCAGACAACACAGGGCCCTTCCACACAGGCACCCACTACTGGGGGCCCTTCCTCACAATCACCAACAGCAGCTCAAACATCCACGGCTCAGCTACCAACATCTCAAAGCCCTACTACAGAAAAGCTGACATCTCAAGATCCAACAACTCAAGACCCTGCAACACAAGGCCCAACTACCCAAGGTCCTACAACTCAAGGCCCAACTACACAAGGCCCAACAACACAAGGCCCAACAACACAAGGTCCAACAACACAAGGCCCAACAACACAAGGTCCAACAACCCAAGGCCCAACAACACAAGGTCCCACAACTCAAGGCCCAACAACTCAAGGCCCAACAACTCAAGGTCCCACAACACAAGGTCCAACAACTCAAGGCCAAACAACTCAAGGCCCAACAACACAAGGCCCAACAACTCAAGGTCCCACAACACAAGGCCCAACAACTCAAGGTCCCACAACACAAGGCCCAACTACACAAGGTCCCCCAACACAAGGCCCATCTACTCAACGCCCAACAACTCAAGGCCCAACAACACAAGGCCCAACTACACAAGGTCCCCCAACACAAGGCCCATCTACTCAACGCCCAACAACACAAGGACCAACAACTCAAGGTCCCACACAAGGCCCAACTACACAAGGTCCCCCAACACAAGGCCCATCTACTCAACGCCCAACAACACAAGGCCCGACAACTCAAGGTCCCACAACACAAGGTCCCACAACACAAGGCCCAACTACTCAAGGTCCAACAACACAAGGCCCGTCAATCACTACAAGTCCATCTTTGCCAGAAGGTAAGTTACCTATTGATAGAAGATGACATTAAGTGACTATCATGTTTCAAATACATCCCACACCCTCAGTGAGTGAGTGAGTGAGTGAGTGAGTGAGTATGGTTTTATGCCACTTTGGGCATAATTCCATCAATATCACGGCAGGGGACCCCAGAAATGGACTTCACACATTCTACCCATGTGGGGAAACAAACCCAGGCCCTTGGCATGACAAGCGAAGGCTTAAGCACTAGGCTACCCCACCTCCTTCCCACACCATCAGTATGCAAGGGGAGTAGCACAGCATTATAACCATGGCCATTAACCTTGGCTCCACATCTTTGATCATGCAACTGACTGAACTGTTTTTCTATCGTTGACTTTGATGATAGAACAACTGGACGAAAAATGTGTCACCAGCTGGATTCGAACGTGTGAAGTCCACACCAAAGACGAATGTAGTTTGTGCAATTGTAAGAGTGAATATTATCCCACCCTATTTTTTATCTCTAATTCTCTCTCTCTATTCTACCAGTGTGTTTAATCCTATCCTATACTATACTCTAGAGTAAAACTTCCCCCGGGCTAATATTTAGGTAGCACATAATTCTTGCTGACACAATCAGCATCCCTCTCGGCTGACTGATGGCCTTCAGTGTGGCGTCCTTGGTTTCAGTGACTGTGCCAGTGTTTATAGTAGAGGTCTTTGACTCCATCGAGGGCATCTTCAGCAACTCCTGCATTGACAAGGTGCACCTGGCGGTGAACAGCAAGGTGAACCAGCTGCCTACCCTCTTTAATGTACCTGCATTAGGGCACTGTGCCGGAACCTCCGACATCTATGTCACCCTCCTGGATGGTAGGATCAACTTCAGCACCAACAGGGTAAGTTGCACTTTAGTTCTGTTTGAAATGTTAGAAAAATACTTTTAGTCTGTTACGACAAGATCGACTGTTTCACAGACTGTTGCTGTTGAAATATCAAGTAACTACCGATCTACCTACCTGTGGTTTGAGGTATTTCAGTTAGAAGGAGTCCTATCGACAATTTTAAAGGAGAAACATTTGAACGTAACCATCAAGTTCAGATTTACACCTAGGAAGTGATGATGGAAGTGTGAAACGGATTATAGAAATATGTGCATGCGACTATGTTATGATAATAATGATGTAGTTTGTGCGAATGCGCGGGCTGGTGTGAGGTCATCACCTCGGGACAGGAGTGAGGTAATTACCTAAGACTATAGCCTGTTTCATACACGAATGACAACACACAAATATAATTGTCTAAGTTTATCACCGTTTTACCTGTAAAACTACCGTTTTATGCTAATCAGTATCAGTCAGGATAGGCTAGTTTGGGTAGATTTGCATTATTTTGATTTATGCTATTTTCATAGTCCTATGATTCATATTTTGTAAATGAAGCCAGAACAGCATTTTTCTCGCATTTCCGACAGTACTTTAGACATGGTTCTCTGCCTTATGTCATTTAGCATCATGGTGTCTTGTCAGAGATTTATCTGCTCGGTGTCAGACATTCGGTGCTGACTCTGCGGCAAATGTCAGTAAACATTTGCTAAAATAAAATCCTAATTTTGAGTCAAATAAATTGGTTTTCTCAATTTGCCTGCAACAGCAATAGTTTGGAATCCTAGATGAATCTCTGCTTGTGTCATATTGTATTATCCTAATGGTAATGACAATGTAGTATTAAAAAAGAAATTATTTATTTAACACAATAAGGACCTTATGTTAAATTGCTTATGAGGCAAAGGGGCGTTGTAAGGATACTTCCTATATTTCATGGTATCTTCTAATAAGGGTTTGAGAGCAGTATCAAACGGACACACAGACAGACAGACAGACTGTTTTATTCAGTTAAAGGCCTCCAGCCCTAAATACATACCAATACATGACAGGGACTGGCCAATCATATAGCTACATCCTTTAATGAGTATGATGTTTTCCCATTCTTTGTCAGGCAAACGTTGCAGTAACCTATGGTCTCAAATACAACACATCCTCAAAGGAGTCAGTTGAAGCATGTGCTGCCGAATTCATCATCTTCACTCAAGTGGAGCTTCCCAAACTCCTTCGCATGATCCAAGACGAAGTCATCCCCACCTTCTGCAGCAACGTCACCTACATCAGCCCTGGCTGCAACATCACCCGCAATGAATGGGGATGTGAGGAAGGCTTCATCCTGGATTCCGCTGAATGGGTTTGTGTCCGTGGAACCACGGCCATTGTTTCCACGCCAGCTTCAACTACAGCTCCACCAGCTCCAGAACCTGTCCCTACTGTGCCAAGGATGATTCTGACCCTCCGGGGGAGCTTTGTGTCGAGTGGTCATGTGTCAGAGTATTGTATCGCTCAGTACCATTCTGCCCTCATAACAGAACTCAGATGGATGGAAGCTCACGTTCAAACCATACTGTCGGAATTTTGTAAGGATGTCTTTGTCAGCGTTACAGAGAACTTGACTCTGTCAGCGGATGGGAATAATAAGGTGAGGGTTGTCTTCCCTTGACACAGCTTATCGTGTTATTAGGGTTGTCTTCCCTTGACTCAGCTTATCGCGTTATTTTGGTTGTCTTCCCCTGACACAGCTTATCACGTTATTAGGGTTGTCTCAGCTTATTGTGATATTAGGGTTGTCTTCCCTTGACTCAGGTTATCGTGATATTAGGGTTGTCTTCCCTTGACTCAGCTTATCTCGATACCATGTCAGAATATTAATATTTACATAAAGATTATGGAGAAATTTAATGACTATACTCTTCACAGGAAAGTACAAAAGAGATTCCAAAAGAGAGATAAATGATAACTGAACTGTCCTCATTTTGACACCAGTAGCTAAAGTAATGACGTAAATAGCTGAGGCACTGTAAGTCCCCATGATCCCCAGTGAGGTGGCCTCGCTTTGGTTACTGGTGGTCTATAGCCTGTGTTTTAAACTGTATAATTAATAATGTTATGCCAAAATATGTTTGACTAATTTGTTTTTAAATATAACTTGTATTCATGACTCAGGTGTGTATATATAAACTTTTTCTCATCATTTATGGCTGAAATAATGCCAATGTGACGTTAAATTTTAATTCACTCACTCATTTGTAGACTTGAAAGAGAAGGAAAATGGTTATTTTTCAGCTACTGTACCTGTTGAACATTTTCATAACTATATTGTCATATTTTTTAAATTAACTATTTTCTGTTGGACAATAAGGGCCCTCATCATACCTCATCCTTTCTTGTGTGAACAATGTCAGTCAAATTATAAGTTTATGATTATTAAAAAATCCTTCAAATCAGGGTACAGTTTATGTAACTTGGATGCCCATTTTCAGATTATACCAAAATAATTGTTAGCATGAATGTGTGTGCTGTATGTTTGTGAATTCTGTGTCTAACAATGCCATTTGACATTATTCTTTTAAAAGATCAATGGGGTCAGCAGACTGCACTTTTATCCACTTTCGGAAAGCGTCGATCACTCGAAGATGTTAGTCTGTTACGGATATGCTGCTGGACAGCTGACGGAGCCCAAGCTCCACCTGACAACCTTGACCTTGACCGGCAACAAGACCCACAACTGCAGTGACATCAAACTGTCACCAGAGAAACTGGAGACATCAAACTCTGATGTGGAGATCTACTGTCCCGATGGCTATGTGTACGATAAGGACAACTTCAAGTGTATCGAAGGTGCGTTCATTTACTGATGTTTTGTTTGATTCATTTCAAGTTCATTTGAATTAGGGTGATGTGTATATATTGTATTAGGATAGTTTGGGGACATTAAAAGGTAAATCGAATCTAGCAGTATGTGCCCAAGCTGCTTGTTTTAAGCACACCGCACTCACTACTCACTTTTCACGTATTCACATACAGATCTTTGTGAATCATCTTTGATAGACAGAGAATGTGGTCATTCATTCATTAATTCATTCATGCTTGTCGTAAGAGGCGACTGATGGGATCAGGTGGTCAGGCTAGCTGACTTGGTTGATGCATGTGACTGTATCCCAATTACCGTATTCGACGTAAAAAGCGCCCAGGGCGCTCTCAAAATTAGAAATAGGGGGCTCTTATTAGAATATTATTTTGGTGGAAAAAACAGAGTTGAAAG
This sequence comes from Haliotis rufescens, assembly GCF_023055435.1. NCBI lineage: Eukaryota > Metazoa > Mollusca > Gastropoda > Lepetellida > Haliotidae > Haliotis > Haliotis rufescens. The sequence continues at coordinate 8,261,881 of NW_025963791.1, read as the reverse complement.
ATAAATTTCGTGGTTTATGCTGACGGTCTGACTGTTTATATACGACAGATATATTTTTCCAGAATTTAATTGCCCATAATTAAGAGTGCATATAACACATGAGTGGGTATTATATACGAATAAATAGGTCTTGTGTACATTGATCAATCAGAAGGGTTGCTAATTGGCATTGTTCACTTGCCAATATATCAGCAAATATCGCCGTGGGCGCTTATTAGAGCGGGGCGCTTATAATGTTGAATACGGTACGTAGATTGATGCTCATGATGTCAATCACTGGATTGATGCTCCAGACTCAATTAGACCTCTGTCATATAGGTGGAATATTGCTGAGTGTGTCATTCATTCATTCATTCATTCATTCATTCATTCATTCATTCTACCCAAAAGATGGTACTTTTTGTTACCATACCTGGTTCTCTGCATTAAGGGGATAAAATAGCTCGGAGTCAGTATGCTGTGTCTGTGCAGGGTATCCCTGTTAAACTTCAGCATGGTCTATCTCATTAGGCTAGCACCTATCCATGCAGATCGCTATAAAGTGCAGTAATCTTGAACGTTGGGCCCCATTTCTCCCCCTCTCACCTTGATAAAGGGTAAGGCACTGCTGCCCATCTGAGATAATACTGCGTGATAATGTGATTGGGTGGCAGAGTAAATAATATGTCTGTCTACCTGACAGTAACTGTGCCATGTATAGGCATGTGTTATGGCCGTGTCCATCATGCTGTGGACTGTGATTTCAGAGAATGTCCCGACCTTTGTGATGACTGCAACACTGAGAATGGAAGTGTCTCAGAATGCCACGATGTGCACCAACCAGCTTGCGGTCAGCACAGGGTCAGCTATCAAGACCGTGGTGACCCAAGTGATGGGCAGTCTACAGAACAGGACACTGTGTGATGCCACCTCACAAGTACTGCTTCAGCTGAAACAGGGACAGATTGCACCGAGCAGGAAGGAGGTTAGTATAATATTTTGTGTTCCAAAATAGTTTATGATGACATATTTGCAATATTTTAAAGCCACTTTGGCAATACCTACCTTATATTTTGTTCCATGAATTGTTGCTTTACAGTTATAGAGTTATCCCCCTTTGTCTTAACCTTGTATCGTCCTTGGCAACTTCAAGTTCTGTCTAAAATAAAACATAATGTTATTGATTTAGCAAAGTGACAAGGTCAAATGTCATCTGTGGCTTCCAATGTGGGTCTGGACACGTTCATATCAAATTTGAGCAAAAAATATATCTGGGTGAGTATGTAGCAGGGCGTTGAGTCATCCCACTGATGGCATTCTTATCTTGTCACCCTGCTCACCGATCATGGCACTCAGTGAGCGAGAGTGAGTTTGGTTTAACGTCGTTTTAACAGTATTCCAGTTATATCACGGCGTGTCAGCTTAAGGTTGGAGGAAAGCCCAAAGTGATGCAGGTCTCAGACATTTACCACTTTGGTGAAACCCACGAGCACAGGTATGGTGCTGACAAACCTAAAAACGTTATCGGGGCGAACCAGGATTCGAATCCACAATCATAGGTTTCTGTCGTGACCAATGGACGCAGCTCTGCACAGTGAATCGCAGTGCATCAATCGACTGGGTCACCCATGCCCCAACATGGCAATCAGGAATGTTCTGACTGCTACACATGTCGTGCAACTGCTGGGTTTTCACTACAATTCAAAATTCCTACTTCAGGTGATGATATTGATTCCGTTTGGGTTGCTGAGTATGTCGGCAGTGAAGAGTGATGTCCAGAAATGTGCCGCAAGACTGAAGACCTATTTGGGGGAGAGCCTGGAGCGGACTCTGACCTCGTTGCCGACCCAGGTGACTCCTTTCTGTGGCCCCACGTCCATCATCAAAAACAGCTACAGGGTGACGAAATCAGAATGGACCTGCTTTGGAACACTCAGCTACCACTCATCTTCTGGGATGTGTGAGGAGCAGGGCAGCAAGACCAAAGGCCCAGGTATATCAGTTGTACATGCATGTAGTATTGTAGCAGTAGGAGAAAGCGACGGAATGAGATATTCTTAGTAGTATGCACAGAACATGTGTTTATAGAATTATCTCCCTTAGTAGAAAAAAACTGATTTGTTGTGATGAAAGCACGTGGTTGAGGATTGGGAAAACTGCCATGTTCGATGTAAATGAAGAGGAACCATGGTGTTCACGGAGTCTACAATGTGTATTTGAGTAACTATATTTGTTGTGTGATGTGCGATGGCTCCCGTATTTGACATGCATCTGAATAAATCCTCGAACTTTGAATTTTGTGTTTACTGCGAGTTGCACGTGCAAATGCGTCCCTAGCGGGGTACCACTATATAAGTATATCACACATACTTCATCACTGCACGTTCCTCAAGTTTGTCCATTTTCCAAAGGACACAGACCCCTGCTTATGTTACTGACTTGTCACAGCGATACATTTGCTTTTGGGAATCTACCACTATGATGTCATGTTATGTCCACAACAAAATACTTAACTATGATGCAATTTGTTGTATGTGAGGTTTAGAAATGATCAAACATCCCTTGTATAAGTATATCAGCTGTCACACATGCAGCTGGGCTCTTCACTTTATATGTTATATTCCCGATGAACTATATATTGAGGGTTTATTGCTGTTGGTTCCAGGAAACTCCCCTCGCAGGAAGCGCAGTTCTGTCTACAGTAACCTGAAGATCCACACCTTCAACCAGGACAACAGCCCACGATGGAACACCTCACTTCCCCTCTGTCAGGGTGGGTACACAACACATTGGCCAAAACATGCACCAAGATGCATGTGCCCCACCATTGCTGATATCAATACTGATAGCTGTGCCCCACCATTCATTATATCAATACTGATAGATGTGCCTCACCATTGCTAGTATCAAACCAATAGTTGTGCCCCACCATTGCTATTGTGCCCCACCATTGCTATTGTGCCCCACCATTGCTAGTGTCAAACCAATAGTTGTGCCCCACCATTGCTAGTGTCAAACCAATAGTTGTGCCCTACCATTGCTAGTGTCAAACCAATAGTTGTGCCCAACCATTGCTATTGTGCCCCACCATTGCTAGTGTCAAACCAATAGTTGTGCCCCACCATTGCTAGTGTCAAACCAATAGTTGTGCCCCAACATTGCTAGTGTCAAACCAATAGCTGTGCCCCACCATTGCTAGTGTCAAACCAATAGCTGTGCCTCACCATTGCTAGTGTCAAACCAATAGTTGTGCACCACCATTGCTAGTGTCAAACCAATAGTTGTGCACCACCATTGCTAGTGTCAAACCAATAGCTGTGCCTCACCATTGCTTGTGTCAAACCAATAGCTGTGCCCCACCATTGCTGATATCAATACAGATAGCTGTGCCCCCACCATTGCTGATGTCTATACTGATAGCAATTTCATTATTATCTTTAATATCTGTTTCATTGGTATCTAAATAGAAGCCTTGATACAAATAGATAATATAGATACCTTGCTAAATATTCTGTATTTGTTGGTTAAGATATGATTCTAAACCATCATGTCTCCTCCATCTTCTACCCTGTTAAGTGAGGATGAGTTTGTGCTACATGTGTCTGTCTCCACACAGACGCCCAGGCCCCGGTCTTCACTGACTGCCCCACGGGGAATATTAAGGTGGAGCTGGGTCCTAATGGGCCGGTTCCTGCCAACATCACGCTGCCAACATTCTCGGACAACTCAGGGGCCACGCCCACTGTCACCTACACCCCTGCTGACTTCAGATTGCCCTACCTGTTCACAAAGGTGAGGAAATTACCATGATATAGTGGTATGATGTTAGCATGTAATATACTGTAACCATCTGTGTCACTGTCCTCTGTGTGATGCCCAATGTGCTGGCATGATGTTACGATAGGGTTGCCCTCTCTCTAGTATGGCTGTAGTGAAGTGTAGTGTGTCTGTCTGGAGTGACTGTACTCTGTGTGATGCGCAATGTGCTGGCATGACCTTACGATAGGGTTGCCCTCTCTCTAGTATGGCTGTAGTGAAGAGTTGTGTGTCTGTCTGGAGTGACTGTACTCTGGGTGATGCGCAATGTGCTGGCATGACCTTACGATAGGGTTGCCCTCTCTCTAGTATGGCTGTAGTGTAGTATTGTGTGTCTGGAGTGACTGTACTCTGTGTGATGCGCAATGTGCTGGCATGACCTTACGATAGGGTTGCCCTCTCTCTAGTATGGCTGTAGTGAAGTGTTGTGTGTCTGTCTGGAGTGACTGTACTCTGTGTGATGCGCAATGTGCTGGCATGACCTTACGATAGGGTTGCCCTCTCTCTTGTATGGCTGTAGTGTAGTATTGTGTGTCTGGAGTGACTGTACTCTGTGTGATGCGCAATGTGCTGGCATGACCTTATGATAGGGTTGCCCAATCTCTGGTATAGCTGTAGTGTTGTGTTGTGTGTCTTGAGTGACTGTCTTCTAGAGTTGCCCAATTTCTGGTATAGCTGTAGTGTTGTGTGTCTAGTGAGTGTCTTCTAGAGTTGCCCAATCTCTGGTATAGCTGTAGTGTTGTGTGTCTAGTGAGTCTCCTCTAGAGTTGCCCAATCTCTGGTATAGCTGTAGTGTTGTGTGTCTAGTGAGTCTCCTCTAGAGTTGCTCTATCTCTGGTATGGCTGTAGTGTAGTGTGTGTGTGTGGCTGAGACTACTCTGTGCTGTGGTATATATCATTGTCCTCCTTGGTTTCAGAACATGACGGTGACTGTTGCAGCCACTGACTCAGTGGGAAACGTGGGCACCTGTCCCCTCCATGTGTTCCTGGTCGGTGAGTGGTAGTGCTACTCATACATTGTTGCATCAGTATTTGCACTGGTGCTGCTTTAACCATCAAATGGTTATTTCGTAAGGTTGTAACAATGTCCTTAAACCATGGCTCCTTTGTCTTGCAACTGACTGAATTGTCAGTAAAACATCTCATGGCAATGCCGGAACATTTTTTTCCCTATCATTTACCTTGATAATAGAACAATTTCATGAAAAACATGTAATGCCAGGGGAATTTGAACCCACGAAGTCGACACCAAGAAATTGTATGAAATTAACAACAAAATACTTTCTTACATCAGAACTGATAGCTTATCCATTTATGTACTGTGAAATATTATGCAGTACATTTGATGTTTCTCATAATAGGCCCATCAACATGGGCAAGTGATATTTAGGTGATTGATAAATGTACTCGAGTTGGTCCGAAATGAATGATATACTTGCCCCAGGACATGCATTTCATAACCCAAGTCGGCAAATTGCTAGGTGCACATGTGAAAGGTTCGGAAAACACATTTCACATGCATCATGCAGGGGCGACTCACACAGTGTTCTCACAATCTAGCATAGAGTTCCTGAATATCTTTCAAACTACCTTCAAAAAACAATGTCTATTAAGCAATTTTGGTGCTATGAATGTTGACCATGGTTTAAATGGGTTAGACCAATTCTGATGGATTCCGATGTTTAATTGTTGAAATGGTCAATTAATTCCCCTTGAGGTCGTGGTCTAACCTATACTTAGCTACTTTTTTAAAACACCCTACATATAATTTACTGAAAAAAACCTTTGAAACAGGTTATACACAAGGTTTGCACTTAAACATTGTTCTCATTTTGAGTCATTTATTGTCATTTTGAGAGAATCTGTCATATTGAGTCTTGAAGGTTTGGGACAGGTTAAGATGTTAGTTTTCAATCAGCATGTCTGGATACTGTAAACTAAATGCATTCTAGGATTGGGATGAGTCAAAATTTAATACCCGGTTATCCGCTGTAGGTCTCAAGACTTGGGAACAAAATGTCCGATTGGGAAACGTTTTTACTGGAGCCCTGGCAAAAACTATTCAGATACACATGTAAAACAATCTGATTATGCATACACTGAAGTTGACTGAAGCTTTATCTGTATTCAAGCCTATAAAAGTCTAAAAATATACAAGGAATGCATGCAAAAAAACAAAATGTGAACATAAACAGACTTGTAGTGTAACCATGGAGTTTTATTGTTATTGCCATGATAGAATATATCACTAAACATGGGTCTGGGTAGTGCTGAGGGTACTCAGGTCCAACTCGAGCTCAGGACCGACCCGAGTACCCGAACTACCCATCCCAGCCCGAATGTGTTCCATCTTACTCTGCATCTAACCCCCATCTCGTGTTGCAGATGTGACCCCGCCCACTGTCATCTGCCCCAGCTCTGTTGTGGTCGAGCTATATGACACCGACACACAGGATGTTCAGATGAGATTCCAGTCCCAGCCAATCAACGCCAGTGACTACAGTGGTATTGAAAGAATTGAATACTCACCACCAGAGGGCACTGTCATACGGATGCTCAAGCCTATTGAAATAACTGCCACAGTGTACGACAATGCTGGCAACATGGCTTCCTGCTCTTTTGTATATGAAGCTCAACGTAAGTTGACCAGAATGAGGCTAAAAAATGATAGTCTTGGTTCTCAGGCACCACCCGTATCATAATAAAGTCTGCCACACATTTTGTTTTTTATTTCCATTTTAAAAAAAATTAAAAGTGCTAATATTTAAAAACAATGCGATCCAATATAGCATGCAGTTACTTCCCTTTACATGCGCTCTGCTTTCTGTGCATCTGGTGTTATGGTGATGCCCGCTATAGGAGTTTGTATGCTTGTTAATGTAGGGAGGTCCTTTCCCAGGTTGTTGGTACGTATACTGTTTATTTGGTTACATACTAGTTTGAACAAGGAAAAAAACAAAAACAAATGCCTGCTCACACTATTTTTTCAAAAGTCATTGCCTGAGAACCATTTCTTTCATTTTTTTAAGCCTAATATACAAATATTTGACATCCAATATTTTCATGCCAATACAGCAGGAGACCTGAGGTTTTGAAGATGTTTGTATTAAGAATTCTATTATTAGTTCTGGAAGATCTCTTCATGTAATTTTATACAGTTAGACAATCTGTTCAGTGAATAAGCACCCTTATAAAAAAACATTGCCTGTTGCGTAAATGTACAAAGTACTTATTGTAATCTTAAAATGTCCATATTATCAAGTTAAAATGACATGGTAGACCAACTCCAAATTAATCTGTCAAAATGACAAGATTTTACAAGATTCTATATGTCCAAATGACAAGGTGTCAAAAAAAGAACATAATTGGGGAGTTCCAAATGCAAAAACTTAAAGCTGCACTGTTTATATCATTGTAGATATTTTATACGTTATGTCATTTCTGAGTGCCATGGCATCTATATCCAAAAGGGTGTACTATTGAGGATATATGTGTATTCTGCGACAGGTTTTTGTTTGCTGAGATTAATATTTTCGAATCTAGGTGGTAAAAGAGAGGTTGAATCATGTTAGAAACCTGATTGGCTCAAGAGTTCATGCATCCATCATTTAGATTAGGTGGTCTAGATTGATAGGTATCCTATCAGAGTAAAAGATCTGGTTTTAGATGAGATTTATAAGATAGATATGCAATAAATAGCAAAGAAAAACAAAGCGTCGTTTATTTCACAATAAAACATTGTTCTATCATGACATCATTTCTGGAGATTTTCAAATATGTGCTCGCAACTTGATGACATCATATATTGGACGACGTTATTTTTAAGAGGGAAGTGTCAAGTAAGTTGTTCCCCATAGATGTAGCTGGGCTGCAGGTAAACGCAGTGGCCGAACTATCGCATCCAAAAGTGGGAGGGATAAGACAATCAGTGTTAGGAAAACAGGTACTGATAATCCACGTGAGGATTGTGAGATTATGCATAAAATACCAAACTTAACCAGCATATTCTTAAAATGGACTTTTTTGACAGTTCCGAGTTAGGATTCTATTTAGGGAGTCATTATTATTAAAATTTGGGTAAATATTTTAAAAGCTTGTACAATTTATCGTCATCCTTAAAGATACTGTACATAATGTTGACATTTCATATAAGAAATAAACAAATCGTGGCCGTTTATCGTACAATAAATACTGCAGGGAGAATAAACCATAAATATGCGCACATCTATTTCAAATTCTTCCACTTCTGATTGTTTTGGTCTTCAGTCATTTCAACAGCTCCCATTTCCATGCTATATAGAGTTATCCCTAACTGGATATATCAGCCTTGTGATATACTGTATATATCCTGACAGCCGAGGAGTGTCCTGAGTGGTCCCTCCCGACCCCCGAGGGCGGGGACAAGGCGTGTACAGGCAACGTGGTGGGCAACAAGACAGCCTTCAGCTGTCACCTCCAATGTCCGCCAGGGATGGACTTCGTGTACCAGCCTCCATTACAGTATATTTGTGAGCTGGGCGGGACCTGGTTCCCTCATAACATTGTCCCAGACTGTACAGGTTGGTTCACAAATCTCTTTTTATATTTCTGCAATATGATTCTGATTCAGTCTTACTTCTTTAAGTTTAGCTGTGCCTTTATTTTACAACCCAGTGAAGATCCGGGTTAGAATTGGTCTTCAGCAACCCATGATTGTCACTCCCCATAAAGATTCGGGGTAGAATTGGTCTTCAGCAACCCATGTTTGTCAACCCCCATAAGGATTCGGGGGGGGGGGGGAATTGGTCTTCAGCAACCCATGATTGTCAACCCCGTGAACATCCGGGATAGAAATGGTCCTCCAAGCTTGTCGTAAGAGGCGACTAACAGGATCCGGTTAGACTCACTGACTTGGTTTATGCATGTCATCGTATTCCAATTGCATAGATTGATGCTCATAATGTCAATCACTTGATTGTTTGGTCTGTTTATATATATTTACAGACTGTTGTCATATAGCTGGAATATTGCTGAGTAAGGTGTTAAACAAAAAACAAACAAACTTCAGTTTCAGTGTAATTATTTATTTGTATTATTATTATTAAGGAAGTAGTCATTTGAATGAGGGAGAACTGGTTTCTTACACATTCATATTACATAATATTATACATAATTGCAGTACCCATTGCTACCTCCTTGCTCAATGTGCTGTGGTTTCTCATGATGGACGGTTTAACATAGGTTTCTGCAAATACCCATAACATAAAACTCAACGGAAAATTAAATACATAAGTTATCATGCTATTGCTGCATGAGAGGTGAGAATTCTGGGATAAGGATTGTTTATCTGTATTCTAGTCATCTTTTGAGTAACCATGGAGAGATTGGTCAAATAGTTTCTTTCATTTTCATAAAATCTATAACTGATAATCGGTACTCTCTTTCTCCAACAGACAAAGTCGCACCTGACTATGACCTTGACCTTGACTTTGAGTTTGAGTACAATGGCAACAACAGTGAGAGCTGTGTGTTCCACCTCAAAGACAATATTCTGGAGGCGCTGGGTCCAGTAATCACAGAACCATGTGCTGCCGCGAGCGACCTCCTCAACATCACCTCCACCTACTCCATGTCCATAGAAACCACAAAGGTCTGTGTGATGATCTCTGGCTCAAATCAGTGGCCCTGTGTTTCAACTCAGTAGCACTTCTAGAAGTGTATAGGTCAATGTTACCATAGGTTCCATGACATAGTTTTTAGTTTGCTCTAGAGATGTTACAATGTCGTATAAATCAGATCTTGCCTTAAAAGGCGACTATGTTTGTCGTAAGAGGGGACTAACAGGATCAGGTGGTCAGGCTCTCTGACTTGGTTGATGCATGTCATCATATTCCAATTGCATGGATTGACGCTCATGATGTCAATCACTGGATTGTCTGGTTCAGACTTGATTATATACAGACCGCTGTCATATAGCTGGAATATTGCTTGGTGCAGCATTAAACAACAAACAAACAAACAAACAAACAAACAAACTTAAAAATCAGATCTTAGTACTCGCTACCACTGAACAAAAATCTGAAAATATCACGTTACGGGTCATGTCAGGTCATGGGAAAGTGACAGTTGGAATGTGTTTATTAATCATACAACCTGAAAAAGATTAACACATGATATTCTGAATGACAGTTAGGGGGCACTTGTGGCCCAGTCGTCTAAGGCGCCACAATTCGCTGTGCAGAGTTGCGTTCCTTGGGCACACCAGAAACCTATGATTGTGGGGTTCGAATCCTGGTTGCCCCGATTATGTTTCTAGGTTTGTCAGCACCATACCCATGCTCATGGGTTTTCACAGCAGTGGTAAACGTCTGAGACCTGCATCACTTGGGGCTTTCCTCCCACATTAAGCTGACACGCCGTGAGATAACTGGAATACTGTTAAAAGCGACTTTAAACCCAACTCACTCATTCACTCACTGAATGACAGTTACAGGTACTGATGCTGTCAAAATCATTGTCTGTATCTTGCTTCAATGGGATAAACATTTGAAACGGAAGAGACTTTCCACAGCCTATGGGAAGCACTGCCATACAATCATGAAACTTGAATCACAATACAATGTTTATCATCAAGTCTTTGAATGGCATTTAGAAGTGATACACATAAGGAAGAGAATTTATGGATATCAACTTCTTTACAATGAGGAAACACAACATTTCAGAGTATATACTTACTCCTTCATCAGGTGAATGAATGCCATGAGGCAGAGAGCATATATGTGTACATGTAAGGACAACAAAAGGTGGAAACTAACAAGGGAGTGGTTATGTACACCTTTGTTATCTTATTACTTTTGTTGTCCTCACATGTACATATATATGCTCTCTGCCTCCAGAGCTCCAGATAAGCTTTTGGTGTTGTGGGTATTTTACCCATGCATTTTAAAATCATTAGGTATCAGTAATTCTATCTGGGTATTCAAATTTCTGTTACCCACTAGGCTTACACATGTGGGTATTTAAGTTAAATATTTAAAAACACTATTCATCTAGTCCCTGCAAACTGGTGTCGTGCGGGTTCGAGAGCTTTATAGGACTCAAAAATACCACGATACTTCCACAAGAAAGTGTGATGGCAAATGATCATGATGTAACTGTCATCGTGGAGTTTGGCAAGGTTGACGGAATGCCCGTTTATAATTTCAAAATAAGTTGCTGATTTGCTATTCAAATACGCAGGGTTGCTTCACAATATTTTGATGATACGCCCAAGTTTTATTTTTGTAGCGTATCTGTAATGTTCGGTGCGTATTTGATTAGCTTGGATTTTATTTTACTGCATATTTCTGCATTTCTGATGCGTATTTCACGCAGATACGCAGCTTATCTGGAGCTCTGGCCTCACAGCAAAAATTTTCTCAAAAACTATTTAAGTCAGAGAAATGAAATTTTGCACACTGGTGTTACTGGTCATGATCTCAAATGAGTTTGATTGCGTAAATTAAACTTTTACAGAGTTATTACCCTTGCTCCGTGATTTTCAGCTTAGTGCCTACTATGTGTAATGGGGACAAGTTTTCTCAGAAAATACTGAAATTACATAGATGAAAGTTTGCATGTTTATCTAAGAGATACTTGTCAAGACTGAGTTCGAAAATTGGTCCTGTCATTCGTTTACAGAGTTATGGCCTTCGATCCTTGTTATTTGTACAATGGGGGCAAGTTTTCTCAGAAAGAGCTGAAGTTAGCTTATCTAAGAGATACTTATCAAGACTGAGTTATTTTTCCAGAGAAAGGGCCTTTTGTGTACATTAATTTCACATTTAATCATTTTTCCTGATGACAAAAAGCGTGCCAAGTGCCTATCTCTTCATAAGCCTTTATGGGGCTCATTTTTATAGTTTATGTTCACAACTATATGGACAAACAAACTTCTAATGTGCCTCATGGCGGGGTATAGTGATAACGCTGTTTTCTTGTTCTCTGTTGTTTTATATTTAGTAAATCAGACTTCACGATTAATTAGTATATCTGGTCCATCATGTTTTCAAACCCTTTTTCACAAAACTTTAATTCTGGGGATTTGAGTTTGTATAGATATTTAGAAGGTATATTTTCCATCATTGCAAGCATGATCAAAACAGTGGGTTTTGTGGAGTGTATAGGTTCTGTTCATGACATCTTGATGTGTTCCGCTGTAGGTGACCGTCAAGGTCAAGGTCTACATACAAATGGTGAAGCCCAAGGTTCCTCCATACGATCTGGCCTCCGCCTGTGGGAAACTCATCCTGGAGCAGGCAAACACCACCAACCTTGACATACACATAGAGGGCTGTGGCAACGCCACCTACAGGCCACCTTGTACAGGAGGGGGAGATAACCAGTGTCCGCCAGGCCACATTCCAAGGGAAGAGTATTGTTGTAAGTCATATATTTTTCTTAAGGATGATGACCTATTTATATACTGTGTAATAGGGCTGGGACGGGTCACTCGGGTACTCGGGTCGGGTGGGTACAAGAAATATGATACATCAATGCTGATGTTTGCACATTGTATCTTGTAGTGGAATGTACGAGAGGCACATTTGCCAACCTGACCTCTGGTCAGTGCCAGAGCTGCCCGAGGGGCTCCTACCAAGATGAGGCTGGACAAGCATCCTGTAAGCCATGTGCCACAGGGACATCGACAGAACAGGAGCAGTCTGTAGCAGAGTCTCAATGTCTAGGTGAGCACTGAGGCTATATATACACCAACATAGACTGTAAATGCAAAAACACTTCAGTAAATGATCATCAGATGGTTCTTTAGTCATCAACAGACTCAGCCTAGTTTTTTCAAATTTATGGCTGCAAAATTTGATATATTTATAGCAATAATGGTGGCCATTTGTACCCTAACTGATACTAAGAAGGGTGTGTTAAGTCAAGTCAAGAAAGTTTACGTTGGGGCGAGATGTGTACAGTCGAGTTGTTCATTGTTAACGTTTACCTGTTTGGACACCTAGTCCCTGAAAATACAAAGCTGAAATTTTGTATGAAGGATCCCAGATTTGGTTTCTCTAGCAAATGCTCACAATCCAGTTTCAAACATGGCTCTCATGGTGGCCATATTGAAAATGTTATTTGTACCTATATACTCAGCCATTTGTGTGTGTATCTTTATGAAATTTGATATGCAGAATAACATCTAAAAATGGTTTTGGCATATTTTGCTTTTGGATCAGTCTACAACGTTAGACCTTTGAGTACCTCTGTTTTTCAAGTGTTATTGCATTTTCTACATCTCCCCTGAAACTACAAGACCTGTTGAGCTGAATCATTGCATGCATTTTTCTGCTGCGAGTAGAGGTGTAAAAAATCTTTACATTAACAAACATCCGAATGTAGCACAGATCAGGTAAAAATAAACAAATACCTAAATAGGATAATGACAAATGATCTAACAATAGAATACCAAGTGATTTTGCAAGAGAAAAATGGTAGAGGACTTTTTCATGATTTTCTATACTTTCCATAGGACATTTTTCGATATCGTTACCAAGTGTGAAAAATAATATCTAGGACATTTTGGTTGACAATCATCGATGTCCTAGAAAATAAATGAATCGGGAACCTTGAATGCCCTCCCTGATCCTTGTATTACTGTTACAGCACAATGTCCACCTGGGGAGTCGTCGCCATCTGGCTTGGTGCCCTGTAGCCAGTGTGAGAAAGGATGGTACCAGCCTGACGTTGGCGCCACTCAGTGTGTCAAGTGTCCAGGTGACCAGTCAACAGAGCAACCAGGCGCCGACACAGTTGATAAATGTTTCGGTGAGATTATTTTTTTTCAACTACCTGTGAAAGAGACCAATTTACTTCAATCTAGTCTTATCTCTTTATAGCAAGTAGCCCTATATGAATGCCCTTTTCAACTGTTATCAAATAACATTCAGATGCAAAATGTTAATATGTAATCAAGCAGTTGTACAATACAGTAAGTGATCCCTTGTCTATATGTGTATTACTAAGATCTATTAGGGATCGATTTTGCTATATCCAAGTTGCACCAGTGCAGGTAAAACATTGCTAATGCAGGTAACTGTTATTGGCAGGTTGCACCCAGTGCAGGTAACATTTCCCACCACAAGTGCACGGCAGCAGTTATATTCGCTGCAAATCTTTTAGAATCCAGGAAACAAAATTCATGAAAATAGTGAAATACACAGGTCTGAATGCAATGAAATTGCAGAACCAATTTTTTAGAATAACCACTTGAACAGTCACTCGTGAGGTTACAATCTCAAGCAACAGACACTTTGAAACTTCTGTTTAAGGTTGTTTACTGAATATCAAGATGTGAAAAGCCATATACAGATTTCCTTGATATAAAATACTGGAGCACATTTTTAAGTTCATTTTCTCTTTGAATTTATTTAATATTCAAAATAACTGAAAATACAGTCTTTCAATTTTTGATAAAATGGTTTAGCCAATATTTTGGTGGTGCAACTTGATTAAATCACTTGGTTGCACCTGGTGCAGGCGGCCAAACAGAATGAAAATGTACACTTGTAAAAACAATCCTGACAATATCACCATCAAAAGGAAGCATTTGTAGCATACCCCTGGTATATGTATATTTCCTATGATGATCACACAATAAATACTCCACCCCCAGGAGAGTGCCGGCCGGGCTATGTGAGCTGTTGTGGGGTGGAGCCCTGCTACCCCTGCCCCAAGAACACCTACAACGACAAGTATCGCAGCACCTACTGCATACAGTGCCCCGAGAACACCATCACCGTGGACGTCGCCAGCAACAGCAGCACGCAGTGCATCGGTGAGGTCGTCATCACACTCAGGAAGGATTGAGCAATAGTCCTTCATAGCTACAACCCTTGCTACAATCATGTACTGCTAAACAAATTTAAGAAACATCATTGTTAACACCAGGTTTTAGGATAGTATGCATTCTGCATGCACCGGAAGAATCCATTTCCTTTGATAGGGGACTATGGTGGGATGGAGGCAGTGCACTTGATCTTGCTCTGTGTACAATCGTGATTGCACCATGCTAATTCCAGATAAGCACAACAGATGTGCACAACTGATTGCCACATGAGCAAACCTTCCACCCATGCTGGTATTTTTTGTTGTTGTTGTTGTTGTTGTTTTTAGTAACTGCACGGAGTTGAGGTAAGGGGAAATAGGATTTAATGTCGCATTCAAGATTATTGCACTTGTATAGTGACATGCGTGCATGTGTGTTGATACTTGTACTAGTCTGGGCTTATTTCGGTTTTATAGTGCTTGTCAACTCAGAAACCATGCCACAGTTTACCAAGGATACCCCACTCAAATACAGTCTACTAACTCCGAGCCAAACAGTCCTTGTTTTATCACGTAAATGCCAAGCACCAGGCATGGTAGCAACAAGTACCAGCTTTTAATGTCTTTTTGTACATGGAGATCCATGGGCTCAGTTATTTGGGTTTCTTAAGTTTGTTGAGAAGAAATAAAGACCAAATCGCTGTTGATATGATTCACGAGCCAGTATATTACTGAAAATTGCTGCGTTATTGCTGAGAGCAACATAAAAAACGTACTCACTTCCGTTAGAAATAAAAGTCAATGTACAAGGTCGATGTTCAAGGCCACATTGACATTATTTAGCTTCACATACAAATCCTTTTGCTGAAATGATTAATAGATGGTATATTGTTTAATTTTTCTGTAACTGTTTTTCAGTTGTGGATCAGTGTGAAGGTCACAGCTGTGTTAATGGTGCCACCTGTTTGAACAACGACACCTTCTACACCTGTGATTGTCTACCTGGCTTCACAGGTACATGGAACTAGCAAAACCACATTTATTACAATTAACTAGTAATTCTGATTTGTCAATAATAGTTATCAATGTGTTCAATTATCTAATACATGTACATTTACTTAACCTTTAGACTGCTGAATTGTTATCACACTTCCTACCCCGGCCTGCTGGATTAATTTTTAGTGTAAGACACTGTAAAGAGGGTGGGCGATTTCAAACAGTCTAGACTTTATTAAACATGGGATGAATGCGCCAATTTTGGGCACATTTATACCTGATAGAAAAAATGCACATAGCCATAAAAAATATATGCTTGATTTGTTGGCTCCAGGATATAATTTTGTCAACTTTATATAATGGAAAAACATTACCAGGGTTAATTATTCTTTAATCTAGATAAATCCATACCTAAACACGAATGTTAACGGGTATGTTTGTGTAAACCTACTGTGTGTTTTACCCAGGGGTCCGGAAAATTTAAAATCCCAATCGGACATTTGCATTTAGGCCACGCCCCCTTCAAATAGCATATTATAGTAGGACTTTTCACACACATTACAAGTTGTTATGTTCAGTGTTCCCTTTTACCTCCATGTAGGCTCCTTCTGTGAGACTGACATAGATGACTGCGCATCTCAGCCCTGTGTGAATGGTGGCACGTGCGTGGACGCCGTCAACAACTTCACCTGCTCATGTCCTCCAGGTATGTCCCAGGTTGTTTGTCTGTCTGTCTGTCTGTCTGTCTGTCTGTTTCACACTGCACACAGCAATATTCCAGCCGTATGCCAGCGGTCTGAAAATAATCAAGTGATTGACATCATGAGCATCTATCTATCCAATTTGATGATGACATACGATGACATGCATCAACCAAGTCAGCGAGTCTGACCTCCCGATCCCGTTAGTCGCCTCTTATGACTAGCTAGTTGAGAATGGTGGTGATGTTTACAGTATACAGTTTAGATAAATCTTGACCCTCCATGTTATGATCCAAATCCAGTAGTGTCATAACTGATGTACCAGATACCATATATCGGTATATGGTCTCTGATTGTACCAACAGCTGAAATTCTGGGCCATGATATGGATTACGTTATGTCATTTCCTTTTGATAACATTTTCTTTAAAATGCTCTGCATGTTTGTAATATAAAATGAGTTTGACAAGTCAAATTATTATCTTTATGACTTTGATGAAAAATGAATAATAAGATGCTGATTTTAATTCTTTTCATTATTCACATTTTACTGAATTTTGTATGTAAAACATATATTTTTCCAATATTGTGTCATAAATGAATGAACAGTTTTGAGGAAAGTGTTATATCTTGTTTAAAAAAGAGTCATGAATACATGTGTTGTGTCATGTGACAGGATATGATGGGGGCTGCTGCGAGATGGTGACGGACGAATGTCAGCCCGACCAGTGCATCAATGGTGTGTGTGTTGATGAACACCTCGCATTCCGCTGTGAATGCTATGATGGTTTCCAGGGCAACCTGTAAGTCATACTTCTTCTCATGATCCAGAAAACATCCTAATTTTCCATGTCCCTCTTGAAAGGCATGTTGTTTTTCAGAGTGTGCTCTCAATAGAAAGGTCCAATCCTAAAATTGTCAGAGAAAAATATATTTAAAGCAATGTTTGTAAAAATGGTGGAAAATTCAGTGACAGGTGTATGTGTAATTTTCATGAGGACAGGGGTGAGAGTTGGACCCCACAATTGTACCCATACTCCACTGGATTTTTTTTCACTATAAGGATAGCACACTGATGAGGTTTATATTCATGTTTTAGTTAAAAGGTTAATTTCTTTAATGATCAGTGAACAATGGATGATATTTATCTGTGTTTCCCAGGTGTGACGTGAACACTGATGACTGTGACGGCGCTCCATGCCTCAACAGCGGCGTGTGCCATGACATGATCGCTGACTACTTCTGCGACTGCACAGTGAGTAGCTAACGTTACCTGAAAGAGTTGCTCTTGTTCACACTTTACATGGCTGCTATAATACTACCAGGTATAGCTGTCCATGACATTGTTGCATGTAATCACTTGCACCATCATGCTCTTTATAGCCTCCTTGAGTTATCAAGTATATACTTCTTTCTTTGAATTCAAATAGGGCTAAAACTTGCAGGATACCTAGGGGTAGACAAGTAGATCTGGAAAATTTTGTTGTCTGGAAACTGACAAATACAACTGATAGCTATGGTGATGATGTTGATGATTATTGTGGTGATAGTGATGATTGTGATAAGTGTAATTGTGATGATAAGGATGATTGTGATTGTTAGTTGTTTGTTGTTTAAAGTCGCACTCAGCAATAATCAAGCCATATGACGACAGTGTGTAAATAATAAACTCTGGACCAGACAATCCAGTGATTGTCCTCATGAGCATTGATCCACACAATTGGAATACGATGACATGCATCAACCAAATCAGCGAGCCTGACCACCCGATCTTGTTAGTTGCCTCTTACGACAAGCTTATTCGCCTGTTATAATTGTGATGATAAGGATGATTGTGATGATTGTTTTTAGTATAATTGTGATGATAAGGATGATTGTGGTGATTGTCATAAGTGTAATTGTGATGATTGTTATAAGTATAATTGTGATGATAAGGATGATTGTGGTGATTGTTAGAAGTATAGTTGTGATGATTGTTATAAGTATAATTGTGATGATTGTAATAAGTATGATAGTGATGATAAGAATGATTGTGGTGATTGTCATAAGTGTAATTGTGATGATTGTTATAAGTATAATTGTGGTGATTGACATAAGTATAATTGTGATAATTGTTATAAGTATAATTGTGATGATAAGGGTGATTGTCATAAGTATAATTGTGATGATAAGGGTGATTGTCATAAGTATAATTGTGATGATAAGGATGATTGTGGTGATTGTCATAAGTATAAGTGTGATGATTGTTATAAGTATAATTGTGATGATAAGGCTGATTGTCATAAGTATAATTGTGATGATAAGGATGATTGTGGTGATTGTCATAAGTGTTATTGTGATGATTGTTATAAGTATAATTGTGATGATAAGGGTGATTGTCATAAGTGTAATTGTGATGATAAGGATGATTGTGGTGATTGTCATAAGTGTAATTGTGATGATTGTTATAAGTATAATTGTGATGATAAGGATGATTGTCATAAGTATAATTGTGATGATTGTTATAAGTGTAATTGTGATAAGGATGATTGTTGTGATTGTCATAAGTGTAATTGTGATGATTGTTATAAGTATAATTGTGATGATAAGGGTGATTGTCATAAGTATAATTGTGATGATTGTTATAAGTGTAATTGTGATAAGGATGATTGTTGTGATTGTCATAAGTGTAATTGTGGTGATTGTCATAAGTGTAATTGTGATGATTGTTATAAGTATAATTGTGATGATAAGGGTGATTGTCATAAGTGTAATTGTGATGATTGTTATAAGTTTAATTGTGATAATAAGGGTGATTGTCATAAGTGTAATTGTGATGATTGTTATAAGTTTAATTGTGATAATAAGGGTGATTGTCATAAGTGTAATTGTGATGATTGTTATAAGTGTAATTGTGATGATTGTTATAAGTATAATTGTGATGATAAGGATGATTGTGATGATTGCTATAAGTGTAATTGTGATGATTGTTATAAGTATAATTGTGATGATAAGGATGATTGTGGTGATTGTCATAAGTGTAATTGTGATGATAAGGATGATTGTTATAAGTATAATTGTGATGATAAGAATGATTGTGATGATTTTAGGGGAGGGTTTGATGTCGATGATGGTAAGATGACAAGTACAGTGGTAATTTCACATGAAGTATAAGTGTGATGATTGTCATAAGTGTAATTGTGATGATTGTTATAAGTATAATTGTGATGATAAGGGTGATTGTCATAAGTATAATTGTGATGATTGTTATAAGTGTAATTGTGATAAGGATGATTGTTGTGATTGTCATAAGTGTAATTGTGATGATTGTTATAAGTATAATTGTGATGATAAGGGTGATTGTCATAAGTATAATTGTGATGATTGTTATAAGTGTAATTGTGATGATTGTTATAAGTATAATTGTGATGATAAGGGTGATTGTCATAAGTGTAATTGTGATGATTGTTATAAGTATAATTGTGATGATAAGGGTGATTGTCATAAGTGTAATTGTGATGATTGTTATAAGTTTAATTGTGATAATAAGGGTGATTGTCATAAGTGTAATTGTGATGATTGTTATAAGTTTAATTGTGATAAGGATGATTGTGATGATTGCTATAAGTGTAATTGTGATGATTGTTATAAGTATAATTGTGATGATAAGGATGATTGTGGTGATTGTCATAAGTGTAATTGTGATGATAAGGATGATTGTTATAAGTATAATTGTGATGATAAGAATGATTGTGGTGATTGTCATAAGTGTAATTGTGATGATAAGGATGATTGTTATAAGTATAATTGTGATGATAAGAATGATTGTGGTGATTGTCATAAGTGTAATTGTGATGATAAGGATGATTGTTATAAGTATAATTGTGATGATAAGAATGATTGTGGTGATTGTCATAAGTGTAATTGTGATGATAAGGATGATTGTTATAAGTATAATTGTGATGATAAGGATGATTGTGGTGATTGTCATAAGTGTAATTGTGATGATAAGGATGATTGTTATAAGTGTAATTGTGATGATAAGGATGATTGTTATAAGTATAATTGTGATGATAAGAATGATTGTGATGATTTTAGGGGAGGGTTTGATGTCGATGATGGTAAGATGACAAGTACAGTGGTAATTTCACATGAACATTCTCTTGTTTCAGGGGACAGGGTTTGAAGGGAAGAACTGTGAACACAACATTGATGACTGCTGTGTGTGCAGTTGCCTCAATGGTGCTACCTGCAATGACCTCATCAACGGCTTCAACTGCTCCTGTGCACCAGGTGAGAAACACTGACCCAACCAGGAAGTCTTACTGTAAATCTGTGATCCAAACACTGACCCAACCAGGAAGTCTTACTGTAAATCTGTGATCCAAACACTGACCCAACCAGGAAGTCTTACTGTAAATCTGTGATCCAAACACTGACCCAACCAGGAAGTCTTACTGTAAATCTGTGATCCAAACACTGACCCAACCAGGAAGTCTTACTGTAAATCTGTCATCCAAACACTGACCCAACCAGGAAGTCTTACTGTAAATCTGTGATCCAAACACTGACCCAACCAGGAAGTCTTACTGTAAATCTGTGATCCAAACACTGACCCAACTAGGAAGTCTTACTGTAAATCTGTGATCCAAACACTGACACAACCAGGAAGTCTTACTGTAAATCTGTGATCCAAACACTGACCCAACCAGGAAGTCTTAGTGTAAATCTGTGATCCAAACACTGACCCAACCAGGAAGTCTTACTGTAAATCTGTGATGCAAACACTGACCCAACCAGGAAGTCTTACTGTAAATCTGTGATCCAAACACTGACCCAACCAGGAAGTCTTAGTGTAAATCTGTGATCCAAACACTGACCCAACCAGGAAGTCTTATTGTAAATCTGTGATCCAAACACTGACCCAACCAGGAAGTCTTACTGTAAATCAGTGATCCAAACACTGACCCAACCAGGAAGTCTTACTGTAAATCTGTCATCCAAACACTGACCCAACCAGGAAGTCTTACTGTAAATCTGTGATCCAAACACTGACCCAACCAGGAAGTCTTACTGTAAATCAGTGATCAAACACTGACCCAACCAGGAAGTCTTACTGTAAATCAGTGATCCAAACACTGACTCAACCAGGCAGTCTTACTGTAAATCAGTGATCAAAAACTGACCCAACCAGGAAGTCTTACTGTAAATCTGTGATCCAAACACTGACTCAACCAGGCAGTCTTACTGTAAATCAGTGATCAAAAACTGACCCAACCAGGAAGTCTTACTGTCAATCTGTGATGCAAACACTGACCCAACCATGCAGGAAGTCTTATTGTAAATCTGTGATCCAAACACTGACCCAACCAACAATACTGTTGTCACGGTATAAAAGGAATTCAATCAAAGCGTGTGAAAGAAAAAAACCATGTGCAGCATGAACTAGCTGGACTCATGACATATAAAACTTAGCAACTTCTCAGTGGGAAAACTGGGTTATAAAACTTAACACAATATGTGAGATTGCAGGTCATGGAACTTTCATGTAAAAATAATTGTGGCTTTTTACCAATCATCAAACACAATTGTGTTCATATCAATAGGCAAGTTTATAAAATGTTAATTGTAAAACCTAGGTTGAAATTGAAATGCAAAATCTCAAAGCAGGTTAAGAAGTGACCCATTTCAAAACCTTGCTTTGGAAGTTGAGCTGGTTACTAGGTTTCCCTGAGGTTGTCAGGAACCTGATGCAATATTGGGTAGTACCATGATAGGTTTATACGGATGAGCTTAGATCTACCTTAGATCTAAATTTTGCAGAAATGGGGAACAATATTTATACCAAATTTCTGGCCTTGATGCTTCTATAAGGAAGCCTTTTAGGGCCATTTGGTTTTTTCTTTAAATTTCAAGATACTTACTTGAAATTTCAAGATGTTGTGTTGAAATTTCAAGATAATGATCTTGTAATTTCAAGATAATGAGTTGAAATGTTAAGATTATAACTTGAAATTTCAACTTAGTACCTTGACGTTTCAACTTAGCATCTTGAAATTTCAAGAAGAAAATAAAAAAGACAAATGGCCCTAAAAGTCTACCATACTTATAGTTATTATTATGGAAAACTTTCATTCAGAGTATATTTTCATAATGTATTTACATAATCATTAATGATATGATTTTACAACTTTCCTCATTACTTCAGGTTATGAAGGTAATCGGTGTGAGGTGGACATCAACGAGTGCAACTCTCACCCGTGTGAGAACGATGGCCGATGTGAGAACCTCCCGGCTGACTACAACTGTATCTGTCAGGTGAGTACATACTGATCCAGGCATGGCATTCACCATTATCTCTCTGGATCAGGAGCTGCTCATGTGCTATTGTTTGTTATTTGTTTACCATATTCGACGTAAGCACCCTGCTCTAATAAGCGCCCACGGTGATATTTGCTAATATATTGGCTGGTGAACAATCCCAATTAGCACCCCTTCTGATTGATCAGTGTACACAAGATTTACTTATTCGACTATAATACGCATGCGTGTTTTATATGCGCCATTAATTATGGGCATTGAAATTTTGGAAAATATCTATATTGTGTAAAATACGCACAGACTTTTCTTTTGTATCATATTAGGCTGTCAGCATGCATAAACCACTGATCTTTACACTCTGTTTTTTTCCTTACCGAAACAATATTCTAATAAGAGCCCACTTTTTTAAATTTTGGGGAGCACCCTAGGTGCTTATTACGTCGAATACGGTATTTGTTTCCCAACACACTCAACAATAATCCAGCTATATGAGGACAGCTTGTATTAGATCAAGTCTGGACCAGACAAACCAGTGATTGATATTGTGGTGACCACACAATCCATGTAGTCGCCTCATATGGGTTGTATAGATTGCTGGGGACCACTTGCAACCTGGAATTCCCACAGGACATTAGGTATGGTGATGAGTCTTTATATCCCGACCTAAAAGGGCAGGAGCATATAATAATACCAAGAAATTCTGTCCCTCCGTCCGAACATTTTGTGTGTGACCTTTTACTGGAAAACTACAGCATAGATTCTTTTCAAACTTGGTGAACACTTTTTATACCTATGAGAGGTGCAGTGAGAAGTTGATTTCTGAATTTTCTGTAAAAATACAGCTTTTTTCATTTGTTTTACTTATAATTTTTTTGAATGAAACATTTGTGCAACCTATAACTAGAAAACTGTTCCCTGGATTCTTTTCAAATTTAGGGAACAGTTTCCATACTAATAGAAGAGATGAGGTGCAAAGTTTAATTTTGATATGAAAAATTATGAGTTTTGTCATAACTTTGAGTATATTTTTACTTCAACATTTGTGCAACCTATAACTTAAAAACTAGTTCATGGATTCTTTTCCATTTGGGGTACAGTTTCTGTACCAATAGCAGAGGTGCAGTACAAAGTTTAACTGTATAAGTGGATTTTCTGAGAAAATATTGCTTTTTTCATGTTTTGAACTTAGAGTCGAAGTTGGGGGTATTAGTGAGCCCTGCTCACTTTTTGTCACATTTTGTTTTTTGTTTTTTTCCTTACTGAGCAAAAATTGTCCATTAGAACATACGGACATCACTCATTGAAGAAATTCTTTTTTGTCATACGTGGTATAGAAGGTGGTAGAGTTTTAGTTTGATGTGGTTCTAACAACTTGAAGAAGTCGTAGATGTAGTAAAAATTGGGCCACTGGTTGGTGATTTGTGCCCAGTTAGCAGCATAGTGTACAAAGAGTTATCTCCCTTGTTGTGCAGCCTGGCTACACTGGTGTGAACTGTGAGACTGACATTGATGAGTGTGAAGCTAAGCCATGTGAGAATGGTGGCACCTGCAACGATCTCGTAAACGACTACCGCTGTGACTGTAGCTCAGGTCAGTATGATACAATATCCCTCTACACTCTCTGTAAACTCTTCCAAGTAATATTGCAAATCTCATATACACTGTATACTGCTCAACAGCTCATATATACTGAAAAAATGAAGTTAGGGATCGTGAATATTTTTTTGGATATTGGATATTTTAATGAAATACAACAAATTATCCCTCAAAATATTCAGGATCACTAACTTTTTTTGTTCAGTATATTATTATAAGGCCACACTGTTCATATTCTATATTGTACACATTGTTGTTTACCACCCAGCTTGGGTAGGTTAAAAAGAAGAATAAACATAATCAGTATTTTAGCTTTGTTTTTGAGGGGCGGTCGGGTAGCCTAGTGGTTAAAGCGTTCACTCATCACGCCGAAGACCCGGGTTTGATTCCCGACATGGGTACAATGTGTGAAGCCCATTTCTGGTGTCCCCCGCCGTGATATTGCTGGAATATTGCTAAAAGTGGCGTAAAACCATATTCACTCACTCTTTGTTTTTGCTTTTTGGCTCTGATCAATCAAATCTTTTCACTAATCCATAAGAAAAAACATGTCACCTAATATACCGTGTAATTGTCGATACCCCCGTAATGACAAACTTAGTACAAAAAGGTATGAATAAAGAACAATTTCCAATTGGTAAAAGAACATTCAGAGATTTGATGAATTAATCAAGCTGAGTGATGCTTTCAGAAATGAATAATCCTGATATTAATGAGGTCATGTTTACAGGAGACACCTACAAATGTCATTATTGCAGGTTACGACGGGCGAAACTGTGAGATCAACAAAGACGACTGTGACCCCTACCCCTGCTCCATACAGGGTACCTTGGAATGTGTCGATGGTGTTAATGAGTTCACATGTGACTGTCTGCCTCTGTTCACAGGTAAGAGGTGGTGAATATTGGAATGTGTAGAGTTGAAATGTTAATTGTTTTAACACACAAATCTATTTTTATCTTTCTTTCATATTTGATCTATCTGATCGATGTGTATGCGTACCCTTTGTACTCTTATATGCATGTATGTGATCATGGATGATGATGATGATGATGATGATGATGATGATGATGATGGTAGTAGTAGTAGTTAAGTAGTGGTAGTAGTAGTATCATTACCTAAAATGTGTATTATCATTATTATTTTCTATCATTATTATTATAATTACTTTGGATATTACTAATATTTTTAGATCTCTATTATTTCTTATATTATCATTTAAAACTTTGTATTATCATTATTAGCTCTCAATTATTATTGCTATTTTTATTTTAATATTATTTTTTAAACTCTATTATCATCATCATCATTGTTGTTATTATCATTATCATTCATCTCTAGAAAGTGCTGATGAGTATGTGTATTCCCAGGCACTCTCTGTGAGACGCAGTTAGATGCCTGTCAGACAGACAAGCCCTGCGCTAGTGGCGCCACCTGTGTTCCAAATGGAGACACATTCACTTGTTCCTGCCCGCCAGACTACACTGGAACTCTCTGCTCAGTGAGTACAAATGTTACTGCAGTCATGTGCCAGTATCGATGTCGCAAACAAAACTCGGAATCCTTCAGCCATTCCTGCTTAAATATAATCTTGTCGTTATGATGGTCTGTGGTCCCTTGCACACTGCGCAGATCATAAATGCATGAAATTGAGCCGAGAGTAGGTGGAGGTCATCGGTAATCTTGACACTTAAGAGTTTCTAGGGCTTTGGCCAACACCTATACGTGTGATAATTAAAAACTGTGTCCCCTTAGACAAGTGAATTTGTTCAATATTGGCAATTTTCACTGGCAGCAAATGGGTACCAGGTATGATGAGATGGTTACATGAATGCAGACATTCTGGGATTGTATACTTCCTAGGAAGCTGAGAATGTTATTTGAGTGCACTGTGATCCATGTGACCTTGGTAATAACTGTGTAGCACTGTGAGCATGCTTTAGAGCATAGATACAGCATAATATGGATACATATTTGTTCTGTATTTATAATCACCTTGTTGAAGTAGGAATGATATGTCTGCCACCTAATTCTGGATTTATTTTCTTTATTCTAAAAAATCTTTTTAATACAATCACAAGACTAGAATGTTCAGTGGAATCTGTCGAAACTCTCTTGGGGCTGACATTAAGTGTTTGTTTTCACTGAGAAATGACATGACCGTAAAAGTGGCATATGTCAGTTTTTCACAAATGTTTATATTAATTTTTTTGGAGTGATTGAGTTGGCTTCACAAATTGTCCACACTTAGGGAATTCACTTATCACAACCACTTCCCATCCTCACCGCCTCTCAGAATTAAAAAATCTTTTCTTTTTTTTTCATCAGACAAAGATTGACAACTGTGCCTCCAAGCCTTGTCTGAACAACGCCACCTGCATTGATGGTGTCTACAACTACACCTGCAACTGTTCATCTGGGTTCCTTGGCCGCAACTGTGAAGTCAACATCAACGAGTGCGACTCCAGGCCCTGTCAGAATGGTGGCACCTGTAACGACATCATCGATGGATTTACATGCAGGTACTCACCTCTGCAGCTTATTTCAAGATTTTGTTAAGATTTAGTTCTGATAGTACCAGAAAACTGATATATAAATTGAAATAAAAAGAAGGTAAGGTGAGGTGAAATGGGGTTTAATACACTTATATAGCTGCGTGTGTACTAGTCCGGACTGATGCTGATTTATAGTGATAGCAGTTTAACATGAATACCCCACTCAGACACAGTATACTGATTCCAAGCCGACCAGCCCCTGTAAAACTACATTTTCATAATTAAGTTAATTTCAAATCTTTAACCATGATCAAATTTAACAAAAAGATAATGCCTGCACATACTTCAGTGATAAATGTGTCCCTACTGTATGTATGTTGTGTTTATTATGTTGTGTTTATTTCAGCTGTTTACCTGGTTTTAACGGCACCCAGTGTGAGACTGATGTTGACGACTGTGCCAGCATGCCCTGTCATAATGAAGGAACGTGTGGGGATCTCGTCAATGACTATCAGTGTGACTGTGTTAGAGGTGAGTGTCAAGGTCGTTCAACTTTGAATCTAATCTGAAGTCACACATCTATATGACAGTATATCAGCAGATTATTCGAATGGGTTGTTAATATACTACTGAAAAAAAGTTAAAAAAACAACCTATTCTTTCATATTACTATAGTTAATCAGTCATGGCATGTCGGGTGGTCCCTAACTATATTTCAGCAGTGTAGGTTGCAAGCATGGATACAGCTTTTTGTTAAAATACAATGTCAGCATGTAATTCAGGAAAGAATGTCTGTTTGTCAGCAAATAATTAGTTCAGTAATTGTAATTTGTTTTGAAAACTAAATGATTTAATTATGTATTTTATGTGATAAAATGATAAGTATGCTTCAAAAAGTGTGCTGACATAAAACACCTTCCACTCACTAACTTTGTATGTGTCATACTATAACATAGTTGAAATTGAAGTTATAAAATCAATCAATCAATCAATCAATCAATCAATCAATCAATCAATCAATCAAATGGAATTTCCAGTCATCAAATACATGTACTCAAAAACCTAACCTGTAATATTATCTCCTAATTTTCCCTTTCATCTTAAGGTATCTTTAAATGTGAAAATGTCCTTGTGACGACAATGTTTTGTAACTGCCAGGTTACACGGGCAAGGCGTGTGAGACTGAGATTGACGAATGTGCTGTCCGGCCATGTGAGAACGGGGCGACGTGTGTGGACGGTATTGGTACATTCGAGTGTGAATGCCCCGAGGAGTTTGAGGGGCAGCTGTGTGAGACGACCATAGATGACTGCGCCTTCAACAACACATGTCTGAACGGAGCTACCTGTGTCGATGGATGGAGAGCCATCACCTGTGTCTGTCCACCACTGTTTGGAGGGGAAGACTGCGGAAAAGGTCAGTCAGTTCTTTGACAAATTGCTACAGATATTCTATAAAGAGTTTATTTATTTATTTATTTATTTATTTATTTATTTATTTATTTATTTATTTGATCACATTATAATTATAGCATTTTCTGGTATATTGCTGCAATATTGCTAAAAGTGGCGTAAGACAATATTTATTTATTTATTTATTTATTTATTTATTTATTTATTTATTTATTTATTTATTTATTTATTTATTTATTTATTTATTTATTTATATTTATTTATTTATTTATTTATTTATTTGATCACATTATGAGATCACATTATGAATAGCATTTTCTGGTATCCTTTGCTTAGATATTACTGTAATAATGCTAAAAGTGGCATCAGATAATATTCACGAGTATTTCAATAACATGGACATCCTACAGTCAAATTTCACCTCAGCCTTAATACGATAGTTGAGTAAATTTATTTTTCTTATGATTTTTATCAGAATGAATTTTTGTAAAAACAAAATGAGACATGATCTATGTCCCCAAGTATACAGTAATGTGGTTTCTGTTGCATCTTCAGAGAAGTCAGATGACTATGACCTTCAGTGCCAAGGTCGGAATGGATCCGTGTGTGAGCCACCTCCAGTTTATGTTGGCACCAATCTGACTGAACTTACTCTCTGTGTCTGGGTCAGGTTTGGGGAACTTGGCGGCAATGGCACTTTCCTTTCTTTGATGGAGATTAACAAGTATGTGGCCTGTAACATATTCTTATCTGTGTGGGTCTGAGTTTGAATAGGTCCTGAGCAATCTATGTTTGTTGCAACAGGCGAGTATATGGATCAGGTGGTCAGGTTCAGTGGCTGTGTTGATCGCATGTCATCGTACCCCGAACCCATGGGACTTTGTTCATAATGTCAATCATTAGTTTGTCTCGTCAATCCCAACGAGCTGGAATATTGCTGAGTCTGGCATAAACCAACAAAGAAACAAATCATATCTGTCTTTCTGTTCATCCATAAACAAATGCTGATTTGTTTTCAAGAATGACATCCGTCTTTCTGTTCATCCATAAACAAGTGTTGATTTTTTGTTTCAGGAATAACAAAAGTATATGTTGAAAAGGATATTTTGCATTTAATAGATGTTATAAATATAACTATTACTATTTCAACTGATAATCAGATTTCAGATGTCTGACATAGCCATTGTCCACCTTTTTGTATCATAGAAACAAAATGACTATAGTTTATGTATTTTTATATAAAGATGCTAATCAAAGATATCTATCTTTAATCAAAAGATGTTTTCTTTCAGACAAAATGAAGAAGCTGGTGATGAAGGAGCCAGAGCAATGGTGGAATTATCTGGTAACCAGGCAACCATTGACCTCTTCAATGACCTTGACACTGTGGAAGTTGACCTTGCCAGCAATGATGGTCAGTGGCACCATGTATGTTTCTGGTGGACGTCCGGGGAGTGGAACTTGTGGAAGGATGGGGAGCTGCGAGAGAGTGGGGGTTCCTACGGCAACAGCAGAAAACTCCCACAATGGTAACATATTTTCTCATCATCGAAATTAGTTCTGTTCCTGCAACCCAGTCGTAATTTTACAAACTGATAATATGATAAATTATGATATACCATAATAAACACTTTTTTCAGAACTTCACAGTTTTGTTTTATGCTTATTAATCTAGAAATGTGTTAAAGAACTGTCCAGATAAAGAGGGTTCTACTGTATGTGGAATCATTAGGACTCAATTTGGTGTGAGCATGTGTGCTCTATGTACATCACTTGTCCAGGCTTCAAGTGGTCGCTGGTCAGAAGTTCGAGGCTGATGATGACGACCACCAGTTCCGGGGGGAGGTGAGCCAGGTGAACGTCTACAGCTCTGTCCTCAACAACTCCTTCATCCAGTCGATGGCTGCCAACTGTAGCGGTCTCCGGCTGGCCGGTGACATCTACAACTGGGTCATCTTTGGTGACTACATCCGGAACGACGTCATCATCGTGGCACCAGGACTGTGTGGGGAGTCTGAGTGCCCTCCAGGTTACCGAGGGACCTACTGTGACATCAAAATTGGTAAATATGTCAAAAATATTGTCTCTATTATTGAGTGAGTGACTTGCTTGATGCATGTCATTGTATGCCAGTTGCTTAGATAAATCATCATGATGACAATCACTGGATTGTCTGGCCCAGATTTGATTATTTACAGACCGCTGTCAAATAGCTTGAATATTGGTAAGTTTGACGTCAAACAAAAACCAAACAAACTCTAGACATAGATTCAGTTTTGGCCCATTCAGGCTGTCTCCTCCAATGATGCTGTGTCTGTGCTGACAGCACCCTAGACTGCGACTGACTGTCTCCCTTGTGTTGCAGACAAGTATCCCCCAGAGGTGGAGTACTGCCCAGAGGACATCCTAGTGGTCAACAGCGACAACCGTCTCAGCGTGGTGGAGTGGGAGGAACCTGTTTTCACAGACGATGTTGGTGTTGTCAACATTGAACAGACACACCGATCAGGTAAAGTTGGACTTTGTGGCCAAGTGGAAGATGAGTTATAGGAGATTTTTGAGTAACAAGGCACCAACAAGGTACCATATTAAGAGACAATCTTTGTGTTCCAAGTGCGGAATGCAGAAATAATGTCTTTAACACGAATCTTTAATGTGACATTTAACCTCATTTCACCTCACCTTGTAGACAATATCTGCACAACATCAACTGACGTTTAACATATGAGACATGTTATGCAGGTCAGACCTTCGCCTATGGGGAGTACATCGTCAGCTATGTCGCCTACGATGCCGAGAACAA
This sequence comes from Haliotis rufescens, assembly GCF_023055435.1. Lineage (NCBI taxonomy): Eukaryota > Metazoa > Mollusca > Gastropoda > Lepetellida > Haliotidae > Haliotis > Haliotis rufescens. The sequence continues at coordinate 8,230,993 of NW_025963791.1, read as the reverse complement.
CTCAGCAGAATGTGAATTTGACATCATAGTCAAGCGTGAGTATCATCCTGTTCTCCTCCAACAAGAAAAGTTTATTTTTCATCTTTGTTCTCTAAGCACAAGTCTGGCATAACATGAGTCAAACCAAAATGTTTATGGTACAGTAAACTACGAATATAACAAACTCAAAGGGATCACTTCTTTTAATTTGTTATAACCGTAGTTCGTTATAAGCATACATACAGCATATATACAGCAAATGGACGGGACCCCAAAACAGTTTGTTATATCTGTCAGTTCATTATAAGGGTGTTCGTTATAAACGTGGTTTACTGTATCTTATTTCTTATATATTTCAGCCTTTGACTGCATTGAGCCTCCTGCCCCTCTGAATGGTGGCAAGGCGTGTCGGGCGTGGCAACATGGACACTACTGCTCCATCGCATGCTTCCCCAACTATGAGTTTGTGGAATTTCCACCCCCGTTTTACCGCTGTGGAAATGAAGGATTCTGGGACCCCCCGCGAGGCAGCCCCTTTCTGTTCCCATCATGTGCAAGTAGGTCTGATGCTGTAGTAGACATGTACAGTTTATACTACTGTATTTCCTTTGAGAATGATATTAAAAAAATGTATACTACTCAAAAGAAGTTAAAGAAAACCCGATTCTTTCATATTACTATAGTTAATATGAAATAATCATGATATGACATGACTGATTAACTATAATAATATGAAAGAATTGGGTGTTGTTTAACTAATTTTGAGTAGTATATTTTGATAATGACCTTCCTATGCTTCTGGAATGTCATTTTTATTTAATTGCTGTAAAATTTGATTCGAAATTAACTTTACCAATAAGGGGAAACCTTGATACCAAAGAGAATATATCATGTTAGCTCTGATTCAATTGGAGTGCATACATGAAATTCAGCCAGGACAATGAAGTCCTAGTAAGTGTTAAACATCGCTTTGTATGTTTGTTATACTTTGATTTGATGACATATAACAATCTGTGAAACAGAGTATGACAATAACATATACAGTCAAGTTCGTTAATCCAACACTTGTTAATCCGAAATTGGCAAATCCGATTAAATAAATGCTATTTAGACCCATTAATCCAACAGTCTCGCACCCTGACACACCCAAACGAATTACCGAAATCACTCATTAATCAGTCTTGTTAATCTGACACAGTGATCAGCGTGCTCCGTGGTCAGCTGCCCGTAAGTACACAGCATTGACACTACTTAATTTCGATTATCCGACGTAATCATTAATCTGACATAATCATATGCAACCAACCATGTCGGATTAACGGGACTTGACTGTATAGAAGACATCCTCTGAGTTTTGTTTGATATCAAATATATCATTACCAGTCGATAACAGTTTAAAACTCTGATGACAAAGGACAAGAGGGTAAGATTCTATTTATCAGCCAACATCATTCTGCCAACTGTTTCAGTAATAAGCCTGTGTCTAAACTGTAAAAAGTACATTTAACCAGCTTCAGTGGCAGAGAGATTAGTGTTTGTCATTTGATTGTGATGTCATGGTAACCGATGATGTCACAATGGTCTTGCAGTGATATATTCTAGGAGGAGAAGCAATATATCTTGTGGATGCCAGTTTGGGATGATAAATTTCAGTTATACACATGGCACAGATGGGATCTTCTGAACCTGGACTTCAGATGGGCACCAGATGGGAGCTTCGTCTTCGTTCAACTATACACGATGTGCTTTTATTTCAGTGCCATACCCACCAGCATCCAGCATCCTAGGAGGAGGGGTGGACTTCAGCGGCCCTCAATGTACCGAGGATTTCAAGACTCAGCTGCGAGACCGATTCATCGCCATCATGCGTCAGCTGGATGAGCGTATTGGGCTTTGTACGCCTAAGGAGTGCTCATATGACAACATCAACGTGGAGTGTGGCAGCAGGAGGAGGAGGAGAGACACCTCCGGTGTTGTCTTCCACGTCTCCTTCGCGGTTAATCTGTCAGCCAATGGGTGAGAGGGCAATTATATGATCAGATGGTTGCTGGTATCTTACCTAGAATTTGAATCTTAGAATGGGATATGGATCTGAAAGTGACACTCACACACACGCTCTTCCTGAATCTGACATCCATATTCACACCAACACTCACACTCATGCTGAAACTCACATTCACGCTGAAACTCACATTCATGGTGAAACTCACACTCACGCTGAAACTCACATTCATGCTGAAACTCACATTCACGCTGAAACACATTCATGCTGAAACTCACGTTCATGCTGAAACTCATTCATGCTGAAACTCACACCTGCACTCCCACTTTTTCTTCTCTCACTCTCTCTCTCACACACACACACACACACACACACACACACACACACACATGACATCTAATGACATGTGACATCTAATGGGATTCTGAAATCCAATACCATACATTACGCTTGGCACATGATAAACACTGAATAGTCCAGTGAGTACCTGCTGTTGACTTCCAGCAATGCCCTGGAGAATGAGGGAGACACCTACATCGCTGAGGAGCTGGAGAACACAGTGAAGCGGGGCGATTTCAACTTCATGAACTTCACGGCTGACGTGACGACGCTGAACGTGAATGTGGAGCTGCAGTGCCTGGCCGGACAGAGTCTCACCACCATCAACCAGACCAAGAAAGTCTGCTGTATGTGTAACTCATTTGTGTATGGTAGTCTACATGACCAGCAGTAAACCCACTTGTATTTTAGTGTTGTGGTGACTAGAAGGGAGGTGCACCAATCATGTTTATTATATAATGCCAGGTTCAACCTGAATTGAAACAGATTAGATTTGTGTCAAAAGGTCCAATGAAAGCTCGCACTAAGCTGTAGGATGTAGGTTTAATTTGCTTATATGGAAGATGAATAAAGATAGACATTCTGCAGATGTTTTGAACTGTGTTAAGCCAAGTTACAATGTGTAGAGCTGAGTTACGATGTGCTAAGCCAAGTTACAATGTGCTTAGCAGAGTTAACATGTGTTGAGCTGAATTACGTTGTGTTGAACAAAGTTACAATGTGTTCCACCTAGTTACGATGTGTTGAGCTGAGTTATGATATGTTGAGCCTAGTTACAAAATGTGATGAGCTGGGTAATGATGTGTTGAGCTGAGTTAGGATGTGTTGAGCCTAGTTACGATGTGTTGAGCCAGGTTACGATGTGTTGAGCTGAGTTACGATGTGTTGAGCCTAGTTACAAATTGCGATGAGCTGGGTTACGATGTGTTGAGCTGAGTTACGATGTGTTGAGCTAAGTTACGATGTGTTGAGCCTAGTTACAAACTGCGATGAGCTGGGTTATGATGTGTTGAGCTGAGTTACGATGTGTTGAGCCTAGTTACAAATTGTGATGAGCTGGGTTACGATGTGTTGAGCCTAGTTACAAACTGCGATGAGCTGGGTTACAATGTGTTAAGCCAAGTTACGGAGTGTTGAGCCAGGTTACGATGTGTTCAGCTGTCTTGAGTTGAATTCCAATGTGTTGAACTGAGAGTCGATGTCTTGAGTTAGTACAATGATGAGTATGACGTGATTGTTTCAGTGGACTGCCCAATGGGATATTTCCTGAATGAGACGACCGGTGACTGTGAGATATGCCTGGAGGGAACGTACAACGGCGCTGACAGACAGACTGAGTGTACAGCCTGTTCCCCTGACCACACAACAGGTGCCCCCGGAGCTGTCAACTCCTCACAGTGCTTTGGTGAGATTTAATAATCACTGGACTACAAGTGTATAAAATTCCCCAAAATTTCAGTCAAACAACCGGACTCGCAACTTTGCAAAGTTACCAGACCAGATAAAATGTTGCCAGTCCAGAATATTCTAGACTAACGAACAAAAGTAACAAAAGGATAAACATCAGAATAGTTTTGTTGTTTGTTTGTTGTTTAATGCCGCACTCAGCAATATTCCAGTTATATGATGGCAGTCTGTAAATAATCGAGTCTGGACCAGACAATCCAGTGATTGACATCATGAGCATCGATCCACGAAAATGGGATCGATGACACTGGACTTCTGGTGTTACAGACAGAAACAGACAAGCATTCACTATCCGACAAACTGGTTTGTCATTTACAATATGATTATCTTCAACAAAACACAAATATGATCGTCTGGGTAAAGACAAGTATGAGTGCAAGTGTAAGATATCAAATGTTTGATCCTTGTGTGATCCAGAATAATGCTATTGTGAGTTTACAGTTCAAGTTTGAATTGAGAATCACTTTGAACATGTACAATGAGTCAAACCGTTCATGAATAGCATTATTGTTTTTGGCCTTTTCACTTTTTTCATGCTTCAAAAAATGTCCTGATTTTGATTAAATCCTTTGAAACAGCACTTCAGGTTGTCAAGGAGATTTTTATCATTAGAAAAAAAGTGAGTTTGGAAAGAAATAATTTGATGCCTGTCTGTACAGGGCTCAGTTCAGAAAGCAATCTCCAGGCTAACACTATCTGAACTCCAGTACCCTAATGGTGACTTATGATAGTCGTAGTGCTGAGATCACTTTGTGGAAAGGGGTCCTGTTCATTGTGAACATCTACATCGTCTACACCTACGTCTTCATCTTTTTCTTCCACAGCTGTGTGCCGTGCTGGTCATTTCTATCACTCTGTGGCTGGTCGCTGCGAACTCTGCCCCCTAGGAGAGTATCAGAATGAGGCTGGACAGACATCGTGCAAGTCGTGTCCCCCGGGGCAGTCCACCGAGGCAACGGGAACAATCGACCCAGAGGACTGTGCTTGTGAGTCATAGCTTTTGCTCTTCCGGTGAACATGATGGTGATACTGTCCTGACACTGATTTGAACAATATTTAAATTACAGAAAATTGAAATGAAAAACTCCAAAGATACACAAATTATAGAGAGATCTATCTATCATTGTTTTCAGGCTTCTCTATTAGTTAATCTTGTCATGCTTTCTTTGGAGTTTTTCAAATCAGTGTCTCAAGCATAAAAAGGACAGTATCACCATCATGTTCAAGTCATGAAACCATGATGACAACATCATGAAACCATCGTAACACCATGACAACACCATGAAACCACGGTAACACCATGACAACACCATGAAACCACCGCAACACCATGAAACCTTCGTAACACCATGAAACCATCATAACACCATGACAAACCATCGCAATACCATGACAACACCATGAAACCACCACAACACTATGAAACAATTGTAACACCATGAAACCATCGTACCACCACGACTACACCATGAAACCGCCATGACACTATTAAACCATTGTAACACCATGAAACCATTGTAACACCATGACACACACATTGAAACCACCATGACAACACCATGAAACCACAATGTCATCATGACAACATCATGAAACCACCACGACACCCTGTCAAAACATGATGACAATGCTATGAAACCACCATGACAACATCAGATCATCACCATGACAACACCATGAAACAATACGTGGATCGGTTAATGACATGATAACATCCTTTGGAACTTTAATTGTGCTGAATGAAACATTCCCACTTCACACACTTTGTTCCAGATCTGTGTCGGCTTGGTGAGGAGTTGGGAGTAACGGGTAAATGTCAGCCATGTCCCATCGGGTCCTTCCGAGAGTCCTTCTTGACTGACTTCTGTCAGCTGTGTCCGTATGGCTGGACCACGGAGAAAGAGGCGTCCACCTCCAGTACTGACTGCTCTGTTGGTGAGGAAATATGCGCTGCTGTTGGGGAAATATTTCTTGATATGTACTGTAATTTTTGAATGCTATATAACAAAGGCTATTGACAGATTGATGTATTCATACACACATTTGTTGTGTGAAAAGTGGCACATGGGTTTGCATAACTAACAAACTTGTTCAGAAAGCTATCAGATGTGTTCCAGTAAATGAGAAATAGACTTGTTCATTATAACACTTGCATATCCTCACTACGGTAGAAGTAAGGATAACTTAAACCTTCTTCAGCATGATTAACAAACACTTGAACCACTTGGCTAACCAACCATCCCATTCATGAACTGATAATGTATTTTCAGTTGAATGTTCAAGAGGCGAGTATCGCACAGAAGACAATGAGTGTCAGTCATGTCCGAAGGGTACCTACCAACCCAAGCGTGGAGCCACTTCCTGTATTCCGTGTGGGCCGGGTCTGACCACGCCTGGTGTGGGTGAGGTGTCCGAGGACCGATGTTACCCTGGACCCGTCAACGAGTGTGAACTCAACACCGACAACTGTGACAGTAATGCCCTCTGTGAGGACATACTAGAGGGATTCAACTGCACCTGTAAGAAGGGTTTCCATGGCAATGGAACATACTGTGTTGGTAAGCATGTACACATTATAGATTTGGTCAAATCCTTTGTAAAATCATACCGGATTGGAACGTGTGTTTATTGTTTGAATAAGGGGTTAACAGGTGGCTTAGTAGCCTATTGTGCAGCAGTTTGCTGTGCATAGTTCAACGCTTCTAAGATTCAATAGGGACTCCGGGTTAGAATAGGGCCTCAGCAACCAATGCTTATTGTACGAGGCGACCAAATGAATTGGGTGGTCAGGCTTGGTCATTTGGTTGATAGCATGTCATCGTACCTTGATGGTGTGCAACGCTGCTCATAATATAGATCACTTGATTGTCTGGTCCATACTCAATTATGTATAGGCCACTGTCATGTGAATGGAATATTGTGCGAACTATATGCATGGTCTTTATTCATATAATTTCCAATCCAACTTTTCAAAGTTACCGGAAACATTGATATTTTGCCCGAATGTAGAAACCTTTACTCTTGGGAGTTGTTGTGGAAAAGCATGTGGTATGCGATGTTTGTTATTGTGTGGTGGTGGTGTTTGAGCAGAATAAAACTTGAGTGAACATATTGCTGTGTGTTGCGCTAAACAACAAACAAACAAACCGTAAAGGCTAAGGCTGGGATGGGTAACTCAGGTACTCGGGTCAGGTGGGTCCTGAGAAGGACCCGGGTACCCACATGACTATCCGAACCCGTAGTTATAGTCACGTGATATATTGTGTATTGACAAAAATTATCTAAAACTCTGTGGTTACACTATAAGTCACAAATGTTCCCATTTCTTTCTGACAATGCACTAATTCATTCTGACTTTTATATGTTTGAATGAAGATAACACATCATGCAGTAAACTTCAGTGTATGCATGACCAGTTCGTTTTACACATGTATCTAAATACATTTTGCCAGGGCTAAGGTCAAACTTTTCCAAATTGGACAGTTTGTACCTATCTCTAAATATCTACAGTGGGTACCCGGGTAGGGTCGGGTAATAGGGTGGTGGGTACCTGGGTAGTAAATTTGGACTCGTCCCAGCCCTAATAAAGGCAAATAATAAGTGATCATGAGTATGAAGCCATGATTTCCTGGTTTAATTCACCTACATAGTGGTAAATGCCTGTGACTGTGTCACGTTTGGCTTTCCTCTCACGTTGAGCTGAGGTGCCATGATATAACTGAAATACTGTTCAAAGTATTTGAATAATGTTTGCATTTAGAGTTTATTTTCTCATTTTCCATAGATACAGATGATATTAAGCATTTGTTTGGTAAAAGTTCTGTTCATATGTATGTTTCTGTTGCCTAGACGACTGTGAGGGTTACTGTGGCGACCATGGCACATGCCACAAGGACAACCAGGAGGCAGTATTCTGTATCTGCAATGATGGCTATAGCGGAACCCAGTGCCAGGAAACGTCAGGTGAGGGTAGAACTATAGGCATAGAAGGTAGAGTGAGTGAGTTTGATTTTACACTGCTTTTAGCAATATTCCAGCAATATCATGGCGGGGGACACCAGAAATGGGCTCCAAATCCGGGTCTTTGGCGTGACAAGCGAACACTTTGACTACTAGGCTACCTGACCGCCCCGCATAGGAGGTAGAACTGGGTATAGAGGACACAACCAAGTATAGAGGACACAACCAAGTGTTGAGGACACAACCAAGTGTTGAGGGCACAACCAAGTATAGAGGGCACAACCAAGTATAGAGGGCACAACCAAGTATAGAGGACACAACCAAGTGTTGAGGGCACAACCAAGTATAGAGGACACAACCAAGTGTTGAGGGCACAACCAAGTATAGAGGGCACAACCAAGTATGGAGGACACAACCAAGTATAGAGGGCACAACCAAGTATAGAGGACACAACCAAGTGTTGAGGGCACAACCAAGTATAGAGGGCACAACCAAGTATAGAGGGCACAACCAAGTATAGAGGGCACAACCAAGTATAGAGGACACAACCAAGTATAGAGGGCACAACCAAGTGTAGAGGGCACAACCAAGTATAGAGGGCACAACCAAGTATAGAGGACACAACCAAGTGTTGAGGGCACAACCAAGTATAGAGGGCACAACCAAGTATAGAGGGCACAACCAAGTATAGAGGACACAACCAAGTGTTGAGGGAACAACCAAGTATAGAGGACACAACCAAGTGTTGAGGGCACAACCAAGTATAGAGGGCACAACCAAGTATAGAGGACACAACCAAGTGTTGAGGGCACAACCAAGTATAGAGGGCACAACCAAGTATAGAGGGCACAACCAAGTATAGAGGACACAACCAAGTGTTGAGGGCACAACCAAGTATAGAGGACACAACCAAGTATAGAGGGCACAACCAAGTATAGAGGGCACAACCAAGTATAGAGGACACAACCAAGTGTTGAGGGCACAACCAAGTATAGAGGACACAACCAAGTATAGAGGACACAACCAAGTGTTGAGGGCACAACCAAGTATAGAGGGCACAACCAAGTATAGAGGGCACAACCAAGTATAGAGGACACAACCAAGTGTTGAGGGCACAACCAAGTAAAGAGGACACAACCAAGTGTTGAGGACACAACCAAGTGTAGAGGGCACAACCAAGTATAGAGGACACAACCAAGTGTTGAGGGCACAACCAAGTATAGAGGGCACAACCAAGTATAGAGGACACAACCAAGTGTTGAGGGCACAACCAAGTATAGAGGACACAACCAAGTGTTGAGGGCACAACCAAGTATAGAGGGCACAACCAAGTATAGAGGACACAACCAAGTATAGAGGGCACAACAAACACACAAGCATCTTGGGTACAAATGGGCCCTGGTGGCCCAGTCATCTAAGGCTTCTGTGACCACGGGTTCGAATCCCAGATTAATCTTCCTGATTATGTTTCTCGGATTGCCAGTACCATACCCATGCTCATGGGCTTCACCAAAGTGGTAAAGAAGAAATAGCTACATCACTTTGGTCTTTCCTTCCACATCAGCTGGCATACTGTGATATGACTGAAATACTGTTCACGCTGCATTAAACCCAAATCACTCACTCACTCCTGGGGTAAAATATCTGTCTGCTGTGAAAGGCTGTGTTTCTTTATTTTGAGAAAGGCCACATATTCAATATTACCACTGTAAGACAACTGTCTAACTGTACTGACTGATTGCCTCCCTTGTTTCAGGTCTGTCGGGGCTGACCGATGCCATGATTGGGGGGATAGCTGGAGCCACAGTGGCACTGGTCCTTCTGCTGGTGGTGGTGGCTGTGTGCTTCTACAGGTACTTTATGGTTAAAGTCTATATGGTAGAGAAGTCATTGGAGGGAAAATGATTGGCCCGTTTGTCAGTTCTGAAGTTACAGGGACAGTATGTCGACCGTTCTGAAGCATTGTTTGTAAACAGTAGCCGATAACACCTGAGCTTATCGGCTTTGCTTGCCTAATTCCATAAGACCCCACTGCAAGTGAAGGCGTATCATGTGACTGGACTTTTCTCTTGTGTGTTTAAACAGACTGGTCTAATGCAAGCCTTTCGTCGTGCTTTACATATTGTCTAATTATAAAGATATATTACTACAACAAACAATATGGCATCATGACAAAATAGCTTTACACGTCAAATTTTCTCAATGACTGTTAAGTTTATCTAATTGTATAGACTCGTCAAAATGAAACAGATGAAAAAAACATGAATGGACTGTGTGACAGTGTGACAGAGGTACTAGGCTGGACGCAAGGAACTCTGGGTAGGAGAGTGATTGGCGTCATATGACCGAGGTATATTTATGTTGTAATCACTATGGCTTTTAATCTAATCAAGCTGTCAATTAGTCTTTTGTAACTCAACCGTAAGAAATAAAGTTTTCTCTTCAATTTGCCTCTAATGAAGGAATTTATGGCATGTGACATCACACATGGAAATTATTTCATGCATAATTTGAACACCCAGAACTGTCGACGCACTGTCCCAAAAAACACAGTCTAAGAATCTAATAAGAATGCTTCAGTTGGAATTGTGATTTTCTGTACATGGATTTAATTACATACATTTATGATTTAATCACTTTAGGGTCATGGGTTGACCAGTGGGGTAAGGTGCACTTTTTACGATAATGAATTGTGTCCCTTAGCCTTACCAGGATCTCTTGGTCATGGTTCAAATACCAGATTTGCCCAAACTATGATCCTTTGCCTGTTTTCACCATAGGTGAGATTGTAGGGTGGCCCAGTAGTCACTGCACTGTAATCGACTGTGCAGAGTTGCATCCCTTACAAGTGGAAGGATTGTATGATCATGCTTCACTTCAGGTTTTCCTCTGGCATTAAGTTTATTTGTTTGTTTGATTAATGCTGCACTTAGCAATATTCTAGCTATATGACTGGGTCTCTTAAAAATTGAGTCCAGACCAGACAATCCAGTGATTAATAATAAGGGATACAGTGACATACATCTACCAAGTCAGCGAGCCTGACCCCCTGATCCGGTTAGATCAGGTTGCTGAACACCGATTCTAACCCTGGTCTTCATGGGGGTCAGGCATAAAGCTGATAAGATGTGATGGACACAGTGGCCTTGAACCTAACTCACTCCTTCACTCCTCTCACCATTACCTTGGTTGCAGGTCACGCCGTGGTGGCAAGGAGTTGGTCAATGACCGCATCTACCGAGACACAAAACCTCCTGTAGCCTTCCAGAACAATGCTTACGAGTCTCTTGACCGAACACCATCGTCAATGCTGAGGCTTGAGTCCAGCTCCAACTCCTCAGACGCGCAGCCTTGGAAGAGAAGCGTGTTCTCCAACCCCGATGAGGTAGACTCCCAAGTAATTTTCTCATCTCACTTGTGAATGCCTGTGACACCTGACCACCTGCCTGCCTGACACCTGCAAGACACCTGCCTCACCTAACACCGTCTTTCTTGACCATTAACTGTACCATGTAACCCCACGCTGTCAGACACTGCACTTACCTTTGCACTAACACTGTACTGTGAATCATGTGAATCTAGAGAATCTTGATAATCTAGAGATTCTTATGAATCAAGAGAATCTTGTGAATCTAGAGAATCTTGCAAATCTTGAGAATCAAGAAAATCTCATGAATCTAGAGAATATAGAGAATCTTGTGAATATTGAGAATCTTGTGAATATTGAGAATGATATAAATCTTGAGAATCTGGAGATTCTTGCGAATCTAGAGAATCATGTGAATCTAGAGTATCATGAATCTAGAGAATCATATGAATCTTGTGAATCTAGAGAACCATGTGAATTAGTGTAGCCTGCACTTCATAGTAAACTCTAATTACTTTGCACCTTGAATCAGATGATGCTATCAGACATTTATTTACTACAATTTTCAAGTCTAGATCTTTTATTGCTTTCAATAAATATCTTTCATCTGTTGGCTCGTTGTATTTGCAACATACCAGTGTCTTTCTTCAACAACTTTAAAATTACTTATCTGAGTTGATGAGCCTAACTGTTATTGACATATCACAACTGTCATATTTGACAATTCTTTTACAATTTATTCATAAGCATATGCAATCAGGAGCAAGAAAATAATTGGGACTTTTAGAATTATGCTTCTCATTTGATAACCCTGTCATCATGACAACAAAGTAATACCACTGATCCTAGCATGACAGTCTGTGATACGCTGAGATTTACCCAGAATGCATTGTGCCTGACCTACATCCTGTTTGTGAAATGAATGCACCATAGAAGTACTGTTATATTGAAAGATGTGCTGAAGTTTTACAAGAAGATTTTCCAAGATGTGACTACATATGTGTACTGACAATGCAGAGATAACGAAACTGTCTGTGTTTGTCATGCCAACCCCCTTTGGTATGCAGGATTCGGGGGGTATTTGGGGGATATTCGGGACTCAGCATTGTGGTACATGGGATACACATAAAATTGTATTTGGAATGCAGATTCAACATTAAAAAAGAAATGTACATAAAAATGTACTTTATATTTTTTTATATATGTTTTCAGTAATTTAACTTCAAATTGCACCCTTTTCTCAATGCTTTTTAGATTTGTGTTAAGTGGTATTCGGGACTCAGGGGTGACCAATGAGACTCAATTTTAGATGGTAAAGATTCAGAGGAGGGTGGTGTTAGCATGCTCGTAACTGCAAGTGTAGCAGGGCGTGGAGTCATTTCACAGATGACATCCTTACCTTGTCAGCTTGCTGACGAGGATAACCTCTTTGGTCATGTGGACAACGCGTCCGACCTCGGATCAGAAGGTCCGTGGTTCTAATCCCATCACGGGATTCAGAAATTTTATGGCCGCTACACAAGCATTAAGCTAGCAATAACAACATAATGTCAGGAGCGAGATTCAGCCCACCTGAAATCTCATCTTGAACTGCAACAGTAACAAACATTGCAATATCATCATGATCGTAGGTCTATTAGACAGTATGCCATTCGTCTTTTGTTTTCAATAATGTCTTTGGCCTGATTTTCTTGTATGGGAGTATGGAATCAATGTATATTTGTTTCTTTCACAAGCAAGAGAAGTGCCTTTAATATGTGATGTATGGTGCTAGAGGTGTCTGAATGATCAATATAAAATGGCCCATGGTGACTTGATTTGATTCAAATGGCATACTTGTATTACAATGATTACCTCAAATGTTTACAATATATAAATACTAACTTATGACAGATATTTATCAACAGCCAACATTACTTAAGTCATTTTGTTTTAACTTCCTAGTTAATTAAATGGTTAATTACAGCATCAAGATTATCGAGTACTGTAGTTTCTCATTTCTTAATAATATATTTATATAAGCTATCCCATTGATTTGCACATATCATGTTGTCAGGCCAGTATATAAGGCAAGGGTTCTTTACCTTTGCGTATCATAATCATTCCGAAAATCATATATTGTGTGCTTTATTGCTTCATATGGCAATTTTATTTACAAATAGAAAAAAAAAGACTTGAAATGATTTTTTAATTTGTTTTAGGCTTTTAATTTTTTTAAATTACTAAAATATAATATATAAAAAATAAGAAGAAGAATAATATATAATAAATGCATATTTACATTGCTGTATGTCCATCTCCTAATGCGCGCTTATGGTGCTGCATAATTATTACTCTGGTCAATGGATCAGTGTTGACACAGGATATTCTCAGCAACCCTACCTGTCTGTTTAGGTGCTAGAAGGTTTTGCATTTACATTACCATTTGCCGTTGGCTGATGAAATTAGGATGTCATGCCTAAATTATGTAATGTTTTTAAAGATTTACAGTTGTTAGGGAAACAGTGTTTCAGTTTTCTTAAAATTTTGCTTTGTTTCTCTTGATTAACAGGCAGTGTCAGAATGCCTTGCCTAACTGTACAACCTCCTTGCACACCTATCCATAACCCTAGCATTGCACCTGTTGTCACTAACAGTACATTTGGATGTTGACTGTACCATATTCGACGTGATAAGCGCCCCACTGTAATAAGCGCCCACGGCGATATTTGCTAATATATTGGCTAGTGAACAATCCCCCTTCCAATTGATCAATGTACACAAGATTTATTTATTCGCACTTATGTGCTAAATGTACCCTTAATTATGGGCAATTAAATTGTGGAAAAATATATCTGTCGTTTATAAACATTTCAGGCTGTCACCATAAACCACGAAAATTATCTTTCAACTCTGTTTTTTTTCACCAAATAATATTCTAATAAGAACCCCCTATTTCTAATTTTGAGAGTTACCTGGGTGCTTATTATGTCGAATACAGTATTGTTTAGTGACTCTGTGTAAGCATGATTTAAGATATAGAAGTGAGTTGTGTCTAATGTCGCTGTGTACATAATTACGTCATGTCATGGCGTGTCCGCTGAAGCAACTAGATAGGAGACTACCTCAGTAGTGATGGTGCTGATCACCATGGAGCCAAGTATGAATGCATATCTGATTTGAACCAGAGTATCCTGGTGCAAGTAAGGGAAGCAATTCTGCACAGCATATTTCAGTGCCGTTAGCTCATTTAAAATCTAGAAGTATTTGTTACAGGTGACCAGTTTAACAAACAAATGTATGTGAGATGTAACACAGCCCTTTATACTTGATATTACTTTCCTATAAACTCATTATTTAAGCAGCGCAAAATATAGTAACGAAAACAGGTATTGTATTGTGCATCTTGCCATATTGCATATATAGAGTATAGCATATATAGAATATAGCATATATACATGTATGTATACACCGGTGATATAGTGCATTTGTATGCATGCTATTAGCATATTGTCTATTTCATTGGTTTTGTCACATGATTGATATTTTCTATCATCCTTGCAGACATCTTGCCACCATTGCTCACACACATCGTTTGTAAAATAGATGATTTTGTGTACTTTAGTTGTGACTGTTGATTGCTTGTATGATTCAGCAGTCTTGCTTCCTTGGGTGATGAGCAACGGTGTTTTTTGTACAAGCCGGTTTATCTGATTAACTGTCTCATTTATCCAAGAGTGCTGACACAGCAGGCAGTTAGGGATATATAGCATAGCAGGGAGGAATAAAGCCTATTTTTCACTATTGGTGGTTGTGTTGTTTGTGAATGGAGTTCCTATATTTCACATGATTCACAGGACAGTACTGTGTGAATATCGAAGATGATTATGTAAACAATGATTCGCTGTAGGGACAATGATCCCTGGATGAGTAGTTTACAGGAAAGCATCATCTATGAAGAGATGATTCACAAAACACATGTCTATATTCTTTACCTTTACACGTGATTCAAAATTGTAACTATGGTTCATGAAACATGATTCATAATAAAACAGTTCTCTCAACACATGATTCACAAAAATTTATAACCGAATTCACAGATTTAACACAACATTCCAAATATATGATTCACAGTAACAAAATTATTCCAAATGTAAAATTCACAATTATAAAAATATTCTATTTGTGATGCACAGTTATTACAGAAGTCTTATAGAACTTTCATCACTATTTTGCCTCCCACACCCTTTTGACAGGTTTTTTAAGCCTCTGACATTGATGTTTTATTTCCGAACATATGAGTTACATTTAAGACAGGATTCCTAATACCGTATTCGACGTAATAAGCGCCCCGCTCTAATAAGCGCCCATGGCAATTTTTGCTAATATATTGGATAGTGAACAATTCCAATTCCTTCCGACTGATCAGTGTACACAAGACTTATTTATTCGTGTATAATACGCACTCGTGTGTTGTGGAAATTAAATTCTGGAAAAATATATCTGTCGTGTATAATACACACAGACTTTTCTTTTGTATCATTTCAGGCTGTCAGCATAAACCACGAAGTTTACGATCTTTCAACTTTGATTTTTTTTCCCCAAAATTTTATTCTTATAAAAAAAAAACTATTTCTAATTTTGAGAGCGCCCTGGGCGCTTATTATGTCGAAGACAGTACATCTTTTAAAGCAAAACTTAGTATGATGACATCAGTAAAACCTGCATGAACACATATAACATGTTCTCATTCTCATATACAGCATTGTGCGCATCAAATAATTGAAAGAAGAGGAATTGGTACATGATGAAAGTTTAAAATTTGTTCATCGAACAATTTTGTATTCAAGAGTGTCTACATAGTTAATAATAAAAAGTGACAAAAATCGATTTTCAAAAGAAATCTCTACTAAAAGTAGGTCATTGTATGATTCCAACTAAAGCGCAATGAAGTACAATCAAATAGCGATGAAAAGGTGAGCATATCCTGTCCCACAAGTGGCATCCATCACAAACACATGCAAAGCCACAGCATGAAATTTCTCATGTCTATTTCTTTAGTGGCACAGACAACCTGCCCAATATACATTATTTGACGACAAACTTGCTGGCAAGACAGATTATATCAGTCAATATGTACATTACATACAGACACATGCCCCAGTGAACTGCAGTTCTAATGATTTGCAAAAAACAGTCCATGACTATCATTTGCATAAATAAAAGTTACTTTACCCATTACAAACGTATATATGAGTTACATAACTACATTATCCATGACAGCATTGCTTATAAATATATGTATAAGAGGGAATGAACCTTATCTGTGGGTCACAGGATTGTATTTCTAACATGGAATAATATTGACGCAAAAAATACTGTTGCATTGTGAGAATATGTATTTTGGCATCAGCATGACAGTGTCACCTAATGTAAAGGACAGTGGGTTCTCCAGTCGGGAACTATCTGAGGTATTTCTGTTATGATATGGTTGGAATTGTACAATGGGCTCTCCTTTTAGCAGAGATTTCTTCTGATTATCAAATGTCACAACCATGATTCACACACCTGCATCCACGTCACAATCATGATTCACACACCTGCATCCAAGTCACAACCATGATTCACATTGCTGCATCCACGTCACAACCATGATTCACACACCTGCATCCACGCCACAGCCATGATTCACACACCTGCATGCACATCACAACCATGATTCACATACATGCACCCATGTCATAACCATGATTCAAATACATGCATCCATGTCACAACCATGATTCACACACCTGCATCCATGTCAAAACCATCATTTACATTGCTGCATCCATGTCACAACCATGATTCACACACCTGCATCCATGTCATAACCATGATTTACATTGCTGCATCCACGTCACAACCATGATTCACACACCTGCATCCATGTCATAACCATGATTCACACACCTGCATCCACGTCACAACCATGATTCACACACCTGCATCCACGTCACAACCATGATTCACACACCTGCATCGACGTCACAACCATGATCCACACACCTGCATCCACGTCACAACCATGATTCACACACCTGCATCCACGTCACAACCATGATTCACACACCTGCATCCACGTCACAACCATGATTCACACAGCTGCATCCACATCACAACCGCGATTCACACACCTGCATCCATGTCAAAACCATGATTCACACACCTGCATCCACGTCACAACCATGATTCACACACCTGCATCTGTGTCAGAACTGTGATTCACACACCTGCATCCACGTCTCAACCATGATTTCCATTGCTCCATCCATGTCAAAACAGTGATTCACATTGCTGCATCCATGTCAAAACCATGATTCACACACCTGCATCTGTGTCAGAACCATGATTCACACACCTGCATCTGTGTCAGAACCGTGATTCACACACCTGCATCCACGTCTCAACCATGATTTCATATTGCTGCATCCACGTCACAACCATGATTCACACACCTGCATCTGTGTCAGAACCATGATTCACACACCTGCATCTGTGTCAGAACCGTGATTCACACACCTGCATCTGTGTCAGAACCATGATTCACATACATGCACCCATGTCACAACCATGATTTACATTGCTCCATCCATGTCAAAACAGTGATTCACATTGCTGCATCCATGTCAAAACCATGATTCACACACCTGCATCTGTGTCAGAACCGTGATTCACACACCTGCATCCACATCACAACCATGATTCACATTGCTGCATCCACGTCACAACCATGATTCACATTGCTGCATCCACGTCACAACCATGATTCACACACCTGCATCCATGTCAAAACCATGATTCACACACCTGCATCTGTGTCAGAACCATGATTCACACACCTGCATCTGTGTCAGAACCGTGATTCACACACCTGCATCCACGTCTCAACCATGATTTCACATTGTTGCATCCATGTCACAACCATGATTCACACACCTGCATCTGTGTCACAACCATGATTCTCACTGCTGCATCCACGTCACAACCATGATTCACATTGCTGCATCCATGTCACAACCATGATTCACATTGCTGCATCCACGTCACAACCATGATTCACACACCTGAATCCACGTCACAACCATGATTCACACACCTGCAGCCACGTCTCAACCATGATTTCACATTGCTGCATCCATGTCACAACCATGATTCACACACCTGCATCTGTGTCAAAACCATGATTCACATTGCTGCATCCACGTCACAACCATGATTCACATTGCTGCATCCACGTCACAACCATGATTCTGATTGCTGCATCCACGTCACAACCATGATTCACATTGCTGCATCCATGTCAAAACCATGATTCACATTGCTGCATCCACGTCACAACCATGATTCACATTGCTTCATCCACGTCACAACCATGATTCACATTGCTGAATCTGTGTCTCAACCATGATTCACATTGCTGCATCCACATCACAACCATGATTCACATTGCTGAATCCACGTCACAACCATGATTCACATTGCTGCATCAATGTCAAAACCATGATTCACACACCTGCATCCGTATCAGAACCATGATTCACACACCTGCATCCACGTCACAACCATGATTCACACACCTGCATCTGTGTCAAAACCATGATTCACACACCTGCATCCACGCCACATCCATGATTCACACACCTGCATCCACGTCACAACCATGATTCACACACCTACATCCACGTCACAACCATGATTCATACACCTGCATACATGTCACAACCATGATTCGTACACCTGCATCCATGTCATAACCATGATTCACACACCTGTATCCACATCACAACCATGATTCACACACATGCATCCATATCACAACCATGATTCACACACCTACATCCGTGTCACAACCATGATTCACACACCTGCATCCATATCACAACCATGATTCACACACCTACATCCGTGTCACAACCATGATTCACACACCTGAATCCACGCCACAACCATGATTCACACACCTGCATCCACGTCACAACCATGATTCACACACCTGTATCCATGTCACAACCATGATTCACACACCTGCATCCATATCACAACCATGATTCACACACCTGCATCCGTGTCACAACTATGATTCGCACACCTGCATCCACACCACAGCCATGATTCACACACCTGCATCCACATCACAACCATGATTCACACACCTTTATCTGTGTCACAACCATGATTCATACACCTGCATCCCTGTCTCAACCATGATTCACACACCTGCATCCACATCACAACCATGATTCACACACCTACATCCGTGTCACAACCATGATTCACACACCTACATCCGCGTCACAACCATGATTCACACACTTGCACCCACGTCACAACCAAGATTCACACCTGCATGCACGTCACAACCATGATTCACACACCTGCACCCATGTCACAACCATGATTCACACATCTGCACCCATGTCACAACCATGATTCACACATCTGCACCCATGTCACAACCATGATTCACACATCTGCACCCATATCACAACCATGATTCACACACCTGCATCCATATCACAACCATGATTCACACACCTGCATCCGTGTCACAACTATGATTCAAAAACCTGCATCCATGCCACAGCCATGATTCACACACCTGCATCCTCGTCACAACCATGATTCACACACCTGCATCCATGTCGCAACCATGATTCACACACCTGCACCCATGTCACAACCATGATTCACACACCTGCACCCATGTCACAACCATGATTCACACATCTGCACCCATGTCACAACCATGATTCACACACCTGCATCCATATCACAACCATGATTCACACACCTGCATCCGTGTCACAACTATGATTCACACACCTGCATCCACGCCACAGCCATGATTCACACACCTGCATCCACGTCACAACCATGATTCACACACCTGCATCCATGTCACAACCATGATTCACACACCTGCATCCATGTCACAACCATGATTCACACATCTGCACCCATGTCACAACCATGATTCACACATCTGCACCCATGTCACAACCATGATTCACACATCTGCACCCACGTCACAACCATGATTCACACATCTGCACCCATGTCAAAACCATGATTCACACACCTGCACCCATGTCACAACCATGATTCACACACCTGCACCCATGTCACAACCATGATTCATACACTTGCACCCACGTCACAACCAAGATTCACACCTGCATTCACATCACAACCATGATTCACACACCTGCACCCGTGTCACAACCATGATTCACACACCTGCATCTGTGTCAGAACCATGATTTACACACCTGCATCCACACATCATAACCCTGATTCACACACCTGCATCTGTGTCAGAACAATGATTTACACACCTGCATCCATGTCAAAGCCATGATTCAAACACCTGCATCCACACATCACAACCATGATTCACACACCTGCATCTGTGTCAAAACCATGATTCACACACCTGCATCCAAGTAACAACCATGATTCAAGCACCTGCATCCACCCCCACAACCGCGATTCACACACCTACATTTACGTCACAACCATTATTCACAAATTAGCATACCCATGTTAAATTATCATACCCATGATTGACTCAATCTTATATATCACGTGACAACCATGATTCACATTGCTGCATCCATGTCACAACCATGATTCACACACCTGCATCCACGTCACAACCATGTTTCACACATCTGCATCCACACATCACCACCATGATTCACACACCTGCATCCACGTCACAACCATGATTCACACACCTGCACCCACGTCACGACCATGATTCACACACCTGCATCCACACATCACAACCATGATTCACACACCTGCATCTGTGTCAGAACCATGATTCTCACACCTGCACCCACGTCACAACCATGATTCACACACCTGCATCCACACATCACAACCATGATTCACACACCTGCATCTGTGTCAGAACCATGATTTACACACCTGCATCCATGTCAAAACCATGATTCAAGCACCTGCATCCACGTCACAACCGTGATTCACACACCTTCATTTAAGTCACAACCATTATTCACAAATTAGCATACCCATGTTAAATTATCATACACATGATTGACTCAATCTTATATATCACGGAATGATTGTTATGATCTTTCATATCAATGATTGACATGTAGTTACACACACACACACTTTTCTCACGGAATAATATAAATTAACGATTCATAGAAGAGAGTTCAACACATATCAACATCATGATTATTAAAACAAAGTATTAAAGACAATTCCCAAGACTACATATCCTATATATGGCAAGTGCACAAAACATTGGTATGAACATACATTGTAACATGTCATATTTTTGTTTCACTTATGGACGTGACAGATAACTATAGTCATATGAAAAATTCGGGTGTTTCTTAACTTCTTTTGAGTAGTATATATAATGTAATATACCAGAATATAATTGTTAAACAAAATGTTGCCGTTGTCATTATACCTGAAATATAAAGTATGTATCAAGAGTGGTGACATACCGGATATAACATGCATACAAATATAACATTGCCATCATACTTGGAACAATGTAGCATGAGTAACATTATTGTCCATGGTGTTATTGATAAAAGATAATTAATAACTATGCATATTTGAAGACGGTGTATAAACAGTAAAGTAGAATAATAGTACATGTTTCATTTATCACATATACTTATCTATCATATAATGGGTAGGTTTCTCGGCAGGATAAAGCCAGGATAAAAACTATATCCGTTGGGGTC
This sequence comes from Haliotis rufescens, assembly GCF_023055435.1. Classification (NCBI taxonomy): domain Eukaryota; kingdom Metazoa; phylum Mollusca; class Gastropoda; order Lepetellida; family Haliotidae; genus Haliotis; species Haliotis rufescens. The sequence continues at coordinate 8,209,125 of NW_025963791.1, read as the reverse complement.
ATATGCGGATAGAGATGTAAATATCAAACGTCAAGAAGGGATTACTTTCACTGTTTATAAACAAACATGGCGTCTCCCCCGTCATTCGGCGATCGAGTCAGAATTAACCATCGGGAATCTGGATAAACTACAGGGATAATTGCTATCATTATCAAAAGAACAGTCTAATATACTGAAAATCAGTGTCTAACTGTGACGTAGCTAAGGCATTTTATAAGTTTTGGCAACTTTGGAGATATAAATTTCGAAACAATTTTGTGAGGGCACGAGCCTAGCCAAGCGGGATCAGTAGCCATATCTGCGCTTGTCGACCTCTGCGGCTTCAAACCTTCTCCACAAATTAAAATAGTTGGATTTGGCCGAAATATGTTTAAATTGTAACCTTGTTTCGTTTTGTCGCTGTGTGTACATCTGACTACACTTCTTAACGTTATGAAAGGACAGACCGACTGTCAACAACGTCTGACCGTGGCCGTGACGTCTCATAGACTAGGGTTAGAGTAGCTTCCCTTTGACAAAGGGCAGTTACTCTAGCGGACAGACCGATGGATTGCCGCGAAAGGCAATTAAAAACAATTGTTGTTTTGCGTATATGTTGCTTCGCCACTGTATAAGAAACAGATTTCAGTTGGAACTATATTGGCTACTGTCTCTGTCCGACTGACACATCACTTACCCTGTGACGTAATAAATATTGATGCGCGCATTCCAGGAAAACTCGCAATGTTTCGGTAATGTTTATGAGAGAGGGAAAGCGATTTTGAAGCACAGAATTAAAGAATGACATTATATGATAAAGAGGTTATCACGCTTGTGTGTTTGGGGGTGATAAATATCCTGTATTAGGAATAAACACTATGGATATTTACCATCCCCAAACACACTCGCGTGATAACCTCTATGTATTCTAGGAGAGGTGAACGTATTCATCACTACTGCCATACATATTCTATGTTCCAGGTGGGATAGCATTTGCTTCCTTTTATTTAGGGTTATATCCTGGATGTATTACATAAAATATGTCACCACAATTATATGTACTGTGTGTTCCTGTGTTGTAGAACCTGCCACATTTTGCCCATGTTAAACCACGTGACGGTAATAACACTGCTCACACTCCGGCGCAGTGGTGACTCAGCATAACGCCACTGCCACAGGCTAATTTGCATATCACGTGACCGGACTTTTCTCTTGTTTGTAAACAAACGCGCTTTTTCAGAAATCAGTATAGAACGGACTAATGCAAATATTTGGGGGCGCTTTACATATTGTTTTGCATAATTATATAGATATGCTACTACAACTGCGACAGTGCATAACAATATATATTTATACATCAAAGTGACCGTATCACTAGCTCTCCGTTGGGCTTCGATGACAGCACGTGGAGCCGTAACCAATGTAAACAAAGGATAACTACGTAAAAACAAGTAGATTTTCACGTATTAGGTTACTTTCTTAATGAACCGTAACCATTCTTTGACATTTGTATACGAAAATGTGTAGACTTGTCAAACATGAAACGGTTGAAAAGCATGTGCAATATCTTGAATGGACTGTGAAAGATGTGACGAATCGTCACATGGCGCTGGCCTGTGGCAGAGGTACTATGCTGGCTGGCTGCCGGCCGCATGGAACTCTGGGTAGGAGAGTGAACACTGCTGAGGTTATGGTCTGTGTTTCAGGACGAGTATGATGCTGACTGGGAGGACCCCCTCGAGCTGGAGATCATGCTGGAGGACTTCCAGCCCCGCCAGAGGACGCCCTCCACCAGCATGGACTCCTATTTCTGATGGACAGCCATGTTGTAGTGTTGTTAGTCACTGGCATCCATCTGGAACCCCACAACCAAGAGGACGCTCTCCACCAGCATGGACTCCTACTTCTAACGGACCGCCATGTTGTAGTGTTGTTAGTCACTGGCATCCATTTGGAACCCTACAACCAAGAGGATGCCTACCACCCACAGCTCGGGGCTGTCGTCTTTCAGAACCTGCCAGTCTCATCGTGTGATGAATCTCAGCCCTGATCCCAGACCAGTCCCCCTGACTCAGATTACAATTACAAAATGTCACTACCTTAATAATGTGTTGCACTGCAACAGCAGAGAGGAACTCTGTTTGTCTAAGATGTTACACCTTCATGAAGACGAACACTGATGTAGCATCCAGTTCATCCACTCAGGGTTGAAGGTGATTTGCGACACAATGACCAAGGGTAATGATGTGTCACTTGCGTGTAACAGTACCTTCTAAAAGCCTTCTTGAAGACCTTTGAAACTTTCTTAGCCAGAGTCCGGTTCCTGGTTCATATATGTGCCACAGATTATCTCATGGTTTCTCCATAAAGACTGAAAATATTCAGCATTCTGTTTCCAATGGATAAATCATCACTCGGTCTCCAGTCTTCTATACACATTCTAGCTGGAGAGGACTTTTGCCTGCTGTTCTCTCACTCGACTCTGATGGTCAACATATTTTATCCATACGTGAAAAGTTATTTTCAAGAATAATTTCCGCCAAATCAAATATCAGGAATATGTTATGGAGTATATACTATTCACCATAACAAACTGGGCAATGATTAGCAGGTAAGTGTTTTTTCCATCAGTCTGCCAATATAATGTAATCTGTAAAATTAATTCAAATAACTGATTCTTTGTCATATAATTATCACTGATTTCAACCATTTATTTTCCACAGTAGTTGGCGGCGGTGTCCCACGTGATTTGAGAAGTCGATTTGAGTCCGGCATTGACCAATGGCTAGTATGTTCTTGGCGTGTTTGTTAGTTCCACCACCCTACAACAACCAGCACGGCCGACGCCTCATTAATGTATATGTATATATATAAACCACTGTTGTATGATACGAGTGCCAAAGCTTCTTTCACCAAGGATCTTCCTTCTTGTAGTCTATGAAGTACACCGGTCATGATTGTTATCTCTTTGAGCCCTAAAAGTAGTGACCACCTTTTTCCAATTTACTTTTTATTTCCATCAATTCCATTTGTTTTTGTAAACCAAAAATGCCTAAATTGCATCAAATCCAAGAATGTTGTTAAGAGACAGTTAAATGTTTGATAGCGACGACTGCATGTTTTGCAGAAACAAAATCAGAAAGGATTTTAAGTGCCAAACACATATGCCAATATGCTGAACTACTGCTGGATGCTCTATTGAGGACCCCAGTGCTGATTAGTGACATGTTATGCCACTTTACGTTGTTTATTGTGACTTGGTTTGCCTTGGTGCCCGACTGCTGTGTTTGGGACATGCTGCTGGCTAATATACAACCTTCTACAATGATGACATTCATAACAGAGTGGGAAATGTGCCTTGAGCTAATGACAGACGTCCTGCCAAAGGAATGACACGTTTGCTTACAGCAGATTCTACAAATGCATAAGTATGGAAATATGTATATTAGTGTTGTGTTCATATTCCGTAAAAACTTCTCCAAACCACACAAAGTCATATGGTTTTCGAACATATCTGGGCACTTATTTGTACATAATTATCGTGCACATGTGCTCAAGAAACATACTGTCTTCTAACCAACTGCTCATATGCCAGCTGCTGAAGTGGTGGCGAATGTAAATTCTTGTATTTCACGTTGTTTTCACGGTGATTTTGTTTTGTTTGTTTGTTGATTTACGCCGCTTTCAGCAATATTCAAGCTATATGACGGCGGTCTGTAAAAAAATCGAGTCTGGACCAGACAATCCAGTGATTGAAATCATGAGCATCGATCCCTGCAATTGGGATTCGATGACATGCATCAACCAAGTCAGCGAGTCTGACCAGTCGATCCCGTTAGTCGCCTTGACAAGCATAGTAGCTTTTTACGGCAAGCATGGATTGCTGAAGACCTATTCTACCCCGGATCTTCACAGGTCTTTTCACGTTGATAGTTGTGTTCATCTGCTCCGTATGGATGTTTATGTATCAAGCACATATCTATATACCTACTCAAGTGCCATTATACATGTATATGTATTCATTGTTATGTGTGTCAACACATTGTGTCATGTGTCGGTGTGTTAGCAGGTGTTCATTGAAGATTGGGGTTGGGGATTACTATGTGCATATAAATATCGTTACCATGAAGTGTATCCACTAACCATGAAGTGTATCCACTAATAATGTTCATACCTGAAAGTAAAGGGACTATTCTCCACGTTTTGTGCCAATGTCCAATATAGTCTATATAGTAAGCAGTGCCATGTGTGATACACTATGTGTTTAATGTGTACGGTATCAACTGCTTGATTGATATGCATAAAATACTAAGAGCTAGCAGATTGGGATTTAAATGACTTGAAACATCGTGCATGGTAGCCAATGTGCCCCAGCTTAAAGTTAGGCGACTAAGAGGGATGTAGTTATATGGGGCCATTTAAGGATAGTTAATACCATGTCTTAGGAGAAATATGGGATGATACAGTGGTTTGCTTGGCACGCTGGGAACTCCGGGTCGGCCCTGATGTTGTCCTACAAATCGAAGCTCATTTAGAGTGTTGATTTTCGCCTCAACCATTGTCAGCAATTACCTGGAATCTGCTGTTGTAGACAGTGCCTTCAGTACAGGACGTTCGCCACTTGAATAAGAATTGCAATTGGGTGTGAAATTCGTAACATATCGAACGTGTTTGTCAATCATCTGTCATCATATTTCTACATTTTCAAGGATACATATTGTAAATACTGTCCATATATGATTCGACTCAGGTTAGTGCAGTGAATAGAGCCATTTCCAATAAAGCGTTGTCAGTAACATGTGACTCAGGGCATTCTAGCTTCTCATCAGCCAGTACAACTGTAAATTCTCAGAGAGGACTAGCTTACTTTTTATCAGCACATCTATTTTATCATCTTCTCCATATGGCCTGTTCTTAAGGCCACAAAAACATGTATTTCATTTATAGTATTTTTTCACAAGTGTATTGATTTTCAGTTTCAGTGCAAGTTCGATATACAATTCTTATGTTTATGCATTATTTTTTCAATTGGGTATCGGTGAACTTAAACACTTGAGTCTGAATTTATTTTCAAAATTAAGGTAACGGGTTGTCATATGTCACAATTACAAATCCATTTTGGGTAGTGTAGAGAGTGAGTTGGGTAACGAAACAGAATTCAATCTGTCATTTCTTGCATAGTGTTAAACGTTTTGTAAATAAATTTACTCTTATTTTATTTCTCAGTCAAGCAAACATGTTTATTACAAGTACATTAAAAGTTGACAAGTGTCAGCCTATTATGACCTCAACACATAGAGGTTGTATTACTATTACCGATTTATGCCAATAAATATGTCCTTGAAGAAAATTAATTCAATTTTAGTTTTCTTAAGCAAATTACTTTATTTATGCATTTGACAATCCTTTTAAAATATCACTTTTTGGGTACATTTATCACAGAATAATGAGTAATGGAGTGTACATAATGTTTTTGAATGTTCCTAGCCTTTGTTTCCATAATACCCAATTACCATAATACTTTGTTTACTTGTATAGTATTATTGTATAATATTGTCATAAATGCCATAATGCAACATGTTTGTGCAAGTGTGCAATACATGCTAGACGTGTGATCATATGCGGATACATGTATGCTTGTGTGCCCTGTGTTTTCTAGTCCATGTCAAGGTGCCATAATATTGTACATAGTTTGTCCAATGAGCGTCGATACCGGTATGTGTATATAGTTATTGATATATTTAATATATTCAGTGATCATACGAGCAGATTGTACAGTGTACATTTAGCGTAGTGTAGTATACGTAGCTAGACATTCCTTCACTGCCGTCAAGGTCTGGGCGTGTTTACTGGGGAAAGTTAATAAGGAGAAATACGCTTTTTCGTGGAGTGTGAATAACTGTGATTGCATGTCGAACCGTTTTATTAGCTCACTGGAGGCAATATTTTTATTCTTTTTTTGTTCTGCAATAGAATCATTTATTTTAATTCTATTGGGGGTATGTATGCTAACTATAGTTTGATATGTTCATGTTGATCTGTCCAGATGTTCTTGTAGATACACAAAAATCAGCACCCCAAATCTTGAACTGAGGGACTTGTAATTTATAATAGGGGCGAACGGTGAGATTAGGGATTTTGGGACTGGTCATTTAATATAACGAGAGGCGTGTGTCATGAAAAAATGATATACATGTACAGGGGTGGATGTGAAAAATTGTTTCATAAAATTGGGGGAGAGCAACAAGATATGGTAAGACAAATTCCACCTGGCAAACAGGCTATTTCACTCGTCGGTGACGATTTACGGCTTGTATGCATGGTTAGCATGAGAATGTAGTAATGGAAATCAGATGTGAATTTTTAAACCCAAGGATCCACGCCCGTATTTCTCTTTGTTTATTGAGTTTTGATTATTTTGTTTTGTTGAATGGTTCTTGTAGTCCATCACTGTATATAGATATGTTAATATATGTTAGCATACCATGTACATATTGTAAACATATAGCAACGAGAGCTGAATGTGTGAAAGTTATCGCCCCTGACAGTATTTCCACGATGGTGCAATCGCACCGACAAACACCATGTCTGGTGTGTTTTTATACCATGGTTGTTATGGAAACATGTAGTTGTGAAACAGAAGGTAACTTGTCTCCAATAATTGCATATAATTGTATGTTTTTAAAATACCTCAAGTTTATCTAAAGGTTTACCACAAATGGACATATATGTTGCAAATCAAGTCTTTGAAAGGCATTTAGAAGTGAGTGAGTGAGTGAGTTTTACGCCGCTTTTAGCAATATTCCAGCAATATCACGGCGGGGGACACCAGAAATGCACATGAGGAAGAAAATTTATGGATGTCAACTTCTTTATCATGAGGAACACAGCGTTTCGGAGTACATGCTTACTCCTTCATCAATAAAAAAGTTGGCATCAATAAATACTCTTCCTTATATGTTGCAAAGTAGATATACTGTTTCATACAAAAGGCTACCGGAATTTGCCGACTAAATTAATCACGTGATAATTGCTATTTCGATCCTTGACCTCTGCCAAAGGATTCATTGAAACGTGCAAACTTGTCTTTGAACATAACTAATTCTTGATTTAATTTGTTCCCACGCGGTCCGTTTCTATGACCTGTATTATATCAATTTTAACAATAACAGAAGGACATTGTATCCGATTGTTTCACGGTCTTATCACTGAAATACTGTTCAAAGCGGCATCAAACTCAACCAACTCACTCACTCTATACCATTAGTATAATTATGTTTCATGACGTGCACTGACCAGGAAACAGAACAGTCTGTATTTCACACGTTTAAGGTAATCAACAGAGATGAACTACGAAAAGAAAGCTCAGTCACGTCCATGTTAAACTCCGTTAGAACTCCATAATCAGATTATGAAAATATCCCTTGATTCGTCAACATTGAGTCTTTCTCATCCGCGATTACCAGGTCTGTCAAATCTCCATTCTATCAAGATGAATAATCTGGACCGATTCGGCACTATAGCATAAACATAGACGTAAAATCGAACAACATCCACGAGTGTGGGAATTCCCGGGGAAGGTTTCTGATCAGAGGGATGGGCACATTTCGCTTTCACTTTCGAAACGGACCAAAGGTAGCGAATGGTCCAGAGTATTTATCACACGAGAATGGGAATATAATATACATGGATATCATAGATGAGTTCTCTGCACCCAGTCAGTTGTTGGAGACAAGGTACAACCTGCTAGGAATCACACAGTAGAGACATTCCACTAGCATAAACTACTGCCCAATGACCTAGGTAGATACGTTCTCAAAGCACTGACTTGTATCATATGCTCCTGTGTGCTTGTCTGATGTAGATGTTTCAAGGCATACTCAGCATACCCCAGTATCCCGACGGTCAGGTAGATTTAGCTATGCTACTCAAAAGACGTTAAGGATCATCCGATTCTTTCATTTTACAAAAGTTAATCTGTCATGGCATGACAAATAATGTTTATGAATCTGAAAGAATAGGATGGTCCTTGAGTTCTTTTGAGTAGTATATATGGTTTTCTCTGCCCAAAACGAATGATATTTTAAGGACAGGGTTCTGTATCGCTGATGAATGGGGACAGTCGTCTAAGGCGGCGCCAGAAATCTGCGATCCTGAGTTCGATTTCCAGTCTCCCTGATTATGTTTCTAGGTTTGTTAGCACCATACCCGAAATCGTGGGTTTCAACAAAATGGTAAACGTCTAAGACCTGCATAACTTCGGCTTTCCTCCCACAGCAAGCTGAGACGCCGTGATATAACTCGAAAACTCTTCAAAGCGGCGTAAAACCCATCACACTCACTCACTCTTCGTGCTCCTGCATTAACTGGGCTAACATCTTTTGGACATCGATAATCATGCATGTACCCACAAAATAATTTAGCCTGCGAGTTTTGCCGTAGATTTTACAGACATAAAATAATTGTTAACTGGATATACTGAAAAGTATTGGGTTGTTTGTCTCCTCAATTTAGAGAATAAATAGTGTATTTAAGAAAACATTACGCTGGCTCAAGAAACCCCCTCCTCTCCCGAATATTATATTGTTGTTCCACAATAGCGTTGACTGGGCCAATGTCCTACACAACAGTCCAGAAAATCCGCTGCATCACACGACCAATGTTGGTTTTTTTAACTAAATGAGTTAGGTTTAACGCCGCTTTTAACAGTATTCCAGTTATTTCGCGGCGTGTCAGCTTAATATGGGAGGAAAGCCCGAAGTGATGCAGGTCACAGACGTTTACCACTTCGGTGAAACCCACGAGCAAGGGTATGGTGCTGACAACCTAGAAACATAATCGGGGCGAACCGTGATTCGAACCCACAATCATAGGTTTCTGGCGTGGTCAAGGGACGCAACTCTGTACAGCGAATAGCGGCGCCTAAGACGACTGGGCCACCCGTGCCCCCTTTTAAGTAAATGAGGTTTAGAAACGCATGTATGATATATTTACATGCAAAGGTTATATTTTACAGGATAGGGTTATGAAGTCTCATTCTGCGACATGTTAACATTTGAGCGATGATATAAGTCAATCCTTGATAACGTTTCTGTAAACTGATGACATTTTATACTCGAGAAAAATAAAACATATAAATCTGACCAGTGTTGTGTTGTCTCTGTGAAGGCCCGACGCACGACGTGGGGGCGGGTTGTTATCGTCCGTATATTTTATACAAGGAGACACAAGTCAACTTCTTGTTCAGTATACGATATTATAACTTATTGTTGCAGAAAATGAGTAAGCGAATGTTATTTTACGCAACAGCGGTCAGGAATCAAGTGAACATGTGCTTGAAAGTGTCCGAATTCATGATGGCCATATCCGAATTCATGACGGCCATATCCAGGCAAAAACATAAAATGTAACACCGACGTTGCTGTGTCAATTGGAAGAGCCGCACGTGTCATGTGCCCTAGGCAAAAACATAAAATGTAAACACCGACGTTGCTGTGTCAGTTAGAAGAGCCGCCCGTGTCATTTGCCCTAGGCTAATACAAAAAATGTAAACACCGACGTTGCTGTGTCAATTGGAAGAGCCGCCCGTGTCATGTGCCCTAGGCTAATACATAAAATGTAAACACCGACGTTGCTGTGTCAATTGGAAGAGCCGCACGTGTCATGTGCCCTAGGCTAATACATAAAATGTAAACACCGACGTTGATGTGTCAATTGGAAGAGCCGCACGTGTCATGTGCCCTAGGCTAATACATAAAATGTAAACACGGACGTTGATGTGTCAATTGAAAGAGCCGCCCGTGGCATTTGCCCTAGGCTAATACATAATATGTAAACACCGACGTTGCTGTGTCAGTTAGAAAGGCCGCCTGTGTCATGTGCCCTATGAAATCTGAAAACTGGCAGTGATCAGACTAGGGCTTTTTGTAACATTATCAAGTTACACGTGGTAATTTATATACTACGATGTATCATTAGTTCCACGTGGTCACCGGTCTTGAATGTAGTCTTCAATTCCTGAGTGTAACAGCTAAATCACTATTAAAATACGGAAAGTAATTGCCACCAGCGGTTCAGTGAAATCCGGGAAGATATCGCGACAGTCTTCCGAGAAACAGGATCGATAGACGAAGGGCGCCCACGCTCGCTGTGACGTTATCAAGCGAATGTACCTACTTTCCTAGAAACGCATCCTTTATGTTTCAAGGCGTGACCACTCTGCCCTGTCGGACATATCCGTGTGTTGTCCATAGTGACAAAAACATTCATAGATCGAAGTCAGTATGAAGCACAGCTGGATATTACGAACATATAACTAAAAGTGAATAAATAAATGATGTTTAACTCCACAGTCGGAAATATTGCAGATCTATCAATGTTGAGGAATCTAATTAAGATACTGAAATATATATTGGCTTTTGTTACTATTACAAATCATCTGTAAAAAAAACGCTCTACAGAGTCGCTTGATTGTTAAAAAACCAGGAAGGTTAAATATTCAATTCAGAAATTCGGATTCCTGTGATCATGACAATCTGATAACAAACGATTCCGGACCAGCCAAACTAGTGTCAGAAAGCATGCGCAAAACACGCCATCGGAGAGCACAGAGTCTAGCCTCCCCTTCCCCATGTTGGTCGCCCCTGATACAATTCAGATTCTGGGGACCCATTCTGACCCGGAATCCCCGCAGGGCGTATGAATATAAATAGATCACAATGACAATATTTATTTATTTCTGAAAAGGGATTTCTTGGTACATGTGAAAGTGCTGACAGATTAAACACAAAGGATCTGGCATAGCAACATAAAAGAAAGTCATAAAGGTTATATAGCAATTAAAGGTTTAACAATCATTTAAAAGACAAATGCTAGTTATAAAAGACCTAAGATTGTTGTTTGATTTTCTGTTGTTTAACGCCGCTCTCAGCAATATTACAACTATATGACGGCGCTCTGTACATAATCGAATCTGGACCAGACAATCCAGTGATTGACATCATGAGCATCGATCTACGCAACTGGGATACGATGACATGCATCAACCAAGTCAGCGAGCCTGACCACCCGATCCCGTTAGTCGCCTCTTACAATAAGCCTAGTCGCTTTTTGAGGCAAGCATGGGTTGCTAAAGACCTATTCTACCCCGGATCTTCACGGGTCAAAGTGTGGCAAAAGTTATCGACGACCAGAAGCTAGGAGTGTTTACACATTACATTGTACTTAAAAAGTGGTTTGGGTCAGTTAATTTTTTGTCAAAAGGAACTCCTACTAATTTGCTTGCAAATGAAATAATTTTGTAAAGATGTGATTTATTATGAAGTGACAGAGCTGCATGTCAACACGAAGGGGATAGGTATTGCTATTGATATAGAGGCGGGGTAGACTTGTGGTTAAATAGTGGCTCGCGACATGGAAGACCGGGGTTCAAAGTCCATTCTTCGCGTCACCCGCCTGATAAGGTTGGATTGTTGCTCATTTATTACATACTTCAGTGTGAAAGATTGAGTTTTCCGGAGTTGAGAAAAGTGATATTTTCATTGCAGTGAACATAACACTTGATGTTTCACTGCAGTGAACATAACACTTGATATTTTGCTGCAGTGAACATAACACTTGATATTTCACTGCAGTGAACATAACACTTCAAATTTAACTGAGCACTGTGAACATAACACTTTGACGGAACTATAATCATACAAGAGTTATCTCCCGTCAAATTGCCTCCCTTTATCGTAAGTGTCTGGCCCGTACACAAACTGCTTACTTTCTCTTGCTCGGCATATACCGGAATTTTGACTCTCGTGTCGTAAACATAGTATGACATGAACACTCATATTATATCATCTATCTACGTAGATGATTATTTTATTTACGTAGATGATACTATAATCTACGTAGATAGTACTACTCACAAATACGTAGAAAATAATTTCATCTACGTACATAATATAATAATCAACGTGGAAGAAAATATCATCTACTGTCAAATTTTCGACTTATAACAATATTTTCTTCATGTCAATGTGTCGAGGTTACTGGAGAATGGCACACGAACTAACTGTAACAAAGAGGAGAGTACAAGATGTTCTCGAAACTACAAACAAACACACGGTCAACTATGGTTCATTATTGAACATTTTAGCGAAATTATATATCAACCATAACATGGTTCAAGTCGGAGAAATCACTCCAATATGTTGATTCCCAGGATTTCTCCATTACGAAAATTAGGTTTAAGAGGTAAAACGTGAGGGGTGAGAATCACTCAAACTATAAAAAGTGTATCAAATCATTGCTCGCCATCATCCTATGAAGCACTGAGGTACAATTCTGAGTTTGTGTTTTTATGTTACCGCTGATAGTTTGTCAATTTGAATTGATCTCAGTATGTTGTAAAAATACGGAAAAGGCCAAATGAAAATATACAACCAACATGCCCCGAAACATTTAATCAAATTAACAGTAAGTAAGAAGTCACCTCGTATGCATCTAGGGTCGCAACTTTACAAGAGGTTATCACTGTCGGAGTCACGATACGTACGATAATTACATCACATGCGGAGATGAAAATATCTTCTACTTAGATTAAAGTATCATCTTAGTACATGTAGATGAAAGCATTATATACGCAGATGATAAAAAAAAGACAGTGACACAAATACGCTTCCATATAATCTTATTTAAAAACATACATCCACAAAATAAAAAGTGATATTTAAATGGAGCCCAGAACAATGCTTAATTTCAGATGAGATTCTAGACTTGAGTTGGATTCGTTTGTTAATGCATTCTCTAGGGTCTGTGAGACGGACTAAAAAAAGGAGTACACTTGATTCGCTCACTCGTATATACAGCGTATCTCGGTTCTAACTAACTGCTAAATAATACCCTTAGAATTCTTTTTGTTCGCATTTGTCTCTATATCTGTATATAGATCCAACACTCAAGACATGCTACCCTGTCGATCTACTCAACATATGGGTCGCACCATATCCGCGTTAATTGCAGCATCACGGACGTATTTAATGATTTGCAACGTTCGGTGAATCGTGACGTTGAATACTGCAGCGTCATCGGCAAGTCACTTTCGTCCTGGTTGTCCTTCAGGCATATGTTATCTTTGTGAGAGTCGTGCTGCCCAACCTTTTCCTGCCCGCCACCCTCATCCTGGTACACAATTACAAACCAGGAGGTTAAGAAAATGGGATTTATAGAAGATGAATAATATACGGTGCCGCGTTACTGTTTATTCCCAATTTTACGATATCATTAATTGATTAATTGATGTCACAAAATCGATTTTTAGATGTATATAAAACGGATGTATTTATAGATATCATAATTTGTGATATCAAAAGTACTTCGGGTGTTGTGATATCACAACGCCGATTTTTATATCTTAAAAGACATTCGAGTTATCACAAAATACATTGTTAGATACCATAATCATGTATTGGTATTTTAAAATCGAACTTGGGATATCCATATATGGAGAGAGTCGCCATCGAGTTTCTTTGTCCAGGCGTGTGGGGAATGTTTCACTGATACCGTGCGCGTGGTGGTTCTCGTGGTTAAGGGGCGGTCAGGTAGCCTAGTGGTTAAAGCGTTCGCTCGTCACGCCGAAGACCCAGATTCGATTCCCGACATGGGTACAATGTGTGAAGCCCATTTCTTGTGTCCCCCGCCGTGGTATTGCTGGAATATTGCTAAATGCGGCGTAAAACCATACTCACTCACTCTCGTGGTTAATGTTGCGTGGAAGAATCACAATAAATAATGTTCAACTCATGAAAACATGCGATTCTGTTGATATATGTTATGGAACAAAGTTATATATATATTTATGTAAACTCAACATTGTTTTTTTATACGACCTATTCTCAAATACGGTTCTGAAGCATGGAGTAGTGAGTGAGTGAGTTGGGTTTAACGCCGCTTTTAACAGTATTCCAGTTATATCATGGCGTATCAGCTTAATGTGGGAGGAAAGCCCGAAGTGGTAAACGTCCATCACTTCGGGCTGAAACCCACGACAACGGGTATGGTGCTGAACATAATCGGGGCGAACCGGGATTCGAACTCACAATTATAGGTTTCTGGCGTGCCGAAGGGACGCAACTCTGCACAGCGAATCGCGGCGCGTTAGACGACTGGGCCACCCGTGCCCCCGAAGCATGGAGTAAGTGTATGATAACATATGTGACCTTAACACATTAAACCGGAACCAGAATAGTTTCTGGTCTTCCCACAATTGCATCTCTAACTTGTGTATGTCATAAAACAGGCTGGGAGACACTATCAAGGGGACGTAAAAATAAAATAAATATGTACTTTACATAAAATTGTTAGCAACTTATGTACAGCTTACTTAAATGAACTTTTACCACTTAAAGTACCCTAATCCTAGAAAGAGAAACAATATTGGTATTCCACACACTCACACTGCTACTAACCAATCGTTTTTACCAGACAATCTTAAATTATGGAATAATTGTAATGAGGAATGTAGACTTTCTCCTTCAATTCCATCTTTTAAATGTAATGTTAAACCAGAAATACATTTACCCCTTGATACATCGCATCTTGGGTTTGTTTGTTTGTTTGTTTGTTTGTTGCAATGTTCCACCTGTATTAAGGTGGTCTGTAAATAATCGAGACAAACCAGTGGTTGACATCATGAGCATAGATCTAAGCAATTGAGATACGATGACTTGTGTCAACCAAGCCAGCCTGAGCCTGAACCGATCCCGTTAGTCGCCTCGTACGGACAAGCATGGGTTGCTGAAAGCTAATTCTAACCCGGATCTGGGGATAGAAGAGCAAACATACTTTATACTCGTTTAAGACATTCCTGTAACTTTCTTAATGCAGACTATTTTAAGTCAATTTGTCAGAAAACGTGCCTGTGTGGAAATCCATGTGAAAACGTCCAGGGTTTTTTCTTTAATGTAATGATAATGCCATTAAAACGTCATTGTCTAACAACATATTATCAGCTGGAGGTCATTTTTCGACCCAGACAAATTTTCATGGCGATACCTCATGCTCATTAATATATATATCATCTTTATATTTAAAAGTGTGTAAATATATTTATATTATCATCATCATCATCATCATCATCATCATCATCATCATCATCCTCTACAACCTCATACCATATACTATACAGTATTGATCACAACAATATTCTATTGTATTTCATTAATTCTGTATATGTTTTTTTCTATTTCGACCGGGGCGATGGGATATCCATGTGATTAAAGCGTTCGCTCGTCACGCCGAAGGTCCGGGTTCGATTCCTCACAGGGGTACAACGTGTGAAGCCCATTTCTGGTGTCCCTGCCGTGATATTGCCATAACCCACTCACTTACTCACTCACTCCCTATTGCGACCGAAGTATTGCACTGTATAGGAACAATAGAACAATAGAGTGGACATGCATGATGCAACGAAATTCATGCACACAATCATCCCATTCAATCTTTCCAGCATGTAAGTATTTACCTGTCTTGAAATATAAGAATAAGATTCGATTAATGAATTAAAAAGTATTTCGGGGATTTATTTGAAAGTTTACGGTAATGTCTCTCCAGTGACTAGACACCAACGTATGTGTTGCCTTTACCTTATGATAGATTCAAAGGTCCGTCAGTGTTAACAATTTCACGTACTGACACGACTTCATTAACGGAAATGACTTGCGGAACATTAACCGCTACTCTCAAAATAGTAAATCAAGTACATTGTTTACCGATAAACTTGCTCGCTGCAATCAGGCTTAAATTTCAGATAACCGCGCCACCAGATCCGCTTACAACCTACAACCTTCTTAAGAGCTCTCTACATCAGATCCGTGCGTATATCACCTGGATCCACTCGTCGTCACGTCGGCATGGCGGGACACGGAAACAACGGTCATTTACCGGACTGTATGAATGGAAGGGGATTTCCTTGATTAAAAATAACGCACAACAACACCATGACTGACTTATTAAAATGATTTGATCAATCGGTTACTATTAAAGGCCTACCACATGAAGTCTATCCATCACGTTACATCTTTTCTAAAACTGACGAGGAAGTAAAGAATTCACTTCGAGCATAAAGCTGTACATATCACACTCTTCCTCGTTTTTTATCCTGTCTTTAGATGTCGTTTCGTTCCATATACAGCATAAGTGTTTTACGCAGTCTTAGGATCGATGTATCGTGGTATTTGTGAACGTTATATGATACGCAATGGTTTTCTTGTCACATTGATACAAGCTATGTAGTAATGCAAAGTAAACGAAACGGCCGGTAGTTCGTAAATAATACCATAGGTAATATGGCAGCAGCCATTATTAAAATTAATGTCAATGTTGTCATTTTTTCCTTTGACTTAACATATCACTATTATTTAAATTACTTTCGTGGTTTAGCATTTCTCGATTATCCAGTTCATTACATAAATTCAGGCAAAAGAAAGTATACTCTTGAAAAATGTATTTGACTTGTCTTTATTAAAACGTTGCTAGGCTGAAAACAGTCGCCGAAACACTGCAAACTTAAGATCCAAATTACAACAATGATACCCATATCAAATACATCACCGTCGAATAACTATCTCTTGTTTGTTTCATTTTAGTCACCATCAAACATGGGCGCACACACGAGTGTATCAGTCTCAAATCGGAGACAATATAATAAATAATAATAATAATAATGATCTCTGCACAAATCAATCCCTTAAAATTCACTTTAAGCCTTAAGTACTCAAGAGTGCTTCAGCCAAGGCTCAGGTCATTCCCCTCTACTAGACCCAAACACTCACTCAAGGCTCAGGCCACTCCCCTCTACTAGGCCCAAAACACTCACTCAAGGCTCAGGTCACTCCCCTCTACTAGGCCCAAAACACTTAATCAAGGCTCAGGTCACTCCCCTCTACTAGGCCAAAAACACAAACTCAAGGCTCAGGTCACTCCCCTCTACTAGGCCAAAAACACAAACTCAAGGCTCAGGTCACTCCCCTCTACTAGGCCCAAAACACTCACTCAAGGCTCAGATCACTCCCCTCTACTAAAAACACTCACTCAAGGCTCAGGTCACTCCCCTCTACTAGGCCAAAAACACTCGCTCAAGGTTAAAGCCACTCCCCTCAACTAGGCCCAAAACACTCACTCCAGGCTCAGGTCACTCCCCTCTACCAGACCCAAACACTCAATCAAGGCTCAGGTCACTCCCCTCTACTAGGCCCAAACACTCAATCAAGGCTCAGGTCACTCCCCTCTACCAGACCCAAACACTCAATCAAGGCTCAGGTCACTCCCCTCTACTAGGCCCAAAACACTCACTCAAGGCTCAGGTCACTCCCCTCTACTAAGAACACTCACTCAAGGCTCAGATCACTCCCCTCTACTAGGCCCAAAACACTCACTCAAGGCTCAGATCACTCCCCTCTACTAGGCCCAAAACACTCACTCAAGGCTCAGGTCACTCCCCTCTACTAGGCCCAAAACACTCACTCAAGGCTCAGGTCACTCCCCTCTACTAGGCCCAAAACACTCACTCAAGGCTCAGGTCACTCCCCTCTACTAGGCCCAAAACACTCACTCGAGGCTCAGGTCACTCCCCTCTACCAGACCCAAACACTCACTCAAGGCTCAGGTCACTCCCCTCTACTAGGCCCAAAACACTCACTCGAGGCTCAGGTCACTCCCCTCTACCAGACCGAAACACTCACTCAAGGCTCAGGTCACTCCCCTCTACTAGGCCCAAAACACTCACTCGAGGCTCAGGTCACTCCCCTCTACCAGACCCAAACACTCAATCAAGGCTCAGGTCACTCCCCTCTACTAGGCCCAAAACACTCACTCAAGGCTCAGGTCACTCCCCTCTACCAGACCGAAACACTCACTCAAGGCTCAGGTCACTCCCCTCTACTAGGCCCAAAACTCGCACTCAAGGCTCAGGTCACTCCCCTCTACTAGGCCCAAAACACTCAATCAAGGCTCAGGTCACTCCCCTCTACCAGACCCAAAACTCGTACTCAAGGCTCAGGTCACTCCCCTCTACTAGGCCCAAAACACTCACTCAAGGCTCAGGTCACTCCCCTCTACTAGGCCCAAAACACTCACTCAAGGCTCAGGTCACTCCCCTCTACTAGGCCCAAAAACACTCAATCAAGGCTCAGGTCACTCCCCTCTACTAGGCCCAAAACACTCGCTCAAGGCTCAGGTCACTCCCCTCTACCAGACCCAAAACTCGTACTCAAGGCTCAGGTCACTCCCCTCTACTAGGCCCAAAACACTGACTCAAGGCTCAGGTCACTCCCCTCTACTAGGCCCAAAACACTCACTCAAGGCTCAGATCACTCCCCTCTACTAGGCCAAAAACACTCACTCCAGGCTCAGGTCACTCCCCTCTACTAGGCCCAAAACACTCACTCAAGGCTCAGGTCACTCCCCTCTACTAGGCCCAAATCACTCACTCCGGGCTCAGATCACTCCCCTCTACTAGGCCCAAATCACTCACTCCGGGCTCAGGTCACTCCCCTCTACTAGGCCCAAATCACTCACTCCAGGCTCAGATCACTCCCCTCTACTAGGCCCAAATCACTCACTCCGGGCTCAGGTCACTCCCCTCTACTAGGCCCAAATCACTCACTCCGGGCTCAGGTCACTCCCCTCTACTAGGCCCAAAACACTGACTCAAGGCTCAGGTCACTCCCCTCTACTAGGCCCAAAACACTGACTCAAGGATCAGGTCATTCCCCTCAACTAGGCCCAAAACACTCACTCAAGGCTCAGATCACTCCCCTCTACTAGGCCAAAACACACACTCAAGGCTCAGATCACTCCCCTCTACTAGGCCAAAACACACACTCAAGGCTCAGGTCACTCCCCTCTACTAGGCCCAAAACACTGACTCAAGGATCAGGTCACTCCCCTCTACTAGGCCCAAAACACTCACTCAAGGCTCAGGTCACTCCCCTCTACTAGGCCCAAAACACTGACTCAAGGCTCAGGTCACTCCCCTCTACTAGGCCCAAAACACTCACTCAAGGCTCAGGTCACTCCCCTCTACTAGGCCCAAAACACTCACTCGAGGCTCAGATCACTCCCTCTACTAGGCCCAAAACACTCACTCCAGGCTCAGATCACTCCCCTCTACTAAAAACACTCACTCCAGGCTCAGATCACTCCCCTCTACTAGGCCCAAAACACTCACTCCAGGCTCAGATCACTCCCCTCTACTAGGCCCAAAACACTCACTCCAGGCTCAGATCACTCCCCTCTACCAGGCCCAAAACACTCACTCCAGGCTCAGATCACTCCCCTCTACCAGGCCCAAAACACTCACTCCAGGCTCAGATCACTCCCCTCTACTAGGCCCAAAACACTCACTCCAGGCTCAGATCACTCCCCTCTACTAGGCCCAAAACACTCACTCAAGGCTCAGGTCACTCCCCTCTACTAGGCCCAAAACACTCACTCCAGGCTCAGATCACTCCCCTCTACTAGGCCAAAACACACACTCAAGGCTCAGGTCACTCTCCATTGGGCTCAAACCATTCCCCTTCAGTTTTCAAGTCTTTGAAAGGCATTTAGAAGTGATACACATGAGGAAGAAAATTTATTGATGTCAACTTCTTTATTATAAGGAACACAACGTTTCGGAGTACAAGTATAAGCATATACATTTTTACAGTATTCTACTTCTCCTGTTCAGTTTTGGCATACGGTTGTAAAGGTTTCAGATCTTCATGTGGCCTTCTTCTCACCTGTAAAGGTAGTAGCTGGTTGTTCAATTGTCGACATTAATTATTATGTGTTTACAGTAGACCTGTTGGTGTGCATGAAATTATCTATATATATCACTGTTAAATTAACATGTGACACCAATCGCCCGTTATAATTCTGAAAGGATGTTTACCTTAAAAATTGTCAGATCTCTCAAGTAGTCAGGTCAAAAGTAACTTTGATTCCGCTTTAGCCCTTTCTTATCATAATAATCATATCAGGGTTATGTCAAACTTGGTCAAACATGTCAAACAGGGTTATGTCAAACGCATGAAAATAATAAGATGCGTCTATACAACTGTGTCTGCCCAAATGAAATACACACAATATATATCTCCTGATCCTATTTTTCGTTATTTGATTTGAACTTCATAATACAAGAAATCAGGGGATATCATAATTGAGCGATGCATGCTCTCTACATAACATATACATGTGAAAATCAACACACCTATGTCATGTTTACCTATGACCTGGTACCGGGCCGGTCGGGTAGCCTAGTGGTTAAAGCGTTCGCTCGTCACGCCGAAGACCCGGGTTCAATTCCCGACATGGGTACAATGTGTGAAGCCCATTTCTGGTGTCCCCCGCCGTGATATTGTTGGAATATTGCTAAAAGCAGCGTAAAACCATACTCACTCACTCACTCACTCACTCACTCACTCACTCATGACCTGGTACTGTCTGTAGTTACAATCTTCGGATGATCCCCGTTTCACTTATTTTTAACACAGTGTTACAGTCACATTTGTCGTAAGACAAAAGTATTCATGTTTCAAATAAAATAATCCAAATACAAACAGTTTCCTATGAAGTGATCAGTTTGTCTTGTTAGTGATTGATTTTCGATATGGATATTTAAAGTCTTAGATAACAAAATAATATGAAATACAGTATACAATTTCTGATGGTCTGCACGCGTGAAAGCTATTTTGTGGTCAACTAAAGAAGGTCTTCAATACTTTATGGCTAAATGGACTATTTTAAAACAATTCGCATCTGGCTTAAAAGGCAAGTATAACGGTAAACATCAACTTTTGTTTGTTGAACATTTTTGTGTAGTAAAACACGTGTTATTTGAAGAGACATATAAATATTTATAGGTAATTAATTCTAACTATTGGTTCCTGAATAAAATATTATTTAAACCACATCTTGCTGAAATGTGTGGCCCGGTCAATATCAAATATCCATGACCAAGACATTACAGGCATATCAAAATATAATTTGCTATTATATAACACCAGATGTTGTTTTCAACCAATACTCATGTCGTAAACAACCATGGTTATAGATATATTAAAAAAACGTTAATGCCAGAGAAAAAGCAATCTCTATTTTAAAAACAAACATATTCCATTGTGCGTAATATGCAAAATAGCGGTGAAAAATATATGAATGGATCACTGAAAATCATTGAAAACCCTTGTCTGCAAGCTGGGACCATGTCTATGTCCCATGTGTAAAATGTATGTACATGTAGAACGCATTAACAAATAGTATTGATATCTGTAACAGTTTCACACGAAGTAGACATTTGGGATTCCAATTATGCACACGAAGTTGTTTCATTTATTAAAGTTTCCCTGAGTTTGAAGTGAACTTGCACTTTTACCGACTATTATCACACCCGCAAGGAAAGATAACACACATCAAAAAAACATTTCCATGTAGAAATAAAATATACATAAAAAACGTCTATAAACATTAAAAGTCACCCCAAAGAATTAACTGCTTTAACAGGTTTTCTACCATTTCTTAAATATAAACGACAAAACATTTTCCACAATCATAGGACTTCTCTGTTAAATGCAGAGTTCATTGTTCAATTCCGACTGTATCATAACCATGTGTCTCTGAATCACAACCAAATAGGTTTCATCGGTCCGAATTAGATATTCGTTTTTTCGTAAGTTTGTAACCACGTTCGCATCGAAAAAATGAAATAAAATATCACTAAATTACAAAAGTGTAAATCCATATATCTCGTGACTCTGTGAAGTACAAAGTTCTCAATGCAGATCAACGTATTCAAAGACGTGACGTACAAACTTCATTTTCAATTTTTAAAAATTCATAAAATTGTGTCTACCTTGTCAATTTCAATAAAGAATACACATACGTTTTATCTTCAACATTTTCTTATGTTTAAATATGCCATTGTTGATGTATTATTATTTTTTATTATTTTATTTTTTGTAAAACGGTTGAACATTTATTAAATTTACATATGATACGATCCTACGTACGTGAACAAGAAACATCAACAAGGAAACACAGCAGGTGCGCGAAATAGTACGTGGTAGTGACCTCCCTTAGATAAACTTAGAGATGGCGCTACCGTCTGCGTGCGCAGGTTCGCGCCGGCTATTTTCAATGCAACGTGGTGCCTGTGGTGTTACGCGCACCTTATACAGGTCATTGATTACTGGTAGCTCTTCCAGGTGTGTCAGTCTTCTGTCGCCGTCTGTCCACGCAAGACGTACAACTGTTATTCTTAACCACTTGTGTCGATTCACTCCCATTTGCAACATGTCGTACTCCATCGTTGAGCGAGGTGCACCAAACAGTCTGGACTATCGCGTCTTCTTCAGTGAGTTGACAACTTGTCGAGATCACAAATAGATCATAACAATTACACATATAATAGATTTCATTCAGTATAAGATGAATTTTTGTAAACTGTTTTGATTGATTTAAGAAGGAACTAGTGTTCAGTGTTTATTTATCGTTGTTTTAATTTATCATTTTTCATGAATATGTTTTAACATGTTTATGGATAAGAGCCCTTGTAACTAGGAGGGTTGACACATAGGCCTAGTCTATATATGTGTGTGTGTATATATGTATGTCAGTAGTAATTCTCAAATCAGAACTCCATAACGTTTCAAGAAGACAAATTAGAAAATATCTTGTTCCCTGACAATGACATGAGTTTTAATTCACGTGTAGATCTTTTGAATAACTGTATATATTTGGAACATGTTATGAACTTGAACAATGTTGAAGTGTTTTTCCACCAACTGTTACCAAAACTTGGTGATACAACACCTGCTGGTCTGTGTCTATGGAAGCTTATTCTTTCAGACATGAATTTTGTGTTCATTATCCAAACTCATAGCTGGCCATGGAATGTCAATATATTTGCTGTAACTTATCTGCCCATGACATATATTATGTGAGCAATAAGGCAAGAATAACCTGATCAATTCAGGTGAGATGCTGTTGCTAGTGAAAATTGTTCAAATTTGCCAAAATATTTATTAGTTTTGAATAACTTGTCTACAATGGGCAATTCATAAAAGACCACCATGTAATATATTCAAGATATAAAGTTGCTGCAAAAACTGTAATTAACAGAGTAATTTTGTAATTAGATCTACAACTCTTGGCCCCATGTGCGTTTTTGCATCTACAATTCAACCAAAGGATTTTTAATACATGTATTTTTATATTTTAAAAATTAGGATGTTTTGATCAAAATTATGGTGACAGCTACTTAACTTTGAGTAATATTGGCAGCACCTTCAAATTATTTTCATGATGTTCAATAGGCATTTGACTGCTAACTCAAATTTTATGATGTGCATTGAGCTATTAGTTAATTATTTAAGTAATCACATAAAGGCTCAGTTTCAATCATTGCACTAAATCTGTCAATATGGATTTATCTATGGCTATCCAGGTACACATAGTCTGTCTTACAGACCCTGATAAAAATATATCAACTACAGCCCATGCAAGTCTATAATGTTTGGCAAGTCTAGATTACTGCAGTATCTGAAAATGAAGAGAATCACTAGGCTCCCTTTTTATTAAATTTTTATTAAGATAACTGAGCAACTGTTTGTTCTGTACGATATGTTCATTTCAGAGACTATATCATGTATATGTTAGTCTAAGGTACAGATATTGGACCAAAATCAGTAAATGTCAGTACATATTCCCAAATTGGAATAAGAAACCTGCATTCATGATGATAAAGTAATAACTAATGTTGTGGCCTTCTAGAGACCAATATGCATGATAAAGGAAGAAGCTAATGGCTAAGCTTAATATTATATGATTGTATTAAATGCAATGTATACAATGTTGAAATACCTCTGAATCTTTGAAAATAATAACTTAAAAATAATCCAAGTATTGAACAAAATAATTAATTTGTTCATAATGTCTGCACTTAATTTGAAAATCTTATTAAATCCTGGATTGGCCTGGAATAGGATGGGTACCAGTCAGTGCAGCATAAGTTCTGTGTCCATGTCAAACATCTGTTGCTGACAGTCATCCAGAGCATAATTAAGTCAATCTTTGAGGTTATATTCACACACTGCTGGAGCAGTCAAGATGGATCAGTCATGAATTGAGGTGTTCAACTTGAAAATATGAATGAATGATGGAGAATGTCTGGCAATGGCATTTTTTACCCCTGAACCTGACCTGGGGTTCTTTTTCTGATACAAATCATTATTGATTTCACCTGTGAAGATCTTGGTTACAATTGGTCTTCAGCAACCTATGCTTGTTGTAACAGGTGACTAACTGGATCAGGTGACTTGCTGATTTGGTTGATGCATTTCATCATAACACATTTGCGAAGATCGATGCTCATGATGTCAATCACTGGACTGTTTGGACAAGACTATATCATTTACAGACTGCCGTCATGTAGCTGGAATATTGCTGAGTGTGGCATTAAACAACAAACATTGTTGATTTCCCGATTGTGCTTGCGTCACCATCTAAAACGTGCACTACTGCAATCTCATGTTGATATGTGCTACCTGTTATATCCCTACATCATGTACATACACCCAGTGTGACCTGTGCAGATCTGGGATAGAGTAGGTCTTCAGCAACCCATGCTCGCCGTAAGAGGCGACTAACCGGATCGGGTGGTCAGACTCGCTGACTTTGTTGAAGCATGTCATTGTATCCCAATTGCGTGGATCGAAGCTCATGATGTCAATCTCTGGATTGTCTGGTCCATTCAAAGTGATCTCATCAGTGAATTCAAAATTTCAGAATATTAATGACACTGATTACATAATTCTAAAGTTTTTAGGTTCCATTATGCAACCTGGTTTAGTTTTGTCCAACAAGGTTGTGATGTCTACGTGCACAATATGAAAGCTATGTCTAGTTCCTTAAATTGAGCCCTTGACTTGTGACAGGCATTTTCCTGACAAACTTATCCATGGTTGGTATAACTTATTGAAGTGAATTTGGCGATCACTTGTGTAATGATACTGATAAACACTTTCAGTAAACAATAATATAAAAGTCAGCTTCAGTTCAAAACAAAATCAGGATATTGACTTCATTCGCGATTGTGAAATACAGCAGTGACTGTAGTATAGTGAACTTGAAGTGCAGTGTAACATGAGTATGTCAGCCTGTTCCATGTCCTTGGTTCCCATGGCAGATCAATTCCCTGGGAAATGTGACATGTGGTACATCACGGAATTTTCCAACTCTCAGCTTTGCCAGCACAGTACAAGGATAGACATGACAATAAGCCTGTTAGTCTAAGACAGGTGAAACTCTGGGGGGACTAGTTTTATTTTCCATGAACCACTAGTCAAGGGTGTAGAACTAAACTAAAAAACTTTACTAGCCCGGGTAAAGATATAATACCCTTGTAATATCAAAACAGTTGGGAATTTGTACTAGCCTGCGGGAATTTGTACTAGCCCTTAGCCAGCAGGCCAGTGTGAAGTTCTAACGTTGCTAGTCTGGAATGAGCTATGGACCAGGTGGTTGTAGACCTGCGGTGCCTACCACTGACACTAGAAACACTGCTGGGGTTTGGATGTGGCTCCAGAGACTGCTGCAGTAATTATTTGAGCACTACAAGCTCAAAATTGACCTTCAGGGTTTTTTGGCCTTAAGCTGTGAAATTGCGCCAATGCTGCTATAAGGGGAGATAGTGGTGCCTTATTCCAGATCTGGCAAGGTTAACAGGGTAATGCATCGTTTGATGCAAATTATACCTAAATAGGATAGCCAGTGCCCATGTTCTCTGCCATGTTCCACATTGACCCCATGTGGCAGAATCGTTGCCCAGGGCTGCTGGCTTACTGTTCTCATGCTATCAGCCACTGGTTTGTCTGGCACAGATGTTTTATTTCCAAGTGTCCATGATACTGCTTGACCACTGCAGGAATAATTACACACCCTTGTCCTAGGTAGGAGGCTGTGTCAGTTGTCATTTTTACAGCTTCACGTGCTATAGCATCCATGATCCATAATGGGAAGGTGCAGCCTCCTGAGGTAGGTGAGACTTGTGGTGTATCAGCTGTTGCCAGCGACCTAGGATAGAAATAGTTAATGGAAGGGATGATCAGCATTGGAATCCAGAATTGTGTGATTTTGTCATTTTCATCAGCATACGTCAGGGATTTCCCTAGGATTTTGAATTAATGCCCTTCAAAAGCTTATTGGAAAAAAATTGTTATTTAAAAAAAATATTTTTGTCATTTATTTTCTTTAATTAGGAGGTCTTTTAACATTATATTTTACATTGTATTCAATGCACTAAGACTCAACATCAAAGCCTCTTCTTATTTGGCCCTGTTATCGGTGAAGAATTATACTTGTACTTGGCATTACCATGATTACAAGCCGAACTTATACGTCTGTTGAGGGAGGTCTTAAAGAATGGTTTGATTGAGAACAAAGATTACATTGATTGGTCCACTTTTCATGCCTGAGGACACAATTCCTGCAGACTGATATTGGGCATATCTGTTTGACAGTGACAGGGAAATATGTACATATGAAATATGTAAATGATGTAGCACTAGTCGGCAAGGTAAGTGGCAGAGCACTGGGCTGGACATTTCCTGTAACTTGCTCGACTCAATATGGCGTTTGTGAACAGATGAATGAAACACTGAATATATGGGACTGCCACCATGGTCTAGTGGTAGAGTGTCCGCCCCGAGAGCGGAAGGTCTGGGTCTCGATCCCCAGACGCATCTTACCAAAAGACATTAAAAGATGGTACTTTTTGTTATCCTGTCTGGGTCTCAAAATTAAGGGGCTTTACAAGGACTGGTCGACTCGGAGTCAGTATACTTTGTCTGAGGGGTATTCATGTAAAACTGTGGCATGATATCTCAGTGGGCTAGCACTATAAAATCGGCATTAGTCTGGACTAGTACAAGCAGCCACACAGACACATTTGCATGCACATTGCTATTTAAGTGAAATAATCTTGGACACGATGTTGAACCCCATTTCACCTCACCTGAATATATGCAGTGGGAAGTGATACATATATCATGTATATCGAACAGAAACTAGAAACAAAAAGGTCCAATGCACCAAAATACAAACGCTTTGAGGTGATATATAAAGAGAAATATTTCCTCTCTTTTTGAAGCTTTTCCTATATCTGCTTCCTTAAGTATATCAGCCTCTTAGAGACCTAACTCCTGAGGAATGACTGGTTATTGAAGCAGTTTTTGCTCCATAAGAATACTGCTTCCTGGTTGATTGTAATAGCTTAGAGAAGTGTAACTCTTTTCAGGATGGCAATTTTATCAGTGATATCAGATTAGGGCTGGGTAATACTTGCTAAGTGGTGTTTGTCATGCATCTTCAAGTAGTTATGGAACTGTCATCAGCTTACTGATAACATATCTCTGCCTGTTCCTGGCTAGAGCACTGTGCACTGTGCTAGATACTCCGGCTTAAAGATAAGTAAATACAAAATATGCTTGTGTGAAGCTCCTAGTCATGAATATTAGCATGCTTGGTCGTGATCATATGGAATGTCCACAGGAATATATGACTGGGGTTAGCTAGTACCACCTTGCCACTTGTCATCTGGGGCAGTTATCATGTTTGAGGCGAGATGTGCTCTTGAAGGTGAACGTTCACAGCTCTGTCAATATTGTGTCACTGTCATGTTGACATTAGGTTAAGTATGTTTAGGTTTGAACTCGCCTGAATCAGGTAGACCTGGTACATGTAAAGTCCTTTTAAAAATATGCAAGCATGATGGTCAGAAATGTGTTTTTTATGCTCTGTGAAGTCTGTGTTTTACGGAATGTTGCTAAAACTGGTATAAAAAATATAAACTGGATAAGGAAGTATAGTATGAAACATCGGGGAAGTTCAAGACTGATGTGGTGGGGTAGTTGTGATATCGGGGATTTAACTTTATTCCAGTTTGATGGGTAGCCAGCCACCTGTTTCAATGATTGCACCGCTTCAGATAGCTACTTATGTACATTTAAACAACTAATGGGGCTGTTTCATATTAAGCCCACCTCTTCCTTTTTCATTTTTCACCAAGAGGTAGTGGTAGAACCAAATGACCAATTTACTCAACGCCTAGAAGACTGAGTTCCAGAACGGGTTATTTTAAGAGGGACATTGACTGATTGGCATCCAAAATGTCCTGAAGGTTTTTTTTTCAAATTGTGTAATGACGTGGACATGATGGTAGAATGTTCTTTCAAAGGTTATTAAAATCATGAAAATGTCCTCTAAGAGATTTGTCTCTTACAACATCACTGCCCACATGTGAACTGTTCATGAAACCTACTGTCCCAATTGTTACCATGGTTACTGCAGTACCATGAATACTTCTGTTTGAAATATCTTCATGAAACTATCAACTATCTTCAACATGTTCAACAAAGGGTTGAAATTTTACTATTTAGAATATTTCAAATCCCTAGCCATTTCAGTATTGTGTTTATATACATGATGAAAACAGGGATATATATCTATGAATAGAGTGCATATGTTATATATAGCTTACCCGTGAAGATACGAGGTAGAATAGGTCTTCAGCAACCCACACTAAGTCTTGCCTTAAAAGGCGACTATGCTAATCGTAAGAGGCGACTAACAGGATCAGGTGGTCAGGCTTGCTGACTTGGTTGAAGAATGTCATCGATCCCAATTACATGGATCGATACTCATGATATCAATCACTGGATTGTCTGGTTCAGACTCGATTATTTACAGACCGCCGTCATATAGCTGGATTTATTGCTAAGTGCGGCGTAAAACAACAAAGCAACCAACTTATATAGCTTCATGAAATTTTTCACACAATTGAGTTCTTATGTGATACTGGTGCCAGGAAATTATTGTCTGTTTGGTCAAGAATATATGCTTGTGAACATGGGGAAGAAAGAAATTTCAAAGGAAGTGCTTGCAAATATTTGCTCATCAGCAGTACATGGATTCGTACTTCCTCCAAGTACATTGTGGAGGTACGAATCGATGGGTACATGCTGATGAGCAAATATTTGCAAGCACTTCCTTTGAAATGTCTTTCTTCCCTGTGATTTTCCTGTGAAGTCGGTATTGGACGGAGTAAATGTCACATGGTCGCTCACCTCGACACTCAAGCCTGGAGGTTAATCTGCCAGACCACCTGTTATTTCATTCATGAGTGGGCCGTGTGTCCGTGGTACCATCTCATCAAGTTGTCGAAGCCGTCCTGGCCTCTGTATTTCATGTATTTATTAATCACTATGTAATTGTGTACAGTAGTTTTTTTTAACCATCTTGACTACAATATATGGTTGATGGTAAACATTTTTTTAGGTTTTTTAAGTGAAGATACAAGGAGTTGTTCATGTTAGCCTGGTGAAAATATTAAAGTTTTTTGGGTTTTTTTTTCAAATGGTTACTTTGTTTCTAATCATACCCATATTGACCTACTTTAAAGTTTCCCCCTTGAAACTACTTAAAAGGTTGCTCTGAAAGCAAACATACTGCATACTGGTTTCATTCAACAACTGTGAAATTTGACCATACTTTTAGGATTGAAAAGTGTGATCATTGCCTTGAAAAGGCATTTGAAAGGCTCTATATTTAATGGTTCAAGTTCTGTATGAACCATTCAAACAGACAATTCATGGACACCTGTATGTTCTCATGTATTTACATGATTACGGTAAGTGCTGGGCAGGGAGTTGGTGATACACCATCACATGAGCCTCGATGTCCATCAACTGAAGAAGATACACGGCAAAAGATTCATCAGTCCCTTCTCGCTGATTTACACTGTGACCAACACGTGGGAACTTGAACATATGTTAGCCATTGTGTTTTCCCCTCCTGTCTCTCATTTGGAGTATGTTTGTTAATTTCTGAAGTAGACTGTAGTGTACAGTAGTGTACAGTGTGAACTGTGGTGCACAGTAGTGTACAGTGTGAACTGTGGTGCACTGTAGTGCACTGTAGTGTACATTGTGAACTGTGGTGTACTGCAGTGTACAGTGTGAACTGTAGTGTACAGTGTGAACTGTGGTGCACTGTAGTGTACAGTGTGAACTGTGGTGCACTGTAGTGCACTGTAGTGTACATTGTGAACTGTGGTGTACTGTAGTGTACAGTGTGAACTGTAGTGTACAGTGTGAACTGTGGTGTACTGTAGTGTACAGTGTGAAATGTGGTGCACTGTAGTGTACAGTGTGAACTGTGGTGCACTGTAGTGTACAGTGTGAACTTTGGTGCACTGTAGTGTCCAGTGTGAAATGTGGTGCACTAGTGTACAGGGTGGGCTGTAGTGTACAGTGTGAACTGTGATGCACTGTAGTGTACAGTGTGAACTGTGGTGTACTGTAGTGTACAGTGTGAACTGTGGTGCACTGTAGTGTACAGTGTGAACTGTGGTGCACTGTAGTGTACAGTGTGAACTGTGGTGCACTGTAGTGTACAGTGTGAACTGTGGTGCACTGTAGTGTACAGTGTGAACTGGTGCACTGTAGTGTACAGTGTGAACTGTGGTGCACTGTAGTGTACAGTGTGAACTGTGTTGCACTGTAGTGTACATTGTGAACTGTGGTGCACTGTACTGTACATTGTGAACTGGTGCACTGTAGTGTACAGTGTGAACTGTGGTGTACAGTAGTGTACAGTGTGAACTGTGGTGCACTGTAGTGTACAGTGTGAACTGGTGCACTGTAGTGTACAGTGTGAACTGTGGTGCACTGTAGTGTACAGTGTGAACTGTGGTGCACTGTAGTGTACAGTAGTGTACAGTGTGAACTGTGGTGTAGTGTACAGTGTGAATTGTGGTGCACTGTAGTGTACAGTGTGAACTGTGGTACACTGTAGTGTACAGTGTGAACTGTGGTGCACTAGTGTACAGTGTGAACTGTGGTGTACTGTAGTGTACAGTGTGAACTGGTGTACAGTGTGAACTGGAGTGTACAGTGTGAACTGTAGTGTACAGTGTGAACTGTGTTGCACTGTAGTGTACATTGTGAACTGTGGTGCACTGTAGTGTACAGTGTGAACTGTGGTGCACTAGTGTACAGATTGAACTGTGGTGCACTGTAGTGAACTGTGGTGCACTGTAGTGTACAGTGTGAACTGTGGTGCACTGTAGTGTACAGTGTGAACTTTGGTGCACTGTAGTGTGAAATGTGGTGCACTGTAGTGTACAGTGTGAACTGTGGTGCACTGTAGTGTCCAGTGTGAAATGTGGTGCACTGTAGTGTCCAGTGTGAAATGTGGTGCACTGTAGTGTACAGTGTGAACTGTGGTGCACTGTAGTGTCCAGTGTGAAATGTGGTGCACTGTAGTGTCCGGTGTGAAATGTGGTGCACTGTAGTGTACAGTGTGAACTGTGGTGTACTGTAGTGTACAGTGTGAACTGTGGTGTACTGTAGTGTACGGTGTGAACTTTGGTGCACTGTAGTGTACAGTGTGAACTTTGGTGTACTTGTATTGGGTTTGGAATAAATGCATAGAACTTGAGGCAATATAGGAAAATGCTACGCTGAAACAATGTTTGCAAGCTTACCTCTCTCGGAGGAAAGAATTCACTTCCCTTGTGCATTGATCACCTGGCCTACATGACCACAGGGTGTAATTAGTGTATAGCAGTGGACTGTAGTGTATTGTAGTATTGGTATTTACCTCCACAAAACCATAACTTTAGTTATAACCATAATGACATTATTGGGAATTCTTTTACATTTTAGTTTGGGAAATTTTTCTGACATTTGCAGGAGGCATTGGATTATATATGAGCCTCTGAGCGGGTGTAGATCTAGCAGTGATTTTGATGCAAAAAAATGTATATAGGGCAATGACTTTGACCCAAGAACTGTAATAAGTCAATGGGAAATATCATTAAGTTAAATAAACAAAAAATGGTGGATGAACCAAATCAATCCAATACCGTTTGTGATTTGACGAATACATATGATCTGGCGATAAGAAGGGCGCTTATTTAGTCATTGTAGCTCCTGCTTATATCGTTCAAAAGTCTGACAACTTAAACAAACCCTCAGTCAAATTGAAATTTTATCAGTCTATGACCAGTGACCAAAACAGCCATCTGAAACACTGGCTAAGGTCCTGGAGGAGTCAACTGTTTACTGAAAGTACGTCATGGTGGTTTGGTTGTGTTGTGTTACCAATCATTGTAACCGGACAACATCAAGAAAATGGTTCATGGTATGAGGGTGCTTGGCAGTTGATATGAGCATGTTGGTGTAACCATGCTATCTCCCATGCAGGAACATTAGCAATTGAGATGAACACGAAACATGATGGTGTAATAAATCTGTTTGGTTACAGAGACCCTTGAAGATCCGCGTTAGAGGCGACGAATGGGATCGGGTGATCAGACTAGCTGATTTATTGATGCATGTCATCGTGTAGATGGATGCTTGTGATGTCAATCGCTGAACTATCTGGTCCAGATTTGATTATTTACAGCATGTACAGACCAGTGTCATATAGCTGGAATATTTCTGAGTGAGTGTAAAGCAAAAAAACTCATGGTTACGTTTCTAGGTCAGTGTTCCAAATTATGCATGAAAGTCAGGGCGTCCTTGTCATTAGCCCATTGTTAAAATTTAAGTATTGAGGGGTTCCTATGGTTACAAGATTCAAATACCATAAGAGAAGATCTCCAGGCCCCCAGGCCCCCCTTCAGTTTCAAACACACTAGTTATCAGGTATTTTACTATGCATACACAGAGTACCTCGAGTACATAATGATACCACTCAAACAAATAAAAATTGTCCCATGGCCTGTTTGGTGTAGCTTATTTCAGTTGTGTTACACATACTTACTTCACTGTAAAATGAGGGTACTGTGTTATAATGAGGATCCATATAGAACATGACTTGTTGCCTGGACTTGCAGTAAATATCAGGTGTTACTGGTTGCATTAAACAGGTCGTTAATCTGCCCACCATTAACATGATTAAGGGATCTATGTTCACGCCTGACGTTTAATTATCATAAAGCATTATTGTATGTGCTGAGACAAATGATTCCTGGCCCTTGCCTACCAGGCACTCAAGCTACAGCTGTTGTAATCAAGGTCATGCATTTTACCATCCCTCTTGAAAAGCCTTGAAAATGACCAAAAGAGCTTGAAACGCCTAAGATTTGTAGAAAACGATGTATACTTGTTTATAAAAGTATTAAAATTCATAACAGGCTTAATTGATTTGATTTATTGGTTGTGAAAATATATCTTGTTGGAAAATTTAGAATGTTCATACTGCTTTTTAGGTGTTACAACTAATACATAGTAATACATAGTAATACATAGTAATACATAGTATGCTGGATTTTATAAAAAATATTGACAGGCTGAGGCTGATAACCCAACAGCCTTTAAATGACAGTTGAAAGCTTTGAAAAGGCCTTAAATATTAGTGTTCTTTGTCTTTAGGAACCTTGTTGTTCTTTTACAGTACAAGATAGCATGGTCAGACCAGGGCCTATTCCAGGAAGTCATCTTGGAGCAAAGAAGATTGTAACTCTTAACATGGACTTAAGACAATCATAGTGCTAAGAAAGCTTTTGTGGAATGGAGCAAGGTCTTTGTTAATGATCCTAGGATTCCCCTTAATCTCGAACACTACTGGATATATACTGACCACTAGCAGCCACAAGTAGGGATGTCATCGTTTATTGTGATATTGATAAAAATTTAATGTTCATACTGTAGCAGTACAAATTTATGCATATTGATACTGGTGGCACGTGGTCCTGTGCACTGCGCGCAGGTCGGAAATCGGGTGAAGTTCGGCAACGTTGGTCGCAGAGAGTCCTTGGATGAGTGACCGCTTGGTACCTGAGTGTTTACATCTTCGGTCCTGCCCCACACTGAAGCACATGTAACACGTGTGGCGTCTCCTTGGGCAAGTGACTTTGTATTACAAATAAATAATTCACTGCCACAGAACCAATCAAGTTTGTTAAGATTACCATTGTTAAGATGGATAAAAAGAAGGCAACGTTCATTTCTGAATATTTAATGGATAATTGCAGGTCCAGATAGGAAGTTCTTTATCTGTACACATATAGAATAACTGATTTTGTTATTAATCAATATACCATGTATACAGGTATGTCAATATGTCATCATATTTTTGGGGGGTGAAACAATAGTGAGTGAGTGAGTTTGGTTTTACGCCGCTTTTAGCAATATTCCAGCAACATCACGGCGGGGGACACCAGAAATGGGCTTAACACTCTACCCAAGTCGGGATTCGAACCCGGGTCTTCGGCGTGACGAGCGAACGCTTTAACCACTAGGCTATCCGACCGCCCCAGGTGAAACAATACATCAGTACCGGTGCATCATGAGTTTTCATGCGATGATATGATACATGATGCATTTTCAGTCTCTCATCACTATGGCTGTTGACAATCCACTGTTTCCGAACTTCTTCATTTTCTTTAATATTGTGGAAGGACAGCATTTTGTCTTTACGGCTATTACTCCAGCAGCTTAATAGGTATACAGCAGTGTTGCGCCATTCTTGCAAGTGTATACCAAGCCTTGTTTGGAATTTTTGTGTTGTAGCGGGTCCTTTCAGAAGAGTGTATATCAGTTGTCAATTTCTCTACAAACTGGAACTGAATAAAAACTGATAGAAAATGTAAACATAGAATGATAGTAAACACAGTAAACATGTTTGTTTTCTTTTAGCAGGACCAGCTATAACTCTGAAGCCTAGTGAAATAAGGTTTGCACTAGTCCTCTGGACTAGTCTTCAAAAAAGACTATTTTCTAAGTCTGCTCACTGTTATCTTTTTGGTACATAGCATTGGTGTGAAACGGGGTTTGGAAATGTTGACAGTGTCTGTAACACTTTAACCAGGTAAGACTGTTTATGTTATACTTTTAATGTTACAGCCAACCCAATGGGAAAAGTGGTCTCTCCCTTCCATGACATCCCCCTGTATGCCAATACAGAGAAGACAGAGTTCAACATGGTGGTCGAGATTCCACGATGGACCAACGCCAAAATGGAGGTGCGAATGTTTGTGACAATAGTGTCGTTGGATCCAACATGAAGGAAACTTAGTTAAATATAACAAGAGTCGGTCCTATGACCAAATGCTCTGCTATTCATGGTGTAGAGTTGCCTCCCTTGCTATGCAAGGATCTGCTGATTGTGGTAATGAATGACAGAATTGTGTCCTAATTGTGATCATTGGTACATAAGCACAAAGAGGAAAGGGTCTGTGTCACTTTGGGCTTCCAGACACAGGAAGCAGACATGCTTGTTTGTCTGTTTGTTTGTTGTTTAACGCGACACTCAGCAATATTTCAGCTATATGACAGTGGTCTGTAAGTATTCAAGTCTGGGCCAGACAATCCAGTGATTGATATCATGATTCACCCAAAGGGGATACGATTACATGCATCAGTCAACTCAACGAGCCCCTGACCACCTAATCCCGTTAGTTGCCTCTTACGATAAGCATGGGTTGCAGTGACAGAACTAAGATAATGTTCAAAACAGCATTAAAACTCACTAACTCACTCACTCACTCACTCACTCACTCACTCACTCACTCACTCACTCACTCACTCACTCACTCACTCACTGTGGACATTGCAGAGGCATGACACACGGCTTAGCCTCACTTAGCCTGTTCTTCTCTGTCTGTTACTTCAAGCCATGACAACCATTGGTCAATACTAAGTGCTACGTGTTAAAAGCCTACAGTGTCTGTGAACAGTGTCAACATGGCCTCACACACACATACCAGATAATGTCAGGTCATTGCTTCTGATATGGTATGTGAGGTTATATGGGTGCACTCTATGCACTAAGTGCAATTCCTCAGGAATGACATCAAAGTGAAAGTAGAAGTTGAGCCCAGAACCCATTGAGCATGTAGATTATCAGTGTTTAGGGAAAACTGTTGTCTGTTAGGGTTAGAATTTCCGGGGTTTTTTTTGTGCTGATTGCATGGTTATTATCATGACCCAGTTAAATAAGTTCCCAGTGCCTGAACGGTACACCTAGAACATATGCAGAAATACTGTTTTTCAACAATACCTTCTAACGATGTTTATTACATAAAGCCAGGGATAAGCATGATAAGTGTACTAATGCATTGGAATAGGTCTTCAGCAATCCATGTTTGTTGTAAGAGGGGACTATGCTTGTCGTAAGAGGGGACTATGCTTGTCGTAAGAGGGGACTATGCTCGTCGTAAGAGGGGACTATGCTTGTCGTAAGAGGGGACTATGCTTTACGTAAGAGGGGACTATGCTTGTCGTAAGAGGGGACTATGCTTGTCGTTAGAGGGGACTAAGCTTGTCGTAAGAGGGGACTATTCTTGACGGAAGAGGGGACTATGCTTGTCGTAAGAGGGGACTATGCTTGTCGTAAGAGGGGACTATTCTTGACGGAAGAGGGGACTATGCTTGTCGTAAGAGGGGACTATGCTTATCGTAAGAGGGGACTATGCTTGTCGTAAGAGGGGATCATGCTAGTCGTAAGAGGGGACTATGCTTGTCGTAAGAGGAGACTATGCTTGTCGTAAGAGGGGATCATGCTTGTCGTAAGAGGGGACTATGCTCATAAGAGGGGACTATGCTTGTCGTAAGAGGGGACTTTGCTCGTCGTAAGAGGGGACAATGCTCATAAGAGGGGACTATGCTTATCGTAAGAGGGGACTATGCTTGTCGTAAGAGGGGACTAAGCTTGTCGTAAGAGGGGACTATTCTTGACGGAAGAGGGGACTATGCTTGTCGTAAGAGGGGACTATGCTTGTCGTAAGAGGGGACTATTCTTGACGGAAGAGGGGACTATGCTTGTCGTAAGAGGGGACTATGCTTATCGTAAGAGGGGACTATGCTTGTCGTAAGAGGGGATCATGCTAGTCGTAAGAGGGGACTATGCTTTTTGTAAGAGGGGACTATGCTTGTCGTAAGAGGGGATCATGCTTGTCGTAAGAGGGGACTATGCTTGTCGTAAGAGGGGACTATGCTTGTCGTAAGAGGGGATCATGCTTGTCGTAAGAGGGGACAATGCTTGTCGTAAGAGGGGACTATTCTTGTCGTAAGAGGGGACTATGCTTGTTGTAAGAGGGGACTATGCTTGACGGAAGAGGGGACTATTCTCGTCGTAAGAGGGGACTATGCTTGACGGAAGAGGGGACTATTCTCGTCGTTAGAGGGGACTATGCTTGACGGAAGAGGCGACTAACGGGACAAACACATGGAACATGATGAACATATGAATGTGCTCAATGCAGTTCACAATATATACGACCTGTGAAGATCCGGGGTAGTATAGGTCTTCAGCAACCCATGTGCTTGCAGTAAAAGCCGACCGCTTGTCGTAAGAGGTGGCTTACGGGATCGGGTGGTCAGACTTACTGACTTAGTTGATGCATGTCATCAACTCTCAATTGTGTGGATTGATACTCATGATGTTAATCACCGGATTGTCTGGTCCAGACTCGATTATTTACAGACCGCCGCTGGAATAGTGTTGAGTGCTGCATTAAACAACAAACAAACAATACATACCTAGGGATCAGTGTTTGAAATAAGTGCCTGCCCATAGGCCTGTGACAGGTAGATGTTGTGTCAGGCCTGTAGTTCCAGTAAATTTATGTCTAATTTTTTTGTCACAAGAGACGGCAGGTTTTTTTTAACGAGGGCCGGAAGAGTTTAGTCAGGGCCTGCAGCTTCTAAAATCTGTGGGTCCTGATGGAAGTCGGGCACTTCTATTCATTTTTAACACTGCCAGGGATTCAGAAATTCAGAATTCTCAATGAAAAGGTAGTGACCAAATGTCTGAACTACAGCTGCTAAATATCTTGCACATGATAACATGGAACTGCTTCAGTTGCTTTGTGTTATGAAGTACAATTACCCGGAAATGAGTCGAAGGGCTTTGTTTAGACTGACATAGGTTTATACAGGAAATCCCAGTAAAAATCCCAAAATAGAAAATTCAAACTTCCATCAGCTGATCATTATGTTAACCCAATGAATTTGGTGCTTTAACTATGTTGACACACTTATCAGGCATTTGTCCAGACCTGCTCAGAGGCTGATATTCAGCCCCAAGTCTGCAGCAAATAATACAAATTCCCAGTTTTACTTAACAATCTCCCAATTCCTCAGAGTTTATGAAAGTAAGGACATTAAACAGTTAAAATATATAAATTTTGAACTATATTGTGTTTTTGTCCCAATTTGCTTGCCAAGGGCACTAGAAATCCTAGATAAATCCGTGGCTATTCTCTGTACATTTTACCCCTAGCCATTGCTTGACTCATCTCTTCCCTTTCCTGACTAGCTGTAAAACAATGTAAAAACAACAAAACTTTAATGGAATAATAATGAAAATTTAACTGTACATCACTCAGGCCTACCAAAGAAAAGGACTGTGTATTCAGACAGACAGACAGACAATTTATTCAACGAAAGGCCACTGTGTATTCAAAAACATAGTAATGTGTATGCTATTGGTCTCAGCGTTAGAAATTGGCACTAGTCCTGTAGTCCTTGCCGAACTGCCCAATAGATAAGGTATCATAAGGACTAGTAGAAATTTGACATTTTTAAGGGTTTTGCTATGTGGACTAAAACTGTTAGTTTCTACCGCTGGTCCGACTATGAGTATGAAGCACACTGTAACTATTTGTTGGGTTGTGTTCGAGTTGACAGTGTATTCAGAAAACAATGAGTATGCAGCAGGTTGCATATCATCGTTTTCTGAATATATTGTCATCTCATACTCAACCTGGCAAAATGATTTTAGTGTACAAAATAGACAAGTAGCTAGACTGACATTTAGTCCCAGAAATAAAGTTATCTTATAATAAAACCATGTATTTTCAAAATAAAAAAATAAATTCCAAATGGAGCCAAAAACATTCTTTAATTTCAGGTAATCTGGACTTGCTTAATTTTTCTAGACTTGAGTTGACTCTTTTTTCAATTTTGTCTCTAGGGTCTTGGGGACAGACTAACCATGCTAACAAATAGCATACCCATTTCTGTGTTTTTGAACACATGTTAGTTTTTCCTTTGGTCGGCCTGTTGTTGTATGCAGTGTTCCACTGATTGCTGTAGTTTAGCTGATCACCATTTACCTGCCACAAGTAGCAGGTCAGGTTGACCACTCGTTGACTCATCCCATTATCACGATAACCACTCCATTCCTTGGGAATATACCAGAGATTTATCTTGACCTGTTCAAAGGCCGATAGTTGGCCTCGTGTCTGCAACAAATGTTCAATGGTTGAACTACTGTTAGAGATTTTTAGAGGCGACGTGTTTTCCACTTATAAAAGGGGAGATAATAAAATAGAGATTATTACACTCACATGTGTGACATACTGATTTTATGAAACAGGTGTCAGAGTTCTTGTATTTCCCGAGCAAGAGTGAGGGAAATACATTAATTCTTACACAAGCTTCGTAAAATCAGTATGACACACATGTGAGTGTAATAATTTCTTTATTACCCATTATTTCTTAATCCTTTTGAGCTCCTTCTAAAAAATGATTTTTATGAACCTTGCTATTTCTAACCAGCCATATGGTTAATAAATAGTTTTACATTATTGCTTAGTTTGCAATGTTAAAATACTATGTCAAAATCCCTCTGAATAAATAATCTGTAAATAATCGGGTCTGGACCAGACAATCCAGTGATTGACATCATTAGTATAGATCCACACAATTGGGATATGATGACATGCATCAACCAAGTCAGTAAGCCTGGGCACCCGATCCTGTTAGTCACTTCCTACGACAAGCATAATCGCCTTTTACGCCAAGCATGGGTTGCTCAAGACATGTATGAGATTCAAATCTTCTTGCTATTTTATCACCTGTAAAGATCATGGTGATATATAATATTTATCACCTGAAATTGAAGAACATGGATCAGGATTTATCTAAAGAAATCCTGATCATTCTGATCAATATGACCCTTGATGATGTAATTTGTATTTTATGCAAAAGTGATGGGTTTTAAAAAAAATATTTGCCTGTATTTTGTATTGCAATTTATTGCAGTAATGATTCATTTGTTGCGATACACACCACAATATATTGCATGTGTTCTTTCATCTGTAATTTGTAATGATCCTGAATATAAGAAAATCTTACCCCCCCCACACGTTTTTGACAACTTCGTATCTTGTTACATATTGCTTGATCATAAGGCCTGTGTTATAGTCACATTATATACAGGAAACTGGTCACATATAGTTTTGCATTTTTGATAATCAAATATATAAGAGTGCTGTCTTTGAAGAAATGTACATATAATTAGTTCTTATAGATATATTTAGTTTAAAAACTCATATATTTTTTTTGGAAATATTTGATTCTTGAGTCCACGAAAAACGAATTCAATTCATAAACATGATAAAGGGATACGGTTTGAATCACCGAACACATGTGTGAATCGTAACAGCCCTACAGGATATCACATGTTGTTTTCACCAATCTTTGAATGCCCATCCAAATATTTCAAGGCTATTACTCTCAACACTCGACTGTTACGTCTAATAATATATAATTAGATGTTGTTCTGTGTCAGCAGCAAGCGATGCTTGTGTGGGCTGATGTGGTCTGATCCTTGCAGATACTTTGTTGCAGATCTCTAAAGAAGAAAGGATGAACCCAATCAAACAGGATGTAAAGAAAGGAAAACTGCGATATGTTAAAAACATCTTCCCTCACCATGGCTACATCTGGAACTATGGCGCCTTCCCTCAGGTATGATTCATGCCTTCCCTCAGGTTAACATGAGTTTAACATCACCTGTACATACAATTCATACCTTCCCACAGGTAAACATTAGTTTATAACATCACCTGTACATACAATTCATGCCTTCCCGCAGGTAAACATTAGTTTAACATCACCTGTACATACAAATCATGCCTTCCCGCAGGTAAACATTAGTTTAACATGTTTAACATCACCTGTACATACAATTCATACCTTCCCACAGGTAAACATTAGTTTAACATCACCTGTACATACAATTCATGCCTTCCCACAGGTAAACATTAGTTTAACATTAGTTTAACATCACCTGTACATACAATTCATGCCTTCCCACAGGTAAACATTAGTTTAACATTAGTTTAACATCACCTGTACATACAATTCATACCTTCCCACAGGTAAACATTAGTTTAACATCAACTGTACATACAATTCATGCCTTCCCGCAGGTAAACATTAGTTTAACATCACCTGTACATACAAATCATGCCTTCCCGCAGGTAAACATTAGTTTAACATGTTTAACATCACCTGTACATACAATTCATGCCTTCCCACAGGTAAACATTAGTTTAACATCACCTGTACATACAATTCATGCCTTCCCGCAGGTAAACATTAGTTTAACATCACCTGTACATACAATTCATGCCTTCCCACAGGTAAACATTAGTTTAACATCACTTGTACATACAATTCATGCCTTCCCACAGGTAAACATTAGTTTAACATCACCTGTACATACAATTCATACCTTCCCACAGGTAAACATTAGTTTAACATCACCTGTACATACGATTCATGCCTTCCCGCAGGTAAACATTAGTTTAACATCACCTGTACATACAAATCATGCCTTCCCGCAGGTAAACATTAGTTTAACATGTTTAACATCACCTGTACATACAATTCATGCCTTCCCACAGGTAAACATTAGTTTAACATCACCTGTACATACAATTCATGCCTTCCCGCAGGTAAACATTAGTTTAACATCACCTGTACATACAATTCATGCCTTCCCACAGGTAAACATTAGTTTAACATCACTTGTACATACAATTCATGCCTTCCCACAGGTAAACATTAGTTTAACATCACCTGTACATACAATTCATGCCTTCCCACAGGTAAACATTAGTTTAACATCACTTGTACATACAATTCATGCCTTCCCACAGGTAAACATTAGTTTAACATCACTTGTACATACAATTCATGCCTTCCCACAGGTAAACATTAGTTTAACATCACCTGTACATACGATTCATGCCTTCCCGCTGGTAAACATTAGTTTAACATCACTTGTACATACAAATCATGCCTTCCCGCAGGTAAACATTAGTTTAACATCACCTGTACATACAATTCATGCCTTCCCGCAGGTAAACATTAGTTTAACATCACCTGTACATACAATTCATGCCTTCCCGCAGGTAAACATTAGTTTAACATCACCTGTACATACAATTCATGCCT
Source organism: Haliotis rufescens (assembly GCF_023055435.1). NCBI lineage: Eukaryota > Metazoa > Mollusca > Gastropoda > Lepetellida > Haliotidae > Haliotis > Haliotis rufescens. Next base: position 8,166,862 of record NW_025963791.1, on the reverse strand, counting down.
TCCCGCAGGTAAACATTAGTTTAACATCACCTGTACATACAATTCATGCCTTCCCGCAGGTAAACATTAGTTTAACATCACCTGTACATACAATTCATGCCTTCCCGCAGGTAAACATTAGTTTAACATCACCTGTACATACAATTCATGCCTTCCCGCAGGTAAACATTAGTTTAACATCACCTGTACATACAATTCATGCCTTCCCACAGGTAAACATTAGTTTAACATCACTTGTACATACAAATCATGCCTTCCCACAGGTAAACATTAGTTTAACATCACCTGTACATACAAATCATGCCTTCCCGCAGGTAAACATTAGTTTAACATCACTTGTACATACAATTCATGCCTTCCCACAGGTAAACATTAGTTTAACATCACTTGTACATACAATTCATGCCTTCCCACAGGTAAACATTAGTTTAACATCACTTGTACATACAAATCATGCCTTCCCGCAGGTAAACATTAGTTTAACATCACCTGTACATACAATTCATGCCTTCCCGCAGGTAAACATTAGTTTAACATCACCTGTACATACAATTCATGCCTTCCCGCAGGTAAACATTAGTTTAACATCACCTGTACATACAATTCATGCCTTCCCGCAGGTAAACATTAGTTTAACATCACTTGTACATACTATTCATGCCTTCCCGCTGGTAAACATTAGTTTAACATCACCTGTACATACAAATCATGCCTTCACGCAGGTAAACATTAGTTTAACATCACCTGTACATACTATTCATGCCTTCCCGCAGGTAAACATTAGTTTAACATCACCTGTACATACAAATCATGCCTTCCCGCTGGTAAACATTAGTTTAACATCACTTGTACATACAATTCATGCGTTCCCACAGGTAAACATTAGTTTAACATCACTTGTACATACTATTCATGCCTTCCCGCTGGTAAACATTAGTTTAACATCACTTGTACATACAATTCATGCCTTCCCATGCCTTATTGCTATCACACAAGATTTTCTCCAGTAAAGTTTCTTACACCAGAGTGTTTGATATTCAGCATGAAATTCAAGAGGTCCTTGTGATGACCCTATTACAGATGTATTTGTTGTTACCCTGTCTGGCGTTCAGCATTAAGGGGCTAAAATAAGGACTGGTCGGCTCGGAGTCAGCACACTGTGTCTGAGTGGAGTGTTCATGTTAAACTGTGGCATGGTATCTCACTGGGCTAGCACTATAAGTAGGCACATTTTGTATCAGCCCGGACTAGTACAAGCAGCCACACACACATATGCATGCACGTCCCTATATAAGTGAAATAATCTTGGACGCAACATTAAGCCCTATTTCACCCCGCCCTCCTTTATTGCCTGGAAATACAGATAAACTTTGAGTTAATGAAGATACACTGTATGTGTTGTGTACATTTTGCATGTATTGTATTGTTTCAGACATGGGAAGACCCAGCAGTAGAGTTCCAGGAAACGAAGACGAAAGGAGACAAAGATCCACTAGATGTCTGTGAAATAGGTTACAAGGTCAGCACCCTGAAGGCCATACTGAAATAATTTCAACATTTCATCCCTGCCTCTCTGTTGTTATGATGGCAGACATTTGTCACCTGTGTAAATCTGCAATCTCTGCAATAGGTCCCCAGTAACCTGTCTGACCCAAGGTGCAATCGGCTCTTGTGTAAGAATCAGCTAAAGGGGTCGGTTGTCATATGATCTTGACTATTTCAGTAAGGCTTGTGGTCGACTCTGTTGTGTTTATCCATTATCTGATTTATACACTGTGTTAATACATTATCTACGTTTCATTCAGGTTCAGAAGCGTGGTGCTGTGATACGGGTAAAGGTTTTGGGCACAATGTGTCTGATTGATGAAGGTAGGTTAAGAGTAGTGGTGTTCCCACCCACTAAAATAATCAAAGATTTATCTAAAGGTCAAAATGGCCGACGTTCCAAATTGAACACAAACAATTTTCCCTCCTCTTTCATCTTCTCAACTAGGGGCACGAGTGGCCCAGTCGTCTATGGCGCCCGGTTCGCTGTGTAGATTGCGTCCCTTCGGCACGCCTGAAAACTATGATTGTGGGTTCGAATCCCGGTTCGCCCTGATTATGTTTCTAGGTTTGTCAGCACCGTACCTGTGCTTGTGGGTTTCACCGAAGTGGTAAACTTCTGAGACCTGCATCCCTTCGGGCTTTCCTCCCACATTAAGCTGACATGCCTAATATATAACTGTAATACTGTTAAAAGCGGCGTTAAACCCAACTCACTCACTCACTTATCTTCTCAACTGGTGTCTTTAATAAAATAGATTACATAAGAAAATGTGTTGGAACAATAATAATCGACACGATCGCACTCAGCTTTGGGATTACGGTTGTCAAGGCAGCAGCAAAGGTTATACTTAGATTGTTTATTCCAAACAATTACAGAATACAGCTTTGATATAACATCGTTTTACTGCACTTACCATTGAAAAAGAGCAAAATGACACTAATTACAAGGATCAATCAGTTGGCTAGGTGCAGTGATCAATTATCATTTTGCAGCCAGTTCCCAACACTAGCTGAAGAATTCCTCGGTGTTCAGACAATGTAAACTTGCCTTCCTATAATGGAAGTACAGTATTCTGTGGTTTTAACCAACTCAAAATGTAAATTGAGGACAATGTGTCCAGTTAATCACTTGCTTTCAATTGTTTATTGCTGCTTTGAGCAGCCGCGTGTGGCTGCGGATGTTTTGATAGGCTGATTGGTGATACATGAGCAGCTCTGAGATTAACAGTTGGTTATATACATAAACATTGTTGTTGACAGGGTTCATATAGGACCAGACCTGTGAAGATTCAGGGGTAGAATAGGTCTTCAGCAACCCATGCTTGCCGTAAAAGGCAACTATGCTTGTCGTAAAAGGCAACCAACAGGATCGGGTGGTCAGACTTGCTGACTTGGTTGATACATGTCATCGATCCCAATTGCATGGATCGATGCTCATGATGTCAATCACTGGATTGTCTGGTCCAGACTCGATTATGTTACAGACCGCCGTCATATAGCTGAGTGCGGCGTTAAACAACAAACAAACAAATCATACAGGACCATGAAGTTAGTTTGCTATGTCCGTTATTTCGTTAAAAGCGTGTTTGTTACATCCATCAATTTTATATGATAAAGTAACAGCAAATGGCCAGGACCAAATAATCAGTTTGTTATAAGCGTGTTTGTTTTTACGTTTTTACTGTAAACAACTTCCCTATAAATCTTATATTGTTATGTGATTATTCTCCATAAGCCCATTAAAACTAAGGCAATGTTCAAAAAAAAGCATGAAAAAGTCAAAGGTCAATTGTGAAAGTTAAAGTTTAAGGAGCTCTCAGATTCAAATTCCACAGAAGAGTGCAAGAACCCTGGACCCCCTTAATTTGGAACACTGGTAAAACATGCATTGAATTATCCCTGGGTCATTGTGACCCCATGTTGATATGTAGTGCATAAAACTATTTTCTCTTTTAACTGAATATCAGTTCATTCATGTATTGATCATCACTGGGTCATGGTGACCCAATATTGTCTAGTACTGAATATTATGCAGAGGTTATATATTGGTGATCCCTGGTTCAAGGTGACCCAATATTGTCTAGTACTGAATCATGCAGAGGTTACATATTGGTGATCCTTTGTCCTCTGAATCCTCTAAGCTGAATCCCATTGGTGATGATCCCATGTTCTCCATAATCTGAATAACACTACCATGTTTCTCGTCCCAGGTGAGACAGATTGGAAGGTGATCGCTATTGATGTCACAGATCCATTGGCAGCTCAGCTGAATGGTAGGTACATACAAACTGTCTGTCTTGGAATGACCCATGAAAAATTAACTCAGTCATGTTCATCTTCACTCTAGCAGTATCTGTTCATCCCAATGAACAGATATGTAGTGTTTAAAGGTCTGGAGGGTCGGTTGGGTAGCCTAGTGGTTAAAGCGTTCGCTCATCACGCCGAAGACCCAGGTTCGATTCCCGACATGGGTACATTGTGTGTAGCCCATTTCGGGTGTCCGTCACCTTGATATTGCTGGAATATTGCTAAAAGCGGCGTAAAACCATACTCACTTAGAGGTGTGCACAGGGCAGTAATTGCCCTGTCTAGTCTGGAGTGGGGCACTGTACAATGGAGATGAGATGACTACTGAGTGACATGAACTGGGACACTGAAGGCCCGGTCGTCTGAGGCACTGCAATTTGCTTTGCACAGTTTTCATCCCTTAGGCATGCCAGGAACTGTTTGAATCCCAGATTTGTTCCGACTGTTCCTTGGTTTGTAAGCGCCCGTACTCCTGGTTTTCACCAAAGTGGTTAATATCTAAGACCTGCATCACTTTGGGCTGCCTCCCACATCAGGCTGACAGACTGGTGTAACTGGCTTGGTTCATAGTCATTAGAATTATGGGGTGATGTGGTGGCCTAGCTAGTGTTGAGATTACCAATCTACTCTTGATGTGTTTGTTGTCTCATATTTCAGACACATTTTGTAACACATTCCTTGGTTTGTCCTGTAGATATTGGAGATGTAGAAGAGAAAATGCCTGGCTTTTTGAAGGTGAGTATTCTCATAGTTTGAAGTTTGGTGATCAATATTACCGTCAACACAGATATTACCATCAACTCTGATACTCCCATCAACACCAATATTACCATCAACTCCAATATTACCATCAACACCAATATTACCATCAACACCGATAATACCATCAACTCCAATATTACCATCAACACCAATATTACCATCAACTCCAATATTACCATCAACACCAATATTACCATCAACTCCGATATTACCATCAACACCAATATTACCATCAACTCTGATATTACCATCAACACCAATATTACCATCAACTCCGATATTACCATCAACACCAATATTACCATCAACTCTGATATTACCACCAACACCAATATTACCATCAACTCCGATATTACCATCAACACCAATATTACCATCAACTCCGATATTACCATCAACACCAATATTACCATCAACTCTGATATTACCACCAACACCAATATTACCATCAACTCCGATATTACCACCAACACCAATATTACCATCAACTCCGATATTACCATCAACACCAATATTACCATCAACTCTGATATTACCACCAACTCCAATATTACCATCAACACCAATATTACCATCAACTCCAATATTACCATCAACACCAATATTACCATCAACTCTGATATTACCATCAACACCAATATTACCGTCAACTCTGATATTACCATCAACACCGATATTACCATCAACTCCAATATTACCATCAACTCCGATATTACCACCAACACCAATATTACCATCAACTCTGATATTACCACCAACACCAATATTACCGTCAACTCTGATATTACCATTAACCCCGATATTACCATCAACACCAATATTACCGTCAACTCCGATATTACCATCAACTCTGATATTACCATCAACTCCGATATTACCATCAACTCTGATATTACCATCAACACCAATATTACCATCAACTCTGATATTACCACCAACTCCAATATTACCATCAACACCAATATTACCATCAACTCCAATATTACCACCAACACCAATATTACCATCAACTCCGATATTACCATCAACACCAATATTACCATCAACTCTGATATTACCATCAACACCAATATTACCATCAACTCTGATATTACCACCAACACCAATATTACCATCAACTCTGATATTACCACCAACACCAATATTACCGTCAACTCTGATATTACCATTAACCCCGATATTACCATCAACACAGATATTACCATCAACACCGATATTACCATCTACATATCTCACTCTCCGGTGGACCCTGATTCAGATCTGCAATGGCATAAAAACCTGCTCTACAACTTGTAGAATAGTAAGATGTTTATGAGCATGTTGTAAGTGCTATTGTAACTACCTGCTTTGTTAATGTGTTTCAGGCAACATATGAATGGTTCAAGTATTACAAGGTCCCTGATGGTAAACCAGTCAATCAGTTTGCCTGGGATGGAGAAGCAAAAAATAAAGTAAGTGCTTGTTAATTGAGTATCAATAAAAGGAAATTATTGATGAATGTTATTTCAGGTGTTCTCATTTCCTTTTGCACTCATCATAAAACCAAGCGTAACACCAATTCTAACGTTTACCTTAGTGAATGAAAATGTGTCTAAAAATTTCGATTATTTTTAAGAATGACTGTATAATAAAGAGATTACTACCCTGGTGTGTCATAATTCTGATATATACTAAAGAAATTATATACTACATGAAAGAATCAGTGTTCTTTAACTTCTTTTGAGTAGTATGTTAGATATAAAAAGTATGTGTTACGCTCGCCAAAAGCTCTCATAATACACTTTAATCCTAATATATGACATTTTGTTAAAACGCTTCAAAAACACTCTAGTTTTGACTTCCATTTCTTTTGTTTCGATACTTATGTATCATGCATAACTTAGAAAATAAACTATTAATGATGTTTTTGCTGGCATATTTGCCAGAATCCTGGTTCTACCTGATTATGTTTCTAGGTGTGTCAACATTATATCCATGCTCGTGGGTTTCACCAATGTGGTAAACGTCTAAGCCTGCATTCCTTCGGGCTTTTTTCACACATCATGCTGACACGCTGTGATATAACTGGAATACTGTTCAAAGCGGCGTTAAACTCACTCACTAAAATGTCCACTGTCAGAAACTAAGGAACCATGTGGCTCTCTGCCAGTATCTATATCTCAGGGAACCCCTTGATTGTTGTGTCCTTAACATTGGTGTTACCATGACGACCCCTTGACTGGCACTCTTTGTTTTTATGTAAAATTGTTTTTGATCTTTTGCAGGATTTTGCTTTGACGATTGTAAAAGAAGCTTATGAACAATGGCAAAATCTTGTTGGGAAAACCAACGAATCTGGTATTGCATGGTGAGTCGTTGTTGAGATCTGTGCCGCAACACGGGGAATTGTATGTCGCAGTGTGGAATGTCAACCAAAGTGTTCAACCCTACCAGGATCCACTGATATGGATCGTCAGTCAGTTGTACGCGTCAGTGACTGCATCCCTTTATGATTTCTTCTCATATTTAACGGTCAGGCCCCGACATAACTAAATGCTGTTGGAAGTGTCGTTAAACCACACTCACTTGGGAGATAAAAATGTTTATCCAACATCAAACTTTTGAACTGCTCCCTTTGTGTGTCAGCATGCTCACACCATCAGCCACTGGTTTGTTTGCTCCAGAACACGAAAGGTCACAAAAGGTCATGAAAGGCTGCCATCATAAAGCTCAAATATTACTAAGATTGTTTTTTTCTGTATGGCATTAGGCACAGGCTTGAAAAGGCCTTGCATTTCATCAGTTCTTCTTGACGGAACCTTAATTTTGTATTGTACATATACCTTAAAACCCTTTCTAACAGCCTATTACTTTACACAGTGCACAGTGCACATAATGCTTGTGAAGATCAGCAACCCAAGCTTGCCGTCAAAGGCGACTATGCTTGTCGTAAGAGGCAACTTATGGTATCTGGTGGTCAGGCTCGCTGACATGGTTGATGCATGTCGTCGTATCCAAATTGCATGGATCGATGCTCATGATGTCAATCACTGGATTGTCTGGTCCAGTCTCGATTATTTACAGACTGCTGTCATATAGATGGAATATTGTTTGGTGCAGTGTTAAACAACAAACAAACAAACTAACAGTGCACTGGTGAATGGTTGATGGTATTCCTACTTGCTTCAAATATTTATACAACAGGTGCCAAAGATAGAAATTATACTTTATGCCTGGAATCGGTTGTAAACGGTGTACTGATGTGTGTGTGTTTCAGTGAGAATACGTGTGTGGCAGGCAGCCCATACTCTGTAGAAGGAGATGATGCTCAACAGTTTGTACAAGAAGTAAGTAGACGCATTAATGAACACATATTACTGAAAGAATGCCAATTTTAATTAACCTATTAATCCCAGTCATGTGACTACTTGCATAGGCTGGATTAAGGATATAGCAACCCGAGACGACAATCACTCGAGTTTTGGTGGAGGTCTACTGACAATACTTCTAAAACTCAGAAAGATGATTCCAATGGCACTTACAGCCCTTTATTTCCCATAGGGTTAGAAATTACCGAGTTCATAAAATATAGTATGTGTACTAGTGCAAGTAAAACTTCTCGCGCACCAGTGTAATGTTTCCGTCATCCAAACGGCATTGTTGATGTGATCCAAATCTTATTTTGATGTGAGGTCAGAATGATGTCACACTAAAAATGACGTCATAGATGAAGATGGTTGACATGATTCAACAAAATGTGATTTTCTAGGACAGTGGTGGTGATCAGTGTATGGGAAGTACAAAAGGAAAAAGAAATTATTACACTCGCATGTGTATCATTTCTGAATTTACGAAACTCGTGCAAGAATTACATGTATTACCCTCGCTCTCTGAATACAAGTATTCCGACACTCGTTTCGTAACATCGGTATGGCACACATGCTCATATAGTAATCTCTATATATTCTCTTAACATGGGCAGCCCAAACTCCATTAATAGTATGCCACTGTGGCATACAACATTAACAGATACTTTAATAAGTCTTTGTACTCATCATGCTCATGGCTATGGGCATTTCTTGTGAAAAAATATCAAGGAAAGAAATAATGTCCCTTCCGCTGACGTTGGCTTTTCACTGCCTTATTTACAGGTTTGATTTATTTTCCATTTCTAACACCAAAAGCTGGTCCTAGTTTCATTAATTTGGGTTTGGCATGTTACCATGGTTACAGATGTGAGAGATGTGTGATGTGAAATCAACATTTTTCCTGCGTCACACTTCATGATGTCTTATGGTTGAAGGTCTGGGTTAGAATTGGTCTTCAGGATCACTGATGTGTTTTATGCATGTCATCGTCATCCCAATTGTAGAGATCAATGCTCATGATGTTAATGAGTCGGGTCAGTTATTTACAGAAAGCAATCATACAGCTGGAATATTGCTTAGTGTAGACTTAAACAACAAACAAACAAACACGTGATGACGGTTGTAAACCTTGTAGGAGATAGATAGGAATGAGACTGGGACCTGGCAGGTAAGGCGAGGAGGTAGACGACGAAAAAAGCGACGTGGACGCCCCGTCATGAAACATGTGGGCATGCAGGTGAGATGGGGGAAGAAATCGGTCACAAATCACACTCTCACAGATAATGCCATTTGTTGTGGCATTTATATTAAAAGTACCGTTTGTCACAAATTCAATGTTTTCACATCACTGCCATGACAACTTTGTCCACTTGGGGTTTGGAGACAAATGCCTAAACCTTTGTAGTGGTTGTACAAGGGGAATAGTAAGGGGATTGTGTGGACACAATGTCTGCTCAGAATGGACAGTTCTTGGGTCAGCACGCGGAAAGTCGTTGGTCTGTTTGTGTGGATAAACCAGTACTACTGGTTGAGGAGTATCACCTGCTTGGTGGGGGGATGCAAGCTAAATCATGTAAATATGTCACTGTCAGTCACACGCTGTATGATCATCATGACGTCGTGATGTTTGACACGAGTCATCTGCTTGTCACATCATTGTCCCTGTTCCATACCTTGAGTTACCACTTGCACAAGATACGTCCAATATTTCAGTACCTGTGAAGATCCGGTCTAGAATATGTCTTTGGCAACCCATGCTTGCTGCAAAAGCGACTATGCTTGTAAGAAGCGACTAATGGGATCGGATGGTCAGGCTAGCTGATGCTTGTCATCATACTTGAATTGCATAGATCGATGCTTAGGATATCAATCACTGGATTGTCGGGTCCAGACTCGACTATTTACAGACCTCTGTTTATATAGCTGGGATATTGCAGAGAGCTGCGTTAAACAACAAAGAAACAAGCACTATTTCAATGTCCAATATCTGAAAAGGTCTCGGTAATTTATTGGCTCATTAGGATAAGACGTCAGAAGGGTGTACAGTATTTTACAAGCTTAAGGTCTGTGTCGACAGATTTGTACAACTCCATGCTCACTGCACTATTGACGTGTGGCTTATAAACGCACCCAACAGGGTTGACGGTTAAGCCAGTTTTCGCTGTAATGACGACAACTTCAGGACGCAAGGAGATTGAGATTTTTTTAAATTAATGCATGAACAATAGAAGTCTCTCTTGGCAAATTTCTGAAGCCATTGTTTGAGAAACAATTCTTTTCCTTATCACATTAATTTTAGTATCAAATTTATCACCTGTTACCTATTAATAAACTTTATCCACTAATCACATGTATTTTGATCATTTTTAAAGCCTTTTTCTTGGGTCGTCTTTAAGCAATGTTCTGTTTGTTTTGCTTATTTTAACTATTTTCAAGGTACAGCTTATTTTATCTATGTTCAAGGTACAGCTTATTTTAACTATGTTCAAGGTACAGCTTATTTTATCTATGTTCAAGGTACAGCTTATTTTAACTATGTTCAAGGTACAACTTTTTTTTAACTATGTTCAAGGTACAACTTATTTTAACTATGTTCAAGGTACAGCTTATTTTATCTATGTTCAAGGTACAGCTTATTTTAACTATGTTCAAGGTACAGCTTATTTTATCTATGTTCAAGGTACAGCTTATTTTAACTATGTTCAAGGTACAACTTATTTTAACTATGTTCAAGGTACAGCTTATTTTATCTATGTTCAAGGTACAGCTTATTTTAACTATGTTCAAGGTACAGCTTATTTTATCTATGTTCAAGGTACAGCTTATTTTAACTATGTTCAAGGTACAACTTTTTTTAACTATGTTCAAGGTACAACTTCTTTTATCTATGTTCAAGGTACAGCTTATTTTAACTATGTTCAAGGTACAGCTTATTTTATCTATGTTCAAGGTACAGCTTATTTTAACTATGTTCAAGGTACAACTTTTTTTAACTATGTTCAAGGTACAACTTATTTTAACTATGTTCAAGGTACAGCTTATTTTATCTATGTTCAAGGTACAGCTTATTTTAACTATGTTCAAGGTACAACTTTTTTTAACTATGTTCAAGGTACAACTTCTTTTATCTATGTTCAAGGTACAGCTTATTTTAACTATGTTCAAGGTACAGCTTATTTTATCTATGTTCAAGGTACAGCTTATTTTAACTATGTTCAAGGTACAACTTTTTTTAACTATGTTCAAGGTACAACTTATTTTAACTATGTTCAAGGTACAGCTTATTTTATCTATGTTCAAGGTACAGCTTATTTTAACTATGTTCAAGGTACAACTTATTTTAACTATGTTCAAGGTACAACTTATTTTAACTATGTTCAAGGTACAACTTATTTAGAATATTATGAATGATAACTTGACAATACTCACTGAGTGTAGCCACCTCATTGTGTAGTGCAGGTCGCCATTGTTACAGGAATTCTATTGCTGTATGTGGCAGTTGTGCAATGTGGTAAATGCGGCAAGACCCACAAACAATCATGAGAGCAAATAGAACTGCTGCACTGTTAAACTCGGGATATAGATACCGAGTCTGCCTTTGATAGGAATATTCTCCTTCACCCTGTACCGTTGCATTTAACCTGACAATATGATACCATGTATCTCTTTTATGGCTGCATCTAGTTTCAAAAAGTAAGTTACACATAGTTTTGCGATACCCTGCGGTGATAACTACTCTGGCTAGTGTTAAGTTAATGAATAAAATGCATAAAGTGATTGTATATTACTATAAGAATAGGTCATCAGCAACCCATGCTTGACGTAAAAGGCGACTATGCTTGTCGTAAGAGGCGACTAACGGGATCGGGTGGTCAGGCTCGCTGACTTTGTTGATGCATTTGCCTAGATCGATGCTCTTGATGTCAATCACTGAATTGTCTGGTCCAGAGTTGATTATTTTCAGACCACTGTCATATAGCTGGAATATCGCTGAGTGTTGCGTTAAACAACAAATCAACTATAAGAAGTCTTTAGTTGACCATTCATTTAGTTGAACACAAAACTGTTTAATGCATAACCTCTTGTTAGCACAGGTTTCTTTGAACATGAAGTGTTTAGTACATATCATATCGTATCATATCATGACTCAGTGTGTCGATGTGTATCGTTCCATGAGGTAGGTGTATCATGACTAAACCCAGAGTGGCGTGAGTGGTTGTTTGATGGCCGCGAAGGAGATGCCTGAATCCCTCATGGATGCAGTGTGTGGAGCTCAGGGCTCCGCTACGGCAAACAATCTTAGCGCTACGACTGTCATTAGTATGTCAAAGTATTTGCGGTAAGATCGCTTTGTGGAACAGGCCCACTCACTGAGTCCCCAGCTATGACATGCCAGGAATGTTGCTACAAACAGCATCAAGTCTCACTTTGTAACTTTGTCTGTTGCAGACAACAGCACCCGCCTCAGCACTGGCTATTGATCCTGAAGGTGAGAGATTCTGTCATTGATGCAGCGCTTCACTGCAATATTAAGCTCCAATAAATGAATCAGTTTGATTCTATATCAACAATACATCTGGTTCTGCAAACTGTTTGAATTTTATGTTTGATGTTATTGATTTGCAAATCCAGAATTGTTCTGATCCTGCTGTGGAGATTCTGGGTTAGAACTGGTTCCCAGCCACCAATGCTGGTCATAAGAGGCGACTGTGTATGGATTGGTCAGTGACTTGTGTATTGGGTTTCATAACACCCTGTAGGCGTGGGTCGTTGCTCACAATATCAATCACTAGATTCTCTGGTCCAGACTCAATTATTTACAGGCCACCATCATACAGCTGTATGTTTTGTTAAACCAAACTCGCTGGTACAAGTTGTAAATATGGACTGTTGTCTGTTTTTCAGTGTGTGTCGACAAGTGGTACTACCCTATTCCCTGAGGACTGGGCTGACTGAGGCTTGGAGTGGAAAGCGGATGACTCAAGTATCTATTCACTCTCGCACGTCGCCGGAAATCTACATTACTATCATTTGAACCATGAAAGCTTATATTTATAGAAAAAGTATCAGTAGGCGTTTTTAACTGTATGTACTGTTACTACAATATTTAAAACAAATTAAAAAATGTATTCGATACCTTGTGCTGCACATTTGGTTCCAAATTCAATTCAGCAAGGTTAAATCTATTGGTAACCTTGTGTCTTCATTGAAAACAGGATGTTTATCTCCTAATTGACTGCCAAAAGTGTCCCATTCGGGTTGTATCTACATTCATGTTATTTCTGTTGATTTCGGTGCTGGGGCTACGAGATTAGGCGCTTCTGCTAGAGGCAGTTTTATCTTCCATTTCTAAACTGTTTGCTTTTATGTAGTCTAAAATAATCATCCAATTGAGGTGTTGTCCACAGGTTAAATTGTACATTTTACATATTCAGAATGAAGAGTGAATGTTTTCAACAGATTGTGTTTGATGATGACTTGCCATGTTTCTCTGTATACAAAGTGATACATCTGATCTGTCCATGTCGTGGTACGACCCAGTATGTTGGGGGTCTGTACTTGTCTGTCTGTCCGATGTGTTGTGTAGCTTCTGTCCACAAGGAACCTGTGATGCCTGCCCATGTGCTACTGTCCCAAGCTGTACACTCGGAATAAATTCAACATATAGAGTTGGTTTGGTTTGTTGTTTAACGCTGCACTCAGCACTATTCCAGCTGTATGACGGCGCTCTGTAAATTATCAAGTCTGGACCAGACAATCCAGTGATTGATATCATGAGCATCGATCCACGCAATTGGAGTCAATGACATGCATCAACCAAGCTAGCGAGTCTGACCACCCGATCCTGTTAGTCGCCTTTTGCGACAAGCATGGGTTGCTGAAGACCTATTCTACCCCGGAATCTTCACGGGTCCAACATATAGAGGATGGTGTGCTGTGTGTTGTCCCTGTCCGACACAAGCTATCCTTACCAACTCCGATAATGAAATGGGGCTTTGGTGTGTTAGAAATTTACTTCAGCATGCTCAACTCCGCACTCAGCGATATTCCACTAATGTGACCGTCATGGACATCAGGACACATCTATCTACACAATTGGGATACGATGACATGCAAGCCTGACCGCCTGATAATGGTTGCCTTTTAGGGACCAACCATGTGATATTCTGAGGGGCTGTCATTTTATCGAAAAATTCTTGAAAGTTACATTGTTGCAAGGTGGTTTTTTCAAGCGGTTTTAAATAAATTCTGGTCTTGTAGCTGAGAAAATATTTCATCTTGATACAAAATTCCTCCTCCTCCCTCCCCTCGAATATCAAATGGTTACTTCCTTATGACCAATTCTAACTCAAAATCCTAATTCTGGTTATATTGCTAAAAGTGGGCTTAAAACAAAGTGATGTGAACATTTGTCATCCCAGGAGGTCTCAAGTAGTTAACCTCAATCACTAAGACTTTTGTCTGTACCTGAACAGTAATTGACAAACGCATCAATCTAATTCAATTTAAAACCAAAGACAACAAAACAAATGATACGCCACCAAGTTTCATTGTTGAATCTGGGTACAGAGCCTGGCGACAATCTTGTAGATGGTTGAGGCGTCAGTAACGGTGGGAGGGTCATCTTGATTTTCTCTGAAGGATTGAGTCAACTGTGGCCACCATTTCCTTGGACATCTTTTGACTATTGACTATTTTGCATACTTCATTTTTTTGTGAGTTATACAATGGGCATCAGTCTGCTTGCACAAACCACACCCATCTTCACTGCATATAGAAATATTCTCCACTAAACTATTGGGATTCGAACCCGGACTCTTGGTCAAAAGTCTGACGATCACCAAAATGAGTTATCACACCCTCTAAAATCAACGGTAATCTTGCAATTACAAGCATATTTATAAAACACCATATGCCAGATTAAAGAATTGGGTGAAATACACAAACGTATAAAGTAAGTTATAAATTGCGACCGTCCTTTCAGCAATTGGTTGTTCATCTCTGCAGTCGTAAAGTCCAGTTACTGTAAAGCTGTTACTTTGGGTGCGTGTGATTTGTGTAGAATCCGATAAAGCCAGCGGCTTTACAGAGACGGTAACAATTCACCAGAGTGAATCCAAAACAGTATCAGCCAGAAGGGCATACTTTTTTTTCAGTCTGATGAGACATCTTTCAGGACGCTCTTCATTACTGGATAGTCATGCGTTTCGTTTCAACCTCCCTGTGCTTCAGCCCTGTGTTCTGGAACTGTCCTCGGTATATTTTATGGCTGTACACCATTGCTTGACGTCAACAACTTCCTGAATTTATACAACTACGCACATGCGTGTTCATCCCCTGCACTACACTAAGGGCAAAGTTCAACCCGAATCAAAAGCTGTGTCCACGAGCTTCTGTGGTGTATCTTCGAGAATATCCGTCTCCAAAGGTTCATCCTGCTGCTGTTCAGTGGTGACATCCGCTTGTCTTTCAACCCCCATCAAAAACAGGTCGCATACCGGTAAAACAATTGATTTCGTAATTTCGTAAATAGTGTTACCCCGGTATTCCACACACTTTAGAATATTTCTGACAAAACCCATTCAGATAATTTTCTTTTTCAGCTAACGACGATGTTTTTGAAATGCCATCGGAATTTCATTGTTACTGCGTTTTGTTGTTTATCAGCAGTATTCTAGCGGTCTGGACCAGACAATCCAGTGATTGATATAATGAGCATCGATCCAAGTCGGAGAGCCTGACCACCCGATCCCTTTAGTCGCCTCTTACAAGCATGGTCGTCTCTTACGGCAAGCATGGGTTGCTGAAGACCTATTCAAACCCGGATCTTCGCGGTTCGTTTTGGTTCAAATCCCATCTACTCATGTTCATTGTTCACAGAATATGCTGAATCGCACAAATATAGCTTCGGTCACAGAAAGAAAGATTAACGTACTTAGCATGAATAGGTGGTCGAGGTGAAATGGGGTGTAACGTCACATCCAAGATTATTGCACTTGTATAGTGACGTGTATGTCAGTCCCGACTGATGCCGATTTTATGGTGCTAGCCCAAAGAGATACCATGCTGCAGTTTAACATGAATACCCCACTCAGACACAGTATGCTGACTCCGAGTCGACAAGTCTCACCTACATCAGGAGGCTGCACCTTCCCATTATGGATCATGGATGCTATAGCACGTGAAGCTGTAAAAATGACAACTGACATAGCCACCTACCTGGGACAAGGGTGTGTGATTATTCCTGCAGTGGTCAAGCAGTATCATGGACACTCCGAAATAAAACATCTGTGCCAGACAAACCAGTGGCTGATAGCATGAGAACACAGTGAGCCAGGTCAGCCAATACAGTAAGCCAGCAGCCCTGGGCAACGATTCTGCCCCATGGGGTTAATGTGGAACATGGCAGAGAACGTGGGCACTTGCTTTCCTTTTTAGGTATAATTTGCATCAAACGATGCATTACCCTGTTTACCTTGCCAGATCTGGAATAAGGCACCACTAACTCCCCTCATAGCAGCATTGTCACAATATCACAGCTGAAGCCTTAAGGCCAGAAAATTCTGAAGGTCAATTTTGAGGTGAGGTGAAATTGGGTTTAACGTTGCGTCCAAGATTATTGCACTTATATAGCGACGTGTGTGTGTGTGTGTGTGTGTGTGTGTGTTGCTGCTTGTACTAGTCCGGACTGATGCCGATTTATAGTGCTAGCTCACTGAGATACCATGCCGCAGTTTAACATGAATACCCCACTCAGACACAGTATACTGACTCCGAGTCGACCAGTCCTTGTTTTAGCCCCGTAATGCCGAGCGCCGAGGCAGGGTAACAAGAAGTACCATCTCTCAACATCTTTTGGTATGACGCGGCCGGGGATCGAACCCCGCACCTTCCACTCTCCGGGCGGACGCTCTACCACTAGACCACGGAAACGGTCCTTTGCATAAACAAACACGTGACCCTCCGTTTCTGCGAATCGATCAACACGAAGTATACACTCGTATTTCTCATTCACAATAACAGTATATGCTTACAAATGCCTTCTTCCATGTTGGCCTTATAAAGAGTGAGAAACAAAAACCACATTTTCCACACCTGCCAAAGGAGGGCTTGCACGACCCATTCCTGTGTAAAGGGTGGCATCTTTCCCTACCAAAATGCTTCACAAAAGGTAAAACCTGATAATTGTGACTAAACCAAGCCCCTTGTAAGGCAGCTTTGGTTGTATACTCCCGAGGAAGCTGAGAATGAAATCTGTAATACTAATGTAGCGAAGTGATCCTAACACCTTTATCAAGCATCACTTGCTTGATAAAGGTGTTAGGATCTACACCGAAACGTCGCACTAATTGTAATAAAGAAGTTGTTCATCCATAGAAGTCGTCTTACTTCATCACACCAACTTCTAAATGCCACTGAAAGAAGTTAATGTAGCGAAGTCTCGGATTTTACGGAAGCTTCACAGTATTGTCCATGGTAGAAATGAGTTAAGAAAAGGTAAAACGATCCGAGAGATCTAACCTATTTAACCATGGCACTTAAAATGTGTAAACATTGTTTTTCACAACAGCGTTTAATGGGCTATTCACGAACTCGATATGAGAACACTACGTTGGGCCTACGTGAATCCGTTGTGTACGACTCCCTCCCGTATCTCCCCTAAAAAATACATATATGTTTGCTTCGTCGCTTGATCCTTTTAAATATATAACTTTCGGAGGGTTTACACGGGCGAAGGTCTTTCCCGAAAAGCTACCAAAATCGCACGTGCACACAATGCATAGAATAAGATATTCATAGAATAAATCGTACTGCTTAAAACATTTCAACCATTAACGGACAAACTAGTAATTCGCGGGATTTCGGGTAAGAATATATTAATCACTGGTTTGTTCAAGGGCCGTCTCCATACAGTTGAATATTGCCGACAGCAGAGGCAAGACTCAGACGAGTTGGTAGTTTCAAAACGACACATTACACATCTAGCAATGTTTTCGCCTTCAATCCGACAAACGAGTATCCTGTTTATATATAATAGTAATAAAGCCCAAACTACACTTCTAGTTATAGATAGAGGGAGTCATGTAAACGATATTCTGACATCGATATAAACGAGCAAATGTCGCCAGACCTAACGCAAAAGATAAAACTGTCATCCATCCAGTCATACTGTAAACCAGATCAACGGCCTTCTAACTATATATTTTACAGACGCTTCCTTTAATTCTATCTATTCCTATTCAGATAAAGTTTGTTTTGTTTAACGCCAGCAATATTCTAGTTATGTGACGGCGCTCTGTAAATAATCGAGTCTGGACCAGACAATCCAGTGATTAACATCATGAGCGTCGATCCATACACATGGGGTACGATGACATGCATTAACCAAGTCAGCGAGCCTTACCACCCGATCCCGTTAATCTGAAAATAGACACGTATCGAAAAACGGTAGAAACAAATCATATGTGGCGTGTACTGGAATATAAATAAGAGTCGCAGGAAACAGATTCATGTTCTGGTCGGTATGTATATTTCTGAAGTACATTTGAACATGTATTGCCTGACATGACATACTAGACAGATAAAAGCAAATTATTAAATATAATTTACTCTCGCATACAATTCTACACGATTCAAAATAAACCTATACGTTTCCACAACTTCGTTTCTTTATTAAGGCAATTTCAATTATGGTAATATCAATTAAGACTATTGTTCGTTTGTTTGTTGTTTAACGCCGCACTCAGCAATATTCCAGCTATATGAGTGAGTGAGTATGGTTTTACGCCGCTTTTAGCAATATTCCAGCAATATAACGGCGGGGGACATTACAAATGGGCCTCACACATTGTACCCATGTCGGGAATCGAACCCGGGCCTTCGGCGTGACGAGCGAACGCTTTAACCACTAGGCTACCCGACCGCCCCTCCAGCTATATGACGGCGGTCTGTAAATAATCGAGTCTGGACCAGACAATCCAGTGATTGACATCATGAGCATCGATCCACGCAATTGGGATCGATGACATGCATCAACAAAGTCAGCGAGCCTGACCACCCGATCCCATTAGTCGTCTCTTACGACAAGCATATTCGCCTTTTACAGCAAGCATGGGTTGCTGAAGACCTATTCTATCTACCCCGGATCTTCACGGGTCCAATTGACACTAATTACAGTAAACACATCTTACAGTTATGTCTGTATAATTGAGGATTAACCTGCCATTCCACGGTTATCATAAGCATGATTTAAACCTACAATTATATCGTTCAGTTTAGCATTCATTCAACAGTCACATACCTGTAAAACACAAGCTACGTGTTACTCAAGTTGTGAGGATTGATTGCATGGTGTGAACGGGACACATGGCACGTGTTGTTGCAAAAAGGATTGTCATGTGACTTGTGTCTGCAGCAATTGCAGGGACTGCACGTGCTAGA
The DNA here is from genome assembly GCF_023055435.1 of Haliotis rufescens. Lineage (NCBI taxonomy): Eukaryota > Metazoa > Mollusca > Gastropoda > Lepetellida > Haliotidae > Haliotis > Haliotis rufescens. The sequence continues at coordinate 8,147,456 of NW_025963791.1, read as the reverse complement.
GCCCCGGATGTAGCTGCCCTTACCTGTAAAAGTGGGCTGTGCAAGCCAAAATTAAACAACGTACAATTTGGGGATGAGGAGTGAGTGAATGAGTTTGGTTTTACGCCGCTTTTAGAAATATTCCAGCAATATCACGGCGGGGGACACAAGAAATGGGCTTCACACATTGTACCCATGTCGGGATTCGAACCTGGATCTTCGGCGTGACGAGCGAACTCTTTAACCACTAGGCTACCCGACCGCCCCTGGGGCTGAGGATACTGACATAATTAGTCAAAATACATATTCTGCAACACAGCATCTTATTTATCTAGTTTGTAGATGAAAAAGAAATGTAGACATCCAAATAACAAAAGTCGCCCACTGGGGTCTTTACAAATTTTGCATTTATGTCCATATAGTTCGGGTTTTTGTAATATCGCTCATCACATTCAACATAGCCTCCTTAATCTAGTGGATAGTGAGTGAGTGAGTGAGTGAGTTTAACGCCGCTATTAACAAAATTCCAGTTGTCCCCCCCCCCCCCCCACCACCACCACCACCACCACCACCAAAGACGTTAGAAGATGGTAACTTGTTATTACCTTGTCTGGCGCTCGGTCTTAAGTACTGATCTGCCGGAAGTCAATATACTATGTCTGAGTGGGGTATCCAGGTTAAATTGCAGCATGGTATCTCAGTGGACTAACACCGGATTGAGTGCGGACTAGTCCACGCACGCACGCACGCACGCACACACACACACGTACGTATGCAATAATGCAATAATCTTCAACGGGACTTGAAACCCATTTTACCTAAACATACATTCTCTGCTGTCACGTATAGAGGCTTCGACTTTTCATTCCAGTGACGCATATACCACATATGTATGATATGAAACGCAGAGGACACTGAGATGTAAATACGAATTGTAAATTGAAATGATCTTTATCGAAAAGGCGAAATATGGCATTTGTAAATATACAGTATACACAAAATGCTCCGAGTATGGGTTTTACAGAGTTGTTCCCCTTTGACCATTTGAAGCGGCATGTCCTGGTGTTCGCGTGATGCGTTGATTATGGAAGGCGGTCACTTATCAAAATTACATCTGATCAGGCCAACGCGAGACAAATTCCAAACATTCAATATACTGATAGTAGTAATGCATCTAACTTTAATATCTCATACTACAGATCACTTTGGCCCATTTATCGATCTCATTAAAACCGAATCTTTTACTGGGATTCGATAGGACATCGTCTCTACATGTCTGGACTTAGAGTAAAAGATCTGATTTTAACGGGATAGGCCTTTTATACCTGACACATTCGTTTTTAATTGCCCTTAAAAATTAACATTGTAGTTTCCGAGACCAGAATGTGACTGAATTTTTTTTACGCTGCTGACCCAGATTTCTATATTAAAATTACTTTATCTTTGCAAAATTCATTAAACAATATTATATTGGATTGAGAAAACTAATAAGATACGAAAATTGGTAGATGGTAATAAAAGGTACCATTTATAATGAATTAATAAATCAACAAACAATTAATATTAAGATTTATCAGTTTTTCTTTTTGCAAGAGTTGTTTCCCTTTGACCATAAACATCTTTCCCTGACGAGGTTACCTCCCTTTTTCCATACCGCTCTTCCAAAATAGTTCGATATCGCGCGTCAGTGTCAGGCTAGAAACGCCCAGATGCGTCTTCTATTTTACCGTTAACAAAAACCACACCTTCGTACTTCCGCACTAGAATTATTTTCAGTACTTCTACTGACATAAATTAATTACGTTTCAAACATTTTTGTCTCAATATCAATACTCAGTAACGACACATATCAATGATAAAGTTCATGATTGTTGTCAAATGTAGAGATCGACTGTTAAATGGCACTGAAACAAGAAAAATAATTATTTATGTAATAATTTCTTTCAATGAATGTCTTTAACAGAATCACCATCCCACCAAACTGCCCCCGACGTGTAAGCGCTTGACCTTAAAGGTAAATGTCACCATCAGGCACAAAGGTCAATTGGAGATGATACACTGACCCCAGGCCGTGACCCAGGCTAATTAATGAATCAGTCATGGCTGAAATACAATGCTGATTACAAATAATTTTATCTAATTCTGATTTTCTATTTCGAGAACGTACCAAATGACATAGAAATCGTATTAAGAATTGACGTAAGGAAGAGAATATATACTTACTTCTTCAGCAAGTTATGAAGGAGTAAGCATATACTCCGAAACGTTGTGTTCCTCATAATAAAGAAGTTGATATCCATATATTCTCTTCCTTATGTGTATAACTTCTAAATGCCATTCAAAGACAAGAATTGACTTCATTTCAACACTTGCATGCAAGTTGCTTATAACACTTAATGTATAGGTAATGTTAAAATGTTTGAAAAAAATCAATTTCTAACGTTTCCAGGATGTGTTTTACAAATATTTGACCGCGAGCAAGACAGCAAGCATTGAGCTGATTTGCTCATACACTGCTGGACAAAAGATAGAATACACCCATGTTTGATGTTGGCTTATAATGATACATACAAGAAATGGTGATTCGATGTATTTGATACGGGTATCACAGTTGTGTTTCGGACCTTAAGTTTGCAGTGTTTCGGCGACTGTTTTCAGCCTATAAACGTTTTGATAACGTTTGTAACATTTTGATCAAATTCCAATTTTCAAAGTGTATATTTCCATTACCCGGCCTTAGTTTGATTTTCTCTTGAAGTATAGCCATACTTATGATTTTGAAATAATCCAAAAGTCCAAAACTTTATAAACTGATATTTCCAGTGTGCTAAAAAGTGTCCTTATTCTGTCTCGTCCTTTCTGTCAATGTTGATTACACAACCGTAAAAAAGTAAAGAGTCCTTATTTTATCTCGTCCTTTCATTTAATGTTGATTACATGACCCTAGAAAAAAATAAAAATATTTTTTGGATTAATACCGCACTGCATCCAATGGAAAATATCTTCATTTCCTTTCATTATCCTTTGCTCTGAAACAATTAATCAATGAGCGCTACCTAAATACGGAGAATACACGATCATTGCTTGCACGGGCTGTTACGTTACCATGACTACCACCCTATCGTCTAGTTCTCTTTGAAGCGGAACCACGTCAATCCAGAAGATACCTTTCCAGCAGAATCCTACGAATTATCGGGGTGTCAATATTATCTGCATGTTGCCCGTTCCAGGTTATTAACTAAAGCTTATAAACAGATAGATTGCTCAATCTAACATCTAAAATTGAAAACACCAATAAGTCAGTCATAAATTATTCAAAATAAGAAATTGTTTTAATTGATGACATGGAACGGAAATCAGATGAGAAGAAGGTCAAATTCCAGGAGCATAGTCCAATTACATCATGGGCCTTTGTCTCGTCGCCGGGAGGTCATGCAGTTGACCTCTCTTACAGGTCCAAGAGCACATATTTAGAAAAAAAACCAAAAAAACATCATCAGCTCTACTATCCCATTCTAAACCTCCTTCTCAACTCTAGCATCCCATTCTAAACCTCCTTCTCAACTCTAGCATCCCATTCTAAACCTCCTTCTCAACTCTAGCATCCTATTCTAAACCTTCATCTCAACTCTAGCATCCCATTCTGACCCCCTTTCAGTTCTAGCATCCCATTCTTAACCTCCTTCTAAGCTCTAGCATCCCATTCTAAACCTCCTTCTCAGCTCTAGCATCCCATTCTAAACCTCCTTCTCAACTCTAGCATCCCATTCTGACCCCTTTTCAGTTCTAGCATCCCATTCTAAACCCCCTTCTAAGCTCTAGCATCCCATTCTAAACATCCTTCTAAGCTCTAGCATCCCATTCTAAACCTCCTTCTAAGCTCTAGCATCCCATTCTAAACCCCCTTCTAAGCTCTAGCATCCCATTCTAAACCTCCTTCTAAGCTCTAGCATCCCATTCTAAAACTCCTTCTCAGCTCCTGCACCCCATTCATCACTTTTATCTGGCCTGCAAGGAAGACCCTTCAGTGTTCCCTCTGTAGTATCATGTTATACAACATGACGGAGCAGCACAATTCACTGTACACCGTCCTTTAGGTGTGCCATTTGCGTGGGTTCGAATCCCAGGTTCTCCCCAATTACGTTTCACGGTTTGTCATAACCATACAGATTTCACAAAAGTGGCTAACGTCTAAGAAGCGGCGTCACACACGACTCACTTACTCATCAAACCTTATACATAGCTAAAGATTACTGGAACTTCGATAATCCGGACTCTGTTAAACCGGAAACCCCGCTGTCCGGGCGATTACTGTTGGGGATCTCTTGGGTATTATTGTGATTCGCTAACCCGGAAATCGAAATTAGTTAAAACAGGCGATTTAACTTGCAAGGGTATATTCTGGATTAACGGGGCTGCGATGGGTGTTTAAAGCGAGTGGAAAGTACGCGTTCACTGAAGAGTACCTCTAGTTGTCTACTTTGTGTGTGTGTTTGTTGATTGGACGAATGACTATGGTTTTACGCCGCATGTAACACCATTCCAGCAATATCGCGACGGGGGACACCAGAAATGGGCTTCACATATTGTACCGAAAAGGGGAATCGAACGCAGGCCGCCGACGTGATGGGCGGGCGCGTTAACCACTGGGCTACGCGGCCACCCCAGTGTTTGTGGTAAAGCAACCATCTACCTTGGTTTAGTGAGTGAGTGAGTGAGTATGGTTTTACGCCGCGTTTAGTAATATTCCAGCAATATCACGGCGGGGGACACCAGAAATGGGCTTCACGCATTGTACCTATGTCGGGAATCGAACCCGGGTCTTCGGCGTGACGAGCGAACGCTTTATCCACTAGGCTACCCGACCGCCCCCTACCGCCCCCTACCTTGGTTTAAATATACACTTCTATTTTGAAGGGTTCGAACAAACCAACTTCGTGCAGTAGATTACATTGGTTCTGTGGACATGTTACAGTAAAGTACGGTTATAACGAACTCAAAGGGACCACTAATTTTAGTTCGTTATAACCGTAGTTCGTTATAAGCATATATACAGCATAACAACATCATATAGTCGGGACCTAAAAGTAAGTTCGTTATATCCGTCAGTTCGTTATAAGCGTGTTCGTTATAACCGTAGTTTACTGTATTGCTAAAAGGAGATGTTTGGCTGCTCCAGACTTGATCATTTCCTGGCCGCCCTGATTAAGCATGGATCTAGTGCTGACTGTGGCATTAAATAACATTCACCCACTAACTCGAAGGCCATGGTATTATATTTATGTGTTTAAGTTTAATTTGTAAGAAATCATGTACATACATTTCTATTATTTTCTTTAACATGTTCGGATACACAATGACATATTCGTGCAAGGAACGTACACACGCGAGCGGCCAGTGAGGCGACTAACGGGATCGGGTGGTCAGGCTCGCCGACTTGGTTGATGCATGTCATTTTATCCCCAATACATTGATCGATGCTCATGATGTCAATCACTGGATTATCTGACTCGATTATTACAGACTGACGTCATTTAGCTGGACTATTGCTGAGTGCGCCGTTAAACAACAAACAAACAAACATATGCAAGCAATATAGGTTAATTGGCTTTTCTTAATAAACATTTTTCGAGTGACTGACAAAGTTGATATTGAATGGAATGCTGATATAAACAAGACTTGTAGTTTGGCAAGAAAAGATAAATGTTGCCAGAAGGAACAGTTGTGTTGGAAAATTGGCCAATGAACTACTGAATTGCTTCTGAATATCAATGAACAGTCACTTGGTACGTGTAATATAGGCATTTGTATTCATGCCCCGGCAAATATATGGCCTTGTCTGTGTGTCAAGAAATATGAATATCTGTGTGTGTAATATGTACTAGGTTCTCCGCATTTCGTCTGACTGCCTCTGTCACATCCTCATCCTGACTATGACTACCAAAACACACATGTCGAACATGTGAAAAGGCAACCTCCTGCAATGAATATATTTGTTATCTATTTTCTCATTGATCTGCTTGATCTTAAACTGAAAAACATTTTGCCATTGACACAGACTGAAAGTAGCAATTTCATGAGAAATATCTCTGGTAGTTTGGGTTCGAATCTCGGATGGAACTCAATCACAAAAAGGTACTAGAATCTGTACTTTACCAAAAAAGTGTTATCCCAAACATAACATTTGTTACATTTGATCACTTTCTAAATAGCATTGTGTATTCATCTATTACATATTTTCAGAAAAATGTATTTCATCATAAAATGCAAAAAAATAATTATTTTAATGGCATAAGAATACCTGTATCAATATGAACTTATGTTTCATTATTATTGACAATATATGCTACTCACCTTTTCAGATAATAAGAGTGTATTTCTGTTTATATATACACTTGACATATTTTGAAATGAAATGAAAATATCTGTTTTGTGGAAAGAAAAAAAAATCCTTATCAATAGTGAGGTAGTATATTTGACCCACAGTATAACATGGTTGTGAGTAAGTTGCGTTCAATGCTACCATAATGAACCATAATCAGGGTAATCTTGGATTCGAACCCACGCAATGAATATGTCAAAATATGAAAAACGCAGTTCTCAATAAGGCAGCAAACAACTCGCCGATAGGCTATACACACAATTGTTTCTGATTCAGGAACTTGCAGTAAATATGAGTGAGTGAATTGGGTTTAACGCCGCTTTCAACAGGATTCCAGCGTGTCAGCTTAACGTGGGAGGAAAGCCCGAAGTGATGCAGGTCCCAGACGTTTACCACTTGGGTGAAACCCACGAGCACGGGTATGGTGCTGACAAACCTAGAAACCTAATCGGGGCGAACCGGGATTCGAACCCACAATCATATGTTTCTGGCGTGCCCAAGGGACGCAACTCTGCACAGCGAATCGCGGCGCCTTAGACGACTGGGCCACCCGTGCCCCCTCACAAAATATGATATGTAGTGACATGATGTTCTTTATGGAAAGTGTCAACGATACACCTACACCAGGGAGTAGTTCTCAAATGTACCTACAGACTGAGGGTCGGACGTTGCTTAGCCACAGAAACCTTTAAAATGTTGTCACATCCTAGCAAATCTGGATCCATTTCAGCCATGGTCCTAGTTTTTACACCGTCGGTAAAATGTCAAGGTTATACGTCATTTGTGTGTGTGACATTTGAAGAAAATGTGCAGATTTTAGCACCGCGTCTGATGTTATTTGTTTTCAAAAGATATACATGCATAGTCCACACAGCTACTCACTCACTCTAACCAAAGTTTGTTTGTTGTTTATCGCCGCTCTCAGCAATATCCCAGCTATATGACGTAGGTCTGTAAATAATCGAGTCTGGACCTGACAATCCAGTTATTGACATCATGAGCATCAATCCACACAATTGGGACACGATGACATATATCAAGCAAGTCAGCGAGACTGACCACCCGATCCCGTTAGTCGCCTCTTACGACAAGGGGCGGTCGGGTTGCCTAGTGGTTCAAGCGTTCGCTCGTCACGCCTAAGACCCTGGTTCGATTCCCGACATGGGTACAATGTTTGAAGCCCATTTCTGCTGTCCCCCGCCGTGATATTGCTGGAATATTGCTAAAAGCGGCGTAAAACCACGCAATTGGGATCGATGACATGCATGACATGCATCAACCAAGTCAGCGAGCCTGACCACTCGATCCCGTTAGTCGCCTTTTACAGCAAGCATGGGTTGCTGAAGACCTATCCTCCTCAGATCGTCACGGATCTCAAGCCAAAGTGAGTGAATGAATTGGGTGTACCGCCGCTTTGAACTGTATTCCAGGTATGTGACGGCTGTCAGCCTAATGTGGGGGGAAAGCCCGAAGTTATGTGATCTCAGACGTTTACCAAGAGCATGGGTACGGTGCTGACAAACCTAGAAACAAAATGGGAGGGAACCGGGATTCGAACCCACAGTCACAGGTTACTTACTGGCTTGCCCAATGGACGCAACTCGGCACAGCGAATTACGGCGCCTTAGCCGAATGAGCCCCTCTAGTCACAAGGGAGGTGGAGTAGCCTAGTAGTTAAAGCGTTCGCTCGTCACGCTAAAGGCCTGGGTTTCTTTCTCCATGTGCGTACAATGTGTGAAGCCCATTTCTGATGTCCTCCGCCGTGATACTGCTTCAGTAGTGTTGAATGTTGCGTAAAACCATATTCACTCAGTCGTCTAAGGCGCCGCAAATGGATGTGCAGACTTGCGATCCTTGTGGACGCCACATGGGTTCGAATCCCAGTTCGCCCCGATTATGTCTAGGTTTGTTCGTTTATCAACTCCATACCCGTGTCCATGGGTTCAACGTCTTATCATGGTAAACATTAAGCCAAAACGCCATGATAAAAAAGAATACAGTTAAATTCGGTGTCAATCCCAACTTTATACACGCTGTCTAGTTCCCCATAGCATTGATATAGGTAGGTTTGTGTGTTACACGTCAGACAAAATAGAATAAAATCGATATATTATGCTGAGAGTATTAACAATTTCAAACGGATTTAATTTTACCTTGATGCCCTGAATACTGGCGTTGTCGGATTTATCCCTGACATATGGAAGCCGACAGTGACGGGTATTTTTACGTGGTCGCGTAGTTCACGGTGATTACAAACGTCAGCTTTATAATCCGTCTGTCGTAAAGTCGGAGTAAGTACCCTTATGAATGTTGAAACTATATAAATAAAAGTCTCAATGACTTCATGTCCTGTCCAAAAGATTAAATCATATACTTACTTCTGTGCCGTGGTTTTATTTCAAACAAGGACTCCACTTGTTAGATTTTAATAGGTGTAGCTGCACCCCGTCAACTGGTTGATAAGAAGCAGGTGACGCAACCCTATCGCTGGTTTCTTTAACAATACGCCATGTAATTAAAGGGATCATGGCGTCAGTGTCAACGTATGGTTTCCCCCCAACCACCAACCGTTTGCAGAATTATTTTGTTGATATTTTCAAACATTTTGAATATGATTTGTTTGTTATTAAGACTGTGACACTGCAACGGCGAGCTCCTAAAATAACTGTTCATAACAAACATCTTATCGATCGAGACGCGAAATTTCGCAACCCGGTCGGTATCGTTTGATGGACGAGTAGTTTTTACCGACTTGAGACCGATTTTGCGACAGTTTTCGGGCTCCAATCGCGAGTGAGTAAGTGAGTGAGTGAGGGTGGGACGGAGGGAGGGAAAGCTCTATATGATCATAGCCTAAGACAGTTATCACCTTGGTGAAACCCAAGAGGACGCCATGTTCACTACATCACGTAACCCGTGAAGATCCGGGTTAGAATAGGTCTTCAGCAACCCACACTTGCCGTATGAGGCGACTATGCTTGTCGTAGGAGGCGACTAACGGGATCGGGTGGTCAGGCTCGCTGACTTGGTTGATGCATGTCATAGTATCCCAATTGTGTGGATCGATGCTCATGACAACAATCACTTGATTGTCAGGTCCGGACTCGAATATTTACAGACCGCCGTCATATAGCTGGAATATTGCTCAGTGAGGCTTTAAACAACAAACAGACAAGCAAACACTACACCACGTAGGCGGTTCCTGATATATACAATGCTGATATGCCTTCAGAGTAATAGCCCCTGGAACGTAGGATTTGACTTTGACATGTCTACATACTTTCTTTCTTTGTTGTTTAACGCCGCACTCAGCAATATTCCAGCTTTATGACGGCGTTCTGTAAATAATCGAGTCTGGACCAGACAATCCAGTGGTTGACATCATGCGGTCTACATACTAATATTCCATGGAACGTACAGTAATTGCGCGTCGTAAAGAGCGTATATATTACTAAAGCTTTAAAAGACTTAACAATTGTATGCCTATAAAAATGGTTTTGAGAAAGATCACAGCTCGTGTCCCACAGAAAACCCGATGACAGACATTTCCAGAACTGGACAAATGAGTCAGTTGCATCCTTCGGCGCCTTCAGCATCATTCCAGCCATATCACGACAGGAGGACACCAAGAATGTTACCCATCTCTAGAATCGAACCCAAACTTTCGGCGAAACGAAACAACGCTCTATCCACTAGGCTAAACTTCCGCCGAAGAACCTGAACAACGATTGTACGTCCCTTTCAGCACCGGGGATTCAGTTTTTGATTCTTCTGACATTGATATCTGATATCGTGTATCTTAACACTGTTAGTTCCCCTTCAATAACCCTTTTTCATACAAATTCAAGCGTGATATTTTGAGCACGGTCAAAATAGGATCAGCAAGGATTCTCAGAAAACACGTATTGCGTACCTTTAACGAAATTTGAATAAGACCTAACAGTCACTTTGTGAATAAATATGTATAAAATGTCGTATGTCTGATCTGAATAACAAACAACACATTACACATAACAATATTTCCTGAAACAAACGCCTGACAGTAAATATGGTTCTTCTCAAAACATTCCCTAATTACTTCCTTGAACAAGTATCCATGTCCTGCTACTAGATTCAAATATTTGATGTCAGTTTCGGAAAAAATGTTGAAAAATCAAGTCATTTTCTCACGTGAAACTTCCCTGAATCTATTGTTCTTTTACCAGGAATTGAAATGACACTTCATTTATGCAAACGAGCAATTATGAATGGACTTCCTCTGAATCTTTGCCCCCGTTTACCCCATACCCGCATCTGATGACCAGGAAACCGTTCGCGTCGAGGTCGTCGACGAGTGGCCGAGGTCAGCGTTATCGGAGTGTCACCTGTATCCTGCGTGACATAGATGGGTGACACACGCCACCCCGACAGTGTGACATGATAACCTGCCATGCTATCTGCAGTAGTGGCAGATCACCACGTCACCAACTCCCCAGAAACCTCGTGCTCCTCGTGAGCTGCTCGTGCTCACGTGACAGACCCATTGTTTCTTAAATTGTGATGAATTACTTTAGAACGAGTTTTAGATTTCGTAAACAATATCATATTGGCAGAGACAGCTTAGAAATAAAATAGCAAGTTTTTTTACATAATCAGCAGTGTTTGTTTTGTGTCATACCATGACAGGAGGAGATTTTTGATTATATTATCAAATTAAATCTGTAATTAAAATGATGTGTTGGATCTGCTTAATGGCTGTCTGTGATCAAAGCCAATGCTTGGTTGAACGAACATTAAATCCTAAAGAGTTTAAGGTTCTATTTAAATTCAAATAATTCATTGTTGAAATTATAATTACATCTATAAGCTTTCATTCAACCCCATAAACTCCACATACAGAAAACCTGCTTAATCAAATTCGACAATACAAAGTAAATTGAAATATTATTACTTGAAATAATTCAATAATTTATGGAAGCATGTATGTAAAAGCGACAAAAAACATTTCCATAATTATAAGAAATCTCTACAGAAAGCAGAGTCCATTGTACGATTTCGATCTTTTCTTACCCATGTGTTTATGCATCACTATTAAACTATCATGATGTCAAGTGTTCGCGAAAGCGTGTGCATATCCTACGCCACGGGTTTGTAACTATATAAGTCATGTGCCTTTAACGTGTATTCCGTCAAGGAAATTTGTTCTGGAGAGCCAAAAAGCAAATATGTTAAAACTTATACTAAACTATTTATTTATTTTTTGCACAATTACAGAACGACTAGCCACCGGCAACAGCCTTGCTTTAGGCCATTTATTAGAAAAATAGAATTGATACCTTGCTTGTTTCTGAATGGCGAAAGTCCATTTACTACGCTTATAGTAGGACATCCTATCTCAAAATGGCGAGGTATTACAATTGTCTGTCTTCTGAAGATTCCTTCGCCTTGCAGGTTTTAAGACTCGGCGAAATATAGTTTCCAATTCTAAATATCTGCGAATTCAAAGACACTTCCCCGTATTTAGTTGCACGACTTAAAATAGATGCTATATGTGATATGTCTCGATAATAACACCTAGATACGTGTTAACATGGCTTCGTTCTTGTCCTTAAACGAATTCTCAATTCGGAATGGCTTGGGATCTTTTTACCAATTGTAGCTCATTATGATCGCGTAACGACGAAGTACTTCGGCCACATTGTGAATAAAAAGCTCGTCAGTCGCTGCCATATCTATAGTTAACCGGTTATGTGGGTTTGAAGCCCAGATTGAACAATGTCATGATGATTTGTGTAAATCGCATCAGGCGATGCTTGGGTGAGTGAGTTGGGTTTTACGACCCTTTAAATACTATTTCAGTTAAACCACGCTTCATTTTGATGAAACCCACAGGCATGATTAGGGTGTCGCTAATATAACGGTCTTGTCCGGGAGGGGGCGGTGGGGTAGCCTAGTGGTTAAAGCGTCCGCTCGTCACGCCGAAGTCCCGGGTTCGGTTCCCCACATGGGTACAATGAGTGAAGCTCATTTATGATGTCCCCCGCCGTGATGTTGCTGGAATAGTGCTAAAAGCGGCGTAAAACCATACTCACTCACTCACTCTTCTTGTTTGTGTTTGTTTGTTGTTTAACGCCGCACTCAGCAATATTCCAGCTATATGACGTAGGTCTGTAGATAATCGAGTCTGGATTAGACAATCCAGTGATTTACATTATGAACATCGATCCACGCAATTGGGAGACAATGACATGCATCAACCAAGTCAGCGAGCCTTACCACCCGATCCCGTTGGTCGCCTCCTACGACAAGCATAGTATGGGGTCCTAGAGAAAGATCAGTGGCTCCAGGTGCGACTAGGGATCGCAATAGTTCTGCTTGAGTCTCTTAAATGAGGAGGTGTCCGATCACTTTACGCTTGTATTTACTGAATGGCGGAAAGTCCAATCTACTTCGCTTATTGTACGACATCCTATCTCAACATGGCGGTGGATGAAGTAGGAGGTAGTCAGTAGGTGTTTTCAGCTATGTTGTTATTGAGTACTCTTTGAAAAAAATCTTTGAACCGACGGCGTTATCTGAAAATAAATGTATTTATTATTTAGGTGAAGCCAATGATAGGACAGTGGTTCATATTCGGGGAATCACCGGATCCAGGCACCAATTCAAGACATCTATTTCCAAAAATAATGTCCCAAATTCTGGAAAAAAATCTGCATCTATATCATTTTTAAATTAAAAACAACATCCGTGGTCTAGTGGATAGGGCGTCTGTCAGTGGTTCGATCTCCGGCCGCGTTACACCAACAGTCGTTAAAAGATGGTATTTGTTGTTCTATAAAACCCTGCCTGGCGCTCGGCATCAAGGGGCTCGGAATCAGTATATTGTGTCTGAGTGGGGTGTCCATGTTAAACTGCGACATGGTATCTCAGTGGGCTAGCACTGTAACCGACATTAGTCCACACTAGTACGCACAGAGAGAGAGAGAGAGAGAGAGAGACAGAGAGAGAGAGAGAGAGAGACAGAGAGACAGACAGACAGGCAGGCAGGCAGGCAGACAGACAAACAGACAGATAATCCTGAACACGACCCATGTCACCTCTTGAAAAGATCAAGAAAGGCTATATGTTGTGGTACCCATAACCCAATAACGAAAACAGAACATAAACGAACAAAACAGTGTTTATAATTATCCCATCTTTAACAAGTCGTCTCGTGCAATGCTGTACTCTCACTGAAGGACATACGAAACTGCATGCGAGAAAAAACTCGAGTAACTCGATCGGAAGCATAGGTAAGTTTACTTACAAACAACTGACATTGAAAGATGTGCTCACCATCCTTAGAAAACAAAAGAAAAGACAATGCCTGCAGAGCCAAGGTTGTGACAGAAGCCTACCGAACATTTTTTTCCCACAAACGTTTTCTTTTTCAGAAACGAACCGCGTTGGAAACACTGCATTTATTGAAGTGAAATTTCAAGTTCTTCAAAATTGAAAATAGAGATGTCGAATGTTTCAAGGTTGCAGCAGCTCATATACAGATGGGTAATTGTCACCTACTAGTTTTGAGGACATAATTTCTAAGAACTTACATTACTTGGACGTCATGAGGCGGCATTCAAAGAAATTATTTTCAGCTGCAAATTATACCCTACAAACTTGACACTGTTCTCTCTCGATCTTCGTACTTCTTCATTAATAGAGATTCGTTGAATCACAGCGGGATGCTGCTTTTGTGAGCCGAGATGTAAGGTGCAGTCGAACATCAGCGTGGCTCGCTCCTGCAGTTTATTAGTCCAAACTAAGAAAGACTTTTACATCAGCAGAATTTACTACCTTGTTTTGGCTTGAATTCTGCTGAAGCCAAGAAAGAAGCTTGAAGGAGAGGTTATTGTTATATAGCAAGCATCTTGGTGAAGATAGTAGTAGTAGTAGTTGTTGTAGTAGTAGTTGTTGTTTGTTTTTGTTGTTTGTTGTTTGTTTTTGTTTCTGTTTGTTTTTATTTAACGCCGCATTCAGCCATATTCCAGCTATATGACGGCGGTCTTAAATAATCGAGCCTGGACCAGACTTTCCAGTGATTGACATTATGAGCATCGATCTACGCAATTGGGAAAACGATTTCATGCATCAAGCAAGACCACCCGATCCCGTTAGTCCCCTTACGAAAAGCACAGTCGCTCCTAACGGCAAGATTGGGTTATCTCAGTACGTTTGACCCTGGTCAGTGGTAAGTACGGGGTGAATTTTTGTTTTTAAATATTTAAAGTATCTAAATTTTTACACAATATCCATTCAGTCACAACTGCTAGTTGCGTGTATCTTGATTCTGATTTAGTGTCGCAGGGAAAGTAACGCGAGATTAACGTCCTGCATCAAGGATTAGATGGATTATTGCTTTAATTACATTAATTTACATTGTATAACATGTTGAAAACTACGAACGTTGTGCATCGGAGTTTATTCTGTGAATTTCAATACCTTGCCACACAGTTGGAATATGAACAATTGTACACACTCCCCGTGAGTCAATGTGTAATGTGTTTTAACGTCGTTAATAGCGACATGTGTGTATGCACGTGTGTGTGTGTGTGTGTGTGTGTGTGCGTGCGTGCGTGCGTGCGTGCGTGCGTGGCTGCTTGTCCTAGTCTGACTGATGCCAGTTTTATTGCGCCGCAGTTAAACATGAATACCCCACTCAGGCACAGTATACTGACTCCGAGCCGTCCAGTCCTTGTTTTAAGCCTCTTAATGCCGAGCGCCAGGCAGGGTAACAACAGGTAACATCCTTTAACGTCTTTCAATGGTTTGCCTTGGCCGGGGATCGAACCACGGACCTTCCGCTCTCCGGACAGACGCTTTATGCTTGACCACGGGGGCGGTCTCCCTGGTTACTACTTCTTAACAAATGATTTTTTAGGTTAAATTGGATTAAGTCATACAGCAGTTGAACGTCGTTAGTACAGAGCCGTTAGTCAAGAAACCCGCAAACCGGATGATTTAAGTTCGTAACGTTTATACGTAGCCATGACTCTTTAATCCGGATATTCTTCAATGTTGTTAACGCGGACATGTGTTAATGCGGACATTTGTTAATGCGGACATTTGTTAGAGCGGATGATTTCGTTTGCAACGTTTACTGTCCAGATGAACGGAGTAGCACTTTATTTTATCAATATCTTTGTGTACATTGCGAATTGCTAAACTAGAATATAATAAAATATACTTATAGAATTACACAAATGAAGTTGAAGAACAGTTATTTTTTACATTGTTAGTTTTAAACTAATATCTCCGTGTCAAAAGTAAAAGAGATTTCTCAATTGTGAATGTTTATTGTTTTCTTAAAAAGTAAAAATCGGATTTAAAAAATTTCCCAATTTAAATAAACTAGATGTTTTTATGCATGCTTGTCGCAA
Organism: Haliotis rufescens; assembly: GCF_023055435.1. Lineage (NCBI taxonomy): Eukaryota > Metazoa > Mollusca > Gastropoda > Lepetellida > Haliotidae > Haliotis > Haliotis rufescens. Next base: position 8,131,697 of record NW_025963791.1, on the reverse strand, counting down.
TCTTTTCTTCAACAATCATTCATGTATTGTATAGTTTTTAAATACTGTGATCTCAAGCAATAATTTTCCTTTATCCTATTCGGAACTAGTGAGTAAGTATGGTTTTACGCCGCCTTTAGCAATATTCCAGCAATATCACGGCGGGTCTAATCGGAATTACGTGACCATACCCTACATTAACCTCTTAACTTAATTAGTAAACTTAATGTACATACTGGTCCATGGATTATATGAATTTAAATGATTCTCGCAATATAACGGCGTCCCGTACATGTTGGAATCTGAATCAGACAAACCAGTGATTGAAAGTATCAGCAACAACCCACGCCATGAGGTCACCGTGACACGCAATCTGACACCAGTCGGCGAACTTATGCCCCGATCCACTTCAGTCGGGTTTTATAGGAAATATGGAGTGCACAGGGTCCAGTCTGAGCTGGAATACCCTCGGGGACCACTTCAAGTGACTCGTTGAAAGGCTATAGACCTATAGTATACACTTCAGTTGCGGTAACTAATACAGATGATTATTAAGTACATTCTTCATGTCCCATTGGCTTCCACCTGTGTGTTCTCCGTCCATCGTGTTGTGACAGTATTATCCCCTTGTTGTCAACAGCTTACCTATGTCATCCCACTCATACGTATCTTCCAAAAACGTAGACCTGCCAAAACGCAGACCCGTTAAAACAATAAAACAACACTCGTTATGGCTGGTTGCATCAGTATTTAGTACCCTGTACCCTTAAGTAAAATGGTATCACCCATGTAACAAGAAAGAAAGCTGGGTAGAGAAGGAAGTATTAGTGATTGAGAACATTTGGTATATTCTTACACAAATCCCACAACTTGTTTAAAGGTAATGTTTGAATAAGATTTGTGATGTACCGGGAGCAGATTCAAGAAAGGAGGAGTTTTTTGGAGGTCTACTTTATGGGAGGGAACCACTCATACATGCAATTGTTGTTGTTACTGTTAATCCTTTACTGTTATTCTCCTATATATATTCTGTACTAAGTCCCTCATTCCCAAAGAGGGACAGGTCAGCCGAAATTGCCTAGGCAGAAGGCGATCTCTTAAACACCTAATGCAACAACAACAACAACAACAACCCTCATTCACTCTTGCTTGACAACGGTATAAGGATCTATACCGAAACGTCGCTTTTTACAGTATTAAAGAAGTTGTAATCCATAAAGTTGTGTCTACCTTGTAAGTACATTCTGTTCTGTTTAACAAGGCATGGTGGACAAACATTGGTCAGTAGCGTTGTACATAGAGTTGGTCTGTAGACATTAATGTTATAAACTTACCTAAGTTACGGGTTACTAGGCAGTATACATACATATATTTACGACGGATAGTATCGTATTTGGGGCAAATCAGAAGGAAAATAAATGATTGTCATCTTTGATACATCTTAACTTACACATTTTGCATATCCTTTCGTTTCTATCTATTCCTATTTGGATTAAAGGTTTATGGGAATACTTGTACATCCAAAATGCGCCGATGCGAAACGAAATTTATGCAAACCTCTTTCTGTAAGGTAGGGTTCAGTACAGGTTTATATTGGAAATATATGTCGTCTTACCTGACTATCAAGCCAACGGATAGAACTAAAATGTCTTGGTTGGTTTAAGAGACATTTGTCACCATTTAGTCAGTTATTAGCTGTATTGGGGAGGTCGGGTAGCGTAGTGGTTAAAGCATTCGCTCATCACGCCGAAGACCCGGGTTCGATTCCCCACATGGGTACAATGTGTGAAGCCCTTTTCTGGTGTCCCCCGCCGTGATATTGCTGGAATATTGCTAAAAGCGGCATAAAACCATACTCACTCACTATTAGCTGTTTTAGAGACTAGACAAACTAGTCCGAAAAGTCAGAATAATTCGTCAAAAATAAAATCACTAAAACCATGTATTTGTTTATGAATGTATATTAATCTCGGATTCGAAACTTAGGCAGTTATTTATATAATTTGTCTTTCTATGACAAATATTATCGAGACACTATCATGTGCGTTAAAGATGTACGTTGTTCCAGATGTTGAATGTACGGAAAAAATGGGGTTCGAACCCGTACCCGCTTCCTGCTGTGGAACACACACCCGTGTACATCTAAGTGTAAGAGACCCAACTGTCACGGATGGCAGTAGTTCGATTGAACTTTGTCACATTGTAGTGACAAAAACATGCCAGTGGTTTGTGACGTCATGGATTCCGTCACCGAAAAAAAACTGAGTTTCTAACTGAGGTCTTTGAAATATTTGAGACGTATTTGTGTCCTGTGACATCTGAGGGCTCCACCAGAGTAAGTAATTTCCCATTCTCTAATTACAGACCTAAAAAGACACAATAAAGGCAGCGAATGGACTTATTGGAAACATTTTCTCTGATGAACGGCATAATTACAGCTGATCTCGCTTTCTTTGGAGCTGTTTTTATCTGAGAAATTGATCGCATATACATGTTTCAAAGTATTTGTAATCGCAGTCGCTTCCCCTTGATGTAATTACCCAAGAATAAGTCCTCATCCCTCCAACTCACCTGGAATTAAGCGAAGAAATTAATAGCCTGCCCGATCCCTGATTACCTGAAGGGTGTCTTCGCCATGCAGGCAACTTACAATTAGTTTCTAGGCTACTTTCATCAAATTGACCTCATACGATACCTTTGAAGTCGGCCCAGGTATCGCTACATCACTACGATATATTTGCATTAATCCCTCTCCCGCTGCAGATCAAACGTCAGGTTAAATCTTTTTTCTCAAAACTCGTTTAACGGAGAAACGTTGTTATAATCTTTTTATGTCTATCATGCAAAATTGATTAACTCGAGCCAAGTTTCTTTCCTGCTCGCCGAGAGTGGCAAAGCCCATACAGCATATCATTCGAGGGTATTGTTGGGCATCTTTTAAGCGGATGTGACGTCATCGGTTGCTTGGTTACCATGTTCCTTCTTGGCTGATTCAAATGACGTGGTTTTCTTTTCATTTGCTCTATCGACTTGTAAGTTGTTCTTGTGGGGGTTTTCTCTGGCGCTAACAACACCCTATTGTCCGGAGTCCTAGCCTAGGTCGGCCATTGATCTCACCTCAACGCCAGTAGCCTCGGGCGTTGCAGTCATCGTGCACGTCGTCCCTCGGGCTTACGAGGCGCCCGTGCAGTGTGTGTGTAGTCGTCGAAGGTGTAGGTTTTACCTCGGCAATTACAGTGCCATGATTACCAGAGGGAACCCATTGATTTTTAGGGTTCCTTTTCTGGTTTGTTCGGATCAAGAAGTAGAATCGGGTTTCTCCCTTTCTCAAGGAGAATCTCGGGAACACGAGATCCATCAATCATAGCCATTGATCAAGTTAACCCATTGCTCAACCAGTGAGTGTCACTCACCACACCGTGTTGGAACATCACACCCTACTGATGTTGTACTTACACATCCAAGATGGTGGCCCGGTGCCCGACTTGACACGCCAGTTAAAACGACATAGACATCATGTTCTAAACCATTCAATAAAACGCTTGTCGTTAATAATGACATTTATGATTTAGTAAAGACCCATTAAATCACCCATACGGCGCCGGTTACAGATATTTCCATTATGTCCGAAAAAAATAACATCGATTCCTTAAACGCAGTACAAGATCACCTAATCCAGGAACGTGTTCCGCTAAGCGGTCTGACGTGATTAACATTGATTTGGGCTGGGTTATACCAGAGACGGCTTAAGAGACCCCGGGTCCTCACACCCGAACTTTAAACTACCCAAGAGAGTATAGTTTATAAGGTACCTGATAAGTACATTTACAAAATCGTGATCCTGCTATAATAGACATTCTATAAATCGTGTTGTCAACGAAACTGAAGTTTCAGACGATATACAACTCGATGTCACTTTTGGCACTTCTTGTGTTGTCATTGCTTTGATGTCCTTAATTGTGTTTGATGTTGGGAGTATCTATTGTCTATATTGTTGGCCCAGTATTGATTCGGACGGCGTTGTGAGGGATATGAACGCCGCTCAAAGCAAACATATGTCACAAGAAAAGAATGACGAATCGCTATGGTAAACGTTACTTTTATATTAATAATATACAAAATAACATGAACGTCTTAAGAAAGATTAAATCTATGAATAGACCTGCCATATGTTCCCGGTCACTTGTGATTTTATCGCTTTGATTTGCACGCCAACAATCTGTAAAAGGCAAGTTAGAAAAACACAAATTGTATCTTAGAAGATGGGAGACACCGGCATTCTAAATCGATCAGCTTGGCGAAGTGTTTGGTAGAATTTTGACAAACGAGTGTGGATCTTTGTCATGTAGCAGAAATTAGGAGAAAATACAGGCGCGTGCCCTTCTATAGAGGGGCTACAGAAATATCTTGTGACATGGTTTCCGATGATTTGGCTCTGTTTATGGTATGCTGGGTCACTCCAGCAGTATGTTGTATGGGACGTTTGTACTCTTCTTCTTCATCAGGACAGCAGTGACATGTCAACTCCACACCCATACCAGGTTCATTGGCGGGGTGCAGGATGAGGGGTGGAGGGGTGTTTTGAAGGATGTAGAGAGCGTTGTGAAGGATGGAGGGGGCATTGTGAAGGACGCAAAGGCGTTTTTATGGAGGATGAGGGATGCAGGCAACGTTGTAAAGGGTGAGGGATGCAAAAAGATTTTCGAAGGGTGCAGGGAGAGTTATGAGGCATGCAGGGAGCGTAAGGAAGGATGCAGGGTGCGTTGTGGAGGATGTAGGGAGCGTTGTGGAGGATGTAGGGAGCGTTGTGGAGGATGTAGGGAGCGTTGTGGAGGATGTAGGGAGCGTTGTGGAGGGTGCAGGGAGAGTTATGAGGCATGCAGGGAGCGTAAGGAAGGATGCAGGGTGCGTTGTGGAGGATGTAGGGAGCGTTGTGGAGGATGTAGGGAGCGTTGTGAAGGATGTAGGGAGCGTTGTGGAGGATGTAGGGAGCGTTGTGAAGGATGTAGGGAGCGTTGTGAAGGATGTAGGGAGCGTTGTGAAGGATGTAGGGAGCGTTGTGGAGGATGTAGGGAGCGTTGTGAAGGATGTAGGGAGCGTTGTGGAGGATGTAGGGAGCGTTGTGAAGGATGTAGGGAGCGTTGTGGAGGATGTAGGGTGCGTTGTGAAGGATGTAGGGTGCGTTGTGGAGGATGTAGGGAGCGTTGTGGAGGATGTAGGGTGCGTTGTGGAGGATGTAGGGTGCGTTGTGGAGGATGTAGGGAGCGTTGTGGAGGATGTAGGGAGCGTTGTGAAGGATGTAGGGTGCGTTGTGGAGGATGTAGGGTGCGTTGTGGAGGATGTAGGGAGCGTTGTGAAGGATGTAGGGTGCGTTGTGAAGGATGTAGGGTGCGTTGTGGAGGATGTAGGGAGCGTTGTGAAGGATGTAGGGAGCGTTGTGAAGGATGTAGGGGGCATTAAGAAGATGAAGGATACAGGGGGCGTTCTGGAGGATGAAGGGTGCAGTGGAAGTTATGAAGGATGTAGGGAGCGTTAGGAAGAATGAGGGATGTACGGCGATTTACGAAGGATGCAGGGAGAGTTATAAAAGATGCAGGGAGAGTTATGCAGGGAGCATGAGGAAGGATGGTGGATGCTGGGAGTGGAATAAATGATGAAAGGTACAGGGGAAGTTATAAATTATGCAGGGATCGTTATGAAGGATGTACGGAGCGTTGTGAAGGATGTAGGGGGCATTAGGAAGGGTGCAGGGAGAATTATGAAGGATGTATGGAGCGTTGTGAAGGATAAAGGATGCAGGGTGAGTATTTGTATTAGTTCGGGCAGCTGGTCTTTCTTATATACAAAGCACTGATTGCTTGTTAATGTGCGTGCGTGTGAGCATGGGTATCCACAAACCCAAATCGAAAATTACAATTCATAATTATGTAATACGAATATAATAAATAGAGGATATTTCATTTGTCGAGTGTTCAGTGAAGCTCCGGGGTAGAATAGGTCTTCATCAACCCATACTTGTTGTAAAAAGCAACTATGCTTGTCGTGAGAGGCGACTAACGGGATCGGTTGGTCAGACTCGCTGACTTGTTGATGGATGTTGTCGTATCCCAATTGTGTCGATCGATGCTCATGATGTCAATCACTGGATTATCTGGTCCAGACTCGATTATTTACAAACCGCCGTCATAGAGCTGGAATATTGCTGAATGGAGCCTTAAACAACAAACAATACAAACCAAAGAAATCATGTGTCGAGTGAAATATCGCGACAACCAAAAACAAAAGGGTTACAAGCAAACAAACCGACAAACAACACATGCCTTTAGTAAAAGGATAATTAGTGTACCACCAAACAATGACACGCAGTATGTCCAGATAATAACATCTAATCTATGATCATAATACCTCAGGGGGCAGCTGAGCAGAAAGTGTTCAGTTGAAGAGTTGCCCATTTGTGTGATTGAAGACTGGGTTTAGCAGGCCGTTACGCTCCTCCGGTGGGTTAGCGCAACAATGAACGGCTGTACAGTACACGGGACTGGATCAGTCGAATGCTTTCTAGAATTACTCCTTAACTCTGATAGGACTGGGATCCATTGTGTGAATACCGTGAGCGACGAGCCAAATACACTGGATCCGAGTATTGTGCGGGACCGGATTAACATCGCATTTTCAGTAATCATTCGCCGCAGTCCAAGATAGTGGGAGCGATTATACGTTTTCACTGATTCCGGGTCTATTTGATATAATGGCGACACGAGAAGGCAGAGACTCTCGGTGTGACCACCTTTGTATATAGTGCGGGCACCCCTATAGCACACAATGACTACTGTACTTGACCATTACCATTATTTGTACAACATGTTATTATGGACTTAACCACGCCTGATCTTATGGACTTAGTATTCAATTTGGACCTATAAACGTTTCGGATTTCTCCGAATTGGTGGTTCTTCTCGTTCATGCTGAGTTAATATTGTATTAAATATTGTGATGAAAATATTTCGGAAGTATGCGTTATTAATATTAGAACTTCCATTTTTTAGAAATAAATATAGAAGAATATTATAAATGTTGACCTGGTATTATTATTTGGTAATTCCATTTTTTAAAATTTATTTATTTATATATATATATATATATATATATATATATATATATATATATATATATATATATATATATACACACACACACACATATATACATATATATATATATATACAAAAATGAGGTAAATGTTCACTCGGTGTACATGTAATATATAATAAAATAATAAAGTCCACGTTAGTCCATCATCTTCTTTATATCAGTTTCATACATAGTACTTTCGCTGTCTCATGACAGCTCTTCAGTGTAAATATATATATTGGGGGATGGGGGGTGGGGATCTTGAGGACTCCATCAACACGAGAGAATTACTGTTACAATAACAATGATCCCCCGAGTCGATTATTTATTCATGACGTGTTTTGTGTAGTCATAAACCGCTGCACGTGCTTTTAACATTACCGTTACAACAAATATGTAACAACATCGAAATAAAATCTACAATTCGATGAATATTCTGCATGTTTTAAAAGGACAAACTGGTTAACCCCTTGTTTCATTGGCGTAACTTTGCTTAACATAACCTCTGAATTTGATATGTTGTTTACGCTGATTTTTATTGAACTGATTTTCTTGTACGATGCCATCATTTAGAATGAAATGGGCTTGGATAATTAATACAGTGACTGAGTGTTGTTTGAAGCCACCTTTGGCAATATTTCATATCACGAGATCGACGAGAAGCACTAATGGATAATTAATACAAATAACATTAGTATAGTGTGTGTAGGAGTGTTTCAAGTAGCATGCGGCAGTTCAATGTAAACGTTCACATGTTAACCAATGATTTGAATTTTTTAAAAATCAGCTTTGAAAAATTCAATTTGATAATGTTCAATAAACCGTTTTACGTTTTTTTAAGAATCGGTATTTTGTTACAACCATTTAGCCGCTGTCATGCGCAGACAGCAAGTGGACATAATGTTTGCTCGTCGCTATGACGTGTAGAGGATTTCGAGACGGGGGGGTTGTCATATCGATATTAACACTCGGCCAGGGTGCAGAGTCGACGGTAATATCCCCAAGTTAGATGGGAGAGCATGTAACGAAGCTCTACGCGTCAACGAAACGCCATTCTTCTAACACCAGCACATCACGATTGCAAGTCGTACGCGACGTGCGATGACTATTGCGCTTCATCGTTCAACGACGGCTGAACATTATCAATGTCAATTTTGAAATTTTCTCTGCTATCGGAATCAGAATTCTCGAATTAGCGGATTTATTTCTCGGTATCGGTGAAATATCCTCTTCGCGGACATTTTGTAAATGTTAGATTGATCGCAACTGCTTAGGCTTCGCATGCGCTCGCCGGGTCTTTTTCTTTGAATTAGAGAGTAAAATGCCCACGGGGAACGAAATTTTAATTTGCAGCAAGTCATGCATTGGCATTATCTTGAATATCCTCACGTCGGGCTCATAATAGGCAGGAAAAAATGGCGGGGGAAGAAAAACCCGCAGTGAAATCCTGACAGTCATCGCCATTCGCTGAAAAACAATCTTATGGATAGTTCCATTTTATACTAGCAAAATTCTTCAACTTGTTAAAGCGGAACTCTCAGCTTTAGCTCCGATTGATTAGCGCCCTTCGTCTCCTGGTCAGCATTGTGTTCGGACAAACTCGGAAATATTCTCCGATGTCGCTCCGAATGCTATAAAACCTCGGAAGACGATAATGATTCGAATGAATCTACTTTGTTCCCGGGATAGTATTGGTGGCGAGCGCGTTACCCTATAGGCAGGGGTTGCAGTGTGAAGAAATGGTACGCAAGTGAAAGCTATGGAAATTTAGACACATTTATGAGTTTCTATTTAGCACTTCTTACGGGTTCTAAATTAACTCAAGTTTTTCATATAATTAATCGGGAAATTCGTTGGGGGCATTAATATCACGTATGTTTTTGTAACAAAATAAGCTATGGCTTGATCAACCATGAGAACAATATTTTTTCCTCTTCTGATTTCAACAAAGGGGTTTTCTGTGCTTTCTCTGCATCTCTGCAATCTTTGAAAACATGGAATTATAACCAATGTTATGTAGTATTGCTCGTGTCTGAACGTTTTACTGAAAATAATTCCGTGCGCTCGTTGAATGATATTCCGTCATTGCTTAACAGTTAAAGTTGAAATATTGAGGATCACAATAATATTCATTTTACGATTTCTGGTATATATTCGTACAAATTACAATAAAATAATACAGAAACGGGTAAGACTGTGAAATAAAATGTTTAATTGTCTAATAATTAAGACTTTTGTAAGTAGTTGTATGACATCCGTATAAACGGATGTAGTGAAAGATTAAGAGTTCTCTATCAATGAATTAACTTAATACGGATACGTATGTGTACACATGTCTGACAAACGGAGATATACATACGTCTAAAGCACCGTGACCTAAATCCTTTGTTAGCGCAAACGAATATACCCAGAACTTGAATATGCAGATATGGTTGTACCAAATTAATCGGGGTAGCACATTGACATTGACATAATTTCTTAACCAAATTTCGTGCAAAAAATCTATTAAAATCTGAATTTAGGCTATCGCTTCAAAAGATACGGAATTAATGATCAATGATTTGAAAATGATGGAGACCAGTCCGCAGCCATCTTTCAATAATAATGAAGGGGTGACTGGTAATTCCAGGGCGGGAACGACAGCGCTCGCGGGTAATAGGCGGACAAAGCGGCTCCGACCTCGGAACCCGGAGTAAGCGACCGGACCAGACCAGTCGGGAGGCGACCATGTTCAATCATACTCCACTTAAATTTATTTAAACGGCTGTATTGATTTCGCTTACTTCTTACGAGATGAAAATCAACTCAAAACTCACTTTGGCAAATTGTGCATGCGTGTCTTCTCGAAATTATATTTCATGCATGTGCTCGCAATGAGACAGAAAGTGGTGCTGCTTTAATTTATTGAGTAAAAAGAGCGATATGATGGCAGAATTGCTCATTAATGACGCAGTAGATGCATGTGAAAAAACGGCGCCACTAGTGACAAAAACAATATTATTGTTTATTTAGAATGTCCTTACACTTTCACCACTATACTTTTTTCATGGAGCCCAACGTTGAGCGATATAATGTGATGGCGAGACTCGCGCCTGTCATACTGGATGAACACCTCACGAATATGCTGTGTTTTTAATTATAAAAGACAAATTACTATACTTATTTTATCTTCAGAGGCGGAAACACACGATTTACAAAGACTATTAATTTGTGTTGCCCTTCACATTGTATGGTATCTATAACACAGAATGGAGCGTCTGTACAAGACAATAACTTAGTCTTGTATAACGATGCACGGCCGTAGCCTGTGTGTCAGTATCGACCAACTGCCTGCTGGAGGCGACTATGAATGACAGGCTCGAATTATTCCCGCCGTCAATGTACGAAGCTACACCATTATCGTAGAGTTGTAGAGCTTTCGATATTCTAGATTTGTTTCTAATTACTTATTTCATATATGTATTGGAACCTTACCATATATATACTTAGCCCCAACCCAACCCCGAATGTAATCGCCTTGATCGTCTTGAAAGATTACATTGAATCAGCTGACACGATATACATGGTTTAAGATTGAAATGATGAGGTTTTAAGTTTTCCTCAAAGACTGTAACCATATTACCACAAGGACATAGTACGTAGCTCAATAATCAAATACCTTGGTTCAGAGTGGTTAGCCAACTTCACCCCAAGACTGAAACACGGACCACCACCCCTGCCTGGCCAACAATACCCTATCCATATTCATAAGTAATATCTGCCAAAAGCAGAGTCTATTGTACAATTCCGACCATATCATGTGCCCGCACCCACGAATAAGCATCAAATAGTGATGATACCGGGTGTTCGTGAAAATGTGAACGCATCCTGCCCAACCGGCGGCACCCGTCACAAACACATGCAAAAACAAGTCAACTGTTCCCCTGAAAAAATACTGAAACATTTGGTTCAAGTTAAAATAGGGAATTGCATCGGACATCATGTTGGTCACTGGTGCGTCTAGTTTGGAAATGCCATTGAAAACCATTAAAACTAGCACATAGCCTAAAACCATGATACTTCCAAGACGAGAACAACGGAACCAAACGGTTTCCACCCAACACTTGCAGCCGTGGAACAATGGCATATATCTCCATTTACAGTAAACTACGGTTATAACGAACTCAAATTGACCACTAATTTTAGTTCGTTATAACCGTAGTTCGTTATAAGCATATATACAACATCTATACAGCAAATGTCAAGGACCAAAAATTAAGTTCGTAATATCCGTCAGTTCGTTATAAGCGTGTTCGTTATAAACGTATTTTACCTTCCAAGGTCGGAAGCTTTTGATCTGACTTCATGTCATGATCATCAACCCAATGTCACCGTAACATATATATGCTGCTACACTACCACGTGATCTATTTATCGGTCATGGCGACATTGATGATGAAGTAATAATTTCCGCTTGATGTTCTGAGCGCACTGCAAAGAAACCAACCGTAAACCTGAATTCTGTCAAACTTAATAGCCGATCAATCAAACGCTTATATTTATTGTGATAAGAAAAAATATGTATTAATTTCTGCGTGCTTTGACAGCTAGTCATAATGAGAATCGTCTATACCTTTGTCTTGTTTGTGGGCCCGCCTTTAGTAGGAAAACAGGTACATGTCTGTTCCATCCTTTTACTGGACACCCCACACACATATCAAACAATACAAACGCAAATTCAGTACAAGCTTTCTGTATATAATATTATTGCAGGAACCACAAAATATGTTTATATGTGTAGAAATCACGCCATCGGGTACGTTTGATAAATTGCACTTCAATGGCTTCAGATTAATTCCAGCTTACATCTGTATTTATTGGTTCCGACCCAGAACAGGTGCTCTGGCTGGGTGGGGAATTCTCGTCCCGAGGGTGCGGCGTGCGAACACATCTCGACTTATCTGAGAGTAGCCCGGGGCGTGTAGTTCATACTCATAGCCGTCGTTTGATGTTGCCAGACAGTTTTTCAACATTTGATTCTTTTCTTAAAAGTGTTTGATGTTCGGAATGCGCTGCCTGTAAACTTTTGGATTTAGGAGATAAATGGGTTATGACAATCATAACATACTTTATTGGTGATTTATCAAGCATTGGCTGATTTACATGAAGGATCAAAGTTGTTACGTCAATCCACGTTCTACGTTAATTACGCACAATAAGAATTGATATCTTGATGGGCCTCGGTTCGCAAGCAGCAGCCATTTTGTGCCGTGCCGCTTGGGTAAATGCACATGCGTGTTAATTGCAGCGAGAAATATTTTGTACGGTGACTGCCAAAGGGGACTATTATGTGAAGTTATTATGTAGGCATGTATGAAGTAGTACAATATAAATATTTTCCAGAAATAGCACTTAACAAGCTTCCAGTCTGTTACGCATTGTTAATTATACCCTCGGTGTCTGTCAGGGTTGGGACCGACGTTTGTCGAATGAACGATCGTCGCTTGGCGTGTTTTAATCGCTAGAAGAAATCCGTCACTAAATTAAATTTTGAAATAATTAAACAGAGATGTTGTAAAAATCAATAATTTTACCATGTTATTGCTTTGGTTTCAGGACCATGAACTAATTCAGTTAAGAAAATCGGTAATTATGTTTTTTAGCTCACAATGAATTCGTACTTCAGTATATTCACATCATTTACCTCGCCAAAATATGCCATATGGCTACATTAGTTGATGAGAAATTATGTTCGATTTCATACGGTACTTATAATATTCATTAACTAGATTTAACAATGAACATTTCATGGACTTGGGTAGTTGTAGAATTGATCACATTTCTAGGGCTCAACTCTACCGCGACTTTCACTTTATTACGACAGGTTTCAGGAACACCTGGTGTCTTTGTAAAATTCCAATTATTCGTGAGTGTAATATTTTTTTGTGAACTTGTCGCTTCCAGTTTGATTTGTTTAGACAAAAAGTAGTAATGTGTACTCACAAGTAACACGTTCAAAGTTAGCGAAGATGGGAGCTTTCAGGAAAACAGATGACTGGGGATTAGATGTTGGAGTACAAACGCACAGAAACACACCTGGGCCCGCTTGCACAAAGCGATCTTAGTGCCAAGATGATATTAACTCCCATACTTTAACATAGGCTTACAATAGTCTTAGCGCTAAGATTGGTGTCTGAGGCTACGATCCATATCGCAATACACATGAACATTTTGTTATGTGTGTATCTCTTCCTCCTTGTCCACTCTGAGCGCGCGAGCACGCACGCACGCACGCAAACACGCACGCACGCACTCACAATATAGTCAATTTACAAATTGCTTGATTCGCACGACCACAATAGAAATTGTCCAGAACAGTCATTTAATTATTTGACATATTGACTGATGCTGCTAGTAAGAAAAACCCCACCTGAATGTGATTAAACAGTTTTTCATCGCCTCAGTTGACACAAACGTCACGTAAATAAATTACATAAGACAAGTAGAATACATGGTAACACCAGACAGTAGAATGCATGCTAACACTAGCCAGTAGCACACTGTATGATATCCTGCTTCGTGATCGCGTTTACAACCAGTAGAATCAGTCATTATGTCAAATATATAAAATAACACATCAGGAAAATGAGCTGCACGGCTCTTTCTGTGTCACACGAAACTCTCGGGTAGTTTTTACAATACACATTCACTTATTCAACAAAATAAAGACAGTGTGATGTTTTATGTCACACGAAACTCTCGGGTAGTTTTTACAATACACATTCACCTAATTCAACAAAATACAGACAGTGTGATGTTTTATGTCACACGAAACTCTCGGGTAGTTTTTACAATACACATTCACCTAATTCAACAAAATACAGACAGTGTGATGTTTTATGTCATACGAAACTCTCGGGTAGTTTTTACAATACACATTCACCTAATTCAACAAAATAAGGACAGTTTGATGGTTTATGTCACACGAAACTCTCGGGTAGTGTTTACAATACACATTCACCTAATTCAACAAAATAAGGACAGTGTGATGTTTTATGTCACACGAAACTCTCGGGTAGTTTTTACAATACACATTCACCTAATTCAACAAAATACAGACAGTGTGATGTTTTATGTCACTCGAAACTCTCGGGTAGTTTTTACAATACAAATTCACCTAATTCAACAAAATAAGGACAGTGTGATGTTTTATGTCACACGAAACTCTCGGGTAGTTTTTACAATACACATTCACCTAATTCAACGAAATAAGGACAGTGTGTTCTTTTATGCATCAGGACATATGTGAAACGCAGTGCATTAGGACATATGCGAACGCGATGCATCAGGACATATGTGAAACTCAATGCATTAGGACATATGCGAAACTCAATGCATTAGGACATATGCGTAAAGCGATGCATCAGGACATGTGCGAAAAGCGATGCATCAGGACATATGCGAAAACGATGCATCATGACATATGCGCAACGCAATGCATTAGGACATATTTAAAAAAACGTTGCATCAGGACGAAATTCGGACGCTTTCTATGTGTTTTTTTAGTGTTAATGGGGATATGGAGGTGTGTGTGTGTGTGTGTGGGGGGGGGGGGGGGGGGGGGGGGGGCGTCTTTAAAAGAATTACATTACGGGAATGATGTGCTTGAATATAATCTGCCAAAACCATACTTCAGTACTATCAACTTTTAACTTGACGCTTAAACATGAAGACATATCCCTTTTGTATTGGATTCCTAAGCTCCATAAAATAAGGGCAAATATACCAGCAAATCCATGTCTCAAAGATTACAGGACATTAATACATTCAAGAAAGGTCTTTCTCTTATTCTCAGAATGTATTTGATACAGGCGGAATTAGTACCATATGGATTCTCAAAAGCTCAAAGGATTTGTTTGACTTTTTGTAGTCTCAGAAAAGAACCAAGTGCAATTCGGGCAAAACATTTGATTTCTTAACTTTGTACACCACTATCCCACATGACAAACTTAAGTGAAAACATCATTCCTTGATCCATGTTTTTTTGTGTATTTGGTTACAAAACGTATTGACCATAGATATCTATCTTCAGAGGTTCAGGATAATTTGTAAAAATGAATGCAAATGCCATCTGAAGTTACCTGAGACAACAATATGTGAAATGCTAAATTACATGTTAAAATCATTGATAACATAACATGTAAAATTAGGGGGTAAAGCATTTTGGCAAGCAGTGGGCGTCACAATGGGCACCAATTTTGCTTCCTTTCTGTTTCTTTATGCATATGAATCGGAATTTCTGCCCGGACAGGCAAAGTCAAAAGAAGATTATTTGGTCAAGAAGTTTAACTTAAGCTTCAGGTATATCGGTGATCTGGTATCTTTTAATAACCATCAAATAGTCAATTCCCTTCTACTGATTTACCAACCTGAGCTCGAAATTTAGGAGACCAGTGAGACCGCTTCATAATGTTTCATATTTTGATCTATACATAAAGACAGTATGACAATGGGAATGACTTCTACTTTCCAAAAGCCAAGTTTCGCTTTATGTCGAGCATTATTCCAGCCGCTCCAGCCTTTGGTGTTTACATTTCACAACTTTTGAGGCACAATCGAGCATACTCCTTCTACAAAGATTTCAAAGAGCGTCATACGGCTCAGAAGTTGTTTGATCAAGGTCACAACATTCAGGGCCATAGTAAAGCTTTCAAAAAGTTTTATGGTAGACATATGGAGGACTTTCCACATTTGACGTGTCAGTGACAGAGATGATGTCCGATGCAATTCCTCATTTTGACTTGTACGATATCTTTCCGCGTTTTTCAGGTGAACAATTGACTTGCCTTTTCATGTATTTGTGATGGGTGCCGCCGGTGGACAGGATACGCTCACCTTTTCGCGAACATCTGGCATCGTCACTATGGTGATTCATAAAGACATGCACGTGAGTCGGAATCGTACAATCAACTCCACTTTTAGCACAGATTTCTTATGAATATCGAAAGGCTTTGTCGCTTTTACTTTGGTGATGTTTGGGCTGTGGGACGATAGCTCAGAACACACCAAGTGTGTATTCCGTGAAGGATTTAAACACGTTGTTAAACTTGTTTAGATCTAAACATCTTTTTTATGTGTTCACATTCTGAACACATTTTTACAGTGTAGAAAACCGAAAGCTACCTTTAGACACAAGATGTACACGACGCATTAAGAAACGGAACATCACCGTTCATTAGACAACGGAAACAGGAAATATGAGAAACATTATGCCTTTGGAAACAGAAACACATTGTCTCGGGAAATAAGAGAATCATTATGCCTTGGAAACAGAAAAATATTGTCTCGGGGTATAAGAGAAACATTATGCCTCCGGAAACAGAAGAATTGTGCCTCGGGACACAAGAGAAACACGGCGATGAGGCAATACAGTGCACCGAGTCCTCACTACCAGGCACTGGTCGTACCGACACCATGCTGGCATACGGTGGGCATTAGACAACAATAAAACTACAACGAATCAGACAGCGAAATAAATACTGTGCATTCATTTTCAATTAGTGAAAGACAACTCATCGGACAGCAGAATGGTCAAACTGTATATGTAACAAGAGGAAAGACTTTAATAGGGAATCTCAAAAAAGATAAACACGACACACTCTGGCAAATGGGAAACACAATGCTTTGGAGATGCGAGAAACATTATACAATTGGAAAAAAGAGAAGCGTTTTGCGTTTGGAAACAGAAACATATTGTCTCGGGATATAAGAGAATCATTATGCCTTTGGAAACAGAAACATATTGCCTCGGGATATAAGAGAAACATTATGCCTCCGAAAACAGAAACACGTTGTCTCGGGAAATAAGAGAATCATTATGCCTTGGAAACAGAAAAATATTGTCTCGGGGTATAAGAGAAACATTATGCCTCCGGAAACAGAAGAATTGTGCCTCGGGACACAAGAGAAACACGGCGATGAGGCAATACAGTGCACCGAGTCCTCACTACCAGGCACTGGTCGTACCGACACCATGCTGGCATACGGTGGGCATTAGACAACAATAAAACTACAACGAATCAGACAGCGAAATAAATACTGTGCATTCATTTTCAATTAGTGAAAGACAACTCATCGGACAGCAGAATGGTCAAACTGTATATGTAACAAGAGGAAAGACTTTAATAGGGAATCTCAAAAAAGATAAACACGACACACTCTGGCAAATGGGAAACACAATGCTTTGGAGATGCGAGAAACATTATACAATTGGAAAAAAGAGAAGCGTTTTGCGTTTGGAAACAGAAACATATTGTCTCGGGATATAAGAGAATCATTATGCCTTTGGAATCAGAAACATATTGTCTCGGGATATAAGAGAAACATTATGCCTTGGAAACAGAAACACATTGTCTCGGGAAATAAGAGAAACATTATGCCTCCGGAAACAGAAGCATTGTGCCTCGGGACACAAGAGAAACACGGCGATGAGGCAAAACAGTGCACCGAGTCCTCACTACCAGGCACTGGTCGTACCGACACCATGCTCGTACACGGTGGTCAAGGGCCTGTTGAACTGTTCAAGGCAACACGCTGTGGCCATTCACCATTGTCCGAAAATAGTATATAAACACAATTACGTACATCAAGCCGTGTAATCGCTCTCTATTGTTACGTACATTCACTGTGTTATTACACTCGGAAGACATCCTCATGAACGACCAACACGCCACCACTGTGAAGTCGTTACGACATAAAGTTTAAGCGGCTCCAGATTGAAGGATGTGTCGACCGCTAATCTCTCCCTCTATTTTCCATCTCCACTTCTCGACAAAATTCTTGGCCGAAGTATGACAGAAATTCACACGCGGTAATTTAAATATTTATCACGAGTCTCTCATTTCATTAGATCGCGCGTGTTTGCCGTGCAATAAATTACTCGTTTGAAGTGTCGGTCTTCAAAGAGCGATTTATCAACAATATTGGGACCAGACTGAAACGGGTGTCCCGTGGCTTTGAAGTTCCTTCCTAATAGTGCTATGATCAAAGCTTACACTCAACACCATAAATT
Source organism: Haliotis rufescens (assembly GCF_023055435.1). NCBI lineage: Eukaryota > Metazoa > Mollusca > Gastropoda > Lepetellida > Haliotidae > Haliotis > Haliotis rufescens. The sequence goes on along the minus strand of NW_025963791.1, from coordinate 8,113,537 downwards.
TTACTTTCTAATATTTATTTATGCTTTTCACCGAATGACGTTTGACTAACCTTGTAATATAATCTAATTTATCCACTAAACGATCGTTTAGTTTTTTGCCACACAGAGTTGCATAATTTAAGTGAAATCCCTTCAGGGCTACGAAGGTTTGACTAATGAGATTTCCTAGACATTCCGACGACTTATTTGTTTGTGATCATAATATATTTTATAGTAAATGGAAAGAATACATTCCTATCAATGTCAGATATGTATAAAGCAAGCCCCCATGACATGCATGGCTATCACTAAAGAACAAAGCCTTTGAAATGGAAAAAAATCGAAAGGATCACTTATTTCATGTTTTACCCGTCGGCGTTTAATAAACGTATTGATGTTATTTATTCTATTTATGTAATCGTTACTTGAACAACTTTAGGATTAGGATTCAAAAATAATTCAATGCGTGATACAGTTATTTCCCTTTTGGTTGATGATGTCTATCAGACAGTATAAACCAGTGTTGTTCTGGTTCCGCTTTCCTGACGTCCTCTGTTGGAGTTCTTGTAGAATGGGTATGTCCGTTAGGTTTTAGCTTTACAACTTCCGAAACAGGACAGCAAACCATTCTTTTGTTTGTTTGTTTGTTTTTATTTGTTGTTTAACGCCGTATACTCCAGCTATATGACGGAGGCCTGTGAATAACCAGGGCTGGATAAGACAACCCAGTGATTGACATTATTATTAACGTGCCACGCCGTCGAGGTACGATGACACCAATCAACCAAGTCACCGAGCCTGATCCATTTAGTCGCCTCTTCAAGCATAGGTTATTGGGAACAATCCTAACCCGGAATCCCAACATTTGAATTATTTTTTATTTTTTTATAAAATTTTAATATTTAATAAAACCAAAAGACCTCGAGGATCAGAAGCTTTGAAGACAATGACATTTTCATATGACGACTGACAGTCAAAAACTCTATATGGATGACTGTCTACCAATTTAAAGCCTATATGTAAAACTTATATCACATTTGAAATTGTTTTACTTCTTACAATGGAATCCTATAAAAGACAAATGCGACCGATGTAAATAAATATCAGCAGGTTATGTCTATGTTTGTAGATGTCAAACAATCAGGAGTCTGTAAAGTCGAAAGGTGTAAGTTTACAAGCATCAAATTTAAATATTCACTTTAGACACACAATGTAATAACAACTATAAAACCTGGAGAGAAAAACTATTACTAAAAAAGATAATGACCATTAGCAAGTAACATTTTCATCTTCTCTGATCTACTACTGATCAATATTCAACAAGCCTTTACCATCAAAATGGAGTTCGTCCTTTAATGGGGTCCAGATGGTGCATGTCGAAACGTCAGTCTTATCTTATAGTTCAAAAAAATAAAATGAAATATTTACCTTTGACTTTAGTATATTCAATTTATGTCATTTTTCTATCCCGTCTGTACAATATTTAAGTTTTAATCAATACAAGCTACAACCTATAAAGAATGGATCAGATCTAACATTTGTTTATTGTGAAGTTAATGTTCGCTTCATCTGGCGCAACATTTTCCATTTGGCTCCGTATAATGGCTTTGCTTATTATATATATCACATTTACATATATTATGTAAAATCGATATTCTTATCTTTTGCAAGTAACCCAAATTATCCCATTTCTCTTTAAATGCAATAAACGTGACAGGGTGGCTCGTGTATTCTCTGTCTCTTTAGAGTAAAATAAAATACATATGATTTCAGGTTCTTGTTAGAAACAAAACATTATTTATTTTTTAATTATAGATGACTTACATAATACAGTTTGTGAAAATACCGTTTCCTAGTCTGCCTCACAGTCCCTAGAGTATATTATATTCCCTTCCACCCAGCCCTTTCTGTAATGCAAAAGCCCCAAATGAAGCAAGTCTAGATTTTCCTTAGGTTCTGCCATCTCAGTTATTTGTTTCTGTCAAAATTATGTTTTCAGAGACTATACATTAGTCTACCTGTTTTCCTTACATCCGTCAATATCCTGTGCTCTTCTTATGTTATTTTTCTTATATGTTTCACACACCGTATATTCAACATAATAAATAAGGGTTTATTGCTCACTGTAAGATTAATGTTGCGTTTATGATTGTCATAAAATAAAATATGCACTTTATGATATGGCATATTTGATGCATTAAATGCATGTACTTGGGCGCCAGCACGTGCCGTGTTTATAACCAAATATCAAGTATTCATGTTATGATAATTTACTATTGACATTTGACGACACTCATTTACGACACATGTTGAATGAAACGTAATGTTGTCGTCTCCATCGACGAAAACCGTTTCACCGCATCACAGTACCATCCCCTTCAACGACAATCTTACTTCCGCATCACAGTACCATCCCCTTCAACGACAACATTACTACCGCATCACAGTACCATCCGCTTCGACGACAACCTCACTACCGCATCACAGTACCATCCCCTTCAACGACAACCTTACTACCGCATCACAGTACCATCCCCTTCAACGACAACCTTACTACCGCATCACAGTACCATCCGCTTCAACGACAACCTTACCATCACATCACAGTACCACCCGCTTCAACGACAACCTTACCATCGCAACACAGTACCATCCCCTTCAACGACAACCTTACTACCGCATCACAGTACCATCCCCTTCAACGACAACCTTACCATCGCAACACAGTACCATCCCCTTCAACGACAACCTTACTACCGCATCACAGTACCATCCCCTTCAACGACAACCTTACTACCGCATCACAGTACCATCCTCTTCAACGAAAACCTTACTATCGCATCACAGTACCAACCGCTTCAACGACAACCTTACCATCGCAACACAGTACCATCCCCTTCAACGACAACTTAGCTACCGCATCACCTGTTTCACGGAGACGACGACGTTTCTATCGTATCGCTGTACCATCTTCTTCAACGACAACAGTACAACCACATCACCGTCCCATCCGCCTTAATGCCTACCTTACTACCGCATCGCCATACCACCCGCTTCAAGGACAGCCTTACTACCGCATTGCCATACCACTCGCTTCAAGGACAGCCTTACTACCGCATCGCCATACCACCCGCTTCACGGACAGCCTTACTACCGCATCGCCATACCACCCGCTTCACGGGCAGCCCTACTCCCGCATCGCCATACCACCCGCTTCAAGGACAGCCTTACTACCGCATCGCCATACCACCCGCTTCAAGGACAGCCTTATTACCGCATCGCCATACCACCCGCTTCACGGACAGCCTTACTACCGCATCGCCATACCACCCGCTTCAAGGACAGCCTTACTACCGCATCGCCATACCACCCGCTTCAAGGTCAGCCGTTTCACCCATCACCGCCCCATCCGCTTCATCGACAACCTAACTACCGCATCGCCATACCACAGCTTCAACAACAACCGACCCACCCCATCACCATCCCATCCGCTTCACGGACAACCTTACTACCCAACGCGATACCGCAACAAATCTGGGCTTTCTCTTAATTTAGATAAATCCCAGATTGTAGTATTTCGGAACGGAGGATACCTACGCAACTACGAAAAGTGGTTTTACAAAGGAACACAGGTTAAAGTTGTGCCATTCTATAAGTACCTGGGACTCGTCTTCACGCCTAAGGCAGAATGGACTCGAGCAACAACGACATTAGCACAGCAAGCCGAAAACGCATGCCAGCTTATCTATAAAATCCATTTTAAGTGTGGTGGACTGCCAATAAATGTTGCTGCAAACCTATTTGACAGAATGATATTACCAATCCTTACCTACGGCGCTGTAATTTGGGGGTTTCAACGGATTCAATGTATCGAAACAGTTCAGCTAAAATATTTCAAGAAGAGTATCTATGTTCCGCAATGCTGCTGTTCCTGGTGATTGTGGAAGAAAGACAGTCTTCGTGACGCAAGTAATGCAATTGATATCTTTTTAGACTAAACTTATCTCAATGGACAACAATCGACTTCCAAAGCAAACGTACATAATGTTACATGGACTGGGCAGTGTAAACCGTACATCGTTGGTGTCATATGTTAAAGGAACTTTATTTCATGCAGGACTCTGGAAATAAATCAGTATTCTTATCAGAAATAAAACAACGTATCATCGACGTAGATATTCAACAATGGCAAGCAGACATTACAGGCAACTCTAAACTATCATCCTACTCTACTTATAAATCTGTTTTAAATGTCGAACTTTATCTTACACATATCAATTTACGGACTTACAGACAAGCACTATCAAGATTTAGATGCGAATGCCACAATTTAATGATTAAACTTGGACGAAGAATGGGATTGGATGAAGAAATCAGATTATGTTCATACTGTAGCCGTTATGGAATAGATGTAATTGAAAACGAATATCATTTTTTACTTGTCTGCAAAGCCTTCTCTCAACTCCGGGAATCTTATATTCAACCTATTTATTATAAACATCCTTCTGTTACACCATTTGTAAAGCTAATTAATTCCAAATACCCTCAAACACTGTTAAATTTAAGTAAATACATATTCTTCGCTTTTAAACTGTATCCTACACTTCTTCAATAATTGCTTGTTGTTATGTATATATATTGTTTTAATCCTCTCGTGTATATTGTAAATATCTATTTTGTTTTAATATTGACAATGTATGTCCTGTGGGCCAGTGGCCTTTTTGACTTGAATAAACACACGTTGATACCGCAACTTCAACAACAACCGGCCCACCCCATCACCATCCCATCCGCTTCATCGACAACCTTACTACCCAACGCCATACCGCAACTTCAACAACAACCGGCCCACCCCATCACCATCCCATCCGCTTCATCGACAACCTTACTACCCAACGCCATACCGCAACTTCAACAACAACCGGCCCACCCCATCACCATCCCATCCGCTTCATCGACAACCTTACTACCCAACGCCATACCGCAACTTCAACAACAACCGGCCCACCCCATCACCATCCCATCCGCTTCATCGACAACCTTACAACCACATCGCCGTACCACTTGCTTGAACGACTCGGTGTCCTCATTGTATTTTTCCATTTAATTGATGATGTTAACAAATTTCAAACAGTGTTTGCTCTGTTTTATCAGCCAGTAACTGAATAGGATAGGATGAAAAGAAAACACAAGTCAGTGCATATTGTATTCATTTTTGGCTTCTAATCCCAGCTTTATTAGTCTATTGTGATTTCTTAGGCCTTCTTAATAACTTAAGTCAATCTGAAAAATAATTGTAAAATGATATAAATATTTAGTTGTATTATACATTGCCAAAGTGAAAACTATACACATTACTGATTTTACACATTGACTGTATATATATAAGCAGATGACAATAAAACCGATCGCCCAAACGCATCACGGCAACGGCCATGGTAACCAGATGAACGTGAGTTCAGTGCAAATTGAAATGCACATGCGTTCCCCCATTTTTGCCCTATAGAAATCCACCCAGATCGGATAACATTCATTCGTTATTGAATTGCTACCACATGCCAAGATTGACAAGAAATCAGCAACACCAAGCCCTTGGACGATTGCAAGCTGGACAAACCACCCGGCAAGTAGCCTATGCATTTCAAGTCCACGTAAGGACCATATACAGGCTCCAGCAACGGTACCAGACCACCAAGACAACAGGTGACCGACCATGTAGTGGAAGACCAAGGGTCACCACCCGACGTTAGGATCGTCAGATTGTGCGACAGCATCTTCAAGATTGCTTTGTTACTGCTGCGGAAACTGCTCGACAGACCATGGGGACACACCAGCGGCACATTAGTGCGGACACCGTGCGTCGACGATTGACGAGCAGACACCTCCACTGTCACAGGCCACACCGAGGACTCATTCTGCCACCACGTCATCGCCGGGACCGTCTTCAGTGGGCCACACAGCACCAGCATTGGCGCCACCAGCAGTGGAGAAGAGACCTCTTCTCAGACGAGAGACGTTACTGTATCTCAACGGCAGAGAGAGAGTCTGGCGACGTCGTGGGGAATGTTATTTGGATGCTTGTGTTGTTGAGAGAGATTCGTGAGGTGGTCATGCACAGAGGGTCGGCCCTGTGGTCGCCGCAACCACGAGTTTCAGCATGATAACGCCCGTGTCCACACTGCGAGAGCAACAAGAGACTTTCTCCAGCAGACTGGCATCAGAACCATGCAGTGGCCTGTCCTCAGTCCCAATTTAAATCCCATTGAGCTCCTGTGGGACGAGATTCAAAGATGGCCGAATGACGTCCGACCAAGGCCGACAACCGCAGCAGAGTGTGGGCTCGAGTGCCTATGGCCTTCATCAACCGCCTCATCCATTCAATGTTTCGACGTTGCACGGCAATCATCAATGCACATGGCGGACACACGAGATACTGACTTGTGATGCCATTTTCTCAGAGACTAGTGTTGTGTTTCACTTTAAGAACATTTGACACTTTAATTTCAACCTTGATGATCAGTTTTACCAAATTTCATCTTTTTATTATGCCTCAAAGTATGTTTACAGTGTTTGGACAAATAAGGCTTCTCATATATCTATCCATGGTGACGTTTCTTTTGCGGTTCAGTATATATGTGTTATCTAGGATTAAGGGACAGATAAGATTGTGACCCAAGAAACTGTTACCTAAACTGCATGTGCTTTAAGGGATTTAAAGAATGGAACGTATCTTTATAAGACAGCTTCACAACAAACAAAATTGTTTCATCCACGTGTTCAATTTAACAACCATATCTGCATCATCGCCTGTTTCGTGCCAAGTTCGAATTAGCTTTTGTAAAATATCATCCATTTGCATAATGTATGTCAAATCAATAACGTATATTCATCTCTTTAAGGGATAATCAAGATGGCTGAATTTCTCGACTTTTCAGACAGGTAAGTGGTATAGGTTGAGTCAATAGATGCTAATTCACAAGCTCTTTTTAGATTTCAAATGTTTCATATATGCAATATGCTTACGATAGGTTAAATAACGACCCTACTTCCACAACTCTTCACTTTCGATTTTCGTTGTCATTAAATTATATTAAAACTAGACACAACAAAAAAATCAAATATACTGAACAACAAAAGTTCCTGTGACATCGAATTAGATTTAATGCAAAGTGATGGTTTTGTTTACCAAATCTGAAACAATTTCGGTTTGCAACTGATAAAAGACTCCTCTAAGTGTTCAAATGGTTTAATTCGCCATACTGACTCCAGAAAATGCGTGATTTCATAAAAAAAACATGAACATGCAAAAATGTCAATTTACAAATCAATAGCGTGTGTGTCCACCTCTGGTTGCGATGCAAGCAACACATCTTCGTCTCATGGAATGGACCAGGCGTCGCACAAAGTCCTGTGGGATATCTGTCCATATCTACTGAAGCATGTTTCGAAGTTCCTGGAGTGTCTGTGGAACACGTGGTTGACGTCGAAGGCGCCGATCCATCTCATCCCACTTGTGCTCGATTGGTGAGAGATCAGGGGAGCGAGCCGGCCAGGGGATGACATTCACGTTGTTTTGTTGAAGAGAATCCTGAACAAGTCGAGCAGTACGAGGCCAGGCGTTGTCATGTTGAAAGGTAATGCCTGGGGCATGACGACGCATACGGTAGAACAACAGGGCCGATGATCTCGTCGCGGTAGCGCTGTCCATTGAGATTTCCCTCTACCACTATCAAACGGGTCCTCTGTCTTGCTGTAATCCCACCCCACACTATAACGCTGCCGTCCCCGAACCGAACTTCTTCCACGACACAATGAGTGACGTAACGTTCGCCTCGACGTCGGTACACTGTGGCTGTGTCCATCGCTGTGGCTGGGGTGAAAATGAGAATCGTCAGTGAATAGAACTTTTCCCACTGCATGGCCGTCCAGCGTAGACGCTGTCTACACCACTGTAGACGTGCTTGACGGTGGTTTCCTGTCAAAATGGGACGTCTGGCTGGTCTTCTGGAGACCATCCCTGCACATCTGAGGCGACGACGTACGGTTTGTGAAAATATTCTTCGAAGGCCTGGGATGCTTCTTGCAGTCACTGTTGCTGGCTGGAATCGATTTCGTAGGTGTGTTGTTCGAATCCAGTTGTCTTGTCGATTATTGGTTACGCGTGGCCTGCCACTCCGAGGATAGTCTCTGACTGCATTCGTCTGTTGCCAACGCTGCCATAAACACCAAATAGTGTTTCTGTGGACGTTAAATTGTCTTGCAACATCACGTTGACTCGATCCTGCTCCAAGCATACCAATGGCTCGCAGACGCTCATTTACGGACAGGCGTGGCATTTCGTAATGTTGAATAATTGCGTAATTTTGTTGTTTTTCTGAGTGGTTGTTGTCAGCACGAAGCTAAACAATGCATATGGAATCCCGTTAACGCACATGTTTTTATACCCTTCTTGGGTAGTGAAATGCATGGGGCATGCATAAAAGTCAACTTTAGCATGGAATGCATGCTTTTCTGTAGCAGTTGCGTTTTTGTGACTTGATTCCATACATGTACTACAATATTGAAAACCAAACTTTACTTGTTTAAAAAATACACTAAAATATTGGTGTCACAGGAACTTTTGATGTTGAGTATAATATATAATGTTTTCGTATTTTAAAAACAATAAAAAAGAGCGACAAAACCATAATCCATAATCATAAGAAATACCTTGGCTTCACGCACTGTATTCACCTTGAAGTAGAAACCGGCCCTCTCTAAAATCGGGCCAGTATTCCAGCCTTGACGGCGGCCTCTCTAAGATCGGGCCAGTATTCCACCCTTGACGGCGGCCTCTCTAAAGCCCCCATTACACAGGGCTGCGACCTTTGTGCCACCTTCGAGCGATCAAAAACTGGCCAGGACGTTCAATGGTCACCTAAATGTTCAACGTCTGCAACCACAATGAAACACTGCAGGTACAAGCCCTATATTTATAAGCAGGCTGAGGAGGCAGTACAGGTAGCTCAAAGGAGGCAGAAAAGAGGCAGAAAAGAGGCAGAAGCATTGCCATGGTGTTTCAAGTGTTGCCGTGGTCGCCGAATGGAGGCACGGCGGTCGCCATACTCATCGTTCAATGCACGCTGTTGGTCGCCCAAAGAAGGCACAAGGGAGGCAGAAGCATCGCCAAGATTTACGGGACAGTATTCAACAGAACGCATCCATTACCTGGCGACCATTGGGCGACCACTGTGCCTTCATTCTGCAACAGTGGCAATGCTTGTGCCTCCCTTCTGCCTCCTTTGAGACACCTTTGAGCAACCAACCTCCTCGGCGACCTTTGTGCGACTGTTTTGAACATGTTCAAAAATTCACGGCGACAATGGCGTCCATGGCGATGTCTGAACCTCCTGTGTACCACCTTGGAACGACCTAGGCAACCCTCTCTAAAATCGGGCCAGTATTCCAGCCTTGACGGCGGCCTCTCTACTATCGGGCCCGTATGCCAGCCTTGACGGCGGTCTCTCTACAATCAGGCAAAAAAATAATTTTATGTTCCAGTTTTGTCGTTAAGGAAACATGATGTTTCTATTTAACTTTTTGTGTTATTACAACAAAAGCAGCTGAAATATATTATGAACTGTATTACATGAAAATGAGGGCCCATTGGCGCCTGTTTGAAGACTTCTATCGGAGAATCCCGAACATTGCTTTTGAACTTTTCAACTGTTTAGACTATCAATACATTGCTGGTGTGATTCATTATGTCGGCAGTGGGTTTGCACTGCTTGATGTATGAAACGTGCATACATTATGTCAAATCAATAATCTTCTTGTTTGGTTGCAAGTCAGCCTAACTCTTTCTCTTTAAAGTAAGATGAAATGAACTTGGTATTTACAGAACATCTTGCCAGATCATCGACCTCGCTGCCAGCTAGGTTGGAAAAGCAAAACACATTTTCTTCCTGTATTAATAACACTTACATAGTATTCCATGGTTAACGAATATCGTTTGAAAATATAATTTTCCTCTGTAAAACACATCTAATCATAGGAACAGTTGATATGATTATATTATTATATTGGACGTTAACCGCTAAAGTATCAGGGAATAGATTTAAAATGTGTTCTCTACTCCTCAACAAAATGAATCGTATTGAGACGAATCCATGGCCCGCGGGATCTGGCAGCAAAGGGACGTAACTCTGCGTAATGGAGAAATGGAGTTGTGTTCCCTTAGATCATTTGGTTACCTGAGTCCCCGCCTTCACTTTTAGAAAAATAACAAATAAATGTGTTTAAATTATATAAAAATTTGCATTATCTAACGCATTGTGTTTTTCTGATTTTCCATTCCATGCCAAATGTTGGGTCTGTGGGGTAGCCTTGTGGTTAACGCATTCTCTCAAGGCGCCCTCGGTCCAGGTTCAAGTCCCCCCATGATTACTTTGTGTATAGCTCATTTCTGGTTTCTCCGCCGTGATATTGCTTGGGTATTACTAAAAGCTGCGCAAATGAATACTCGCCCATGCCAAATTGTGAATGGCATATATTTCATTTTCAATCTCAAATTACGTTGCATCAATGATGTTCCTATTTGGTCGGGATTTAGCTTATCTGCTAGATCCTAAAAGCACAATGAAATAGACAAGCTATGTGTTTGGTTGATACACTGATGACCTTTCTCTTATAGTATAGATGTAGTAGAGAAGTCAAGGATTATCGACTTGTCATTCGGGAAATAAGTTTTAATCCATCTATTTTACTTTTAAGTTCAGCATACTCTTTGTGGGTTTATTTTGTTTGCTATCTAAAGTATGCATATCGATAATATTCTTAGTACTTTGCAAGTTTCCATTAAAGTAAGATAAAATAGACACTATCTGTCAGAACAACATGTTGGTTTATCGACAGCCTGCAGGGTCGGTTGGGTGAGTCATATGGCCTTTCATCGACTTCTAAGTATATTTTATATTGTTCATTGAACAGGCTGAATTGAATTATCAGAAACGTGTGTATCATTTGCACATGCATGATAACTTAAAGGCTCAAGTTATGTTCCTGAATTTAAATTATGCATAGATGATGATGAAAATGTTGATTAGGAAGGTGTTAATAATGTTGATGATGATGATGATGATGGTGGTGATTATGATGATGATGATGATGATGATGATGATGGTGGTGGTGATGGTGATGATAATGTTAATGACTTTGGTGTTGGCGGTGATGATAATGATTGTTGAATGAAATTTTGCCATAATAATCGGATTTCATTAACAAAATGTAATATTTTTATACAATCTGATATATTTCAGATGACACTAAAGGCCATTTATATCGAGGTCAAACCGGAAAGTGTATAACACCTATTGTCTTTCTGTTTTAGAAAGCTCACAAAAAAGGATATATTGTATTAGTGTACGAATACTTTGACACCCTTGTCACATAACGGGACAATTTATCATAAAACAATGTCCGTATTTGACTACATGACATTTTTTATGGATAACAACTTCTTTTATTCTTTGTTGTTATCAATGAAAGTGTCATGTATTCATGTTCTTCCAACTTCTAAATGGCTATCAAAGACTTCAGTGTCCACAGTGCTCTGGCGTCTCATTCTTAGTATTACGTACCCAAGACGTACCTGAAATATATGGCACACACTGATACAATATTCAAATAGAATTTTATATGATGGTTTATTTCACATAGGGAAGAACAGAGAAAAACAGTGAAAACTCTTTAGTCCGATCCCCGTTTATCCGGACACCAGGCATTCCGGTCGAGTAATACTGTAACATGTACACAAAGTGACACTGCACCGTAGCCATTATTCATTAATCCGGACATTCTTTAATCCGGACAATATCACATGGCACGTTACCTTCCGGATTACAGGTTTCGTTACACGGGACTTAATGCTTTATTTAATCGTTATACTGACACTACAGAGGCTGTGTGAATGGTGGGAATCGTTGTATTATGTAGTGCCACCATCGTCCTCCAAGAGACTACAGTAAACTACGGTTATAACGAGCTCAAATAGACCACTAATTTTAGTTCGTTATAACCGGAGTTCGTTATAAGCATTTATACAACATCTATACGGCAAATGTCAAGGACCAAAAATTAAGCTCGTAATATCCGTCAGTTCGTTATAAGCGTGTTCGTTATAAACGTATTTTACTACATTATACTTTTTACTTCATGTAACGCGATGAAAATGCTTAAGCTGCCACGCTGTAAGCTGCTGGTGTGTTTTTACTGCGTCTATTGTGATTTTTTCTTTTTTTTAACTATGCAACATTTGCATACCTTATTCAAATCAATCATCTTCTCGTTTGCGTACAATCCGGCTTATCTTCTGTCTCTTCAAATTACAATAAAATAGACACGATATATCGACCCTCAGTGAAGGGGGGACGTCTCGCCGGCCTCGGGCCATCTGCCGTGTTCTGACATTTGTACTCAACACCTGAGTAAAACCAATACACTGTCTCGGTTTAATGTCGGTAACCATCTCTTGCAAAATACGTAATATATGTCGAACTAACAGGCCGACAAAATGGTGTTTGAGTGAATCTAAATCGCTGTGGCTGCCAGTCTCCCTTTAAGTAGGAAAGATAAAAGTGACAAAATCCTTTTCGTAATCATAAGTCCGACTATAGCATATATCAAATAGTCATAATACCAGGTTTTCGCGAAAAGGGGAGTGCATCCGGCCCCACTGGTGGCACCCTCACAAACACATGAAAAGCCAAGTCAAGTCTAGTGTTCGCATGAACTCGGGAACATAAGGTAAACGTCAGAAATACAGTAAAATACGTTTATAACGAACACGCTTATAACGAACCAGTCAAGGGCGCTGCATTTCGCCGTGCGTCCCTCAGTCGTGCCAGAAACTCATGATCGTTGGTTCTAACCCAGGTTCGCCTTGATCATGTTTCTAGGCTTGCCAGCACCACATCCGAGCTCGAGGTTTTCACCAAAATGGTTAACGTCGAAGACCTGCATCACTTAGGGCTATCCTCCACATCAAGCTGACACGCAAAATCCGATTCATAGCGGCATCAAACCAAACTCCTTTCATGCCAGAAAACTAATACATCTCAGTCGTCCGAGGCGCCGCTATGAAGAGTTGCGTCCCTTAGGCGTCCCAAAGACCTTTGATCGTGGGTTCGAATCCTAGATTCGCCGTAATATCCACCAGTTTTTGTTTGTCAACATCCCACCTGTTAGATAATTGAACCAGGTTTACCCAAGATCCACCACGTTATGAATCATAGTGTGAAGATCCGGGGTAGAATTGGTCTTCAGGAACCCATGCTTTTCTGACGAAAAGAGGCGACTAACGGGATCGGGTGATCAGGCTCGTTGATTCGGTTGATGCATGTCATTACTCTGCCTAACTCTGAGCGTGTTGGTTCGAATCCCGGCTCGGACATCTCCCCCCAATAGAACTAGAATTTGTACTTCACGAAGAAACTGTAATCCCAAATATAAAATGTGTTACATCTTATCCAGTTGCGTAGGTCGATGTTCATAATGTCTATCACTGGATTGTCTGGATCAGATTCGATTATATATAGGCTGCCGTCATATAGCTGGAATTCTGCTAAGTGCGGCGTTAATCAACAAACATACAAACAAATAATGATTCAATGCAACAACCAACTCCCCCTTATAGATCAAAGTGATTTAGCCACAATCATGTTAAAGCGAGCGATTACAAGGCTACCCCCACCCTTCACCCCCAACCACCACCACCACACCCACCCATACCCAACACACACGCCTACACCCCACCCCACCCGCCCCTTATAAATCATACTGGTTTATCATTAATCCTGTCAAAGCGAACGCTTATGTTTGAAAGCAAAGGTTCTGATGAATAAAGTTCTGATTAACCTAAGTCCAGATTATCTGTTTATTAAGTCAAATTGTTGTTTGGACCATCACAACACGCACGCGCACACGCACGCACGCGCACACGCACACTCACAACCGTTACTGCCACGCGAGCTGACGCTTTTAAAAAACAGTTCATCAAGAGCAGTCATATCTTTGAAGTATCTGTGAAGGTCTCTTTCCTTCCTTTGAAACCGTCTGACACCTGACATTTGAAAAAACAACACTGAGCGAACTGAGCGGCGGAAATGACCGTCACGTGTTTACGGTGCTATAACCACGATTGATTGTTTGGGGGGTCTTTGTTTACCCAGCGATAATCTGTATAACGACTTGCCCAATAGTGGTAACACAATCACTCAGACAATTTTAAATCGATTATATCATTTCATACCCCCGGCAGAATGTCCTCGTTTCCTCGATAGATAATACCCATGTTAAACGTCAAAGTCATCGTGGAAGGTTGCATCGAACATCTGGCATATGGAAATTAAGAGTACAACAATAAAAACGATGATAATGATAACAATGATATTACTACTACTGCTTTAAATAATAATAATAATAATAATAATAATAATAATAATAATAATAATAATGATGATGATGATGACACTGGTAGGGATGATAATATTGATGCTGGTGGTGACGGTGATAATGTTAATGATGGTGGTGATGATGTTGCTGCTGCTGCTGCTGATGATGATGATGATGACACTGGTAGTGATGATAATGTTGATGCTGGTGGTGACGGTGATGATGTAAATGATGGTGGTGATAATGTTGATGATGGTAATGATGATGATGATGTTGATGATGATGATAATGGTGGTGATGATGATGATGATCTGGTGGTCACAATGGTCACGTTTATGACTTGTATCTTAAAACAAACATACACTTAACCATTATTTCAGAATTTTGATCCAATTTCGTTTCAGATCCTTAGCATCCTAATCTATTTTTGTCCGGGAAAAAAATTCTAATTCCTCGTAAAAAACTAAATTAATCACAAGCTCTGTGGACAATGTTTTGCCCTGTGGATTATTGAGAAATACGAAGCGCGTTTCAATAGTAACTTTAATGAACGCACCTTAATTTAATTACTTTGGGTAATAACATTCTCGTCATAAATATATTACAGTGCATGTACACTCCTTCATTATACACAGTTTCAAAGTGTATAGAAAAACAAACAAATAAAACAGAAACGAGTTTAGGGGTGTTCAACCAAAAGTGCTACTAAACACTCTGAAACATAATTAGAATGCTAATTTGAATAAGGACACGACTGTCGGTGTCCTTACCGAGCTGTTTTCGTCACTGCTTCAAAACACAATTGTTTTCACATCAAGCTTATCCGGTAACAGTTTAGTTGTATACTCTGAGGCAAAAGTATTTTTGAATATTTCCTGGAAGTAATTATTTCAAAAATAATCCGAGGCACTACCCGCCAGAATATCAAATGGTCGGTGCAGTAGGCGAGTGGTTAATGCTTCCGCTTGTCACGCCTAACACCCTAAATCGACTCCCCACATGGGTGGAATGTTTTAAACTCATACGTGGTGTTCATTTTTGTGGGGTAAAACCTCACTCACTCACTCACTCACTCACGTACTTACGTTTGATTGCCATGCCATTTACACGAAGGATCTGTAAAGATACACGCAACTACATCGACACACCTCTGTGGAGGTAATCGCGCCTCGGAAACTTGAATATGATATAACAGATTTACAGAAACATCAATTTTGACTTATTTTGAACAAAACCTTTCCCAAGCTGGGGCCGATCCTGAAGTATCTGCAGAGTTTAATTATAACATCAATACTATTTGAGAAAGGTTTATCACTAACATTGAAGTGAGACTTTTCTATTTCGTGGCCTTGACAAGCTCATGTCATGTGCAAAAACAATTCCCAAGGTCGATGAGGAAGGAATAAGTTCATTGTAAGATTCTCAAGTCAATAACCTCTGCCCGACATACAAGAGAAAGTATGCTACAACATTTCACAATTACCTCAAAGGTAACTTGAATGCAATTGAAATGTGATGTGGTGAGATTTGTTACGAAACACATCAGCATGCCTCAGAAAGTAAAAACGATTTAACCATGTTTTACCAAAACCTAAATGCTCACCTTGACCTTTGACTAATCTTAAACCCAAACCTTTTCCAAACATGGCCCCGTCCTAGGGAAGATGCACCAAAGCCTTTTCCTGTAACCACAACGGTTTTTGTGAGTTTTCCATCTCGTAACCTTGACCTTTGACCTTTACATGATCAATGCCAATATTTCCCCAGGTCCAAGAAAAATCTCTGTCAAATTCCAACAAAAACGTTAAGAAGTTGTGTTTCACGGGAGTACTAATGAACCTAAGAAGGGTAGCTTTACGTATCAGTTACAACAAGTTACTTTGGCGTAAACCCAACTTTCGAGTCGGGGAATGGTCTAATGGTTAAAGCGTTCGTCCGTTCGACAATTGGTACGATTCCTCATATGGGTATGCATGAGTCATGGCCCCGATTTTTCGTATCCATCGTCTTGACATTGCGGACATATTCCAAAAGGTGACGCAAAAGCATACATCCTAAACAAAACTGCGGTTGTGACCTTCACCCCACACAGCTGGTGTGTGGGATCCATTCATTACCTCACAGAGTGCCGTAGGGCGACACCTTTTTTTCTCTCTTACTCCCAACGATGGTTGAGTGAATGAAAGCGCAAGTGCCTAAGGGGAATTCATATTCGTGTCACAAGTAAACAAACAAACTGCAAGCCGTAATTCAAAATTATAAGTTTAAGTTTTGACACATGGTGTTCGAAAAAAGTGAATGTGCCATATCCTGCCGCCAGCACCCTCGTGCGTGAAGGTCAAGGTCAGCTGACACTTAAAGAGCCGTCACGAATACCATTAGGAAATGATTATTATTCAGTTTATTTTTTTTATTACGATTTTCTTCGATGTGAGACATATCCCATCTTCATAACGGTCAGATGAAACCTTGGGCCATCACTTTGTCCTTAAATAGATGTTTGGAAACTACATTGGTTTACTTCTGCATGTCTAGTGGCATTCGTGACCAACTCGTGTTATTCCGGGACAAGCCGAATAGCGACTCGTGCCCCTCTCATGGCCATTTTTGCGACCGTGTTCCGTCTTAGCGCAAACGGGCATACCTAAAACAATTGTCAACTCGTTGCGTAATGGTGCACATATTATATATATATTTCAGATGCAATTTAAAGCACATCGGGACATGCGGAATTATACAGTATGATTGAACACATTTAACTGTGTCTTGGTAATATTTTTAGATTCAAGACATATGTTAAATCCAAAATTATTTGTGAGGGATTCTTTGACGAAGAACTTGAAATCATGCGCGCATTCTGATTGGTTTGTCGTATTTTCGCACATAACATTCATCGACAGGGGGACGAGTCTTCTTGCAGGTTACGGAAAGGGGCGAGTGATGACGAATGGTCTAGTGGATAAAACAACTGCCCGGAGAACGGAAGTTCGACATCTTCCCGATGCAAGGGAGTTGACTGTAAAAGTCGAGTTTCTACCCTTGAATTTCTGGGGTCGATCATAGCGCCACCAGTGGATATTGCGACTTAGGTCCTTTCTATGACCCTCCTATTGACCAATGAGATTCCACCTCTAACATCACTTGCATCTGCTTCAAACAAAATGGCAGCGCCCAGTCAAGACGATCTGATAGATGATCAAGATCTTTATTGTAATAAAACGGGTCTTACTTCGCGAAGTGCATCAAATCACGTGACCACCTTGGTTAAAGCCATGAAAAGAATGAGAAAACATCTGGCGACGCCCAGTTGACGATCCACACCCTTTGCAAATCCTGCAGTTGACCGAAATCTGCACGTTTAAATCCATGTTGTTTATGAACCGGATGTCGATTTCGTTTAGCGATTTTGATTGGACAATGCCCAGACTCGTTAGTCCAGCAAAAACTCCATTGTACAAGCCTAATACGGCAAGGGTGGAAAATGGACATTTATAGCCAGTTAATTCCCATGTCTCGGGAAGATGCTTTGAACAGTTTTCCAGTCATATCATGCACGGCGTGTCAGCTTAATGTGGAAGGAAAGCCCGAAGTGATGCAGGTTTCTGACATTTACCACTTTGGTGAAAGCCACGTGCACGTGTATGGTGCTGACACGGGTGGCCCAGTCGTCTAAGGCGCCGCCATTCGCTGTGCAGAGTTGCGTCCCGCGGGCCCGCCAGAAACCTATGATTGTTGGTTCGAACCCCGGTTCGCTCCGATTATGTTTCTAGGTTTATATACCATACCCGTGCTCGTGGGTTTCACCGAAGTGGTAAACGTCTGAGACCTGCATCACTTCGGGCTTTCCTCCCACATTAAGCTGACACGCCGTGATATAACTGGAATACTGTTAAAAGCGGCGTTAAACCCAACCCACTCACTCACTCATACCAAAAGGAGTTAACAGTTGGTACCTGTTGTTACCCTATCTGACGCTCAGCAATAAGGGGCTAAAACAAGAACTGGTCGGCTCGAGTCAGTATACCGTTTCTGAAACGGGTATCCATGTTAAACTGCGGAATGGTATCTCCTAGGGCTAGCCCTATAAAACTGGCAATAATTCAAACTAGTACAAGCAGACACACACACATACACGCTTTGTAAGTGAAATAATCTTTAAAGCGACGATAATCCCATTCAACATCACTTCACCTATACACATTAAACATACTTCTTCATAAATAACCATATGCGTGTTGTGGTAAAGGGAACGCTACTGTAAAACATGTACTTCCCATTCCCTCTGGGGCACGTCAATATGTCTGCAATATTGCTGATGCGACGTTCCACATTGACTCACTCACTCTGGGGTACTGGGGACAACTCTTTGTGCAGGGTCATGTTTCTTAGCCACACGAGGATCCCCTGGTCGCACCTCCTACTTTCCCTCTGCATATGAACCTTAATTCATGATTGTAGCTTTCACCAAAAGGGAACCGTTTATCATCGACATCAGGTTGATCCCCGAATAGGCCGGAGGATGGACTGACCCTGACATCTGGTCACATGACATCAACTAGATGTCTTTGTTTTATGAGATTTCCAGAAAGCTGCCAAATAAATTTTGACAATATAACCACATTAATAGGTTCTTTGAAAATCTGTTGTCCGTTAAGAATCTGACACGTCGGAATGTGTACAATTGCTGTGCAAAAACACCGCCACTTTAAGCTGGTGCTAATTCTTCCCAGCCAACCCCACCATAACAAGGTGTCAGATAATCTCATCAGCATTCGATGGCTTGCATTTCACTATCGAATCTCACACCAGTCACATAAGTCTACAAGTCAAGACTCCAATTTCAAACCTGGTTTAACAAGATAAAAAAATTCAACTGTTTATTTAACATTATTGACGGTGAAAATTAAACGATAAAACTGGAAGCCGTTGCCACGTCTTAAACTAGTCCTCGTCGTCTACAAGTGCGGCATCAATCTCAGTAACTGCCACACCGGTGAGGCCGGGTCGCGTACATTATTGCAGCTCAATGGCAAACCTCATTAGGCTTTTATGCCTACATAAAAGTGTCAGAGGCATATGCGCCATATCTGTTGGCTGCTGTCGGCGGTTTACAACGCCTTGTAACCTTCAATAGTCGGACTAACAATAGACTAACTGACATTCATGGTTGCGATGTCACTACAAATTTATCATCCATATGAAGAAAGTGTATTCTTTTGAGATAAAAATTATATCGTTGAGTTTTATTTGTATTTCATCAACTGGCTTCAGACATTCAATATTACTACATTCTTGTGCTAGTTTCTGTCACGCGTAAGGGACTGAACTCTGCACGGCGAATTGTGACGCCTGGGACATCCATGCTCCCGGGTGCTTACTAGACGCTGGTAAATTAACCGTAAATTATTCACATTTAGAAACAATAATGAATTATCCCTAATTCACGGTAAATAGATAGAGATCGCATCTCCCCAAAACTGTCAAAATAATGTCCTGAGAAATAAACGAAGGCAGCGTGTATTGGAAAAACTACGGTATAATCTAATCTTAAGTGGGTTTTGAAAAAGTACGTACCATATGTTTGTGACTTTATACCACAACACACCTGTGAGATCATTTCCTCTGAATACAATGGAAGCATGTCCTCGCGATAGTATTCAATTATCGTGATATGGAGTATCGTGATTAATCGTTCTACAAGGAAACATCCTCTCGCATTGAAAAAAAAATCACGGCAAAAAATCAGAAACAGAGTCTGTATGACTAATTTGTTGTCGTGTTACATAAGTTTCATAAATTTCTGTTCTTTTGCGCATCAGGGACCTGTAGTAAAGTTAAGATTTCGTATATCTCAACCAGCGGAGGCCATGGAGTGAGTGAGTGAGTTGGGTTTAACACCGCTTTGAACACATCTTCCCGAGGTGAAGGAATTAAGTGACTGTAAAAGTCCAGTTGCCGAACTAGGCTGCAGTTTCGTGGTTCCATAGTAGCGCCAGCGGTGGCGATTACGGGTTATGTCCCTTTTATGTCCCTCCTATTGACCAATGAGATTCCAATTCTCATATTACTTGCATTTGATTCAAACAAAATGGCGGCGCCCAGTGAAGACAATCTGACCGATAATCAAGATCTTTTTGTGTAATAAAATGGGTCTTACCTCGCGAAATCACTTGAGCACCTAGATTAAAAACATGAAATGGAAATCATCTGTCGACGCGCGGGTGACGGTACACATGCACTGCAAATCCTGCAGTCGCTTGTGTTATCAGTCCGATAACTTGGTATCACGACCCGATAAATATGCAAATGAGGTCGCTTAGCTGGAGCTACTTTCAAGATCCATAATTCAGTACCATGTCTTCTTTCTCAATAACGGATTGACTAACATTTTCAAAATGATAAAGGTTTCCCAAAGTGTCGCCGAAACGTGGCTGCAAGTCATTTGGTACTATATAATAAATTGGGCGGTTCACTCAAAATTTAATTCATACGCGGTTTCTAAAGCTACATGTACTTCATTAAGCGAAATAACATCTTACACATTCCATAATTTAAGAATGACATTATATGACAAAGACATTATTACCCTTGTGTGTTTCCGTATTGTAAATATCGTATATAGGGAATAAAAACTATGTACCCTAATGTTTGATATTTACGGTACGGGAACAATCGAGGGTAATAATCTGTACTTTTCAAAACACATTGTTTTCAGGACATTCAGTATTTCCAGCAAACAAATATTATTTGGTGTGAAAACAAAATTATACTCTTCCAAGTATTTTCTTGAAAAAATAATTAAAAAGAAAATTCAAGTGAACACGAAACCTGGTTCTTCGTGTTTTCGGTCGCGTTCGTTTGTTTTTTAACGCCACACTCTCCGATACTCCAGCTACATGACGGCGGTCTGTAAATAATCAAGTCTGGACCAGGCAAGCCAGTGATTGATATCATGAACAACATCCCATGTGGTCGGGGTACCACGACACGCAATCAACCAAATCACCGAGCCTGAGCACCCCATTATTTTAGTCGCCTCATTCTCATTCAAACTACCCTTGGGGCTAAAGAGGTTTCGGGGTGGTTTATGGTGCCCCTAGTCGTGGAAAGATCTGTTGGTTGCAGGATCGGATTCCAGATTCAACCCAGATCATCGGATCACCTCAAGCTTCTTCTGATGACCCAGACTGTCTCTGTGGTCTAGTGGATACAGAGTTAGTCCGGGAAGTTAATGGTCGGTAGTTCCAGTATGGTACTTCCTCTGCCTGAAGTTAGCATAAGGGGGTAAAACAAGAACTGACCGACATGGAGTCAGTATAATGTGTCTGAGTGTGGTATCCATGTTAAATTGTGGCATGGTATCAGAGTGGGTTAGCACTATAAAACCGCCATAAACCATACACACATGTGTATGCACATCGCCTTACTGCAATAATCATGAACGCTAGGCGACGTTAAGCTCCATTTCACCTCCTCTCAAAACCAAACGTAAACATTTCTGTATCTCGCGACTTCTATATACGACAAATGTGGTTTGGGAACAATTTTAATCGCAAGCGCCAACGGAAACTAACCCATGCAATAAGAGTATGATATTTTAACCCTCCTGTCGTCATCGAACTCGACTCGTGCTTGTTGTTTAACGCATAACAGAGCAATATTCCACTTATGTGAAGGCGGTCTCTAAATACTCGAGTCTGGGCAAAACCAGTGAATGATATTATGAGCAACGTCCCACGTCGTCGGGACCTGTGAAGATCCGGATTAGAATTTGTCTTCAGCAACCCATGCTTGCCGCAAAAGGCGACTATGCTTGTCGTAGGAGGCGACTAACGGGATCGGGTGGTCTTGCTCGCTGACTTGGTTGATGCATGTCATCGGTCCCAATTGCGTGGATCGATGGTCATGAAGTCAATCACTGGATTGTCTGGTCCAGACTCGATTATTTAGACCGCCGTCATATAGCTGGAATATTGCTGAGTGCGGCTTTAAACAACAAACCAACCAACCAATCAACAACGTCGTCGGGGTAGGTCGATATGCAAACAACCGATTCATTTAGTCGCCTAAATGTATAGGTTAATGGAGACCTCTACCAATTCGGAATAACCAACTGAAGGAAAGGGACATTATGTCTCCGGGGTTACTCAAAGAAAACTGACCAGGTCTATTTTCTCAAACATTTCGAGCGATCCCATGTTTTTCTTAGCAGCTTCTAGAGATATATTTGTGACCCTGAGAATCGACCCACGCATTTGGGGTACGTTGACATGCATCGACTTCAAGAGGTACTACGCAGAACTATCTTCATGCATTACAGTCTGTATGTTCTTGTACTCCACAGTAAACACTGCTACAATAAACACTTCGGCAGGAGTTATAAAAATGGATATAAACCTGAGAACACCGGAATCTCGAAAACACATACTTATTTTCAAATATGTCTGTTTTTTCACAGCAAATTTAGTAGGGTGTTCTCGGCAGCACAGACGCATTTAAACCGAGAACCGTACATAAAAATGGTTGACGCTCTTAGGTTTGTCCGTTCTCTTCAATCATCCCCAAACATACATTAATAAACGCCATTTGGTATCATCTTCCGGTTTCTTTGTTCATAGATTTCTCATGTTTATTTATTTAAGTCATGTAATTTGTCGTAATCATATCGGAATCTTTTCATGGCATATGAACATAACACTTGTATATCAATACACCCTATGGCGCATCTGTTGTTTTTTCCTGACTCCACGGCTCAAGGCACGTTAATATCCGTTATATGGTAAATGATATTCTAATATGACATAGGAAGCTAATCACGGAAAACAGCACACACAAGACTTGTCTCACGTACTTTCCCAGCTGCGTCTCTGCACTGACAACAAAAGAAATGATGTTTCAACTGGATGTTTATTACAGAAATGACGTGATAACATATAAATACACGAATGGATAATAAAATGAGTGATGATTGTGAGATGAATACACCTGGAGCCAGTGTTTACAGTCACACACGAGGGTCAACAGTGAGGAGGAGGATATGCACCATCCCTGTAAGCATCATCAGTACAGAAACATCCATTCTGGGGGGGGTTAGAAGCAGTGTGCTCCT
The DNA here is from genome assembly GCF_023055435.1 of Haliotis rufescens. Lineage (NCBI taxonomy): Eukaryota > Metazoa > Mollusca > Gastropoda > Lepetellida > Haliotidae > Haliotis > Haliotis rufescens. The sequence goes on along the minus strand of NW_025963791.1, from coordinate 8,090,019 downwards.
ACCGCCAAGGTAGGGACTGCTGTCGGTATCAGGGGCTGGGACATGCTATACTGGAGACCCCTGGGAACTAATACAGGGACATACTCTGATCAGATAGAATACTACAACCTACAGGTAAATGCCAAAACCTTCAGGTCATGCCAAAACTTCCAGGACATGCCAGAATCTTCAGGACATGCCCAAACTTCCAGGACATGCCAGAACCTTCAGGTCATGCCAAAAATTCCAGGACATGCCAGAACCTTCAGGTCATGACAAAACTTCCAGGACATGTCAGAACCTTCAGGTCATGCCCAAACTTCCAGGACATGCCAGAACTTTCAGGTCATGCCCAAACGTCCGGACATGCCAGAATCTTCAGGCCATGTCAAAACTACCAGGACATGCCAGAATCTTCAGGTCATGCCTAAACTTCAAGGACATGCCAGAACAATCAGATTATGCTTGAACCCTCAGGACCTGTCAGTATGTTCAGGACACACATCCTTCAGGACATGCCATATCATATCATATCATCTTTGAACTAACCGTAAATTAGGAAATACCATAGAAGTTCTGACTAGTATCAAGATCTTAAACTTCTCTATATTAGGCTTTCACAGTACCATTGGTGTAGGATTGGTAAGCTCAAAGTGTATGCCATCTTGAAACAGGCTGATCTGTTGCCAACTTCCCTGGGAAAGTGCTATTAAAAACTGGATATCCCTGACCTGTACTAACTGAGGTCATGTCATCGGACAGAACCAATAACAGCTCTCTTCCAAATGAATGCCTCATTAGAAATGTGTAAAAAGTTTGAATTTCACATACTAGTGGAGATGAAATAATGCAATAACAAGCTAATAACAATCGACTAAAACAAGAATGTTTAATAAAATAATAATAATAATACCGATGGTAAAATCCTGTGTGTTAAGTTTGTTATTTGAAATTAGTTTTGACAACTCAGTTATTTCCAGGTGTTCAATAGCACTATCCCGGGACACCAAGGAAACACACACCTCTGGTTCTAGTATCCACACAGATTAGAATATCAATCTGCATGGTCTCTGGAACGGCAATGTGTTTATCAGATATAATATGGTCATAGTAGAAGTTGACCTAACAGTTCAAGAAGTGTGTCCCAAAAAAATGACCATGTCTGTATGTAGCATTTACAATTAGTACCTTGAGTAGACTCCAGTAAAGTATGGCAGGTCAAATTAGGCCATGGGGATCAAGTGTGGCACACCATTGGGCCAGAAATGAGATTCAAGTAGGGTAAGACAGACCAAGGTGTTACAGGCAACTGATGCCATGAATCCAAGACAAAATGGCAGAGTTTAATAAAGTATTTCAGACCTTTAGGCCCATAAGATTTCAGTAAAGTATAGCAGACTATCAGGGCCATGAGACTCCAGTAAAGTATGGCAGTACATTTTGTTCATGTGACAGGATTAAGACAATTACATTTACTGGGGAATTGAGAACTTACCGAAGCGTTTACACATCATACTTTTATCTCTGCTACTGAGTCAGTGCAGGTAACAAACATAATCTAACAAACAAAAGCATTTTAAAGTATTTGTACTACTTTAAAACTACCATTATTTAAATCATGATTTGGAATAAATGTCATAATAATCTCTTTCTGGGTAAGAAAAAAATGCTCGTAATAACATGTCAGTCCATTACCACTTGGTGGCCAAATTGTGTATAAAATCTTCAGACAATAGCAAAAGGTCCATGCCTTGTAAGCACAAAACATGACAAACAATTTGTAAACTGTAGTCCATCTATGCTCAAAGTAAACCTTGGTCAACTGAGGCGTGTCACTATACAGCCTAGAGTAACAAGTAGACAGTAGAATATAGTTCATACAGTACAAACAGAACAGATCACCAATGACTAAAATATTTCATTGCTCCTTCTCTGTGATAAAGTCTGAAGAGATGACATTAATCCTTCTTTAAAAGCTAATCATTTCATGAATAGGTGACGGATTACATCCAAATCAGTTTAGAACCTTTTTACCCAATGTAATTTGCAGTGAAACGTGTATGTCTGAACACAATAGGACGCTTTCAATAAAGTTTAAAATGGCACCTAAAAATTGAATAACATTTTCGATCACAACACAAGTCTTTTTTGTAATACCACTCAGAATAAGGCACAGAAATATTCTAATGCAGCACACAAATATGCCAATGTTGCTAGAAAAAATAAAATGCCGGTATAGTTCTACACCATATGTTCATATATTTCACATAGTATAAGGGTCAACGTTTTGATAGTGTACAATTGTGTTATTCTGCCTTCTGATGTGGTACATTTCACCTATTTTAACTCACTTAAAACATTTGTTTAGTGTCAGCAAGGACAATCGAAATATCAAAACTATATTCTTATCAGGTCTGCAAGCATCATGGCACATAAGAGTTACTGAATGACTGCAGAGAAGGACCAGTCGAGCGTGTACACTCTGACAACAGTAACAGCAGACACTCCACCACACAGTCGTGATTCCTACCACAGGACTGGCTTCAGGGACATGATAGTAATGGTAGAGACATTTTGGCCGTTTCTTCGTAAACCTTTGGCATTATACGAAATCTACAAATCGGTAAAATCTAAAACAACCGACTAGGAACATTCTAAAAATCATAACACAATTGGTCAAATGTTCAATAAAACTGTGATAGACGAAGAGACAAAAGTGATGAGATAGCTAGGTCTCTAGGAGTGTGCGCGAGACCCGACCTGGTCTCATGAGGACAACAACAGATAGACAGACAACTGCTGTAAACAATGGCTCACTCTCTGTGACACAGGGCACATGCTGGAATTACGTTCTTCCTGAAGAATGGGAAATGTTTGAATGTTGTGTATACATACATACACCTATGATACACATATATGGTATCTACAGTTGAACAGATCAACATTGTCAAAGACTGCAGGAGAAGAGATCCCTGTCACTGTACATGCAAACTGCCCTCCCTCCCTCCCTCCCCCCCACTCCCAATACCGGCCACACCAAAGAGTGTGTTGGTCCAGTATCCCATATCAAACAACCATCTATGAGGTAACTGTAAACTAATGGTTTTCACATGTTTTGGAATTAATTCAAGTTAATCTTGTGACTCAAAATACAAAAATAAATACCTGCAAATTTGCAGGTACCGCGGGCACACACTGCTGTGCATGATGTTGTTGCAACACACTGCAACACTAACCAGAGACTTGCACACACGGTCACACACTCTTGTGACAGCAAGGCCAGAAAACACAATTTCGATGGCTGATTTTGATACATGACAACTTTTAGCATATTATGCAAATGTTATGCAAATCTAGACCAAGACAGTCTGTATACACTTGCTGGCAGAGACGACATCTGTATATACTAGATGGCAGATATGAAATCTGTAGACACTGGCTGTCATATCTGCAAGCTGTATACACTGGCTGGAAGATATGATCAGTATACACATCCGGCAGATATGACAGCAGTAGACACAGCTGGCAGATATGACAACAGTATACACACCTGGCAGATATGACAACAGTATACACAGCTGGCAGATATGACAACAATATACACAGCTGGCAGATATGACAACAGTATACACAACTAGCAGATATGACAACAGTATACACAGCTGGCAGATATGACAACAGTGTACACAGCTGGCAGATATGACAACAGTATACACAGCTGGCAGATATGACAACAGTGTACACAGCTGGCAGATATGACAACAGTATACACAGCTGGCAGATATGTCAACAGTGTACACAGCTGGCAGATATGTCAACAGTGTACACAGCTGGCAGATATGAGAGCTGTATCCAACATGGCAGTGTGTCATTTCAAAGTTCAATTTCATTTTCTATGTACCAGTGTGCTACCCAAAAAAGGACAATCTTGTGACAAGGTTACTATGCATAAGGCTGAGGTCAGTAGTTGAAAAGTGAAGGTAGGGGTTAAATGAGACCACTTGCAGAGACCATTGTTGACATGTTGTTGGCAACACTAGTGGAGACTTGTGGTTGAGGCCAGTGGGGACCGATAGGAGACTTGTGCAGGGGAAGGCAGGTAACTGATGATACTTGTAGCAAGGGCCAGCGGGACCAATGGAAGAGACTTGTGGTAGGGGTCCGTGGGGGCAGGTACTAGCCCTTATCATAAGGGTTAGTGGGGACCACTTGAGGAGACACATATTAGTTTTCAGTAATAACAAAATTTGAATGAATCACATTGGGCAGCTACGAGTCAGCAAGTGACCCTGACCTTCACTCTCCACACTACCGCCAACCAGCCTCAGCACACGATAAACAAAGACCTACTTCGTGCAACGGCAGCGCATGCCCCTCCCTCCACGTGGTACAAATGGACACTTAGAGTGTACTTGAAGTTACTATTTGTCAATACCTAGAAACAGAGATCACATAGAACATACGAGATACACAAGTCTGGTCAAACCAGTGGTGCTACCACCAATCTAGGTCCAGGCACATGGTGGCTGTCGCCTGCAGTAGGCCGCCCCGAGGGGAGCCAGCGACACTCGTAGTGGTACACATGTATTATGTAGTAATGCTAAGATGGTGTGAGCCTCTTGCTGCAGTCTCTCAGCACACACAACTCTGGCACATACAGATTGAGTGTCCATTTCACTCTCTTCTTCGTTCACAATGACTTGATCGATACTCAGATGAAGATGTTTGTTCTGGATCAAGTGCTCGGTCAGTGCCAGTAATGTCACAATCTGGTCTCAGTGATGTCCACGCTATACAAAAATAATCACTTTCCGAGCATCACAAGTAGCAGCTACTGTCTCTGCTGGACTCAGCCTTCACACAGCCAGTCTAAATAGCACGGTCACCCAGTCAGGTGCAGACAGTCACACATCAGGCAACGAGTCAGTCAATCAGGTGCATTCTTGCAAGGTCCACAAGCTCACGGAGACTGTATTATGCTACACACACCCAGTTGCTGCTGCTGCTGCTGCTGCCCTGTTGTGGTGGGATCAAGGAAACACCTGTCCCGCTTCCAGGTGGGCCCGTCCATCCCTTCATCTGTCCGTCAGTCCAGGCGTCAGGATGTGGGCACAGAGGGTGGTGTCTGTGGGAGATCCATACACAGCTTGGACTCCGCGTGAAAGTCAAGAGCTTTCTCGGCTTCCTCCAGGTCTACATCCAGGGCATCACCACTACCTGGGCCAAAGGGTGAGGACAGGTGCCGAGAGTTATGGCATTTCTCCGAGGGTTTCAAATGAAAGCTGTCACTTTGTGGGCCTGGCAGTGGACTTTCCACATTACAGTCACTGTCCACGCCAGATCTCCCCGACTCAGCATAACTGTCATTGCACAAGTCGTCATCCAATTCTTCATCCGAGGTTCCCCCGTCTTCCCCCTCCCCACGCAGGAAACGAACACATCTCTTCTTCCTCCTGAAATAAACACATCAATGTTAAGTCACCAATGTTGACATAAAAATAGGAGAAACATCCACTGACGTCAATTACGGAATCTTTTTAAATGAAAAAAATTACTGTTACAAATTGTCCACTTATAGTTTTATGAAGATGGATATTGAAGCTGTTATGGCTCTACCAATGTTATGAAAAGCAGTAACAAGCAAGATGTGTATTATAGTTACCACAGGATTACTATACAGAACACTATATACTAACTAGTACATTATATCAAAGAAGCTCTACAACCTCAAACCTCACACAAACATCTACGAACTCATACCTCACAGACAATTTAAAAATTTCCTATTGTGAGAATTCCAATAAATTACAATATTTAAAAAAAGGAAATCTTTCCAATAGTCAAGTCTCAAGAGGCTTGGTACAGTAAAGCCAAAACATTGTTGCAACATGCTGAGAAGGACCAAGCAAAAGACACATGCCTAGACGAAGGACGATGGTTGAGACAGTCCGACAACCAAAGAAAATGCCAACCACAGAATATGAAAAAATATGTATCGGTAATGGACTTCTGCAGCACATGCTTGTCTCGAAGTGCAATGAATTTAATCTCAGTGCATGCTCCGCAACCCCATCCCCCAAAAACGTTTGGTACACAAGACACAGATACATCGACATGATATACAAATATATATATTGTAATATGGGCAAGACAGCAAGCAATATATGTGGTTAATGGTTACTGCAAGCAAGCATAGTGTCAGTCACGCCACAGGCCGTTCATCCTGCAAGAGAAGAAACCTGATTGGTCAGGCAGATCAGTAGGTGGTCATGCAGGGGCACCATGCATTGGTTGGACTGTGGGGGTCATGGCTGCTACCCATAGTGCACTGTAATAAGCTTAGGAAGGTAGCAGAACGTAGCCATTTTTTAATTCATTTTTTAGCAATTACAGAAAGTCATTTGGTAGCCACGTTTGTCAAGAATTTGGAAATTGTGTTTGTAGAATTGCCTGTGCCAAAAAATGAAGGCCTACCATTTCCTGCTCTATCCTTGACAAATCATAGGGAGAAGTGAAAGAATATAAGAAGGAGCTAAGGTGCTCAAGACACATTTACAGCAAGATTGTAAAGAATCGATCGTAAATTCAATGTGAAGGACTACAACGAAGAAAGGGACAAGAAAAGAAACATGGTTGACAGGTGGAAGTGTTTGAAAGGGGGCATCGGTGCCCCCACTGACAGGGCGCACACAAACCAGGTTACTGGGATTACATGAGTAGCAGCAGCTACAACAGATGGTACAGAAGTGAGACAAGCTCAAGCAACAAAAGTGAGTATGTATATATATATACACTCCATACAAGCAAGTGGTCAGTGTAGTGGTCAGTCCGTCCCTCGGTCTGTCCGCGGTCCAGTCAGGACAGGCCTGCCCTTCACCAAACAGCCTCATGCAAAGCTACTGCAAGCTGCTCACAACACTCAACAAGCAGCCACTGAGCATGCTCCATCGAGATTTTCAAGAATACCTTACTATTATACGTCGGTGGACTTTTTCGTTTCTAATTCAGAGGAACTGTCATGTTCACACTTTGTGTCATGCATCGATCTGAAACGAGACAACATGGCCATTGCAGAAAAGTTCAGCAGAAAAGTTAACAAAAAAAATAATAGAAACAAAAAAAAATCCTGAAAATATGGTTATTTTTGCTGACAGTTTGAATGAACCAACTTCTGCTGAATCTTCCTGTATAGGTCTACACAACCATCCTCATGGAACACACTCATCGAAGACAGAAGAGTGTCTCGTCCAGTAGAGACAGCTCGGGGCATCCTTGACAAGATCACTTGGGCATGAACAGTCTGACCAAACGTTACTCTTCCGAATCAAGTGTCTGCTGTAGTTTCACCTCCTACAAGCCTACAGCCTGTCCGCCGGGAGAAAGTTAGGTGGCTAACAACGGCAGTCGCAGCCTGCCTGTGAGGTTGAGGCAACAACTGATGGTGGCGATGGGCGGCTAACTACAACTTTTCTGCATTAGCCACTAGTGCCTGAGGAAGCTAGGCAGATGCACTCACCTGCAGGGCTTGCACCACTGAGTCTGCTGCTCCATCCCAAACCGTGCGCGGCACTTCTTTGCGTGTGTACATTCTGAAACATAAACTGCAGTGCCTCAGATAACATGTCAATTCAAACAGTGGCCGAACCTGCCCTTTGCAACTTTTTCTCAAATAGATAATGACTTGAAATCATCTAATTGCCTTTTTTCGTCGTTCATCTTGTTATTATCATTTCACTAAATTACGTTAAACCTACACAATCCACTTCCCAGGTGTCACCGTGGCAAAAGCGACGACCAAATAATCAGATAGGCAGAAGAGACCACACAGCACTGAGCACAGCTCTTGCTAACTAGTTCTCACTGCTTCAAACCAGGGGACATGTTCAAATATTGATTTCCAACTTTTTTCCCAAATTAACAGAAAAAAAAAGAGTAGCCAGAGAGAGAGATCTAAGTTTGAAGACACCTTCTCTGAGAGCCAAGACACGCATGAGATTGTACGAGGGGAACAGTGGACAGGATAGGTGAGCCAGGACGAGAGAAGTACTTGTGCCAAGGGCAGATTTAGGGTTTCATCATGCACATAACCCACCTAAACACACTACCCCATCACACATGCAGTTTCCACCAAATTATCAGTCTCAGTCCAGAATCCAGCAATTTCACAAGTTAGGGTAATGATTTCCCATACTGGAAACTGTGAGAGTGTAATTGTATTTTTTCGGTATTTTAATCCGCATTAACCCCCATGCTAATCAATATCAGCAGCAAGTTGGACTTCCACTGGTGTTTCCACACGCTCAGCCCTCTCGCTGCAGGAGTACAGCAGCCCCCACTCACATCACTGCCACTATTGTTCATCAGCACGACTTACGGAACAAATCTATAGCAGGGTTTCCATTACTCTCTTTAATTTAACTTTCTACATGATGAAACATAGCCAATAACTTGACTTGCCAATCGTAAGAAATCCACTAACATGTTCATTTGCTCAAAAATATAGAACACTCACTGGGCCATGGGAGTTCATTTCTCTCACTGCCCAAATGGCCATTTTCCTGCCCTCACTCTACCACCTCTGACTGCCCGACCAGTAAGCATACACCCTAACACATGGTACACCCACTCCTTGTCAGAATTATATAACATTGAACTAGCAGGACAGAACAAGCCCTATTACACCTGGGTATGTCCATCTAGGTAATGCTAGTTTTCAGGGGTGGGTATTGGATGTTTAAAGTGTATCACAATATTTTACTATGCACAAGGCCGTATTGCGACACATATCACAATATATTGAAAAATTCGCGAACTTGCATTTTGGAATTACGGAAACATTACGAAATGACATGTATTTTGCAAGTGTATAACACTAAATACATGATAAAAATCGCTATTTGAAATCACCCGATATAGCGAGTATTAAAACACGATATTCTGATATGTACATGATGTATCATGGAAAGAATGAACCTAAATTTACTGATATACCGGTAATACCTCGCTGCCTTACCAGTTCTACAAGGACGTTGGGTTCTAGGTCACCTAGGCCTATGTTTCACATACTCCCATTATTTCAAGTGGCAAAATTTTAAACCTTAACATCGCACCCGGGCAATTTCGAGACGAAGTTTCAAACATTCAGAGTTCAAAACAAAATCAGCTTATATAGTGCACAACTATTGAAAATACAACATTGTCTTCAGAAACAAATTTGTTATGATTACAACACAAATATTCAGGAAGAAGTATTACCTTTGTATTACAGTCAAATAATAGGCTCTACATGCAATTAGAAACTGCACACTACATACTGGAAAGAGTTAAAAACAACTTCACCAAGAGCATCATTCAAGCATGGGCAATTGGAGTGTGAGTGAGTTGGGTTCTACACAGCTTTCAGCAATATTCCAGCAATCTCATTACAGTAACACCAGAGACAGGCTTAACACATGGCACCCATGTGGGGAATCTAATCCAGGCCTGTAGTACTGAGCCACTGCCTTAACCACTGGGCTATCCCAACACCCAGAATCTGACTAGAACAACTGGATGCAGGTAACTGCAAGGTTACAAGCAATCAACATCAATCCGAGTGAGTTTTACCTTTATTTTCACCAGGGCCATCTTTTTTCCGTTTCTTTTTCTTTGCATGTGACGCGTAGTTATCTCGGGCTGACCAGCCAGGGTACAGCTGTAGGTGGAGCTCCTTCTCTTTCCGTGCCATGTCGTAATATTTGGACTGTTCACCCCGGTCTAACGCATGCCACTGGAAAACACCATGGTTCACATTCAAATACCCATCGATGTAAAGCACAACTTTAAACTAAACATGTTTAGGTATTCCTTAACTCCAATCTCATTACCTCATAAGACTCTTGACAATACACTTTGACAGCTACAGGTATCAAATGCATCTCATCAATCACAATTAGAAAGATTACTAACAGTCAAAAAAATGTCTTGAACATGATCGGTTCTGAATGTCAGATGTGTGTTTTACTGAATATATGAATATACAGATTTTAGTGTTAAAGGACAAAATGGATCGATAATTCTTGAATGTCAAATTCAATAAAACAAGCTCTTTCAACGAATTGCATGAATGTTAAAAAAACAACATGAACTGATGTTAGTATCAAAGATGTTTAAACATATATATATCAATATGCACTATGAATTGCCAAACTGAACACACTGGATAAGCCTCCTTAAGCCTGAGAGGTATTCTACCAAAGGCCGATTCGTCAAAGCAGGAGAGAGAGAGAGAAACACTATGTCTTGTCTGGTATACAGGTCTGAAGAAGTCAGCTCAGAGCTCAACTCACCTTCTTCCCTAATATCTGATTAATAGCTGCCGATTCTTTCAGCGTACAGTCTGCGATAACCTTTGCTCGCATTTCTTTCATAAACAACATGAACGCATTTAGAGGTTTCTTAACATAGGGCTTTTTCTTCTGGGTATTTTCCCCACTTCGGCTATTACTGGCAGAACTCTCTTCACCAGGGTTCGAACTTAACTCGGGCCTGAAAAATGACAAGAAAACCATGGACTTAACACTCGGATCCCTGGTGGCAGGTCTGAATCAGTAAAGAGTTAGTTACATGTGGCTTATCTAGTCAGGCTGGGAGTCAAGGCTTTCATGTTCAATTTGCCAAAACATAGCAGTGATGGGAACCAACATGGACCTACCCTTCGGCCTAATATCTGGTTAATAGCTGCCGATTCTCTAAGTGTGCACTCAGCTATAACTTTGGGTCTCATTTCTTTCATAAATAACATAAATGCATTTAATGGTTTCTTTATATGTGGCTTTTTCTTCTCTGGTTCCGGATTGGGGTTGTTCTGGCAACTATTGGCCGAATCTGGAATATTGCCATGCCTGAAAAGAGACGCAAGCTACATGTAAAACTCTCACAGGTGCCCAGGACCGAGCTCCCCTAACACCTTGACATCGGTTACAGGGTGGGTGCGTGGAACAGCGGTCAGCAGGATCAGCTATGTTGCGGCAGTCTGCTTAGGTTCTGATCCTGGTGCAGACAAACCAGTTGAAGATTGCAAGCATCACTCATGGGTGCGGTGAAACAATAAGACATTCGCAGCTGTTGTTGGACATCCAAACCCCAATTAGAATTTGTGACAACAAGCACTGCTTATTGTGGATGTCTTTGGACCTTTGGTACTGGCACTGGCACTTGACACAATGTCAACAGCGATGTAATACTCACCAGAAACTGGCTCGGCTAAAACTAAAGAAATTAAACCCAATTTTATAAATCTCATATTTAAGCATCTGTCATTTAACAATACCAATCTGTTTGAAATTTGTAACAAATATGGACAACCCACTTCATAAATTTCAGATTCTTTACATTTCCTTAAAGCATAAAACTGTCATGAATGTTTTGATGTTTATAAACAATTTAATATTGCCCCCCCCCCCCCCCCCTCCCCCATCACAATCTTATCAAGAAGACAATCTGAGGAATGTGTGGCAGTCAGCTCAGTTGGTTCTGTTCGGTGGTAAGCTGAGAGTTTGTCGGTCTGGGGAAAGCATTAACGATGATGATGCAATAAAGAATGTTTAACGAGGTGTTAAACGCAGCACTTAATACAGTACTTGCTGCTCCCTACAGATGTATCAGATACTCTCGCTTCAGATGCTGCTCTCATATTTCTGCATCTTCTTGAATTATTATTGAATCTTAGTTACTGAATGTTTCTTACAAAAATGTTTTTTAAATCATGAGACACAGATTTGGTGCATTCTAATCCCAATTTTAAAGATGTTTTCCCCTTATCTTCTTTGGAACTGTTACTGATACCATGAGGGTTCACTTGCACAAAGCAATGTTAGCTTTATGACTACAGTAACAATCGCTTAACATACACTACACTAGTCATAGAATTAGTCACTTTTTGCCAGTGGGCCTTGGTGAAAATGCATCTACTTTACATAAAACTAGGCACAAACAAAATATATTTCTTCCCCCAGATGCTTCGACAGAATATACGATAGCAACTAAATTTGCTTGTTATTTTACATAAATTGATTTATTTTAAAAACAATACCATTTCTTCATTTGAAAATAATAATAAAGATAATAGATTTTTTTCTTCTTCAAATATTCAAATAATCCCAAATTCATTTTGCTTCATTTCCCCCACCAACCTGTGATTGTCGACGCCCATTGTTTGCGCCCCCATCATCTCTTGTTTTGGTCCCGGACTCATGATAGGGTGGGGTGGCATGCCGGGGTGAGGCAGACCAGGGTGCGGCAGGATCCCTGGGGGGCCCAGCCGTGATATTGAGTTGATTAATGGTGGATAGGAGCCTGAGAATCCGCCTGAAGAGATTGGGTACCCTGCTGGCCGATGCCTGAATAATAAAAGCAATATTGTTAGTTTGAATAATTTCTAGTTCTTAACAAAGCCCGAAGAGATTTGATATCCTGCTGGCTCCTGCCAAAATGATGGAGGAAGCATTGTCAGCTTGCTCGTAATGTCGCCTGAAGAATACCTTGCTTGTCACAGAATATTGGAAAAATTGTTAGTTTGAATAATTTTGCGTTCTTAACATTGCAATGGACAATAATCACCTTATGCCAAAAATAATGTTGCAGATTTGTTTCATTAGAAATCAGACGACTGTAAGACAACAGAAGCCTCCTCCACAGTCAAAAGGGCTATCTCATGACAAGATTTAAAAAAAAATTAATCCTCCTAGACAGGGTTTATGAAATACAAAGCCTCTTATATTGCCTAAATCCACTGGCATATGTTTCCAATTAATTCAATCTTTCAAATTTTGAGAAACAAATTTCAACATCTGATTCACGAAGGTGTTGCAGGGGAACACAGTGGTTTGAATATCACAAGTTTTGTAGGAACCAGTTGTAGCATAGGACACATCTCACGGCAAACTGATGCACCCTTACATATAATGATCCACATGAGATGCATCAAATTTTCATAAAACAATATACAGCCAAAAATAGTTCAACGCAGTAATCCACTGCAAGAATATCTATCTAGTGTGCGAACAATGAATGTGATATATTTTTACTCGGTCATCCAGACACAATCAAAATTTATTTTAATCATAATAAAAAAAATACACATGAACTCATCATTCAGATAGTTGTAACCAGTTGATTAAATAAACCAATAAAATGTTTTATGAAACGATGCAGTAACAAAACTCAATACAATTTATAGTTTTGGGGGAATGACAAGCAGAGAAAAAAGAGTCCTTCAACAAAATCCAAAAGCAAGGACAGTGATTCTGTTTCACGATACCATTAATCACTACTGCCACATTGTCTAATTTCAAATTAATTCAGCTGTTATTTGACAATGGATAAAAGAAAACAACAATGATTCCCTTTTAATAATAAGCTTCGATTCATTTCATTTAATCACAGCATAAAACCAGTAAGTTGTTCAGAGTGCAATTTCTCATTAATAATAGCCGTATGGCAATACACCTCTAGGACATTCCAGACCTTTACAGTACGATGCAACACATGGGTGTGTAACCAAATTCACAGAAAACAACACTACAACATTTAAACCAAGCTTAATAAATATTTTAGCATCTTGGTCTCTACCTCCAATACAGTTAAAACAAGAACATCGGGAAACACCATATTCATTTCTCAGATATTAACAAATGTTCTCTCTCACACAACTTAAACATGAGCTATGCCACAATAAAACTGTCAAATAAACTTCGTAGAAATGAAAACACTAGCATGTCTGACTGCGTGGCCTGGCTTGCTTGACTATGAGTCAACGGGCTGGATTCACGAGAGACCTCTTAAGATTCACATGACACGGGCTTTCTGTCGATGTAAATATTCTACTTTAACCCCCACTCTTAACACATAACGACAAACTATTTTATGCCATTTGATTTTTTCCGTCTCTCACAAAATGTTGACATACAAATTAGACAAAACTTCAATTCCCTGTACATTATTATAAAAGGACAGATTTAAGACGAAACATCAATAAATTGACATGTGAATAATCTCAACAGGACTCAGATGTAATGAATCTGGTTAAATATAATACAATGCTATCTGATTAACTGATTGAGAATAAAGCAGTTATTTTCATATTAAATAATCCCTAATTAACAAGTTTTCACAATCAGATTTTCTAGGTTTAATGTTTAAGAAATTAGATATTCTGTGTTAGTTTTTTATACTTTTTTTTTCATTTGAAGAAAGCTCTTTTCTGTAAGGGAGATAATTTTGTAGCTGTTAACACCATGTAGTACCTTCCCCTTACCACAAATCTCCCGCCACCCCTAAAAGAATTACTGAAAAAAAACCAGATACCACCACACAAATATATAATTAAAGGCTTCTAATTCTAATCATATTCATATTCTAATAAATTTCCACTTTCTATTACCTGTTGGACAACATCACAGATAAAATGGAATTATATTTTCATCAAAACCAAACATCTAGCATGACAAGTGAAATATTTTTGTTCAAGAAAACCAAAAACTGGGCGACACCAAAACTTGCCAGGCTGATCAATAACCACAGTTTCATAAAACCCTTACCTAACACATGATATTTGTTAGTATTCATAACGGATTAATTTCTTTACAGTGTAATGTGTTGGAGAGATAATATCAAGGGCTGTTGAGGATGTTCCTCTAACACTGATACGAGGGTGACACTGACTGACAGAAAGCATGATAAGCAAGATGTCCCTGGTCCTGTACACAAGTCCTCACATCACATCCCTTAACATGACACCATGGCAATCCGCATTCCCATGTTACAGCATGTGGGCATTACACCCCTTGCTTGTTCACACTATCATGTACAGATCATACTTGTCAAAAGCCCTGGTCACAATCAACTTAACATTGTAAAGAAAACCCCGAAGGGCATGCTCTAGCATTATCATTGGATGAAGTATGTCAGGTGTTGCCAAACAGTTTTTTTAAAGGCAGGGATGAAGCCATTTGGCGTGTGTTTATGTGTACCAGACTCGGAGGGCCAACACCGTTACCAGCCCGCCGCCCCGGACAGTGGGCTCCGACTCAACAGATGACACAAGTCCCACAATTTTACATTCTATTTATCTTTTCATTTGCTGCGATCCATGCCGGGGTTGTATGGGTACGCAAAGCCATGACCCGCACTTACGCTAACTTCATAATTGACACTGAATGGAGCCCATATGTTGGACATACTATTCTTATTGCAAAATGGTTGTCCCTGCCATTAATGCTGACCGGCCAGCCATGCTTTTTCCTTTGGCAGCTTGATAAGACAGCAAAAAGCACACTTCCAATTTGGAATGCGACAAAACCAAATGGGTACCAATTTGTCTGAGAGCTGTCTGCGATTTACAATAAGCCTTAAATTGAAAATAATAAGCAACTTCTAGTTGTCAATCCCAATTTTATTCAAGCAATGTGGCAGAAAAGAACACAAGACAATAAAACGTGGCAAATCTTTGACAATCTGTACAGCAGGCGGAGCAGTTTTCGGGCTACATCTAGAATTACCAGACGAAAGCTCTCTTTTAATAGCTCTGCTTAACAACACTTCATTCTCGCATTTCGCCTTATTATGTCCATATTTAAATGCTCAGAATAAAAACAGGTGGAGGCTGTTAATTTTGTTACTAATAAATTGTAGCTTCCCCTGCGATTAGCGTCAGTGCCGACCGAGGCGGCCAATGTTGTGAGTCGGGCTACAGCAAGGGTGACACAAAGATAGGTGGCTGTCACCTCGCGTCACTGTACACGGCGTACTTCCATACCAGTAATAGCCCCGGCTCAGTGACGACCTGACTCGGACCTTTCCCAAACGCTGTCGGGGTGTCACCACTATCGTATCAATGTTGCCCGATAATTTCATAACAACATCAAATTTGTGAGGCCCAATTTGCCTTTCAGTTTGGCGTGACACTTATACGACAGTGAAAATTGTACAATAAATGTGATCAAGTGCTGTGTGTTATGTCTGTGTGTGCCACAGTCTCTGGGCCCGACCAGTTTATGGTCACTTTCCGTGACATTAATGTTCCTCCCCACCTGTCCGCCTATCCTACAATCCTGTTTCTGTCAATATTATCATCCAACAATTATTACAAGTAGGATGTTCAATGGTGCTTCAGTTGCTATATAACTTGCTTCACTGGATCTCAATACATTTTTTGTTTAAAAATTTAACTAAGTCATCCTGCTATATGAACGGATCAAGCGGATTCTGCTAAAAGATCAGAAATCTTAAAAAAACACTAAACTGTTTTACAAAACATTCTATTTCCCCATTATTAGAAATTGACTCGTTTATAGATACTTAATTCATATATCATTCTTAGGTTCCTAATACAGACAATCTCAGGAAAAGTATGTTAGCAAATCGACCCAAGATTCACAGTATATATGTTCCCGGGGAATGTAGTTAATGGTTCTATAATTCACAGCAATACAATGTTCTAATGATAACAGAACTAGACTCCTTCATCTGTACAAGAACATTCCTCACGGAAAAATTCTTTTAAAGCCAGTAACATTTACACCTATATATATCAAATCCTATTTCAATAGTTGTCACTACTGCCTAAAACTGATGACAGCAACAACATATCTGCTGACTCATAATCAGCTGGTAGAACTTAATGACAACCCGGCCATGCCAAAAGCAAATCCCCAAATACAATTCTTCTTGAAGAACATAAAGAAAATCTCAAGGATCACTGATGAAGGAGCAGTAAGAAGCCCTGAAACGTGACTAACGAATAGATATTGTATTTTGCATCTCTATGGCCTACCAATATGCCTATTACAGCGTTAGAAATTGGCACTAGTCCTATAGCCCTTACCAAACTGTCCAATAGTAAAGGTATCCTAAGGACTAGTAGAAATTGGTCAATTTTAAAGGTTTTGCTATATGTTATCATTATAAGGACTAGTGGACAAAAACTGTTAGTTTCTAACCCTGTATTAAAGACATTAACCCTACTTGTAAATCTGTACTTACAGAGATCCGATAATACTAAGTTACACCCATCACGCAAAGAAACTTGTGTAAAGATACGTCTATCGTACATGAACATATCTTAAAAATGAACAGATATATAAAAACGCTATCAGTTTGTGAAGCTGTAGGTAAAATCTGCAGTTTAAAAATATTTTATGTTAATCACGCAGTCAACTTACCATTGCACTTGCGAGAACTCCGGGTAGAGGTGATGGGGAAACTGCCCCGGAGGTGCGGGATATGTCGCATACATTGGTGGTCTTGGCAACCCTGAAAGGTGAAGAGGAACCTAATGACGAGATATGTTTTCAACAGAATGATATAAATTTCAACAATGCCCTTGGGTATTGAAAGATGGTGCTTTTCTATCCCAGATAAAACCCTTGATATATGCCCCCAGGACGACTGTCAGAAAGACGGCCAGGAAGGGTATCAGCCAATCACATTGTAGATCACGGACTTCAGGTACATCACTATTGGTCGATAAGAGCATACTACAACATAGTCTTTGAAGACGAATCAAATTTAATCACAAAGCTAAGTTAAATATCCATAGAACTTTCATTTCCAGCAAACCAGCATCAAATAACATCACATGAAAGTTTGAAAGATAATTATCTCACAACAGGAGAATGATGAAAATACGTTAATTCATTTGAAGACTCCTGCAAAACAAATTACCTAACCTCTATGAACAACAATGTCTACAAATATTTCCACAGAGGGGAAAAAAAATGCATATTCCTACTGTGATGTGATGGTACGAGGACTTAGAGGTTACCTGTTTTGGGATCCGTGTGGACAGGCGGTATGCCCATGTGTGCGGGTGGTGGCGAGCCGAAGTCATTGTACATGACCAGCCCTGGGTACGGCGGCTGCACCATCCCCAGTTTGCTACTGCCCTGCAAAATACAACATCAACACCACAAATTAGCCAACATCAAACGCAAAACTTAAATACCATCGTGATGAATACAATGTACATGAAAGCCTTTTTGTGCACACTAAATGGCCTAAGTTGAAATAATACTGTCTAATTAATTTGTAGAAGAGAGCAATTTTTCTTTCATTTGGAAGCTGTCTGCATGCAAACTATATGGGTAATTTGTGTATGACATCACAGAGACATTGCACGGCTATCTCAAGCGAGATCAAAAGCAGAAGCCAGAAAGAGGGAAGCTAGCATTGAATCGTGCTCTTTTCCGTTAGGGTTATAATCCCTAATTGACGTTGTAACTTGATTACGAGATGACTCTACAAAATTACCGTTCCAATTAAGGCGAACTAGGGTTATGGCTTGAAATCAAAAGGTTACCTGATCACCTGGGCCTCGGCCTACATCAAAGGCATCACCCAGCTAGTGGGTCTCCGAGCATTTAATAATCTCATTTCAAACAAAATACACATCAAGCAATCCTTCTACCACTAGCAACACGGACAGGAACCAACAATGGTATGCTGGTGGCTGTCCGTGGCCTATCCTGTTGGCTGACCAACAGATTGGTGAGGGCGCTTTCACCTTATACAATTAATTTCTCAATAAATAGGGGTAGAATTAATATAATCCAAATAGTAATAACATAAGAAAACATCAAAATAATTAGCTTTCAAACAATTTTCCATATCAGACAAACTGGCTTGGGCAGTTCTGACTCCCAGAACTGATTAAGTGTTAATATTATTCCAAAGTCAAGACGAAATATAAGACCTAAACTTGACAAAATAATGTCTATTAATTATCAGTTCTGAAGAGTGTATCTAAGTTATGGAAAGAAAACACTACTTCCTCATGAACTAGACTGACAAGCATATCATACGATTTTCGAATAATAGGTTCTTTGAAAAACAGACATCAAAGTTCAATGAATTATTTCATGTTATTGACTTCCGACACTCTAATTGGGTTTACATAGCAATAAATTTCTCTACCCTTATTTCTTGATCAATCAGCCCCAGTAGTTTCAATGACATTCTTTCCCAATAATCGTAAATATTTTGTTCCAACATTTGTAATGTATGAAATTGTCGTATCTGCTTCCAATTATACAAATCCTAAATAGGGACATAATTCTATTGGGTCTATACTATTTACATCATTTGGATAAATAAAATCCTAGATGTAAATTCCAGTCGATAACAGTATCAGTCCACCTGCCCCACTGTGAAGTGGAAGAGGATAGATACTCAACATGTACTCTACGCTGCAACCTGTGGCATTAGATGAGGTTTACACAGTTCAAACCAGAGATAAGAAGCTTCCAGACTGGTCCAGAACATCCATTAATAAATCATGACTTTAAAAATCTGCAAAACATTTGTCAGACTGATATCAATTTCAAATCTGTTATCCCATAATGTTTTTTTATTTATTATTTACATAGTTTGGGTCTTTTTTTGCCGAACGGCTCACTCTGCAATAATCCAGCTATATGACCATGGCCTGTAATTAATTGTTCCTGGACGACACACCAGTGGTTGATATAATGAACAAAAACCCATGTTGGGGTACAATGACACGCTCAACCAAAATTCACCTAGCCTGACTACCTTTGTATGACAAGCATAGGTTGCTGAGAACCTATTCTAACCCAGAAACCTCATGGGAGAATCTAGGGGTGTGACAGGAGGGCAAACATCAGCAATATAATGGACCTCTTCAAGGTACGTTATTCTAACTGTTTGGCAATTCGTAAAGTCCAGTGTTTCTCCAAGTTCAATTATCACTGGGCTTGCTGAGTCAACATGCAGCTGAGCACTCCACTGGTAACAAATAAAACCTGTGCCCCTAATGACAGCTAACTTATCATGAACTTATGTGTACGTCACTGAATGTAGCCAATAATACCAAGGTCAGTGAATAATTTCCAGAACAAACACTGGTCCAGTGACCATTGGCTCCACAGCAAACATTCATCGAACTGGGAGGCACATATTGGCACATTCGACTCCGACTCCGTGCTGTGTGCATCAAGCAGGCTGGCTCAATGTGTAGAAGCACAAGCAGAATGATCATTTTAAGGCCTGTGTTGTTCACAACACAAGGGGAGTTCACCTTGGAATGTGTCACACACCATTGACTCCTATACAAGTGTAATTATGGCAAACATATTGCCCATCTACAGCATCTAAATGTGATTTGTGATGTAAGTCAAGCATGAGCTCTGAAGAGATGTGCAGAGAAATCAATGGCTGGCTCGATGCTAGGCTTACTTCTACCAGAGATTATGCCACACTCACAACTCGTACTGTAATAACAGTTCTAAATGCTCCCCTGTCGACATGCCAAAAAACTTGGGATGATGCAAATTGGTGTCGGGCCCGCCTTGGTCACATAGATGTGTATAGACTCTGGAGCATGTGCATTACCATGCTGACATGAACAAAGAATGAGAATAATATTCTTGCTACTTAAAGCTGGTGGGGCCTCTTCCCCCGACAAAAACCCTACCCCTTGGGACAGATCATGAAATCTGTTTTAGTGGAGAGAGCTAATATTTACAAAGCCAGCCTCCCAGGAGATATGAAAAGAGTCTTCCTAATCAATTGTATTTACACATTGCAGTCAGTGGGATTCAACTGCTCCTCTGAAACAGCCCACAGCTCTGACGCAATCCCACCCCTCCACCATGGGAGATTTAGAATCAGACCCCGGGCAGCCTCACAATAAAACACCAAGCAAAATTGAGCCTTCCAACAACCAGTTTGTGCATACTGTGGGATACACCGTGGCCAAGCTTGTGGGGTATTTGTGTAGAAAACACTGGTATTGAATGGTAGCTAAATCCGTGCAAGAGCATCAGTATTTAATAATAGCTGTGGGTCTATTCCACAAACATGCTGATGATGTTGGTTTCATTGGACACCTCCTCCAGCAGCAGTGTGCGACAGACAGACCGGTCCACGTGAAAGGAACTGGGACCAACGGTGCCACACACACATCTACTGTCAATACAAACGTGCCAGTCAGTCTGTCACCGTCTTAACACATAATGGTGTCAATCAACAAAGATCTGCCTTGTTCTCCCGATACCACATGGATCGTACAAGGACCATCGTCATCAGTTACCTTGCTCATCAGCAAAGCCCCAACCACATGGATTCAGTTCCAACACATCCAATATCTCGATCAGTCTGATAGTGGACACATAGCCTACACTGATACAGTTCCAGAACATTGTCCAATGCCTTGTTGATCTACTGACGAACCCCTATCAAACTTGGATTTTGTTCCTATTATAAGTTTGTCAGCTGAATCTATTGGACATAAGATTTGGTTCCAACCATTCTCTGGTATCATGCTGAAAAGGCCAAACCCCAGGACTTCCAACCATTACGTTTCCTGTCAAAATGGAAGCCTACACACCTGGACATAGCACAATCCTTACCTTGCCAGTAGGTTGATAGTGACACCCATGTTTGAGGTGTCTCACCAGGTGAACCAGCTGGGAGGATCTCTATGAGATACAGCATGTTTGAGGTATGTCTCACCAGGTGAACTACCTTGGAGGATCCCTATCAGATACAGCATGTTTAAGGTGTCTCACCTGGTGAACTACCTTGGAGGATCCCTATGAGATACAGCATGTTTGAGGTATGTCTCACCAGGTGAACTACCTTGGAGGATCCCTATGAGATACAGCATGTTTGAGGTATGTCTCACCAGGTGAACTACCTTGGAGGATCCCTATGAGATACAGCATGTTTAAGGTGTCTCACCGGGTGAACTACCTTGGAGGATCCCTATGAGATACAGCATGTTTGAGGTATGTCTCACCAGGTGAACTACCTTGGAGGATCCCTATGAGATACAGCATGTGTAAGGTGTCTCACCTGGTGAACCACCTCGGAGGATCTCTATGAGATACAGCATGTTTGAGGTATGTCTCACCAGGTGAACTACCTTGGAGGATCCCTATGAGATACAGCATGTTTAAGGTGTCTCACCAGGTGAACTACCTTGGAGGATCCCTATGAGATACAGCATGTTTGAGGTATGTCTCACCAGGTGAACTACCTTGGAGGATCCCTATGAGATACAGCATGTTTAAGGTGTCTCACCGGGTGAACTACCTTGGAGGATCCCTATGAGATACAGCATGTTTGAGGTATGTCTCACCAGGTGAACTACCTTGGAGGATCCCTATGAGATACAGCATGTGTGAGGTATGTCTCACCAGGTGAACTACCTCGGAGGATCCCTATGAGATACAACATGTTTGAGGTATGTCTCGCCAGGTGAACTCCTTCGGAGGATCCCTATGAGATACAGCATGTGTGAGGTATGTCTCACCAGGTGAACTACCTTGGAGGATCCCTATGAGATACAGCATGTTTGAGGTATGTCTCGCCAGGTGAACTCCTTCGGAGGATCCCTATGAGATACAGCATGTGTGAGGTATGTCTCACCAGGTGAACTACCTTGGAGGATCCCTATGAGATACAACATGTTTGAGGTATGTCTCGCCAGGTGAACTCCTTCGGAGGATCCCTATGAGATACAGCATGTGTGAGGTATGTCTCACCTGGTGAACTCCTCGGAGGATCCCTATGAGATACAGCATGTGTGAGGTGTGTCTCGCCAGGTGAACTCCCTCGGAGGATCCCTATGAGATACAGCATGTTTGAGGTATGTCTCACCAGGTGAACTACCTTGGAGGATCCCTATGAGATACAGCATGTTTGAGGTATGTCTCACCAGGTGAACTACCTTGGAGGATCCCTATGAGATACAGCATGTGTAAGGTGTCTCACCTGGTGAACCACCTCGGAGGATCTCTATGAGATACAGCATGTTTGAGGTATGTCTCACCAGGTGAACTACCTTGGAGGATCCCTATGAGATACAGCATGTTTAAGGTGTCTCACCAGGTGAACTACCTTGGAGGATCCCTATGAGATACAGCATGTTTGAGGTATGTCTCACCAGGTGAACTACCTTGGAGGATCCCTATGAGATACAGCATGTTTAAGGTGTCTCACCGGGTGAACTACCTTGGAGGATCCCTATGAGATACAGCATGTTTGAGGTATGTCTCACCAGGTGAACTACCTTGGAGGATCCCTATGAGATACAGCATGTGTGAGGTATGTCTCACCAGGTGAACTACCTCGGAGGATCCCTATGAGATACAACATGTTTGAGGTATGTCTCGCCAGGTGAACTCCTTCGGAGGATCCCTATGAGATACAGCATGTGTGAGGTATGTCTCACCAGGTGAACTACCTTGGAGGATCCCTATGAGATACAGCATGTTTGAGGTATGTCTCGCCAGGTGAACTCCTTCGGAGGATCCCTATGAGATACAGCATGTGTGAGGTATGTCTCACCAGGTGAACTACCTTGGAGGATCCCTATGAGATACAACATGTTTGAGGTATGTCTCGCCAGGTGAACTCCCTCGGAGGATCCCTATGAGATACAGCATGTGTGAGGTATGTCTCACCAGGTGAACTCCCTCGGAGGATCCCTATGAGATACAGCATGTGTGAGGTATGTCTCACCAGGTGAACTCCCTCGGAGGATCCCTATGAGATACAGCATGTGAGAGGTATGTCTCACCAGGTGAACTACCTCGGAGGATCCCTATGAGATACAGCATGTGTGAGGTATGTCTCACCAGGTGAACTACCTCGGAGGATCCCTATGAGATACAGCATGTGTGAGGTATGTCTCACCAGGTGAACTACCTCGGAGGGCCTGTCAGCTGAGAAGATATTACTCCCTAGCTACCAACCTACAGCACAATTTGTGTTTCTTATCCAGAAATGAATTGATACTGACTCTACACTGGAAAGAGAGGATGCAAAAAAAAGAAAGCAGTTGATGAAAAATTGCCCCAATGGATTTTAGGAAAAGGAATTAAGTGAAAATATATGTTTCCCAACATGAAGAGTAAAACTGATGGTGTAACATTCAACTGATGGATTTTTCGCTCTGTGGTCCTTTAGTTGAAAATGAAAGAATAGAAATTTCCAATGACAAGATTATTTGTTGGAATCTCTTTTCACATCACCAAAACAGTGTCTCAAAATTTTTTTATTTTTTCAAACAGATGCTAAAGTGAAAAAGGGTTCATCATCATTCTGATTTCTTACTTTCATTTTAATGTCAAGATTACAAATTTCACTTCAAATTAAAAATAACAGCAAACATATTTTTTAACATTGATGTGCCGAACAATAAGAGATTCCTCATTAAAACCAATGTCCTCATATCCTTAATATTCCCAACAGTTGTTTACACTGTTTGAAATTCAGACAGCATTCACAAGTTAAACCTTCACACGACAATGGAGTGTGATCATTGTGATTTGGTCGTTGACTTTTTCATCTGATTGATTAGAACAGGTCGTTCCATATTATTTTTTACTATTTTCATATTATGAAGATGTACAGATTATGAAATTATTTGAATCATACCAACCTACCACAATAACTAATTCTTTCCTTCCACTGAATCCATTTTACTTGAACATGCAGCACACTACACCCCAAACCCCTTGGAAACATCACACAGACATAGAAATCCTTTTATCTTCAAACTGATTATTCATCGGCTAAACTATTTTAAATACTGCAGGATGCCTAACTGAAATTATATCAATAGTTGGCAGAACATTAGCAACAGAAATACAGTGTGGAAGTTTTCACTTTGCAGCCTTGTGCTCTTTCTTCATTAATAATTTCACTAAGTTTTGCATCCCTACTAACATCTGTGAGACAGACTCCACTTCAAAACTACATCAATCAAAAGAATAGAATTCCCCCTCGCTGCCAGACTAAGATCGAAGACGAAGAAAAACTTCAAAATATTTTTAAGACAACAGACCTAAAACTGGAATAACATTTTTGAACGTTTGAAGCAAGTGAGTGACTAAGGTCCACTTTGAAACACATTCTGTGCATGATACTTGGCGGTTTTCATACTATCAGGTATTTAGTACCATTCAAATGAATTCAAACTACAATGGGGTTATGGAGGTGCTGGCTCCTCAAGCTATCATGCACTCTTTTTTCTGTACGCCTAATTGGAAGTTGTTAGGGGAGTGTGCATTTATTTAGGAGGCTGTTAATACCTCTAAATTTCAATGTGAACTATGCTTAAGTATCATTCGCCTGATGAAGGAATAAGCATATACTCCGAAACGTTGTACTCCTCATGATTAAGACGTTGACATCCATAAATTCTCTTCCTTATGTTTATCACTTCCAAATGCCTTTCAAAGACTTCATTCCTAAGTAATCATAATTGTGTGGAAAAGATAACATGTCAGAAGGAGCATCTATGTCACAATTTTTAACAATTTCAACAACTGTTACCATGAATAGATAACATTTAACCACTGTCATGAAAAACTGCTATGCTGCAAAACAGATCTCAGATTGCAATATAAAATCCATCCAAACAATCTGCAACAAGGTTCTTATATCTGAACATAAAATAACCACCATCCACAAATGATATCATCTCAGAAATGTTTTCTATACGGTAATGTTTCAATGATTATTAAGTGGATGTTTCAAATTGCAATGAATTAATGAAATAATCTGGATATATACATAATTAAAACAAAACTCACAAAGCATATCAATTTGGTAACTGAATAAATAATTCAAATTCACTTGAATAGATTTCAAATTTTTTAAGCAGAAAAATTAACATGAGGTATGTAAGGAATTTTATTATATGCTGAACACCCTATTCACATAGGTTCGACTGCAATGCCTTCCCAAGCATTTTATAAGGCTTTTGATTTTCTGTATATCAATGTTGAAAAAACATCTACAACTTTATGGAAGATAAGGTGATATTTCTCATGAACTTCATAAAAAACAAGCATCAATTTTTGATTGTAAAATTTATCTCATAATTTCACTCAAAAAGTTATCATGAATAACTTATCACAAAACAGGATAGCATCAAATTGTTGTCATAAATGGATTCATATCTCACTAAATGTAAAAGTTTCAACTCAACAAAACAGTCGGTATCATTTCAGCTACAATTTTGAAATAATTCAAATTTTGAATTACAATGTCAATTAAGTAAATTTTGAAGAAACATAAGGCATTTAATTGCACAAGGAAGAGCTTTTATTTGATTTACTATTTGTTCTAACCCCACCAATCTAAACAGTCATGATTTATGTACACTGTTCCAACTTTGCCCAGTAGGAAGCACCTGACAATGTTTGTGGTCTTGATATAAGATATAAGCATATACCACTTACACATGGCATACATGGACCTAGAGGCACCTGTTCCAAGTTTAGGTGAAACAGCTAGATTACTGTAACTTTCAGATTTATCAACTTTCTCTAATGATTAAAAACATCTATTAGAATTTGTACTTAAGAAAGTGTAATCCCAAATATACATAATAGTTATTGCATATTCCAAAAAGACTATTTAAACTGTTTTCACAATTTCAAGACATTCTATTTGAATTTTGTTTTAATTCTAACATTTATATACACTATTCCTGAAGTTTTAAGTTTCAAGAATTCCAGCATCCTAACTGCATACTGACATCTTTTACTGAATGAGACTGATTAAATTATAGTCATTTTTACAAAGAATTCCAAATATTTTTTAATGCTCTTTCAAATAAGTTCATTGAAGATTTGTTTTATCTAACAGCCACAACCGTGCCGTTCTGCTGCTTCTGACAAAAACTGCTTGACTTCTTGCCCTTACACACTGCATTATACGTTTTCACACATGATCTGTATTCCAACAAACAGTTTCAATTTTGTTTATTTGAAGAAAATATGTTTCCCCACACTTCTGTTTGAGGAACATTACAGATGTTTTGCAGGGATATTTGAGAATGCAGGCGGTCTCCGAGGCAGGATCTGCCTGAATCACCACTTTCAAGTATCTTTAACCGTGGTACGTATAACAAATAAACTTTCAACATCTACTACAAGCGATGATTATTTAGGTGTCAGTGTTATGGTGGTGTGTGGGGCCATCCCTCAATCGGCTGCTCCCTCTCTCCCTATGTCCAGGTGCCACAAGCACATACTATCACCCCACTCCCGCCAATTTATACTTGCCTACAATGGCCATTTGACTGCCACGAATTAATATCACAAAGATTTACTGAAAACAGCCGCCTCAAATTGTAGAGTTTTTGTTTGGTTACACGATCATTAATCACTCCCGCAATGGATATTGATGTTTCGTGTCAAGTTTACAGAGCATGACAAAAATGAAAATTTCGCTGGCACTTGGGTCAGCCTGGAGTGGGGAGAGCAGGCTCCATTCCTCAGCTTGGCTCGGCCTTCAGAGTAATTATCTTACGCCGACAATCATGCCAAACAATAACTAGGCTCTTGTTTTATCATCCCCAAGTGGTATTAGTGTTCAGGAATGTTACTTGTTCTGTTAAACATTCACAGGAAGCAAGGAAGGAATGCCAACCTCCCCTTCAAAACAGCCCAACTTGGACTGGTCCATTGTGACACACGTCCATCAAAGCAAATGACTGCAGGGGTACATCAGGGATGTGTCTCTAAATATGAACTGCACTTGAATTTGGGGGGCCAAATCTGTGTGTTTTAGTCAAATTGGACTGTGGAATATGCAATATTATGTATGGCAACTGTGATGAGAGGCTTAAGAGTCCTTCAGAGACACAAAGAGGAGAATAATATCAAGAAAATAACCCAACAGTGCCCCAGCCTACATGTAACCATGGGTGGCCTCAATGCTAATTCACTTCCTGAGGCCCTGTTAGGGAGAAGCAGTTTCTTAAATTGGAATTTCTCATTAGAAAACTCATTAAGTAGTAATCAGTCAATAAATTAAACTTCGAAGTTGTCATTTAATGAACACTAAATAGGAACTTGACATCCAAAATTAAAATTTACGAGGTACCTTCACTCCCACCCCTCTTCACCCTCACCTGTCACCTCTGTATCTTGCTATCTACATCTCACTCTCATGTGGAAAAATTCCGATACTAAATTTTCCTATTTTTAAAAAACCTTGCAAACCTTTTTCGCCTTAACTAACAGAAAATATTCCAGTCAAAAGAAGTATTTTTTCAATAATATTTCATAGAAGAAACATCATGCAACAAACACACGAAACATGTGACCAATATTTGTATGAATGTTTGCCACCAGGAATATTATTCATCTAACACAAAGGGTTCCTTAACAGGCAATATTAAAAAGCATTATTATCAAAATGAAATTGATCCTGAACTCTCTGTATCTCATAT
Source organism: Haliotis rufescens (assembly GCF_023055435.1). Lineage (NCBI taxonomy): Eukaryota > Metazoa > Mollusca > Gastropoda > Lepetellida > Haliotidae > Haliotis > Haliotis rufescens. The sequence continues at coordinate 8,061,788 of NW_025963791.1, read as the reverse complement.
TGAGTATAAATCCCCAATAATGTGATGAGATTTCCAATTAGCTTATTCCACACGAACATGGCCAAGTGGGTAGAATGAGGTGAATTAGGGGTGGCTATACTTCATGACATTAACCATTACAAAATCTCAACGTTCAGTAAAACACATCCAAGACAACTGACAAGTCACAGGCATGTTAACATCCGTGGTCACAGTGTCAAGGTAGGTAACAATTTTTTACCACTCATTTTCGTAAAATATATCTTCAACATTCACTGTCATTCAACAATAAATTTTTAAAAACAACATTATCGCACTGACGATTCATTCATCCAAACGACAACCGGCCATTTTCCTCGGAAACACGAAGATGTACACCAACAAGATACGAATTCATTGATGTACATCCAGAAATTATGAAAAATCAACATTGTTTAAACTTCTTACCAGGTCGAGAATACATCCGAGGGTACAAGTTTCCGGTAAGAGACAACATACGGGTGGCATCTTGTCCGCAAAAGGCATGAGGGATGCCGCGGTGGCGGCGGCAGTGGCGGCGGCTGCTGCTGCACTACAGGTAGAACACATGCTTTGATTGAAGTCGGCTCCCACATCCCTCTCCGTCACTCCATTAGTGTTTTGACTGCCAGTGTCTAGTGGAGGAGAGCCGAGTGGGCCCCCTGACCCCGACCCCCAGTGACGGTGGAGGTAATATATCATGTCAGTTGCTAGGCTATGACACTTGACAGATTGCCAGCCCGCTCAGAGAGAGAGAGGGGAGTAGAGAACAGTGTAGCAGAGTGAAGGAGAGAGAGGTGGAGGAGGAGGTGGCACAGGTCCTCCTAGCTGGCCAGATAGACAGATAGAGGAGGGATGAATGAGCTGCTGTCCGCGGACTGGTGTACTGTTACTCAGCACTGGGGGTGAAGACGGAGACTGGAGGGGCTACCTCTTCCTTACAACAACGGTGGACAGACAGCAAGCTGCTCGGGGTTACATACACAGATGATGAGCTCTCTCTCTCTCTCTCTCACCCTTGTATAAGCTACTGGTATTGGTGTTAGCAGGCAACTTCACCAAATCAATGGCCTACGTTTTCCCCCAATTGTTGGCCGTTGTGTTACCTTGAGGTGTTTCACATGGTAGGGCATGCAGGTAACGTGGGCTGAGAGAGAGCGGCTCAGAGTGAGTGGAGAGGGTTTAGCTGCACCTCAGCTGCCCACTTGAACACTGTGGGACTGCGCGATGAGCTGCCAAGGAAAGCCTGTCACCCCTGACAGTAATACTGGTCCTCCAATACTCACTACTACTACTACCACAGGCCATTCAACTATTTCGGCATCAAACTGTCACTGAAGGCACGGCTATAAAATCACACTAAAGGTCTTTTTTCGCTTGAATCAATTCACTAAATGATAGAAATATCCTGACTGACAAAAAAGACTTTTAACTAGTCCTTAACACATCAGCAATAGAGAGCATCAGCGATTCACGTCAAACATTATTTGTTTCTTGTCATTTATCAGCACATACACATACACAACACACATATATATTTGCTGAGCAAAACAAATATGATTAGATTGAACAATTATGCCAAAGCTTCAGGTTGAACATCAAATAGCTTTCTTCCCTGATTAAATATGTAAATATTTAGTCAATTCCAGTTCTGTTTGAATGCCTGTTTCAGTAATGATTAGTGCAAATTCCTTTTTACAACTGTTGTCTGTTATGTTTATTTTTCTTTCTTCCTGCAGAAGCTCACAATTGTTTCCAAAACCATTAGCATTTATTTCTTTATATCCCTTAGTATTAAAAGAAAATTTCATAAGAAGATTACGCTAATGTATGGTAACTTAATAGTCCAATCTTGTCCAGTGTCAGATAATGTCAGACAGGCTGAAGTACTGCCTAATCTATAATCCGCAATCAGCATTCACAGGCTCACAAGTGTAACAGATAAACCATATTACAAGCTCTTAAAACAACTGTTGCCACCAAATAAACTGTACAAAATAACTTGGTTCATTTCCATGGTTACTTACTTTTTTTTATAGAGAAAATAGATAGGCAATGTTAATTGTTTTAAAGTCTTGAATTACATTTTCTGTAACAATTTTCTTTTTCTGTGGACGTGAACAGCTATGGGCTACCATGGGTTAAAGTGTGGAGAAACAGGGTCAGTCAAGTCAAGAATGTTTTATTTATGTGACACAATGAAATGGGTAGGGACTTGAGCAAAAACTAGGTAGGGTCAGGTGGCCGGAACTAAACAGTTATTTCTCGGGGCTCCTAGGCACGTGATAACAATCAGATGAATATTGTTCCCTTAGATTATTCATTTCCCCCCCTCCTGAAATATCAAATTTTACAGTTATATGTACTTGAACAGGTATTCCAACCTGAATAATAGGTCCCCTCTTAGATTTGAAAAGAAACTTGCTATTTTCTATAGAAATCTGCTTGAAATATTGACAGAATGAATAAATCAAGGCAATAAGTCTCCCTGTTCTTGTCAAGTCAAAATTCTAATTTTTCTCTCCACTTTTTGAAATCTCAAACTTCACAGATGAAACGAACCTATTATAACTGCAAGGTGAAACATCATTTTTGAAGCTTATAATTTTCTTTCACGCAAATTCTTCAAGAGTGTCTATAAAAGGTGTTTCATCTTCAGTTTGCAGAGATAGGAAAGTTGAGACAGGCCAATTCCACGAGGCAGAACAAATTCCGATCATCGGCAGTCACAAGGTGTTAGTATACACAACCTTTATTACACTGTAATTCACCTACAGGGAACAGTAGACGCTAGTTTTTGTTGAGAGTCTACTGACTGAAATTCAATAACGTCTGACATGTGGTGATGGTGACACGTGGAGACGAAAACTTGCTCCGACGTCTAAGTACGCTTGGGACTTGTGATCGAGGGTCACACTCGATCCATAATCAAATCTTACAAAATACAATATTTAATATTTTGCTCATATAATTCCATCTAAAAAAGACTATTTCTGTGTAAAAAGTGACATATGCTAGACACGTCAAGGTTGGTTTCGCAAATTTGCATCTTTGAGCAATTTCTTAGGGTGTTACATTCTTCTCAGACTTGATTCACATGGCAAATAATAACAATCAAAGAGAAAAAATGAAAACGTCTCACATTGATCAACCTTCAGATTTAAACTTCACAGATAGAAATCAGACTTTCTGACTATTAAAACTTTCTGAACCCCAGAAAATTGAGGATTGAGATGACGCCATGACCGTATCTCTAATCCAATATAGAACTTCTAGGAACCCCTCCAAGATTTCACCACATTTAAATGTCATTAGGTTTACGAAACGAAGACAGATGATCAGGAGGATTGTAAGACAGACAGTGTTGTGGTGAAAGTTGCACTGCTTGTCATAGCATCCTGATCAACTGCCTTTGGTACCTGTCTTCTTATCAACTCCTGATAGTGTTAACCTGGAAAAGGATATCGGAAACTTATGCTTACTGCTTTGAGGTATTTCTTCCAGATAATTTAAAGATATTCGGCCCTAAAAACTTACAGAAGCCCCCCAAAATGATGAAATTATGTCATTCCTCAGGGTGAGAAGTTAAAAACAAGGGATTGGCTAAAAGGTTAAACCAGATAATCTCACCAGCTCAAGGTACAATATCTAAGTAAGTTGGCAAATAGACTTTTATGCAGGTCATCAGTTATACAGCAGTATCAAGGTAGATTGGTATGTTACAAGGCCTTGAGTGGGCAAGATAGTGTTAAGATCATTCCACATCATTGGGGTATGATGATGAAAGGCCATTAGTCTAGTCCTGGCACTCCGTTCTATGGCCTTAACGATCATCACATTCCCATGCAGTCAGTCCATGCGGATATTAATGCTTAGGCAAGTATTCATTTTTTTAAATGAGTTTTTGGTAAACTGAAGTGCCCTTGCTAATTTGTGGCCCAAATGTTTTTATCACTGCTGGAAAAGGTCGTCAAGGAGATTCAGTGAGATTTGTATTTGGGCCCGTGATCAGAGGATCCTGTTATTGCTAAGGGATGTAACTCTGCACTAAATAGTGAGGAAGTAGCAATGTACTTTCACATCATGATGGGCTTTTATTTTGAAAGGATAAGACAGTATATTGCTGATGTAACTGTGAATACAATGGGTTATGCCAAGTAGAGTCAGTGGTGGAACAATCATGGTTTCAGTGTCATTTTTTGAAACATCCGACACATATTTAGGATCATTACTAAACAGGTAAGTCCTGATAGTGTACCATACACTTGGCATCAACCCAATAATCAAGGTATTACATTTACAATGAATCAAGGAAAAAATGTTTCTTATAACAGTTGCTTTATTCATGCATCACTTGCAGAGTGATTTCAATACCAAAACACACCATTAGCACAAACTCACACCATTAGCACAAAGTCACACCATTAGCACAAAGTCACACATAACGAATCATCTGTTTAGAAGTGATGAGAGAATGTATCTAACCACCTAACAGTGAGTCTTGTACTGCAGGAAACTTGTGCTCTAACCACCTAACAGTGAGTCTTGTACTGCAGGAAACTTGTGCTCTAACCACCTAACAGTGAGTCTTGTACTGCAGGAAACTTGTGCTCTAACCACCTAACAGTGAGTCTTGTACTGCAGGAAACTTGTGCTCTAACCACCTAACAGTGAGTCTTGTACTACTGGAAACTTACGTAACTGCCTAGATTTGAGGCTTCTACTACTGGAAACTTACGTAACTGCCTAGATTTGAGGCTTCTACTACTGGAAACTTCAACTCGAGCCTCCTAACAGCAAGCCTTATAGTACTGGAAAATGTAACCATTTAAACTGAATTAAGTCCACAGAGATAGCAGGATAATTTATTTTTTTAAATGGTAAAAAAAAACGCAAGTAGGATCTCAACATCTTGACTTTTCCTCACAAAAAATGTTAATCCCCAAATAGCTTTAGAAGACCTATAATTTCTGTCAAATCCATTTTTTTGCATGTAGCCCATAGGCAGAGCGAGTGTCCTGGTGTTGTAGTGTATGAAGATAGGGAGCTGGGGAGAGGCAGGGAAGACCCACATCCACAGTGAGCATTGTCACACAGCGAAGGACAGGTTCAACACACTGGAATTAGCTAAGGAAACCTAACCAACCTTTGTCATCTCTACACTGTCATTAACTTGTTTTCCTATTTCACACCCCAAAAAAAATCAAGCCATATTTCTCTTAGAAGACCTTCTCTCCTCATTTGCCAAAGATTTATTGTTTGTTTTTATTCCCCTGCCGAAAGTACAAGGCAGAAAAAAATGACCCAGATTTTTATGCTTATTCAATCTGCTATACTTTTATTACTCTATCCTTGTCCATAACATGCAAAAACAGCTCTGACATTGCATTAAACAGGAGCACAAGTACTGCTCGTCATATAACAACATGTTCAAGAATATTAATCCCAGCTTCACAACTTCTCGGGATATCATCCAACGAATAATCGTCAGAGTCAATAATAGTATACCAAAACAACAGGCCCACTAGGATACAAACAATTTAATTTTAGACTGCAAGTGTGTTAACTGCCCATACAGCCCAATAACTGGCTTACGTGTTAATACCTCGGCGAAGATTGTATGGTCATCACCAGTATTGAAGGCAGTTGGAAGGAAGGTTCAATGAACGTGCACCAGAAGAACAAACAAAGCATGCCCAGTGAATGACTCCGGCTATTGAGCTTGTCCGGATCAATAGCCAATAGGCTGACCAGGTCCACGGACTAGACTGGGACCCTGATTCCAGATGTCAGGCCTACAATAAACACAAACACTAAATAGCTGCACTTGCAGTGTCGCTGTGTGTGTCAGCCCCTACGCGGGATTTAACCTTACAGTTTTATTGAATGATGGGTGTCAGGTTCCTGATATCAATCATCTGCTTCAGACAATATTGGATTTGTGTCAATAGAAACAATCAAATATATTTAATGAATTTGTTATGCATCATTGTTTAAAAAGATTTCGTAATTGTGCTGTGTTCTATGTGGCTGCAAGTGCTTGCACAAAATAACTCTCTATGAAATACATCACTTTTAAGATATTCTGGAGAGCACACACACATCTAATGGCATAAATGTGCCTGGAGTATCAGCTGGCAAAAATGATCACATTATCATTTTGAAAAACAATGTTTTTAGAGAAAGTGTTCTGTTTTGTAACGACCACCTGAGCTGGACAGCAGTTACCTCCCCTTATACAGCTTTCCAAGTTGAGTGAAACCAAGGAAGAAGACAAGTTAAAAAAGTCCCAGTACTCGTAGCTGTAATCTTCCAGAAAACCACATTTGATTTAAAAAATAAGAACACTGAAATCAGTAAAATTGCCATAATTCTCCACACACAAAATCATATTAAGGAATCCAAATGCTGTTATCATAAAATCATGTTGCAAGTGAAATATGGCACCAGATATCAGAACAGGGAATGGATTGGGTTTTCTGATGGCAATATAATGATAATGATGTCCCCTTGGATGGATGGATGGGTGGGGGATGGAATGATGCCCTATGATTTGGTAGGGGATGGAAAGATGTCCCTTGGATGGTTAGGGGATGGAAAGATGTCCCTTAGATGGGTGGAGGGTGGAATGATGTCCCTGAGATGGGTGGGGGGTGGAATGATGTCCCTGGGATGGGTGGGGGATGGAATGATGCCCTATGATTTGGTAGGGGATGGAAAGAAATCCTTGGGATGGGTGGGGTGTGGAATGATGTCCCTGGGATGGGTGGGGGGTGGAATGATGTCCCTGGGATGGGTGGAGGGTGAAATGATGTCCCTGGGATGGGTGGGGGGTGGAATGATGTCCCTGGGATGGGTGGGGGTGGAATGATGTCCTTGGGATGGGTGGGGTGTGGAATGATGTCCCTGGGATGGGTGGGGGGTGGAATGATGTCCCTGGGATGGGTGGAGGGTGGAATGATGTCCCTGGGATGGGTGGGGGGTGGAATGATGTCCCTGGGATGGGTGGGGGGGGGTGGAATGATGTCCCTGGGATGGGTGGAGGGTGGAATGATGTCCCTGGGATGGGTGGGGGTGGTGGAATGATGCCTGTGGGATGGGTGGGGGGTGGAATGATGTCCCTGGGATGGGTGGGGGTGGAATGATGTCCTTGGGATGGGTGGGGGTGGTGGAATGATGCCTGTGGGATGGGTGGGGGGTGGAATGATGTCCCTGGGATGGGTGGAGGGTGGAATGATGTCCCTGGGATGGGTGGGGGGGTGGAATGATGTCCCTGGGATGGGTGGACGGTGGAATGATGTCCTTGGGATGGGTGGGGTATGGAATGATGCCCCTAGGATGGGTGGGGGGGTGGAATGATGTCCCTGGGATGGGTGCGGGATGGAATGATGCCCCTGGGATGGGTGGGGGGTTGGAATAATATCCCTGGGATGGGTGCGGGATGGAATGATGCCCCAAGGATAAGTGGGGGGTGGAATGATGCCCCTGGGATAAGTTGGGGGTGGAATGATGTCCCTGGGATGGGTGGAGGGTGGAAAGATGTCCTTGGGATGGATGGGGGGTGGAATGATGTCCTTGGGATGGGTGGAGGGTGGAATGATGCCCCTGGGATGGGTGGGGGGTGGAATGATGTCCCTGGGATGGGTTGGGGGTGGAATGATGTCCTTGGGATGGGTGGGGGGTGGAATGATGTCCCTGGGATGGGTGGGATGGAATGTTGCCCCAAGGATAAGTGGGGGGTGGAATGATGTCCCTGGGATGGGTGGGGGGTGGAATGATGTCCCAAGGATAAGTGGGGGGTTGAATGATGTCCCTGGGATGGGTGGGGGGTGGAATGATGCCCCTGGGATGGGTGGGGGGTGGAATGATGCCCCAAGGATAAGTGGGGGGTGGAATGATGTCCCTGGGACGGGTGCAGGATTGAATGATGCCCCAAGGATTGGTGGGGGGTGGAATGATGCCCCTGGGATAAGTGTGGGGTGGAATGATGTCCCTGGGATGGGTTGAGGGTGGAATGGTGTCCCTGGGATGGGTGGAGGGTGGAATGGTGTCCCTGGGATGGGTGGAGGGTGGAATGATGTCCCTGGGATAAGTGTGGGGTGGAATGATGTCCCTGGGATGGGTGGGGGGTGGAATGATGTCCCTGGGATGGGTGGGGTGTGGATAGATGTCCCTGGGATGGGTGGAGGGTGGAATGATGTCCCTGGGATGGGTGCAGGGTGGAATGATGTCCCTGGGATGGGTGCAGGATGGAATGATGCCTCAAGGATTGGTGGGGGGTGGAATGATGCCCCTGGGATAAGTGTGGGGTGGAATGATGTCCCTGGGATGGGTGGGGGGTGGAATGATGTCCCTGGGATGGGTGGGGTGTGGATAGATGTCCCTGGGATGGGTGGAGGGTGGAATGATGTCCCTGGGATGGGTGCAGGGTGGAATGATGTCCCTGGGATGGGTGCAGGATGGAATGATGCCTCAAGGATTGGTGGGGGGTGGAATGATGCCCCTGGGATAAGTGTGGGGTGGAATGATGTCCCTGGGATGGGTGGGGGGTGGAATGATGTCCCTGGGATGGGTGGGGTGTGGATAGATGTCCCTGGGATGGGTGGAGGGTGGAATGATGTCCCTGGGATGGGTGCAGGGTGGAATGATGCCCCTGGGATAAGTGGGGGTTGGAAGGCATCCTTCAGGTAAGTAGGAATCTCCAAGTTTTGAAAGTTTGCCCATGTTATTATTTGGGCTATTGCTTAAATAAACCCATTTATTTTCCTGTATTTATACTTATCTGTTAATTTTGAATCTAATAACAATTTTGTACCTCCTAGACTACAACACCTACAAGTGCCTCTCTCCTAGGCAAGCATTGGTGACAGACTAAACACTGCATAAAGGAACATGGCGCCACAGTGCCTCCACATCTTTGCCTCCTAGCTACTTGCAGCATTTGGCACTGGACATATTCACAATATTTGTGGGTGGGTAGAGTTGGCCTCAGGGGAGACACAAGAACATGGACAAGAATACTCCACGAGGAAAACACGCCATGAGGCTGGACAAGTACTGTGTGATCACGGTGTTGGGGGTCGTGATAAATCTGATGGTGTCAGGGTGGTGTACGACTGTACCCCACAAAACAATACATCCCCCGTCATGCAGGGCTACTGATAACATGACCAGTTGCCTTGGTATAATGCCATGGCGCGAGGGTGACCTACAATGCAATGGTGTCAGGGTGGTGTATGACTGTACCCATAAGACAATACATCCACAGTCATGCAGGACTACTGATAACATGGAGGAACGGCCAGTTGTCTTCCTCTTCTTCAGATCTTGTCCCTCAAAACACTAGCCGAGTGATATTGATTTCTGTTCTCAAGACTTCAGGCCACTTGCACAAAAGATGTGGTTTTCTTCAAATGATTAACCAAGTCTCCATTTGGGTCAGCATTTCTTTCCTAAATTTTAGTTATTGATTATTTTCAGTGAGATGAGAGCCTCTTTTGCCCATTGTTGGAGAGCTCTTAAGCCATGGGACATGCTGTGTAACATTACTGGAGCTGCTAGCATGTGAAAAATACACGCATGCTCCACGACACATAGTTTCTAGAATTTCATACAGCGCGAAACTCAATAAACTCAAGTGGGTACAATTGTCCCGTGTCACTTAAAACTCTGAAAGTCTATATCAATTTTAGCGGGAAAGATTTAGCTGGGTATCCACGCTAAAAACGTTTACCTGATATCTTCTTATCAGAACAGATTCCCATGGTATAAAGGGTAGCTTGGAAGGATTAGTTGTCGGAACAGTGGTATTTTCTCTAATTCTTAACAAAACATAGAAAGCACTGATGATCTGTGTACGGTCTTCATTAACATCTAAACATCACTTACCGTAAACAATGCAGCTCCTAAAGGTGTCATGACAACTGATAATGCATCATATGCTGCACAGAGCCAAGTCACATACAACACGTTCACATGAATTCTTCACGCTTACAAGAATCATTAATTCTACTTACTACACATCTCTTTTCCAGCACTAGATGACTAATTGATGTTATGTTGTAAGTTCAGCAAGAATTTAATGCCATACAGAAAGTTGCGTAAAATTTTAATGTCATATAGAATGTTGAGTAACACTTTACTGGTTCCTGTGACATTTTAAACCTTTTTTTTTCAGCAATGGTATGTGAAAAACATACATAATCACATCAGATACAGCAGTGGAATTTCTTACAGTCCCCAAAAATAAAGTGTTCTAAAATGTGATTTTATTTGAAAAAATATGGTACGAGTTAGAAATGAATTTTGTTGTATGTGACATGAATCTATGGAGAAAGGCAAATATTTGGTAAACTTACCATTGAAGCACCGTTGGCATAGTAGGGAGGCATAATGAACCCAAGGGAACCCTGCCCTTGACCTGGGGGCTGTGCAGCTGACTTATCTGAAACAGCAAACAAGAACAATTAAAGATCCCTGAATCTCAGCAAGGCACAAATTGTGTTTTTATGAATTAGAAAATCAGAAACCACATGTGGTCTGGGGGCATTCAAAATGATTTCACAATATCATTTCATCATATGAAAATAATTAATCACGACAAATTCGGGAGAAAAACTATTAAAGTATTTGGATACACAAATGGTAGCACTGTTCCACGACTCTAATATGGGTTATTATACCACCGTAGTGCAGACTCGCCACCTGGTGATCACTTAACCAACTCGAGTTTTCGGCACCACACGTCTGCGACATGGTTGCTGGTCTACGCATTCCGACAATGTTTTATGACAATGTTTTATGACAATGTTTTATTTCTCATGTGCGACTACTGGCTGGTTGAACTTGAGTCTACTCTTCAAACATTGGATCAATCTAGAAATCTACCTCCGTTAAAACTCATTACCCCAGCATTACATGGAAAATAGGAGATGAAACGAAAAAACAAACATGACAAAAGCAATTAGATTTTTTGTGACTGAATGAAAACAGATAATTACAGTGTAGCATATTAGCAGTGAACGAGCAGTAGGTAATCATTTGCTTTGTACTGCAACTGCAGCCAGTATCTTCTATATCTTTCAAGTTGAAACAAGCGTGTTTGAATTTCATTTAAAAACTGCTTGCCATAAGATCATATTTCTGCTGAAATGAAGCAATAGGAAGCAGGACGGAATCCAATAAATGATGCTTATTAAAAGATACTCGAGTCTAACGTATCAATTTTGGTATTAGCCTTTGAAAGATGGACTCCTGAGAACATGAAAGCTTCGCCCCAAGGCCACAACATTGTCAGTCTTTTGTGCCTCCTACTTTCATCAAGTTTCTCTTCAAAAAAGCTTTAACCAGGTAAAAATAATAGAACTACTATAATGCCATGGCATTCTGTCAGAGACACTGACTGAAACAGTGGTAGGTCACAGGGGTCCAGAAACATGCCCTTTCCTAACCGTGCGACAAACAGTTGCCTTGTTCAGCCAGGAGGAATAAGGGAAGTAACTCTGCCTTTCCCAGTTGCCACACAACTCACTGCCTGATCATAATCGGGCCGTCTGCTCACATCACCTAATGGGGTAATCATATTGCTTTATTGTATTTGCTCAAGGAGATCAACTTGAACAAATATTAAATAAACCTTTCATTTTCTTTCGCCCCAGCATCTTTCGAGATCCATGTTTATTTATGAATGCGTATACTGCTTCACCACTGTGCTAATTGTGTCTGCTATGTTAACATATATATCATTGCATTTTCGTGCCCATTACGTTGCAGGTAATTGCAATACACTGCATACCCTTTATTATTGCGCCTTGCCTGCCGATAATAGACCTATCAATAGCCAATGAGGTCACAAGACCATTATTACAGACAATTATCCCCCACATGCACTTTGAACCGCCATCGCAGTGACACAGTCAGCGCCCTCGCAATGAGAGATGGGTGATGGCAACATGTGTGTCAAACAACAGAACTGTCACTGGGCACAATGGCTGCAGTCGGGGGAATACCAAAGGTGATTTTGTTTTTTGTACGACAAGGTCACCAAACAAACAGTATTCCGAAGTCATCGGGAGAAAAAGGACGAGGAGAGAATGGCGAGAGGGGAAGGGGAAGGAGCCAGCGATGGCCGCAAGCATGTCAGGGTGATAGAGTTACACAACACACTCGATGTACAGCTCACATGCACGATCAATATTACCGATCAGTTGGCCGAGAAGAGCCGGCGAGCGAGTGAGCGGGCGGCATTGGGCAAGCCACCAGGCAGTGGTGTAACCAGTCGTCGGTATCAAGATGACCAATTACGCCATAGCCGACTCTCACCCAAGTGCTTCTCACACACAGCCTCTACCGCCAATTATCAGCACATCAATTTTTTAATGCAAAACTAAAAGCAGATCCTCCATATTTTATTCTCATAACCAAGACCTTTGTTAAATAATTCAACCCAAAAAATAATCTCATTTCTTTATTAAACTATGAAACAAAACATGACTCAACCTTTCTTTCAGCAATTGTATAATAAGCCCTATGTTAAGTGTGGCAAAATATTTGCTTTCTACAGCATTACGAAAAAATTGGTACAAAATGTCGCCATTAATAGGATATTTTTTACGTTAATGTCCTGATTAGTCGCAGTTTCTCTAGACTCCCTGGACCCATGTTGTCCCTACCAAGCTCAACTGAGCCTCAATTAAACAACAGTAATTATGCCAGGGGCTGTCGGCCTGCCTGATTGTTATGCAGAAGGGTGTCCAGCAAATGTTACCCGTGCACTAAACCGCCATTACTGACCATCCCAGCCTGGCTGGTAATCCCTACGGTGGCCCCACCCAGCCCCAGTCCTACTGTCAGTGTACGAGGGGACATGATCAATCATCTACCGCTCTCGTTACAGTAACAGCTGTGTCATACACTCAACCAGGTCCGAGATTATTTTTAACTTCATGTTTGATTTTGTTTTTATTGGAGTTTGGGTTTTTCTAAATCTTGGATTTCCTTAAATTGTTGCCCTTTCTATGTCCTGATCACGTTAATTTATCTATAAAAAAAACTGCCATAAACTAGATTGTCGAAACTCTACATTAAAAACATTTACAATATGTCCCAATGTAATTAATGTTCCATAAACGCTAAACTGAATTATTTTGGAACTATATTTTTACCTTTACATTATTTTTACAGAAACCAAGCCATATCATAAATAATTGGAGTTATACAAGTCATATTATTGTCATATTTCTGATAATAACAATTTCATTCTTACAATAGGTACCACATATATGTTAGTTAGGGCAATGGGCTCATATGCACAAAGCACTCCTAGGGCAGGGACCATTGTAACTCCCATCCCTTAACACAGACTTACAATAGTCATTTAGTCCTGCACAATGACTTTGGATCATATGCATTTTATGAACACAAACCAATCTAGATTTACATTAAAACAAGTCTAGACAGCTCCATTCCACACGAAATCAGCATCAGTGAAATCTAATAGTCGTAGTGCTAAGGTTGCATTGTGAAACTGGGCCCACTATATTTCTTTCAAAAAACAACTTTATTTCTTCTAAGAAACCGGCCATCAACAAAACCACGTTTCCACCAGAGATATTTACTTTCACTTGTAAATTACAACTCCATGTGTTTACTTCTCAAATACAGACAACTATTTTTATCCATGAACACACCAATCTATATTCATCTTGAGGATCATACATATTTAGGCCTCAGGAAATTATTTATTTGTTTGTTTTTAAATCATATTTATTTATCTTTTATTGATGTTGCATAGATGTAATCCACATGAAGCACGAAGAATGTGTATTTTAACCGTCAAACACAAAAATTCAATTATTATTCAACTATGTATAGGGTTGTTTATATTTTTGCTTTTATTTATTTATTTGTTTGTTTGTTTAGGGGTGAGGAGATTGCACTTTATAAATTATGTAAACATTAATAGCCAGACATTATGCAATAGTTACAACTTCATTATGCTACTGCTTACATATACCAGGAAAAGCGACAGTCATGTTCGTGCATTTAACAATTTCATGATACGCTGTGAAGACATTTCTGACACTGATAAACCTAATCTGATGTACTTTACAAAAACACCCAAAAGTAAATGATACTAAAACAGATGGCCTAGCGGCCTGCTGGACCCAAGATATTAGCTCTCTTAATGGAAGTTGCAGTCAAGTTTTATCCAATGGGAAATAGTGGGAAATGTTTATCATTTCCCTCAGGAAGGACCATGTAATCGGACCTTGACTCCCAAGCTGATAGGCCGCACAAGGAAATATCAATTGAGTTTCATTAAAACAGGAGCAGTACAAGATCAACAGAGTGCAAGGTTGTTTTCCAAGATGGCAAATGACTCTTTGAAGTTGGTGACCCAAATTCTTAAGTGCTCAATTGAGTTTCACTTGAATCGAGACGAAGATGTGGCCGCTTTAGGTATGGTTTTGGAAGATGGATGTCCACCGAATGAGTAAAGTAACCAGGAGAAAAGTTGGAAATGCTGACCATTAAAATACGATAGGATACATTCTTCTTAGGTGAAGAAATAGCCCTGTTTCAGGGATGCAAATACGTTCATCATCCATAAATGGATATAATGAACAGAGTAAACTTGTACTAAACTGCTTCTAAATGGAATGTATTTTTATCAAATTCTTAACTGTTAATACTCATCTTACTTGAAAAATTATTTCTTTTCAAAACATATTCCATGTCTGCCTGTTCACTACTTATTCCACGTCTTCATGTTCACTTATTCCATATCTGCATATTCACTTATTCCACATCTACAGGTTCACTTATTCCATGTCTGCCTGTTCACTACTTATTCCATGCCTACATGCTCTTTTATTCCATATCTGCATGTTCACTTATTCCAGATCTACACGTTCACTTATTCCATGTCTGCCTGTTCACTACTTATTCCGTGTCTACATGCTCACTTATTCCACATCTACACGTTCACTTATTCCATGTCTGCCTGTTCACTACTTATTCTACATCTGCATGTTCACTTATTCCACATCTACACGTTCACTTATACCATGTCCACATGTCCACATATTCACTTAATCTACATAATCCCTACATGTTCACTTATTCAAACGCAACATGTTCATGTATTCCATCTTAACAATAACATGTTCAGTTATTCATCCCATATTTGCATTTGGTCAAATTGTTCATCTACTGTGCAGAGTTAGATCCCTTAGCAAAGCCAGGATCTGCTGGTCATGGATTCGGATGCCAGATGTGTGCTAATGGCCCTAGGCCTGTCAGCATGCAAATTACCCATACTTTTAGCTACTTGTTTTCCCTTGGAGCTTTCTTCCAATAGGCTGAAATACTGCTGTTCGAAATACTGTAAGAACTCACTCAATATGTTCCTTCAGTGTGTTCTATCATATTCCCTTAAACCACATCTACATATTTCCTTATTGCATGACACCTTACACTTATTCCACATCTACATATTCCAGTTGCAGATCCTGCATTTTTAATAGGAGGGAATTCAAAACTTCAAGTATCTGGAAGGTGGTGTGAAGGGAGGTGAAATGTACATGTTTTGTTTGTTTGTTGTTTAACACGCACTCAGCAATATTCCAGCTTTATGACGGCTCTCTGTAAAATAATCGAGTCTCGAACAGACTATCCAGTGATTGACATCATGAGCATCAATCCACAGGGTCGAGGCCATGTATCAACCAAATCAGCAAGCCTGACCACCTGATCCCATTAGTCGCCTTTTATGACAAGCATAGTCGCCATTTACGGCAAGTATTGTCCTCTGCCCCCCTCCAAGTGCCCTGTCCCCTTGGTAGCACTGACACTAATCTGTGTGGTGCAGTTATCTGGGGGGACATCCTGCCATCCTGTTGGTGATCAGATCATCTGTCACCGTGCGACTACAACGACTTGAGCAATCACTCCGTCTCGTGATAATGCTGCCAAATACAGACCTTCAACTGTTATTGGCCCTATTCTCCTGCTTGTCATTCAGCCCAATCACTCTATTATCACCTCTCAAGGAACAAAACATGGCTGAGCTCTGGGACATCCTTTCAAATATTGATATTACCCATTACAAATAACGTAAAAACATTACACACTGAAACTGACAGCCCAGAATGAGAGTGAGTGAGTGAGTGAGGGATTTTACCATAAAACTACCTCACTGACATCCTTAAATATTGAAACAATTCCCTTGCGGCTAACTTTTAAAACACTTTATTGCAAATAATGTTGAAACACACAAAGAACAAACAATATGTTTTTTACATCATGCTTTTTTCATACGTAATCTGAAAAAACATACATCCAAATCCTCATTTGCTGGAAGTAATATCAAATTTCAATAATAATATGCTAGCCATCTTTCACCTACAACTAAATAAACTACTGAAAGCATGGTATAAATACCACAGGGTAAAAAACATGTTATATCAAACGCATGCAACATTAAGGCACATTTTGTTGTTGTGATAAAATCATTTTCTTCATCCTGGTATTTCAAAGCGTGCGCAATATGATGGTGAATATCAGATTTTGCCTTTATGACAGATCACCAAGTACAAGTAGTAGTAAGTCTTATCAAACCATTAGATGGGTCATCATCTTCCGCCTGAATGATGCGATACTGCCAATGTTATCTATCCTGATAGTTGCACTGACAAATTTTGATATTAAATGTCACCCGGCTGATACGAAGCTGTCAACAACAGGAGCCAGACGGGGCACAGAGGGTCAGATTCGTTCTGACGTCTGCTGCTGCGTCTACCACTGCCCCCCACAGCAAGTGGAAGTTTCTTGGCCACAGATACACCTATACATACACGTTCAGCAACATACTCACAAACATGCTTGCACACATTCAGATACACTCTCGAAATACCATCTCGAGTGACAGTCGGATCAATCTTGACGAACATCAACACACATAAAACTGTTTACTGCACCCAGCACCGATTCATTTCACTCCTGATAAATTTGCACTCAAATCAAATGAATGAACAATTCTTAAACAGATTCTTTCCACAAGATTTGATATTTTTGCAATCCATTTGATACAATCTCTACCTCATTCAATCTGTTTTGTCACTGAAGTGTGCAGCGCAGCCAGGATTCATCATGTTCATGTGCGGAGGCAATATGTGAGCCAGAAAGCAGCTCCTAGACATGACGGGAGCCGGCCCTGGTCAGGGGAAAGGAGACCCTAGGGGCCACATGCTCATTTCCTCATTTACGGAGTTGAGCAGCAAGGAGGAGGGCTCGCTGCTGACCTAATCCCCTACTCAGCGGCACAATAGCATGGACTAGCGGGGACAATGGCTCCCAAAGACACGGACATTGTCGGGCAGATTCCTTCCTGACGGCAACATGCTCATAGCGACAGTCGGACAGCTCCCAAACATACTCTGGTTCTTGTATGCACATGAACTTGATCTCAGGCATCTTTGAATGAAAACATGCAACTGACACCCAAAACAGCGCAACATGCACAAGAGCTGTCAACTTGCATATGTCTGATACAAGTTCATTGAAAACATACTTTTGTCAGTGATAAGGTTTGCAAGCAGATGTGTGTCTGCTAATCCAACTGTCAAAGGCATTATACTTTTTTTGGGGTGGGATTTGAGTTCTATGAAAACACGCTTGTGAATGTTTAAAGGTTTCTGAGCAGACTTGGTCTGACTCAAACTCTCCAATTAAACATAAATCATTCAAGTTGTGGGCATATAAATGACTTTTTCTTTGTCAATGTTGATATCTTGGATTGGAGGCAAACAGAATCTGGCCCTACCATGCATAACTTCAAAAATACATCTTTGCGCATGCACGAACCTGCCTCAACCATGCCTTGTAGATTTCTCTGTGCCTAGAATCAGATATACAGACACCATATGGGAAAGAATCAAACGTACGACTACAGACACATTTAATGTGTATCAGGGCATAAAAGGAAGACTTTGGCAGGAGCTGACCTGTGAACCATTTATTTCATTTCTCTGCAGAATTGTGCCCAAGAGAAACATTCCATCTGCCAATCGTCCACGGAAAGCCATGAATATATACTTGTGCATTTTCAGGCAAGCTTGTAGGGCTGCTTCAATGAACACTGGACGATACAGCAATCCATTTCGGTCGTTGTTCTTGTAGGCCACTGTGCAAAACACCATCACCCTTTTCTTTTACACCTTGAGTAATTTTTTTAATAACGACCATTACCAATCTGACACTTCTTTCTAATCTTAGTCTCCAAGGTGAACTATACCTGCTAGCAATGCCAGGATAACACCCACAAGGGTAAAGTTCTGTCTACAAGAGGCAAATAACATTCTCAGGAAACGTAATTGTGATGTAGTACCATCATGTAGAAAGTAGTGGAAGGTGTTTGATTACAGTCAACTCTTCACAATCTGACATACAGTAATATGTGTGCTGGATTGGCCAATCAATGGATACGCTGTCTAATTTGACAAGGATGTGATGCATTACGAAACAATGACAGTTGCCGCTGGCTTTTCCATCTTCAATGCCAGATGATTTGGCTGGGATTTGTGATGGACTGTGATCACCCATTTTACTGGGGCTGAAAGAGTGTCCAGAAAATCTGTAATCATGGCTAGCGCTGACCATACAATGGCAGCATCAGACACGTCCACTGACAGACAGACTGACATTAGATAAGGTAATCATAGAAGGAACGGAGAAAAATACAGCCTCAATGACTTGTATAGTGGAAAAGCAACCTTGATCCAATTTTGATAAAGACTAAGCCTTTATTAATATCACATACAGAAACTCCTTCTTTGAAACGCGTCTGTCATGAGGCAAAAAGGTTCATTATCATAACTGTATTAAACTGGTGGCTAAGGTGACACAGGCATAACTGAGATTTTACAAATAATACATCTCATGGCCGTCCATGCCAATCCCAAAGTCATTATCATATCTGCTTTGTCCAAACAATATTACAAAGATTCTGAGCATTGTCAAAAGAAAATGGAGATTTGAACAGCTCAACAATTCCTCAACAATGGCATTATACGCTTCAGCTTAAATCAGAAATAGCCTGAGAAAATGCAGCTGCTATAGATCTTTATTTCAGGATTATCACAAAAAAGAAATTCACAAAAAAACAATTTCCTTCTAGTAACAGTATGGTCAGCCAACAAATTAACAAGAAACCTGAATAAGATCTGATGTCATCAATAAAGCCAATGCCAGTTGAGATCATGTACTGTTTGAAACTAAGCACAGGCCAAGGGGCATGCCTAATATTAAAAGTTACATTGGTCCCTAGATTCAAATAACATGGCAGCTAACCTCAAGGACCCCAGGACCCACATTATTTCAATGCCAGTCTCTGCCAAAACCCTTCGTGTGTACTGGTACAAATTTGTATTTTGACATCATTTTCAGTAGCTATTAGTCTTTGAATATGAACTATGAACTGGTACAAGCTCATTTTACTGGACCGTAAGAGATTTTTCCGAAAGACACATGCGTCGTTGCTATGGTCACAAGGCGGGACCTTATAGACACATTAGGAAGCTGTTTGCGACTAGTTTCACTTTTCCGATCACTTGAATCAGAGGTTATTTCATAATTTCAAACAGACTTGTCTCTTTTGTAAAGTTTGCCAAATAGAAAAACACAATAGACTGGTATTGTGATACATAAGCATTAGTGTTTATATCGTGCTAATTATACCGGTCAACACTGTGCATTAGTAATTGGTACTGGCCTGACTTTAGTATTGCAATTTAGTGCAATAATGGTCCATGTATTGTGGTACATACCACAATATATTGCATGTGTTCTTCCATCTGTAATTCCTTAAGAACCAGAATGAACATACGCACGCACGCACATACGCACGCACGCACGCAGGCACCATTTTTGACAACTTCATCATGTTCATACTCATCCTCCACTTTGTTAGATGTTGCCATGTTCACAAGTATGCGTGATAGACAAATAATGTACAGGAAGACGGTCGTGAATAGTTTTGCTTTTCGATCACAGGAAACAATTGCATTTTCTGAATATCATAATTTCAATTTGACTTGTCACTTTTTTAAACTTTGCCAACAAGATGAAAATAGGCATGATTTTGAGAAACATAATATACCGGTATTTTCCAAACATATTGTGATACATATTTATCAGTATTTCATATCGTGGTATACCGGTAATACCACGCACCTCTATACTCATGATTTACAGACAATCTTAAATACTGTCCTTTTTTGCACAAAATGCTCCTACTTAACCAGCGGTACTGAAAGTAACTCAGACACTGCTGCGGCCCATGGAGCCAGTCTCTAGTGGGTTATTGGTGTCATCGGTGATTAAGGGTGTGACTGGCAGGTATCAGTGGAGGGTGTGAGTTCCAGCTAGGCACACGCTCTCGCTTACCATATCAAAGGTCCAAAGAGAGGAAATCACTCAAATCATATATCTGCATCCCAATTCATTTTGCACTTCCTTCCTGGGACGGAAACATACACTTGTGGGTATTTCTGTTTCAGCTTGTAATCAGTTTAGATTTTCCACTCCCACGCAGGGTCCAGATCCCGTGAGCTGAAGTGTCATGATGATGATGTATTGCAACAGTCACACTTCTCCACTACTACACCATGGGAGGTCAACCAACCAATGTCACACATCTCTTGTAAAACATGACCTAATATTGAAATCAACGATCTATCAACACATCTCTAGTACATGTTATAGGGCCTAATGTCGACATTAACCAACAATCACACATCCCTACTTACTACAGGTTACATAGAGCCATATGTCCTTCTAGACAACAAACATTAAAGACCTTGTATCGACAACCCCCATCCACTGTCACACTTATTCACCGTGACACAGGACCTTGTATCGTTACCAACCATCCACTGTCACACATGTCCAGAACTATACACGATCTTGTATCGACACCAACAATCTACCGTCACATATTCAACACTACACACAACCTTGTATCTCCATCAACCATCTACTGTCACACACATCCAACACTACACACGATCTTGTATCTCCATCAACCATCCACTGTCACACACATCCAACACTACACACGATCTTGTATTGACACCAACCATCCACTGTCACATATGTCAAAAACTACACACAACCTTGTATCTCCATCAACCATCCACTGTCACACATCCAACACTACACACAACCTTGTATTGCCATCAACCATCCATTGTCAGACATGTCCAAAACTATACACGACCTCACATCAATATCAAACATCCTCTGCCACACATGTCCACCACTATACACGACCTCACATCAATATCAAACATCCACTGCCACACATGTCCACCACTATACACGACCTCACATCAATATCAACCTTCCACTGCCACACATGTCCACCACTATACATGATCTCACATCAATATCAAACATCCTCTGCCACACATGTCCACCACTATACACGACCTCACATCAATATCAAACATCCACTGCCACACATGTCCACCACTATACAGGACCTCACATCAATATCAACCATCCACTGCCACACATGTCCACCACTATACACGACCTCACATCAATATCAAACATCCACTGCCACACATGTCCAACACTATACATGACCTCACATCAATATCAAACATCCACTGCCACACATGTCCACCACTATACACGACCTCACATCAATATCAAACATCCACTGCCACACATTTCCACCACTATACACGACCTCACATCAATATCAAACATCCACTGCCACACATTTCCACCACTATACACGACCTCACATCAATATCAACCATCCACTGCCACACATGTCCACCACTATACACGACCTCACATCAATATCAAACATCCACTGCCACACATGTCCACCACTATACACGACCTTGTCCCTTTATCAACCATCAAGCACATTTAGAAGTCATACAAGGCTCCATCCCCGTGAAGCATCTGTCACCCAACACTAAGTATTATCGTATGGAGCTATGTAATTTACCACAGTACATGACTGTTACTATCACCAGCACGAACCACTGTTACAGTGCAATCACCTCACATCAACATGATCAATCCAATTATTGATAAACAAATGTGAGTTTGAGCCACAATCTGATTGGTGGAAGACCAGGGCTAAATGGATTTGAAACATGGCAATCTTGGGGAATCTTGGTGTATAAATACTTTGCTTTCATAATCTCAATTTATATTCCCATTCCCAAATGAAAATGATGGAACTAGGCAGGCTGACATGAATACTGGATTAATCATATATTCAATCAGATATTGGTATAAACTTTTTTTCAGATCTGTTGATGTTTGCAGATCATACGCTCACACACAGACCAACAACAATATCTCGACATTCACAACTTCACTATCACACTACATTCACAAACTCACTGTCATACATGACATTCACAACCTCATTCAGTCTCACATGACATTCACAACCTCATTCAGTCTCACACGACATTCACAACCTCATTCAGTCTCACACGACATTCACAACCTCATTCAGTCTCACACGACATTCACAACCTCCCTGTTACACTACATTCACAACCTCACTGTCACACAACATTCACAACCTCGTAACAAACTACATCCACAACCTCGCTGTCACACACAACATCCACAACCTCGCTGTCACACACAACATCCACAACCCAGCACCTGTGCATCAACATCCCTAGCCACAAACTCCACCTGTTCCAGCAAACACAACCTGGCCCGTTGACACAGAGCAATCAGTTGGTCAAAGCATTAATCATCATAAGCTTCCATTCTTTATTACACTACCATGGTGGGAGCAACCTGGGTAAGTTTCAAGTATGGAGTCCTCTGTATTGATCCAGTGTGATTAACTAATGGACATATGAAGGCCTGTTATTACTGTGACACAGGTGCTATCTGCCTATGTGGAAGAACACAGGCAGTGATTAAGTCACTTATGGTAATGGCCATCTACACGATAGATCCGCACCATACCAGGATTCCTTTTTTATTGAAATGTGTCTCATGTCACTTTGAAAATTCTAAAATATTTCCACAAGCCCACAATAGGGGACTGTTATACAAAGAGGTCCTTAATTGGGCCCATCTAACATATACAACACGACTTGTTGAAACCAGATGCTTATGACAAAAAAAATTTCAAAATCATTAATGTTTTACATACAGTTTACAAGTTATACACATAAGATATGATTACAGGAGTGAAAGATATTTGGATAACAAATATTGGAACTAGAAACCTCTGAATTTCTGGTTAGCAGGGTTAGATCCCATTGGTCATTTCCCACTTTGGTCATATACCCCAATGCTCATATCCTCCAATGCTCACATCCCCCAGTGGTCACACATCACCCATTGGTCACATCTTCAACTGGTCATATCCCCCAGTGGAAACATCCCCTAGTGGTCACATCTCCAACTGGTCATATCCCCCCAGTGGTCACATCACCCAGTGGTCACATCTCCCACTGGTCATATCCCCTAGTGGTCACATCTCTAACTGGTCATATTCCCCAGTGGTCACATCCCCTAGTGATCACATCTCTAACTGGTCATATTCCCCAGTGGTCATATTCCCCAGTGGTCACATCTCTAACTGGTCATATCCCCCAGTGGTCACATCCCCCAGTGGTCACATCCCCTAGTTGTCACATCTCTAACTGGTCATATCCCCTAGTGGTCACATCTCTAACTGGTCACATCCCCCAGTGGTCACATCCCCTAGTTGTCACATCTCTAACTGGTCATATCCCCTAGTGGTCACATCTCTAACTGGCCATATTCCCCAGTGGTCACATCTCTAACTGGTCATATCCCCCAGTGGTCACATCTCCCACTCATCATATCCCCTAGTGGTCACATCTCCCAATGGTCATATGCCCCAGTGGTCACATCCCCTAGTGGTCACATATTTAACTGGTCACATCCTCCAGTGGTCACATCTCTAACTGGTCATATCCCCCAGTGGTCACATCTCCCACTGGTCACATCCCCTAGTGGTCACATATTTAACTGGTCACATCCCCTAGTGGTCACATCTCTAACTGGTCTTATCCCCCAGTGGTCTCATCCTCCAGTGGTCATATTCCAGCTATATGGCGGCAGTCTGTAAATAATTTAGTCTGGACCTGACAATCCAGTGATTGACATCATGAGCATCAATCCACGCAATTGGGATGGATGGCATGCATCAACCAAGTCAGCGAGCCTGACCACCCAATCCCGTTAGTCGCCTCATACAGCAAGTATGGGTTGACCTATTCTACCCCGGATCTTCATGGGTCAGCAGCTTATGTGAAAGTATAAGAGTTTAGTATAAAGCAACTATTCCTGTATATATTTGCTTGTCTCTAACAAATTAGTGGCCACATAACCTTGGTTAAGTTCATGAAGATAGTAGCTCTTAAAACTCTACTGACACCAGTATCACTCCCAAAATGTTCTTTGGAATATTCCCCTCTAAAATCTCTTCCTTTATACAGTATGACCTGCTTGTCCTGCCCCCCATCCCCCACCCCTGCCCTACGTCTCCCTGAACAAGACACAGGGCTAAGTCAGGCACATCCACCATATCTCCCAGCTACACAAGTTGCTAGAATGGGCTGATTTGTCTCCTTAGTGGGAATATTGTGTCAGGATTGACAGTCAATGTGCTCACTTGTCCACCAATCCCCACTAGAAATTGGATCGGGGCAGTGAGTCGGAGGAAGCCTGCGCATCAGTGATGCAGGGCAGCCCTGGTAATCAAAGTCTAGCTATACTGCTGTATTTGTAGTCATGCACCAAATCTGCATTATCTAGCAGCCACCTGCCGCACAAACCTCACACACAACACCAAACACGTAATGTTCCAACTTTCCTCTCCATTTACATAGATAATTATAACACCAAGCTTTGATTATATCTAAATAATGCTTGCTTTATCAACCTACAACTGGTGCGATACATGTCACGGACTTATAAGTAAGATATAGACAATCCTTCCAGAGGAAATAACATTCATGATCGCACAATAAAATGCATGCGGTACATTTTCCGAATAATATACATGTTAAACGTGCTTAATTGTTTGGTTTCCAGGCAGTCTGACTGACAATCTGACCTTACAATCTAACATTCGCCCATTGCTGTGTCAGCTATGACAGCGCCGTGACACAAGATGCTTAACACATCGAGGTCTATTTCAATGCGTAACTACAGAGACGGCAACCACCATGGCGCTTTTAATCTGGCAATTTAGCTCATCTAACGCATCTGTCACCAGCACACTGTACTTTCCCCATCCAATCCTCAAAACAGCTTCTTGGCAAGTGATGTTTGATTGAACCTTGTGGGGTAACCAAGATGTGCTTCACGTGCCACTGCC
The DNA here is from genome assembly GCF_023055435.1 of Haliotis rufescens. NCBI lineage: Eukaryota > Metazoa > Mollusca > Gastropoda > Lepetellida > Haliotidae > Haliotis > Haliotis rufescens. The sequence continues at coordinate 8,036,383 of NW_025963791.1, read as the reverse complement.
TGCAGTTGTGACGAGCAATGGACTGACGACCCGAATCTCCCAAGGGGCAGAAATCAAAAAGTATTTCAGGAACAGCCTTCAGAGTTTCCACCATGTTTGTTAGAAAGGCATAAAATAATTTTCAAAGGAAGGAGAGTCCAGAAGGCGAAGTAAAGCACTGCTGCCTCTGTAACAACAAGACAAGCACTGCCGACCGGAGGGAGGTACATATCTGTATTACAACACAAAAAAAACAGGAAAACTTTAAAATGTATTATCTCAAATATCAAATTTACATTGTATTCCGTTTAACCCCTGATTATTTAAAGATTCAATATCAATAATGAAATTGGTAAAGCATATTACATAATCATGGCATCGTCACACTTATCGAGACAAAAAGTGTTTTGAAAATTTTTAATTTTTCAATTGAGTACACAAATGCAAGATGAGTCCTTTGGGGCAGCGGTTGAAAGCTGTGGAGACAATGAGCGCCAGTGGCCCAACAAACAGTTACCACCTTCTTCAGGAGGACCAGGATGCATATTACATCTCAGCATGGAATTATTCATGAGGGCTTTTCATACATGGCTGCTCACCATCCACAAGCTAATTAATCTGATCCTAGCATAGAACAGGGCCACTCTTGCATAGCCGTGCTTCCAGGAAGCAAGCAGGTACACAAAACCAGTGCACATCTTCAGCCAATTTTCCCAAGGCGCATTTAGATTTGACAAACTAAAGCCACAGCTTGTTGCTGTCTTAATTTTCCACTTGGCTGGTTGGCAATATGGCCGACTGCCATCATGTGCAGTAAATGCTCTTGTATCAGTCAACAGCCCTTGTAATCAGACAGATTTCATCTCCATTAAGGGGCGGACAAGTGGCACTCCAGCAAGCCGCGGTTATCATCCGCTGGGAGACCGCTGGTCAGCCAAGGACAACCACAAGACCAAGATGGGCTGGACATCAAGCCCGCTTTGTCACTCGATGCCTCACATTGAGGGACTCCGAGAGACAACCGCTAGTGGATAACATTGTACTTGTGTTAATATCCAAGTGTGTGGTCAGCTCCAGGCGGTCATTACACGGACAATGCTATTACAGATGATAGCCATCGACGATCTGGACAACATGAAGCTGATAAATCGCGTAGCCGCTTCACCACGTACAGAGCTTAGAATTGATGTACTCCACAATGGATGATGATCAACTTAGGTTTGAAAGAAAATAATCATACCAATTTGCACCAATAAACTGCTTTTATTATTTAACTGTTACTAGATAATGTATTTACCCAAGACTAAATTAGAGCACTCAAAAGGAGAAAAGAATAGAAGTCAATCGAGTTACACTGGCTACAAGTCATACAATGTTCCAAGGAGGAACAAATTCATTGCCAGATCTTTTAGTTATCGGCAAACTAATCCGGAAAAATTCTGGATATTTATTTGACATTCTACTCTTTGTGTTAGGACAATTTAATCTGCGACTTAAGCTACAGTGAGCTGAAGGTGGGTAGGTAGATAGGTAGGGCGGCAGGGCAGCTGTAATAGGTGGACAATTAGCACTGACAGAAGCCTCACATCAAACGACTACTGGATGGAGGTCAGGTGGTCCGTGGAGCAAATTACAGACATCAAAGACGATGAGGCTAGCGACTGACTGCCCGGGTTTTCCTCCAAGCAGGCCTGCCTCCTCCCTGCTCCAGCCACAACTCAAGCAGGCCTATGTATCCCTGCTCGCAGGAAACCAGACTAGGACATTGTCACATTACAGCCTGGACATTGTCTATCTTTGGGTTTTCCTCGGTTTCCTGTTGCCTATAGTGTTCAAAACAAGATCATCTTTGTTGGTGCTTTGATTTGGATGTTTATTATCGAAAGTAAGATTCATGTTTTATTTAATTCTAGGGAATTTTTACCACAAAGAGGATGTGTATCCCTCGGTATTGTGTCTATGTATTTGTTAATTACAAACTAAAATGAGATCTTGGAAATGGAGCTCACAAAAATATTTTGTAGGAACTTTGTTATAATACTTATATTTTTTCAAGTATTTAAAAACAAAACCATATGTATATTTAAAATGTTCAACAAATTTGTTATGCATAGTTCCTTGAAATTTGATTCAGAGTCTACAAATAAACATTACTAATGCTGTTGGGATTATTCCCGCAAAGTTTCAGCTTCATAGGTCTTGGCATTTCAGAATGTTAAAAAAGTGCAAGCTTATGACAGGCAACAGACATGACATTTTCTCATGTCAATCTTCAGTTTAGGTGAGCTTTAAGCTAATTATTGACAATATGGACAAATGTAAAAATTCAAACCAATTTAAATCTCACCAGCAACTTTGTGTTGCTTTCTCCAAATATTTGTAGAAATGTTGTTATAGAAACATTATTTGAAACCTCTTAACAAAAGCAATTGTGAAGTCTGAAGAGCACTGTTTGATGAAAGCAAACACACATTTCAGCACCACATGGCCACGGAGGGTCTGCTACAGCTTAACCTCTGATTTTCCACACCATTAAACTGTAGCATTCTCTGTAGAAATTAACAGCCTGTTAAATTGTTAGTTTTAACAAATCATCTTTCATTCCATATTACCAATTATCTTTCTTGATCCTGAAAATTACATCACATTTACTATTTCAAATGCTTCGTTTTATTTTAAAATTTGGTTGGATTGCCGAATATAGGATCATATTGAAATGTATACCGGAAATTGGACAAATAGTAAACCTTACACATCTTGACCAAGAAAATGAGCGAGGTTCTAATACAAGAAATGAAATTTAACAGGGTTCATTAGCACTGACCCTTTCCACGGGAGATTTTACGTCTATTAGATCCTGTTCACACAGCAATCGATGGGTCAACATTTCATTTGGTAGTCATAGCACCTGGGGTAGATGCCATTGGTTATAGGTACATGCATCTAGTCCACAGCTTATTTCGGACAAGTGGTTTATGTAAAATAACTTTACTTCTTAGAAACCTTGTTCCCTAAATTTTTACTACCTCTTACTAACAGACTATTAGACATGTCTATCCCTGTGTACCCTGCCTCATGGACATGTCTATCCCTGTGGACTCGGCCTCATGGACATGTCTATCCCTGTGTACTCGGCCTCATGGACATGTCTATCCCTGTGTACCCGGCCTCATGGACATGTCTATCCCTGTGTACCCGACCTCATGGACATGTCTATTCTTGTGTACCCGGCCTCATGGACATGTCTATCCCTGTGTACTCGGCCTCATGGACATGTCTATCCCTGTGTACTCGGCCTCATGGACATGTCTATCCCTGTGTACCCTGCCTCATGGACATGTCTATCCCTGTGTACCCGGCCTCATGGACATGTCTATCCCTGTGTACCCGGCCTCATGGACATGTCTATCCCTGTGTACTCGGCCTCATGGACATGTCTATCCCTGTGTACCCTGCCTCATGGACATGTCTATCCCTGTGTACCCGGCCTCATGGACATGTCTATCCCTGTGTACCCGGCCTCATGGACATGTCTATCCCTGTGTACCCTGCCTCATGGACATGTCTATCCCTGTGTACCTTGCCTCATGGACATTAGCATGTTCATATGGTCATCATTTCTGAAGGGCAATGTGATGGTACTTTCACCAGGGACTCATTTTAATGGCATCATGTTGATTTGAACCATGCCATTGGCACTATAATACAAGGAATTCTGAACCCTGGTTTACAATTTTTTAAAGTAATGCCTTAACTCAAAGGTGTCTCCTCACTTGGTACTTGTACTGATGTAACAAGCCCATACAGAGAAGTCAGCCTGCTCTGAAAGCATAGCCATGTCATGAATCATGTCTACTGATGTGCATAATACAGTGTAATAGTAGGTACTTTATGAATGCATATTGCCAAACCGGACACTTGATACAGATGCAATAAATGCTGCTGGAATGTTGAAAGTTTATGTACTGCAAATATCCATATTAAGTCAACTCATCTATATGACAACATGTCACACTAAAAACATCTACTTGTCCTTCGAATACCTATGCCATAATTTTTCAACAAGCTGGTACGAGCTTTATTGCTAATGCCCATTCCTTTCCTTACCTGTACATCTAACCTTATCAGTATATCACTGAATGAGTTGAATGCAAGTAGTAACTTCACATGCTTTGGGAGAAAGGATCTACACTTGGTCCCGTGGACACAATCACTACAAGAAGTTGGTTGAACAGTGATTTGGCTCATCGAAAGAACGGAATCTAATTCAAGTTTTTCACACACTCCCTTGTTGGAGTGCCAACTCAAATTTATGATGTATAAAACTCCAGCAGTCAGCTTACTCTACTTACATAATATTAGAATAAGTATCAACTTGACTGACACAAAATAACACGATCAGAACAGGGCTGTGGAGCTTCGTCTCCCAGGCAGCAGAACCATGGGTAGAAACAGGTAACAACCACAACCAGTACACATAATATTTATGTCGTTAGTAAAATTTCAAACCACCAGAGCGTTCTTATATACCATTATTGTTTAGGGCTCATGGGACTGCCATGTAACTTTGACTGGAACCAAGGCCATCACTGCTGACTACACGGTATGTGGTTGTAGGCATGCATTAAAGCTCCCCCTCCCCTCCTGCCTGTCTGCCCGGCTACCCATCCTGCTGACCCTGACATGGACCCTAGTTTACTAGTTATTAGTGGCATTTCAAGAGGAGACCTTGGACACAGGGTCCAGCCAAGCATGACCTATAGGGCAACAATAAACCTTCTCCTGCTTGCCAGCACAAAGGTTGTCCCGTTCTTTTTAACACCTCACTAGCTCTCACAAACAGAAAATGACAGGCAATTCCGGGAAATCTACCATGAACCAATTTAAGGTTGAAGCTATAGTCTGACATCAAGAATCATTATAACAGACAGCCATCACCCTGACCATTGTGGGCGCGATCACACGATCATTCTTTGATGCAGCTAATACACTTTATTACATATTTACTCATACTGGTCAACCAAAGCTCCATAAACCAAAAGACAAGTAGTCGACACTAGTGAATGAGAATCGGCAGTCGTGTGACACAGGCAGACATGTTTCAAGATGCCCCTATCAGCGGCCCGTTGGTTTCTGGGCTGCTGTCATGCCCATGGTGCGGCCTACACATGTTGCACAGTCAATAGGCTCATCAGGGTCTTCCGCCATCAGTAAGCAAACTGACTGCAAAGAGCCATGGGGCCTATCAGGTCAAACAATAGTGCATTATAGTGCCAGATTGGCCATGACAATGTACATAAGATGCTGTGATAGCGGCGTGGAGAGGCCCGGTTTAATCTGGTGGCGGAGATGTGACTCGGCTATCACAGTGTTTGTTCAGGGACTTCATTTCCCTTGCTTTGTTCTGTATCAAGTCCAGGGAAGGAATGTGGATGGGTAAGGAACTCCTACAAGTCATCACCCCCTCTACACGGGGTGGGGATGCCATACATGTCACCCAGCCCTGGCTTCTCGTCTCAGGGTGGGGGACACACACAAAACAAACAGAATCCTTTAAAGTGCTACACTTGGTCATGTTTACATTTAGAATCCACACAATTCAAACACTTGATGGAGAAGAGCTTAATAAGTCCATGACAAAGAAGAAAAAGTATTCCTGTAACCTCCAAATAAGTTTCTCCCTCAAACAGACTTAACACATGCATCAAAATACACATGTATTATCAGTGTCCGAAATAGAGTCACCCAGTCAGATATTTGAGCGGTAACTTTCAAGTCTGGTAACATTTTGTCAAATTTTAGGTCCATTATATGACTGTTCACCTAGGGACTGTCTGCAGATTGCGACACCTTTCAAGCAATTTCTGTTTTCAGAAACATATATAGAACATAGAAATAACCCTGCAATCTATCTAAGTTACCAATACCACTTTCAGACGCTTACATTAAACATAACATGAGGCCAGAGACTAAAGCTAGCATGATAAACAGTCCAAGAAATTGGATCACAATACACTATTTCACGCAAAATTGCACAATTGGATGTTACAAAGGAAAGCAAAGCTGCTATTTATTCATATTTATATGTCAAACGCTCATGTTATGTTAAAACACCGATTCATGATCAGATTAATGATGGATCATAAGATATTGACAAAACAATAACGTCGATAAATAGCATAAATCACCTGATGTGAAAATGATTAATAAACTTAGTGAAACGATATTAATACAGATTGCTGTGCATTGTGTATCCTGTTTTCAGTTTTAGCTTAATGTCTCGATGCACCCGTTGGTGCATTGTTTAAGCCTCAGCAGATATGAGGCGTTGGTAAAGCTCCCCCCCCTCCTCCGGCAACACAATTCTAAATCAACTGCTTGTTATATTGTGTGACATGTTACTTGCAGGAAACAGTTGGTGCTCACTGTCAGTGTTATCGCGGCACCTGTTGTATGCACCATACTCAACTCAAAATAAAAATATCATTTTTCACTTCATATGTTGCTGTAGTTTAAAATGTCAATTCCCAAACCTCATAAACGTTAAGGGCTTACATTGCATCTCAACAGATATGAGTAAAAAGTATTTGATACAATTAAAGAGCAGAGTAGCACTCCATATGACACTTACATTTTCAGATGTCAAACAAATAGAAAAAAAGAAAATCAAGTAAATTGCAGAACAAATCAACACAAATATATCTTCAGCTGATAAATACACTAAGGGAAGAGAATGGATATATTCCTTTTCAGCTGAACTTCTTTTGCAATGGTCCGTGGTCCATCATTTGGGGGTGTTTATGAGGAAAGCCATCAGATTTGAACAAATTTGTTGTCTTTAAAATTCAGGGATCCACTGAAGATTCTCCTCATCCCTTTAAATATCTTTTTTCACAGCAATACCATAAATGTATCAAATAAAATCAAACATAATAAGAACCAAATAAAATCATGATCTGTTAAACATTATAACCTTCTAAAAAATCTGTTATAGATACTACCTTCTATTCTATGACATACATCTGAACGGAAATTTGACATACATCTTCACAGAATTTTGTGATGAAATCTTTCTCCATAGTGCCACACAGGATTCCAAGTTCATGTCCACAAATAGCACAGAGTACATGATGTACACGGAAGAGGAAAGATGATATTAATAAATCAGCATGATGTCGGTGTGCGTAGGTACGAATGTGATGTGCAAGTCAGAAGGTGAACCAGTGTCTACCTGCGACGACAACATGCCTGCCGTAGAACCTGACATACATGTGTCACCGCCGATGGACATTTCCCTGCCCGACAGACACATCCCTCCACGTCAACCAAACTTCACACTGACAATATTTACTCACTCACCAACTGCACATATGCCTTTCTGTTAATCTATACATAGTTGTGTAAACATGGCAACACTTCTAACAGCGTATGCTTAAAAATTCAAAATTCAAATAAACATTCACACATGTTGCAGAAAATTATACAAGTGACTAATTTCATGCATTTATGTTACAATCCCAAAACGTGAAACCCAAACAGTTTGGGAAATTTACAACGTACAAAATAGTATCTGTGCTTATTTTCAATCAACCTCACAGGAAATCAAAATCAAAGAAATTCACCAAACAATTCTTTTCAATGCTATTTTGCATTTTTTAGCACTAAACAGTGCAATCAGTGGTAACTCATACCAAGAAATAATCTGTCAATTGTACAGTTAGAACTATGAAAAGATATGTTTACCCAAATTCAGGCAGTGATATATCGGTTCCATCATCCCCCCTGCCCCCCCTTTCCCAATATCCCCCTCCCCTGTGCACCCCCCCAATCTTCTGTATGGTATATGAGTCACCGCATGACGGCTTCCTTTGATGTCCTGGTCTCCCACCCCTGATTGGAGCAAGTAGAGCACACTGTTTTCATTGACAAAACGCCTGCCGCCTTTGAAGTAAGCGACTCACTTCATCGTACATATCACAACTGTTCGGCCTGCATCGGCCCCTTCATATACACCCATTTACATCCCAATAATTACATCAGTGGATTAATAACTCTTAAAATGATCCTTAATTAAATTAATCAGGCCCACAACTGTCTTTGATCTGCAACTTGGAAAATCCCAAACAAAATGTGTCCAAATTGCTATTCTCTGCAACATGTTTACCAGTCAATAAGTCATTTTCCTTATCAAACTTAGTTCTACTGAATTGCTGGTATATTCAGGTCTCGTGAGATGTTTACCCGGATTCATGGACAAGTTTCACAAGGGTTCCTTAGGAAATCATCTTCTATCACAGCAGGATGTTTATTCTCAAGTCCCCTACTTTGTGTGGAAATTACCCTTAGATCAGGAAATCGTCCCAATTCTTACTAAATGCTGCGTAATGGCACCTTTTGACATCCGTGTCTTCTCAGGACAAGAAATGACAGAACAGATTTTTTTAAGAAAGTTAGTTCAACATATCTTTGAAGGATTTGGTGGATACTCACAGAAGAAATCCATCTTCATATATTCAAAAGACCTTCAGTAACTTAATTCCAGTATCATACAGGGAGTTTGATTATCATTAAAGGTCACGCAGAGAGATCAGCAACAATCAGATAGACAGTGTAACTAACATATTACTGACAAATACAATTTGCGGAACTGATGCCCACACAATTATTTAATTTTGATTCAGTGTAGCGGTTATTCTATTCAACTGCCTATTGGATATGGTATTTTATTGTTGGCAAATATGGAATATGGTTTTCTTCTCATTTAGACAACTTGTAAATGCTCAAGATGACGATGTGTCATCAGAGAGCATCTTTCTTTCACAAACAGAAACGGTTTTAATCACATTCAGTTTTGCATGTAATAACATCTTTCTGAATCACCTAATGCTAAAACACTTCTGCAATATTACTTAAACCAAAGCTTGTTTTAACTTAAAGCCTGATTGACATGATGTCTTGCATGAACATATTTCATGTGAAGCGGAAAGATTCAGCATGCCTCAGTCATGCATATCATAACAACAAAAGTTACAATTCCAAAATTTAAAATATCAATCCTTCAGCTCCTCACAAAACACTCACAGAGGCAGCACCCTCCTCCCTCCTCACTCCCCTCCCTCAATGTACTCGACCAGTTGCCATCACAATTGTTCCAACAACTTGTCCCCAGTTACCAGTTGCCAAATAAACAGTTCCATTACCCTCTTCAATGTAACCCAGTATGAAATGAAGCCGGGTAAATAAACATATGCTGGCAACTTTTCCACAGGACTGGCGGCAATAGAAGTCGGTTTCCAGCATTTGTATACTATATGCTGCCGACAGAATTAACATTAAAAGGTCTTTCTCTCCAAACACCTGGTAGTATTTTTACTGTTTTTTGCCTTGCCAGACCCTGCTTTGGACCTACACATACTTACAATGCAATACATATTATGCAGGAATAACGACTGTGTCACTTGAAGGAGCAAACAGAAGGATTTTGTGAACTTCAGACAGGAGAGAGTCACAGTGAAACAATGTTAACAAGCCATAAAATTAAGGTTGAAAAAATAATTATAAAATTCTCACGTGGTTCTCAAAAAACGGACACAAATTTCAGCTGATACATGAAAGGAATTGGTTCTCTGGAAAATATGATACTGTTGAGAACTCAACTGTTCAGATATGAAGCAAGCTATCTCAAATAAGAAACATCTTATGTTTTACCCAAACTGAATTCACACTACTCTCATGCAGGTTTGGGGGTGGTTGTTAAATACCCAGAAAATATCTTATACAGTATGTTGGATTAATATAAAATCAAGTAGACATCAATTTGTAATGGTCAACACTAGACCCAAGGGTAGGTCAATGGGTAAATATTGACCTGGGGATTGAAAACTGAACCAGTGTCTGTATATAAACATGACTGGTTTAACAAGTGATTATTTCTTTGACTATTTCAGACAGGACAGAGCATAATTATCCAAACTTTGATATGCCAGCATTTTCTCTTTTAGATGAATATGGAATATCAAGGATTCAATGTTAATCTTATACTACTATACTCTTTTTACTGAATAACAGCAGCGTCTATTTTGTCCTTACATATTTTACAAGTCTTTGTTAATGGTAAAGAAGGAGCAAAAAATAAACATCTAAAAACATACTCTTGGAGCGAAAAAATGGTGATTCCAACAAGCAAATAAATATATATATCCAAACCGATCACATCTCCTGAAAATATATTTCAAGATATCATGCAATTTAATCACTGAATAATTTCTTTTCAAACATATACTGTATTTGATCATAAGATATATTTGTTGAAACAAGAATGCCAAATATAATGCAGATAGTAAGTCTGTGCCCAAAACTTTGTAGTTTTTAGTCCAGAATTGTCTCTTGGCATCAATTTCCAGAGTTTTAGTATCAAATAATGGACTTTCTTGGTTGACTGTACCAGACCAAACACAGATGAGGTGTTGCAAGCTGTTTGATTATTGACATCAATAATATTTGATTTTCTTCAAATAATACATGTGTATTTTTTGTTTTTCAAATCAATCGAATACATAATTGGTACGCATGTGATAACATAATTTAACAATGAGGGCACACAAACGTGGGACAGTGACAAGAACAAACACCCGCCCACCGAACCACCTATTTCGACCAAGGCTAACAGCCTCTCGGAATGTCTTGTCGATTTTAATATCTGGTTTGACATGAGTACAATATTGCTGGCCTTTAGGACATGTGATCGTGACAGCTTCATTCACCATAATTCTATCATTGCTGTCCAGTGTCAGCGGAACAATCTCCACTTGGCCTGGTCAGGTTGGTTCAAGTATGACCACTTGAGCCCATGTCCAGCCTGATCGGCAGCTGAATGTCTGCTAAACTGGACAGTGAGCCGAGATACAAACACCCTTTATACGCTACTAAATACAAGGCAGTTTGTTGCAATAGCCAGGGTTTCTTGGGGTCAGGGACAGGTTTTAGTTCCTGATTGTATAATTTATAGTGTTTAAATATCTTATAACCACATCAATACAAACATGGATATGTGGACATTCGATTTAAGATGGTTCTTTCCTGTAGCAAAAGTCCTACAATTTATTCATTAGAGTCTATGGACCTGTAATTTTTTCATCTATAACATTGGGGTTATGAGAAAAACCTGTCGACTTTTATACTGAATTGTATTGCATGAGACACTGAATTGAATAATTGTACATAACAGGTGTGGAATATCTCTTTGATTGACAAAAATCATCTATTTATAGCATATTCCAGTTGGCATCAATTGGTTAGTGTCAACATTCAGACAAATACCATGAGCCCCAAACTGCACATTGTATCCATGGGAACAGAACTCAAATCACCTTCATGACTAGCAAAAATACCATCCACAAGGATACATGCCTACTTATTTAGCAAGAGAACCATAGACTTTGCTTTATCATTGATCAGGTCCAACTATTAGACTTCCTCCAAGTCTCCACTAAACAAAGAAAATGACATCCATGTTTGAAAAGCATCCGATTGTTGACCACAGGACATCAACTAGACTGGCTGCTAGGAGTCTATATTCAAAGCTAGACAGACAAGAGAGCCCAAGGCAAAGGTCCCATCACCGACAAGTCCAGCAAGTGACCTTACGTCCACCGACACATAGACATTCTCCTCCCTGGTCCTCCCTGCAGGGCAAGCCAGTAAGGCCAGCAGGTCCCGAAGGCCCTTCCTACCACTGCTTATACCGATCAGCCAGGGGATTTGCCATGCTCTATTTCTTCAAAGCCCTCACACCAGCCACCAGGCAGTGGCTGCTAGCTATTTTTGTTTCATTTTCTAATCTGGTATGACCTGAAAGGGTTTTGTGAAGCTAAAGTGAAAGAACATGATGTACATTAATTGTCTGTAAGCCTGCCTTTGGGTTATTACAATATCCAGTTGACCAGACACCATGCAGGATGGAATATTGGGACAACTTTAGAAAGTGTACTTAGGAAATTTCTCCTTGACACCAATTTAATAATGAACACAAATAATACTGGTATAAGTAAAATAACAATGTAATATGATATCGTACTTCACTTGTTCCGAATTTTGAAATAGTGATGTTCATATTTCAAATTATATTATTAATTTTAATTTTGGTGATATTAATTCATACCTATATTGTGACATGTTTATTTTCACACCAGGATTCGTTTAAAGAAAGTTAATATCATTAAATGAAAATATTTTATTTTTTTACAAAGAAAGAAAAAAAATAATATTTACAACCCCATGTGCAATAATGAACGCTTATTACATGCACAATAATACCCGAGTGCTTTGATAATATAACAGTCCAGAGTACAAGTGTTTAGCATTACAGAGAAAATATGAGGCACTTGCCACATTTCAATCATCACAATGCTAAAGGTATCCTTCAGCGGAGTGGATATTTCTTATTGTGAATTGTTTGCCTATGTCATTATTCTGGCCATTACTGGTAAAAAGGAATTGTTTCTTGTTGTTACAAAACACATATGGATCAGCAATCATTACTACTATCACAATATGCTAAGCTGAAAAACATTAAAGTTTTTTTTTGTTTTTTAGCATTACACTGTTTTGGATGATAATGAAGAAGCTATTTACATATAAATATGAGCTGGGCTATACGATTACAAAACACACCACAGTGCAATCAAATATTAGCAATGCTCTTTCTCACTCAAAAGAAGATTCCCTTTCCATTATTTATACACTGCTCTACTTTCGATAGGGATATTTATATTTGTCCAGGGCACTAAAAACGTATTCTATGTCAAGTGTATATTAAATATATGACACTTCCCTATCCAATGTTGATAGTAACAGCAATGCATCCTCACAACTTATGCTAAAAAACTAAAAAGGTGTAAAAATGAGTATTTTTCTTTGCCACAAAACACAAAATGATCAAATCTCCAAAATGCTAAGTCTAGTCAGATTACAGGGGTGCTACATCAAAACGTCAACCTTACTGGGATCTGATGGTTCGCCAATGTCCTCCCCAGTCCAAAACACAAATAAACGTAGTCATAGCAACAAAAATCTTTTGCTTCTTAGTGTGTGCATAATCACCACTTATGGATAAGGATTATAATATATGAACTATGATTTTCTTTTTGTAGTGTACACACGTGATCACTTGCAATAGTTGAATTGGTACAAACATGAACTCTTTGCAATGGGCTGTGAAAAGACAAAAATATACTACCATTTCTACAGTTCATTATGAAGATTATGAAGACAATTAGGACATCTGAAATAAGTGTTTGTAATCGTGTAATAATTAACTGTCTGTGATTTTCTTACTGAGTCCAACATGTTTACAGTTCAGCATATTTATAACTTAACTCATGACCAATAGAAACTTCTTGAATTATTCACTGCTTTTTTCATACATTTCACCAACCTCTCCAGGTCCCTTCGTTTAAATGTCCTAAGTAACGACAAAACAAGATAAATAGGACAACTTAATGGCCGTGAAACAAGCTTACGTATTGATCTGTCAAGAGCAGGGTTTCGAAAAGCACTTAAAATATATCTCCCCTGTCATTTGTCATTAAGGTCACTTGTAGCATTTGTCCATCATAATTGCAATTAGCAGTCAACTGTGTCAAACAGCATCTATCACAATGAGTACCCTAAGGATCTAACATGTCTACTTTCTGCCAGCATATTCCAATTCAATGTGTTCATTGCAGTTCATCCTTTTTTTATATCACACATTTTGAAAAGTGCCTTTTCTTATCCACTGTTTGAAATTTCTTTTGAATAGTTTGAAATAAGATCACCAAGAACTTTGTCTCTTTGTTTTAAAAATTACATTATTTAACTATCCAAATATTACAAGTTCTGTTGGTTGCTGTGTCGCTCTTTCAAACTGCTTTACACTCCAATAACCAAATTTTTTGTCTTTTTGTTTAAAAAATTTCAAAATAATTTTTAAGTCACATATAATATGTTCTGATGTCTGCAGTATCTCATGCATGTAGGTACATAGTGACATTTGAAAGATATTATAAATCCCAGATATTGCTAATATAGATAACATGTTTAGCAATAACGATGTTACTAAGCCTGGTTCATTATCCACCACGTTGGGTATATGTAACAGGGTCTCAACACCAGATTACTAAGCTAAGTTGACATCAACCCAGTAATCTTCACAAATCCCACTAATGCAATCACCAATGTAACGCCATTATTCTAGCAAAGAAAACATCCTGTAAGTACTTCATATGCTTTTCTTTCCAACAGAAAAAATGATAATACTGTATATAGTATTTTCATAAGAAATAAAATTACTGTTTTGACGCGTGACAATTTATAAACTTGTGTGGTCATTATAGTAAAGTAATGAACATGCTATTTGACTTTCCGATGCATAACAAGTTGTATTTCCTATCTGCCATTACGTCTCCAGTGTATCCTGTCCAGTTAGACGTATGTATGTTTACCAGAGAAATATAAATTCTTATAGAAGTGAAAAGCAAATCACAGGGACTTGGGGCCTGGTCATTCTGGTAACAGTTTCCTGTAGTAAACCCTAGATATGTGTGTCTGGTTTCAACAAGGTATAGAGTTAACACTCCAACGTAGACAGATTTTTCACAGACAGAAATTTGATCCCTCTGATGTCATTGATTCACTGAAATCTTCAAATTATCACGAAAATCTTATTACACATTCGTTGCAGTATTTCGTTAATGATGTAATGTGATTTCACTTCCTTTTTTTACATAGTAGCTTTCCATGCGATTGTTGTGATAAGTATTCGTCACACGATGATCCAAAATTAATACCAATAGAAAAAATGTCTTCACTGCTAAAATATTGCACAGAAACGACCATTTTGTAAACAGTTACTATACACTGGCATTTTGATGGTTGAGAATGAACTGGATCGCTAATTTGCTAATATTTCCTGTTGACTGGGTTGCTTTGAAGTTCACTATGATACACGTTTGAATGTCCTATCGCAAACGCAACGCCACTATAATTAAACGGGGAAAAAACAACACATTTTATATATCAAAGCAAACTTGTTTCAGTCTGATTACTATCAAAAGATGTTGAAACATTAGGACAGCTATGTCCACTATTTTCTCAGGTCCTGATGAAACTGTACTGCGGATAGCTAGATGAGGAACCTATTTATTTATTTTATACATGACCCAACTGTCAAAAAATATTGATCACAATTAATTTTAAAAATCTCAAACCTTCACAAAAGAGGGTATTTGAAGACATATAAACAAGAAATTGAAAGCTTACATAATGACACATGGGGCTTTTTTAAATAAAAAGGTGATAATAATATAATCATCTTTTAACCTGATGATGTTTTCAATGACTGCTTTGATTCCCGAAATAGAAGTGAATACTGACAACAAACACCAGTTAACCCACCATTTATTTATGCCAAACACTGTTCTTGTTTTCAGTTCACAAAATATATTTTAGAGAATTAAAAGCTTTAGATTCTGGGGTGTTAAATCAAAATGGCCAAACATTATTTACTATCTTTGTTTAAACACACGAGTACAGAACCAATTTCAAAAGTATATAAACAATATTTGGATTACAAATAAGAAATATGTTCAACATTGAAATGTCACATGATAAATCGTCTTTGTTAAGATTATAATAATTCATTAAATTCCAATAATAGACGTAGAACCGAGTAATGTTCTTTTTTTAGCTTATTTTGATTACACCACTACAGATATCACTATTCATAGGAATGTTTTAAAGGTACTTGAAGGCACATGTTGACGGACCAAATAAGCAAATAATGAAAATGAGTGAGTATATTATTATGTTTGCTGAAATCATTCAAATTTGCTGTGTAATAGCCTAGCACTCTGTATTTCATAGCAGTGGAATACCCGAGTTGTATCTGCCCCTGGATGTTATTGTTTTCAATGCATACTGTGATTCAATGTGGCAAAATGTATATCGCCTATACCCTGCCTATATCTCATTGGCAACCTGTGCTTTAACAGAAAATCAGAATCAAGATATTCCCTCAACACACACAGGGCAATCCCTCCAACCCACGCAAGCCGAGCCTCATAACATCAAAGGGTTCGACTCACTGGATTTACTGACCCAGAACATCGTCAAAATAGGGGCCGATCGCATCAAAACAATCCGGAAATGCTTCATATATCCTCTCATTTTTTACAAAATAACCTTTAAAATGGGATATGTAAACGTCAGGGGTATATTGGAGCTTGTTTGCTACACTCTGCCCGTCGCAATGCTGGTATGTGCAGGGCCATTGTCATGCATATTGCGAACAATGGACGGCAGACAATAGGTGCATACTTTTACACATCAAAGGGAAGCCGTTGTGAACTGTATTTGCTGCAAATCGGGGCACATATACGCCATATTATCAACCTCAAATATACAGTAAAGCCTGTGACCTCTGGCTCGTTTCCTGATACAATCATAGTATCCATGTCGGTAATTGTGGTGGTAACTTTTGGCCTTTTCATGGCTGTTAGCAGAGCTGCCTGATTAGCACCTACCATCCTCTGGTCGTGTTGTCCCACTCTTCTCGCTGCCAGAGTAATTTCCCGGTAAACTGCCATTTTTTCCCTAAAACAAAGCAATATGAGAGATATGAGGGGAAATATTAAGCAGATAAGCAATGGGAAGGCGCGATCTCGTAATAGCTCCGTCCTAGCTGACCCCAACAACATCAAAGAGAGATGAAAGACTAGCACTCACCTCTTCGGATTCGGTGACTAAACCCAACTTTTCCTCCGAGAGGTTTTCCGATGATCTTTTTTCCTCTTCACCCTCATCTTTATATACTTTGACCTCATCTTTCGAGTAAAAATCCTCTGAGCCGCCTGAACTCATATGCGGCATGGTCAAAAGTTCTCCACTGCGATCTAATTTTCGCACAGGATATTAACGACTCTCAACACACGTTTTGAATCCGCCATGAATACTACGTAAAGGCTAGCAAATAGAGACCAATCAACGCCGCGCTCTCTGTATCGGCGACCAATGAAAAGCGCCGTTACGGCTGGGGTTAGTCATTCGTCATGTAGCAGTATAGCAACTAAACTGTGCTGTGTTATTCTCGTCTGAACGTAAAGTTTGCCTCCTCTTATTGCAAGATAAAAGTGAACTGGATCAATCAAAGACTAGGGATGCTCTAGGCTGTCTGCAGTCACATGCACGGCTAGTTGTGAGCGTCTGGTCTCTCGGTCAAGCACCATTCCTATGTATTATCCATGTTGGTTTCCTCGACGTTTTTTCTGTATATCCAATGCTAATGGCCACATTTGCACATATAAACATCAACAAGCGCCTATCAATAAGTTCTGAGGGCAGATTAAATTATGGCTGCTACACCGACATGCATTCGCTCTCTTTGCCAAGAACAAAGCTCGGGTCTGGCCCCTGCGCTGTCGCCCCTAACATTCTTGTTATGCGCTAGAATTAGATGTTTTCAGCGAGCTCCCTTTGATCTAGCCGCGTATCTACAATCTCAGCCATCTCTCGTGAGTTGCTCGCTCCGAAAGGTCAAGAGGCGTTCCGCTTGGAATTTCTCTTTCTTGATCGTGCCTAAACTTCTACGTCCACGCAAAATCATTTCATTAAAGTTTGAAAACGATATTCAAATAATATTAATTTATTTGTGCTCCGTGAATGAGGCCAACGCGGAGAAATTTAGTTGAGACCGAGCACTCGGCGGCTCCCTTTGAAGTGTCGGAACGCCTTTGTGATACCTTATATGGTAGTGGCGCCCGAGCAATGAGACAAGATTTGTTTACACTCCATTTCCTTTGTAGCTACCGCCACCTAGCGGATGTGCTCTGCGAAAATGCTTATCTGAAATTCATCACTCGAAATCGTTCCTTAACGAATTTTTAACATGTTTAATATAACTGCGTTTTCATGAATGACGAATTCAATTTGCATCGCGTGCGCCATATGCAGTTCTTACACTGGTGTAGATCGCTGCCACTTTTTACAGCATGACATCGCTCGAAACACTGGATTTTCTATTTCTTAAATTTAATTAATATGGATGTCAAGAAGTCGTGTTGAAATCGTGAGACGGGGCGGGTCGGTTGACGTGGAATTAGAAGCATGGACGTAAGTACTATCAAGCGTAGACGGGGTCTGTGGTCGAGCGCCTCAATCCCAGGGCTGATGGACTACGGGAAGATATAAGCCGTTGATGTATGTATAGCACTTACTTATTCCGTCACCTTAAATGACATTCGTCGACATGTCAAGTCGAGGTTATTAACAATAATTCTTTCACATTTTCATGCATGGGTAGGCTGGACCTATTGTAATTCGAGATATTTGCTCATTTTGTATGATGATCGGATAAGCGGTCGAAAATATTGGTGGCAATTTCATCGGATATTCGGCTACGAAGGAGAATTATGTCGCTATGAAACGATCGGAATTATTGAAATAGACAGTTGTTGATTTTCGTGCATTCCATGCAGCAGATATAGTTTGAAACCAAACTGCAATATATTTGAGTTTATTCAGTGCAAATAAAACATAAACTCACACATGCTTTGCAGAGTTCTCATTTCTCTTGTTTCTTATTATTTATATCAGATAGGTATCGGTTCAATTAGTTTATAATTACAAATGAATATATATATCATGTTCATCATATATAAGAAATATTATATCTTATTTGCGCATTTATATGATTTGAATCAAATAATATCTTCGTAATTTGATCGAGGAATTCAACATGACACTGGTTGGTTCACATGTACTGTTTGAATAATATTGTCTTTTTGCCTACAGAAACAAAATTGTATCTAGAAAGACCGAACTGCTTTATTCCTATACAGTAATCTAAGAGTATACGGACATTATCGTGCTGTGTTCGTCAAATGTCAATGATCTTTATAACCTGCAACGCGTTTGTATGTGTCGTTTGAACTTGCAATTTTGGGCTCCAAAGGCAACACAGTTTAGGCTATTGTAATGTTTATTTATAAAAGGCTAAGCCACATCATTTATGATGCTCCAATACTAAAAGCAAAGTAACAAATTTTCTTTAGAAAGTCGTTATTTTTATTATGTCGACTTCAAAAGAAAACGAAATGGTTTGAATTAATTATTCAACTTCTCAACACAATTAAATGACTGGAGGTCGTTTGATCGGAAATTAGATTCACTTGACGAAATATTTTTATTTATTCACCTAGTACGCACTTAAATAATAACGTAAGTGAATATATAGTTTAACATATAAAACACAAAAGGTATAGAAAAGGGACACAATCATGGCCCTATGCCCTTATTAATACTTTAAGTTAACAAAATCCGTTGTAGCCAGATCGCTGTCGGTTCTGAATGGGTGTACTCATTTTGAGTATTTTATTCTTCAGCTCGACACAACAATTTTCATTTCAACCAAAGCAGGTATATCAAAAGCGATGATGCGCAAACTGCAATATGACAAAAGGTAGGAATTATCTGAAACTTAATACCGTATGTTTTGGAAAGCATTGTTTTTCTTAGAAATAGTTTCACCAATGGCGACCTGGCCCGAGCGGAATAGCTTGTGTCTGTGTTGGTGGGGGACTCATGTGTGAAATCCACAACGACAGATCCATTGCAAGGTCCATCATTATTTATAATTAGTTTAAGAGTCCACATCGCTTCGCCCTTTGAAGATGGTGGATGGGTGGTTCGCTCAGAATGACTGTTAATTGTTTTACGAATTTCCTGCCGAAGATTCCACCTGACTCGCCTTGTCCAGTTAGCTAATGAGACCAACCTCCCCCTCTCTCCCCCTCCCCCGGCGCCAGCCCCCTCCCTGCCGATCATGTATTGTTGCATAGAGTTGCGTGCAATCGTGTGAAGCCCTGGGGGTACGTATCCCTTCACGGTTGGTTCGCGCCTGAATGGGTTCATGCTAGTTGAAACCATTCGCAGGGGTCCCACAAAACCCGTGGGTTATATATAACACTGGACATAGGTACACCAGAACACACCAAAGTTGTTGGGTAGTCGCACCCGTAATGATGGATAAATGCAGTGTTGTGGAGAACACATCCCGGCGTTCCCAGCGCCGCTCGGAGCGTCACCAGGGCAGGGTCCCGCTTGCTTTATATGTCCCTTTTATTACTTTGAAATTGAATAACCGTACGCTTTAATAAAGTGGGGAGAAAGGTCTTTATGAATCTGGGTTTTCCATGGTTGAATGCGGCATTAATAGACTCGGATGAAAATGGAGTACAACAGGCATTGCATATACGGGCTTAAAAGAAGAGCGTGTAGGCATCCTCTTGGTATTCCCTGTAAGACGATATGTAGTTTATAACAGCGGTTGAGCTTGATACATAACACTACCTAAGATGTTCTATCTTTTATATCGACATGCTTCAAATAGGTTCTATCCATAGAGAGGATAGACGTTGGAGGACTTTATTGCTATAGAAAATATGAGTCACAACAAAGACTCGCCAGAAGTTAGTTTTCTTTGTCCAATTTTGACACTTCGATATCAAATATAATTATGTCTAAGGTTTCTCTTAAGAGGACGGAAAATGTATATCCTGTTATATAAGTTTATATATTTTCACAACTTAATGAAGTATATATATATATGCATGTGTCTTGGATATAACGTACAGCATATCGCACAGGAACAACTCAATATATGCTAAGACTATGCTTTCAAGGGATTAATACGCGCGTATTTATCATTACACGTTAACTGTTTAGACGGCCGTGATATGAAGAGCTTGTCACATAACAATCGTCATTCCATTCAAAGATGTTAGCATTCTGCATTGTCGAAAGGTTTCAATGGCCCCATACATGTGTATGTTCAAAGAGCTATATAACAAACATGTACAGCATAAATCTACACGGATTATATATGAATTACATTACTTAAGAAAAAAATTTTAATTGTTTGCGCCAATGTTAAAAAGAATGTAGATAAGAAATGCATTGTTAAAATCTACAAAATCATTTATCATGCCATGGCTCAGTGATAATCCAGACACACTATATATGCACGCACGTGTGTGTGTGTGTGTGTGTGTGTGTGTGTGTGTGTGTGTTTTGTTTTTGTTCACTTCCGACACTATAACTTAAGTGTTTCATATCAGTATGTGAAACGAGTAATATAAACTTGTTGCAAAGTAAGTATATATTTATACATCACAGTAGATAATCTATTATGTATAAAACATCCGTCGAGCAGAGCACGGATAGAAAGAAGGAAGTCCGAGATTAAAGCACAAGTGCTAATTTCGTTACTAATAACACCACACTCACTCTGAACAGGTCGGCAATGTATTACACACTGGATTACATACACACGAGCAATAAAACAATAGAATACGCCCCATAGCCGAAGGGGGAACATTTCACCTGAATAATGCTATTACGTCATCAAGACTTTGGGATCGCCAAGCACTTGTCCACCTTGAGGTATACACAACCTGACTTGACAATTGAACGAGTTACTGCTAATGGCTGTTCTTACCTTTTGCTTACTTTGCACTTATCATCCAAGTGTTTGAATCGATTTGCATTGTTAAAAATATAAATTTACTTTTAGTAGAGATTGCAAATTGTTTTGTTAGTATTTCTATAATGTTCCTACACCCGTATATGTTATTTTGTACGGCATGATATAAACATTAAATACTATTTGTCAGACTTTTGTGACTATTTGTGTATGTTTGTTGAAAAAACACCAAAAACAGTAACATCCCCGAAGTACAGCAAGAATATTTAAAATGTCAAATTGCAGTTTTATTACATCACAAATTTTAAAGACCCGCTGGGCGTATTATGAGACGTTAATGCATTTACATTATAATGAAATCCGTACAATAGCGGCATAAACGTCTTCACGGTATATTTTATATATTAAGAGTAATACTGTATGTTATGACGCGGGTAGTGGTATGGGTTGTCACGGCTGAGGCACAGAACATTGTATTGATTTATAGCGTTTTAATTATATCTCGCGTGTAAGGTCGAGTTTCCTCTTATTTCATATTTCTGACGTACCTGAATGACTCAACCATGACCTAACATTTTCACCTGTCCAATATATATTGTTATTAGAAGGGGTTTGATAGAGAGACTATCATGCAAATATACCGCGAAAACTTTTAACGTCATATGGTCACACTCTGCATATGCATGTGTCATACATGTAAGTGTATGCAATATTATATTATTATTTGTATTACTGTGAATTAATCTATATGCTTGAAATTGCGTAAACAAACTATCTGATTTGTGAGCAACAAGTAATAATTGTACCAGCTTATATATAACAGAAGTAAATTAATATATAAAAAATATGAATAAAGTATATAAACCGCCGGGCAAAAGAAAGTTTATATATACTTAAAAATTGGATTTCACCAAAGAATAACGTTATCAAAGCGTTCCAAGGCTGATCTGCGTGAAATACTCATTGATTTGATGCATGTAAGATCTTCTATGATACCCGCATGAAATACATCACCATGGAATAACCATAGGTGTGAACTTTCCTTTGTCCGGCAGTGTATAATATTTTAATTAAATTCAACAGTGAATTTATTGAAAAGAATAATTAAAAAGGTACTGACAGTAATAATATATATATAACAACTTCTGTTTGTCTATCATACATAAAGTCATTGTAGTGCCACTGTGCCTTTCGATTATGTAGACGAGGTATGAGAAGAAGTAGTCTTGAAATGACGTTATCTGCAATGTACGTGCAACAATATTTTCACCTTGGAGGCACTTGGTTTTCCCTGAGTATACGATCAGTATACAATAACGTACATACTCATATTGATTGTTTGACGTTAATATTCTTCATTGTGCTATTATGGCTTCTAAATTGTCACTTATATTTACCTAACAGCACTCATTTTCGTATTTAAAGAAAACGTTTTGTATGATATTGTAGTAAGCCTAGTTTGTAAGTTTTTGTCTTCAACCAGTCAGTGTGAATGAGTTAAAGACATCGGATCTTTTCAGTCATATAGCGCCGAGAACACATTTTACATTCATAAAAACGTATACAGTGAAGCAGTAAAGTAAATGTTATCGATTCAATGAAAAAACCCAAGATAGATAAATAGAATGAAATAGCTATATGCACTACAACAATCCATTCATAAGGGTGTACAGAAGTTATCATGATAACTTTAAGTCATTAGCAATATATCTTAATTTTAATTGCCTGTTGTTAAATAATGTATATATCGCAATCTTTTGTGTCTTTTTTAATACCTAAATGGAAGCCAGAACACACAAAAAATCCATTTATCGGTCTTGTAGAGTTTTTATACCGTCTATCCCGTCATCAAAAGAAGACCAGTGCCACGAAATGTAGACACCGGATGTGACCATTATAGTAACCACGTGATTAAACGAACTGTTTTTTCTGTTGTTTCCATTGATACAATACAGACGAGCATATCCCTCCGAAATAAACTGATAATTTGCAAAAAAATGAAGCGTTGGTTTTGGACAAGACATTATTAGTATCCAGTTTCCGTGTAGGGAAATGTCGAACCCATATACGCCAATAGAAATCACGATATTGTTTAACATGTTAAATATTCTGTATTAAACTAAGGTCAGACATTACGTAAAAGTAGTTTGGGTGAATTATGGCGTAGTTGCACGGAGTGAGTGGAACTCTTGTCAAAACACCATGATGAATTGTACATATGCACCGTGTGCTTTAGACGATTTCTTCAGACCCCAATACATCATTAACATAATGTAATATATGTTATATAACAGGTCATTTGGTGCAGGGGAGTCGCCACCGTTCAAGATGCATAGTGTTAACTGGTGTACATAGCTAATACCATCCTTGCATGTTAGGTTAAACAGCTATTAACGTGGTTACATGTACGCGTTTTAAACGTAAGAAGTTAGGAAATATATATAATAAAAATTATTGTTTACTGCTATGCCCCGTGAATATGCTTCATATAAATAAAGTATGTTACCAAGTGACTGTAGTATAAGGTCTGTCACAACAAATTGTTGAATAATCTCTTTTCGTTATGGTACACTGAAATGTAATACAGAATCATTATAGTCAATATATCATACATTAAACACTGAATATAATATATCCTACATTCAACATTGTATATAATGTTCCGTTATTATTTGCCGTCAGTATATACATATGATCAATGTCATGTTATCTATTAGATGGAATCTCGTTAACTCGAAATCCATTAACTCGATTTGATGCTTAAAACGATTGAATTTCTCCATATCGATATTTTCATATCATATTGATACTTCTGTCCGATACTGGATATAGTAAAGAGTTAACGCTGGTTCATTTTACGGGTTGTCTATTACCAACACTGTTTAAACACAATTCGTTTCACTGTTCCGGTTTTCTAAAATGAATACTGGTTTTAGTCAGTTAGTGTCGCTGTACTGGTTGTCTTGATAACGTAAGTGTTTGTGAAACGTTTTACGTCGCATATGCCGATACTCATTGTACCCATGTTGGAACTGTCTTGGAGAAAGAGTACACGCCCGTTGTTGCAGATGTTGTACAACACAGAATGCTGCATGAAAAGTCACACATCAAACAATAGGAATACACGACATTAGGATATTTATGTACAAATTCGTTTGAACCTGCACCAAGCGAAACAAGCGCAATACAGCTGAAACCCGACACCAAGAAGGAAACAAATGGAGACCCGGTTGAAATAATGCCAGGTGCATAACATTCCCCGTAAATCAGAGAAACAAAGCTGTTGCGATATTTCGTATCCGGTTATTGCCGACTTATGATATGTCGTAGCCGAATATTGCCGACTTATGATACGTCGCAACCGGATATTGACGAATTGCGATATTTCGTAGACGGATATTGCCGAGTGGCGATATTGCGTATACGGATATTGCCGAGTTGCGATATGTCGTACCCGGACAACACAACATATTGCATATCTCACAGTAACCAACTAGAGACCAAGTATCCCAGCACAATATGTTTTTCTGTATGCCGAATGATTATCTTTGCATTTTCCTTTGCACATCCTGGGTCCAGAGGCAGAGGGAGGACGAATGTGACTTGAGGCAAACGATGTATGAAGTAATCGCAGTTGAACATGATCCCACTTTTAAACATCACTAATGGTACTTGTATGTGAACATATAGGATATACAGTAATAACTGTACTAGTATATACTAGTACTTACTAAACCATACCACTCCCAGTGTTGAATGTATGGTGTAAGGGGTATATAGTTTCGTGTGTAGGATATATTAAATGCAGTGTTCAATGTAGGATATATTGTATATAATGTTGAATGTAGGATATATGAACTATTATGTTTAAAGTAGGATATATTATATACAATGTTGAATGTAGGGTATACTAAATACAGTGTTGAATGTAATATATATTATATGCAATGTTGAATATAGGATATATTAAATACAGTGATCAATGTAAGATATATTATATACAATGTTGAATATAGGTTATATTAAATACAGTGCTCAATGTAAGATATATTATATACAATGTTGAATATAGGTTATATTAAATACAGTGATCAATGTAAGATATATTATATACAATGTTGAATATAGGTTATATTAAATACTAATGTTCAATGTAGGATATATTATATACAGTGTTGAATGTAGGATATATTTTATACAATGTGGAATGTAGGATATATTATATGCAATGTTGAATGTAAGATATATTATATACAATGTAGAATTATTAAATACAGTGCTCAATGTAGATATATTACATACATTGTTAATATAGGATATTATCTATAATGTTGAATGTAGGATATATTATGTACAATGTTGAATCTAGGATATATTAGATACAGTTTTGAATGTAGGATATAAGGTATACAATGTTGAATGTAGGATATAAGGTGTGCAGTGTTGAGTGTAGGATTCGAGGTATACAGTGCTGAGTGTAGGATATATTATATACAGTGTTGAATGTAGGATATATTTTATACAATGTGGAATGTAGGATATATTATATGCAATGTTGAATGTAAGATATATTATATACAATGTAGAATTATTAAATACAGTGCTCAATGTAGATATATTACATACAATGTTAATATAGGATATTATCTATAATGTTGAATGTAGGATATATTATGTACAATGTTGAATCTAGGATATATTAGATACAGTTTTGAATGTAGGATATAAGGTATACAATGTTGAATGTAGGATATAAGGTGTGCAGTGTTGAGTGTAGGATTCGAGGTATACAGTGCTGAGTGTAGGATATATTATATACAGTGTTGAATGTAGGATATAAGGTATACCATGTTGAATGTAGGACATAAGGTATATAGTGTATATATATTATATACAGTGTTGAATGTATGGTATTTCGTATATGGTGTTGAAAGTATGATAAAGTATATACAGTGTTGAATGTAGGATATATAAGACATATCCATCGTGGCATATTGATATTCGACTTTCTTTTAAAGAAAACATATTTTATGTATGTATTTTAAATTTTGAATTTACTTTTTTTTACACAATCATAATGACTCCCCGCGGAACTAGGTTATATGTATAAAACTATCAAATATGTACTTTTTTTTATCTAACCTTACCCGTGGGGAATCCGGATTAGAATATAGGTCCCCAGCAACCTATGTTTGTCGTAAGAGGCGACTAAATGGATCGGGTGGTCAGGCTCGGTGACTTTATTGATGGCATTTCACCGTATATGAATCACTATCAAATGGCGATGATGTCAGGGTAAAAGGTAAACGTAAGAAATAGTATGTTTTGTGCAACCGGAAAATAATTGAGCACCACCCTTCTTTCTTCTGTATTCTTTATAGCTTGTGTCCCGAATTTCTATATATCTTTTGGTAATATCCTCAGTTTGACCCATGTCTCTGATCTCACCTCCATCTGATAAGTTGGCAGGGAACACCGCGTGCTACGAAGGCAGTATGCTGTGCCATGTTGTATGATAGAAAGAACATGAAGAACAGATTAAAAGGTGGTCAAATATATATTGTCATGGAACAGCTACAAATAAAAAGCGACGATAAACATGTTCACGATCGTAAGAAATACAGTAAAGTACGGTTATAACGAACTCAAAGGGACTACTAATTTTAGTTCGTTATAACCGTAGTTTGTTATAAGCATATATATATAGCATAATTGCAGCAAATGGTCGGGACCAAAAAAGTAAGTTCGTTATATCCGTCAGTTCGTTATAAGCGTGTTCGTTATAACCGTAGTTTACTGTATCTACTAACAACGGAGTCCATTGTACGATTCAGACTGTTTCATAAGCAAGTGTTTATGAATCAGTATCAAATAGTGATGATATCAGGTGTTCGCAAAAAGGTGAACCACATCATCTGATAATCTATTTCTATATGTTTCGTCACTAGGGCAAATATTAGTAATATGGTGCGATTCTAAAGATGGATAGATAATATGAAAATGTAAAGTAAGCGGTAAACGTTTTTCCCAGTTTTATATGTCGATGGTATTAAAGTTCGTACACACGTGCTTTGTATACAGGCACACAATTGAATAATAATTGTCATTATGAAACATAATACAATATTATGCTGCATATAAAATATATTGATGTGTGTGGTCATTTTTTTATATTTTGTCTCTGTTAGCAATCCTGAAGTAATGTCCCTTGACATTTTGCTTGGATCCCATGAATAACACATGTTATATGATCTGATTACAGAGGAGAACTTCCATTTAAACACATGTTGACTGCATGGATCGCATCATGTGATATACGACCGCCTCCGTGGTCTAGTGGTAGAGCGTCCGCACGGAGAGTGGAAGGTCCGGGGTTCGATCCCCGACCGCGTCATACCAAAAGAAGTTAAAGATGGTACTTGTTGTTACCCTGTCTGGCGCTGGGCATTAAGGGGCTTAAACAAGGACTGGTCGGCTCGGAGTCAGTATACTGTGTCTGAGTGGGGTATACATGTTAAACTTCGGCATGGTATCTCAGTGAGCTAGCACTATAAATCGGCATCAATCCGGACTAATACAAGCAGCCACACTTATATAGCGACGTGCATGCAAGTGCAATAATCTTGGACGCGACATTAAACCACATTTCACCTCACCTCATGTGATATACAAGTCAAGACATGATAGGGATACGAGATTTTCAAACAATCCACATACAGTGGTACCCCATTAATCTGGACGGTAGTATTAACAATTTTCAGGATTAACGAATACTGTGAGCATTACCAGTAGTAATCGCCAAGAAGATGAAGTATCTGGATTAACCAGGTTTCACTTTACACAGGTGATCAGTTTGATGTATCATGGAATGAGTGAGTGAATGTTGTTTAACGCCGGTTCAGTATTACAGCTTTAGGCGACCTGTAAATAAGCGAGTCTAAGTCGTGCAACCGATGGTCGATAGCACGAACATCGATCCACGCGGAGTACGATGACACGCATAGCTACTCACATATTTTGTCCAGCCAATCCTCATTTCAGTCGGATGTGAAGCATGAAGATCTGGATGTGAAATAATCGTTACAGTCGTATCTAAGTCTGATAGAGATTGGAATTTGAAAGAATATGTCTTCAACACTCTGGACATGGAGAAGTATTTTTTTACACTTGAAATTTGGACTGGTGATCCTAAACATGATTTAAGTTTATTACAATCGGATGGACTATGCAAAGTCACTGTTCATAGTCCCGCGTTTAACGGACGTTGTTTCGTGGACATTTCCGACGTAGATGCTGCATTGCTGCCGATAGACACGTTCACGTCGTGACACCACTTCCGCGTGCTCAGTTATGTAGGATGATCGGATGTTTAAATTTCAGTTTTGAAACAATATTTCCGTACAAAGATCAAAATAACGTTGACATTACTAGCACTACGGTAGTTGATGCCGTGAGGGGATGCGTTCACGCTGGAAGCAGGTCAATATGAGGGGATGCTGTTGCATATGAATGTCCCATATATGATTATAACATTAACTGTATGGGCCTACTTGCACTAAGCGATCTTAGCGCTACGACTATTGTAAGCCTATGTTAAAGTATGGGAGATAAAATCATCTTAGCGCTAAGATCGCTTTGTGCAAGTGGGCCATGGTATTGTAACCTAAACTCTATATAATTACTTGTTCTTGAATAAATGTTATTTATACTAGTATAAAATGAAATAAAAAGCTATGTAAAATGCTATTTTGGGATTACGCTTTTTTATTAAAGTATAAATTCTCGTACTTTTTGGAGGGTGGAGTCCCGTCCGGGATTCGAACCTTCACTCTCAGAGTAGGGCACGTAATCGCCAGCACGCAAAGTCTGTGATCTACCCCAATCAGCCTACGAGGCTTCGACAAAATTGCAAGTCCGACAACTGGCAGTCTAGATCACGTATTTTGGACACCATTCTGACAAGTGTAAAATGGTACGGCTGCCATAGACGAAAGCTGCGAATAGACAATGCCTTTCAGAAATTGATCAAATGTAACATATGTTATATTCGGGATTACATTTCTTGGTAAAGTACAAATTCTAGTATTTGTGTTGGGTTGAGTCCTATCGAACCCCTACTCTCATTAAATAAACATGTTATTACGGTATTAACTGTGAAAAACCTACGATTATATTATGAACCATTTAATTTTAAAATGTAAACACATGTCCTTTCTACCAGTATAAAATGAACTAAATATATGCTGTTGCAGTATAAACTAAAATGTCCACCGTACATACAAGTTTAGCATGAACTTTATGCTCTGACAATATTAATTTGTCCTATTTTGTAGTTTACATGAATTATATGCTTTAATAACACGAACGCCATAAGGTATAACATGGGCTATATAATGTTATAACAATAATTAACAAACATGAAATATATACTTATTGAAGGCCCAAACTACTGTTCTATCATGAACTATGTTATTACTACCGAAGCTAAACTGTTGATGGATGCTCACAGAGCGCGAGTACCTCACGTATAGTTGTGTAAGGCCATGTGAGCGATACGCCTGTTGTTCGATCTTGCTTGTTGCAGACAGTGGGTCAATCATGGACGTCTTGTCATAGTCGTCATAGAAGAAGAATGTGTTTTATAACATTCGACACACAACATACACAACTTTCACAGATGATGATGAAGATGATGATGATGATCGACACCTTGTGCTGGACAAAGACGAACATTAAGTCTCTGATATGTGTTACAATGTATTTATATATATAAATAGGAAGGATTCCAACGAAACTGACGCGTAGCCATGAAAACCAAACAGATGACAAATCGTCCTTTCTTTGATGCTTGTTTAACGCCGCACTCAGCAATATTCCAGCTATATGACGGGGGTCACAAAATCGAATTCATTACCTATTATTCATAATCTTAGATCGATGTGTCTGTCTGTTATTGTTTGTCTTCTCTCTGTATTGTTTGTCTGTCTGATTGTCTGTCCCTACTGATTTTGTGTGGTTGTCCGCCCTGTCTGTGTGATTGTCTGTCTGCTAGCCTGCCTGTCTGTTCACTAACTCCATCAGAAGCCCCATCCATCAGACGTATTAGCGCAGGTTCACAATAAGCGTTAATTGAAGATTACAGTCATTGCTCGCGTTGGTAATATAAAACTATATTCCCAAATTATACAATAATTAACCATACCAACATACGTATCAGCGTGCAGAAACGCCATTAAGATTACAATCACCTCACGCAAATAACAGTCAGTGTTTATAGTAAATGGTTAGGAGGACTATTTTACACAGTAAAAATGTCATATTATGGCCCTCGTAACCTTGATCAAGTGATAACCACGTGTCTGCCACGTGTTACTGTGTGATGTCCGGCTCAGAGCTGACACTTCCGGGTAAGGTCGTATCACATATGTCCGTGTATAATTAACCATGCTTGATCTACTTTCAGGTTGTATCGGTGCTTTGTCAGCATTTACCTATAAACATGCGGATTAAAAAAACAAGCACAACGTGCAGTGCCACATCGCCGTGTTGGCATTCATTCATTCATTCATTCATTCATTCATTCATTCACTCATTCATTGAACTAGTACCCCATTAAGCGGGATCACGTCCCATATAAGTATAATCGTAACCTAAAAATCATATATTTAAAATGAAGGATCTGTTCATATACACACAGGGTCATTAAATGTTTGTCAATAAAAACATTACCTTTAATTAAATGTATGTGATTTTCTAGTCATACAGCCGCCATCATATAGCTGGAATAATGCGGCGTTGAACAACAAACATAAGTCATAACACAGCATAAAACCACAAATTGTAGCTCCCAATACAGCTGAATTATTTCCGTATACCTTGTTTGCGAACTTTGTTTGAAGAAGCATATACCATAGAGTCCCATATTCCATGACTATCTACAACTGACCGTATTCATATAGGGTATCTGAGTATATACACTTGTTTATTTGTTGTTTAACGCCGCACTCAGCAATATTCCAGCTATATGACGGCGGTCTGTAAATAATCGATTGACATCATGAGCTTCGATCTACACAATTGGGATACAATTACATGCATCAATCGAGTCAGCGAGCCTGACCACCCGATCCCGTTAGTCGCCTCTTACGACAAAAATGTTCAGAAATATGAAAAACAGTTTACAACTTTAATGCTAAACTGCGCCCGTTCTTTCCGAACCAAATTAAATGATTTCAACTTGCAGTAAAATAACTTTAATAAGTGGCTGTTTAATTTGTTCGTTATATCCATAGTTCGTTTTTGCGAAATCTGTCCGCCATTTTGAATGCTATACTTTTACATATTATTCATTGTCTAAAATGCAGAACTTGTTTTAATATATGTTCTAGACATCTGAAATGGTCGGTCAGGATACGGTCACCTTTTGGCTATCACCTGGCATTATCACAGTTGATAGTGATTCATAAACGTCGGAATTGTACAATGATTTCTTATGAATATGGAAAGGGTTTTCACGCTGTGTTATATATTTTTCATTTTATTCAAAATATTCAACCATGAATTATAATTAAAATGTTAGCTCTGTGATGTTTATTACTGTAATTATTTCTGTTTGCAAACACCATCTGCATGCCAAGCTACACTGTGGGCAGACAGATGAAATAACATTCCACGGAGTCGTCGGTCAACATTATTACATAACTTTTATAAAACGTCTTTTATGTGCAAAAATAAACTATGAAAACTAGAGCAATAGAATATGATGTCAATTCCAAAAGCAGGATCTTGTTTCAAAGGTTTTTCTATGTACGCCAAGATCGGCACCGGGCTTGAATTGGGTTTTTTCTCGTTTTCTTTCCCCGCGACATCAAAATGCTACTGATATATAGCAACTTTGATATGTGATAGCGTTCAAATATAATCCTAAACTCATGAAGCGGACACAGTAAGAGCAAGTTTTTATTTTCCATATATTTGGTTGTGTGTGTGTAAACCAATCACATAGCCCCGGGCATAATTCCATATGTCTGCTTTGAAGTGCGGGCGATCGCCGTTTTGGCAGGTAGCAGTGTTGGGAAACACCGGTTTATCAAGTACACTTTGATGCTAGTTCGGGGCTCGAGTTTCAAGCTTACGCACCTCGCGGCAGTGAAGACAGTTCATTTCCACTGCTCCAACACGCATGTTGTATTTAATTCCGTCTGTAAATTGATATTTAGTCCAGCACTAAAATGTTCTTGTGATTTAAGCGAAATAAACAGGCAATAAAAATATTAATATATCTGAACAATATCAAAACACTTCTGAGTCATCATGATCGGGAAACAGGAATATATTGTGTCTAGTGCCTGGTTTCTTGATCGGGGTCATATTTCACATGATACAATTACTGTTAATGAGAAGAGACATCAGGTAGCCAAAAGCCAATACCTTCAAAAAATCAACACCTCAGCCATGCCTTTGGCGGCAACGACTTCCACCAGTGTTTTCTGAACAAAACTTTTCATCCCTTTTGAAAAATATAGAAATTGTGCAAATAACTCATTGCAAATCACAATAGACACGAAACATACAGCTTGATTCAACGTTTATTATAATTACAAGCCCGTCGATCGATATAATCGTTTGAAAGTGGTTATGTTTGGAGGGCGGGTGTTCCATTCTAACCACGTACCGCTATGAACGCATGCAAAGGCAAGTAGCATGGTGCCGTTTCATGTATCGTAACGAAGGAATCCATTTTCACACAGAAAACAGAGTCAGCTGAAAATGTATAGAGTTTTAAAGTGATTGTAGCTAAAAAGGCTTGAATATACTACAGAAGGAATGTGGGAATAGTAGAAGTAGTACTAACGTTATACATAAAGAAGGCAATGTCCCTTTATTCACAATACACGCAGTGTCTACGCTAAATGCCCTAAAGAAATATATCCAATACAGCCCATGCAAGTCTAGATTACTGCAGTTTCTGAAAATAAAGAGGTCTCTAGGCTCCTTTTTATTATTTTGTATTAAGATATTTAAAAACTGCTTTTTTGTAAATATTTTCATTTTAGAGACTAGGTGCTAGTCTATGCCTACACATCACACTGCTTATGTTGTTGTTTTATCTAAAATATCAAACACCAATTGCATTTCAATAAGTCTTTGAATGACATTTAGTAGTGATACACATAAGGAAGAGAATTTATGGATGTCAACTTCTTTATCACGAGGAACACAACGTTTCAAAGTATACTCCTGAAGGAGCAAGCATATACTCGAAACTCATAATAACGAAGTTGACATCCATATACAGTAAAGTACGGTTATAACGAACTCAAAGGGACTACTAATTTTAGTTCGTTATAACCGTAGTTCGTTATAAGCATATATATAGCATAATTGCAGCAAATGGTCGGGACCAAAAAAGTAAGTTCGTTATATCCGTCAGTTCGTTATAAGCGTGTTCGTTATAACCGTAGTTTACTATATTCTCTCTCTTACATTTCAATACATGGCATAACATATACACCAGAGGGAACGTTCTGCGCGGCTTTCTGTATATTTCCATATAAAATAGTCAATTTTAAAATCGTATCTTGTATTAAATTCCTGACAATGTGACATTCGTGTACTCATTTTGAAACACAAAAACCGAAATCGATTATCCTATAGCATGTTTTGAAAAAGTACCATTAAAATGCAAATGAATAGTTAGAGACCCTTTCAATTGCTTGTCCGCTTCTTCGTATCATATACTGACTGAGTGAGTGAGTGAGTATGGGTTTACGCCGCTATTAGGAATATTCCAGCAATATCACGGCGGGGGACACCAGGAAGTATCATATACTGTGAACCAGTGGGTGTGTTCATCTAGGATAGCATACAGTGCTCCTTTACCACCGGTTCTAAATGTATTGATGGCATCTTCGACATTTATTCAAGTGAGATCAGTACCACATGCAAATGTCGCCATTTGTTCCATGGATGCATGAAAATAAGAAAGGAGCGGGGCTTAGTTTTCCAAGTTTATTTATTAAAAAATGTTATATAGTTATCATATATATTTTTGATCCAATAGATTAAGGTGTTATCAAAGTATCGTGTATGGTGAGGTGAGGTGAGGTGAGGTGAGGTGAGGTGAGGTGAAATGGGGTTTAACGTCGCGTCCAAGATTATTGCACTTATATAAGCGACGTGCATGCACTTATATAAGCGACGTGCATGCACGTGTGTGTGTGTGTGATGCTTGTACTAGTCAGGGCTAGGGCCGATTTATAGTCCTAGCCCACTGAGATACCACCCCGCAGTTGAACATAAATACTTCACTCAGACACAGTATACTGACTCCGAGCCGACCAGTCCTTGTTTTAGCACCTTAATGCCGAGCGCCAGGGTACAACGGGCATTGAACGTCTTTTTGTATGACACGGTCGGGGATCGAACCCCGGACCTTCCGCTCTCCGTGCGGACGCTCTACCACTAGACCACGGAGGCAGCGTATCGTGTATGGCATGTGCAGAATCCTATATAATATTTGGACTTATTTCCACGAAATTAAGTTTTATATATGCAATTACACATGAGTCAACGGGTAAGAATAGCCATTGTTTACGTCACACACAGGGCCAGTTTGGTTTTGGTAACCCGTATGGTTATGTGTCGCTCGGGGCAACGCTCCAGGTACACCGACAGGGGAAACAACCAGGAATAGGGTCACGTACTGTATTCAGGATGCCTGTACCATATTGGACTTAATTCCATGAAATTGGGTTCAGGTAAAAGTCTTTAAAATTCCATTGAACATTTCCATGAACACATAGACTAAGAATTCAATTCTACGCCAGAGAACAATCAGTCTGGCATATCTGCCGATACAAATTCCACAGGTCGTAAAATGCAATATAGTGATGGACATTATATGAATGGATCACTGAAAATCGTTGATGGCACCGGGAGTTCGCGAAAAGGGTGCGACTGTCCTGCTATACCGGTAGCACCGCCACTCACACAAATTTCATTACAAAAGTAAGTGCCAGTGAGTAAAGAGACATGAAATCTCAGCCTGAAGGTCAGTTCGTATAAGGAATAGAATCACGTAGACAAGCGACGTGTCATATTTCATAAGTTCCTCCTAATGTCTACCATAAAATGTCTGAAACGACTTTGAAATGAAACCAGTGCCCCGTTCCACAAAGCGATCTTAGCGCTAAGTTGATCGCAACTCCCATACATTAACATAGACTTACGACTGTTATAGCTCTTAGATCGCTTTGTGGAACACTGCCCAGTGCCCCGTTCCACAAAGCGGTTTTAGCGCCACGACTATCGTCAGTGTATGCTTAAGTAATGGAGTTACGATCATCTTAACGCTAAGATTGCTTTGTGGAACGGGTCCCAGGTCTTTAATGGTGAAACCTTGGTTGAAAAACTTAGCTGTAAGCAAATTGAGTCTTTACGTGAAAATTGAATTGTGTACATGCTCTAAAGTACCTGCGGAAGATTCGGGGTTCGAATCCCGGCCCGTCATACCAAATTACGTTAAAAGATGTTACTTGTTGCTATCTTGTCTGCCGTTCGCAAATAAGGGGCTAGAACAGGGACTAGTATGCTCAAATGTTGTTCCATAAATTATTTTTAGATATAGCATGCTCAAATATGTTCCATAAATTGTTTTTAAATATAACTTTGCATAAATAACTAAATTGTGAATATTCTAACTTGGTCTCGTCGCTATATGGCTAAAATAACGCCGATGCGACGTTAAATTTTCACTCACTCACTCACTCACTCACTCACTCACTCACTATAAAAGTTACTGTATAGTTAGATCTACCACAACATATTTTTAAGTGTTCGGAACAGTCAGTATTTCATTTCTAATTGTGCGGTTTCTTTTGAGCGAAAAGTCCGCCTGGGAATAAATTTTTAAATTCCTTTGCAGCTTCGTTACACTGTTAATGGTACTCGCATTAAATTCAAATTGCATGACACAAAAAGGGAGCGCAAGGATGACAGTTATGCATGACGTTCGTCACTATGATAGTCAGGAGGATTTATAACCTTTTGTCCTCCCCGGCGTCAACTCCAGGCTGCCTGTAGTGGGTGACACTGACATATTGCCAGATAATAGACTTTAATATGTATAGTGAGGAGAGCTGACACTAGCGCTGAATGTAAGTAAGTATAAGAATACTACATGGCTGTATTTTAGAACCGAAATGCTACTTTCGCTTGCGTTTTGACTATGATTAAAGTGGAATTAGACTAAGGTCTCAAGGTAGTTTACTACTTCAGCGGATTTTTTTCATTTTATTTCATGTCTTCTGTAGAAATCATATACTCATGCTTCTAATTATTGTCATATATGCATGTTAGTATAGGGGTGACTATTATTATGAGGTTTAGTATATTCATGTATATCTTTCAGGTATGTCTTAAAAAATCACGTTCCATGAATCAGTCAGTGTGGTTTTGCGTCGCTTTTAACAAGGCTTAATCGTTATATCACGGCGTTGGATACTAGAAATGAGCATTTGAGGAATCGAACCCGGACTTTAGCATGACGAGTGAACACTTTTAACCACTAGGCTACCTCATCGCCCCATTTTTCACAGGAAGAATAATCTGTGAGCGATTTTGTTTTTTGGATGTTTTTTTGGTGTGTTTTGTTGTATAACGCCGCTTTCCGCACGCACGCCGCAATATATTCCAGCTATGTGACGGCGGCCTGTAAATAATCGAGTCTGAACCAGACAATCCAGTGATTGACATAATGGAAATGGTCCACGCAGTTGGGATACGATGACATGCAATTAACCAAGTCTCCGAGCCTGAGGACTCCATTAAGTCAACACGACAAGCACAGGTTGCTGGGGACCCATACCTGGAATGCTACAGGGCCAATTACAAGATAAAGCTATATGTATGTCGAGTGGCTATCGTCGGAATCCCAACCAGGCACACGAGTAATACCATTAAGCATACAACTAATGGAAGATATAGTCGAGTGCTTACTACACCCATCTTCAATATATCCATCGTTATGAATGTCAAACAACCGGAAACAAAATACGGGATACATCAACCACGATTAAACCGAACTAAAACTATCTTAAAATTCAGTTCGTTACATCCGGAGTTTTCGCTTTTCACACGACCAACAGGGTTAATTATCACTAGAACTTCGAGATGTTGGGTTACTGAACCGAAGGTTTAATTAATCCCGTCGCCAGTTATATTTAGGAAGCAAGTCATGATTATTGTATTGTATCCCTTCTGTTTTCAGATGCAGTTGCTGCTCGATGATTTAATCCATTTAAACACAATTCGTAAGATATATTTTCACGTCAAAGTCAAACTAATATTGGCTAGTAGCCCTTACTGTAGGCTAGCAAAATTCAAAAGCAACTTGTACGTCAGGCGTATTAAAGTTATTGCTTCAGCTCGTGGTGAAATTTTAACTCGAAGTCCTAGAAAATAGTCGAGTTATCCGTAGTTCGAGACGACCGAAGTGTTTATTTTACACCATATTATCAATAAATACCACGCCCCCTTTCCACAAAGCGATCTTAACCCTCGACGATCGTAACTCCCATACTCTAACACAGACTTACTACAGTTGCATGGGCGAAGGTAGCTTAGTCAATAGTGGTACGAGGCCAGGGTCCACTTGCACAAAACGATCTTAGTGGTAAGACTATCGTCTATATTGGAGTGTAGGGGTTATGGTCGTCGTTGCGCTAAGATCGCTTTATGCATGTGTTCCCAGGACCATAAACGTACATCGCCTTTAACGATATGTCGAAATAACGGAGTTCGAGCTTACGACGCAGATGCGATACATGTAGAACGCTTCGGTTACACAAGTCACTGCGAATCACTGGTCGACTTTTAGAGGTTGTACATAACGAGAACTGAGTATTGACTTTCTATTCCTTCCATTTTACTGTACACTCAGAAGGCCGGGCGCTGTGTCGCGAGTAGCGAACTAAACTCATTCCCTTCAATTAATTTATACACAACCTCATAATGACTTTAAGATAATATGCTTATCGATCAAATCTGATGTTTCTATTACAGAAAATAAGACTGAGTGGCTTTAGTATGATGTAAAGAGGAAGCCATTCTGACGGTTCCCATGTGTCTACTTAGGACTAGTAGCGTGGTATTACCCGCAAGAGCGGGCGCACGCAACCCAGCGTCACTAGCGCGATGGCCACGTCACCGACACACTTGCCCGACCGCGGGGACGAGTTTGGAGGGACATGCTAAAGGATGACGTGCACGCATGTCATCTCCCGATATTCCATGTAATAATCATCAAGCTCGTGCCGGACTGATGGCGCTCAGTGGACTGATTCCGCAAGCCTGACATTGACGTGACGGCTTCTGACGTTGACGTGACGTAACATGGCAGGTACGTGGTTTGACGAGACTTGATTAGCGATTTGTTGTATCAGTAAGACAGCTGTCATGAGTGTCAGGGAAAGTGTTCATCACCCGTAGAGGTGGCGGACATCCCGTCAGCCTCGTTCCAGACTATCGTGTATTTATATTCCAGCACGACGATATTGTTTAACAGTCACGGTAGCTACCGTTTATATTCGCAACTGTCTTAATGGAATCTAAAAATACACTGCCCTGATTCTGGTGTGTGGCAAATTATAAAGGAATGACGTAAAGTCATTTTTGTTAACTCGACTCCAGTTAACTAGAGTGAGTGAGTGAGTGAGTGAGTGAGTGTCATAGTGATAAGTGATGCACGTTTACCACTTTAATGAAAACCTTCGAACACAGAAGAGGACAACCAAAAATAATTAAAATCAGATCGAATCTATACTCTGCAAAAAAAGAAAAGCAAAAGTACTAAAATCGTTAATATCTGACAGAGTGTTGCCGATGTATCTATACAAAATTTATATCAAAATGAATTCGTCATTTCTGCATGGATTTTGGGATTGATTTGTGTAGAAAAAATGAGGTACTGCAGAAATTTGGCAAGAGATGGAAAAATCACAAAAACACCACCACGTGAGAGCTTGGCGCCGAAACACACCAACATGACATGCACGTGCAACATCACTTGTTCTGGTTTAAAAAAGTTAGGTTTTCATTTGCATGCCGTTACAATCTTACAGCAAGTGAACAACGAAAACATGCCACGACTTACGGAAACCCAACGCAACAACGCCATCTGCAGACTGCATAGAAGCGAATCATTATTGCCCGTAGCCAGGTTTTTCCACGTAGCACGCAGCACCATCACAAGACTGTGAAACCGTTATTATACACACAGGACAACACGTGACGCGTACCACTACTACAGCCCAGGACAGATTCATACGGCTACGTCACTTACGTGAAAGAACCACCACGGCAACCCCTTCAACTACGGCAATACAAGGATTGCGTAGGATATCAGCCCAGACAGCGAGGAAACGTTTACGCGCTGAAGGTATTCGCACTAGACGACCAGTTCCAGGGGTAATTTTGGATGGACCTTCATCGTCGGATGCAACGTCAATGGTGTCAAGGTCACAGAGTATGTCCACAACTGCAATGGGGACAGGTTTGGTTTTGTGATGACGTGTTATACTTCGCCGTGTGGATGGGAGACGTGTTTACAGGTTTACAAATTTACAGTTTATGCCCAAAACTGCATACGCTGGTAGTGCGATGATGTGGGCAGCCATCTCCTACACTGGTAGCACAGACTTGGTGCAAGTTCAAAGGAAATTAACGGCACAACGTTACACGGATGAGATTCTTCGGCCACACGTTCTTCCCATTATGCAACAAATGAACGTCATTTTCCAACAAGACAATGCCGACAGTTGGCACAAACACTGCAGGCAGAGTGGGTGAACATTCCCCAGGCCACAATTGGGGATCTGACTGCTTCCGTGGGACGACGATACCAGTCAGTTTTGGACTCTAATGGTGGCCATACAAGATTTTGATATTGAAATCTACTGTCCCATGTGTGCCATATGGAACCTGGGTCAATGGGAATTATGTGTGCCTATTTTTAACAATCGATTACATCTGTTGATTATTTTAATGATATAAAAATATGCATCTAAAATCAATTTTTTGCGTTTTTTGTTATTATTTTTTTTGCAGAGTATATATCCGTACACACGGTCATAGGGTCCTGTCACCACTAAGGGACGTAAGCCTGCGAATAGCAGCGCCCGTGACGACCAGACCACCCGTGCCCCCGACTACTAATGAGGTCCAAACGTGTACATATGTAACAGTTTTATATAGAGCACTTTTCATGAAGCGCTTAGGCCCGCCGGCGTGTGATGGTTATATGACATAAATAAGATAGTTATCTTGTCTACAATGTAGCGAAGTAATTGCCGAAATAAAACATCTATATATAGCTTCGCTTGAGGGACAAATTATATCTTACATCCTGTCATTATTGTCAGGGGCGGTGGGTGGCTTGGTGGGTAGAGCGTTCGCTCGTCGTATATTTTTATCCGGGTTTGATTCCGCACATGGGTTGAGTGTGTGGCCCTTTTTGGTGTCCCCTGTCTTGATATTGCCCCAATGCTGCCAAATGTGGCGAAAAACCTTACTCTTTCACTTTGCATTGTAATGTTGATGCTTTTACGTCACCATATCCGACCTTCATTAATGGTCAAAATAAACGCGGGCTCTTCAAACAACGCAAGGATTTTATTTGCTTAATATAGATATTTACTATATCCGATATAGTTCAACTGCAGAGGATTGTGACTTGGTTCACGGTACATCAACGGCGCGGATCTTTGCTCATGATATCAATCACTGGATTGCCTGGCCATTTTTTTCCTACGCCGCCGTCATATAACTGGAGTAATTTGTGAGGCGTTAAACTATAAAAACACAAACAAATATTAATCCAAAAACCTATTAATCAATAACAAATTATATTAATGATCGTCGAACAAACGGTAAACACAGAAACATCACGTAGCTAGTATGTCCACCTATGGTTGGTCCTATACAAAGCATATCAAATGTATATATGTTATACAAGGCCGTCAACATACCCGTGACATTGCCCTTACATAAAAGAGTATTTTCTTAACCGAAAGCGACCATCTGACCAAAAATACGAAATGCTTTGATTTGATTTGTGAAATCGTGACTACCTACTCCATGTGTACTGTGACACGAGAGGCATAGATTCGTTTTCTCACGCACGCTTCTGAAGTCGACATGCAGTCGACATTGTTCGGAACTGTGTTTTGAAAGGAAATTCATTTTTCAATAACAAGGTCTCGAAAACTGGGCTCTATTCTCTTGAAGCATGTTGAACGTGACTAGATTGCCATTATGAGAAAATGCAGTTGAATTAACTAGAGTCGGGGAGAATATCTAACAATCGATGCAACTGCTGATGGACTAATTGCTACATTAAATGAAATGGACGTCTGTTATCGGACAATTTCTGGATCATTGATATGTTGTTATGTTCCAGATAATAATGTCCAGTGCTGCTGTTGTATGATGGCATGGTTGAGTTATCCCATAGGCCAAAGAGCAAACATGCGAAGGGCATTAGTGATTTGGATACATTCAAGTTTGTTTATTTGCTGTTTAACGCAGCACTCAGCAATATTCCAGTTATACGACGTCGGTCTGTAAATAATCGAGTCTGGACCAGACAACTCAGTGATTGACATCATGAGCATCGATCTACACAATTGGATACGATTACATGCATCAACCAAGCCTGACCTGCCGATCCCGTTAGTCGGCTCTTACGACAAATACGAGTTGCTGAAGATCAATATTAACCCAGATTTTCATGGGTCGATATGTTCAGGTGACAAAACGTAATTTATGTTACTAGTTTTATGTCTTTGTAGAATGAAATATTGTTAAAGCAGGCTATAGATCACAGGATGGCGCTACAATTCTCAGTGCAGAGTTGTGTCCCTTTACCGTACCAGGATCTGTTGATCGTGGGTTCGAATCTAGGATTCATCCTGAATATGATCCTTGGTCTGTCATTACCATACCCGTAGATTCACCAAACTAAGGCATCCTGTAACTTTTGTCGTTCTTGCCACATCCCGGGATGTCACTGAAACACTGTTCAAAGTGGCGTTACACCCGGTCCACTAACGGTTCCCACCACGGTAAAGCTGTGTATTAGTGAGGGGTCGCACATAGTAGTGACACACCCATCGAGGTATCCGTAGTTGGAGACAAGTGTCGATATTAGACCATTTAGTATCGATATTAGACCATTTAGTGTCGATAATAGATCACAGAATGTCGAATTTAGATCATAGAATGTCGAATTTAGATCATATAGTTCCCATGTTAGACCATATAGTGCCGATATTAGACCATGTAGTGTCGGTATAAGGCCATATAGTGGTGTCGATATTAGACCATTTAGTGTCAATACTGGACAATATAATGTCTATATTAGTCCATATAGTGCGAATATTAGATCATATATTGTGCCGATGTTAGAACATATAGTGACGATATTAGACCATTTAGTTTCCATATAAGATCATATAGTGTCAATATAAAACCATATAGTGTCAATATAGACCATGTAATGTCGATATAAGACCATATAATGTCGATCGATATTAGATCATTTAGTGTTGACATAAGACCATATGGTGTCGATACAAGACGATATAGGGTCCACATTATGCCATTTAGTGTCGGTTACAGACCATAATGTGTCGATTAAGATTTTAGAGACAACACAGTTTTTCTCCTTTAAACGTTATTTAGTATACACCCATGTTTGATGGTGGCTAAAAATGAAGCAAATACGACATGATTATTCGATGGTGATATATTTGATACGGGTATCATCATTGTATTTTGGACCTTAAGTTTGCAGTGTTGTGGCGACTGTCTAGCAACGTTTATATAACGTTTGTAACTTTTTGTTCAAGTACAATTTTCAAATGTATACTTTCTTTGCTCGGCAGTTTAGTTTGTTTGTTTTTTTGTTTAGCGTCGCACTCAGCAATATTCCAGCTATATGACGGCGGTTTGTAAATAATCGAGTCTGGATAAGGCAATCCAGCAATTGACATGTTGAGCATCGAAGGGCAGTCAAGTTATATGGCCACGAGGATTAGTTGGGTACAATGTGTGACCTTGAGTGATTGTCATCGTACAGGGGTGAGTGAGTGAGTTGTGTTTAACGCCGCTTTTAACAGTATTCCAGTTATATCACGGCGTGTCAGCTTAATGTGGGAGGAAAGCCCGAAGTGATGCAGGTCTCAGACGTTTACCACTTCAGAGAAACTCAGGAGCACGGTATGGTGCTGACAAACCTAGAAACTTAATCGGGGCGAACCGGGAATCGAACCCACAAACATAGGTTTCTGGCGTGGCCAAGGGACGCAATTCTGCACAGAGAACCCCCCCCCCCCCCCCCCCCCCCCCCCCCACACACACACACACACACACACACACACTCACACACTAATAAAGAAGCAATTACTGGTACATCGGGCATATCCAGTAGACAAAGTTAGAACACGTCTCCTCAAAAGATTATAACTTCAGTTCAAGTAAGCCATCATTGCCAATCCTCCAACAGTTAAGACTATCCTCTACATACTGATTCTTACAGATAGATTCTCAGCCATGCAGATAATTTGTCTGGAATAATGGCCCGGGTTACCATGGGCTTCCAATTCCTTAATCCCGTTCTGATACGTCCTACCCAGTAAGTCTATAGTGAACGATAGGAGGATTACCATACCACGTGGTCAGCGGAGGGTGAAGCGGTCAAGGCACGAGCTGAGTATTCCTAGATAATAAACAGGCCCACATCGTACATAAAGCCAGCGTTGTCTGTTTCGGAAATGAATATTTGTACCTGCTAACAAAAGAACCTCGATAATCCGGCCTTTTTGATAATGGATGTTATCAAACAAGACGATCGAGCATGAGCAATAACAGGAACGGAATCTCTCTATAACAGCGGCGTGGGATAGTCGAATAAGTGTAGCGTTGATTCGCCGCTCCTGAAACCCAGGTTTGATTCCCACATGGGTGTGAAGTCCATTCTCGGTGTCCCCCGCCTTGATAAGGCGGCGTAAAATCACACTCACTCACCCACTCCATTTCAACTTGCTCAGGGGCTCGGGACTCTAAGGCGCCACAATGCTCGCGG
Organism: Haliotis rufescens; assembly: GCF_023055435.1. Lineage (NCBI taxonomy): Eukaryota > Metazoa > Mollusca > Gastropoda > Lepetellida > Haliotidae > Haliotis > Haliotis rufescens. The sequence goes on along the minus strand of NW_025963791.1, from coordinate 7,991,744 downwards.
CGCAGAGTTGCGTCCCTTGGGCACGCCAGAAACCTATGATTGTGGGTTTCGCCCCAATCATGTTTCCAGGTTTGTAAGCACCATACCCGTGCTCGTGGGTTTCACCAAAGTTGTAAACGTCTGAGACCTGTATCACTTCGGGCTTTCCTCCCACATCAAGCTGACACGCCGTGACATAACTAAAATACCGTTCAAGGTGGAGTTAAACCAAGAACTCACTCTCTGCTTCACGAGAGTCCGTAATTTCGTTCCGTTTGTTTGCGACGAAGGAGGCTATGCTTTGCGGTTAAATGAGGTTTCAATGTAAATGAGGTTTGAAATAATTTCAGCTATATACCTGACAACCCCATTCGTGGAGTCTCTATTTGCATTGTTTTTAGCCTACACTTACAATATGAATATTTGCAACGTGGTTTTCTTTGAGATAAACACTATCACCTCTATATTCATAGTTACATACTGTACTCCGAACAATACATCATTCGTACTGTAGACTATAATTTTGCGTTATTTGACACATTAAAGAACATTAATGCTGTCTGAAAGATACTGCGAAATAGATGTATTTCCTTTACTGCCAGAGTGTCGTCATCTCAGTGTCGCCATGGTAACAGACACGATGACAGCTTCTGTGTCCGGTGTCTTGGGTATATCTGTCATTAACCCAAGGTTTAGGCTGTGAAGGGAAGAGACATTCAGACCAACACAACCACTGTTGCACATTTTGCAAATAATGAACTGTAAATCCTTCTGTTCAGGATCACTGTGCATTGTGTCGAGCACAACGGTTACTGAGAAACGTTGTCCAATGATCAGTATGTCATTGAATAATGACATATTCAACCTAAAACATTTAATATTAACAAATAATTGTACAATTCTACGGAAGCCTTTTAGGGCCAGTTTGGGTTGTTTTTGTGTGTGTTTTTCTTGAAATTTCAAGTTTGTTTGTTTGCTTGTTGTTTAACGCCGCACTCAGCAATATTCCAGCTATATGACGGCGGTCTGTAAATAATCGAGTCTGGACCAGACAATCCAGTGATTAATATCATGAGCATCGATCCAAGCAATTGGGATCGATGACATGCATCTACCAAGTCAGCGAGCTTGACCACCCGATCCCGTTATTCGCCTTTTACGACAAGCATAGTCGCCTTTGAAGGCAAGCATGGGTTGCTGGAGACCTATTCTACCCCGGATCTTCTGAAGCAGAAAAGGGTGGATCCCGGATCCCGGATCATTACGGGTCTGAAATTTCAAGATAGTAAGTTGAAATTTCAAGATACATACGTTGAAATTTCAAGTTAAAAATCAATTTATTATCTTGATACTTCAAGACCATTACCTTGAAATTTAAACCTTGTATATATCTTGAAATTTCAACTTAGTATAAATTTCAACATGGCATCTTCCTATATAAACATAGTATCTTGAAATTTCAAAAATTACAAAAACAAATGGCCTTAAAGGTTTCCGTACAATTCGACCACAAACCTAGTATTTTTCTTAGGAAGATGCCCTGGTCCGCTGCTTGTTGACATAATGATGTAGATGTTTCTAGATGTACATACCTTAAGGTTAGTTAATAGTAGGATGGTCATAACAGGGAAGGTGAGAAAGTGTTACTTTTTCAGTCAACAATTTTGGATTCAATACATTGAAATACGGCTCTCACACACTTCTGCTCAAAAATCCTAAATGAGGATTAACGCAGCGTTCAAGATTATTCACTTTCATAGTGACAAATTCATGTACGCGTGTGTGTGTGTGTGTCTGTTTGTTCTAGTCCGGACCAATACCGGTCGTACCGTTCCTCTGTCTGTCTGTCTGTCTGTCTGTCTGTCGCAGTTTAGCATGAATACCCAACTGTACAGTGACTCCGAGCCGATCAGTTCTTGTTTTATCCCCTTAACGCTCAGCGCCAGGGAAACAACAAGTACCATATTTTAACGTCTTTTGGTATGACGCGGCCAGGGATCGAAACACCCACCTTCCGCCGGGGCTCTATCCACTACACATTAAACCATATCTATGTTGTTCATAGGTTTTGATTTAACTCAAGTACGGTCTGAAGAATGACAATAGAAATTGTCCTTTAGGAACCTTATAACCATTAGTTGTCAGTTCGTTATATCCGTTCGTTTCATGCAATATTAAATGCAATAAAGCCTCCGATTAACCCCAACCAACACCTCTAAGTCCTTAATCGTCTCATTATCGCCGATGACAATGACGACGATGAAAGTGAGGTACACCGAATAAATCGCCAAAAAGACTCCGCTAGGGGGCAGTGTGACTATATCACTTACAGTAGAACGTTTTATTTGTATTTCCCCTGGTCTGCTTGATCTGGCTCGCGATAGGCTTATCTTACAACAATATCTTAAAGTATATTAATTGGAGTCTCATTCCTATAATACCGGTCAATGACCCCAGGCGGGGACTATGTATTAATGTGAATGTAGCAACTACTTAACGCCGTGGTGAGAGAGAGGGGTACCCGCTGCCCGTCACCCGGGGGGATTCACAAGACAGGGGTACATGTTGTAATTGTTTTATTGTGTGTTCCGAGTGTCATGCCCCCCGTTTGACAAGATATCCCCCCAGATTATGACCTGTGATCCCCCGAGAGGTGAGAAGAGGCCGAGAATGACCCCGGAGTGGACAATGCCCCTAACACCACGCGCCTGACATGACGCAATGTCAACACTTCGGACCATGTGATGTCCGGTGCGGCTGTCTTGTGCCTATGATTCTTATCACCGATTTGATTTATTTCGTCAATAATTACCAGCGATTCGGGGCTCTAGCAATATAGTTATAATGTATCGGGCCTTGGCGTAACGCACCACGTCAAACATGTAAAACGATGCATTAATTCTTGCGGTCACAGTTGTCCATATTGTATACACACCATATGGAACTGTTCTCTGTTAAATACATGTATATCACAATCTCAAGATGATGATGATAATAATAATAATAATAATAATCATAATGATGATGATGATGATGATGAAGAAGATGATGATGATGATGATGATAACGGCGATGATGACGACGACGATAGAATATGGAACCCAAACAAACGAACCATAAACAACTGGCGTCGTGTATGTGTTCAGAAGTGCAATGCGAGTGTTATAAATATGTAATAATCTATCACGAAATATCGACATATTACCGATGCGAGGTTAAATATTAGCTCACTCAATAATAAAGTCCGAACCACAATGCGAACAATAAGCGACACGTGTATGTATATGTGCACTCAAAGTTCACTGCGAGGTCTCAATGCAGGGATCTGTACCGGAATGGCACCGGCATGCGGGGCGGTATTAAATCAACCCTTTGAAGTGTTAGTTCTTGTTGTTGCAGGAATCCATATCAAAGACAGACGGTTAATTCAGAATAAAATTCAACTTTACTGTCGGCGACTGTTTTTTTTTAAAAAATAACATTGCCTCTGTATTCAACATTTCACCCAAATATGCAAATATATGCAAATGTACACATTTCCTGTGAAACAATATTAATTCGAACTCATTTGTCTCGATACTTCGAGTTAATGAGGTTTACACGTGTAGATATACTATAGATCCCATACTCATATAAAAAATAAGCGAATATAGTATCCAGGGTTCCACAAAGCTGTATTAGGGCTACGACTGTCTTAATTCGTTAAGACCGCTTTGTTCTTCCACCTTTCCGCGAACACCTGGCCTCATCCCTGTTTGAGAGTTATTCACAAATACTTATGGTGTCGTCGGAATCCTACAATGGACTTTTGGCTATTACCAGTGATTTCTTATGATAAGGGACAGGGTTTGTCGCTTCTATTTGTGGAACCGCTTTGGTCCAGCCATTTTACGACTGACAGAGGCACCTAAAATGGGTACCATACTTTCCCCATGCGAGGAATCAAACAGGGAAGATCAGGGTTACAATTGGTCCTTGATTTGAGCAACCAAAGCTTATCATAAGAGAGACTAACGGGATCGGATGGTCAGACTCGCTGACTTGGTTGATGCATGTCATCGTATCCCATTTGCTCTGATGTCAATTTTGGATTGTCTGGTCCAGATTCGATTACTTACAGATCGCCTTCATATAGCTGCAGTATTGCCGAGTGTGAGGTTAAACACCAACTAAAATCAACCAACCAACCAAACGAACGAACGAACGAACGAACGAACGAACGGACGAACGGACGAACGAGTCTTCTGATGGAAGATGCAGAACGTTCAGGATTGTTTCCACTGTATTAGACCCAATTTAAAGCATTTATTAGAGATACTGAAAGTTAAACTTTTTTATGTTAATCTCCAAATACCGATCAGACATAATTGCATTTGTTCCAAGTCTGGTGCACATATTTGAAACCTCTTCGTGGTTAATTTGGTGGGAGAAGCAGAGCAGTTGTGAGCCTCTGTTTGTGTACATTGTACCGATAAACCTTCACTGAAACCTCATCATCCACAGAAATATAATGTCGATGAAATTGTTTCTTGGCCCTGAAGGTTCCCACAAGTTGGTTTGTATTTCTTGTTATGAACAGATTATGTTCCTGGATTAAGACACGAAGCAGCATGCTTAAGTGGACCACAAATAACAGGTCACTTACAAGCATGGTCGACAAACCAGCATCGCTTATTTCTAAAGATTGAATTTTACCGAAACATTAATCTGGTCAGAAAAATGTTGGGAGAAAATAATTATGCTTAACTTTTTAATCAAATTATTCAAGCCCAGGCCGCACCCAAAAGGAAATAAACTGATTGGTCCCTGAAGCTGACTTATGATATGATTTGACTATTATTCATAATGATAAATCCATACTACGGGCCGTTTTTTAAAACTTAATTTACTCATTAATTTACAAAAGAAATACAAAATAGATTGTCCTGATTCTCCTTGGTTGCTTCAGTTTTGAAACACAACATTGGAACATGGACTGTAGTTGGGTTTTATTTGCACCTTTACTACTTAATCACCTCACATGGGGTCGGAAATTTTTTTTAAATTTTTTTTTTGTTCTTAAAAACTGTGGATATTAAAAGGTGTAAACAAAACACAACAGCTGTTTAATCCGTAATGGAAACTAAACAACAACATTTAAAACGATAACATGGTAACTGGTTAATACAGTCGAATCTCGTTGTATCGAACTCGTTGGGACCTGGAAAAAAGTTCGAATTATCCGGGATTCGGGACAACCGACAAAGTTCATTTCCGAAAAACAACCATCATGTCATGTATTTGCATTGTATAATTTCAACTAATGGACATACATCAATATATACTGGGTGTTTATCTTTTTAATTTAATATATTTATAATTAAAAAAATAAAAGTATTTTAAGTGGTAAGTATTTACGTCGTACAATTTCAAGTAATGGACGTAGATAAATTTAGATTGGTCAACGAAGCGAAGTGGCGGTCCGCACTGCCTCCCGCGTCGTGAGGTCATGAGGCAGGATTAGTTGGGTCTTGACACGGCGTTAATCTTGTTTCCCTCAGACACCGGGTCACAGCAGTCGTGCTTTTCACGCTCATTCCGGCGAGACTCAGCGGTAAGCACCACCTCCTACATCCTACAACAGTGGGGGCCGCCATGTTTCCTACTGCGCCCTGCGCATCACGTGACTTCATTCGCAGTCTTCCCAGCATGCATCGCAGCATGATTATGGCTTCTGATGGCGGGAGGCTGACAAAGTCACGACTGAGGTTAATTACCGCCGGAGAAAAAATATATTGATGTCACACGTGACAGATCAAACAAAAATAAACGAAGTAGGTCAATTTAGTAATTTATTACTACGTGAGAGATACAGGAAGAAATTGCTGACAAGGATACTCACATCTGGATGAATGGCCGGCTGTTTTATTGAGAAAACCAATAGCGGTGGTCACCTCAAAGCCCAATTAGCTGAAATCAAATCCTGGAAAGATACCATTATACACATTTCACCACATAATCATCTGGACATAAACATCTAATTTATCTCAATTTATTTTTTGATCGTGAAATGTGTTGGTTTCGGGTCAATTCAAATCAATTAATCGGATGGTAAAACTCGGTTACTTGGCTGATTGCAAATAATCGTAAATATAAAATGTGAACACCAGTGAACAACCAGCCTCGATCATCTGTTGAAAACCGACTGCACTGGCAAACGGAAAACGTACTGCGACGACGTGGATCGTTGCTCATAATATCAATCATTGGTTTGCAAGATCCAACTACACTTTTGGTGAGTGACCATGTGTCAGCCGAGTCACCGAGCCTGACCAGACCAGACAAACTCGTGACTCGCTATCCGCAGAGGCGATTTATAACGATCGCGTTATGAGGCTCTGTACCCAATTTGGCGCGTGTCATCGAACCTCGACGACATGGGAACATGCTCATAATATCAATCACTGGTTTGTCTAATCCAGATTCAATTATTAACAGGCCGTAGTGAGACTTTAAATATTGCTAAGTGCGGCGTTAACCAACATTCACTCACTCACTTTAAACTCGGGGCGCAACGAACAGAACTTTAAAGGGCAGATTACCTCTAAATCCCAACTTTAAACTTGTATTTGTTACATAAATAAACAGTTATAACACAAAACTCAATTATCATAAAAACAAATCTAAAATTTATATATAAATCTCTCTCAAGACAACAAACAGGCAACACCTGGCCTGACTACCGTATATCTGATTCGAGACGTCATCGTGGACGAAGTGGCCTATCTGTGTTTACATAAATTATCTCAACGAAATCTACAGGACTAGTTTCCCATGCTTCCGCCCTAGACCATGTCTCCTGTATGGCTGATGAAGTAGACGTGTCACCATAACGCCGTGTCCCCATCCCTCGCAAGCCTCGCTCTGACAGAACATAGGTGGCGCTGCTCACGTGGAAGTAGCTCCCAAGTTGCCGTGTAACGGGATAACGACCGGATTAGGTCTTAATAAATGGCAATACATTACAGCGGTTTTCTCATGGGTGCTGGTAAAAGGTTACAACTGAGATTAACTTGCATATAGCATATCCAGTGACACCTCGTTAGAACGAACCTCTTTAATCCTGAACCGCATCCGTGCTCTAGTGGATAGAACGTCTGCCAGGAGAGAGGAAGGTCCGGGGTTCAATCCCCGGACGCGTCATACCAAAAGATGTTAAAGGATGGTACTTGTTGTTACCCTGCCTGGCGCTCGGCATTAAGGGTATAAAACCAGGACTGGTCAGCTCAGAGTCGGTATACTGTGTCTGAGTGGGGTATCCATGTATGACTCCGGCATGGTATCTCAGGGGTTAGCTCTATAAAACCGGCATTTGTCCGGGCTAGTACAAGGACAAACACACACACACACACACACACACACGCACGCACGCACGCACGCACGCACGCACGCACGCACACACACACACACACACACGCACACACACACACACACACACACACACACACACACACGTATTGTTAAACCCCATTTCACCCACCTTTTACTATTGGTAACCTCTATTTGTAGGTGAGGGGCGTTACAACGTCCCATTAATCGTTGATCCGATGATTTAATCCAATCGTTTTCAAAGGGAACTGTGCATTAACATGGTGTGACTGTATTGGGAGAAAAGCAACATCGTCTCGTGATAAAAGCGTTACATCACTTTCACATTTATATTATATATGTAGCATTTAGAACCGCCCCAGAGTGGCTGTTAAAAATGAATAAATGTGTAATCTATTATCATTCAGTATATTTTTTACGGGTGAAGCGATCGAAAATGTAAACTTCTGTCACCAGCAGCCTGAAGAGAGAATCATACAAGAAGATGATATGTGCTAACATTAAACCGTTACTAATCAACTACATGTATGACCGTGAAGATCCGGGGTAGAATAGGTCTTCAGCAACCCATGCTTGTCGTAAGAGGCGACTCACGGGATCGGTGGTCAGGCTCGCTGACTTGGTAGATGCATGTCATCGATCCCAATTGCGTAGAACGATTCTCATGGTGTCAATCTCTGGATTGTCTGGTCCAGACTCGATTATTTACAGACCGCCGTCATATAGCAGAGTGCGGCGTTAAACAACAAACAAACATGCATAGGTGTACACACACCTTACATATATGCATGCTTTATATAAATCAGCTCATATTCACCCAAACTATGTTGACTTACTAAACAAGAAATTCTTGTTACACTGAAATTAGAACCTGCTTCTATGACGTATGGCATGATTGATTCAGGCGTGTTATTTCGCCATTCGATACTTACATCCTCGAGCAATGCGTAACACGTTGTGTGAAGTTTCAAATGAAATTGAACTACTCCTAATGACAATGTGACATTGATATAATGTCTACGGTATTCCTGTATCAATATTGTCTTGTGTTAGATGTATATGCACCGAATTACAGGTTCTTATTGTCTTATTGCGACAAACATTAAAATACATTCGTCTTAACGTTTGCCGCCATTCCTTCAGGGAGCATTGAGCGAAGGCGTTGGGTTGAGGTGCAGTGAAGCCATGCTGGGAAGGAGAGTGGTCGACGACTGGATGACGCTGACAACGTTAAACACATCGTGTAGCAAACATAATCACATGTCAATAAATGTGGTAATCGCATCTCCCATAGTTTAGCGAACAATAGGGCCGAGATGTGAGAAAATTTACACCAATGATCTGATAAAGGCTCTGTCTTAAATTCTGGCACGTCTCTCAATAAATTATTGAATGTCACTTGAGAGGGAGGGAGAAGACCGTTACTGCTGTATGAGGCGTATTATTGCTGATTACAGGTAAATTCAGGTAAGGGTACGCGGGTAAATTCATCGCTATCCCTATCCCCTCTGTAAATGGTAGTCCACATTCCTGGCAATTCGTCCCACGCGTTCTTGTAAGACCTTGAAGGTCATTAGTTAATACATCTTGGTCACAGTCCCCACGAACATTGTTGACAACATGCGTGCATCAGGTGATATTCGGTCTGATTACAAGAAAATGTGGTTAACGCTCGCTCCCCCTCCCCTCCCCCTGTCCTCAATGCCCACCTGGGCCCAGCTGGGTTATTGGCTAGGCCGCGACACTAATGGATTCCCTGTAGAAGAGAGTTTAGCGAGAATCTCGCTGCGACGTACGGGCACGAGTTTACAGTTTGTGCGTGTCCAAACGGCTTTTAAGACACGCCGGTAAGATGCAAACCATATGTGTCACCGTTTCACGGACATACTAAGTCATTTATACATTTCACCACAGATACGTTTTCCGCTGGATCTGCGTGTTTCGTGGCCTTTTCAGCCAAACTTACCTGGCATTTGTCCCGAGTTATTGTCCCTAGTGAAAGAGTCCGCAGCCAGGTGTATTGTATCCGCTGAAACATTGTGTCAACCTTGCGTGAAAAATGGCCATTAAACCCAGGTGGAAACTTTAAAGAATTTGTTGGTCAAGCAAGTTTTATTGTACTCGTGTGGCCTCATGCATACGTATTGTTCACGTTTAAGATAGAGCGAGGGATAGAGAGAGGATGAGAGGAAAACTAGTGGGAGGGGATGAGACAGATTAAGGAGAAATGTAATGGAGGATAGAGAAAATGGAGATGGGAAAGAGGGAATTTAATACAGTGTACAGTTCGCCGACAAGCGTCGTTGGTAAGTGCAAATAGGCATGTCACCACAGCTATCACAATTTCATTGAATTGTGTGGAGAGAAAGAGAGACAAACAAAGCGGATGTAAGAGAATATTAAGCAGGCGGATAGAGAGACAGAGGGGGAAAGAGATAGAGATAAAGAGAGAGACAGACGGTTGGATAGAGACAGAGAAAGACGAAGAGATAAAGAGAGACAGACGGTTGGATAGAGAGACAGAGGTAGAGATAAAGAGAGAGACAGACGGTTGGATAGAGAGATAGAGGTAGAGATAAAGAGAGAGACACAGAGAGAGACAGAGGGAGAAACAGGTAGATTAAAAACAGACAGACGGGGTGGATAGAGAGACAGAGGGAGAAACAGGTAGAGATAACGATAGAGAGACAGAGGGAGAAACAGGTAGATTAAAAACAGACAGACGGGGTGGATAGAGAGACAGAGGGAGAAACAGGTAGAGATAACGATAGAGAGACAGAGGGAGAAACAGGTAGAGATAACGATAGAGAGACAGAGGGAGAAACAGGTAGAGATAACGATAGAGAGACAGAGGGAGAAACAGGTAGAGATAACGATAGAGAGACAGAGGGAGAAACAGGTAGAGATAACGATAGAGAGACAGAGGGAGAAACAGGTAGATTAAAAACAGACAGACGGGGTGGACAGAGAGACAGAGGGAGAAACAGGTAGAGATAACGATAGAGAGGCAGAGGGAGAAACAGGTAGAGATAACGATAGAGAGACAGAGGGAGAAACAGGTAGATTAAAGACAGACAGACGGGGTGGACAGAGAGACAGAGGGAGAAACAGGTAGAGATAACGATAGAGAGACAGAGGGAGAAACAGGTAGATTAAAGACAGACAGACGGGGTGGACAGAGAGACAGAGGGAGAAACAGGTAGAGATAACGATAGAGAGACAGAGGGAGAAACAGGTAGATTAAAGACAGACAGACGGGGTGGACAGAGAGACAGAGGGAGAAACAGGTAGAGATAAAGAGTGATAGATGGATAGGTCACTGTATGGAGAGTGATCGATTGAGTATGGTTTTATGCCGCATTTAGCAATAGTCCAGCAAAGGGGGCACCAATGAACCCATATTGGGAACCCAACCCAACCGCTTCCTATATGCATAGCTTTATACAGGTAGTGACATAGTAGGGAGGGAGGGCTCAGTTCCTACAAACATGATATTCTCATATGGACAGACAAATAAACTGCAGAGCAAAAGATAGTGTGGAATGAACACGAAATGGTTATTCAATGGTGATCAGACGGGTATCACAGGCGCATAATATGCATCATATCAATGAATATCTCACAACAGGTGACGTGCACATGACGTCTCAAGGAACATGGGAGTCACAATTCCGGCGATAGTTTTCAAGTTTATACTTCCCGACCAGTTTAGATAGTGTTGACGAGCTGATTGATATGGGGGCTTGCGAAAAGGTGAAGCTGAAAAGTTGGTGTGTTGGTTTGTTTAACGCCGCACTCAGCAATATTCCAGCCATATGACGGCGGTCTATAAATAATCGAGTCTGGACCAGACAATCCAGTAATTAATATCATCAGCATCGATCCAAGCAATTGGGATACAATGACATGCATCAACCAAGTCAGCGAGCCTGACCACCCGAACCCGTTAGTCGCCTCTTACGACAAGCATAGTCGCCTTTGAAGGCAAGCATGGGTTGCTGAAGACCTATTCTACCCCGGCTCTTCTGAAGCAGAAAAGGGTGAATGGGATGAGTAAATGCAGGTGGTTTAGGGGTAGATGAGTGAGTAAACGGGTGGAAGTCAGACTGTAGCCGGGTGGATAGATGAGATGAATGGTATGAAAAGGTTGACCAGTAAGGCTAAGGAGATGGATGTATATTGACTTGATTGGCAGGGTGGAGGTTAGATGGGCGAGTGGTCCAACCGGTTGCTCGGAAAAAAGAGTGGTCAAGTCGGTTATCTGATGGGATGGGCATGTTGGTACACAGGGGAATGATGGGTAGATTTCATGGTCGTCATAGTGATGGAAAGGGTCTGTCACTAGGTAGCTGTCTGTGAGGGAGTGAGTGAGGTGTATTGTCGCTTAGAGCAGTGTTTCCGTTACATCAGGGGTGTCAGCTTGTTGTGGGAGGAGATCCCCATGGACCACGTGTTCCCGTAGGTACACTCAAGGACTGTAGTAGTGACACTCAAGCAGGAGGGGGTGGGGTGGGGGTTAAGGGGTGGGAGGTGCAGTTAATTAGTGAGTGAATGTTATTAAACGCCACCGTCATCTATACCCAACTACATCATGGCGGCCTGAAAATAATCGAACCTGGACAAGAAAAAATGTGACAGAAAGCATGATCAACGACCAACGATCAACGACCAACAATTAACGCAATCGATGACATGCATTCAGCTAAGACACAGAACATGACCACCAATAACAATTCAGCTCATCGGAAAACTTTGACAATCAATTCCCAAAGGGTGGACGGGCAGAAGGATGACGAGACAGATGCACCAGAAAAGCTGTTTGTATGGATCATGTTTTGTTCAAAGGACAGATGAATCCCAAAGCTTTGAATAACAGCTTTGTGAGTACACATGTAAATTCATCGCCATATAACCATGTAATAACACCGTATCAAAATTCAATACTTCAGTATAACATTCACAATCTGCACGACACGACACACTGAAGGTATTGGGTTCTCAATATTACCTCTGTGTACAGAGAATCATTGGAAACAAACTGATGTCCTTGATGACAATTGACGTCGCATGGATGATTTCATCAGATTCGAAGACTTCATTAGTTGCAAATTATATCTACAGATGTACAAATACCAGATTGGGTTTATATATGAACATTGTCAGCTAAAGTAATCAAATCTGCGTGTCCTACAACATCACAGGAAGTCAGCATTGCGTGCACTGGAACGCTTGATATGGTTCGTATTCATTGCAATATATAACAAATGCTGCTTCACGCAAGACCAGATATACAAATATGCGAAAAGGACACAAATCAACTTTCAAAGTAAAAATTCAATAATGGTAATTACTTAGTTCAACCCGCTCTGTAATAGTGTCATGAAGAGTTTATACAGAGTGAAAGAGATAAACACACGTCTGGTGTAATCCGTTGTCTATATGTACATACCATTGTCTTCAGTAGTAATGAATATATTTAAACGAACACACCAACCTGGAATATATACAACCATTATCTATCTGAGTATGTCATGTGTAAATAAAAATTATTCCGATAGCTGATATCTGCTTTATAAAATCAGAGAAGCCATCCATTTATTTCAGCACTAAAGACACAATGACCGGACGTATTGTTAACGCTGGCTGCAGATGTTTAACAGCAAGCAGAACGAAATTAATATATTTTGTCCATGCAATAAAAACACTTTACCTTAAACGCTGTAATGTAAAATACGTGATTCGGGCTTTTTAAAAACATTTGGGCAGATATAACACAAAAAGCTTTCAGTAATATCAATAATAGAGGTATATAAAAACATATAATTAATCTTAATGGAAAAGGAAACTTCAGCTTGATTATTGAATATTTGATTTTTCCATTTTTACATCAAGTTTACAATAACAATTGACCAACTGTGACCAAATGAACTGGCATAAATACCATTAATATGTGACAGCATCGGTTAGGCCTCATCTGTGTGCTACGTCATCAATTGTTGATGACAATGGCATCCTGACTCCACATCTACACTTCACATACAATGCATCACCAAGCAGCTGTGACCCCACCCTCCCGGCCCCACCCCCAGGTCCTCTCCCCCTGCACACATGTGTCATCGTCGACCTGTCAGCCTTGATGAAGCATTGTTGTAGTTGCACATGTCGTCTCGATGATGAAGAGGCCATTTCGGGGACATTAACCGCCATATCGCCCATGATTTCATTGCGTTCCTGTTATTGTACGGCGTTTCTTTGATCTACCTATAGTAATGCTTAATTAAACGTGAGCGGGATGTTTGTTCGGGATGACTGGGGACTGCAATAGGGGTCAAAGGCCACGAAAGGGCAATAAATCCCACACCCTCATCCAAGCCTTCAAACAATATTTATTGGTGTTATTTCAATGTACACATTGGATGGTTTATTAAAGATTGAATACGTTCGTTCACAGTATCACCATGACATGCTTTGAGAATTTATCAGAATTGGTGCTTTTTGTCTAAAGACGTGCTATAACAAGGATTAACAGCGGGTTACACAAAGCCATCACAGTGCTACGACTGTCGTAACTCGTAAACTTTAATATGGACTTATGATGGTCGTGGTTCTACGTGAGACCTTGACCCTTTGTTGCAAAGATTGAACTGCTACGGCTGTCGTAGGTCTTTGTCGACGTATAAGTTACGACAGTCGTAAAGCTACGGCCACTTTGTGCGTCCGGCACTTCTGTCACAAACCGCCCATTGTGCAACAGCTTAACTGTGCGTATTGCATTTTAAATTGTGGGTGGTTTGGTAGGTCCATTGGTAATGTGTTCGCTAACCACGCATATGATCCGTGTTCTATTCACACCATGATGGGAAGGGTTTCTTGGCCCGAAACTGAGTAAGTGAACGTTGTTACACAATATTTACGCATCTTCGTAACTGCGTCTGTAAATAATCGAAACCGTGACAGCTAAACCAATGGTTTATAACACGAGCAGCGATTCGCTCCATAGGGGTCCCATGGTCAGGTCCCACATCTTAATCAACCAATCCTAAATTTAGTCGGCCCCGACAAGCAAGAAGCACGGGTATTCAATCCTATTCCAGAATCCCCACGGAATGGAAATTACGAAACCCATCCAACTTCCTCGTGGGACTTTGACCCTAGCAACCTATATGTATGTGATAAGTGACTTGGTGGCTTACGTTACAGCGTGCCCCGACGGCGTGGAGCAGAGATTATATCACTCACTGGATTGTCCGGTCCAGATTATTACAGTAAACTACGGTTATAACGAACACGCTTATAACGAACTGACGGATATAACGAACTTACTTTTTTGTCCCTAAAATTTGCTGTAGTTATGCTATATATATGCTTATAACGAACTACTTTTATAACGAACTAAAATTAGTGGTCCATTTGAGTTCGTTATAACCGTAGTTTACTGAATTTACAAACCGCGGTCGTATAGCTGTAAATAGAGCTGACCTGGGCAATAAACAACAAACGAACAAATATAAACATCGAACTGATATTGTTAAGGAAGATCCTCTCTGTCACAAACGATCCAGCCACGATTAATGTTATTTTTCTCGCAAAACTACCATAGTTTCTGTGTATTGCGGTAGTCATGTCGGTTTTCATGGAACGATCGATCACGTCAGGATGCTGTTTGATGACATGACCTTTGTATCACTAGATGGCGCTGACATTATACAACCAAACATGATTCCACTCCCACACTATTACCGGGAAAAGTGAATGAGTGAGTGACTTAATTAATGGCGTTTTTGACGTCGTCAGCAGCGTTGCGGTATCATGGCGACCCGTCATCCTTGGCGATGTCAACGCTATTTCATGGCGACTTGTAAATGACCCCAGTTTCGTCTAGACACAGTACTTACTTCCCACTGAGAGCGGGGACATTAATTAGACCAATTAATATCCTTACTGAGACCAACAATAAGCTTTTCCTAGAACTTTGTTTGATGGGTTGGTGTTTTTCAGTCAGCACTTATCAAGCTATATGCAATATGATGACATAATGACCAACGTCCACACTATAGGAGTAGGATGAACGTCCTGCTCTAATATATCCATTCGGCGCTGACGAGTCCACATGCCAATAGTACATACGATATAACATATACTGATCTGTACTGGAGTACACATGATATACCACATGATATACATAAACATAGATAATTTCTGTGAGAGTAGGGGCGGTCGGGTAGCCTTGTGGTTAAAGCGTTCGCTCGTCACGCCGAAGACCCGGGTTTGATTCCCGACATGGGTACGTGTGAAGCCCATTTCTAGTGTCCCCCGCCGTGATATTGCTGGAATATAGCTAAAAGCGGCGTAAAATCAAACTCACTCACTCAGTATACTATTGGCACTTGGTCACAAGGATGTAATTTGAGACAGTTTGGAACAGCATATCTGTTACATTCATCTTTTTAATGGTGCATATATTTGGAACACAAAAAGAAAATGGTACTCGTCTTCAACGACAACAGTTCTACTGCATCGCCATACCACCTGCTTTATCAACAAGCTAACTACCGTATCATCTTAACGCCGCTTTAATAATGTGATGACTTTGATACGAGTGTCATAGTTGTGTTTCGGCGACTGTTTCAGCCTTGTAACGTTTTGATAACGTTTGTAATTTTGTGGTCAAATCCAATTTTCAAGTGTATACTTTCTTTGGATAGTCTTGTTGTAGCCCTAAGATCTCTTTTAATAAAACCATTTTAAAAAACAGATGGCCCTAAAAGGCTTCCATAAGTAACAAGATGTTGAAATTTCAAGAAACATAAGCTGAAATTTCAAGATACACAAGTTGAAATTTCAAGATACATGTAATTTTACCTTGGAATGCATGTATACGCTGTACATGTTTCATTACACTGATGACGGCAAATTGTGAACAAGTAGTAGTAATTCTTGATATCTAGCATCTTGAAATTTTCACTTAGTATCTTGAAATTTCACGAAAAAAATAAAAAGGCATATGGCCCCAAAAGGCTTCCGTACAAAGAAAGTATACACTTGAAAATTGTACCTTCTGACCAGACGCTCTGTCCACCACACCACGGAGGCGCCCCCCCCCCCCCCCCCCAGTCATTTTTACGCTGAGTGAGCCGTTACTCGTCGTTAGTATTGTCATGCTAGTTCAATCTTTTTGTCTTCTGTATCTAACGCCGCACTCAGCAATACTCCAGGTTTAATGCGGGGTAGCCTGTTAAGTCAAGTCAAACCAGGCTGATATCGTGAACCACGATCCACGTCTTGGGATGTGTTCACTCGCTATCAACCCAGCCTGACCACGCGATACTTTAAGTCACCGTGTACAAGTGTAGTTTCCTGAAATCGCCATCGGCCAGAACTGTACGATGTTTTGTTTCGTTTGCTGTTTGTTTGTTGTTTAACGCCACAATATCCCAGTTGACGGCGGGCTGTAAATCGACCAGTGATTGACATCATGAACATCGATCTACGCAACTCGGATACGATAACATGCATCAACCTAGTCAGCGAGCCTGACCAACCGATCCCATTAGTCGCCTCTTTGACAATAGTTGGTTGTTGAAGAACAAATCTAACCAGGGTCCTCACGGGAGGGTAGTGGGGGAGGGGGAGGGGTGGGGAGAGGGGTCGGAACTGTAAAAATAACGCTTCTACATATTGTTTATAACGCAGCATAGACTTAATGGTATATACGAGGTCACCCGGCCCAATGTACAGCCCCGATCGATTGGTTAAAGCCGGTGTACAGGGAAACAGGGCCATTAAATGAAGGGCGTTCATTACATCAATACTAACATCGTTATGTTCATGTTGAGGAGTACTGCTTAATGGTTCCGACGGTCGTCTCAATCTGATTATTACAATACCACGTGTACCACTCGCTGTTTAATGTATGTCCCCTATTTGTCGTGGAAGTTATGCTGTAAAATATAATTGAACCGTTGATCACTTAATTGTGTCCTATTTGTTTAGGAAGCACTAGCTTGACAATGGGAATAGATTATGGTATTGGATTTTGTTAGATTGTTTATGATATAAATACTCAAAAGGGCAGAACAACCCGGGGCGGGAATATGTGCAGCATTCACTTGATTCATATAATACATTGTATATAGCATAACAGTCATAACAGCAATTTATTATTTACCATGGCATAATGTTCGTTTGTTGTTTAATGCCGCACTCAACAATATTCCAGCTATATGACGGCGGTACAATTTCATAATGATGTCCACGTAATCTTGATAATGTTCTATGTACCCCTATGAGGAAAATACATTTCTCAGCGGGAGAATAAATCCCTTATACCCCGCCACGAGCAAGTCAGGATACACGTGGATTTTTGTGAGGCAGAATAAATCCATTAAACCCCGCTTCGAAGCAAAAAGCCGCACGCTTTTTCCGAGTCAATAGAAGTCACGTGACATAGCACACGTTAACCTCAACTCAATCGAACAGCTGTTTGCTATCAATTTTGAATTTGTTTTAATTCTTTAAAATGCCATATTAAAACATGTCGGTAAGATAAATTCGTTGTAGCAGGATCACTCGGGGTACATGGGGTTTTATGAGTCCCTCGTTAGTTTTTTAGACCACGAGCCGGAGGACGTATAAAGCCCTTTGAACCCCTCGTGATCCTGCTACAACGTATGTATTGTTGATATATAAACCAGCTGACTCCAGAGGCATTCTTATCAGGGACCTCTTGTTTGGTTTTATTTGTTTCTTTGTTTGTTGATTAGCGCCGCACTCAGCAATATTCCAGCTATATGACGGTGGTCTGTAAATAATCGAGTCTGGACCAGACAGTCTAGTGATTGACACCACGAGGATAGATCTACGCAGTTGGAATACGATGACATGCATCAACCAAGTCAGTGAGCCTGACTAGCCGATTCCGTTAGTCGCCTCTTACGAAAAGCATGGGTTGCTGTAAATCAATTCTAACCCGGATCTTCACGGGTGAGGGGCCTCTCGTAATTCACTTAGCTGAAATCATGATGAAATCTTAGAATGCGCATTGTCACGTTTTCGCCATAACAAAAACAAGCAAAAGGTGACAAAATTAACCATCCATTTCTCGCTTGCTTTTTGTAAGGGCGACACCGCGACAATGTCCCTTCAGGATTCCATAATAAAGTCATATTTTGTTAAGCGAGTGAGTGAGTGAGTGAGTACGGTTTAACGCCTCTTTTAGCAATATTCCAGCAATATCACGGCGTGGGACACCCGAAAATGGGCTTCACACATTGTACCCATGTGAGGAATCGAACCCGGGTCTTCGGCGTTAGAAGCCAACGCTTTAACCGCTGGGTTGAGGGTTGTTTCATATTATCTTACATGCACAGAAATAACGGTTGATTGCTTTTAATTATATTGATATGCGAAACTATCATTACATTGAGAGTATTGTTTTACGCCGTGTTAGCGTGTTAGTGTTAGTATTCAAGTGATGTCGGCGGGAGACACCACAAATTGGCTGCACACATTGTAAAGGAAACGAAGAGCGGCGTAAAACCATACTCACTCACTCACTCACTCACTAAAGGAATCGACCTGGGGCTTCGGCGTGACAAACAAACGCTTAAACCCCAAGGGTACCCAAACGACCTGGGCCCACTTGCACAAAGCGATCTTAGCGCTAAGATGATCGTAACTCCGATACTTTGACATAGGCTTGCAATAGTCGTAGCTAAGATCGCTTTGTGCATGTGGGCCCTGGTCGTTTATAGGCTGGCGGGGTACAGGTTAAAGCGTTAGCTCACCACTCAGAAGATCTGAGTTTTATTCCCCACATGGGTGCGGCGTGACCCTTTTTGTACCTTCATGAACGTGATAGCCTTGTGGTTACACTGAAGGCCTGACTTCGATTCCTGATAAGATGCGGTGTAATCCGATTGGCGACACCCGTTTTAGTACCTAGACTGGCGGGTTAGCCTAGTGGTTAAACCGTTCGCTCGCACGTTGGGTTCGCCTCTCCTCATGGAGACACTGTGTGGCGCCCGTTCTTAGTGTTCTTGACGAGGCCCAAAACGGCGTAAAAGCCCACCAATTCACTTATTTTCAGAAGAATGAGTAATATTGCAATAACAATGTTAAAGGTTGGATATAAACTACGGTATTAATAAATAGCAGTAAATTGTAATATATTTATATGTTACTTATTAATCTGCTCCAGACTGAAAATACTTAACAAACAGATCATCAAATCAGAGTGACAACCTTAGTCATACCATACATATTTGGGCTAAATAATAGGAAAATACGTCCAATATGAAAGTGCATTCATATCACCGCTGTATTCATTGACCTTAAATATGACAGAGGAAAAACTGCAAACAGGTGATTTATGAAAACGAATTAAGGAAGTTGAGATTCAAACTTTAATAAAACAATTGCTATATGAACTGACATGCATCATATTCTGTTTGAAGTCATGTCAGTAATAGATGTTTTCAAATGCTTAAGTGACATATGAACTAGACTGATCCATTGGTCCACTAGACCATGAAGTAACGGCACTACCACGCGCTAACACACTGAGAGACGAAAATGCTTTGGATAAATCAGCCAAGACAGGAGCATTTTTCATTTTGTATTTTGTAATCTGCTGTCCTTAAAGTTAAATTTGAAAAGGAATACCTTCTCTGAAATATTTAATTGTTTACATGTATTTGATAACAGAACAATTCACCCTGGGGTACAGGTGCCCTAGTTGAAATCCGCTGTGCAGAGATGCGTCCCTCAAGCGTGCCAGACACCTACGATCATGTGGTATCGATCATAGATTTCTGGGTGCCCAAGGGATGCAACTTTGCAAGGCGAATTGCAGCACCTGAGACGACTGGGCCACTCATCCACCCGATATAACTGAATTATTGTTCAAAGCGGCGTCAAACCCAACTCACTCATTCATCCAAAGCGACACAAATTGAGGTAAGAAATGTTTCCCCTTTTCCAATCTGGATTTATTTTTCGAAGTTAAAGGTCAAACATACCTTGCCGTCGAAAACAAATTTAATAGCATGTGGATGTTTAGCTAATAAAAAATGCTGAGCAAAGGAAAGGATGTACACCAATGTTTGAGTGTGGCAAAAAATGAAACAAACAAGAAATGGTTACAGTATGGTGATGTATTTGATACGGGTACCATTGTTGCGTTTTGTAGTGCTTCGGCGACTCTTTTCAGCCTAGTAACGTTGTCATGACATTTGTAACGTTTAGTTAAATCCAGTTTTCAAGTGTATACTTTCGTTTGCCTGGTAGCTTACGTCTTTGTTTCTGTTTGCAGTATTAGGAACAAAGAATAGGTCATAGATAATATTGCCATACCATAACCGGTACTGATCTCATCTTGTAGTCGGGGCGGTCGGGTAGCCTAGTGGTTAAAGCGTTCGCTCGTCACGTCAAAGACCCGGGTTCGATTCCCGACATGGGTACAATGTGTGATGCCCATTTCTTGTGTCCCCCGCCGTGATATTGCTGGAATATTGCTAAAAGTGGCGTAAAACCATACTCACTCACTCATCTTGTAGTCTGTCTCCCAGATCCTAGAGAATAAATTAAAAAAGGAGTCCAACTTAAATCTAGAATGATTTTGGAGGTTTAGATTGCCTCAGCTCCGGCCTGAAATTAAGGATTGTTCTGGGCTCCATTTAGATTTTATTTTGTTCACTTTGTGGATACTTATTTTTAAATAGGATAACTTTATTTCTGGGACTAAATGTCAGTCTATTGATCTTGTACCACTAACATTATTAATTTCACAACAAATAAATAAGATTTAATTGAAGTATATTAAAGATGATTTTTTGCATTTATTGTCACCATAATACATGTATTACATTTCAGCTGATCAAACAAATAAAAGCGACATAAGCCTTTCCATGACCATAAGAAATGTCAACTAAAAGTAGAGTCCACTGTACGATTCCGACCACTGTTCATCGGACATCATTTCTGTCACTGATGCGTCAAATTTGGAAATGTTCTCCAAATGCCTGCCACAAAACGTTGTGAAAGCTCTACTGAGTCCTTGAATGTTGTAACCTTGATCAAACAACTTTTGAGGAAGAATCGTATGACGCTCTTAGAAATTGTGGCAGAAAAAGCATGCTTGATTATACCTCATAAGTTGTGAAATGTAGACACTAAAGGCTGAAGCTGCTGGAATATTTCTCGACATAGAGGGAAAGTTGGCTATTGGAACGTCACTCTTTTCATATAGTCTTGTGGACAGTTTTTGTCACTCTGAATCTGTATGCATAGATCTAAATATGAAACAGATGAAGTGGTTTCTCGGGCCTCTTCTACTGCTAGCTCAGAGGGGTAAATCAGTGGAAGGGAATTGGCTAGTTAACCGTTTTTTTCACGATATCACGTCCTCGATATATCTTAATCTTAAGTTTGCTTTTTTTCGTTTTTCAAATCCGAGAAGAAATCGTATTAATGAAGGAACAAATGAATGCACACTTTTTACCTAAATGTCCTATCCCTATATTTTACATGGATGTTTTCTATGAAGAAATCCAGCATTTCAGAAAACTTTTCTCAGTAAACTGCCAAGCAATATGACCTACTATATGCCGGGGTCCAACAATTGTACAATACAATTTACCATCAAACAACGAGGTGAAACCTGCATCCTCAACCGCCCTCATCCGCACCATCCCTTTGTTTTTTGCCATTCTTGTTTATTTCATCTTTTAAGACAAAGATGTAATTGCTGTCTATGAATCATAGGGAATGAAATAATTATTGTTTTCGCGATTTTGTAAAAAGAAATATCCACTCATTGTTTTTCTTTGTGTTCCACCATTGAGTCCCCCCTGACCCTGTACGGGGGTGCAAGCATCATTACCCAGCTCAGTGATACGCAGCAAAGCGTCTTTGATGGCAAGAGAAAGAGATTTGGGTTCCGAAATTAAAGTCTTATGGTCTGAGAAGATCATTGCGAATTGAGAACATTGATTTTACAGCCATTGTCGATTACGGGTGGAATTGTACCCGCGACAAGACTGAGTAAATTTAGTTTTATACCACTTTAGCAATATTGCAGCAAACTTACATCTGCTTTACGTATTATATTCATAAGAGAAGCAAAGCCTAGTCTTCAGTATGAGGGCCCAATACCTCAACCACTTCTCTACCTCACCGCCCTTCCCGACAAGAAACCATTTAATGTTTGATATGTATGTTTTTAATGTAAGTGGTATTACCATCGTCCTTCCCTTACTTTGCTATGACCGCCTCCGGGGGCATGAGTAGCCCAGAGTTGCGTCCCTTGGGCACGCCGGAAACCTATGATTGTGGGTTCGAATCCAGGTCCGCCACGATATTTTTCTAGGTTTGTCAGCACCATACCCGTGCTCGTGGGTTTCACCGAAGTGGTAAACGTCTTAGACCTGCATCACTTCGGGCTTTCCTCCCACATTAGGCTGACACGCCGTGATATAACTGGGATACTGTTAAAAGCGGCGTTAAACCCAACTCCCTCACTCACTCACTCACTATGACCGCCTCCGAGGTCTAGGGGATTTAGCGTCTGTCCAGAGAGCGGAAGGTCGGTAGTTTATTCCCCTGGTCGCGTCATACCATAATACGTTAAAAGATGGTACTTTTTGTTACCCTCAATAGGGTACATAGTCAATATGCTGTGTCTGAGAGGGGTATCCATGGTATCTCAGAGGCTAGCACAATAAAACCGGCACTTGTCCGAACTAGTACTAGTAACCCCACACACGTGCATGCACGTCACTATATAAGTCTAATAATTCTGAACCTAGGGTAAACCCCATTTCAACTTACCTCACCTCTTTGCTACAATGAAATCCCGTTAAACCGGAAACCCGCCTCTCGAGTAATTGTTGTTCGAACCATGTACATATACTGCTCAATATTTATTAGTTTGTTTGTTTGTTGTTTAACGCCGCACTCAGCAATATTCCAGTTACATGGCGGCGCTCTGGACCAGACAATCCAGTGATTGATATCATGAGCATCGATTCATGCAATTGGGATACGATGACATGTATCAACCATGCAAGTCAGCGAGCCTGACCACCCGATCCCGTTAGTCGCCTCTTACGACAAGCATAGTCGCCTCTTACGGCAAGCATGGGCTGCTGAGGACCTATTCTAACCCGGATCTTTCTCAATGTGTAGGTGTTCTGTAGACAAACATGGCTACAAATCATTGGGCACTATGTGATGAATGGGATGATTCAACCCAACAATGTATTCATACGCGGTATTTTAAGTACAAACACACTGATTATTTTAAGAATAACATATGATCGATATATTATTACCCTCGTGTGTATCAATTGATATCCATACATGTCTAATATTTATTATATGGAAACTCACTCGGGTAATAATCTCAAAATATCAAGACGTCTTCACTTGGAATGGTACGGACCGTATTAAAGAGGTTTTACGCTTTAATCCTTTGTATTTAGAAATTCTTCATGTCAACCTTTATCCAGAAACACTTTTGGGTTCAATAAAAAATCCTCATTATTACTTTACAAGCAGTTAACATGAATATATGCTTTTATGGAATATAAATGTATTTTTAAGAAGATATTGGGTAAATCCTTTTGCGACAATGACGTAAGTATTTGCTGCACATCGGTTGATTAATCCTTACTTTAATGAGTTAATGACGCCTGGCACCAGTCCGCTAATAGTCAGTGTTTAAAAACTATTTTAGATTTTTTTACACAGATATAATTAATATCACTTAGAGAATGCGTCCTAGTCAACTCTCATCTATCACTTCTTCCTCTCCTTCCCTCCCCTTCTAGATGAAACTACACTCTACATCGCCCATTACCTGTGGCACGCACATAATGGAGCCACTGACACATCTATCTGGCATCGCGTCAACACTCGCTCCATAGAATGAACTTCGTCGACGTCGATGAACGACATTACGCATACATTCTCTCAGCTATGCAAACGTTGCCCTTGCGGTGGTACTTTATTGAAATGCATATCCACCCCCTGGCTCCCTTTCCGCCCTTACCCAACAACATTCCGAAACGCCTCCTCATTTACATCCAGAACCGCCCCACCCACCGTCACGCACACCCTTACGACCGCCCACCACACCTACCCCAACCCCATCCGCCTTTACCCCTACAGCGCCCACACCTACCCCCTCAACCCTTACCCTTACAACTAGCACACTCCCTAAACTCCCCTCCCTTGCACCCACCCCTACCCCCTCTACCCTTACCCATTACAACCAGCACACTCCCCAAACTCCCCTCCCTTGCACCACCCCTACCCCCCTCTACCCTTACCCTTACAACTAGCACACTCCCTAAACTCTCCTCCCTTGCACCCACCCCTACCCCCCTCTACCCTTACCCATTACAACTAGCACACTCCCTAAACTCCCCTCCCTTGCACCACCCCTACCCCCTCTACCCTTACCCATTACAACCAGCACACTCCCTAAACTCTCCTCCCTTGCACCCACCCCTACCCCCCTCTACCCTTACCCATTACAACTAGCACACTCCCCAAACTCCCCTCCCTTGCACCACCCCTACCCCCCTCTACCCTTACCCATTACAACTAGCACACTCCCTAAACTCTCCTCCCTTGCACCCACCCCTACCCCCCTCTACCCTTACCCATTACAACTAGCACACTCCCTAAACTCTCCTCCCTTGCACCCACCCCTACCCCCCTCTACCCTTACCCATTACAACTAGCACACTCCCTAAACTCTCCTCCCTTGCACCCACCCCTACCCCCACTACCCTTACCCATTACAACTAGCACACTCCCTAAACTCTCCTCCCTTGCACCCACCCCTACCCCCACTACCCTTACCCATTACAACTAGCACACTCCCTAAACTCTCCTCCCTTGCACCCACCCCTACCCCCACTACCCTTACCCATTACAACTAGCACACTCCCTAAACTCTCCTCCCTTGCACCCACCCCTACCCCCACTACCCTTACCCATTACAACCAGCACACTCCCTAAACTCTCCTCCCTTGCACCCACCCCTACCCCCCTCTACCCTTACCCATTACAACTAGCACACTCCCTAAACTCTCCTCCCTTGCACCCACCCCTACCCCCACTACCCTTACCCATTACAACTAGCACACTCCCTAAACTCTCCTCCCTTGCACCCACCCCTACCCCCACTACCCTTACCCATTACAACTAGCACACTCCTAAACTCTCCTCCCTTGCACCCACCCCTACCCCCCTCTACCCTTACCCATTACAACTAGCACACTCCTAAACTCTCCTCCCTTGCACCACCCCTACCCCCACTACCCTTACCCATTACAACCAGCACACTCCCTAAACTCTCCTCCCTTGCACCCACCCCTACCCCCACTACCCTTACCCATTACAACTAGCACACTCCCTAAACTCTCCTCCCTTGCACCCACCCCTACCCCCACTACCCTTACCCATTACAACCAGCACACTCCCTAAATTCTCATCCCTTGCACCCACAGCCCCCCCCCCCCCCCCCCCCCCCCCCCCCCCTACCCATTATTCCCATCTTACCTCACCCCCCGACACCATCAAACCCCTCCAAAGATTGATAGCCAAACCATTTGATAATAGTTTGTGTGAACACGTAGATTTTCTTAAAACGATCTAGGTTATGGAAGATTAACGCAGTGTTAACCTGCGGCACCAAATTGGCTCAACCTTGAATGATTTATGCGTTAGCACTGATTGACCCGACCAGTGGTCATATCGACGTAACTTCAGGCCACGAGTGAAGCGGTCAGACGTCCTGGTACATTATCTCATTTCATGTATGTTCAGAGAAACCGGACCTTGTGAGTCCGGACACGCCGTTTTCCGGACAATGACGATTAGGAATAACCATTGATTAGGAACATTGCAACATATCCTATTTTCGTCTATCCCGACATTTTCACTGGAAACGGTAAATTCGTACTGTCGAGGTTTAACTGTACATAGAGGTTAAGGGACAAAATGGAGTCTTTGAACACAAGAAATGGGCTTCACACATTGTACCCATCTGGGGAATCGAACCCAGGCCTTGGGCGGGAAAAGCAACGTAACACCACACTCACACTCATATTTAAATACATGTTTCTTGAATATACACGTACGACTGTTTATACAACTATAAAGAGAGTTTAAATGTACAAACTTGCCGCATAATTGTTTTGTTTCGATTGTGAAAACACTTAAGTTACCGTAGCAAAATGTCAAAGAATTAAAGTATGTGTCTGTTTTGTTCAATAATTTACTTTCTAGACAGTTAGTAGAGACTTTGTAGTTCAGTTGTTGGGCGTTGTGACATGTCCATGTGTGCTGTGTGGTGAACTTGAGTACGTCGAGACAGTGACGGAGAAGATCGAGTTTATCATGTATAACACTGCAGCACCTCTACTTCAGCTAACAGTAAAAGGGGCGATGAGATAGCCTCGTGGTTAAAGCGTTAAGTCCCAGGTTCGATTCCCCACCTGGGTACATTGTGTGAAGTCCATCTCTTGGGTCTCTTGGGTCTCTTGGCGTGATATTAGTAGAATGTTGATAAAAAACGGCGTAAAATCCATACTCACTCTCACTAGATACATAACAGCTATAATTTTCTAATATCAGCCCTCACTCTTTCACTCGCTCTCGCTCTCACTCACTCACTCACCCACCCCACACTTTCACTTATTTACCCAACCACTCATTCACACACACACACACACACACACACACACACACACACACACACACACACACACACACACACACACACACACACACACACTCACTCACTCACTCACTCACTCACTCACTCACTCACTCACTCACACACACACACACACACACACACAGTCACTCACTCACTCACAGACGTACTCACTGACTCACTGACGGACTCTCTCATCACTGAACCACTGCTGTCTATGGTGTTAAAACAACATTAGCTCTTACACTGGCAATGACAAAATCTCTTTCAACAAGATCACTTCACTTATTATTGGGCGGTGAATTAGTCTAGTGATTCAAGCATTGACTTGTCACGCAGATAGCCCGGGTTCGACTCTCCGCATGGATACAACGTGTGAAGTCTATCCTTAGTGTCGCCAGTCGTGGTAAAGCTTGACTATAACCCTGTGTGTAAAATTCTATTCTGTCAACTCCTTCTCTCGTTATTATCTCAAATTGTCACATGTGTACATTAAACTAGTGATAAAACAACTCAGGGGTACAAAATCCATCTAACTAGTTCGTGCCTCTACCTTTAAGCGCTTTATTATGAAAATCACATTGATATCTAACAGTGTTGACATAACTACAAGCACTTGCGCTTAAAGCGTCGACATGTAAACACTATCGTTTCTATAACAAGAAAACGTCTAGAGAATTCAGAAACCTGCAACAGTTTCCTGGATATATTTAACATCATTCGTATAATTAGTCACCGCCATTTGCACTTACAGCATCAATATAAGTTCATTCCCAGTACAAGAATACGTCCAGCCCTTTAATACTTTCATTAGGAAAACATAGTTATGACAATTTGTGTGCATTTCTTCAGCTTTATAGTGGCCAGGAAAAGCTCTGATTTGACCCACCGAGTCAGTACAATACTGACGGAATTCAGAACAGTTCACATTTCATTGTTGAGCTTAACGTTAGAATTCCGTGACTAAAACACTGTATATGACAATACTTACTGCCTCTTTGAAAGGCACGCTTACATAAATATCATGTTAGTTGGTACCCGATGTTTGCTCACGCTTGCAACGATCAACACAGGCGGACTAGCAGCCTCACAACTGGCTTTGTGCTCCTGGAGAAGTGGCACATTGAACCAGGACACATTCTTCATGTTGACGAGGCGAGCATGGAGAGGCATTCAAAAAGTCATCACCGAAATCTACTTGATTGTCAACGTGACACGCGTCATGCGCCGGTTGTCAATAACGCTGGATCCTCATTGTGTGTTGGGGAGAGAAGGAGGGGCTGGAGGGGGTCTAGGAAGGGGGTAAGGCCGGGGTAAAGTGGTAGTATTTGGTCAGGGGCGTTTGGTCAGGATGGTGGTAAGGGAAGGGAGTAGGGGTGAAGGGAAGGGGGTCAGGGAAGAGGGTCAGGGTAGGAGTGGAGGGATAGGGAAGGAGTGGAGGGGGTAGGAAAAGAGTGGAGGGGAAGGGAAGGAGCGGAGAGGTAGGGAAAGAGCGGAGGGGGTACGGGGTAGTTATAGAGGGGTTAAGGGCAGGGGCGGAGGCGAGGGAGGGCGGGAGGGTTAAAGGGGAAGATTGCAGGGTTTAGGGGGAGGGGCTGGTGGTTGAGGGGATATGTGGAGGGGTTAAAAGGAGGTTGGGGGGGGGGGGGGGTAGGTTTGTGATGGAAGAGGGTTAAGGGAAGTGGAGGGAGTTATGGGGAGAAGTGAAATCGGGGTTATGGGAGAGGTGGAAGGGGGTTAGGTAAGTGATGGTAGAGGACTAAGGGAACTGGAGGGGTTATTGTTAGGATTGGAGGGATTTGATGAGGTGTGGAAGAGGGTTAAGGGAGGGTCGGGGGAGGGAGGAGGGGTTAAAGGGAAAGAATGGAGGGGTTAGGGGTAGGGGGAGGTGGTTAAGGGGATATGTGGAGAGCTTAGGGGAGGGCTGGGGTGGGTTGGGGGGTAGGTATACATGATGGAAGAGGGTTAAGGGAAGTGGAGGGGGTTATGGGGAGAAGTAAAATCGGGGTTATGGGAGAGGTGGAAGGGGGTTAGGTAAGTGAAGGAAGAGGTTAAGGGAAGTGGAGGGGTTATGGGGAGGATTGGAGGGGTTTGATGAGGTATGGAAGAGGGTTAAGGGGGGGGTGTAGAGGGGGGAACGTAATTGAAGGAAGAGGGCTATCGGGAGTGGAGGGGTTAATGGAAGGGAGTTCGATCTTTGAAGGTAAAAGTAACACGATCCTATACTACCATGACAGACTCTTGCACGTTATGTTTCTGAAATTGTCTTAACTACAATAACCCCATTCCCCATTTACTGACAAGTTGTTTTGTGTTTAATGAATAAATAAAGCCTATGATTCATGTACGCAGGAAAAATCGTGGTTTCGGAAGCTTGCTGCTCAACGTTAATTGTAATTAAAGGGACATAAGTACGAAATATTAATTCGTTAATCTAGACATTTGTAAACAGGAACAATTTCTTTCTGTGGACGGTACCTTTCGGATTAAGAGGTGCTCATTGTAAATAAATCCATTTCTTTGTCTATCGTGAGTATACTTCAAGTTCGTAAGTAATGCTTCAATTTTGACCATTTCTGATTTTGAATGATTTTCTTCCTATGAGTCGTAATATATCTGATTTCTATGTAAGTAAATATTTGATATCTATATAAATCTATGTAATATATTTAAACTTCCCGTCTTTGCAAATACCAGATGAATTTCGAGGATGCCGACTTGTTCATGGAACTTATAATATATATGACCCGTGCAATAGTACAATGTCCTATCCAGTACCCACAACCTAAAAGATTGAACATTTCTTTCTTCCACACCTTCCGGGGCGGTCGGGTAGCCTAGTGGTTAAAGCGTTCGTTCGTCACGCCGAAGACCCGGGTTCGATTCCCGACATGGGTACAATGTGCGAAGCCCATTTCTGGTGATATTGCTGGAATATTGCTAAAGGCGGTGTAAAATCATACTCACTCACTCACTCATTCCATACCTGCCACAATAACTTACACAGGCTCTTTATGAAATACACTGCCGGGCAAAAGAAAGTATACACCCATGTTTGATGGTGGCTAAAAATGAAGCAAATACGACATGATTATTCGATGGTGATATATTTGATACGGGTATCATCATTGTATTTGGACCTTAAGTTTGCAGTGTTGTTGCGACTGTCTAGCAACGTTTATATAACGTTTGTAACTTTTTGTTCAAGTACAATTTTCAAGTGTATACTTTCTTTTGCCCGACTGTTTAGTTTGTTTGTTTTTTGTTTAGCGTCGCACTCAGCAATATTCCAGCTATATGACGGCGGTTTGTAAATAATCGAGTCTGGATAAGGCAATCCAGTAATTGACATGTTGAGCATCGAAGGGCAGTCAAGTAATATGGCCACGAGGATTGGGTGGGTGACCTTGAGTGATTGTCATCGTGAGTGATTTGTGTTTAACGCCGCTTTTAACAGTATTTCAGTTATATCACGGCGTGTCAGCTTAATGTGGGAGGAAAGCCCGAAGTGATGCAGATCTTAGACGTTTACCACTTCTGTGAAACCCACGAGCACGGGTATAGTGCTGACAAACCTAGAAACATAATCGTGGCAAACCGGGATTTGAACGCACAATCATGGGTTTCTGGCGTGCCCAGGGGACGCAACTCTGAACTCTGAAGCGAATTGCAGCGCCTTAGATGACTGGGTCACCCGTGCCCCCTTGTCATCGTACAATTGGGATCGTTACTCACGCTATTTGGAATAATAGCGACAAAACCCTTTCAATAATCATAAAAATTGGCATACTAATATTGTGATGTAAATGTTCATATCTATCAAATTAAGAAATACCCAATTCATTTTTTGTCAGAATACCACATTATTCTATTAAGCCCTAATAGGCGACTATGCTTTTAGTAAGAGGTGACTAACGGTATGGGTGGTCAGGCTCGCTGATTTGGTTGATGCATGGTATCCCAATTGCGTAGATCTATCCTGGTGGTGACAATCACTGGATTATCGGGTCCAGGGTCGAATATTTACAGACCGCCGTCATATAGCTGGAATATTGCTGAGTGCGGCGTTAAACAACAAACAAGCAAACATTAAGCATCGAAAAAAACCGTCAACGAAAATACATTAAATGAAAGCGGAATTAAAATGTGGCTTATTATGATAATCAACTCCAAATATATTATAGTACTTATGTCACTCGTCATACATATGGGTAAGATAAGACAGTTTATCAGGCGGCCATGACACTTCAGTGATAGAGCCAGGTGTGGAATGAATTATCTCCCCGTTGACAGATATAGGCCAATCAAGATTGTTGGAAGTACAGTCAAGTATTTTGGCGCTTTCTACAGCCAGCGAGCCGCCGTGAGTTTTATTGGCACGATCATATCACAGTATTGATTGTGACGGCATTCAAGCGTGACATCCGAATGGCTTTGCACTTGAAACCAACGGGGAAGATCGATAGAGGAAATATTTGTATTGGCTCGGCGTCAGTGATACGGCAACAAAACATCGGGTTAGAGACGTTGAAACCCGACGTCATTGACGTTCAACCCGAGAAACTGACGTTCAAATTCGGCACGAATGTAGTGGTTATACATGTTTTACGAAGTCGTAAGTCATTACGTGTATACGTAGATGGAGAGAGGGGAGAGCGGGTTGGGTTTGATATGTTGTTTTCTTTAGGGAGGGAATTGTTTCGTGACGTGTCCGTTGTTTCGAGACAGAGAGATGCGTGCTTCCCGACAACGTAACCGCCTCGTACCCGTATTCGCACAGGCATATTAAGTTGTAACCCGCTGACCTAACAAACACAACACGGGTGTGTGTGCAGTGTCGCGCGTATTGTCGTCGCACGTAAGTCATTCAACGTGATCGACTCTTGCAGAGATTTGATATTGTCCCCAATAACGGATTTGATTAAAGTCCCATGGTATTGACTTATCGCTTGTAGAGCGGGTCCGTGGCTTTATGGGGAGTTAGTTATGTATCGACGTAGATCACACTACCAATGATCCACGGACACCGCGCACCTGTCCGCACGTGCTAGCTCCCCTCACAGCGGCACGATCAATCGCCGTTTGAAAATTATCCGTTTATTTATTTTCGCAGAAATTTATTGCACTGCACTGGGCCGAAGAAAGCAATATGGATGCACTACAAGACCTGTTATTGACAAAACGGTCGTCCCGTCGCGAGAGCCCGAGATATTATGAAATTCTAGCTTGGTCCTGCCTTTGACAACGTACCCTGAGTTCGCCGCTAACAGCGGAACTCCAACGCCTATCTGATCTCACCTCTTGATTTTGAACAGGCCGGGAGATTTAGTGAGGGCGGTTAGCGAGCGGCCGAAACAACTTACGGAAAATCGTCGATATCTCCCCGTGTCATCAACACAGAGGATATTAGTTTATCTCAACACACATAATTTATTTCTCATTTTGATCTGATAGATGTGTCAAGTCAATATTGATGTGATCTTCATGGGAACTGTGGAGGAACCGCCTATAGAGAACTAGTTAATTCACGATAAAAGGGGGCGACGTCATTATACTACCCTCGCTGTAGATATACTAACACCTTGTACGGGGCTTAAGTTAAGTGGAAGGTCAATAGACACACTTTATTTCTATTTTATCATATTCAATATACCATTTCAAAACGATACAATGTCTTTCTTTAATCATAAATATAAATGCACTGTTTCATCACACATCCACAAACAAGCAAGCGATTTACCACATAGTCCCAGTTTATAATAACGAGACGATCCTTTAAGACTAGTATTAAATACTAATGGGCTAAATAACCACAATGTTATTTACGTGGTTAGAAAGTTTTGAAATAAAATAAACAAAAGCCATGCAAGTCTGTCCGCGTAACATTTATACCTATGTTAAGTTGAAATATGCAACAGCTTTTCTCAATTCATCTTGCAAACGGGGCGACAGGCTCCCGCTGATGTTCAGGTTTCCAAAAGTATGATAGATGGATCGATTTAAAAAATAGTAAATAAATACGTTTTCGCTGATAAACTACAATGAACATTTTTGGCAACACAAAAAATGGAATCATATACAGTATGCATGTATAATGGTCGAGAAGAATATATATTAGTCGAGAATGATTGCTCCAGAATATATATTAGTCGAGAATGTTTACTCCAGAATATATATTAGTCAAGAAAGATTCCTCCAAAATATATATTAGTCGAGAATGATCATTCCAGAATATATATTAGTCGAGAATGATTACTCCAGAATATATATTAGTCAAACATGATTAGTACAGAATATTGATAATTGAGAATGTATGCTAATAAGGTTTATATAATAATCGATAATGTACACTTTTCGAAACTGTACGCTAATCTCGAATGTATACAAAAAGGAGCTTAAAGCTTGCCTATAATGTTAATTACTCCTGAATGGGTATTACTCGATAATGTATGCTAGTCTAGAATATATATTTGTCGAGATTATATTCCTGTCGATTATGTATACAATAGAAGACGAAGTTCACTTTCTGACAAAATGTCCATTTTACTCAGATATTCGATATCACCTTTGGAAGGAAGCTACTCTACTGGATCCACTCTTCACACAGTTCTCAAACGTCGATCAGTTAATTTTTCTGCTGCAATGCATACCTCTACAGAAATCCCTTGCCGCGATGGTGTTAGTGATGTTTCAACGCAGAAAGAAAACGCTTATCAGTTATCAGTTATCTCTCTCTCTCTCTCTCTCCCCCTCTCTCTCTCCCCCTCTCTCTCTCTCTCTCTCTCTCTCGCCCTCTCTCTCTCTCTCTCTCTCTCTATATATATATATATATATATAGAGAGAGAGAGAGAGAGAGAGAGAGGGAGAGAGAGAGAGAATCGATTATAATGCGCAAACAGTATAGTTTCCAGGTTGTCAGTGCGTTATATGCGTCATAATATGAATGGTGTGTATTGTACATTTGTCACAGTGAGCTGTATTATATTGTATACTGTATATCATAACATAACTATGGGCGAGCATTATATACTCAGTATTATATATTTTAATTCTTTGATATTTTAATGAACTTAGTGTCTCATAGGTCTGTATGGCCGGATATTGCTTGCATATTTTATGCTTTTATGTCTGTTTCATCGTGTGTAGCGATATGTGACGCTTAAATAAACTACTACTTCTTCTTCTCCAATAGTCGAGAAATAACGTAGAGAATGTATATAGTCGATATTATGTACAAGTCAAGAATGTATGGCAGTCGAGAATGTATACAAATAGAGGATTAAAACCTGTCGGAATGTATAGCAGTCGAGAATATATCCTAAGAGAGGGCTAAAACTAAACTAGCCGGCTAAAGGAAGAATGTACCCATGTTTGATGGTGGCTGAAAATAAAAGATACCAGAAATGGTCATGATGGTGATTCGACGGCGATGTATTTGATACGGGTATCATTTTTGTGTCCAGGGCCTTAAGTTTGCAGTGTTTTCGGAGACTGTGTTCAGTTTAGAAACGTTTTCAGAACGTTAGTAATTGTTTGGTCAAATCCAGTCATCAAATGTATACTTTATTTTAGCTTAGTCAAGAATGTGACTTACTCTAGACTGAGTATTAGTCGAGATATTATACTAATCGAGAAATTATCCCAGTGGAGATTATTTACTATATGAGAATATTTTCTAATCGCAAATGTACGATTTGTCGAAAAAGTATACCAGTCAAGAATAAAGAAAAGTCCAGAATACAGAGATATTAATTTCTGTTTCCGGTATTAGTAACTGTTTGATATAGCTATATACGGTTATCTTTGTGTGTGATAGTGTTTCTACTTATGTCATGATGTCACCGACAGGAATCATGCACCAACCCATTATAAAAAAAATAATTTAATTATGTTTTAATAACATCGGAATCATTAATCCTTTATAAAATGTAATGAGAGTTCTTGATATTATTTGCACTACAACTCCAGGCAGAGTGGACGCATTGAACGGGATAACACCAATGTTCACAATAAGGTGAAAGTGTCACACATCAATATGCCAAGAGCCGACTTCTATTGTGATGTACAAACAATGATTGACTTTCACCTTGAGCTATGTATGTATAATTTATTATTATAGGTATTGATTTTTGCTGAAAAAATCGTGCATATTGATATTCTAGGATGTTCATTCTTCACCATAAAGGTATATTTGTCATTATTTTGCTTTGAAAAAAGTTTTCAGATTTAACGTCCATTTCATCGTTTGTAATAAAAATAGTTTTATTATATTGAATCGCTTATATGACGATATGCAGAGTGCAAGCTTCACACGGGGTGCTTGGATACGTCAATGTTATGTAGCTATTATGCACTTGCCACAAACTCTGTTCACTGTGGTATGGAAAATTGTTTCCTCGTCCGACAGTCGTGGCCGTTTGTGCTTATCTGGTGCAAGTTTTATTGTTTTTTAATAACCTGAGCAATAAACATGTCGACAGTAGCCGACGTTGCGTACATTATGATAATACACGAGACTGTATTTGAGGTGTGTGTAAATGACGACAGAAAACACGCATTTACAGTTACTATACGAAACTTCCTTTACACCCCAGTCGCCCTCGTGTCCCGAGATACGTTTTGACGGACAGCTGTCATGTCACGTTTGACACCAGCCAATGGCATTTATTGCGGAAATGTTCGTACTTTAAACCCTTATCAAATCGATCATAGTTTAGATTTGATTTTGCCATTCCTCAAGATTATATTTTCAAACGTTCAAACGTATTCTATATAATTCTGGAAATATGTTCACATACACATTTTTGTACCAGTATATAAAATGATATAACGTTCATGTATTCATGGTCATTTTAAGAAGTGACAAAGCAAATTATGATCAGCAATACTGGGATATGATGACGCATGTGAGGCTATTTTGTCCTTAAGTGACACATCAATATTCATAGATCGAGAATGTAACTTTCAGTGCTTAAACCTGTTAAATATGTAATGTCTCACGTTATAAGGTCCACGGGAACCATATTTGGTACGAAACTGTCAAAATGACTTTACGAGTGACCGGGAAAAAGCTCTAATAATCTCAGCTTTCACCTAGCGATGACATCCGACCACACTGAAAGTGACAACTCATTCTTCCGGACGTTAAGGAAAGCTAGAAGGGACGTATCTCACCGAGTTTTCGACATTCCACCAATCAAAGCCACCGTTAAGGACAAAATGAAATCACGTGATCACACGACCACAATCATTTCCTGCGATTGTACCCACGAGTGGTTCTCTTGTTTCTGAGTGGGTCTACCATCCACTCAACAGTTGCTACATTCAATCAGGAATTCACATGCAAATGACACTTTAACAATAGTTATTCAGGAACAAAGAAATTCCTTAATCTGTTACACAAATAGCGCATTATCCGCGAGAAATATATTGTTATTTTGTAGACGCATATGTAAACATTCATGTCAGCACAGTTGTAATTGTTCATACAGTTCAGATAAAAAGTCTTCTTCCTATTATTATCATCATCATCATCGTCATCATCATCATCATCATCATCATCATTATTATTATTATTATTATTATTAACGTGTTTAAGCGCTGGTTCGTCACGTCGAAGACCCGGTTTCGATGCCACACATGAATAGAATAACGAAGCCCATTTCTGTTGTCGCCTATCATGTTTTGTCTAAAAGAGATGTAAATATCACTTACTCACGTGTACAGTGAAACCCCGTTAATCCGGACGGTACCTTTCACATAGAATTATTCCTGATTAACAAGTGTCCTGATTAACGGATCATGGATACCTTGTATTGAGTCATTAATGGTATACAAACCTCAACAGTAATCATCCTGCGTAGTGACAGGGTCCGTATTATCGAGGTTTAACTATTCGTCAACTGTGTAGAAGAAATGCTCAACCACAGAATATAGTACCTATTTTATCTAAATACTGCATCTGTTATTTCGGGAAATATGATTATTATCATTGTAGACTGAAATCATCTAAAAAGACTATATTACCAAGAGCCATTTCAACAAGAACATAATATAATTTTGTTTGTTTCAAAAAGGTTGGGTTTTTTTCAAATTCGTTTTTACTGTGAGATTGTTTTCGGTTCTGTTAACTTTGTCTCTAAAAGGCGTTTAATGTGTGAAGCAAACGGTTTTTTTACAAACTAAGTCCTATACACAAATTTCCCCCGAAAGCTCACAACTACCAAATTATGATAGATTGGTGAGACGTACGTGTGACAGTTATTACACTTTGAGAAACAGGCTGAATAGACCGCTCAGTCTGGTGATCAATCGGAACCATCACAATAAAGAAACCGCCCGATGCCTCGGTATAGAAAGTCAGCCACGCTTCCTTTGATATTTGACACATATGCAAATATAGTTACCTAAACGTTTACTTCCGTTATCTATATTTAAATAGGTTCCGTGTCCATTTTGTCGGTAACCATGGAAACTGATGTCAACAAGTTTGCGGTTTGGAGGTAAGCAGAAGTCTTTTATCCTATGGAGGTAAGATGGGAAAAACAGGTAGAGCCTTAAAGATCAAAGAGAAACGGACCATCTATCCTCGGGCCAGTAAGATGTTTGAAGTGTCGACTTAACGGAATTATCAAGTTTATTTACTGTTCGCCAGCAAAAAATAAACTGTGATGATATTCTACAAATTAGAACAATATTCTTTGATCAGTTTGCTTGGCGCGCATCGGCATGTTGCTATGGATCCCGGACGCGTCAGGTTTCCCCAAATGCGTCTTGTTAGATCGACGACGACCATCAAAGGGCTCATTTGGTTGAAATTATGACATCGGTTTTTAAACCGTGTTTTTAAGAATCGAAGGCAAAGGTGCCTGGTATTTCAAAATAAACATTTATATTTTTTTGGATGTAATTTAGCAATTCTATTGCTAGCTCTCGTGCCGCGCTCGTGCCAGCTGCGGACTCACGTGCTTTCACTCTCACTTTCCTTGTTTTTACACCGGTTACCTCCCTTTATATGAAGCTCTACGGCACATGGTGGTGAGTTTGGGTGTGGTTATCCAGGCCGCAGCACAGCCCGATGCACTGAACACGGGGTGAGAAAGCTCGAGACACCTGTTTTTGTTTCGATATTGTAGTTGTACCGCTTTGCCTCTAAAACACAGATGGAGCGGATCTGTCGAAAGCAAAACCAAATGTATGCTCTTTTGTTTCCAATGCACAGGCAATTTGGCGAGGTAGCAAAATATTCCACAATAGAATTTTCCAATGTTACTCTTTGTTTTCGTTCTCTTTCTAACTAACGGATAATTTTCTGCGATCTTTATTTTCCTAATGGATAGGAGAAGCATTCTCCATACATTGCGTAGCAGAAACGGTGCTCGTGGAATCTATGCGATTTGTTTGTTGCATTGTACCCTGAGACACCATCAACGCTATGCCCTTACCTCGTCCACATTGTACAACACTGCAAATACCACCCGGCGATTTCTATTTACCGTTATTCAAAGAATTGTGAAGCAAGAATACTTTGATTTTCTCCATCTTTATTGTACTGAGTTCATTAAAGAATAGGAATGGTGACTTTTTTTTAAGCCTTATATCAATTTGTTATAATAACCACACTGGACTAATATATACCAAGGGAATGTATGCAATGAAATGAAGATTTAGTTGTAGTTGATTAATCATAGGGACGCAAGACATGATATCATTAGAAAAATGTATGGCGGAACAATAAATGCAAACGTAATTAAATAAATTACTGTTAACCCGCGGAAAGGAGATATGACATGTTAAGACGAAGTACTAACTGCCGTCTTGCTGGGTCATTTCAAATAATCCTTTCGTAAATTTATGACTTGGCATCAACATTATCGTGTGTCGTTGCAGTAGTATAAACTTTAATTAATGACCGGAATTGATTATATTTATACTCATTTAAGGCCCATGATGGAAAACTATGTGCCCTCATCATGTATAAATGGCATTCTAGTATCGATAGTACTGCGCCACTTTGAACTGCAAGATAATTCTCCCTTTTGTTCTTTGTTTCAGGAATCACAACATATATGAAAATTATATAGATCAAGAGAAATCTTTGTAAATTTTTACTCGGGAGATGAAATAATAAAAAAATGACTTAATAAAAAATCTTTATTTATTTATACGCCACTTCCAGAATTATAAATACAATGGAACCTGTCAAAACCGGACTTGTCTTATCGGATGTTTGAGAAGTTAATCCGGATTAGGGAGACTCAAGTACGCAACAAAGTGGTCTGATTTAGACTGATGATAGTGACGTAGTGAATTAGGTAAGGTATTGACAAACATCCGGGTGAGTCAGAGTCCAGTTTTGACAGATTCCACTGTTTTAGCAAATACGTGAACGAAATGTGGAAGATATATCATGAAAAAACAACTTCACTGTGTGAAATCTAAAGCCGTATTACAATATAAATGTATGATGCAGGAGTTCTGATCCATATCGACGTCATGTGCTAAACTCGATTTTTTCTTTGCGAAATGAAATGAGACGTAAAACACAGAACAATAAAGGCCGTAGTTAACCTAGTTAACCTTTTTTGACAGGGGGGGGGGGGGGGGGGCAAATATTTGTACAAGTATTACTTGTCCCCAAAATGTTTTCTATAAATCCTAACCCCCTCCCCCGCCGCCCGGCTGGCTACGGCACTGATAACATATTCTGTATTTATATATACATGTCTGGAAGTCGAAACTGTACTTTATACAGCTTAAACATATCATCGTTCGTCTATGAAATTAGCAGAACATCGTGCCGGGAGGTACATCACCCAGGGTGTCATGTACATCACAATGGGGATTCACCGAGTTTTTTCACAAATGTTCTTTTACTGTTAATGTGTTTAGTCTGTGAGCAAACACTTATACAAATTGTGTGTATCAATCAAATGTTTTTAAACCCCTCTAAAAAAAAACATGTTCAAAGATTTTGAAAATATGTTTGATATTTAATGACCAAGCTAACCTGGGGCTCCCTTGCACACAAAAAAGAAATTAAAACGACCGAATCGGGATATAATGTTTAAGCACGGACTAGCAATTGAAATAAGCATAAATAGTCTTGCATTTCAGTTCACAACAGTATCGAGTTACTATGACGTAATATATGTGATTAATGTGTCCACGTGTGCTCTCGAAGAAGACGTCAACAACTGCAACACTGTCATGCTACACGAAGTTAATGGCGCTTTTTACTTCACAGTGTTATTTCAGATGAGGAGATATTGAAAACCAACACATAAAGTATAAAAAACAGCATGCAGGCTACTCATTTTGTCGGGCACTTTTTGTTGTTTTATAAACATCTGAAACGGATTTGAGGCATCTGTTTATATTTAGCGTTATTCAAACGCTTCTGTAAATGATTTATTTATCTATCACTTATTTGGAACATGTTCGATGTATTTGACGTTTTCCTTAGACTAAAATGTCCGTGAAACCTTCATTCTGTTAAGTTTCAGTCATTAATATAGCTTTGGATGAATGGAATGAAAACGAATCAAGTCTGAATATGAATGTTAAAGATTATGAAATTATAATTAAAGATTATGAAATGTATGAAATTCTCCCCATGCCCGATGCAAGTAATTTTCAGATACAATGAAGCATCAACATCGCCACATCTAAAAT
The DNA here is from genome assembly GCF_023055435.1 of Haliotis rufescens. Lineage (NCBI taxonomy): Eukaryota > Metazoa > Mollusca > Gastropoda > Lepetellida > Haliotidae > Haliotis > Haliotis rufescens. The sequence goes on along the minus strand of NW_025963791.1, from coordinate 7,950,994 downwards.
ACTTTATCAAAGATTACAAATAACACAAGTTATTACCAAATATCACGAAATATTAAACACCGCATCTTTGCGCAAAGCATAAAAATACCAACAAAGAGGGGAGGGCAAATATTTGTAAAACTATAACTTGTCCCCAAATTGTATGAAACTGTTTTCTATAGAAATAAATCTAGGAGGGCAACTGACACACACACACACACACACACACACACACACACACACACACGGCTGGCTACGGCACTGAACTGATAGTACACCTATATAGTACTGCCTATCAAACACTACACGCTGTTCAAACTGTAAATGTAAAGTCTTGTGTGCAATGTGTGTTTTATCCTCGTAAACAATTACAATGTATACACCACGGCTTCATTCTTAATATATTTCAACCATGATAGGAACTTGCACCAAACACTACCAATGAGTATATTAAAGACACCAGCCTTAGAAACCGGTCATATAGAGGTATTCACAATCAGACACGGGGGCACGGGTGGCCCAGTCGTCTAAGGCGCCGCGAATCGTTGTAAAGAGTTGCGTAACTTGGGCACGCCGGAAACCTATGATTGTGGGTTCGAATTCCGATTCGCCCCGATTATGTTTCTAGGTTTGTCAGCACCATACCCGTACTCGTGGGTTTCACCGAAGTGGTAAACGCCTGAGACATGCATCACTTCGGGCTTTCCTCCCACATTACGGTGACATGCCGTGATATAACTGTAATACTGTTTAAAGCGGCGTTAAACCCAGCTCACTCACAATCAGATACACGTAACTGCCAAATGTATGATGTATCAGAGACCCACAGAATGGGAGCAAAGCATACTTCTTCCATCTCACCACTTCATTTACTTATGACACCAGGTGTCCAAGGAATGGGTTGGTATTTCCATGAAGTACAACAAAGTTACACTCAACACCACACATATTACAAAATACATGTACCGCTATGGCCAACACTAAATGTCACTAACTACAAAAGTCAGTATACTGTGTCTGACTTGGGTATTCATGTTAAACTGCGGCATGGTATCTCAGTGAGCTAGCACTATAAATCTCCGGACTAGTACAAGCAGCCACACACACACACACGTGCATGCACGTCGCTATATAAGTGCAATAATCTTGGACGCGACGTTAAACCCCATTTCACCTCACCTCACAAAATACCATATTAAAATAGACGTCATGGCACTAAAAACTCTAAATACATGTACCATCAGTGAGACAATCCTCAAACTGGGTCCAACTACACCACTACAAATTACCATCATTTACTAGACATTATGACCAACACTAAAATCATCAAATACATGGACCATCATTATCAGGAAATAATGAACGCTCAAACTGGGCTCTAACTACAAAATATTACTGCACATAAGAACTTAAAACGGACCGCTACAACATACAATCATCATGCACTAGAAAAGATGACACTTTAAATTCATATAATTACAACAGACACTAGGAGTTAAAACAGACACTAGGAGTTAAAACAGACACTAGGAGTTAAAACAGAAACTAGGAGTTAAAACAGACACTAGGAGTTAAAACAGACACTAGGTGTTAAAACAGACACTTGGATTTAAAACAGACACTAGGAGTTAAAACAGACACTAGGAGTTAAAACAGACACTAGGAGTTAAAACAGACACTTGTAGTTAAAACAGACACTAGGCATTACAACAGGCACTTAAGTTACAACAGCCATATAGGTGCTACGACATACTCTAGGAGTTAAAACAGACACTAGGAGTTAAAACAGACACTTGGAGTTAAAACAGACACTAGGAGTTAAAACAGACACTAGGTGTTAAAACAGACACTTGGATTTAAAACAGACACTAGGAGTTAAAACAGACAGTAGGAGTTAAAACAGACACTAGGAGTTAAACAGACACTAGGAGTTAAAAGAGACACTTGTAGTTAAAACAGACACTAGGCATTACAACAGGCACTTAAGTTACAACAGCCATATAGGTGCTACGACATACTCTAGGAGTTAAAACAGACACTAGGAGTTAAAACAGACACTTGGAGTTAAAACAGACACTAGGAGTTAAAACAGACACTTGGAGTTAAAACAGACACTAGGCATTACAACAGGCACTAAAAGTTACAACAGACATTATAGGTGCTACAACATACTCTAGGAGTTGAAACAAACACTAGGAGTTAAAAAAGACACAAGGAGTTAAACCAAACAAAAGGTGTTACAACTGACACTAAAAGTTACAACACACTCTAGGAGTTAAAACAAACACTTGGAGTTAAAACAGACACTAAGAGTTAAAACAAACACTATTAGTTAAAACAGACACAAGGAGTCAAAACAAATAATAGGTGTTACAACAGGCACTAAGAGTTACAACACACTCTAGGAGTTACCACAGACACTACCGACCACATGCTACAGGCTGTCATCACACACAGGCATTATAACCTGGGTCTATGCTAACACTATGGCGTATTAAATACACATTTCACATAGATGCAGTCGATACGACAAAAAGAATCAAGAATCCGTAACCAATGTTCCCCTGGGAATAATGGAACATCAGAGTGCTTCTACGGAACTGGTACAACAGCCTACAGCCATGGGTCCAGTCGCTGCCACGACAACGGCGATATATACTGAACCGCAAAACAAACGTCACCATGGATAGATATATAGGAAAGCTTTCTACATAATGTTTTTTCTTGTCCTCAAAATTCGGCTTATCTGTGGACATATACGGTTTTTGTCCAAACACTGTAAACATACTTTGAGACATATTAAAAAGATGAAACTTGGCAAAACTGATCATCAAGGTTGAAATTAAAGTGTCAAATGTTCTTAAAGAGTCTCTGGGAAAATGGCATCACAAGTCAGTATCTCGTGTGTCCGCCAAGTGCACTGATGACTGCCGTGCAACGTCAATACATGGAATGGATGAGGCGGTTGATGAATGTCATAGGCACTTGAGGCCACACTCTGAGGAACGCCTGATGCAGTTTAGCTGCAGTTGTCGGCCTTGGTCGGACGTCATTCAGCCGTCTTTGAATCTCGTCCCACGGATGCTCAATGGGATTTAAATCGGGACTGAGAGCAGACCACTGCATGGTTCTGATGTCATTCTGCTGGAGGAATTCTCTTGTTGCTCTCGCAGTGTGGGTACGGGCGTTATCATGCTGAAACTCGTGGTTGCGGCGTTGTGCCAAATGAGGTAAGGCGTGTGGTCTCCAAACTTGATCAATGTACCGAGCTGCTGTGACACCATTGCCTCTCCCTGGGCCGGGAGTCTCTCACAACAACTCAAGCATCCGAATAACGTTCCCTACGGCGTCGCCAGACTCTCTGCCATCTGTTGTTGAGATACAGTAATGGCTCTCGTCTGAGAAGAGGACTCTTGTCCACTGCTGGTGGCGCCAATGCTGGTGCTGTTGCCCACTGAAGACGGTCCCGGCGATGGCGTGGTGTCAGAATGGGTCCTCGGTGTGGCCTGTGACAGTGGATGTGTCTGCTCGTCAATCGTTGACGCACGGTGTCCGCACTAATGTCGCTGTTGTGTCCCCTTGGTCTGTCGAGCAGTTTGCGCAGCAGTAACAAAGCGATCCTGAAGATGCTATCGCACAATCTGACGATCCTAACGTCTGGTGGTGAACCTTGGTCTTCCATTGCATGGTCGGTCATCTGTAGTGTTGGTGGTCTGGTACCGTTGCTGGAGCCTGTATATGGTCCTTACGTGGACTTTAAATGAATTGGCTACTTGCCGGGCGGTTTGTCCAGCTTGCAATCGTCCAAGGGCTTGGTGTCGCTGATTTCTTGTCAATCTTGGCATGTGGTAGAAATTCAATAACGAATGAATGTTATCCGATCTTGGTGGATTTCTATAGGGCAAGAAATGGTGGAACGCATGTGCATTTTAATTTGCACGGAACTCACGTGCATCGGGTTACCATGATGCGTTTGGGTGATGCGTTTGGGGGATCGGTTTTATTGTCAATTGCTTTGGGGATTTTTATCATCAAATTTCATTTTTCCGGACAAGGTAATGTTAAAGTTTAGAAACTTTGACAAAAATTACCCAGATGATTAAATGACAACTTTTCATGCAATGTTACTTGGGGTGACGTTTCTTTTGCGGTTCAGTATATATTGAAACCGTGTCGTGCCAAGAGAATTTCGGGAACTGACATATTCCCGGATTAACGAATCTTAAATACACAGTAATGTTCTTTGACCTGGATGGACGTCCCCAGCGATATTCGCCCTGAAGTCTGCTTTCCGGATTAACGGAGTCCGGATGAACGGAGTTTCACTTTATACATCTCACGAATGGCATTGAAGTTCACCTGGTCTATAAAAGTTATAAGTCTTATCAGGAACTGAGAACCACGGGAAGGAATATCCGTTTTGTCACAAATACGAGGTAAAATATACCCCTTAACGCCGAGCGCCAAGCAGGATAACAACAAGTACCATCAGGTCTTTGAAAGGCATTTAGAAGTGATATACATAAGGAAGAGAATTTATGGATGTCAACTTTTTTATTATGAAGAACGTTATGTTCCTCATAATAAATAAGTTGACATCCATAAATTCCCTTCCCTAACAAGAACGTCTTTCAACGTCTTTTGATATGACGCGGCCGACCTTCCGCTCTTCGGGCAGACGCTCTACCACTAGACCACGGAGGCGGTCGACATGAGTGTACATATGTATGGAGTGAAACCTCCGTTATCAGGTACCCGTTATTCCGAAATGCCTTTTGGTAACCTGCTAAAGGACAATACTACCGAAGAAAGACCGGAAGGTCGGTGGTTCGATCTGGGGCTGTGTCATGCCAAAATGATTTTAAAAGATGGTACTTGTTGTTACCCTGCCTTGCGCTCTGCATTAGGGACATAAAACAAGGACTGGTCGGCTCGGTGTCAGTATACTGTGTCTGAGTGGGGTATACATAAAACACACCCACACACACACGCACACACACGCAGGGACACAAACACACATCGATCTACGCAACTGGCATACGATGACATGCATCAACCAAGTCAGCGAGCCTGACCACCCGATCCTGTTAGTCGCCTCTTACGACAAGCATAGTCTTACGGCAAGCATGGGTAGCTGAAGACCTACTCTAAACCGGCTCTTCATGGGTGGATAACTATGCAATGCTACAGATCACAGTGCAAAGTTAAATGAGTCCAGCTTTTATATTATTTTAACACTTGAAGAAATTGAATGTCTGGAAGCTTGTACACGTGGACACCACCAGTTATCATCACGGAAACTACGAATGGCAGTTTGATATGTGACATGAACTGGAACCCGTAACGAAGGTATTCAGACAACCTGTCTCAAGGGACATAGCTCCTCTACCAGGTAAATACCAATTTGATTTTTAAAAAGTCATGGCAGTCTTGGAGCCCCACTTTCTTCTGCTCTAAGGCACCTCTTCTTGAACTTTGAAAGTGTTCAGCATCACATTGATGACTTTCCAGGACATTCTCTTAACTAGTATTTGGATTGGCTTGTGAAGTGTGTTATTTTCGCACGCTGTATTTATAACAAATATTTTGCCATTTTGTTCTCAGTCGGGAAAACACATTCTTTACAAGTCACAGACAGTTTTTCGTTTGCCCAACACATCAGCACGAGCAGTTCATGTCATCTCTCACTGGGTTGTAGTGGGTGGCGACACGGCTCGACGCCTCTGTGCACCGAGTGATCTGCCCCTTGCTTCCCTGCCACATGGTTCTCGCCCACGTGCACGGGGGAAAGAAACGGAGGGGAGGGCGTATTGGGGACACCTTCTTGCCCCTCAACAGCTGGGTAGACGTCAGCATCCGCTCTCCCCTTCATCGCGTAGAAAATCAGAACCTAGTTTCGGCATGGCTGCGTGAATAAAGACCGATAGAATCACGTCTCTTTGAGACGGTGAATCAGACTCCCTAGTCGTACAATCAATGACGTAGGGCCTGGGAGGGAGGGAGGGAGCCACCTGCAGATGTAGGGGTCAGCCTATGCCCCGGGACCCTAGACCGGAACAATTGATCCTGCTATTGATGCTTCAGAATTATCTCCCTTTGAACACCTCTCCACCCAAGAGATACCACAGCGCGTCAAAGGGTTTGCGGTAGGCGTCATTAGGGACTTCCCCATTTCATAATTACAATATCTGATATTGCATCTGAAATGAAATTGGGAGATATTGTCTAAAACACAATGTGCTCATATTCGTAATTCTAGAAATCAAACGGCTAACTCATTGACGAACATGTTGCCTAATTGCGCGCTGTTCCACACGACAGACGTAATTGACGCAGCGACCTTCAGTCAGTGAGCCAACACCCCAACAAATCTCCGTCTGATGCCTGTCAAATCTGTTCTATTACACTTTTGCCTTTAAAGAACTGTATCTTCCCTACAAAAGTTTACGCAGAATGACATATTTTGTCATATAGAACTTTCATCATATTCCGTAATTGCGCATTAATACTGTTTTGATCGCTCATGCAAGAAATCATATTTCCTGATCGTATTTTCCACTCCTTTGTAACGATTTATCATTTTTTTTCATCAGAAAATCGAATATTATGTGCGCGGGCTGTATATTTATAATTTAGATACCATGCAGGTTTTACAGAGTCCTAAATCTACGCCCCTGACCTTTTAGTCTCAATGAATGTTCCAAGTGTAAGATGTGACATGTCTTCTTGGGTCATAAAAGTCCTTGCAGTCTACCTATTAGATGTTGCTAATTCAGCTTGTAGACTGGTGAAAGACTGTAGAAGAAGGCAATTATTCGGAAGCAGTTTTTGCTATATACTTTGCTGTTTTGTAAGTGCATCTTTACATTGAAATTATTTTTCTCATCTCATATACACGCTTTTACTATTATATTTACTGAATATAGGACAAAAGCCGCTCCCGGCATTTCAATGACAGTCACTCAGGCACAAGTGAGATGATTCAACAAATAGTTGCAGACTAAAGAACCTATGAACGTAAAGCAAAGCACTCCATACTCGGCTTTGTCCTCACTGGCACGGATGGTTCGAGAGTAGGGTCACGTGATGAGTTTAACCCATACTCTCCGCCCCAAGCCCCATCCAATACATAAAACATCAAGTGGCCATTTATACACACGGGAAGAAAATACTACATGAAAATCGCGTTAGTTGGGCTGGTATTATGTTTTATACATCCCGTGCATTGCTCGGGGCGATATGTTTTTTACTGAAGAAATCTTATTGATCGAGGCAGATGGAGGGTTGTTTTGTATGGGCCACCCCTCCAAGCTAACACGAGGGCTCGGGCCCGGCATTGAATCAGGCCCACGTCTAATGGACGCATTCAAGCAGCCTGTGGATGTGTCAGATCATATGCTGTTCAAACCGAGAAATATCGGCAGTTAGAACATGGTCATCAACAAACTTTATTCTGTGCTGGGACATTTCATTTTTTCTGATTTACATTTGTCGTTACAGGAAAGAGAGCTGTAGGCTGTCGTGTGTTCAACTGAATGTCATAATGAAATTATTCCAACAAACACTGATCCTCTTCAATTATATAGGACCTCGTTTTGATTTTTTATTTCAACATGCCATGTTGAATCAAGAAATTTGATATAGAATTTAGAGCATCTGCCATAACCTGACAATCATACAGATTGTAGCCAAGTAACCATTGGCCGTTCATGGATGGGGCTTTCTGATGGTCTGGGTTAAAGGCATCAAACGTCTCATTATATGTATATATATATTACTATACACTGTATTGCTGTGTTATTTATCTTGATGTTTGATATGTTAAACAGGTAATATCAACCAAGACGCGGATCAAACATAGGCGAGCTCGAGTGTTTGAGACTAATCTATTAACTTTCGTTCAATGGAAGTGATAAATCTATTAATCTATTAATCTATCCTTAATATGAATGTACATGTACACTGTTTTCAAAATATATGTATATGCACCAGTCAATGTCTAAATTCGGGTATTTTGTAAAATGAATTGTAAAATTCAGTCACAAAACGTATTTGTTTGATAGATTGACTGATTCTTCTGTTTCAAACGATTCTACTGATTCTTCTGATTCTACTGATTCTACTGTTTCTATTGTTTCTACTGTTTCTACTGATTATACTAATCTTCCGATTCTGATGATTGTACCGATTCTACTGATTCTACTGATTTTCTGACTCTACTGATTCTTCTGATTCTACTGATTCTTCTAATTCTACTGTTTTACTGATGTTTCTGATTCTACTTATTCTATTGATTTTTTTTCTGATACTACTGATTTTTCTGATTCTACTGAATCTTCTGATTCTACTTATTCTACTGATTTTTTTCTGATTCTACTGATTTTTCTGATTCTTCTGATTTTACTGATTCTACTGAATCTTCTGATTCTACCAATCTTCCGATTTTGATGATTGTACCGATTCTACTGATTCTACTGATTTTTCTGATTTTTCTGACTCTACCGATTTCTTTTCTGATACTACTGATTTTTCTGATTCTACTGAATCTTCTGATTCTACTTATTCTACTGATTTTTTTCTGATTCTACTGATTTTTCTGATTCTTCTGATTTTACTGATTCTACTGATTCTTTTGATTCTACTAATCTTCCGATTTTGATGATTGTACCGATTCTACTGATTCTACTGATTTTTCTGACTACTGATTCTTCTGATTCTACTGATTCTTCTAATTCTACTGTTTTACTGATGTTTCTGATTCTACTTGTTTTGCTGATTTCTTTTCTGATACTACTGATTTTTCTGATTCTACTGAATCTTCTGATTCTACTTATTCTACTGATTTTTTCTGATTCTACTGATTTTTCTGATTCTTCTGATTTTACTGGTTCTACTGAATCTTCTGATTCTACTAATCTTCCGATTTTGATGATTGTACCGATTCTACTGATTCTACTGATTCTACTGATTTTTCTGACTCTACCGATTCTTCTGATTCTACTGATTGTTCTAATTCTACTGTTTTACTGATGTTACTGATTCTACTTGTTTTGCTGATTTCTTTTCTGATACTACTGATTTTTCTGATTCTACTGAATCTTCTGATTCTACTTATTCTACTGATTCTTCTGATTCTACTGATTTTTCTGATTTTACTGATTCTACTGATTTTACTGATTCTACTGATTTTTCTGATTCCACTGATTTTTCTGATTCCACTGATACTACTGATTTTTCTGATTCTACCGATACTACTAATTTTTCTGATTCTACTGATACTACAGATTTTTCTGATTCTACTGATACTACTGATACTACTGATTCTTCTGATTCTACTGATACTACTGATTCTTCTGATTCTACTGATACTACTGATTTTTCTGATTCTTCTGATTCCACTGGTAGTGAAACCCGATTACAGTTTATGATTTAATACTGAGTTTAGAATTATACTGAACTGTTGTTTTTGTTGTTTTTATTTCACCATGTGTTACTTTATTTACCATTCATTGTTTGTCAACTGATGCAAAGTTAGTGTGTTTAATCCATAATGTGTGATCGCACCGATAGAGCAGGACATGCTTACCCTTTCGCGAACACCTGGTGTCATCACTGATATAATTTTCATCGTCTATTTGTATTTTACGCCCATTGGAATGTTTTGGCAGATAATTGAGACGGTGATCGGACCGATTATTCCGATTAGACTGATTATTCTCTGGCACTGACGTTATACATTTACAAGTGAAATCAGTCAATCTGTCAAATGCATCAACGACATTTCAAGCAATCTGTATTATGAGAGTGATCAAGCAATCTGTATTATGATAGTGATCAAGCAATCAGTATTATGATAGTGATCAAGCAATCTGTACTATGATAGTGATCAAGCAATCTGCACTATGATAGTGATCATGCAATCTGTACTATGATAGTGATCATGCAATCTGTACTATGATAGTGATCAAGCAATCTGTACTATGATAGTTATCAAGCAATCTGTACTATGATAGTGATCAAGCAATCTGTACTATGATAGTGATCATGCAATCTGTACTATGATAGTGATCAAGCAATCTGTACTATGATAGTGATCATGCAATCTGTACTATGATAGTGATCATGCAATCTGTACTATGATAGTGATCAAGCAATCTGTACTATGATAGTTATCAAGCAATCTGTACTATGATAGTGATCAAGCAATCTGTACTATGATAGTGATCATGCAATCTGTACTATGATAGTGATCAAGCAATCTGTACTATGATAGTGATCATGGAATCTGTACTATGATAGTTATCAAGCAATCTGTACTATGATAGTGATCAAGCAATCTGTACTATGATAGTGATCATGCAATCTGTACTATGATAGTGATCAAGCAATCTGTACTATGATAGTGATCATGGAATCTGTACTATGATAGTTATCAAGCAATCTGTACTATGATAGTGATCAAGCAATCTGTATTATGATAGTGATCAAGCAATCGGTATTATGATGGTGATCAAGCAATCTGTATAATGATAGTGATCAAGCAATCTGTATTATGATAGTGATCAAGCAATCGGTATTATGATAGTGATCAAGCAATCGGTATTATGATAGTGATCAGGCAATCTGTATTATGATAGTGATCAAGCAATCTGTATTACAAAAGTGATCAAGCAATCGGTACTATGATAGTGATCAAGCAATCGGTATTATGATAGTGATCAAGCAATCGGTATTATGATAGTGATCAAGCAGTCGGTATTATGATGGTGATCAAGCAATCGGTATTATGATAGTGATCAAGCAATCTGTATCATGATAGTGATCAAGCAATCTGTATTACAAAAGTGATCAAGTAATCGGTACTATGATAGTGATCAAGCAATCGGTATTATGATAGTGATCAAGCAATCGGTATTATGATGGTGATCAAGCAATCGGTATTATGATAGTGATCAAGCAATCTGTATCATGATAGTGATCAAGCAATCGGTATTATGATAGTGATCAAGCAGTCGGTATTATGATGGTGATCAAGCAATCGGTATTATGATAGTGATCAAGCAATCTGTATCATGATAGTGATCAAGCAATCTGTATTACAAAAGTGATCAAGTAATCGGTACTATGATAGTGATCAAGCAATCTGTATCATGATAGTGATCAAGCAATCTGTATTACAAAAGTGATCAAGTAATCGGTATTATGATAGTGATCAAGCAATCTGTAATACAAAAGTGATCAAGTAATCGGTACTATGATAGTGATCAAGCAATCGGTATTATGATAGTGATCAAGCAATCGGTATTATGATAGTGATCAAGCAGTCGGTATTATGATAGTGATCAATTTGTAATTTGACATTGGCTAAATCATATATATACTACGTATATTGACGATATATTGATCATGTAAATCAAAGCACATACTCATTGATCATTACATATGTTACAAGCAATGTCTTAATAATTGAAATGTTCAGTCGATTTTATTGTAAATGTGAACTGTTCAGTCGTTTTACACATTCCGACCTCTGAAGTAAGACACTGACTTTCTCTATAACTATATTAACATGGAGGTTACTTAAGACTGGTACTCGTTCCATGGTTAAAAGAACCGTCTTCCACACACTGAGTTTTTCACGGGGGAAATTGTCATTAACTGCGCTGCTTATATCCAGATTGCTTGAAAAAGCTTTTAAAATATAATTATCGAGCTATACTTCCTTTTTGATACAAATGATCCAAAATGACAAACAAAACTGACCAGAACATGTTTTTTTTGTTTTGATGTCTACATTTCACTACAATCGAGCATGCTCTTTCCACGGAGATTCCAAAGAGCGTCATACAACTCTTGCTCAAAAGATGTTTAATCAGGGTAACACCATTCAAGGCCTTAGTACAGCTTTCAAAACGTTTTATGGAAATATGTGGAGGGTATTTTCAAATTTGACGCATCAATGGAAAAACTGATGTTCGATGCAATTTCCTATTTTGACTTCTACCACATCTGCCTTTTACAGGTGAACAGTTTGTGCCGGGTGTCACCGGTGGGGCAGGATACGCTCACATATTAACGAACACCTGGTATCATCACTATTTGATAGGGATTCATAAACACATGCTTATAATATAATCGGAATCTTATAATGGATTTTCTTATGATTCTAGAAAGGATTTTGTCGCTTTTATTTTGAAAAGACAGAGAAAAAAAGAGCGTTGCTGTGAGTAACAACGGACATATTCTTCTGCACTGATACAACGGCATCTGAAACATCAATGACACTACGACTTCAAAACTGCAACTCTGTTTTCATTTATACTACAGCTTCTGGATTGTCGACCTTATCGTAACGATACTACAGCTTGTAAATTGTCAACGCTATCTTCAGTGAGATTAGTTATAATTATTTAACCAGGTCTCCTACAGACCCCATAAGTCTCTAGCTCTGGATTCTGGTGGTGAATTCACGAGTTCACAGTGGGAATAAGAGTACAGGCTTCGCTCGAGCCAACAAGTCTACCTCACCGCCCCTTTTGAGAAAATATGTTAAGTATCTATTCCAATTCTCCAAGTTCAATGTTATTATGTAAGCATCTGTACTCGGGACATTTTACTTATGATTTAATTACATCGGGTTAATTGTTTGCTAGTATGAACAAAATAATGACACCAAGCGTCCAAATGCGGCGCCATTGCGGTGTGAAGCTGAGTTAGCAATCACAGACTGTTTGTTTGTTTGTTTGTTTGTTTGTTGTTTAACGCCGCACTCGGCAATAGTCCAGCTATATGACGGCGGTCTGTAAATAATCAAGTCTGGACCAGACAATCCAGTGATTGACATCATGAGCATCGATCCACGCAATTAGGATCGGTGACATGCATCAACCAAGTCAGCGAGCCTGACCACCCGATCCCGTTAGTCGCCTTTTACGGCAAGCATGGGTTGCTGAAGACCTATTCTAACCCGGATTTTCACGGGTCTAATCAGAGACTAGATATTGTACCTCATGTGTTTTGTTGGTTTGTTTAACGCCACACATTTGCCATACTCCAGCTATATGACGGCGGTCTGTTAATAATCAAGTCTGGACCAGACAATCGATCTACGCAATTGGGATACTATGACATGGCATCAACCAAGTCAGATATTGATAGCTGAAGACTAATTCTAACCCGGATCTTCACGGGTTAACTACATATACGATATTACTCATAAACTGTAACCACCTGTATTGTCTTTGGCTATACAAGCATCTATGGTAAACATATTTTTATTATTTTGAAATATCAGTATTTCATGAAATGATTTCTACTTAATATTAATTTTGTTTCAAAATGAACAGTCCCGTGGAGATTCCGGGTTAGAATAGGTCTTTAGCAACCCGTTCTTTTCGTAAGAGGTGACAAACGGGATCGGGTGGTCAGGCTCGATGACTTGGTTGATGCATGTCCGCGCATCCCAATTATGTGGATCGATGCCCATGATATCTATCACTGGATTGTCTTGTCCAGATTCGATTATTTACAGGGCGCCGTCCCACAGCTGGAATATTGCTGAGCGCTGCGTTAAACAACAAACAAAACAAACAAATCGTAAAAACCGAATAGTGAGGATCGGGTTGTCACAATGTGCCATTATATCTCAACCCGGCGGCTTGATCGTGTGCTCATTCCCGAGTTGTCCGGGACTCGTGTATAAACGGGCCGTCGTGACGTAGCTGGGAAGCAGTGGCTTCACCCACTCGCTCATCAAAACTCAGTCATAACACCAAGCATGGGACGGAAGAGTCAGTTTTTTGTGCCTGTGAGAGGTATCATGTCAAACTGCCGCATGGTATCTCATTGGGCTAGCACTATAAAACCGGTATTAGTCCTGACTAGTACAAGATGAGTTACACACACACACACACACACACACACGCACGCGCGCGCGCGCGCGCCCAAATTCACCTCACCTCACCTCACCTCACCTCACCTCACCTCACCTCTATACCCAAAACATTTTAACCTGTTTAACCCAATTGCCGATGTTCCCGTGTGCTTCAGTCTGCTGTTGCTTGAGTGATTGTATTTAGTTTAATGCCGCTTTAAACAGTATATCATTAACATCACGGCGTGTCAATTTGATGTGGGAGGAAAGCCCGAAGTAATGCAAGGATTAGAATTTTACCACTTTGGTGAAACCCACGAGCACGGGCATAGATGACAAACCTAGGAACAATCAGGGATTGGCACTCTGGCACGCCTAAAGGACGCACAACGGATTGTGACCCCTTGAACACAGGGTCAGCCATGCTCCTGTCGATTGATATATAGGTTTAAATAAACATCTTTATAAAAAAAAATATAGGTATGATTTACCTATTCACTTATTAGATTTAGGTAAAATATGTATTTAAAACAGGCGTAGTTTGACAGGATATGTCATGTTGAGCTGTGGGTTATGGTGAGGTGGTAAGGAGTGTGTTTGTTTGTCCCTGTTCAACTCCCACGACGTATATAGATACATATTGTCCCAGGGATTTCCACATCACAGATGTACTTACAGACACGCTTATTTATGGGAGTGTCCAATTTATACTTGTTTCATTGTATGTTTACCGTATGTCCATGTAAAGAAATCCTCGTTTCAAATCACAGCTTTGTTGACTTAAAGGTAATTCAGAGCTTTCAATCGACTTATAAATGAATAAAATCTTTAATTTAACATATATAAATATATATATAATTTATAGGAATAGCATGGAAAGAAGGAAGAGAGAGCTAGCCTAGAGTCGGAAAGGAACGGAAAGGGACGACGACCGTATCCCCAAGTGCGCGCGATCTCCGGGGTCCAACGACCACCTCAACTGTCAATCACAGCAAACATCAAAGAACGCGACGTTTGTGATCCTTACAAGCAATAGATACCAAGCAATAAGACGAGAAAGGCGGCAGATGAAATCCGAAAAATATTAAATTTCTCTTTCCTCGGGAGATGCAGATCGTTGTTTTGTCACATGATTCGGGAGATGGCCAATTATGGGATATTGAAGTAGAATTAGATTAAACTGCTCCCAGATCAACGGTCTTGCTTCTCCCTCGGCGGAGATATTGAACACAGGGCAAGCTAGAAACAATACAAAATGTCATATTCAAATGAGCAGCTACCCCTCTTTGTAGACAGGTCTAGGGCACGATTCAGATTGGGTGGGATGCTCCTGGCCTCGGTGTGATGAAGGTTGATTCTTACTGATGAACGCATTTGGGATGAGTTTCATTGCATCTGTTTCTCATTGCAAATGATTACTTTTCGTAATAGTTTCCATATATGGTCATTACTGACTATAAAGACATATCTACTATCATAGTTACCATATATGGTCATTATTGAATAATTAAAACATATCTGCTATCATAGTTACCAAATATGGTCACTATTGAATAATTAAAACATATCTACTATCATAGTTACCATATATAGTCATTACTGAATAATGAAACTTATTTACTATCATAGTTACCATAAATAGTCATTATTGAATAAACAGACGTCTACTTTCGTAGTTTCCATATATCGTCATTATTAAATATAAAGACGTCTAAATTTGAAAATAGTATTTAGGTTGTAACACATGAGTAATAATCTCAATGTATTACTTGTGGTATAATGGCTATTTGAGTCAACGCTTATAAATATATGAGTGGCGTATACTTCATCTTATTCAAATATTCCTCCCCAATAACGTTTAGAGAAATTTCATTTTTGAACCAAACAAATTGTCAATGACATAAACTGATTTAATGTCTGTTTGATTTGCTATAACGATGGCATTTTACCAGTGAGGAATGCAGGGAGATTTTGTTGGTCTTGTACACATACTAGTATTTAACGTTAACAACCTTTCAAGTTTCAAGTTGTACGAGAGTTGTTATTACTTAAAGGAAGTCATCAAGCAATACTCGAAGACTGGAAGACCTAAAACAACATGTGACATACATGCGTCACTACGGATTTCCGTTGTTGTACGCGATATCAGTGATATAACTACCACCCTAACACCTTGAATGAAGGTCGGGGTTAACCCATGCTTGCCGTAAAAGGTGACAATGCTTGTGGTGAGAGTCGACTAACGGGATCGGGTGGTCAAGCTCGCTGACATGGTTGATGGAATTTCATCGTATCCCAACTGAGTAGATCGATGATCATGATCTCAATCACAGAATTATCTGTTACAGACTCGATTATATACCGCCCTTACATAGCTGAGTGCGGTGTTAAACAATAAACAAACATGACATAAGACACCACAAATGAACTTTACGCACCAATGGGTAGAACCTAACCCGCTCTTCTAGGAATAATGCTGAGTACGGCTATAAACAACAAACGATCAAAACGTGATTGAACATATCTTGCAAAATGGGTAGAAAACACAAAGGTAAAAATAATACAATAACGAACGCCACGTTCTGGGTTTAACCATCGCTTAGAAATACCGCTCGATGGACACCTTTAACGCACCATCATCAACACTGTACGTTAAACAGTGGAACTGGTACGTGTACGGCTAAATGCAAACGCAATTGTGTTGGCGTGAGTGAGGGTTTTACGCCGTCCATTAAGTGAGTGAGTGAGTGAGTGAGTGAGTATGGTTTTACGCCGCTTTTAGCAATATTCCAGCAATATCACGGCGCGGGACACCAGAAATGGGCTTCACACATTGTACCCATGTCGGGAATCGAACCCGGGTCTTCGGCGTGACGAGCGAACGCTTTAACCACTAGGCTACCCGACCGCCCCCGTCCATTAAGTCACATCACACCATAATTGTACTATGTTTGGAATCGAACCCGAGTCTTCAGCAAGGCTTTAACCACAAGGCTACCCACTACCCTCAGTGTGATAGAACATGATAGAACATGATAGAACACGAATGGCCCCAATTCTGGTTTAGGCTTGGTTCCAGCAACCTCTGATAGTCGCAATAGGTAACCAAGTGGATCGGGCTGTCAGGCCCGCTGACTTGGTTGATTGCGTGTCCTCGTACCCTGACGGCGCGGAATCGTTGCTGACAAAATCGATCACTGGACTCGATTATTTATAGACCGACGTCATATAGCAGGAATGTTGCTGAGTGCGGCGTTAAACAACAAAGTACAACATGAATAACACCAAGCCAATTACATACAAATAGCATGTAATATCCACGTGGCCGGGTGTAATAAAAACATGTTCACTAACTGAACAGAGATAGTAATAAAAGGTCTCGCGAAAATGAAACCCGTTTTTGTTTGTCCGACAAATGACCCCCCTCAATTTTTGATGAAAACAGATTGTTATACAAGATTAATACGAATATGGAACACTAAAATTCAACGGCCGATTCAAGTATTTCAACTGTCATTTTCAAGGATTTTTACTTGGGTTACTTACCTTAGTCCGTCAATATTTAATTAAATCCATCATACTATATATTAGTAGTTAGACCTGAAAAGCAGTTTGAACATCAGAAATGTTTCATCAAGATTTGTTTTCATAACCAACGATAATAACAAATTAAGTCTTGGCGTGAATTCCCCATTGTCTTTGGCACACAAATCTTTCACGGTGATGAATCACTGTTATTACCAAATATATGTCATTTTTTTCAAAATTCAAGGCTTTTGGACGATTTTATAGGCATTGCGAGGTTGGCACTAAAAATTAAGTCTTTTCTAGAGGGACTTTATACTTCAAGGCCTTTTCAAGCCTGTATGAACCTTTGTTACAGCGTTGGCTAAATGAACGAAAACGCTGGAATATCAGTGTCCGGGACTATAGAGCCTGGGCGCCGGCGGCTGTTTGGCAAGCTATACTCACAACCTACACACCTCTTTGTATAATGATACATTAATGCTATAGAAGAATGATTTCATTGACTCGGATCTGACTGACAGGTCCGTCGCACTCGCTTCCTATCTAGGTAACTAATATGGCCCATTTCCCTCACTGCCAACGAGGCCATCATACCACCGGAAGTAAGGACCCTCATGCTGAGATTAGAATGCGCGCGCAGCATTAGTTGTCATGACGTCTCAATTTAATAGATGTCATATTTACTGTTCAACTGGAAAATACATTAGGGTGTTGTAAACATAGTTGGTAGAACTGTACTATTTGTGATAATCAGCAGGTGTAAGATATTTGTGGTATCGCCAATACGGAGAAAGCTAATGCTTCTTCTGTCTCCGTTACGCTCTCAAGATCGGATGGTGTAAATTATGATAAATATTATACATTTAATGAATGAATGTAATGAAATTATCAATGTTTTGTTTTATGGTGTTCTGTCAAGCTGAATGACAACGTCTACAGAACTTACGTGTGTGGTGCCACCACTGATTTTCAGTGATTCATTCATGTAAATAAAATCATATCTACAGAATATTAGAATATCCCCAACTTAACACACGTGTATTCTCAAAGTCAAGACTATACAAAAAACAAAAACGAATTGACTGATTATCTTTCCTTGAGTTTAACGCCTGCTGACTTTTGAACAAATGCTTCTGACAAAAAGCATCATTTATTAAAACGATTTGATTTTATTTGATTTGATTTCATTTCATTTCATTTCATTTCATTTCATTTCATTTCATTTCATTTCATTTCATTTCATTTTATTTTATTTTATTTTATTTTATTTTATTTTATTTTATTTTATTTTATTTTATTTTATTTCATTTTTCCTAGGCCTAACAGTCCCCCGTTTAAAATTCAGGACAGGAAGGGTGATGTATATGACACCCTTCAAAACAAATTGTAAATGGAGACCCGAGGTTCACTCATTACCGATGCTGTTTGTAAAGAGCACTTTCAACAACATGGTGCAATCACTGGCATTGTAGCTTCAGTATGTCAGGAAAACAACTGGACAGTACAAGAAACGCATATCACTACAGACCAATATAATACAAGATGCATTTATTTATAGGACTCTCAGTAGAACATTTTATTCGTAACTAAAATTACGGAATTGTATCAGGCAGCTGCAAGCAGAGCTTATCACCTCACAGCTTCAAAGCGTTTCACAGAGCACCTTGATAAGTGGGCTGTGTTATTAGACGCGTAGAACGCAGTATAAGGAATTACAGCTGGGGAACACCATTGGACGATAGCATCCACAGCATGTACAACACCAGAAGTACAGGGACACATGAATGACCGAGTCTTTTTGGCAACACACTGGCAATACGTATTACTACATTGCTGTACCGACAATTTAGCTGCAACATACGGGCAATACGTATTACTACATTGCTGTACCGGCAATTTAGCTGCAACATACGGGTAAAACGTATTACTACATTGCTGTATCGACAATTTAGCTGCAACATACGGGCAATACGTATTACTACATTGCTGTACCGACAATTTAGCTGCAACATACGGGCAATACGTATTACTACATTGCTGTACCGACAATTTAGCTGCAACATACGGGTAAAACGTATTACTACATTGCTGTACCGACAATTTAGCTGCAACATACGGGCAATACGTATTACTACATTGCTGTACCGACAATTTAGCAGCAAGGTACGGGTAATACGTTTTACTACACATTTGCATCTGTATTTTGCAGAAAGATACGGGTCGTGCCTATTACTACATTGGTACGTGGCAATAAGATACGTATTACCCGATTATTGTAGCTATTAAGAATTCATACCATTAAATGTGTATACTAATACCACCCTCTCCATTCAGACAACGAAACACTTTCTCTTGCAGTGAACAGCAATTTGATTGTCAACTGAAAGGAAGTGATCGAGCGATACCCAAAGGCTGGAAGATAGAAAGTAACTCGTGACCTAAACACGTCACAATAAAAATCCCTATCTGCACACGACACCGGTGTTATAACTACCAGTTAGGACTGATGTATAGGGCTAAGTTACGTTGAAAATAGCACGGCAATATGCTATTCAAAAGACTTAAGGGTCACCCGACTCGTTCATACTAGTATAATTAATCAGGCATGTCATGACATATTAACTATAGTAATATGAATGAATCGGGGTGTACTTAAATTCTTTTGAGTAGTATATATGTCTCGTACTGTGCTTGGAATGAGTGCAAGATGGGTCCGTATACATAAGGAACACCATGTATCACATGTTAATATTTCCCGCCTTGCTTTTACGCTATACCCCCGAAGAGTCGCTCAGAATAGTTATAAAATATGATGTATTATGTCCACGGTTGACATAGATATTATATGTTATTCTATGAAGACCTATAATCTAATGGCGCTGAATATGACAAATGTATCATAATATTACCGTCACCATCATCTACCGTTTGTTCAACGCTAAACAGCTTTAAAGGCGCAACCTTACAAAATACGCACCTCAGTGTCACACCTTGGCAACTTCTAAAAATATGATAAACATAAACATCTCTCTCTCTCTCTCTCTCTCACTCTCTCTCTCTCTCTCTCTCTCTCTTTCTCTCTCTCTCTCTCTCTCTCTCTCTCTCTCTCTTTCTCTCTCTCTCTCTCTCTCTCTCTCTCTCTCTCTACCAACCCTCAAAGCTGATGTTTGTATTTATTAAAGCGGTTGAAATACGAAACTCAAATGCTTATGAGTTTTAATGTTACTTTCATATTTTACAACAACACTCTGTGAAAAATGACAGATCACAAGCACAGCATCATCAATACATGAATATTTATAAAGTGTTAACTTCTAAAGTGGGCGTGGACTGTTTCATGTGCAAACTAGGCTTTAGACTGCTGATGAAATAACCATGGCGGCACAACTGACCCATGAAAGCCAAGTTAGATGTTTTGATGTGGTTTTAAGGTTACAAAGGGTTTAGTTGAGGCTATTTATTGAAACAATACGTAACAAATGAGGGACGATACATAAACTGACTAATCATAATGACAGCACTGTATTTTTCATGGGGAAAACCTTTCTCCAAAGAGAAAATATGATGTGGCGGGACTTTGAACTCTTTGTCACCATCACCACATCATATGGGGCATTGTCTGTCCCATGTTTTATGTAGCGTTCCATTACCTGGTCTTGTGCAAGTTATTCATTATTCACTAGCGATAAATACTGCCTTGTTTAAGATCGAAGCAGGTAAAAGCACATCTTTCATGTCTTCACATTTTCCATCCCTGCCTTCTTCATCTCTTTGCTTCAAATGTAACTTATCACAGCGGAATATAGAATAGGAGGCGATTTTCACGAGGTTACCTGTTGAGATAGTTAACATTTAATATTGAGTACACTTTATTTTCATTATGTCTTTGCGGTAGTGGATCTTATACAAAGGAATGATTGTATTTCTTCTCAAATGAAAAATATGTTTTGCGTTGAAATAAACAAATCATATTCCTCCTGATGAAAACTTCATGTTTGATTTCAAAGTATGATTAGTTTTGTAGTCTAAATCATTTTTAAGTATATTTGTCATCAGATCTTTTTCCGTGATTCTCATTGGCTGATTGTGGCTCAGCCCGAGGGGATGCTGGGTTGAATTGGCTCCCAGAATTCCATGCTTGTCGTACAACTTAATGGGTTGGGCTCAGCTCGTTGATTTGATTTTAGTCAAGTGCGCGCCATCGACCATGCCACAAGTTTACGGTGACACACATTCACTCATGTAACACATTTTGTCCACCCGATCCTCATTTTAAGGTCATTTTAATCGACTCTTAAGAAGAATGATATAGAGTCCTTGGCCCACTTGCACAAAGCGATTTTAGCGTTAAGACTATCGTAAGCCTATGTTAAAGAATGGGAGTTACGATAATCTTAGCACTAAGATCGCTTTGTGCAAGTGGGCCCAGGGACTTAAGGATGAGTGATTGAGTTTGGTTTAATGCCGCTTAGAATACTAATTGAGTTGTGTGTCAGCTTGATGTGGGAGGAAAGCACGAAGTTATGTAGGTCTTAGGCGTTACCACATTTGTGAAAACCCAAAAGCACAGGTATGAATTTAAGAATGCGTATCCCAAGTACAGCATGTTTCCTTGCTGTTTCCATATTGATAAATCACCTTGTGGTCCTATCACATACCTTTTGTATATGTCAGGATGGTCGGTTACTTGTTCCCCTAAGGGCGGACCATTTGATTTCTTGTAGGGGTGCTCATTATTTTGGGTAAATAAACTCTGCCTGAAAAAAATAACTCAGCCTCTATTGGCCTGACGGGCAAAGGAAACGTTACCATGCACCAGCATTGTTCAGGACCAGTGTTAAGGAAGATACTTGTATTGTCAACAGAATTAACAACATCATTACAAGTTATGCCATGAGAATCAAGTTGCATCAGTTGTGAGGATGAAGGGTTTATTTTGGTAGGGATATGCATGGATGGGGGCTGTTGTAAGGGCCTGCTTGAGCTTTTCGATTGCCCGTTGGCAATTGTTTAACCATTCGAAAGACGCGTCTTTTTTCAGAAGGTTGCATAGAGGAGAGGCGATGCCAGAAAACAATCCATGTTTATCTCAAACTGTTCATTAACATTGAATTTGTACATGGGAGGTTTTTTTTATTTAACAGTCTACACCAGCATACAGCATACATTGCCTAATTCTAAACATAACGTTGTGCTGACCGGCTTTTCCCATAGGGTGAATGCTCGACAAGAACCAAGGCGAAATATGGGACTGGCCCTTCACACATTAACGATGAATGACGTATAACAAAACAATATGCCCGGTTATACAGAAATAGTTTACTATGTGAATGTACATTGACTTAGATGCCAGCTGGGGTCACAGGTGGCCCAGTCGTCTAATGCGCCGTAATTAGCTGTGCAGAGTTGCGTCCCTTTGGTTCGAATCCTGGTTCGATTATGTGTTTTAGTTTGTCAGCACCTGTACCCGGGTTGCACTAAAGTGGTAACGCTTAAGACTAGGCTAACGCTTAGTTTTTGAACATATACAATTTTGATGGATCAAACAGCTTAATTAAAAATTGAAAAGGAGCCCCAATGAGAGAACCTATGGAAAATCTACACTTGCTTCATTTAGGGCTATAGAATTACAGTAAGGGCTAGGCGGAATGTAAAATAAATGTGTTCAAGGACCCGTGAGACAGACTGCGCAATGGACCTGCATCACTTCGGGTTTTCCTCCCACATCAAGCTTACACCCGTGATATAAATAAAATAGTGTTCTTAGCAGCGTTAAACCCAGATCACTCACTAGGTATTTACGTCTTCAGATATGGCGCAGACTACAGGAGATGCTCCGGATTCCTGGGAGAATATACAATGGTCTGCTAATAGTCTATCATTCAGTGATATAGTGCAGCGATAATATCAAGGTTTAGACGGCACGACCAGAATAGCATTATGTGCGCTGGCCACAGGAAGATTATTTAAAAAGATGACTTTGTTGAGAACGTACTGTCACGATATTGTAAACAAACCGTCATGAAAATTAATTTACTTAAATACTCCAGTATTAAAAGCTTTCTGTGCAGCGAACACTTAATTCTGCATTATTGACACCGATTTCTGTACTATGGACACCAATTTCTGCACTATGGACACCAATTTCTGCACTATAGACACCAATTTCTGCACAGTGGACACCCATTTCTCCGTTAGGAACACCCCTTTACAAAGCTGTGTCATGAACGCATATTTCTGCGTCCTTGATATCGCTTTCTTCATGACTAATATCTACTTTTGTGTTCTTACCACCACTTTCAGGACCACGAACACTTATTTCCCCATTCTGAGCATATATTTTCTTCTTCATAAACATACATGACATGAACACCATTTTGAACACCAAGCAATGGCCCGGAACACCAATTTATGCGCCTTAAGCCTAAGCGAACACCATATGTCATAGTTGTCTATTTATGTTGGTTTCCTAGCCAAACATTTGGTCTCTTTTTAGAAATATCTCATTGTCATTGACGTTCAAATCATCGCGTTCCCCATCTAAAACATGCGTTAAGTCACGTACCCACACGATGATTCACAACATATGTAATGCGCATATTCATATATATTTTGAAAAATACACCAGTTTTCTGAAAGGTATATTTCCTACCAGAAAAACAACAGGGTTAAGCTTGTGTAACAACTGCGTGTTTCAAAACCATATATAGATACACAAAAGATGCGCAATATTAACGGTTCCCATAGATTCCGGTCTGATCATCAGTGAACAGGATGTGACCTATGTTATCTAAAACCCTGGCATATGTTGTCATCTGCGGCCAGTTTTAGTATGTCTGGATTGTTCTGTCCGTCATTTGACAACCTCAGCCCGTGCCTTACAACCTGATGTCCCTGTTGTGTCTGTGGAAGGCCGTGGAATGCCGTGCCAGACAGCGTCCGAGACAACATCACTCACGATTTTATCACATGTATTATTCTCTGAATGACCTGCGACCCTCGGTATTCGAACTGTCACTGCGGTGATACGGCTTCGTAACCTTGCTCTTAACTTTACAGATAAAAACAACTTCCGTCAATAACCTAAATTCTGACATTTTTTAATATAATTACAGTCATAATAACAACTTGCATAAACTGCGTTTATCTTTAAAGGTAAATGTACGACTAGTTACATGTTCCTCCATGTTTCATTTTATCTGGAAGCTGGCCCGATACTACTAAAGGTACAACTAGTTACACGTACCTCCATTTCTCATTTTATCTGGAAGCATGTCCGATACTGCTAAAGGTACAACTAGTTACATGTACCTCCATTTCTCATTTTATCTGGAAGTGGCAAGATACTACTAAAGGTACAACTAGTTACATGTACCTCCATTTCTCATTTTATCTTGAAGCTGGCCCGATACTACTAAAGGTATAACTAGTTACATGTACCTCCATTTTTCATTTTATCTGGAAGCTGTCCCGATACTACTAAAGGTACAACTAGTTACATGTACCTCCATTTTTCATTTTATCTGGAAGCATGTCCGATACTACTAAAGGTATAACTAGTTACACGTACCTCCATTTTTCATTTTATCTGGAAGTAGCAAGGTACCACTAAAGGTACAACTAGTTACATGTACCCCCATTTTCATTTTATATGGAAGCTGGTCCGATACTACTAAGGTACAACTAGTTGCATGAACCTCCATTTTTCATTGTATATGGAAGCTGGTCCGATACTACTAAGGTACAACTAATTGCATGTACCTCCATTTTTCATTTTATATGGAAGCTGGTCCGATACTACTAAGGTACAACTAGTTGCATGTACCTCCATTTTTCATTTTATATGGAAGCTGGTCCGATACTACTCAGGTACAACTAGTTACATGTACCTCCATTTTTCATTTTAACTGGAAGCTTGTCCGATACTACTAAGGTACAACTAGTTACATGTGTCTCTATTTCTTATTTTATATATGGAAGCCGACCCGATGGTACTAAATGTCCAACTTATTACATCTTACTCCATTTCTGTTTTATCTAAAGATTGTGTCTATTCTTTTCCTTTATTTCCTTTTATATCCCCAATCCATTCCGTTGAATGTTATTCTGTGATCGTCGCTCTTGTCTCTTCCTGATAATTCTGGGAGTGGAGTCTATGACTCCCAAGGGATCCATTTTTATTCCCACCTGTCATTTCTTTAATTCAAATCTGCATTTGCTTCTCTCATATAACGTTTTCAAATGTTGCTGTTGAGTAGACACTTTTGATATGACGGATGACACCCACCGCGCCATTGTCAGTAGTCTGCTGGACTAAGATATTGCTATATGAATTATGTAGCGACTGTTTCAGATCTGTGTGTGGCGCCAAGACGCAGGACACCACTGAAACAGCGACGTGTGACGACGTAACAGAGTCGCCGAGGCCGTGCCTAGATGACATTACAGCCATAGGGTATGATAGCATTGGCGGCAATACTGAACCAATGTGGCATAACAACGGTCAGAATAATGCTACTTTGTGGCATAACAGTGGCGACAATACTGCAGTTATTGTGGCACACCAATAACGACAACACTGCAGTTATTTTGGCACAACAGTGGCGACAACACTGCAGTTATTTTGGCACAACAGTGGCGACAATACTGCAGTTATTGTGGCACAAGAGTGGCGACAATACTGCAGTAATTGTGACACAACAATGGCGACAATACTGCAGTTATTTTGGCACAACAGTGGCGACAACACTGCAGTTATTTTGGCACAACAATGGCGACAATACTGCAGTTATTGTGGCACAAGAGTGGCGACAATACTGCAGTTATATTGTCACAAGAATGGCGACAATACTGCAGTTATTGTGGCACAACAATGGCGACAATACTGCAGTTATATTGGCACAAGAATGGCGACAATTCTGCAGTTAATTTGGCACCAAAATGGCGACAATACTGCAGTTATCTTGGCACAACAATGTCAACAATACTGCAGTTATTGTGGCACAACAGTGGCGACAATACTGCAGTTATATTGGCACAAGAATGGCGACAATACTGCAGTTATTGTGGCACAACAGTGGCGACAATACTACAGTTATATTGGCACACGAATGGCGACAATACTGCAGTTAATTTGGCACCAAAATGGCGACAATACTGCAGTTATCTTGGCACAACAATGTCAACAATACTGCAGTTATTGTGGCACAACAGTGGCGACAATACTGCAGTTATTTTGTCAAAAGAATGGCGACAATAGTGCATTTAATTCTGCACTAAAATGGCTACAATACTGCAGCTATTTTGGCACAACAATGGCAACAACTGCAGTTATTTTGTCATAACAGTTGCAACAATACTGCAGTAATTTTGACACAAAATGGCGAGAATACCGCAGTTATTTTTGTTTGAACAACAATGGCGACAATACTGCGAATCCTTTGACACAAAAAACGGCGACAATACTGCAGTAATTGTGACACAACAGTGGCGACAATACTGCAGTTATTTTTGGCACAACAGTGGCGACAATACTGCAGTTATTTTTGGCACAACAGTGGCGACAATACTGCAGTTATTTTGGCACAACAACGACGACATAACTGCAGTTATTTTGGCACAACAGTGGCGGCACTACTGCAGTTATTTTGGCAAATCAATAGCGAGTATATTTTACAGTTATTTGACACAACAATGGCGACAATACTGCAGTTATTTTGGCACAACAACGACGACATAACTGCAGTTATTTTGGCAAAAGCATGGCGACAATACTGCAGTTATTTTGGCACAACAGTGGCGACAATACTGCAGTTATTTTGGCACAACAGTGGCGACAATACTGCAGTTATTTTGGCATAACAGTGGCGACAATACTGCAGTTATTGTGGCACAACAATGGCGACAACTGCAGTTATTTTGTCATATCAGTGTCGACAATACAGCAGTTAATTTGGCACAACAGTTGCAACAATACTGCAGTAATTTTGACACAAAAATGGCGAGAATACCGCAGTTATTTTTGTTTGAACAACAATGGCGACAATACCGCGAATCCGTTGACACAAAAACGGCGACAATACTGCAGTAATTGTGACACAACAGTGGCGACAATACTGCAGTTATTTTTGGCACAACAGTGGCGACAATACTGCTGTTATTTTGGCAAATCAAAAGCGAACATATTTTACAGTTATTTGACACAACAATGGCGACAATAATGCAATTATGTGGCATAACAATGGAAACAATACTGCACCGATAATTGCTCGATAATACTATAACTAGTGCCAGACTTCTGACAAAATACACTAAAACGTATTCATGCACAGATGCAACAGCTTTTTCTCCTCAAGAAAATAGTGGTGGGAGCAAAATGTAATTTTCACATGACACATTGAGTATTCCATGTTGCAGAGGTAAATTTGATGACCCAAACGATTGCGACAACAACCATTTGTGCTTGTATCCAATAAACTATCGAGGTATTTAACATGTTCAATTAATTTCTTATGTATTCTACATTTCAGTCTTTAACTTAAATCATCGTCAAATATAAAGGTCAAAAATATGAAAATCGAAGAGGTCAAAATGAAGTTGGCAATTTTATTCGCATACTAGTTAATATACAGTCACGGACATACTCACGTGGGATTTTACCGGAAGTGGCAAGGGCACGAGAATGTCGTGTCGATGTATAACCAAGTATTTATTAAGTGGTTGGTATTCGCTCCCGGACAAATAAGTAGAGAGGGGGTTTTGCGGAGAGTTACAAATGAGGTGGAGGGGGGTGGGGGCGGGGGGCATGTGAGACGAGACACTAAGTCTTCTACAGTTGCCAGAGTGTCTGTGGCTTCCACGGTTAGCGCAACACGGACATGGACGTTTCAATACACATGCAGGAGAGAAATGTGCTTAAAAGAAAGATTTGAGAAAGGGTTGGGACTTGCTTTGTAATTACATCTAGTATCAAAGTGGATCGATTGCCTCCCCTTGCTCTTCCAGTATACACACCGTCGTTTGATGTTCAACGTCCCAGAGCAACGCCAGTCACAGTTATCTCCCCTGCACTGTGTTTCAACAGCAGAGAGTCGTTCTAATCAAGCATCTCACTGTCGTTATTCAGGCTGTTTGATGTCAAGTGTTGAGTTTGATTCAACTTTTATACGGCCGTGCAAGCAGTGACGGGAAGGAGAGCTCAGCACAACGTGGCCCTGCACACTATCACTCGCCCCATAATAAAGTTGGCCAACTCGTGGCCGCCACACTCTTGGCCAATGTCCTTTCAAGTTTGCCCAACGATACCTTTGTTAACTGGTCGCAACAGAAACAATCAAAAGGATTAAGGCAGATACAATAAGATTGTGTTCCACACAAAAGCAGCGTCTGAAGAACAAAAGCTGTTCCATGAAGGAAATGTAATAAATATATCATATAAAGCCAGCCGATGCTTAATGTGGAATACTTAATAAGAGATGCCTTCTGATATTCACGTATGACGGGGAATCCGAACGCAGTTATTATAAATCGTATTTGTAAGTCAGGATTCAATATTATCGTAGGATTTGGACATTTTCTTGTTATAATTACCCCTCTCAAAGCGGACCCGTCTCTCGACTCCCCCTCCCTCGCTACCCCCACCCTCCCATCTCTGATCACAACAAGGGCCCTGGGCTCTGTGATCAGCCGCTGAAGCTCCACACAGGAGCCACTCAGATGGAATATGCGAGCTTTAATGACCGGAAAACGAGCAACTTGTGTTTCTAATTAAACCTCACAAATTGGAGAGAGAATCGGGCGTTCGCTCGATCGCGATCGTAACGAAACTAGGGCCGGTAAACTTGTTGTAGTCACTTATTGGCAATCATAGGCAGGTAATAAGACCGCCATTCATGGGTCCTGTATCCCTCAGCCCTCTTCATTCATTCTCCTCCAGATGACATTACCATCTGAACAAACACACTGATAACTACTAACACAGTATTTACGGTAGAGTGCAAACGGTGTGTCGTTTTCTAGGATACTTGGTTCATTATTTATTTATTTATTTATTTATTTATTTATTTATTTATTTATTTATTTATTTATTTGTTTATTCCTTCAGTTCCTTCATTCAGGCTTTAACTTTTCTTAATTTATCTTAATATTTACTCATTCATTCATTTATTTATTCGTTTATTCATTTATTCATTACACATATTTTTTATACCTCTATTCATTCATACATACATTATCTATTTTTTATGTAGTTCATAAGGCATTCAACAACAGGAATAAAATTCTAATGTAATTAGAGATGTAATAGATTAGCAATTGTTGACCCCACAAATATTTTCCATATTTCATATAAATTATGCAAATTCTTAAGTATCTAAAACATAAATAGACACATCAAGGCAGCACTGGGGACATGTCTATCCTATCAATCATAGTCACATGATGTAGTGATATAAACACAGATTCATTAGCATCAAATATGGATTTTCTTTTTTTTTTGCATGCCATTTCATGTAAACACTGAAAATATATTACCTGCAGGATTTGCCAAAGCGTGCGTTATCAAACAGTAAGCGGTCGATATGATAATTATCGAACATAATGAAAGTGTAGCATTTGCTGGAAACGTTTGACATTAGGTGTAATAGGCCTACGTGTGTCAGGGCCGTGTTGAGCTGTATAAAGTTATCGGAATTTTATGCATATAATAATAACAAACGGGCCAGATGGACTGTCCATTATGCTTGACCGTCGTCATTCATGTTTTATTGCTCTTCTTTGTCTAATTCACTACTGCGGAGGGTTGTAACAATCCGCGGCCATAAAGTCACACTAACACGCCTATCATTATCAGATAGCCTTCTCTTTTTCACGGGCATAATACTTGATGTTTTATTGCGAATCGGGAAGGGTGAAACACTGAAGTTAAGTGTCGTCCACGTCAATGGGGTTTGTCCCAGGGGTGGGGGTACGTGCGTGAGGGGCGAGAGACTCGGTCTGTACCAGGTCAACCCTTAGTGACGGGCGAGGGGGACCCTAAAGTGCCGTTCAAACCTGGCATCGTCTTCCAAGTGGGTGGGGTGGGGGTAGGGGGGAGGGTGGTGATACGCTGAGTTGTTGACAATATGCGTGTGTCCCTGAGCAGGCCTGTGACTAACGAGCAGTACTGCATGTGAACTTCCATCAGTCTTATACTCGTGTAGTAGCTTTCCGGGAAGATTTTATGTCGCTCTCGGAGGCCATTAGAGTTAGAAGAGCTTGCACTATTTTATAATTCATTATGCACAGAGCGGTTGACAGATCAAAGGACAGATTATAACTTCAAAGCGCCGCTCCCCCGGGAGATTAGGCTTGCTTCGTGCATGCTCGCCGCTTGCTTGGTCTCTCTCTCTCGTACGTTACAGCAAGTTGAATCTGTCCTGTAACGCCACCGTCAATGTTTGCCGTCACGGGGATCGAATAACGGCAGACTGTCCCCTCCCGGCCACTTGGCCCTTGACCGTCAGGCTATCTATAGGTCAAACGAGGTTACAACTGACCAATACCGCAGGCTGGTCAGTAAGTGGCTGAATTATACGGACAAATACTGTACCACCCTTAGGATTGTTTCACTCGTGAAGTAAACGATCTCTATGGCGTTTACATGTGTTAATAAAAGCGGAATGAAAATGTGTTGCTTATGGTGACTGTTTTGGGTTATTTCGTGATTTTTGTGGATGGAAATTTGGGAGATAATTATTTTTATTAGCAGCTAGTGAAACTTGGGCGGGGCCGACATTTATTGAAGTAATGATGCTTCAGACATTAAGCATGATTATGAGACAAAACATCAGATAATCGATCTATTTCAAATACCGTATCATTTAAAAGAATCACTTCAAACAATTTTAATCAACAGCGTTCACATTAAACGTTAAGGACACTGTGACTTGCTACTTCACAAAGCTGTTTAATGTGCAAACGCTCTAAAGATAGCCTGTTTCTTGCAACTGCCACAATGTTTAAACGAGAGTACTTTGCATGAAATAAACCAATTCTAATTCATTCAATGCTTCAAATCCTTCAGTCGTAATTTACACGCTTCCTTTCAGATTTGTTACAAAGAAATTTGTGCATTTTTCTATGACCAATTGCCAAACCTTTCGATGATGTACTACAAAACGCCAGACATATGTGTTCCATGGTGAAGCCGGAGAGTCAGAATCAAAGACTTTGCCATTATTTAAATTAGCTTTTTTTTTGTTCTGAAGAGCGCTTGTAGGAATTCCGATGTAAGTCAAGTTGAAGCATCAAATTTGACTTCCCTCCTAAAGTAACAATGATATTTTTCTGTTTCAGAAATTTAGTTTGACATGAAATTGTATGAACATCAAAATGTGATTTACATTTTATTCCTTTTCGTTACAATAATTTAGGATATTCCGTCTTCAAATTTGAAACGGATAAGAGAATATACTGTTATTATTTGAAAAAAATGATTATAAAATCCCAACCTGAGTTTCATGTTAATTGGTATTTTTCTGTTAAGTAGTATAGACGATCAGTTGCAAGGAAACATAGACATGATCCAAGTGTAAAAATTAAAAACACAGTCGGTGTACAATTCCGTTGTTTCAAGTTATAATATGCATCTTTATGAGAAAGTCTATATTTGAGAACTAATCTTAGGACGTGGAAAACAGTAGATGCTACTTCTCCGGTTTGCACCAAGCGCTATCAAAATAGGGAGTCTCCTCAAATACTGGAGGCTTTTATCGCTTCACTGATGTTTGTTTACGAAGTGGTAGACTTCAGATGGTTATTTGTAGATTTATCGAGTTAGAGAAACAAATTAAAACACCAACTTCCTCCTTTTCTTATTTATTAACGCAATTATTTGTCTAACCGTTACAACGTGTAGAAAATGAAAGTGGAAAAATATGTTTTGCTACAGACTTGTATCAAATTTGTCACCACAAGTGTTTTAATCTCGCCGGCAAATATGGTATGTATAGCACCAGCCCGTGGTAGTCGCATATTTTCAATTAATTCGCCCAAACGGCGTGTATGGTTAAAAGCCATATGTTAAGAAACTCACCTGTTAATGGTTAAACTGCACTTACAGATTTTATGGATTTAACGGTTTTACGTTTGTTGTTAAACTTGGTTCGACGGAAAAGACGGACACGTTGAACAAGGACCACCGTCCAAAAAGAACGTTATGTAATAATAAATATTTGACTCAATTTTTAAAACTTATACGTAAGTATTCAGGTTCACGTCGGTCATGCAAATAGAATGATTTTCGCAATGTCGGATTTATGAAATACGTTTGAAAACAACAATAAAAAAAATATTTATGTGGTTCTTTTGTAATTTCAAACGTTGGTCATGTCTCGCAAGGGTCTGGCTGTGCATGTTTGTGTCTAGCGTTAACAACTCACGTCACTCAGCGAGAGGTTTTCACTGATACCAACTACACAGAGAAAACTCAGCCCATTTTTTGTTGCAAATGTTTTATTAATAGCGGTTTCATTGAAGCAGCTCGTATGGCCTCAAAAATGCCTGAGGTAAAAAAGTATTAGATTTGATATGAAATTCTGCGTTCTGATTAATGCGACATCTCTTGGAAGAATATTGGTGACTAACGTGGATCTCACAACTCGTTATCGGGCATATTTGATAAATATGCAAATAGTATATTTGGGTTTATCAATAGGCTATAGACAGTATTGCATATGTATATTAGTAAGTATTTCAGATCTGAATTATAGGTCATATCAAAACATTTATTTTAGAAAAGATTTATTTAGATGTTGACTTCATTCCGGATATCGTGTTCATGCGACAATTCTAAGCGCGATTAATTACTTCTCGATAACAAGACTGTGCCAGTATCATCAAAAACTGTGTACGTGGAAATACAAGATTGTGGGTCGCTTGTTCGTTGTAGTCTTCATACCTAAAACTATAATAAAGGAATCTGAACGACGAAATTATTTGAAATGACAGTTTCTTTTATGCTTGTGTGAGGTCTTAGGCCGATCGAATGTACAGAAACTCACACAAAATGAGTGTTTAAGCATGTGTATATTGCACACCAATATAAACGGTGCCGTTGACGCTGTGGAGAAAACACCGTTATGGTTCTTCAAACATTTACATCGTACTTCTCTTTAATATTCTTTGGACTTTATTATAAAAATATTGTTCTACATCATTTGACAAGGTCCGATCTCAGTTGCATTATTAGATATGCTTGCAAAATCAATTTCGTATAAAGTATCAATTATTCATGACATACATTTTCTAATATGTGCTTTAGCAAATGTTGTGAGTAACACTACGTACGTTTCAAGTCAAGTTACAACAAAATTATACATATAATTAAGTGTTACACAAGCAGTTTAGTTTCATCCGTGATATTTTGTATGTAAATGGTCTTGGCAACCACAAGCGTGTTTTCACTTCACAGGTCAGGTTTTTTGGTCGCACACGAACATAACGATGGAGCAAATTACATAAAAGAAACAAAATACTGGAGTTTGTGAGTTGAAATTTAACGGAACGTCAGTAATATCTCAGATTCACATAGCATCAATTCAAAGTTGGGTGTTTATTATTTTGCTATTGATGAATTGTTAACAATGTTAGTGGTCATGGGTATTGAAGTATCTGTGTTCTTTGTTATTCAAATCATAATATTTTTTTATATTACATATCTGTTCACACATGAGTAAATATTCACCCTTAACCAGATGCATAAATAATACCTTAACTTCCACCCATGCGCTAATTTTAGTTCAGGATTTTGCTGCATACAATTATTAGATTAACATGTCATGCTTACTGCATAAAACATATCTCCTTTCATGTGCAAATATATTCAATTCAATGATATTTGAACTGATACATTTTACATGAAGCACTGGAATTCTATGTGTGTTGATGTGAATTGAATAGACTTGATTATTCATAGCAATGTATTAGAATGTTTAAACGGTTAAAAGAATGTATACACATGGCCTATTGAAATGACATAGAGAAATATTTCCACTATGCATAATAGATCAAAAATTAGATATGGATATTGAAAGATATTACATAATGATATACAAACGATAAGGTTTAGCAAAATTGTTATCACAAAATCATTATTTGTATAATATATAAGTAACAGAGAATTATGATATTTATTGAATAGAACTAGCCTAACGATATTTCGAAAATGTATCGACTGTTAGAAATGTATTGGATATATTGTAATATCTCTGCATGAGATATTTAAATGATATACCGAAAGTGGGAATAGCTTATGAAATGTCACAATATATTAAATAATGATATAACATTTTGTACTACAGTAAAGACGAAAAGATAGTTGCTTCACAATGTATTGAATATAAATATCTCAAGAAAATGGCATAAGGTGTGTTCTGGTGGAATAGAATGTTGAAATGATATGTTGGGTATAGAAATAATATGGATCATATATATATGATATATATTTACACAATGTATGTACTGCAAATAGACTGTTTCCACAGCATAAAGAACGTTAAAGCGGATTGAAAGCGCAGCATATCAACAATATTAACCTATTCATATAGTGACAATACAATGATGCGATGGAATCTATATGTATGTCTTTGTCAAGTTGATATCCTTAAGCTCCCGTGAAGATCCGGGTTAGAATTGGTCATCAGCAACCTCACGCCCGGGGAGTCGTTACCACCCCTTTTTGAAGACCATTGATATATTGTATGTCCATCTGTGATCCGTTGTGTGTGGATAGTAAGTTTAAACGCAGGTATCTGAAACAACATGTAATTATTTTACTGATACTATAACGGTTCACAATAACGTCCCCATATATACATCCCTGTGAAGATTCCGGGTTACAATTGATATTCAGCAACCCATGCTTGTCTTAAGATGCGACTATGCTTGTCGTAAGAGGCGACTAACGGGATCGTTTGGTCGGGCTCGCTGACTTGGTTGATGCATGTCATCGCACCCACGTTGCGTATGTCGATGCTCATGATGTTAATCACTGGTTTGTCTGGTCCAGACGCAATTATTTACAGACCGCCGTCTTATAGCTGGAATATATCTGAGAGCGGCGTTAAACAACAAACAAACAGTAGATGTCCTTGGGGAACAATATGTACATTGTAACAGAAATAGTCATATATCATTGTTAATGTCTACCTTTACACTGGTTCATCAAGAAATTTTAAAGTAAATAATAAAAATATTAAACAGTTTATATGTATAAACGTGGTTAAAACTAACTGCACCGGTGCCCGTAAAGCATCGTCGGGATTAACGGATCATAAGTATTGTAATTTCCCCTACATTTGACACAGATAAAGACAAGACAAAGTCAAAGCCACACACACACACACACACACACACACACACACACACACACACACACACACACACACACACACAAAACCAGTAAATAGTCCATTTGGTACAGATGTTGCTAGTAGTAACCTCCCGGAAAGCGGGGTGACCGGATATACGAGGTTTCACTGACATGCTTGTCGAAAGAGGCAACTAAACTCGCGGGCGCGTTATGTGAACACCGTTTGATATGAAAACATTCGTGGTGGTTAAATGGATTGAACCAGATGTTCATGTTGGCTGGACTCCAGAGAAATGATTGCCTGAAAACATTCTCAAGGTTTTATTCGCCTATGTTATCATGATAAATGTATCTATATATAGTATCGCTAAGGGGACACACGCTGTACAAAGATTCGTAACACTTTTAAACGCTGTATATAATGTAAGGTAGCGGAGTGGTTGAAGCTGTCGCTCGTCACCAAGAAGAGCCGGTTCCATTCCTCCCATTGGTGCGATGCGTAAAGCCCATTTTTAGTGCCTTATGTCATGTTTGTTTGTTGTTTAATGCCGCACTCAACAATAGTCCAGCTACATGAAGGCGGTCTGTAAATAATCGAGGCTGTAACAGACAATCCAGTGATTGAAATCATGAATATCGATGTACTCATATACGATGGGATACGATGACATGCATCAACCAAGTCAGCGAGCTTGACCACCCGATCCCGTTAGTCGCCTCTTACGACAGAGGCGTTGCTGAAGACCTATTCTACCCCGGATCTTCAAGGGGGCTCCAGTCATGACATTGGCTTGAATAGGAATAAAGGGAATAACTCTCCCCCACTGATACGTTCATGTCAATAAAAAGGTAGCATTTCTAACTATGCGGTATAGATCTAATTTGAGCGATTTGTATTTTCGTAACAGATTTAAATATGTTGTATTTGTTTCGTGCAGTGTGGATACTAATGAGTTTATATCTTAATTTATATTTTGGACAAAAAAAGTCTTTTGCAATTTTCAAAACCCTGTAGCCAGCCATTGCAACAACATTATTAACACGGTCGGTCGAGATATAAGAAGTCTTATAAACGTAAATCAAACACTCTAAGAATTTGCACTGTTTAATTCAAGAATATGTGTTCAAATATCGCAATTGACGCTCCAGATTCAGAAACGTCACATTTGGATTCTAAAATAAAATTGCTGAAATATTTAATTCTATAGAGAAAATCATACAAGAAAAGTAATGATAGACACGACACATAATAAAACACGATATATGTACGCACGTTATTTGTCCTTAGAATATGTAGACATGCTGTGTCAACCAGTAGCAGTGAAGGGAGTCGGCTTCTCGATACAAGACCTGATGAGCGTGGGCCAAGGGAGGTAACTCGACCAGCAATTCCTTATTTCGAAGAAATAAAATATTGGTCCATAGCATTATCAATGTGATTTTCATCTAAATGTCGGCGGTTTACTTTAAATAGTCGAAGGATACGTAGTTCTACCGCGAAGATAACCAATACACTGCCACACACTTTGTCATATTTGCATATTTATCATTCTATTTACCATTCTCCAAACTGTGGGATCGGGTGGTCAGGCTCGCTGATTTGGTTGATGCATGTCATCGATCCCAGTTGCGCGGATCGATGCTCATGATATTAATCAGTGGGAGAGAGTTATTCCCTTTATTCCTATTCAAGCCAATGTCATGACTGGAGCCCCCTTGAAGATCCGGGGTAGAATAGGTCTTCAGCAACGCCTCTGTCGAAAGAGGCGTCTAACGGGATCGGGTGGTCAAGCTCGCTGACTTGGTTGATGCATGTCATCGTATCCCATCGTATATGAGTACATCGATATTCATGATGTCAATCACTGGATTGTCTGGTCCAGACTCGAGTATTTACAGACCGCCGTCATATAGCTGGAATATTGCTGAGTGCGGCGTTAAACAACAAACCAACCAAACCAACCAAACTCTGGGTAGAATAGGCAGCAGTACATAAATCATGTGGAAACGCCAACTGCAATTTAGAGTTTGTTAGATAACATAAAAAATATTGAAAAACTGAATGAAAAAAACATTTTAATATTTATAGGATAAGAATTTTAATCGATTCTCTTAAACATCATCAAGAAGTAGCAGCTATAATTTAGCAATTTTGACGTTGCTTTTTACTCAAAATAACATCTGTGTTCCTTATTAACCTGAATTTTTTATTTGATAATTCATATTTATTTTTCCAGTTGTCTTTGGCAGAATGTTGACTTAATGTTCTATTTAAAGTAGGAACTCCAAGGTCCAGCCTTGTCATAATCAATAAGGATGACAGAGTTATTGCCCTTTAGTAGTGCATCTCAATAACTCGTTTCCATCAAGATCTGAAAGGGAGTGAGTTAAAAAATTTAGTCACGACGGCAATATTCCAGCCAAATTGAGGCGAGACAAAGTAATCATTTATATTTGCTAAAGTCATGTCATTAAAGGACAGGAAACTAACTTGTAACATCCCCTGTCTGTATTTAAAATTAATTCATTTTGAAAAGAACATTAAGATTCTATTAAACATTACATTAAACTATTAAATTATTCCATCAAGCTATTAAACGTTTCAATATATAAGTCAGGCTGTAGATCGCCGGCAACCACAGGTCTGCCACCTTACTAGGGACCATGGGGACTTACGTTACCTCAGCTACCTGCATGGTACCCCAGCAGGATCTACACCATCCCTTTAGTCATTGGTGATAGTTTGCAAGCCGAGTCAGAACTTATAATAAACAAATATTCTACGGTTAAAGAGTGGTAGATATTAACATTCTTGGAACGGCTGTTTACACTTATAAACAGGCTACTACGTGCAGTGATAGCTAGACCTTGTCGAGGTCTGATTACGCTCCTGATAATGTTCCTCGACTGATGTTGTGTCGCACCCAGATGACAAGGACCGTTGCTCATGATTTCAATCACTGGTTCCTCTGGCCTAGGCTCGACTATTTACAGGCAGGACAGCAGTTGACAACTATTATCTAAATGAGTGAGTGAGTTAGATTAGTGTTTTGAAATACTCCAGCGATATTATAGCAGTAATACTGGGAATGGGCGTCAGACACAGTATACTGACTCCGAGCCAACCAGCCCTTGTAAAAAGCCCCTTAATGCCAGACAGGGTAACAATAAATGCCATCTTTTAACGTCTTTTTGTATGACGCGGCCGGGGATCGAACCCTGGACCTTCGAATATTGGCCAGACAATCCAGTGACTGACATCATGAACATCGATACACGCAACAGGGGATAGGATGACATGCATTAACCAAGTCAGCGAGCCTGTCCACCCGATCCCGTTAGTCCCCTTACAACAAGCATGGGTTACAGAGGACTCTACCCGGGTCTCCACGGGACAATCCAAGTTTAAGTTTAGCCCCAGGAACCGTGTATGAATACAATGATAGTGTTAGTAAACAGTCCCATTTATCACAAGCCCCGGGTCCTGTCACCAGTGCCAACTAAATCAAGGAAAACTGACAACCACGTACTCTGAAGCATTCATAAAATCCCTATAAGTCATCGTTTGTTTTGTGAAGAAACAACATTTTAGAAAAGTGAGTGAGTGAGTGTGGTTTTACGGCGCTTTTAGCAATATTCCAGCAATATCACGGCGGGGGACACCAGAAATGGGCTTCACACATTGTACCCATGTCGGGAATCGAACCCGGGTCTTCGGCGCGACGAGCGAACGCTTTAACCACTAGGCTACCCGACCGCCCCTAGAAAAAAGAGGGGGGTCATCTTACTCACAACGGTTAGCGTATATTCTGCTGTAAATGGTCACAAACTGGACCAGTTTCTATCAAATTTGAAGAATTTGACGTCCAGTGTGTTTCCACACACGTACTGGGTTTTCAAGATCAACTTTTTTCTTAAGCAAAACGAGTTTTGGACTTGAAAAGGTTAAATTCATCCTTTGCATGAACGTGACCTGGCGTGACCTTATTTGGAACACGCCAAGGCGGACCAGCGACAGCCGACGTGTTTACATATGGACATTGACTAGTAGGTTGTGTGGTCATGTCAGATAGTCGTTTCATTTCGGATTATACAGTGCAATATTGACTATTCCACCATATTGAATTTTGTTTACCAAAGGTTCGCCGAAGGAGAAAAGGAGAGAGTGAGTTGTGTTTGACGCTGCTTTGAACAGTATTCCAGTTATATCACGGCGTGTCAGCTTGATGTGGGAGGAACGCCCGTAGTGATGCTGGTCTCAGACGTTCACCACTTTGGTGAAACCCAGGAACAAGGGTATAGTGAAACCGAGGAACAAGGGTATAGTGAAACCCAGGAACAAGGGTATAGTGAAACCCAGGATCAAGGGTATAGTGAAACCCAGGAACAAGGGTATAGTGAAACCCAAGAACAAGGGTATAGTGAAACCCAGGAACAAGGGTATAGTGAAACCCAGGAACAAGGGTATAGTGAAACCCAAGAACAAGGGTATAGTGAAACCCAGGAACAAGGGTATAGTGAAACCTAGGAACAAGGGTACAGTGAAACCCAGGAACAAGGGTATAGTGCTGACAATTTAAAAATATAACCGGGGCGAACCGGATTTGAAACCACGATCATAAGAATTGCATCGCCTCAGCCAACTGGGCCACATGAGCTCCCAGTAAAAAGATATGAATATCCATGGAGATTCTGTGTCAAAAGCAAAAATCCATTGCCCGGTCAGCTAAAACATCGTAGCGAGAATGTACCCTATCAATCCAAAATGGCTTCGCTCTTCTAAAAAAAACGTTTAAAAAAAGTCGAATTAGACATTTAGGGTTATTTCTTTACATTCTCGCTACGGTTTCTCGAACTGTTTTCATGGGGATTTTTATCAGCTTAAATATGAGATGAACACTAAGATGTATACAAAAGAAGTGTTTGTGGTTGATATCTTATTTTAGCTCAAGAAGAAGAAATCTATTACTATTATGGCGTCACATTATTCAAATATAAATATATAAAGAGCTGTGTCCAGCCAAACAAACTTATGAGACATAATGCATATTTATCATCCATATCAAATATAATATAAAAAAAACAGAGAATACATAAACCTCATTGAAACAGCCATAAAGTGATCAGCCAGACAACGAGGACGATTAGAGTTACAAAACATATACACAAACAAACAAGGTCCTTATCTTGTATTCTGAAGCAGCCCAATAATCAACAGGAAGAGAGTGTTTTCTTAAAACAGTTACAAGGGGCTTGTGGAAGCAAGTTTTAGCAGTGCTCTCACATTGTGCTTTGCTGATTGCTTATGTGTGTGACCACGCCAGTGGCGTTGCTCTTGATATGATGTTATTGTTTTGAAATCACGACTAGTATCGAGCTATAGAGAAACAGGTTAAATTTAAATAGGCAATTTACCTGTCTGGGGTGTCAAGCACCAATTTCTTTGCTTCTGTCTGGGCCACTCCCATGGGTATATAAGGCTTAGACAGGCTTCCTTAACACTCATTCTCAGGCATTCACTCGCTTCACATCTAATAGTATAGGTCCACCCTCAGCTTGTTTTCAACATGGATATCAACTTCAATATGTCATTTGACCTTTCCAGTGGAGATTCTGTAACCGATGTTTCTTCAGACGATAGCAGGGAAAACCTATGGCAGAAACAGTGCAAAAGAAGGGCTGACATTGTCGATCTCGGCACAAGAAGAAGGATGCTACAACACAGACTGAAGAGTTTGGAAAAAAGAAGGAAGGTCTTACAGAAAAAGGATTGTATCCTTAAACGACGCCAGCAGCTACTACAGCAACATCTGATGGAGGTTTTGGAGCCATCATCTATGCGTCTACAGTTCACAAAGGGGCAAACATTGTCCTCTTCCAAAATAGAGTTGACGTGTGGAGTGATGAAGTGCAGTGACGATCTCCTTCCCCCCGTGGACACTAAGACGTGTACAGAACTCACAGGAGACAAAGAGATTTTCAGA
This sequence comes from Haliotis rufescens, assembly GCF_023055435.1. NCBI lineage: Eukaryota > Metazoa > Mollusca > Gastropoda > Lepetellida > Haliotidae > Haliotis > Haliotis rufescens. The sequence continues at coordinate 7,909,281 of NW_025963791.1, read as the reverse complement.
CGTTTCAGTCCCCGGCGCTCTTCAGTCAACACACGCACAGAAAGTAATTTAAAGGCTGGAGTACGAAATATTTCCACCCAAACCTCACCTAATCGTCTCTGTGTGTTGTCTACCACCAAACGGACACAAGTGACACGGACAAGGAGAGCAGCAGTCACTAAAGGTTTAAAGCGATTCTTCAAGAAGAGCATCCAGTGCTCGTGGTGTTAATCAGAAACTATCTTTGTTTTCGTTTTATGATAGATACAGTGCTCTTATACACATGTTGATTTCTTGTTTGAAAATGCTTAATAATGTGCAATAAAAAGAATTGAAATTATTTTTGACATTTCTTTTTAATTTTCTGTATGAATGCTAGAAGCGCCTGCATTTGGGCTTCGTGAGCCAATGTGTAGTAATTGCAGAAAAGTAAATTGAAAGAGGGTTAGCCTAGCTGCTCAGCCTTATTGCAGTATTGCGGACAAAACCCATGTTCCCCAAACACACACAGTTTGTGATTGTTCTGTTGTTGTAAGGTCCACGCACGCACGCACTCACAAGTGGTTTACACTAAATCTATGTTGAAACAAATTCTTCTACCGTGCACTAGATTGTTTAACTGTCCATACCGGTCGATTTATTTCGAGATTAATATTATAGACGAAAGAAAATCTCAATTTCCAGTGCATTTATTCTTGGTACAAACAAGACAAATAACTAGATTGTTCAGAAAACAACAAGTATAACAAACAAGTTCACAAAACAATGTACATTTAACGGTTATATATCAACAACGGCAACAACATCTTACTCCATTTCTTATGAAACACTTGATGTCATTGGACAATGATTTTCGTCGACTTTGAACCTTATGTGAAGATGTATCTTCCATTTGAAGTAAAGTGAGGTCGCCAGTAGAGGTTTCAGTGGATAGCACATTTACTACGTTGGTATTTCGTCCATCGGTTTTGAAGCAGCTCTCTACAGGGGGACGTATATTTGGCACTTTCTCCTCAAATGGGCAAGGGGCGTCCTCCTGATTATCGTCACGACCAGGTGCTAACATATAGCCATCATCCAGCCATTCTGCCCCCAAATTGAAGACGAACCTGTGGCAGGTGTAGGGCTGCCTTCCCCCTAGGTCTGCAGCAAGAGAGAAATCAGGATTAAGAGCCAGTGGCTGCACAGCTGTTGTCTCTTCGTTTTCTGTGTCTTCAGACATTATCTTCAACAACTTTTGTTGCAGTTGATACTGTCGCCTTTTCAAGGCGTTATCTTTATGCTTTGAGGCAAGTCTTCTCCTCTGCAAATTCTTCAGTCTGTTGCACAGAATTCGTCTCCTTGAGCAAAGGTCATAAATGTCTGATTTGCGTCTGGCGCTGGATGGCGGTAATTTCTGTTTATCCATGGCATCTGATGACCAACCCTCAGCAAACAAACTGAAATCACTGAATGATGTAATGGATAGGATTTCCATATTGCCCACTGGCATAACATGTTGTGATGTGATTGTCGGTCTGTTGCACACAACTATCTCTGAAGGAAAACAGAATATGCAAACAACAGGCAAGTTGCACCATTTATACCTAATTTCACATTTATTGTCCAGTCACCGACGAGTATAGTTGTCTTAATGAGTGGCAGCATCAGCTATTAATGATTATTGTTTACATAGCTCAACTGATAACGTGACAAGCTGTCCGCCAGCTTCACGTTGTCACCTTTGACACACCGGCGTTTAAGATGAGTACTGCTAGTTATAAGCCCTTTAACAATTACACTGATTGATTGATGTACCCTAGTCTACACAGCCGACAGCAGTTAACACTTCGACACATCATGACTTGATCAAATACCCTTTGTCCACTGTCATCACGTTTAGGCTGAAACACTTTTCTGGTATCCAGTAGCTCAATGCCCCTTGAAGTCAAAGTACAGCACATGAAGGAAACTGTAATTTGGGAAACGTTTAGCGCGAAGAGATTCAAGAGTCCTTTTCTATATGCCAGAGATACATGTGAGTGGCAAAGTGCTGAGACAACTGACCAAGGTTCACATGCAAAGTTGGACGACACAATGTCCATATCTTGTATTCTGAAGCAGCCCAATAATCCACAGGAAGAGAGTGTTTTCTTAAAACAGTTACAAGGGGCTTATGGAAGCAAGTTTTAGCAGTGCTCTCACATTGTGCTTTGCTGATTGCTTATGTGTGTGACCACGCCAGTGGCGTTGCTCTTGATATGATGTTATTGTTTTGAAATCACGACTAGTATCGAGCTATAGAGAAACAGGTTAAATGTTAAATAGGCAATTTACCTGTCTTGGATGTCAAGCACCAATTTCTTTGCTTCTGTCTGGGCCACTCCCATCATGGGATATATAAGGCTTAGACAGGCTTCGTAAACACTCATTCTCAGGCATTCACTCGCTTCACATCTAATAGTATAGGTCCACCTTCAGCTTGTTTTCAACATGGATATCAACTTCAATATGTCATTTGACCTTTCCAGTGGAGATTCTGTAACCGATGTCTCTTCAGACGATAGCAGGGAAAACCTATGGCAGAAACAGTGCAAAAGAAGGGCTGACATTGTCGATCTCGGCACAAGAAGGAGGATGCTACAACACAGACTGAAGAGTTTGGAAAAAAGAAGGAAGGTCTTACAGAAAAAGGATTGAATCCTTAAACGACGCCAGCAGCTACTACAGCAACATCTGATGGAGGTTTTGGAGCCATCTTCTATGCGTGTACAGTTCACAAAGGAGCAAACATTGTCCTCTTCCAAAATAGAGTTGACGTGTGGAGTGATGAAGTGCAGTGACGATCTCCTTCCCCCCGTGGACACTAAGACGTGTACAGAACTCACAAGAGACAAAGAGATTTTCAGACGTTTCAGTCCCCGGCGCTCTTCAGTCAACACACGCACAGAAAATAATTTAAAAGCTGGAGTACGAAATATTTCCACCCAAACCTCACCTAATCGTCTCTGCGTGTTGTCTACCACCAAACGGACACAAGTGACACAGACAAGGAGAGCAGCAGTCACTAAAGGTTTAAAGCGATTCTTCAAGAAGAGCATCCAGTGCTCGTGGTGTTAATCAGAAACTATCTTTGTTTTCGTTTTATGATAGATACAGTGCTCTTATACACATGTTGATTTCTTGTTTGAAAATGCTTGATAATGTGCAATAAAAAGAATTGAAATTATTTTTGACATTTCTTTTTAATTTTCTGTATGAATGCTAGAAGCGCATGCATTTGGGCTTCGTGAGCCAATGTGTAGTTATTGCAGAAAAGTAAATTGAAAGAGGGTTGGTTAGCCTAGTTGCTCAGCCTAATTGCAGTATTGCGGACAAAACCCATGTTCCCCAAACACACACAGTTTGTGATTGTTCTGTTGTTTTAAGGCCCACGCACGCACGCACTCACAAGTGGTTTACACTAAATCTATGTTGAAACAAATTCTTCTACCGTGCACTAGATTGTTTAACTGTCCATACCGGTCGATTTATTTCAAGATTAATATTATAGACGAAAGAAAATCTCAATTTCCAGTGCATTTATTCTTGGTACAAACAAGACAAATAACTAGATTGTTCAGAAAACAACAAGTATAACAAACAAGTTCACAAAACAATGTACATTTAACGGTTATATATCAACAACGGCAACAACATCTCACTCTGTTTCTTATGAAACACTTGATGTCATTGGACAATGATTTTCGTCGACTTTGAATCTTATGTGAAGATGTATCTTCCATTTGAAGTAAAGTGAGGTCGCCAGTAGAGGTTTCAGTGGATAGCACAGTAACTACGTTGGTATTTCGTCCATCGGTTTTGAAGCAGCTCTCTACAGGGGGGCGTACATTTTGCACGTTCTCCTCACATGGGCAAGGGGCGTCCTCCTGATTATCGTCACGACCAGGTGCTAACATATAGCCATCATCCAGCCATTCTGCCCCCAAATTGAAGACGAACCTGTGGCAGGTGTAGGGCACCAGTGCCTTCCCCCTAGGTCTGCAGCAAGAGAGAAATCAGGATTAAGAGCCAGTGGCTGCACAGCTGTTGTCTCTTCGTTTTCTGTGTCTTCAGACATTATCTTCAACAACTTTTGTTGCAGTTGATACTGTCGCCTTTTCAAGGCGTTATCTTTATGCTTTGAGGCAAGTCTTCTCCTCTGCAAATTCTTCAGTCTGTTGCACAGAATTCGTCTCCTTGAGCAAAGGTCATAAATGTCTGATTTGCGTCTGGCGCTGGATGGCGGTAATGTCTGTTTATCCATGGCATCTGATGACCAACCCTCAGCAAACAAACTGAAATCACTGAATGATGTAATGGATGGGATTTCCATATTGCCCACTGGCATAACATGTTGTGATGTGATTGTCGGTCTGTTGCACACAACTATCTCTGAAGGAAAACAGAATATGCAAACAACAGGCAAGTTGCACCATTTATACCTAATTTCACATTTATTGTCCAGTCACCGACGAGTATAGTTGTCTTAATGAGTGGCAGCATCAGCTATTAATGATTATTGTTTACATAGCTCAACTGATAACGTGACAAGCTGTCCGCCAGCTTCACGTTGTCACCTTTGACACACCGGCGTTTAAGATGAGTACTGCTAGTTATAAGCCCTTTAACAATTACACTGATTGATTGATGTACCCTCGTCTACACAGCCGACAGCAGTTAACACTTCGACACATCATGACTTGATCAAATACCCTTTGTCCACTGTCATCACGTTTAGGCTGAAACACTTTTCTGGTATCCAGTAGCTCAATGCCCCTTGAAGTCAAAGTACAGCACATGAAGGAAACTGTAATTTGGGAAACGTTTAGCGCGAAGAGATTCAAGAGTCCTTTTCTATATGCCAGAGATACATGTGAGTGGCAAAGTGCTGAGACAACTGACCAAGGTTCACATGCAAAGTTGGACGACACAATGTCCATATCTTGTATTCTGAAGCAGCCCAATAATCCACAGGAAGAGAGTGTTTTCTTAAAACAGTTACAAGGGGCTTATGGAAGCAAGTTTTAGCAGTGCTCTCACATTGTGCTTTGCTGATTGCTTATGTGTGTGACCACGCCAGTGGCGTTGCTCTTGATATGATGTTATTGTTTTGAAATCACGACTAGTATCGAGCTATAGAGAAACAGGTTAAATGTTAAATAGGCAATTTACCTGTCTTGGATGTCAAGCACCAATTTCTTTGCTTCTGTCTGGGCCACTCCCATCATGGGGTATATAAGGCTTAGACAGGCTTCCTTAACACCCGTGTGCGAAATACGCTGCAGTCGGAAAGCGCACGTTAAATCTTCTATATCAGTCAGTCAGTTCCTTAACACTCATTTTCAGGCATTCACTCGCTTCACATCTAATAGTATAGGTCCACCCTCAGCTTGTTTTCAACATGGATATCAACTTCAATATGTCATTTGACCTTTCCAGTGGAGATTCTGTAACCGATGTCTCTTCAGACGATAGCAGGGAAAACCTATGGCAGAAACAGTGCAAAAGAAGGGCTGACATTGTCGATCTCGGCACAAGAAGAAGGATGCTACAACACAGACTGAAGAGTTTGGAAAAAAGAAGGAAGGTCTTACAGAAAAAGGATTGTATCCTTAAACGACGCCAGCAGCTACTACAGCAACATCTGATGGAGGTTTTGGAGCCATCTTCTATGCGTGTACAGTTCACAAAGGAGCAAACATTGTCCTCTTCCAAAATAGAGTTGACGTGTGGAGTGATGAAGTGCAGTGACGATCTCCTTCCCCCCGTGGACACTAAGACGTGTACAGAACTCACAGGAGACAAAGAGATTTTCAGACGTTTCAGTCCCCGGCGCTCTTCAGTCAACACACGCACAGAAAATAATTTAAAGGCTGGAGTACGAAATATTTCCACCCAAACCTCACCTAATCGTCTCTGTGTGTTGTCTACCACCAAACGGACACAAGTGACACGGACAAGGAGAGCAGCAGTCACTAAAGGTTTAAAGCGATTCTTCAAGAAGAGCATCCAGTGCTCGTGGTGTTAATCAGAGACTATCTTTGTTTTCGTTTTATGATAGATACAGTGCTCTTATACACATGTTGATTTCTTGTTTGAAAATGCTTGATAATGTGCAATAAAAAGAATTGAAATTATTTTTGACATTTCTTTTTAATTTTCTGTATGAATGCTAGAAGCGCATGCATTTGGGCTTCGTGAGCCAATGTGTAGTAATTGCAAAAAAGTAAATTGAAAGAGGGTTGGTTAGCCTAGTTGCTCAGCCTAATTGCAGTATTGAGGACAAAACCCATGTTCCCCAAACACACACAGTTTGTGATTGTTCTGTTGTTTTAAGGCCCACGCACGCACGCACTCACAAGTGGTTTACACTAAATCTATGTTGAAACAAATTCTTCTACCGTGCACTAGATTGTTTAACTGTCCATACCGGTCGATTTATTTCAAGATTAATATTATAGACGAAAGAAAATCTCAATTTCCAGTGCATTTATTCTTGGTACAAACAAGACAAATAACTAGATTGTTCAGAAAACAACAAGTATAACAAACAAGTTCACAAAACAATGTACATTTAACGGTTATATATCAACAACGGCAACAACATCTTACTCTGTTTCTTATGAAACACTTGATGTCATTGGACAATGGTTTTCGTCGACTTTGAATCTTATGTGGAGATGTATCTTCCATTTGAAGTAACGTGAGGTCGCCAGTAGAGGTTTCAGTGGATAGCACATTTACTACGTTGGTATTTCGTCCATCGGTTTTGAAGCAGCTCTCTAAAGTGGGACGTATATTTGGCACGTTCTCCTCACATGGGCAAGGGGCGTCCTCCTGATTATCGTCACGACCAGGTGCTAACATATAGCCATCATCCAGCCATTCTGCCCAAATTGAAGACGAACCTGTGGCAGGTGTAGGGCACCAGTGCCTTCCCCCTAGTTCTGCAGCAAGAGAGAAATCAGGATTAAGAGCCAGTGGCTGCACAGCTGTTGTCTCTTCGTTTTCTGTGTCTTCAGACATTATCTTCAACAACTTTTGTTGCAGTTGATACTGTCGCCTTTTCAAGGCGTTATCTTTATGCTTTGAGGCAAGTCTTCTCCTCTGCAAATTCTTCAATCTGTTGCACAGAATTCGTCTCCTTGAGCAAAGGTCATAAATGTCTGATTTGCGTCTGGCGCTGGATGGCGGTAATTTCTGTTTATCCATGGCATCTGATGACCAACCCTCAGCAAACAAACTGAAATCACTGAATGATGTAATGGATGGGATTTCCATATTGCCCACTGCCATAACGTGTTGTGATGTGATTGTCGGTCTGTTGCACACAACTATCTCTGAAGGAAAACAGAATATGCAAACAACAGGCAAGTTGCACCATTTATACCTAATTTCACATTTATTATCCAGTCACCGACGAGTATAGTTGTCTTAATGAGTGGCAGCATCAGCTATTAATGATTATTGTTTACATAGCTCAACTGATGACGTGACAAGCTGTCCGCCAGCTTCACGTTGTCACCTTTGACACACCGGCGCTTAAGATGAGTACTGCTAATTATAAGCCCTTTAACAATTACACTGATTGATTGATGTACCCTCGTCTACACAGCCGACAGCAGTTAACACTTCGACACATAATGACTTGATCAAATACCCCTTGTCCACTGTCATCACGTTTAGGCTGAAACACTTTTCTGGTATCCAGTAGCTCAGTGCCCCTTGAAGTCAAAGTACAGCACATGAAGGAAACTGTAATTTGGGAAACGTTTAGCGCGAAAAGATTCAAGAGTCCTTTTCTATATGCCAGAGATACATGTGAGTGGCAAAGTGCTGAGACAACTGACCAAGGTTCACATGCAAAGTTGGACGACACAATGTCCATATCTTGTATTCTGAAGCAGCCCAATAATCCACAGGAAGAGAGTGTTTTCTTAAAACAGTTACAAGGGGCTTATGGAAGCAAGTTTTAGCAGTGCTCTCACATTGTGCTTTGCTGATTGCTTATGTGTGTGACCACGCCAGTGGCGTTGCTCTTGATATGATGTTATTGTTTTGAAATCACGACTAGTATCGAGCTATAGAGAAACAGGTTAAATGTTAAATAGGCAATTTACCTGTCTTGGATGTCAAGCACCAATTTCTTTGCTTCTGTCTGGGCCACTCCCATCATGGGGTATATAAGGCTTAGACAGGCTTCCTTAACACTCATTTTCAGGCATTCACTCGCTTCACATCTAATAGTATAGGTCCACCCTCAGCTTGTTTTCAACATGGATATCAACTTCAATATGTCATTTGACCTTTCGAGTGGAGATTCTGTAACCGATGTCTCTTCAGACGATAGCAGGGAAAACCTATGGCAGAAACAGTGCAAAAGAAGGGCTGACATTGTCGATCTCGGCACAAGAAGAAGGATGCTACAACACAGACTGAAGAGTTTGGAAAAAAGAAGGAAGGTCTTACAGAAAAAGGATTGTATCCTTAAACGACGCCAGCAGCTACTACAGCAACATCTGATGGAGGTTTTGGAGCCATCTTCTATGCGTGTACAGTTCACAAAGGAGCAAACATTGTCCTCTTCCAAAATAGAGTTGACGTGTGGAGTGATGAAGTGCAGTGACGATCTCCTTCCCCCCGTGGACACTAAGACGGGTACAGAACTCACAGGAGACAAAGAGATTTTCAGACGTTTCAGTTCCCGGCGCTCTTCAGTCAACACACGCACAGAAAATAATTTAAAGGCTGGAGTACGAAATATTTCCACCCAAACCTCACCTAATCGTCTCTGTGTGTTGTCTACCACCAAACGGACACAAGTGACACGGACAAGGAGAGCAGCAGTCACTAAAGGTTTAAAGCGATTCTTCAAGAAGAGCATCCAGTGCTCGTGGCGTTAATCAGAAACTATCTTTGTTTTCGTTTTATGATAGATACAGTGCTCTTATACACATGTTGATTTCTTGTTTGAAAATGCTTCATAATGTGCAATAAAAAGAATTGAAATTATTTTTGACATTTCTTTTTAATTTTCTGTATGAATGCTAGAAGCGCATGCATTTGGGCTTCGTGAGCCAATGTGTAGTTATTGCAGAAAAGTAAATTGAAAGAGGGTTGGTTAGCCTAGTTGCTCAGCCTAATTGCAGTATTGAGGACAAAACCCATGTTCCCCAAACACACACAGTTTGTGATTGTTCTGTTGTTTTAAGGCCCACGCACGCACGCACTCACAAGTGGTTTACACTAAATCTATGTTGAAACAAATTCTTCTACCGTGCACTAGATTGTTTAACTGTCCATACCGGTCGATTTATTTCAAGATTAATATTATAGACGAAAGAAAATCTCAATTTCCAGTGCATTTATTCTTGGTACAAACAAGACAAATAACTAGATTGTTCAGAAAACAACAAGTATAACAAACAAGTTCACAAAACAATGTACATTTAACGGTTATATATCAACAACGGCAACAACATCTTACTCTGTTTCTTATGAAACACTTGATGTCATTGGACAATGATTTTCGTCGACTTTGAATCTTATGTGAAGATGTATCTTCCATTTGAAGTAAAGTGAGGTCGCCAGTAGAGGTTTCAGTGGATAGCACAGTAACTACGTTGGTATTTCGTCCATCGGTTTTGAAGCAGCTCTCTACAGGGGGGCGTACATTTTGCACGTTCTCCTCACATGGGCAAGGGGCGTCCTCCTGATTATCGTCACGACCAGGTGCTAACATATAGCCATCATCCAGCCATTCTGCCCCCAAATTGAAGACGAACCTGTGGCAGGTGTAGGGCACCAGTGCCTTCCCCCTAGGTCTGCAGCAAGAGAGAAATCAGGATTAAGAGCCAGTGGCTGCACAGCTGTTGTCTCTTCGTTTTCTGTGTCTTCAGACATTATCTTCAACAACTTTTGTTGCAGTTGATACTGTCGCCTTTTCAAGGCGTTATCTTTATGCTTTGAGGCAAGTCTTCTCCTCTGCAAATTCTTCAGTCTGTTGCACAGAATTCGTCTCCTTGAGCAAAGGTCATAAATGTCTGATTTGCGTCTGGCGCTGGATGGCGGTAATGTCTGTTTATCCATGGCATCTGATGACCAACCCTCAGCAAACAAACTGAAATCACTGAATGATGTAATGGATGGGATTTCCATATTGCCCACTGGCATAACGTGTTGTGATGTGATTGTCGGTCTGTTGCACACAACTATCTCTGAAGGAAAACAGAATATGCAAACAACAGGCAAGTTGCACCATTTATACCTAATTTCACATTTATTGTCCAGTCACCGACGAGTATAGTTGTCTTAATGAGTGGCAGCATCAGCTATTAATGATTATTGTTTACATAGCTCAACTGATAACGTGACAAGCTGTCCGCCAGCTTCACGTTGTCACCTTTGACACACCGGCGTTTAAGATGAGTACTGCTAGTTATAAGCCCTTTAACAATTACACTGATTGATTGATGTACCCTCGTCTACACAGCCGACAGCAGTTAACACTTCGACACATCATGACTTGATCAAATACCCTTTGTCCACTGTCATCACGTTTAGGCTGAAACACTTTTCTGGTATCCAGTAGCTCAATGCCCCTTGAAGTCAAAGTACAGCACATGAAGGAAACTGTAATTTGGGAAACGTTTAGCGCGAAGAGATTCAAGAGTCCTTTTCTATATGCCAGAGATACATGTGAGTGGCAAAGTGCTGAGACAACTGACCAAGGTTCACATGCAAAGTTGGACGACACAATGTCCATATCTTGTATTCTGAAGCAGCCCAATAATCCACAGGAAGAGAGTGTTTTCTTAAAACAGTTACAAGGGGCTTATGGAAGCAAGTTTTAGCAGTGCTCTCACATTGTGCTTTGCTGATTGCTTATGTGTGTGACCACGCCAGTGGCGTTGCTCTTGATATGATGTTATTGTTTTGAAATCACGACTAGTATCGAGCTATAGAGAAACAGGTTAAATGTTAAATAGGCAATTTACCTGTCTTGGATGTCAAGCACCAATTTCTTTGCTTCTGTCTGGGCCACTCCCATCATGGGGTATATAAGGCTTAGACAGGCTTCCTTAACACCCGTGTGCGAAATACGCTGCAGTCGGAAAGCGCACGTTAAATCTTCTATATCAGTCAGTCAGTTCCTTAACACTCATTTTCAGGCATTCACTCGCTTCACATCTAATAGTATAGGTCCACCCTCAGCTTGTTTTCAACATGGATATCAACTTCAATATGTCATTTGACCTTTCCAGTGGAGATTCTGTAACCGATGTCTCTTCAGACGATAGCAGGGAAAACCTATGGCAGAAACAGTGCAAAAGAAGGGCTGACATTGTCGATCTCGGCACAAGAAGAAGGATGCTACAACACAGACTGAAGAGTTTGGAAAAAAGAAGGAAGGTCTTACAGAAAAAGGATTGTATCCTTAAACGACGCCAGCAGCTACTACAGCAACATCTGATGGAGGTTTTGGAGCCATCTTCTATGCGTGTACAGTTCACAAAGGAGCAAACATTGTCCTCTTCCAAAATAGAGTTGACGTGTGGAGTGATGAAGTGCAGTGACGATCTCCTTCCCCCCGTGGACACTAAGACGTGTACAGAACTCACAGGAGACAAAGAGATTTTCAGACGTTTCAGTCCCCGGCGCTCTTCAGTCAACACACGCACAGAAAATAATTTAAAGGCTGGAGTACGAAATATTTCCACCCAAACCTCACCTAATCGTCTCTGTGTGTTGTCTACCACCAGACGGACACAAGTGACACGGACAAGGAGAGCAGCAGTCACTAAAGGTTTAAAGCGATTCTTCAAGAAGAGCATCCAGTGCTCGTGGTGTTAATCAGAGACTATCTTTGTTTTCGTTTTATGATAGATACAGTGCTCTTATACACATGTTGATTTCTTGTTTGAAAATGCTTGATAATGTGCAATAAAAAGAATTGAAATTATTTTTGACATTTCTTTTTAATTTTCTGTATGAATGCTAGAAGCGCATGCATTTGGGCTTCGTGAGCCAATGTGTAGTTATTGCAGAAAAGTAAATTGAAAGAGGGTTGGTTAGCCTAGTTGCTCAGCCTAATTGCAGTATTGAGGACAAAACCCATGTTCCCCAAACACACACAGTTTGTGATTGTTCTGTTGTTTTAAGGCCCACGCACGCACGCACGCACGCACGCACTCACAAGTGGTTTACACTAAATCTATGTTGAAACAAATTCTTCTACCGTGCACTAGATTGTTTAACTGTCCATACCGGTCGATTTATTTCAAGATTAATATTATAGACGAAAGAAAATCTCAATTTCCAGTGCATTTATTCTTGGTACAAACAAGACAAATAACTAGATTGTTCAGAAAACAACAAGTATAACAAACAAGTTCACAAAACAATGTACATGTAACGGTTATATATCAACAACGGCAACAACATCTTACTCTGTTTCTTATGAAACACTTGATGTCATTGGACAATGATTTTCGTCGACTTTGAATCTTATGTGGAGATGTATCTTCCATTTGAAGTAAAGTGAGGTCGCCAGTAGAGGTTTCAGTGGATAGCACATTTACTACGTTGGTATTTCGTCCATCGGTTTTGAAGCAGCTCTCTACAGGGGGACGTATATTTGGCACGTTCTCCTCACATGGGCAAGGGGCGTCCTCCTGATTATCGTCACGACCAGGTGCTAACATATAGCCATCATCCAGCCATTCTGCCCAAATTGAAGACGAACCTGTGGCAGGTGTAGGGCACCAGTGCCTTCCCCCTAGGTCTGCAGCAAGAGAGAAATCAGGATTAAGAGCCAGTGGCTGCACAGCTGTTGTCTCTTCGTTTTCTGTGTCTTCAGACATTATCTTCAACAACTTTTGTTGCAGTTGATACTGTCGCCTTTTCAAGGCGTTATCTTTATGCTTTGAGGCAAGTCTTCTCCTCTGCAAATTCTTCAGTCTGTTGCACAGAATTCGTCTCCTTGAGCAAAGGTCACAAATGTCTGATTTGCGTCTGGCGCTGGATGGCGGTAATTTCTGTTTATCCATGGCATCTGATGACCAACCCTCAGCAAACAAACTGAAATCACTGAATGATGTAATGGATGGGATTTCCATATTGCCCACTGGCATAACGTGTTGTGATGTGATTGTCGGTCTGTTGCACACAACTATCTCTGAAGGAAAACAGAATATGCAAACAACAGGCAAGTTGCACCATTTATACCTAATTTCACATTTATTATCCAGTCACCGACGAGTATAGTTGTCTTAATGAGTGGCAGCATCAGCTATTAATGATTATTGTTTACATAGCTCAACTGATAACGTGACAAGCTGTCCGCCAGCTTCACGTTGTCACCTTTGACACACCGGCGTTTAAGATGGATACTGCTAATTATAAGCCCTTTAACAATTACACTGATTGATTGATGTACCCTCGTCTACACAGCCGACAGCAGTTAACACTTCGACACATCATGACTTGATCAAATACCCCTTGTCCACTGTCATCACGTTTAGGCTGAAACACTTTTCTGGTATCCAGTAGCTCAATGCCCCTTGAAGTCAAAGTACAGCACATGAAGGAAACTGTAATTTGGGAAACGTTTAGCGCGAAGAGATTCAAGAGTCCTTTTCTATATGCCAGAGATACATGTGAGTGGCAAAGTGCTGAGACAACTGACCAAGGTTCACATGCAAAGTTGGATGACACAATGTCCATATCTTGTATTCTGAAGCAGCCCAATAATCCACAGGAAGAGAGTGTTTTCTTAAAACAGTTACAAGGGGCTTATGGAAGCAAGTTTTAGCAGTGCTCTCACATTGTGCTTTGCTGATTGCTTATGTGTGTGACCACGCCAGTGGCGTTGCTCTTGATATGATGTTATTGTTTTGAAATCACGACTAGTATCGAGCTATAGAGAAACAGGTTAAATGTTAAATAGGCAATTTACCTGTCTTGGATGTCAAGCACCAATTTCTTTGCTTCTGTCTGGGCCACTCCCATCATGGGGTATATAAGGCTTAGACAGGCTTCCTTAACACTCATTTTCAGGCATTCACTCGCTTCACATCTAATAGTATAGGTCCACCCTCAGCTTGTTTTCAACATGGATATCAACTTCAATATGTCATTTGACCTTTCCAGTGGAGATTCTGTAACCGATGTCTCTTCAGACGATAGCAGGGAAAACCTATGGCAGAAACAGTGCAAAAGAAGGGCTGACATTGTCGATCTCGGCACAAGAAGAAGGATGCTACAACACAGACTGAAGAGTTTGGAAAAAAGAAGGAAGGTCTTACAGAAAAAGGATTGTATCCTTAAACGACGCCAGCAGCTACTACAGCAACATCTGATGGAGGTTTTGGAGCCATCTTCTATGCGTGTACAGTTCACAAAGGAGCAAACATTGTCCTCTTCCAAAATAGAGTTGACGTGTGGAGTGATGAAGTGCAGTGACGATCTCCTTCCCCCCGTGGACACTAAGACGGGTACAGAACTCACAGGAGACAAAGAGATTTTCAGACGTTTCAGTCCCCGGCGCTCTTCAGTCAACACACGCACAGAAAATAATTTAAAGGCTGGAGTACGAAATATTTCCACCCAAACCTCACCTAATCGTCTCTGTGTGTTGTCTACCACCAGACGGACACAAGTGACACGGACAAGGAGAGCAGCAGTCACTAAAGGTTTAAAGCGATTCTTCAAGAAGAGCATCCAGTGCTCGTGGTGTTAATCAGAAACTATCTTTGTTTTCGTTTTATGATAGATACAGTGCTCTTATACACATGTTGATTTCTTGTTTGAAAATGCTTAATAATGTGCAATAAAAAGAATTGAAATTATTTTTGACATTTCTTTTTAATTTTCTGTATGAATGCTAGAAGCGCATGCATTTGGGCTTCGTGAGCCAATGTGTAGTTATTGCAGAAAAGTAAATTGAAAGAGGGTTGGTTAGCCTAGTTGCTCAGCCTAATTGCAGTATTGAGGACAAAACCCATGTTCCCCAAACACACACAGTTTGTGATTGTTCTGTTGTTTTAAGGCCCACGCACGCACGCACTCACAAGTGGTTTACACTAAATCTATGTTGAAACAAATTCTTCTACCGTGCACTAGATTGTTTAACTGTCCATACCGGTCGATTTATTTCAAGATTAATATTATAGACGAAAGAAAATCTCAATTTCCAGTGCATTTATTCTTGGTACAAACAAGACAAATAACTAGATTGTTCAGAAAACAACAAGTATAACAAACAAGTTCACAAAACAATGTACATGTAACGGTTATATATCAACAACGGCAACAACATCTTACTCTGTTTCTTATGAAACACTTGATGTCATTGGACAATGATTTTCGTCGACTTTGAATCTTATGTGGAGATGTATCTTCCATTTGAAGTAAAGTGAGGTCGCCAGTAGAGGTTTCAGTGGATAGCACATTTACTACGTTGGTATTTCGTCCATCGGTTTTGAAGCAGCTCTCTACAGGGGGACGTATATTTGGCACGTTCTCCTCACATGGGCAAGGGGCGTCCTCCTGATTATCGTCACGACCAGGTGCTAACATATAGCCATCATCCAGCCATTCTGCCCAAATTGAAGACGAACCTGTGGCAGGTGTAGGGCACCAGTGCCTTCCCCCTAGGTCTGCAGCAAGAGAGAAATCAGGATTAAGAGCCAGTGGCTGCACAGCTGTTGTCTCTTCGTTTTCTGTGTCTTCAGACATTATCTTCAACAACTTTTGTTGCAGTTGATACTGTCGCCTTTTCAAGGCGTTATCTTTATGCTTTGAGGCAAGTCTTCTCCTCTGCAAATTCTTCAGTCTGTTGCACAGAATTCGTCTCCTTGAGCAAAGGTCACAAATGTCTGATTTGCGTCTGGCGCTGGATGGCGGTAATTTCTGTTTATCCATGGCATCTGATGACCAACCCTCAGCAAACAAACTGAAATCACTGAATGATGTAATGGATGGGATTTCCATATTGCCCACTGGCATAACGTGTTGTGATGTGATTGTCGGTCTGTTGCACACAACTATCTCTGAAGGAAAACAGAATATGCAAACAACAGGCAAGTTGCACCATTTATACCTAATTTCACATTTATTATCCAGTCACCGACGAGTATAGTTGTCTTAATGAGTGGCAGCATCAGCTATTAATGATTATTGTTTACATAGCTCAACTGATGACGTGACAAGCTGTCCGCCAGCTTCACGTTGTCACCTTTGACACACCGGCGTTTAAGATGGATACTGCTAATTATAAGCCCTTTAACAATTACACTGATTGATTGATGTACCCTCGTCTACACAGCCGACAGCAGTTAACACTTCGACACATCATGACTTGATCAAATACCCCTTGTCCACTGTCATCACGTTTAGGCTGAAACACTTTTCTGGTATCCAGTAGCTCAATGCCCCTTGAAGTCAAAGTACAGCACATGAAGGAAACTGTAATTTGGGAAACGTTTAGCGCGAAGAGATTCAAGAGTCCTTTTCTATATGCCAGAGATACATGTGAGTGGCAAAGTGCTGAGACAACTGACCAAGGTTCACATGCAAAGTTGGATGACACAATGTCCATATCTTGTATTCTGAAGCAGCCCAATAATCCACAGGAAGAGAGTGTTTTCTTAAAACAGTTACAAGGGGCTTATGGAAGCAAGTTTTAGCAGTGCTCTCACATTGTGCTTTGCTGATTGCTTATGTGTGTGACCACGCCAGTGGCGTTGCTCTTGATATGATGTTATTGTTTTGAAATCACGACTAGTATCGAGCTATAGAGAAACAGGTTAAATGTTAAATAGGCAATTTACCTGTCTTGGATGTCAAGCACCAATTTCTTTGCTTCTGTCTGGGCCACTCCCATCATGGGGTATATAAGGCTTAGACAGGCTTCCTTAACACTCATTTTCAGGCATTCACTCGCTTCACATCTAATAGTATAGGTCCACCCTCAGCTTGTTTTCAACATGGATATCAACTTCAATATGTCATTTGACCTTTCCAGTGGAGATTCTGTAACCGATGTCTCTTCAGACGATAGCAGGGAAAACCTATGGCAGAAACAGTGCAAAAGAAGGGCTGACATTGTCGATCTCGGCACAAGAAGAAGGATGCTACAACACAGACTGAAGAGTTTGGAAAAAAGAAGGAAGGTCTTACAGAAAAAGGATTGTATCCTTAAACGACGCCAGCAGCTACTACAGCAACATCTGATGGAGGTTTTGGAGCCATCTTCTATGCGTGTACAGTTCACAAAGGAGCAAACATTGTCCTCTTCCAAAATAGAGTTGACGTGTGGAGTGATGAAGTGCAGTGACGATCTCCTTCCCCCCGTGGACACTAAGACGGGTACAGAACTCACAGGAGACAAAGAGATTTTCAGACGTTTCAGTCCCCGGCGCTCTTCAGTCAACACACGCAAAGAAAATAATTTAAAGGCTGGAGTACGAAATATTTCCACCCAAACCTCACCTAATCGTCTCTGTGTGTTGTCTACCACCAGACGGACACAAGTGACACGGACAAGGAGAGCAGCAGTCTCTAAAGGTTTAAAGCGATTCTTCAAGAAGAGCATCCAGTGCTCGTGGTGTTAATCAGAAACTATCTTTGTTTTCGTTTTATGATAGATACAGTGCTCTTATACACATGTTGATTTCTTGTTTGAAAATGCTTAATAATGTGCAATAAAAAGAATTGAAATTATTTTTGACATTTCTTTTTAATTTTCTGTATGAATGCTAGAAGCGCATGCATTTGGGTTTCGTGAGCCAATGTGTAGTTATTGCAGAAAAGTAAATTGAAAGAGGGTTGGTTAGCCTAGTTGCTCAGCCTAATTGCAGTATTGAGGACAAAACCCATGTTCCCCAAACACACACAGTTTGTGATTGTTCTGTTGTTTTAAGGCCCACGCACGCACGCACTCACAAGTGGTTTACACTAAATCTATGTTGAAACAAATTCTTCTACCGTGCACTAGATTGTTTAACTGTCCATACCGGTCGATTTATTTCAAGATTAATATTATA
Organism: Haliotis rufescens; assembly: GCF_023055435.1. Taxonomy (NCBI): domain Eukaryota; kingdom Metazoa; phylum Mollusca; class Gastropoda; order Lepetellida; family Haliotidae; genus Haliotis; species Haliotis rufescens. The sequence continues at coordinate 7,891,234 of NW_025963791.1, read as the reverse complement.
GACGAAAGAAAATCTCAATTTCCAGTGCATTTATTCTTGGTACAAACAAGACAAATAACTAGATTGTTCAGAAAACAACAAGTATAACAAACAAGTTCACAAAACAATGTACATGTAACGGTTATATATCAACAACGGCAACAACATCTTACTCTATTTCTTATGAAACACTTGATGTCATTGGACAATGATTTTCGTCGACTTTGAATCTTATGTGGAGATGTATCTTCCATTTGAAGTAAAGTGAGGTCGCCAGTAGAGGTTTCAGTGGATAGCACATTTACTACGTTGGTATTTCGTCCATCGGTTTTGAAGCAGCTCTCTACAGGGGGACGTACATTTTGCACTTTCTCCTCACATGGGCAAGGGGCGTCCTCCTGATTATCGTCACGACCAGGTGCTAACATATAGCCATCATCCAGCCATTCTGCCCAACTTGAAGACGAACCTGTGGCAGGTGTAGGGCACCAGTGCCTTCCCCCTAGGTCTGCAGCAAGAGAGAAATCAGGATTAAGAGCCAGTGGCTGCACAGCTGTTGTCTCTTCGTTTTCTGTGTCTTCAGACATTATCTTCAACAACTTTTGTTGCAGTTGATACTGTCGCCTTTTCAAGGCGTTATCTTTATGCTTTGAGGCAAGTCTTCTCCTCTGCAAATTCTTCAGTCTGTTGCACAGAATTCGTCTCCTTGAGCAAAGGTCATAAATGTCTGATTTGCGTCTGGCGCTGGATGGCGGTAATTTCTGTTTATCCATGGCATCTGATGACCAACCCTCAGCAAACAAACTGAAATCACTGAATGATGTAATAGATGGGATTTCCATATTGCCCACTGGCATAACGTGTTGTGATGTGATTGTCGGTCTGTTGCACACAACTATCTCTGAAGGAAAACAGAATATGCAAACAACAGGCAAGTTGCACCATTTATACCTAATTTCACATTTATTGTCCAGTCACCGACGAGTATAGTTGTCTTAATGAGTGGCAGCATCAGCTATTAATGATTATTGTTTACATAGCTCAACTGATAACGTGACAAGCTGTCCGCCAGCTTCACGTTGTCACCTTTGACACACGGCGTTTAAGATGAGTACTGCTAGTTATAAGCCCTTTAACAATTACACTGATTGATTGATGTACCCTAGTCTACACGGCCGACAGCAGTTAACACTTCGCCACATCATGACTTGATCAAATACCCTTTGTCCACTGTCATCACGTTTAGGCTGAAACACTTTTCTGGTATCCAGTAGCTCAATGCCCCTTGAAGTCAAAGTACAGCACATGAAGGAAACTGTAATTTGGGAAACGTTTAGCGCGAAGAGATTCAAGAGTCCTTTTCTATATATCAGAGATGCATGTGAGTGGCAAAGTGCTGAGACAAGTGGCCAAGGTTCACATGCAAAGTTGGACGACACAATGTCCATATCTTGTATTCTGAAGCAGCCCAATAATCCACAGGAAGAGAGTGTTTTCTTAAAACAGTTACAAGGGGCTTATGGAAGCAAGTTTTAGCAGTGCTCTCACATTGTGCTTTGCTGATTGCTTATGTGTGTGACCACGCCAGTGGCGTTGCTCTTGATATGATGTTATTGTTTTGAAATCACGACTTGTATCGAGCTATAGAGAAACAGGTTAAATGTTAAATAGGCAATTTACCTGTCTTGGATGTCAAGCACCAATTTCTTTGCTTCTGTCTGGGCCACTCCCATCATGGGGTATATAAGGCTTAAACAGGCTTCCTTAACACTCATTTTCAGGCATTCACTCGCTTCACATCTAATAGTATAGGTCCACCCTCAGCTTGTTTTCAACATGGATATCAACTTCAATATGTCATTTGACCTTTCCAGTGGAGATTCTGTAACCGATGTCTCTTCAGACGATAGCAGGGAAAACCTATGGCAGAAACAGTGCAAAAGAAGGGCTGACATTGTCGATCTCGGCACAAGAAGAAGGATGCTACAACACAGACTGAAGAGTTTGGAAAAAAGAAGGAAGGTCTTACAGAAAAAGGATTGTATCCTTAAACGACGGAAGCAGCTACTACAGCAACATCTGGTGGAAGTTTTGGAGCCATCTTCTATGCGTGTACAGTTCACAAAGGAGCAAACATTGTCCTCTTCCAAAATAGAGTTGACGTGTGGAGTGATGAAGTGCAGTGACGATCTCCTTCCCCCCGTGGACACTAAGACGGGTACAGAACTCACAGGAGACAAAGAGATTTTCAGACGTTTCAGTCCCCGGCGCTCTTCAGTCAACACACGCACAGAAAGTAATTTAAAGGCTGGAGTACGAAATATTTCCACCCAAACCTCACCTAATCGTCTCTGTGTGTTGTCTACCACCAAACGGACACAAGTGACACGGACAAGGAGAGCAGCAGTCACTAAAGGTTTAAAGCGATTCTTCAAGTAGAGCATCCAGTGCTCGTGGTGTTAATCAGAAACTATCTTTGTTTTCGTTTTATGATAGATACAGTGCTCTTATACACATGTTGATTTCTTGTTTGAAAATGCTTCATAATGTGCAATAAAAAGAATTGAAATTATTTTTGACATTTCTTTTTAATTTTCTGTATGAATGCTAGAAGCGCATGCATTTGGGCTTCGTGAGCCAATGTGTAGTAATTGCAGAAAAGTAACTTGAAAGAGGGTTAGCCTAGTTGCTCAGCCTAATTGCAGTATTGAGGACAAAACCCATGTTGCCCAAACACACACAGTTTGTGATTGTTCTGTTGTTTTAAGGCCCACGCAAACACGCACTCACAAGTGGTTTACACTAAATCTATGTTGAAACAAATTCTTCTACCGTGCACTAGATTGTTTAACTGTCCATACCGGTCGATTTATTTCGAGATTAATATTATAGACGAAAGAAAATCTCAATTTCCAGTGCATTTATTCTTGGTACAAACAAGACAAATAACTAGATTGTTCAGAAAACAACAAGTATAACAAACAAGTTCACAAAACAATGTACATGTAACGGTTATATATCAACAACGGCAACAACATCTTACTCTGTTTCTTATGAAACACTTGATGTCATTGGACAATGATTTTCGTCGACTTTGAATCTTATGTGGAGATGTATCTTCCATTTGAAGTAAAGTGAGGTCGCCAGTAGAGGTTTCAGTGGATAGCACAGTAACTACGTTGGTATTTCGTCCATCGGTTTTGAAGCAGCTCTCTACAGGGGGACGTACATTTTGCACTTTCTCCTCACATGGGCAAGGGGCGTCCTCCTGATTATCGTCACGACCAGGTGCTAACATATAGCCATCATCCAGCCATTCTGCCCAACTTGAAGACGAACCTGTGGCAGGTGTAGGGCACCAGTGCCTTCCCCCTAGGTCTGCAGCAAGAGAGAAATCAGGATTAAGAGCCAGTGGCTGCACAGCTGTTGTCTCTTCGTTTTCTGTGTCTTCAGACATTATCTTCAACAACTTTTGTTGCAGTTGATACTGTCGCCTTTTCAAGGCGTTATCTTTATGCTTTGAGGCAAGTCTTCTCCTCTGCAAATTCTTCAGTCTGTTGCACAGAATTCGTCTCCTTGAGCAAAGGTCATAAATGTCTGATTTGCGTCTGGCGCTGGATGGCGGTAATTTCTGTTTATCCATGGCATCTGATGACCAACCCTCAGCAAACAAACTGAAATCACTGAATGATGTATTGGTGGGATTTCCATATTGCCCACTGGCATAACGTGTTGTGATGTGATTGTCGGTCTGTTGCACACAACTATCTCTGAAGGAAAACAGAATATGCAAACAACAGGCAAGTTGCACCATTTATACCTAATTTCACATTTATTGTCCAGTCACCGACGAGTATAGTTGTCTTAATGAGTGGCAGCATCAGCTATTAATGATTATTGTTTACATAGCTAAACTGATAACGTGACAAGCTGTCCGCCAGCTTCACGTTGTCACCTTTGACACACCGGCGTTTAAGATGAGTACTGCTAGTTATAAGCCCTTTAACAATTACACTGATTGATTGATGTACCCTCGTCTACACGGCCGACAGCAGTTAACACTTCGCCACATCATGACTTGATCAAATACCCTTTGTCCACTGTCATCACGTTTAGGCTGAAACACTTTTCTGGTATCCAGTAGCTCAATGCCCCTTGAAGTCAAAGTACAGCACATGAAGGAAACTGTAATTTGGGAAACGTTTAGCGCGAAGAGATTCAAGAGTCCTTTTCTATATGCCAGAGATACATGTGAGTGGCAAAGTGCTGAGACAACTGACCAAGGTTCACATGCAAAGTTGGACGACACAATGTCCATATCTTGTATTCTGAAGCAGCCCAATAATCCACAGGAAGGGAATGTTTTCTTAAAACAGTTACAAGGGGCTTATGGAAGCAAGTTTTAGCAGTGCTCTCACATTGTGCTTTGCTGATTGCTTATGTGTGTGACCACGCCAGTGGCGTTGCTCTTGATATGATGTTATTGTTTTGAAATCACGACTAGTATCGAGCTATAGAGAAACAGTTTAAATGTTAAATAGGCAATTTACCTGTCTTGGATGTCAAGCACCAATTTCTTTGCTTCTGTCTGGGCCACTCCCATCACTGGGTATATAAGGCTTAGACAGGCTTCCTTAACACTCATTTTCAGGCATTCACTCGCTTCACATCTAATAGTATAGGTCCACCCTCAGCTTGTTTTCAACATGGATATCAACTTCAATATGTCATTTGACCTTTCCAGTGGAGATTCTGTAACCGATGTCTCTTCAGACGATAGCAGGGAAAACCTATGGCAGAAACAGTGCAAAAGAAGGGCTGACATTGTCGATCTCGGCACAAGAAGAAGGATGCTACAACACAGACTGAAGAGTTTGGAAAAAAGAAGGAAGGTCTTACAGAAAAAGGATTGTATCCTTAAACAACGCCAGCAGCTACTACAGCAACATCTGGTGGAAGTTTTGGAGCCATCTTCTATGCGTGTACAGTTCACAAAGGAGCAAACATTGTCCTCTTCCAAAATAGAGTTGACGTGTGGAGTGATGAAGTGCAGTGACGATCTCCTTCCCCCCGTGGACACTAAGACGGGTACAGAACTCACAGGAGACAAAGAGATTTTCAGACGTTTCAGTCCCCGGCGCTCTTCAGTCAACACACGCACAGAAAATAATTTAAAGGCTGGAGTACGAAATATTTCCACCCAAACCTCACCTAATCGTCTCTGTGTGTTGTCTACCACCAAACGGACACAAGTGACACGGACAAGGAGAGCAGCAGTCACTAAAGGTTTAAAGCGATTCTTCAAGAAGAGCATCCAGTGCTCGTGGTGTTAATCAGAAACTATCTTTGTTTTCGTTTTATGATAGATACAGTGCTCTTATACACATGTTGATTTCTTGTTTGAAAATGCTTCATAATGTGCAATAAAAAGAATTGAAATTATTTTTGACATTTCTTTTTAATTTTCTGTATGAATGCTAGAAGCGCATGCATTTGGGCTTCGTGAGCCAATGTGTAGTAATTGCAGAAAAGTAACTTGAAAGAGGGTTAGCCTAGTTGCTCAGCCTAATTGCAGTATTGAGGACAAAACCCATGTTCCCCAAACACACACAGTTTGTGATTGTTCTGTTGTTTTAAGGCCCACGCAAACACGCACTCACAAGTGGTTTACACTAAATCTATGTTGAAACAAATTCTTCTACCGTGCACTAGATTGTTTAACTGTCCATACCGGTCGATTTATTTCAAGATTAATATTATAGACGAAAGAAAATCTCAATTTCCAGTGCATTTATTCTTGGTACAAACAAGACAAATAACTAGATTGTTCAGAAAACAACAAGTATAACAAACAAGTTCACAAAACAATGTACATGTAACGGTTATATATCAACAACGGCAACAACATCTTACTCTGTTTCTTATGAAACACTTGATGTCATTGGACAATGATTTTCGTCGACTTTGAATCTTATGTGGAGATGTATCTTCCATTTGAAGTAAAGTGAGGTCGCCAGTAGAGGTTTCAGTGGATAGCACAGTAACTACGTTGGTATTTCGTCCATCGGTTTTGAAGCAGCTCTCTACAGGGGGACGTACATTTTGCACTTTCTCCTCACATGGGCAAGGGGCGTCCTCCTGATTATCGTCACGACCAGGTGCTAACATATAGCCATCATCCAGCCATTCTGCCCAACTTGAAGACGAACCTGTGGCAGGTGTAGGGCACCAGTGCCTTCCCCCTAGGTCTGCAGCAAGAGAGAAATCAGGATTAAGAGCCAGTGGCTGCACAGCTGTTGTCTCTTCGTTTTCTGTGTCTTCAGACATTATCTTCAACAACTTTTGTTGCAGTTGATACTGTCGCCTTTTCAAGGCGTTATCTTTATGCTTTGAGGCAAGTCTTCTCCTCTGCAAATTCTTCAGTCTGTTGCACAGAATTCGTCTCCTTGAGCAAAGGTCATAAATGTCTGATTTGCGTCTGGCGCTGGATGGCGGTAATTTCTGTTTATCCATGGCATCTGATGACCAACCCTCAGCAAACAAACTGAAATCACTGAATGATGTAATAGATGGGATTTCCATATTGCCCACTGGCATAACGTGTTGTGATGTGATTGTCGGTCTGTTGCACACAACTATCTCTGAAGGAAAACAGAATATGCAAACAACAGGCAAGTTGCACCATTTATACCTAATTTCACATTTATTATCCAGTCACCGACGAGTATAGTTGTCTTAATGAGTGGCAGCATCAGCTATTAATGATTATTGTTTACATAGCTCAACTGATAACGTGACAAGCTGTCCGCCAGCTTCACGTTGTCACCTTTGACACACCGGCGTTTAAGATGAGTACTGCTAGTTATAAGCCCTTTAACAATTACACTGATTGATTGATGTACCCTAGTCTACACGGCCGACAGCAGTTAACACTTCGCCACATCATGACTTGATCAAATACCCTTTGTCCACTGTCATCACGTTTAGGCTGAAACACTTTTCTGGTATCCAGTAGCTCAATGCCCCTTGAAGTCAAAGTACAGCACATGAAGGAAACTGTAATTTGGGAAACGTTTAGCGCGAAGAGATTCAAGAGTCCTTTTCTATATGCCAGAGATACATGTGAGTGACAAAGTGCTGAGACAACTGACCAAGGTTCACATGCAAAGTTGGACGACACAATGTCCATATCTTGTATTCTGAAGCAGCCCAATAATCCACAGGAAGGGAATGTTTTCTTAAAACAGTTACAAGGGGCTTATGGAAGCAAGTTTTAGCAGTGCTCTCACATTGTGCTTTGCTGATTGCTTATGTGTGTGACCACGCCAGTGGCGTTGCTCTTGATATGATGTTATTGTTTTGAAATCACGACTAGTATCGAGCTATAGAGAAACAGTTTAAATGTTAAATAGGCAATTTACCTGTCTTGGATGTCAAGCACCAATTTCTTTGCTTCTGTCTGGGCCACTCCCATCACTGGGTATATAAGGCTTAGACAGGCTTCCTTAACACTCATTTTCAGGCATTCACTCGCTTCACATCTAATAGTATAGGTCCACCCTCAGCTTGTTTTCAACATGGATATCAACTTCAATATGTCATTTGACCTTTCCAGTGGAGATTCTGTAACCGATGTCTCTTCAGACGATAGCAGGGAAAACCTATGGCAGAAACAGTGCAAAAGAAGGGCTGACATTGTCGATCTCGGCACAAGAAGAAGGATGCTACAACACAGACTGAAGAGTTTGGAAAAAAGAAGGAAGGTCTTACAGAAAAAGGATTGTATCCTTAAACGACGCCAGCAGCTACTACAGCAACATCTGGTGGAAGTTTTGGAGCCATCTTCTATGCGTGTACAGTTCACAAAGGAGCAAACATTGTCCTCTTCCAAAATAGAGTTGACGTGTGGAGTGATGAAGTGCAGTGACGATCTCCTTCCCCCCGTGGACACTAAGACGGGTACAGAACTCACAGGAGACAAAGAGATTTTCAGACGTTTCAGTCCCCGGCGCTCTTCAGTCAACACACGCACAGAAAATAATTTAAAGGCTGGAGTACGAAATATTTCCACCCAAACCTCACCTAATCGTCTCTGTGTGTTGTCTACCACCAAACGGACACAAGTGACACGGACAAGGAGAGCAGCAGTCACTAAAGGTTTAAAGCGATTCTTCAAGAAGAGCATCCAGTGCTCGTGGTGTTAATCAGAAACTATCTTTGTTTTCGTTTTATGATAGATACAGTGCTCTTATACACATGTTGATTTCTTGTTTGAAAATGCTTCATAATGTGCAATAAAAAGAATTGAAATTATTTTTGACATTTCTTTTTAATTTTCTGTATGAATGCTAGAAGCGCATGCATTTGGGCTTCGTGAGCCAATGTGTAGTAATTGCAGAAAAGTAACTTGAAAGAGGGTTAGCCTAGTTGCTCAGCCTAATTGCAGTATTGAGGACAAAACCCATGTTCCCCAAACACACACAGTTTGTGATTGTTCTGTTGTTTTAAGGCCCACGCAAACACGCACTCACAAGTGGTTTACACTAAATCTATGTTGAAACAAATTCTTCTACCGTGCACTAGATTGTTTAACTGTCCATACCGGTCGATTTATTTCAAGATTAATATTATAGACGAAAGAAAATCTCAATTTCCAGTGCATTTATTCTTGGTACAAACAAGACAAATAACTAGATTGTTCAGAAAACAACAAGTATAACAAACAAGTTCACAAAACAATGTACATGTAACGGTTATATATCAACAACGGCAACAACATCTTACTCTGTTTCTTATGAAACACTTGATGTCATTGGACAATGATTTTCGTCGACTTTGAATCTTATGTGGAGATGTATCTTCCATTTGAAGTAAAGTGAGGTCGCCAGTAGAGGTTTCAGTGGATAGCACAGTAACTACGTTGGTATTTCGTCCATCGGTTTTGAAGCAGCTCTCTACAGGGGGACGTACATTTTGCACTTTCTCCTCACATGGGCAAGGGGCGTCCTCCTGATTATCGTCACGACCAGGTGCTAACATATAGCCATCATCCAGCCATTCTGCCCAACTTGAAGACGAACCTGTGGCAGGTGTAGGGCACCAGTGCCTTCCCCCTAGGTCTGCAGCAAGAGAGAAATCAGGATTAAGAGCCAGTGGCTGCACAGCTGTTGTCTCTTCGTTTTCTGTGTCTTCAGACATTATCTTCAACAACTTTTGTTGCAGTTGATACTGTCGCCTTTTCAAGGCGTTATCTTTATGCTTTGAGGCAAGTCTTCTCCTCTGCAAATTCTTCAGTCTGTTGCACAGAATTCGTCTCCTTGAGCAAAGGTCATAAATGTCTGATTTGCGTCTGGCGCTGGATGGCGGTAATTTCTGTTTATCCATGGCATCTGATGACCAACCCTCAGCAAACAAACTGAAATCACTGAATGATGTAATAGATGGGATTTCCATATTGCCCACTGGCATAACGTGTTGTGATGTGATTGTCGGTCTGTTGCACACAACTATCTCTGAAGGAAAACAGAATATGCAAACAACAGGCAAGTTGCACCATTTATACCTAATTTCACATTTATTGTCCAGTCACCGACGAGTATAGTTGTCTTAATGAGTGGCAGCATCAGCTATTAATGATTATTGTTTACATAGCTCAACTGATAACGTGACAAGCTGTCCGCCAGCTTCACGTTGTCACCTTTGACACACCGGCGTTTAAGATGAGTACTGCTAGTTATAAGCCCTTTAACAATTACACTGATTGATTGATGTACCCTAGTCTACACGGCCGACAGCAGTTAACACTTCGCCACATCATGACTTGATCAAATACCCTTTGTCCACTGTCATCACGTTTAGGCTGAAACACTTTTCTGGTATCCAGTAGCTCAATGCCCCTTGAAGTCAAAGTACAGCACATGAAGGAAACTGTAATTTGGGAAACGTTTAGCGCGAAGAGATTCAAGAGTCCTTTTCTATATGCCAGAGATACATGTGAGTGACAAAGTGCTGAGACAACTGACCAAGGTTCACATGCAAAGTTGGACGACACAATGTCCATATCTTGTATTCTGAAGCAGCCCAATAATCCACAGGAAGAGAGTGTTTTCTTAAAACAGTTACAAGGGGCTTATGGAAGCAAGTTTTAGCAGTGCTCTCACATTGTGCTTCGCTGATTGCTTATGTGTGTGACCACGCCAGTGGCGTTGCTCTTGATATGATGTTATTGTTTTGAAATCACGACTAGTATCGAGCTATAGAGAAACAGTTTAAATGTTAAATAGGCAATTTACCTGTCTTGGATGTCAAGCACCAATTTCTTTGCTTCTGTCTGGGCCACTCCCATCATGGGGTATATAAGGCTTAGACAGGCTTCCTTAACACTCATTTTCAGGCATTCACTCGCTTCACATCTAATAGTATAGGTCCACCCTCAGCTTGTTTTCAACATGGATATCAACTTCAATATGTCATTTGACCTTTCCAGTGGAGATTCTGTAACCGATGTCTCTTCAGACGATAGCAGGGAAAACCTATGGCAGAAACAGTGCAAAAGAAGGGCTGACATTGTCGATCTCGGCACAAGAAGAAGGATGCTACAACACAGACTGAAGAGTTTGGAAAAAAGAAGGAAGGTCTTACAGAAAAAGGATTGTATCCTTAAACGACGCCAGCAGCTACTACAGCAACATCTGGTGGAGGTTTTGGAGCCATCTTCTATGCGTGTACAGTTCACAAAGGAGCAAACATTGTCCTCTTCCAAAATAGAGTTGACGTGTGGAGTGATGAAGTGCAGTGACGATCTCCTTCCCCCCGTGGACACTAAGACGGGTACAGAACTCACAGGAGACAAAGAGATTTTCAGACGTTTCAGTCCCCGGCGCTCTTCAGTCAACACACGCACAGAAAGTAATTTAAAGGCTGGAGTACGAAATATTTCCACCCAAACCTCACCTAATCGTCTCTGTGTGTTGTCTACCACCAAACGGACACAAGTGACACGGACAAGGAGAGCAGCAGTCACTAAAGGTTTAAAGCGATTCTTCAAGAAGAGCATCCAGTGCTCGTGGTGTTAATCAGAAACTATCTTTGTTTTCGTTTTATGATAGATACAGTGCTCTTATACACATGTTGATTTCTTGTTTGAAAATGCTTAATAATGTGCAATAAAAAGAATTGAAATTATTTTTGACATTTCTTTTTAATTTTCTGTATGAATGCTAGAAGCGCATGCATTTGGGCTTCGTGAGCCAATGTGTAGTAATTGCAGAAAAGTAACTTGAAAGAGGGTTAGCCTAGTTGCTCAGCCTAATTGCAGTATTGAGGACAAAACCCATGTTGCCCAAACACACACAGTTTGTGATTGTTCTGTTGTTTTAAGGCCCACGCACACACGCACTCACAAGTGGTTTACACTAAATCTATGTTGAAACAAATTATTCTACCGTGCACTAGATTGTTTAACTGTCCATACCGGTCGATTTATTTCAAGATTAATATTATAGACGAAAGAAAATCTCAATTTCCAGTGCATTTATTCTTGGTACAAACAAGACAAATAACTAGATTGTTCAGAAAACAACAAGTATAACAAACAAGTTCACAAAACAATGTACATGTAACGGTTATATATCAACAACGGCAACAACATCTTACTCTGTTTCTTATGAAACACTTGATGTCATTGGACAATGATTTTCGTCGACTTTGAATCTTATGTGGAGATGTATCTTCCATTTGAAGTAAAGTGAGGTTTCAGTGGATAGCACAGTAACTACGTTGGTATTTCGTCCATCGGTTTTGAAGCAGCTCTCTACAGGGGGACGTACATTTTGCACTTTCTCCTCACATGGGCAAGGGGCGTCCTCCTGATTATCGTCACGACCAGGTGCTAACATATAGCCATCATCCAGCCATTCTGCCCAACTTGAAGACGAACCTGTGGCAGGTGTAGGGCACCAGTGCCTTCCCCCTAGGTCTGCAGCAAGAGAGAAATCAGGATTAAGAGCCAGTGGTTGCACAGCTGTTGTCTCTTCGTTTTCTGTGTCTTCAGACATTATCTTCAACAACTTTTGTTGCAGTTGATACTGTCGCCTTTTCAAGGCGTTATCTTTATGCTTTGAGGCAAGTCTTCTCCTCTGCAAATTCTTCAGTCTGTTGCACAGAATTCGTCTCCTTGAGCAAAGGTCATAAATGTCTGATTTGCGTCTGGCGCTGGATGGCGGTAATTTCTGTTTATCCATGGCATCTGATGACCAACCCTCAGCAAACAAACTGAAATCACTGAATGATGTAATAGATGGGATTTCCATATTGCCCACTGGCATAACGTGTTGTGATGTGATTGTCGGTCTGTTGCACACAACTATCTCTGAAGGAAAACAGAATATGCAAACAACAGGCAAGTTGCACCATTTATACCTAATTTCACATTTATTGTCCAGTCACCGACGAGTATAGTTGTCTTAATGAGTGGCAGCATCAGCTATTAATGATTATTGTTTACATAGCTCAACTGATAACGTGACAAGCTGTCCGCCAGCTTCACGTTGTCACCTTTGACACACCGGCGTTTAAGATGAGTACTGCTAGTTATAAGCCCTTTAACAATTACACTGATTGATTGATGTACCCTCGTCTACACGGCCGACAGCAGTTAACACTTCGCCACATCATGACTTGATCAAATACCCTTTGTCCACTGTCATCACGTTTAGGCTGAAACACTTTTCTGGTATCCAGTAGCTCAATGCCCCTTGAAGTCAAAGTACAGCACATGAAGGAAACTGTAATTTGGGAAACGTTTAGCGCGAAGAGATTCAAGAGTCCTTTTCTATATGCCAGAGATACATGTGAGTGACAAAGTGCTGAGACAACTGACCAAGGTTCACATGCAAAGTTGGATGACACAATGTCCATATCTTGTATTCTGAAGCAGCCCAATAATCCACAGGAAGAGAGTGTTTTCTTAAAACAGTTACAAGGGGCTTATGGAAGCAAGTTTTAGCAGTGCTCTCACATTGTGCTTCGCTGATTGCTTATGTGTGTGACCACGCCAGTGGCGTTGCTCTTGATATGATGTTATTGTTTTGAAATCACGACTAGTATCGAGCTATAGAGAAACAGTTTAAATGTTAAATAGGCAATTTACCTGTCTTGGATGTCAAGCACCAATTTCTTTGCTTCTGTCTGGGCCACTCCCATCATGGGGTATATAAGGCTTAGACAGGCTTCCTTAACACTCATTTTCAGGCATTCACTCGCTTCACATCTAATAGTATAGGTCCACCCGCAGCTTGTTTTCAACATGGATATCAACTTCAATATGTCATTTGACCTTTCCAGTGGAGATTCTGTAACCGATGTCTCTTCAGACGATAGCAGGGAAAACCTATGGCAGAAACAGTGCAAAAGAAGGGCTGACATTGTCGATCTCGGCACAAGAAGAAGGATGCTACAACACAGACTGAAGAGTTTGGAAAAAAGAAGGAAGGTCTTACAGAAAAAGGATTGTATCCTTAAACGACGCCAGCAGCTACTACAGCAACATCTGGTGGAGGTTTTGGAGCCATCTTCTATGCGTGTACAGTTCACAAAGGAGCAAACATTGTCCTCTTCCAAAATAGAGTTGACGTGTGGAGTGATGAAGTGCAGTGACGATCTCCTTCCCCCCGTGGACACTAAGACGGGTACAGAACTCACAGGAGACAAAGAGATTTTCAGACGTTTCAGTCCCCGGCGCTCTTCAGTCAACACACGCACAGAAAGTAATTTAAAGGCTGGAGTACGAAATATTTCCACCCAAACCTCACCTAATCGTCTCTGTGTGTTGTCTACCACCAAACGGACACAAGTGACACGGACAAGGAGAGCAGCAGTCACTAAAGGTTTAAAGCGATTCTTCAAGAAGAGCATCCAGTGCTCGTGGTGTTAATCAGAAACTATCTTTGTTTTCGTTTTATGATAGATACAGTGCTCTTATACACATGTTGATTTCTTGTTTGAAAATGCTTAATAATGTGCAATAAAAAGAATTGAAATTATTTTTGACATTTCTTTCTAATTTTCTGTATGAATGCTAGAAGCGCATGCATTTGGGCTTCGTGAGCCAATGTGTAGTAATTGCAGAAAAGTAACTTGAAAGAGGGTTAGCCTAGTTGCTCAGCCTAATTGCAGTATTGAGGACAAAACCCATGTTCCCCAAACACACACAGTTTGTGATTGTTCTGTTGTTTTAAGGCCCACGCAAACACGCACTCACAAGTGGTTTACACTAAATCTATGTTGAAACAAATTCTTCTACCGTGCACTAGATTGTTTAACTGTCCATACCGGTCGATTTATTTCAAGATTAATATTATAGACGAAAGAAAATCTCAATTTCCAGTGCATTTATTCTTGGTACAAACAAGACAAATAACTAGATTGTTCAGAAAACAACAAGTATAACAAACAAGTTCACAAAACAATGTACATGTAACGGTTATATATCAACAACGGCAACAACATCTTACTCTGTTTCTTATGAAACACTTGATGTCATTGGACAATGATTTTCGTCGACTTTGAATCTTATGTGGAGATGTATCTTCCATTTGAAGTAAAGTGAGGTCGCCAGTAGAGGTTTCAGTGGATAGCACAGTAACTACGTTGGTATTTCGTCCATCGGTTTTGAAGCAGCTCTCTACAGGGGGACGTACATTTTGCACTTTCTCCTCACATGGGCAAGGGGCGTCCTCCTGATTATCGTCACGACCAGGTGCTAACATATAGCCATCATCCAGCCATTCTGCCCAACTTGAAGACGAACCTGTGGCAGGTGTAGGGCACCAGTGCCTTCCCCCTAGGTCTGCAGCAAGAGAGAAATCAGGATTAAGAGCCAGTGGCTGCACAGCTGTTGTCTCTTCGTTTTCTGTGTCTTCAGACATTATCTTCAACAACTTTTGTTGCAGTTGATACTGTCGCCTTTTCAAGGCGTTATCTTTATGCTTTGAGGCAAGTCTTCTCCTCTGCAAATTCTTCAGTCTGTTGCACAGAATTCGTCTCCTTGAGCAAAGGTCATAAATGTCTGATTTGCGTCTGGCGCTGGATGGCGGTAATTTCTGTTTATCCATGGCATCTGATGACCAACCCTCAGCAAACAAACTGAAATCACTGAATGATGTAATAGATGGGATTTCCATATTGCCCACTGGCATAACGTGTTGTGATGTGATTGTCGGTCTGTTGCACACAACTATCTCTGAAGGAAAACAGAATATGCAAACAACAGGCAAGTTGCACCATTTATACCTAATTTCACATTTATTGTCCAGTCACCGACGAGTATAGTTGTCTTAATGAGTGGCAGCATCAGCTATTAATGATTATTGTTTACATAGCTCAACTGATAACGTGACAAGCTGTCCGCCAGCTTCACGTTGTCACCTTTGACACACCGGCGTTTAAGATGAGTACTGCTAGTTATAAGCCCTTTAACAATTACACTGATTGATTGATGTACCCTCGTCTACACGGCCGACAGCAGTTAACACTTCGCCACATCATGACTTGATCAAATACCCTTTGTCCACTGTCATCACGTTTAGGCTGAAACACTTTTCTGGTATCCAGTAGCTCAATGCCCCTTGAAGTCAAAGTACAGCACATGAAGGAAACTGTAATTTGGGAAACGTTTAGCGCGAAGAGATTCAAGAGTCCTTTTCTATATGCCAGAGATACATGTGAGTGACAAAGTGCTGAGACAACTGACCAAGGTTCACATGCAAAGTTGGACGACACAATGTCCATATCTTGTATTCTGAAGCAGCCCAATAATCCACAGGAAGAGAGTGTTTTCTTAAAACAGTTACAAGGGGCTTATGGAAGCAAGTTTTAGCAGTGCTCTAGCATTGTGCTTCGCTGATTGCTTATGTGTGTGACCACGCCAGTGGCGTTGCTCTTGATATGATGTTATTGTTTTGAAATCACGACTAGTATCGAGCTATAGAGAAACAGTTTAAATGTTAAATAGGCAATTTACCTGTCTTGGATGTCAAGCACCAATTTCTTTGCTTCTGTCTGGGCCACTCCCATCATGGGGTATATAAGGCTTAGACAGGCTTCCTTAACACTCATTTTCAGGCATTCACTCGCTTCACATCTAATAGTATAGGTCCACCCTCAGCTTGTTTTCAACATGGATATCAACTTCAATATGTCATTTGACCTTTCCAGTGGAGATTCTGTAACCGATGTCTCTTCAGACGATAGCAGGGAAAACCTATGGCAGAAACAGTGCAAAAGAAGGGCTGACATTGTCGATCTCGGCACAAGAAGAAGGATGCTACAACACAGACTGAAGAGTTTGGAAAAAAGAAGGAAGGTCTTACAGAAAAAGGATTGTATCCTTAAACGACGCCAGCAGCTACTACAGCAACATCTGGTGGAGGTTTTGGAGCCATCTTCTATGCGTGTACAGTTCACAAAGGAGCAAACATTGTCCTCTTCCAAAATAGAGTTGACGTGTGGAGTGATGAAGTGCAGTGACGATCTCCTTCCTCCCGTGGACACTAAGACGGGTACAGAACTCACAGGAGACAAAGAGATTTTCAGACGTTTCAGTCCCCGGCGCTCTTCAGTCAACACACGCACAGAAAGTAATTTAAAGGCTGGAGTACGAAATATTTCCACCCAAACCTCACCTAATCGTCTCTGTGTGTTGTCTACCACCAAACGGACACAAGTGACACGGACAAGGAGAGCAGCAGTCACTAAAGGTTTAAAGCGATTCTTCAAGAAGAGCATCCAGTGCTCGTGGTGTTAATCAGAAACTATCTTTGTTTTCGTTTTATGATAGATACAGTGCTCTTATACACATGTTGATTTCTTGTTTGAAAATGCTTAATAATGTGCAATAAAAAGAATTGAAATTATTTTTGACATTTCTTTTTAATTTTCTGTATGAATGCTAGAAGCGCATGCATTTGGGCTTCGTGAGCCAATGTGTAGTAATTGCAGAAAAGTAACTTGAAAGAGGGTTAGCCTAGTTGCTCAGCCTAATTGCAGTATTGAGGACAAAACCCATGTTCCCCAAACACACACAGTTTGTGATTGTTCTGTTGTTTTAAGGCCCACGCACACACGCACACACGCACTCACAAGTGGTTTACACTAAATCTATGTTGAAACAAATTATTCTACCGTGCACTAGATTGTTTAACTGTCCATACCGGTCGATTTATTTCAAGATTAATATTATAGACGAAAGAAAATCTCAATTTCCAGTGCATTTATTCTTGGTACAAACAAGACAAATAACTAGATTGTTCAGAAAACAACAAAGTATAACAAACAAGTTCACAAAACAATGTACATGTAACGGTTATATATCAACAACGGCAACAACATCTTACTCTGTTTCTTATAAAACACTTGATGTCATTGGACAATGATTTTCGTCGACTTTGAATCTTATGTGGAGATGTATCTTCCATTTGAAGTAAAGTGAGGTCGCCAGTAGAGGTTTCAGTGGATAGCACAGTAACTACGTTGGTATTTCGTCCATCGGTTTTGAAGCAGCTCTCTACAGGGGGACGTACATTTTGCACTTTCTCCTCACATGGGCAAGGGGCGTCCTCCTGATTATCGTCACGACCAGGTGCTAACATATAGCCATCATCCAGCCATTCTGCCCAACTTGAAGACGAACCTGTGGCAGGTGTAGGGCACCAGTGCCTTCCCCCTAGGTCTGCAGCAAGAGAGAAATCAGGATTAAGAGCCAGTGGCTGCACAGCTGTTGTCTCTTCGTTTTCTGTGTCTTCAGACATTATCTTCAACAACTTTTGTTGCAGTTGATACTGTCGCCTTTTCAAGGCGTTATCTTTATGCTTTGAGGCAAGTCTTCTCCTCTGCAAATTCTTCAGTCTGTTGCACAGAATTCGTCTCCTTGAGCAAAGGTCATAAATGTCTGATTTGCGTCTGGCGCTGGATGGCGGTAATTTCTGTTTATCCATGGCATCTGATGACCAACCCTCAGCAAACAAACTGAAATCACTGAATGATGTAATAGATGGGATTTCCATATTGCCCACTGGCATAACGTGTTGTGATGTGATTGTCGGTCTGTTGCACACAACTATCTCTGAAGGAAAACAGAATATGCAAACAACAGGCAAGTTGCACCATTTATACCTAATTTCACATTTATTGTCCAGTCACCGACGAGTATAGTTGTCTTAATGAGTGGCAGCATCAGCTATTAATGATTATTGTTTACATAGCTCAACTGATAACGTGACAAGCTGTCCGCCAGCTTCACGTTGTCACCTTTGACACACCGGCGTTTAAGATGAGTACTGCTAGTTATAAGCCCTTTAACAATTACACTGATTGATTGATGTACCCTCGTCTACACGGCCGACAGCAGTTAACACTTCGCCACATCATGACTTGATCAAATACCCTTTGTCCACTGTCATCACGTTTAGGCTGAAACACTTTTCTGGTATCCAGTAGCTCAATGCCCCTTGAAGTCAAAGTACAGCACATGAAGGAAACTGTAATTTGGGAAACGTTTAGCGCGAAGAGATTCAAGAGTCCTTTTCTATATGCCAGAGATACATGTGAGTGACAAAGTGCTGAGACAACTGACCAAGGTTCACATGCAAAGTTGGATGACACAATGTCCATATCTTGTATTCTGAAGCAGCCCAATAATCCACAGGAAGAGAGTGTTTTCTTAAAACAGTTACAAGGGGCTTATGGAAGCAAGTTTTAGCAGTGCTCTCACATTGTGCTTCGCTGATTGCTTATGTGTGTGACCACGCCAGTGGCGTTGCTCTTGATATGATGTTATTGTTTTGAAATCACGACTAGTATCGAGCTATAGAGAAACAGTTTAAATGTTAAATAGGCAATTTACCTGTCTTGGATGTCAAGCACCAATTTCTTTGCTTCTGTCTGGGCCACTCCCATCATGGGGTATATAAGGCTTAGACAGGCTTCCTTAACACTCATTTTCAGGCATTCACTCGCTTCACATCTAATAGTATAGGTCCACCCTCAGCTTGTTTTCAACATGGATATCAACTTCAATATGTCATTTGACCTTTCCAGTGGAGATTCTGTAACCGATGTCTCTTCAGACGATAGCAGGGAAAACCTATGGCAGAAACAGTGCAAAAGAAGGGCTGACATTGTCGATCTCGGCACAAGAAGAAGGATGCTACAACACAGACTGAAGAGTTTGGAAAAAAGAAGGAAGGTCTTACAGAAAAAGGATTGTATCCTTAAACGACGCCAGCAGCTACTACAGCAACATCTGGTGGAGGTTTTGGAGCCATCTTCTATGCGTGTACAGTTCACAAAGGAGCAAACATTGTCCTCTTCCAAAATAGAGTTGACGTGTGTAGTGATGAAGTGCAGTGACGATCTCCTTCCTCCCGTGGACACTAAGACGGGTACAGAACTCACAGGAGACAAAGAGATTTTCAGACGTTTCAGTCCCCGGCGCTCTTCAGTCAACACACGCACAGAAAGTAATTTAAAGGCTGGAGTACGAAATATTTCCACCCAAACCTCACCTAATCGTCTCTGTGTGTTGTCTACCACCAAACGGACACAAGTGACACGGACAAGGAGAGCAGCAGTCACTAAAGGTTTAAAGCGATTCTTCAAGAAGAGCATCCAGTGCTCGTGGTGTTAATCAGAAACTATCTTTGTTTTCGTTTTATGATAGATACAGTGCTCTTATACACATGTTGATTTCTTGTTTGAAAATGCTTAATAATGTGCAATAAAAAGAATTGAAATTATTTTTGACATTTCTTTTTAATTTTCTGTATGAATGCTAGAAGCGCATGCATTTGGGCTTCGTGAGCCAATGTGTAGTAATTGCAGAAAAGTAACTTGAAAGAGGGTTAGCCTAGTTGCTCAGCCTAATTGCAGTATTGAGGACAAAACCCATGTTCCCCAAACACACACAGTTTGTGATTGTTCTGTTGTTTTAAGGCCCACGCACACACGCACACACGCACTCACAAGTGGTTTACACTAAATCTATGTTGAAACAAATTATTCTACCGTGCACTAGATTGTTTAACTGTCCATACCGGTCGATTTATTTCAAGATTAATATTATAGACGAAAGAAAATCTCAATTTCCAGTGCATTTATTCTTGGTACAAACAAGACAAATAACTAGATTGTTCAGAAAACAACAAAGTATAACAAACAAGTTCACAAAACAATGTACATGTAACGGTTATATATCAACAACGGCAACAACATCTTACTCTGTTTCTTATAAAACACTTGATGTCATTGGACAATGATTTTCGTCGACTTTGAATCTTATGTGGAGATGTATCTTCCATTTGAAGTAAAGTGAGGTCGCCAGTAGAGGTTTCAGTGGATAGCACAGTAACTACGTTGGTATTTCGTCCATCGGTTTTGAAGCAGCTCTCTACAGGGGGACGTACATTTTGCACTTTCTCCTCACATGGGCAAGGGGCGTCCTCCTGATTATCGTCACGACCAGGTGCTAACATATAGCCATCATCCAGCCATTCTGCCCAACTTGAAGACGAACCTGTGGCAGGTGTAGGGCACCAGTGCCTTCCCCCTAGGTCTGCAGCAAGAGAGAAATCAGGATTAAGAGCCAGTGGCTGCACAGCTGTTGTCTCTTCGTTTTCTGTGTCTTCAGACATTATCTTCAACAACTTTTGTTGCAGTTGATACTGTCGCCTTTTCAAGGCGTTATCTTTATGCTTTGAGGCAAGTCTTCTCCTCTGCAAATTCTTCAGTCTGTTGCACAGAATTCGTCTCCTTGAGCAAAGGTCATAAATGTCTGATTTGCGTCTGGCGCTGGATGGCGGTAATTTCTGTTTATCCATGGCATCTGATGACCAACCCTCAGCAAACAAACTGAAATCACTGAATGATGTAATAGATGGGATTTCCATATTGCCCACTGGCATAACGTGTTGTGATGTGATTGTCGGTCTGTTGCACACAACTATCTCTGAAGGAAAACAGAATATGCAAACAACAGGCAAGTTGCACCATTTATACCTAATTTCACATTTATTGTCCAGTCACCGACGAGTATAGTTGTCTTAATGAGTGGCAGCATCAGCTATTAATGATTATTGTTTACATAGCTCAACTGATAACGTGACAAGCTGTCCGCCAGCTTCACGTTGTCACCTTTGACACACCGGCGTTTAAGATGAGTACTGCTAGTTATAAGCCCTTTAACAATTACACTGATTGATTGATGTACCCTCGTCTACACGGCCGACAGCAGTTAACACTTCGCCACATCATGACTTGATCAAATACCCTTTGTCCACTGTCATCACGTTTAGGCTGAAACACTTTTCTGGTATCCAGTAGCTCAATGCCCCTTGAAGTCAAAGTACAGCACATGAAGGAAACTGTAATTTGGGAAACGTTTAGCGCGAAGAGATTCAAGAGTCCTTTTCTATATGCCAGAGATACATGTGAGTGACAAAGTGCTGAGACAACTGACCAAGGTTCACATGCAAGGTTGGACGACACAATGTCCATATCTTGTATTCTGAAGCAGCCCAATAATCCACAGGAAGAGAGTGTTTTCTTAAAACAGTTACAAGGGGCTTATGGAAGCAAGTTTTAGCAGTGCTCTCACATTGTGCTTCGCTGATTGCTTATGTGTGTGACCACGTCAGTGGCGTTGCTCTTGATATGATGTTATTGTTTTGAAATCACGACTAGTATCGAGCTATAGAGAAACAGTTTAAATGTTAAATAGGCAATTTACCTGTCTTGGATGTCAAGCACCAATTTCTTTGCTTCTGTCTGGGCCACTCCCATCATGGGGTATATAAGGCTTAGACAGGCTTCCTTAACACTCATTTTCAGGCATTCACTCGCTTCACATCTAATAGTATAGGTCCACCCTCAGCTTGTTTTCAACATGGATATCAACTTCAATATGTCATTTGACCTTTCCAGTGGAGATTCTGTAACCGATGTCTCTTCAGACGATAGCAGGGAAAACCTATGGCAGAAACAGTGCAAAAGAAGGGCTGACATTGTCGATCTCGGCACAAGAAGAAGGATGCTACAACACAGACTGAAGAGTTTGGAAAAAAGAAGGAAGGTCTTACAGAAAAAGGATTGTATCCTTAAACGACGCCAGCAGCTACTACAGCAACATCTGGTGGAGGTTTTGGAGCCATCTTCTATGCGTGTACAGTTCACAAAGGAGCAAACATTGTCCTCTTCCAAAATAGAGTTGACGTGTGTAGTGATGAAGTGCAGTGACGATCTCCTTCCTCCCGTGGACACTAAGACGGGTACAGAACTCACAGGAGACAAAGAGATTTTCAGACGTTTCAGTCCCCGGCGCTCTTCAGTCAACACACGCACAGAAAGTAATTTAAAGGCTGGAGTACGAAATATTTCCACCCAAACCTCACCTAATCGTCTCTGTGTGTTGTCTACCACCAAACGGACACAAGTGACACGGACAAGGAGAGCAGCAGTCACTAAAGGTTTAAAGCGATTCTTCAAGAAGAGCATCCAGTGCTCGTGGTGTTAATCAGAAACTATCTTTGTTTTCGTTTTATGATAGATACAGTGCTCTTATACACATGTTGATTTCTTGTTTGAAAATGCTTAATAATGTGCAATAAAAAGAATTGAAATTATTTTTGACATTTCTTTTTAATTTTCTGTATGAATGCTAGAAGCGCATGCATTTGGGCTTCGTGAGCCAATGTGTAGTAATTGCAGAAAAGTAACTTGAAAGAGGGTTAGCCTAGTTGCTCAGCCTAATTGCAGTATTGAGGACAAAACCCATGTTCCCCAAACACACACAGTTTGTGATTGTTCTGTTGTTTTAAGGCCCACGCACACACGCACACACGCACTCACAAGTGGTTTACACTAAATCTATGTTGAAACAAATTATTCTACCGTGCACTAGATTGTTTAACTGTCCATACCGGTCGATTTATTTCAAGATTAATATTATAGACGAAAGAAAATCTCAATTTCCAGTGCATTTATTCTTGGTACAAACAAGACAAATAACTAGATTGTTCAGAAAACAACAAAGTATAACAAACAAGTTCACAAAACAATGTACATGTAACGGTTATATATCAACAACGGCAACAACATCTTACTCTGTTTCTTATAAAACACTTGATGTCATTGGACAATGATTTTCGTCGACTTTGAATCTTATGTGGAGATGTATCTTCCATTTGAAGTAAAGTGAGGTCGCCAGTAGAGGTTTCAGTGGATAGCACAGTAACTACGTTGGTATTTCGTCCATCGGTTTTGAAGCAGCTCTCTACAGGGGGACGTACATTTTGCACTTTCTCCTCACATGGGCAAGGGGCGTCCTCCTGATTATCGTCACGACCAGGTGCTAACATATAGCCATCATCCAGCCATTCTGCCCAACTTGAAGACGAACCTGTGGCAGGTGTAGGGCACCAGTGCCTTCCCCCTAGGTCTGCAGCAAGAGAGAAATCAGGATTAAGAGCCAGTGGCTGCACAGCTGTTGTCTCTTCGTTTTCTGTGTCTTCAGACATTATCTTCAACAACTTTTGTTGCAGTTGATACTGTCGCCTTTTCAAGGCGTTATCTTTATGCTTTGAGGCAAGTCTTCTCCTCTGCAAATTCTTCAGTCTGTTGCACAGAATTCGTCTCCTTGAGCAAAGGTCATAAATGTCTGATTTGCGTCTGGCGCTGGATGGCGGTAATTTCTGTTTATCCATGGCATCTGATGACCAACCCTCAGCAAACAAACTGAAATCACTGAATGATGTAATAGATGGGATTTCCATATTGCCCACTGGCATAACGTGTTGTGATGTGATTGTCGGTCTGTTGCACACAACTATCTCTGAAGGAAAACAGAATATGCAAACAACAGGCAAGTTGCACCATTTATACCTAATTTCACATTTATTGTCCAGTCACCGACGAGT
This sequence comes from Haliotis rufescens, assembly GCF_023055435.1. Lineage (NCBI taxonomy): Eukaryota > Metazoa > Mollusca > Gastropoda > Lepetellida > Haliotidae > Haliotis > Haliotis rufescens. The sequence continues at coordinate 7,867,289 of NW_025963791.1, read as the reverse complement.
ATAGTTGTCTTAATGAGTGGCAGCATCAGCTATTAATGATTATTGTTTACATAGCTCAACTGATAACGTGACAAGCTGTCCGCCAGCTTCACGTTGTCACCTTTGACACACCGGCGTTTAAGATGAGTACTGCTAGTTATAAGCCCTTTAACAATTACACTGATTGATTGATGTACCCTCGTCTACACGGCCGACAGCAGTTAACACTTCGCCACATCATGACTTGATCAAATACCCTTTGTCCACTGTCATCACGTTTAGGCTGAAACACTTTTCTGGTATCCAGTAGCTCAATGCCCCTTGAAGTCAAAGTACAGCACATGAAGGAAACTGTAATTTGGGAAACGTTTAGCGCGAAGAGATTCAAGAGTCCTTTTCTATATGCCAGAGATACATGTGAGTGACAAAGTGCTGAGACAACTGACCAAGGTTCACATGCAAAGTTGGACGACACAATGTCCATATCTTGTATTCTGAAGCAGCCCAATAATCCACAGGAAGAGAGTGTTTTCTTAAAACAGTTACAAGGGGCTTATGGAAGCAAGTTTTAGCAGTGCTCTCACATTGTGCTTCGCTGATTGCTTATGTGTGTGACCACGTCAGTGGCGTTGCTCTTGATATGATGTTATTGTTTTGAAATCACGACTAGTATCGAGCTATAGAGAAACAGTTTAAATGTTAAATAGGCAATTTACCTGTCTTGGATGTCAAGCACCAATTTCTTTGCTTCTGTCTGGGCCACTCCCATCATGGGGTATATAAGGCTTAGACAGGCTTCCTTAACACTCATTTTCAGGCATTCACTCGCTTCACATCTAATAGTATAGGTCCACCCTCAGCTTGTTTTCAACATGGATATCAACTTCAATATGTCATTTGACCTTTCCAGTGGAGATTCTGTAACCGATGTCTCTTCAGACGATAGCAGGGAAAACCTATTGCAGAAACAGTGCAAAAGAAGGGCTGACATTGTCGATCTCGGCACAAGAAGAAGGATGCTACAACACAGACTGAAGAGTTTGGAAAAAAGAAGGAAGGTCTTACAGAAAAAGGATTGTATCCTTAAACGACGCCAGCAGCTACTACAGCAACATCTGGTGGAGGTTTTGGAGCCATCTTCTATGCGTGTACAGTTCACAAAGGAGCAAACATTGTCCTCTTCCAAAATAGAGTTGACGTGTGGAGTGATGAAGTGCAGTGACGATCTCCTTCCCCCCGTGGACACTAAGACGGGTACAGAACTCACAGGAGACAAAGAGATTTTCAGACGTTTCAGTCCCCGGCGCTCTTCAGTCAACACACGCACAGAAAGTAATTTAAAGGCTGGAGTACGAAATATTTCCACCCAAACCTCACCTAATCGTCTCTGTGTGTTGTCTACCACCAAACGGACACAAGTGACACGGACAAGGAGAGCAGCAGTCACTAAAGGTTTAAAGCGATTCTTCAAGAAGAGCATCCAGTGCTCGTGGTGTTAATCAGAAACTATCTTTGTTTTCGTTTTATGATAGATACAGTGCTCTTATACACATGTTGATTTCTTGTTTGAAAATGCTTAATAATGTGCAATAAAAAGAATTGAAATTATTTTTGACATTTCTTTTTAATTTTCTGTATGAATGCTAGAAGCGCATGCATTTGGGCTTCGTGAGCCAATGTGTAGTAATTGCAGAAAAGTAACTTGAAAGAGGGTTAGCCTAGTTGCTCAGCCTAATTGCAGTATTGAGGACAAAACCCATGTTCCCCAAACACACACAGTTTGTGATTGTTCTGTTGTTTTAAGGCCCACGCACACACGCACTCACAAGTGGTTTACACTAAATCTATGTTGAAACAAATTATTCTACCGTGCACTAGATTGTTTAACTGTCCATACCGGTCGATTTATTTCAAGATTAATATTATAGACGAAAGAAAATCTCAATTTCCAGTGCATTTATTCTTGGTACAAACAAGACAAATAACTAGATTGTTCAGAAAACAACAAGTATAACAAACAAGTTCACAAAACAATGTACATGTAACGGTTATATATCAACAACGGCAACAACATCTTACTCTGTTTCTTATGAAACACTTGATGTCATTGGACAATGATTTTCGTCGACTTTGAATCTTATGTGGAGATGTATCTTCCATTTGAAGTAAAGTGAGGTCGCCAGTAGAGGTTTCAGTGGATAGCACAGTAACTATGTTGGTATTTCGTCCATCGGTTTTGAAGCAGCTCTCTACAGGGGGACGTACATTTTGCACTTTCTCCTCACATGGGCAAGGGGCGTCCTCCTGATTATCGTCACGACCAGGTGCTAACATATAGCCATCATCCAGCCATTCTGCCCAACTTGAAGACGAACCTGTGGCAGGTGTAGGGCACCAGTGCCTTCCCCCTAGGTCTGCAGCAAGAGAGAAATCAGGATTAAGAGCCAGTGGCTGCACAGCTGTTGTCTCTTCGTTTTCTGTGTCTTCAGACATTATCTTCAACAACTTTTGTTGCAGTTGATACTGTCGCCTTTTCAAGGCGTTATCTTTATGCTTTGAGGCAAGTCTTCTCCTCTGCAAATTCTTCAGTCTGTTGCACAGAATTCGTCTCCTTGAGCAAAGGTCATAAATGTCTGATTTGCGTCTGGCGCTGGATGGCGGTAATTTCTGTTTATCCATGGCATCTGATGACCAACCCTCAGCAAACAAACTGAAATCACTGAATGATGTAATAGATGGGATTTCCATATTGCCCACTGGCATAACGTGTTGTGATGTGATTGTCGGTCTGTTGCACACAACTATCTCTGAAGGAAAACAGAATATGCAAACAACAGGCAAGTTGCACCATTTATACCTAATTTCACATTTATTGTCCAGTCACCGACGAGTATAGTTGTCTTAATGAGTGGCAGCATCAGCTATTAATGATTATTGTTTACATAGCTCAACTGATAACGTGACAAGCTGTCCGCCAGCTTCACGTTGTCACCTTTGACACACCGGCGTTTAAGATGAGTACTGCTAGTTATAAGCCCTTTAACAATTACACTGATTGATTGATGTACCCTCGTCTACACGGCCGACAGCAGTTAACACTTCGCCACATCATGACTTGATCAAATACCCTTTGTCCACTGTCATCACGTTTAGGCTGAAACACTTTTCTGGTATCCAGTAGCTCAATGCCCCTTGAAGTCAAAGTACAGCACATGAAGGAAACTGTAATTTGGGAAACGTTTAGCGCGAAGAGATTCAAGAGTCCTTTTCTATATGCCAGAGATACATGTGAGTGACAAAGTGCTGAGACAACTGACCAAGGTTCACATGCAAAGTTGGACGACACAATGTCCATATCTTGTATTCTGAAGCAGCCCAATAATCCACAGGAAGAGAGTGTTTTCTTAAAACAGTTACAAGGGGCTTATGGAAGCAAGTTTTAGCAGTGCTCTCACATTGTGCTTCGCTGATTGCTTATGTGTGTGACCACGCCAGTGGCGTTGCTCTTGATATGATGTTATTGTTTTGAAATCACGACTAGTATCGAGCTATAGAGAAACAGTTTAAATGTTAAATAGGCAATTTACCTGTCTTGGATGTCAAGCACCAATTTCTTTGCTTCTGTCTGGGCCACTCCCATCATGGGGTATATAAGGCTTAGACAGGCTTCCTTAACACTCATTTTCAGGCATTCACTCGCTTCACATCTAATAGTATAGGTCCACCCTCAGCTTGTTTTCAACATGGATATCAACTTCAATATGTCATTTGACCTTTCCAGTGGAGATTCTGTAACCGATGTCTCTTCAGACGATAGCAGGGAAAACCTATGGCAGAAACAGTGCAAAAGAAGGGCTGACATTGTCGATCTCGGCACAAGAAGAAGGATGCTACAACACAGACTGAAGAGTTTGGAAAAAAGAAGGAAGGTCTTACAGAAAAAGGATTGTATCCTTAAACGACGCCAGCAGCTACTACAGCAACATCTGGTGGAGGTTTTGGAGCCATCTTCTATGCGTGTACAGTTCACAAAGGAGCAAACATTGTCCTCTTCCAAAATAGAGTTGACGTGTGGAGTGATGAAGTGCAGTGACGATCTCCTTCCCCCCGTGGACACTAAGACGGGTACAGAACTCACAGGAGACAAAGAGATTTTCAGACGTTTCAGTCCCCGGCGCTCTTCAGTCAACACACGCACAGAAAGTAATTTAAAGGCTGGAGTACGAAATATTTCCACCCAAACCTCACCTAATCGTCTCTGTGTGTTGTCTACCACCAGACGGACACAAGTGACACGGACAAGGAGAGCAGCAGTCACTAAAGGTTTAAAGCGATTCTTCAAGAAGAGCATCCAGTGCTCGTGGTGTTAATCAGAAACTATCTTTGTTTTCGTTTTATGATAGATACAGTGCTCTTATACACATGTTGATTTCTTGTTTGAAAATGCTTAATAATGTGCAATAAAAAGAATTGAAATTATTTTTGACATTTCTTTTTAATTTTCTGTATGAATGCTAGAAGCGCATGCATTTGGGCTTCGTGAGCCAATGTGTAGTAATTGCAGAAAAGTAACTTGAAAGAGGGTTAGCCTAGTTGCTCAGCCTAATTGCAGTATTGAGGACAAAACCCATGTTCCCCAAACACACACAGTTTGTGATTGTTCTGTTGTTTTAAGGCCCACGCACACACGCACTCACAAGTGGTTTACACTAAATCTATGTTGAAACAAATTATTCTACCGTGCACTAGATTGTTTAACTGTCCATACCGGTCGATTTATTTCAAGATTAATATTATAGACGAAAGAAAATCTCAATTTCCAGTGCATTTATTCTTGGTACAAACAAGACAAATAACTAGATTGTTCAGAAAACAACAAGTATAACAAACAAGTTCACAAAACAATGTACATGTAACGGTTATATATCAACAACGGCAACAACATCTTACTCTGTTTCTTATGAAACACTTGATGTCATTGGACAATGATTTTCGTCGACTTTGAATCTTATGTGGAGATGTATCTTCCATTTGAAGTAAAGTGAGGTCGCCAGTAGAGGTTTCAGTGGATAGCACAGTAACTATGTTGGTATTTCGTCCATCGGTTTTGAAGCAGCTCTCTACAGGGGGACGTACATTTTGCACTTTCTCCTCACATGGGCAAGGGGCGTCCTCCTGATTATCGTCACGACCAGGTGCTAACATATAGCCATCATCCAGCCATTCTGCCCAACTTGAAGACGAACCTGTGGCAGGTGTAGGGCACCAGTGCCTTCCCCCTAGGTCTGCAGCAAGAGAGAAATCAGGATTAAGAGCCAGTGGCTGCACAGCTGTTGTCTCTTCGTTTTCTGTGTCTTCAGACATTATCTTCAACAACTTTTGTTGCAGTTGATACTGTCGCCTTTTCAAGGCGTTATCTTTATGCTTTGAGGCAAGTCTTCTCCTCTGCAAATTCTTCAGTCTGTTGCACAGAATTCGTCTCCTTGAGCAAAGGTCATAAATGTCTGATTTGCGTCTGGCGCTGGATGGCGGTAATTTCTGTTTATCCATGGCATCTGATGACCAACCCTCAGCAAACAAACTGAAATCACTGAATGATGTAATAGATGGGATTTCCATATTGCCCACTGGCATAACGTGTTGTGATGTGATTGTCGGTCTGTTGCACACAACTATCTCTGAAGGAAAACAGAATATGCAAACAACAGGCAAGTTGCACCATTTATACCTAATTTCACATTTATTGTCCAGTCACCGACGAGTATAGTTGTCTTAATGAGTGGCAGCATCAGCTATTAATGATTATTGTTTACATAGCTCAACTGATAACGTGACAAGCTGTCCGCCAGCTTCACGTTGTCACCTTTGACACACCGGCGTTTAAGATGAGTACTGCTAGTTATAAGCCCTTTAACAATTACACTGATTGATTGATGTACCCTCGTCTACACGGCCGACAGCAGTTAACACTTCGCCACATCATGACTTGATCAAATACCCTTTGTCCACTGTCATCACGTTTAGGCTGAAACACTTTTCTGGTATCCAGTAGCTCAATGCCCCTTGAAGTCAAAGTACAGCACATGAAGGAAACTGTAATTTGGGAAACGTTTAGCGCGAAGAGATTCAAGAGTCCTTTTCTATATGCCAGAGATACATGTGAGTGACAAAGTGCTGAGACAACTGACCAAGGTTCACATGCAAAGTTGGACGACACAATGTCCATATCTTGTATTCTGAAGCAGCCCAATAATCCACAGGAAGAGAGTGTTTTCTTAAAACAGTTACAAGGGGCTTATGGAAGCAAGTTTTAGCAGTGCTCTCACATTGTGCTTCGCTGATTGCTTATGTGTGTGACCACGCCAGTGGCGTTGCTCTTGATATGATGTTATTGTTTTGAAATCACGACTAGTATCGAGCTATAGAGAAACAGTTTAAATGTTAAATAGGCAATTTACCTGTCTTGGATGTCAAGCACCAATTTCTTTGCTTCTGTCTGGGCCACTCCCATCATGGGGTATATAAGGCTTAGACAGGCTTCCTTAACACTCATTTTCAGGCATTCACTCGCTTCACATCTAATAGTATAGGTCCACCCTCAGCTTGTTTTCAACATGGATATCAACTTCAATATGTCATTTGACCTTTCCAGTGGAGATTCTGTAACCGATGTCTCTTCAGACGATAGCAGGGAAAACCTATGGCAGAAACAGTGCAAAAGAAGGGCTGACATTGTCGATCTCGGCACAAGAAGAAGGATGCTACAACACAGACTGAAGAGTTTGGAAAAAAGAAGGAAGGTCTTACAGAAAAAGGATTGTATCCTTAAACGACGCCAGCAGCTACTACAGCAACATCTGGTGGAGGTTTTGGAGCCATCTTCTATGCGTGTACAGTTCACAAAGGAGCAAACATTGTCCTCTTCCAAAATAGAGTTGACGTGTGGAGTGATGAAGTGCAGTGACGATCTCCTTCCCCCCGTGGACACTAAGACGGGTACAGAACTCACAGGAGACAAAGAGATTTTCAGACGTTTCAGTCCCCGGCGCTCTTCAGTCAACACACGCACAGAAAGTAATTTAAAGGCTGGAGTACGAAATATTTCCACCCAAACCTCACCTAATCGTCTCTGTGTGTTGTCTACCACCAGACGGACACAAGTGACACGGACAAGGAGAGCAGCAGTCACTAAAGGTTTAAAGCGATTCTTCAAGTAGAGCATCCAGTGCTCGTGGTGTTAATCAGAAACTATCTTTGTTTTCGTTTTATGATAGATACAGTGCTCTTATACACATGTTGATTTCTTGTTTGAAAATGCTTAATAATGTGCAATAAAAAGAATTGAAATTATTTTTGACATTTCTTTTTAATTTTCTGTATGAATGCTAGAAGCGCATGCATTTGGGCTTCGTGAGCCAATGTGTAGTAATTGCAGAAAAGTAACTTGAAAGAGGGTTAGCCTAGTTGCTCAGCCTAATTGCAGTATTGAGGACAAAACCCATGTTGCCCAAACACACACAGTTTGTGATTGTTCTGTTGTTTTAAGGCCCACGCACACACGCACTCACAAGTGGTTTACACTAAATCTATGTTGAAACAAATTATTCTACCGTGCACTAGATTGTTTAACTGTCCATACCGGTCGATTTATTTCAAGATTAATATTATAGACGAAAGAAAATCTCAATTTCCAGTGCATTTATTCTTGGTACAAACAAGACAAATAACTAGATTGTTCAGAAAACAACAAGTATAACAAACAAGTTCACAAAACAATGTACATGTAACGGTTATATATCAACAACGGCAACAACATCTTACTCTGTTTCTTATGAAACACTTGATGTCATTGGACAATGATTTTCGTCGACTTTGAATCTTATGTGGAGATGTATCTTCCATTTGAAGTAAAGTGAGGTCGCCAGTAGAGGTTTCAGTGGATAGCACAGTAACTACGTTGGTATTTCGTCCATCGGTTTTGAAGCAGCTCTCTACAGGGGGACGTACATTTTGCACTTTCTCCTCACATGGGCAAGGGGCGTCCTCCTGATTATCGTCACGACCAGGTGCTAACATATAGCCATCATCCAGCCATTCTGCCCAACTTGAAGACGAACCTGTGGCAGGTGTAGGGCACCGGTGCCTTCCCCCTAGGTCTGCAGCAAGAGAGAAATCAGGATTAAGAGCCAGTGGCTGCACAGCTGTTGTCTCTTCGTTTTCTGTGTCTTCAGACATTATCTTCAACAACTTTTGTTGCAGTTGATACTGTCGCCTTTTCAAGGCGTTATCTTTATGCTTTGAGGCAAGTCTTCTCCTCTGCAAATTCTTCAGTCTGTTGCACAGAATTCGTCTCCTTGAGCAAAGGTCATAAATGTCTGATTTGCGTCTGGCGCTGGATGGCGGTAATTTCTGTTTATCCATGGCATCTGATGACCAACCCTCAGCAAACAAACTGAAATCACTGAATGATGTAATAGATGGGATTTCCATATTGCCCACTGGCATAACGTGTTGTGATGTGATTGTCGGTCTGTTGCACACAACTATCTCTGAAGGAAAACAGAATATGCAAACAACAGGCAAGTTGCACCATTTATACCTAATTTCACATTTATTGTCCAGTCACCGACGAGTATAGTTGTCTTAATGAGTGGCAGCATCAGCTATTAATGATTATTGTTTACATAGCTCAACTGATAACGTGACAAGCTGTCCGCCAGCTTCACGTTGTCACCTTTGACACACCGGCGTTTAAGATGAGTACTGCTAGTTATAAGCCCTTTAACAATTACACTGATTGATTGATGTACCCTCGTCTACACGGCCGACAGCAGTTAACACTTCGCCACATCATGACTTGATCAAATACCCTTTGTCCACTGTCATCACGTTTAGGCTGAAACACTTTTCTGGTATCCAGTAGCTCAATGCCCCTTGAAGTCAAAGTACAGCACATGAAGGAAACTGTAATTTGGGAAACGTTTAGCGCGAAGAGATTCAAGAGTCCTTTTCTATATGCCAGAGATACATGTGAGTGACAAAGTGCTGAGACAACTGACCAAGGTTCACATGCAAAGTTGGACGACACAATGTCCATATCTTGTATTCTGAAGCAGCCCAATAATCCACAGGAAGAGAGTGTTTTCTTAAAACAGTTACAAGGGGCTTATGGAAGCAAGTTTTAGCAGTGCTCTCACATTGTGCTTCGCTGATTGCTTATGTGTGTGACCACGCCAGTGGCGTTGCTCTTGATATGATGTTATTGTTTTGAAATCACGACTAGTATCGAGCTATAGAGAAACAGTTTAAATGTTAAATAGGCAATTTACCTGTCTTGGATGTCAAGCACCAATTTCTTTGCTTCTGTCTGGGCCACTCCCATCATGGGGTATATAAGGCTTAGACAGGCTTCCTTAACACTCATTTTCAGGCATTCACTCGCTTCACATCTAATAGTATAGGTCCACCCTCAGCTTGTTTTCAACATGGATATCAACTTCAATATGTCATTTGACCTTTCCAGTGGAGATTCTGTAACCGATGTCTCTTCAGACGATAGCAGGGAAAACCTATGGCAGAAACAGTGCAAAAGAAGGGCTGACATTGTCGATCTCGGCACAAGAAGAAGGATGCTACAACACAGACTGAAGAGTTTGGAAAAAAGAAGGAAGGTCTTACAGAAAAAGGATTGTATCCTTAAACGACGCCAGCAGCTACTACAGCAACATCTGGTGGAGGTTTTGGAGCCATCTTCTATGCGTGTACAGTTCACAAAGGAGCAAACATTGTCCTCTTCCAAAATAGAGTTGACGTGTGGAGTGATGAAGTGCAGTGACGATCTCCTTCCTCCCGTGGACACTAAGACGGGTACAGAACTCACAGGAGACAAAGAGATTTTCAGACGTTTCAGTCCCCGGCGCTCTTCAGTCAACACACGCACAGAAAGTAATTTAAAGGCTGGAGTACGAAATATTTCCACCCAAACCTCACCTAATCGTCTCTGTGTGTTGTCTACCACCAAACGGACACAAGTGACACGGACAAGGAGAGCAGCAGTCACTAAAGGTTTAAAGCGATTCTTCAAGAAGAGCATCCAGTGCTCGTGGTGTTAATCAGAGACTATCTTTGTTTTCGTTTTATGATAGATACAGTGCTCTTATACACATGTTGATTTCTTGTTTGAAAATGCTTAATAATGTGCAATAAAAAGAATTGAAATTATTTTTGACATTTCTTTTTAATTTTCTGTATGAATGCTAGAAGCGCATGCATTTGGGCTTCGTGAGCCAATGTGTAGTAATTGCAGAAAAGTAACTTGAAAGAGGGTTAGCCTAGTTGCTCAGCCTAATTGCAGTATTGAGGACAAAACCCATGTTCCCCAAACACACACAGTTTGTGATTGTTCTGTTGTTTTAAGGCCCACGCACACACGCACTCACAAGTGGTTTACACTAAATCTATGTTGAAACAAATTATTCTACCGTGCACTAGATTGTTTAACTGTCCATACCGGTCGATTTATTTCAAGATTAATATTATAGACGAAAGAAAATCTCAATTTCCAGTGCATTTATTCTTGGTACAAACAAGACAAATAACTAGATTGTTCAGAAAACAACAAGTATAACAAACAAGTTCACAAAACAATGTACATGTAACGGTTATATATCAACAACGGCAACAACATCTTACTCTGTTTCTTATGAAACACTTGATGTCATTGGACAATGATTTTCGTCGACTTTGAATCTTATGTGGAGATGTATCTTCCATTTGAAGTAAAGTGAGGTCGCCAGTAGAGGTTTCAGTGGATAGCACAGTAACTATGTTGGTATTTCGTCCATCGGTTTTGAAGCAGCTCTCTACAGGGGGACGTACATTTTGCACTTTCTCCTCACATGGGCAAGGGGCGTCCTCCTGATTATCGTCACGACCAGGTGCTAACATATAGCCATCATCCAGCCATTCTGCCCAACTTGAAGACGAACCTGTGGCAGGTGTAGGGCACCAGTGCCTTCCCCCTAGGTCTGCAGCAAGAGAGAAATCAGGATTAAGAGCCAGTGGCTGCACAGCTGTTGTCTCTTCGTTTTCTGTGTCTTCAGACATTATCTTCAACAACTTTTGTTGCAGTTGATACTGTCGCCTTTTCAAGGCGTTATCTTTATGCTTTGAGGCAAGTCTTCTCCTCTGCAAATTCTTCAGTCTGTTGCACAGAATTCGTCTCCTTGAGCAAAGGTCATAAATGTCTGATTTGCGTCTGGCGCTGGATGGCGGTAATTTCTGTTTATCCATGGCATCTGATGACCAACCCTCAGCAAACAAACTGAAATCACTGAATGATGTAATAGATGGGATTTCCATATTGCCCACTGGCATAACGTGTTGTGATGTGATTGTCGGTCTGTTGCACACAACTATCTCTGAAGGAAAACAGAATATGCAAACAACAGGCAAGTTGCACCATTTATACCTAATTTCACATTTATTGTCCAGTCACCGACGAGTATAGTTGTCTTAATGAGTGGCAGCATCAGCTATTAATGATTATTGTTTACATAGCTCAACTGATAACGTGACAAGCTGTCCGCCAGCTTCACGTTGTCACCTTTGACACACCGGCGTTTAAGATGAGTACTGCTAGTTATAAGCCCTTTAACAATTACACTGATTGATTGATGTACCCTCGTCTACACGGCCGACAGCAGTTAACACTTCGCCACATCATGACTTGATCAAATACCCTTTGTCCACTGTCATCACGTTTAGGCTGAAACACTTTTCTGGTATCCAGTAGCTCAATGCCCCTTGAAGTCAAAGTACAGCACATGAAGGAAACTGTAATTTGGGAAACGTTTAGCGCGAAGAGATTCAAGAGTCCTTTTCTATATGCCAGAGATACATGTGAGTGACAAAGTGCTGAGACAACTGACCAAGGTTCACATGCAAAGTTGGACGACACAATGTCCATATCTTGTATTCTGAAGCAGCCCAATAATCCACAGGAAGAGAGTGTTTTCTTAAAACAGTTACAAGGGGCTTATGGAAGCAAGTTTTAGCAGTGCTCTCACATTGTGCTTCGCTGATTGCTTATGTGTGTGACCACGCCAGTGGCGTTGCTCTTGATATGATGTTATTGTTTTGAAATCACGACTAGTATCGAGCTATAGAGAAACAGTTTAAATGTTAAATAGGCAATTTACCTGTCTTGGATGTCAAGCACCAATTTCTTTGCTTCTGTCTGGGCCACTCCCATCATGGGGTATATAAGGCTTAGACAGGCTTCCTTAACACTCATTTTCAGGCATTCACTCGCTTCACATCTAATAGTATAGGTCCACCCTCAGCTTGTTTTCAACATGGATATCAACTTCAATATGTCATTTGACCTTTCCAGTGGAGATTCTGTAACCGATGTCTCTTCAGACGATAGCAGGGAAAACCTATGGCAGAAACAGTGCAAAAGAAGGGCTGACATTGTCGATCTCGGCACAAGAAGAAGGATGCTACAACACAGACTGAAGAGTTTGGAAAAAAGAAGGAAGGTCTTACAGAAAAAGGATTGTATCCTTAAACGACGCCAGCAGCTACTACAGCAACATCTGGTGGAGGTTTTGGAGCCATCTTCTATGCGTGTACAGTTCACAAAGGAGCAAACATTGTCCTCTTCCAAAATAGAGTTGACGTGTGGAGTGATGAAGTGCAGTGACGATCTCCTTCCCCCCGTGGACACTAAGACGGGTACAGAACTCACAGGAGACAAAGAGATTTTCAGACGTTTCAGTCCCCGGCGCTCTTCAGTCAACACACGCACAGAAAGTAATTTAAAGGCTGGAGTACGAAATATTTCCACCCAAACCTCACCTAATCGTCTCTGTGTGTTGTCTACCACCAAACGGACACAAGTGACACGGACAAGGAGAGCAGCAGTCACTAAAGGTTTAAAGCGATTCTTCAAGAAGAGCATCCAGTGCTCGTGGTGTTAATCAGAGACTATCTTTGTTTTCGTTTTATGATAGATACAGTGCTCTTATACACATGTTGATTTCTTGTTTGAAAATGCTTAATAATGTGCAATAAAAAGAATTGAAATTATTTTTGACATTTCTTTTTAATTTTCTGTATGAATGCTAGAAGCGCATGCATTTGGGCTTCGTGAGCCAATGTGTAGTAATTGCAGAAAAGTAACTTGAAAGAGGGTTAGCCTAGTTGCTCAGCCTAAATGCAGTATTGAGGACAAAACCCATGTTCCCCAAACACACACAGTTTGTGATTGTTCTGTTGTTTTAAGGCCCACGCACACACGCACTCACAAGTGGTTTACACTAAATCTATGTTGAAACAAATTATTCTACCGTGCACTAGATTGTTTAACTGTCCATACCGGTCGATTTATTTCAAGATTAATATTATAGACGAAAGAAAATCTCAATTTCCAGTGCATTTATTCTTGGTACAAACAAGACAAATAACTAGATTGTTCAGAAAACAACAAAGTATAACAAACAAGTTCACAAAACAATGTACATGTAACGGTTATATATCAACAACGGCAACAACATCTTACTCTGTTTCTTATGAAACACTTGATGTCATTGGACAATGATTTTCGTCGACTTTGAATCTTATGTGGAGATGTATCTTCCATTTGAAGTAAAGTGAGGTCGCCAGTAGAGGTTTCAGTAAATAGCACATTTACTACGTTGGTATTTCGTCCATCGGTTTTGAAGCCGCTCTCTACAGGGGGACGTATATTTGGCACTTTCTCCTCAAATGGGCAAGGGGCGTCCTCCTGATTATCGTCACGACCAGGTGCTAACATATAGCCATCATCCAGCCATTCTGCCCAAATTGAAGACGAACCTGTGGCAGGTGTAGGGCACCGGTGCCTTCCCCCTAGGTCTGCAGCAAGAGAGAAATCAGGATTAAGAGCCAGTGGCTGCACAGCTGTTGTCTCTTCGTTTTCTGTGTCTTCAGACATTATCTTCAACAACTTTTGTTGTAGTTGATACTGTCGCCTTTTCAAGGCGTTATCTTTATGCTTTGAGGCAAGTCTTCTCCTCTGCAAATTCTTCAGACTGTTGCACAGAATTCGTCTCCTTGAGCAAAGGTCATTAATGTCCGATTTGCGTCTGGCGCTGGATGGTTGTAATTTCTGTATATCCAAGGCATCTGATGACCAACCCTCAGCAAACAAACTGAAATCACTGAATGATGTAATGGATGGGATTTCCATATTGCCCACTGGCATAACGTGTTGTGATGTGATTGTCGGTCTGTTGCACACAACTATCTCTGAAGGAAAACAGAATATGCAAACAACAGGCAAGTTGCACCATTTATACCTAATTTCACATTTATTGTCCAGTCACCGACGAGTATAGTTGTCTTAATGAGTGGCAGCATCAGCTATTAATGATTATTGTTTACATAGCTCAACTGATAACGTGACAAGCTGTCCGCCAGCTTCACGTTGTCACCTTTGACACACCGGCGTTTAAGATGAGTACTGCTAATTATAAGCCCTTTAACAATTACACTGATTGATTGATGTACCCTCGTCTACACGGCCGACAGCAGTTAACACTTCGCCACATCATGACTTGATCAAATACCCTTTGTCCACTGTCATCACGTTTAGGCTGAAACACTTTTCTGGTATCCAGTAGCTCAATGCCCCTTGAAGTCAAAGTACAGCACATGAAGGAAACTGTAATTTGGGAAACGTTTAGCGCGAAGAGATTCAAGAGTCCTTTTCTATATGTCAGAGATACATGTGAGTGGCAAAGTGCTGAGACAACTGGCCAAGGTTCACATGCAAAGTTGGATGACACAATATCCATATCTTGTATTCTGAAGCAGCCCAATAATCCACAGGAAGAGAGTGTTTTCTTAAAACAGTTACAAGGGGCTTGTGGAAGCAAGTTTTAGTAGTGCTCTCACATTGTGCTTTGCTGATTGCTTATGTGTGTGACCACGCCAGTGGCGTTGCTCTTAATATGATGTTATTGTTTTGAAATCACGACTAGTATCGAGCTATAGAGAAACAGGTTAAATGTTAAATAGGCAATTTACCTGTCTGGGATGTCAAGCACCAATTTCTTTGCTTCTGTCTGGGCCACTCCCATCATGGGGTATATAAGGCTTAGACAGGCTTCCTAAACACTCATTCTCAGGCATTCACTCGCTTCACATCTAATAGTATAGGTCCACCCTCAGCTTGTTTTCAACATGGATATCAACTTCAATATGTCATTTGACCTTTCCAGTGGAGATTCTGTAACCGATGTCTCTTCAGACGATAGCAGGGAAAACCTATGGCAGAAACAGTGCAAAAGAAGGGCTGACATTGTCGATCTCGGCACAAGAAGAAGGATGCTACAACACAGACTGAAGCGTTTGGAAAAAAGAAGGAAGGTCTTACAGAAAAGGGATTGTATCCTTAAACGACGCCAGCAGCTACTACAGCAACATCTGATGGAGGTTTTGGAGCCATCTTCTATGCGTGTACAGTTCACAAAGGAGCAAACATTGTCCTCTTCCAAAATAGAGTTGACGTGTGGAGTGATGAAGTGCAGTGACGATCTCCTTCCCCCCGTGGACACTAAGACGGGTACAGAACTCACAGGAGACAAAGAGATTTTCAGACGTTTCAGTCCCCGGCGCTCTTCAGTCAACACACGCACAGAAAGTAATTTAAAGGCTGGAGTACGAAATATTTCCACCCAAACCTCACCTAATCGTCTCTGTGTGTTGTCTACCACCAAACGGACACAAGTGACACGGACAAGGAGAGCAGCAGTCACTAAAGGTTTAAAGCGATTCTTCAAGAAGAGCATCCAGTGCTCGTGGTGTTAATCAGAGACTATCTTTGTTTTCGTTTTATGATAGATACAGTGCTCTTATACACATGTTGATTTCTTGTTTGAAAATGCTTAATAATGTGCAATAAAAAGAATTGAAATTATTTTTAACATTTCTTTCTAATTTTCTGTATGAATGCTAGAAGCGCATGCATTTGGGCTTCGTGAGCCAATGTGTAGTAATTGCAGAAAAGTAACTTGAAAGAGGGTTAGCCTAGTTGCTCAGCCTAATTGCAGTATTGAGGACAAAACCCATGTTCCCCAAACACACACAGTTTGTGATTGTTCTGTTGTTTTAAGGTCCACACACGCACTTACTCACAATTGGTTTACACTAAATCTATGTTGAAACAAATTCTTCTACCGTGCACTAGATTGTTTAACTGTCCATACCGGTCGATTTATTTCAAGATTAATATTATAGACGAAAGAAAATCTCAATTTCCAGTGCATTTATTCTTGGTACAAACAAGACAAATAACTAGATTGTTCAGAAAACAACAAAGTATAACAATCAAGTTCACAAAACAATGTACATGTAACGGTTATATATCAACAACGGCAACAACTTCTTACTCTATTTCTTATGAAACACTTGATGTCATTGGACAATGATTTTCGTCGATGTTGAACCTTATGTGGAGATGTATCTTCCATTTGAAGTAACATGAGGTCGCCAGTAGAGGTTTCAGTAAATAGCACATTTACTACGTTGGTATTTCGTCCATCGGTTTTGAAGCCGCTCTCTACAGGGGGACGTATATTTGGCACTTTCTCCTCAAATGGGCAAGGGGCGTCCTCCTGATTATCGTCACGACCAGGTGCTAACATATAGCCATCATCCAGCCATTCTGCCCAAATTGAAGACGAACCTGTGGCAGGTGTAGGGCACCGGTGCCTTCCCCCTAGGTCTGCAGCAAGAGAGAAATCAGGATTAAGAGCCAGTGGCTGCACAGCTGTTGTCTCTTCGTTTTCTGTGTCTTCAGACATTATCTTCAACAACTTTTGTTGTAGTTGATACTGTCGCCTTTTCAAGGCGTTATCTTTATGCTTTGAGGCAAGTCTTCTCCTCTGCAAATTCTTCAGTCTGTTGCACAGAATTCGTCTCCTTGAGCAAAGGTCATAAATGTCCGATTTGCGTCTGGCGCTGGATGGTGGTAATTTCTGTATATCCAAGGCATCTGATGACCAACCCTCAGCAAACAAACTGAAATCACTGAATGATGTAATGGATGGGATTTCCATATTGCCCACTGGCATAACGTGTTGTGATGTGATTGTCGGTCTGTTGCACACAACTATCTCTGAAGGAAAACAGAATATGCAAACAACAGGCAAGTTGCACCATTTATACCTAATTTCACATTTATTGTCCAGTCACCGACGAGTATAGTTGTCTTAATGAGTGGCAGCATCAGCTATTAATGATTATTGTTTACATAGCTCAACTGATAACGTGACAAGCTGTCCGCCAGCTTCACGTTGTCACCTTTGACACACCGGCGTTTAAGATGAGTACTGCTAATTATAAGCCCTTTAACAATTACACTGATTGATTGATGTACCCTCGTCTACACGGCCGACAGCAGTTAACACTTCGCCACATCATGACTTGATCAAATACCCTTTGTCCACTGTCATCACGTTTAGGCTGAAACACTTTTCTGGTATCCAGTAGCTCAATGCCCCTTGAAGTCAAAGTACAGCACATGAAGGAAACTGTAATTTGGGAAACGTTTAGCGCGAAGAGATTCAAGAGTCCTTTTCTATATGTCAGAGATACATGTGAGTGGCAAAGTGCTGAGACAACTGGCCAAGGTTCACATGCAAAGTTGGATGACACAATATCCATATCTTGTATTCTGAAGCAGCCCAATAATCCACAGGAAGAGAGTGTTTTCTTAAAACAGTTACAAGGGGCTTGTGGAAGCAAGTTTTAGTAGTGCTCTCACATTGTGCTTTGCTGATTGCTTATGTGTGTGACCACGCCAGTGGCGTTGCTCTTAATATGATGTTATTGTTTTGAAATCACGACTAGTATCGAGCTATAGAGAAACAGTTTAAATGTTAAATAGGCAATTTACCTGTCTGGGATGTCAAGCACCAATTTCTTTGCTTCTGTCTGGGCCACTCCCATCATGGGGTATATAAGGCTTAGACAGGCTTCCTAAACACTCATTCTCAGGCATTCACTCGCTTCACATCTAATAGTATAGGTCCACCCTCAGCTTGTTTTCAACATGGATATCAACTTCAATATGTCATTTGACCTTTCCAGTGGAGATTCTGTAACCGATGTCTCTTCAGACGATAGCAGGGAAAACCTATGGCAGAAACAGTGCAAAAGAAGGGCTGACATTGTCGATCTCGGCACAAGAAGAAGGATGCTACAACACAGACTGAAGCGTTTGGAAAAAAGAAGGAAGGTCTTACAGAAAAGGGATTGTATCCTTAAACGACGCCAGCAGCTACTACAGCAACATCTGATGGAGGTTTTGGAGCCATCTTCTATGCGTGTACAGTTCACAAAGGAGCAAACATTGTCCTCTTCCAAAATAGAGTTGACGTGTGGAGTGATGAAGTGCAGTGACGATCTCCTTCCCCCCGTGGACACTAAGACGGGTACAGAACTCACAGGAGACAAAGAGATTTTCAGACGTTTCAGTCCCCGGCGCTCTTCAGTCAACACACGCACAGAAAGTAATTTAAAGGCTGGAGTACGAAATATTTCCACCCAAACCTCACCTAATCGTCTCTGTGTGTTGTCTACCACCAAACGGACACAAGTGACACGGACAAGGAGAGCAGCAGTCACTAAAGGTTTAAAGCGATTCTTCAAGAAGAGCATCCAGTGCTCGTGGTGTTAATCAGAGACTATCTTTGTTTTCGTTTTATGATAGATACAGTGCTCTTATACACATGTTGATTTCTTGTTTGAAAATGCTTAATAATGTGCAATAAAAAGAATTGAAATTATTTTTGACATTTCTTTCTAATTTTCTGTATGAATGCTAGAAGCGCATGCATTTGGGCTTCGTGAGCCAATGTGTAGTAATTGCAGAAAAGTAACTTGAAAGAGGGTTAGCCTAGTTGCTCAGCCTAATTGCAGTATTGCGGACAAAACCCATGTTCCCCAAACACACACAGTTTGTGATTGTTCTGTTGTTTTAAGGTCCACACACGCACTTACTCACAATTGGTTTACACTAAATCTATGTTGAAACAAATTATTCTACCGTGCACTAGATTGTTTAACTGTCCATACCGGTCGATTTATTTCAAGATTAATATTATAGACGAAAGAAAATCTCAATTTCCAGTGCATTTATTCTTGGTACAAACAAGACAAATAACTAGATTGTTCAGAAAACAACAAAGTATAACAATCAAGTTCACAAAACAATGTACATGTAACGGTTATATATCAACAACGGCAACAACTTCTTACTCTATTTCTTATGAAACACTTGATGTCATTGGACAATGATTTTCGTCGATGTTGAACCTTATGTGGAGATGTATCTTCCATTTGAAGTAACATGAGGTCGCCAGTAGAGGTTTCAGTAAATAGCACATTTACTACGTTGGTATTTCGTCCATCGGTTTTGAAGCCGCTCTCTACAGGGGGACGTATATTTGGCACTTTCTCCTCAAATGGGCAAGGGGCGTCCTCCTGATTATCGTCACGACCAGGTGCTAACATATAGCCATCATCCAGCCATTCTGCCCAAATTGAAGACGAACCTGTGGCAGGTGTAGGGCACCGGTGCCTTCCCCCTAGGTCTGCAGCAAGAGAGAAATCAGGATTAAGAGCCAGTGGCTGCACAGCTGTTGTCTCTTCGTTTTCTGTGTCTTCAGACATTATCTTCAACAACTTTTGTTGTAGTTGATACTGTCGCCTTTTCAAGGCGTTATCTTTATGCTTTGAGGCAAGTCTTCTCCTCTGCAAATTCTTCAGTCTGTTGCACAGAATTCGTCTCCTTGAGCAAAGGTCATAAATGTCCGATTTGCGTCTGGCGCTGGATGGTGGAAATTTCTGTATATCCATGGCATCTGATGACCAACCCTCAGCAAACAAACTGAAATCACTGAATGATGTAATGGATGGGATTTCCATATTGCCCACTGGCATAACGTGTTGTGATGTGATTGTCGGTCTGTTGCACACAACTATCTCTGAAGGAAAACAGAATATGCAAACAACAGGCAAGTTGCACCATTTATACCTAATTTCACATTTATTGTCCAGTCACCGACGAGTATAGTTGTCTTAATGAGTGGCAGCATCAGCTATTAATGATTATTGTTTACATAGCTCAACTGATAACGTGACAAGCTGTCCGCCAGCTTCACGTTGTCACCTTTGACACACCGGCGTTTAAGATGAGTACTGCTAGTTATAAGCCCTTTAACAATTACACTGATTGATTGATGTACCCTCGTCTACACGGCCGACAGCAGTTAACACTTCGCCACATCATGACTTGATCAAATACCCTTTGTCCACT
The DNA here is from genome assembly GCF_023055435.1 of Haliotis rufescens. Classification (NCBI taxonomy): domain Eukaryota; kingdom Metazoa; phylum Mollusca; class Gastropoda; order Lepetellida; family Haliotidae; genus Haliotis; species Haliotis rufescens. The sequence continues at coordinate 7,846,942 of NW_025963791.1, read as the reverse complement.
GTCATCACGTTTAGGCTGAAACACTTTTCTGGTATCCAGTAGCTCAATGCCCCTTGAAGTCAAAGTACAGCACATGAAGGAAACTGTAATTTGGGAAACGTTTAGCGCGAAGAGATTCAAGAGTCCTTTTCTATATGTCAGAGATACATGTGACTGGCAAAGTGCTGAGACAACTGGCCAAGGTTCACATGCAAAGTTGGATGACACAATATATATATCTTGTATTCTGAAGCAGCCCAATAATCCACAGGAAGAGAGTGTTTTCTTAAAACAGTTACAAGGGGCTTGTGGAAGCAAGTTTTAGTAGTGCTCTCACATTGTGCTTTGCTGATTGCTTATGTGTGTGACAACGCCAGTGGCGTTGCTCTTAATATGATGTTCTTGTTTTGAAATCACGACTAGTATCGAGCTATAGAGAAACAGGTTAAATGTTAAATAGGCAATTTACCTGTCTGGGATGTCAAGCACCAATTTCTTTGCTTCTGTCTGGGCCACTCCCATCATGGGGTATATAAGGCTTAGACAGGCTTCCTAAACACTCATTCTCAGGCATTCACTCGCTTCACATCTAATAGTATAGGTCCACCCTCAGCTTGTTTTCAACATGGATATCAACTTCAATATGTCATTTGACCTTTCCAGTGGAGATTCTGTAACCGATGTCTCTTCAGACGATAGCAGGGAAAACCTATGGCAGAAACAGTGCAAAAGAAGGGCTGACATTGTCGATCTCGGCACAAGAAGAAGGATGCTACAACACAGACTGAAGAGTTTGGAAAAAAGAAGGAAGGTCTTACAGAAAAAGGATTGTATCCTTAAACGACGCCAGCAGCTACTACAGCAACATCTGATGGAGGTTTTGGAGCCATCTTCTATGCGTGTACAGTTCACAAAGGAGCAAACATTGTCCTCTTCCAAAATAGAGTTGACGTGTGGAGTGATGAAGTGCAGTGACGATCTCCTTCCCCCCGTGGACACTAAGACGGGTACAGAACTCACAGGAGACAAAGAGATTTTCAGACGTTTCAGTCCCCGGCGCTCTTCAGTCAACACACGCACAGAAAGTAATTTAAAGGCTGGAGTACGAAATATTTCCACCCAAACCTCACCTAATCGTCTCTGTGTGTTGTCTACCACCAAACGGACACAAGTGACACGGACAAGGAGAGCAGCAGTCACTAAAGGTTTAAAGCGATTCTTCAAGAAGAGCATCCAGTGCTCGTGGTGTTAATCAGAGACTATCTTTGTTTTCGTTTTATGATAGATACAGTGCTCTTATACACATGTTGATTTCTTGTTTGAAAATGCTTAATAATGTGCAATAAAAAGAATTGAAATTATTTTTGACATTTCTTTCTAATTTTCTGTATGAATGCTAGAAGCGCATGCATTTGGGCTTCGTGAGCCAATGTGTAGTAATTGCAGAAAAGTAACTTGAAAGAGGGTTAGCCTAGTTGCTCAGCCTAATTGCGGTATTGCGGACAAAACCCATGTTCCCCAAACACACACAGTTTGTGATTGTTCTGTTGTTTTAAGGTCCACACACGCACTTACTCACAATTGGTTTACACTAAATCTATGTTGAAACAAATTCTTCTACCGAGCACTAGATTGTTTAACTGTCCATACCGGTCGATTTATTTCAAGATTAATATTATAGACGAAAGAAAATCTCAATTTCCAGTGCATTTATTCTTGGTACAAACAAGACAAATAACTAGATTGTTCAGAAAACAACAAAGTATAACAATCAAGTTCACAAAACAATGTACATGTAACGGTTATATATCAACAACGGCAACAACATCTTACTCTATTTCTTATGAAACACTTGATGTCATTGGACAATGATTTTCGTCGATGTTGAACCTTATGTGGAGATGTATCTTCCATTTGAAGTAACATGAGGTCGCCAGTAGAGGTTTCAGTAAATAGCACATTTACTACGTTGGTATTTCGTCCATCGGTTTTGAAGCCGCTCTCTACAGGGGGACGTATATTTGGCACTTTCTCCTCAAATGGGCAAGGGGCGTCCTCCTGATTATCGTCACGACCAGGTGCTAACATATAGCCATCATCCAGCCATTCTGCCCAAATTGAAGACGAACCTGTGGCAGGTGTAGGGCACCGGTGCCTTCCCCCTAGGTCTGCAGCAAGAGAGAAATCAGGATTAAGAGCCAGTGGCTGCACAGCTGTTGTCTCTTCGTTTTCTGTGTCTTCAGACATTATCTTCAACAACTTTTGTTGTAGTTGATACTGTCGCCTTTTCAAGGCGTTATCTTTATGCTTTGAGGCAAGTCTTCTCCTCTGCAAATTCTTCAGTCTGTTGCACAGAATTCGTCTCCTTGAGCAAAGGTCATAAATGTCCGATTTGCGTCTGGCGCTGGATGGTGGTAATTTCTGTATATCCAAGGCATCTGATGACCAACCCTCAGCAAACAAACTGAAATCACTGAATGATGTAATGGATGGGATTTCCATATTGCCCACTGGCATAACGTGTTGTGATGTGATTGTCGGTCTGTTGCACACAACTATCTCTGAAGGAAAACAGAATATGCAAACAACAGGCAAGTTGCACCATTTATACCTAATTTCACATTTATTGTCCAGTCACCGACGAGTATAGTTGTCTTAATGAGTGGCAGCATCAGCTATTAATGATTATTGTTTACATAGCTCAACTGATAACGTGACAAGCTGTCCGCCAGCTTCACGTTGTCACCTTTGACACACCGGCGTTTAAGATGAGTACTGCTAGTTATAAGCCCTTTAACAATTACACTGATTGATTGATGTACCCTCGTCTACACGGCCGACAGCAGTTAACACTTCGCCACATCATGACTTGATCAAATACCCTTTGTCCACTGTCATCACGTTTAGGCTGAAACACTTTTCTGGTATCCAGTAGCTCAATGCCCCTTGAAGTCAAAGTACAGCACATGAAGGAAACTGTAATTTGGGAAACGTTTAGCGCGAAGAGATTCAAGAGTCCGTTTCTATATGTCAGAGATACATGTGACTGGCAAAGTGCTGAGACAACTGGCCAAGGTTCACATGCAAAGTTGGATGACACAATATCCATATCTTGTATTCTGAAGCAGCCCAATAATCCACAGGAAGAGAGTGTTTTCTTAAAACAGTTACAAGGGGCTTGTGGAAGCAAGTTTTAGTAGTGCTCTCACATTGTGCTTTGCTGATTGCTTATGTGTGTGACCACGTCAGTGGCGTTGCTCTTAATATGATGTTATTGTTTTGAAATCACGACTAGAATCGAGCTATAGAGAAACAGGTTAAATGTTAAATAGGCAATTTACCTGTCTGGGATGTCAAGCACCAATTTCTTTTCTTCTGTCTGGGCCACTCCCATCATGGGGTATATAAGGCTTAGACAGGCTTCCTCAACACTCATTCTCAGGCATTCACTCGCTTCACATCTAATAGTATAGGTCCACCCTCAGCTTGTTTTCAACATGGATATCAACTTCAATATGTCATTTGACCTTTCCAGTGGAGATTCTGTAACCGATGTCTCTTCAGACGATAGCAGGGAAAACCTATGGCAGAAACAGTGCAAAAGAAGGGCTGACATTGTCGATCTCGGCACAAGAAGAAGGATGCTACAACACAGACTGAAGAGTTTGGAAAAAAGAAGGAAGGTCTTACAGAAAAAGGATTGTATCCTTAAACGACGCCAGCAGCTACTACAGCAACATCTGATGGAGGTTTTGGAGCCATCTTCTATGCGTGTACAGTTCACAAAGGAGCAAACATTGTCCTCTTCCAAAATAGAGTTGACGTGTGGAGTGATGAAGTGCAGTGACGATCTCCTTCCCCCCGTGGACACTAAGACGGGTACAGAACTCACAGGAGACAAAGAGATTTTCAGACGTTTCAGTCCCCGGCGCTCTTCAGTCAACACACGCACAGAAAGTAATTTAAAGGCTGGAGTACGAAATATTTCCACCCAAACCTCACCTAATCGTCTCTGTGTGTTGTCTACCACCAAACGGACACAAGTGACACGGACAAGGAGAGCAGCAGTCACTAAAGGTTTAAAGCGATTCTTCAAGAAGAGCATCCAGTGCTCGTGGTGTTAATCAGAAACTATCTTTGTTTTCGTTTTATGATAGATACAGTGCTCTTATACACATGTTGATTTCTTGTTTGAAAATGCTTAATAATGTGCAATAAAAAGAATTGAAATTATTTTTGACATTTCTTTCTAATTTTCTGTATGAATGCTAGAAGCGCATGCATTTGGGCTTCGTGAGCCAATGTGTAGTAATTGCAGAAAAGTAACTTGAAAGAGGGTTAGCCTAGTTGCTCAGCCTAATTGCAGTATTGCGGACAAAACCCATGTTCCCCAAACACACACAGTTTGTGATTGTTCTGTTGTTTTAAGGTCCACGCACTTACTCACAATAGGTTTACACTAAATCTATGTTGAAACAAATTCTTCTACCGTGTACTAGATTGTTTAACTGTCCATACCGGTCGATTTATTTCAAGATTAATATCATAGATTAAAAGAAAATCTCAATTTCCAGTGCATTTATTCTTGGTACAAACAAGACAAATAATTAGATTGTTCAGAAAACAACAAGTATAACAATCAAGTTCACAAAACAATGTACATGTAACGGTTATATATCAACAACGGCAACAACATCTTACTCTGTTTCTTATGAAACACTTGATGTCATTGGACAATGATTTTCGTCGACTTTGAACCTTATGTGGAGATGTATCTTCCATTTGAAGTAACGTGAGGTCGTCAGTAGAGGTTTCAGTGGATAGCACAGTAACTACGTTGGTATTTCGTCCATGGGATTTGAAGCAGCTCTCTACAGGGGGACGTATATTTGGCACTTTCTCCTCAAATGGGCAAGGGGCGTCCTCCTGATTATCGTCACGACCAGGTGCTAACATATAGCCATCATCCAGCCATTCTGCCCAAATTGAAGACGAACCTGTGGCAGGTGTAGGGCACCAGTGCCTTCCCCCTAGGTCTGCAGCAAGAGAGAAATCAGGATTAAGAGCCAGTGGCTGCACAGCTGTTGTCTCTTCGTTTTCTGTGTCTTCAGACATTATCTTCAACAACTTTTGTTGCAGTTGATACTGTTGCCTTTTCAAGGCGTTATCTTTATGCTTTGAGGCAAGTCTTCTCCTCTGCAAATTCTTCAGTCTGTTGCACAGAATTCGTCTCCTTGAGCAAAGGTCATAAATGTCTGATTTGCGTCTGGCGCTGGATGGTGGTAATTTCTGTTTATCCATGGCATCTGATGACCAACCCTCAGCAAACAAACTGAAATCACTGAATGATGTAATGGACGGCATTTTCATATTGCCAACTGTCATAATGTGTTGTGAAGTGATTGTCAGTCTGTTGCACACAACTTGACTGAGCTGCTCAACAGTCAAAATAACCCAGCAACATCAACACCAGAGAATAAACAGTCTTGATAATGAGATTCCACAGCCCCTGAAAGGAAAATCAGAGATGACACCAGTGTTCGTGAATTGGGTAAGCATGTTCTGCTCTACCGATAAATCCATAAACATGTATCATTCTGAAATTGTACTGAAACTTGCCAGTTCATCTAAACAGTTAGGAATATACATTGATACTGTAAATTAGAATAATCAGAACACATTTAAAAGTACAATGTTCCTGTGTTTCCCAAATATATTATGTATTTCACAAAACCTATTGCAATTAAATTTTGCAGTGGGTTTTAATGGTATGAAATGCTCCCTCATGAAAATTAGAATAATACCAAAACCCTTTTAACAGCATTGTAAACATGCATAAAAACATGAAGTGTCCAGCCCAAATAATTAAAATCCGATCTCTTACTCCAGTGGGAGACTTGTCTGCGTGAAACACTGAGAGAACTTTGAACACCAGATCTGTGATATGATTTATTCCTTTGATGGTTTCCTTTGGAAGTAAATGCAATGACAGAAAGACAGGGTATATAATATCCACAACAATGTAATGTTGCTGCTTTCTTTATTACCATTCAGAACTGTTTCTTTATGTTCATTTTCAATATATATTGTTCTGAATGCTTCCCTCACTCATACTGAGAATGTAGAAGCCTTCACACTTACAGGCTGATTTCAAAGCTCCCCTAACTGTTTCACACAGTTAGGTTGATTGCACAGTAAGTGGCCAGCCTTGCATAGTCCTAAGTTGTAAGTTAACATACAAGAATAATTCAGGGTGTTCATAGAGATTAATAAGATTCCCCACTCCATCAAATCATTTTCAGGCTGGTGGGGTAGTCTAGTGGTTACAGCATTGACACTTCATGCCACAGGCCCAGGTTTATTTCCCCATTTCCAGTCATCCCTTGACACAACAAATCACAATCATCCATTGATATGGTAACAGGTCCCTATCATGCCTGTCAAAATCTTAGCATAGCTGTACTTGAAAGACAAGCATCCTTGAAGATTCCCCAATGAGGAGAGCGAGGAGGTATTTGGAATCTGGTGTGAAGGTCAGCTGTCTGACCTCTCCGCCAATTTGCAGACTAACCACCTCCAGGCCGGTGCCGGGATTCCACAGCTTGACCACTCCCTCTTGGCAGACCGATGCCACTACCTTGGCATTAGGGCTCACTGCTGCACTGACAACCTGCATAGTAATAACATAAATCAATATTTGACCCGTGAAGTCACAGGTCACTCTTAGGCGACATTTTTTTTATTTCTTGGTTTATGGATTCTAAACTCATTTCAAAAGTGAGGTAGGCCAATTTAAAAAAAAAAGAAAGCCTCAGAGATTTTTTTTACTTGAATTTTGTCCAAAAAAGTTAGGTAGGTATAAAAAAATATTCTGGAGTAACAAAATTAATATAATTACAACGTTTTTCATCTTATATTTTTGAATATCTGCGAGTACCGGCACATGTCTTGCAGTCCGACTTCGCAGTGTTTTTTGCCTTTCAATTCCTGGTTCGGCTTATCTGCGGGTCATACCATTTTCTTTCGTATTTCAATAGTCAAGTTAACACCTCGGCTTATCTACGGGGTCGGCTTATCCGCGGTCATATACGGTAACTAAATTTTTCAAGAACATTTTATCATATCCCTGGCACTCAGCTTGTGCACAAATGGCAATATAACAATATTCATGTCATGGGTGGAAATGCATGAAAGACACTGCTATTTTGGCAGCATGGGCGACGTTTAACTCTTTCAACACCAGCCAACCAGAAGATAACTGCTGTGACACCAAGTTCCAAGAGACTCTTGTGTGATAGACAAAGCCAACATTTATCAAGGAAAATATCTGCCTGTAAAACATCTTTGCTACTACATGTTTGGCTATACACTATCTGAAAGGTCTAATTAATCCTATTGTTTATAAATATGAAAGTTATGTGTATTACATTATTTAAATAATTCATTAACAACTTAATAAAATTTGTTAAAATAAAAATAATGAAAACTAAAACATTCATAAGGTCAAGAGTAAGGACCAATGAAGCGAAAATTTAATGATTTTCGGCAAATATAAGATTTCATAAAATCCACTTAGATTCTACCTATTTCTTTTTTATTTTCATTTGTTTACGTACCCCGGTAGTCGGAACATTATTTCAAAAAGAATTACAAGAATATCTGTCATCACCCATTTCCCAATGATAGTGGCTGTCCGCTCACTAACATGAGGAAATACCTCCATTTTCGAAGCGTCGTTCGAATAACACACACGTCGAAGGCTGCCATGTCAGTATACATTAAAAAAACTTATATTGTTTCACCGACATAATCTGCTACAAGGTTCGTGATTCGTCAAATTTAAGCACGTGACCTAAGGCAGCCAATCAATTACAGTATGTCCTCGTGCATGATAATTGACTTTGATGAAAGGTTTGGGTTAAATCATGTTATTCTGAACGTTTAAAGCATGAAATCACAATCTATATTAAAAATATGGAACTTCATGGATACATAGGGCTAGGTTACGAGCTGTGACAAAGATTTCTTATACATATATTTTGGCATTTAAGACATCGTGTCCGAGCCAAGAAATATTTTTGTTGATTTTATTACTTTGTATAATATATTTAAAGATTTGCTTGAAACGTCTTTATTTTGCTGTTTGACATGTTCGATGAGGACCAGTTGTCGAGGTGTGTCCAAGAATTTTATTTTCAACAATCCTTGTGGGAAATAGTGAATAATTTTCTAATCTATTGATAAAAAATGATAAAATCAAATGTAATACGTATTTCAGACATTGTGAAATGTGATAGATTTAATAAATGAATTACATGACAAGTAGGTTAATGAAATTATAAACTATTTTGACGTGACTTGGACGGTCTACCCTGCGGTGTCTGGTGACTCGTGGCTTCTTGGCCGATGTACCGGCCAACAGTGTTGAATGAGTTAAACTGGTCACCACTGCGCTTTGCGTTGACAAGCTTTGATGATATTAGAGAAGGATCCCAGCGAGAAATATTAGAGTGACTTCTCTTTGCTTTATGCTCAACGAGGAAATGAAATCCTTTTTTGTTTGCACTTTTTGACTTTAAGATCGGCAGTAATAAAAAAGGGTAATTTATATTTTTATTGTTTTTTAACATTTGGACTTTGAAAGAGTGGCGCATCCGCAAACCAAGAAATAAAAAAAATGTCGCCTTACAGTCCTTTCCTGTCTGAGCATTGTGAGGAATCAGGGTTCATACCTCAAAGCAATCTTAGTGCTATGACTCAAAACAATCATTCTTTAACACAAACAAATATTGTAGGGCTATGATTGCTTTGTAGTACAGGGCCCAAAGTAAGGTGAGGTGGGGTTTAAAATCATGTTCAAGATTACTGCACTTATTTAGTGACCTGCATGCACACATGGTCTAAGGTGTTATTCTCTGTAGAGGGTTCTGTCCATTGGCCTCACCAGATTCTGCTGACAGTGTGTTCTAACACCAGATTTGCCCTGATTATGATCTTTTGTTTGTCAGCATTATACCCATGTTCATAGATCTATGACCTGGTCACTTCAGGATTTCCTTCCATCAAGCTGACCCACTTTGGTGTTACTGAAGTACTGTTCAAAGCAGTGTCAGACTTAACTCACTGGCTCAAAATTTTGGGAAGAGATGGGTCACTGTCATTTCATTACTCTTGGGGATATTTATTTCACTGTTTATAATACTGGGACCTGTTCCACAAAGCACCATACCCATGCTCAAAGATAAATGACATGGTTACATCAGGCTTTCCTCCTATCAAACAGACATTCTGTGATTTAACTGAATTGAATGCTGTTCAAGGTGGCATTAAACCCAACTCACTCACACACTTTCAAGAACAGAAACACTAACCTCTTTGTTATGCTTTGTTGGTGGGGCTTTCATCCCAACAGGAAGTCCAGACTCAAAGCCGTAGATGATGAGGTAGCCATCTTCAGACCCCACAGCCAGAAACTGTTGTTTTGGAGGATGCACAAAGCAGGTGTTAGCTCCTTTGCACTGGCTGTCACCAGTCCAATCGGGTCTGTACACCATGACCAACTTCTTCCCTTTAGACATCTGCTGATCACATTTTCCTGTTGGAATGTCCCAAAATATTCCATGACGACGTGCTGCGATCAGCATTGTGTTGCCCCTGTAAGCTGAAATTGTCTCTCCAAGGGTGGGGATCTTCGACAGATTCCTCAGGCAATGTTGCAGGTTGCCAGTTCCTTGGCTTAAGTCCACTGCTGCAAAGCGGTATGGATGAGGTTGTGAAGCAAACGCACCTGACTTCTTCCAGGATTCTTTGATTGATTGGTAGTCTTCTGGTGTACACTCAGCCATGATAATTAGATACCGTTCTGAGGCACTCAGGACTGTCTCCAAACTGATGAAGTCAAACATCTTTTGAAGGATTGTCTGTTTAGCAAAGCCCTGCTTCAGATCCAACTGATGCAAAGAAACCTTTTTGTCTTGAGCCAAAACATACAGTGTCAGCTTGTCACTACAGAGAGTCAATGAAAGAACATTTTTCGGAATGATATCCTCCAAAACAGATTCTCCTGAATCTGATCTGATTGCTTTCAGAGCTTTCATGTCCTTGTTGTACAACAAGGCAATACCACTGCCAGCAAGATGAAGCTCATCTGCAGCGAAACCCACATCATATGACTTGACCAAATGTCCTGATTTCACTGACCATACTTCAACTTTGCCATTCCCTCCTGCTGTGAAGATCTGATTACTTTCACTGCCGACAGCAAAGCACCTGTACTGGTGGTCATCCAGGAGTGTGTTGGTCACAACACCTGGTGTCCTGCTGGCCAGACAAGGAAATGTGGGAATCAGGAGAGTCTTCTTACTTGATTCTAGGAGATTGTTAGCATCCTTCACAAGCTTTTTCAGGTAGATGGAATCCTTCTCAGGTCTCAGGTACACCAAAATACTTCTTGCAAGTACCAATGGGTTTTTCAGTTTGTTCTTGCTTGATTCAAGAAATGTCTTTAGAGTTTCAACTTCTTTGTCATTTCTTATTTTAAGGAAAGTGTTCATATCCTTGACAACCTCTCCAGTAGAGCAGGCAGTGATCTTGGTGCTGAGGAAGTGGATATTGCAATATACTAAGCCTTTGAATGTTTCTTCATCAACTGCTCTTGCTGCATTGTTCAGATGATGTGTTACACATTTCAACTTCCGGAGATTTGTGACACTGGTTGGCTGTGGAGTGACTTGTCTATCTGCATCCTTGAAGTCTTTCTTTCTTTGTGACAAGTAAATGTTCTTCTTGACTCCTGTTTCTGCCAGGTATATCTGAAGCAATGTCAAGTGGAGCTTCTCAAGGAACTTGTCTGGAACATATCGAACCAAAGCTGACATGATGAACTGCCTGTGATACCAGTACATTGTTATCTTGTTCTGAGACATCCTCTCCACAAGGTACTCCTTGATGTCATAGCGGATCCTTGCCCAGAGGACTGGAGGAATCCTCACCATACCAGGAACTGGAGGGTCATGAAACCTGTACACTTCGTCTAGAACTTCATTGTCACAAGACAAAGCATCTTCAAGCTCTATCTCGGATAATCCATTGAGTCCAACTGTAATGTAACCAAGAGCATTGCGTATCAAAATCTCCCCAAACTTTTGTTCAAGTCTGTCAAATAGAACATTTATGGCAGCCCTGATTGATCCTGCAAGTTTCAAGTCACTGACAGGGGTGAAGGAGGACCATTTCACGGCTTCATCAAGGAGAAGCTTCAGGTACAGAGGGCTAGGAGCATAGGAGAAGGTCTCAATGATGAACTGAACTTGGTCATCAGTTATTCTGCGGTGCCTTAGTTTCAGATTCTTGTCAATGATCTTCTTGCCAGTGGATTCTGGAAGTATTGGAACTGCCATGTAAATGGCCGATTCTGGCAGTCTCTTCTTGATGTTGGGCAAGATGCTATGTTCTGTTGGTAGGGTTGAGAGGATGAGATGAACATTTGAGGGCAAGGTGGTCGGAAGCCATGACATGCTGTAGGCATCATTCTCACTCGATAGCTGGTCAATAGAATCAAGGAGTATGATGATTGGATCTTTGAATGTGGAAGATATGCTACGGAGAAACCTTGGAATATATTCAATAAGACTGGCCATTGTTTTGTAGCACAACGGCTCCATGATTGTATTTGTACAGTCTGCAATCTGCCCACAAACATCAAATAGCACATCATAGATGTTGAGTGTAGAAGGTGATGTTCCCAGGAACCGAATCATTCCAATATACTCTCCTTTGATCCAAGATTTCAGCTTTTTCATAACCATTGCCATGACTGATGTTTTGCCAGCACCAGACTCTGCCCAAATGGTTAGAGGCTGTCGAGATTGACCTGACAAAATGTGATCTTTAACCTTCTGGAGGATGTCCTCCTGCCCACAGAAGGTCTCACACTTGGACTTACAGAAATGAAGATGGTGAAGAGTTTCATCCAAGCCACAGTAGTACTCCCTCTGTCGGATGTGTGACGATCGCTCTTTCTTGGCAAGCATGATCATATTTGTCACATCCTGCGTAAGTTTGAGGCTGAAATCCTTGATGTAAGACCTGTGTTCAGGATTGCCTACAGGGTCTACACCTCCGCTTTTCCAGGGAACATTGAATGTTTTGCAGTTCTGTGGTCCCAGAATGTTCACAATCTTTGATATGGAGGCCTTCTGTAAAGCAGCTATATTCTTGTCAACTGTTTTCTGAAAATTAACATCCCCCAGTTTATTTTAATTGTTATAAATATAAATAATTAGGACAGACTTTAGTTCCACAGTTGTTTGTGTGAAAATCATTGTTCATAGGTGGGAGAAAATACAGTGATCGCTCGCTATTGCGCTCTTCGATAAAGCGCTACTTCGGTTATTACGCGCGGTAACGCATTGCTCCCAAAATTTATGTACACTTTTAATACTGAGAGTTTTACACAGACATGATTGTATTGTTGTTCGTTGTTTATTTGCACATAACGCTTCTCATTGCATAATCAACGGTTTATCGCTGAATGGAGTTCTAATAATCTGTTTGAAAATATCCGCGGCAAGTCCCGGAAATACGATTGTTCAACTAGTTAACTTTTCACACTTTCCATCCTTTGATCTTAGAAGCGCATGCATGCAATAAAAGAGAACCACAAGTGAAGTTTATATTCTTAATTAGTGGGCAATCCAATTTAAGGCTAAACTGTCACACAAATGTAGTTGCTGTCACAACACGGCGGTCATTCATTTCGTAATCGCGCTTTCGTAACATCGCCTGTTTTTTCCCCGTAGTTATAACAAGCGATTTCATTGGATTAAAATTTGTTTCTAATGACGCTTTCTTGCCGAAATCTGCTACAAGTTTCGAGATTGGTCAATTTTGAGCACGTGACCTCAGGCAGCCAATCAAGCTTTGATACAAAGCTCGTGTTTGATAAATTTCAGAAGTTAGCGAAAGATTTTTTGTTAAATCGTGTTATTCTGAACGTTTTAAGCAGGAAATCACGATATATATTAAAAATATGGAACTTCGCGAATGTATCGTGCTAGGTTACGAGCTGTGACAAAGATTTTTCATGCATATATTTTTGCATTAAACGTTGTGTCCGAGCCGAGAATTCAAGGCGACGAAAGCCGAGATGTCATTTGACTTACATTACACGCGATCGCACGAAACGATGGAAATAATAACTTAGATGTAAGTTTGATTACTTTTAGATATATTTTTGTTGATTTTATTTATCACTTTGTATAATATATTTAAAGATTTGCTTAAAATAGTCTTTATTTTGCTCTTTGACATGTTCGATGCGGACCCGTTGTCGAAATGTGTGTCCGAGAATTTTATTTTCAATAACATCGCGGGAAATAGTGAATAATTTTTTAATTTATTGATAAAAAATGATAAATTAGAATGGAATACGTATTTCAGACATTGTGAAATATGACAGATTTAATAAATGAATGATATTACAGGTAGATCTAGGTCCATAAAAATATATACTATTTTGACGTGACGTAAGATAAACACATAGGCCTATTGATGATTTGAGATTTGCCGAGCGCGCTCCCCCGCCTCGGCCTCGGTTAAACGGCTCATCGTCTATAACGCCCACCAATTATTTGGACCCCATTGGTAGCGCAATAGCGAGCGATCACTGTAACATTAATATAGAAGATTTTTATTCTCTTCTTTGAACATTTGAATACATTGTTACATGTTCATTAAGACAGACTTGTTAGATATGCAGTGTTGGTCAGTGTACTTTCAACAGAATTAGAAATAGTGTACTTTTTAGTCCTATTTTTTAGGGTTGGCATATCTGTAAACCAGTTATTTTTCAAATCTGAAGCATTACATCATCAATACATTATGTGCAAAACTTGAAATACCCCTACATGCCAATCTGTTACCATTCTTCCCAATTCTGTAGAATATTCACAAATGAGGTCCAATCTTGAACCTTACTGGGAATTATAATGGTCAGCTGCTTCTCAGTGTCAGATGTATGGATTCATTATCATACCTTTCCCTGGGAATCAGTGATACTGATGTATCTGTGAGCATCCTTGTCCTCCAAATGTTCATCAGTTAGCCCGGTCAGTTTCCGCCGATACAGAAGACAATGGGAGCTTGGCTTGGGAGCCTCAAATATTCCTTTAGCAGTTTCGAATTCAGTTACTGAAACAAAACAAAAAACTTGGTATAACATTATCACAGTTCCTACAAATTAAAACATTCTCATTTGCTGCTGGTGAGGATGGACGGGAAAAGATGAGAGAGGAGGGGCACCTGAAAAATGAAGGAGGAGGGGCATCTGAAAGATGAGGGAGGAGGGGCATCTGAAAGATGAGGGAGGAGGGGCATCTGAAAGATGAGGGAGGAGGGGAGGAGGGGCATCTGAAAGATGAGGGAGAAGGGTACCTGAAAGATGAGGGAGGAGGGGCACCTGAAAGATGAGGGAGGAGGGGAGGAGAGGCACCTGAAAAGATGAGGGAGGAGGGGCATCTGAAAGATGAGGGAGGAGGGGCATCTGAAAGATGAGGGAGGAGGGGCATCTGAAAGATGAGGGAGGAGGGGAGGAGGGGCATCTGAAAGATGAGGGAGAAGGGTACCTGAAAGATGAGGGAGGAGGGGCACCTGAAAAGATGAGGGAGGAGGGGCATCTGAAAGATGAGGGACGAGGAGAGGAGGGGCACCTGAAAGATGAGGAAGGAGGGAAGGAGGGGCATCTGAAAGATGAGGAAGGAAGGGAGGAGAGGCACCTGAAAGATGAGGGAGAAGGGGTACCTGAAAGATGAGGGAGGAGGGGCACCTGAAAAGATGAGGGAGGAGGGGCATCTGAAAGATGAGGGACGAGGAGAGGAGGGGCACCTGAAAGATGAGGAAGGAGGGGAGGAGGGGCACCTGAAAGATGAGGAAGGAAGGGAGGAGAGGCACCTGAAAGATGAGGGAGAAGGGGTACCTGAAAGATGAGGGAGGAGGGGCACCTGAAAAGATGAGGGAGGAGGGGCATCTGAAAGATGAGGGACGAGGAGAGGAGGGGCATCTGAAAGATGAGGAAGGAAGGGAGGAGAGGCACCTGAAAGATGAGGGAGGAGGGCCATTTGAAAGACGAGGGAGGAGGGGAGGAGGGGCATCTGAAAGATGAGGGAGGAGGGGCACCTGAAAGATGAGGGAGGAGGAGAAGAGGGGCACCTGAACGATGAGGGAGGAGGGGCACCTGAAAGATGAGGGAGGAGGGGAGGAGAGGCACCTGAAAGATGAGGGAGGAGGGGCACCTGAAAGATGAGGGAGGAGGGGAGGAGGGGCATCTGAAAGATGAGGGAGGAGGGGCACCTGAAAGATGAGGGAGGAGGAGAAGAGGGGCACCTGAAAGATGAGGGAGGAAGGGAGGAGGGGTACCTGAAAGATGAGGGAGGAGGAGAGGAGGGGCACCTGAACGATGAGGGAGGAGGGGCACCTGAAAGATGAGGGAGGAGGGGAGGAGAGGCACCTGAAAGATGAGGGAGGAGGGGCACCTGAAAGATGAGGGAGGAGGGGAGGAGGGGCATCTGAAAGATGAGGGAGGAGGGGCACCTGAAAGATGAGGGAGGAGGAGAAGAGGGGCACCTGAACGATGAGGAAGGAAAGGGGGAGGGAACCTGAAAGATGAGGGAGGAGGGGAGGAGGGGCATCTGAACGATGAGGGAGGAGGGGAGGAGGGGCATCTGAAAGATGAGGGAGGAGGGGAGGAGGGGCATCTGAAAGATGAGGGAGGAGGGGCACCTGAAAGATGAGGGAGGAGGAGAAGAGGGGCACCTGAACGATGAGGAAGGAAAGGGGGAGGGAACCTGAAAGATGAGGGAGGAGGGGAGGAGGGGCATCTGAACGATGAGGGAGGAGGGGAGGAGGGGCACCTGAACGATGAGGAAGGAAAGGGGGAGGGAACCTGAAAGATGAGGGAGGAGGGGAGGAGGGGCATCTGAACGATGAGGGAGGAGGGGAGGAGGGGCACCTGAACGATGAGGGAGGAGGAGAGGAGGGGCACCTGAACGATGAGGAAGGAAAGGGGGAGGGAACCTGAAAGATGAGGGAGGAGAGGAGGAGGGGCATCTGAAAGATGAGGGAGGAGGGGAGGAGGGGCATCTGAATTCATGTAATATAAGAAAGACCAATCCAACCAATCTCTTAACGTGGGCAGTGGGTAGGCAAGTGTTTAGAGTGTTCACTCATTATACCAAAGACCTGGATTTTGTGTATATCTTTATATTGCTGGAATATTGATGAAAGCAGTCTACTACCATCCTCACTCACCTGACTTAAAGTACATGTGCCTCTGTTCCTCAGACAGCTTCCCCTCTTCATGCAGTAGTCTGGCTGCTTCACGGACAATGGACAACATCGATGTGAAAGCAGTTTGCCACGATTCCATGGCACGTTGTCGTAGATCCTCACTTCCTTGGCTGTAGTCTCCAAAATGTGGGAACTGGGACCTGATTGGCTACAAAGTTTAAAAATGACAATTTTGCTAGAAAAGGAATTGTTCATATTGGATTGAGTGAGTATGGTTTTACACCGCTTTTAGCAATATTCCAGCAATATCACGGCAGGGGACACCAGAAATGGGCTTCACACATTGTACCCATGTCGGGATTCGAAACCCGAGTCTTCGGTGTGACAAGCGAACGCTTTAACCACTAGGCTACCCTACCACCCCTGTTCACATTGGAAGATATTTAACAAAATATATTTGAAATGAAACATTTATGTTTTGGACATGGCCAATCAGAATGCTACATTTTGCACCCATTGATGTACACAACTGCCAGTCAACAAGAGCATTGTCAGCTCTTCAACAGTAAGTCAGTGATGTTATGGCAGGAACAACATGAATGATTACTGGCTTGACTGGTCCAAACTCGATTATTTACAAACCTATAACTGGAACATTGATGAGTGCAACTTTGAAACAACAAACAAACAAACAAACAAACAGTCCCTTCATGTGTTATAGTTCACTTTGTTACAAATATTGAGCATAAGTTGTGTAATTTAACAAGTGAGTACGTTAGTGAGTATTGATTTACGTCGCTTTTAGCAAATATTCCATAAATATCACAGCGGGGGACACCAGAAACGGGCTTCATACATTGTACCAATGTGGGGAATGGAACGCGGGTCTTCAAAGTGACGAGGGAACACTTAAACCACTAGCCTACCCCACCGCCCCTTCACGAGTAATGGAAGGGTGGTAGGGTAGCCTAGTCCTTAAAGGTGATGTGAGATGAAATGGGGTAACACGTTGTGTCTGAGATTATTGCACTTATATAGCAACATACATGGACGTGTGTGTGCGTGTGAGCGTGTGAGCCTGTGTGCGTGTGTGTGTGTGTGATGCCGATTTATAGTGTTAGCCCACTGAGATACCATGCCGCAGTTTAACATGAATACCCCCCTCAGACAGTATACTGACTCCAAGCCGACCAGTCCTTGTTTTAGCCCCTTAATACCGAGCCCCAGAGAGGGTAACAACAAGTACCATCTTTGAACGTCTGTTGGTATGAAGCAGCCGGGAACCCCGGACCTTACGCTCTCCAGGCGGACGCTCTACCACAAGACCACAGAGGCGGTCCAGTTGTTAAAGTGTCGATTCATTTAGACCTGGGTTTGATTCCTAACTTGTGAAGGTGCTCTTGGTGGTTAGAATATTGCTAAAAGGGGAGTAACATCCAACTCACTCACTCACTCACTCAAGAGTAATCACACCTACCTGTAACACAAACTCAGGTGGAATAGCATTGTCATCCCTCTTGTACCAGGCGTCTAACAGGGCAACATCCAGTCCCTGACGTGATGCTATTGATCGCAGCATCTCAAACTCTGGACACAGTACCTCCGTAGGTAGAGGCCGAAAACCATACCTCTCACTCAGTATACTCTGTCGAAAGAGAAACAAAGATAAAAACAAGAGTTTGTATGTTTGTTTGTTTGTTTGTTTGTTTGTTTGTTTAATGCTGCACAGAACAATATTCCAGCTAAATGACAGTTGCCATAAATAATCAAGTCTAGACTAGATAATCCATTGATTGATATCATGAGCATCGATTTACAGAACTGGGCTACAATGACATGCATCAACCAAGTCAGCGAGTCCAACCACCCAATCTCGTAATGGTTCATTGTATGAAAACTGTCAATAAAATCCTATTTTGGGTCTGAAAGTGACTATCAATATATTCAGGACATTGATTTATGATGAATGTAGAATGTGTTCATGATATTTGGAGGTAAAAGGATGTCTACTTGACATATATATTTTCTAGGCTAGAACAAGTTGTTATCTTGCTATCAAATTTCCTTCATAAAAGTAAGATGTACAAGTTGATTTCCTGAAAAAAAGCTCTTGAAATACAAGCAAAGACAAAACTACAAACTAAAAATGTGCAAAAAGTTGGGTTTTTTTGCCTTTTGGAGAAGGTTGACCCATAAAACAAGATGACAAACTTCTAATTATACTGTAATTCACCTTATGCGGGCTCCAGGTTAGAACACATCCCTACCAACATAGCTTGTGGTAATAGGCAACTAAATGGATCGGGTGGTCAGGCTAAGTAACAATCACTAGTTTATCTGGTCCAGATTCAATTATTTACAGGCTACTATCATATTGATGGAATGTTACTGAGTGACACATTAAAAACAAACAAATATTGGGTTAACAATTAATGAAATATATAATGTTTTTATTTTAATGATATTCATTAAATGACTTTTTTCTTTCCCCTCTTGTCATATTCTGAAACTGTTGCAATGACTTACAATGAAGTTTGGTCCTAGCGACACATTCTGACAGTTCTTCACTTCCTGTAGGCACAGGCGTTCAGCCGAGTGGTCGTTCTGTGTATCCTCTGTCAGGCCCCACCGAAGGTCAACCAACTGAAGGTCAAGGTCAAGGCTTGAGCAGAATGACCGTAGTATGGGTGAGACGTCACGTGACAGTGCATTACGTTCAGCTCGCATGTCTACAAAAGCAGTAACCGTATGTTGATAATATCGTCCAAAAGTCTCAACAGCAGTAACCATATGTTGATAATATCATCCCAATCTCTCAACAGCAGAAACCATATGTTGATAACTTCCCCATGTCTCAACAGCAGAAACCATATGTTGATAATATCGTCCCCATGTCTCAACAGCAGAAACCATATGTTGATAATATTGTCCCCATGTCTCAACAGCAGAAACCATATGTTGATAATATCGTCCCCATGTCTCAACAGCAGAAACCATATGTTGATAATATTGTCCCCATGTCTCAACAGCAGAAACCATATGTTGATTATATTGTCCCCATGTCTCAACAGCAGAAACCATATGTTGATAATATTGTCCCCATGTCTCAACAGCAGAAACCATATGTTGATTATATTGTCCCCATGTCTCAACAGCAGTAACCATATGTTGAAAATATCGTCCCCATGTCTCAACAGCAGAAACCATATGTTGATAATATCATCCCCATGTCTAAGTCTTATGTCACAAGCGCAAAATTCTCATTCTATACTGATCAAAACAAGTTAGGGATCATGAATATTTTGGGGGATATAGTTAAGACCAGGCACACAATTTCATACAAAATACCCCAAAACATATTCATGGTCCTTAAAGTATTTTGTTCAGTATATATAAATTTCTTTTTATGCTGCCCCTGAGTTTATTCAACAATGTATTGCAATGAGTAGACAAGCGTTTTACATTTTGTATCTTAGTCCGCCAAGGTTGTGAGGCATTTTGCTCATTAAGAAGGTCATTTTGTATCTGCACAAAGTAATTATCAAGACATGAGGAAATTCCATGTAAATGACAGAGGCTACCCATAGATACCTGACTGATAGAGTGTACCAGTAGATATTGCCACATAGAGGTTACCTGCAAATACCTGTAGATATATGACAGACTACCTGAGAATGTGGAGCTGATGAAGATGCGGACGATGGAGCGAGGGAGGGGCAGGAGGTCTGACATGTCCCCCTCTAGCATCGCATCAAACTTCTTCTCCATGGCCTCATCATACTGGGGCTTGGGCTGCTTGTCTACATACAGAAACATTACAGCTTAGGCTCACCATGTGACAACTTTATTTTAAACACTGTGTCAGTGACTTCTGAGAAACATTTTCAATCTTATATCTATATCAATTCTGTCTGTTTATTGCGTAACGCCGCACTCAGCAATATTCCGGCTATATGATGGACCGCTTCAGTGGTCTAGTGGTAGAGCGCCCGCTCGGAGAGTGGAAGGCCTAGGGTTCGATCCCCGGCCACATCATACCAAAAGACGTTAAAAGATGGTACTTGTTGTTACCCTGTCTGGCACTCAGCATTAAGGGGGTAAAACAAGGACTGGTCGGCTTGGAGTCAGTATACTGTGTCTGAGGGGGGTATTCATGTTAAACTGCGGCATGGTATCTCAGTGGGCTAGCACTATAAATCAGCACCAGTCAGGACAAGTACAAGCAGCCATACACACACACACACACACACACACACACACACACACATGTGCATGCACGTTGCTATATAAGTGCAATAATCTTGGACGCGACGTTAAACCCCATTTCACATCACCTCACTCAGCTATATGATGGCAGCCTTCAAATAATAAAGACAACCACACAATCCAGTGATTGATATTATGAGCAATGATCCAAGTTTGGGGGTACGTTGACACGCCATCAACCAAGTCACCGAGCTGACCACCCGATCCATTTTGTCACGTGTTACAACCAGTCCAGGTTGCAAGGGACCAAAGCCAATGTGTTCCTAGTTTAATCACCTCTGATGACTAGGAAATGGATACTAGGGACACATTGTACCTCAGGTCCCCGCAGTGGTGGCATACAAAAACGATCGGACAGAAGATATTATAAATACATGCATATAAAATTAATTAGAAAATATCAAATCATATTAAAATAACTGTAACGTCACAAGAGCCATATTCCAAAAAGATATCTTTGCACTCAACTATCATAAATTCAACTGTGCTTATACTGGATATTTGACAGTCATAGTGGTCGGATCACTTTATGCAATGGGGCCAAAATCATTGGAACATTTGTAGATGACGAAATACATGAAGACAACAACCTACATAGATTGAAAAATTATTTCTGCAAACTTCTCCAGACATACCATTTGGCCCAGCTGGCTTCGTCCTGACCTCTTCCTTCACCTGCTTAGCGGCTGAGCTTCTGGAATTGAAGTGATGATTATCATTATTTTCCCTGTCTCAATAGCAAAATGCACTGTTACATCTTAGCATGTGGAATGCCAAATGTAAGTTGGGTTGCATACTGAGTGATTGTCTAAGCATGTGGAATGCCAAATGTAAGTTTAGTTGCTCATTCTGTGATTGTCTGAGCATGTGGAACGCCAAATGTTAGTTTAATTGCTCATTCAGTGATTGTCTGAGCATGTAGAACGCCAAATGTAAGTTGAGTTGCATACTGAGTGATTGTCTGAGCATGTGGAATGCCAAATGTAAGTTTAGTTGCTCACTCAGTGATTGTCTAAGCATGTGGAACACCAAATGTAAGTTTAGTTGCTCACTCAGTGATTATCTGAGCATGTGGAATGCCAAATGTAAGTTTAGTTGCTCACTCAGTGATTGTCTAAGCATGTGGAATGCTAAATGTAAGTTTAGTTGCTCACTCAGTGATTGTCTGAGCATGTGGATCGCCAAATGTTAGTTGTGTTGCATACTGAGTGATTGTCTGAGCATGTGGAATGCCAAATGTAAGTTTAGTTGCTCACTCAGTGATTGTCTAAGCATGTGGAACGCCAAATCAAAGTTTAGTTGCTCACTCAGTGAGTGTCTAAGCATGTGGAACGCCAAATGTAAGTTTAGTTGCTCACTCAGTGATTGTCTAAGCATGTGGAATGCCAAATATAAGTTGGGTTGATAACTTAGTGATTGTCTAAGCATTTGGAATGCCAAATGTAAGTTGGGTTGATAACTGATTGATTGTCAAAGCATGTGGAATGCCAAATATAAGTTGGGTTGATAACTGAGTGATTGTCTAATCATGTGGAATGCCAAATATAAGTTGGGTTGATAACTGATTGATTGTCTAAGCATGTGGAATGCCAAATGTAAGTTTAGTTGCTCACTCAGTGATTGTCAAAGCATGTGGAATGCCAAATGTAAGTTTAGTTGCTCACTCAGTTTTTGTCTGAGAATGTGGAATGCCAAATGTAAGTTTAGTTGCTCACTCAGTGGAATGCCATGTGGAACACCAAATATAAGTTTAGTTGCTCACTCAGTGATTGTCAAAGCATGTAGAACGCCAAATGTAAGTTTAGTTTGGTCATTTACACAAAGCAGTTTTTTTACATTCTACGTTAATTATATTTAGTTCCAGCAACTAATTGACTTTTTTACATGTATTCAAACTGTATGCCAGTTGTACTATTATTACTAAACTACTTCCTGGTCCTTGGCTTTGCCCGGGTCATTAGCTCATGCACTAGACTGTCAGCTACCTCATCAGCATGATTATGTTGTCACCGATATCATTGCCTTTTTTTTCACAATAAAAATTTGATTTGACTCATCTCGAGTAAAACTTACGATAGATTTATTGGTTGTTTTACACTGAACAGTGTTCCCCATCAGATCTCACCTAGTTTGTTTTTTTATTAAAATTGAATATATAACATTGTGAGGATACTTACCCTTTGGAACTCCTTGGGCCATTTTTTCCAGTACTTTTACCAAGGACTGGCAGCTGAAATAATTCAAAACCCAAAATATATTTACAATGCTCCTACTATGTGGTGAAACGTTAAAAGCAGGGCACACATTTTTATTCACTGTTTCACATTTATTTGCAAACCAATTATCTTGGCTAGGTAGAAAGGAAATACATTGGTGTATCTCAATAAGATTTCCTTTCATGTGGCATCAACTTTTAAGTTTGTTGGTTTAGTGTGGCAATATAAATCCTTATTCTGTTTTAAATGCAGGGTTGTTTAATATTGTATTCATTGATATCTACATGTATGAATCTAATAACTTCTAAGGCATTTTGTCAACAGTGATATAAATTATGTAATTATTACTTAACGAGTTAACAGTTACTGTTTTTTACATTTCTGTGGCTGAATCTTAATTTTCCATTAGAAAAAAATGTCAAAGAATAATAAATTCAAACTATTTTTATTTCATTTACTGATTGTTTGAATCTTGAAAATGAAAAACAAATAAAATGTCGCTTCACTATGTTATGGGCAACTAGTGGACTCTCATTATGGTTACTCAAAATGAGAGAAGACTCAAGACATGACCAGTGAGTGCCTAGTGATGAGTCTCAAAACTTGGCATATATCCACTAATAAATGCCATCATTTTCAATAAATGCCAGGTCTGACCTAACACTAAAACAGAGACCCATGGGGCTCTGAAGGTTCGCGAAAAAAAAAAAGCAATATTGTTTGGAGTACAAATACATGAAAGTGAATGGTCATAGCTGTATCAAAAATCATAATAGGACAAAAAATGTGTTATATTTTATTCCAATAAATCACTTACTGGCTGCATAGCAAATGTCATGATGGTATTGAGTAATGCTGAAAAAGGCATTTTCATGTTTAAAATCTAATCAGAATTCTGTGAGTTGTTTAGAGACATCATAGCTGGGGTCATTCCTGCAAACTTGAGTATTTATAGGCCTCCTAGTTTCCGAGGAAATGTCGAAAATGCAAAAGTAACAATAGGCTGACAGATAATGGACAACGCATAAGCTCACTTGACGTTCATACAGGTGTGGTAAAACATTAATGTCTTCTTACTGTAGAAAATACTAATGTCAGGCCTCTTTTAACTGCTGTTCCTTGAGAATCTCTAGGGAGCTTGATGAACTAATTTAGCACTTGTTGCCTATTAGAGGAAATACAACATTCATCAATATGTCATATACACGAGTGTATCTGAAACAATAAATGGGGTACAGACAAATACTCACCTGTCCAGGTGTGTTGTTTGTGATCTGAAACGAGGATACCCTCTTTGATGGAGGTGCAGAAGCTGAAGTTAATGAGAATAATACAGGTAAAACAAACACCGCTGGAAACAGTAGAACTCTCAAATATAGATATGATCTCATTACGTTTTATATTGAAGCTTACACAATCTGGACCTCCCTACCTCCCTCCCTCACTCACTCACAAAGGTTTCACTTACATTTATTCTTGGAACTCGTGCCCCTTGATTGTGACATCGTAATCTGTAAATCACAACACCAGAAATTAAATGGTAAATTAGATGATATGAGGTGATTACGTATTGGGGGCTTTTCACGCCAAACACCCGGGTTCAATTCCCCAGATGGGTACAATGTGTGAAGTCGTGTTTCCTGCTGTGGTATTGCTGGAATATTGCTAAAGTGGCATAAAACCATAGTCACTTGCCTCATTTCGGAATAACAATATATTATGTCTGGTACATGACATGGTTTCAAGTTTGCTTCTTCTGTTCACATAAAAGTAATTTTGCTGTGACAGTCCAGTTTTAGTTAATGTTCTATAAATAATTTATAACATTGTTTTATTTACTCAGTAATCTTTATATTCCCCAATCATTGCTGATGTTGAAATTCAATAACATAAAAGTTATGAAAATGCCCACTGACCCATATTATGAATCTATAATTTGCATATTCTACTTGTTTTAATCTCTTGGACAAGAATTAATACAAATCTTCAAAGAATCTTTGAAGTCATAATGAATTCATTATTAGATTTTCATTCCTGCCTGACTCACTACCAAACACTTGCCTTGCATCATTTTATTGTCTACACTATGCTTGTCGTAAGAGGCAACTAACGTGATCAGGTGTACAGGCTTGCTGACTTGGTTGAAGCATGTCATCGTATCCCAATTGCGTGGACTGTTACTCATGATGTCAGTCACTGGATTGTCTGGTCCAGACAAGATTATTTACAGAAAGTTGTCATATAGCTGGAATATTGCTGAGTGCAGCGTTAAACAACAAACAAACAAACAAAATTTATTGTCTTTATGCACCTATAGATGAAAAAAAATTGCCCTACAGGCCGTGTTGTTTTACTTGAAATATATTCCATCTGGCTACGTGTAGTTCTACCAAACACTCATATCCATCAGGACATCCATCAACATTTAATGTATGCACATGAACAATTTTTTTTTTTTTTTAAATAAAACATGTATTAAAACAGGATAGGGCACACCCAATTTTAAAATACCTTACCTGTATATAAAACTTGTAATAATATATGAATTATGGCCTGAACAGAATATTTGGCATTTTATTTTAATTTACAAATTTATATCAATTTCATCCTGAAAAACATATGCCATCAATCAATTAAAGACAGGTGAAGTCGTACTGGAAGATTTAACTTCGCTGTTGTATAGATGCATATTCTGGTACAGGGCTTTATATCGAAATTCATGCATCCAAATCACCTTTCGAGGCATCGTGTCCATGAATATGCATGATTTTCGCAAAATGATCCTGTGGTTCGTGTAATATCCTGAGATACGATACTGCAAAATGATTTATTTGACTGTTCTGTACGTGCTATACATTTGCATAAATGTATATATAATGAGCATACAATCAAGAATGAATTTAGACCAAAGTAACATGACTTGAAACAATATTGGGCACGTGAAAACAAGTAAAAACATCGCTGAATCTGCCAATCAACCACAGATATGTTGTCAGTACCGACAGGTGCCCGATACGAGTGATCAGCTGCTGACATTATCGAGCAAATGGACACGTGCATTTTTACCTCTTTTAACTACTATTTCAAAAGTTCTGACCACTGTTGGCGGCTCATTCCCTCAACACATTACATGTGTATATATGCTGATGCCATCTTTTGAACACACTATGCGTGTCCGTCTAATCGCCTTTAGTGTCGTCATGGTAATGTAAACACATCGCTGGCTCAAGCTCCTCACAGCGATAGTCAGTATGCGGAGCTCTCTATACTAGCATGACGGCAATAAGATATTCGGAACTGAAACAGACAAACCTGTGCAAGCTTATTAAGACGCCTTTACATAATATACCATGTATTATTATTTTCGTAACATTCTCTTAATTTTTAAGAAGTGAAGTGAAGTGATTAATTGTTGTTTTAATTGTTGCCACAGTTAGCAGTATTCCAGCAGTATTCCAGCAATGGTCCAGCAACATTCCAGCAGTATTTCAGTAGTATTCCAGCAATGGTCCAGCAACATTCCAGCAGTATTTCAGTAGTATTCCAGCAATAGTCCAGCAACATTCCAGTAATATTCCAGCAGTATTTCAGCATCCTGTCATTGATCGGGTCTGGACCACCAAACATTTGAAGGAGTGGAAAAAATTGTGTTTGACTGAAGATTTTATTCAACACTTGTAAAGAGGGATCTTATGAACATCCACTGAAATTTGAAAGCAACATGTCCAATGGTTTTGGAGAAGAGATTGGTATAAAGGCAACCTCAAGGTGAGGTTGAAGTGGTCTTTGTTTTGTTTTCCTCTTACAATTGTTTTCTCTTGGCAGGTGTATGCATCCAATATTAAATGTTTTTGTTATATTAAACAAAGTGTTACCCATGAATCATTTGCCTTCTCATGTATTTGGTTGGAGGTATATTTTTCCAGTCCGGCAATATCACAGATCCACAAGGCCACATGTGCCTTATGTCCCAAGTCCTTGAAATATTTTGAGTAAGTGAGTTGAGATCAGGCCATTTTTACCACTATTCCAGCCACATAACTGCAATGGGACACCAATAATGATATTTCTCCATGTGGGCAATCGAACCTGGGCCTGTGAGTGATGGGCCTTTAACCACACGGTACCTCACCAGCCTGCAAATGTTTTGAAGGAGGTGGGGATTCGAATGAATAAGCTAATTCTATGTTGTTTATTTTAACGAACTGCGTGTTGTCTTTCAGAATATCATTCTTGTTTGTGAACTTACTACCCTGCCTTAGTTTACGAGACCACTTGCTTAAACAAGATGTTTTACGTTACCATTTCTTCGTGAAGATCTGACAAAGTTTTGATAGATCGCTCAGTCAATGAGCATCAAGACTTCTAAATTCTCTGTATGATCCAGGAAAGCATTCAGAGCAGTATGTCTGATTTCTCTATCTCGAAAATGAGCCTAAATGGGCATTTACGCATGTAAATAATAAAGGCTGTAATATTATAATATATAGTATATTCAATACACCCAGATGGTTCTGTTATAACATCTACTCCTCAAGTAGAGGGAGTACCATCAAGGGTATAGTTGTGTTATGTGTGGTAAATTGGGTTTAACACCACTGTGAACAGTAGTCCAGTTATATCACAGTGTGTCAGCTTGATGTGCAAGGAAAGCCGGAAGTGATGCAGGTCTTAGGGAATGAACGTTTGATATTTTGGGGGGTGCCTTGTAATTCTTATTGAGACTAGATATTTTTTTTTATTTAAAACTATGGACGCACATAATTTTTTCAAGAAAACATCTTGAGACAGCGTATTTTTGTGGTTGACAATTGCTTTCTTTTCCTACAGTCTAAAGCATAACTATTCGTTTTCTAGCATTTACTGGGACAATTATTTTGAAAAAATCCCCGCACCCCCCATACAAGAATATCGAAAGGTCAATACCTTAGATGTTTATTAGCTTCTTTGGTAAACCCACAAGCATGGGTATGGTGCTGGGCTTGCTGAAAAACAACTAACACAGGTGATCACTTGGAAGTTTATTTCCATATGGGAATACAGAGCATACATGTTAAGAGATACAGATGCCTTGACAATGAATCTTCAACATCCCATTGGAACAAGCTCAATAACATAGCAAAATGTAAATGTAAAAAATAGGTAAAGTTTGTATTGAGCATTATATGTCAATATACACAGATGAGAAAGTACGTGTGACAACACCAAACTGGAAAACTGGAAAATGACCGAATGCTGATCCAAAACCAAATGTACCACAAGTCCAGTAACACTGGACATTAACTGTCTCAAAGCAACAAGTAGCCTGCAAATATTTTCGCAGAAACACAAGAAACAAGATGTCTAAAAATCACACAAGATTCCTAAGTGAATCCATTACCTATTAACAATACTACATTGGGGCTAAGAAGGTTTCCCTGTTTGCCCCAATAGTGTATTGATATTAAGCTCTGGTAAGACTTCTACAACATTGGGTCATCCAACATGGGCCCTCTATTTACTACGAAAGTGCAAAATCGTCACACCAAACAAACGTTTACAAATCTGAATACAAACATATTGATCGCAACTTCACAAGCATCCTCGATTTTCCAGTGTATCCTATCTCCATTCTATTCTGATATGACTGAACCAATTCACCACCATAACTTTACTGAGTACAGTTCGAAGGACAACACTAAAAGTAGACGTCCAATCACTTCTCACAATTCTCAACCACTGAAACAATAGCGCCAGTACTCGACAGGACTTTTAAGTGCCATCTCAAGTACAGCCAGAACAAGGCCAAGGTTTTGAATGCAGAAGAGGCATTTTGATTGGCTTTTGATTTCAAGCACATGACCTAGAGATTTCTGTGTCAGTGACAGTTAGATAGAGATTGGTTCACTTCCTAAGCAAAGCTAAACTGGCAAATGGGTTAAGGATATTTATCTTAACAAAATGGACATACAATACCCTGCATAATCAAGGATGTTTCTCCAGATATTATCCAAAGTTTTTAGGACCTCAATGTGGGAGGAAAGCCAGAAGTGATGCAGGTCCCAGATGTTTACCACTTCGGTGAAACCCACGAGCACGGGTATGGTGCTGACAAACCTAGAAACCTAATCGGGGCGAACCCACAATCATAGGTTTCTGGCGTGCCCAAGGGACGTAACTCTGCATAGCGAATCACAGCCTTAGACGACTGGGCCACACGTGCCCCCTGGCATACTTTGAACTGGCTCCTAACCACTGGACTGGGGCAGCTCATTTGGAATATCCTATACAATCTGACACATCTAAACAAAAGTAGAGCCTTGGGATCTAAAATGTTAAATGCAAAGCCAAACAAACCATAAAAATTATACTACTCAACTTTAACAGATTATATCTGAATTCTGGAACACTTAGAAATGTTGTCATACTAATAGTATCTAATACTGCCAAGGAACAGACATTTCAAGTTAAATAACCCAAAGTACGCATTTTCGCAAGTTGTTGTCTATTGTTTCATAAGAATGAGATATCAATATCGGAATATCCTTTTCAAAATTGAGTAGTATAAAATATTTATTCATACAGATGTATTCAGATTTGTATAGACAATCATTCAAACAGTAACCTACAAACACCATCACACTCTACGAACTACAGAGCTATAAAACAATACGGAAATGTCTACATACTATACACAGTGACTCAAACAATATATGCAATCTTACTTTAGGATCTTTTCAAAGGAAAATTTCATGTACTGTAAGATTCACTTTGCTAAATGCCCATTACAGAATATACTATGCATATACATGAGGTTTTCAAAATACAAATTATTTGTCCAAAACTCTGTGTCTTGTCAAAAGTCCAATGAACCTGACAAAAATGTAAGAAATCATAATAATTTCTCCTTCAATTAATTAACTCTTTCTCAGTTTCATTGTCTTGACAAGACCATTAAAGTCAGATAAAGAAATTATGTCAAATCATTCCTTACATCACAAATTGTAATAATTTTGATCTGCTGATACCCTCACCATGAAATGTGACCAATTATTTCCAATTAAAAATATTTAACTGTTAACATATAAATTGACTGAAATCCTTCACCATCACAGTGGCTATCAAACCACACATCAACGTATCCCCTTGTTACTCATGCCAAATCCGACGCAGTTAACAAGGCAAAGTGTCCTAATGAATTAATAGATATACACCTGATTCTTTCATGTTAATATAGTTAATCATGGCAAGACATATTAACTATGGTAATATGAAAGGAACAGGTGTTCTTTAACTTCTTTTGAGTGGTATATTTAAACAACAAACAGTCTTTCAAACTTATCAAATATTGGACTATCATATTAAAACAATTAGGAACACGAAGCCCAAGATAGCACTTACCAAGTCAAATATGACATTTGGATACCTTTCATTTTTTTGCTTTTTTTTTATCTGCAACTGTTTTCACATCCACCATTCACTTCCTCTACAAACCATCTGACGATAATTCCACAGATTTAACTACATGGACATACATTTGTGCCACGGCAAGCAGACCAACAAAGCCAGTTCAATACTTTCCAAATTGAACAATAATTTCCACATTAATGAATTTTCAAGTGGTTCCATTAATGCTACTGAATGCTTTAATTGATACAAACTTGGCAAAATGTGCCCCATTTATTGGGATTGTTGGCGAAATAGGAGGTTATATCATGTCACACCTGTGTCTATCCTCCGTCCACGTCATGCTGGTACCCGGGTCAATACACCTGTGTCTATCCTCCGTCCATGTCATGCTGGTACCTGGGTCAATACACCTGTGTCTATCCTCCGTCCATGTCATGCTGGTACCCGGGTCAATACACCTGTGTCTATCCTCCCTCCATGTCATGCTAGTACCCAGGTCATTGTATCTAAACATTTCAGGTCTGCACACATGCCTTTTTACAAGCTTTCCAGTTGTAATATCAGAGTTGATAAGGGAATGATATTTTTCCATGTGCAAGATTTCATTTGACAGATTCACATTTTCCCCCATGTCCTATGTTTTATGAATATCTGTTACGGTTTCTATGTATGTTAGTTTTGACACTAAACATATCTGCATCAATCATGACGTTAGTTTTCTAGTGCTCACACAGTTCTCTAGGCTTCACACAGCACACATCACTCCCTATCAAGTGAAGGAACACTCATATAGGCTGGTTCCCGACTGTGGATAATGTACAGATATGTCTCTCTGTCATCTACTCTGACACTATTTATAGCTGACAACTGTCGCGGAGGTGCCCTTTCTGCAGTACTAACAGCAACACATTGTGCAAATAATTGAACATCGTGTACATGCAAACCTCATCTTACACCTTCAACCGTTGTTTCAACAAACTCCTTCAATCAAGCTGAAGGCACAGCTCGTCCTGCACCAAATTGTGACTGCAAATGTGTCATGGTGGCTTCTGCATCCTCATCTCAATGAAACAGGATCTGACATGCCTGTTGACAACAAAAACTGTCCCCTTAACACCTCCATAACACAGTAGCACCCAAGTAACACAAGCAGGGTCAGACCAAACACTAGTCCAAGAGCCTGAGACTAGTGATAAGTTGGAAGCTTTTCTCCCATTTTGTAATAATGTTACAGAACAACTTGTCTGGAACAACTCTGGCCTTGATGAACCATTTGTCTTTCATGTCATACTGTCATTACATATCCAATTTCAATTTTTCAAAGTTGTTAGCAGTATATTTTGAAGCCTCTCAAGATGCTATGACATCTGTTAACTTGTAAACTAATTAGAGATCAATTATACAAAATCATATATCTTGATATCAGTTCACAAGTAATACCATAAGAGGGTAAATATTGAAAAAAAAGAAACATGAAATATTCAAAATAGAATATCAAACACATAATGTTTATCCTTAGAATTTTCAAGTATTATTAATGTGTTAAACATTTTGTTCAAAACCAAAATATTTCAATGTAGTTTTCTATTCAGAGCATGTAAATGAAATATTTTCAGTAAACCACATGTACAAAATCACATACACGCCACAAAACATGTACCTTAAAGACAAAGAACTATGTACAAGACCAACAATGACCTGCAAAAGTCGAGTAGCAATTGCAAATATGCTCATGAAAGAAGTTTGTGCGCAAAAATGTAACAAAATAAAACATAAGCAATGGAAGCAACAAATAAAGTCGTCAAAACATCAGCATGGTGTTAGTCCGCTGCTGGTATTCACATAATGTCCTCCCTTTAAAGAGTTCCCACCCTCCTCTGTCCAGTACTGGGCAACAAGGATGATGGTGTCACTGTCGGGAAAGGTACCGGAACTGTCTGCCGTGTTCTATGTACACCAAGTTAACCAATATCTGAGTACAGAAGCCATATTTGTGCATTTGTGAACACTCCAAGTGAACACTCCAAGTGAACATATTGCCAAGTTATTGTACATTAGTGTATTCAGCTAAGTACCTAGAGTACCTTTGTGTATTCAGAAAAGAACCCGGAGTACCTTTGTGTAGTTGTGCTGACAGTGACACCAACAGAATCAATAAGCTATTTCAAAACTGGCATAACTAGCTGTACTGAGTGCCACAGTTAGAATCACAGGTGATGTTAGGATTAACGAAATCAGCACTTGCATGCTTGAGAATATGAGTAAAATAGTAAAACTTAATAAAACATCAAGATTTCAACTTGATCTTAAACATAAAGGACAAAAGCACAACCTCTGACTGTGAAATGATGGAACTGAACACGTCTACAGCCATGATAATGATCAATAAAGCGAGCGACGTTTGAACGAGACAATTTGTTCCATGTATCAACAATATCATGAGGTAAATAAGCCCTTTATCATAAGCTCATTAAACTGTTAGTAGCTTTCATTGTAAAGGATCATATATTATCTAAATATCAAAAACATGTACAGGGAGAACTTTTTATTAAATTTTAACCACAAAATAAAAAAATTGGCTAAATTTGTTACAATAATATATAATACAATACTTATCCCTCACTATATCCCTGTGTTGTGGCTTTTCGGATGCTTAAGAAAAATACATAGTTTTCTCTCAAATCACATGAACAACTGTAACAAAAACTCATTCACTTTTAAAAGACAGTTATGTCTGTGTCGCGATAAACATGGCCATCTGAAAACGTATGACGTCTAAAAACTTATGACGATATATATTGAGTTTAATGCAAACCTATTGTGAATCAAAACAAAATCATGTTTTCCACAAAATGTTAAAGCTCCAACAGATTAGAAGGTAGCATTATCAAAATTTTCTAATTGAAAATTAACACAGTAATTAACATGATATAAATACCTAAGTAATGGAATGGGAGATCTTCATATACACATATAATCTTTGGAAAACAATTCTTACAATGGCGTGTTCATAAAAGTAAGTACTCTTGGCCTAAGCTGATTTTTTTACTAAAAAACTCTGCCTCAAATCTGAAATGGGAAAAATTTAAAATATTCAAATCACTGGACTAATATCCATTATTACTAACACTGCTTGAATTTGTCATCTTCACATCGAGTGCACATGGCTTGGTGAGAATTAAGTTCAACTAAACTTAATTTTTTTAAATTTTGGAATTTGGCAATCAATGATGTATTAAATGTAAAACAAATGCGTACTGCATAAACATAAAAAAATACTTTAATTAAACACACATTTCAGTCCAAGTAAGTCCTAACTAAGAAACAAATGAATCCATTGCACAAGTAAAGCATTACAGTAAAAGCTATAACCATAGTGACATTTTGAAGCAGTGGTATCAGTGAAGACCGGGTTGGCTTATGGATTATGACTGCTATATTCTTTCAATGCAATGTTTCAGTACAAGTGTGACTCCCTCTATCAAGGAAATGTGTCCACTTGCTGATATAAGGTACTAGCACCTGTATAAACATGCTGCACAGAAAAATATAATAAGT
Source organism: Haliotis rufescens (assembly GCF_023055435.1). NCBI lineage: Eukaryota > Metazoa > Mollusca > Gastropoda > Lepetellida > Haliotidae > Haliotis > Haliotis rufescens. The sequence goes on along the minus strand of NW_025963791.1, from coordinate 7,813,250 downwards.
TGAAATCCGTAAGTCACCTTCCTTCACTGTGAAATCTTGTGTTACATAACTGAATCACTTGATGACAATATGCTGAACATCATTAGATCTCAAAAGATGTTAAGACATGTTGAAAGTCTATATACACTATTTACACAACATATCACTAGGTCTAGTCCGTATTCATGAACAGTTTTGGAAGACAGTTTAGAGATTCCTTTATCAACCAAGCCATTTATCAGCCAAAATACTATATTTGACTTTATTTTTCAGTCGTTAAAATATTCAAAAATATATTTTGAAAATTATTGACATACCATCTATTAATATATTGTTACTATGCAACAGTCTGAAGTATCATATTTCTGCAATAAACAAAGTGTATGATACAGCTGAACTCCAACAGTAAAAGTGTTGAACCAAATGAACAAACAAACTATGGCACTATGAAATTATGTCAACATGGAATCAAGTCTTAAGCACCTAAACACGTTTCAAAACATTACTCAACACAGTAACGACATCACATTAAAACTGTATTAATATCCATCGGTGACATTTGGTCACAATACTTTTTCAGTGTCTTTGTTGCTGTGATGTTGCTGTCCTTCTCAATGGACACCAAACACGATGCCTCAAGAATGCTTTCAGTAAGCTTTCAGCATGCACTGTATATCCTGCTGAGATGCATCACTCCTCAGTAAGCTGTCAAACATCTGCTTACACTGAATTCATTAATGTCCGTAGTTCACCTTCCTGGCCTCAGCACCGATATAATGCACTGAACAAGGCAACATGCCACTATCAAGCTTAACACACCTGCTGGAGCAGGGAAACCAGGTCCGAGTTTTATATCTCTCAAGCCTGTCTGTTTATCACTGACAGCCTGCAATGGTTTGTGATATTTATCAACACATTCAATGTTCATGTTATCCCAAATCATGTTAATATCAGTCACAATTACTCATTCAGCTAAAGTCAGTTTCCATGTAATTACACATTAATACTACTGGCTCAACTTCTGAAATTCTTCAACATAAGTCTCTATCTTCAGCACTGTAATCTCTCAATTAGCCGTTCGGTGTACGTCTGAAACTTGCAAGATCAGTACAGCATGACTCCATGAACAAGAGTCTATCTTCAGCACTGTAATCTCTTATAAGCCCTTCAGTGTATGTCTGAAACTTGCAAGCTCAGTACAGCATGACTGCTTCAACATGTCTCTATCTTCAGGACTGTGATGTCCTGGCTTAGACTACCACTACAGTCATACCATGTCTCCAAACTGCTCCATCAACAAGTCCCTATCTTCAACCTGTAACATCTTGTTTATGATTAACACTGTAACCAAACAATATGAGATTATTCAGCTTCTGACATTCTACTGTGTAGAGTTTAGGTTCCACACTTCTATACAACAGTAACATCTATGACGAGGGATAACTACTGACACACACATACTGGATGTATGTAATAGCAAGAGTACATTGCATGGGTAAAGCAACCCACACGCACTGAGATCAAATTGTGATGTGTTGCACAGTCCTGTCTCAGCGGCCTCCGAGAGAACTCACTCCTCCATCTCTCCATAACACTCCTCGGACATCTCGTAGTACTTGGTAGCCAGGCGTCCCTTCATGGCCGCCATCGCTTCGTCTGCTGCCTCGTTGTACAACTCAGCTGGTGACAGAGAACAAGAACCACTGAAATACTTCATGGTCTATTAACTATAAGTCTGTTAGTTATCATGAGGTGGTAACAAAGGATTTGGTTGGTTTGTTGTTTAACGCCGCACTCAGCAATATTCCAGCTATATGACGGCGGTCTGTAAATAATCCAGTCTGGACCAGACAATCCAGTGATTGACATCATGAGCATCGATCCTCGCAATTGGGATGCGATGACATGCATCAACCAAGTCAGCGAGACTGACCACCCGATCCCGTTAGTCGCCTCTTACGACAAGCATAGTCGCCTTTTACGGCAAGCATGGGTTGCTGAAGACCTATTCTGCCCGGGATCTTCACGGGTCGGTAACAAAGGAACTAACTCAACATATATACTCTACCAAGTTCAAACCTTCATTTTTTACATATGCAATGAGCGATTGCCTGTTTAGTCATCTGATTGTTTTGTTTGTTGTTTACTGCTGCATTCAGTAATATACCAACAACATGACGGCGGTCTGTAAATAATCATGTCTGAACCAGACAATCCAGTGATTTTCATGATGAGTGAGTTAACACTGCTTTGAACAGCATATCAGTTACCGGGTACTGGGGTACTGCTGAACTAGTCTGATCTGAAAGATAAGTCTGGACGAGACAATCCAGTGATTGACATCATGAGCATCAATCTATGCATTGGGATACAATGACATGCATAAAGTAAGACAGCGAGCCTGACAAACTGATCACGTAAGTCGCCTCTCACGACAAGCATGGGCTGCTGAAGACACAAAAACTAACCCAGATCTTCACGGGGAGTCTGACAGTGTATTTTACAGAACCACCTTCTGCCCTTGTGGCCACACTATCCCTATTGCCTCTCTCCGCCAAGTGTGTCGGGTTGTATGCTTCTATCCATATTTGAGCCATACCAGACACCAAGAATGGGTTCACACAGTGTATGCAAACTGTACACATTTGAGGAACCAAGGCCGAATTTTCAGCACAACCAGTACAAATTTTAACCACAACATTGTCCTCTGCCCTCATCTTGTACAACAAGAGTCATCAGAAGATGACAACCTCCCCATCCCCGGCAACGAAATGACTACAGACAGACAGACAGACAGACAAGGTGACGACTATATGCCCCTGCATTATATTCCAAGGGGGATAACAAGCACTACGTAACTTTATGTGTCATTTAAACATATATTCAAGGAAGCCACAGACGAGCCTACCTGCTCTCTCGGGGTTCTTGTCCAGACCATTACCACCAGACCGAAGCAACTCAGCCTGTTTGGCCTTTAGGATGTAGACGGGGTCATCCATGGCAGCATCGTACTCTCCACCCTCGTCATGGGTGTCCTGAGCGGCAGCTTCATCGTAATAGTGAACCGAGTCCTCCCAAGAGATGCTCCTGAACACATGCCAATTAATGAGTTACCTCCCTTGGAACTTAAACAAATTTATCCTCCTTATGCCTGGGAACCATTTGACAAAGAAATAATTTCGCTATTTTAATGATTTATATACAAATATACTTTTTTTGTTTTCGGAAAGAAGTTTAGACAACAGATTTGAAATTAATGAACCTGGCACGAACATCTTGTGTACCTACCTCTTAACGCCCAGGTTGATGCCGGTCTCAAAAGCTTTGGCCATGAAGATCATGGCACTACGATCCCCTGCCTCAGCTGCCTCGGCCATGTAGTCCACTCCTTGGTCAATGTTCTCTGAGGACGGCTGGCAACACATGACATCAAGGATCCATAAGTCATTTTGTGTCAAACTCTCTGAGCATTATCATTAGTGTGTATTGGAAATCAGACAGGTTAATAGTCATCTCTGCATTGAAATGACACATGACATATTGGATCAATGCTGAGATTACTCTGTCCTGGTGATGACTCATCTAAATATTATTTCTAACACAGCAACCATTTTGTACATCCGATGCCCTCATCATTGGCTGTTGTTGATTTGTTGTTTAATGCCACTCCTGGAATTGTATTTCAGATACAGCAACTATAATGCAAATCGGATCCCCTCTATTTCAAAAGACTTCCAACAACATGGAGTACTTGAGACCCATCAAAGTAGTATTTCATGCATGACTATTTCACCCATTTGATTTCCAAAATCTCAAATGGTTAGATCGGATTAAGAAAATGCTATTAACTTGATAACAAATACTGCAGACGTGCAAAGAATGGATACTCACCTCCACAAAGCAGTTGCATAGGACATCTCTCTGGATCCCGAGGTACAGTTTGGCGAGAGTCAAGATGGCCTCCAAAACCCCGAGTTGGGCAGCATGCTCCTCATGGTAGATGGCTGACTCCCAGTCAATCTCATTCTCATTCATAGTAAAGCGTCCCAGCTCGTGATATTTGGCCATTTCATGATGGATCTAGAATACATAGTGTCACTTCTTACAGACAATGTTTGAGAAAGAAACATTCTGAATCACAGAATACCAAGAGGACACAAGTTTTGTGAAAAAATCACAAACATTTAAAAAGCACCAGTTTCCCACTAGATCTATCTATGATGGAGTGAGTTTGGTTTTACGCCGCTTTTAGCAATATTCCAGCAATATCACGGCAGGGGACACCAGAAATAGGCTTCACACATTGTACCCATGTCGGGATTCGAACCCGGGTCTTCGGCCTGACAAGCAAACGCTTTAACCACTAGGCTACCCGACCGCCCCTCTATCTATGAGCCAAGTTTGCTGCAGAAATATAGTATGGTTTTCAAGACCTGCTCCGGAAAAAAGCACTACTGCCATTTCCAGCCAAACTCAAAGTTGTTGCCATGGAAACTTGAAAAGAAATTTTTTCATGAAAAATCCCAAACTATCAAAAGTTACACTTCCCCACCAGACCTATCTATGTTCTGCACTGATGGGCGAATGGTGTTGATATAAATACCCCCTGCAAAATGTGCTGCAGGCAATGAAAATGTATTAAAGGCCTTTTAAAACTGACAGGTAGCGATGAGTGCTCTTATGTCTGACGTGTGTGAGAAATATTAGTTCATCATAACTGAATGACATTTATTGTGGCTAACAGACAAAACATAACATAATCTTTTAAAAAAAACGTAATTGATGTATGATAGGCAGGCAGACATGACTTGTTTGAATATCCTGTTCTAACTTCGACATAGCAGGAGGTCATAAAAATGTGATGAAAAACACATGACCTGCTTATCTCCCTTTACTCATACCCATTCAAAACAGCACTCAGGTTTGAAAGTACACAACATCATTAAAGTATTTACACCAAACCAATCAGAGATATCTAATATTCTCTGAACAAATTATTAAATTAGAAGTGAAAATATCCTCACATCTCCCAAAACAGAATCTCCAATGCGAAGATTGGACAGTTTTCTCAAATCCAGTTCCATGTTCACACAAGATGGCCTTGCGTGCATTGCCTGTGCTCGGGAAAATGCTTCTCGATCCTCTTCCTAACCAACAAAGAAAAGAAATCAGAAATCTATCCACAAACCTACTTCATCTTGGATACTGATCCATCTAATGCCAAAGCTCCTATTGCTGAATACATATACTTGTTCCAGTACTTTGTCTGTAGGGAGACGTTTTAATGACTTTAGTTTAAAAAGAAAAGACCTTTCATCCTTGCTTCATATTTTATGACAAGACAGGAAACTATTCTTCGTTTGAATTTCTAAGAACTTACCTCATTCATGGAAACACTGTCCGACTCACTAACAAATCGCAACCGTACACGTCCAACCGGACTGTCAACAGACATGGGATCATCATTGGAAGTGGGACTGGAAGGCTCATCGCTATGGCTACCAGAGGATGAAATTGACCTCTGTCGCAGGAGCTGGGTGATATTGATGGTTTCCTTGGGGGAGGGACTGATACAGAATTCCTCCTTGCCGCGCACCCGGGTCTGGGCAAACTTGATCTGAATAGGATATATTGACAGGGGATGAATTACAGGACTCATGACAAGGTTTAGAAACATGTGTTAGCTAAAACAAATCAATGGTAAGACATTTGTTGTGATCTTAAAATATTCTCAACATGTTTAATCTGATTAATCTATGCATGATAAGATGAGTAACAGATGCCAATACCTCAATAATATTGGGAAGGTTCTTGATCAACAGCACCAACTGAATAGAGAGTTTCTGATATTATGTTGAAATAACAACTGTCAATTCATTGGACCAAATTATGTTACCAATGCGGGGAAAGGGTATTAATTCAATATATCAACCTGTAAAATATAATAGATGTGATATACATGTTGCTTTGCTCAATGGCATGTTTCTCAAATTTGGGACAATATTTACCAAGAAAAGTATCAATTCATTCTAATCCCATCAACTGTTTCAACGAAACCCTTTTTGCGGCACAGATTCTCATTCTTTAAGAAGGGTCACTAGTGTTAGCATTGATGCACACCAACAGGGAACCACCATACTAAGATACTCCAGAAGAACCAGTCGGAAGTTGGCTTCTCTGTGTAGTCCATGTATTCACCAACTCAAAATTATTTTAATATGGGCCATTGACAAAGTCAGCAAACATGAATTATTTGGATAATTAAAATTACACAACTCCTGACAGGATGTGTCCTCCCTATAAGACTCTACATTAAGCTTGTCAATCAATCACCTGTTTGGCCAGGAAGTCCTTGTGAGTGTTAAGCTCATTGGCGGACAGATCAAACTCAGACAGACCCAAACTGTGACAGATGGTGTTGCAGACATGGGAGTGGAAGAAGAGTGCCATCCCCTTGCAGCCCAGGTTGCCGTCGCCGTAATCTTTGCCCTCCACAGTGTGGATTTGGGGGTCAGTGTACAGGTCCCCCACGCCCTGGACATCCACCACGATCATCTGGTGACCGGACCGCTCAAACGTGAAGTGGCTAAAAGCCTGGTGAAACAAAGAGTGGGCAGAGACTACAGGTGCATGTATATTGATAATGAAGTGAGACTACAGGTGCATGTATATTGATAATGAAGAGAGACTACAGGTGCATGTATATTGATAATGAGGAGAGACTACAGGTGCATGTATATTGATAATGAAGAGAGACTACAGGTGCATGCATATTGGTAATGAGGAGAGACTACAGGTGGATGAATATTGATAATGAAGAGAGACTACAGGTGCATGTATATTGATAATGAGGAGAGACTACAGGTGCTTGTATATTGATAATGAAGAGAGACTACAGATGCATGTATATTGATAATGAAGAGAGACTACAGCTGCATGTATATTGATAATGAAGTGAGACTGCAGGTGCATGCATATTGATAATGAGGAGAGACTACAGGTGCATGTATATTGATAATGAGGAGAGACTACAGGTGCATGTATATTGATAATGAAGAGAGACTACAGGTGCATGTATATTGATAATGAAGAGAGACTACAGGTGCATGTATATTGATAATGAAGAGAGACTACAGGTGCATGCATATTGATAATGAGGAGAGACTACAGGTGCATGTATATTGATGAGGAGAGACTACAGGTGCATGTATATTGATAATGAGGAGAGACTACAGGTGCATGTATATTGATAATGAAGAGAGACTACAGGTGCATGTATATTGATAATGAGGAGAGACTACAGGTGCATGTATGTTGATACTGAAGAGAGACTACAGGTGCATGTATGTTGATAATGAAGAGAGACTACAGGTGCATGCATATTGATAACGAAGAGAGACTACAGGTGCATGTATGTTGATAATGAAGAGAGACTACAGGTGCATGCATATTGATAATAAGGAGAGACTACAGGTGCATGTATGTTGATAATGAAGAATGACTACAGGTGCTTGTATATTGATAATGAAGAGAGACTACATGTGCATGTATATTGATAATGAGGAGAGACTACAGGTGCATGTATGTTGATAATGAAGAGAGACTACAGGTGCATGTATATTGATAATGAAGAGAGACTACAGGTGCATGCATATTGATGATGAAGAGAGACTATGGTTTCACACTGCTTTTAGCTACAACAATTAAAACAATTGCACCATGTATGACATCAAATGCTGGTTTGCACTAAGACAGTTTGGAGGAACAGGCCTAGACATCTTACCTGTGGTGTGAGTCTGATGGTCTCCTCCACAAATCCGGAGTTTGAGTTGTACTTGACATAGTCACCCTCGATGAAATGTTCCAGGTGAAACAGGGGCGACCCTTTCCTTGCCTTGAACTCCAGGATATACATCTGGAATATGTCCACCTGAAGCAAGGATGGTGTCTCTACAATGTTGGTCTTTATAACAGGTATACTGGTCAGGGAACACCAAAACTGCACCTGTCGCATACAACAACTAACACACATTGCAACTATCAAACATTGTACCTGTCACACATTGCAACCATCACACATTGCACCTGTCGCATACAGCACCTAACACACATTGCAACCATCAAATACTGCATCAATCAAACATTGTACCTGTCACACATTGCAACCATCAAATACTGCAACTATCACACATTGCATCCATCAAACGCTGCACCCATCAAACATTGTACCTGTCACACATTGTACCTGTCACACATTGCAACCATCACACATTGCATCCATCGAACACTGCACCCATCGAACACTGCACCCATCAAACACTGCATCCATCAAACATTGTACCTGTCACACATTGCAACCATCACACATTGCACCCATCAAACATTGCACCCATCAAACATTGTACCTGTCACACATTGTACCTGTCATACATTGCAACCATCATACACTGCACCCATCAAACACTGCATCCATCAAACATTATACAGTCAAGTCCAACATGGTTGGTTGCATATGATTATCATGATTATGTCTGATTAACGAGTATGTCGGATAAACAAAATTAAGTTGTATCAGCGTTCGTGATCGAAAATCGGACAACTTCAATTATATTGAGGTAATCTAAGCATGTGATTAATCCTGTTTTGTTTATTTAAAGCATTAATTGTTTATTGTTAAGCAATTTTTATCTCTGCAGCTGTTGTAATATGTAGCTAACAGCCGACTTGTCTCGCATCAAAACACGGGCTGTGTACTCGCGGGCAGATGACCACGGAGTATGCTGATCACTGTGTCAGATTAGCGAGACTGAGTGATTTTGGTAATTCGTTGCAAATTAGGTGTGTTGGAGTCGGAGTCGGAGTGCAAGCCTGTGGAATTAACGGGTCCACATAGCACTGATTTAATCAGTTCCAATCATAAGTGTCGGACAAAGCCGACTGTCGGATTAACGAGTGTCGGATTAAAGAGACTTGACTCTACCTGTCACACACTGCACCATGTACTACATCAAATGCTGGTTTCGACATTACATTAAACTCACTCACTCACTCACTCAAATGCTGGTGATCAGATTGACATGCAAACATTGTAACTACTACAGACTGAACAGGACTTTACAACAAAATCCCAACCCACCACAATAGCTTTTTCCCTGGAACACCCATGTGTCAATGTATAACATATTGTTCCCTGGAACACCCATGTGTCAATGTACTACAGCTTTTCCCCTAGAACACCCATGTGTCAATGTACAAGAGCTTGTTCCCTAGAACACCCATGTGTCAATGTATAACATATTGTTCCCTGGAACACCCATGTGTCAATGTACTACAGCTTTTCCCCTAGAACACCCATGTGTCAATGTACAAGAGCTTGTTCCCTAGAACACCCATGTGTCAATGTATAAAATATTGTTCCCTAGAACACCCATGTGTCAATGTATAAAATATTGTTCCCTGGAACACCCATGTGTCAATGTACTACAGCTTTTTCCCTAGAGCACTGATGTGTCAATGTATAACATATTGTTCCCTGGAACACCCATGTGTCAATGTACTACAGCTTTTTCCCTAGAGCACTGATGTGTCAATGTATAATATATTGTTCCCTGGAACACCCATGTGTCAATGTATAACATATTCTTCCCTGGAACACCCATGTGTCAATGTACTACAGCTTTTTCCCTAGAGCACTGATGTGTCAATGTATAACATATTGTTCCCTGGAACACCCATGTGTCAATGTATAACATATTCTTCCCTGGAACACCCATGTGTCAATGTACTACAGCTTTTTCCCTAGAGCACTGATGTGTCAATGTATAACATATTGTTCCCTGGAACACCCATGTGTCAATGTATAACATATTCTTCCCTGGAACACCCATGTGTCAATGTACAAGGGCTTGTTCCCCACAACACCCATGTGTCAATACACAAGAGCTTGTTCCCTAGAACACTGATGTATCAATGTATAACATATTGTTCCCTGGAACACCCACGTGTCAATGTACAGAAGCTTGTGGCAGTTGATATCTAACTACCACTCATCATGCAGCTACCTTCTTTGGGGGGTTGTGACGATTGTACTCCTCTCCCCACAGTTTGGCATCCATCTGGAGTTTCACATCCTCAAAGTACACTTCACGGTCCACCTTCTCTATGTAGGACTTGGCCACATAGTTGAATGCATGTTTCCAATCAGTCTTGTGGGAGAATGTTGACTGCTTTTTCCTAAAACAATACAGATTTCCACAATCTTCAACAGGTCCGTCAAGTCTGTACACGGGTACTCTGTCAGACATCTAAGTATAGATGCAGTCTGCAAACTCTTTACACTCATACTCCGTCAGACGTCAAACTATAGATGCAGTTTGTGCAAAAAGTGTTGAATCCACTAAGCCAATCTTGGCTCTCAGCAATAATTTCATTCAGTAGATGGTGTGTGTTATTATATGGAGACTTATTAACTGAGCTTACTGAAGCAAACAGAGTGTTACCAGTCTCTGGCTTCGGACCAGGAGCCCAAGTCACAGACTGCAGATGCCATCATATTCACTTTCACTATCACTTTGTGTTATCTATAACATTTGTTTGTTTGTATTGCAATATTCCAGCGATATAACAGCAGCCTGTAAATAAAAGAGTCTGGACCAGACAATCCAGTGATATTGATATTGTCCATTGGTAATCATCTGCCACAAAAATTACATCGTTGCAAGGCGTTCTTAAAAAAATTTCAGGCTCATAGTTTTATTTTAAAAATTATCCGGTCTTACAGCTGTAGCTGGAAAAATCTCTAATCTCCAGACAAAATCCCAGGCCCATAGGTGGCCAGGTAGCAATTCTAACCCAGCATCTCAATTAGGAGCCTAGGGTTATATAAACACACCTAAATTCATCAATGTCCCAACTTATCATAAATGACATTACTATGATTTTCTTGAAGACCATCAAAATATTTCTGTCAATGCAAATTGTCACCAATATTTAAACTCAATCAATTGTCCCAAAATAACAAAATATTGATCAATCACTGTTAACCATTTAAAGTATTCAATATTCCATAATTACCAATCAAAGTCCACAAGCTTATCCCATTACCAATAAAACGTTTATTATATTTTTGACAATGTACTGTCAACACATCTTACTAATGCCTGACACAAAACTTCTATATAACTCATAAAGTTGGCTGTGTTTACAATTAATAAATCTTAACATATTCTCTATCTGTTGGACACAGAGGACAACACTCAAGCCAAACTCTAATAAACTTCAATCCAGTCCTCATCATTCATCCTACCCTCAATGGAGAGATTTAGCTGACAAAGCACCTGTTAGCAGTGGACGTTCACTGGGATGTTTACAGTACTGGAGATTGACCAGGCTTAGGTTACCCTGGTCCTCGATACCGTACTTATAACAATAACCTGTAATACAACTCAACAAACTCTACTAAACAATGGTTGCCAATCAGAATATACTGCCCACATAAAATTATGGAAACACTGTTTTCATTAGATTAGATTTCAGAATGTTTCCAGAGAAATAAGTGTGGAGATTACCATAAAATCAAAAATTAATAAGGAAATGACAAATTAAGTAAAGATCAAAACAATAAGATTACTGTGATGTGACATCATACACAACCAAATAATTGAACCTAGTTCATACAACTAAAAACAGGCGAAAACATTCAGTGTAAAAGACAGCCCACATGACTACCGTGTATCTAATGCTAGACAGCTGTGCACACGTGTATAGTTCTTGTTCAGACTGTTGGCCTATTTACGGTAAAGCCTTGGAGCTCTACTTGTTTACTTCACCTGATTCTCCCCACTAAATCACCTGGATTTGGGTCCACTTTTACCTGATCCCACATGTAGAAACCTGCATACCAACTTTATTTATTCCTCAAATAAATGTATTTATTCATCAGATAGTGTTATTGTCAGATCTGTCAAATAATGTTATAGCTAGAAAAAGTGATGCTTTCCATCGCAGTTTTGTGATATGCATCAAACAATGTTATAGTTTGCAAAAGCTTAAATAGTTCATGGAATATAAAGATCACTTCTTCTTATGAATTCTGCCATCTTCGATTATCCAGAAAGTCTAAAATGGTGACTAACGTGGACACATTAGCTACTCTAACTCCGATTAGTACTGTTTTGAGCCCCTAAAAATTTAATAAATAATTATGCTTCAGATTATGTAAAATGTGTTTTATTATTAAATATCTAGGCTCAGTTATGATTGAGAAAATATCTCAGCTGCAGCTGAAAAATACCTAGTTTGACATACAAACTACAGTAATCAGATACCCTGTATCATTTGTACATCTAACTTGTTCTGTATAAGGACTGACAACACTGCTGGTCCTTAAGCCCGTGACAAGCATAAATAGCTGAGGGTTGTAATTGTGTAAGGTTAGTGGCCTGGTAGTCAACGGCCCTTACTAAAACCTACCAAATGCTGTACTTTATTGATTATCAGTTAATATTCATAACATTCACAAGGTAAACACCAGTAGGAATATTTGATTTTGTTTACATACTACTATTTGTGAGCAAATTCAGAATCCAGGGCCATGTTCCACAAAGTGACCTTTCAACATGTGCATTAGAGGGCAGTGGGGTAGGCTACTGGTTAAAGTGTTGGCTTGTTATGCCGAAACCCGGGTTCCATTCCCCATATGCGTACAATGTGTGAAGCCCATTCCCGGTTTCCCCGCCGTGATATCACTGGAATATTGGTTAAAGAGGTGTAAACCCATACTCACTCACTCACGTGTATTAGTGTTAAGATGATCATTTCTTTAACATAGACATTGGATTGTGTTAAATTCCAACAAATGCCACTATTGTGCTGTGAATGGAGGCCCTTGTTCTTGTCGAGAAGAACGAGCCCTGCTGGCCGACAGATTGATCATCATCAATCTTCCCCCACTGCATATGACATAATAAATCAATTGCAAGTGATTCCCAAGCATTTGATAGGTTAACCATGCAATTTTTGAGTGTTTATGTATCAAAACAAAAAGAAAAAATATTAGACCATGTCCACTAAGACTTTTGTTTTCTGACTGGCTGACAATAGATGTTTTGACTCTAAACAAAGTCACCGACTTCATATCATTTTCTACAGTTTTTGTGTTTCCATGTTAAATATGAAGAAGTCTGTGAAGTTATTAGTTATTATTGAAGACATATTTATATACAAGAATTGATTTCAATACGTTTTTGCGTACATGGAGTTATAAACCAGTGATCACAATTCAGGTAAATCAGCTATGTGAATTTACAGTGTTCACACTGGTTTTTACCAAAATGATTCCATAAACAAAACAACTTGAAGTTAATTCTTAATTATTTATCAATTATGTTAATAACAGAAACAATATGAAAGGACTTTATCAATGCAAGTCTACATTCACATAACATGAAAACAATCATCGTCCCTTTAATACGTAAGACGTGCTAGTGTTCCACTGGGCATTGATTATTCATTGATTAATCTCATATTACAAAACAGGACCCTGTCAGGTTGATAGGATTGATCAGAACATTAGACTACAATTCTCTAAACATGGAGTCAACTCTAGTCTGTTATACAGACCCTGATACATATATATATCAAATACAGCCCATGCAAGTCTATATATTTGGCAAGTCTTGATTACTGCAGTATCACTGGGCTCCCTTTTATTATATTTTTATTAAAATAACTGAACAACTGTTTTTTTCTGTACAATATGTTCATTTCAGAGACTAGATGTTAGTCTAAGTCTAAGCTAGTCTAACTCCTTCCTGATGCCTAAAGAGACACTATTTTATCAACAAAGTCGGCCATCGATACTGTCAATTAACAACAGAAGCAATGTCAAGGTAATAAGATCAGGTGACTGAACTGCACCATCTGGTGTCAGGAGACTGTCGTAATCCAATAAATCTCCTTCACATGAAATTTATGTCTTGTTTATGTTGAAGACATGAACCACTCGGGCAACAGCTGAGCAAGTAGGTCACCAGATACAAACTTCCTAATCAATCAATCTACAAACATATATACATCATTGCATCTAATTGAGACTGAAGGCAAATGACAACATGTGCTTAGTCGAAAACATAAACATGTTTTGAATTACAATAATCATATAAACAGAATTATTAATCAATTTCGCTCACAACTGAAAAGTATCACTACATATTACATGTATTAGTCATACTGAGCAGATGTTGGAAATCCAATATATAGCTTAGTAAACAGAAATGGCTTCGATATGGCTTCTAAAATTAATCCATACATAAATATCGGCAAGTTGACTTTTATATTACATTGGTTTCATAAATATTGTTTGGAAAGAGACCAATCTGTTAGAGCAGGACAAATATGCTACACAACATTTAAAAGGGATATTGTTTGTTGTTTTATTAGTTTGTTTGTTTGTTGCTTATAGCTGCACTCAGCAATATTCTAGCCATATGACAGTGATCTGTAAATAATCAAGCATCAACCAAGTCAGTGAGCCTAACGACTCCATCCGATTAGTTGCCTCTGACGACAATCACAGTCGCCCTGGTTACTGACTAATCACAGTCACCCAAGCATGGGTTGCTGAAGACCTAGTCTGCCTCAGATCTTCAGGTGTTGCTTATTGTTTTAAGATGCACTCAGCAATATTCCAGCTTTCAAATAAATAATCAAGTCTGGACCAGACAAACCAGTGATTAATATTTGAAGCAATAATGATCCACGCAGTCCATCCGAATCCGTTATGACACCTCTCACTAAGGCCAGGCTGAGGACCAATTCTAGCCTGAGAACTCACAAGGAATAGGGGTACTGAGATATGTACAGGCCCCAGTCTTTATATATATGGTAAGACCTCGTTAATTGGGAGTGTCACGCTTCTGGTGAAATTGTAAGGATAAACTAATTTCTGTGGTAATGTTCCTTCTATGTTTATAAAGGGTTTCAGAATAATGGAGTCTGGCTAACAGGGTCAGACTCGGCAATTCGTTTGATTGCATGTCATCGAATTCTGATGTTGCCGATTGTTGCTGATGCTATCAATCACTGTTTTGTTTGGTCCAGCCTTGACTATTTACAGGCTTTCATCCGTTCATAGTTTTCGTCAGATCTATTCATATCTCACTACTAGGGCTGTTACGATTCACTTGCGTATTCGCTGAATCGAACCGTAACCATTCATGAATTGAATTTGTTATTCATGGCCACTAGAATCGAATATTTATGAATATGCTATCATGTATATTTACATACACTGTACCTAAAAATATCCATAACACATTATATACATAGATATCTTTCAATGACAACACTCTTATAATATTTAATTTGATAGTATTGTTTTCACTGGTCAATGTCGCATTTCAGCATATACTAGTACCTGGATAAGTGCAGTATATAAATGTATAATTTATTAATAATTAACAAACCATGTCAAATAAATCATGATGTTATTGTTTCACTGAATATAATAAATAATACATAAACTGCTGACTTGTTATTGTAATTGTGAATTAATATTCGTATTCGTTATGAATCGTATTCGCCTCGTCTGCCTACTCTGCTGTATTCGTTGCAGCCCTACTCACTACTATAAACAATTCAGAACAAGATAGAGCTTTGCAGAATGTGTGTGAATGTGTGTGTGTGTGTGTGTCTGTGTGGTGTGTGTCTGTGTGGTGTGTGTCTGTGTGGTGTGTGTCTGTGTGGTGTGTGTGTGCATGCGTGTGTTCGTGAGTGTGAGAGTGAGAGACTGTATTTGTTGTTTAACACCATACGAGGCAGTAATCAAGCTATATGACAACAGTCTGTAAATAACCAATGTTGAACCAGACAATCCAGTATTATTAGCAACAATCCACACCAATTGGTTTTGATGACACACAGACAACCAAGTCGCCAAGCCTGACCACTTGATCCAATTAGTCGCCTATTACAACATGCATAGCATTTTATGGACCAATTCTAACCTGGAACCCCCACAGGTTTTTACAGAAGGAATACTACAGCAGGCAAGAGCATGATTAGGCAACTTTGATAAGAACAGCAATTGAGGAAAAGTCTCAGTGGTGATATCTTTATCAGAATGTTATTGTTTCCTTGTGCTGCTGTGAAATAATAGTGTAAACAAACAACCCCTGATAGTTGGTTTTATTTTCCTCAAATTGTTAATCTTTAATTCATAAGGAAGCGTTCCTACTTGTAAGTTCACTATCTGGCCCTGCATATAATTATTTCTTTTGGATTATTGGAGGACACAATATACCAACTAACATTGTCCGGTCTGTCTTAAGTATGTTGAAAAGGAATCGCAAATGAATGTACCCATCTAACTGGGGCAATAACCTGTCAGATATGACTGACAGCACCACACATACATTGTACCTGTTACTGACATATCTACAGCTCCAGTGTCTCAGCCTCTGATAATTCTGTGTTAGGTATGGTCCCCAGCAACCTATGCTGACTGGATCAGTACCCAGCAACCTACGCTGGTCGTATGAGGCAACTTACTGGATCAGTACCCAGCAACCTATGCTGGTCGTATGAGGCAACTTACTGGATCAGTACCCAGCAACCTACGCTGGTTGTAT
Source organism: Haliotis rufescens (assembly GCF_023055435.1). Classification (NCBI taxonomy): domain Eukaryota; kingdom Metazoa; phylum Mollusca; class Gastropoda; order Lepetellida; family Haliotidae; genus Haliotis; species Haliotis rufescens. Next base: position 7,796,643 of record NW_025963791.1, on the reverse strand, counting down.
GAGGCAACTTACTGGATCAGTACCCAGCAACCTATGCTGGTCGTATGAGGCAACTTACTGGATCAGTACCCAGCAACCTACGCTGGTCGTATGAGGCAACTTACTGGATCGGGTTGTCAGTACCCAGCAACCTATGCTGGTCATATGAGGCAACATACTGGATCAGTACCCAGCAACCTATTCAGGTCGTATGAGGCAACATACTGGATCAGTACCCAGCAACCTATGCTGGTCATATGAGGCAACATACTGGATCAGGTGGTCAGTACCCAGCAACCTACGCTGGTCGTATGAGGCAACTTACTGGATCAGGTGGTCAGTACCCAGCAACCTACGCTGGTCATATGAGGCAACATACTGGATCAGGTGGTCAGTACCCAGCAACCTATGCTGGTCGTATGAGGCAACATACTGGATCAGGTGGTCAGTACCCAGCAACCTATGCTGGTCGTATGAGGCAACATACTGGATCAGTACCCAGCAACCTATGCTGGTCATATGAGGCAACATACTGGATCAGGTAGTCAGTACCCAGCAACCTACGCTGGTCGTATGAGGCAACATACTGGATCAGTACCAAGCAACCTATGCTGGTCGTATGAGGCAACATACTGGATCAGTACCCAGCAACCTACGCTGGTCGTATGAGGCAACATACTGGATCAGTATCCAGCAACCTATGCTGGTCGTATGAGGCAACATACTGGATCAGTACCCAGCAACCTATGCTGGTCGTATGAGGCAACATACTGGATCAGTACCCAGCAACCTACGCTGGTCATATGAGGCAACATACTGGATCAGGTGGTCAGTACCCAGCAACCTATGCTGGTCGTATGAGGCAACATACTGGATCAGGTGGTCAGTACCCAGCAACCTACGCTGGTCGTATGAGGCAACATACTGGATCGGGTGGTCAGTACCCAGCAACCTATGCTGGTCATATGAGGCAACATACTGGATCAGGTGGTCAGTACCCAGCAACCTACGCTGGTCGTATGAGGCAACTTACTGGATCAGATGGTCAGTACCCAGCAACCTACGCTGGTCATATGAGGCAACATACTGGATCAGGTGGTCAGTACCCAGCAACCTATGCTGGTCGTATGAGGCAACATACTGGATCAGGTGGTCAGTACCCAGCAACCTACGCTGGTCGTATGAGGCAACTTACTGGATCGGGTGGTCAGTACCCAGCAACCTATGCTGGTCGTATGAGGCAACTTACTGGATCGGGTAGTCAGTACCCAGCAACCTATGCTGGTCGTATGAGGCAACTTACTGGATCGGGTAGTCAGTACCCAGCAACCTCTGCTGGTCGTATGAAGCAACTTACTGGATCGGGTAGTCAGTACCCAGCAACCTATGCTGATCGTATGAGGCAACTTACTGGATCAGGTGGTCAGTTCCCAAAAACCTACGCTGGTCGTATGAGGCAACATACTGGTTCGGGTAGTCACTACCCAGCAACCTACGCTGGTCATATGAGGCAACTTACTGGATCAGTACCCAGCAACCTACGCTGGTCGTCTGAAGTAACTTACTGGATCGGTTGGTCAGTACCCAGCAACCTATTCAGGTCGTATGAGGCAACTTACTGGATCGGGTAGTCAGTACCCAGCAACCTATGCTGGTCGTATGAGGCAACTTACTGGATCGGGTAGTCAGTACCCAGCAACCTCTGCAGGTCGTATGAAGCAACTTACTGGATCGGGTAGTCAGTACCCAGCAACCTATGCTGATCGTATGAGGCAACTTACTGGATCAGGTGGTCAGTTCCCAAAAACCTACGCTGGTCGTATGAGGCAACTTACTGGATCGGGTAGTCAGTACCAAGCAACCTACGCTGGTCATATGAGGCAACTTACTGGATCAGTACCCAGCAACCTATTCAGGTCGTATGAGGCAACTTACTGGATCGGGTAGTCAGTACCCAGCAACCTATGCTGGTCGTATGAGGCAACTTACTGGATCGGGTAGTCAGTACCCAGCAACCTCTGCTGGTCGTATGAAGCAACTTACTGGATCGGGTAGTCAGTACCCAGCAACCTATGCTGATCGTATGAGGCAACTTACTGGATCAGGTGGTCAGTTCCCAAAAACCTACGCTGGTCGTATGAGGCAACTTACTGGATCAGGTAGTCAGTACCAAGCAACCTATGCTGGTCGTATGAGGCAACTTACTGGATCGGGTGGTCAGTACCCAGCAACCTACACTGGTCGTATGAAGTAACTTACTGGATCGGTTGGTCACTACCCAGTAACCTATTCAGGTCGTATGAGGCAACTTACTGGATCGGGTAGTCAGTACCCAGCAACCTATTCAGGTCGTATGAGGCAACTTACTGGATTGGGTAGTCAGTACCCAGCAACCTATGCAGGTCGTATGAGGCAACTTACTGGATCAGTACCCAGCAACCTATGCTGGTCATATGAGGCAACTTACTGGATCGGGTGGTCAGTACCCAGCAACCTACGCTGGTCGTATGAGGCAACTTACTGGATCGGGTGGTCAGTACCCAGCAACCTACGCTGGTCATATGAGGTAACTTACTGGATCGGGTGGTCAGTACCCAGCAACCTATGCTGGTCGTATGAGGCAACTTACTGGATCGGGTAGTCAGTACCCAGCAACCTATGCTGGTCGTATGAGGCAACTTACTGGATCGGGTAGTCAGTACCCAGCAACCTATGCTGGTCGTATGAGGCAACTTACTGGATCGGGTGGTCAGTACCCAGCAACCTATGCCGGTCGTATGAGGCAACTTACTGGATCGGGTAGTCAGTACCCAGCAACCTATGCCGGTCGTATGAGGCAACTTACTTGATCGGGTGGTCAGTACCCAGCAACCTATGCTGGTCGTATGAGACAACTTACTGGATCAGGTGGTCAGTTCCCAAAAACCTATGCTGGTCGTATGAGGCAACTTACTTGATCGGGTGGTCAGTACCCAGCAACCTATGCTGGTCGTATGAGGCAACTTACTTGATCGGGTGGTCAGTACCCAGCAACCTATGCCGGTCGTATGAGGCAACTTACTTGATCGGGTAGTCAGTACCAAGCAACCTATGCTGGTCGTATGAGGCAACTTACTGGATTGGGTAGTCAGTACCCAGCAACCTATGCTGGTCGTATAAGGCAACTTACTGGATCGGGGAGTCAGTACCCAGCAACCTATTCAGGTCATATGAGGCAACTTACTTGATCGGGTGGTCAGTACCCAGCAACCTATGCTGGTCGTATGAGGCAACTTACTTGATCGGGTGGTCAGTACCCAGCAACCTATGCTGATCCTATGAGGCAACTTACTGGATCAGTACCCAGCAACCTATTCAGGTCGCATGAGGCAACTTACTGGATCAGGTGGTCAGTACCCAGTAACCTATTCAGGTCATATGAGGCAACTTACTGGATCGGATGGTTAGTACCCAGCAACCTATGCAGGTCGTATGAGGCAACTTACTGGATCAGGTGGTCAGACTCAGTTGCAGATATTTATAGTCTAATATATAACATATTTCTAGCCTTATATCCAACAGATATATCTAGCCTTACATGCAATACCTATTTCTGAATGTTAACCTGTATTTATTGGTTATTACGTTCAAAATCACTATTTTCTTGTCAATATAACCTCAAATGAAATATTTCTATTCTTTTTTTGTGTGATACATTTGGCATTGGGTCAAGAAAACGCACAAAACAAAAAGTATCCTGGAGTGGCCGAAGCAGTGAAACTGCACGTAAACGAGTACCGGTATTGTAAGGGTTAAAGTCATTCTGACATGAGAATACTTCCCTGTGTACATAACATTCTCTTTCTTCAAGGAGTGGTTTCAAAAGCTACTGTCAACTGACGCATCCTTCATCAACCTCTCTGCTTGGGTTTACAGAATAAAAACTGCCAAGATTGCACATAAGGATTGCCTATCATGACCCACCAAATATTCAACATCTACCCTGTAATAAACCAAAGCTAGCCTGTTTATATCCCATAGATAGGATTATTTCATCCCAAATGCAGTCGCATCTGACGAATGGCACAGTCTTTCAATCCATCCAGTCCACACCGCCTAATCAATTTGAGGCTAGCAGTAATTAAATACCCACTTCAATATTAATAATCATTGATTATAATCAGGGTTCCTATTAGTGATATGGATAACGACAATCGAGGCTGCGTCTCACACTATATCCCATTCCAATATGGGAATCAGAATCTTTCGTATGTATGTGCATGTTTGCATGTGTGCGTGTGTGTATGTGATTATGTGTGTTTTCACACCTCATTCATAAGTTCCATCTATATGACCTGTAAATAATTGAGTCTGGACCAGATAATCCAGCAAGCCTGACCACCTGATCCACTAAGTTGCCTCTTACAACAAGCATGGGTTGCTGAGGACCAATTCTAACCCAGAATCCCCAAGAGGATTTTAGTCAGTACTCAACCCTGATTACCTGTTAGAATGTGTCCTAAAAACAGGAGGACATAAACCTTGGGGCACATTAGAATTTTGTTTGTTCATACTATTAAAAAGAGTTCTTTAGGATCACTTAATGTCGTCAGAGAATAGTATTAAATGTGAAATTAATACCCACAAAAGGCCCCATTTCTGGAAAAAATAATTTATTGCACCAATTCTCGAACTCAGTGTTGCTAAGTACTTCTTAGATAAGCTAACTTAAGTAGTTTCAGAGAAAACTTGTCCCCATGGCAGACACCATGCACTTTGTCAAATAACATGGATCAAGGGCTGTAACTGCATATGCTCAAAATCTAAAAACATTTAGCAAGGGAAGTAACTCTGCAAAAAAATTTACAGGACAAATTTTCGCACAGTCTTGACAAAAATCTCATAGATAAGCATGCGAACTGCCGTTCATGTAACGTCAGTTGTTTCTGAGAAATGTTGTCCCATTCCAGACACTATGCAGTAGATTGGAAAACACGGGGCAAGGGCCATAACTCTGTAAAAAATGAATTTAGGGACCAATTTTCGAACTCAGTCTTGACAAATATCTCCTATATAAGAATGCAAACTTTCATTCATGTAATTTCAGATGTTTCTGAGAAAGTTGCCTGACAGAAAGACAGACTTTGTGACGGGCAATAAAAAAGATATTTTCATTTTAGTGACTACATGATAGTCTTGTAGTCAAAGTGTGCAATCTCACATAGGTTATGTGAGAAGCAAAGCATCTGGTAACTGCAGTCCAAACACTGTAGCCCAGATGGACACAATACACAGGCTGAAATATAGTGTGCCTAGAAAATTCTGGACAAGTAGCCTTCAGCAAATAGACTTTGAAAGTTAACAGAGGCTTGGGACTTACAATACTAATTTAACCAGGACAGATAATCCATAATTTTGTTGGGTATTCTCCAAATGGCGAGCATGAACCACGATCATTAACAATTGTTATGACAATTATGTTTTCACTATCATGATTGTAGGCCAAGTGCAATTACAATAGACACCAGTCATCAGTTGAGAGCTAATGTTGCATAATGCAAAGTGGTTCATATAGATGACACAAAATGTGTCTCGATAAAATTGGACACCAAAGGCCTTGGTACATTACTGACCAAAAATGTCAAAGATAAATTCTCAGTCAAGAGTAATGGTTCCAAAATTTAAAAAGACTTTACTTATCTATCATAAATTAAAAAGCTATTCTTGTTAACAAATGAACTTCTTATCAAGTGCTCCCATATCATCCTTTAATGTTATGCATGACCATAAAACTGTCATGAAGAACTAAAAATTGTCACTTGTGTGCCTTGGGCAATGGCAGCAAGCTACCACTAACGTCATGTTTGTATCACTGCACTTGTTTGCAAGTGTCACAGGTCACAAACTGCATCATCCTTTGTGTCAAACACCACTGCTAACCCAGAAAACCAGTCAACCAGATCGTGTTACACCTCCTCCAAATGCTAATGTTGTGACCTCTGCACTCTCCATAGAGTGCAACATTGACAGTGAGACAGTACACAACAACAGCATGTTTATCTCCCTGCCAGTGTAAAGAAAGCCACATGTCAGCTCAATATGTCAGTATGACGTCAGCCAAGTGCCTCGCCAGCGGGGCATCCCGATCTAGAATTGTCACCATAAACTTTGAGCTACATATATTTCCTTGTTCCTACATAGTCAGAGGAAGTTATTTATCAGAATGAAATTTGACAAATATTCGCAGTGAATGGTAGAAACAAGGAAACAATTTGAATTATGTCAATAAACAAAGTCCATCCTATATGGGCACCATAAAAATCATACTACTCAAAAGAAGATACAGAACACCAGATTCTGCCATATGACAATAGGTAATCTGTCATGGCCAAAATATAGTAATATGAAAGTATCAGGTGTTCATTAACTTCTTTTGGGTAGTGTGTGTGTGGAGGGGGGGGGGGGGGGCTGTTACAATTCACTGGCGTATTCGGTGAATCGAACTGTATCCATTCATTCATGAATTTGTTATTTGTGGCCACTAGAATCGAATATTTATGAATAAGCAATCATGTGCATTTACATACCCTGTACCTAAAATGTCCATAAGAACATATTATATGAATAGATATGAATAGTGTGGTCACTGGTCACTGGTCATTGTCGCTTTTGAGCAGATACTAGTACCCGGATAAGTGCAATATATAAATGTAAAATTTATTAATAATTAACAAACCATGTTAAAAAATTATGTTATTGTTTCACTGAATATGACAAATAATACATCAACTGCTGACTTGTTATTGTATTCGTGAATTAATATTCGTTTTGGTTACCCTATATTCGTGATACGAATCGTATTCGCCTCATACGAGGTGTGTGTGTATGTGTGTGTGTGTGTGTGTGTGTGTGTGTGTGTGTGTGTGTGTGTTCATTTAGCTGTTGGATATTGAAATATCTAAATGTTTTGACAGTTTGTTATCCTACATTTCAACACATTGATTCCTAAACATACTCATAGTGTAAAAATGATGAAAGTGTTTGCACTGACATTTCATAGCTGACATGTTTTATGATTGTTGATACAATGTTTACGATTGCTATGTGTGAGAGTCAGTGACCGGACCACATGGCAAGATCTCTGACCTCAATCGGCTACCACGTGGCAGGTCAACTGCCTGGTGTGTGTTGACCGTACAGGTCGATGAAGTTCACCTCTTATCATGTTTGTGAAGTGGCACATGCCCCAATGAACAGTAGATGACCCTGGTGTCTATTTATTGACAGTGATTTAGGCCTGCTAAGTCAGCTATTTTCAATTTGATTTTAGTGTATGTGGAAAACCCTTAACTTCAATAAAATGTATTTTAATCTGCATTCAGTTTCCACACAATACTATAGTAAATGGGTAGCGTGCAATGGTAGACTAGTAGGCAGTGTCTGCTTTAATTTGGTTGGCCTGTGATAGATTAAATGTGCCAGATCAATTGCCTTGAGTCAAAGTTTTACCTGTTAATCTAACAATTATTTTCTTGAATGGCCAAAAAGAAAGATAATGTTCCCCCAAAACAATTTAGTGCAGATTCAGAACTGTTAATGTATTTAAAACGAATGTCCTTATCATTATGCTGCTAGATGCTATTTTGGTGAAGTTTGTTGAGATAAAAAATAAACATGATAAACACACTGTTGTTAAACTGCTGTTTTTGAGATAGAGAACACCTGTTTTAACAACAAATAATTTCTGTTCATCTATCCATTCACTTTAATATTGGGGCATGTGCACAATCATAAAACATGTCAGCTATGAAATGTCAGTGCAAACACTTTCATCATTTTTACACTATGAGTATGTTAAAGAATCATTGTGTTGAAATGTAGGATAACAAACTGTCAAAACATTTAAATATTTCAATATCCAACAGCTAAATGAACATATACCGGTACCTTAAATATTTATTCCAACAAAATGTAAAATTAGGAATGTGTCTCCCTTGTGTGCCACGGGACACTCATAACAATGCTGTCTGTGTCTGTGTAATGTAAGTGTGTCAACAAGGATCTAATAGAATATTTTTTATCCATCTTCCTATTCTGTGAATATATATTTTTACCTAGAGATAGATAATAATCAGTTGTACTAAATTGAAATGTCTGTCCCTTCCTTTTCACTGAGCTTGATAATACCCTTATCAACTTGTGAGTAGCCAGGTTTATCTTGGGCATCAAACCATGCGTACTCATAACTTTTTTCATGGTAATAATTATCCGTATGTTTGTCCAATTTGGTTTTTCAAACAATGTCATCACGGTCACAGGGGTTCATATCATAGTACATAGTACTTACAGAGGAACAGTCATTAAAACCTAAGCACTTTTACCCTCTGACATGTCTAAATTCCCCTTGCTCTTTAAAACTAGCACCCAAGTGTCAATGTTGAAATGGGTAAGTCCAGTGACAAGGTAGGGTAAAAGACCCTTTCTGGCCCACAAGATCTGCATAATGTAAGAAGTCAGGGAAAAGAAATAAACATTATGATAGTTATCAGACGTGTTCCTAATAATGAGAAATAGACTTCCTATACAGACAGTACAAGCATATGGTAAAACACTGATCTTGGGTCACAGACATGGCTATTGACATGTTGGCCATGCCTCTGTACTGTATCATGCAATTAGTCCAAAACTTGCAAGTGCAAGAAAGATAACAAGGTCAGAGGTCAATCATATGAACATACTCCACAAGCATCTTATTTCATATTTCAAATAGTTCCTTTAATTCTTCAATATTTCTAATGTTTGTTGGTTGGTTTGTTGTTTAACGCCGCACTCAGCAATTTTCCAGCTATATGACGGCGGTCTGTAAATAATCTAGTCTGGACCAGAGAATCCAGTGATTAATATCATGAGCATCGATCCACGATCCATGACATGCATAAACCAAGTCAGTGAGCCTGACCACCCGATCCCGTTAGTCACCTTTTACGGCAAGCATGGGTTGCTTAAGACCTACCCCGGATCTTCACGGGTCCTAATTTCTAATGGGACACAAACGAACCACGTAACTTTTGAGAACTGTTTAGACTACTTACAGTCTGAAGCACTGTCTCATTGCTCCACGGGTGAAGGACTGAAAACAAGAATACAAGAGTCAACATAACGTACATGAAAATATGTTAGCATGAGTCGACTCACTATGGTGTGGTGTGGTGTGGTGTGGTGTGGTGTGGTGTGGTGTGTGTGGAGGGGGATTGTGGGTGAGGGTGCTGCCACAGTGATTATTAGATGATTACTGCTTTGGTGAAACACATGAGCACTTCTATGGTGCTGTTCAATGATGGTCTTCATCTTACAGAGAAACATCCTGACAGTAAAAACAAACATAAAAGCCAGGGCCTTACTCAACAAATAAAGGCAGCATTGTTAGCACCAGTGTCCTGAGAGTACTTGAGAGTGAGAACCATTATTCTTAAATAATATTACTGATGACTTCATTATAGTTGACATCATTCTTGCATTTAAGGGTCATTTAATCCTAATCTAACAGTTGTTTTGTATTTGAACTACCATATTTTCTTGAGTATAGTGCACTCTTTTTTTCTAAAAAACAAAGCTGTGTAGAAGGGCATTATACACACCATAATGAGTTTTGATGTTTCATTTAAATAAAACCATGTCAACAAATCAATACTGAAGTACGCAAGTTAATCAGTAATTACTAGGGCTGCAACGAATACACTATGAGGTGAATACGATTCATATCACGAATATAGGGTAACGAATACGAATATTTATTCACGAATACAATAACAAGTCAGCAGTTGATGTATAATTTATTATATACAGAGAAAAATAACAACATAAATTATTTGACATAGTTGGATAATTATTAATATATTCTACATTTATATACTGCATTTATCCAGGTACTAGTATCTGCTCAAATATGACAATGACCGATGACCATAATACTGTTTAAAATTATATATATGAGTGTTGTCTTTAAAGAAATCTCCGCATATAATATGTTCTTTTGGATATTTGTAGGTACAGGGTATGTAGATGCACATGACTGCATATTCGTAAATATTCGATTCAAGTGACCACAAATAATGAATTCAATTCATGAATGGATACGGTTCCATTCACCGAATACGCGGGTGAATCGCAACAGCCCTAGTAATTACACTGTATGGTTAAAAAATGTGTTCATTGTATATCTGGACTTATGTTTGCATTTCCTTCAACTTCAAAATGTTCTAGTAGTCCTTTCTATAACTGTGATTTTGCAGACTGCAACGGTCAGTCTAGTGTCTCCACTTATTTAGACAAGAGTCATCAGGAGATGACATATCCCCCCCAGTCTGGCTACTTTTGGCTTACTGCCATTGGATACCTTCAGTTCAGTGAAGAAAAATAAAACGCTGTTCAGTATTTTTCAATATCATTAATCATCAAAAGACACCAGTTCACCACAAGACTGCTGTGTACAGCAAGTTTCATCAAGAAATATTCAACAGTTTTCAAGCTCTGCTCTTGAAACGAGCACAACCCTGGTTTTCAAATAAGTCCAAATTGTTTTCATGAACACATAAAAAAAAAATTTTAAATAAAGATCCCAAATCATCAAAAGGATCCAGTTCCCCACTACACTGATCTGTATAGCAAGTATTTCATCTAGAAATATTCAACAGTATTTGTGTTCTGCTCTCGAAACAGAAAATGGACAGAGGACAGACGGGCATGCTGATTGCTATATCCAATATCCAATAAAAGTTTGAGTAATTATATTCCAACACTGTCTACACAGATTACCCTTCACAGATGTCAGGCTAAAAACACTTGCTGTTTTAAGTCAATATTGTGGCTATTTTAGGTTTTTGAGTGACCATAGTGCAACTTTTTGTTCTGATTGTTTTCTATCAATTATCTTCAGAACAGCAGATAAGAGAAATCTTTTAACACATGACATTCATTTCAATATTTCTGTGTCAAGTAACCGACTACCAATGAATGTGAAGGGGCCAGGCATAATAGATATATAGAGCCAGGGGCTCAAGAACCCATAGAGCCTTCTTCTAAATCAGTCGGACAAGGTCAATCTGGGTTCACCTGACACAAACTTTTATGGTGTGGTCCTCATATGCAAAGAGGTATGCAAAGAGGTCCTTAATGCAAAGAGGTATGCAAAGAGGTCCTTAATGCAAAGAGGTATGCAAAGAGGTCCTTAATGCAAAGAGGTCCTTAATGCAAAGAGGTATGCAAAGAGGTCCTTAATGCAAAGGGGTATGCAAAGAGGTCCTTAATGCAAACAGGTATGCAAAGAGATCCTTAATGCAAAGAGGTCCTTAATGCAAAGGGGTATGCAAAGAGGTCCTTTGTGCAAAAAGAGATTATTAGTGCAAAGAGTTATGCAAAGAGGTCTTTAATGCAAAGAGGTCTCATTTGAGAGTAAAAGATCTGATTTTAAAGAGATTGCAGTATTATTAGATTAATAACCGGGACTTTCTGTTTTCAGGGAATAAAATACTGTAGCAGTTATCATGCCTACACTGCAGATTCATGGTCCTGTCATAATAAAGAACCTTTCGATAATCTGATTATCCCTGAACAGTGGCACATACTGTAAATGTCACCCTACTGTACGTAAGATCATTACAGCAATATAGTATTCATGCCACGACCAAAGATCAATGTGGATCATACCATTCAAAGGCTACATGTCTGTGCCAATACATCACTTTAACCCTGGCTATTTGAAAACTGGGGTGACAGATATTGACACACCTCAGGTCAAAGGTACAATGGCTGCTTTGAGATAGTGGTCTCAACTCTTTTAATGCCATGTGGGCACTGAAACTGTGACACGTTCTGCTGAAACTGTGACAAGTTCTATGCAGGATCTGAACAAAAATGTCATAACAATAGGGTCAGAGGATCAGAGGAAGTTGTCAAGGTCAATATGCCTCACCTCAGAGAGGAAGCTGTGATACATGTATCACCTGCAATAAGCACAAAACATAAAGTCTGGGTTTCAAGTTCATATTCTAGGACACTGACTTATTGTCATTTAAATTTTATTTTTTTTAATTTGGTAACAACAAAGAGGAATGTCCTGTCAGAAGTTGACAAAATCATGAAAATTTCCACATGCCATTTGCACATGATTTGTCTCCAGCAAAATTATTGGCAACCTCCGGATTGGAGGTAAGGTAAGGTTGAGTGCACTAGTAATTGTTACTGTTTCCCTTCGTGTAAAGTGGAACAGCCCTACACAAATGACAGAGAACCAAAATATGAGGTATTTGGAGAACATGTTTATGATATACTTATATTAATATCAAAATAAAACATAAAAATAAAAATATTTGTCATAAATGTGACAGAACTGTGATGTAATCATAGCATATCATTATCAACATGATATCACTATATATGAATCACACTTCATAACAAATCAGTCCATAACAGTAGACAGAATCATAATACAGCTTATATTATCATATTATTGCTCAAGCCAGCTTTAGCAATTGTCTAACTTGATCTGTATCCAGCCCTGCCCCTTGTGATCTTCCTTGTGTTGCACAGCTAGACCAAGGTCTGGGGTCTTTCTACATATGGCCTGGATGTAGCAGAGCTACAGATAAGCTGCGTATTTGCGTAAAATACCTAAACAAAACATTCAAAACCCAATTACTTTCAATTAACTTGCATACAGAAACGCATGCATTAAACGAAAAACTCAAATGTGTAAAAATAGCATGCGTAAATACCCAATGAAGCTTTTTCAGCATGCTTACAATGGAGCCAATTTCTGAAACAATTACGAACTAATTTACTTTCCGAGTCAAGCCGATAGTGAGGGCCCTTATATACATCTAAAACATTATTTTATTTCTTTGGAAATCTCAAAATGTTAACTCTTTTTGAGAAAAACCCAATAGACATGATAGAGTGATGAATAGATGAGTGAAAAATTATTGGTTTCCCCAATGGAAAATGTAATACTGTATTCGATGTAATAAGCACCCGGGGGGCGCTCTCAAAATTAGAAATAGGGGGCTCTTATTAGAATATTATTTTGGTTGAAAAAACAGAGTTGAAATATAAATTTCATGGTTTATGCTGACAGCCTGACATGTTTATATATGACAGATATATATACGCGAAACAATAAGTCTTGTGTACATTGATCAATCGGAAGGGGTGCGAATTGGGATTGTTCACTAACCAATATATTAGCAAATATGGCCGTGGGCGCTTATTAGAGCAGGGTGCTTATTACGATGAATACGGTAACCCAATTTAAATAGAAACCTTCGAGTAAAAACTTAATTGCTCAAAGAGTAAACACCCCTTGATATCTGCTGCTGGGAGATGTCCCTGTATAGGATGCTGCTCGTAGTAGGGTGGGTTTTCTTTTTGAGTGACTTCTGACTTGGACTTCAAGCCATATACTACATGTGGGCTTTTACCCCTTTATGAAGAATCTCAGATAATAATGGTTATAATTTTAGGGATGGATCTAACTTACAAACTATCAAATGTAGGACCCATGCAAACACGCTTCTTCCCAGTATGATTAAACTGTGGAACACTTTTCCCGATAACTTTATTAACGCCTGGTCATCAACGGCCTTACATGATAAACTAAATGTACTTAAACTTTGGTTCTAAATTCTGTCAAATTGGGCATTGTCGCCTCATGGCTCGGCTGTAGAGAATTAAAGGCTCATAAATTTAATCTACATGTGACAGACAGACCAGACTGCAAATGTGATTATCATTTCGAAGATGCTTTACACTTTCTAAGGACATGCCGAAACTATGAAAATATTAGAAATGACATGTATTTTTACACCCATAGATATAACCCAAAACAGTTTAATAAGGCAGCTCTTCATTCAGCAAAGCAATAAACACGGAAATTCTTAAATCAATCCACAATTATATTGTAAAAAGTAAAAGATATGAATATTAGTTATAATAATCTAAATACATTTTGTATAAAATATTGAAATTGAGATACTGCATTCCTTTAACTCGGACACCAATAGCTCCAGCTCACGGTTACAGGTTAACCTTATTTATTGTACATATATATTCAACATATACATGTTTATGTAAAGTTATCAACTGTAATCTGTTTTTCCTGGAGCGTTTGTTGTACAAGCAATGTTTTGCTTGTTTTTCAATCCTGCTTTAGTTTATGAAATAAAAGTATGTTTAAACCACATACATTGAGTCCCATGTGCTATATCATTGAAATACTTCAAAGATTTGTGTATAGAACACAAGCATCCGGGCGCGAATCAAACACAATTCATTTTTTCACCATTTCCATTTTACAAGTTCTGCAGGGATTTGTCTTGGATTTCAACAAAGTGTCCTTGGGGAACAAATTGGGCCTACAACGGTTATTTTTGTTCAAAGTTCGGATTTGTTTTAAAGTTTCTATCTTAAATTCAGAGCTAACGTAACATTGCATTCAAGCATTAAATCCAATTCATCCTTATTGGTCTCATTATGAAGGTCAGTGAATACAAGACACCAGTGCAGAGCTATAAACGCCTATCGGTAACCATAATACGAATGGATCTTTTTAATTCCAAATAGTGAATATTTAGTCACATATTTGCCACTAAGCTGGACTTAATAAATCCTTGTTATTGAAAACAAAAGAAATTGTACATTTTTAAGCTGATAGTGCCTACCAACAAGTCCTAACAATAAGTCAAACATCACTAGAAATTATTGCAGCGGACACTCAATTCTATAATGTGCATGCTGGACTCAAAACTAAATACATTCAGCAAATAATACTGCTTTCAGCTTGGTATACAGTCATCAAAAGGTCTAAAAATATAAAAAAATATTCCGATAGCTGACAATATGTCAAATGCCATTCATATGCCATAGAAATATAAATGACGAACTTAATTGTTACCACAGCAACAGTATCAAAGTGCCTTTAAAACCAGAGAAGCAGCCCCATCCCTGACATTTATTAAAGTTCACAAAATCAATACATGCCACCATGCATTTCCAGTGTCATCCCGTTACCTGTGGTTTGGTGAAACGATGCCAACAACAACCTCACACCGGATTAAAGAAGCTTGCCGCTGCACACATGACGAACCTCAAAGCATTTCCACTATTATGACAGCACTTTACAGATTCTGACAGGCATTGGTTTTTCAGACAAGTTTTAATGACTTTTCTTGACAACTCGACAACAGGTAAGAGACTGTAAACACAGGTAGATTTTAATAGGCCTTGGCTAAACACTCCCTTTCAGTCTTTGCATTGAAAAAGTACAGGGATTTATCTGGACCTGCTTTGATTCTGATATTCTACCCCGAATCTGCAGCCAATGTCAGTTAAAATGTCCAAATTGGAACTAAATATTTCCCAAATCATGTTATATAGTTATAACTAATGTTATGGCGTTGTAGAGGTGGCTTGTATTTCACTAATAACAGGACCAATACAGAGTAAGCGGCTTTAATGCTAAGTTTGACATTATTGCATTGACTGTAATATTAAATTTAATGTTACATTACCTATGAATTCAGGAAAATAAGAACTCAGAAAAAAATACCAAGTTTGTAAGCAATAACAATTTTTTTCCAATTTATCTGCCAATGGCACTTAGTTTGGAATCCTAGATAAATCCCAGTAGTATGCAAAGTAATCAATTGTTCAACATCAAGGTCATGGTGACATGGAACATGTTGAAGCAATCATAACATTTGTCACATAGAAAATGTGTAAGTTGTGCAAGTCATCCAAATAACTGCAGTTTACCCTCATCCTCTGCCACCTAATATAAAGCTGTGAGTGTACAGTGGTTCAAACATGAAAAAGAGCATCACCAAACAGGAAACAATACAATACAATTCAACCCACAAGTGTGACCTTAGCAAGGTGAAAACAGAATATAACTAGGTGAACCCTGCGTGAACCACTTGTGACATACAGTCTGTATCTCACCATCTGTTTCTCTACCACGTGGGCATTAATGAATATATTACATAAGAAATATTCCAAATGCATGTCACATGTTGTATCAGGAAACGCAGACATGGCTACCATGTGCATAAAAATGTAGTCAACTGTGGGCTACGATTAACATTGTGAATATTCCTGAACAAAGATTTTTTGTCTCAGAGCTTTAAACTCTAAAATAAGTCAAAAGCCAAGCAGAAATTACTGTTTTGTGTAATCAAATGCACAAGCAAATTGGCTTGAGTGAAACCTTATTATTCTGAACCCTGTTAATCAAAAATGCTTCAAAGGATATTGATCAGAGACAATTGTACTTTAATAGTTTGTTTTTGTTTTGTTTGTTGTTTAACGCCGCATTCAGCAATATTCCAGCTATATGTATATGACGGCGGTCTGTAAAATAATTGAGTCTGGACCAGACAATCCAGTGATCAACATCATGAGCTTCGATCCACGCAATTGGGATCGATGACATGTATCAACCAAGTCAGCGGGCCTGAGCACCTGATCCTGTTAATCACCTTTAATACAAGCATAGTTACGTTTTACGGCCAGCATGGGTTGCTGAAGACCTATTCTAGCCCGGATCTTCACGGGTCATACTTTAATAGTTCTAATCCAGGCAAATTGACAGGCGTAAACCCTTTCACACGCTACTATTAGAAACTTGCTCCAGTCTATCATGCCTATTCTCTCATCAAAAAGTCATACCAGTAATGATTAAACTTCATAGGATTGTAGGGTTCCGTAGGTCTTGCATCTTCCGGAGGCAAGGGAGTTAACCAACTTTATAAGTCCAGTTTCTACCCTTGCCAAACCAGGCTGTAATTTCTGGGCTCAATTGTAGCTCCACCAGTGGCTATTACAAGTTATGTCCCTTCTGTCTCCCCCCTACTGGCCTATCAGATTCCACTTATCATATCACTTGCATTTGCTTCAAACAAAATGGCAGCACCCAGTCAAGATGATCTCAATGATAATAAAGATCTTTAGTAACAAATCAGGTTTTACCTCACAAAGTGATTCATACCATGTGAGCACCTTGAATAGAAACATGAAAAGATTTGGAAAATATGTGTCTACACCCAGTTGACGGAACACATGCTCTGCAAATCCTGCAATCGAACGAATTTGGCAAGGCAGTTGCCATGTTGCCATTTCCTTGGTATTACCTAAAGTGAAAAGCAAGATCATTTAGATGAAGAACTGTAGCAGCAAACTTCAAGGATGACCTCACTTAATTTCAAACATGGACAAAGACTGACTCTACTGTTGCTCACCTTATCCTGAATCTTGACGTTAACCTCATCCTGCACCCACGTCTTCTTGATGGCGTTGTAACGATGTCTGGTGCATCTCTCAACCTTCATGTCCTCGATGTGGAACACCTCCCAGGGGTCCTGCATCTCCTTTGCCTTTTTGATGGCCGACAGCCAGTGCAGCTTGTTCACATTGGGAACCGGTGGCAGGATGCTCGTCTGCAGCACTGGCAGAGGATTTGTGCCCAGGACCTTCGACAGACGCCTCTGTCGCAATGACATGAAGACTTTGGGTCTCTCGTCATCATCACTGCTCTGGTGGTCGCCACCGCTGTCCTCCTGTTCCGACTGAGATGCATCATAATTGGCATCCAAGTCAGTGATGGGGAATATCATAAATTCATCATCGCTGTCAGTCATCTTGATGTTTAAGTTGCTGCTTCTTTAATTCTTTTCTGATGTAAATGATTCTAGATGTTTCCAGTCTCCTTAATGCAGTTCTTTTCCTTCGGAGGTCTTAGCTGTTCAGTTCAAAGATGTAGAAACATGGTACTGGTCAGACCACGTCCTTAAAGTAGTTCCAAAAGCAGGAACCGATTACTCTGATTTGATAGCAGGAAGCGATCATGGGCCATCTCCCTAAAAACACAAATATCAATTTTTATCATTATCGCCATAATATTTGCATTATTGGGCATTTACTTGAAAAGAAATCCACTGAAAACAGTAGAAAGTAGATCATGCATTCCCCATACCACTACAACACCATATGATTTATGCTCATAGTGTAATGGCATGTGTCACAAAGGTGACATAACGAAATCCGCAGAAACGTTTCATCCTTTCATTCAGTAAGGCAGCAGATCAATAGTTTGATACAAAACTTAATGTCTTAATTTAAGACCTAAACCGACACCCCCTTTTAAATGTGAAAAGTAGATCTTTTGAAAAAAACATCATAGTATCATAACATATGGCATATTAAGTGAGTGAATATGGTCTTACATCAGCAATATCACAACAAAGGACACAAGAAATGGGCTTCATACATTGTACCCACGTGGGGAATTTAGCCCAGGCCTTCGGCATGAGGAGCGAACACCTTATCTACTAAACTAGCCCACCGCCCCTGAAGTTGATGCAACACAAACACTCCAATAAAAGTTTTTGAACTGACACAATCTTTCTTGCCCTTTATCTTGTTTTACCTAAGAAAGCGATTCTGTTACTTTCAGGAGAAACATATAATGATTAGAGGTGTTAAGTTAATCTGAAAAGTTGCTATTGTCCATCGGCCAACAATCAACCAATCTAATCTATGCGTAAATTTGTAACTAAATTACATTTTACGTGTGAAATGTGAATCAAATCTCAGGTTCAACCTCTCATCAAACAATTTTTGTAGGATTTTGTCAAAATTTAAACATGGAATTAGCTACAAAACCCTGGCTATAAACTGCTTTCTATAACCATTTGACATTTACTTATTGTGCCCACTGGAAAACCTAAACTTCTGTTTTGTTATTACTGAACCAACACCCAAGGGACAATGTTTATCATCTGTAGCAAACAAGAACAATACAACAACTGACTGCTTGTCAGATGATCCCATCAAATGATTACAAGCAGCTGTTTCCACAGATTCTCATCCTGTATCAGAATAACAAGCCTTAATTTGATACCTGTGCTCAAGCGACTATAATTGTATGGTAAAATTGTGTCACATCGGACATCTAATAAGCTTGATATCGAAACTGGAATATTCAATACTGTTATGAATAATTCAACTCAAAAGTAAACAAGCTGATAGGTATATTCTCCTGTATAACATTCTGGGTTGATACCAAGCGCATGTTGTTTTGTACCACAGTCACGATATCCCTTCTATCACTGCAGCCTGTAAACATGTTTACTCAACAAACATGTGGTTGATAGACAACCCACACTGCCAGGGTATAATGGCACAAAATCTGCACATAATAACAGCCTGATTCCCAAGTAAGGGATATATCTAAGATCTTAAACTATGTGCCCCTGGCAGGCAAATTGGAAACTATTGCCATTTATACACAAAGAGTCAAAGACACATTCACCATATACAAATCTGAGTCTGCATCACAGCAAGAGATGGATATTGCCTTGTGCCACATACACAATGTCGCTGTTTGACGATAATAGGTCTAATACTGTTTCTGCCTGTCTCACAACCAAGAAAAACAGCTAAATACCATCTTTGGCATGTTTATGAAACTCTTCCATATATCTGCTTTGAGAATTTGCACAAACTTGCTACAGAAGTGTTTAAACTTTCCTGTACAATAGGGCAGTCTTCATGGACTTCTACTATCTTGAATTTGCAATTCCCCACCTTGTTCCATTGTCAGGCCATTAACTGATTGGTTTATGGTTTCTGATCAGACCAATATCTCTCACGGACACTTCAGAGATTAAATCTCATCTGTCAATGCAATTGCCGAATTCTGCATTAATGTAACAATGTCCTTGTTTATTCAAAGAAATACCTTGTTACTGCATGTCAAGAAATCATGTTTCCTGATTATCACAGAGTGAAGGGAATATGTGTCAAGAACTTATAACTGCTAACGGACATGCAACTCTTAAAGGTTCTTTTCATCAATAAAAATGGGTATTTGCTTGACGTTTCACACAGGACAAAAACGGCAGTCATAAACTTGGTTTCTGTGTATACATAATCACATACCATGCACATGAGGAAATTATTAACCTACAGGCAACACACAAATTGCATAAACAAATTTGACAAAAGCTACATGTTAATTGACAACAAGCGTTAAACAAAGAAATGGGACACTGGTACATATGGAGTTTGTTTGTAAGAGGCTTGAGCAACACAAAAACAGCCAATCAATAGATCTATTTTGTTGCACTTGCAAAGAAGGTGACATCATTAGATGACAATGTGGCGAGTCTGTAACCAGTCTTGCTGATGCAGCAACGCTCCAAACGACCCTGCCCATCCCCCCAACCTGCCTGGATCCGCATGACCCACCCAACACACCGGTACGGTCTTTTCCGTCTGCTTCACGTCGTAAACAACCAAAATAAGACCCAGATCCTGACCTGAATGTTCATGGCAGATTTCTGCAAAATGCATTTAACCTAACCTACCCAGAGTCATTCGACCTTTCTCACCTGCAAGTATACACGTTGTGGCAGTTGGCAGTCTGCATTAGACTTGTTGGCAATTCCAGCGTGAAGTTGTACAGCGGTTGAAACAGGGGTCTCTTAAAGCTTTCTGCAACCACAACACGGAAATAGCTAAATATTATTCGCGCATGCGCAGTGATAAGGACGACACCACGTGTTTTTCCGCCCGCTTTGGCGTAAACAAGTCATTGTAGGTACTGTTAATCGTCATGTCAAGGCCGATGGAATCAAATTACATACACAAAGAAAGTATCATCTTTGATACACTCATAACATGTTTCATTAACAATGCAACATACATTTACAGATTGTTGTGTATAAGGGTTTAATTTTAGCCACGATTCAAGGCATTGGAACAGACGGAGATATTTTCAGATCGCTGGTAGCGTCAAATATGGATCATGGATATTTCTGTACTGTATTTCCTCTGATAAACGAAGACAATAGTTGTTTGGGTTTTTCCCCTGCACGGATATCAACAAAGACCACGTATGCTCTAACCAGAGACCATGCACATATCGGTATATTGTCTGTTCTAACTAGTGGTCAATTATGTAATTTAATATCCTTTTAAAACCCCTCGCGGAGATTCCGATTTTCGATTATCCGGTGTTTTAAAACTCCATTCAGACCCCTATTACGATAAATAATAAAAATGGAGATATATTGTATATATGACGCTAGGGCTGGGACCCGGGTCGGGTGGGTACTGAGTACGACCCGGGTACCCACAGGACTACCCGCACCCGTGGTTAGTCACGTGATATATTGTTTAATCAACTTTAATGACATAATTATCTGGAACTCTATGGATACACTACAAGTCACTAATGTTCGCATTTCTTTCTGACTATGCACCCATTCCTTCTGAATTTTCATATGGTTGAATAAAGATATAACTTAATTCAACTTCAGTGTTTGAATGACCAGATTGTTTAATACATGTATCTAAATACGTTCTGAAAGGGCTATAGTAAAAAAATCCCAATCGGACATTTGTAACTATTTCTTGAGACCTACGTTTTCACAGTGGGTACCCGGGTAGGGTCGGGTAATAGGGGGTGGGTACCCGGGTAGTAAATTTGGACTCGTCCCAGCCCTATATGACGCTATATTATCGCGGGCTCTGTATCATAGCTGATCGATAAATCTTTAATCCAAATCCCCTGTGGACTGTTTATACTAATGCAAATTTAAGCACGATATTCCATCGCTTGATCGAACAAGGACTCATTGCGGAATGTTTTTGAAGTGTAATCAATGCCTAACTGCGCATCCTTAAGTTGCTTATGACAGGTAATTTGTTTACCGAACTTGGTAAAGAAAATCAGCATCGATCAATTCTAAATAATGGTAATAAAAGTTGAATAAAGAACACGAAGGATTTTGTTTACGAAATATTTAATAGGTTAGTAAGTGTTGACGTCGTATATATGACGACGTTATTTTTATTGTTATAATCGACGTGGGGATTGTGAGAATATGCGCGAAATGCCTACCTGTGCATAAAATGTACTTTGTCCGACATTGCGAAGGTCGGATTCTATTGAGGGAGTCATCTTTATTTAAATACGGGTACATATTTTTAAAGCTTGTACATTTTATCATCATCCTTAAACATGCTGTATATAATGTTGATATCTCATATAAATAATAAATGACTCGTGGTCGTTGTTTATCGTACAATAAACCACTGCGGCGAGAATAGACCAGTCGGGACTCCCACTCGTAGTGTATTTCTTAGATATAAGACAGCTACGCGATAAATTTCATATAAGATATAAAAAGGGCTGTCATCATGTAGCTGGAATACTGCTGAGTGTGACGTTAGACAACAAACACATCAGGGGTATAGTACGAATCGTTTTGAAATGAGCTATGCAAATACACCATGGGTTGCACGGTCTGGTGCTCATTGCACTATCACCCTGACAACGACGTGACATTGCACCGAGCACAGATGAGGCCGGTTTTGATACCCTGTGCCATTTTCTTCTTTTCATTTGTTATTGGCGAGACTAGATCACTCACATCTTGGATTAACCGGTTAATTACCCGTTATGTTTCCCATCACTCGATGTTGCTTTCCTATGAGGCGAGGGTTCAAAGTCGCATCAAATTTATTGCATGTATATAGCGACGTGTGTAACAGCAATATTCCAGCTATGTGACGGCGGTCTATAAATAATTGAGTCTTGTCCCGACAATCCAGTGATTGACATCATGAGCATCGATCCACGCAATTGGAATATGATGACATGCATCAGCTAAGTCAGCGAGCCTGATCACCCCATCCCGTCAGTCGCCCCTTACGAAGAGCATCGTCGCCTTTTACGACAAGCATGGGTTGCTGAAGAACTATTCTAACGGATCTTCATGGGTGTGTATGCTTGTATACTATATGGCTGGACTGATGTCGGTTTTATAGCGCTAGCCCATTGAGATACCATGCCGCACGCATGCAGTAACAGGCGCCTATACCTGCATGATCGGGTGGTCTGACTTTGATGAGTGTGAATGTGTCCGGTAATAAGTAATAAGGACAGGTGTCGCTGCGACCGATAATATAATACAAATATATGTTTATGTTTATATTTGTTTGTTGTTTAACGCCGCAATATTCCAGCTATAGGACGGAGGTATGTAAATAATCGAGTCTGGAACAGACAATCCAGTGATTGACATCATGAGCATCGATCCACACAATTGGGATACGACATGCATTAACCAATATAAAAATACACGTTTCCATATTAATCAAAACAAAAAAATATCCAAACCATAATCAGATTGTCAAATTTACTTTACCACCGACCCTTGAAGTGACCGTGACAGCCGATAGGGCTCTTTCCCAAATTCGTTTAATTTTCGCATGTTATTTATACTAGTTACAAAAAGTTAAGGACACCTGATTCTTTCATATTACTGTAGTTAATCTGGCATGCCATTGAATCAATTCAACGAAATACACCGTCAGCACAAAAAGGGCAAGTCAGAGACACAGCCAGAATAAATATCAGCAAAGCCTTAACTATCATTTTCTTTACGTGACTGTGCTTTGCCTGCATCGTCTTGACACTTTTAGCTACTACCGAATGTATATACATATACGAAGTGCATTGTGTTTAAGGGTATATAAGCCGAAGCTGGTACTGATCAAAAAGCGGATTGTGTGCGTTACTATAAATAGGTAAGAAACTCCACTACGTGCAGAAAGGAAGGTAAACCGTGCGTGCCTGCAGTCACTAATGCACTAATGCTGGCAAATACTAGATTAAATATACAAATACTGACATGTATGTTAGGTAGAGGGGTTATGTGTATGGGGTGGCAGGATTTTGTGTGAAGTGTGGGATATGGATCACCTTGACCACTGCCAGTACCGCGTTAACTGGATGTTTTGAATAACGTTCGTGTAGTATACTTTCTTACTCAAAAGAAGTTAAGGATCACGATTCTTTCATATTGGTAATGTTAATCTGTCATGGCATGAGAGATTAACTATTGTAATATGAAAGAATCAGGTGATCCTTAACTTCTTTTGAATAGTATATTTCAGGTCTCTCTCTCTCTCTCTCTCTCTCTCTCTCTCTCTCTCTCTCTCTCTCTCTCACACACACAC
Organism: Haliotis rufescens; assembly: GCF_023055435.1. Classification (NCBI taxonomy): domain Eukaryota; kingdom Metazoa; phylum Mollusca; class Gastropoda; order Lepetellida; family Haliotidae; genus Haliotis; species Haliotis rufescens. The sequence continues at coordinate 7,772,607 of NW_025963791.1, read as the reverse complement.
ACACACACACACACACACACACATCTAGAAAGTTCCTACCTCTGACAAGCACCCGGTACTCGTGTCGTCGTTCAAAAGCAATGTATCTTACTTCCGTATGTAGCCGCTGATGGACTCCTGGGTGTGGTCGACCTGTCAACATATACCGATTAGATATTTACACCTGTTCCCGAACATACTACCTGTACACGTTGTGGCAGAAAGTGTGCAGACATACACTGCAGGTTCATGCAGTTGCGAAATGTCACGAGTGACTTTATGTATTGAATGTCGGTGTAGTGTTGTTTATTTTTTAACAAGACTACCCGACAAAGGTATTTGTGTATAAATAAGTCTATTCTCATTGTGGGGTTTCCGTTTCGAGTCAGAACAGATTACCTATAGTCTGCTGACGGAGTATCTATATAGGACACTGTGCAGTTGCAGTCGGCACAGACAGGGGTCAGGGGTTATCTTGTCGCGTCAATCAAATAAACATTGATTGGAAACGACTGTCCACACAAAAATACCTTCAACTTAAATAACTAAAACACTAATTATTGGTCAGAAATAGCATCAAACATAGTTTCTCTTACAAACCTCAGAGCATATATATAATAAAGGAATGTCTCTGTTCCCCTCTCATCCCCTTCTTAGCTCTACAGCAGCTACATTCATCACCGTCTTAGCTCTATAACAGCTATACTCATCGCCTTCTTAGCTCTACAGCAGCTACATTCATCACCGTCTTAGCTCTATAACAGCTATACTCGTCGCCTTCTTAGCTCTACAGCAGCTACATTCATCACCGTCTTAGCTCTATAACAGCTATACTCGTCGCCTTCTTAGCTCTACAGCAGCTACATTCATCACCGTCTTAGCTCTATAACAGCTATACTCGTCGCCTTCTTAGCTCTACAGCAGCTACATTCATCACCGTCTTAGCTCTATAACAGCTATACTCGTCGCCTTCTTAGCTCTACAGCAGCTACATTCATCACCGTCTTAGCTCTATAACAGCTATACTCGTCGCCTTCTTAGCTCTACAGCAGCTACATTCATCACCGTCTTAGCTCTATAACAGCTATACTCGTCGCCTTCTTAGCTCTATAACAGCTATACTCGTCGCCTTCTTAGCTCTACAGCAGCTACATTCATCACCGTCTTAGCTCTATAACAGCTATACTCGTCGCCTTCTTAGCTCTACAGCAGCTACATTCATCACCGTCTTAGCTCTATAACAGCTATACTCGTCGCCTTCTTAGCTCTATAGCAGCTATACACATCGCCTTCTTAGCTCTACAGCAGCTACATTCATCACCGTCTTAGCTCTATAACAGCTATACTCGTCGCCTTCTTAGCTCTATAGCAGCTATACACATCCCCTTCTTAGCTCTACAGCAGCTACATTCATCACCGTCTTAGCTCTATAACAGCTATACTCGTCGCCTTCTTAGCTCTATAGCAGCTATACACATCCCCTTCTTAGCTCTACAGCAGCTACATTCATCACCGTCTTAGCTCTATAACAGCTATACTCGTCGCCTTCTTAGCTCTATAGCAGCTATACACATCCCCTTCTTAGCTCTACAGCAGCTACATTCATCATCGTCTTAGCTCTATAACAGCTATACTAGTCGCCTTCTTAGCTCTGTAGCAGCTATACTCACCCCCTTCTCAGCTTTATAGCAGCCATACTCATCCCCGTCTTAGCGTTATAGCAGCTATACTCAAACCCTTCCTAGCGTTATAGCAGCTATATTCATCACCGTCCTAGCTCTATAACAACTATACTCATCGCCTTCTCAGCTCTATAGCAGCTATACTCATCCCCGCCTTAGCGTTATAGCAGCTATACTCAACCCATTAGCTCTATAGCAGCTATACCCATCGCCTTCTTAGCTCTATATATAGCAGCTTTACTCATCGCCTTCTTAGCTCTATATATAGCAGCTATACTCATCCCATTAGCTCTATAGCAGCTATACTCATCCCCTTCTTAGCATTATAACAACTATACTCATCCCCTTCTTAACTCAATACCAGCTATACTCATCCCCTTCTAAGCTCTATAGAAGCTATACTCATCCCCTTCTTAGCATAATAACAGCTATACTCATCCCCTTCTTAGCTCTATAGCAGCTATACACATCCCCTTCTTAGCGTTATAGCAGCTATATTCATCACCGTCTTAGCTCTCCTTAACAGCTATACTAATCGCCTTCTTAGCTCTATAGCTATACTCACCCCTTCTTAGCTCTATAGCAGCTATACCTATCCCCCTCTTAGCTCTATAGCAGCTATACCTATCCCCCTCTTAGCTCTATAGCAGCTATACTCAGCCCCTTCTTAGCGTTGTAGCAGCTATACTCATCGCCTTCTTAGCTCTATAACAGCTATACTCAACCCCTTCTTAGCTCCATGTCAGCTATACTCAACCCCTTAGCTCTGTAGCAGCTATGCCCACCATCACCTTCTTAGCTCTATAACAGCTATATTCATCGCCTTCTTGGCTCTATAGCAGCTATACTCATCGCCTTCTTAGCTCTATAGCAGCTATACCCATCGCCTTCTTAGCTCTATAGCAGCTATACTCAACCTCTTCTTAGCTCTATAGCTATACTCACCCCTTCTTAGCTCTATAGCAGCTATACTCAACCTCTTCTTAGCTCTATAGCAGCTATACCCATCGCCTTCTAAGCTCTATAGCAGCTATACTCATCGCCTTCTTAGCTCTATAGCAGCTATACTCATCCCCTTCTTAGCTCTATAGCAGCTATACTCATCGCCTTGGCTCTATAGCAGCTATACTCATCGGCTCCTTAGCTCTATAGCAGCTATACCCGTCGCCTTCTTAGCTCTATAGCAGCTATACTCAACCCCTTCTTAGCTCTATAGCAGCTATACTCATCGCCTTCTTAGCTCTATAGCAGCTATACTCATTACCTTGGCTCTATAGCAGCTATACTCATCACCTTGGCTCTATAGCAGCTATACTCAACCCCTTCTTAGCTCTATAGCAGCTATACTCAACCCCTTCTTAGCTCTATAGCAGCTATACTCATCACCTTGGCTCTATAGCAGCTATACTCATCGGCTCCTTAGCTCTATAGCAGCTATACTCCCCCCCCTTCTTAGCTGAAAGTAATAGATTGAGGATTCCTCTAGTCATAGGTTCCCCTGATTGTACATAATTTTATTTCATGGACTATTTGTTAATCTACATCAAACACATCGTGTCGGATTTTTTTTATTTACGCGAACATAGGAGGAGGCTGATATGTAATTTGGGACCAGTAACGTGACATACATTTTACTGTTTGGCTTGTATTAACTTCATGTATTCGTTGACTGATGATAGTAACACTGCAATACAATCACCATTTGTTAACATTGTTGTACACCTGCAGGCAACTAAAATTTGTTAAATAAAAATTAAAAACAAAAAAACACTGCAATATAATACACCTAAAACAGTGTCTCGTTTGTTTGTTTGTTTGCTTGCTTGTTGCTTAACGCCGCACTCAGCAATATTCCAGCTATATTATATGATGGCGGTCTGAAAATAATCGAGTTTGCGCCAGACAATCCAGTGACTGGCACCATGAGCATCGATCTACGCAATTGGGAAACGATAACATGCATCAACCAAAACAGCAAGCCTGACCACCCGATCCCGTTAGTCGCCCCTTACGACAAGCGTAGTTGCCTTTTAAGACAAGCATTGGTTGCTGAAGACCAATTCTAATCCTGGATCTTCACGGGTGAGTCTTGTTTGAGTTTTAGGGTATACCAAACTTTAGAGCTGTATCACTCCGCACATATTGCGGAAGTAACTTGATGTCCTTAAATATACCTTACCTATTAAAAAATTAATTTAAAATTGCCAATGAATAATCCAAGTAAGATGAGTAAAAGCTGTTTTGTTTGGCACTGAAATTTGAATATATAAGTATTACAGCAACAAAGGTAATAGCTTTTTTAGCATTTCCGGTTTGATTTTATTGTGACACATATATAATGGTTGATATTTTGCAATTAATGTAATATTAAGAAATTACTGACATAAATGGAGACAGTACACCATGAACGAAGATGCACATGAGTGACAACATAAAAAACACGTGAGGTGTTTTCTTCTGGTATATATTATGGTTGTATACTCATGTAAGCAAACAATATAAAATGGGAGATTCACTAATACCCGTCAACATGATGCGACAAGACTGTCACAAGAGTGACCTCAAAATTAGATACAGCAGTATCAGTATCAGTATCACTAAAAGGTCTTTTGATTGCATTTCATACCGCTCTTTTGAGGTGTATAGAATCAGAGTAAGAGATTAAACTGATTGGGCGGTCAACGCAGCTGTCAGGGCATGGGAGGACGTTCCGAAGTGAAGTCTTGTACATTTTCCACTTCTGACATGGGACAGACAAATCAAGAAACAGAATCAGAGTGAACCGCGATTTGAACCACGAGCATAGGTGTCTGGCACGCAACTCTGCACAGCAAATTGCTACGAATTAGACGACCTCAGACCACATTTGACTCGATATTGTGCAAATGTGTTGACACTGGGGCACGGATGGCCCTTGGACAGGGCAGAAACCTATGATTGTGGGTTCGAATCCCGGTTTGCCCCGATTATGTTTCTAGGTTTGTCAGCACCATACCCGTGCTCGTGGGTTTCACCGAAGAGGTAAACGGCTGAGACCTGCATCACTTCGGGCTTTCCTCCCACATTAAGCTGACACGCCGTGATATAACTGGAATACTGTTAAAAGCGGCGTTAAACGCAAGGCGATTGACGGGATCACCAACAGCTGCTTCCTTCTGGCCGCCGACTACGTTGCCCATGTTGAGAACAGGACCCGGAATTCATTGATACCATCTAGTTCCAGGTTATATAATAAAGTTTTGTGACAAATAACTGTTGAGCATTTATTCGCTAACTAGTACCACATTTAATGTTAATCACATTTGTCGTGTTCTTATTTTTTTGTTTATGTGTTTATCATTAAGCTGAGACCTTGCGCTGATGTAACCCTTCTCGATAACAAAGCGTTATCTCATGTTATCATTAACATTAGCTTTCCTGACGTACCACGACAGCCAATGGTGGAATATTTTGCTCACCACGTAGGTTGAAAAATGCTCGTGACACAATTACATTTCAAGGTTGCAATCTAACTCGTAGCACAGTTCATCCACCGATGGATGAGTTTGACTTCCACGAGAGGAGCATTTGGCAGATCATTGCCTATGGTGTTGACAACACAACTGAGTCAGATTAACACAGCTTTGAATGTTATTTCAGCTATAGCACGGTCTTTCGGCTTGATGTGGGAGGAAAGCCCGAAGTGATGCAAACCAACGAACACATGGTTCTGTTTTAAGAACTGGGCTCCCTCCCTCAAACCTGGGTGATCATTTGTAGGTGTCGGCAAACAACCAACATTTTTTTTATAAACCTGTATTGAACATGTCCTTATTTTGTGTCCGGGACTTAATTATTCAAATTGAGGAGTTGAGGCAGCTTTGAACTGGCAGGAACACCCAAAGCCACCCTTGTCTGAGCACGTGTTCTCTACCTCAGTGGAACCAGATACCATACATAAATGGTGAAACCGATTAGTTAAGAGTCAGTACATTCTGTAACTAAGGCACACAAGTCAAACATCAATTTTCAGTGGTTTAGACCCATGAAGATCTGTGTCAGAATTAGTCTTCAGGAACCCATGCTTGTCCTGAGAGGCAACTAACAGGATGGGTGGTCAGTCTCGCTTATTTGGTTGATGCATGTCATGGTATCCCAATTGTTGTGTAAGGCATGACCTTCTACATGTTATGGCACAACTTTGCACCGCGTTTGGAGAAGACAAACCTAAAAACAATCAGGATTTGATCCCAGGATCATAGCCTCTTGACACCTTGGGTACATCTTCCAGAGGCAATGGAGTTAAAAGGCCACGATGCTTGTCGTAAGAGGCGACTAACAGTATCGTGTGATTGATGCATGTCATCGTATCCCAGTTGCGTCCATAGATGCTGATGACATCAATCACTTGATTGTCTGGTCAAGACTCGATTATTTACAGACTGCCGGCATGTAGCTGGAATAATGCTTAGTGCCACATTAAACAAACAAACAAACGAGTTAACTGGCTGTAAAAGTCCAGTTTCCACGTGAAAACTCGACTGTTACAGACGGTTAATTCCCTTCCTTTGCGAAGAAGCACAAGGGACAAAACTCCGCACAGCTTTCAACATGTTAATGTAAAATGTTGCAATGGAACAAAATTGGCAGTAACTCAAAGTTTGTAATACCTCAGAGACTGGTCTTGGAGTTGGAAGGACTTGGATAAATGTATTGTATCACTCATAATCATCTTTTCTTCGAGTATTAATATATATAACCTCCGGCCATCTTCAGCAATTCATCCCCTGTGGACACTGGTTAGAATAGTGCCAAAGCACTCCATTGCTCATTTAAATAGTAAGGCTTGGTGACTGAGGACTGGTGTCAGTTGTAATAATGTTGCCATAAATAAGAGTCATCAGAAGATGAAAGATCGCCCTGACCTGAGCTCTGTGTGTGCAGTTTCATGAAAGAATACCCGTTAGTTTTAGAGATATGGTCCAGACACAAAATTGTTACAGATGAACGGACCGACAAGCTGATTACTATAAAACCACAAGGGTATCTTAATTCTGCTTGAAATGCACAAAATATATATAAAAATGAAAATTCGTAAAATTTGAACAAGAGAGACACCAGCCAAAATAGTCCAAGGTTGTGAAGGTGAAATTGGGTTTAACGTCGCGTCCAAGATTATTGCACTTATATAGCGACGTTCCAAGGTTGTGACATTCCTACATGCTAATAAGATCAGATTAAGTGTGGATAGGGTAGTGACATGTGACCTGGTTAATTGAGTGCCATTATACCCAAAGATTGTGATTGTTGCTCACACCAACAACCACTGGTTTGACTGGGCCAAACGACATTCACTCACTTGAGCATGAGTAGACAAATCAAGATCGCTGAACTGAATGTAATACCTTCATTAATACATTAAAATACCCATGTTAGAAACTGAACTGGGAATTCAGAGCAAACTCCCAAGCATTAACCACAAAGCTACCACCATGGTGGCACCCATCCCTAATCCCATAGGAAGCAAAAAGGACAAATAATGTATGCAGGAACATTTATTTTGACAAATACATTGATATGATTACATCACATGTGAGGGAAAGAAAAACAAAGAGTGATTAATGGATACCTTCCAGACAGTATTCAACCCTTGATGACACTGATGAGTATGAAATCAAGTTTAACATACCTGAAGTATTGTTAATATGAATGATTCTCATGACCCTGATGAATGACACACACCAAAAGGTAGTTCCTTCAAGCACTTTGTGCTCTTTACAAAAAAATAACTTTGATAAATGTATGCTCAGTGAAACCTTAAGTACAACACATGTGCTTTTCTTAAAGTTCATGTACAGGAAAACTACAACTCAACATCTAATATATAATCACGTAGTTTTGTCATACATATACACTAAAATCATCTTCTAAAATTTGTGTGTCTTATTTAAGCTAAACGACAACAATGCTCATGAAAACAAGTTTAAGGAAGTAGTACATATAATATCAAAACAAGCAATAAGAAACTCATAACTATTTCAAATCGACATGCGGGATATCACAATTTGTTTAAATCACCATGTGATGTCTCAATTTCAGGTATTTCTTGCAAAAAAAGTGGATCCAATTTTGTCCATTCTACTTCAAATGTAAATTGTGGTTCAGTTGGCAGACCTAACATCTCAGTGGTTAAAACACTGCTTTGTCTGCTAGCTCAAACCATAAGATGTGTATCAGTCTAACATTTAATGAATAATACTGAAATAATGTTGTAATTTCACAATTACATTGTCTAGCCCTAGATTGAAGCACACATGATGATGATGCATGGACACATCGCAGAATGACACAGAATGAGAGCATAAAATTATCACGATTTCCACAAGGAATTTTTGAAGTATAAGATTCAAGTGAACAGTATGTGGTTGCTCAATGAATACAACACAGGATTCATAGCTGTCTCCTGTATATTTCAACATGCAAATGTTGGCTTGGTGGAAGTAGAATTCCACTCTCATCACACAAAAAGTGATTGTCCATGTTAGCACTATCCATATTACTGTGCACGTCACTGCAAAGAATCTTCATCTGGTCAACTGAATACTCTATTTCCTGAAACAAGGAAAAATGGCATAAATGAGTTGTTGCTGTGCATGTGTCTCAAACATTAAGTTTTTCATCCTCCATTGACCATCCAAACCTATCGGGGAGCTTTATTTCAATTTGATATTCAATACGAAAGTAGTTAACAGTCTACGAAAGTAGTTAACAGTCTACGAAAACTAAACATTTAAGCCTTAAAAAGTGAATGTCTTTTTTCATTGACAAAGTGATGATCACATCATAGATTTTTTTCTCAACCACTGGTTTCCTGTGCTGACAAGAATTGTCCCTGTGACAGCTGTAATTACTGCTGATGTGCCATGAAACAGTATTTACTTACGCTAACAACAACACTGTCTCATAGAGCCTGTGATGAACATTTTCAGATAGGCACAGGAAACTGAAGCCCAGTTTTCCAACATTTTACAAACCTTTTCATTCCTGGCAGGAGTCTTGTAGGCAAAAGAACCATCTTTGGTTGGAACCTTCCAGCTGCCTGCATCATCTGCTGCTGCATCCTCTGCTGCTGCATCATGTCCTGCTGACCTTGACCTCGCTGCTGATTCTGTTGACGCTTCTGATTCTGTTGGCGTTGCTGATTCTGGGGACGTAGTTGATTCTGGGGACGCTGCTGATTCTGGGGACGCTGCTGATTCTGTTGGCGCTGCTGATTCTGTGGACGCTGCTGATTCTGCTGGCGCTGCTGATTCTGGGGACGCTGCTGATTCTGTGGGCGCTGCTGGTTTTGTGTCCTCGGGTTATAATTCTGTTGTTGCTGGAGACCTTTCTTCAGGATACCTGGCCTTGCACCAGTGTTTTGCATCATACTAGTTGAGTTGTTCCAGCTACTTGAAGAAGAATAATTCAAGGTTTGCTTTTAGTGGAACAACTAAAGGCTTTATGAGTTTCACAATTAATCATATTCCTCTTCTGATAATGCAGCCTGACATGAGGAAAACATTTTCTGAATAGCAAAAGTTTAGGATAATGCTTAGGGACCTTGTTCTTAAGACTAAGATACCAAGTTACAGTGATTTTTCCAGAGACAACTGGAATCGGGTTATTGCAGATCATTTCAATGAATTGTTCAAATTTTGAATAGGACTTACCACTAATTTTGAAAATACTTTTCAGGAGAGTTTTCTTAATCAGTAAATGTGGTTGTCATTATTATTATTATTCAAGGTATTAGAAAGTGAACCATTCCCAAAAGACATGCATATCCCAAATATCTGGTTGTTTAACAGTCACCACCGGTACCTGCTAGATATTAAAAAAAGCATGCTCCATAAGAGGGAGAGGGCCACTTCAGTTAGATAACTTTTTCCCAATTCCAATTACCATTTGAGTCAATAAAATATTTTGTAAAACAAACCGTGAAAGAGGGCTGATAAAAGATTTTTGGAGTTTAGAATTCTGGAATTCTAATAACTTGCTTTAGATCAAAACATGGATCAAATGAGGTAGCATGGAATAACAATAACATTAAATAAACATAGTCACTACAGCACGAGCAGTCAAGGTCGGTAAGGCAGAGTGACTTTACCCTCATGAGATATACAGAGCAATCACTTAGGGTGAGTGTTTGTTTGTTGTTTAACGCTGCACTCAGCAATATTCCGGCTATATGACGGCGGCATTATCGATATATCTATGTCAATTCTGTATCGATACCAATTTATGAATGTCGATACAATACAATGTTGTTCCATACTCTTAGTGGCTAACAGTAAGATCCAAATGTCACCTTTCCTTCTCTGAATGGCTTAAGTTGTAAAAACATAATTATTTATTAATATATTGTCAACTTATTTATTCAACCAATGTGTTTACAACTTATTTTTGTAACCATGATTGCCAAATCCAAGCCCTGCAAATTTTAAGGCCTTGCCAAGATATATTCAAATTTAGGGCCCTCATGTTCACAAGGCTGGACTGCCAAATTCAAGCATGTGCAACATATAGGTGAGGTGAAATGGGGTTTAACGTTGCGTCCAAGATTATTGCACTTATAAAGCGACGTGCATGTATGTGTGTGTGTTTGTGTGGCTGCTTGTACTAATCCAGACTGATGCCGATTTATAGAGCTAGCTCACTGAGATACCATGCCGCAGTTTAACATGAATACCCCACTCAGACACAGTATACTGACTCCGAGCCGACCAGTCCTTGTTTTAGCCCCTTAATGCCGAGCGCCAGACAGGGTAACAACAAGTACCATCTTTTAACGTCTTTTGGTATGACGCGGTCGGGGATCGAACCCCGGACCTTCCGCTCTCCGGGCGGACGCTCTACCACTAGACCGCGGAGGCGGTCTGTGCAACATATAGACATGCATAACTTGACGATATAGTTATTCCTTTGCACAATTCCTATATAGTCCTTGCCAAACTGCTCAATAGTTAATGTATCATAAAGTATTGGTAAAAGGTGCCATTTTGAAGGATGTTATCATAATAAGTACTAGTGGTATAAAATGTTTAGTTTCTATCACTGCTCTGTGACCATACTGACCTGTCTGTTCGGTTCTGTTCGTACATGTCATCCCCCTGTGACATGTGTCCGTGGTCATAGTCGTGAACCTTGAACCCATCTGTAGCACCAATGTCACCTTGCTGGTTCATCCCAGCACCCCAGGTCTGATTCCTGAACAAATCATTGATTTCTCCATCATTAAACCTACCATAACTGGATGTGCTGAGTGTAGTATAGTGAGTGAGTGAGTGAGTGAGTGAGTGAGTGAGTGAGTGAGTGAGTGAGTGAGTGAGTTGGGTTTAACGCCGCTTTTAACAGTATTCTAGTTATATCACAGCGTGTAAGTCTTATGGGGGAGGAAAGCCCAGTGATGCAGGTCTCAGACGTTTACCACTTTGGTGAAACCCACAACACGGGTATGGTGCTGACAAACCTAGAAACATAATCGGGGCGAACCGGGATTCGAACCCACAATCATAGGTTTCTGGCGTGCCCAACTGACGCAACTCTGCACAGCGAATCACGGCGCCTTAGACGACTGGGCCACCCATGCCCCCTGAGTGTAGTATAATACATCATACTTCAACATAAGTAATGGAGAGATAGACATACTGAATACCATCCTATACCCCAAGATCCACCAAGTTAAAGAGAATATGAAAAATGACATTAATCAGTATCATTCATGTATACAACATGTACAAGTTTCCCTGAGATTAATAAACATAATATTTTAGAAGAACATGTATCAAACTTCAAAAAGCAATCTCATACGTCATCAGGCTTTTGATCATGCTCATGTGTTTACATTCAATTTTATTGTCACCTTCAAATTAATCTAAAAGGAATATAAGCAATCACAGGTTTCATAATTGAGTCCTTGTTTGGACACTGAAGCCAGGTAAACACTGATGCAATCAAGTAACAAAGACAACAATACTGCCAACCTCACAAGTATTCAGACTGGGAATAGGTCAACCATGTCATGGTGAATGAGTCAAGTGAGTTTGGTAAAAATGCCACAGTAAAAATGTACTGGAGTTACATAAAGCCCAAACTGAGGCAGGGCTTAGACGTTGACCAGTTTACTGTTTGTTAGCACATGTATGTGCTGACAAACCAAGAAATCAGGGTGAATCGAAATAAAAACCAACAAACACGTTTCCTGCACACAAAGGGATGCATCTCTGCACATGTCTAACACATGTAAATGTACACTTTGTCAGACTGACACTATAGTGATGCAGGTCTTCAAAGTTTACCACTTTGGTGAAATCCACAAGCACAGATGTGGGGCAAGGAACAAGGATTTGAATCCAAGATCATGGTATCTGGCATGCCCAAGGGACACAACTCAGCATAGCAGATCGTGGCACCTTTGACAACAGGCCACTCATGCCCCAAACTACTGAGGATTCAGGGCATTTACACAGCAGATTTTGTTTTACAGTGTAAACACTGTAGTTATGGTAGTAGGGCTAGTTAAACCTGTACTTACTGCTGTCTTTTGCCATTATAACCCAGCTGTTCAGATACTCCTGTTTCTTTTCTCGACCTACAACATAACTTCCTGAGTAAAATAGCTTCAAAATCCTTTTCATATTCTTAAACAAAAATAAGGTGGTCACAATGTGTTGACTTGGCTAATTGTGTCCTGAATACCAAACATGCCAAAGGCTGGATTGTTGAAAATCAACAACCTGTTTGTCCATTCGCCCCAAACACTCTGCCAGCCAGAGTCACTGGCCATCATTTTCATTAGATTTTAAGCATACCGTATATGACCGCGTATAAGCCGAATTTTGAGGACCAGAAAAAAGATTCTGTAGAAAGGGGTCGGCTTTTCCACGGGATACACTTTCATGATAGTATTTTTCAGATCGTGATCTGTCAGAAACATCGCCTGAATGACGGTCCGATAGATTACAACTTCCCGAAAGTTTGGAAGTTGCCACGACTAGAGCCATTATTGTTATAAATTATCAATAAAGTTATTATTATACACCAATGTTGTCATTATTAAAAAAATGTTATGCATGTTACTACTTCCGATAATAAGTTTTCAATTGAATGTTCAAAGTTTATCGTTCTTCGTAAACTCCACAATCTTTACATGTAACAATATATGTAATTCACAGCTATAATATATAATCCCCAGATAAAATCGCCAATAGCTATTACGTAAGTTTTGCAAAGTTCATAAATTGATAGTAAACAAGTGTCTACCTTTATTGAAAGAGGCAAATAAACAACTGTATCGGCGAGTTATTCCGTTCGCCATTTGCAAAAACATGTGATCAGCTGTTTCCTGTGACGTCACAAACGGTGACCACTGTGATTGCTTCCTGTTGTTTAAAGCAACACGGTACACAAGGAAATGAGCATTGATAATAACGGGCCGATTGGTATTGTCAGGTTGTTTACACAAACATTTTCAAGTTGTGGGTGCTTAGCGATCGTGTTGGGAGTAGGGGCTTAATTCCTTTGTTTTCGAGAGATTAGTTTAATAAACTGGAAAAGCCTGTGAGTAAGTGATGGTCATTCAATGTGTTCATAGTATGATAGTTTATTTATTTCAATTGGATTAACATACAATAGTGGTGTAAAGGGGGTTATAAAAGTTGGTATATTTTTACTGACTGACGTTTTCATCATGAGTTTTAAACGAAAACGCCATGCTTACGATGCTGAATTCAAACTGCGAGTCTTCGCTCCAGCTGATATATTTTCTCACGGGTCCATAATTCTATATACAACGACTCACAAAATGGCGCTTGGTTGTTGATGGCAACATATAACGATCATTATGAGATTAAAAAACCCCACGAGAAACAGCTTCCCACATTATGAAAGTGGATGACTGGTTTGTTAAATCTTTATTCGAAATAATAATGACTTTTTCAATATAATTACAACGTTTTTCATCTTATATTTTTTAATATCTGCGAGTACCGGCACATGTCTTTCAGTCCGACTTCGCAGTGTTTTTTGTCTTTCAATTCCTGATTCGGCTTATCTGCGGGTCATATCATTTTCTTTCGTATTTCAATGGTCAAATTAACACCTCGGCTTATCTACGGGGTCGGCTTATCCGCGGTCATATACGGTAAACATATTGCATTCCTGTGCATACTAGACCAAACAAATCTTATAAGACTTAGGCTTCTGACTAGAGCTTGTTGTGGCCATGAATCGAAGTACTAGCCAAAGAGCCACCATGGCCTCCAGATAACCACTCTATTCATCAACAAAATGCTTTGGCATACACAGATCCAGAGAGTATGTTTCACTGTTGGACGAAGCATACAAAACACTTATGCTCCAAAGATCAATCGTATTCATGAAGCATTTGTATGTGATCATCCCTTCTTTTCCATAAAGTTGTATCAGCAGTTCGTTGGGAGCCGAGCCTATTCTAATTAAGAATCATTATCTATTGCAAGGTGTTGGGACTAATTTCTCTTACCAATCCATGTCCTGAATCTGGTAATTGTCCTCTCTGATATCTGATATTCTCTCCTGCAACACAACCAGTTCCATGTGTTATAGAGTATCAATAGCAAAAACAGCAAAAACTGCAACAACAGACAGACTGAATCAAACTGACGGAGGTGCTTAAGGCAGAAAAAACATGTTCCTCATTATGAATAATACGCATACAAGTATAAACTTCACACCCAAAAGCAGAATAATTAAAGCAGTGAGTGAGTTTGGTTTAACGCCGCTTTTAACAGTATTCCAGTTATACCAAGGCGTGTCAGCTTAATGTGGGAGGAAAGCCCGAAGTGATGCAGGTCTAAGACGTTTACCACATCAGTGAAACCCACGAGCACAGGAATGATGCTGACAAACCTAGAAACATAATAGGAACGAACCGAGATTCGAACCCACCATCATATGTTTCTGGCATGTCCAAGGGACACAACTCTGCACAGTGAATTGCTGTGCCTTAGACAACTGGGCCACACGTGTCCCCAATCATTCTAGAAAACATTATATTTATGCTAGTGTGCTTAATGTTAATGATATCAGATGATTTCGAAATGGAAATCATACTAGTGCCCTTGTAGGTGATCATTCTTGCATCATAATTCCAATGCCTTAGATGACAGGGCCAACTGTGCACACACAAGAAATTATCAATAATGTCATGTCTTATTTCATGACTGTATCCAATCCACAACACACATATAAATCTCATAACTACCTGATCCATTCTTTGTCGTTTCTCATTGATATTAACTTCACCCATCCCACGACCTGGACGCTTCATTCCTGAATTAAACAAAGATTAAAAATAAACAAATCATTGATTTCAGTCCTTCAAACAAAGGTGTGTGCATGGTTGTTGTTTAATGCAATATCCCAGCTTTATGATGGGCTGAAAGTAATCGATGTCTGGACCAGACAGTCTATTGCTCAATAATAGCAATGATTGATGGCGTGAGGGTAGGTTGACACGCCATCAACCAAGTCCCCAAACCTGATACATTGAGTTGCAATTACAACCAGTATGGAGACCAATTCTAACCCAGAATCCCTGGGTTCCTAACATAGTCACTTCCTTCAATTAGCAATGGTGCTATTGTGTCACCATTAAAACACAGGACCACAGAACAAGCACAAGGTTGTCTCAAAGTCAACTCTCCTTAAAGACTAACTAAAGTATCTGGTACGCAGATACAAACACTGAATTTATCTTGCCAACATAGTTGAGACATATTTGCAGGGCCTCATTTTCAAATCACATGCAATCCAACTGCAATTATTTACCTTGTAAACCAATACACACAATGTGATGCAAAAGGCATCTCATGAACTCCACTGGTCAAACAGCAACTGAGCTAAAAGGATATTTGAAATGCCATGCTTGCCAACACCTTTCACTATGGAAATTGTGAAGACAACACAACTGGGATGCCATATTGAAATATATTACCTGCACCATATGCATCTTCTGTTCCTCTTCCATATGTTAAATCCTGGGAGTAGTTGGCATTCCATGTATCTCCTCGTCTCTCAGCTTCTGGCCTCCTAATGGTGATTGAGTCAGAGTTAGTTACCAGCTCTGGTGGGGTGACATTCAAGATTATTGCACTTACATAGCGATGTGCATGTGCTTGCGTGTGCATGTCTGCTTGTACTAGCCAGACTAATGCTGATTTTATAGTTTTAACCCACTGAGATACCATGCCACAGTTTAACATGAATACGCCACTCAGACACAGTATACTGACTGAACCAACCAGTCCTCCTTTCAGCCACTTAATGCCAAGTGCTGGGCAGGGAAACAACAAGTACCATCATTTAACGTCTTTTGGTATGTTTGTTTGTTTGTTTGTTTGTTGTTTAACGCTGCACTCAGCAATTTTCCAGCTACATGACGGTGGTCTGTAAATAATCAACTCTGGACCAGACAATCCAGTGACAACATGACACATCCAGGTACCAGCTCAGAAACACTGCATCAGTTTCATGTCAATGCTTCAGACAATCATGATATACATTTTGTGAAAAGGAACACGAGGTGAGAGGACAAATGAGTGGGTGTGGTTCATATCACAGCGTGTCAGCTTAATGTGGGGTAAAGCCTAAAGTGATGCAGGTATCAGATGTTTACCACTTTGGTGAAACCCACCTGAACAGATAGGGTGCTGACAACCTAGAAACAATCGGTGCAAACTGGGATTCCAACCCATGATCACAGGTTTCTGGTGTAACCAAGAAACATAAGGTGACAAGAAAAAGAAAATAGGGTGAAAATATTTCTTGTGATGGATTAAGGATTAAATTTATACCATGGCTCAAATCACTTTGCAAAATGAAATAAACACTGGTGTCTCAGACTGTGTGAAATCTGTTAACATGGTTAATTTCCTACATCATCATGTTTAAGTTTACCTCTCGTCAATCACATAGGCATCATCCGATTTCAGTTGGGTATCAGCATAGCCTCGACCCCAGTCCTGATCCCTTACTTCCTGCCTCTGTTCTTGATAGGGCATGTTCTGTCCTCGGTCGTATGTATCCTGCCCTCGGGCTGGGGAGTGGGATGATACTCTCGGCGACAAGGTAGAAGTCTCGGGACCTCTCGGAGATCTCTGAGCCCAAGCTCCAGCAGCGCGATTTGTTTCTATCCTCCCAGGCTCATTTCTCATGCCTCCAAGATTCGACAATGGTTCATTTCGGTTCAGTTGTGGCCGATTAAATCCAGAGTCCATTCCACTTCTATACTGATTTTCCTGTCCATATTTATCACCTCTTGCAGGTTCATTCTGTTGGCCATAAGAATTGTCCAGTTGAGCCCTATTACTCCTCCCCATTTCCATACTCCCTCTCTTTACGTCCACATTATTTCTTCCCATGCCATCCATACTACTTCTCATGTCTTCCATATTATTTCTGCCCATGTTGTCAAAGCTGTCTCTCCCCATACGTTCCATACTGTTTCTTCTCATGCCTTCCATATTTCTCTCCATGTCGTCTCTACCCATGTTGTCTCTACCCATGTTGTCTCTGCCCATGGTGTCTCTGCCCATGGTGTCTCTACCCATATTGTCTCTACCCATGTTGTCTCTGCCCATGTTGTCTCTACCCATGTTGTCTCTACCCATGTTGTCTCTGCCCATGGTGTCTCTGACCATGTTGTCTCTGACCATGTTGTGTCTACCCATGTTGTCTCTTCCCATAGAATCCATGCTCTCCCTGTTCAATGAAGAACCACTTCTCATTCTCTCCCTTTCCTGCTGTACCATAATGTTGGAGTTCATCTCTGGCATTATCTGAATATGAGAAGGCATGTTCTGCTGAGCGTTCTGTGCTCTAGATATTGGAACAGGCCCCAGCAGACCATCACCTGTTCCTTCCATCATTGGCATCTTGGCCTGAGCTTGAGCCTGGAATGTTGCTATGGCCATGTTGTTCTGTTGCACAGCCTGAGCTATCTGCTGTTGTCTCACCATCTGTATCTGCTGCTGTTGCTGCTGCATTGCTGCCTGCTGATAATTAAATATTACACAAATATATACAGGATGGTACGCTATATTATCGCGGTAGTTAATTTATAATGGATCATAATGGCGCATGCTTACAGACCTTTTAAATATGTCATATGCAAAATGTTTCTTGCTCTTTGTTCAACTTTTATGACACATGAATTAGGATTGATCGATGCTGATTTTCTTCACTGAGTTTGGTAAACAAAGTACCTGTCATTAGCAACTCAAGGGCGGGCAACACTATATTAGTGGAATATGTGCTTTATATCACTTCCTGTTTTGGATTATGCATCATCAGTATGCATATGACCTAGGTTGGTCAAGAGACTTCGTCCAAACAAATGGGTTCTTTTGTAAAAAGTTAACAGGGCCTGCATACCATATTTGTCCATACAAAATGGTCATTTGTAGAAATCATATACCCTGTGTTAACAAAATATTTTGTTTTTTTGATTACCAAGTGACAGTCATATTGAAATACAGAAAACAGAATTGATCACCTGGTGGCATGTTTTGTAAAAGTTCCATGGCAATAGTTACTTGACTACCATTTTGTTTCCTCCATCTGGTGCATTGCTTATGTATGACTCAGTATTTGTGACCAGCAATATTCTGGCTATATGATAGGAGCCTGTAAATAATCAAGTCTGGACCAGACAGTCAAATGATTGATCTTGGGAGCAACAATCCATGCCATCGAGGTACAAGAACTATTGAGATGCCCAGTAGGATTACGAGATGTATACTATATAGTAAGGTCGTCACTTCAACATTAAGTCAGTTGTATTACAGCTTGACCAGACATAGTGGTGGTTGATAGCATGAGGAAAGATAACCTGGGCCCAGGTCAACAAAGCGATCACATCGCTACCACATTCATAACATGACATTTTATAGAGATTTGATAGGTCATAAGACTCGTAACGCTGCAAACGCCTAGTGGATTGGGACCCTGAGTCCCCATATGCATCAGATAAATACTGAGTAAGGTTTAATTTTTTTTAAATCTTTTTCAGAAAATAGTTCTTAATTCAAATATACCGTACTATTAATGAATGAAAAACAATCAAATCTAAACTTGGAAGGAGTTACTGTTGGTAGTCAATTAAGTAGATTTCATCTATGAAAGCACCCACAAATATTTGCAGTAAAATTTGAGAACATCAACTGATGTTGATTGCTGTTTCTAAATAAATTTAAGAAGCCATCAGTTTGTAAAAGGTCTGTACTTTGCAGGTATCTTTGCATACCTGCTGTTGCTCCTGTATCTTTTGCATGGCCCTCTCTTGAATACTGCGTCTGATGACCTCATTAGGAGTAGGTCTCTTCTGATTTGGTGCGCTCTGAATGGGCCTTTTCTGCATGGACATGTTTAGACGATTCTGGTTTGTGACACTCTGATTTAAGAACTGGCGACTACGCTCGCGAATCTTTTTCGCCTGTTCCTGTCTAAGACTGATTTTCGTATCCACCTTCCTGCCAGATCGTTCAACTCTGTTTGTATTCCTGTTGATATTCCTATTGATATTCCTATTGGCATCTCTACTGTTACCATGGTCACTCCGCTGGTTTGAGTTGCTTTGGCTTCTGTGAGAACGACTGTCTGATTTGCTTCGCTCTCTTCGTGAAGGGGAATCTTTGCGACTTGAAGCAGAGGAATTGGCAGGCTTAGGCTTGGCCGTTTCTTTTTCTACAAAACATACATTATAGTCATTATCGTTACAAAGCTTTTATAACAAAAAAAACAAAAAAACACTTTAACTTATTTTACTTATTATCAGGCAGCATTTGATCTTGTTGTGAAACTGAAATGTCGTATGCAGAAAACTAATTTAATATTGTCAAAATCTTTTCATATTTGTCACAGATATATCTAGCATCCAGTCTCATGATAATATTGATCAAGGCAAATGTTCATCCAGAAAAACCCAACACAATGTTATAATGATTCCATAAGTAAATGAATGAGTGAACCATTATATTTTGCCGCAACATTCAAGCCATATCAAATCTAACTGTCAATAGTCGGGGACAGACAAACCAGTGGTTGATACTACCAGTAATGTTTCACTGTCCTGATAAAATGAAACACAAACAAACTTGAACCAAATCAGATACTGGGGACTCAACCTGGGCATCGGCTGGGGTACAGCAGCTCAATGATCATTTCAGCAAATAAGCAACAAGAAAGATTTTACAAACATTGACAGTATAGACATAAACCAACAGTTATATAGTAGGACAGAAAGGTGAGGTGAAATGGGGCTAAACATCATGTCCAAGATCATTGCACGTATATAGCCACATGCATGTGCATGCTGCACACAAGTTTGGACATATGCCTATTTTATAGTGCTAGCCATCTGAGATACCATGCTGCAGTTTAACATGTCTTCCCCTCAGACTAAGTATACTGACTCCGAGCTGGCAAGTCCTTGTTTTAGCCCCTTAATGCCGAGCACTTGGCCGGGTAACAACAATCTTTTAACATGTTTTGGTATGATGCGGACAGGGATGGAACCCCCAACCTTCCACTCTCCGGGCAGACACTCTACCACTAGCCAACAGAGGTGGTCCAGACAGTCATCTTCTGATGAAGCTTTGAGGAGTAACACAACACACCTATCAATCAGTTATTTACACACCTTTTTCTTCTTTGTCATCATTCACATCTCTGCGAAGTACAACATCATGACTGCCAAGTTTGATGCTTGCATAACACTTTTTCACAGACCTCGCCACTGCTGTGCTTGAACACTCCAATGTGGCAATTCTGAAATCAGCAAGGTTGCAGGAACATGTTCAGTCATATTAATGTCAATAATGCCCAGTATCAACATGGACAAAGGAAAAGTGATATTCATAAATTAAGAGGTATTTTGACCAAGAAAAAAGCACAACACATTCATAACATATTCAGGTGGCATCGGTCCTTAGGTCACACTTTTATATTTTTATGTTTCCACACAAGGTCGGTCGAAATAAAAATAAATACAAATAGCTACGTCAATTACTTATTATTTATATGAAAGTCATTCTGCCATGGAGTTAAAACTGCAGGTGGCCCCTTGAATCATTGATAGTGATGTTTTTCTTGCATAAGAGGGACTATATTACTAGGGGCAGACATAGTAAAAATAAATACTTTTTTGTTTCATTTTTTCTTTTCCAGCTGCTTTTCAGCATGTTCAGTAGGGGCTGGCCCGTGGAACAATACAAAAAATGTGTGGCCTTAGGTCTTTATGGTTTCAAGCGATAGTACTTTGAATCCAGGGACCCTCTAAATCTTAAACTATAAACATTGCTGTCATGACAAGAACCCCTTGTCTTTTATGCTTAATTCTGAACACTGCTGAGCATTATCTTTCATAACTAGGTTATTGTACTGCACATACATACTCCTGACTTACCTTGGTACTGAATAAGATTTCTCAAGGAATAATGTGACATTTTTTAAAGTGATTATATTTACATACAAGATCATAAATGATAATTATGTACCTAACGCAATAAACCTCACAATATTCTCGTCTTGTCATTCTACATTCTATTTTCTTACCACAGCTGACAGTTTCCTCATGTGTTTTGTAAGGTCTGTGTATCATGTGTTGTGTGTGCATGTAGGGAAACATAGTTCTCAGTTCATAGTAGATGCTGTGATAAACATTGACCAACACCATTGGAGCGTATTTCTTTTAGATGAGCTGCATTGCTCAAAAGTTGGAAAGCAATTTCTGATTAGTTGCGCAAATATATTTTCATTCATCTTCTCATTCCAAATATATCTGTGACATCTCAACACACGACACAATGGGGAAAAATGTAGATGAAATCTGCATGTCAAGACCAGCAGAAATGTGATAGCTATTAGTCTTTGAGAAATCACCTCTGCTTCTCACAACTAGATCTCTTTCTCATTCTTAGCAGAAAAATCTTTGGACGTCTGAAGGTGAGTGAATACAATCCTCTTAACTTAAACCACTTTGAGTTAAAGTCTACAGGGAAACACCCATTCAATGAGGAGCATGAGCGGTATATGATGCAACATCTGTCTCATCAAGGCCATTCAATCTCATGCATGTCTCAATCATTCTGCGAGACTTTTTGGCTAGCATGATGTATTTGTATCATGCGGACATCTTCTTTGAAGGGTGTAATCACAATTTGGACTTGATCTGCACAAAAATCTTCCCAAAATGCTCTTGATAAATGACTCCCAAGAAGTGGTTGCTTATTTTCTTCCTCAACGCCATGTTTTTTCCTTATGATGTTACATACAACGTTGCGATTAGTCCACTATGACTGTATTGCAAACCAATAACCCCTCATCTGCGCATCATGAAAAAATCACTGCACACCATGTCAATGGTAAAATAAGTTGATAGATCCTCATCAGGTCTGTTCAATGTTCATGGAAATCTCGACATTAACCAATTGCACTTATAAGATTGCATCTAAGTGTGGAACTGGTTTGGACTTTTCTGTTCAGCTATGACCACCAACATCTGATCAAAGCATGACAACTGCAGAGGTAACAGTAAATGCATCAGGGTCAGAAATTAATTTTTGCTTTCACCGCAAAGATGATCTGCTACAGAGCTGCCATCTACCTGATGGTAAAAGCGGTAATCTACAAATCAATGTCACTAGTTCCTCCTGACATTTACTAGTCACAGACTAGTGGAATCATGTTAACCCTGTGCAAGTGACAGATCATATATGCTCATCTTCTCTCTACCACACCATGCCTATCTTAGGATTCTTTCATATATGTTCATGTCCTGGTACAACAGCATTACAGTCCACAGTTTCTCATCACATTCCAACATCATTGTCACATGAACTTCACAAGTTAAGAAAGTCCATGGCCATCCGTAGCACAAATTGACAATGAGTGGATCTTGGCAAGTCATGTGCACATACATATGTGTTCATTGTGAACCAATTTAGGTGTTCATTGTATTTCCTGCACAACATCTGAAAAACATCAAATGGACCTGTTCATGTACACCATCTGATTGAGGCATCCCATTGCATAGACATTTCAGTTCACACAGGAAGGAGATACGACTGCACATGGTAGGCACATGATGGTCCTGTGTTGTTTAACCACCTTCAGCAGGGATGTCAGACAAACTGACACCCTCAGCAGCTTCTCAAGCCAAACTTTAAGGACTCTCTTCATGTTATTGAAATCAATCAGAAATAGATATTGTAACAATGCACCAGTAACCTGTCTGTAACGATACGAACACTCTGCACCATGTTACTACAGATGAACCGGTTATTGTTAGAATTCTGTTTGTATTTCAATGGTTTCTTACAGTAATTTCTTTCGTCCATCCATCCTATGAACTGGAGCGACATGAAATGTCTACCTTATACAGATAACATTTTTCAGTACCCAACTGAGTGTATGTGATCAGCATCCACACTGATCTTGCCCAACGATTGTCACCAGAGTTGAATAAGTAACTCGGAACAAACACTATTAATCGATTGGACGTTGTCCACTTCTTAAGATCTTGACATATTGGTTTCACTGGTCTAGTGCAGTTGTAAGTCAGCTGATTGTCTTCAACACTATATTCTGCAGGTTCTGATGCAGCAAGCCATATCAATTCCTACTCCTCACTTCCTGCATAGACAGATGCAAGCACTGTTGAATATGAACACTTTTCAGTTGAATCCCAATCAAAGCCATTAACCAAATGTAAGTGTAGTTTGTGTGCAAATGATAAATGATTTGAGGAAAGGAATGAGATGATTTTGAGAGATTGAGTGATGGAATGTAGGTTTTCGCCAAAAAAAACACTGGAATGTATGACTGGAAACTCCCATGTCCGAGGAGGGGATAGGCTGCAAATGGACTGCATCCTTCCTCACAGACTCCCCTACTCATAGTGACTACTTACCCAGCTCTCTCTCCAGCCTTCAATGTCTGGAACTTTACACTAAGTGTGTAGGGCACCATCACTTCAATCATCTCTCTTGATGTTCCCACTGGGACGTTACAGAGGCATAATCGTCTATTTTTAAGTTTTCCTGAAACAAAACAATCCTAGACATGATACAGCAGCTCTTCTCCCAACACTGATCTTGATAGATCATCCAGGGTGTGGGCTTGTCTAGTTGATGTAGACCATGGAATCCGTTACTGCATTCAATGGGAGTCACTCCCTTGGTTGTGTTGGAAGCAAGCAAGCATGTTTTAACTTGGAACAGCTCCTATTCATATAGCCACTTCATCACCAAGTGAATAAGGAGAGGAAATACACTCCCTGGGCAGCTCAATTATGAAGCCTTTGTCTGAACTCATCATGATAGATAAGTTCAGAAGAGTAAATATTGTCACAATCATCAGTTTGCAACACAGGATTTAACCTGAAAGAAATGTCTTGGAAAGTTTAGTTCACAGAATTAGGATAAAGTAATTTAGCACCCACACGTTGTAAGAATGTTAAAATTACATTCTTACTGTTCACCAATGGATACTTTAGACAGAACAGCTTCATGTTGCCTTGAAAACACTGCATTGTCCAACTAACTAAAGCCTCAGACACTAAATACTACTTAGACCACAAAGTACAAATGACCAAACTAACCAGATGTTTTCCCAATAAAACAATACATCAGTTCATTTCCAGGTATTATCATGAAAGATTTGTCCAAAACAAGTTTGTTTGCAAGATGCCTAATTTTTTCAAACACTTGTTAATCAATCTAGACACAGCTCACCACGTATTGGTGCCTAATTATGGATAATCTTGTCCTTGTCAACTGATTCCAGCTAATGGTGATTTGCTGATGAAGTTATAAAATCTGTGAATCAGGTTGTTGTAGTCATCATTCTGGACTTGTCAAGGACATCTTCTTGGCAATAATGTTCACTGTTGGGCACACATCTTTGCCATCTATTCACAGAATAATATATTGCTTATATTAAACACATAAATTTCCCAAATCCTATTCTTCTCTTATCGACCAGAAATAGTGTAGTTCAGGTCTTCAATCATGGCAGAAGAGAAACATGATAAATCTTCATTGCAAACCACAGATCCAGCAACAACCTTTTGCTGAGGAACAGAGCTGGAAACCTATTTCCATGTCCAGACTGATGTCGCATCAGGTGAGAACCAACAATTGATGTCCACACTGCTGGATCTTCTGTTAATGTTTCAGCCGAGGATCTACCACTGATGTCCATACGAGTGGATCTTCAATTGATGTGTCAGCTGAGGATATACCAGTGATGTCCAGACTGGCAAGATCTTCTGTTGATGTGTCAGCCAAGGATATACCACTCTTGTCGAGACGAGCAAGATCTTCTGTTGATGTTTCAGCTGTGGATCTACCACTGATGTCCATACGAGTGGATCTTCAATTGATGTGTCAGCCGAGGATATACCAGTGATGTCCAGACTGGCAAGATCTTCTGTTGATGTGTCAGCCAAGGATATACCACTCTTGTCGAGACGAGCAAGATCTTCTGTTGATGTTTCAGCTGTGGATCTACCACTGATGTCCATACGAGTGGATCTTCAATTGATGTGTCAGCCGAGGATATACCAGTGATGTCCAGACTGGCAAGATCTTCAGTTGATGTGTCAGCCGAGGATATACCACTCTTCGAGACGAGCAAGATCTTCTGTTGATGTTTCAGCTGTGGATCTACCACTGATGTCCAGACTGGCAAGATCTTCAGTAGATGTGTCAGCCGAGGATATACCACTGATGTCCACACTGGCAAGATCTTCAATTGATGTGTCAGCCGAGGATATACCACTGATGTCCAGACTGGCAAGATCTTCTGTTGTTTCAGCTGTAGATCTACCACTGATGTCCATACGAGTGGATCTTCTATTGATGTGTCAGCCGAGGATATACCAGTGATGTCCAGACTGGCAAGATCTTCAGTTGATGTTTCAGCTATGGATCTACCACTGATGTCCACACTGGCAAGATCTTCAGTTGATGTGTCAGCCGAGGATATACCACTGATGTCCACACTGGCAAGATCTTCAGTAGATGTGTCAGCCGAGGATATACCACTGATGTCCAGACTGGAAAGATCTTCAGTTGATGTTTCAGCTGTGGATCTACCACTGATGTCCACACTGGCAAGATCTTCAGTAGATGTGTCAGCCGAGGATATACCACTGATGTCCACACTGGCAAGATCTTCTGTTGATGTGTCAGCCGACGATATACCACTGATGTCCACACTGGCAAGATCTTCAGTAGATGTGTCAGCCGAGGATATACCACTGATGTCCAGACTGGCAAGATCTTCAGTAGATGTGTCAGCCGAGGATATACCACTGATGTCCACACTGGCAAGATCTTCAGTAGATGTGTCAGCCGAGGATATACCACTGATGTCCACACTGGCAAGATCTTCAGTTAATGTTTCAGCTGTGGATCCACCACTGATGTCACAACAAGTGGATCTTCTATTGATGTGTCAGCCAAGGAAACACCACTGAAGTCCAGATTGGTGAGATCTCATTGATGTCTGGTGAGGAACTATGACTGATGTCATGATGAGTGAAATCTTCTGATGCTGTTTCTGCTATGGACAGACTGGTGACTGGTGAGATCTTCTGTTGATGTTGTACAGTCAGGACCAACCACTGATGTCCGGACTGGGGAGTCAGTTGAGAAGGGAGAATATTCTGTTAATGTGTAGGCTTGTGCGACTCTCTTGGTGATGTTACATCATGTGAGAGTTTTCTTCTTCTCATGTTGTATAGGGTGAGAATCCACTGCTTTCCAGAATACCGACACTTTTCTGACCATGTCCATCAGGTGACACAGTAAGGGTCTTCAGTCTATGCCCAGAATCCCGAGAGACTTCAAATGATTCCAAGAGCAATCAGACCCAGCGAATCTACTGTTGGTAGTTCGGCAAAACAGTTTCCAGTGGTCATTCAAGATGGAAAATATCTCATGTGCACCAAGTCCCCAAAGGGTTGGCCACATGATGCAATTGGTGAGCATTCACACTGGCTTCTGGCATGACTAGCCAATGATTTGCGTCTTCTTAACACTTAAAATGGTCATCAATGGCATGTGCTGAACGATTGAAGTCTCTTGACCATGTAATGTCTGTTGTTGCCAAGATATTCACCTCTGTTCTGTATGTTATTTAAAAAGGTAGTGGAAGGCACATTTGATCTTTGGTTAAGGGTGACACTTATCAATCTCTATACAAGTCTGTTATTCCCTGTGCCATGTTTATTCCATGAAATTTCTTGTACATACACATAACCAGAACCAGAAGGTATTTCAGACAACACAAGTAACAAGATTCTTACAGTTGTCCACAATTCCATGTCAAAGCAGAAACCATATGAATCCTTTCGAATACATGACAGTGATGAGAAGAAAATAATATGAAAGGAGACAAATTGAATGGCAGAAAGTCAACTGACAGCACCAATGATAACGGGGTCTCAAGATTTTCTACCACTGTTTTTCTCCCTTTACACAAAATGGTGACTATAGGGTGAGACAACAGGAGGAAAAAGGGGTAGTGTTCGCAGCAATGGAGGAATATATATGCCTGCAGAGCATATTTAAGAGAAATCAAAATGAAACCAATGAAACAATCTAACCTATGTTTGAATATCAAAAAAGATAAAAATACAGCTTTGTGTTGCTGTCAACCCTCAAGACCACAATCACTCTACGTCTCTTGTCTAGTTCTGGAGATGAGTGTAAGCAATTACTGCCATCGTATAGCTGTAATATTGCTGAGTGCGGCGTCAAACAACAAACAAACAAAACTTACCGTCTCCAACCCATTCTTTTCCCCGGATGGGAATAGTCAGGTTAGCAGCAGAGTTGGTGTAAATGGACACTTCACCTAGAAGGAAGAGACAAAGGAATTTAGGGACCAGCCATTTGATAAAAAATAAAGTGAGGGGAGTTTGTTGGGATCCTTAAAAAAAAAAAAAAAATCAGAAAATTGTTTCATTTCAAACATACCAGATGAGATTCCAATTTTACTTGTGAAAGAATAATGTCAAACAGTCTTGATAGTCATAAGAGGTCAATTTAGCTATAAAAAACATGCACTAGTACAACCTACTATTGAATTACGCAATCTAATTTATAAAGTGTGTGTAAACAAAATTTCAAATTTGTGTCTGGCTAACCCTTACCTGCTTACTTGTCCTCACAACAATATCAATACACACTCAATAGCTCTAAGCTTTATGTACCATACTACATCACTAATGACTGTGTTATGTGTACTGGGATTGTACTTATTTAGTCTAGTTTACACATCTCTGTTTCAACTTTTATATATTTATGGGACCAGGGTGCAACCTGGTTATGTCAGGTGAACTAGCTTTTCATGTCAACATGCACCTATTGCAAGTTAAATCAAGTTCCTAAAATCGAGTCCTGGTTTGTTGTTTTATACTGCAATTGGCACTACTTCAGATAAATCAGGGTGGTCTGTACATTATCGAATCTGGGTAAGACTAACAGATGGTTGATGTTATGAACAACATTCTATTGGAAAGGTGAGACAGAATCAACAATTAACAAAGTCTGACAGCTGCCTGATACACCATGGCTGGCAATATTTGAGTCGGGGATAGATGAATTTGATTCCTAACTGTTGGGTCACGACTCAAATATTTATACAGACCAATGTCATATAGCATGATAGCGCTTGAATATTGCCATCTTCCCGAAGTTAACTGACTAAAAAAGTCCAGTAACCACCCTTGCTGAACTTGGCTGGTATCATGGCGTTACATTTTGGCTGGACTAACGAGTCCAATCAAAATCACGCAACGAAATCAAAATCTGGTTCGTAAACTGTCATGCAGATTTTGGTCGATTGCAGGATTTGCAATGCAATACGATCGAGGCCTACGATCGAGCCTGTGAATTCCAGCCTAGTTCGGCAAGGGTGGAAACTTGACTTTTAAAGTCAGTTAACTCTCTTGCCTCAAAGATGGAATATTGCTGGGTATGGTGTTAAACAACAAACAAAAAAGCCCAAGAAACTCTTATACAAATTTGAGTTGATGTGTTCTTTCTACACAAATGTTGATATTGCACTCACTGTATTTTCATTTTAAGTATGCCATTTCTGGGCCCCAACTTTTTACATGATTAATAATGTCTCAATCAAAGGTATTTAGTTATCGAGGGAATGCAATTCAGTAAAGACAAAAAAAGAATATGGGGGCATCTTAGAAAAAAGATAACTTGTTTATCATCTTCTCCTTCTTGTATTCACAAATGAGGGCCTGCTACTTTTAAAACTTTCAAGATGGGCTATGCCTGGCTTGTTGGGAGTAACACATATTTCAAACACTGATGACAATCAAAGCTGTGCTGGGTGCCTATTATAATTGAGGCCATCAAGTATGTCAAGGGCCATAAAACTTTTAGCAATATTCCCATGAGGTGAATTGAACCTAGCCTTCAGCATGAGAATGAACGCTTTACCCACTTGGCTACTGCTGCACTATCTTACAAACAAACAAACAAAACACCACAATTATACATGTCCTATTTCAAATAAATACATCCTCACCAACTTCAGCGTCTACATTTGTTTTACTCTTCTTCCTCTTCAGAACCAGATTAATGACCTCAGAGCTGAATGGTACACATGACAGCTTGTTGACAATCAGCTGCACATCCTTGTACTGGTTGAAGAGGAACATCATCTGTCTGAAACATTATCAACTTACACTAAAGATGATGCTTCAAATGGAACTCTTGAAGTGGGTGAGTTGGGTTTAACACGACTTGGGCAGTATTTACAGCTATATTGCTACATGAACTTGATGAGGGAGGAAAGTCCTAAGTGGTGAAGATTTAGACAATAGCACTTTGGTGAAACCCACGTGCATGGCTACAGTGGTGACAAACCTCGACAAAAAACCAAGGCGAACTGGGATAGAAACTCATGATCAAAGGTTTCGGACAAGTTCACATTAATTAAACAACTTACTTAGTCATGATAGGTGAGGGCCATAACAAAGATCAATGAACATGCTTACCCTTCACGTTTGTTACCCTTGCCAACAAAGAAGAATGCTGAGTCCTGGGAAATATTCATCGCTTTCTTTATCCCCACATGAGCCATGTCCTCCTGTACCATTGGCGATACCTTCACATACCACTTGGCTGTGCCTGAAATACAAAATTAAACACAGTTGGTAACTAAGCATGAAAGTTAAAGGACTCTTCTCTTTATCCTTATGTTAAAAGTTGAAGGTTAGGGGTCCCTAGAAGGCCTGAAGACCCTTCATAATTCCAATCACCACTGAACATGACATTACAAATCAAAGTGGAAAGATATCTCTTGATTAATAACACCAAGAACAGAGATGATCATGACAAAAATGATTACTAATTCATGAATCACTTTTACCTCCAAGAAAATCAAATTACCTGAGGCTTAATTTGCTGATGTTCAACCTATACAAGATAAACATGAAATATGTAAAGCAAAATTGACTGAAATATATCACTTACGGTCCCAAGACTTTTCCTCTGCATCCAATTCAGAAATTTCAAGATCTCCCAGCGCCATCTTCAGCTCTAGTGAACATTGACAATAATTGAGTAAACAAGAGAACAAATTTTCAAATTAACAATCTACCACAGCAGGATTACATATGATCAGCTATTTATCACATGTCCTGGGACAAACTGAAAATCTGAAGTTTTGTTTTCAGCACAATTCTAATATATGAAACAATTTATATCTGGACAACAATTTTTTTATGTTAGGGGTATAGGCACTATTTAAACATTTGATATTTCCACTAGTAGCAACGCCAGTTTCGTCACAAGGGACAAGGACAAATATAGGTGACATTTTTCAAAATGTATATTGTGAACAGGGATAGTCTATAGTTACCACTCAAATCTTATTTTCAAGACAAGGCCGACATGTTAGTTTTTCATTAACAAGTAATTAGCCTCTCTGTATTCAAGGTATTGGTATCATACATTCGTGGCTTATTCGCATTTTACCAGCAAGTCAATTCAGATGTTTACCAAAATGCACTTATTTATGACTATCAATGCATCATCAAGCACAATTCACATTTAGCGAAAGCAGAGAACCAAGAGCTAAACATACTGGCTGTAAGTTCACTTGTTCTTTCAGTCAACATCTGGATCACACTTGTCGAGAATACTTCAGCCAACACGTCCTTTGCCTTTTCCCTCTGAATATCTCGTTTAATTCTGGCTTCAACCTCATCTGCTTTCTTTTCTGCTGTCTTCACATCATCATCCTTATCATCATTTAAAACTGATGCTTCTTGCTTTGCATTTTGTGATGACTCTGAACTTTCAGGTACTTTCTTTGAAGGTGTTGTTTTTTTAGCTGGTGATGAGGCTGGCTTTTTAGTATCGCTCACTCCAGATTTTGGTTCATCTTTCTTAGATGAGCTTGAAGGAGTTTTCCCAGAAGAGTCCTTCTGTGGTGGAGCTTCTGATCTGGCAGGAGACTGTTTCGTGGACTTTACTGGAGTATCCTTCTTCTTGTTTGTTTCCATATCTTCATCTCCCATATCCCCTTCAATAGATTCTAAATCATCATCTTCAGGCTTCTTCTCTTCAGCCACGTTCTTCACAACAGCAGGTTTCTTGTCCACCGAGCCTTTTTTCTCAACAGCTGGCTTTTTTTCAGCAGGTGACTTTTGAACAGGTTTAGCCGAGGCTTTGGGTGCTGCAGTAGTTTTATCATCAACCTTGCCTTTTGGTTTGCTCTCAGTCACTTTTGCCGTATCTGTTTTACTGCTCACACTCTTACGGTCAGTTTTGCCTTTTGTACTATCTGTCGGTTTGGGTGTGGGTTTGGGTGAAACTTTTGGTGCAGGTTTCTTTGCAGGTATTATAGTTTTTTCTTCCACAATCTGTACATCCTCATCGTCATCCCCAACTTCTTCCACCACAGTCATGTTTGCCATGTCACCATCTTCATCTGCTTCATCAAGCACAGTCCATTCACTTGGAAAGGCCACGCCATCACCAAAGTCACTCCCACAATCACCTTCCAGATTGTCATCTGACATAACAACATCATCCTCTACATCCATTCTGTCTGAAATTAAGTGGACATATCATGTATTAACAACAACAACCTTGGGTGAGAATTCATATTCTACTTCACAGGATCAAGCAGATTTTCAAGACTGTTACAGTGTTTTCTGTCATAAACTTCTATATCTTGTGGACACCTATCAAAAATAACTGGAAAACAGTGCACAAATAATTAATACCTTAAACGTTTACCATAAAGGAGTACAACTAGAAATGAAATCATAGTGATGTTTTAACTAAAATTAGAACACAACATTAACACCTTAAACACTGGGCAACAATGCAGTTTATTGGGCACAGCCATAGCCAGCGGATAGCTCTACAATCCGCTCAATTACCACGCTATAGTGCCACCGCTGTCTCGCTACACCATTACCGTACCTCACGCTCCAGTGACTCTCGCTTCACGATCCAACACCCCTTTTTAGTCTTAGAGAAACTTACACGTCTTTACTACCCTACACACGTTTTCGGTCTTAGGGAAACTTACATGTCTTTAAGATCCAACACCACTTTGCGGTCCTTAGGGTTAGCTTGCTTTGGGCTAGGGTTAGCCATAAATTCTTACCCTTTCAAGCGTTAATCCAATTGGTCAGTCATGTTGACATAAACAATTGCGGGTATGGTTTCAAGAAAAGATAAACCAGAGAGCAGACCTTGCCGTCACTTATTGTTTATGGAGATATGCAGGTGTGTTAATGATCCGTTAAACAAGCACTGATTACATGTGATAGCACTCGTGGTCCAGTGGTAGAGCGTCGGCTAATTAACGCATTAATAAGCCAAGCCGGTGAGCTGGCAAAGCACATTCGAGCCCCTACAGCACTAATTGGATCTGAAAAAGTGCGCCCAGTAAAGTGCACTACTCCCAAACATTGTCTTAGAGCAGTTCAGTTGCTTTCACCGACCATGACACTATTCATCATTCAAGATCAAACCGCCTATCTGGTTAGCTCACATCCATGTCAGGAGGGCTTACTGTTAAATACTTCTAGCTAGGGCGTATGATTTTCACGGTAAGGGTTACAAGTCAACTGTAAGCACCCCTTTATATTACCTGCAATATCGGGCACAAATATTTTCATTGTTGACTTTGGCTCAAGGGTTATTGCCTGTTTGAGAGATGTTCTCCAACAGAAAAAAATGGACACTGTGAAACAAACTTTTCGAGGAAGTGAACGCTGAGGAATGATTCCAGATCAAAAACAAAACCTATGGTGTTTCCACGTGGGTCGCCATCTTGTTTTGAAAAATCACTTCACTTTATATTTTTGATTTATCTTGATTACTTATTCACATCTGCATATTCATATAGCTCATATTCATATCTTGAAATAAATGACTCATAAAAATTGGTATGCATATACTAAACATTTTGTTATAATTTGAAGCCGATCGGGGACATTGGCTTCGAAGGTATCATACAGCGCGCACTGGCATTGACATCTTACGCATGTAATTAGGCCTACTGATATAAACGATGAACGAATTGGAAATACAGCAACCGAAGCCAAATTATTGATTAATTGCATACAAAAACAATCTACCCGATGTTCACAGTTCCTCTTACCGTAATAATGAATTCAGCTCGCAAGAAACTCCGTAACTACAGAGGTTTACGCAAGATGGCTGCGACTCAGGTCCCTGGATTGTAGCCTTGCAGAGAATGGCAAATTACAAAATTAGGATTTATATGCGGAAAGGGGAAATGTTTTAACGCACGAATTAAACGTCATGGCAACACTGCAGTTTACCGGGAAAGTTTTTATCACTCATTGGTCAGGGCTGCCGGCTAAGGCTCTCGCTTCATTGATCTTGCGTGCCCCACTATCCTCAGGGTTACTAGTGTTTCCGAGCACTCCTTTACAAAGTGTTGAGCATCCCCTGCCAATGAAATACACCTTAGGGTTATATAGTACTGAGTTCAGAGATGTGTCAGCTATCGCTTTTAACGAATTCATCCAAGGTAATTTGAGAAAAGTCCGAATAATATTTATAATATTTCGAGTTTAGTGGAGAAATGGCTACAATGCACACGTCATTTCTTCTTCCTCATTACTGATAACCAAAGACGTAGATCTACCACAATAGAATAATGGTATTCGGTACAGGGATTGGTCATTTGTTCTAAGTAAGGGACTTCCTAACAATTGTGTGTAATTTCTTCGTAGATCTTGGTTCTATTTGATGGATTAAACACAAAAATATGACATGACACTATACAGCCTTGCAGTATGTGGGAGCATAGACCAATAGACACGAGGATTATTCACATTCAGAAAAAAAAATCCCGAACACCCAAAATAGGCGAATGAATAAGATTCGTGGGGAAGCAAGATCGGGCTTCGGAAATGTTTCACTTCGGTTCAGTCAATGATTCAACAGGGAGCCTATATCTGTATTAAAGGCTCCCTGATTGTGTCAACTAGGCTCTCCATCGTCTCGCTAACCACACGATAAGCTCTCTTACAGACCCCAGAACATATCACACCCTAATCACCCCGTTTCATTTCACTCCTCACCTAATCCCATTCTCAGCTGGCGTGAAATTATGAGACTTGACAGTTCCTTAATACTCGGCGATTCCCTTCTGGAATTATTTTTATTTAATCTGACACATAACATGTTTTCAGGGACTACTAGTATATGCTCGCCCCCGCTAACCATTACGCATATGGATGGAATTGATTTAGTTTTTTAAAGTTAGTTCAAGGGGACGTTTTAATTATGTGACATAATGTTCACTACACGAAACCTTTTATGGACAAAAACCTCTTTATTGGGTTTAACTTTTAATACATTTTCAGGTCTCACCAGGTAGACTCTCATATATACAAGCCCTTTAAAAGAAATATCCGAATACTCCGAAACAAGTCTACAATCGTTTGGTCAGTCTAGATTTCTCAAATTTCTGAGATTCAATGGGCTTCTTTTGTATTACATTTTTAAAAGACTGTTGGAAAACATATGTCTATTATAGACTAAATGTTAGTCTATTAATCAGGTGAATGGCTGAATTAGTACATGTAAATGTTGATTTATATTCATGTATCTAATGTTTACATGTAAAGGAACATTTGAATAAATGTTGATTTATATTCATGTATCTAATGTTTTCATGTTAATGAATATTTGAACAAATGTTGATTTATATTCATGTATCTTAAGTTTTCATGTTAATGAATATTTGAACAATTGTTGATTTATATTCATGCATCTTATGTTTACATGTAAAGGAATATTTGAACAATTGTTGATTTATATTCATGTATCTTATGTTTATATATTAATGAATATTTGAACAATTGTTGATTTATATTCATGCATCTTATGTTTACATGTAAAGGAATATTTGGACAATTGTTGATTTATATTCATGTATCTTATGTTTATATATTAATGAATATTTGAACAATTGTTGATTTATATTCATGTATCTTATGTTTACATGTAAAGGAATATTTGAACAAATGTTGATTTATATTCATGTATCTTATGTTTATATGTTAATGAATATTTGAACAATTGTTGATTTATATTCATGTATCTTATGTTTACATGTAAAGGAATATTTGAACAAATGTTGATTTATATTCATGTATCTAATGTTTATATGTTAAGGAATATTTGAACAAATGTTGATTTTTGTATTCATGTATCTTAAGTTTTTATGTTAATGAATATTTGAACAAATGTTGATTTATATTCATGTATCTTAAGTTTTCATGTTAATGAATATTTGAACAATTGTTGATTTATATTCATGCATCTTATGTTTACATGTAAAGGAATATTTGAACAAATGTTGATTTATATGCATGTATCTAATGTTTATATGTTAAGGAATATTTGAAGAAATGTTGATTTATATTCATGTATCTTAAGTTTTCATGTTAATGAATATTTGAACAATTGTTGATTTATATTCATGTATCTTATGTTTACATGTAAAGGAATATTTGAACAAATGTTAATTTATATTCATGTATCTTATGTTTACATGTAAAGGAATATTTCAACAAATGTTGATTTATATGCATGTATCTAATGTTTATATATTAATGAATATTTGAATAAGAGAATTCGATTTAGAATACACCTATACACCAAACCGACTGGATTGGCTGCTCAGACACAATTATTTACAGGCCGCATCATACAACTACAACATTGCTGCTGCGTTCACCCACACACACAAACTGTCTGTTTAAATCAGCATACACTGGTTCAATCAGCCATTTCTGGCATTCTCTGCACATTTTCATATTACAAACTCCCAGACCCACATTTTGGTGATCCATTTTTGGCGTTTCGATTTTACAAATTATTATAAAAACTCCTAGTTCGTTTTAAATTTCCTGATAGAATTGTGTTATTGTCACGGAAATGTATTATTATTCTAAAAGGATAACTCAATTCAATTCGTATAGTAAATAAAAAATAAACAATAAAAGAAGTGATATTTGCCAAGGATGGGTTAATAATATTTTATTATTTAATTCAAGCCATTAGAAATTCGCCTTCGTCTTTACTGCGCGGTTACTGTTATGGTGTGATCATAGGTTCAGCACGCCGGTTGAAACACAACACACCGTTATTGTACTGTTCCCCCATCCAGATATTCGATTCCAAATTAACCCGTGAGTATGACAGATAAACTGTAGTGCATTCTTCAGTTTGGTGTATATCTCTGATTAATATTTACAGGATAGTCAACATGACACGATGGCGATTGTTAACAAACTATTTGTGTTGATATTCATCATGTGCGTGTTGGCATATAATCGCTCTTGACATTGCGATCAGGGTCCAAAACTTGTATTTGATTATTTTTTTCCTTCAAAATATGATTCAGCAGTAATATAGATTAAGAGTTTACGAAAGAAAATTGTTGATTTTCTCCCATGTAGAGTATATTCCAGAATGAATGAAGTCTCTAACATGTTTAATCAGGGTAATGCGATTTCTACAATTATTATGAGTATTTCTGTCAACAACCATGTTAAATGATTAA
The DNA here is from genome assembly GCF_023055435.1 of Haliotis rufescens. NCBI lineage: Eukaryota > Metazoa > Mollusca > Gastropoda > Lepetellida > Haliotidae > Haliotis > Haliotis rufescens. Next base: position 7,735,783 of record NW_025963791.1, on the reverse strand, counting down.
AGACAATCCTTTGTCATATTTTGCACAAAATATAGGGGAAGACATCATTGATCAAATCCAACCATTCGCCGCTCATTTTGGACCAGTGGTTAATGTAAAATAGATACATTTTAATAGAAATCAACTAATTCGTGAAGAATTTCACTACTCTCGGACAGACTTGTGGCTATGTGTCTCCCTGGAATATTAGGATGTGTTTCATTTGCAATAAAAAAAACCCATGCAAATAATAACCGCATTGTTTTCACACTTGTGAATCAAAAGATGAATTGATTAGAATGGTGACCTCTAAGAAAATAATATCAATACAAGTCTTGTAGATGTATGAAAGATTAACGGTTCTTCTATGGTAAATACACAATTAGCCAACACCACAAAACTAAAGTTTTTGCTATACCAAAAAGATATCTTTTCGAAAATAACTCTGAATTCAAATTTTATGTCACATTTTGAAGTATTAAATACATTGCATAACTGGCTTACCAACTCTATATTTCACATCATACACACAAGGCAATCAATTGAAACTATTAAATCACTAGAGATGAGATGCTACTTTTCCATTGGCTAGTCCTTGGATGCTAATTGTCCCCAATCAAGGGAACCTTATAAAATTGTATAAGCTTTTCATGGCAATAATGTTTTCTCATTATAAGTGAGCTGCTGAACACAAAACTACATTCAGTCTTTCTCTTGCCAGGAGCATCAAGAAATAATTTATAAAGTTCCCATGCATCAGAATTTCATTCTTTCATTAGTATGGCGTAATAAGTTCTAAAAAAGAGGGTGTTTATGAAATCTTTCATCAAGTGTGATGCATCATTTACTTCTGGATATGTAGAGGAAAGTTGGAAACATCCTTTTAGTGGTGCTTACTGTTGTCTGTTGTATAATATGCACTAACAACGCGCTGCATGTTTGGGTTCAATAATGATATGTTGATATTGATAACATTCATCATGTTCATATTCCGATATGCAAGGGGTCATGTTAGGTTCTGAGTAAAAAAGCTTTATGTGCCAGGTCAGCACATAGTGGTAGTGGTTGCTGTGTTGGTGAATTGGAGCACCTGCCTAACCCTAAATAGGCTAAGGGTAAAATCTTACCTCTTCGTCTCTGGACCAAGGCTAATAGAGCCAAGGTCACCTGAAGTGACAGATGCACAACTCATTCTGTTTGGCTGATGGACGGTCGGGTAGCCTAGTGGTTAAGGGTTCGCTCATCACGCCGAAGAACAGGGTTCGATTCCCGACATGGGTACAATGTGTGAAGCCCATTTCTGGTGTTCCCCGTCGTGATATTGCTGGAATATTGCTAAAAGCGGCATAAAACCATACTCACTCACTCTGTGTGGCTGACAGTAAATTTACCAGTGTTCTGCCAAGAAACTGAACAATAGGGGACAGGGAGCTCTTCAGCATTAACACATGGGGTCATTTTAAAAAAGTATGGGGTCACACTCTGAGAGAGCATACAAAATTTAAAACACAATGGTATTCAAGTTACTGATGCAAAGTAAGGTTTGCAATACAGAAAATTTTCGGATAGCATCTTTCTCAGATAATAAGTATTCCAGAAACAACATCCAATGTCCTATAATTAGCCACAATAGCTTGTTTGTGATCACTGCCGTTAGCATGTCTCATCAAGGAACTCGTTATAAATTAGAATGTAGCTTTGTTATTAAGCTGACATGTTGTAGTATTTCTTCCTGAGTAATGCTGCAACCACGTGTAGTCATGGAACCAGGTCTGCTGAAAATTTCTACCTTTCTCAGTTTTTCTACCTTTTCTCAGTCTGTCACCATGGTCACTCTCAGGTGCGCCATGCAACACATTCTGTGTATCGCTAACATAACTTGTGGTTGGTGATTCTATGATATGAAGGTCATTTGAAGCTGGTGGTGGGACTATACAAAGATGCATCAGTGGATCGCGATTTTTTACTTCTCGATGCAAGTATCGGCCACAGGCGCACACTAAGTAAAAAATATCGATTCTGACCTTAAATGTTAGGTTAAATAACTGTTCCACTAAACACTAATCAGTAGTGCACGTTAATAGTGAAAACACATATTTTCATTTTCCACACTGCCAACTGTAAATCATCAGTGTACCAGGTATTTGGCCATCCTCTATGAAAAAGATGGCTCATGCACCACAGATAAGAGCACATGCAAGTATCAAGATACATATCAGATTGTGAGTAAGGTATCATGATATGTAGCGGATCGCACAGTTGGTGTATCGTCCAAGCCCTATTTGAAGCTGAAACATCTTTGGCATTATCAGAACGATGACTACTACATTTTCAAAAATATGTTAACTTGATTTTGATTGGACCATTTGTGACTTTCAGCCAATGAAAGGTGCTGATAGTAAATTGAGACAATGAAAGGCAATGAAAATCATGACATTTATTTGTAATGTAAACTGTTTTTGATACAGTAAGTGACTCCAATAATTATATAAAATACTGTAAACCCATCTATATGAATGCGCCCAATGTCCCACTGAGAGTAAATATCATGCGGCAATCGATAAAATAATGTGAGAATCCCGCGAGGCCTCTGTGTCAGCAGAACACTGATGTACAATACGATCGTAATGAGGAATAACAATGGGGATGAGCGTCATATAAGTAATGGCAATTAAGGAATCGAGACATATACATGTCATGGCTACTTGGTTATTAGCCTTTGGAATTAAATGTTCATTCGGACAATGGTTGTTGTCCTGAGTCAGTTGCTGTGACAGTACTAACAGGTGTTTGCAATAACTATACACAATGCGATGTCTGGTAACTGCAACAAAATATTTTATATTGAGCTCAGTGATTGGTTCATATTGCTAGTGGCAACCAATCCTATTTCAAGATGTATATTTTGAGGCCATTGGCAAAGCATGGCAAAGAAAGGCAAATGGGGATTATGATGAAACAGATAATTCTAAGGAAAAGCCAGCTAATATTCTGCAAGCTAGCCTGTCATGTGAGGACCTCAAAACTTAAGTATGCACCTTGTATGTTTCAAAGGAATTTGATTGAATTCCTTCTGTGACTCAGACTGTCAGATGAAAATCAACATATAACATGTATATTATCAGAAATGGCCCATTCGATTTTCTGACTGGCACACATTTTTTGGTCATGGCCCACCATTTTTCAAGTACAGAATGAAATCTGCAGTGTTCTAGAAAATGAACCAATCTGAAAACTTTTGTCATAGTAGTTTTTGTCACACACTGTTATGTCAAATTTTGATGTGTCAAACTTTCAGTTGTCTGGAAGTAAAAGCTTATTCCCTTTGTATTCCTTCTTTATTCATCATTTGTGGTTGTGTTGAACCCTGGATAACTTGAATTGTTATATGCACATGATGCAGGTCCCTTCAACTTCGACACAACATTGTTTGACTGTGTTACAAAAGTGATATGAAAAGTAATGCAAAATCAGCCATTTGTTTGTCAGCCATGTAGTATGGTATCATTCTGACTCTGAAATACTGTTGAAATATTATTTTAAATAATCTTTCAGTTTCATTTTAGACTTCATTGATAGGCATTTAGAAGTTGGAGTACTAAGTAAGGATAAGAATTTATGGATGAACAACTTCTTTATTCCAATTAAGAGCGATGTTATTAAGCAAGTGATATCCAGAGTGTGGTTGACAAGTATATATACAAGTAGGAGGTAATGTTTATACAATAGAGTAGATTTTGTTATACTGGAGTAGAGAAGTCTGTTATGTACACACAAGGGTAGTGATGACAATCATCGGTGAAGTCAGTGACATAAACAAAGGATGAAGCCAGTAATAAAAGAAAGTCACATTACTGGCTTCATCCTTGAACTATCATTAATCATTTTGAATACCCTGTGTTAAAGTTTTCGAGGTTGTATGATTAGAAATCACATTCCGACTGTCACTTTCATGATCTGGTAAGCGACGCTCTGAAGGTCGTTCTGATGTGACCCCTAATGGGATGTCTTCAGATCTTTGTTTAGCGGTAGCGAGAACTAAGGTCTGATTTTAATGAGATTGACAGTGTTAGACCCTACACTGAAACATTGCTCTTAATTGTAATAAAGAAGTTGTTCATCCATAAATTCTTATCCTTGTGTCATTTTGGACATTGAAATGTGCAGATCTTTGCCAAAATGACCCACTGGTTTACCTTGCCCAGACTCGATTATTTACACGTGGTATTGTACATGATGCATACCGTATATCGCTGTGTATAAGGCGAGTTTTTCGTACCTAAAATGAGGGGGCTAAGAAGGGGGGTCGTCTTATACACGGAGTTGAAGATCTCACATTTCTTTCCACTGGCGATGTCAACCGGCGTCCGATAGCCAGCCCAGCATTTGACAATAAAACTTCGCATTTCGTCCTAAATAACTGTTCCAATAACTATTTCCATACATAAACATGATTTGTATCTTTTTTCCTTGAATAAAGTTTAATAATTTCTGCAAATAAAGTTGAAATGACCCTCTCCTCGATGCAGATTGTCAAACCAGCTGACACGGTAAAACAATCAACATCCGTGAGTAGAGAGCCGGAAGTACCGGTAATCATTTGCATATTGCACATGTGACCTAACATGTGATAACTGGTGAAGCTGAAATCAATTCCCGCTGTTTTTACAGTTGTATTAACAAGTGTTGGAGACGGTGTGTACAAGTGATTGTGGAATAAACACGCTGAATGTGAAGCAAACATAAGAATAGTTAGTTACAACATAGTTAATTGGCGATTAAATTACTCAACATTGTCTCTTATATGTTATTACTTCATAAATGAATTTTATTTTACGGGCACCAATTTGGTGTCGTACCGTGTAAACACAAAATGGCGACGTGTGCCGGAGTTACACACGCGACCTATCATTGTAGAAAAAAAACAACGCAAGATAAACATATTTTTATTGCATATATAAGGTTTGTGTGCGCACTTGTGATGTGTGTGAAATACGCATCAGTCGGAAAGTGCACATTAAATCTCCAAAGTAACTAACTAACTAATTTGTGATGTCCGTGTGCGAAATACGCTACAGTCGGCAAGAGCACGTTAAATCTTCTACCGGTATATCAGTCAGACTTGTGATGTGTTTCATTCCAGGTCGCCTTATACACGGAGTATAGACTTTTGGGTTGATTTTTAAGGCGTGTACAGGGGGGGTCGTCTTATACGTGGGGTCGCCTTATACACAGCGATATACGGTAAATGGAATACTGCTGAATGTGTCGTATCATATTCATTTAGTCATTCACAATGACATATAAAATATATGTGTAGTTATTTCCTGTTCCGAAATCAGTACATGTTGTGTCCTTAGATTTAGGTCACTGTCTCAGTATACACAGTATATATCTGTGTGATAATGGATTCCTAAGTTGCAGGGATACTCTGACATGTATAAAAGATTAGTGGGTCAGGCATGTGGCATGTGTGTGGTGGGGGTAGCTTTTCTGGAGGGGCAAAGGCCAGCTCACCAAAATAACCCAGAGTTCCCATGCCGTTCACCCCACCCTCAGTCTCAGGAGATTTATTGCCTGTCGTTTAGGAAGAGCTGAAACAAGGTTATTTGGAATGTAGTGGGGCATTACAATAGTCAGTGTAGTAGATTATCCTGTCAAATAACTTAGTTGGATATCACAGGGAAGACTATATGTGGCCTTTGTGTCTTGTTTAATGTGTTATTTGTGTAAATATCATTTATCTTTGTTCATTTGTTTTTGTTGTTTAATGTCACTACAGTGGTAAACAACGTTAATAATATCCGACTAGTCCATGGTTTATTCTTGATTAGTGGTTTATGTAAAATAACTGGATTTGGGGTAAAAACAACTAGTCCCGTTAGATTTTAACTAGTCTCGGACAAGTGGACGCGTCTGGCGCTGTGCATTCAGCTTTTTTCTGTAATATTTCGACATCCTGTAAATAATTGAAGAAGTACCAGATGAGCCAGTGATGGATATTATGAGCAACGTTCTATGCTGTCCCAAACTGTGGTCCTAATGTGTGACTAGGCTGATTGTGTGTCATCATACTGTTTGTTTGTTTGTTTAACGCCACACTATATGATGGTGATCTATAAATAATCGAGTCTAGACCAGACAATCCAGTGATTGACGACATGAACATTGATCTACGCAATTGGAATAACCAAGTCAGCGAGTCTGACCACCTGATCCTGTTAGTTGCCTCTTACGGCAAGCATGGGTTGCTGGAGACCAGTTCTTACCTGGATCTCCACGGGTTGTCATCATACAGGTTGGGACAGTGTTCTTGCTGTCAACCCCAGCAGTTTGCCTGACCCAGACTTCACTATTTGTAGGCAGCAATGATATAGCAGGAATATAGATGGCTGTGGCATTAAACTACATTCGCTCAGTCATATTGATCAACCTAAAAGAGGCAAATAGATCAAGTGAAAGTCTTTGTACCCTAAATATGTGGATTGCTGCTCATGTTATCCACCACTGATTATCTGATTATTTGTGATATAGCTAGAATATTACTGAATGTGGCATAAAGCAACATTCACTTGCAGATTAATTTAAACACGTTTGGGTCAAGTTACCTATATCCTATGAAAACATTATGCTTGGTTTAAGAAACAATTGTCCAGTGGACTATGAGTGGCTGTGCGCAGAAACAACATTAGGTATGTGTTTTTTGGAGGGGTCATTGACTGGGGCACTGTTCAATACACTGAATTCTTGCCCTTATTACAGTATATTCCGTAAGCATGTTAAGCAGTCCTGATCATTTTGAGGTGATGGCAGCAGCAATGTTTGAATCATATTTCAGTCATGTCCTAATGAATCTTTATTGATCAACTTATCATATCTGGCATTTTAACAGATAAACAAACCACACCAGGTGGACTAGTTATTGAGTTGTCCTATTGATGTGTGAGTTATTTGATGGGCTGGTTGTTTCAACATCAGGTGGTCCTGCTGGTCGCCTCCATCTGCTCTGCGCTGTACTGTTACTCTCCTAATCACATTAATGGCCATGTACAAATGTGTAATTAAGCATACAGTGCTCGAAAAGACATCAGTACTGGTGTTATTCTGATGTGATTCATTAAATATATTCATGATTTTCATGACATGTTTCAGGATTGACTGTGTCTAGAGGAGGATTTTACTGTTTTCCATTATTATCCCCCGCTTTGAAAATTTGGGGGATATAGTGACCACCATGTCAGGCCATCTGTCCATCCGTTCGTAATCATTTTCCTATTCTGGAGCACAATTCGAAAACTGTTAAATATTTTTCAACAAAAATTGGCAGATATATCAAACATATCCAGAAATGCGCCTTTTCATATTTGCTGTTTTTGGCATTTTAAATTTCACGACTTGCATGGAAACAATTTGGACTTAGTCTCAAAAGGCGGAGGTGGATTTAATTTCTTTTCTTCACTGAACCGAACTGAAGGTGTCCAATGGCAATGAACCAAAATTGGGCTATAAGTTGCCCAACTCCATTTTAGAATTTCTCCAGACTGGGGGGATGTGTCATCTCCTGATGACTCTTGTTTCTTATAGGTTACAACTTCTAAATCTGTAAACATGTGAAAGTAAATCAAGTAGGAAAAGATGCAAATGAGGCCATGACTGTAATGGTCAAGCATAAGTGTATTTTGATTTGATTTATTGTGTTGGTTGTTTACAAGGTCGATGAATTTGGGTTTTTACTATGGTAAGTGACGACTTCATGAAAAAACACTTATCATGCTAATGATGTAAACAGAAAAGATTCTCATTTGAGACGTCATTTGGCTTAGATGAGCGTCATCAAAGCTGGCAAGGATTTGTGTATTTCTGCTGTTAGGATCACATATTATGAGGTAGGCCTTATATGTTATGTTCCTCTTGTCTATTTCTTTGGCCTTGCTGCTTATCAGTGTAGAATGTGTCCAAATATGTATGTTTGGCATAAATGCCAAATTTACGAATGTATTGTTCTCATTGTCTTGTCACACAAAATTCTGTTTTAATGTAATTTAGTCAGTCAGCATCCTGAGTGTGCCACAGACGTGATAATCTTTAGTTATTCTTTAGTTATTCTTTAGTTATTCTTTAGTTATTCTCATGAAGGTAATTAGGCTATTGTAACTTCCCTTGTTTTACGTTCATTCTAAAACAGTAACTAAGTAACATTAGTTATCTTTGAATTAACTCTAAGTTACTAGGTAGACATAAAAGTTGGAATCTGATGCAAAGATAAGTCTTTTCCAATCAGTGCTTAAACTATATTTTAATTTTTGGGTTTTGGGCTATGATGAGAAACCACTCGAAGCTATGGGCAGAGAAACAAAATTTGAGTTGAAAAAGTCATTTCTTAACAGTGCTTGGAAATAAAAAGTTATGTGACGGTGGAGGCAGTTTTAGGGATGGGCAAATCCTGAAGAACAAGAAATATGTTTTAACAAGCCTAATGAAACCAAATGGGTTTTGTCTCTTTAATACTTTTGCAAGACTTTGTGAGATCTTCTAACGGGCATGTAGTGCCATAAATGTTAGTTTCTTTTCTTATATGTACTTTCTGCACTTTTCATTGTACCTATGTTTATAACAAGTGTGTTGATGTAAGGCATCCATCAGGATCTCAGCAGGTGCCCTTTCTCCTACACCAGGGGGTCAGAGGGCAGGGTCAGAGGCCAGCTATCTGCCTGCTCTATCTGTACCTGCCCGACTTTTCCAGCAGTTAGGCTTATTGCTCCATGTATTCTTGTCTTACCATAATTACTCACCTAGTTGCAGTGCTGGGCAAGGGTCACTTGGATTCGGCTTACAGGGATTATTTTTACTGAGGTATTTTTAGTGAATGGGATCCACTTCCTGTCATGGTATCTTCATAAGGCCTTGTCATTCATCCTCATACATCACGGCAGGAAATTAATATTTGCTGTCACTAGTCCACAAAAAGGGTCCGAAACAGTTTTGTCATACACCTGATGGTAAAAGTGGTAGTCCACTAGTTCCTTATGTTCAACTTTGTATTCTGTTGCATTTTCTCTTTACAGTGAATGTTTCTCTTAATGTACCAGCAGACATCTGGTGATTCTGAATCCTGATTAATCATGTGCGTGCATGTGTGTGCGTGCATGTGTGTGTGTGCATGTACGTGTTTGTACGTGTATGTGTGTGCTTGCGTGTGCATGTATATATGTGTGTGTGTGTGGAACATGACCCAGATCTCTTACTTTAATTTTCAATTCCTGTCTTTGTGAAGAACCAACAAACTATCCATAGAAAGTAAGATCATATGAACTTTCTCATCAGCCAATTAGTGGGGAGGCTTCTTAATACTTGGCATCAGCAAGCATATCTGATTATCAGAGAAGCGTATCTGATTTCCACATTTTGAAAACAATGGTAAGGAGACAGTTCCTGTTGTCTCAGAGCTGAAGGGCATGAGGTAAGAAAGTACATTACTCCGGTATTATCCATCTTCATGCAGAGAAGTATCAAATCGAAGTAAAAGATCTGGTTTTTTAATGTTTTAAATGTGGATATAAAGGAGTTGAAAGTCATCACTTGCATTGAGAACTCCTCATATCAGATAAAGTCCAGTTAGTATGGCCTGAAGAAGGCATGTCATCTCCCTCTGTTCAGTTTGGAGACTTTAACCTGTAACTCCGGATGTGACGATGAATGTGATAACAAGACTAGCTCTGATCATGTTAATCTTTAGGTGAATAACAGACTGGGGATATAAAAGCTAAACTTGTCTCTTGGCATTCCATATGTCTAGAGTTTCTCAGGACTTCAGTGATAGAAATGAACCTGAAACATTTTCTAGCTCAAATAGTGATGATGTATTTCGACACTCTCTAAAAAATCGTAAATACTACCAGGTCTTGTGATACCATTAACATCAGACAGACTGATTTGTACTAGCAGGCTAATGTTGTCCCTATTTTAAATTTTTAAGCCACCCTATATCATTGTCCAGAGTTACCTCCCTTAGTTTGTGCCCGAATCCACTGGTCATTTGTTTGAGTTCCAGACTATTATTGCCATGGTTATGATTCTTGGACCATGATCGTTCGTGTGTCACCCTCAAAGTCATAAACATCAATGGCAATTCTTTGTGATTTGTCTCACAATATACTGACACTGAAAAACTGTTCAAAGCAACATTAACCCAAAAGATTTGTGTCCTTTACCAAATGCTATGATAAACCTTAGGTATTGGTTCCTGTTGTCAGATAACATCTGTTTCAGGTTTATTGATTACCCCTGAGCAGCCCACACAATAATGATTACTTGCAGATTGAAACTCACAATCCATGTGTTCAATCAGCGTAACCTTTGTCACATCAAACCAACTATTGCACTGTACTTGCTGTGTGAGGTTCATTTGTACTGCCTGGCTCGTGGGTTTCACCGAAGTGGTAAACGTATGAGACCTGCATCACTTCGGGCTTTGCTCCCATATTAAGCTGACACGCCGTGATATAAGTGGAATAATGTTAAAAGCGGCGTTAAACCAAACTCACTCACTCACTCACTCACTCACTCACTCATTTGTACTGGGCGATCTAAGACTTTACTTATTTTCAATCAGAGTGGCAGTAGTAGTTTGTCTCACAGTACCCAAATGTTATTTCCCCTTCCACCCTAAATGAGGCAAGTCTATAATTTCCACAGGTATCTCCCATTGCGCTAGGCTTCCTTTTAAATTCAAATGGAGTTGTTTGTTTCTATCCAAAGGATATGTTTTCAGAGACTCAGCATTAGTCTATATGGCAGTAGGTTCATTTGGTTTAAACAGATAATCAGGGTATTATTGCCCATCAATGCTGCAGAATTGGTTCCCCTTATGGTATGACTATATTATCTCAGTATCGGTAAATCTTGAAATCCACACCCCTTGATTGATTATGTATGTCAAGGCGTCTTGTAAGGAAACATGTTAGTTTCTGGCATGTTTTTAAAGTGAAATTACCCCTACTTCCATTCAAAATTGATTAGGAAAGAACCCATTTGTTTGGACAAATTCCCATGACCCAACCTAGGTTGTATGCACATATTCCAGACGTATCATACCACAAAATATATAGAGTTGCCCGCTCTTGAGTTGCTAGTGACATGTACTTTGTTTACCGAACTTGGTAAAAAAAATCAGCATCAATCAATCCCAATTTGTGTTTCATAAAAGTTGAACAAAGAACAAGAAACATTTTGTGTATGACATATAGGTTAGTAATCGTGTGCCATTACGATCCATTGTAAATTAACTATCGCGGTATGCAGCATACCATGCTACCTCATGCCTGTAATAAGGGACCCAAATGGTTACAATGAATGCCTAGGATGTCTTACTGATTTATTCTTTGATTAAAATGGTTAAAGAATCCATTGCCTGATGCCCAAGTATTTTACATTGTGAACTGGACTAAGTTACTTTATCACTGGCAGAGGGCTTTGGTCCTCGTCCTCCGATCTGTGCATTTAATACAAAACATTGATAGAGCATATGTTATTTATTAAAAAAACAAGCAAAACAGATTTTGTGATCCATTAGATAAATCAATTTGATGCAACATGTACGATTGTCTTGGAATAAAATGTGGACTGACTTGCCCTCTTATTTTTCAACTATACTAAGTATACTATTCAAAAGATTTTACAGAACACCTGCTTTTTTTATTTGACTATTAGTTAGTATGAAAAAGTGTCATACAGTGAAAGATTGACTATAGTCATATAAAACAGTCAGGTGTTCTATACTTTATGTCTCTAACCCAGGCTTGTTTGCCCACTTGTGTTTACAGCCTTACAATAACCCTTATTATTATTTGGCACAACAGGAAAGGAAATCGAAATCCTGGCATTTGGCAAGTTAACCTTTAGGCAAGTTAAATTTCCATTCACACTTGCATGTTTCAAGTTAATGTTTTTGATAATGTTAAACCTGTTATCAACCTTAGCTCACCATGCTCTATGCATGTAATCTTAACCCAATATTGATCACTTGTTTACGATCTGATCATATGTAGTTTGATATGCATGATATGCATTAAACTTTAAAAGGCTCCTCTTTTGTGTGAGGCAGATGCACGTGTGTATGACAATGAGTTTCCTGATATGCAAATATGCACGGATCATGTGGATAGTAATGAATCCCACCAAGCATTAGAATTAATTCCATGTGCTACCTTGACAACAGCCTGTGTTGTGTCTGGGAAACAATAGCCTGGTATGTTTATGATTTGATTGTTTGTTCTTTTCCTGTATGCCTCACAATCCCAGAACCATAGTGTTTTCCCAGCCAGCCAGAGCTTACAGTAATATTATAGCCCAAAAAGGAAGAAAGTCTAGATTTTACAAAGGCTGATCTCACTAGGGCTCTTTTCAATATCAATGTAGTTGTTTGTTTCTGTCAAAATTAGGTTTTCAGAGACTAAATGTCAGTCTACCTGCCTGCCTATGACTAGTATGAGCAGTGAGATGACATACACAACAGCTACAGCATCCTAACCTTAGTGGACATTTTCCAAAAGAAAACTCTTTTATAGTGGAAGAGAAAACTGAGATGCTTTTGACTTTCATAATGCCTCACATGAATTAGCTATGCAGTTTGCCATTAACTTTATTGACTTAACCTTGGGTGTGTCACATATCCTTTGATGTTTCCATTCACATATCCAGATAGTGGAATTTCATGTTTACTTTGCCTCTTTATCTTAATATTTTAAAAGATACATTAACCAAGACATTCTCATGGTAGTGCCTCAATGCCTCAGCATTCTTGTACCATGTCATTCAAAGAATGTTTATATCTATCATGTTTTTTAAATGTAGAGTATTTATTCATTTTAATTTTCCGCTTAACCTGCTAACAATAGCTGGCGGCTTGAGGGTAATGTACAATGCACGTAGCAGAGGTTCCATAAAACCCAAAGGTCCCTAGTATGGTGATCCGTGAAGATCTGGGCCGGAATAGGTCTTCAGCAACCCACGCTTGCCGTTAAAGGCGATTATGCTTGTCGTAAGAGGCGTCTAACGGGATCGGGTGGTCAGGTTTGCTGACTTGGTTGATGCATGTCATCTATCCCAATTGCGTGGATCGATGCTCATGATATCAATCATTGATTATTTACAGACCGCTGTCATATAGCTGGAATATTGTTGACTGCGGTGTAAAACAACAAACCAACCAACCAACCCTAGTATGGTGGCCCAACTTTTGCTGCTAACAATCGCTGTTAGGCGACTATGCTTGTCGTAAGAGGCGACAACGGGATCAGGTGGTCAGACTCGCTGACTTGGTTGATGCATGTCATCGATCCCAATTGCGTGGATCGATGCTCATATTGTCAATCACTGGATTGTCTGGTCTAGACTCGATTATTTACAGACAGACGTCATATAGCTGGAATATTGCTGAGTGCAGCCTTAAACAACAAACAAACAAACAAAACAATTGCTGGAGGGATGGTGTACAATGCGCGTAGCAGAGGTACCGTAAGTCCCAAAGGTCCCTAGTATGGTGACTTAATTTTTGCTGAAATACTGTCATTGTGACTTTAAATTTTAACTCACTCACTTTCTTACTCACTCAAAAGTTTTGATGTTACAAAAATATAAAGGTCAACCTGTTTTCAGAAACTGCATCCTAAATGTGCTACAACTGTGCAAAACGTTTAATCATATGGGAACTAAAAAAATACATAAAAAGAACCTTGTTGTCGCTACACTATAAACCTTTGTCCCCTTGATCCAAGACTAGGAGAAGTATGTCATTGTAGCCTGTTGTATGTGGTGTATGGTTTAGATGTATTAACAATGTTGGAAGGAATGGCCCACTGCCAACTGGTGCTGCTATGACATTGTTTATCACAGTGTCACAGAAGGCAGAACAAGTGATATGTTAGTCAGTTTATGTCCCTACAGGAGAGATTTATGTGGAATTTATGTACCTAGCCATGTCATGACACAGATCTGTATAATGCTTGACATGAAGTATATATCATCGAGTACTACATATACTCAATTGGATCCGAAAAAATTTATGCTAGTCCACCAGCCCAAGACAACTAAATTATACTGAGGACAAGTAAATATTGTAAACCAAACAAAAAACAGCTTTGCCTAAAGGACCTGACGAAGTGTGAGTCTCATTTCATAGACATTTATTGGCCAGTGTATCGTGTGTAGCAAGGTGCCCAGAGCATACAGTGAAGTGTTGTTTAGTAGCAGTTTGTAGTCCTGAACAAGCCGTGTTGATTGTCCAAGAACAATCATATGTATTGGTTCAAAGGTTTTATCTCTGTGATTGCAAGGAGCATGGCAGTGAACAAACGCATTATCGATTAATGGGTTTGATGTCTGTGTTTCAAACATTTTAGTCTATTTTAAAACATAGAGAATATATTTTGTATTTTTCTTGGGAAATGTTCTGGGATGGTAGTTTTTATGACATGAGATTATTTTTCATCAATTACAGCACAGCTCACCATGCTCATTGCTTACGAAAAAAATGGTAATCTATGCTTGTGGTAAAAGGCAACTATATGTCTTCCTAGGTGACTTTAAGGCACTGCAATTCACTGTGCAGAGTTGCGTCCCTATGATTGAGGGTTTGAATCCTGGTTTGCTCTGATTTTGTTTTTAGGTTTGTCAGCACTTGTAGGTTTCACCAAGGTGTTAAACATCTGAGACCTGCATTAATTCGGACTTTCCTCCCAACATTAAGTTGACACGTCCTGATATAACTGGAATACTATTCAAATTGAGGTTAAACCCAACTCACTCACTCACTAGGGGACTTGGTTGATTATGTTTCATAGTACCCTGACAGTATGGGTCATTGCTCATATCAATCACTGGTTTGTCTGGTCCACATTTTCTTATTTACAGACTGAAATTATATGGATGCTGTCTTAAACAAGAAACAAACAAACTTATGTCAACATGATAAAGTTACCTCTTGTTTTCAATATTGAATTAATGTAGCATATAATTTATGAAATAAGATTACTCATTTACGTACATATGTTGAAATGAACCCTGTAAGTTGAATGTGTTTTCTGCGGTCTATATTGTCACAAACTTAACCAGCTCAATGAATTGTTAATGTATTGACTGACTACACACAAGATAAAAGCCCCTGCATAAGTCTTTATTTTATCACTGGTAGTATTTGACTAACTCTCAAAGCCCTTTACAAATGATTGAAATTTAACCTGAAAGTCGAGGGCTCCTCATCATCACATTAATGTCTTAATTAAAAAATTTGGTGCAACCAGAGATTCATGTATGTTAGCAAATTCAAGGACCTCAAGACTCGTCCAAATGGCAAACCAGCTTTACCATGTTTACTATTGAAAGGGGGACTATGGGCCATGATATGATGATGCCCATTGTTGGTCTCAATCTAGACATTGTACTTAGTGACTTGAATCAGATTGAGTCCCTGTGTGATTTGGGTAATCATCAACAGCTGGATTGAAAAAAATCTTTAAATTTTAATTCACTAACAAATTTTCGAACATCTGGATTGATATGAATGACTTTTGAAAGGAATGGTCATGTATTTCAAGTTCCTATCTGTAACATGGCTCTTAAAAATTAAAATTTAATTACAGAATTATTTGATTAAGGATTACCATCAAGTCAGAGCCTATATTATTAATTAATAGGACAAATGTATTTGTTTATATTTAGTCTCCTTTTTAAGGGCTCCATAATAAACACATTGAGACCATGGAACTTTAAAGTTTTATTCACAAGGAACCCTGAGCCCTGCATATGTTATTATGAACTTTAGTCTCAGGTACTCCACAGCGGGGGCTCCTTCAGGTCAAGTTACATAACAACTGATCAAAGTCCAGAATCAGTGACGGCCGGCAGAGTGATTTAGAGAGTGACGTAGGTTGCTCCTTGGTGGTCAAAGTTCATACCTCACCTGTGGCCAGGGAGCGTACTCTGGTACCTGGTGGTCATTCAGCTACCTGGAGGTAGAGGTGGATTTCTGACATGCTCACACCTTCTGCCTGGTGCCTTTAACACAAACAGACGGAACTGTAAACAGACTGCCTAACATTGGGGATAGGTCGTGCTTGGTTGGTGATTTATTGTGCTAATATTGAGTAGAGTGCCACAGTAAATCAGAAAGGTTTGTTGAATGTGTTTACATTTTTTAGTTAAAAGTGATTATCCATGATCTTAATTTGACATGGTGTTTAGGAGCTTGGATTTATTTGTAGTACATGCTGAAGATACTATCTGAACTAAACGTGTTATTGGTTGACCTTGTCTTGTAGTTTGAAGTGAGATATGTGTTTGTAATTATCAGGATTTTGCAATTTTGATTGTGATTGTTAAACACTTGGTTTGTAATGGATAGGGTTTTTTTTGTTTATAGTTTATTTGTAGAATGCTTTTTTAGTTTTTTTATACCCCTTGACATAAAAGGGCAGGGGTATATAGTTAAAAGAAGGAATTCCTTCCGTCCATCCGTCTGTCCTTCCTTCCGAGGACATTTTTGTGTGCGACATATAACTTGAAAGCCAGTGAATAGATTCTTTTCAAACTTGGTGAACACTTTTTATGTTTATATGAGAGTGAAGTGCGACAATTCATTTCAATATTTGGATTTTCTGAAAGTTGTTTTTTACTTAATACATTTGTGCGACCTAAACATTAAAAACTACTTCATGGATTCTTTTCCAATTGGTGGCACAGTTTCTATACCAAAAGGAGAGGTGCAGTGAAAAGTTTAATTTCTATAAGTAGATTTCCTGAGAAAATGTGTTTTTTTCTCATGTTTTGAATATGTTGAAGTCGAAGTCGGTGTTCAAGTGAGCCCCGCTCACTTTTTGTCTTGTTGTTTGTAAAGTAAACAGTCAGTTTTTGATAGTTTTTTTGTTCATAGTTTATTTGTAGGATGCTTTATTTGTTTATAGTTTGTAGAATAAACAGTCAGCAGAGAATGTTTTTGCTCTGTTGTTTATTGTGCAAAATGACAATGTATGACATCTACAACACAAACTAAAAAAAAAGGAAAAACTCTTGCAATGCCTTGATTTTTTTTAATGTCAAAGAATATACTAAGAAAGGAAAATGCTTTCAACGAATGAAGGTGGAGGGGTAACATAGTGGTCTCATTCCCCACTTGGGTACAGTCCCCCACGCCACGATATGGCAGGAATATTTGTAAAAGTGGCAAAAGTGCCTACTCGCAGTTTGTGAGCTGACACCTGGTGTCATAATCTCCTTGTCACCAGCTGGTAGGGTATTATCACCTCTTGAATATTCATTGATCAATGTCTAGCAGACACAGATGTACCATGACTTTTATAAGTGTAAGCCACACATCTGTCATGTTTCAATCATGATCTGGAATATGGAATCAGGAATAATCATGTTGCCCTGAATGTGATGTAACATTTACCCTTGTGTTACAAACTTTTGCCTTGTTCACAAGGGGATCTAAGACTGTAATAACTCAAGTACGAAATTTGCTTCACCTATGGAGTTGGGATATTTAACCCCCTAGAGTAAATTTTAAAAACACGTTTAATATGAAAAAATGTACTCCTCAGACATGTGTCAGAGTACATCTTGGCCCTGGGTAAGTGTGTGCATGTGAACTAGGCTTAAGATTGTTCTTATAGGAAGGTAGGGTAGCTTTTTTGTTAAAGCATTTGTTTGTCACACCAAAGGTACGGGTTTGGACCCCCACATGGTTATAATGTGTGAAGTCCATTTGTGGTGTCCCTTGAGATAATACAGCTGTATAATGGCTAAAAGAATACTCAATGCTCTCATAGGTATCAAGCAGAAATGAGATTGTGTTTGAAGTCACAGTTTTACGTTATATCACAGTGTATATTATAGAAAGAGTCACCTATATCTTCCCCTACTTGCCTGAACCAGTTCACAGATCTAACTCTTTTGCATATATGTGAAATTCTATTCTAAGAGCATATTAAGGCAGATAGAAGCAATCCTTTTGTGTAGATGTCAGTTTGTCCCGGACTGTAATACATGGACAATGATTTTAGAGGTGCTTCATGTCTTTTGCATTTTTTAAGTTGAACAAAACATTTCTTTGTTGTTGCTTGAATTGCATGAAACCTGATCCAGAGTTGTAAGAATACACCTGTGTTTATCTGGCCCACTTCAGGAGATATACATGTACATGATGTCAATTGTAAAAAAAATTTTACGAAACACCAGCAAAGGATTCTTTTAACCCTTATAAGTTTAAACTATTTTATTTGGGAAAATATCCATTGCTTGTTTCTGATTAATGAATAAGGGTATTAGCATATTTTCTGTATGAAAAACAGAGGGTTTGTTCATGAATGTTTTTTTAAATTTTAAGGTAAATGATCCAGTTATATTATGGGTTAAAGATATAGGTGATGGAAAACGAAGGAAATATAAAAACATTTTCTCTACATTAGCCAAAGTAATGTTAAAGCCATCTATTCAGACTAAGAAGTGCTACTTCACCGAAGGATACCTTCTAGCATTGAGCTAGTTAGTGTTGGGAATAATCAACATTTTTGCCGAAGTTGACAAACCCTATATTTATTTTTCGAATAAATGTTAACAATCTTATCTTTAACTCCCATAAGATACCTCTCTGCGTCAAGATCTGAAGACTCTTCAATAGAATGTCATGAACTTTGACCACCCAGTCTAAACAAAGGATGAATGGGTTCTTCTTTAGCCAATCAAATGTCTGTTTTCTTTGACTATCAGGAATCATTTCTTTACCACCTCTATGGGACCTGTGAAGATCTGGGGATTGGGGGGTAGTACCCATGCTTGCCGTAAAAGGCGACTATGCTTGTCGTAAAAGGCGACTAACGGGATCGGGTGGTCAGGCTCGCTGTCTTGATGATGCATTTCATGATGTCAATCACTGGATTGTCTGGTCAAGACTCAATTATTTACAGACTGCCGTCATATGGCTGGAATATTGCTGAGTGTGGCATTAAACAACAAACAAACAAACTACCTCTATGGTCATTATCAGAAAAAGACAACTGCCACAGAACTCAAATACACCCTTGATAGTACACCCTTTGCAGTGTAGATGCTGGAGCTCAGAAATGACAGGATGTGTATAATATCTAAAACAATATAATAGCCCAGCTTTGGTTTTTTCAGTCAGAACTTCTGAGATACAGAAATCAGATCTGCTTGTCTCAATGCTTCGCTCACTCATAACAAAGAATTTAGAAGCCTTCACATTGATTGGAAGATTAGAACGTTCACCTGACTCGACCTTCAATAGAGTTGTCCTGAGATCTTCATGCAGGGAGGTGTCGTATCAGATTGTGTTGACATGAAAGTGTTCGAAGTTAAGGGAATCTTAGGGTCCTTGAGGTTTTCTCCTGTATAGCATTTGAATCAAGGGACTCCTAAATTTGTAACATTTAGCATTAAGGTTACGACAAGGAGCCTTTGATGCACTGCTTGAACCCAGCTCCACAAGCAAGTTGTTCAGCTATTTAAGCAAAGTACAGGAGGGTTAGAGACTGACCATTTGATATTATGGGGGTGGGAGAGCCTGGGACTTTATAGAAATAACGTTGCAAGGTGTTTCACTTTAAAAAATATTCAACCTAAGTTTCAATTAAAAAAATATATCGATATTTCAATTGGTCAGTCACTTACAAATAAGGAAGCTTAGTTGAACCAAATCCAGTGCCTGGTATACTGAAACCATTTCTCATTTCATTCCTGAACACACTGTCTTCGTGTAGTTTTTCTTTCCCCAAAACGTCACATGCCTGGCATTAACTAGCTTTACCAATTAATCTCATTGCCTGCCCTAATGCCGTTGTCAGTCAACACATAACTATGCCAGCCCACTGCTACCTGTCCATAAAGGCAATCAATACTCTATATTGATCCTGGTAGTACTTTGTCCATGAAGGCCAGATTCACATGCCAGCTATTTATAGGTTTTCTGTTGTTGTATATTGCCAGACTGTATGCCGATGACGAGTCTGGACTACCTGAAGTTGGCAGGGGCCGGTGCCGTCACTGTCGGTGCCCTGGCCACAGCTGCTGTCTACTACACTCGACCAGACCATGTCAAGTTTGCAGTGGATATGGACAAACAGTCCGCGGAAATACCCGTAAGTATGCCCTGACTGACCTATCAGGGTTTTCTTATTGGCTGCTCAGCTTGTGAAGCTGTCCGATAAAGATTGATGTCATCTATTATTGATGGTGGTCATGGGTATGAACTGATGAGTTGATGAGTATGTTGCCACTTCCTTGTAAACACCTGTCATGTGTCCCTGCTGTTCATTCACCATGTTCGCAGTAGTCCTGATGCTATAGTAAACAGTGATATGGTTGAGTGGCCATTGCTAGTCACATGACTGGAGGGAATATGAACGTATTGAGGGTGTAGTTGTGAGTAGAAATGCTTTGATTGTTGTCATGGGTGCCAAGGGATCCCATAACATCACTTTCGGATTTCGTCCGAGTGTAGAGTTCACCTACCAGTCTCAGGAGGTTGGAGTAAGTTGGTTGTGCATCCTTGTGTACACAGTTTTGAATACTAGGTGCTGATTCATATCCAAGGATTAACCCTGAATGTTTTACCTATGAGAGAAAATCTCCCCTGGTCTAAACGCAATGAGATTTTTTGGTGTGTGATGAGATTTTGCAAATTTTCAGAGACATTTTGTCTTCCTGGAATGGAAACTGTATTTGGTATTCGGTATTCGGTATTTGTGACTCGAATTATGTTGCAATTTATGTTACTAAATTATATAGATACATCCTCTGATATTTTCGAACATTAATTATTCCACAGTGAATATTTAAAAATATTAGCATTAGTATCAACAAAAATATGCATTAGTATTTATATTTCTGTTCATTGTCTACTTTAGGAGAAAATACATTAATATTTATGTATTTCAGTTCATTGTCGACTTTAGGAGGAATTATATAAATAATTATTGATAAGGCATGTTTACCACAATCAGCTGTTCATTTCATTGACATGCGGGGTAACAAACAATTTATAGGTCTTCAACAGTGTCTGTTAAGATCATAATTTAATATATTTAAAGCGATGACATGAAATAGCGACAGTTGTAAATGGTGTTACATTTGGCTGGCAAAACATTTATAGTTTACATTCCAATGCGATCTTCAATTTCACTGTCTTCTAGTGTCTGCAGTGTGTACTGTATCAAAAACCGGGTGTCAGACCGTTGAAAAGATTGTTGACATTCACAATGTTTATGAGTTACATTTGAATGATTAAGTCAGTTTTCAATAAATATGGACAAATCTGGACATATGCTGGAAGCAACCATATTTTAGTGTATTCTAAAAAATCTCCAACTTGCTGTTTGGCCACTAGAAATAGTTTAAAATTCATACGTAATTCATGCACGTTGGCTTTTCTCAAGAGGGTATACGTTCATGAAAACCAGTGTTGTCTTATCTAAAGTCTAGGCGAATCTCATCTAAAATACGATCGTTTGTGATCTGAAATTTGTATATTCTTAGGGAGAAAGAGTTGTATGCATATTCATTTAGGTTTGGTTTTGTCATTCCAAACTTGAAATTTGCTTGTGTTTTGAAACTTTACCCGTGATTGCATTTTTTCTCTTGATTTCTGCACGGATGCAGATACATGTACATCTTTGATTTCTGCTAAGATTTACGTGACAAAAAATACAGCTAATGATTTGTTGTAGATTACAGAATATGACTTGACAATCAAGTATAAAAAAATGTAGTGCAAAGCTCCATGCAGTGCTATAGGAATCATTAAAGCACAGTAAGAGATGGCATGCAGTGTTGCGAGTGTTTCGATTAACAACTTTTGACGATTGAAGAAACTATCGAGTAAGTTTTTTATTTACATTTTTAGATACAGTAGATCAGGGTTCACTCAAGGGATTTTCTGACATGGGCCCTTCATGTGTAAATTTCAAATATTCCCAAGGTACGCCCATACAGCACAATGTTAAAATGCCTCAATGTATTTGAAAATGTGGGCCTAGAATTATCCCTGGTAGATAATTTTATTCAAGCAATATGACAGTTCCGATGTTTGTAGGTGAAACTGAGAGTGTCAATGCGGATAAAACGCTATTTTCAGTCGCACTGAATTAATGTTAATGCGATATCTATGACAACTATGTGAGAAATTCGCGGAATTGCGGCCTAAGTCAATCCCTGCATATCACTAACTAGACTATGAGGATGTGGTAGGAGTCCTCGTCATGGACAGTATCATGAAACCTATGTTTTTTTATTGTAATGATAACTTGTTAAACATGATGACATGTTTTGTGGTTATGTTTTTTGTAGGACCCAGCATTAGCTGAGGACCAAAATAGTCATCTTTTGTGGTTGAATGGTATAATTGATCATCTGAGTTGTATGTAAATATGAGCTTTTATCATGTCATGCATTCCAGGATCTGTCTTAGTGCATTATAAATGTGTGTTGTAAACCTGTTGAACAAGTTCAACATGCACAGGCTGTGACCAATTATAAAATTTAATCATGCATTCCTTGCAGAAGAAAGATTTTGTATTTTGTCTGCTTGAAGCATGTTGAATTATCATAACAGTATTTTGGGGGATTTGGCATACTGTAAGTTTTGTGATCCTCGGTTGGCTGTAAGGTTTGTGATCCTCGGTTGGCTGTAAGGTTTGTGATCCTCTGTAGGCTGTAAGTTATGTGATGCTCTGTTAGCTGTAAGTTGTGTGATCCTCTGTATGTTATGTGATGCTCTGTTAGATGTAAGTTGCGTGATCCTCTCTTAGGTTTTGATGCTCTGTTGGCTGTAAGTTATGTGATGCTCTGTTGGCTGTAAGTTTTGTGATGCTCTGTTGGCTGTAAGTTTTGTGATCCTCTGTTGGCTGTAAGTTTTGTGATGCTCTGTTGGCTGTAAGTTTTGTGATCATCTGTTAGATGTAAGTTTATTTAACCAGGATGAAGTGCAAAGATATCTATATTTCAAAATGATATTCCTTAACTTGTCTTTTTTTTCCACTGTGACCACAATTTGCATGTTACATGTATTTTCAATGTACTCTTTTCCTGTATGATGTATCATATGGTTAGTGATAAAGGAGCTTAGACCAGAACAATAGTGGACTAAATAGAGAACCTGTGTTCATTTACACATTGTGACTATCCCTCAGCATGTTCAATTGGATCTTGAAATGTTTTAGGGGCTGTCGGTAGCCTAGTGGTTAAAGTGTTCGATAGTCACGCCGAAGACCAGGGTTCGATTCCCGACATGGGTACAATGTGTGAAGCCCATTTCTGGTGTCCCCCGCCGTGATATTGCTGGAATATTGCTAGAAGTGGCGTAAAACCATACTCACTCACTGAAATGTTTTATTTCATTGAGATGACAATATATTGTTTTCACAATTTTAATAAAACAGGTAATTAACCTAAGGAGTTGTACTCTGAACAGTGATTACAGGCAGTAATATTTATTACGCAGTCTGTTCTAAAAACATTTGTTTTAATATATTTAATATTGTTGATACCAGTAACTGATCCTTCATTTGCCGAGCATACCAGACAGAGATGTTTCTCAGTCTGAACTTCAGCCACTTGTCCGTAGGTGTAGTGCACTCAACAAGATAGCCTTAGTGGTTTAGTGGATAGAAGGTCTGCCAGACAGCGGAAACTTGGTGAAACAACTCACTGACCACGTCATTTAAAAGATGTAAAACAATGGTACTTTTTGTCACCATGCCTTGTGATCGGGTTTAAGATGATAAAACAAGGACTGGTCAGCTTGGAGTCAGTAGAATGTGCCCAAGTAGGTTATCCAAACTGTGGCATGGTATCTCAGTGGGCTAGCACAATAAAACTGGCATTAGTCCGAACTAGTACAAGCAGCCATGAACACATATAACGCTGTATAAGTGCAGTGTCCTTTTATGTGATGTTAAACTCCCTTTCACCTCACAATATCATCTGACCTGTGAAGATCCGGTGTAGAATAGGTCTCAAGCCACCCATGCTTGCCTTAAAAGGCGACTATGCTTGTCGTAAGAGGCGACTAACGGGATTAGGTAGTCAGTCTGGCTGACTTGGTTGATGCATGCCATCGATCCCAATTGCGTGGATCGATGTTCATGATGTCAATCACTGGATTGTCTGGTCCAGACTTGATTATTTACAGACCGCCGGCATTTAGCTGGAATATTGCTGAGTGTGGCGTTAAACAACAAACAAACACAATAGCATCTACTAAGAATCACTCCATTGGGCACATGTCAGGTTGGTACAGTCGGCTCAGTAGTTTAAGGCATGGACTGGTTATAAGGCTGCAGACTGGTTGCTAAGGTCACAGACTCTTTTGTCATGTATGGACACAGATGTGAATGATGTCAAATGTCAGATTGTCTTAAGTCTTTCGTCCGTCTGTGTTTCAGGGCAAAGATCGTGCTCGTATCTCCCGCCTGTGTAAAGATGGTAAGCTGCTCGAGTACAAGACTGAAGATGCCAAAACCCTGCATGAGGTGTTCAAGAGAGGAGCAAGACTCTCCAGTATGTACACTTGTTGTGTTCTCATAGCTTATACCATAGAATAGGTCAATGATTCGATCCCTGGCCACAGGTACTTGTTACTGTGTCTGACGCTCAGCTTTAAGGGGATAACACAAGGAATGGTCAGCTAGGAGTTAGTATACTGTGCCTGAGTGGGGTATCAGTAATATAAGCAGCAACACGCATGGTGGGTATGCACATCACCATTTATGTGCAGTATTCTTGAACGCAATGTTTAACCCCATTTCACCTCACATTATAGTAAGAGGGGGCCCAGTCATCTAAGGCGAAGCAAAATGCTATGCAGAGTTGAGTCCCCTTATCAAGCACGAAACCTATGATTGTGGGTTTGAATCCTGGTTAACCCTGATTATGTTTCGAGGTTCATCAGCACCATGCCCATGCACATGGGTTTCACCAAAGTGGTACACGTCTTCATTTTGGACTTTTCTCCCACATTAAACTGTAATACTGTTCAAAGTAGCGTCATATGGACTCGACTCACTCACTATAGTCTATAGTAGGGCTGGGACGGGTAACTCAGGTGCCTGGGTAGGGTGGGTACTAAGGAGGACCCGGGTACCCACAGGACTACCCGGACCCGTGGTTAGTCACGTGATATGTTGATGATTGATAAAAGTTATCTAGAACTCTATGGTTACACTACAAGTCACTAATGTATGCATTTCTTTCTGACTATGCATCCATTCCTTCTGATTTTTCATATGGTTGAATAAAGATATAACTGAATTCAACTTCAGTGTACGAATGACCAGGTTGTTTAATACATGTATCCAAATACGTTTTGCCAGGGCTATTCTAAAAATGTTCCCAGTCGGACATTTTGAGACATCCCCTTAGACCTACAGTGGGTACCCGGGTAGGGTCGGGTAATAGGGGGGTGGGTACCCGGGTAGTAAATTTGGACTCGTCCCAGCCCTAGTATATAGAACAGATTATAGAAAAGGTTCCCACTGTCCAGATGGTGGATCTGGGACTGCTGCAATAAGCAGTGTTGGAAACTCTATGCATTTATGAATGGGCCATTTCTTGAAAAATGTTTACTTCTAGATTTCCTTTTCTATAATACATGTGCTTGCTTGATAAAGTCACAAGCACCTGTATTGAAAACACACGCTGAAAGAATATAGATTATATAAGAAGTTGAAATCCATAATTAAACTTCATGGATACTGCGGCTTCTAAATACCATGTAAAGATAGGGTCATATATAAGCAGGAGTATAGCAGCCTGTGGCAAAAGCGGAATCACAAATTAAGTCAGAATGTGTTATTCTCAGTAGTGATGTGTCCCAAGCAGGGGATAGGGAACACAATACCAGTAATTTTAACCAGATTGGTGGAAACTTGTCACCCAAAACAGGCTGTTATTGGACGGGTGGTTACATTTGTAGGGTCAGGGGCCTGGAGCAAGCAGACAGTTTTTTTTACAGTTTGATAAAATTTTTGATAATTTTTACCATGTCCAAAAGGGGAAAACATAGACAAACACTTAGTCTCTGAAATGAAAATATTTCTTTGTGAATTGTCATATATTTAAGGAGCCCATAGAATCTTCATTTAAAAAAACCCTTAAAACTCTAGGCTTGCCAAAGTACTGTATTCGACGTAATAAGCGCCCACGGCGATATTTTCATATATATTGATTGATCAATGTACACATGACTTATTTATTCGTGTATAATACGTATGTTATATGCATTCTTAATTATGGGAAATTAAATTCTGAAAAAAATATATCTGTCGCATATTAACATTTCAGGCTGTCAGCATAAACCACGAAATTTACGGTCTTTCAACTCTGTTGTTTTTCACCAAAATAATATTCTAATAAGAGCCCCCTATTTCTAACTTTGAGAGCGCCCTGAGCGCTTATTATGTCGAATACGGTATTATAGATTTGCTTGGGAAGGTTTCGTTATTTTTGTTTCAGGGTCTGTATGAGAGATAAGGGAATACATTTTGGGTGGTCATCTTTTCATTTAACAAACATTGATATGTCTCCAACACAACCCTCGTTATGATATATTGACCATGCTCTAGTGAAGACATGATACTACGAATTGAAATTGAGATAAGCTGCTAGCATAAGTTTTAAGAATCTGTTGCCTTGAGTTCATTTATATATGCTAATGACCACATTTCATGTTTTTCTAGTGAATGTTGAACCATATGTTACACTGAAATGACATGTTGTCTGTCGACTGCAGCTAGCTACAGTAGTGACATCACGCTTTTCAATTATTGGTTTTAATAAGTCACATCTTTTTGTATCATGCATATGTTGCATACTGTGAATCATCAACATGTATGAACTTATTGGAAAACTACATATTTATTTTATTATTTTTGTTCGTAGTAGAAATAGTAGTATTAATGGGTTATATATTAGGTAAAGTAATTGACCTTCATGTATTTAAATCAGCTGATCATACACTATTGAGCTTTTTAAAAAGGGGTGATTTTCATGAAGAAACATATTAAAGGAAAAGAACCAAATTCAGTTTACATCTTATGTGTCAACCACAGGACCATGTGAATAATAATCTGTACCAACAAACTAGCAGACAAGAGAGTGTGTTGGTATGGAAGATATGTTACAACTTGATAAGCCAGCATATCAACATTAGTCAGATGAATGTTCACATGATGATGACCTTGAACTGATGTTAGGACCAAGTATTGTTGAAGGACAAGGTCAGGAGGGGCCTGTCTTACAAGATAATACTTTTAAGGATTGACTGTGTATTTTGTTCGGTTCATTGAGGTATACATCGAAAAGCCGACGTGCAAACTGTATGCATCCGCGTAGCTTGAGCTTGAGCCTCATTGTATGCTTAAGATACTGAGTTATATCACATTTCACAATTAATTGTTTCTTGTTTCATTTCTTTGGATATTGATTGACGTGACAGTAACAAGATGTCATATCAATATCACTATTTAATGTTTGTGAGACTGGGTTAGAATTGGTCCCCAGCACCCTATGTTGTTCATGATAGGCAACCAAATGCATTGGGTCATCAGACTCAGTAACTTGGTTGATTGCGTGACCCCATACCCAAGGCATGGATTGTTGCTCATAATATCAATCATTGGATTGATTTGATTTTTTTCACAGGCCACCATCATATAGCTTGAATATTGCTGAGCATTCTGAATGCAGCTTTAAACAAGAAACAAACAAACAAACTATAAAAGAACATGTCGAAGAAATTCTGATAAATGTTTGATGTAAATATCACTTCTAGTTTATATACATAAATTATTGTAATATTGTCATTGGTGTATGTTTGATGAACTGACTTATGTTCAGATATTGATAAACTGCTACCTCTGATACCCAGCTTCACTTGTTCTGTTTATCAGATAATGGCCCGTGTCTCGGATGGAAGCCCTCACCTACAGAGCCGTACAAGTGGATCAACTATGATGAAGTAGGTAGCACAGTCCATTGTGAACAACTTGTGATATAATATGGCCATCGGGCCATGTTTTGGCAATGGCATGGAAATATGCATCTTGGCTACTACTGGCAAAATGAACCAATCATTGAGCTCAGTAGATGTTTTCAGGCAGTTACCTGATTGCATTGCATGGGCATCGCATTGTGTATAATTATTGCTTATACAGGGTGCAGAGTACAAGACAAACTGATGTGTGGAAGCCACACTTTTCCCTCCCAATTACATGAACATACCAGTACATAACTCAAATACGAACTTGCTCAGTGCAGTGACTCATCTTGTAGTGGTGTAGCCCAGTAGGTTGTGGGGGAGTTGGGGTGGCCTCATGGTTAAATTCATTTGTCAAATTTGATTTTTCAAATCCCCACATGGGTACGAAGTGTGAAGCCCATATTTGGTGTCTCCGCCGTAATATTGTAGGAATATTGCTAAAAGCAGCGTAGAATCAACTCACTCAGTAAGCGTTGCTCCGTAGTTTGAATCGGTACATGTGTCGACCTTGATAACATGACCTTACATTGCAGGTGCTACAACGAGCAGCTAACCTAGGTGCAGGACTCATCAAGCTTGGCCTCTCACCCAAAAATAGCACCAATGTTGGAATCTACTCCCAGAACAAACCCGAGGTAGGTCAAGGTGTCCATGTCTCCATGCTTTCCATTCTACTTTTGTCACATGGTGCACTGAGGTATTTCGCAAGTGTCCATGGTGATTTGACTTACACTAGATTTGATTGATTGCTTTTTGCATAGTCAAACGTTATCTGAGGTCGTCCAAATGTGCTGTGAATCCTGGTTCGCATGATCATGTTTCTAAGTTTGTCAGCACCATACCCATGTTTTGGGTTTCTCCAAAGTGGTAAAAACCCCACTCACTCACTCACCACCAAAGTTGTAAACACCTGAGACCTGCATCATTTCGGGCTTTCCTAAGAGCTTACACACTGTGATATAACTGAAATACTGTTGAAAGCGTCATTAAACACAATTCATTCACTCACGCTTTAACTGAAAGTGATTGTGATGATATCATTAAGTTCTGTAATATTGAGACAATGTGTAAATTATGTGCAAACCATAGACTGAAGTTTATGTGCAATAGCAAACTGTGCTCTGTGGCAGTGCTTTAACCTTACGACACTTGTTCCATGTATTTGGACCCATGGGGATTATAGGTAAGAAGTGACCAAATGGATCAGGTTGTCAGGCTCGGTGACTTGGTTGATTGTGTGTCTTCATACCCTGATGGCATGGATCGCTGCTAACAATGTCAATCACTAGACTGTATGGTCCAGACACAATTATATACAGGCTGCTGTCATACAGCTGAGATATTTCTGAGTGTGGCGTTAAACAACAAACACCATGTATTTGGTTGTTAATTATCATCGTTATACATTTCAGTATGTGATATTGTCTCTGTTGTACATTTCAGTATGTGGTATTGTCTCTGTTGTGCATTTCAGTATGTGATATTGTCACTGTTGTACATTTCAGCATGTGATATTGTCTCTGTTGTGCATTTCAGTATGTGATATTGTCACTGTTGTGCATTTCAGTTTGTGATATTGTCACTGTTCACATTTGAGTATGTGATATTGTCTCTGTTGTGCATTTCAGTATGTGATATTGTCACTGTTGTACATTTCAGTATATGATATTGTCCCTGTTGAACATTTCAGTATGTGATATTGTCTCTGTTGTACATTTCAGTATGTGATATTTGAGCAGGCCTGTTACACATATTCCATGGTGGGCGTGCCACTGTACGACACTCTGGGTGTCGAGGCCTGCAACTTCATCATCAACCAAGGTACCTCCTCCCCATCATTGTACCTCATAGTAAGAAAGTAAAGAATTGATTCGAATCTCAACTGATTGGAATTGTGCATAAATCTGCATAATATTTAACTCACTTATTCTAATATAAATAAAAGATGTTGTTGAGCTTTGTCTTTCACAACTGTAGAATTTATTAACTTATTTGCGTTTGTTGCTTTTCTCATTTTCATTTCTGTTTCAGCTGAAATAAGTGCAGTACTCTGTGATACAAACAAGAAAGTTAGCAACTTGTTAGATCGTTACAAAGAAACAAAGAACATCCGGCACATCATCGTGATGGAGGAAATGAATGGTGAGATGCAGACCAAGGCCACCTCCCTGGGAGTCAAGCTACATCAGTTGGCAGATGTAGAGGTGAGATACTTTCTACTGCAGTGTAGCCAACCCGTTAAGATCCGGATTAGAATTGGTATTCAGCAACCCATGCTTGTCGTAAGAGGCGACTAACGAGATCGGGTGGTCAGGCTCGCTGGCATGGTTGATGCATATCATCTTATTAATCAAAGAGAAATTAAACTTGACCCTGATATCAGATTGGTGGCTAATGTTGCAGACAAACATAATGTGCACTGTACGAATAAGACTGCCCCTTGAAACCTGAATATTTCAGGTAGAATAGGTCTTCAGCAACTCATGCTTGCCATAACAGGTGACTATGCTTGTCATAAGAGGTGACTAATGGGATCAGGTGGTCAGACTCGCTGACTTGGTTTATGCATGTCATCGTGTCCCAATTGTGTTGATCGATGCTCCTGTTAATCACTGGATTCTCTGGTCCAGACTTAATTATTTACAGACCACTGACTGCGATGTTAAATCAACAGACTAACAAACAAAGCTGTGTTGCCACAACACTTCACAGGCTGTATGAGTTTCTAATTTTTATCAGCTTCAAAGTATGTGTTTATTCCCATTTGATAGGAGATGGTTTTAAAATGCAGTCCATTGTTTTTTCCAGAAATTGGGCCAAGATAACCCTCAAACACCAAAGGTTAGTTCATTTGCACTTACAAATGCTTACTATTTTAAAAGGAACACAGGCAGCTTCAGATTACCTTGACATTACCTAGACATTCTAGAGCCAGTGTCAAGTTTGCTGTTGGAGTTGAAGGTGAAGGTGAAGGTCACCTGTAGAGACAGCCTATGATCACACCCTATGACCAGTAGATTAGATAATCTTTAAAGTTTTGCCTGATAAAATGGTGAAGCATGCTGACATTGTTCTGGGTCTTGCATCACGTATCACGACAAATCGGTGTTCGGCCAACAGATTATTGAAATAGCATCGGCTTGTATTAACTTTTCTGTCAGATGTTTTGAAGTGGAGTATTTTAGAAAAGGAAATGTCACTTGTGAGAAAACAAAGGATTTAGTATCCATATGTCTCACAACTGACGGAATTATAGTTTTCACCTGAAATCAAACTATTGAAATGAATCATCAGTGTTTAGATTAGGCACGAAAGTCAAGGTGTCCTTGTTAAAACCCTAATGTTAGAAGGAAAATATTTAGGGGTCCTGTTGTCGAATATTATAGAAGCAAACCTCAATGACCCCTCTCTCCCTCTCCCCCTCTCTCTCCCCTCTCCCTCCCTCTCCCTCTCTTCTCTCGACCGCCTCTGTGGTCTAATAGCAGAGCGTCCGCCCGGAGAGTGGAAGGTCCGGGGTTCGATTCCCAGCCGCGTCATACCAAAAGACGTTAAAAGATGGTACTTGTTGTTACCCTGTCTGGCGCTCGGCATTAGGGGGCTAAAACAAGGACTGGTCGGCTCGGAGTCAGTATACTGTGTCTGAGTGGGGTATTCATGTTAAACTGCGGCATGGTATCTCAGTGTGCTGGCACTATAAATCAGTCCGGACTAGTACAAGCAGCCACACACACACACATACACGTGCATGCACGTCGCTATATGCTATATGCGATGTTAAACCCCATTTCACCTCACCTCACCTCTCCTCTCTTCTCTCCCTCTCCCAATCCTACTCCCTCTCCCTCTCTCTCTCTCTCCCTCTTTCCTGCTTCTCTCTCTCTCTCCCTTTTCCTCACATAATACAAGGTGTTTTGGGTGCAGTAGAACCTGAACATGGGTTTATACAGAATACAGAGAGGTAGGCAAGTGACAGCGAATGTCATGATGTACTTTGTCTCTCCTCACAGTGGCCTGATGTCATGTGACCGGCTTTTTGAGCGTACTGATAACAACTCTTTATCAGTTGTAGGCCACAGTATTTGTACAAGAAAACAGACAGTTGTATACTTGATATCTGTGCTGAGTAACCCAGTGTTATGAATAGACCATACTTGTCTGTGATAAGGGCACTTATAAACCTCCAGTGACGTCATTCTATTGTTCTCCAGTCGGGTTAAGTCTTATAAACAGAGAGTTTTATTAATACATCTTCAGTTTATATTGTAACATATGAATGTTGCTCACTGGAAATTTATTTTGCATTTGAACACAATGTAATGAAATGTAAAATCAAATGACAAATGTTTTTTTATATTTCCGTGAATCGACCACACAACCTTCGTATCTGTAGCCCAGTGAGTGTACCTCTAGGCTACAGACGCATTGATAAATCACAATGCTTTAAAGAATGTCTTTTTTAAGTACTGTACACCAGCAACAGATATTTTACGCCCACTTCCTAAGGTTCATGGAAAGTATGTTTGAAGTGTAAAAATGTTGATAGATTTTGTTTTAGGTTTCTGTTTTTCTAATTTAGATGAAACACTTAATCTCAGGTTTTGTCCTGCAGTTAAATACATGTGATCCTCATTGAACGGCAACAGCCTTCAGTTCAGATAAAGTGAGTGAGTTGGGTTTAATGCCGCTTTTAACAGTATTACAGTTATATCGCGGCGTGTCAGCTTAATGTGGGGGGAAAGCCCGAAGTGATGTGGGTCTCAGACGTTTACCACTTCGGTGAAACCCACGAGCACAGGTATGGTGCTGACAAACCTAGAAACATAATCGGGGCGAACCGGGATTCGAACCCACAATCATAGGTTTTGGGCGTGCTCAAGGGACGCAACGCTTTAGACGACTGTGCCACCCATGCCCCCTAGATCAGATAAAGAGAAGTGGTCTGGTGGTGTTGACCTATTTTCACCCAGATCATGCTGATAGAGAAGCAACAACTTTAAAAGTTTTTAAAAAATCAACATCTTTGTGTTTTCATGATTGTGTAGCTTTCTGTGCATTAGAATTTTACAGCCTGTGCCAAGAACTTTTGAGTCGACTTCGATCCAACTTGTCTCTAGCATCATTTTCAGTTGAATTTAGTGCCATTTAGTGGCTAAAGATGCAGACTGTATCTATGTATGCCAGAAAATAAAAAAATGAAAGAAAAAGATGAACATAAATATTCACAGAAAATGACATTGTTTACAACTAGACGCAATAGTGGTTCATAGGACAGAATGGGCTTAAAGTGCCCAATCGCTCTAAGCCATCTCAATTCGCTTGTAAAGTTAGGACCCATATACGGTATAGTGAAATGATGAAATAATGAAAAAATGAAGATAAGCGCTTGATACTGTCTTCCAAGCCAAACTTTGTCCACCCCTATCTATGATCTGATGGGCCCAGTCCTCTAAGGCACCTCAATTTGCTGTTCAGAGTTGCATCCCTTAGGCTATAAACGTGGTTTCATCCTGATTATGATTCTTGGTTTGTCAGCACCATACCCATGCTAATGGGTTTAATCAAAGTGGTATACCGTATTCGACGTAATAAGCACCCTGCTCTAATAAGCGCCCACTGCGATATTTTCTAATATATTGGCTAGCGTACAATCCCAATTAGCACCCCTTCCGATTGATCAATGTCAATTATTCGTGTATAATACGCATGTTATATGCATCCATAATTATGGGAAATTAAATTCTGGAAAAAATATATCTGTCGTATATAAACATTTCAGGCTGTTAGCATAAACCACGAAATTTACGATCTTTCAACTCTGTTGTTTTTCACCAAAATAATATTCTAATAAGAGCCCCCTATTTCTAACTTTGAGAGCGCCCAAGGCGCTTATTATGTCGAATACGGTATGTCTAAGACCTGAATCACTTCAGGCTTCCTCCCACATGAAGCTGACAGGCAAAAAACTGGAGTGAGTGTAGGAAACAACCTAAACATGTAACCATTACCTTGCTACAATACTGTCAAGGAGCAACTATACAAGCCAGGACTGAATAGGGTCACACTGTTTATTTAGGTTTATCAATAGTACTAGTACAGATTGATCATTTGGGAAAATGTCATTTGGTTCATAACAAATATTTACTGATTGATATTCTAAACCAATTATTTTCAAGATTTTGCATTAGATGCATTTTCTCTACGCACCTATGTATAATGCGCATCCCCCTCTAGCGGATTCAGTATTTTGGAGAGAAAAAAATCAGAACATCAAGTGCAGAAAAAAATTACACCGTATATCTACCCCTCCAGCGAATCCCGGTAAACGAACGGGTGATGAGAAACTTGGTCAGTAGAAATTCGAAATTGAAGATAAAAAATCACCAGACATGTTGATTTACCGTTTAAATTGTATTT
Organism: Haliotis rufescens; assembly: GCF_023055435.1. Lineage (NCBI taxonomy): Eukaryota > Metazoa > Mollusca > Gastropoda > Lepetellida > Haliotidae > Haliotis > Haliotis rufescens. Next base: position 7,701,342 of record NW_025963791.1, on the reverse strand, counting down.
TTTGTTCTGATAGGCATTGTTTTACATCCAGGGATTAAGATTATGTTGTCTATTTTCTCGTAAACTAAGCTGGAAACAGCAATCAGCTGTACACACGTTTTCTTGGAATCTACTGGTGATTCGGTCATGACACACCCAATGATATAACTAGGTAATAAGGCTTAAAATACATTTTTTATTTAATTTTTTTAAACCTACCATTCCTAATGTGGTGTAAAAATGAAATTTGATTTGAAAAGTTGTTTCTAAACAGTGCTTAACAATCTTAGAATACAATGGACAGGGCAATTTAATCAGTGGATAGGTCATGAGAACCAACAGTTTTATTTTAACAAGCATAATTTGGACCTTGTTGTATTGCAGCCTGCGACCCCAGATGACCTGTGCATCATATGCTACACCAGTGGAACCACAGGTCAGTCTTTGCAGCAGGCTAACCTCATTCTATGTCTTAGTAATAAGCAACCCACCATTAATAACCCAGGGGGATTCTTTTGCAGAATAGATCCTCAGTATCCCATTCTTGTTTTAAGGACTTGTGGGGATTCCGGGTAAGAATATAGGTCCCATGCACCCTTTTTACTTGTCGTAAGAGGTGACTGAATGGATCAGGTGGTCAGGCTCAGTGACTTGGTTGATTGCGTGTCATCATATCCTGTTTGCATTGATTGATGCTCATGATGTCAATCATTGGATCAGACTCAGTGATTTGGTTGATTGAATGCCATTGTATCCCAGTTGTGTGGATCGATGTTCATGATGTCAATCATTGGATCAGACTCAGTGATTTGGTTGATTGAATGCCATTGTATCCCAGTTGTTTGGATCGATGTTCATGATGTCAATCATTGGATCAGACTCAGTGATTTGGTTGGTTGAATGCCATTTGTCCCATTTGCGTTGACTTATGTTCATGATGTCAATCATTGAATCAGACTCAGTGATTTGATTTGTTGAATGTCCTTGTATCCCATTTGGGTTGACTGATGTTCATGATGTCAATCATTAAATCAGACTCAGTGATTTGGTTGATTGAATGCGATTGTATCCCAGTTGCTAGGATCGATGTTCATGATAATACATTGTTCTATTATGGTTTATCCTCCCTGAAGTGTTTTATTGTACAATAAACAACTCCCACTCGTTGTTTAGTTCTTAAATAATGGTACGGTTGTGAGAACAAAGAATGAGGTGAAATTGTTACTGTCACAAGTCCTCTATCAAATTCCACAAATAGTATTTTCAGATATATGGTAAACAGCTAGTGCAAACTGCTCTTTTCACTCTCAGCTCGAAGCCTAAGAATGGACTGCCAGCATCTGTGTAATTCTCAAGCTTAACATAACTGCTTAGAACAGATTATCGGGAAATACTTGCTGTAAATGACATATGAACTGTGGATCAAAGCCTTTGTTTGTGCTCTATGTCATTTACTCATAAAAAAACATGCTTACTTTCAGGTCTCCCGAAGGGTGCTATGTTGACACACAGAGGTGTGGTGTCTATAGTGGTTGCTTGTGAAACGCAGCTGGTACGTATTAGCAGTAGGATGTACATAACTGAATATTGTTACAAAATGTACTGACTAATGTTTGAATTAACTTGGGAAACAATACTCAGTACCCTTGGTGCCATGTTTGACAGCTGTGTTTCTTTGTGTGTTTAGGACGCGTCTGACTTGGTGATTCAGACAACGGATGTCTTGATCTCGTACCTGCCGCTAGCTCATTCTTACGAACGACTGTTAGAGGTGGGTTTTGTCATATTTTGGCTGGTGGGGAAATGTGGTTAAAGTTTCAGTTCGTCATGCCCAAAAATTATTCACCCATTTACAGGGAGATATTGGACATTAGAGCTTGATGCTGTCTTCCAAACATAACCTTGTTCAGCTCTTATCTTGGATCTGACAGGGCAGGGGTAGCCCTGCCATCTGAGGCTCATCAATTTGCTGTGCAGAGCTGTGACACTTTGGCATGCCAGAAAGCTTTAATCATGGATTTGAATCCTTTTTTGCCCTGATTATATTTCTTAAGTTTGTCAGCCCTATACCATGCTCATTGGTTTCACCAAAGTGGTGAAAATCTAAGACGTGCATCACATCGAGCTTTCCTCCCACATTAAGCTGACATTTGTGATAAAAATGGAATACTGAAAGGGACATAATCAGATAACCATATTTCGTAGATCCAGAAAGTGGTTCATCGGGATGTTTTCACTGGGAATTGTACCTTCTGGATGAAGGAGGTTGTAGTGGGTAAAGTTATTGAGCGGGAATGTTTCTCCACTCAGAATGTGTTGTCATGGTAACTTTCCCTTCCTTTCAGGTCTACATCTATTTGCATGGAGCTCGGGTGGGCTTCTTCCAGGGGGATGTGAGGAAGCTGATGGACGACATCAAGGAACTTCAGCCCACCATCTTCCCGACAGTGCCAAGACTGCTCAACAGGTTCTATGATAAGGTACGTACCGTCTGGTTCCCTCTCAATATGTTCTATGATAAGGTACATACCATCTGGTTCCCTCTCAATAGGTTTTATGATAAGGTACACACCCTCTGGTTCTATGATAAGGTACGTACCATCTGGTTCTAGTATAAGGTACGTACCCTCTGGTTCTATAAGGTATGTACCCTCTAGTTCTAGTATAAGGTACGTACCCTCTGGTTCTATGATAAGGTACGGACCCTCTGGTTCCCTCTCAATAGGTTCCATGATGAGGTACGTACCTTCTGGTACCCTCTCAATGGGTTCTATGATAAGGTACATACCCTCTGGTTCTATGATAAGGTACATACCCTCTGGTTCCCTCTCAATAGGTTTTATGATAAGGTACATACCCTCTGGTTCCCTCTCAATAGGTTTTATGATAAGGTACATACCCTCTGGTTCCCTCTCAATAGGTTTTATGATAAGGTACATACCCTCTGGTACCACTCTCAATAGGTTCTATGATAAGGTACGTACCCTCTGGTATCCTCTCAATAGGTTCTATGATAAGGTACGTACCCTCTGGTTCCTTCTCAATTGGTTCTATGATAAGGTACATACCCTCTGGTACCCTCTCAATAGGTTCTATGATAAGGTACATACCCTCTGGTATCCTCTCAATAGGTTCTATGATAAGGTACCTACCCTCTGGTTCTATGATAAGGTACGTACCCTCTGGTTTCTTCTCAATAGGTTCTATGATAAGGTATGTACCCTCTGGTTCCCTCTCAATAGGTTCTATGATAAGGTATGTACCCTCTGGTACCCTCTCAATAGGTTTTATGATAAGGTACGTACCCCCTGGTTCCTTCTCAATAGGTTCTATGATAAGGTACGTACCCTCTCAATAGGTTCTATGATAAGGTATGTACCCTCTCAATAGGTTCTATGAAAAGGTACGTACCCTCGGGTTCCTTCTCAATAGGTTCTATGATAAGGTATGTACCCTCTGGTACCCTCTCAATAGGTTTTATGATAAGGTACGTACACCCTGGTTCCTTCTCAATAGGTTCTATGATAAGGTACGTACCCTCTGGTACCCTCAATAGGTTCTATGATAAGGTACGTACCCTCTCAATAGGTTCTATGATAAGGTATGTACCCTCTCAATAGGTTCTATGAAAAGGTACGTACCCTCGGGTTCCTTCTCAATAGGTTCTATGATAAGGTACGTACCCTCTCAATAGGTTCTATGAAAAGGTACGTACCCTCTGGTTCCTTCTCAATAGGTTCTATGATAAGGTACCTACCCTCTGGATCTATGATAAGGTACATATCCTCTGGTACCTTCTCAATAGGTTCTATGATAAGGTACGCACTGTCTGGTTCCCTCTCAATAGGTTCTATGATAGGGTTCGTACCCTCTCAATAGGTTCTATGATAAGGTACGTACCCTCTGGTATCCTCTCAATAGGTTCTATGATAAGGTACATACCGTCTGGTTCCCTTTCAATAGGTTCTATGATAAGGTACATACCCTCTGGTACCTACTCAATAGCTTCTATGATAAGGTATATACCCTCTGGTATCCTCTCAATAGGTCCTATGATAAGGTATGTACCCTCTGGTACCCTCTCAATAGGTTCTATGATAAGGTACGTACCCTCTGGTACCCTCTCAATAGGTTCTATGATAAGGTACTTACCCTCTGGTACCCTCTCAATTGGTTCTATGATAAGGTACGTAGCCTCTGGTACCCTCTCAATAGGTTCTATGATAAGGTACATACCCTCTGGTACCCTCTCAATAGGTTCTATGATAAGGTACGTACCCTCTGGTACCCTCTCAATAGGTTCTATGATAAGGTACGTACCCTCTGGTACCCTCTCAATAGGTTCTATGATAAGGTACTTACCCTCTGGTACCCTCTCAATTGGTTCTATGATAAGGTACGTAGCCTCTGGTACCCTCTCAATAGGTTCTATGATAAGGTACATACCCTCTGGTACCCTCTCAATTGGTTCTATGATAAGGTACGTACCCTCTGGTATCCTCTCAATAGGTTCCATGATAAGGTACCTACCCTCTGGTACCCTCTCAATAGGTTCTATGATAAGGTACATACCGTCTGGTACCCTCTCAATAGGTTCTATGATAAGGTACCTACCCTCTGGTACCCTCTCAATAGGTTCCATGATAAGGTACATACCGTCTGGTTCCCTCTCAATAGGTTCTATGATAAGGTACATACCGTCAGGTTCCCTCTCAATAGGTTCTTTGATAAGGTACGTACCCTCTGGTACCTTCTCAATAGGTTCTATGATAAGGTACGTACATTCTTGAATATTGCTAAATAGTGCAGCAGCGTTAAACAACAAACAAACAAAAGCATTTTAATAATGTTTGTGTCATGAAAATTTGTACATCCTGAGAAGAATCCCATTCCTATTCCGGTATTTTACTTTCAGGTGATGTCAGGAGTTAACTCAAGTCCTGTCAAGAAGTTCCTGTTCAACATTGCTCTGGCAGAAAAGGAGAAGGAACTGAAAAGGTGTCTGTTATGCTTTTGTTTTGATGTCAAACACATAGCCAAGTGATCAAGTGTTGATTTGTCTTGTGTTGTTGAGTCAATCAGTCAAGAGGGTGGACTGAAATGGTCTGACAAGGTTATATGTTTGGTCTTTTTATTTATTTATTTTCCCACCTACCATTGATGATTCACAAGAAAATCAGTAAAACGAAGAAAAGAGTTTCAGATTTGGATTGAGAAAATTCGAAAATATAGGTGGTCATTGAAACATTCTTGTGTCGCAGGGGTGTGATCCGGAGGTCGAGTATCTGGGATCAGTTGATGTTCCGGAAGGTTCAGGATGCGCTCGGGGGCAAGGTCAAACTCATCGTCACAGGCTCTGCACCATTGTCCGCTAAAGTCCTCGGCTTTCTCAGATGTTGTGTTGGATGTCCGGTAAGGCCCTATGAAAACCTACAACAACATTACATGTATATTATATAGTTATATTTTTTCATGTGCTCTTTATTTTGTCAAAAATAACTGGAAAGAATTATAGCTCACTCATGTAACTAGAACCACATCACTTTGGGGTTAATGGCATTTATTGATAAAAATCATTGTGAACATATCTATTAGGTCAGTGTATTTTCTGATTAAAGGTTAAATTTATCTCATGTTTGTTACTTTTTCATTCCCTGATAATTTTGTCTACCATACTGTATACAGTGAAACCCTATTAGTCTGGACCCTGCTATTCCAGAATCCCCTGCCCCAAAAGAGGCTGGTGGAAATTCAATTTAGGCAATATATCTTTGTTGCTGTGTTCAGTTAATTTGGAAAATTTGTAATTGTGGACAGTTTTACAATGAAATATGCTGTCCTGATTAAAAGGGTTTGCTTGTATTGAAACTGTAACGGTATTTGTTGAACAAACTTATAATTAAAAGAGTCTCCCAAAATGTGTTAAATAATCATAAATAATGATTAATAAAAATCGCCACCGCATTACACATGGAAGTTGGCGAAAATAATCGGAAAAAAATCACGTTTTACTGTTCCTTAAGCATTTGCAATTCTAATGATATAAGTTTTATAACAAAATTCAACAAATGAAGGTTGCAGTTACCAGTTGAAATTACCCTACTGTTTTGAATGATTTTTTAAAACATTTTCCCTTTCTAAGTCAAGATTACTGTTAATTATTTTTCAAATGTACATTTATACAAACATAATGAATGTATGTTACTATTTGTGTCTTTCTTCACGTAAGTTAATACTTTTTTGAAAACAAAAAGGGAAACAAATGCAAAAACTGGCCAAATTGAATTTCTACACAGTTATGGGAATTTAATTGCCGCGTAGGCAAGAGGCCACCCTGACTGATAATAGCCATATAAAATTATGCATGAGGCAATCTTTTGTAAATCCATTTTGGAGCACAACTATCAGCATTTCTGTGCTTTTAGTTCAGGGAAGTGCCTAAATAAAAGTGTAAAACTAGAGGAGGATGCAATTTTGGTGTGTGTTCTTTCAGATCTTGGAGGGCTATGGGCAGACAGAATGTTCAGCTATTGCCACGTTACAGATAGTTGGGGATCATCTCACAGGTAATATAGGACTGGTGTACTCATGGTAGTACAAATATTCAGGTGCTTCACAAGAACTCCTTATTTTACCATTGATGAGGTGAAGTGAAATGCCATTGGGGTTTAACATCACACCCAAGCTTAGTGCACTTATATAGTGAAGTGCATGGACGTGTGTGTGGCTGCTTGTACTAGTCCAGACTAAGGCCGATTTTATAGTGCTAGCCCACTGAGATACCATGCCACAGTTTAACATGAATACCCCACTCAGACACAGTATACTGACTCCGAGTCGACCAGTCCTTGTTTTAGCCCCCTAATGCCCAGCGCAAGGCAGAGTAACAGGTACCATCTTTTAACATCTTTTGGTATGATGCGGCCGGGGTGGAACCCGGAACTTCCTCTCTCAGGGCGGACATTCTACCGCAAGACCATGGAGGCGGTCTCTGCCATTGAGTAAAATGTAATGAGTGTACTGTTATGAGTGTTCCAGTTGTGACAAGGAGTGGCTTGGGACTCTTTTGAAAAATATAATCTAAAAGTGCTAGAGCAAATAGTTTGTCCTTGGGATGTATAAGAAAAAAATAATTGTTCACTGGACATGTTGGGTGTTTTGAAAAATATGTGTTGTGGGTTAAAAATGATAGTTTGGCTCAGCCTTTTAGAGATAAAATTGTGTGTCTTGGAGCTCTGACAGAAAAAATAATCTGTCTCATACAGAAATCCAATCTGAAACACTGTCAATATGGTATTAGAGTAGATATACTTCAGAGGTTATATGTTGTCGTTTCATAGTGGCGGTGGGGAAGCAGGGCGGATAAAGCATTAACCCGTGGCATCAAAGGCCCCGGGTTCTATTCCCACATGGGTATAATGTGTGAAGCCTATAATTCCTTGGGTTTGCTAAAAGTTGTGTAAATCCACTTGCTCACTGTTATTGAACATGTATGGCTGAGGTTGGTTAATGTGTCTACTCACAGGTAATGTTGGACCGCCGTTGACGTGCAACCAGATCAAACTGGCAGATGTTGCTGAAATGGAGTACTACTCTGGCAGCAACAAGGGGGAGGTAAGTCATGCCATGATGGAAATTAATACCCCTACCATGATAATTAATATCTGGTTTGTCTGGTCTTGGTTTTTTAAGGCTGCCATTATGTATCTGGAATATTGCTGAGCACTGTATTACACAACAAACAAAACTAAGACATTCCAGGTTTATTGGATTGTTTGTTGTTTGACTCCGCACTCAGCAATATTCCAGCTATATGACCGCAGTCTGTAAATAATCAAGCCTGGACCAGACAATCCATGCATCCACCAAGTCAGCGAGCCTGACCACCCGATCCCGTTAGTCGCCTCTCACGACAAGCAAAGTCACCTGTTACGGCAAGCATGGGTTGCTGAAGACCTATTCTCTACCCGAATCTTAGGTTTGTTGGAGGGTCAGTCTTTTTCATACAGTGCACATTATGTTAGTCTGCAACATCAGCCACCAGTCTGATATCAGGTTCAAGTTCAAGTTCTTATGATTAATAAGCATCGTGGAAATGTTAAATGACAAGTTCAGGAAAGTAGACTCAAATGTACAGACTCTTATACCATTATTGCATTATAAGCATAAGTTTCTTCATATACTTATAACATCACGATGTCTTGATATAGATGTATGCTCTTTATGAGACACTTAAAGTAAACATATCACTTCCAGGTTTGCATCCGAGGCCCCAATGTATTCCGGGGATATCTGAAAGATCCAGTAAAGACCAAGGATGCCCTGGACAGTGAAGGCTGGCTACACACAGGGGACATTGGAGAGTGGCTGCCCGTGAGTACATCTGTGTGTGGGGATAGGAGAGGACATGTCCAACACACAGGACATTGGGGAGTGGCTGTCTGTGAGTAGATCAGTGTGTGGGGATAGGAGAGGACATGTCCAACACACAGGGGACATTGGAGAGTGGCTGCCTGTGAGTACATCTGTGTGTGGGGATAGGAGAGGACATGTCCAACACACAGGACATTGGGGAGTGGCTGTCTGTGAGTAGATCAGTGTGTGGGGATAGGAGAGGACATGTCCAACACACAGGGGACATTGGAGAGTGGCTGCCCGTGAGTAGATCCGTGTGTGGGGATAGGAGAGGACATGTCCAAAAAGACATGTCCAACACACAGGGGACATTGGAGAGTGGCTGCCCGTGAGTAGATCCGTGTGTGGGGATAGGAGAGGACATGTCCAAAAAGACATGTCCAACACACAGGGGACATTGGAGAGTGGCTGCCTGTGAGTACATCTGTGTGTGGGGATAGGAGAGGACATGTCCAACACACAGGACATTGGGGAGTGGCTGTCTGTGAGTAGATCAGTGTGTGGGGATAGGAGAGGACATGTCCAACACACAGGGGACATTGGAGAGCGGCTGCCCGTGAGTAGATCCGTGTGTGGGGATAGGAGAGGACATGTCCAAAAAGACATGTCCAACACACAGGGGACATTGGGGAGTGGCTGCCCGTGAGTAGATCAGTGTGTGGGGCTAGGAGAGGACATGTCCAACACAGGGGACATTGGGGAGTGGCATCTGTGAGTAGATCAGTGTGTGGGGCTAGGAGAGGACATGTCCAACACAGAGGACATTGGGGAGAGGCTGTCTGTGAGTAGATCAGTGTGTGGGGCTAGGAGAGGACATGTCCAACACACAGGGGACATTGGGGAGTGGCTGCCCGTGAGTAGATCAGTGTGTGGGGCTAGGAGAGGACATGTCCAACACAGAGGACATTGGGGAGTGGCTGTCTGTGAGTAGATCAGTGTGTGGGGATAGGAGAGGACATGTCCAACACACAGGGGACATTGGAGAGCGGCTGCCCGTGAGTAGATCCGTGTGTGGGGATAGGAGAGGACATGTCCAAAAAGACATGTCCAACACACAGGGGACATTGGGGAGTGGCTGCCCGTGAGTAGATCAGTGTGTGGGGCTAGGAGAGGACATGTCCAACACAGGGGACATTGGGGAGTGGCATCTGTGAGTAGATCAGTGTGTGGGGCTAGGAGAGGACATGTCCAACACACAGGACATTGGGGAGTGGCTGTCTGTGAGTAGATCAGTGTGTGGGGCTAGGAGAGGACATGTCCAACACACAGGGGACATTGGGGAGTGGCTGCCTGTGAGTAGATCAGTGTGTGGGGGTAGGAGAGGACATGTCCAACACACAGGGGACATTGGGGAGTGGCTGCCCGTGAGTAGATCAGTGTGTGGGGCTAGGAGAGGACATGTCCAACACACAGGGGACATTGGGGAGTGGCTGTCTGTGAGTAGATCAGTGTGTGGGGGTAGGAGAGGACATGTCCAACACAGGGGACATTGGGGAGTGGCTGCCTGTGAGAAGATCAGTGTGTGTGGGGCTAGGAGAGGACATGTCCAACACAGGGGACATTGGGGAGTGGCTTTCTGTGAGTAGATCAGTGTGTGGGGCTAGGAGAGGACATGTCCAACACACAGGGGACATTGGGGAGTGGCTGTCTGTGAGTAGATCAGTATGTGGGGCTAGGAGAGGACATGTCCAACACAGAGGACATTGGAGAGAGGCATCTGTAAGTAGATAAGTGTGTGGGGCTAGGAGAGGACATGTCCAACACAGAGGACATTGGGGAGAGGCTGTCTGTGAGTAGATCAGTGTGTGGGGCTAGGAGAGGACATGTCCAACACAGAGGACATTGAGGAGAGGCATCTGTAAGTAGATCAGTGTGTGGGGCTAGGAGAGGACATGTCCAAAACAGAGGACATTGGGGAGTGGCTGTCTGTGAGTAGATCAGTGTGTGGGGATAGGAGAGGACATGTCCAACACACAGGGGACATTGGAGAGTGGCTGCCCGTGAGTAGATCCGTGTGTGGGGATAGGAGAGGACATGTCCAAAAAGACATGTCCAACACACAGGGGACATTGGAGAGTGGCTGCTCGTGAGTAGATCCGTGTGTGGGGATAGGAGAGGACATGTCCAAAAAGACATGTCCAACACACAGGGGACATTGGAGAGTGGCTGCCTGTGAGTACATCTGTGTGTGGGGATAGGAGAGGACATGTCCAACACAGGGGACATTGGGGAGTGGCTGTCTGTGAGTAGATCAGTGTGTGGGGCTAGGAGAGGACATGTCCAACACAGGGGACATTGGGGAGTGGCTGTCTGTGAGTAGATCAGTGTGTGTGGGGCTAGGAGAGGACATGTCCAACACAGGGGACATTGGGGAGTGGCTGTCTGTGAGTAGATCAGTGTGTGGGGCTAGGAGAGGACATGTCCAACACAGGGGACATTGGGGAGTGGCTGTCTGTGAGTAGATCAGTGTGTGGGGCTAGGAGAGGACATGTCCAACACACAGGGGACATTGGGGAGTGGCTGTCTGTGAGTAGATCAGTATGTGGGGCTAGGAGAGGACATGTCCAACACAGAGGACATTGGGGAGAGGCATCTGTAAGTAGATAAGTGTGTGGGGCTAGGAGAGGACATGTCCAACACAGAGGACATTGGGGAGTGGCTGTCTGTGAGTAGATCAGTGTGTGGGGCTAGGAGAGGACATGTCCAACACACAGGGGACATTGGGGAGTGGCTGCCCGTGAGTAGATCAGTGTGTGGGGCTAGGAGAGGACATGTCCAACACAGGGGACATTGGGGAGTGGCTGTCTGTGAGTAGATCAGTGTGTGGGGCTAGGAGAGGACATGTCCAACACAGGGGACATTGGGGAGTGGCTGTCTGTGAGTAGATCAGTGTGTGTGGGGCTAGGAGAGGACATGTCCAACACAGGGGACATTGGGGAGTGGCTGTCTGTGAGTAGATCAGTGTGTGGGGCTAGGAGAGGACATGTCCAACACAGGGGACATTGGGGAGTGGCTGTCTGTGAGTAGATCAGTGTGTGGGGCTAGGAGAGGACATGTCCAACACACAGGGGACATTGGGGAGTGGCTGTCTGTGAGTAGATCAGTATGTGGGGCTAGGAGAGGACATGTCCAACACAGAGGACATTGGGGAGAGGCATCTGTAAGTAGATAAGTGTGTGGGGCTAGGAGAGGACATGTCCAACACAGAGGACATTGGGGAGTGGCTGCCTGTGAGTAGATCAGTGTGTGGGGGTAGGAGAGGACATGTCCAACACACAGGGGACATTGGGGAGTGGCTGCCCGTGAGTAGATCAGTGTGTGGGGCTAGGAGAGGACATGTCCAACACACAGGGGACATTGGGGAGTGGCTGTCTGTGAGTAGATCAGTGTGTGGGGGTAGGAGAGGACATGTCCAACACAGGGGACATTGGGGAGTGGCTGCCTGTGAGAAGATCAGTGTGTGTGGGGCTAGGAGAGGACATGTCCAACACAGGGGACATTGGGGAGTGGCTGTCTGTGAGTAGATCAGTGTGTGGGGCTAGGAGAGGACATGTCCAACACAGGGGACATTGGGGAGTGGCTGTCTGTGAGTAGATCAGTGGGTGGGGCTAGGAGAGGACATGTCCAACACAGGGGACATTGGGGAGTGGCTTTCTGTGAGTAGATCAGTGTGTGGGGCTAGGAGAGGACATGTCCAACACACAGGGGACATTGGGGAGTGGCTGTCTGTGAGTAGATCAGTATGTGGGGCTAGGAGAGGACATGTCCAACACAGAGGACATTGGAGAGAGGCATCTGTAAGTAGATAAGTGTGTGGGGCTAGGAGAGGACATGTCCAACACAGAGGACATTGGGGAGTGGCTGTCTGTGAGTAGATCAGTGTGTGGGGCTAGGAGAGGACATGTCCAACACACAGGGGACATTGGAGAGTGGCTGCCCGTGAGTAGATCAGTGTGTGGGGCTAGGAGAGGACATGTCCAACACAGAGGACATTGGGGAGTGGCTGTCTGTGAGTAGATCAGTGTGTGGGGCTAGGAGAGGACATGTCCAACACAGAGGACATTGGGGAGAGGCTGTCTGTGAGTAGATCAGTGTGTGGGGCTAGGAGAGGACATGTCCAACACAGAGGACATTGAGGAGAGGCATCTGTAAGTAGATCAGTGTGTGGGGCTAGGAGAGGACATGTCCAAAACAGAGGACATTGGGGAGTGGCTGTCTGTGAGTAGATCAGTGTGTGGGGATAGGAGAGGACATGTCCAACACACAGGGGACATTGGAGAGTGGCTGCCCGTGAGTAGATCCGTGTGTGGGGATAGGAGAGGACATGTCCAAAAAGACATGTCCAACACACAGGGGACATTGGAGAGTGGCTGCTCGTGAGTAGATCCGTGTGTGGGGATAGGAGAGGACATGTCCAAAAAGACATGTCCAACACACAGGGGACATTGGAGAGTGGCTGCCTGTGAGTACATCTGTGTGTGGGGATAGGAGAGGACATGTCCAACACAGGGGACATTGGGGAGTGGCTGTCTGTGAGTAGATCAGTGTGTGGGGCTAGGAGAGGACATGTCCAACACAGGGGACATTGGGGAGTGGCTGTCTGTGAGTAGATCAGTGTGTGTGGGGCTAGGAGAGGACATGTCCAACACAGGGGACATTGGGGAGTGGCTGTCTGTGAGTAGATCAGTGTGTGGGGCTAGGAGAGGACATGTCCAACACCAGGGACATTGGGGAGTGGCTGTCGGTGAGTAGATCAGTGTGTGGGGCTAGGAGAGGACATGTCCAACACACAGGGGACATTGGGGAGTGGCTGTCTGTGAGTAGATCAGTATGTGGGGCTAGGAGAGGACATGTCCAACACAGAGGACATTGGGGAGAGGCATCTGTAAGTAGATAAGTGTGTGGGGCTAGGAGAGGACATGTCCAACACAGAGGACATTGGGGAGTGGCTGTCTGTGAGTAGATCAGTGTGTGGGGCTAGGAGAGGACATGTCCAACACACAGGGGACATTGGAGAGTGGCTGCCCGTGAGTAGATCAGTGTGTGGGGCTAGGAGAGGACATGTCCAACACAGAGGACATTGGGGAGTGGCTGTCTGTGAGTAGATCAGTGTGTGGGGCTAGGAGAGGACATGTCCAACACAGAGGACATTGGGGAGTGGCTGTCTGTGAGTAGATCAGTGTGTGGGGCTAGGAGAGGACATGTCCAACACAGAGGACATTGAGGAGAGGCATCTGTAAGTAGATCAGTGTGTGGGGCTAGGAGAGGACATGTCCAAAACAGAGGACATTGGGGAGTGGCTGTCTGTGAGTAGATCAGTGTGTGGGGCTAGGAGAGGACATGTCCAACACACAGGGGACATTGGGGAGTGGCTGTCTGTGAGTAGATCAGTGTGTGGGGCTAGGAGAGGACATGTCCAACACAGAGGACATTGAGGAGAGGCATCTGTGAGTAGATCAGTGTGTGGGGCTAGGAGAGGACATGTCCAACACAGAGGACATTGGGGAGTGGCTGTCTGTGAGTAGATCAGTGTGTGGGGCTAGGAGAGGACATGTCCAACACAGAGGACATTGAGGAGAGGCATCTGTAAGTAGATCAGTGTGTGGGGCTAGGAGAGGACATGTCCAACACACAGGGGACATTGGGGAGTGGCTGTCTGTAAGTAGATCAGTGTGTGGGGCTAGGAGAGGACATGTCCAACACAGAGGACATTGGGGAGTGGCTGTCTGTGAGTAGATCAGTGTATGGGGCTAGGAGAGGACATGTCCAACACAGAGGAAATTGGGGAGAGGCTGTCTGTGAGTAGATCAGTGTGTGGGGCTAGGAGAGGACATGTCCAACACAGAGGACATTGGGGAGAGGCATCTGTGAGTAGATCAGTGTGTGGGGCTAGGAGAGGACATGTCCAACACAGAGGACATTGGGGAGTGGCTGTCTGTGAGTAGATCAGTGTGGTGGGCTAGGAGAGGACATGTCCAACACAGAGAACATTGGGGAGTGGCTGTCTGTGAGTAGATCAGTGTGTGGGGCTAGGAGAGGACATGTCCAACACAGAGAACATTGGGGAGAGGCTGTCTGTGAGTAGATCAGTGTGTGGGGGTAGGAGAGGACATGTCCAACACACAGGGGACATTGGGGAGAGGCATCTGTGAGTAGATCAGTGTGTGGGGCTAGGAGAGGACATGTCCAACACACAGGGGACATTGGGGAGAGGCATCTGTGAGTAGATCAGTGTGTGGGGCTAGGAGAGGACATGTCCAACACACAGGGGACATTGGGGAGTGGCTGCCTGTGAGTAGATCAGTGTGTGGGGCTAGGAGAGGACATGTCCAACACAGAGGACATTGGGGAGAGGCTGTCTGTAAGTAGATCCGTTTTGGGGGCTAGGAGAGGACATGTCCAACACAGAGGACATTGGGGAGAGGCTGCCTGTGAGTAGATCAGTGTGTGGGGCTAGGAGAGGACATGTCCAACACACAGAGGACATGTCCAACACACAGGGGACATTGGGGAGAGGCATCTGTGAGTAGATCAGAGTGTTGGGCTAGGAGAGGACATGTCCAACACAGAGGACATTGGGGAGAGGCTGCCTGTTAGTAGATCAGTGTGTGGGGCTAGGAGAGGATATGTCCAACACACAGGGGACATTGGGGAGTGGCATCTTTGAGTAGATCAGTGTGTGGGGCTAGGAGAGGACATGTCCAACACAGAGGACATTGGGGAGAGGCTGCCTGTTAGTAGATCAGTGTGTGGGGCTAGGAGAGGATATGTCCAACACACAGGGGACATTGGGGAGAGGCATCTGTGATAGATCCGTTTTGGGAGCTAGGCGATGACATGTCCAACACACAGGGGACATTGGGGAGTGACTGTCTGTGAGTAGATCAGTGTGTCATCGTACCCTGATAGTGTGGGACTTGGTCTCATAATATCAATCAAGGGATTGATTAATTACAGGCTGTTGTCATTTTGCTTGAATATTGCAGGGTACGTCTTAAGACAAAAACAGAGTTGAATATTTTGCCAAATATGTCTTGCTATGATAGTGATTCACTTTCAAAACAAGAACATGAGAAGACAGATCATGGTGACACTGTTTTATATCTTTTTCAGAACGGAGCACTGAAAATCATTGACAGAAAGAAGCACATTTTCAAACTAGCTCAGGTAGGTTGTATTCTGTTATTGAATCCAACTGTTGTAAACATGGAAATGGTAACAATCACTAGCGGTTTATGTTTCAAGTAGTTGTTTTATTTTACTCAAAAGGATAGAAAGATATTAACACATTTGCATTTGGGCCTTTTTGACTGCCGTATGATATGATGTCTTCACAAATTTTAGCTGAAGCTTCTCTGTTGTGTTGACATTTCTCAACTCAAGTCAACTCAACTCAACTCAACTCACTTCTATCATGAATGCACATGTTTTCACCGCTCTCTGTCCTATCATACTACATGTATGTTATTATTTGCTGTAGATGTGTGAGTGAGACTACATCTTTGTGCCTTGTGCATCTGTTTCAGGGAGAATACATTGCTCCAGAAAAGATTGAAAATGTTTACATTCGCTGTTCGTTAGTTGCACAAGTCTTCATCCATGGAGACAGTTTACAGGTGGGTATTTACTCCAGTCTAGATGTGTCTTCAACTTACTGGAGAGACACAGGTAGCCCATTTGTCTACAGCGATGCTATAATTCCCTCTGTAGAGTTGCATCCCTTAGGCTTGCCAGAAACCTATAAACGTGGGTTTGAATCCCAGACTCAACCTGATTATTTTTGTAGGTTGTCAGCACCATAGCCAAATTTAATATTTGGAAGAAAAAAAATCAAGTAAATACGCCTTGCAAATATTCCGACATGAGAGAGATTGTATAACTATGCACATTATTTATATATCATGCTAGAAAACAAACATATTTTAATGAATATGCTATTGACTATTTCCTCCAAACATCTATTTATTAGTAATAGTATTGACCTACACAACTGATTATGATTCCAGTCGTGTCTTGTGGGTGTGGTTGTGCCTGACCCAGACATGCTGCCCAAGTATGCAGCAGACAAACTGAAACTCAGACAGTCTATTGAAGACCTGGCCAGGAATGCTGTAAGTATTGGATACTGCCAGTGGGAGACAAGCTGTATGATATATATTGTACTGGATACTGCCGGTGGAGAGACAAGCTGTATGATATATATTGTACTGGATACTGCCGGTGGAGAGACAAGCTGTATGATATATATTGGTACTGGATACTGCCAGTGGGAGACAAGTTGTATGATATATATTGTACTGGATACTGCCAGTGGGAGACAAGCTGTATGATATATATTGTACTGGATACTGCCAGTGGGAGACAAGCTGTATGATATATATTGTACTGGATACTGCCAGTGGGAGACTAGCTGTATGATATATATTGTACTGGATACTGCCAGTGGGAGACAAGATGTATGATATATATTGTACTGGATACTGCCAGTGGGAGACTAGCTGTATGATATATATTGTACTGGATACTGCCGGTGGAGAGACTAGCTGTATGATATATATTGTACTGGATACTGCCGGTGGGAGATAAGCTGTATGATATATATTGTACTGGATACTGCCGGTGGAGAGACTAGCTGTATGATATATATTGTACTGGATACTGCCGGTGGGAGATAAGCTGTATGATATATATTGTACTGGATACTGCCAGTGGGAGACAAGCTGTATGATATATATTGTACTGGATACTGCCAGTGGGAGACAAGCTGTATGATATATATTGTACTGGATACTGCCGGTGGAGAGACTAGCTGTATGATATATATTGTACTGGATACTGCCGGTGGGAGATAAGCTGTATGATATATATTGTACTGGATACTGCCAGTGGGAGACAAGCTGTATGATATATATTGTACTGGATACTGCCAGTGGGAGACTAG
Source organism: Haliotis rufescens (assembly GCF_023055435.1). NCBI lineage: Eukaryota > Metazoa > Mollusca > Gastropoda > Lepetellida > Haliotidae > Haliotis > Haliotis rufescens. The sequence continues at coordinate 7,684,007 of NW_025963791.1, read as the reverse complement.
CTGTATGATATATATTGTACTGGATACTGCCAGTGGGAGACAAGCTGTATGATATATATTGTACTGGATACTGCCGGTGGAGAGACAAGCTGTATGATATATATTGTACTGGATACTGCCAGTGGGAGACAAGCTGTATGATATATATTGTACTGGATACTGCCAGTGGGAGACAAGCTGTATGATATATATTGTACTGGATACTGCCAGTGGGAGACAAGCTGTATGATATATATTGTACTGGATACTGCCAGTGGAGAGACTAGTTATGTGTAGTAGTCACATGGATATGCTGTAACTGATGTGAGCGATTACCTACTGATGCTGGCTTTATGCTATATTTGTATTTATTTGTATTAATATTGTTATGAGATATTGCTGATGTTCTGTGTTCTGTGAGATATTGCTGCTGTTGTTCTGTGTGTTCTGTGAGATATTGCTGCTGTTCTGTGTGTGCTCTGTGAGATATTGCTGCTGTTGTGTGTGTGTGTTCTGTGAGATATTGCTGCTGTTGTGTGTGTGTGTTCTGTGAAATATTGCTGCTGTTGCATGTGTGTGTTCTGTGAGATATTGCTGCTGTTGCATGTGTTCTGTGAGATATTGCTGCTGTTGTGTGTGTATTATGTGAGATATTGCTGCTGTGGTGTATGTTTTCTGTGAGATATTACTGCTGTTCCGTGTGTGTTCTGTGAGATATTGCTGCTGTTCCGTGTGTGTTCTGTGAGATATTGCTGCTGTTTCGTGTGTGTTCTGTGAGATATTGCTGCTGTTGCATGTGTGTTCTGTGAGATATTGCTGCTGTTGCATGTGTGTGCTCTGTGAGATATTGCTGCTGTTGTTCTGTGTGTTCTGTGAGATATTGCTGCTGTTGTGTGTGTTCTGTGAGATATTGCTGCTGTTGCATGTGTGTGTTCTGTGAGATTTTGCTGCTGTTCCGTGTGTGTTCTGTGAGATATTGCTGCTGTTCCGTGTGTGCTCTGTGAGATATTGCTGCTGTTTGGTGTGTGTTTTCTGTGAGATATTGCTGCTATTCCTTGTGTGTTCTGTGAGATATTGCTGCTGTTGTTCTGTGATGTGGTTCTGATGTTCCAAGTGTTCTGTGTCCAGGAGGTGAAGAAGGTGATTCTGGCAGATCTGCTGGAGGTGGGGAAGAAGGCAGGGCTCTCCTCACTGGAACAGGTCAGTGCTGTGTTGGCAGGGCAGGCTTAACTGATTACATCTTATGCATTTGACCCAAACAAGAGCCAGGGAGGGGCCAGGGATTGTATTTGGAGACTAGATATGTTTTCAGCTGCAGCTGCAGAACCAGATATTTTGTTAATTGAAACTACGAGCCTAAATATTCTTCCATAAAAAACATCTTTCAACAATGTATTATTTGTGGCACACATTTTCTTTCATTTTTTTTCTTCAACAATTTGCTTTTTTAATTATTTTTTCCAAGCAATTTCTGGGAGAATGTTTTTTAAAAAAAAAATGTGATTTCATTTTAATAAAATATTCCAAATGATTGTGTACGTGTTCTATTGTTTCAGGTGAAGGACATCTATGTGTATCCCGAGATGTTTTCAGTAGAGAACGGTTTGCTCACGCCCACATTCAAAGCCAAGAGGCAGGAGCTGAAGCGGTACTTTGACTCCCAGATCAAGGCGATGTACACCAAGTTATCCTGAGAAAAACAATCAAATTCATCCATTCCGTTTATGAACACTAACATAACATGACAAAATTAATGTGTGATATACATGCTTGATGAAGATGACCACAGATGATAGACAGAGACAAGACACCAGGAAGATACACATTTGAAGACCTGTTATTTGATATTATTTTGCAACTTTGAAATGGTTCCCTTTGTATGATGCTTTCAAAATTTGATCAAAGTTAAGGTTTATGCTGAGGGCGTTCTGGGGGCTTGAAGCGCTGGGTGTAATTTGAAGTTTTTACAGTGTGCATATAGGATTGGTATCAAAGCAAGCTTGGCACCATCTGCCTGGATGACAGCATTGTGTTGTAACCATGAAAAATGGAACCATGGATCTAGCTTGTTGTCATGGTAGCCATAACCATGGTTACAGTGGATGGGCTGAGTTAACAGAAGGCAGGAGGATGAAGATTTGGATTTCTTTTTCAGTCAATCGCTACAAAAATATTTGGGAAGAGAATGCATGGTATTTAAAAGCATGTTCCGGTATTGTTTAATAGAAGATCTCTTCAGCATGGCATTATTTAACTTATTATTAAGTTTCTTGTATCACAGTATTTTGTTCTTTTTGAGGAATTAAACAAATGATCACATCTGTATGTTTTCCTGCCCACTGTTAAATACGTGCAATGCAGGACTGCAACATCATTCTTTAGTCTTGTCATGGTATTCCATTGTTAGTTGTTACATGAAAATATTCTAATTTATTGACCAAGTTGGTTAATGAGGTGTGCAAGATGAGTGACAGAGTGACTTTGCTAGTGTGCCTGTGCTGTGGTGTGAACCTCACATCTCGACCAACCTTTTACAGAGCTAAGTATCAATCTCATCAAAATCAGGTCCTTTACTCTCATATGATACCTGTCTGCTTCACAAATCCTCCATAGAAGGTCGCTTCTGTTGAACCCTTTGAGACTTTTGACGTCCAATCTAAATGGGTCCTTGAGCCAATCGTATGTCAGCTATCTAAACTGATTTTAACCTCAATTCAGAATTGTTTATTTTAACAAAAGAAAACCCACACAAGGACACAAATAATCCTTTTGTTGGTGCTCCCTTTTGGATGTAGATGTCTTGGTACTCAGAAACAACAGTGTGTATTAAATATCCACAGTGTAACAGCATGACTTTTATTATTTACATTCAGAACTGTTCGTTTAACTTTGTTTATGAGATACAGATATCAGATATGCTTTTGTAAATACTTTACTCACTCATACTGACAATTCGAAGCCCTAAAAGTTCACCTGAAGCAACATCTTTTGGAGGGTTTGTCAGATAAAAGATCTGATTTCAATGAGATGGAGTTAAGCATGAGCTGGCCACAAACCAGCTGAATTAGCAGCTTAGTAGAAACCTTAAATTTCTAAACTCTTTTCAAGATATCGTCATCCAGTAACGGTTTTTGCATCTTCACAGTCGGTTTCACAGCAAGGTTCTTTCCTATCGTACCACTTGTAAATAATATATCAAAGATGAATTGTCCAATGCTGATTTTTACATGCAAATCAAATACTTTCCGAATATTTTTGATTAACGAAAAAATGCAAGCTATCACGTTTTCCTCTTTATATCATGATCCTGCAGTTAATTTGTTATTGGATGCATATTTGTACATATCTGACATAATTCTGTAACAGTGTCTGTCTTGGTTCCTCTGAGACCTTATATGGACATAATAGGCTGTTGTGTACATCAGTATCTGTTGTGATTGAGCTTACGACTTTGTTCGAGCTGTAGGCTTTCAGTTGTGTTTTGATGTCAAAAGGCCACTCCAAACTGAAGCAGCATGTCAGCATAAACAATTGTGTCAGTGTTCTTTCATTTGCATTGCAAATCAATGCAGCATGTAGGTTTTCAATCACTCAAAAGTGATACTTGCTGCTTGATTCCTTGAAGCTCAAGGTAAAATTATAATATCATGGAGCCAGTATCTTAGTTTTACTTTTTTTCACTTGTCTTCTCTGATAATATACGCTTTCTTCTCACATTTCTCTATCCACCTATTATGGCAAATCTTACAGTGTTCTTCTGTAATATACAACTGGCCTTCATTAGACATACACAGGGGAGGTAACCTAGTGGTTAAAACGTTTGCTCGCCACACAATAGGCCCGTTCGATTCCCATATGGGTACAATGTTAAGAAACCCCATTTCTGACTGTATGCTCCCACCATGATATAGCTGGAATGTTGCTAATAGCAGCGTTAATCCCAACTCACACACTCACTGAAGTCTGTTAAATATTTTTCCTGAACTGCTGCACTGACGCGCTGCCTGAATGTGGGTTTTGAAAAAAAATGTGCTGCTTCTGTGTGTGCTGGCCTTTTGATTCAATGTAAAGGGTGTGTAATGTGTGTATATTCTAGCATATACAGATGATAGATCATTTTAATATACATGCAAGCACCACATGAGGACTGTCTATGCTGTCTATAGTTAATTTGGACCTAAGAATTTAGGCAAACAGGTTCATCTCTCTCAGTTGTAACAATGCATCTAGATTACATTACATCGAAAGTGAATAGCGTAAAGAAACAAATTATGTCTTGGTTCTCTGCAATTGTGTCATTATATTATTTGTAATAGCACTGTCTGTTTGCACGTTTTGACACAAGTAATCCTTTATTTTTTTAATTGGTTGGTTGTATAATGTTATTGAAAATTGTATAGATATTTGGACGTTTGATCTAGTCTTGTCAGTAGACAGAACCTGGCGGAATGAAGCATTTCTTATGTATACACTGAACTGATGAGAAGACAGGATGTATGTTATTATCGATTTACTCGATGTCAAAACAAAACACAAAAACCACAGATTCCAGTTGCAGCAACTTTGACTGATATTGCTTAATGGGAATTGGTACAGATGTGCTGTTTGAGCAGTAAATCAACGGCTGGGGAGATAGGAGTGATAGGCTATGACAAAGACTGTTGTAGGATGGGTTTGTTGAATTACATCAGGGTTGCCAACAGGGATATTTCCACAGATGTTCTTCAATCACCCCTTAATGTTGTAGTGAAAGCTGTTCACATGAATGCTAAAGTTTGGGTTTACCAACTGTGTTGGTAAACAGCTGTTATATTCTGAGTTGAATGTAGTCATGTTTTGTCCGTATGACCGCAGAGTCGTGATTTGATGAGAACGTGGAGGCTGACAGTATTTCTTCATCTTGGATCAGGAAGAATAATCATCGAACAGGAGAGTGGTGGATTTTCACATAGAATCTACCATCTCGAGAACGGCCTGCCAAAAATACACCTAAATCTGTATAAGCATCAAGTTTGTGTTTTTTCAACTGTTTTATATACATATGCAGAGGTTGTCAGAATGCAGTTTAAGTGCTTTTTGTTGTTTGTTCCTTTGCGTATTTAACTTTACATGTTGTTACGTTGCATTGTGTTGGAGTGAGTAGTCTGGTGTGGAGAGTAGGAGGCGTGTGTCTGACTTCAGCCATGTTTAGTTCCAGAAAAAACAGTCATCATAAAGCGTTCTCTCACACATCGTATTCGAAAACATGTCAGTTTTATGAAATAAAGGTATGGCGTATCAACTTTACCATTACATAATGAGAGTTGCTAGTCATCTATTCCTTTGCATTATATCTGCTTTTGTTTTTTTCTTCTGACGGGCCGGTTTCCCCCCCGAATGTTTCTGCACCATAACCTTGCTTGTGAGTTTCACCAAAGTGGTAAAGATGTAAGATCTGCATCACTTCGGGCCTTCCTCCCACATGGCTGACACGTGATAAAACTGGAATACTGTTAAAAGTGGCAATAAACACAACTCACTCATTCTTCAGATGGGTGGCAGTTTTCATGTAGAGTTGTGTCCCTTAGCTGGCAAGATTTTTAGAAGAAGCAACCACACAAAGTTTTCATTTGGCTCATGATTGTGGGGTTCGAGTCCCGGTTCTCCCCAGTTACGTTTCTGGGATTGTCAAGCATACCTGTCATGGGTTTTAGTAGTAAACGTCTGAGACATGCATGACTTTGGGCTTTCTTCCCACATAAAGCTGACACGATGCCATCATGTAACTGGATTACTGTTCAAAGCATTGTTGAACCCAACACTCACTAATTGAGCCAATTCAAAGTGTTGACTTAACAAATATTTCCAACAATACTGGTGCAAAACCTTTTTGAAGAAACTTGAGAATTACCCAAATCACTTGCTAATTGTTTTTATTTGTATGCTTAAGGTGGCTGATTTAAAATTGAGTGCTTTTCCTTTTGGTTTTATGCACTGAGGCGTCGAAATGTGGCAGGGATATCCAGTTGTGTGGACTCCTGGCGATTAGGGCTAGAGACAGGAGGGAATGTGCTGCAGGTCAATAAAAGACATGAACATTTTGGTGGGTCTTTGGTCTGTTGGTGGACAATGTCTGTCTGGTTAAGACACACCATGTGTTGTTCTGTACAGAGAATTGTTTCTTGTCACAGAAAGAGATTCTCTATCCTGGATTACAAGTATATTATATGTGATTTTTAAAAGTGAAAACCATCTTCATCATCAGTTTGCTTACGTTGGATAGTGCAGTACTTGTACACAAGAAAGGATCCTCTACCAGATATGTACTTGAAATCCCTACATTGTTAATCACACAAGGGGATCCTATTGTAGAACACTTTACTGGCAAGAGTGAGGAGCTGCGTTGAATTTGTGAATCAATTAAAATTTTCCTGATCCCTTTTCTTCATTGACTGACATTAACCACTTGTGTTTTGTACAGTTGATATTTCTTTACCTTCAGATTCCCAGCCAGTCTAAACCCCATGTTGTAACAAGTACCCAAGGACTCATTTTTTGCAGATGTATTCCAAGGGGCACTATTTGAAATGAGGAAAAGCTAGTATAACTTGAAGGATAATTTTTCAAACATAGCTTTAATACATTACTATAAGTGCTTATGTTTAAGTAGGAATATGTCTATCAGACACTGTTTGGCTTTGTACATACACACAAATCCTGTCAATATTTAATACATGCAGTTGTTTAAGACTAGACTACTGGGATGCCAGGGAATCTGAAGTGATTACGATATCTTGAGTGAATGAAGAGTGGAGAAACTATTTTGTATTTGGTAAAGAGAACCTTGAGTGAGTTCTGTCATGAACTCATGTCAGCACATGTGTATCATACAATCGTCACTTTCTCTCGATTAAAGAGATAACACTGACGATGTCTCATGTTGTTACTTCCTTGCTTTCTGTTTCTCTTCTCCACAAAGAACTTTGGGATAGTCAAGATGTTAAATCGTTTGCTCATCACATGAAAGTCCCAGGTTCTATTCCTACAATGTGTGAGGTCCATTCCGGCGTTCTTGCGGGAAGTTTGACCACCAAATCAAAGTAAAGGATGATTGAGTTTTGTAAACAATCAGATATAAGATTTTGGAAGGCTATTCAGCACTTTACAGACTTTTTTTGCCAATATATTTTAATGAGAATTTGAATCACAGATAAAAGAACTGGAATGTTAATTGAAAACTGTTACTGTAATGATCTTGTAAACTATACAAAACATACCTCAGGCATTATTATTCTCCATTTAGAAAATCCCACTGGCCTTTTAACTTCGTTATCTAAATACAAAAATCGGATGCTTCACTCGCTGGTACCAATGATCCACAGCCACATTCATTGGCTGATTAGAAAGTTCACCTGACCTTAGGTCTTAATGGAGAGAGGTATCAAATCGAAGTCAAAGATTCTAATATTAATCAAACCATGCATGTGAAAGCTACATTATTATTCTTTGTAATAATAGGGTCACACAATACTCAACAACAAAAGTCAAAGACATATGTCATATTGTTTTTTTATTAAATGCAGTATTATTCTACCTGGCAACATATCGCTGATTAATGACATTTTTGTGAACAAAGTTCCGCAGAATTAAACTCCCGCAAATGACACAACCTTGTCACACTACATGCATACATCTCAGCAACATCAAAGTGAGAAATCATTGCTACTGTAGGATTTGACCAGATTCCCCTACAAGTATATTCCATGTTCATCATAAGTTCAGAAAACCTGTCCCAGATAAAAGCTTAAAAAACCCTCTAGTCACTCAAGATTCTTACCGTCAACATATTAGTTAATTCAATTTTCCTATGACTTCACCTTACAAAGTGCAAGAAAGAATTTCATTAGAAAAGAGTAACTTCATAATTGGCCCCTGCATATTAAAATCCACTTTCACAAGATCTAAAATATTATATAAATTATGTATGTAAAAATGATACTTTCACTGAAGATTATACAAAGCTCTTCAAAAGAAATTTAAAGTACCCGACATTTACAGAGACATCAAATGAATTCCATAGCCATGAACATGATAAAAGAGAAAATTCTCTGAATATATCGAAGCCTAAAAACATTTTCTTCCCACTGCCTCCACCAACGTTTTTTACCAGCCCCCAACTCTGTATAAATGTAATAATTCCATACCATATTAGTACCATAAATATGTAGCAATGAGACACCTTCCTTTGCACCTTGCATGTAAATAGTTACCAAGGTGAAATAACATTACAACACATGTAATATAGCACCATGTGACACAAAGTCCCCATTCAGGGATAGAGGATTCTAAGTAACCATGGTAACAGGATACCGTTCCATTATTGATAAATATACACACAAATAAAACAGTACAAGTTGTACATGTCACCTGACCTAGAGACAAGCCTTTAGAATATTTCATATTTTGCAATTTTCAACATGCTTTCTAACAATCAATTTTACCTTGTTTGGATAACAATTGGGAAATTATCTGTGCAATCCAAGACACCTTTTGTTGTTTAACCTGTCTGACAATTGGCACATCTGACTGAAGGGAAGATACTGGTACACTTTCTTAAAAAGGCAATACCGTATTTGACGTAATAAGCGCCCCGCTCTAATAAGCACCCACGGCGATATTTGCGAATATATTGGCTAGTGAACAATCCCTATTAGCACCCCTTCCGATTGATCAATGTTCACAAGACTTATTTATTCGCGTATGATATGAACTCGTGTGTTATATGCAACCTTAATTAAGGGCTAATTTATTAAATTCTGGAAAAATATATCTATCGTACATGAACACGAAATTTATCTTTCAACTCTGTGATTTTTTCACCAAAATAATATTTTAATAAGAGCCCCCCTATTTCTAATTTTGAGAGCGCCCTGGGCGCTTATTACGTCGAATACGGTATATATATATATATACTGAACAAAACAAGATATGGATCATGGATTCTTTTTGGGATACTTTTATGAAATGATGTGCTCAGTTTTTACTACAAAGAGAAATCCTATGTTAATAATGTTCAGAATATGTGAATATTTTATTCCTACATCCATAACAGATATTATAGGTGTGAAAAGCACTAAAAACAGCTTCCATTCATGTTTGTAAAATAATCATAGCATTTTGAATGTTTCATAGTGTCATCTTACCATGATGTTGAGTACCATCTGTTACTGCACTGTTTCACCAAGAGTCTAAACCCCAACTGTGTAATTGCAACTCAACAACAAACTATCATTTAATGAAACCAAAGCAAAATTTATTCATTTATTTCTACCAACGTAATATTCTTTCTTGATGATCTGACTTACTGTTGTTTAACAAACAGTCATATAAATGTTTTGATTTAATGTGATTTGTTTTAGTGGAGGATGTTCAATGCATGGCACAGCTTCTGCTGTCAGATGCTCAATAAAAAATGTATCATGTCTGTACAGTTCAGGCTATGCTTTGCATTTTACACCCTCCCCTGAGAAAAATCACATGAAAGAAAGCTATCAAGCAATACCAGTACCCAAAGGATGGAAGACTTTAGGTAACTTGTGAACTAAATTTGTCACAACAAATTTTGCACATGACATCAGTGCTATAACAACCTGTTAGGCCATATTTACAGAAAAAACAAGTGATGATAAAAATTCCATGATAATTTAAGCCTTGTTCTGGTGTAAGTCACAACTTGACTGAGCACTTGATGACTACCTTTAAAGCATTACATTAATAAATGTTACATAATTTTATCTTGTAAGTCATTTTAAATAATAAATAATGATAGCTTGATAAAAGTACCAGCATCTGTACCAAAATGTCACATTGAAAGAATGAAGTCGAAGTCTATAAGTACACTCTTCCTTGATACAACAGCTTCTGAGATGCCACTTACACATATCTGAGGAGGTGGTTGTAAAAAAAGAAATCTGCCGACATTCACTGTAGTTCTCAAACCATTGTTGATTTCATGGACCCAAGTTTAACGGTACTTTATATGTTTTGGTCAGGTTTTCTGTCAATTTAGAAATTTTGATTTTAATCCCAAATATGACAAGTGTCTGGATTTTTATGCAACATGTCATACCAGGGTATATCGCATCATGACTGTACAAAACACACGTATCAGGACACAGAGCATCATTACAGGCCTAAATGTTGTTTTAATGGATCATAAGATCAGCTAGACACAATTCCATTTTGATAAGGCCTCTTTCCTCTTATTACTTTATGCTGGTAAGTCTCTGGTAGATTTGAAACTAAATATCAGACTAGGCTTCAAGAAACATACTTCTGCACATTTTGATTTATTGTGGAATTAATAGATGGCAGAGCTAGCCTAAGTCTTAGAAAACAAACACCTTGCCACCAAAGACACAGTCACATATATGGAGGACTCAGATCCATGGCAGACTCTAATCTGTGGCATATTCTCAGATCTGTGGCAGATTTTCATTGTTATATGACGTCATGTTTGCAATGATGTCTTATACGTGAATGGACAATCAGTTCAAATGTTATATGAAGTGTTACATGCCTGTGATGACGCCATGTAAGTTCAACGTCTATTATCGATAGACACCGATCAGTTGAAAACGATAGAGCCGGACACCATAGAACATGAAGAAGGTTTTCTTATGGCGGATTTATGCGGGCAGAGAAAGAAACCAGATTTGAAAGACTCTAAAGCAGAATCATTTTCGAATAATTTTTCAAAAATCCAACAAGTTCATCCAGTAAAGGCTCTAAATCCTGAAATGGGGAAGTGTGAAAATATTCAGGATTTTATCAACTCTATTTCAACGATACAACTTCAGGGAACATTTTTAAAGAAAAGTACCAATATGCAATCCCTGCACCGAAGATGCTGTTCCAAAGGGGATATGATTCAAATAATCCAGAGAAATCACAACATTGATCCTCAAAAGTCTGCTGCTATATATGAAGCTATACAACGTTTAGCGCTATAGAAATTGCCAGTTATTAATATTATATGATAATCTGACACAGATCTGAGTATGTGCCCATATCTGCCCCAAATGTGGAATCTGCAGTGTAATGTTTCAGAAGGAAGCAGAAGACTGGCCAGTAGAAACGACATTATATGCAACACACTTCCTCGATGTCGATGATGCAAAGAACAATTAGCTTCCATGGCTGCACCCAAACCCTTGAGATACATTCTCTCAAACAATGCTGATGAAGATTAGGATAATGCATGCATGGTAATTAGGTACATGAAATGATAATAAAAATGTACCATCATCACTGGCAGGTGTGTATTCAGGATTGACAGTAAGTTTGGGGTAATCTGGACACAAAAATATTCTCTTGACGAACAAGGCTGATGGAGAGTTTGTCTACAATATAAAAAAGATACTACAGCATGTTAGGTGCAACAAACATATCTGTAAAGAACTTATTATTATAGCATTAGCATTGGTCTCTGTAACATATCTTGATTCAAGATAGGTTATACACGTATTACACTCTACACACTTACACTTTTAATTAGTTAACCAATCATTATTAGGCCAGATCAAATTGTTTTTTTCATTTTTCAGAGGAATTTAACCTCCATTTTGAACACAATAAGACCCAGTAAAATGGTGTCAGATTGAAACTAAATGACTTAAATTAATATTCATATCCATATTTTTAAACTATTCAACCCTAACAAACAATTATTCACTTTGTTCCTAAGTCTTGTCATATATTTTAGGGGTGTCATGACACACCTACTTTAAATATATTCACATATCATGATACTTACCTTACAATATGGTATATATCAACAAAATAATGAGATGTAAAAAAATGAATTTAAATTTGGTCTGGCCTTTCAAACTGTGAAGTGAAGCCCCTTAATATGTAGGTGTAAAGAGATACTTGTGCGGAATTATTCTCTATCAGAAGCATGATGTGCAAACACTGGTACATTAATTCTAGAAGGGAGGCCTTCAACACAGCTGAGGGAAACGTGAATTGTGACATATTGGCCGTCAGTGTCCCTTTGTATAATAACATGTAGACTGAAAGCTATATTTAATGTTAAAGATCTGGAACCCATTCCATAAAGCAATTGTAGTACTACAACTTACTTTAACATGGGCTTATAATCATTGTAGTGCTACGATCACTTTGTGGAATGGGGCCCTGCATTCAAGAATTAACCTTAGTTCTGATGAACATAGAAAAATATTACAAAATATATTATTTACTGTTATTTGCCTGCAGTGTGAAGATATCATGTCATAAATAAATGAGAGCCCTAAATATATATCACTGCAAACTAGATTAAGCTGAATAGTCATATATCGCAAAATAATCTATCATAGAAAATAACATCTTTCTCATTGCAAATATGATCTTTCATAATAATGAAGGTATCTGTGACTGTTATCAAAATAATAACAATAAAAAACACTTTTGATATATCGCTTACAAATACTAAAATATTTGATAACAGAATTTGATCCATATGTGAATAAACAATGCAGAATAGAGAGGGACTTTAAATGTTTTAGCCTGTCAATGTTATAACCTCTGTAGGTGTTATAACATCTGCTGATGTCATGTCACAACCCTTCAGCTTCCATGGAGCACATTGACAGAACAGATATATAATACTGTAGCTTTTGATTATGCAGATATACAAAGAAATGGCAGCTAGTGACAGTGTCCTATATTCACGAAGACATTATGTAAGGCAATAAATAGAAGACATGGAGATCTGTGACAAGACAGGATACACAGCGTTCCGTCATCATCCCTAATTAATCACTGTTTACATTATAGCTTTGTCCCCACTATATTTCTTTGTTATCAATGATCTAGGGGTTGTTGCCGTGGAGGGTACAACAGATATGTATACAGAAATATACTACTCAGCAATGCTAAGGGCCACATCTTTGACTGAAGATGACTATTTTGGCTCTAAGAAAATGTTGAGTGGTATATACCCTGACCAAAATCAGAAAAGTGTCCGAACTTGTCCCTGGATAGCACTGGGGCCACTGGATGTGTCCTTTCAACAGTGCATGAAATCAGTTCCTGGCAATACTACTGGAAGAATTGATGTGATAATCAGATTGTGGTTTTCAGAATCGCTTTTGCTGCTGGAACTTTCTTAAAAGATCGACACCATTTATTTTGACACCACAGTTCCATTTTCTACCAACAATCTATTTCCTTAACATGCAAGCCTTTACATTATAAGTGAAACCCAAAACAGGTAGCTGACAGGTAAATAGATTCATCCAGTGGATCAGTGGCCATATAGGGTATTGTTGTAGTTTGGTTCTGGCTAAGGTATACTTGGGGTACATTTCTGTATAGAGACGATACCCAGGGTAATTTCTGTATAGAGACGATACCCAGGGTACATGTCTGTACAGAGACGATACCCAGGGTACATTTCTGTATAGAGACGACACCTGGGGTACATTTCTGTATAGAGACGATACTCAGGGTACATGTCTGTACAGAGACGATACCTAGGGTACATTTCTGTATAGAGACGATACCTAGGGTACATTTCTGTATAGAGACGAAAACCTGGGGTACATTTCTGTATAGGGATCAGACCTGGGGTACATTTCTGCTGTACACTACAAAAACGACGAACCCCTTCAGCCTAATCATCCATCTCAAACACAGAGGTAGAATCATATCACGGAGTTGATATAATTACCTAAACATGATTAACCTAGTCATTCTTTGGCGAAACTATATACAAAATAAAACTACACTCTACACTGTAACTTCACAGAAGTTCAGGTAGCACTTTGGTTTCCTCAATGCTGTTAAAACTGCATCTTAATGTCATGATCATCGATCATCGACATCTAACACTACATACTGTATCATACATACAGTACACCGATAGGTGTATCCTCTTAGCAAGCTCTTCATACATCCAATTTGTAAGTCTGTTTTGTTTTTCAGGCATGTTTTTCCTGATCTTGCCTTTGTCCATCAGGGCACTCTAGTGTTAGTAAATAGTCACCTCTGTACCTGAGGCCCAGTGTCTTTTGTCATGGTTGGCCAATCAGCAGGATCCAGATCTTAGAACAGATGCCACAGTAATTGACCATCTCCAGGCAATGGAACAGTTACCCGTAGTAACTAGCAATTTCTTTCTTCTGTGCCTCTTCCCTCCAGCTATCAGCTCTGCTCAAGGTACAAAGAAACACAATTTTGGAACATCTCCGGGAATTTCAACAGTTTCCTGTGGCTGAATTCGTAGCCTGCAATTCCTTTTGTGCACCAATTAACTCAGCCCAGACATTGCTTGTGGAGTCAGGCAATATATACGATGATCGTCAACTGACCAAAACACCCCTCACACCCAACTGCTGACAAGGAAGACCAAAACACTGCTAAAATCTATTAAAAAACTAAAAGATCTCATTGCTATATTTTCTTCCCACATAAATTCCCGTACAGTGAAACTAAAATCTCAGTTACTTAAACATATCTTTTACTTCAAAAGGGCCTTATCATGTCGTTCCAATCAGAGTAGAGACTGCAGAATAACATACATGCTTACATGCCTACCTTAGCCTACAAGAAACAGTCGAACACAATAAATTAATTATTAGATTTACATCCAAAATTTCTTTCATAGTTGGGCGGAGAAATGCCAATTTTATTTTTTTATTCTTATTTTCTTTGCAACACTGTCTTACGTACAGCTGCTTCACTTACATGTTCAGGAACTGTTCTATTCTTTCGGATAATTATTTGACTATCTTCATTTTTTAACTACAAGAAATAGTCATTGAAACTTCAAGTCTAAACAAAAGGTTTTCGTCACCATCCGGCTATGTCACAACATGTTGAGACCCTGTTGTGTGTTTTCATACAAAACTTCACAGGCAACATTGGAAGTTGAGAGGTTTTGATCCAGTCACCAAGATAACCACTCCAAGCATCATGCATCACCATCATTTTGTTAAAAAGTTTCCAAGAGACCAAGTCTCAGGGATATCGCAGATCCTCTTCCAACCAATCAGGAACGACCATGTTCAGTTTATGCAGCAGTTTAGACAGAGCTATATTATGCTTGCGATAATATCTCTTTAGAATCCTGTCTGATTTGTCCTCCATTGGGGGATAGTTCCGACCTTTCCCCTTTCCTAAACACTTATTCTTTTCATCGCTGAGGACTTGACAGAAGAAGCCTTTCCGCGGATCATACCTGTGAGAAACAAGAGAAAGAGTCTTAGATGTAGTCCAGCGGAATGTTAAGAGAATAAACTACAAGCTACAACGAATTATGGATTATCTGTCGTGAATGAATTAATAAATGTCATTAACAAAAAATGACTTCATTCATTTGAAACAATGAGTTCATATGATGTCACTTTGCTAAGGGGCTCGCAAAAAATGAAACAATTTGAACGAACTAGCCAATCAGCATGAAGCAAAAATTGTAATGCTCAGTTCGAATTTCTGAAATAACTTCACTCGTATCTGTGTGCCTATGGGTAATAAACTTCTCAAAAGAAGTTACGAGCACCCAATTTTTTCATATATAGTTAATCTGTCATGGATGGTGGTTACTGCAACGCACAGACTTCAAATTGTGGGTGTTCTTTAACTTGTTTTGAATAGTATATTTGTTATTAACTTTCATAGTTATAGACTGGGTGTGTTTTGTACCTATTATCATATGATATTATGCCACCAAGATATTGATAACCATGCATTTGCATATTGACCCCTGCCCCTTTGAGCTTAACAATGTCGGCTGGCATAATCCTCTACTGCACAACACAAGCTGTCGTGCATTGAGTGATCAGTACATCCCTTGTCATAATGATCACTGTTATAATATGACAACGTTATTTTTGAGAGGGGAATGTCTACTGAGTTGTTCCCCATAGATGTAGCTGGGCAACGCAGATAAACGCGATGGCCGAAAGATTGCATCCCAAAGCGATGAGATATGACAATCAGTATTTGGAGAAAGGTACAGGTAGTCAACGTGAGGATTGTGAGAATATGCGGGAAATACCCACCTGTGTATAAAATGGACTTGTCCGACATTGCCGAGGTCAGATTCTATTGAGGTAGTCATTATTATTTAAATACGGATAAATATTCTTAAAGCTTGTACAATTTATCGTCATCCTTAAAGAGGCTGTACATAATGTTGATATCTCAAATAAGAAATAAATGACTCGTGGTCGTTGTTCATCTCATCTACAATAAAACACTGCAGGATAACACACACACATGACAAACAACTCCCATTTGTTGTTTATTTCTTAAATAATGACTAGTTTCTTCCATTTATCCCTGTGAAAATTGAGGATTAGAGCTTGTCCCCAAGCATCTTATGCTTATCATACGGGGTGACTAAATGGATAAGGTGGGAAGGCTTGGTGACTTGTTGACTGTGTATCATCAGATTTTGACCTTGCTGACGGCATGGTCGGTAGCCCAGGGTATTTATCATATAAAAATATTTTCATATAGACTTAAAGCACTCAATAATCCAGTCGTGATAACTATATCTGTACAATACCTGAGATGTTGACTGTAGTCAAAATATGTGTCTATATGCAGGAAGCGCTGAATGTGATGCATGACATGGATGGGGTCATTCCGCAGCTGCTCGCCATCAATGATGAAAAGCTGGAACATAAAATAAACTCATACATACCCAATATTCATTATTCAAGAACTAACAGTACCGGGTATATGAAACACTATTCCACATGTCTATTTACAAAAACAGAATAAAAACATTCACTAAGACATGTTCCTGTCATGTGATACTTTAGGTCTGGAAGCCTTTCAAAAACCCTTCATGATGACCTTATGTTCCAAAAACTAAATATTAAGAT
Organism: Haliotis rufescens; assembly: GCF_023055435.1. NCBI lineage: Eukaryota > Metazoa > Mollusca > Gastropoda > Lepetellida > Haliotidae > Haliotis > Haliotis rufescens. Next base: position 7,667,151 of record NW_025963791.1, on the reverse strand, counting down.
ATGAACATTTCACCAAGAGTGACAATAATGTTTCTTTTCATTCTCCCCTTTTATTTAAGTCCTAAATTGTTCAGGTTATTTTCTGTTATAGATTTTCCTGACATTCATTTTGTACACATTATAAACAAATTCCAATGTTGGAGCAAGCTGATGTGCATGCAGTTATTTATCTTCACTGAAGCCCATGGACTCGAAGCAGCTCCATCACCTGCTTACATTCCAGATGCCTCATCATACAGCTCAAGTTGTGGTCATTGTAGGAATGACCAATGTCATCTTGACCTTCTCAAAACTGTTTGAGCAACACACATATAATACATGTAAGTACATCAAACAACTTTACTGCACGATCCCAAAATAATATTTTGAAAAATAAACCCAAAAGAATTTTTTTTAAATATATATCGCGAAACCCTGTTTATCCTGATGACTCGGTTTCAAATGGAAATGTCCAGATAAACCAATTTTGTAATTATCTACTCGTGGGGTTTTGAAGTAATATTTTTGCACATACAGGTGTTCCAAACAAAATTAGTGGTAGATTAATGGAGTCCAGAATATCAGGGTTTCACTATACATATATATGTTTATATTGTGAAAGTAAGAATATTTCCCATTATCACCAGTCACTCATATTCGAGAGTAGGCACAGATTTGTAAGATACTAAACATGTTTCTAATTGTTTGTTCATTAGTGGTGTAACGATACAGTATTGTACCCTGACACAAGGCCCATGATACTATACATTGATTTACAACCCCTGTATCACAATACTTTTCAAACAACCTGCTTATGCAGATGCTCTAGTATTTCCTGGTTGAATGTGAATAGCAATGTTTACAGTGCCTGCTAGGCTAAAAAGTTTCTGCCCTACAATATCACATCTTCAATCTCTGAAATGTGATTCACATGCAATAAGGAAGAATATCAACTTGTGAAATAAAGGTACTGTATCAGTAAACTAGGGCAGGGAGGGTAACTCATGTACTTTGATGGAGTGTGTACTGAGTAGGACCCGGGTACCTACAGGACTACCCAGACCCGTGGTTAGTCACGTCATATATTGTTTGATGACAAAAAATATCTAGAACTCCATGGATACACAACAATTCACTAATGTTCACATTTCTTCCTGACTATGTACGCATTCCTTCTGACTTTTATATGCTTGAATAAAGGTAAAACTTCAGACAACTTCAGCATGTTCAGTGTATGCATGACCAGATTGTTTTATACGTGTACATCTAAATACATATTTCCAGGGCTACAGTCAAACGATTTCCAATCAGACATTTTTTACCCATCTCTTGAGACCTACAGCGGGGACATGGGTAGGGTCGGGTAATAGAGGGGTGGGTACCCGGGTAGTAAATTTGGACTTGTCCCTGCCCTACAGGATACGTATCATATCACGTCTCCAATGTATCGTTACACATATTTTATTAATCTACAATGAATAAGCTTTTAGCATGTATAGAAAATACTAAATTCATATGTGCTGTAAAAAACACACCCAAGTTTGCCAAAAAGCAGCATGTTTTCCTCTACGTTTGACTGCTTAATATATTTGTTTTACAAACATGTTCCTGTCATTCTGAAACATTATAAGTTGTAGCAGGATCACAAGGGGTACATGGCGTTTTATGCATCCCGCATTAGGTTTAATACTACTAGCCTCCGGCTCCATCAGTGATGATGGTAATCACGTCCATGATGTTAATGATAATCACATCTTTAATGCTATTGATAATCAAATCCATGACGTCAGTCACATTTGTCATTAGCATGAGAACATAATTATATCATTTGGAGAATCATGGTATGCATGGTATAAGCCTTCACCTTCCATACCATGCCTTATCAGAATCCATGCATTTTGTTTGTAAATGTAAATTTGAAGGGAAAGTAGCTACAGAAATGAATGAGTGAGTCTGGTGTAATCCTGCTCTGGAACAGTATTTCAGTAAAACCCTAGGTGTCAGCTTGATGTGGTAGGAAAGCCCCAAGTTATGCAGTTCCACAATCCTAGGTTTCTGGCATGCCTAAGGAATGCAACTCTGCACAGCAAAGTGCAGTGCCCCGAGTGGTATTGCAAACCTTTCAGCTGGCCTGAGCAGAATACAGAATAGTCCCAGCAAGCAATGAGTGGACATTTAACCATATGTTACATACATTTAGACAGTGAACACCAACACCTTGTAGAATTATCCCACATTGAAAGAGCAAGAACTATTGTAAAGCCAGAGAACAACATCAGCATATGTGAACCATGTAGACAGATTGTCCCAAAGGTTTCTTACATTTTCAGTCGATACTGTTGCATTCTGGAACAATAAATGTTTCATCTATACTCACAACCAGTAATTTGGTTATCTTTGATGGAGTCAACTTGGAATGAAAAATTCCTTCTTTTCTATTTCCATAACTATCAAAATCATTAGAGAAGGAAAATGTTCACTAACAACATGGATTATCCACATAATATCTTCATTGACCATTATAGCTTCACTATGAAAGTGACATCACTATCTCAATGTCTCTTATCAATAACTTACCTCGGAATTTCCCCAGCAAATGTGCTTAAAGCCAACAACCAATCAAAATGCCTGAACATCAGTTCAGGATAAATCTACATTCAAAATGTCAGCTTTGCAGAAGTTTCCCCTCAATATGTACTGTTCCAGATTTGATGGGGACATTTTACCCTTCCATGATGCACCAAAAAATATTCTCATAATATGTCAAGTTTATATTTAAACAGAATAACATGTCTGATTATCCCTACCAAAATTTGAGTAGTATACATGCATATACACACACACACATATTACAACAGTAATCATTATGACAAGGGCTGTACGGATCACTCAATGCACAACAGTTTGTGTTCCGCAGTGGAGTATTATTCCAGCCGACATCCTTATGATCAAAGGGGCAGAGGTCAATATGCAAATGCATAAAAGAAGACTCAAATGCACTTTAAGCTGAAATATCTGATTTCAGGAGTGTTGAGACAGAGAGGGGGAAATCATTGTCCAATCTCAATATACCGGTACTCAGATCTTTTACTCTGATACGATACCTATCGATCAATGTCAATGTGATGACAACTCAATAGAAGGTCACGTCAGGTGAAACATGAGCTAACTTAGACTGCCCAAATCTAAAGGAAGGATGAATGCTAGTCTGCCATACAGACCCTTAAACAAATATATCTAATATAGCCCATGCAAGTCTATACTATTTGGCAAGTCTAGATTACTGCAGTATCTGAAAATGAAGATAGTCTCTGGGCTCCTTTTTATTATATTTCATAACCATAATTTAACAACAGTTGTTACTGTAAAAAATGTTCATTTCAGAGACTGGATGTGAGTCAGGATGAATGGGATCTTGAGCCAATCAGATGTCAGCTTTCTAAAACAATTTGGCTTCATTTCTTTACCATGTCGATTTTGAAATTTTAATCTCAGGAAAAGAAAACTGCCACAGAACACAAATATACCCTCAATAGTACACCCTGTTGGCTGTAGACAGAACTGCTCATAAAAAAACAGAATGTATAAAATATCCACAACAATATAATGGTGCAGGTATATACAGAGATCAAATATGCTTATCGGAATGTTTTGCTCACTTGAATCAAGAATTTAGAAGCCTTGACTCTGATTGGCTGTAAAAAGAGTTCACCAGACACAACCTCCAATGGAGGTGTCTTCACATTTTCATGCAATCTCGTATCAGAATGAAAGATCAGATGTAGGAATATATGCAATTTAAGTATACAAATACATATTTCTGATTCAAACCCACAATCACAAGTTTCTGACATGCCTAAGGTACGTAACTCTGCACAGCAAACAGCCATGCCTGAGACAACTGTTGTCGCCTGTGCCCCGCAACCAGACAATAAAATCAATCTCAACAATTATAGTATCAAAACAGACTTGTATAAGTTAGAACTCAAATTATGTTTTGGGGTGCCAAATAACTGGTGCCCATACATTTTAAAAAATACATGGTAATTCCCACATGTTTTTAGAGTCCTGGTTGAAACACTGGTAGGTATTGAAAAGGAACTATATTGTAACTCTATGGTACCACAGTCTAAACATCATGCATCACATTTGGCATATCAGATTCAAGAAAAATATAGCCAAATTCATAATCACAAAATAAAACATTGTCAGGATTTTGATTACATTAAAAATTGGAATTTTCTCAAACCACACTACAAATTTTAAATTAATTTTTAACAGACGTCCTCTTCACTGCCAACATATCTAATAGTTTTGAGGGAAACCCTATCTCTCGCAAGAGACGCAACTCTACATGCGAAACTCAGGAACACCTCACTTCTTTCAACCCATAACCTTCATCATTGATCAACTAAAGGCAGATATTTGGGGAAGGTGGGAGGGATTAATTCCTGATGTAATAGAGGTAGTATTCTTAGAATTATACACAATGACAAGTATTGTTAGATAATTCTTGCGAATACCCTACCTCTATTACATCATAGCCAGTATACAGCAGAGTTACCGGTGGGATCTGGTATCTAGTATCCCTTAGAGAGTTGGCTTCTGTGAAGTAGGAATACATATAAATGTATACAAAAGGGACCAAAACGGAATGATTATGTCTAATAACCTTCCAACAATTCTAGGTTAGACATAAATGACGTCATATTACTATTATATTATACATATATTTAGCCATCAATGTGATACTTAGACACATTATGATGTCACTTCCAGTGATGACATCACCTGTGACGTCACTTTCAGTTGTCATTCCTTATGACCTCATTAAACTGACATCATTTCTGATGTAGATGTCATCTATGACGTCACTCCCGGGAGTATCGCCACTTCTAGGATATTGGTAACTTTTATGACATAATTTCTGTTATGCCATTTAACATATATTGACATATAGTCCGGATTTGAAGTCTCCCATGGCTCACTTCTGGTGGTAGTACATTGTACATCCTAGATTAGAAGTTTCAGAAGTATAGATAGGGCGTCAGCCTGGAGTGCTAGAGGGTCTGGTACAGGGCTGATGTAGACTGGTAGTTGGTTTTTGAGATCCACTTGAGTATTTTGGGATGTAGTGACCATTCCGTGGGTGCGATCTTGTTCTTCCAGGACAGGTAATCTGCTAGGATGTTCAACTTGCCCAGAATATCTTGCTTCGATCTGGCAACTCACCAAGTCTACCAAGGCAAATAAACATGTAGCCTTCTTCAACAAAGTCTGAGACTTCAGGATTTCCCTCACAACTATTATATATGTTGGCAGTGAAAAGGATGTCGGTTGAAAATTAATTAAAAATTTGTAGTGTGGTTATCAGCATAAACAGGAATTTATGGCTATAATGTAAAAGAGGTTGGGTATTCACAAGAATTATATTTTAGGGCTATTTTATTGTCCCATATATCTAACATAGCTGCAATCCATTGCCAGCAAACTTATTTGCAACAATTTAACATTTTCCCTTCCAACAGTGAAGACTTCTCCTTCCTTCCTTCCAACCATGCCAACAGCAACACATTGTTTGTTCTCTCATGTCAGTGATCATTTACCCAACAACTTTTTGGAATGCAGTAATTATTCATTTGTGAGACAAGAGCAAATCTTTGACAGTGGGTGTACTGTCTTTCAAGGCACAACACAACACAACACAACACTCCTTGATTAAATGACTGCCTCCGTGGTCTTGTGGTAGAGTGTCCGCCCGGAGAGCGGAAGGTCCAGGGTTCGATCCCCGGCCGCGTCATACCAAAGACGTTAAAAGATGGTACTTGTTTTTACCCTGTCTGGCGCTCGGCATTAAAGGGCTAAAACAAGGACTGGTCGGCTCGGAGTCAGTATACTGTGTCTGAGTGGGGTATTCATGTTAAAACTGCGGCATGGTATCTCAGTGAGCTAGCACTATAAATCGGCATCAGTCCGGACTAGTACAAGCAGCCACACAAACACACACACGTACATGCACGTCGCTATATAAGTGCAATAATCTTGGACGCGACGTTAAACCCAATTTCACATCACCTCACCTCCTTGATTAAATTAACTTAAATTATTTTCACTCAGTATCTAAGTTATATCTGAAAGTAAACTAATCATTTGTAGGTCTGTTGATAATTTGAGCAACACATGTATGAGTCTGGTACTGACAAAACTAGAGTGTGAGTGAGTGAGTTTGGTTTTATGCCGCTTTTAGCAATATTCCAGCAATATCACGGCGGGGGACACCAGAAATGGGCTTCACACATTGTACCCATGTCGGGAATCGAACGCTTTAACCACTAGGCTACCCGACCGCCCCTGACAAAACTAGAAACATAATTAGCGTGAAGGGGGATTCAAACCCACTATCACAGGTTTCTGGCGTGTCTACTGCATGCAACTATGCACAGCAAACTGTGGTGCCAAAGACATCAGGGCCACCTCTGCCCCCAGGAGTACTGCAAATCTTCTACTTGGTCAGAGAAGAGTACAGAATCGTCTCAGCAAGTAATGTGTGGTTGGTTGGTTGGTTTGTTGGTTTGTTTGCACTCAGCAATATTCCAGCTATATGACGGCGGTCTGTAAATAATCAAGTCTGGACCAGACAATCCAGTGATTGACATCATGAGCATCGATCCACGCTACTGGGATCGATGACATGCATCAACCAAGTCGGTGAGCCTGACCACCCGATCCCGGTAGTCACCTTTTACGACAAGCAGAGTCACCTTTTATGGCAAGCATGGGTTGCTGAAGACCTATTCTACCCAGAATCTTCACGGGTCAGCAATGTGTGGACATTGATCCATATGTTTCATACATTTTAGACAGTGAACACCAACACCTCGAAAGAATTATCCCACATTGAAACAGCAAGAACTATTGTAAAGCCAGAGAACAACATCAGCATATGTGAAACATGTAGAAAGATTGTCCCAAGGGTTTCTTACACTGTCACTCCTTATAATTGTAGCCTGGAATAATAAATGTTTCATCTATACTCACAAAGTGTAATTTGGTGATCCTGGATGGTATGTATTTTGATTGTAAAATGCATTTCTTCTAACATAACTTACAAAATCTATAGAGTCAGAAAATGTTTACAAAAATCCTCGATTATCCAGAAAATCGTATCTCCATTCACCACCATATCTTTGCTTCGGAAGTGACGTCACTATCTCCATCTCTGTTATCAGTAACTTACCTCAAAATTTCTCCTGCCCATGTGCTCGAAACCAACAACCAATCAAAATGCTACATCCAAAATCGCAGTTGGGACAAGTGACCCCTCAATATATTTAATTAAAAAAGGAAGAATGTTTGAATTGCACTTTTAGTTGAAATACAGTGATCCCTTACGACAACGCTAACTTAGAGGTCCAAAAGTTGATGAGTGTCATAGATGATCAGCGGAATAACTGAGGTGGATTCGTAGGGGGTAGATGACCAACCAGGGGTCCGGAAACTGTCATATGCGCCGGACATGTCCGATTGGGAATCTCAAATGTCCGGTTTAAAATATTGCATACCGGACATTTAAATTTTTCTGTCCGGACATTTTAAAAAGTATTGTCCGGACATTCTTAAATTTTGACCGGACATGATCAACAGTTAGGACTGAGCAGTTTCTGTCTACAGTTGTAACACAATGAAGATTATCTACACTGACAAGCTTTGTTTGTTTTGATTGCTATAAATACATCGTACCTACAATGATAGTCCAATCTGTCAATCACTGTAATAGGCAATAAACTGAGTTGACACTGATTAATCGAGGATTAATTACTGAGAACATCTTGTTAATTTGAGTAAAATGTGTTTACAACTGTACATAAATACCTTGCATCATCGATGTACCTCATTATCCTCACAATGCTACGATACGTAACCTCAGACAAGAAGCGAAAGCGTGACGACAGCCAGTTGACCGATGCAGATCAGTCGAGCGGATCTGCCAAACCCTCAAAGTCTGAATAATCATTTTGTAAGTCGTGGCTAACGACTTTCACTTAGTTGACATACAATGAGGATTTGCAGATTTTATTGTTTTCAGTAGCTAGTTGTATATTGAATCTTGATTGACCGCCATTTTGCTTTCTGTGACGATCGATATCAAAATTTTTAATGGTCAATAATTAAGTACAGATGAAAAAAATATTCAAATAACTATTGCTATCAACGATATTTTAGGATTTATGATTATATTATCTGTCTTGTTTTTAAATAATCTTTAGTTTAAAAAAAACCTTTTCCCGTGAGGTCACGTGATAACCAAATATGGGATAATAGTCTCGATCCAAATGTTACAACGCGTACACTTGAGCAGACTCATGAATATTAATTAGACCGTTCACTACGTTAACAGATCGTTATTATAACAGAAACAAACGTATGTTTTCCATATATATCTAAAATGATATTATTTGTTATTAATTGTCCGGTGAATTAAACACTTAAATTGAAACAATTCATAATTCATCATATTATGAATACGTAACAACTTGTAATGTGTGTGTAAAATGTCGTACTAAAATACGCCATTTGAAGGGGGCGTGGCCTAAATGCAAATGTCCGATTGGGATTTTAAATTTTCCGGACCCCTGTGACCAACACAACAGTACATGCTCGGCCTACCTAACATGATCTACACCGCATATTGCATATCAGAGTTTGAATATAACATTAAAAATAGTTGTTTTTTATGATTCGTAGTGTAAACAAGGGGAACAAAAATGATTGATCATGTGTTATGCGCAGTAACAAAATACAACATATCCCTTTAGCATGTTTAGTGAATTCAAATGAACAAACAGATATGTAACAAACTTGGTCAATATAAATTTGAAAATTGACATAAAACATCACTAGACGTGATGATTTACCATTTAAATTGTATTTCCTGCTTTCTAAGATACTCTTTTATATGCAGAAAGTAAGATTACTGTATGTATTTTCTCGAAAAAACTAAGCCGTAGGTGTACATGTACTTGGATTGCAAAAACATTATGTTGACATACAATACTCAAACTGCCACAAAAATTACTTTTAATGAGTATATATACCCATTTCAAGGCATCAATAGCGGTAATCTGATCGTGGTTGCTGTAAATAACAGTGAGTTGGGTCAATCTGATAGTCAGTTCACACAATTTCTTGGAACTTGTAAACAATAATGAACAAAATTTTGAAAAATAAAAATAAAATATATTATAAACCTAGCCCAGATATACAATGAATGTGTTTTCAAAACCAGATAGTGTAATAATAGGATTCATTTGCGTACTTCAGTTCAGATTTGTTGACTGGTATTTTAAAGATGTATGTTATTTTTGGGAGACATTGCTATTACCGAGACAGCCCTATATTGAATTGCGCAGTAGGAACACTGAATATGTTTTCAGGAGTGTTGCAACAGAGAGGGCGAAATCATTATGCAATCTCATTAAACTACTTTGGAGATGTCTACAGATCTTCATGTGAGCCAGAACGCAAGGAGAGACACGTACTGGTGATATCAGGTAAATGATGCCATATATTGGTATATTGCGGATGGTTTCAATCAAGAAATCTTAGCATCACATCACTTAAACTGGACTGTATGGAGATATAACAGAATGCAAAAATATTACAACAGATAAGCAAGGATCGTTCTCTAATGACTGAGGATAATTATAATCTAAAACAACTACTATCTCCAGATGTCATTGCATAGTGTTCTCTACAGGGACTAATGAAAGGCTGAGGTGGGTCTCAGTAAACTCTGCTACCTGTCTGGGGGAGAAGTAGTCCAGCCATCGCATCAGGTGCTGTGCATAGGTCCCGGGGTTGAGACAACGGCTGCGTAATTCTCGGACTCGCCGCGGCGCCATTTCTGTTGCAGTGATTATCTCATGGAACGAGTAGTTAAGTGCTGTTGGATCTTCATGTGCCCGCATGTGCTACAGAAAAGACATTGAGAGTTACGTGTAAATGATATGCAGCTGGGAAAAAAACCTTTACAGAATGCAAAATTAATGTGTCTCACACGTTGATCAAGGGTGGCGGCTATATACCAATGCCAGTTGGAGGCAATTAGGAATATTTTGGTCTCAAATAGGTCATTTTCTGTAGCTCACCAGACTTATGGAGAAATAATTTATGACACTTCAACCATATTTGTACAAACATCTACGATGAATTACTGAAAAATTGGTGCAAAAGATTCTGTGAAACAGACAAAGTATGCAACAGTGTTTGTGACACAATGTTGAGTGCTAATAGAGATGCTTGGAACTTTTCATAGTCACTGACACAAAGTTAAAGCCCTGGGTCCCGGGGTTCTAAAGAATAAGATTTGATTTATAAATAATTTTGAAAAAAGAGCATTTTAGATAAGATGTCTTCATCATGTTCATGAGAAGGGAACTGAAATCATTGAAAATCAACAGCCGAAGCAATAGCTGTTTTTTGCTTTGACTAGCCAAGTAGTAACTGACACACAAGTCAAATTGTACAAAAAGCTAGTCTACCATATGTGGACAGTTAAGACCTGTCTGAACTTCTTTCGCGATTTTCTGCAGTATCAAAAGGATAATGAAACTTTGCTGGGATCATCCTACCGACAGCCTCTCATATGTTGCTCTGACCATTTCTTTTCAAGGTCAAGTTTGGTTTCCATGGCAATTATATGCAAAGACCTACTTTTTGCAATTGATTCCCACTGTAAACAGATAATTTAAAGAAAAATGGAAGTAGACTAGTGTGTGGTGGAGACTAAGATCTGGTTTTCCAATTTTGCACCTATTTTGATTCATTCGTATTGCCTATGACAGTGTTTTAACTTTTGTGACATCAAGTATTATGCTGTTAAGGTTAAATCAAGGTCAAAATTCACAATGTCACAAACAATGGAACACTTATGTGAGGTCCGACCACCAACTTCATGTCAATACATTTTGAAAAACATGGCCAATTACTAGCCATTAATCATTTAATGGGTTTCTAAAGACACTGTACGTAAAATCCCTCATATGACTTGTAGTTTCAAGGGTGAGGTTGAAATTGTAGTACCACTGGAAAATTGGGGGATGGGAATGTTGATAGTTATATTGGATTCAAAAACAAAATTTGCCAAAAAGTATGGTATATATTACTAAAAAAACACACATACATGTTGCATATCAAATTTCAAAACACCTGCAGAAATAGCAGAAATGAACCAAAAAGCACAAGTTCAATATGCGCAGATGTGCAAACATGTGTTAAAACAGAATCAGAATTCTGTGAGCACTTGTGAGAGACACCATAGCTGGGATCATTCACACAACATTTCAGCTCCATAGGCTTTGTAGTTTCAGAGGTGATGTCAGAAATGCAAAAGTTAACGACTGACAAAGCATCACGACACAAGCTCACTTGACTTTCAGTCATGTGAGCTAAAATTGACAATCATGATTGGCTGCAAAGGATGTAACTCTGCATAATATAGCTATAAAGAGAAAAGAACGCTACACAGAAATGTAGGTTTCTAGGGTGACACAAAGTAACACATTGTTAAGTGATGCCTTCCATCAACATTAATACATGCAGCCACTATGGGATGCAGCAGTGATTATGAGTCTGTTTTTACTACATGTACACTAATGAATGCAGGCTGTTTATGACCCATGGAAGGTCAAAACCCTTCTGTGTGCATGAACTTTGAGCAAACTACATCAGTGCTTTCCATTGATGCAATTTTGTAGAGCAGATAGCCAAGTGAGAACTGACAACATAGGATTCTGGCATGCCCAAGGGACGCAATAGATGACAGGGCCACCCATGCATCCAAGCAGGTTGATGGAGGAAAGTTTTATTTGTTTGTTTGTTGTTTAATGCCACCCTCAGCAATATTCCAGCCATATGACAGCGGTCTGTAAATAATTGAGTCTGGACAAGACTATCCAGTGATTGACATCATGAACATCGATCTACCGACTGGGATATAATGACATGCATCAACCCAGTCAGCAAGCCTGACTACCCAATCCCGTTAGTTACCTCTTTTGACAAGCATAGTCGCCTTTTACGTCAAGCATGGGCTGTTAAAGAGCTATTCTACCCCCGGGTGCCGTTGTATACAACAAACCTAGCACAAGGACTGTCATAAGTCTATGTTAAATTTAAATTTACAATCAGCTTAGTGCTAAGATCGCTTTGTACAACGGCACCCAGATGTTCACGGATCTATGGAGGAATGTGGTATACACAAAACCAAAAAATATTGACAATGAACTACTGATAGCATACCTGGTACCACGAGTAGGCCCGCTTGGAGGGACTGAGAAGTATACATATAATTTTGGCCCTAGGTAACAAAGCATGAGCCCGCATCGGAACTAGGTCTCTGTCAAAGTATGTTGCACTCTTCTCAAACATAAACATTGAGGTAGAATTCACAGGGACTGGGAAAAACTCCATGTACCTGTATGGAAATAAGCACAACATTAATTACTTCACAGCTGATATACACCTACTACATAACACAGTACAAAACTGTTATAACTACAAACAAGACAATAAATCCCCCAGGCCCCCCAAAATTCATAAGAACAAATCATGTGACTGTTACAGCAAGTCCAACAAGAGTGACCTGTCCAGCTTGATGAGAGTATTCCTATCTGATCTGGGTGTCTGCATACAAAAGTAGTTATTGACCTATCAAAACAATACCATGAACTGATATTTGGAACTTTGTATTTGTATGTCATGTTATAAGCATATATACAGCAAATGGCAGGGATAAAAAAACCAGTTCATTATATCTGCCTGTTCATTATAAGTGTGTTCGTTATAAACATAGTTTACTGTATTATGAAACTGACCAATACAAGCCATTAAGAAACTGACCAATACAATCCTTAAGTAACTGACCAATTCAAGCTACTAAGAAACTGACCAATACAAGCCATTAAGAAACTGACCAATCGATTCCTTTGTAGTAGTTATTGCCATTGAAGAACTGGATTTCCTCATAGGTTTCTGGGCTGTTGTAGTTGCTGAGGATTGATGGATGCATCCCCAGAAATGTGTACAGAGCTGTTGTCCCTGGAAGTGAAGGAGGAGTGTTATTATGGTTAATTTCTTATTAAAAGACCAGTGCAGATTCAGGTTAGAATAGGTCTTCAGCAACCCATGCTTGCCGAAAAGGCGACTATGCTTTCATAAGAGGCGACTAACAGAATTGGATGGTCAGACTCGCTGGCTTGGTCTGGTCCAGACGCAATTATTTACAGACTGCCGTCATATAGCTGGAATATTGACGAGTGGGGCGACAACTAACAAATTTAATGCCATTCTCTGCAATATTCCAGCCATGTGATAGCAGCCTGTAAATAATTAAGACTGGTCCAGACAAGCCAGTGATCAATATTATGAGCATCTGTCAGACTCTGATAACATGCTATCAAACAAGTCACTGACAGCACTGCTCCGACCACTGGGGTATGACGTCATTCATCACTGAATAAATAATAACATTATATAACACATACAAATCACATCTTTAGGAAAATGTTTATTTTTAAAAAAATTACCAAACAATTTCCTCATCATATTTTATATGTTGATATTTATTTATATTCATAGTGTGCACTTTTATATACATTACATTTGTAATAACATGGATGGAAATATTTTGTGTAATCCGTATATAATTTGATAACCCACCTGTTTTCTGTGGCCCGATAACCAGAAACTTTGGCATTCTGGAGCAGGTCTTGTTGGCGGACCAAATCAGCAAATGACGTTTGTAATCACATGGGTTCTGCAGCAAAGAAAAGATACACCACATCCAAATAAAAACAAAACCGAACAATAATGCTTGTCTAATATTGCATCCTTTCTATGTCCTACCATAGATCTGTGTCCTACTCTGGATCTGAGTCCTACCCTGGATTTGTTTCCTACCATGGATCTCAAACCTACCCTGGATCTGTGACCCACCCTGGATCTGATTCCTAACTGGGGTCTGGAGTCTAAGTCATACCCTGGACCTGAATCCAACCATAGATCTGAGTCCTACCATAGATCACAGGCCTACCACAGATCGCAGTCCTACAACAAATCTTAATCTTTCAACCACAAACTACAAAGATCAGGTCTTATTCCTGACATTACCTGCCAGATAGGGTCCCTTTCCTCTGGGAACATCTCGAAGTACTTGAGTCCAAGCTGCAATGGAGGTAGACTTCTCAGACGGAGGTTGGTCCAGCACTTGATGAACCTGACCACACTCTCGAACGTGTACAGAGCCAGGCGGTCGTTACCATAGTTGGACAGGTGGGTCATGAAGATGCTCACCTGTGTCGACACAAGCAAGGCTACTTTCAAAACATATCAATATTCTCATAATGCATGATTAAATCTCTTGTTCATACTTTTCAGGATATAAACAAGACTGTGTACTAAAGAAAAGGCACAGGTATGACCAATCATAGCCATGTACTAACTTCAACTTACCGGACTGTATAGGAATGTCTGAAAGAGTTCTCCCCCTTGAATGTTCTTGTCCAGTTCCTCCTTGCCCCCATTGTAATCACTCATGAAGATAGTGTGTGTGAACAAGCCACAGGTCTGACGTGGAAGCACCTTAGAAATGAGAAGGAATTATTAAGGAGGTCAGGCTAATGTCTTATACACCTGCTTGTAAAGAGTCCAAAACACTTTTCCCTTTTAATTTACATCAAAACTTTGGGGATATGGCTATTTTAATGAGTGTGAGAATCAGCAACTGGTTTCTGAACACAAATAGTTTTCTATAACAGGAATCAGTAGCTAATATTTGAATTTCAAATCGTGTTATACCAGTCATACCGCACACCTCTAAAATCAATATTGTAGTAAATCAGAATATTGGTAACACCAGGGCCTATTAGTACAAAACAATCTTAGCACTATGACTATTGTAAGCCTATGTTAAAATATGGGACTTATGATCATCATAGCGCTAAGATCGCTTTGTACAAGTGGGTCCAGGACTCTCTACTTACCATAATTCCCTTGTGTATGAATCCCCGCCGGCGCCAGTAGGGGTAAAGCCTGGGGTACTCCTCCGTGCTGGTGACTTTGATGTCCCACACATTGTGCCAGGCGTGGTACAGTGCATCATGGACAGGGTACACCCCTGAGTGGTGTGGGGCCACAGCATACTGGAACTTTACATGGATGTCATTCTCCTGCAAGGCAGTTCACATAGTGATTAGATACACGCACGTCTACAATGTCTAAAGTTTTATGAAAAAATGAAAAGACCTGAGGACATCCCATTACAGGTTACTTCAGAGCAACCTTTCGCGTACCTTGAAGTTTTAGCTTCAAAATTTAAAAACTCAATAAAAGAACATCCTGGAATGTCTAATAGATGGCCAAGATAGTATGGCAGTATTTCCACAGGCCATCCAAAGTCACTTCCGAACAAACGTTTATTCCATTGAAGCGAGAGATAGACAGTGATATTTACAGAATCAGTCATACAGCCCATAACTGTCATTTGGAATACCACATGTTACTGTCACTTTCCTGATCTAGTAAGCAGCAATCTGATTTGTAAGATGAAAGGTCGTTCTGACATGACCTGTAATTGAATGTCTTGAAAGATCTTTGTTTAGTGGTAGGGAAAACTAAGATTTGATTTTAATGAGATTAGGTTTTGGCAAGGCTTGCAGCTGGAGACCACAGGTTTAAATATGACTTAAAGGAAAACACAATTCTTGCAAACAATGCAGTCTTTTGGCACAACTTATTCTTAAAACTAACCATGCTAACAGAACATGAAGTTTACAAGTCAAATACAAAAAAGGGTAGTGCCTATCATGTGTATGTTTTCAGGAACTTTAAGCAACTTTATTCCCTTGCTTGGTGAATCCTTAATACTAGATCTTTCCTCACATTATTAATGGAAATCACAAATACATGTAATATAATTAACATGAGGTGAGTGTATGCTCGTGCTAGCCTGAACTGATGCTGGTTTCATTATGCTAGCCACTGAGATACTACGCCGCAGTTTAACATGGATATAACACTCAGCACCAGGCAGGGTAACAAGTACCATCTTTTAACATCTGTGTGGGTGTAAATTGCCTCACAAGGTGTGTACAGGTGTAAAGTGCCTCACAAAGTGTGTACAGGTGTAAAGTGACTCACAAGGTGTGTATGGGTGTAAAGTGACTCACAAGGTGTGTACAGGTGTAAAATGACTCACAAGGTGTGTATGGGTGTAAAGTGCCTCACAAGGTGTGTATGGGTGTAAAATGACTCACAAGGTGTGTATGTGCAAAGTGCCTCACAAGGTGTGTACAGGTGTAAAGTGCCTCACAAGGTGTGTACAGGTGTAAAGTGCCTCACAAAGTGTGTACAGGTGTAAAGTGACTCACAAGGTGTGTATGGTTTAAAGTGACTCACAAGGTGTGTACAGGTGTAAAGTTACTCACAGGGTGTGTACAGGTGTAAAGTGACTCACAAGTTGTGTATGGGTGTAAAGTGACTAACAAGTTGTGTATGGATGTAAAGTGCCTCACAAGGTGTGAATGGGTGTAAAGAGCCTCACAAGGTGTGTACAGGTGTAAAGTGCCTCACAAGGTGTGTACAGGTGTAAAGTGCCTCACAAGGTTTGTATGTGTAAAGTGCCTCATAAGGTGTGTATGGGTGTAAAGTGCCTCACAAGGTGTGTATGGGTGTAAAGTGACTCACAAGGAGTGTATGGATGTAGAGTGACTCAGAAGGTGTCAATGGGTGTAAAGTGCCTCACAAGGTGTGTATGTGTAAAGTGCCTCACAAGGTGTGTACAGGTGTAAAGTGCCTCACAAGGTGTGTACAGGTGTAAAATTACTCACAAGGTGTGTATGTGTAAAGTGCCTCACAAGGTGTGTATGTGTAAAGTGCCTCACAAGGTGTGTATGTGTAAAGTGCCTCACAAGGTGTGTACAGGTGTAAAGTGCCTCACAAGGTGTGTATGGGTGTAAAGTGACTCACAAGGAGTGTATGGATGTAAAGTGACTCATAAGGTGTCAATGGGTGTAAAGTGCCTCACAAGGTGTGTATGTGTAAAGTGCCTCACAAGGTGTGTACAGGTGTAAAGTGCCTCACAAGGTGTGTACAGGTGTAAAGTGCCTCATAAGGTATGTATGTGTAAAGTGACTCACAAGGTGTGTATGGGTGTAAAGTGACTCACAAGGTATGCACATGTGTAAAGTGCCTCACAAGGTGTGCATGGGTGTAAAGAGCCTCACAAGGTATGTATGGGTGTAAAGTGCCTCACAAGGTGTGTATGGGTGTAAAGTGCCTCACAAGGTGTGTATGTGTAAAGTGCCCCACAAGGTGTGTATGTGTAAAGTGCCTCACAAGGTGTGTATGGGTGTAAAGTGCCTCACAAGGTGTGTATGTGTAAAGTGCCCCACAAGGTGTGTATGTGTAAAGTGACTCACAAGGTGTGTACAGGTGTAAAATGACTCACAAGGTGTGTATGTGTAAACTGACTCACAAGGTGTGTATGTGTAAATCGCCTCATAAGGTGTGTATGTGTAAAGTGACTCACAAGGTGTGTACAGGTGTAAAATTACTCACAAGGTGTGTATGTGTAAAGTGCCTCACAAGGTGTGTACAGGTGTAAAATTACTCACAAGGTGTGTATGTGTAAAGTGCCTCACAAGGTGTGTATGTGTAAAGTGCCTCACAAGGTGTGTATGTGTAAAGTGCCTCACAAGGTGTGTACAGGTGTAAAGTGCCTCACAAGGTGTGTACAGCTGTAAAGTGCCTCACAAGGTATGTGTGGGTGTAAAGTGCCTCACAAGGTGTGTACGGGTGTAAAGTGCCTCACAAGGTATGTATGGGTGTAAAGTGCCTCACAAGGTGTGTATGTGTAAAATGACTCACAAGGTGTGTACAGGTGTAAAGTGACTCACAGGGTGTACAGGTGTACAGTGACTCACAAGATGTGTACAGGTGTAAAGTGCCTCACAAGGCGTTTAGGGTGTAAAGTGACTCACCTTGGCAAACTGGAAGTTCATCAACATGGAGCGCTCCAGGAACTCCTGGTCAAACTTGTGAGCCTGTTCATGTCTCCACATGTGTCCGAACCACCAGAACTTGTCTCGATACTCTGCAGCAGCAACAAAAACAGTTGCAGCAGGCATCATAACTTGCACTTTTCGCTCAGTGTATATCAACATTCACAACTAAGGTCTCTTAGGTAGTTAACAAAGTGCTAAGCTAAATTCCTGCTACATGATGGCAGCTTCCATACAATCGAGTGTGGTCCAGACAAACCAGTGATTGATATCATAAACAAAGATAATCACTGGCGGCGTATGATGACACCTTTTCAACAAAGTCTGACCACCAGACCCATTAACGATTAACAACAAGCATAGGCTGCTGGAGACCTATAACTCTTAAAACAAAAAGTTGAGGACCATATTACCATAGTGAATCACTCATGCCATGGTAATATGAAGGAATTGGCCAATCTCATTAAAATTAGATCTTTGTTCTTGCTACTGCTAAACAAAGATCTGAGGACATTCCATCACGTCAGAACGAACTTTCATCCATCCAATCAGGTCGTTGCTAACCAGATCATGAAAGTGACAGTTAGAATGTGTTTTCTAAACATGCAAACTTGAAATTGTTGAGACAGGGTATTCGGAACAACATTTATGGGCTGAACGATAGATTCTGTCAAAATATGGTTCATCTCTATCTTCAATTAGCAAGCAGACAAACATTAGACAAACATTTCAAATGGAAGATACTTTATACCATGTATACAGCCCAGTTTCACGAAAAGTCGTATTGATGTGACCCATCATGTGATGTTCTCGGATCTTTGTTTAGCGTAAGCGAGAGCTAAGATCTGATTTAAATTAGATTGGAATCGGGTGATCCTTAACATTTTTGTGTAGTATATAAACCAGAATCACCAAGGGGCACAACTACTGCATAGCAGATTTCATAATTAAGCATGAAAGTCAAGGGGTCCTTGTCAAAATCCTAATGTCAAACATGTTAAAAGTAGGGATGAAACGATACAGCAAGGTCACGACACTATACGAAATGCAATACCTATATTTACATCAAATTGCATGAAAACGTCTTGACTTTTAATATTTCTGAGCAGTTTCAAAAGGAAAAGAAAGCTGGGGACACATGTTCGTAGCGGCTATTTGTTCTATTGAACATGAAATGCTAATTACATCACATTTTGCAATATTTGACTTACAAAAACGATTGGGGGATCATTAAAGAAGTAGTAAGTAATTTTTTAAGCAAGTGTATCATCTTGAATTGATACAGAAACAAAATGTATTGTATATCATATTGTTGTATGAAAACTCACGATGCACTGGTGGACTGATGTGTCATTTCACCCTTAGTTAAAAGGGGGAAGCACCGTAGCCATTTAGTTGAAAACCATGTACTACTTTGCTCTCAAAGGTTTCATTTTTTGTCTTAAGATAGAAAAAAATGTTGCTATTATCCTAATGATCCAGATGGTGTCTACTGATGCAGGCAGTGCCAAAATCACAAACTTTATTATTAGCCTCACCATGCTTACTTACATAGAACATGTTAAATATGTACATGATGTATATTTTTGTAGTTTTCAATGAAGTGACACTCTGTTGCCATGGATACAATTTACATTATCAGAATAACTTTGTAACAATACTCTTGATCCAAATATAAAAAAAGTACACAGAAAACTTGAAACCTGAATCTTGACAATCTCCATTGTACCTGGCGTAGCACAAGAAAATGGATGATTTAATAAAGTTTGGTTACATAATAAGTTAATCATAAGTTTGGTTTCAAACAAAAATTCAAGTTAGCATTGGTTAGCATAAGGTTTCACGGATAATTTACATGGTTGAAAAATAATTATACATATTCCAGCATTATCATCATGATCATGGCAGCCTGCAAATAATCAAGTCTGGACTTGACAAACCAGAGATTGATATCAAGAGCAACATCCCACGCCATCGGGGTACAGTTACACTCATGACAGGCAATCAACCAAATCACAGAGCATGACAACCTGATCCATTAAGTGACATCTGAAGTCTTTGACTAGCATAGGTTGCTGTGACCTATTCTAACCCAGATTTCCCAAGGTCGATTATTGTTTAGATATGATTATATACAAACCAAGGTTGTAAATGTAATTGCTTATCATAGATTTATAAACAAAAATGAAAAACAGGCTGCACAGAGGAAGTAAACACAGACCAGACCAGCATCTGGATACATAATCATCATCTATTTAACTTCAGGTGTATACAGGAAACGGTGTGATACCTCAGACTTTACGAAAACCATACACCAAGTATGCCGAGTAAAACATGTTTCTCCTTAAACAGCTGACATATGCCGTGTATGCAGAAACACATTTCCTAGAAAATAGAATTCCAGCTTTTAACATGATGGTAATGGTTTTAATATGGACACATGGTTATCCTGCCACACTGATCATGCTGATAACGCCCAAAATCATCTAGATTAAAATTGTACGCAGTTTGCAGATAAGAAACCTATGGCGTATATGAAAGTCTGGAAATCAAGTCTTAAGACAACATTCGTCTAACCCCATAAACTGTTTAGCCATTGTTTAGCATTATCAAATGCTGATTAAAAAAGAAAAAGAAGGGGGAACATGGGGAAATGAAATTCCACATCGTTTGCAGGAGAATGAATGTCAACAGTAGCTTTACATGATACAGATGATTCCACAGATCATCCCATAGGTTACATGAGAAAATAATGTTTCTGGGGCACATTTTTGTGAAAATATTCTATATAGAAAACAAAGGTGATGAAAGGGGAACTGCTCTAAATGATATAGGAAATTTCAAAATACTTTTCTCTAGGCTTTAAAAATGACAGACGCACAGAGTTCATAATTGACACACCTGAGAAACATTTCCCCTTTTAGCCTCATACTATAGGAACTATAAAGATTAGCATCAGATTGCACACCACCGATTTCATTTGAGATGGGCTGTAAAGCTGATCGTAATGCCCATCCTTCATTTTCTCCTCACCCCCTTAAACCAGCTGAACTCATTCAGTCCATAAAATGATTCATTAAACGCTGCAATAACCTATCACATAACGTGAATTGCTGCAAAACCATTTGAATCTGTACTGGCAATGGTGCTGAGCTTCATGTTCATGAGGAAAAGGAAGGCAAATATCAAATTAAAGCAGAAAGGGATTATTGATAATCAATGTAATAAAATCTTGATAAGACCTTTTATGCATTATTATTTGATTTCATTTCTGTGTGCAAATGTTAGAGATGCCACAGCTGGGATCATTCATACAAAGTTTCAGCTCCATTTGCCTCGTACTAGTTGTAGTTTCAGTGAGTGAGTTGGGTTGAATGCCGCTTTGAACAGTATTCCAGTTATATCACATCGTGTTAGTTGAATGTAGGAGGGAAGACGGAAGTGATGCAGGTCTTAGACATCTTCCACTTTAGTGAAACCCACTAAACTATAGCGGGGATCATTCATGCAAAGTTTCAGTTTCAGACTTATAGTTTTAGAGATGAAATGTAAAAGTTCACAACAGATGACAAACAAACTGCCACAACTTGACATTCTGACAGGTGACCTAAAAATAAAATGGCACTTGACAATTATTCTTAACATGTTAAGGCAGACTCAGTTTTACAAGAACAAGTGTTGTCCCAGTGTCATGCAACCAACCTAAATTATAGCTGTTTGGAGGAGAACGACCACTACTACTTTTACCATGATTACAAACTGATTTGTCTCCTGAAACCCAGAGTCGACAATCAAAACACTACTAACATTTAACACAATGTCCTCCAAAGATGTTTGTATTTCATTCATAAGCAGTAGAAATGTAAAAATACTTCAGTCTTGATATATTGCAATATGAAGTGTCACAATTTGTATCTCAATACTCTGTGTCAGGTATTGACATTTGTAAGCAACATATGTTTTACATCTTTTCAAAAGTTACTTTATCTGTTGGCGAAACTGAGACCTTCAACCATTACAACTATTTAACATGTCATCTACCATGTCTACTACAAAAAACCCTTATCAGTCTGAACCCTGTATAACCAAATATATACTATATACCAAACGTTATACCTCATATTAATGCAACCAATGTACCATATACAAAACATATACAAAACATATACCTTTTATCAACTCAATCAGTTTACCATATACCAAACATTATACCTCACATCAACACAACCAATGTACCATACACCAAACATTATACCTCATATCAACAAAACCAATGTACCATATATACCAAACATTATACCTCATATCAACAAAACCAATGTACCATATATACCAAACATTATACCTCATATCAACACAACCAATGTACCATACACCAAACATTATACCATGTATACCTCATATCAACACAACCAATGTACCATTTTTCAAATGTTATACCTCATATCAACACAATTAATGTACTATATATCATATGATATACCTTGTATCAACAACATGAGGGGCGGTGGGGTAGCCTAGCGGTTAAAGCGTTCGCTCATCCTGCCGAAGACCCAGGTTCAATTGCCCACATGGGTATAATGTGTGAAGCCAATTTCTGGTGTGCCCTGCCGTGATATTGCTGGAATATTGCTAAAAGCTGCGTAAAACCATACTCACTCACTCAATCAACATGATCAATGAACAACACACCATACGATAAATCTCATATCAACACAATTAATGTACCACATATACCAAAATATACCTCATATAAACACACTCGATGTACCAAACTACCATATACATGATCTATATCACAGGATATCCCTCATAATCAACATGATTAAAGTGACAAAAATATTTGAATTGGAGCGTTACAACATGTTACCATGGTTACAACCTACCGGTATTCCTTTTCTCATGTACATCAAACTAACAATAACCGTGACATCTTATTCTTTCATCAAGTATGCTGCCTTTGACATGTTCATTACAGAAAAGGTCAGTCGAGGACCGGGAAACACACATATTTCATATTCTTGCCTAAACATGATAAACTTTGTTCTTCTTCTCAAACAGACAGTTCATCATGCTCATAGGAAGATTGCTGCATCCTGTAGCTGACCAGGCCCCTGTTGCCATGATTACATCAATCTTTCAGAAATTCACTCAACACACACAACAAAGGAGAAAATATTGCTTAATCAAATTAATATCACAGCAGTGTTTTTACATTTATTGCCGTGTGAAGAGCTTCATTTTAACCATCACATACTAATTGTTTTGTTTGTTTGTTGATTGCCACATGCATAATATTCCAGTTATACGCCTCTGGTTATGGCAGTCATAATCAAGTATCGAAGGGGATTCCGGGTAAGAAAAGGGCCCCCAGCAATTAATGCTTGTCAAAAGAAGCAACTAAATGGATCTGGTGGTCAAGATCACTGACTTGGATGATTGCATGTCATCATACCCCAATTGCATGGATCGATGCTCATGATGGCAATCACAGGATTGTCAGGTCCAGACTTGTATATTTACAGACTGCTGTCCCAATATTGCTGAGTGTGGCGTTAAACAACAAAGAAACAAAACAAATATTGAAGTCTGGATCAGACAATCCAGTGATTGACATCATGAGCATCAATTCAGGCTGCCGTGGTATGATGACACACTATCACCTAAGTCATAGAGCCTGACAACCCGGTCCGGCCAGGTTTACTGGGAACATATTCCAATCCAGAATCCCAACAGGGGCATACAGCAAGTGAATTACCCTTTCTAACTTACCTATAAGCTTCTTATCCCCCAAATCCTCTTCTGCAGTTCCATGCATGTAGTACCTCCCTGAGAAACCAAGGTTAAAGTGGAAGCCATCAATCTCTTTCGCCAGTCGACTCTGTGTCTCAGCCAGTGCCTGTTATCATATCATAACAATTATGGTGACACATATAACTGTGCAAGCGACAAATTAACAAATTATGTAAGTTTAATTAATATAAAACGCAGCTGCAAGCTATTCTATTTTAGGTTCTATATGAAAGCAAACTGCACTTAATGATATCAGTTAATCTGTTCACTCTGTGTTGTTTCATTACATTTCCATGGTAACCTCAATATCAACTGATTAAAAGTGTTTTAGCAGGTAACCATGTTATTCAATCAAAAGCTCTGGTTATAAAAGTCATGGTTCAAGGTCCCAAACAGAAAAACAACAGTTACCAAGTTACAATGTTCAAGCATGTCCAGAGAAATACTATGGAATATTATCTCTTTTATCGTGATTATAGGGCTTTTATAGTTTGTTGTTATTTGTTTTACAAGATCAACCATTAGAAGCAGTACGGGTCTGCAAGTTTCAACACTGAATTTTAGGCCAATTTGTCTGTAAAACAACTAATAAAAAACAAAAGGCCAAGGCAAGGAACATAAGAATCTCAAGATCCAAGATGTGATCCTTGAAAAATCATCTTTCTGTATTATGACTATGAGATGTTTTCAAAATCTAGATTAACTTTCCAATTAAACATGTTAAAAAAAGAAGGAGGTTAACCTGCATCTCCCACAAAATTCACACTTTACTACAGAGGCATATAGTATGTATGGGGTAAGACCTCACTGTGGTAACAGTTTTGCATAGAAGCATTACAAATTGTAATTTCTTTTCTAACTTTTCTAACCACCTTAACATGCTTAAACATGTTAAAGACATATGGATAAAATGTTCTTTAAAAGGAAAACATAACAATTTCTATAGGTTAGTGTGTTAATATATTAGCAAATGGACAAAAGCATTTCCCTCAATTTCTCACCTGCAGAAACATAACTTTGATGACATCATACTGTGCTATGATGTCACGCAACAAGTTTGCAAAGCAGTGATGCATAGATAAAGAACATTGCCTTACTACTCTTATTAATTTTTGCCATGAACAGTATGTAATAAAAAATGGAAGTTAATTTACTTTTAATTTAATTTAACACTGTATCTTTGACGATTTGACTGTCATCCTCACCTGAATTGGCTCTGTTGACATATTAACAAATCAAATGATATTAAGGACTGACACCACATTGAGGTGAGGTGAAATGGGGTTTAACGCCGTGTCCAAGATTATTGCACTTATATAGCAACGTGCATGTACGTGTGTGTGTTTGTGTGGCTGCTTGTACTAGTCCGGACTGATGCCGATTTATAGTGCTAGCCCACTGAGATACCATGCAGTTTAACATGAATACCCCGTGCAGACACAGTATACTGACGCCGAGCCGACCAGTCCTTGTTTTAGCCCCTTAATGCCGAGCGCCAGACAGGGTAACAACAAGTACCAACTTTTTACGTCTTTTACTATGATGCGGTCGGGGATCGAACCCCGGACCTTCCGCTCTCCAGGCGGACGCTCTACCACGACCACGGAGGTGGTCTAACACCGCATTGAACAGTATTGCAGTTATATCATGGCATGTCAGTTTGATGTGGAAGGAAAGCCCGATGTGACACAGGTCTTAAATTTTCATCACTTTGACGAAGCCTACAACATCAGCATGGTGCTGACAAACCAAGAAACATAATCACAGCAAATCTGGGATGAATACCACAATAACAGATTCTCGCATGCACAAGGGATGCAACTGCGGTGCCTTCGACAACTGAGCCACCTGTGCATGCTCTAAGTTTTGATATCTTTAATTCTGTTTGTTTGGGATATGATATGCAACAACAAAGTCAGCAAGACTGACCACCCGATCCCATCAGTCGCCTCTTATGACAAGTATAGGTTGCTATTCTAACCGAGATCTTCACCATGCTCACAGGCTGGCATGATAAGTAGGCAAAGGAAAACCAATCAGGAACTTACCACTACATCTTCAACCTTCATCCGGATGCCCTCCTTTCCAACGAAGATGTCATCAATGTCAATCTGAATAAACCTGTCCAGTCCCACGCTGAGTTTCCCATGGGAAATGAAAGACAAACTGTCAATCATCATCAAATGATGCAGCCAGAACCCCAGCCCATACCCATAAAGAATCCTCCGAATGCCATCATGGAATCCTGCATCATACACAACGGGCACCACAGATTTCGCTGTCCTTGAAATTTCCCCATTGTCTGACGACACACGTGCAAAAGAGAGAGGTTCATATGTTGTGTGATTTGTATGGAAAACAGTCCAGTAATCCGTCTGAAGACGTCCTTCAAACACATCCCCTGGTTTCGTGATCCTCCATATATCGGAGTAATGGTTGAGCTTATAGTCTTGAAGCACCAGATTGTTTTGGACACTGAGAGGGAACCCCATCACTTCCTCAATGATTGTTCCATCCTTGGAAGGGAAAAAGCCTATCATACCCACATTATAGTCCCGACAGTACTTATCCAACAACTGTCTGTTCCAGTTGTCCATATTTACATAAGCTTCATAATTTTCAAATATCACAACAGCAAATTTCCCCTTGTCTGCATGTGTCAATGTTGGAAGATTTTTACCTGTTGGTTCGATTTTGTATTCAATTCTCAAGCCCTCAAGCAACCGGGATATAATAATCCCTTGCTTTGAGTACTGCGTCTCAACCATAAGAAGAACTCGAGTTCCAAGTCTGAGACTAGCTTCTGAGCTATGATCTTTTGGCACATGTGGTACGTTCTTTGGTAGAGTACTGTCAGGTCGACACATCGTCAAGGGTTTAGGTGGGTCTGCATGCCGCTTCACAATGCCGAAGTTCATGAGATGATAGGCGAAGAACACACTGGACAGAACACTGAGGGATATGACAAAAGCCAACCCTTTCATCAGACTGAACCGCTTCAAGCATAAACATTGCTTCACGGAAGTTCTACACCAACGAATCTCACGAGAAAACCACATCGTAGAACAAAATTCAACAAACACAAGACAAAACAGGCATAAAAACTAAAACTGTAGGTATATAGCTCAAGTTCCATCTAAAAAGGACGACTTAACGTCCAGCAGTATTTTCATTGTTTATCCAATTTCTGTCGTCGACATTTTTTAATGGCAGATCTCCAGTTTAATAGTCTAGGTCTTCGGGACACTGAATTAGTTCTCATCCGCACCAGAGAGGCATCCAGCTTCTCAGTCAGACTGAACCATGACACAAACATCATGGCCGTCTGCTCAAGGGAAATATGAAGATGCTGTCCATGGTTGCTGTCCTCAAACAACAAAGCTTGTTGCAAGAGAATCTGAAACAACATAAAACATTGAATCACTTAAACAACACTACTTGACTACCCATACATTAAAAATTATGAGCAATTGTAAGTAATGCAGGGTTTCAGATTGGTTCATTTTCTAGGACAGTGTGATAAAGATTTTATTCAAATCTGGTAATAATATACGATGATGATGATGATGATGATGATGATGATGATACATAAAGTCATCAAAATCATGACAAAGTCTAAATCAAACTAATTGATAATACGTCCACCATCAATCCCATCAAAGTAATAAGTAACCTTTTCACTCACTGTACTCACTTACATGGGAAATGAGTAATTATGTAATTAACAAGAACTTTACGTACAGCTAAGCACCAACATTCTACTGTGTATGCATGGTGTTGGCTGAGTAGCTACATCCTGTCAGTTAGACAGAGATAACTACAGCTCCATCACTTCAACATTACAGTATCCAGCCAGTCAAACCTTCACTATCCTCTTCCTTACATAACACACTGCTGTAGAGGGGTTCAGCCACTGCACTGTGTACTCAGGCACTTTGACATTAAACATGTTTAGTCATTACCTTCCGTATGTGTTGATAATTGCACCGTTTGCTGTGCTGTCATCTTTTTAAGGACAGTTTAATTTGGATGACAAAACACATACCGTACTTTCCTGTGTATAATATGCACTTGACTATATACGTAGTGCCCTATTAAACTCACACTCACAAAATGTACATCGTTTCACTTCAGGTGAAGTCCATATACATTTAAGAACCGATTTCAATATTTTTGTCGTTTATTGAGGTATAAATGTAAAAAGCGGTGTGTACACTTTGAGTAAACCCGCTATGCTACACAAAAACATATTGAAGTTGATTCTTATGAATAAACAAGCTACATATTTTCATAAAATAAAATAACAAAATAAATCACCATTACCCAATTTGTTTTAGTTGCTTAAATACAAACATGCATGAAAATTGAATAACAACAACAGTAAAACAACTTAAAACCTATGCATAATTACCAAATGTAGCCTCTTCCGTTTGCATGTCTGTATTTCGTTACAGGTTTTTATTTATTGGCATCACATACACATGAGCTCTACTGCAGTGAATAAGTTTCTTGTAACTTAGAAATGTATATCACTGTTGTGTGCTTATTTTTTACCTTTGACACACTTGTGGCAACATCTGTGTTTCTTGCCAAATGGTGATTTATAAATTCAAACAGTATGTATGTAGAAACTTCCCATGAAAATACACAATTTGTAGCTTAACATTAGTGCACTATTAATTCAACATGTTCAAGTCTATATATTTATCCTCCTTTCCATTTAGCCTCCCTCCTTTCTCTTATTCTATGGATGTTAGAAATAACACATGTGTGCAAAAGATTCATCCAGAAGTCGTCAGCACAGAACACTGATAACAAAAGTATGGTGCTATAGACATGATAGAGACAATTGCATATTGCAATTCAATATGTTCAAGATAGTCACAAGTATCTACTAATAAAGTTCTACAACCCAACACTGGTCATTCCAAAGTGCTATATTCACTTAGATACCTTGTCCAGCTCTAACCATCAAACTGTCTCTACAGGGTGACTCAGGGGACCCAAGAAGTGCATCCAGTATTCTGGAATTTCTTCTTAAACAATTCTGCCAGTACCCCTCCTGTCAAGTCTCTTTATACAAAAACTTTTATGATGTGTACTTTGAAAGGCCAGTACCATTTCTGGCTGCTTCTGAAGTTGTAGTTGCTCCAGTTTTTCATTCTATTCAACAGCTTCATCATCCCAAACATCACATGCACTTAAAGTCAAGTCTCATTAATCTGACAATAGGCTCATTCAACACTAATGATAGGAACCAATTAAATCAGCACTATTTAGACCTGTTAATCCAACAGTCTCGCACTCCGACACACCTATTTTGCAACGAATTATTGAAATCACTCATCAGTCTCGTTAATCTGACACAGTGATCAGCGTGCTCCGTGGTCATCTGCCCATGAGTTTGAATTAGTCATACAGCCCGTAACCATAGTTTTGTGTTAAGCTTTAGAGGTTGCATGATTCAAAAACATATTTCGCTAACAATGTAACATAACAATATCAATATTTCATTTTTCATTTTTTATTACAATGTGTTTGTTTTGTTATCTATCATGTAGTTGTCTGATTTTTTGTCACAAACATTGATACTACTTAATTTTGTTTTTCCTGCATACTCATTAATCCGACATAATCATGCAACAAACCATGTCGGATTAAGAGGACTTGACTGTATTGCATATTCTGTAACGTCCATAGACTTAATCAGCTTATAAACATGCCTTGATTTAAGCAGGGACTATTCCTTCCCGATAGATTGAGTTAATCAACTAACAAACGTACGTATCCTGTCAAACATGCCTTGACTAAACAGGAACTATTACTTCCAGATCAAATCATACTTTCTACTTTCTTGGTAATATGCACTACATGTCAGGAATCCAAAGTCTTTGTACTAGTGTGCCAATTGCACAGTTGCTATAATAGCACAGAAAAAATAATCTCGAGGTGCTTAAAGGGCACAATTAAAAATCTTATTTATTTCACCAAAATAAATTGTGGCGAGGGATGTCATTGCATATCGCATTACTGCAACAAGTATGAATTTCTAGGAACCTTCTGTGCCTTGGAATCCCAACACTGGTCAATAGGGTATATTTTATCAAATGTTATCATGGTTACTGACAAAAGAATAGGTACAATAGAGGGAACAAAGGGGTCTTGGATCTTTATGTAAAAGAAACCAAGACCAAAATAAATCAATCTCATGAAAATCAGATCTTAGTTCTCGCTTTCACTAAACAAAGATCTATGGACATCCCATTTCAGTTTAAGTCAGAACAACCTTTCATCTGACCAATCAAAGCGTCACTTACCAGATCATGAAAGTGACAGTCTGAATGTGTTTTCTAATCATGCAACCTTGAAAATGTTAACACAGGGTATTCCGAACGACAGTTATGGCCCATAGCACCGATTCCGTCAAAATTATCGTCTATCTCTCATTTCCGTGGGATAAACATTTGAACGGAGGAGGCGTTGCACAGTACATGGGAGGCACAGTACATGGGAAGCACTGCCATACAATCTCAATCATATATTAGACATTCCTGAGTGTTTGTTTGTTCAGTTTTTAACATTTTATCGAGAACTGTGTCAACATATTTTTCAAGCATAGTCTGAAATGGAAGTTGCCAGGTTAAAACCGCCGTAAAATTGAGGAAGCTGCTTTCTTATCATGCTTATTGGCCGATGTCAACTTCTTGTTAGTCATTTCAGTGGTCGGTCAAAGTTCACGAAAGGTCGTTCTAACGGGACCCGGACGTGAGGATGTCTTCAGATCTTTATTGAAAATAAATGTGAGCAAAGCTGCAGTGGATTAGCATTACCTATTGGCAAACAACAATTTTATATGGCCTAGTGGTGTACCTTATCATCTACTGTTCGTGCAATATGTTATTAAATGTTCCCATGGTTACTGACACATTTTACATAAAAAAAGGGTACAATAAAGTAGGGCTGGTTATCGATATGGATTACTCAGATCGATTATCGGTGATCACATATCGATCAATAATCGATAAATATCGAAGAATTCTATTTTGGTAAAATGACATTACAGAAAAATGGCAATTCACTTCTCCGGAGACTCAGTGTTTCAACAATACGCACGTTACATTGCATTTTTAGCGATGAATAATCTGAGTTTAAGATTCATGTCGTCAAAGACAATTATTATTTGTATAAAGTAAGAATAATTGAGAAATTAAATGTAATTTCACCTGATATAGTCGTTTGTCATTTATGTACAGTATTCACGAAACTATTCAGATAAAAAATCATCAAATATTCCGCCATTGTGAATGTCAGGTGTGTACAGGTGTGTGCTACGTAGTAGGTTGTACTAGGTTCGCAGGTGTGATACGTAATAGGTCAGGTGAGTGCTACGTCATTGTTTTCGTGGTGGGGCACAGATTGGGTTGCAGACTGATATTAAACAAACATTGTGCGATTATAACGGGGAAATTATGAAATTTTGCTGCCATATCGTAAAAATGTCAAACCCCATATGGACCTCACGTGGGCTGTGAGTGGAGAGCACCGGGAAAAACGAAAACTATGATCATTGAAAAAAACAAAACAGACTGGAGTACGTAGTTACCAAATAGACATAAAATTTGAAATTTTATGAAATAGAATGGGAAGAATTCTTTATAAGAAATAAAATATTATGAAACCTATTTCAATCATGATACTTCATACTATTTCGAAAATATACATATTTTCTAAAATCCTGACTCCGCATTAACATGATTAAGATGCCAGTGACTAAATTTGTAATTACCCACTAACAACAAGTAATGGCGTCGTCGTTCGATTCAAATCACAACTTTTTACTTTTTGAAACATTTGGTTTTTATTTGCGATTAAACATAAAGCGAAGGTGAGAAAACTGTATGTTAGGGTGAATCTGTTTATATCTAGCGATAATTACAAGGACAGCAAAACAAATAAGTCAAATGTGTTGCAGTAAAAACTTTTATTTGTCGAAAAAATACATGTCATTATCGATAGCATTATATTCATATCGATAATCGTCACAACCTTCTTCCATCGATGATAATTACGATTATCGATCTAAATCACCAGCCCTACAATAAAGGCAATAAAGGGGTCTTGAATGGAAACAGGACCAAAATAATTATGAGTAGGCCTTAGCGGTGGATCAGCTCTCATGACCATGGGCAAACAACAATTCTATTTCAGGCATTGAAATTAGCACTGGCCCACCAGCCATGACCAGTTTTGTTAATGTAAGGTATCCTATTAAAGGGCTAGTAAAATTTTAACATTTGACAATGCTTGAGAGGGTATTGCTATATGCTATCACTATGCAGACCGGTACACGTTCTTGGTTTAATTCCATACCTGTATTTGGTCTAGTGATTTACCATATCTACTGTTTCATGACAGTAATGTTATCCAAGTAGAAATCAGCCATGCTACATCTAACCTCAGCCTGTACCTGATCTAGTACAAAGCAGTATACCAGGAAGCAAATACTCTGTAGACATATGATAAGTGACAGTGATTATCATGTACACTACAACAGTCAACTGATAGTAATCTGCAAACATGAGACATGGGCTATCAATATAAATACAACACTAACTGTCCAAAGCACACATAATATGCAAACAATCAACTCATGACAACTCTTCATTAAACTTGTTGGCATGGTTAGCCCATAATGATAATGTATAAAGGACAATGTATGACAAGGGCCATTTTTTCCACCTGCATAGGCAGAGAAATAAGGATACCATTTTGTTAATAACAAGTTTCAAAAGCTATCAGATGAGTTTGTGTTCGACAGTTCATTCCAGACTGTTCAGAACATTAACAACACTAAATGCATAGGCAAGGACAAAATATGTCACAAAGACTGACCTTGACGAAGTTCAGGAAGAATTTTTCAAATATTTGAACATGAGCATGACTTTGACCCATGTTGATTTTCTTAGGAAATGTAGATAACAGTATGTAGTAAAAATATCATAATCATCATGATGGGTGACAGATTTCTTCATGAAGTTCCACTTGAAGTTCGGAAAATCACCCTTTTCCACTAACTCACTTAAATGATATGAGGTTGACGTTACCAAAATGCAAATGTCCGATTGGCAAAAAAATAGTTCCTTCCCTGCATTTAACATGTTTAAGCCATACAAAATTACTTATGCATTTCACATTTCCAGTTAGC
This sequence comes from Haliotis rufescens, assembly GCF_023055435.1. Classification (NCBI taxonomy): domain Eukaryota; kingdom Metazoa; phylum Mollusca; class Gastropoda; order Lepetellida; family Haliotidae; genus Haliotis; species Haliotis rufescens. The sequence continues at coordinate 7,634,115 of NW_025963791.1, read as the reverse complement.
AAAAATTGGCTCTGATCCTATCTCATGTTTTTCGTGTTAAGCACTTTTTAGAACTTGTTAGGGAACGTAGGCTGAAATAATATATGCCTCCATCTATTTTCCTTTTTTCTTCTATCATGTCTATATGTGTAACTCTTACAGCATGTTCATATTTCAGTAATAATTATAACTGCTTTTATAAAACATACATAGCACATATCGTTTAAAGGGAATAGGCTTTGTTTGTTGTTTTAACGCCACACTCACAAATATTCCAGCTACACGTCTTTAAATAGTCAAGTTTGGACCAGACAAACCAGTTTAATCCAATTCTCTTACAACAAGCATGGTTGCTACTAAAGGGAATATGCAAATGAAATAGTCAATTTGTTTTACATCACTGAAATATTACACACAAGTATCACATTCATCATGTTCATAAAAATCATGACAATAGCATCCAACTTTTACAATGTTGTAATCAATATTTCTCTCTGGCCTCACATGGGTCCTTGGACAACTTGGTTTTACAGCAAACTCATTGCTCCATTTTGATAGTTTCAATTACATCAACTAATAAGTCTTACAGTGCATAAAGAAAAAATATTTTGTCTATTCCCATAACTGAATACAGACAACAAAGTAAAACAGAAGAAACAGCTCTGTCCTTCATCAATCCATCCACTGTAGCAATCCATCCACTGTTCCCTAGCACTGTAGGGAAAAAACTAATTATTTTGTTTCATATTTGGATTTTTTTATGTTTTGATTTTCCTAAATTTAGAAGAATTTAACCTTGTATGTCAACATGCAAGACAGAGTATTAAATGATCTTTTTCGGTCCTGTATCAGTGCAATTTTAGTAATTTCTACAAAGCCATAACATTAGCATAACCATGATAACCGTCTCAACATTATCAATTTGCAAGTTTTCTATTCCAATTTGGGAGATTTTACTCACATTTGCTGCAGACCTGGGGACTAATATCAGCCTCTCCGCAGGTCTAGATAAATCCCTGATAACTCAGCCACGACTGATTAAAATCAGCCAACAGTTATTAACACTGTTTGTTTGTATTTTGGCAAATCAAATTCAAATTTATATTGGTGTGACTGTGGATGTGACAGATTTTTATTGTGCATACCTAGGTAGTTCTTTCAAACTGATCAACGTGTCTTATATTAATAATTTTGTATTATCAACAATACAGAAATAAATAGCAGTCTGCACTTATCTAGTATTCCATGTCTTCATCTGTGGACAGGCGACGGATAATGAGTGTGTCAATGTCTCAATTTTTTTCAATGTCACAAAATGTCAAAATCTCTAAACACACCATCTTAAATATTGAACAAAGACCCTTACATACATTCCTAAAACAATGGTTACAGCAGTGGCAATCTGAGGTATCAAGGCATCTAGAATTGATTCACGTAAGGAAGAGAATATATGGATGTCAACTTCTTTATTATGAGGAACACAACGTTTTGGAGTATATGCTTACCTCGTCATCACCTGATCATGCTGATGAAGGAGTAAGCATATACTCATAAACGTTTAGTTCCTCATAATAAAGAAGTTGACATCCATGATATATTCTCTTCCATAATCTTAGGTATGTCTTTTTCTTTTAACTTGCTGGTACAGAATATACGTTTTCACTATTGTGCCTCACCAAACATTCATCAAATCATTCAATAAACCTGATATAATGTTTCACAATTTAGTTAACACATAAGGTTCACTCGTTTAAATGGGCTAGATTTTCAGGTCAATAAGAATGAGTGAGTGAGTTGGGTTTAATGCTGCTTTCAACAGATTTCAGTAACATCACAGCAGAGCAGAAATTGATACATCTACATGCTTAGGATTTTAACTACTTTGATGAAACCCTCTAGCACAAGTGTGGTGCTGACATACCTAGAAACATAATCAGGTTGAAAGAGGGAATCAAACTCCTAATAACCAGATTCTGGCATGCCTAAGGAATGCAAATCTACACAGAGAAGTGCAGTGCCATAGATCACTGGGCCACCTGTTCCCTCATTTAAAAAAAATAACTTCATTAAATTAATTCCACTGGTCCCTAAGAAAATGTACTAGACTGGAGTCAATGGACCCGTGTCTACTGCAGACTTGTCCCAAAAGCATGAAAGCATTGACATGTAGCACATTTGTCATCATGTCAAAAACAGGATCATACCAGTGTTTTCAAGGGAACAATCACATCTCAAATCCACGTATTACAGAAAGGAACACTATTTTCATGACCAAAATATATTGGATGATACTGTTATTGACTCACTACTTACCTTATCAACATGATCAAACTTAAAATAAACAATATTTTACAAGTGAAGCACGGTTAGTAGTTTTAACTACATTTGTTTTCATTTTCCAACCTCCCAGTCCCCATCAAACTTAAGGCATAAAACTCAAATTACTCATCTTGATTAAATAATGTCAAGAATACCATGGTATATTACAAACATCAACAACCTGAACAACAGGCCTGTATTTTACCTAGATTGGTAAATAAAATTCAAAAGTAACATTTCACTCAATCACGAACTCAAAACATCCAAATTATCACATTGATATAAATTTTAAGGACAGTTATGTAATATTTAACAAAGGTTTTTAGAAACTTAAGACTGGTTCACAGGTTCTTTCTTTAGCTATGTCAAAGATTGCTTTAGCCCCCTGCAGGGAAATGTCAATCTGAATCAATTTGAAATGGCTGTATCATGGTCCAGTACAGTACGTGAACTGGGTTTAGCATGGTACGCCATATTATTGCGGTAATTAATTTATAATGGAATGTAATGGCACACACTTACTAAACTATTAATGTGTCATACATATGCAAAATACTTTTATGACAGATCAATTAGGATTGATCAATTTTCAGATTCCTTTACAAAATTTGTTAAACAAAGTACCTGTCATTAGCATGATTAGCGACTCAAGGGTAGGCAACTCTATATTATCGTGGTATTGATATTTTGTGGTATGATACGTGTGGGATATGTACTTTACATCAATTCCTGTTTGGGATTATCCATAATCAGCAGCCATACTACGTAGGTTGGGTCAAGGGACTTCGTCCAAACAAATGGGTTCCTTTCTAATCAATTTAGATGGAGGTAGGGGTAATTCCACTTTAAAACATTCCAGAAACTATCATAAAAAAGTTAAGGTGTATACTTACGAGTAGCTGTGACATACCGCAACAAGTCCTGTATTCGATCAAGCGATGAAATATTGTGCTTAGATTTGCATAAGTACACATTCAGCAAGGGGTGTGGATTACAAGATTTACCGATACCACGATAATATAGAGCCCACGATAATATAGTTACATGCTCAGACTCTGTGGTACCACAGCATTAATCATGTCACAGCAATAGCTATTTCCAGTAGTTCATGTGAGACACACATCCCGAAGTGCTCTCTATGAAAACAATTTCAATTTCCTTGAAATGTTCTCTCCACTGTAAGTCCGCATTTATTAATATGTTGATACTAGTTCTGGCAACATTTTAATATTGTCTTACCCCCAACTATTAATGGACAATGATGCAACCCGCAGTTTACCAAGTAAACTTTCTCTATTGACCTGAACTAGATCGTCTGCATATTCATATTTAACGGATGAGACATAGTCCTCAAATTTTGGCCATGATCCCATACCTAGCAATACATTCTTCACAAGTCTGAAGCCAAATGATAAGTACATTCTGATGTCATTAAAGGAGTGCTTTTTACATATTTAATGTTACCTTTTAACATTTTTTTCACATTTTTTGACAAATTATTTTCACCCAATAAAAACTAAAAAATTGACTCAATCTCAAAATATCTTTTCTGATATTTTGTTATTGACTTTTTAAAATATTTTTTTCTTACTTTTCAGTAAATATGTAACATGTGCATTGAATACCTATTAATTATTACACTAACAGAATTTTCACATGGGCTGTCTGTGCACTGAAGTTTCTAGTAAGAAGATTTATGCTTATTTTTGTCCAATTCTGGCCTCGATACACAATTTTTCACCATGTTGTGATACGCTTGAGTTCTCTCCCATATCAAGCTGAGCACAAGGCCTGGTTTCACTCAGCATGAGTAAATAATGAACTTTCATCAGTAAAATATGCAGAGTTTGATAAAACAAATGACCTCTGATATAGAGAACATGAATAATCATAGTGTTAGTGAGTGCATTTTGTACATAACAAGTACTGCGATACCCAAAGGTTGCAGGCTACATTAACCCCACTTTGAACATTATTTCAGTTAGAGTAAGGCATGTAGCAGATTTAACATCCCTGAGGCATTTCTATATGCATATATATAGAGTGTTTTTTCCTACATGTATATCATGTATATGTTATAACATTACCATCTACATACTTTGATAAGAAAACTGATTGTTGTTGGGGGTTTTCATAGGAATAAAATTTTGGCGACCGTTTGTGGCGAGATAAACATTTTTATTTGAAGAGGAATTTGACACCAGTAACATTCACGATTCATCAAACATTTTGTCAGTGTCACACATGTCAAAATCCAATAATCATTTAGTGGAAGGTGTATACTTTTAATGTTATGAATCTAAACATGAGGATTTTAACTTATACTACAACGTGAATATTGTAAGGAATTTAGAGTAACATGAACTTTTAAGTTTTGTAACACGTCGAAACTTCATTGGTTATCTAGCAACACACATTGCTTTTTCATAAATCGAGTTTCATTTCGAATGGAAATTCATTGTCAGTATTCAAACCAATGGTGATTGAATGCCGGTTTTAATTCAAACTTGATTAGGCATGGTCTTGATAATGAAAGTATACGATAAACCTAACATCCGACTCCTGCTCATAGAAATGGTCCATTCCGATGCTGTCACTCTCATATTGTGAACGCTGTCAAATCTGAACTCCGAAATGTTCAGCTAATATTGATAACTCAGGTTTCTTATCGACTCAATAAAGTGACAGGGATTGGCCAACGCTCCTGATTGGGTGTATATGAAGATAAATAAAATGCACTATGCATAAAAATCAACAGAGCAACTTACTTCGAAGTCTGAAATGTTCACATCACTACTGGTGCCAATGCAACTTACTGTTTCCTGTTATGTCGACCAACCTCACGTTTTGCGCATGCGCATGAAATGAAAAACTTCCGGCCATGTGGAAAAGTGGGCGGGGCACTTGCAATTTACGCTCGAGACCTGTTAATAACATACATTGTTCCCTTTCCTTAAATTGAATACATTTTTTCCCCTTTCCTTCGCTGAAATGGTTAACATTGCATGTGTCATTATTTGTTAGGGTGTAATCACATCAATAAAGGCAAAGTACGTTTGCTACCAACATTTCACGGAGGCTTTAATCACTGCAAAATCTGGCCATACCGATTATCAGAAATACTTTCAATTTTCCTTTCACTAAGAGATTCCTTTGGTAACACGTATCAAAATTCCCCATTCATGCCTGACGGTGGAACGTAGTATATTATATAAACCTGTGAAATAATAACGATGCTTTAATTGAAGAATTTATTTTTACTTTGTTGCAGAGACGGACAGACAGACTAATTGTTAAGTGTTGTATTAGTCATAAGCGAATGACAGATAACATAATTGTTCGTAATATATCAACCGTACCAAGTGCTGTTTTGTTAACAGTTTTTTTTCCATTTGGGTTGCCATCCGGTGTTAAAGGTTATTTAATGTTCGACCATTCCTGATTAAAGGTCACTTAATAAGAAGCAATGACACATACACAACATACATACACGGCGATGTGAATAAGCTGTATTAGTGCGATACATTGTCGTTATAACCGTAGAGGAAAATCAGGTTAATTGATTGAAATGAACATTTGATTGCATGGGTGATGGTATAGGTATTCGAACGACGGTATATCCGAAGTTGTGTATTGATCGAAACTGACCAGTCACTCTCCGTTCTCACCTATCTGTACACATACATATCTATCGTCTCATAATCTAACTGATATTTATTTTATTTTATGATACCATATATGAGTGAAGTTAACAGCCACGGATTGGGGTATGTACACTACATTACAAGGTAGACACAATTTTATGGATAACAACTTCTTTAATACTGAAAAAAGCGACGTTTCGGTATAGATGCATATACCGTTGTCAAGCAAGACTGAATGAGGGACAAAGTACATAATATATATAGTAGGTGGAGGATTAACGGTAGAGGATTAACAGTAACAACAATAGCAAACATGAGTGGGATAACATGAGTAACTGTTGACAACAGAAAGATAATACTGTCACAACACGATGGACAGAGAACACACAGGTAGAAGCCAATGGGACATGAAGCCAAATAAACAGGATAAGTGTTTATGCTTGATGAGTTCATAGCAGGTGGAAGGGATGATATACCCTTGATCTGTGTTGATTGATGGCTTGTGGCGGCGGATGTGGACTGCTTCTGTTAGTTTTCTTTAAGTGAAATCATGAAGTTGTTGGGGAGGATTTGAACGTTGTCCCAGTTGATGTTGTGTTTAGGACAGTTGCTCATATAGTTCGAGATGGCTGATTTACTGTCTGATTGAATGGTTGAGGTTTTGTGCTCTTTGATTCTGGTGTTGATAGGGCGGGTTGTTTCACCTACGTAAGATTTCCAAAGTTGCAGTCAATTTTGTAAACTACACCTTTAGGCTCTTGGGGTTTGGTTGTGTTCCTGCCGTTGGCTCTTAGCAGAGTGAGTGAGTGAGTATGGTTTTACGCCGCTTTTAGCAATTTTCCAGCAATATCACGGCTGGGGACACCAGAAATGGGCTTCGCACATTGTACCCATGTCGGGAATCGAACCCGGGTCTTCGGCGTGACGAGTGAACGCTTTAACCACTAGGCTACCCGACCGCCTCCAGCAGGGTGTTGAGGGAGTGGGAGCTGGTGAAGTGGGTGTCAATAATAGCTTGCTGTTTGAGGAGGCGACTGATGATGTGGGAGGCTTTTCCTATGAACGGGAGGGCGATGCGGAAGGACGCTGATTCGGGTTTAGGGGTCGCAGATCTGGGTGTGGGATTGAGTACAGAGGAGATGACTTTGTCAACGAGATTGGGTGGGTAATTGTTGAGGTGGGCGAAGACTTGGCGGAGGTGTTCGATCTCAGGTTTGGGGCCAGCAGAAGAAAGGTTGATGGGTCGTTTGGTGAGGGTGGAGATGATGCCAGTCTTAGTTCTAAGGGGGGTAGTGGGAGTTGAAGTGGATATACTGTTTGGTGTGGGTGGGCCACCGGCAGACACTGGTTTGGATTCTGTTTGTTGGGCTTCTGGAGACGAGGACATCTAGGATGGGTAGTTGGTTGTTCTTTTCTATTTCGATGGTGAACTGTTCTCGGGCGTGTTGTTTGTTAAGATGTTGTAGTAGCAGGGTTGGGTTTTTGTCTTGTTTTAGGATGACAAAGGTGTCGTCAACTTTCCTAATCTCTATTCGTAAATAATCGAGTCCGGGACAGACGAACCAATGGTTGATATTATGAACAACGTCTTACGCCGTCGTGGTACGATGTCACGCAATCAACCAAGTCACCGAGCCTGACCACGTGATCAGAAGCGCCTCCTACAATCCATTCTAACCTGGTCCCTGGGGCCCAACAACAATTCATAACGTCGGTCTACTATAAATCATATAAGGGCAACATAAATGAGTATACATAATACTTTATTATTTATCTCAGTTAACACATAGTATTTATTTGGTAACACTAATTTATTTATAAAAAACAAATCTTGCCATACTGATATAGGTTGAATATTAAATACAGTTGATTTTTTTAAACAACTAACATGTCTTAAAATGATAACAATAATAATACCTACTAAGTTCATGCAGTTATATACACTCAGCAAGGATCTCGTGAAAGAAGATATACTCCGTTTAAAATACTTTTTACGACTGATCATATGTTTCGAGAGTTTGTTGATATATGAATACACAATGCCATTTAGAAAATGTTATATTTGGGATAACACTTTCTTAGGAAAGTACAGATTCTCGTACTTTTTGGGTTGAGACCCGTGCGGGATTCGAACCCACACTGCCAGTGTGAGGCACCTAATGAGGCAAAGTCAGCGATCTAACCCACTCAGCCACCGAGGCTTCCACAAAAATGAAAGTCCGACAACTGGTAGTCTAGATCACGTACTTTGAGTACCCCTCTGACAAGTGTAAATTGGCACGGCTCCCATGGCCGAAAGCTATGAATACACAATGCCATTTAGAAAGTGGTCAAATTGTTAGTGTAGCCTATTAGTTACATGATCCCGTGGTCACAGTTTGTTAGTGTTGAACATTAGTTACTTGGTCCTATTGTCTTAACACTATACTACGAGGAATCATAATTCTAGTGTAAATACAATTTAGACACAATTAATTATCTTTGGTTAAACTCCGTGTTATCATAGTTCTCACGCGTGAGTTAAACTTTACTGTTTTCGGGAAATGAAGATAGGAGTTCCCTGTGTAATCTGGATGTGCTGCACTCTAATGGGAAGTTGTTCACTGTGTGATGAGTCAACTAACCCCCATACAGTTGACTACAGTGGAAGAACCAATCTGTACTTTGTGGATAGTCAGCTTGCACTCCATAAACTAACCCAGTACTAAAAGTGAGTGATTTGGGTTTAACGCCGCTTTGAACAGTTTTCCAGTTATGTCACGGCGTATCAGCTTAATGTGGGAGGAAAGCCCGAAGTGATGCATATCTCAGAGACGTTCCACTTTGGTGAAATCCATGAGCACAGGTATGGTGCTGACAAACCTATAAACATAATCGGGCCAATCATGATTCGAACCCACGAACATAAGTTTCTGGCGTGCCCAAGGGACGCAACTCCGCACAGCGACTTGCTGCGCCCTGGACAACTGGGACACCCGATGGCAAAGAAGTCCAACTCTCATGAGTTAGCGATGGAGAAGATGACGTCTTATCAGAAACGGAGCTATATGCAAATGGTGGGGAATGGTATTTATCATAATGGCATGGAGATATAATTCCCCGGATAGTTGAGGATGCACTGAATCACGAATTTATTTCAACAGGACTGGTATATTCTCTTGATGACTTCCCCCATGTCTACCACATGCATGTCTGCGTGATCTGAGGTCGGTGAAAGATAGTAACCTTTTTAGATAGGTTACTCAGAAGTAAATAAGGCTACGAATAATTAGAACTTCATGTCACATTTAGCAATTTGCCATATCACAACCGCATGGGGAACACTAAATTGGTCTTTATACAATGTACCCATGTGAGGAATAGGACCCCGGTCTACGGAATAACAAGAAAACGCTTTAACATTAGGCTTACCCACGGCTGCAGATATAGAGTTATGTGTTAAAGTGGAACCCCGTTAATCCGAAATTATGCTAACTGCTGTTGGGAAAGTCCATGGATATTTATTTGAAGCGATACCAGTACGTGTGGATCCGTCATTAGTTAAACCGGTTATTTGTTAATTCGGAAGATTTCACTTCGCACGATTCAGTCTGGATTAACGGAGAATCACTGAATAATAGAGAGAATATGGTAAAGCTGCAGAATAACACGAGAGAGATCACTTGAACTGTACACGAACTTCAGGAAGTATGAGAAGCATCACTGTCATAACGACAACTTTCCTACGAGGGTGTAATTCGTGAAGCCTATTCTCTGTGCCCGCATACCACTCAACACCCCCCCCCCCCCCCCCCCCCCCCCATAACACACACACTCTCACACACATACACCCCCACCCCATCCCCCTATCGCACACCCCTCCACCATGATAAGGCTGAAATATGCCTAAAACAGGTTAAGAGATACTCACTCAAATTGAAGTCATCGATATACCACAAAGAAGAATCACTTCAACCATTTCATTTGGATGGTTACACAGCGTGGTTGCGCGTCCTCAAATAGTTCGTGGATATGTAAATGCAACAGATGCATCAACTATAGAACTCGTCAACAGAGCACATTGATACTTTATACTGCTGTACATAAGGAGAGATTTGCAAGGAAGATAAATTACATTCGAAGTTTGTACACACGTATGCTGTTGAAATCAATACGAACACAATTTTTAGCAGAAGACGGGTGTTACCATAGGCTCATCGATTCTGTCACATGTACTATGATTTTAACTATGATCATTAATTCTCATATTTGCGGCTGTTCTTGAGTATTTCATACCCGGAAATGTCATCTGGAACCGATGGTGTTAACAGTGCCACATACATTATGACCGATTAAAGCATGGAACCAATATAGACATTAATATCAAATCCATATGGAGGTCGACACATGCAGGTAGTTTGCGATTTATTTGTTAGGTATGATGATCACTCAAAGTATCCTGTATGTTCTGATACGGGATAAACGCCATCAGAGTCAGACATGCTATTCATCCATATATACGACAGCACTTAATTGTTTGCCGGTGCAAAAAGCTGTGAAGTCTGAACCACGCATAGACGGACATCCGATAACTAAACTTGAAATACCTGCTGAGAATAAATAGCTACTAAGTTGGAGAATAGGTCTTCAGCAACCCATACTTGCCGTAAAAGGCGACTAACGGGATCGGGTGGTGAGGCTCGCTGACTTGATTGATACATATAATCGATCCCAATTGCGTGAATCGATGCTCATGATGTCAATCACTGACTTTTATAGTCAGTTAACTCACTTGCCTCGGGAAGATGTATCACGGCATGTCAACTTAATGTGGGAGGAAAGCCCAAAGTGATGCATGTTTTAGACGTTAACCACTTAGATGAAACCCATGCACAAGCACATGTAGAAACATAAAAATATAGAAACATAAATAGGACGAATGTGGGATTCGAACCCACGATCATAGGTTTCTTGCACACCTAATGGTGCAACTCTACACAACCAAGTGAGGCACCTTAGACAACTACGCCCCCCGCGCCCCCATTCAGACTAGAATAACACGTGAGTGCGTTGAGCATAACACGACACTAACTGAGGACCATCTTTGTCTATAGCAGTTATCTCCTTCTGTGTCCAGGCCTGAAGTTCTACATGATGCAGCGGATACGTTATATAGATGCCCAATGCAGCAATGGATTCTCGGATGCACGAAGGCTACGTACTTGACGATATATCTCGACTTATCATAAATGTTGTTTTTGTTTTTACCTTTATTGACAATAGAGAAACCACGATTTAGACAATCACTTACATACCAACGTGACCCGTGAAGATCTGGGGTAGAATAGGTCTTCAGCAACCCATGCTTGCTGTAAAAGGCGACTATGCTTGTCGTAAGAGGCGACTAGCGGGATCGGGTGGTCAGGTTCGCTGACTTGGTTGATGCATGTCATCGATCCCAATTGCGTGGATCGATGCTCATGATATTAATCACTGGATTGTCTGGTCCAGACTCGATTATTTACAGACCGCCGTCATATAGCTGGAATATTGCTGAGTGCGGCGTTAAACAACAAACCAACCAACCAACCAACCCAATTGCGTGGATCGATGCTCATGTTGTCAATCACTGGATTATCTGGTCCAGACTTGATTACGTACAGATCGCCGTCATATAGCTGGAATATCTCTGAGTGCGGTGTTAAGCAACAAACAAACGACAAAACATACCCACGTGGTTGAGGGTTACTGGGATGTTAGTTTTTCTTTCCATAATGAATGAGAGACTAATCAAACGTAATCTGACACATTTATGTCCTGAGTGGATAAGAGTAATTAATAGAGTAACATAGTGGTTACGCTCTTCACGCTAAAGTCTCGGGTTTGATTATCCGTGCATATAATACACGTTAAGCCCCAGTGTGTCCCTACACACAATACTGCTAAATGTGGCGTCAAACCCTTCTTACTCACCCAAGAATGGACGGTGAACCGTTGTCATTATGTTAATATGGTAGTTATGTATATCGCTTGTATAAATCGGTCTCTCAAACAAAAAGTGTGAACAAATAACGAAGACATTGCTTTGGGGTTGAACATATAATTGATATTTGGTTTATAAAAGGAAGGATTGAATTACATTAACATTTGTTTCTTCTGAACAGTTTTGTAAAACGACCAAAAAAAGATTTTGACTTTTGTACATTTTGTTTCTGATTACAGTTTTCTATTAAATTGGTTGTGCTTGATGACATACGTTTCTTTGATGACAGACTACTTTGAGAGAGTTCATGATGTCTTGTTGACCTATTGTCTTGTTCACGAGGCATTCCATTCTTTGATTGGATAATGTGGTCAAAACACGTGGTCTGTGTAGCCCCTGACCTCTGAACAAGTCCAACACCCTCTCCCTCTCCTGAATGTACACGCAGTCTTTCACCTCTCAACATGTCCACCTCCTTCACCAAGCGATCCACCTGCTCCCCGAGGGAGACTTTCTCCTCCGAGAGTTGTCTGGCTTGTCTCTGAAGATGTTGGTTCTTCAGTTTCAGACATTGGGAACGGAGTCGTGCATCTCGTAGGTCAGCCCGGAGAATGTCCACCTCAACCAGGACCGCCGTCAGCTGAACGTGGAGCTCGTGCTCCTTGGCTTGTTTTTCGTTTTTACTACAGTCCCATTGGAATGGTGGCTCGGGACGAATAGGTCTTGGTTTTATTGTGACGTGTCTGGGAACCAAATCATGGAACTCTGAAAGCACAATTATGGTATTTAGTCTATAATTAACTCAATGGTAGGTCTAACATCAGCACATATGCATTTACTGTATTAAATAAGTGAAAGAAAAATAAGTTGATACAGAAACTATTGTTTCAAATGAAGTTGCAGGGATACGAAAGTTAAACGTACGAACGGCACACATACCTGTCGGTTCTGTACGTGAAAAACACTCCGCTACCTCGGAATCAAAGCCCTCACACTCGGACACGGTCAGACGCCTTGCCACTGGTCTTGGTTTTACTGTGACGTGTTTGGGAACCGAATCATGAAACTCTGAAATAGCAATAACCGGATTTAGTATAGAATCACCACCCTTTTGGCAAGTGTAAATCAAATATCTCATATAAAATTAATATAAGGAAGTGGTGGATATACAGTGGTTGATTCTTAAACCCTCTTTGAAGTTAAATTCTGGCATTATATATAACGGCACATACCTATCAGTTCTGTACGTGAAAAACACTCCGCTACCTCGGAATCAAACCCTTCACACTCGGACACGGTCAGACGTCTGGTGACTGGCATAATGCTTCGATAATCTCGATAAATGAAGAGTGTACTGCAGTGCTGCTGTAGCTAGCTGAGACAATGTCAGACAATGGCGTGACGTCACAATATTGCCTAATGACGTCATAGCGACCCGTCTTGTCTAGATTTCTTATATGTCTACCTACACTAAATCGTCCTAAGCTTGCGTCGCGTACCAACTGTGGAACCAGTTTAGATTCGGCTATTTCAGACAAGTCTGGACAAAAATGACTGATTATGTCAGCGCTCTCTGTTGGCAGCTTGTAGATTTCACTGTCGTCCCTACCTTCGGAAGACTTCGTTTTGAGTGTGTTCCGATTGCTACATATCAGCCGAAATTTAGATCGTTATAGACGCTCTTTGTTCTTTTGTATTATGTCGATGCCTCCTTCTCAACAATCATATCATTGGCTAATATCAAATCATTATTAAGAATATTTATCCGAAAGCCGTAAAAGGAATTGGCTTTAATCCTGGAAGGGATTTGAATTGTGAGCTTTGTGATATTGTCATCGGTCATTTTAGCATTTCACAATTGTTTATTTATCTGTAAACATGTGTTTGTACAACATGGAAGACGTTTGGTCAACACCACAAAAATGTTACAAAGAAATGATTACGGGTTGAAAAGTGTGAGTGAGTTGTGTTTAACGCTGCTTTTAACAGTATTCCAGTTATATCGCGGCGTATCAGCTTAATATGGGAGGAAAGCCCGAAGTGATGCAGGTCTCAGACGTTTACCACTTCGGTGAAACCCACGAGCACGGGTATGGTGCTGACAAACCTAGAAACATAATCGGGAAAAACCGGGATTCGAACCCCACAATCATAGTTTTCTGGCGTGTCCATGGGACGCAACTCTGCACAGCGAATCGCGGCGCCTTAGACGACTGGGCCACCCGTGCCCCCCAGGTTGAAAAGAACCTTCTTTGTCTACAGGTAGAGTGAGCAAGCGAGCTAGTTGGGTTAACATTGCCTTTAACAATATCTCAGTTGAAAGGCGGCACGTCAGTGCCAGGTGAATGTTTATTCCCAAAGTCTAGCTTCTAACTTCTTACTTCCGTGCACGACACTGAGTGACTGAAATATGGAAAGCTGTACATCCTACACCTGGTATAATCAATATATTCGACGTGATTGTTTGTTTGTGACATGCTCGAAATCTTACAATGGGCTCATTAAGTCCATTATGATTAAACAAATCATAAAGGGTTGAAAATAACCATCTGTATGACATGTACAGTTAGTGCGTGAGTTAGGTTTAGGTTAGGCAGCACTTAACAATCTTTCAGTTATATAGGCGTGTCAGATGAATGTTTTCCCACAAGTTTGGAAAGTCCAGCATACCTACATACACGACACCGAGTGACTGAAATATGGAAACTTGTACATCCTTCCAAATATGTCTTTTATTTCTCATCACTGAAAAATGTATGTGAAAGTGCTCACTATCTCGACGTTGTTGTGTGGAGAATAACTGCAACTAAAAATGTAAAAGCAATACCCGTAATTGACAAACCGGAGTCTACAAACCTAATTGATTAAATACAAAGATGTCCCACGTTAGATAGTGTTCTGATGTCTGCAGCGTCAATAAACAAATAGGCTACATATTGGACTGCATGCCTGTGTATAATAATTAAAATTATTGAATCGAAAAAAATAATATTATGTTTGTTTAATTTATTGAAAATGAAAATACTTTCGTAAACAAGCGGTTGCTATAAAGTGCGCCGCCTCAGGCGGTCTCTACTAAACAAATATTGAAATCTCGCAACATCTTTTGCCTTATTCAATGACATTGCATGTAGAGATGATAGATCACAGAGAGGAGCTGGCAGCTCAGTTTCGCCGTATGTCTTCCAACAAAATGTCCAAAACTGTATTGTATTGTGACCTGATGGTAAACTTTGTGGTCCTCAATTATAAAGGTCGACCGAAACAGAAATGGAAAGTCGAAGACAAGCGACTTGGCGACGGTTTTGCGCAAGTGTTTCGAAGCGCCAAGACATCCGAGAACCACCAAAAACGCGATTTCCTTTACTCTCGCGAGATCAAGTCTCCATGGTGACATTGTCAGTTCAAACGACGCCATTTTGTTGTTGACTTCACTACTTCAATAATCTTACTCTCCGCTGCATTTTGCTTTCTGACAGTTTATCCCGTTTTGGTGAATCATGTTTGCGAATGTAGCAAGCGTGTATTACCAAGGTATTGAATTTGGCTTTTAGATTCTTTGATTTTGCTATTTATTCATAATCTGCTTGGATGTAAACCCACGGTTTTGTTATGAGTCTTTTTATGTAAACGTTTTGTTTAGAATTTCTTCTACCAGAGCTGTGATACGTATACAACATTCTAGGTTAATCTTTGTTTTCTATTTAATTCATTTCTCACCTTAGTCTGGATAAAGGCTATCCCGTTTTTCATTCACAAACTTTAAAAAATGCATATTTCATATTTCCAGTTGCCATTACTCAATGTATTGCTCACGTTGCGTGTGATGGATTGTAAGGTGTGATTAAAACAATAAATCATATGACAGGTGAGTAATAGAAAACACGTTTAGCATGAATGCACTGAGCTACAATGTTGCGTTTTTGCCTCAGCTCACGATGAACTAGTCAAGCCAAAGACTCCTCCACCCAGCCTGGCTGTTTCCCAAATGGACCATTCCTTCCCAAATCCAGTAGGTCACCACGGGGGCACGCTTGCTCTGTTTTTTTCACAGGCGATTTGCTTATTATACTTAGCAAATCTTATTATCCCCCGCCCAGCAAAGTTGGCGGGGAAATAGAAACGGGCTCCGTCCGTCCGTCACGTTTCGTTTCCGGAGCATAACTCAGAAACCGTTCAATATTTTTTAATGAAACTTTGCAGGTTTGTCAAGTACATGCTGAACTGGTGCCTTTTGCTATTTAGAAATTCTAGAAATTTTTATTTTTTACGTTTCCATAGTGTAAACGAAAATCGTACAATTACCAAGCAAGTGACTTATCAAAACTTCGTCACCATTACCGATGCTACCCACAAAGATACCCACATTTCCTTATCATTTCCAAAACTGTATTTCATTTTGTTGATTTTGTGTTGTTGAACAAGATGGACTTAGGTTCCAAACTCTTCTTTTTTTTACAATTTCTATGACAAGTTCCACCTCGGTTAAAAAAAGTTAGGGTTTGTTTAGATCTAATTATGTCATAAATTCTGCAACAGTGACGGGGGATATAGCCACGTTAGTGGCAAACTCTTGTTTATCATTAGGCCTGTCTAGGAACCCACGGTAGCCATTTTGTACCGACATTATTTCTATGAGCACGTCTTGTAGCAGCAATATTGCCAATATTGTAGATATCAGGGGGCCACAATAATTTACTCTTATAACCAACCGTAGGCTGTTTCGCATCAATTGTATTTGGTATTCTTGTTCGAGTTACAGGCATTCAAAGACCTACGACATTAAACTTGCACTTTCTAACACCCTTTCTGTAGCTACTAATATTAACTTCTTTTGTTAAATCTACTGTTTCTGTAATTGCACACATCTAATAATAATAATAATAATAATAATAATAATAATAATAATATCTAACAGTGGATACCTGCCATAAAGTGTCTTTTGTTTTTCTCCTTTTTCGGATCGTTGGAACCTCAGTTTGTGTACTATTCATCAATTTTGCTTTTGCGGAGAGTTAATCGTTAAGTTGCCTGTCTCTTTACTTTCAAGCACCCTAGGGTTGAATCTGAGTTTTGGTCCACCCCCCTGACATCCCTGCCCATAACCGAGATCCCCCTCTCTGACCCATCCCCTCAGCCAGCCTATGTTCCCATTGTCATCACAGCTGACTTTGTGGAGATTGATCTGAGTGACCTTGATGACACAGAACGCCCTCAGCCCTCTATGGTGTCTGTGCAGACACAATCATTTGTTGCAGCCTGCTGCTCGTGTGTCTTCAGATGGATCAAGAAATTATTCTTGTGCTAGATGAACTGTTAATATTGATATGAATTATAGAAATAGTTTAGAACTTTTTAGAACAACGATCCTGTTTTATTACAATTTGACAAATCAGTCTTAAGTATCCATAAATTTAAATAAACAATTTTGGGCATGTGATACAAAGTACATTGCAATAAAATATATTTTTTTGTTACTTCTATCAATGTTTTGTTATAGGCTTTATAAAGTGTGTGTTTGTTCTGTTCTGAAGTGTTTGTTTCATTCTTGCTTGAAATTCATCAATTACATTGCAGTATTCCTGGTTAGATTAAGACCTCTGTACCTGATACGTGTCGTAAGCGTCCTTACTTATTTTTGTGTTTCTCGTCTCCCCCTACCTCCTGATATTTGATAAAGTAATTGTCACGAAAACCTGCTACAATTGCAATCACATAGACGGTCATCTATGTTATTTATAAAGTTCGGGGTTGTGCAGCCTTTGTCGTTTAAGTGGACGTAAGTTACTACCACTTTTGAAAAACTCCGAGTAAAAGTGACTTTGTACCAGAAAAGGTCGGTTCAAACCAACACAAACACATCCCAAGCTGGTTCACTTGCAATGATCCAATTTGGTAACATTAACAATGATTCCATCTATACGTACGTATAGTTTGTCATTTCATACTTCATATAAATATAGATGAAACTGATAGGGTAGCCAACCGTATCGGGCAAATACCACTATTACAAATATACACCAGTGCATGCTTCGATTTACTGTCTTATCTCCAGAACGTTCAATACATTCTAATGCATATTTGCATAAAACTCAGTTTAATTCTATGCTTATAAAATAAAATAGTTCTGGAATTTGCGAATGCTTTTAAAATATATCTTTCTTCACTAAGGAAATAATATTTCTTTGTCGTAAAATTTAAACCTAACAAGATAAGGTCATTCTTATTTAATGAATAAAAAAAATATTCCTAAAACATAATAGCCGACCAGACATATGTCTAAATATTTGGTATAGTTCGTCAAAGCCTCAAATAAGTATTCTGCAATAATGAACCTTTTCTTCCCGCCCGCTCGCCCCTCTAGGAAAACCTTGGAGATGAGAAACACAAAAATAAGTAAAGACGACCTTACTGCTGTTAACTGCTACTAACCGCAAGGATTTAGACGGGTGAAGATCCGGGTTAGAATTGCCTTTCCGCAATCAATGCCTGTCTCAAGAGGCGACTGACTATGCTTGTAAGAGAGGACGTACGGGATCGGGTGGTCACTGACAGGCTTGCTGACTTGGTTGATGCATGTCATCATATCCCAGTTGCGTAGATCGATGCTCATGTCAATTACTGGATTGTCTGGTCCAGACTCGATTATTTACAGACGGCCGTCATATAGATGGAATATTGCTGAGTGGCAAACAAACAGGTCCAGGCTTTAGATCGGTAAATCCTAAAGCATACGTCATGTCGTCTGCACTTGCCATCATAAAAAAATATATTGTACCGTCGTTTTTGATTTAATGTGATATGGGCTTATGCCAAATTGGGTAAATCGGCACTGCAGTAACAATGATATTCATTGTGCTACAATGACCATAGCGTTACCCAATGGAATTAAAATAGATTGAATTGTCTCCCTTTGACCATGGCTAAAACTTCGTAACGTCGCGGCTAAACATTTATTTTCTCGGTGAAAATCTTTAGATGAGAAACATATAATTAACGTATAATTAACGAGTATTTCGTGACCAAAGTCATGTTTTTGACGTAGAGACGTGAGCAGGAGCGAAACCATGCCTGTAACACATTATTAATTTATTAATAATCATTTCAATTCTTCCATTTCAAGAAGCCACACCAAACAAGCCACTCTGTCATATGATTGGACAAGGTTATTGACTCAATTGTGCCGCTGTGATGTGAGTGAAATAGTTGTTGACTGTGATATGAAACGCCCATTAAGCATCATTTATCCTTACTTGGAAAAGAAAATACAACATAAACATTATATGTACTGCAACAGCCTAAACTGATGAGAAAAAGAAGCGTTAACGACTAACAGTGTTCCTAAAATGAGAACAGGACGAATGTCATGGAAGATACTTGTTTACTCAAAAGACATGAATTAACGTCATTACAAGTAATGCCGAGGATGAGAACATTGTATCGTAGGTATTGTATCGACGGTTTTGAGGTTGGGGTTCATTGTTCAGTAGACGATCAACCATCAAGACTGAAGTCAAGACATGACACTTCAGAATGTCACAGGTTTCAGGCAATATCGCGTGTGTCCACATCGGGCATCAATGCACACGGCCTGCCAAGTCGACGACGGGATAGGAAGAAGATGTGGGGATTCGACGCCAGTCTTCACTTGCTATAAGGGCTAACTTGTGCTCTAATTTGACGGTCAAGGTGGTCTACGAGTGTTCTATGGGTGATAAGTCTGCTTATCTGATGAAGGCAAGACGTTGTATGTGGCCTTGTGTTATCGTCCTGAAACAGGATCCGGATTTTTCTCATGAGAACGGTAGTACAACAGGGCGGAGAACTTGGTCAATGTAACGATGTCCAGAAATATATATTTGCCTTCATAAATCACAAGGTCTGTCTTAACTTGGCCCAATCCATTACGCTGCTACATTAAAACGTTTCAAAGTAAATTAAAGTAAGAGCTGTTACCAAGTGTTCTAAACTTTAAAAATTCATAAAATATGTTACGCAATTATTTGAAACCATTTTTTTTAATTGTTTACTTTTAAAAAAGTTGGTCCGCCCGCTCTCTTGTTGGTTAAGGTTGGAGATTAGAAACACATAACAAAATATGGATGACCAAACGGGCCATGAGCCTGGTGACTGTTATACGGCTACAGCAAAGCTCCTTGCGACCTGGGCCCACTTGCACAAAGCGATCTCATTCTTTAACATAAGTAGTTGTGTACATCTGTCTGGAACCGCTCAGGATTACAGAACCGCTCCTGGCTTCTGATTGGTCGAGATGATCACGTGACCTCTGTGACGTCACTCCCGGTCACGTGACCTGCGCATGCGCGCGGGGCATGATGGGACTTGCGTTCGCATCCAAGATGGCGGCACTTCCGTTTCCGGTCACGTGACCTGCACAGTGCATGATGGGTCCTGCGTGCGCCTCCAAGAGGGCGTCACATCCTTTTCCGGTGGCACGCGCATCCAAGATGGCGTCGCATCCGTGTCCGGTGGCGTTCGCACCTCCAAGAGGACGTCGCATCCGTGTCCGGTGGCGTGCGCCCCTCCAAGAGGGCGTCGCCTCCGTTTCCGGGGAGGAGGGGAAAACCCGGAGAAGCGCACGTAAAAGGTGAACAGGATCGACATTGAAAGAAGCGCGTCAAAAATCTTTTGTTGTTGTTCTAAACATTGACGTGGTGGTGGTGAAGGGAGGGTGGTGGTGAAGGGAGGGAAGAAGGAGGGAGGGGAGTCGGGTTCTTTGTTTTGTTTTGTTTTGGTGGGTGTGGGGTGATGGCATGTGGAGATGATAGCTCACTGAGACGAGCTTATCAAAGTTATCATACACAGTCGACGACTCTGCCACTTTGTTGCTAGGTTGACGTCATATCGGCGAAGAATCTTGCAACAACATTCCACAAATCATGTCATGTGATTGTAAACTTTGAGTTGTAAGGTTTCGTTCCACAAGGCGATCGTGTATTGTAGCCCACTATGACAGTCGTTCGTCTAAGTGACAGTCGGAAAGTGAATTTAAAGGTGCTAAAGGTGTTGCCTGAATTTCTAAAGGTGAATCGACAGACATGGACGTGGTGTAGGAATGCAGGAAGCGGTCAGATGTCGATCTTGTTTTGTTTTGGTTTTGGTTTTCTCTGGGGTGTGCATGGCGATCCTGTTTTGTTTTTCTTCATCTTACAGACAACACAACACTACTATGGGTTCAACTTTTTTTAATGCCCCGCTCACATGAACAAACACAACAAAACAAAAGTCACAGGATTAGGGGCGTCCCTGTGACTTTTGTGAACATGAACGTATGTACACGTATGTGAACGTATGTACAGTTTGAAAAAAAAGAACATTTGCCACTTTGATAGTGAACGTATGTACATTCCTAAAACGCAGTGAACGTATGTACACTCCTCAATCAGGAATGTTGACAGTCAGGTGATCGTAGGTTCAGTGAACAAGTGTCCTGTCAATAAGGGCAGAAAGGTTGGTTCTTTTGATGTAGGGTACGCGTCTGGGCACTCAGTCGAAAGGCAGGCATCTCATCCACAGGTACGGAGGTAGACACTTTGGTATGAAACCATGCTAATACCGTGGCATCATTCTTGGCGGTGTCCTTCCAGTCCAACGTATCTAACACTTGATTAAAAGTCCACCCACGCACGCGATAGGTCAGCATGTAGAGACAGTACACCCCATACAACGTGCTGTATCCATGTTGTAAGGGGCGTGTATTCCATCGTTGTTGAATCTGACCCATGCGATTCAAAGTCTCTTTAAACAGGGGTAATGAATACAGTCCATAGCTATCCATCATTTCCACGGATCCAGGAGCTGGACGATAGATGCTCACCCAGTGTGTGCCAGGTTGATCGCTTAAATCTGTGTTGATCACGTAGGCTTTGGGGTAAAAGGGGCCATCCCAGTCTGGCAAATTCATCTCTGGCCAGGGTGCCCCGGTAGATGGCATGAAGTGGTTCGTCATCAGCCACGAGGGCTTCTAAATCCAAGGTGCTCAACCCGAGTGGTTCATCCATGGTTCCTTGTAGGAGGAGAAAAAGTGTGGCATGACCGTCTGTCGCTGCTCTTTTTATACCATCATCGCATTCCGGAAACGATCTATTTCCAGAACATTTTCGTATTCCTCATGGCAGATGAGGGTGACTGGGTCCTCGAGAGCTTGTCCAAACTGGATTTCCAAACCCGACTTGCCAGTGTGTTGAGGGTAGTTGATGCCTTCATCAGCGCCAAGGTCTGGGGTGAGATCCACCACCCACAAGGTGTAACCTTGAGTAAAGGCCTTGGGAGTCAGTTCGCAGGTCTCAGGTCGCCATAGCTGCCCCGTGTTTCGGAACAGATTCATGTAGACTTGTTTCAAATGGGCACTGTTGTTGCTGAAGTCGCTTTTCATTTCCGTGCCATGGACTTCCTGGCCATTGACTTTGAGCTTCATCATGGTGACATGATTGTGTTTGAAGTTGTACAGATTCTTCTCTTTGCTTCCTACGTAGGCACTATTGTCCACCAGTCCCAGGACCACGCATTTTGGTAATTGGCCACTGATTAGGTGATCCTTGTGAAAGTCCCTACCGCCTCTCGGGATGTCATGGGCAGTCCCATGCACACGTGAAAGGGGATACTTGGCAGTCACCCCAGCGTTCAGACTGGACACGTGTGTTTCTCGGACAGCAGGATCGATGTTGAGCTGACGGACATAGAATTCGGCTTTGGTCAGCGCTAGTTTGTAGACACCATCAGCAGCACACATGAAGAAGAACTCATCGGGACTTCGTAACAATTCCAGTTTCATAGGGACACCATCCAGCAGATAACGGTCTTGAAGAAACAGGTCACAGTGTAGACGGCCTGTCAGTTCCACTTCTTTGGCTGGATATGATAAGATCGCGTCGCGTTCTGACACCTGTGTTTCTTGTGTTCGCATCTGCATCAGGATTGAAGACGTCCATTTTACTAGCATCGTTGGTGAACCATCCAGGACATCGAAGGTGAGATGTTTTGGCTCCTGTACCATAACTTTCCAGGGTTTCCAAGTAGGCTCTGTAAGGGTAAGTGCCCATGGAGGGTGTGATCTCCAACTGATTGTGTCCCACTTGCAGCCGCACTTCGCGAAACAGGGAATGTATCACATTGTTGACTGTCGATACAGGGTAATCCGCTAGAACGGTATCCGTGCCATCATCTTTCATCACACGTAGACATACTCTCAGGTAGCACTGTTTCAAATCAATGTAAGCGTTCACGGGATTGGAAATGTTAAACTGGAGTGGTCCTGCTACAGAGGGTGGTGCCATGGGACTATAACAAATCCACTGACCCTCTTGCACAGAGGTGGACACAGGGGGTACAGTAAAGAGATCCAACTGGGCCTTTGAACATTCGCAAGCATCTCGGCGCATCATGATGATGGATGTTTCACCCTTTTCTCTGCCTTGAAGGACGTCTGGTCAGGTTGAAAGTCTGATGAGGACTGACCTTTAAACCGTTTTTCTTTTCCTTTTACGCTGTTTCTGGTGGGTGATGGTGGTTGGGACGACTTTACGGCTTTCAGGGGGTCTCGGCTCCTCACGTTCCTCCAAGACATCCATCAGGGCTGCTGTGCCGCGATGTTTCAGACTCTCTGACCATTTGCGTTTGCCTCCAACCACATCACTCACCAACCCAGGCAGGATCTTTTTACCCATCTTGAGCACTGATGTTCCGGCAGATTTAAGGAAAGGCAACGCCATCTTCAAGATACCTCCAAGACCACTGCCACGTTGATGATAACGTCCTTTGTATACTTTGATACCACTCCCACACTGGCCAAACTGTCCTCGATTCATCTGGTGTGCCAATGCGTGTCCCAACATGTTGCTTTCTGCGTTAGTAGCGGCGTCTGAAGTGAAGTGTCACGATGGCTTTCCCCATTTGAAATGGCACGGGTTGCCCCGTGTCGTCCATGATATAGAGTTTAATACCGTCAAAGGAACCATGACGCAGCCCAAGGTAGTGAATGTGCTGAGGGCTTTTAATCACCACACTGTCTTGCATCATCTTCTTTGACATCTGTGTTGCCCACAATTTGATCTTCGACCAGGTTGGTGTAAATGTACACAGTATCAAATCCTGACAGACGATGTGCTTTTGTATCAGCTGTGATTTCCACATAGCCACTTGTCATGGGAGTAGCCCCCACTTGCCACTGGGCCAAGGCAGTCAAGGGAACGGGCGTCTCTGTGTAGGTTTTATAGTCCTCCTCACCGAGGATCGGTAGTTGAACAAATGCGAGCATTCTCGAGAGTGGACTTGGCATGATCACTTCCGTGGAATAGAGTGGTCCACCAGTATTTCCCAGGAGAGGATGATTGATTGCTACTTCTTGAGGGGCTTGTAATCGCACCTTTCCATCTTCAAGCATGTCAAATCGAAGACTATCTTTGGGATACCTGACATCAATGACAAACCGTCTTCCATCACTTTGGACTCTGTCTGAGGGCTGTTCTTTCAAGACATCCGTAATATGTTCCTGAATCAAACGGTTGAGGGTTTTCACCAAATCTTCAGATGAAGAGACGCCTTTCTCGATTGGAATCTTCTTGCTTTCGTAACGGACGATACCATACTGTGGCTGTGGTATAGCGCTCCCCATGCTTTCATACACAAGGGTGTCTTTTTTCAGTTTGAGGTTCAGCGCAAACCAGTCAAAGGGTGGGGCGACGTTGTACCATGTCATCGGAAAGTGAATTTTGCTGACGCCAACCTCCCACTGTTGACGGTCCAGAATCAGAGGATAAGGCAACTTGATTTCATACGCATTGATGGTGTTGTTTGGATAGATGTCCATGGAGGCATCACTGGGTAGGGTCATGTAAAAGTCTTGTTTCGAAAAAAAGGTGACAGCCATGATGACATGAGCTAAGGTAGAAAACTCTGGGTGGATGAGGTATCAAGTTGAAGTCTTCTGGTGGGTGGGTTGTCGTGGGTATGCCTGGTGAGGCGGCCAAGGTGGGTGGTGGAAGTATGTATCCTAAACAACTTGAGAGCAGGGCTGTCCACAACTGTTTCTCTCCGTGATCCAAGGCCAACTGTACCATGCTCATGATGATCACGCCATATATCACAATGATCTGAGCAAAAAACACAACTTCACTGCGGTGTAACGTCATGCCAAAACAACACCAAGGTGAGTGTCGGCGCTGGTGATGACGAGGTGCAGCAGCAAGGGTAGGTTCATCGGTACCCACGGATGCTGAGAGGCTTCTCTGCAGAGGTGATGACGGTGGTGGTGGTGGTGGCGGTTCTGTCATCACGTGTGTCCACCCTCTGAATGAGTCTGAGAGACAGCATGCTCCTTATTTTATCTGTAAATGATCTGCAGCGATCCAAGAATTAAAACTGGCAGGGTAGCCAGTCCATTTCACCAAGACCTCTTCTTGACCCTGTTTCGGTCGTTGACGTCTTTTTAGCACGTGATCCACGGCATACACATCGTCTGTTTTCAAGATGGGTTGTATTTCTTCAGGGTAAAAAGTTCCTTGGAGGACTTCACCATGATCATCTTTGATCCGATACACAGGAGGTGTTCTCCCTGTTACCAACCGGTCCACCGTAAACAGTTCAGTGGTCCAATTGGGGAGATAACCTTTCTCAAAGGTGCCTTTGGTTTTGTTCAGACGTACACGGGTGCCCGGCAGTAAAAGAGAGGGGGGTCTTGTCTTGGGGTCTTGTCTTTGTGTTGTTATTTTCTTTTTGCGCTGAAGCCGTTGTTGTTGTTTTTCCTCCATGTAGTCTAACACCCGAATTTCTGACAGGGGATCTCCTGGGAGGACGTCCACAGGTCGCTGGCCAATGGTCCGATGCACACGACGGTTGTATGACTTGATCAACTGGGGTAAGACTTTCAAATAGTGTCTGGCCCCATGCTGTGTAAAGTATCGCCACATTTTCCTTTGAAACCGTTTCACCACGGCTGCTTTCGTTTCAGGATTTTGACTGGTGTAGAAATGAATGCCATGCTTCGTCATGAGAGCCTGGAAAGGACGGTTGACAAATTCTCTGCCTTTGTCTGTTTGCAATTGAGCAGGGAGTCAATCTTTGGCTTGTTGCATCAGCAAGGTTTGAAAACCTTCGGTCAAAGCAGAACTCCTCTTGGCCTTCAGGGGTTGCACCCATGCCATCTTTGAAAACACATCGATCACGCACAGCAGATATTTGAATCCTTCGTTGTCGTCTTGAAAGGCAATCATGTCACTCAAGTCTGCTTGCCACAGTTCATCGACCCCTCCCACATGAATAGTGGTCTCTCGGAAAGGAGCGTCTGGCTGGTGTGTGCAAGGTGTAGGTACTTTTGGTTTGCAACCAACGCTTGATTTGACTTTGCGATGGCTTGGTTTTCTTCTTGCTTTTACTGGTTCTTGCATCTTGAGCGTGGATGCGTTCTGCTTTCCACAAAGGTCGCCAGCCTCCAAAACTTGCAGGATGTTCAGGATGAAAGTAGGTTTTTTCCAACCAGGCCGTCCAAAGGGAAGTAGGAAATCCTTTGTTTTGTTTCCCTGCAGCAGCAGCAGAGGGAAGAATGCGCTGTCACGTCTTGGTCTGTCGCTTCATTTCTCTCAGACTGATGCCACTTCCTACATGAATGGCCTTTTTATAGAGAAGGGGAGAGATTTATTTTTTTCTTAGGTGGTGCTAAAGGGTATCCATGAACCTCGCCTGTTGATGACTGTCCTGTTTGGTATCAGATGGAGGTGGAGTCATCAACCATGGGGTTGACATCACATCTTTTTCTTCCTCCACTGGTGGATCCAGTTGCCACGAAGGAGGTGGGGGTGGCATCTCATCTTCTTCTTCTTCTTCTTCCGCTTGTGGATCCAGCTGCCGCCTCCTTCTTCTTCTCTCATTGTGACTTTGCGGGGAGAACGTGGGGAGGGAGAACAGGGTTATGGGTGTTTCTGGTATGGCATGAGGATGGTGTTGCTGCTGCTGCTGCTTCTGCATCAATTGCCATCGTTGAGGATTTTCAATTATTTCATGAGGGACATGACTGCTGGCCAAATGGTGACTCAAAATGGTCCAACCTGCAGGTCCCTCTTTGGTTTTCTGGTGGCGCACTAAATCGTTGATCAAGTCCACCATGTGTGTGCAAGGGACAGGTTTCCCTTCCATGGTCAGGGTTCCCTCTGGAGTCCAACTCAAGTCGAGATCCTTGTCATAAAATTCATGGCTTTACTGGACATGGCTTTAGGAACACTCATGACCACTTCGTCTATCACTTGTTGAGGAGGGGCAGGTCTACCTGTGGTGTCCATTGTTGATGGTGATGACGGTGGTAGTGGTGGTGTCACTTTGGGTTGTAGTGGTTTGATGGTGTTGTTGTTGCTGTTGTTGTTGTTGTTGTGCTGTTGGCGCTGCAACTCTAGCATGTGTTGCAACAGTTGGTTGTATTGTTGTTCCCGCATGTGGAAAGGCTGCTGTGACCTCTGCATCAACGCGTCCATCTCTTCCAAATTTTGGAGACGTTTCTTTTCCAAGAGAGGGGTATGACGATGACGTTGTTTGGTGGCCTGTAGACTTTGCCATGTGTCTTCAGACATCAACACCATCTTGCGTGCGTACTTCATGGTGGCACACCACACACTGATCCCAACCTTCCTGGTGTCAGACCATTTATTACTTTCCTCCAAACAAAGAGGCTAGGGCAGAACCAATAAGAGGTATGAGTCCTCCTAATAATCCTCCTCCATGTTGAAGAAGTTTACGTTTCTTGCTTAGAGGTACTTGTTTTTTTCATGAGCGTATTCAAGACTTTACCGGGTCGTTGCAAGTTTTGACGTTGCGTCGTTGTCATGGGAATATTACCTGCATACAAGTTCACCACACATTCACAAAGGGCACGGATGAGATCAGTAGGAGCATGTTTGAGAATGACTTTGCGCATCGCTGGAGCGGCAGCACACAAATGACACAGAGCGTGTTTCTGTTTCCTTAGGCACTGAGACATCTTTCTTGCATGGAGGTGAAAGCCTGAATGAGTCACCTGATCTGCAGCTTCTCTCTTTTACCAGGCAGTGGCAGGAGGGAGTTGCAACTGTTGATCTGCCTTCTTGGACTTTCTTTGGGTCCGCATGTGCACCAATCGTCTGAGAGCATCAGCTTGATATGCTTTCATGACATTTTCATGAGCCTTTACTTTTGGCTTAGTAGTCATCGTTGTTGTTGTTGTAGGTCGGTGACGCCTGGTGTTACCCTGTTTGAGGAGTGGTGCTTGAAGATAATGTTGCCATTGCAACAGAATGCGTGTCAAGACCCCTGCAAGTGTTCCACTACCACTGCGTTGCATCAGGTAGTCAAGACGTTCATCCATAGGCAGACGTGGATTGACAATTTTAGTCAGGGTATCATTATGTCTCTGCAACCACGTCTTATGTTGAGCTTTCAATGGGATGTGTCCTGCTCTCAGGTTCCGCATGACAATCGCAAACCACTGCAAAAGACGATTTCTTCCTTTGACGGCAAGGGTTGTTGCATCCCTTGTCGGAAAAATAGGCGGTCTCTTGTCTTTTTTCTTACTTCATGGGGGCTCCTGCTGCTGCAGACATTTAAAGCGTTGAAGATCGAGTGGGGGTGAGGGTGCTGATGAGGAAGGCCGTTGTTGTTCCTGACGATGCTTGTTCAAGGGTACCATCGAAGAGTAAGACGTACCTGGCGTGGACTTCTGCTGCTGCTGCTGTTGCTGTTGCAGAGGTTGAAAGCGTTGAAGATCATGTGGTGACGAGGGTGGCGAAGGTGCTGATGATGTTGAAGGACGTGGTGATGGCTGCTGCTGACAATGTATGTTCACGGGTACCATTGAAGAGGGAGACGATCCTGGAGGTGAAGGAGTCTTGTGAAATACAGAGGTCACAAGTCCCTGTAGCGATGAGGGGGAGACCATACTGTCATCATTCACCATCTCTTTGTCTTTGTTCTTTCCCTTCGTAGGATGAACCTGTTTCCGTCTTTGCCCCATGATGGATGTAGGTCAACTGAAGGAAGGTCTGAGGTTTCACCTCCTTTTATGAAAATCTCTTCATCTCATAGGATCGGCACATACACGAGGGGTAATTCGGATCTCGAAAACAGGCCGGCGTGTACGCGATGGTCTTGCAACGTGGTGGGCTTCAAGTCCAAGAACAGGTAAGTGTAAGGCTCTCGGGTAGCGTCTTCATAGGCTTCACTCAGAAAAGGAACTTTGCCTGGAAACACCTGGCGAGCCAGACTGTCGATCTGCGATGCATCTCTCGGATTTTTAAAGAGGACCATGTAGTGAGCATTCAGACTGATGGTGCGATGTTGCGGCGATTGAGCAAACAAGTTCTGAGTGAGATACAGCACAGATGTGTTTCGGTGATGACTTTTCTTGGTGAACCATCGCAGCACTTCGGTTTCTTCTTCTTTCGTATTGCCACCGGAAAAGGATGTGACGCCCTACTGGAGGCGCACGCAGGACCCATCATGCACTGTGCAGGTCACGTGACCGGAAACGGAAGTGCCGCCATCTTGGATGCGCGCGCAAGTCCCATCATGCCCCGCGCGCATGCGCAGGTCACGTGACCGGAAGTGACGTCACAGAGGTCACGTGATCCTCTCGACCAATCAGAAGCCAGGAGCGGTTCTGAAATCCTGAGCGGTTCTGTAATCCTGAGCAGTTCTGTAATCCTGAGCGGTTCCAGACAGATGTACACAACTACTAACATAGGCTTACAATAGTCGTAGAGCTAAGATTTGTGCAAGTGGGCCCTGGTCATGCATTGCGTTAAACAACAAAAAACAAAGACGAACAAATACAGCTTTAACCACGAGGCTACTAAATTGAAACTAATCTATTCAGGACAAGAATACAACATATTTTAGATTTATTCAACACCCTTGGATGACCTGTGTGATCGGCTGGGGGCATACCCTTAGTACTGGCCTTGGTGACAGTTGAATTGATGGCTACACAAAACATATATATAGCTTCAATACATAATAGACAAAACTCCATAATCATTAGAAAGTTCTGCTAAAAGCAGAGTCCATTGTACGATTCCGAATGTATTATAAACATGTATTTGTGAATCACTAATAAATAGTGATGACACCAGATGTTGGCTAAAATGGGGGTATATACTGCCTCACCGGTCACAAACACACACAAATGCAAGTCAAGCGTTCGCCTGAACAAACACGATAACATATTCATATGTTATCATAAGCTAAGTGAGAATTCTCCAGCCTATTGTATGGTGCTGACAAATCAAGAACCAACGACCAGAGTATTCTGTGTATGGTACGTCTAGGAAGGACGCATGTCTGCACAGTGTCTTGACGCGCGCGAGACAACTGGTCCATCTGCTATAATCATGAACAGTGCATGGCGTAAAATACAAAGAAAAAGGGTGGGAAATTTAAAAGGATAACTGGTCCATGTCATTTTCAGTTTTCAAATTGAGACTTAAAATAGTGATACGGAAGGATGTAGAAGTTTCCATATTTGAGTAACTCAGTGACGTGTATCGAACTAAGAAGTTTGAAGCGATGCTGAGTTTTCATCCTCACAAACGTTTAAGAAAAAAACATAATTCATCTTGCCGCTATTTAACCGAAATTATGTTAAATGCGTCCTTAAAACCCAACTGAATCACTCATTTTACCTGTAACACAGAAGGGACTTTTCAACCCTTAATGAGTTTTTTCAACACTTCCATCTGGCCTTGATCAAACTATCTCCCTGTTGCTTTCCTGCGCAAGCATATGTTTACAGATATAAATACAATTGTGAAATGCCACTGATAGCTCACAATAAAAAAAAAATCTCTTCCAGAAAAGAAATACATTTGAAAAAACACATGAAAACATCGCCAATTCCTTTTACAGTTTTTGGATTGATATTGTTCAAAATGATTTGATATAAGCCCATGATATTATAGCAAATAACAAAGCACATCTCATGATCATGGTATGTTTCGGCTGTGTACCAATCGGAACACACTCAAGACGAAATATGCCGATATCTTCCGAAGGACAGCGCCATCTACCGACTAGACGTCACTATGACGTCATTGGGCGATCTTGTGACGTCACGACATTGTCTGACATTGTCTCAGCTAGCTACAGCAGCCCTGCAGTACGCTCTTCATTTATCGAGATTATCGAAGCATTATGCCAGTCACCAGACGTCTGACCGTGTCCGAGTGTGAGGGCTTTGATTCCGAGGTGGAGGAGTGTTTTTCACGTACAGAACCGACAGGTGTGTGCCGTTATATATAATAACAGAGTTCAACTCTACAACTTCAATTCTTTAAATTGAAAAGGTTTTCAGAATCAACCACTTCATTTGCATCACTTCCTTAATTTTATGCCATAGATGTATATGTGATATTTGATTTAGACTTGCCAGTTGGATTGATTCTATACTTAATCCGGTTATTGCTATTTCAGAGTTTCATGATTCGGTTCCCAAATACGTCACAATAAAACCAAAACCAGTCGCCAGGCATCTGACCGTGTCCGGGTGTGAGGGGTTTGATTCCGAGGTGGCGGAGTGTTTTTCACGTACAGAACCGTCAGGTATGTGCCGTTATATATCATAACAGCATTCGACTCTCCAACTGTAATTCTTACAATTGAAAACGTTTTCCGAATAAACCACTTTATGTCTACCATTCTCTTCATTTTATACGGTAGATGTATATCATCTGCATGTCCAAGCCGGGTCCAAACGTTTCCGACCATAATGCTTAGGGGCTGCTCAAGTTACCCTTTTTAGAAACCTTACAATCTGTTAAAGATATATTTAAAGCTCTTGGACATGTGGATTCGACAGTATCAGTAAAATAAATGAACAATCACTAACATAATGACTTTATAGGCATTAGAAGGTGTGCAAAAATCAAAATATTCGGTGATTTTCAGTGATCAGTAGGCCTTTTTAGCCCAAGACCAATATACAAAACCGCTAACAGTATGGTATCTGCGGAAAGAGCAGACCATGGGCTGTAATCTGAATACAAGGGAAAGGCGAATTTGGGAAATGGGACAAAGAGTAAAAAACAAAATAAATAAAAATCCGAGCGCAGACAATGAACCTGGCCGAAGTGAGCGCACAACGTTCCAAATACATTGTTTAGATCCTTGTGGTATTACCTGTGACTGCATACTAGAAACTTGTAATTTGACTTATTTCAAGGGATTGATCCAAAAGGACCCTATTTCCAAATGTCCTTGTTGTAACCCCCGGTTAATTGGATTAATTGATTATATACTAAATTCGATTATTGCGTTTTCAGAGTTCCACGATTTGGTTCCCAAACACGTCACAATAAAACCAAGACATATTCGTCCCGAGCCACCATTCCAATGGGACTGTAGTAAAAAGGACAAACAACTTGGCAAAGAGCTCGAACTCCACGTTCAGCTTACGGCTGTCCTGGTTGATGTGGATATTCTCCGGGCTGACCTACAAGATGCACGACTTCGTTCCCAATGTCTGAAACTGAAGAACCAAAATCTTCAGAGACAAGTCAGACAACTCTCGGGGGAGAAAGTCTCCCTTGGGGAGCAGGTGGATCGCTTGGTGAAGGAGGTGGACATGTTGAGAGCTGAAAGACTACTTGTACATTCAGGAGAGGGAGAGGGCATTGGACTTGTTCAGTGGTCAGGGGCTACACAGACCACGTGCTTTGACCACATTGTCCAATCAAAGAATGACATACCTCGTGAACAAGACAACAGGTCAACAAGACATCATGAACTCTCTCAAAGTAGTCTGTCATCAAAGAAACATATGTCATCAAGCACAACCAATTTAATAGAAACTTGTAATCAGAAACAAAATGTACAAAAGTCAAAATCTTTCTTTGGTCGTTTTACGAAACTGTTCAGAAGAAACAAATGTTAATGTAATTCAGTCCTTTTTAATGATGGTAATAACAATTGTTTCAGTTCAAGAGCATTGTCTTCGTTATTTGTTAACAATGGTTGGTTTTCACTAGTTACAAGAGATCTGTCAACATGTATTGGACATGTGTTCCATTAATTTTAACATATTGACAATGGTTCACCTTCCATTCATTAGTGATTTAAATGGTGCTTTTAGAAGTATCCTTTCACTATCGAGGCAGGGACTACGAAGGTGGACTTTCATAGAGTGTACCTATACATGGGAAGAGAGAACGCTTTACCCACTAAGCTCCCCAATGCCCCTTAATGACACGAAACACCCCAAGTTACATAAGTACTTATTAAAGATAGAATATAATCAGTGCATGATGTGATTGTGTAAACACGTAGTATCAACAGTGTCTCTACCATCAAGTCGTCTCCTGGAAATACAAATTTGTAAAATAGACGTTCTACTATCTATGGTGGGGAACATGTAGCTGGTGTATTGAGAACACCATCACTTGCCGATGTAGATAATGGGTTCATATTCAGTCAACTTGCATCAACCTATGTGTTTGATACTATGTAATGGATAATTTCAGCAGTCTGAAACGTTTCAATGGCACATGATACAACACAGTGGGGAACAACCTCCTACTGCACAGGGAACACAGATGAGACACTGTGCCAGCAATACAAGTTTCTGTAATTAGAACTATAGACTGCCCAAGGTCAACAATATTCCATCAATCTGCAACATATATTATTCTGCATACCATCAGGTTCACTGACTTGGTTGATGCATGTCATCGATCCCAGTTGATCGATGCTCATGATTTCAATCACTGGATCGTCTGGTCAAGACTCGATTTTTTACAGACCGCCGTCATATAGCTGGAATATTGCTGAGTGCAGCGTTAAACAACAAACCAACCAATCATGACTTCCGGTTGGTAAATAATAGCAAACTTACACAGCTGCAAGATAAGACTTGGACTTTTCCCTGGTGTATATATGCTACTCAACATTTGCTAAGAACCAAACAAGTCATCTTTAGGCAAAGGGTGGTCCTTAGCAAATGATGAGTAGTATATATGACAGATCAACTCTGACTGGACTTACCAATACTCATATTTTCTAAGGTCATCCACTGAGCAATTTCATAATATAGATACATACCCGTGAAGATCCTGGGTAGAATAGGTCTTCAGCAACCCATGCTTGCCGTAAAAGGGAACTATGTTTGTCCTAAGAGGCGCCTCATGGGATCGGGTGTCAGGCTCGCTGACTTGGTTGATGCATGTCATCGTATCCCAGTTGAATTGAATCGATGCTCATGTCAAATACTCGATTGTCTGGTCCAAACTCGATAATTTACAGACGGCCGATATATAGCTGGAATATTACTGAGTGCGGCGTTAAACAAACAAACAATGCCAGGCTTTAGATCGTTAAATCCTAAAGCATACGTCATGTCGTCTGCACTTGCCATTCTAAAAAAATATATTGTACCGTCGTCAAAGTTTTGATCTAATGGGATATGGGTTTATGCCAAAATGCATTTGGGTAAATCGGCACTGCAGTAACTATGATATTCATTGTGCCACAATGACCACAGCGTTACCCAATGGAATTAAAAATAGATTGAATTGTCTCCCTTTGACCATGACTAAATCTTCGTAACGTCGCAGATAAACATTTATTTTCTCCTTATTTTCTCTTTTCCCACTCGCCGGCTCCCTCTTGGAAAATCTTGTAGATGAGAAACACAAACATAAGTAAGGACACCCTAAGAGACTTCCCCCTGATGTCGGAAGAAGATACACACACTGTTCTTCTTTTTCAGCACCAACATTCAAATTTGGATTCGCGAGAAAGTCCTGTTTTGTCGTATAATTAACGAATATTTCGTGTGCAAAGTCATGTTTTTAACGGATTCGACGCCAGTCTTCTCGTGGCTCTGTGATCCCTGTTTTAGGGCTAACTGGCCGTGCTCTAATTTGACGGTCAAGGAGGTCCACGAGTGTTCTATGGGTGATAAGTCTTATCTGATGAAGGCAAGACGTTGTATGTGGCCTTGTGTTATCGTGCTGAAACAGGATCCGGATTTTTCTTATGAGAACGATAGTACAACAGGGCGGAGAACTTGGTCAATGTAACGCTGTCCAGAAGTATATATTTGCCTTCATAAATCACAAGGTCTGTCTTAACTTGGCCCAAACCATTACGCCGCTACATTTAACGGTTCGAAGTAAATTAAAGTAAGAGCTGTTACCAAGTGTTCTAAACTTTAAAATTTCATAAAATATGTTACGCAATTATTTGAAAACACTTTTTAAATTGTTTACTTTTTTACAAAGTTGGTCCGCCCGCTCTCTTGTTGGTTAAGGTTGGAGATTAGAAACACATAACAAAATATTGATGGCCAAACGGGCCATGAGCCTGGTGACTGTTATTCGGCTACAGCAAAGCTCCTTGCGACCTCGGCCCACTTACACAAAGCGATCTAATCTTATTCTTTAACATAGGCTTACAATAGTCGTAGAGCTAAGATCGCTTTCTGCAAGTGGGCCCTGGTCATGTATTGCTCCTTGATGTATCATATCTCCGCCTTGTTCTCTCAGGTGCAGCGTTAATCTTGGCATGCTATTTGTCACTGTCCAATGGTTAGGGTATGCATGAACAGTACATCGTTCCTTTAATAACCGTATGTTTGTTGGTTGCCATGCTGCACCTGTAGCAGCATCTTCACTTCAGACTCAATTTCCATTGATCTGGGTACTGTGTCACTCAGCAGATTATTTTGGTTGTGTTTAGGCGATTGATTCTCATCCATTTTGCATGTAACACTGCTCAAGGTTCGGAAACAACGTGTCCAAATTTCAGGTGGTAACGTTTCTTTTCTACACCAGGTTACATCAAAAGCTATGCTACTTATGTCCACCATCCACAATCGTAGTAATTGAACAGGACATCTCTCCAGCATTGACATGTGAAGTTGACCAGTTTTCTTTCAGTTTGAAGAAAACTGCATACTGAACTTTTGCTACACATGGTGTTGTAATGGATGGTCTTATTATACTGTTATATTCTTTGTTCTGTTTTTTAAATCACCTACAACTGTACATTTATTATGGCATTAAGAACGCTTTAACCACTCACCCGTGAAGATCCTGGTAAAAAAATAGGTCTTCAGCAACCCATGCTTGCCGAAAAGGCGACTAACGGGATCGGGTGGTCAGGCTCGCTGACTTGGTTGATGCATATCATCGTATTACAATTCCGTGTATCGATCTTCATGATGTCAATCACTGGATTGTCTGGTCCAGACTCGATATTTTACAGACCGCCGTCATATAACTGGATTATTGCTGAGAGCAGCGTTAAACAACAACTCAAACAAACAAACAAATACAGCTTTAACCACGAGGCTACTCAATTGAAACTAATCTTTTCAGGACAAGAATACAACATATTTTAGATTCATTCAACACCCTTTGATGACCTGTGTGATCGGCTGGGGGCATACCCTTAGTACTGGCCTTGGTGCTAGTTGAATTGATGGCTACACAAAACATATATATATATACATATATAGCTTCCATAAATAATAGACAAAACTCTTTCCATAATCATAAGAAAGTTCTGCTAAAAGCAGAGTCCATTGTACGATTCCGAATGTATTATAAACATGTATTTCTGAATCACTAATAAATAGTGATGACACCAGATGATGGCGAAAAGGGGAGTATATCCTGCCTCAGCGGTCACAAACACACACAAAGGCAAGTCAAGCGTTCGCCTGAACAAACACGGGAACATATTCATATGTTATCATAAGCTAAGTGAGAATTCTCCAGCCTATTGTATGGTGCTGACAAATCAAGAACCAACGACCAGAGAATTCTGTATATGGTACGTCTAAGAAGGACGCATGTCTGCACAGCGTCTTGACGCGCGCGAGACAACTGGTCCATCTGCTATAATCATGAACAGTGCATGGCGTAAAAAAACAAGGAAAAAGGGTGGGAAATTTAAAAGGATAACTGGTCCTTGTCATTTTCAGTTTTCAAATTGAGACCTAAAATATAGATACGGAAGGATGTAGAAGTTTCCATATTTGAGTAACTCAGTGACGTGTATCGAACTAAGAAGTTTGAAGCGATGCTGAGGTTTCATCCTCACAAACGTTTAAGAAAAAAACATAATCCATCTGACACGCCGCTATTTAACCGAAATTATGTTACATGCGTCCTTAAAACCCAACTGAATCACTCATTTTACCTGTAACACAGAAGGGACTTTTCAACCCTTAATGAGTTTTTTCAACACTTTCATCTGGCCTTGACCAAACTATTTCCCTGTTGCTTTCCTGCGCAAGCATATGTTTACAGATATAAATACTATTGTGAAATGCCACTGATAGCTCACAATAAAAAAAAATCTCTTTCAGAAAAGAAATACATTTGAAAAAACACATGAAAATATCGCCAATTCCTTTTACAGTTTTTGGATTGATATTGTTCATAATCATTTGATATAAGCCCATGATATTATACCAAATAACAAAGAGCATCTCATGATCATGGTATGTTTCGGTTATGTACCAATCGGAACACACTCAAGACGAAATATGCCGATTTCTTCCGAAAGTATTTTCGCCGAAAGGACAGCGCCATCTACCGACTAGACGTCACTATGACGTCATTTGGCGATATTGTGACGTCACGCCATTGTCTGACATTGTCTCAGCTAGCTACAGCAGCACTGCAGTACTCTCTTCATTTATCGAGATTATCGAAGCATTATGCCAGTCACCAGACGTCTGACCGTGTCCGAGTGTGAGGGCTTTGATTCCGAGGTGGCGGAGTGTTTTTCACGTACAGAACCGACAGGTGTGTATGCATTTATATGTAAAAACAGAGTTCAACTCTACAACTTTAATTCTCTAAATTGAAAAGGGTTTCAGAATCAACCACTTCATTTGCACCACTTCCTTAATTTTATGCCATAGATGTATATGTGATATTTGATTTAGTCTTGCCAGTTGGATTGATTCTATACTAAATCCGGTTATTGCTATTTCAGAGTTTCATGATTCGGTTCCCAAATACGCCACAATAAAGCCAAGACCAGTCGCTAGGCGTCTGAGGTGTGAGGGGTTTGATTCCGAGGTGGCAGAGTGTTTTTCACGTACAGAACCGACAGGTATGTGCCGTTATATATCATAACAGCATTCGACTCTCCAACTTCAATTTTTTCAATTGAAAAAGTTTTCCGAATAAACCACTTTATGTCTACCATTTCCTTCATTCTATACGGTAGATGTATATCATCTGCATGTCCAAGCCGGGTCCAAACGTTTCCGACCATAATGCTTAGGGGCTGCTCATGTTACCCTTTTTGGCAACCATACAATCACTTATAGATATATTGAAAGCTCTTGGAAATGTGCATTCGACAGTATCAGTCAAATAAATAAACAACCACCAAAATATTGACTTTATAGCCATTAGAAGGCTTGGAAAAATCTAAATATTCGGTGATTTTTAGTGATCAGTAGGCCTTTATACCCCTAGACCAATATACAAAACCGCTAACGGTATGGTATCTGCGGAAAGAGCAGACCATGGGCAGTAATCTGAATACAAGGGAAAGGCCAAGTTTGGAAATGGGACAAAGAGTAAAAAACAAAATAAATAAAAATCCGAGCGCAGACATTGAACCTGGCCGAAGTGGGCGCAGAACGTTCCAAATACATTGTTTAGATCCTTGTGGTATTACCTGTGACTGCATACTAGAAACTTGTAATTTGACCTATTTCAAGGGATTGATCCAAAAGGACCCTATTTCCAAATGTGCTTGTTGTAACCCCCGGTTAATTGGATTGATTGATTATATACTAAATTCGATTATTGCGTTTTCAGAATTCCACAATTTGGTTCCCAAACACGTCACAATAAAACCAAGACCTATTCGTCCCGAGCCACCATTCCAATGGGACTGTAGTAAAAAGGACAAACAACTTGGCAAAGAGCTCGACCTTCACGTGCAGCTGACGGCTGTCCTGGTTGATGTGGACATTCTCCGGGCTGACCTACGAGATGCTCGACTCCGTTCCCAATGTCTGAAACTGAAGAACCAACATCTTCAGAGACAAGTCAGACAACTCTCGGGGGAGAAAGTCTCCCTTGGGGAGCAGGTGGATCGCTTGGTGAAGGAGAGGGACATGTTGAGAGCTGAAAGACTGCGTGTACATTCAGGAGAGGGAGAGGGTGTTGGGCTTGTCCAGAGGTCAGGGGCTACACAGACCACGTGTTTTGACCACATTGTTCAATCAAAGAATGACATGCCTCGTGAACAAGGCAATAGGTCAACAAGACATCATGAACTCTCTCAAAGTAGTCTGTCATCAAAGAAACATATGTCATCAAGCACAACTAATTTAATAGAAACTTGTATTCAGAAACAAAATGTACAAAAGTCAAAATCTTTCTTTGGTCGTTTTACAAAACTGTTCAGAAGAAACAAATGTTAATGTAATTCAGTCCTTTTTAATGGTGGTAATAACAATTGTTTCAGTTCAATATCCACGTCTTCGTTATTTGTTAACAATGGTTGGTTTTCACTAGTTACAAGAGATCTGTCAACATGTATTGGACATGTGTTCCATTAATTTGAACAAATTGACAATGGTTCACCTTCCATTCATTAGTGATTTAAATTATGCTGTTAGAAGTATCCTTCCACAATCGAGGCAGGGACACCGAAGGTGGACTTTCATAGAGTGTACCTATACATGGGAAGAGAGAACGCTTTACCCACTAAGCTCCCCAATGCCCCTTAATGACAGGAAACACCCCAAGTTACATAAGTACTTATTAAAGATAGAATATGATCAGTGCATGATGTGATTCGTGGAAACACGTAGTATCAACAGTGTCTCTACCATCAAGTCGCCTCCTGGAAAAATAAATTTGTAAAATAGACGTTCTACTAACTATGGTGGGGAACATGTAGCTGGTGTATTGAGAACACCATCACTTGCCGATGTAGATAATGGGTTCATATTCAGTCAACTTGCATCAACCTATGTGTTTGATACTATGTAATGGATAATTTCAGCAGTCTAAAACGTTTCAATGGCACATGATACAACACAGTGGGGAACAACCTCCTACTGCACAGGGAACACAGATGAGACACTGTGCCAGCAATACAAGTTTCTGTACTTAGAACTATAGACTGCCCAAGGTCAACAATATTCCATCAATCTGCAACATATATTATTCTGCATACCATCAGGTTCACTGACTTGGTTGATGCATGTCATCGATCCCAATTGATCGATGCTCATGATTTCAATCACTGGATCGTCTGGTCCAGACTCGATTATTTACAGACCGCCGTCATATAGCTGGAATATTGCTGAGTGCAGCGTTAAACAATAAACCAACCAATCATGACTTCCGGTTGGTAAATAATAGCAAACTTACACAGCTGCAAGATAAGACTTGGACTTTTCCCTGGTGTATATATGCTACTCAACATTTGCTAAGAACCAAACAAGTCATCTTTAGGCAAAGGGTGGTCCTTAGCAAATGATGAGTAGTATATATGACAGATCAACTCTGACTGGACTTACCAATACTCATATTTTCTAAGGTCATCCACTGAGCAATTTCATAATATAGATACATACCGGTGAAGATCCTGGGTAGAATAGGTCTTCAGCAAGCTATGCTTGCGCTAAAAGGGAACTATGTTTGTCCTAAGAGGCGCCTCATGGGATCGGGTGTCAGGCTCGCTGACTTGGTTGATGCATGTCATCGTATCCCAGTTGAATTGAATCGATGCTCATGTCAAATACTCGATTGTCTGGTCCAAACTCGATTATTTACAGACGGCCGATATATAGCTGGAATATTACTGAGTGCGGCGTTAAACAAAAAAACAATGCCAGGCTTTAGATCGTTAAATCCTAAAGCATACGTCATGTCGTCTGCACTTGCCATTCTAAAAAAATATATTGTACCGTCGTCAAAGTTTTGATCTAATGGGATATGGGTTTATGCCAAAATGCATTTGGGTAAATCGGCACTGCAGTAACTATGATATTCATTGTGCCACAATGACCACAGCGTTACCCAATGGAATTAAAAATAGATTGAATTGTCTCCCTTTGACCATGACTAAATCTTCGTAACGTCGCGGATAAACATTTATTTTCTCCTTATTTTCTCTTTTCCCACTCGCCGGCCCCCTCTTGGAAAATCTTGTAGATGAGAAACACAAACATAAGTAAGGACACCCTAAGAGACTTCCCCCTGATGTCGGAAGAAGATACACACACTGTTCTTCTTTTTCAGCACCAACATTCAAATTTGGATTCGCGAGAAAGTCCTGTTTTGTCGTATAATTAACGAATATTTCGTGTGCAAAGTCATGTTTTTAACGGATTCGACGCCAGTCTTCTCGGGGCTCTGTGATCCCTGTTTTAGGGCTAACTGGCCGTGCTCTAATTTGACGGTCAAGGAGGTCCACGAGTGTTCTATGGGTGATAAGTCTTATCTGATGAAGGCGAGACGTTGTATGTGGCCTTGTGTTATCGTGCTGAAACAGGATCCGGATTTTTCTTATGAGAACGGTAGTACAACAGGGCGGAGAACTTGATCAATGTAACGCTGTCCAGAAGTATATATTTGCCTTCATAAATCACAAGGTCTGTCTTAACTTGGCCCAAACCATTACGCCGCTACATTTAACGGTTCGAAGTAAATTAAAGTAAGAGCTGTTACCAAGTGTTCTAAACTTTAAAATTTCATAAAATATGTTACGCAATTATTTGAAAACACTTTTTAAATTGTTTACTTTTTTACAAAGTTGGTCCGCCCGCTCTCTTGTTGGTTAAGGTTGGAGATTAGAAACACATAACAAAATATTGATGGCCAAACGGGCCATGAGCCTGGTGACTGTTATTCGGCTACAGCAAAGCTCCTTGCGACCTGGGCCCACTTACACAAAGCGATCTAATCTTATTCTTTAACATAGGCTTACAATAGTCGTAGAGCTAAGATCGCTTTCTGCAAGTGGGCCCTGGTCATGTATTGCTCCTTGATGTATCATATCTCCGCCTTGTTCTCTCAGGTGCAGCGTTAATCTTGGCATGCTATTTGTCACTGTCCAATGGTTAGGGTATGCATGAACAGTACATCGTTCCTTTAATAACCGTATGTTTGTTGGTTGCCATGCTGCACCTGTAGCAGCATCTTCACTTCAGACTCAATTTCCATTGATCTGGGTACTGTGTCACTCAGCAGATTATTTTGGTTGTGTTTAGGCGATTGATTCTCATCCATTTTGCATGTAACACTGCTCAAGGTTCGGAAACAACGTGTCCAAATTTCAGGTGGTAACGTTTCTTTTCTACACCAGGTTATATCAAAAGCTATGCTACTTATGTCCACCATCCACAATCGTAGTAATTGAACAGGACATCTCTCCAGCATTGACATGTGAAGTTGACCAGTTTTCTTTCAGTTTGAAGAAAACTGCATACTGAACTTTTGCTACACATGGTGTTGTAATGGATGGTCTTATTATACTGTTATATTCTTTGTTCTGTTTTTTAAATCACCTACAACTGTACATTTATTATGGCATTAAGAACGCTTTTACCACTCACCCGTGAAGATCCTGGTTAAAATAGGTCTTCAGCAACCCATGCTTGCCGAAAAGGCGACTAACGGGATCGGGTGGTCAGGCTCGCTGACTTGGTTGATGCATATCATCGTATTACAATTCCGTGTATCGATCTTCATGATGTCAATCACTGGATTGTCTGGTCCAGACTCGATATTTTACAGACCGCCGTCATATAACTGGATTATTGCTGAGAGCAGTGTTAAACAACAACTCAAACAAACAAACAAATACAGCTTTAACCACGAGGCTACTCAATTGAAACTAATCTTTTCAGGACAAGAATACAACATATTTTAGATTCATTCAACACCCTTTGATGACCTGTGTGATCGGCTGGGGGCATACCCTTAGTACTGGCCTTGGTGCTAGTTGAATTGATGGCTACACAAAACATATATACATATATATATATCTTATATAATAGACATAAATAATAGACAAAACTCTATCCATAATCATAAGAAAGTTCTGCTAAAAGCAGCGTCCATTGTACGATTCCGAATGTATTATAAAGATGTATTTCTGAATCACTAATAAATAGTGATGACACCAGATGTTGGCGAAAAGGGGAGTATATCCTGCCTCACCGGTCACAAACACACACAAAGGCAAGTCAAGCGTTCTCCTGAACAAACACGGGAACATATTCATATGTTATCATAAGCTAAGTGAGAATTCTCCAGCCTATTGTATGGTGCTTACAAATCAAGAACCGACGACCAGAGAATTCTGTATATGGTACGTCTAAGAAGGACGCATGTCTGCACAGCGTCTTGCCTCGCGCGAGACAACTGGTCCATCTGCTATAATCATGAACAGTGCATGGCGTAAAATAACAAGAAAAAGGGTGGGAAATTTAAAAGGATAACTGGTCCATGTCATTTTCAGTTTTCAAATTGAGACCTAAAATAGAGATACGGAAGGATGTAGAAGTTTCCATATTTGAGTAACTCAGTGACGTGTATCGAACTAAGAAGTTTGAAGCGATGCTGAGTTTTCATCCTCACAAACGTTTAAGAAAAAAACATAATTCATCTGACACGCCGCTATTTAACCGAAATTATGTTAAATGCGTCCTTAAAACCCAACTGAATCACTCATTTTACCGATAACACAGAAGGGACTTTTCAACCCTTAATGGGTTTTTTCAACACTTTCATCTGGCCTTGACCAAACTATTTCCCTGTTGCTTTCCTGCGCAAGCACATGTTTACAGATATAAATACAATTGTGAAATGCCACTGATAGATCACAATAAAAAAAAAATCTCTTTCAGAAAAGAAATACATTTGAAAAAACACATGAAAATATCGCCAATTCCTTTTACAGTTTTTGGATTGATATTGTTCATAATCATTTGATATAAGCCCATGAAATAATACCAAAGAACAAGGCGCATCTCATGATCATAGTATGTTTCGGCTGTGTACCAATCGGAACACACTCAAGACGAAATATGCCGATTTCTTCCGAAGGTATTTTCGCCGAACGGACAGCGACATCTACCGACTAGACGTCACTATGACGTCATTAGGCGATATTGTGATGTCACGCCATTGTCTGACATTGTCTCAGCTAGCTACAGCAGCACTGCAGTACTCTCTTCATTTATCGAGATTATCGAAGCATTATGCCAGTCACCAGACGTCTGACCGTGTCCGAGTGTGAGGGCTTTGATTCCGAGGTGGCGGAGTGTTTTTCACGTACAGAACCGACAGGTGTGTATGCATTTATATGTAAAAACAGAGTTCAACTCTACAACTTCAATTCTCTAAATTGAAAAGGGTTTCAGAATCAACCACTTCATTTGCACCACTTCCTTAATTTTATGCCATAGATGTATATGTGATATTTGATTTAGTCTTGCCAGTTGGACTGATTCTATACTTAATCCGGTTATTGCTATTTCAGAGTTTCATGATTCGGTTCCCAAATACGTCACAATAAAACCAAAACCAGTCGCCAGGCATCTGACCGTGTCCGGGTGTGAGGGGTTTGATTCCGAGGTGGCGGAGTGTTTTTCACGTACAGAACCGTCAGGTATGTGCCGTTATATATCATAACAGCATTCGACTCTCCAACTTCAATTTTTTCAATTGAAAAAGTTTTCCGAATAAACCACTTTATGTCTACCATTTCCTTCATTTTATACGGTAGATATATATCATCTGCATGTCCAAGCCGGGTCCAAACGTTTCCGACCATAATGCTTAGGGGCTGCTCATGTTACCCTTTTTGGCAACCATACAATCTGTTAAAGATATATTGAAAGCTCTTGGAAATGTGGATTCGACAGTATCAGTGAAATAAATAAACAACCACCAAAATAATGACTTTATAGCCATTAGAAGGCTTGGAAAAATCTAAATATTCGGTGATTTTTAGTGATCAGTAGGCCTTTATACCCCTAGACCAATATACAAAACCGCTAACAGTATGGTATCTGCGGAAAGAGCAGACCATG
Organism: Haliotis rufescens; assembly: GCF_023055435.1. Classification (NCBI taxonomy): domain Eukaryota; kingdom Metazoa; phylum Mollusca; class Gastropoda; order Lepetellida; family Haliotidae; genus Haliotis; species Haliotis rufescens. Next base: position 7,589,153 of record NW_025963791.1, on the reverse strand, counting down.
GGCAGTAATCTGAATACAAGGGAAAGGCCAAGTTTGGAAATGGGACAAAGAGTAAAAAACAAAATAAATAAAAATCCGAGCGCAGACATTGAACCTGGCCGAAGTGGGCGCAGAACGTTCCAAATACATTGTTTAGATCCTTGTGGTATTACCTGTGACTGCATACTAGAAACTTGTAATTTGACCTATTTCAAGGGATTGATCCAAAAGGACCCTATTTCCAAATGTGCTTGTTGTAACCCCCGGTTAATTGGATTGATTGATTATATACTAAATTCGATTATTGCGTTTTCAGAGTTCCACAATTTGGTTCCCAAACACGTCACAATAAAACCAAGACCTATTCGTCCCGAGCCACCATTCCAATGGGACTGTAGTAAAAAGGACAAACAACTTGGCAAAGAGCTCGACCTTCACGTGCAGCTGACGGCTGTCCTGGTTGATGTGGACATTCTCCGGGCTGACCTACGAGATGCTCGACTCCGTTCCCAATGTCTGAAACTGAAGAACCAACATCTTCAGAGACAAGTCAGACAACTCTCGGGGGAGAAAGTCTCCCTTGGGGAGCAGGTGGATCGCTTGGTGAAGGAGAGGGACATGTTGAGAGTTGAAAGACTGCGTGTACATTCAGGAGAGGGAGAGGGTGTTGGGCTTGTCCAGAGGTCAGGGGCTACACAGACCACGTGTTTTGACCACATTGTTCAATCAAAGAATGACATGCCTCGTGAACAAGGCAATAGGTCAACAAGACATCATGAACTCTCTCAAAGTAGTCTGTCATCAAAGAAACATATGTCATCAAGCACAACTAATTTAATAGAAACTTGTAATCAGAAACAAAATGTACAAAAGTCAAAATCTTTCTTTGGTCGTTTTACAAAACTGTTCAGAAGAAACAAATGTTAATGTAATTCAGTCCTTTTTAATGGTGGTAATAACAATTGTTTCAGTTTAATATCCACGTCTTCGTTATTTGTTAACAATGGTTGGTTTTCACTAGTTACAAGAGATCTGTCAACATGTATTGGACATGTGTTCCATTAATTTGAACAAATTGACAATGGTTCACCTTCCATTCATTAGTGATTTAAATGGTGCTTTTAGAAGTATCCTTCCACTATCGAGGCAGGGACACCGAAGGTGGACTTTCATAGAGTGTACCTATACATGGGAAGAGAGAACGCTTTACCCACTAAGCTCCCCAATGCCCCTTAATGACAGGAAACACCCCAAGTTACATAAGTACTTATTAAAGATAGAATATGATCAGTGCATGATGTGATTCGTGGAAACACGTAGTATCAACAGTGTCTCTACCATCAAGTCGTCTCCTGGAAAAATAAATTTGTAAAATAGACGTTCTACTAACTATGGTGGGGAACATGTAGCTGGTGTATTGAGAACACCATCACTTGCCGATGAAGATAATGGGTTCATATTCAGTCAACTTGCATCAACCTATGTGTTTGATACTATGTAACGGATAATTTCAGCAGTCTGATACGTTTCAATGGCACATGATACAACTCAGTGGGGAACAACCTCCTTCTGCACAGGGAACACAGATGAGACACTGTGCCAGCAATACAAGTTTCTGTAATTAGAACTATAGACTGCCCAAGGTCAACAATATTCCATCAACCTGCAACATATATTATTCTGCATACCATCAGGTTCACTGACTTGGTTGATGTATGTCATCGATCCCAATTGATCGATGCTCATGATTTCAATCACTGGATCGTCTGGTCCAGACTCGATTATTTACAGAACGCCGTCATATAGCTGGAATATTGCTGAGTGCAGCGTTAAACAATAAACCAACCAATCATGACTTCCGGTTGGTAAATAATAGCAAACTTACACAGCTGCAAGATAAGACTTGGACTTTTCCCTGGTGTATATATGCTACTCAACATTTGCTAAGAACCAAACAAGTCATCTTTAGGCAAAGGGTGGTCCTTAGCAAATGATGAGTAGTATATATGACAGATCAACTCTGACTGGACTTACCAATACTCATATTTTCTAAGGTCATCCACTGAGCAATTTCATAATATAGATACATACCGGTGAAGATCCTGGGTAGAATAGGTCTTCAGCAAGCCATGCTTGCGCTAAAAGGGAACTATGTTTGTCCTAAGAGGCGCCTCATGGGATCGGGTGTCAGGCTCGCTGACTTGGTTGATGCATGTCATCGTATCCCAGTTGAATTGAATCGATGCTCATGTCAAATACTCGATTGTCTGGTCCAAACTCGATTATTTACAGACGGCCGATATATAGCTGGAATATTACTGAGTGCGGCGTTAAACAAACAAACAATGCCAGGCTTTAGATCGTTAAATCCTAAAGCATACGTCATGTCGTCTGCACTTGCCATTCTAAAAAAATATATTGTACCGTCGTCAAAGTTTTGATCTAATGGGATATGGGTTTATGCCAAAATGCATTTGGGTAAATCGGCACTGCAGTAACTATGATATTCATTGTGCCACAATGACCACAGCGTTACCCAATGGAATTAAAAATAGATTGAATTGTCTCCCTTTGACCATGACTAAATCTTCGTAACGTCGCAGATAAACATTTATTTTCTCCTTATTTTCTCTTTTCCCACTCGCCGGCCCCCTCTTGGAAAATCTTGTAGATGAGAAACACAAACATAAGTAAGGACACCCTAAGAGACTTCCCCCTGATGTCGGAAGAAGATACACACACTGTTCTTCTTTTTCAGCACCAACATTCAAATTTGGATTCGCGAGAAAGTCCTGTTTTGTCGTATAATTAACGAATATTTCGTGTGCAAAGTCATGTTTTTAACGGATTCGACGCCAGTCTTCTCGGGGCTCTGTGATCCCTGTTTTAGGGCTAACTGGCCGTGCTCTAATTTGACGGTCAAGGAGGTCCACGAGTGTTCTATGGGTGATAAGTCTTATCTGATGAAGGCGAGACGTTGTATGTGGCCTTGTGTTATCGTGCTGAAACAGGATCCGGATTTTTCTTATGAGAACGGTAGTACAACAGGGCGGAGAACTTGGTCAATGTAACGCTGTCCAGAAGTATATATTTGCCTTCATAAATCACAAGGTCTGTCTTAACTTGGCCCAAACCATTACGCCGCTACATTTAACGGTTCGAAGTAAATTAAAGTAAGAGCTGTTACCAAGTGTTCTAAACTTTAAAATTTCATAAAATATGTTACGCAATTATTTGAAAACACTTTTTAAATTGTTTACTTTTTTACAAAGTTGGTCCGCCCGCTCTCTTGTTGGTTAAGGTTGGAGATTAGAAACACATAACAAAATATTGATGGCCAAACGGGCCATGAGCCTGGTGACTGTTATTCGGCTACAGCAAAGCTCCTTGCGACCTGGGCCCACTTACACAAAGCGATCTAATCTTATTCTTTAACATAGGCTTACAATAGTCGTAGAGCTAAGATCGCTTTCTGCAAGTGGGCCCTGGTCATGTATTGCTCCTTGATGTATCATATCTCCGCCTTGTTCTCTCAGGTGCAGCGTTAATCTTGGCATGCTATTTGTCACTGTCCAATGGTTAGGGTATGCATGAACAGTACATCGTTCCTTTAATAACCGTATGTTTGTTGGTTGCCATGCTGCACCTGTAGCAGCATCTTCACTTCAGACTCAATTTCCATTGATCTGGGTACTGTGTCACTCAGCAGATTATTTTGGTTGTGTTTAGGCGATTGATTCTCATCCATTTTGCATGTAACACTGCTCAAGGTTCGGAAACAACGTGTCCAAATTTCAGGTGGTAACGTTTCTTTTCTACACCAGGTTACATCAAAAGCTATGCTACTTATGTCCACCATCCACAATCGTAGTAATTGAACAGGACATCTCTCCAGCATTGACATGTGAAGTTGACCAGTTTTCTTTCAGTTTGAAGAAAACTGCATACTGAACTTTTGCTACACATGGTGTTGTAATGGATGGTCTTATTATACTGTTATATTCTTTGTTCTGTTTTTTAAATCACCTACAACTGTACATTTATTATGGCATTAAGAACGCTTTTACCACTCACCCGTGAAGATCCTGGTTAAAATAGGTCTTCAGCAACCCATGCTTGCCGAAAAGGCGACTAACGGGATCGGGTGGTCAGGCTCGCTGACTTGGTTGATGCATATCATCGTATTACAATTCCGTGTATCGATCTTCATGATGTCAATCACTGGATTGTCTGGTCCAGACTCGATATTTTACAGACCGCCGTCATATAACTGGATTATTGCTGAGAGCAGCGTTAAACAACAACTCAAACAAACAAACAAATACAGCTTTAACCACGAGGCTACTCAATTGAAACTAATCTTTTCAGGACAAGAATACAACATATTTTAGATTCATTCAACACCCTTTGATGACCTGTGTGATCGGCTGGGGGCATACCCTTAGTACTGGCCTTGGTGCTAGTTGAATTGATGGCTACACAAAACATATATACATATATATATATCTTCCATAAATAATAGACAAAACTCTATCCATAATCATAAGAAAGTTCTGCTAAAAGCAGCGTCCATTGTACGATTCCGAATGTATTATAAAGATGTATTTCTGAATCACTAATAAATAGTGATGACACCAGATGTTGGCGAAAAGGGGAGTATATCCTGCCTCACCGGTCACAAACACACACAAAGGCAAGTCAAGCGTTCTCCTGAACAAACACGGGAACATATTCATATGTTATCATAAGCTAAGTGAGAATTCTCCAGCCTATTGTATGGTGCTTACAAATCAAGAACCGACGACCAGAGAATTCTGTATATGGTACGTCTAAGAAGGACGCATGTCTGCACAGCGTCTTGCCTCGCGCGAGACAACTGGTCCATCTGCTATAATCATGAACAGTGCATGGCGTAAAATAACAAGAAAAAGGGTGGGAAATTTAAAAGGATAACTGGTCCATGTCATTTTCAGTTTTCAAATTGAGACCTAAAATAGAGATACGGAAGGATGTAGAAGTTTCCATATTTGAGTAACTCAGTGACGTGTATCGAACTAAGAAGTTTGAAGCGATGCTGAGTTTTCATCCTCACAAACGTTTAAGAAAAAAACATAATTCATCTGACACGCCGCTATTTAACCGAAATTATGTTAAATGCGTCCTTAAAACCCAACTGAATCACTCATTTTACCGATAACACAGAAGGGACTTTTCAACCCTTAATGGGTTTTTTCAACACTTTCATCTGGCCTTGACCAAACTATTTCCCTGTTGCTTTCCTGCGCAAGCACATGTTTACAGATATAAATACAATTGTGAAATGCCACTGATAGATCACAATAAAAAAAAAATCTCTTTCAGAAAAGAAATACATTTGAAAAAACACATGAAAATATCGCCAATTCCTTTTACAGTTTTTGGATTGATATTGTTCATAATCATTTGATATAAGCCCATGAAATAATACCAAAGAACAAGGCGCATCTCATGATCATAGTATGTTTCGGCTGTGTACCAATCGGAACACACTCAAGACGAAATATGCCGATTTCTTCCGAAGGTATTTTCGCCGAACGGACAGCGACATCTACCGACTAGACGTCACTATGACGTCATTAGGCGATATTGTGATGTCACGCCATTGTCTGACATTGTCTCAGCTAGCTACAGCAGCACTGCAGTACTCTCTTCATTTATCGAGATTATCGAAGCATTATGCCAGTCACCAGACGTCTGACCGTGTCCGAGTGTGAGGGCTTTGATTCCGAGGTGGCGGAGTGTTTTTCACGTACAGAACCGACAGGTGTGTATGCATTTATATGTAAAAACAGAGTTCAACTCTACAACTTCAATTCTCTAAATTGAAAAGGGTTTCAGAATCAACCACTTCATTTGCACCACTTCCTTAATTTTATGCCATAGATGTATATGGGTAAAAATCTCAAAACCGACAAATTTTCTGATATCAACTTGCAAAAATAAAAGTGTCCCTAATATAATTTTTCTCTTGATATTAGAGAATATGATACTTGAGAAGTACTTTCTATTTCAATGCAGTGCAGTGATGTGTTTAATTAATTAGAAAATAATTAATGAATTAGCCTAATCTGCTAGGACATTCAACTCCGTTACGGATCACAAAATGGAAAGTAATTTTAATAGCGCTAGGTTGCTTTGAAATATAAAATCGTATTCAGCAATTAACATTAAGTGTGAATACAATTCAGTGTTAAACAAATGCAAACTGGCTAAATAAAATGTATGATTGGACATTTGTAAGTGCTCGCTCCATATTTCAAAAGTTTGCCTAGACAACAAAGTCATTTACATGAAAGACGGTATCCAAAATATAGTATTTTTCATCTTTTGTCACAACATATATTATCATTAGTCCTAATCTTAAGTTAAAACTCATAAAAACAACAAAGTTTTTCGTCAGTTGTCAAAAGAAGTCATCTATTAAAAAAATCCTGACGTAACAGAGTTGAGTTTGTTGTAACGGAGTTGTAACTCATATATTTTGTTATTGCTCTCTAGCATAAAATAACAACCTTTTCATCCCTTTTGAGATGAAATGTGAAAATATATGCACTGTGTTGTGTTACTTGTCATGACTTTGGTACTCATGGTTTATGAGCCAGTTACTGCAGTAATGGCATACAAAAGTGGGTCTACTAAATTACTAATGTTCAACCCTTTGTATAGACGTTGAAATAAATAAGCACAAAGTTGCTTAAAATGCCATTTTAGATCACTATAATATATTATAAAACTTCAAGATCAAATTTCAGATCAATCATATCATCAACACTGTCAGAAAATATGTTGTTTATACATGCATAATGAAATTGCTTTCTGCAGCCAAAACACAATAGCCAGGCACTCCCATCAATGTAAAAGACAACAGTTCTGTCTTCAATAATTAGTCCACTGTCGGAAAGAGCGCTATCAATAGAATCAAATCCACATTTTGCACAGGTCCTAACATCTTGTTCATCCAAAACATCAGAGCAGTCTGAGTGACTATTTAAAAAAAAAGTTCTTACTCCAGACTGGGAAAATTATTTGTCAGGTATAGGGTTAAAATAAAATAAAATATTCGTGAAGAACAAAGCTATGTACTGACAATAACTATCGAAATTGTGCAGATGCACAAATTTTTCCTCTCCGTTACGCTGTACAGCATTACAGAGTTGAGTGTAACGGAGTTGAGAAACCTTACTATAAATGGCTCATATCCCAGCATGCTTTGCTTTTTATGGAAATTAAAATACTCACTGCTAACATGGTCTTGCTAACAAATTTCTCTTGGAAAAGTGAAGGAAATTAGAATGAGATATAGATCTATAGACAGTGTAACAGAGTTGAGGCTCAGAAAACATACTGTACTTAACAGACATATCTTGATGTCATTGGCTTGAACATTGTACATAAATGTGGCATCTATCTATCACCAGCAGATGAACTTCATACACATGTTGCCAAAAGAGGAAGCGTATGAGAGTTATCTCCCATAGCACAGTTATTTTTTTAGTATTGGTACGTTGTAACGGAGTTGAGTGCCTTTTGAGGGACATCTTTTTTTTCTTATTTATTTTTTTTTCAATTAGGTTTTAGATAATAATGATAGGATACATGTAATTAATGGTCATTTGAGAGTGTGAAAAACAAAATTTGTTACATTTTTAGAATATTAAGATATAGATTAGGTATTATTTTTTATTCTGGTCCAGCTGAGGGACAGCCATGTTTTTAGTAAATCCAGAAAATATTTGCTTATAAACAAAGAAATATTAACTTGAAAGTACATTTTTTTAGCATTTTACATTTGAAGAAAGGTAATCTACTTGTGAATAGTCTTGAAAAGGAAATCAAATATTTTAAAATACATTTCTGCAAACAAACTACTGATGTACAGGTCAAGTGGGAAATTGTTACGGTGTTGAGATTTTCACCCATATGTGATATTTGATTTAGTCTTGCCAGTTGGACTGATTCTATACTTAATCCGGTTATTGCTATTTCAGAGTTTCATGATTCGGTTCCCAAATACGTCACAATAAAACCAAAACCAGTCGCCAGGCATCTGACCGTGTCCGGGTGTGAGGGGTTTGATTCCGAGGTGGCGGAGTGTTTTTCACGTACAGAACCGTCAGGTATGTGCCGTTATATATCATAACAGCATTCGACTCTCCAACTTTAATTCTTACAGTTGAAAACGTTTTCCGAATAAACCACTTTATGTCTACCATTCTCTTCATTTTATACGGTAGATGTATATCATCTGCATGTCCACGCCGGGTCCAAACGTTTCCGACCATAATGCTTAGGGGCTAGTCATGTTACCCTTTTTGGAAAACTTACAATCTGTTTAAGATATATTGAAAGCTCTTGGAAATGTGGATTCGACAGTATCAGTAAAATAAATGAATAATCACCAACATAATGACTTTATAGCCATTAGAAGGTGTGCAAAAATCAAAATATTCGGTGATTTTCAGTGATCAGTAGGCCTTTTTACCCCAAGACCAATATCAAAAACCGCTAACAGTATGGTATCTGCGGAAAGAGCAGACCATGGGCAGTAATCTGAATACAAGGGAAAGGCCAAGTTTGGAAATGGGACAAAGAGTAAAAAACAAAATAAATAAAAATCCGAGCGCAGACATTGAACCTGGCCGAAGTGGGCGCAGAACGTTACAAATACATTGTTTAGATCCTTGTGGTATTACCTGTGACTGCATACTAGAAACTTGTAATTTGACCTATTTCAAGGGATTGATCCAAAAGGACCCTATTTCCAAATGTGCTTGTTGTAACCCCCGGTTAATTGGATTGATTGATTATGTACTAAATTCGATTATTGCGTTTTCAGAGTTCCACAATTTGGTTCCCAAACACGTCACAATAAAACCAAGACCTATTCGTCCCGAGCCACCATTCCAATGGGACTGTAGTAAAAAGGACAAACAACTTGGCAAAGAGCTCGACCTTCACGTGCAGCTGACGGCTGTCCTGGTTGATGTGGACATTCTCCGGGCTGACCTACGAGATGCTCGACTCCGTTCCCAATGTCTGAAACTGAAGAACCAACATCTTCAGAGACAAGCCAGACAACTCTCGGGGGAGAAAGTCTCCCTCAGGGAGCAGGTGGATCGCTTGGTGAAGGAGGTGGACATGTTGAGAGTTGAAAGACTGCGTGTACATTCAGGAGAGGGAGAGGGTGTAGGGCTTGTCCAGAGGTCAGGGGCTACACAGACCACGTGTTTTGACCACATTGTTCAATCAAAGAATGACATGCCTCGTGAACAAGACAAAGGGTCAACAAGACATCATGAACTCTCTCAAAGTAGACATCATGAACTCTCTCAAAGTAGTCTGTCATCAAAGAAACATATGTCATCAAGCACAACTAATTTAATAGAAACTTGTAATCAGAAACAAAATGTACAAAAGTCAAAATCTTTCTTTGGTCGTTTTACAAAACTGTTCAGAAGAAACAAATGTTAATGTAATTCAGTCCTTTTTAATGGTGGTAATAACAATTGTTTCAGTTCAATATCCACGTCTTCGTTATTTGTTAACAATGGTTGGTTTTCACTAGTTACAAGAGATCTGTCAACATGTATTGGACATGTGTTCCATTAATTTGAACAAATTGACAATGGTTCACCTTCCATTCATTAGTGATTTAAATGGTGCTTTTAGAAGTATCCTTCCACTATCGAGGCAGGGACACCAAAGGTGGACTTTCATAGAGTGTACCTATACATGGGAAGAGAGAACGCTTTACCCATTAAGCTCCCCAATGCCCCTTAATGACAGGAAACACCCCAAGTTACATAAGTACTTATTAAAGATAGAATATGATCAGTGCATGATGTGATTGTGTAAACACGTAGTATCAACAGTGTCCCTACCATCAAGTCGCCTCCTGGAAATATAAATTTGTAAAATAGAATTTCTACTAATGATTGTGGGGAACATGTTGCTGGTGTATTGAGAACACCATCACTTCTCGCTGTAAATAATGGGTTCATATTCAGTCAACTTGCATCAAACTATGTGTTTGATACTATGTAACGGATAAGTTTAGCAGTCTGATACGTTTCAATGGCACATGATACAACACAGTGGGGAACAACCTCCTACTGCACAGGGAACACAGATGAGACACTGTGCCAGCAATACAAGTTTCTGTAATTAGAACTATAGACTGCCCAAGGTCAACAATATTCCATCAACCTGCAACAATTATTATTCTGCATACCATCAGGTTCACTGACTTGGTTGATGCATGTCATCGATCCCAGTTGATAGATGCTCATGATGTCAATCACTGGATCGTCTAGTCAAGACTCGATTATTTACAGACCACCATCATATACCGGTAGCTGGAATATTGCTGTGTGCAGCGTAAACAACAAACAAAACAAACAAACAAACAATGTACCAACATTCTGACCACACATACAGCCTATGCAAAGGAGGAACTACAACAAAACTCGTAACATTTTATTATTGTATAGAGCCAAAAATATTTACATCATATCTAACAAAATCACAGGTGCATTTTATGGGAAAGACATTAATAACAACATTCAAAATACAGATTTCAAACAAACAAAATGAAGGCAAGGTGGGTACAAAACTGGATATCCTTTTCTCTTCTTGTGAAGCCCATAAGCACTGGTATGGTGCTGACAAACCTTGAAACATAATCAGGGTGAATCCAGGATTCAACCCCATGATCATAGGTTTCTGTCAAGCCTAAGGGACACAACTCTGCACAGGGATTTGTGGCACCTCAGACAACTAGGCCCCCTGTGTCCCCCTTTCCCCCCGCTGATTGAGGTGACTGAGATGGGACAATGTTTAACATTAGACTGTCAATCCAGTAATAACATTGACTACGCAGTGAAACAATATGTTACAGATCTGTACATCAGGTTAAATGCAATGGTAAAACAAATTCTAGTTTGATTGTCCTGTATTATGCAAGCTTGACTTGGATGGACATTGACTTAGCTGTGATTTGGGAGATGATACTATAGGAATTATAACATACAACGAGGCCTGTCATGACCTAAGCCTTCAACTCAATAGGGTGGAACATATTTTGCATCCTCAGTTTCAGTGATGACCTTGGGTTGAATGAGTGAGTGACTTTGGTTTTTCTTGTGGTGTCAAGTATTATTCCGGGGTGGTCGGGTAGCCTAGTGGTAAAAGCCTTCACTCGTGACGCTGTTTCGATTACAGTGTTGAACCTTTCTGTTGATCTGATACTGTACACTGAGGTCTCGATGGTAGAAACAATATCGTATCACATGTTTCAGTGTTGATTCTTGGAGGATGCCAGTATGTGGGTCCGATACTGTACACTGAGGTCTCGATGGTAGAAACAATATCGTATCACATGTTTCAGTGTTGATTCTTGGAGGATGCCAGTATGTGGGTCCGATACTGTACACTGAGGTCTCGATGGTAGAAACAATATCGTATCACATGTTTCAGTGTTGATTCTTGGAGGATGCCAGTATGTGGGTCCGATACTGTACACTGAGGTCTCGATGGTAGAAACAATATCGTATCACATGTTTCAGTGTTGATTCTTGGAGGATGCCAGTATGTGGGTCCGATACTGTACACTGAGGCCTGTCATCCAGAATTTGAGTAGTTGTTTGTCTTCCTCCTGTGCGTTAACGACTTTGAACAATTTCTCTGTGTCTTCCTTTGACCGACTGCCTCCTGCCTTGGTGAACTTAAACAACACCTTCACCTTACTGAAAAGGAAAATAAGAATGAAGTGATCAGCTGGAAAAACTTCATTGTTATTTGTATGGACTAATGGCTATCTATGGACTACATGGCTAGCTATGAGTGAGTGAGTGAGTGAGTGAGTGAGTGAGTGAGTGAGTGGGTGAGTGAGTGATTGAGTATGGTTTTACGCCGTTTTTAGCAATATTCAATGGGAACACCAGAAATGGGCTTCACACATTGTTGGGAATTCGACGTGACAAGCGAACGCTTTAACCACAAGGCTACCCGACCCCCTTGGCTAACTATGGACAATATGGCTATGTATGGACTCTGTGGCTATGTATGGACTGTGTGGTGATGTATGGACCCTGTGGCCATGAATGGACTCTGTGGCTATGTATGGACTCTGTGGCTATGTATGGACACTGTGGATATGTATGGACAGTGTGGCTATGTATGGACTCTGGCTATGAGGGACACTGTGGATATGTATGGACAGTGTGGCCATGTATGGACACTGTGGCTATGAGGGACACTGTGGCCATGTATGGACTCTGTGGATATGTATGGACTCTGTGGCCATGTATGGACTCTGTGGCTATGAGGGACACTGTGGCCATGTATGGACTCTGTGGCTATGAGGGACACTGTGGCCATGTATGGACTCTGTGGATATGTATGGACTCTGTGGCTATGAGGGACACTGTGGCCATGTATGGACTCTGTGGATATGTATGGACTCTGTGGCTATGAGCGACACTGTGGCCATGTATGGACTCTTTGGATATGTATGGACAGTGTGGCCATGTATGGACTCTGTGGCTATGAGGGACACTGTGGCCATGTATGGACTGTGTGGATATGTATGGACTCGGTGGCGATGTAGGGACCCTGTACTCACTTCATCCACTCCTCCTTGATGCAGATGAAGCACTGCTCCACCACCTCCTCGCTCAGGTTCTCGTTCCTCAGGGCCATCTCCATCTTCTGCAGCACGGTGGGGGCTGCAGGCACAGGAGGAGGAGGAGGTTACTTAACACGCTACTCACGGCAGTATGCTTGTTTCTCGCTGTAGACAAGTCAGCAATGTTTCAGCCATATGACAGCAGCGTGTAGATAAATAGGTCTTGCAAGACAAACCAATGATTGATATTGTGAGCAACTCATGCAGTGGGGGTAACAACGACATGCTATCAACCAAGTCGCCAATCCTGTCCTGATCCAACTTCATCACCTCTTATGACAAGCAATAAGTGCTGTGACCTTTACTAACACAAGCAACAACAGGCTACACTGAACTGACACCAACTTTGAGTATACATGTCTGAAATATGAACAGTTTGACTCTCTGAAGCCTGTATCAGTGATTTTCAAAAGAATTACGCCTGAATGAATTTTTCATACAAATTTTAAAAAAGGTTTTCCCTTGTCATGTCACTAGCCTTGGAGGAAAAATAGAAAAATGTCATTAACAATAACACTTGAAACAATACTGGGCATAAAGATATGTGATCTGAGAGTTAAAGATCATCCATGTCACACAATGAATCATCCAATAGTTCTTGACCATGGGTCTAACTACCAAAACATCATTCTCTTATTCACTTCATATTGGGGTAAAGTGAGTGAGCGAGTTTGATTTAACACCACTTTGAACAGTTTTCCACTTACCCACTTGGGTATATCATAATGTGTCAGCTTAATGTGGCAAGAAAACCACAAATGTGATGCAGGTCTCTACGACTTTGGTGAAACCCACGAGCACGGGTAAGATACTGACAAAATTAGAAACATAACTGGGGCGAACCGGGATTCAAATCCACAATCACAGGTTTCTGGCATCCCCAAGGGACACATTGCTGCACAGCGAAATGCAATGCCTTAGATGACTGACGACCTGAGAGCCCCCTGGAGGTACAGATTATTAAGGAATTAAATCTATCCCCCCTAAAATGTGCCATTAGATTTGATTCCAAAGAAGTGAGTGAGTGAGTGAGTTTGGTTTTACGCCGCTTTTAGCAATATTCCAGCAATATCACGGCGGGGGACACCAGAAATGTGCTTCACACATTGTACCCATGTCGGGATTCGAACCCGGGTCTTCGGCGTGACGAGCGAAAGCTTTAACCACTAGGCTACCCAACCGCCCTGATTCCAAAGAAGAAGGCTATCCCAGATAAGAGCAATACACTATATGATCAACATAAGCTAAAGTGGCTGCCAAACTCACCTTTCTCAGGGAGCTGGACGGGGCTGCTGAGGCGGTAATGAAAGCTGCTGAAACAGTTGTCTGAGAGTGACTTCTCGGACTCCAGTGAGCTGTCGGGGGTAGCTTCTCCCTCGCCCTTCAGCACCTCCACAAGGATAAACATCTCCGTGGACATCGTGTGATTTGGAAGAGGGACGTTGAGGGCCAGGCCGAGGAAGTTGCAGCGCCAGGACTCCTCGTATATGTTGCTGTATGTGATGGACCGACAGCAGCCCTTTGGCAGCAGCATCTGCAGCATGAGTGAGTGAGTGAGTGTATGAGTTTGAGTGGCACTGAGGATGGAGGTTTTATGCAAATATTAGCAGTTCTTCAGCAGTATCTACAGAACACAAAGAGTGAGCCTAAAACACAAAAACAAACTGTTTTTTTAGGGAAACAGGGTAAATGGTGTTTTTTTGCAGTCAGCAATATTCCAGCTATCACAAGGCAGTCTGTTGATAATCTAGTCTCGGCCAGACAGATCAGTGCTTCGTGGTTGTTTATTGGGAGCTTGGATGATTACTGAACAAAATGTTAGGGATCATGAATATTTTTTGGGATATTTTGTGTAGAGTGAAGACTGAGCACCCAATTTCATAAAAATATCCCCAAACTATTCATGATCTTTATTATTTTTGTTCAGTATACATCATTATTTCTTGTTTGTGCACTGAACCTGACACAACATCTAACTCCAGCATGTCCAGATAAGTGTTAATATTAATGTGAGGAAGAGTACTTCAGTGGTTATATTTATTTCTTGATTTACAGTATTTGTACAATCTCATCAAAATCAGAACTTTTAGTCTAGTATGATAGATGTGTGGGTTCTTCAACTTTCTAAAAACAATTTGGCGTAATTTCTTTACCACCTCAATTTGGAGAGATTAGTTTTCCCATCATCCTACCTTCAGAGCTGCCAGAATGGTCTTGACCTGTGACTTTTCGGCACCACTGATGATCACCTGGTTGCCGATGAGTACATGGTGAGCCAGGGTGTGGAACTTGCTGTTTCCAAGGGCCTGAAAGTTCAAAACAGTTTCCTCAAAACTGAAATAAAGACATAGGAGAAGGGCCCTTTTGGGCCTAAAAGTATTAGATAGTTTATGAAATGTGCAAAAATGTAAGAAATCTAGATATTTGTTTCTAATTTGCATATTTTGGATTTTCTCCAAAACCAAATCAAGAGGTAAATTTTAATATGTTAACATGCTGATTCTTATTCAAGAAGCATTTTTGCAATATTTGTAGCTGCTATTTTTGTATAACAAGCCCCTGTGAATATAACACCATATAGCATTCCTGTCTGTAGTTCAAATGATTCAAACGTTGCTCTCCTGACCTTGCGAAACAGTCTCAAGTCTTTAATGAACGGCGCCTTGCTCATGTCCTCCTGCTCCACATCACTGCCAACGCAGCCCTCATCCTCCGACGCCACCTGCTCGGAGAGATCATCACTGATCTTTCGAGAATACAGCTTGATGAAACCTTCCTCCGTCTCTGCAACACAGCAGTAGGCTGTCACGAGATGTTCCCCATACATGCAAAACCTGCCCTGTTCCATCTTATATACAGATTTAACTATCAACATAACTCTTACAGGTCATCTGGGATAATCACTGTTATTAATAAAATAAGCTGACTGAGATCCTTTAAACATAGTTTGGACACTACGAAGGGACATAACTCAGATGTTTGTTTGTTTGTTGTTTAACGCCACACTCAGCAATATTCCAGCTATATGACGGCTGTCTGTAAAATAATCGAGTCTGGACCAGACAATCCAGTGATTGACATCATGAGCATTGATCCACACAATTGAGATCGATGACGTAAGACATTTATACTTTGGTGAAACACACGAGCATGGGTATGGTGCTGTCAAACCAAGTAATTAATCAAGGCAAGCCTGGGATTAAACCCCTCGATCACAGGATCATGACACGTCTAAGAGGCTTAACTCTGCACAGTGCATTATAGGGCCTTTTGAGCATCCTAGTTCTGACCCACCTTTTCCTGAATGCCCAACCACTTTCTCACCTGAAATGTACCATTTTGATTTCACCAAATCAGGTAACAACTAACCTCATCCATACCTATCTGTATTCATCTCTGATCCCCAGTGTCCTGTTACAATGTCTTACCTTCCTGTTTCTCCATGTCGATGATGGAATCCTCTGTCGGGGGTCCTTCCAGCAAAGTCTCTGTCATCCGATTCCCGCAAGCTTTCAGGATCCATATAAACGAGAAATGCAGCACTTTAAACACATTCTTGTGACCTGTGAGTTCAACCAGTGACCGGGCAGGCTTGTTGCCTCCCCTCTGTTGGATAAAGTTAGCCGGGTTGATGGTGGGGTTCAGTCGCAGCGTCGTCTGCGGACATTTTGTTTGTTCCTCTGTGTATACTCTGTGTGCTCTGGTTTGAAGATTTTCTTTCAAAGTTTTTAAATGTGGCACTAGAAAAGGCCACGAGTTCAACAAATAGATCTTGTCCATCATAACAATAACGATACTGTAGGAACGTTGCAGTCCCCGAGCCTGTGTGTCCTCAACATAGAACGTGTAACTTAACACATAGCCATACTGTTCATCGCCAAAAAATATGGGGCCTTCTCTCCCTGGGCACACCTGTAATAATTAAACTTGAGTTTAAATGTAGTCATCAAGTCATACTAAAACACTGGAAGATCTGAAGTAACGTGGACTTAATACACAAGGGAAATCCCTTTCTGCACACTCCAGCAGTACACTCTCTTCCAGTACACTCTGTACAGTCACCTGTTTTGTTACATCAAGCCTACACAAATGCTGTTTATGAAATGATTGATGGCCCTCTCAAAGTGTGCTTCATTGAACAGTACTTCAGTTCAATACGTGTGCCACCTAAATGTTCAGGAAAGCCCAAAGACACAGAGACACAGACATTCACCACTTAGTGAACTCACAAACATGATAAAACACTGAAAGACCCAGGATCATGATCAGGGCAAATCATGCAGATTTTAGCAAGGGTCGGGAACCAAACTCAATCAACATGAAAAACTTGTTTCTCTGAAGACTTCCGGTATGCCAAAGCAAAGTAAAATCAAATATGGCTGTACATCCATTTAATTCAACATTCACTAGGGCTGGGACGAGTCCAAATTTACTACCTGGGTACCAACCCCCCTATTACCCGACCCTACCCGGGTACCCACTGTAGGTCTCAAGAGAAGGTACAAAATGTACAAGTACAACATGGTATTCATCCTCTATGTATCTTTGTCTGAAAGTTGTAATTTGAATCCCTTCTCTCTAAGCTAAGTGTACTGAGGACTTATACTGACCCTGATTCCCCATGTGGTCAAAATCAGCAGCACATGGATGGTTATGACAAGCATATCTCAAAAGATAAAATTAGTTATTGACTAAATTCAATTTTTACTACCAGTGGGTAATAGTATTTTTTTGAAATAATGAATTTTGACAATACTTCTGATGTAACCAACCTAAGATGAAATTATTCGTGCCTTGTCATGTTCTAAGTATAACATTGGATGTATGTCCAAGTACAAATCATAAAGTTATTCATAAAGTAATGCATTATGCCGGTTAAACCTGGTTAACCATCAATGATCGGTTATTTACTGTCAATCTATCAGTTCTTGTTAACAAATTGAGCGATGTCCAGAGTCATGACAGCCATCCTACCACTTACGTTACAACTTGATACAACGAAAAAAACGTAAAATCAAATATGGCTGTACATCCATTTAATTCAACATTCACTAGGGCTGGGACGAGTCCAAATTTACTACCTGGGTACCCACCCCCCTATTACCCGACCCTACCCGGGTACCCACTGTAGGTCTCAAGAGAAGGGACCGCCTCCGTGGTCTTGTGGTAGAGCGTCCGCCCGGAGAGCGGAAGGTCCGGGGTTCGATCCCGGGCCGCGTCATACAAAAAGACGTTAAAAGATTGTACTTGTTGTTACCCTGTCTGGCGCTCGGCATTAAGGGGCTAAAACAAGGACTGGTCGGCTCGGAGTCAGTATACTGTGTCTGAGTGGGGTATTCATGTTAAACTGCGGCATGGTATCTCAGTGAGCTAGCACTATAAATCGGCATCAGTCCGGACTAGTACAAGCAGCCACACACACACATACACGTGCATGCACGTCGCTATATAAGTGCAATAATCTTGGACGCGACGTTAAACCCAATTTCACCTCACCTCAAGAGAAGGTACAAAATGTCCGATTGGACATTCTTTTACCATAGCTCTTGCAAAACGTATTTAGAACCATGTATTAAACGATCTGGCCATGCATACACTGTTTATTCAACCATATGAAAAGTCAGAAGGAATGGGTGCATAGTCAGAAAGAAATGCGAACATTAGTGACTTGTAGTGTAACCATAGAGTTCTAGATTATTGTTGTCATTAAACTATATATCACATGACTAACCACGGGTCCGGGTAGTCCTATGGGGATCCGGGTCCTACTCAGTACCCACCTAACCCGGGGACCCGAGTTACCCATCCCAGCCCTAACAGTGACCACTTTCTAACAACAATCTATTCCTGCAGCATACCATACTATAAATTACCATGGTTACATATGTTTTTGTACCTCACAGCTCAGACTCCTGATACAAGCCTGTCTGATGCGGCTGAACACCTGCGGATGGTAGGGATGTTGCGTGCTGACATAGCTCACATGGGCTTCCTCGTCATGGCTCACGTACCCAGGCTGCACTGAGTAGCAACCCTGCAACAAGTCAAAGAAGCTGATAAAAGATGCAAATTAATGTCCGCATCACAACATGTTTGTCTTACAGCTATATGGAATCTGGAAGTCTGCTAGTCTTACCTCACACATGTCATTCTTCATGCTGGGCAGTGATGGGGTCGCGTTGTGCGAGTCAGCAGTCAGTGAAGGGGACTTAACCCTGCGAGGAAATGATGATTCGGAGTCTTCCGCATCCAGCTCATTTCGGGATTCTTGCGGCCGAAAGGGTTGAGTGCAGAACAAGATTCTGGGTCCATGAAGTTCACAGAAATGACACAATGAAATGATGGCGTTCATGGTTTCCTAATAACAGAAAATTCATGTCATCATTTATCATGGTGCATTATACAGTATTATTATGAATTTTTTATCATGGTGGATATGTTTCATATAATAGCTGACCTACAGTCGGAGAAGAATATATATGTAATTAGGACTTATATTTTTCATAAGTTGGTTAAAAACACTGAAACTATATCCAACTAAATAAAAAACAATTCAGATTTAGAAAATCTTTCAGTTGTGTCACCATCACATTTCGTGCAAAATGAAGAGTAGCCAACAATACAGTAACTATTCCCATCCAGGATATTCCCCTCTTTGATTATTCAGGGTAATATATCTCTATGCCATTATGATAAGTACCCTGGACCAATATGCCGCCATAGTTTCATTTCAGAAGTGATGTCACCTGCTCCATCTGTCATGGCACTACCTATGCACAGAACTTCTCTCGCTCTTGAGCATAAAATCAGCAACCAATCAAAATGGTTCTTCACAACGAGTTCTGCTAAGATCTACATTCATATTTGAGCCCTTTCTATATGGAGATTTGAAATCAGAACAAGGTTATAAATTAACTTTTAGTTTTAGACATGTGAGCTGGAAAAGATGTTTTCCTGATTATTAAGATGGGAAGGGAAGACATCAAGTCCTCATACTCCTAGCCATTCTCAATTTGTACATGAGAGTGTTGGCCTCAAGGGGAGAAGAGAACTGGTTATTTCAATCATGAACGTTGTAATTTCAATTCAATTCAATCGTTATTCATAAAGAAGTAGAGGTCATAGGCCCATTCTACATTTACATCATTGCTTGAGAGGCTAACAGCATATATACATTGTTCGCCCGAATGATTGTCTTCGTTGCATTGACTTATATACAAACGTTGCAAGATTGTTAACAGTTTCTAAAAATTTTGAAGACATTAATGAGTTAAATTTAGGTAATGTTGGATATAAGTAGTATTTTGGAGGTATATACACACTCCTGAGATTGCCATAAGCATAACACACAAGTACAACATGGTATTCATCCTCTATGTATCTTTGTCTGAAAGTTGTAATTTGAATCCCTGCTCTCTAAGCTAAGTGTACTGAGGACTTATACTGACCCTGATTCCCCATGTGGTCAAAATCAGCAGCACATGGATGGTTATGACAAGCATATCTCAAAAGATAAAATTAGTTATTGACTAAATTCAATTTTTACTACCAGTGGGTAATAGTATTTTTTTGAAATAGTGAATTTTGACAATATTTCTGATGTAACCAACCTAAGATGAAATTATTCGTGCCTTGTCATGTTCTAAGTATAACATTGGATGTATGTCCAAGTACAAATCATAAAGTTATTCATAAAGTAATGCATTATGCCGGTTAAACCTGGTTAACCATCAATGATCGGTTATTTACTGTCAATCTATCAGTTCTTGTTAACAAATTGAGCGATGTCCAGAGTCATGACAGCCATCCTACCACTTACGTTACAACTTGATACAACGCTTGCATGTAATCTTCTCTACATTCTAATCCAGATCATCCCTTGGTGTGGCAAGTAAACACTTTGTAAAATCACGTGAAGACGGTCATGTGATACTGACAAGCATCTGCTGTGTCCATACTTCATTTCAGTTGAGTGTAGTTCCGAAGGAGAGTATTAGTACCAGATCAATGAAGCAGTTGTGATAACTTTCACCAGCTTGTAACTGCGGTCGGAATATATAAATAGGCTGCTCTCTAATTTTGGCCTCAGTCCTCATTGTCATCTCACGATTCCCATTTTGGTGACCACAAACATGGCATTTTAGCTATAACTTATTACTATAACGCCCCTAGGTTTTAAAAGTTGTGAATATAATTTCAAACAGGAATTGAAATATGTCAATTACTTATGTGCTTGTTTGTAAAAACATATAGATGGATTCATAACGTTTCACAAAATACAGGTATACAGTTTTCTGGAATAGGTGGGGTCAGCTGGGTACATTTTGAGACCAACAAGCACACACTCGTCATGCATATAGATTCGCAAATTAATTTTTTTAATGTGGCGAGCTAACATATAATACATAGCTTTTTTATTCCTAATTCTAGATTTTTATGATACGGAAACAAATGACGGTAATAACCTCTTTGTCATACAGTGTTATGCTTATAGTAATAGAAGTTTTTAAGACACATTTTTGTCCACTAAAGCAAAGGGTTTCTCGTGGAAGATCGTAAATAGTCTACCATGGCTAAAGAAACTTTAGAAACCGCGTGTGTGAGTGGAGCTTATTAAAGAACGTATAAATATCGAGTTCTTGTGTGAAATCACACTGTGTAATCTTTTTATGGGTTTAACTAAAATGTGAACACCAGGTTTTACGTGTATACCTCCATAAACGCAAAAATATGCTTAAGTCAGCTGCAAGTCAAATAAGTCAACAATAATAACCACTGCTAATTTTAAAAAATGAAGACAACAATACGAAATCAACGACATTGTTCCTTATTAGTCCCGCCCACCCTATTATCAACCAATCAGGAAACAGTGGACCGTTTCGGTTTATGGAAACATAAACTCCAAACATTGCCTGGTTAGCCAATCAAATGTCATGGAATCACTTGCAGTTTATTTATAAATGTGCCAAACATATATCACTAACAATCACAAAGAAAACATACATCCAATGCATATATTTAATTCCTGAATATCTGCTCGTACATATTCAAACATTTTGGCCTCTTAGAATACATACGTCAATAAAAAAAAAAGGTCATTTGTGTACAGCTACGAATTCCTGTCGACATACGTAACTTCTATATTGCCTTCTTTTTAATCTACCGGCTTTGAAACGTTTAAGGGCATAAACTATGTAACTTAATTAGTTCTTTGAATTAATTAGCTTCTGTGTTGTAATGCGAAGTGACTAAAATCACACAACAATGTCAATTGGATTATTGGAGACGCTTTTAGCAAGGCATGTATGTCTATTCTGTCAATCACTGTCCCCTCCCCATCATTGCAAGCCCGCATTCATTGCGTTGAAGGGACGAAGGGATGGAAGCCCAAATCACTGGAACTTGAGCTATACAATGTATTTTGACAGCATAGTCGCACTATTTTCAATTATACCGTTTTAATAGATGATACAGAATGGGTTACGCAAACATTTTTCGGACAATTATTCAGACATCATGATGATCACGTGAACGATGTTATATCATCTCTGGAAAAACAATTGTGAAACGACCCTGTTTCTGTTTATTGTGCTGGGAATCGGGCACTTTATTGGGAGGTATAATGTATAGATACAATTATGAAACATGGGAATGTGCTTGCCGTAACAGGCGACTATGCTTGTCGTAAGAGGCGACTAGCGGGATCGGGTGGTCAGGCTTACTGACTTGTTCATGCATGTCATCGTGTCCCAATTGCGTGGATAGATGCTCATGATGTCAGTCACTGGAGTGTCTGGTCCGTCGTCTGGTCAGCATCGTATTCATGGTTTTGCGTCCTTGTTTATTGAGTGAGTGAGTATGGTTTTACGCCGCTTTTAGCAATATCACGGAGGGGGACACCAGAAATGGGCTTCACACATTGTACCCTTGCCGGAAATCGAACCCGAGTTTTCGGGCGTGACGAGCGAAAACTTTAACCACTAGGTTACCCGACAGCCCTCCTTGTTTATTGTCTTTAGTCCTTGTTTATTGTCTTTAAGGGTATAGGCAGGCGCCCAGAAAGACATTTTTTTCTG
This sequence comes from Haliotis rufescens, assembly GCF_023055435.1. Taxonomy (NCBI): domain Eukaryota; kingdom Metazoa; phylum Mollusca; class Gastropoda; order Lepetellida; family Haliotidae; genus Haliotis; species Haliotis rufescens. The sequence continues at coordinate 7,566,374 of NW_025963791.1, read as the reverse complement.
CCAACAGTAAAGTGTTTATTATGTCATACAATATCATTCATATATATATTCCACTACTCCTTCAAAACGCGGGCGTTCGGGTAACCTAGTGGTCAAAGCGTTCGCTCGTCACGCCGAAGACCCGGGTTCGATTTCTCACATGGGCACAATGTGTGAAGTCCATTTCTGGTGTCCCCTGCCGTGATATTACTGGAATATTGCTAAAAGCGGCGTAAAACAATACTCACTCCTTCGGAACGCCATCTATGCTCCAATGCTTTTTACTACTCTTACGGAATCATTGACCACTATTAAAGTAAATGTGATGTAAACATCCGGTTTAGGTAAACTGTGTTAAGACATTTCATTGGTATTTCTTTTTGCTTGTGACCAATCAGGGTCTACCTTACAAACCTCCGAGGACGATGCATGGCATCAAGGCTGTGTCTATTCGCACGATATCGTGTACATAAGGAGAACATATTCCACAATGTACACGATATCGTGTAAATAACAGACAATTTCTCCCAATATGCACGATATCGTGTAAATAAGAGACAATTTCTCGTAATATGCACGATATCGTGTAAATAACAGACAATTTCTCACAATATGCACGACATCGTGTAAATAACAGACAATTTCTCACAATATGCACGACATCGTGTAAATAACAGAACTTTAACACGATATATCGTGTAAATAATGAAACATTTACCATAATATGCACGAAATCGTGGGAAAATAGATGCTTGCTTCAGATTGCTTGCTCTTTTACAGAAAGTTCGTAAATTTTGTTTTACCAGAAGGTTCGTAGTATTTTAAGAGGGGAAATTATGTTTTGATTTTAATTGGTTCAACAGAACTAAACTATAAATATTCTGATTCGTTAAACTAGTATCTCATTTGGTAAAGTATGTTTACTCCAAATATTTATGATCTCTATATTCACAACATGTCTGTACGACTGCAAAACTTTTAACTAACTGTGATACCTGGTTTATCTACCTCAGCAAACCTTTATATCTTCACAGATGTTTAGAGAAGAAATTACAATTTTAACAACAAGTAAATAATTTTTATTATCTTTGATATATTTCTTTAGAAACGATGTCCGCACTATAGTGTAGAGTTAACATTTTGGGGAGTAATGTACAATGTAGCGTAGCGCAACTGAGACCGGGAACCAGGTTTGTGTGTAGGAAATTAATAGACCAATCAGCGTTCGCGTCTCACGGCGGAGAAGGGAGTTTTCCAGTCGTGTATATAGCACGGCATTGGTCCACTATTTGCACGATATCGTGTATATAGACGGTCCGTGGCATCAACATTTGTTTCAAAATGGCGCGATGTCATATCATTTCTGATTAGTTAATGCTAGGATATGAATTATACATGATTTCTCGCAAAATTATGGTTTGAAGGAAGATAAATAGAAGAGTCTGTAATAATTGCAAAGCATGCTTTAGTTAATTCTATTTTATATTCACGTGATAGGACATGTTGTGGAATCGTGCACAGACTTGCGCATTTTTGCAAAGAAATCTTCGGGGAGACCCAGGCATGAAATAGAGCATATTATTTTGAACTGAAGTTTGCTGAGGAAACATGACATATGTACTTTGGATTTTACATGTTACACTTCAAGATTTCTTCTAAAAGAAAATGATTGAGGGAGACCAAAATCAGGTAAGAACATGTTTGAATCGTGTGGGACAGCTGATCAGCTGTTTTCCACCTAACCTAAAACTCATGGATATTGACTAGGTAGCTGAGTATCATTTCGATGTTTTCTTTTGGTACTGTATTTCATAAATGTCAGTGATGTTGGTGAGTGTTGGGCATGCAAGCACTGATTGTAGTGTACTCCATGACCACGATAACTGTTATGATATGACTGCCTCCAGTTAGGGACAACGCTTGTTGGCTAGTAGAGTCCATTACACATGGCAGGGTTTAATATGTACAGGTATAACCTATTGTGTGTTTTCAGTGTAAAACATGGTCTTGAAGACATCACCATACTGTCAAGAATTGAACAAGACTTTCAGCTAATTTTAAATCCATACTTGTCTAAAAGAAATTAGGGAAAAAGACAAACTTTGTCTCAAGATTACTGGTTAGATAACAAGTGATATAAATTTAAGGTCATCTGAGGGCTCATGATGTTTTTGCAACTGGACTCCCCTTAATATTGAAGATTAAACATTTATGTTATGACAAGGGACCATTGATTTTAATGATAAAGGGTTCATGAATGATAACAATACTTTACCATGTCTACATCATTCTTTTATAATAATCATGATAATCATCCCTGTTGCCTTCTAAGGCTCTACAAATATGACATTTGGTCACAGTGTACATGAAAATATGTTCAGCAAATTAAGATAAGGGGCTATTTAAAATTACCATTACCTGTCTTTTACTCTGATGGGATACCTCTCGGCAGCATCTGACAATGGACATTGGATCTACATAGAAAAAAGCTAAAGTCTAAGACTGTCATAATATAAAAATGTCGCTTCTAGAAATGAAGTTTTCCTGTATGGCTAGGCTATTTCTTAGGCCATTATCATTTGCAGAAGCCTGAGGTCTGCCATTAACTGTTATTATGGCATCGTTTTCATAGCTAAGATAGTGAGAATTTAATTTAGCATGAATATATCCCTGTGACAACACGGAGGACACAAGGGACGTCAGTGTGACAAAAATGTCATGAACAGTGGATTACGTCACTATTAATCATGTGAAGTCATTCGACCTTGGGCTTTGATTTCACCAACATCGGAGGGTAACACGGAGGATTTTGTTTGATGGACATTGACATTGCTTTGATATGGAAACAATGGACAGGTGCTGGCACCTGCAAGGACGTTCAGAGTATCAGAATACCAGAATACAGCCTTAACCATAGTTGCCATAGTGTTCATCATGGTGTTCAGTTTGCCATCCATCTGCAATCTGTCGAGTGCTTGCTCATCTAAGTTGCTGTTATTTTTCCTAAATATGCACATGGGACATCATCATGATCATCGGCCCAAATGTGTTCAGCTGACTCATGAGGCACTTGGTCAATCTCAAGAGTTGACAGCCATTCAGATACAGTCAGATGCTGTTTGTTTACATTTGTATGCAGATTAGCTATGACATCATGTGGCAATTTGATTGATCAAGTTGTCAAGTTAGTGTCCTGCAGTTTGCCTGATCCCTCTTATCTTGCTGGCCATTTTGTGATCATTCTATTCAATTTCGCTATAATCATGATAATCCATAATTTATTATACACATTAACATAGGCAATAGGGTGCCTATCCAAAAATAACATCAGATCCATCATACATGTCCTATCTCACCAACCTGTTTGATAAATCAATCATGTCCCATCCCAGAATTTTCAGATATATAATACCATATTCGAAGTAATAAGTGCCCCACTCTAATAAGCGCCCACAACGCCTGAACCGTTTGAACTATCAAAGTAGGGTTAAAAAAGAAAAAGATAAACACTCAATAAGCAGAAAACCACGCTCTGCTACCGATGTTTGTAACCACGCTCTGCTACCGATGTTTCTGCACAGTGGAAGGCGACGTTCACGTGTCTACCTTTTGTCTTTTTGACTCCACTTGAAATTACATGATTAATGGGGAACTAAACGTGATTCTCTTCCTATGAAAATGGGGGGCGGTCGGGTAGCCTAGTAGTTAAGGCGTTCGCTCGTCTCGCCGAAGACCAGGGTTTGATTCCCGACATGGGTACAATGTGTGAAGCCCATTTGTGGTGTCCCCTGGCCGTTATATTGCTGGAATATTGCTAAAAGTGGCGTAAAACCATACTCACTTACTCCTATGAATATGGGGAACTAAGGTGATTCTCTTCCTATGACATATGGGGAACTAAACGTGATTCTCTTCCTATGACATAGGGGAACTAAACGTTATTCTCTTCTAAATGAAAAATAAAGAAACTATGGGAGGTCAATGACCACGAATGCAGGAATGAATAATTAACTATAGGTGCAAGTACACACTTTATGTTTCTAAGAACCACAAATATTGGTCCAACGACAACTAGTTTCTATAAAGACCACGATTACTGGTCCAACGACAACTAGTTTCTATAAAGACCACGAATATTGGTCTACGAGGGCAAAGCGTGTCTTGCTCCAACGAACAAAAAGCCAAATCCGACGATCACGTGTCAGAATTCATTTTCTGCACCGATCTGATTTCCGCGAAGCATGTGTCGTTTATGCTAAATGTTCATGTTACATGAACCGAAACAATGTTGTTGTTTTTATTATTTTCTCTCCTCAACAGCGATATTTGCTAATATATTAAATTGGCTAGTGAACAATCCCAATTAGCACCCCTTCCGATGGATCAATGTACACAAGACTTATTTATTTGTGTATAAAACGCACTCGTGTGTTATATGCACCCTTAATTATGGGCAATTAAATTCTGGAAAAATATATCTGTCGTATATAAACATTTCAGGCTGTCAGCATAAACCACTAAATTTACGATCTTTCAACTCTGTTTTTTTTCTCACAAAAATAATATTCTAATAAGAGCCCCTTTTTTAAAATTTTGAGAGTGCCCTGGGCGCTTATTACGTCAAGTACAGTATATTATAATATCAAGGTTTGAGTGGTCAACAACTTCAAAAAACATTTGATCACCTAACACAACTTACCTTTGATGTAATGATAACAAGGCAAAAGGAAGAAGTTGCATAGACTCTTATATCTACATCTTACGTCTGCTTGTTGTAAGAGGCGACTAACGGGATCGGGTGGTCAGACTCGCTGACTTGGTTGATGCATGTCATCGATCCCAATTGTGTGGATCAAAGCTCATGATATCAATCCCTGGATTGTCTGGTCCAGACTCGATTATTTAGAGGCCGCCGTCATATAGCTGGAATATTGCTGAGTGCGGCGTTAAACAACAAACAAACCATCTTACATCTATTTCTAAGCCATGCACTTCCAATAACATAAGGGATAGAATTTAACCTGATTGCCAAACCAATTTACCTGGTTAGAATAGGTTATTTTTCGGTTACTGGTATTGTTGGTAGTAAGAGGCAACTAATGTGGATGAGTTGGTCAGGCTTTGTGTCTTGGCTGATCGTGTGTCATCGTAACATGATGGCCTGGGAAGTACATTAACTCTAAAATGTATGAAAAATTACGCCATAAGAATATTTTAGACAAGTAGACTGACAAATATTGGAACAGAATGAGAAAATATTGTGTCAGTTCCATGGGGTTGATACCTGTGCACTTCTAAATAATTATTTGTTCCTATCCAGTAACTATCATCATGGGTCTTCAGCAACCCATGCTTGCCGTAAAAGGTGACTATGCTTGTCGTAAAAGGCTACTAACGGAATCGGGTGGTCAGGCTCGCTGACTTGGTTAATGCATGTCATCGATCCCAATTGCGTGGATCAATTCTCATGATATTAATCACTGGATTGTCTGGTCCAGATTCGATTATTTAGACCGCCGTCATATAGCTGGAATATTGCTGAGTGCGGCGTAAAACAACTAACCAACCAACTATCATCATGATCATACCATGTCAGTTATCAGCATGATCAGTTGACAGCACAACGCAGTGGTGACTGTATTATCACAATCTCATTAAAGTCAGATCTCGCTGCCGCTAAACAAAGATCTGAGGACATCCCAATGCGGGTCACGTCAGAACAACTTTTCGCGAACTTTGACCGACCACTGAAACAACTAACAAGAAGTCGACATCAGCCAATTAGAAAGCAGCTTTCTCGAGCTTTACGGCACTTGTTTCAACCTGGCGACTTTTATTACAGACTACCCTTGAAAAATATGTTGACACAGTTCTCAATTAAAATTTTGAAAACTGAACAAACGAACATTCCGAAATGTCTAATATATGGTTGAGATTGTATGGCAGTGCTTTCCATGTATTGTGCAATGCTTCCTCTGTTCAAATGTTTATCCTACGGAAGCGATACAGAATCTGTCGTATGGGCCGTAACTGTCGTTCGGAATATCCCGCGTTAACATTTTCGAGGTTGCATGATTAGAAAACACATTCCGACTGTCACTTTTAAGATCTGGTAAGCGACGCCTTGATTGGTCAGATGAAAGGTCGCTCTGATGTGACCCGTAATGGGATGTCCTCAGATCTTTGTTTAGCGACAGTGAGAACTAAGATCTTATTTTAATGAGATTGGTATTATCATGTCATACACAGGTAGACAGTCGTCAACAGAGGACATCTGTTCCATGTGTAGTTTATTCCTGACTTGTCATTTAACATTTTCAGTAAATCGTCTTGTTTACTGATCATGCTGATATTGTAATTATCTGTAACTTCTGCATTCGAACATGGTAGTCATGTGTGATTACAATACATTTAAATATTTTAATAATTGTTTGACGCGATACACCTCTTTCTTGTGTTTCTTGAAGGTATGACAGTGTTCTTCCTGATGACAAATGACTGGCAATATTCCCAGATGGGTCACACCTAGATCAGTGACGAATTTCTTAATAAAACACAACCAAAGGATGTATTCAAGTATATCCAGTTTGTTTACTTGTTGTCCTGTCCACACCATGCCACCACCCCCGAGTTTGAGTGGACCGTCCTTGTGGGTTGGCCTCAGGTATTGTGAGTCAGACATGTAGACATTACACCGAGGGGGAGTTTGAACTGTTGCCAGCTTTGTCCATACAGGCGTTCTATAATTAGGCAGGCCTCTTTGTGTGCCCCCTGTCACCAGTCAGGGCTTACTCACAGAGGGTAGATATTCCTCAACACTGGCTCATGACAACACACAAGCACCAACAGGATTCCTGTACTGGAATATACTGATTCCCAGCCATGACGGCACCTAACATGTACTTAATTAAGTATACGGTAAGCTTTTATGGTTTATCATGTTTATTGAATGATGGCACAGATTTGAAAATGTTGGTAGTGTTTTAAAATGTTTGTAGTGTGTAAGAAGAGATTGCAATCTAACATGTTTACAGTGACCTGATCAGTGATTTCTTACTACAGGTGTTGTTTCGTTCATAATTAGGCCTAACAGTAATGGGGTACTTGTCTGTTGTCATAACCCTAATGTTATTAACAGTTAAAAAACATTTGATGTCCCTAGATTTAACATGTTTAAATAATATAACCACTAACAATTTACAACCCAGGTAACCCTCCAATTTTGAACATTGTTGTGTAATGTTTTAGATGGCAGAGACCATAGTGAGTGAGTATTGTTTTATGCCGCTTTTAGCAATATTACGATGGGGGACACCAGAAATGGACTTCACACATTGTACCCATGTCAGGATTTGAACCCGGGTCTTCGGCGTGACGAGCGAATGCTTTAACCACCCAACCACCCAGAGACCATAGTATTTACCGGTATATGGTATATGGTCTCTGTAGATAGATATTGTTTTGTTTTAGAATTCCCCTCCACTGCTGATGATGGGCGACCTGATCCGCTACTTCGAGAGTCAGAGGCTCTCATTGGACAGATATGATCACATGGGCTCCACTTCCACCAATTCCAGCGATGACTTTGTCTCCTGCATCAAGTTCAATGGCATCCCAATCTTGCCTCCTGTTGTAAGTAGATAGATATTCTGATTTCCTTTGAATCCAATTTTAACCATATTATGAGCATGATCAGCATTTCTGTTCTCCAGTATTTACAGATTTTGACCATTGTTGACTACCAAAATATGTCTTGGGCTGTCAGTCCGTGTGTCTGCTAATAAATATGATGTACTTTGTAAGCATTATCTGACCCTACATTGTACATTCTTTCAGCCCTAAGGTTGTACTGGTTATTCACACACCAAAAATTGAAAAACTGAACACAGATTAATGTCATAAAAAAATAATTTTAGATAAGTGTTATCATAAAATATAACATTAAAGTTATGAGTAATATACTCCTGAAAACATCCGTCTTAGACTTGGTCTTCAGCAACCCATGTTTGTCAAGTAATGGGGTTGGGTGGTCAGACACGCTGACATGGTTGATGCATGTCACCGAATCTCAATTGTGTAGATTGATGCTCATGCTGTCAATCACTGGATTGTCTGGTCCAGACTGCATTATTTATAGACCACCGTCGTATAGCAGGAATATAGCTGAGTGTGACGTTAAAGAAGAAAGAAACATGCAGGGATCTCCACTAAGGAAGCAAATATCTATCAGACAGTTGAAGTGTCGTCAATGGTTGATTTGATTTCACTGGTGACACTTTCTCGTTGAACAATGTGTGACACTATCATGACTATTCGAGAGTATGGTCACCAGTAAAAAGCAGACAACACTGTCAATGATGTTTTCTTTTAGATAACAGTACTCTATTCGATAAGAATGTAAGAAGTTATAATGGAACAGACCAGTAAAATTTGGTAATGTCTCACAGTCTGGTATTTGTTTTGTGTTGCCGGACCCTGTGATGATGGCCGACGGATATAAAACCCATCGGTGACACTGGTTATAGCTGTAGTTCAGCCATGTGTGATTGTAATGCCTCGACAGTTTGCTGGATCATAACGCTAGGGGTGTCATTGATTGGAAATTTTCGTTTTGATATATCAACCCAGAAGTATCACACTATATTGGTATATCGATGAGTAAAAAGATCAATTATTCTGTATGTGTATTTATAATAATTACCTCTGTAGACCTGGGCCCACTTGCACAAAATTATCTTAGCGCTAAGATGATCTTAACTCCCGTACTTTAACATAGGCTTACAATAGTCTTAACGCTAAGATCGTTTTGTGCATGTGGGCCCTGCATGTTTAATGCTAAACATGAACTAGGATGATCCAGATATTTAATATGGAATTGCCTCCTCACTGTCAACCATGGTAATCTTAATACAGATCTGTGGCAGTGAATTATTAATTTAGAATCAATATTCATTAATTTGTATTGATACAATATCGATGTAGAAAAATCACTGATACATCAAATATTGTGATATACAATGACATAATGCCCTCATGTAGCACAAGTAGACTTACTCCAAGTCTTGATACAGATGACAGTCAAACGGAAGGAGGAGATGATGACCTTGAAACGCCAAGCCAAGTTCACCGAGAAGAGAATCAAATCTCGTCAACGAAGTCGACTTATGGCCAGGGCACAGAATATTGTCAATGATACACAGGTAGGTAGACATTTGTTGACATTTCTTAACAAAATTGATATAAATAAGAAATATCCTGATGCGAGTGGCAATGATGAAATTTTGAAATTGCACAAGCATTAGTGTGGCCTGTGTCACAACTGTAGAATTAAATGAATAATTATACATCTGAATATATTCTCAACACTGATAAAAGAACTTTTGCCTACAAGTAAGTAATAGTTGCCAAAGCTATCTAGAGTAAAATATGCTGAAATACAGTGAAACTCTATTAGACTGGACAGTGGTTTATCTAGCATTCCAAAATGAGTTCCCTTGGCAGGCAAATTGGGAGAAAATATTCAAAGTTAGGATTTTTATTACAGTTCTTATTTTCCTAAATTAAGAGGTATTTTAATATTGAATTTTAAAAATGCATTCATAGCAATAATGTTACACTAAGCATTTGGGCCTCTTCCTGTTATCAATGAAATACTAGTCACCTCCTGAAAATTACCCAGAAAATAGTTGATGGGATAATTCCACTAGGAATACATCCAGTTTAACAGGGTTTTACTGTAATGAGTCTTGACACAACAGTAGGGCCGTTCTATGATTAAATAAGATAACTGTTTCCAGCCAACAGATACGAGTGACCTGGACACATTATCATCCAACTTTTCCCACTCGGCTGATGATCAGAGCATGGTGAGGGACCCTGGTTATCGTCCACACATACCCCCGGGGACACTGACCTCTCACCCCAGCACCTTGTGTAGCACTGGACAGGATCACACGCCACTGCAGACGCTCACCAACGCTGCAATGACCTTTGCCACCATGGATCCTCAGCACTACCCAGGGGATGATCCCGGGTTGATGACGTTAGACTCTTTGTCATCAGACTTGGCCTCTTTGGAGGATTTTTCCTTGCCTACAGATTTCAGTGGAATCCCCCTGACCTCCGTAAAACAGCAACAGATATCACAGACTTTAGCTAGGCTTTCGAAAGCTCTGAATATGAAAGAGAGTCAGAGTTTAAATTCGACAAGCAGTAGTGAATTGAGCGAGGTTGGACAAGCGGCCTTGAAACTTTCCCTCGGTTCTCCTCAGCCTTCTGTGGCCAGGTTCTACAACCCAGCCAACTACAGCCAGAACAATTCGGAGACATCCAGTGTGTTCCATGATAGCCAGGACACAATTGTGGAGGTGTCACAAGATGCTAATTCCACGTCTGGATTTGTGAGCAATGTCAACTCGGATGTTCAGACTGATTGTAGTGGACACTCTCCCAATGACTCTGCCAGCACCGCCAACACCAGTCACAGTTCGGCCAATTGCTCTGTCAGTACGGTTGATAGTCAGAAAAGTAACAAAAGTAGTCCCAAGTCATTGAAGAACACTGTACATTTTGCCAACTTTGTTACTGAAATAACGAGACAGTCCGTGGAAGATAATATAACTCTGAGGAAGCTAGAGGAGACACCAACTAACAGCCCAAGAGGCCCGAGTCCCGAGAAACAGAGAACCACAGAACCATCAGCAATAACTGAGGCCAGAGAATCTGATGTCCACCCAATGTCTGAAGCATTACATTTAAGGCAGAATGGAAGTATGTTGAGTCGGGTTGAGTTCAGTCCTGATGGGGAATCTACTCCATCTCCACTAGGAGATCCAAGTGTTCCTTTCCAAGGGTATTCACAGGATGGGGAAGTATCGTCCTCCGACAAGGAGAATGAACAGAGGCCTGTGTCAAGGAGAGGCACCCACCACAGTGCGTACGTTGCTTCAACAGAGTCCTATACATCTGTTGGGTCCAGTGACAGGGTAGAGTCAAGCCAAGGATCTGTCAGGTCCAGTGGCAGAGTCGATTCAAGCCAAGCATCAGTCAGGTCCAGTGGCAGAGTCGATTCAAGCCAAGCATCAGTCGGGTCCAGTGGCAGAGTCGATTCAAGCCAAGCATCAGTCAGGTCCAGTGACAAAGTAGAGTCAAGCCAAGCATCAGTCAGGTCCAGTGACAGGGTAGAGTCAAGCCAAGCATCAGTCAGGTCCAGTGGCAGAGTCGATTCAAGCCAAGCATCAGGTAGCTCCCACAGCATCCAGCCTAGTGTCACTGACTCCTACTTATCATGTCAGTCAGATAATAACCTCAGTGATAGTCAAGCATCCAGTATTAAGCAGAGTGTTTCTGAGTCACAAGCCTCTGTCAAGTCCAACTTTACCAGCGGGACATCTGAATCCGAGAGTAGCACCCTCAGGAATGACAACATGACTGTGTCAAAAGATGGCAGCTGTTTTTCTGGTCCTTTACCTATTAATTCAGCTAGTTCAGACATAGGGCATTTCATTAGAAACATTATTGGGAGTGATGCTCCACGAGTTGATGTAAGTCACGGGGAACAGGAACATTCATCTTTTAACCAGAAATCAGAACCAAATGAAGTGGAGAACAAAGTATTCAAGAAAGGACATGTTCGGAAGGGTTCCTATACACTGAGCGAGCCTTCTCCAGTATTGCTGCGCTCGCATGGACTCACTGTACAAGCTAGGAAAACCCCTCCAAACCAGGTAATGAATGTGCCTCCAGATGCAGAGGAGAGTGCAAGCAAACCATTACAGAGGCAGCTGGACTATGAAGAAGTTGAAGAGGAGATCAAACCAATCAATATTCCAATGCCACCAGGTCCAGAAGCTGATGCTAAAGTCGACCACATCAATAGATACCTGTCCCATGTTCAAAGACAAAATTTGACACAAGGACTTTTTCCAGCAACTTCTGCAGGTGAACCTCAAATAGGTTGCGATGGGATGTTGAATGACAAGGTACTGGACAGTGTGAGTATTGTCCAGTCCCTCATAGAAAGCATGGAGTCCATGCCGGATGCTGACCCCGAGAGCATCCTGAAGCTCCACTCAAGCAGGATGGAGATGTTCCGCCAACAGATGATATCGCAGCAGCGGCAGGAGCTGGAGGAGTTGTTTGTGCAGCAGCGTCGGGAGCAGCTGCTGCTGCAGGAGGAGGTGGAGGCCCACCAACAACGGCTGAGGGAACAGCAGGACTTCCTGGCTGAGAATGCTCCTGAAATGATAAAGAAGGGGAAGATGCTGAGCCAGAGCAGTGAGGACTTAGATCAGACTGAGATCAAGGTGCAGAATGTCTCTCATCACAGGTCACATCCGTCACTGAGTCATAATGACAGCATGAATTCACTCAACAGGAGTACGACTAAACAAGCTCTGTTTACCAAGAGAGAAGCATCAAGTCCCAAAGTGTACAGACCTGTTCTTCGATCACCGATGAAGTTGGCGCCTTTTCCACGCAGAGTGGGGCCTGTGGTTGTCCCGGATGAGGTGGGTGTCTCATTTTGGCATCTTTTTCTCTCTCTGAACTAATAATCAAGTTCATTAACTGATTTTGGTGTATTTCTAGAAGGTTTCATATAAAATGTGTATTGTTTTAGAACCTTTTTTGCGGATTTTAATATTCTACTTCATCTTTGAATTTCATTATTGAAGTTGCATAGGGCCACACTTTTCACATTGTATGGTTCACTGGCTTTTGGACGAGTAAAGATAAAGTTTTTGTTTGGCTCAGTATTCTCTCATTTTGTTGGTCTGTCAAATCAATTAACCTAACCTATTAAAAATATGTGGCTTTAGATTATGTAATTCCAGTATGTTAACAATCATTCCCTTAGATTATCTTGAATGTGACATTGTTTTGTTTAGGCTTTCGCTCCACACATGAAGCCCAAGTTTGATCGAATCTGTGCTGTTGCCAAGGGTTTTCTGACTCGTCGACTCTTGCAGTCCGAGAAGGTGCAGGAACTTCTAGTCACTATCAAGGTAAGATCAGGGTGCAGGTGCAGGTTGTCTTATACAGATGCAGTTCATCAATGTTCATCAATGTTCATCAATGTTCATCAATGTTTATTTGTATAGAGAATTCCAGACTGGTAAGCAAATGAGATATTTTTAGAAATTAGAATTCATTCTAACTTGCTATAATACCTGATCACTTTTGTTGAAATCCCTGATTATACATGTCAAACGGAAAGTTCAAACTTCCAAAATTAGTTGATTAAACTTGCCAAAAAAGCTGATCCAGCTTGTTAAATATCTTGCCAAGAATGCAAACACCACACTAGTGCATGATAATATCATTGTCATGTCGTGATATCAATTCAAGTTTAGTCGTTAGTCCTGTCACAGTTTTTGTTGATGTGACAGACTGTATATATAAGAAGACCACAAGGATACCATTTAATAGCAGTTACCAGTTAGAATAGGTCCCCAGCATTCTATTGCTCGTCGTAAGTAGGTCCCCAGCATTCTATTGCTTGTCGTAAGTAGGTCCCCAGCACTCTATTGCTCGTCGTAAGTAGGTCCCCAGCATTCTATTGCTTGTCGTAAGTAGGTCCCCAGCACTCTATTGCTCGTCGTAAGTAGGTCCCCAGCATTCTATTGCTTGTCGTAAGTAGGTCCCCAGCATTCTATTGCTCGTCGTAAGTAGGTCCCCAGCACTCTATTGCTCGTCGTAAGTAGGTCCCCAGCATTCTATTGCTTGTCGTAAGTAGGTCCCCAGCACTCTATTGCTCGTCGTAAGTAGGTCCCCAGCATTCTATTGCTTGTCGTAAGTAGGTCCCCAGCACTCTATTGCTCGTCGTAAGTAGGTCCCCAGCATTCTATTGCTTGTCGTAAGTAGGTCCCCAGCACTCTATTGCTTGTCGTAAGTAGGTCCCCGGCATTCTATTGCTCGTCGTAAGTAGGTCCCAAGCATTCTATTGCTCGTCGTAAGTAGGTCCCCAGCACTCTATTGCTCGTCGTAAGTAGGTCCCCAGCACTCTATTGCTTGTCGTAAGTAGGTCCCCAGCACTCTATTGCTTGTCGTAAGTAGGTCCCCAGCACTCTATTGCTTGTCGTAAGTAGGTCCCCAGCATTCTATTGCTCGTTGTAAGTAGGTCCCCAGCATTCTATTGCTTGCCATAAGTAGGTTCCAAGCACTCTTGCTCGTTGTAAGTAGGTCCCAAGCACTCTTGCTCGTTGTAAGTAGGTCCCCAGCATTCTATTGCTTGTCGTAAGTAGGTCCCCAGCACTCTATTGCTTGCCATAAGTAGGTTCCAAGCACTCTTGCTCGTTGTAAGTAGGTCCCCAGCACTCTTGCTCGTTGTAAGTAGGTCCCCAGCATTCTTTTGCTTCTCACAAGACTTGGTTCCATATTTCAGGATACAAGGGACTTCGCCTTTTCATTTTCATCTGAGACACCGATCAAAAGAGGAAACTTCTCCAACCAGGACCGAGACTTACTGGAGAGAATCATCGCACAGGTATTACCCGGAATAACTACTTAGCGTAGGGGGAATGTATGGCCTAGTTATTTAAGGCGCTGCAGTATGCTGCGCTGCGGCGGGTTCCTTTATGACACAAGAAACCTTTGATCGGGGGTTTCAAATCTGTGGTAAGCCCAGATTATCAGCCTTCGAAATTCATGCTAGTCTACTCGCCCAAGACAGCTAAATAGTGCTGAGGACAAGGTAAAATGCAATGATAAGTGCTATAATGTGGAACCAGTTCTCAATGCTTCACTTTTGCCACAAATTGCAACTGATCAAAACTGATAGAACATGCAAACATTGTTAACATATTTGTCTTGTTCTAACAGGACGAGCTACAAACTGTCAAGACTAGTGAAATAAGGGTTACACTAGTCCTCTTGTCAAACTCCCAATACTTCTAAGGCTGGAATATGTTTTAAGGTATGTCAGCACCATGCCCATCCTTGTTGGTTTCACCAAAGAGGTTGATGTCTAAGACCTGCATCTTTCGGGGTTTCCTCCCACATCAAGCAGACATGCCTTGATGTAACTGTAATACTGTTGAAGGCAGCTCGCTCACTCACTCACTCACTCACTCACTCACTCACTCACTCACTCACTCACTCACTCACTCACTCACTCACTCACTCACTCACTCACTCACTCACTCGTTAATGTCTTTTTATCATATTTTGTTATCTTTGAAGAAATTTTTCAACATTTGTCTTTTGTGCAACTTAATCATTGTTACGGCTTGTATAGATGTTTCTTTGATGTTCCAGCTGCAGGCAGCTCTACTGGACATACATGAAATATTTTTTGAGATCCCAATGGCAGAGAGAATGTCTTTGATTGCCCACACCAGAGAATTACGAGATGAAAAGAGAACCAAGGTTAGTGCAGTGATGTTTTGTTGTTTAGGGAATGGGCAGATAATCCAGTGGTTAAACTTAGCATGGTAAAGCAATCAAAAAGATATGGTGTATTGGGTTTGATTCCCTACAGGGGTACAATGTGTGAAGCTTGTTCTTCTTGTTGCCTACCTTGAATTTGCTGAAATGTTGCCAACAGTGACATATAAACTTACTAATTCACTGATAAACATGTTGAATAGTGTCTTCTTTATCCATGCAGTAGTCCCATATGCCTCATATTGTAAGACCCTGTGGGGATGCCGCCTTAGAATTGTTCCCGAGGGGCCCCGTTCCACAAAGTGATCTTAGTGCTAAGATAATCGTAACTCCCATACTTTAACATAGGTTTACGACAATCATAGCACTAAGATTGCTTTGTGGAACGGGCCCCAGGTCATAAAAGGCGACTTAATGGGTCCAGTGGTGACTTGGTTGATTGTGTGACATTGTTCCCAGATGGCATGAGTCGTTGCTCACAATGTTGATCATTGGATTGTCTGGTCCAGACTCAATATTTGCAGTCCTTCAGAATATAGCTGGAATATTGCTGAGTGCAGCTACAAACAAACAGTGTTGTAAGAGCAGACTAGATTAGGGGCCAGTGGTTAAAAACCTCATTACTGTCTCCTTTTGTATTTTTTCATGTTCATTTTCTATGCATAATTATACATTAATTATTTTAATGATTCTTTCTTGTAGTGCTTTGAGCAGCCATTCTCATCTGATTTAAGTGCAATGTAAATGTTCATTATTGTTATCTCCCTGTAGGCAAGTGGGGGAAGTGTCCGGGCCTCCCAACGCAGGATCAGTACTGCTACACTCAAGGCTATGGAGAGGAAGAGGAAAGCCCAGTATCCTTTAATGACAAACACATCACTTCAGTAATCCAGGATCCCATTGACGTAGTGTCACAGGTATTGGCCAGTGGGGTCTTTCTAATTCTTTTATCAATAGTGGGGAAGTGGACTGTTTCCGTGAGTGACCGTGTCTGTGTCATCTAAACATTCTCGAGCGAAGATATCCGCCGTGTCAACCAGTAAGCAATGGTAACAATTACTACACTGTCTTATGCTAGTAGTATTGATAGCTTCTTTACAAGTCCTTCTCAACACAGACATTGATGGCAATAGCCAGTGCTGATCTCCTACAGGTGCAGAAGGATCAATTTCAACACAAAGGTGTTAAACCAGGTTAGGGATTGTTGATTGTTGTCACACAGGACTTTAGTTTAATAATTCATAAAGAATAAGCAACAAATGAAGCATTTTCTTTGTTCAATAATATGATGTGATGCCATTATGTGTGGTATTTAGTAGTGGGGCAGGCAACGATGAAAATCTAATAACGAATTCATTAAAGCCTAATAGGACCTTGTACAAGACACAGGACAACCTGACATTTCATAGTCCATCCGTATGATAGAAGGGTCACGTAGGAAGACACTTGCCTTCAGTTAACCGATCAGTGTCACATCTGTTTGTAGTGTTCATTCGTAGTTAAATAGTGAGTGTCAAGGAGAAATACACACCTGGTGCTTCATTTGCTGACACTAACACAATCATTCACCTGATGAAGGAGCAAGAAGTAGCTCTGAAACGTCGTGACCAAGAATAAAAGAAGCTGCTATCCATAAAAAGTGTCATGGATTCATGTTCTTCCAGCTTCTAAATGCCTATCAGCTGATCTGACTTGGTGCAATGTGACTCTCGACACACAGAATATAACATCTCTCGATATCCCTTGATATTTCTCGTTTTCTATTTCCACCGTTCTCATTTTAGAATATAGTTAAGTTGATACCATTGTTACCTTATCTACAATACCATCCGATAGGTGTTCTTAGGTGTGAAACCCATGAAGATCCGGGGTAGAATAGGTCTTCAGCAACCCATGCTTGCAGTAAAATGCGTCGTAAGAGGCGATTAACGGGATTGGGTGGTTGATTCATGTCATCGTATCCCAGTTGCGTAGATCGAAGCTTTTGTCAATCACTGGATTGTCTGTTCCAGACTCGATTATTTACAGACCGCTGTCACATAGCTGGATTATTGCTGAGTGCAGCATTAAACAACAAACAAGAAAACAAACAATCGATCTTAGTTGTGATAGTCATTCATCCATATTTAGCATTATCAGCATTATGCTGTCTAAAGTAGTGTCAAGACCCTCGAATTATTGTTTATGTTAGACTGAAAGGGGGTTTGCTGTGTTCCCTTGACTGTGTCCAGAGAAGCAGAGGTGTCTGTGTTCGGTGCTGTCCCTGCCCGCCCGCGAACAGCGCCACCTACAACTAGCAGTCCGCGAGCTCACGCAACTGATCTGAGGTGAGGGGAGCTGTGATACACTTTACTCTTGTTAAATTAAAGTGGAAACACCATTGCTCAAACATACTCTAGTTATTTTGGGTGCCAGCTGACTGTATTATAAATCTTAAGAAATACTTCAGATGCTGTACGTATTTCATTAAACGGTGAATTTTGTTTTTGAATTCCTTAATATTTTCCTTTGTTTCATTCTGTTTTCCTTTGTTTCAGTCTGTTTTCCTTTGTGTAAACACTTTCCACATGACTCTTGGGCGGAAACGGTCCGTTGTATCTAATGCTTGATGTAATTGGGAAACAAAATGGGGATCTATTGGCCCCAATGGCTGCTGTGTTTGGATAGAATTTAATTATCTTGAAGGACAAGCTCTCCACTTTGGTCAGGTTAATAGTGCCTCAAGTGTCATGTTTTGTTACTCATGCTATAAACCATTGGATTGGATAATTGCCTAGCATATTCACTCTCTCATGTTTGATCACAAGATGTAGATAATTGTGGCACTGCCCGCAGTGGATGGTAAGCTACTTCCTTGTTTTCACACAGTGGTCCTCTAAGACGCCACTACCACTTTCTCTTCTCCAGAGCTTTAAGGCCACTGCAGGGACAAATCTCACCCATCAGGTCAGAGGGAAACTCACCAAGGTAACCAGAGTTATTCCCCTTTGTTTGATGTTAACTTATCCCCCTTTACTGTACGGAAAATGTTTGTAATGATAACACACTTGGCAACAGAATCGTCACAATTGGTCTGTTTAACAATGGACAAACTGCATTTGGTGAGAGGGCTAGTGCTGAATATTTCACTGTCTATTTTGGAGGCACTTGCGGCCCAATTGTCTAAAGCACTGCAATTTGCTGTGCAGAATTGCTTCCCTTAGGGGTGGCAACACCTATGATGATAATCAAAGCGGTAAATGTCACACTTTTAGTTTTCCTCTCACATTAAAGTGACATGCTATGATATAACTGTAATACTGTTCAAAGAGATGTGTATTTATCTCATTATTAGAGATGTAATCTGTGTGAAAAGTGCCTTATTCTCACAAGCTCACTACTCCAAAGGAGGACAACTCCATGTAGGGAAGATTGCTGAGGTTGAATTCATTCTTAGCACCCAAGGCTATCAGTAGCTTGGACTTAAATGAGGCCCAGTGTCTGTATGTCAACGTTTCTCATATCAGCAATTGGTTTGTCTGGTCCAGACTTATCATATATACTATAGTTACTGTGATATAGCTGTTATCTTGCTGATTGCTGACTCCTGGTAGAAAAGAACTAATATTGAGTGCAAAATCTTTACAGAAATGAAAAAGAACGACCAAAGACAGCGCCAGAGAAATCAGATAAGACAAGAAGACAGTCTGTATCCAAATCCACAGTGGCTTCAACCAGCACAGGTAAGAAATCTGTGTTCCTGTAGGTCCTGTTCACAATACAAACCAGGGCTTCATAATCTCAAAGCATGTGTTTGGTTACCTTGGAGACGGGAATTGAACGTCCATATGTTTCTTCATGCCAGTCATTTCATCATGACAGTACAGATAGTGAATAACAGCATAAGTGTCCCATCTACGATTATCTCCGTCCTGTTATGAAGGACCAGGTGTAACATGACAATACAGATAGTGAACAACAGCATAAGTGTCCCATCTACGATTATCTCCGTCCTGTTATGAAGGACCAGGTGTAACATGACAATCAACAGAACATGTTGGCAGTAAACATGTTGTACAGATGCAAACAACCAAAAAAGGTGACACGGATGTGTAGTAAAAAAATAAATCTGAGGTGATTTGATCAATATTGGGTCATGCCCCCACAGTTGGTCAAACATCTGTTTATTTTACAGCGTGGCATGGTCCAAATCAGTATCCCCATGACAATTTGAGGGAGTTTTGTCCACTCCTCAGGCAGCATCTGGCTCAGTTAGGCTAACTAGCGGGCTTCCTTGGATATTAGCGTACACATGTCTGGATTATGTCCCACTCTATGGGGAAAGATCAAGACTTACAGTTGGTGATGTTTTCCTGCTGGAGGTGGTCAGTGAAGACCTTGATCAGTTTTATTAAGCGGCGACTAAAGGGATTTGGTGGTCAGGCTTGATGCATGTCATCGTATCCCAATTGCACAGACCGATGCTTATGATGTCAATGACTGGATTGTCTGGTCTAGACTCAATTATTTATAGACCGCTGTCGTATAGGTGGAATATTGCTGAGTGCGGTGTTAAACAACAAACATGATAAAATTGAATATTGCTGACTACTGTGTTGACATCTTTCACTCACTTGCAGAAACATGATCCTTTGAAAATGTCTTGAAATAACAGCATGTTACCTGAATTGCAGGCAAGCCAAACAAACCTCAACCTACAGCTAAGGTGAATGTGGCGGCCAAGACCAAGAAGAAGCCAGACAAGGCATGGAGATAACAGGCACATGTATTGCCAAATCTACTTCTCAATCACCACACAGCATTGAGCGGCATTCGTTCTCTCACCAGTCTTGTCACTTAGGAATAAGAACTGGGCCCTGTTCCACAAAGCAATCTTAGCGCTAAGATGATCGTAGCTCCCATACCTTAACATAGGCTTACGACATTCTTAGCGCTAAGATCGCTTTGTGGAACAGGAGTCTGATGTGCATTCACCTAGTCCTTGTGGGATACTTGGGTATCGCTTGGAGCGTTGGGTAGCCTCGGTGTTAGAGCATTTGCTAGTCACACCAAAGGCATGGGTTCAATTGCACATGTGGCTGCAATGTGTGAAACCCATTTCTGGGGTCCCCATTTTGATACAATCTCATTAAAATCAGATCTTAGTTCTCGCTACCGCTAAACAAAGATCTGAGGACATCCCATTACGGGTCACGTCAGACCGACCTTTCGCGAACTTTGACCGACCAATGGAATGACTGACAAGAAGTCGACATTAGCCAATCAGAAGGCAGCTTTCTCGTGCTTTACGGCACTAATTTCAAATTGGCAACTACGCTTCGAAACATATTTTGACAAATACTCGATTAAAAAGTTGAAACCTGAACAAAAGAACATTCTGGAATGGCTAATAGATGGTCTAGATTGTATGGATTCAGTCGTTTAGCCTGTACCTATCGTCCGGAACACCCCGTGTTAAGGTTTTCTACGTTGCATGAAATGAAATCACATTCCGACAGTCACTTTCATGATCTAGTAAGCAAGTTCTGATTGGTCCGATGAAAGGTCGTTCTGACGTGACCCCTAATGGGATGTCCTCAGATCTTTGTTTTGCGGTAGCGAGAACTAAGATCTGATTTTAATGAGATTGCATTGTGATATTACTGAAGGTGGCATAAAACCCCACTCCCTCACTTGATGTCACTTAAAATTGTGTGAGCAATCACAGTCAGGTTAGGACTACAAAATTGGTTTGCAATCAGGAATATTTGGGGGGCCAGTTGAGTTTGTTAATGCATAAAATTGTGCTACCTTGAGGGTGGAAAATTCAGGATTTTTATCTTATATGGTGCAGCTTGTATCTCGAACATTAAGAGTTTTCAGAAAGATATGATGGAGGTTAAACTGAGTATCAGTGATTAAATATAATCATCTCTTGTGCATGTTGTGGGTACATGTTAGTGGGCTACCCTTCCTCAGCTTCTTTGTATCATATATGATGCAGTTTTGCGACCATTTTGAGAAACATACAGTGCGTGTTTGTTGTACCCAGTAACAGCATGCGTCAGTTGATATCTTCGATATTTATCAAAATTAGATCAAAGATATGTCACTATTTCCAAGAGATCCATGGAATGTATAAAAACAAGAATGGATGGTGCTTACCTTGTCCAGGTGTACGAGTACCTCGGTAGGGGGAAGAATAACCAGAATAGTGCATTTAGGATCTTCTTGGATGTACAGGGATCAGAAGGCCAAATTAATTTGTCTTGTTTTACAGATTTTAATGAGTTCATTAATGACAAGAAGTCAGGCTATTTTGTTTTTTCTCAAAAAGCAAAGATCTTAAATTAAAGGTAAAAGGTGTTGCTTAATTTTTTAGTTAAAAATAAGATTCATATTTAAAGTCAAGCTACGACATAAGTATTAAATGGCAGTGTCCTGAGCGACACAGAAATGTGCCTCAAGTACGCACAAATGTATAGAATGGATGCCGAAACATATTCCCACATTAAACCAAATTCTTGAAAAGAAATACAAAACTCAAGTGATTAAAGTATATATT
The DNA here is from genome assembly GCF_023055435.1 of Haliotis rufescens. NCBI lineage: Eukaryota > Metazoa > Mollusca > Gastropoda > Lepetellida > Haliotidae > Haliotis > Haliotis rufescens. The sequence continues at coordinate 7,544,467 of NW_025963791.1, read as the reverse complement.
AAATCTTACAGTACGGTACACTACACCCTTTCATTAATTTATATAACAACTTATATTTCCTGAGGGGACCCTTGAAATGAGTAATTGGGGGTCCTCCGTACCCCTAGTTGTGTCGGTCAAGGTGAAACCTTGAAAAGTGTTTTCAAATAAGCTTCTGTTACAGCAATACTTTTGGTTCTGGTTTAGTTATATCTTGAATAAGAGAATAATGATTTGGCAATATGGGTACTATTGTACTCCAGTGGTGTTGGTCTCTATGCAAACACAAGGTGCTACTATGGAGATGAGACCAGCTAGACTTAGACGGATCAGCTCTGCATTTACCAGTCTACAATCACTGGGTGAAGTGGGGTGCTTGTACACCTTTCTTCATCCACCGCACAGAACGGGATCTACATGTCTCACAAAGCTCATTGTACAAAGAGTGATGTTGATTAATTTATAAATAGAAACAGGGAACTGATTCTGATAGCTTTGAATGCCATTGAATACGTTTTTTTGCATTTTCAGTGAAAACTCATGTTACTTATGCTACTCAAAAGAAGTTAAAGAACACCTGATTCTTTCATATTACTATAGCTAACTTGTCATGTTCTTTAATTTCTTTTGAGTAGTATATTGTTTTATGTTCATATTGCATGATTTCATGATTCATTCCAAAATTGAACTATGCAGTTGAACAAATTTGGTGAGTTTGGTCAACGTTTGTAAATGTTCCATGTTTGTGTATATTGAAGGCTTGTGCAACTTTTTCTGTTCTTGTATATTTGTGAATGTAGGAGAGAAACCAGTATTTATTGTATTGTAAAATGTGCTTTGTTTTGTTTTCATGAAGCTGCAGGGACCAAAGGAGTTGAACTGCAATCTAGCAGCCAGTGTTGCACCAAGGTCATGGTTCAAGGTTACAAGCTCCACTGCACCTGGGTTCCCTTCAAAATTGGGGCACCAGTAAATTTTGTGATACCACAAATAATGATACAAGTGATTATGAAGAAGTTTTAGTGACGATCTTGGTGGATTGAAATTGCTTTCTATTTCTTGACTAAACAGGCAATATTTCTTAACATGATTATAAAAACCTTGATCTACCCCCTGAAACATCTTGAACGAAGACTGCAATGCCTTGATTTGCTTGTTATTATTGAAGTTGTTACTGACTTCCTGAACTCTTGAAGTTTAAAAATGTTTGAACAAACCGTCTTGACCATGTAGGCCAAAGCGTGGTTCATTTGCAGAAAATATATAGTATGTATAAGGGAATCAAACAAAATTGGGGGACCATTATTGGGGGGTCAAAATTGGGATGTGTTGATATACAAAAATTGTTGCAGTAACAGTTATGACAGACAAAATGCAAAGCTTCACTGTCAAACAGATAGGAAGAAACTGAGACAGCTTCTATAGTACGAATGCGCTGTCATTCTCCCGTGTTCTACGTACCAACAACGTACATTACAGACGGCGATATACAGGTTGGATTTCTAGCTTGTCATCTGCCCGAATGGTTGCCAGATGGAAGCATTTCATCATTTGTCCAACTGGTCATTGGTGAAATAATTGCGTGATACACAGTCCTTTAGCCGAGGTGCAACACTGACAGCTATATTAATCTAGTGTTTGTTGATGTGAACCATCCAAAGACTGGTGGCTTCTATGGTCCCTGCGACTGACAAAGTTTACTGCCTTTACCAGATATTGCATGGGCTTGAGAAGTCTTCATAGGGATCTCTTCAAGGATTGGGAATGAAGGCTGATATATGTTTGTTGTGTTGTTAACAGTAAGATGCCCTTCAAAACCTTTTGTTTTCCCTATCTGCTTTGTTGATGATGTTATTTGGAGCAAGAAAACACTCAAAAGCCTGTGATACTGAACTATTTGCTGAGAGGGGCTGACATAGCCACTCCAATAAAATGATGATGAAAGATGAGTAGCTGTTGTCATTCTGTGAACAGTTAAGTTTTGTTTGTTTGTTTAACACTGAATTTAGGAATATTCCTGCTGTATGTCCAACCAAGTCGCGGAGTCACAGCAACCGATCCCGTTGGTTGGTGAAGACAAATTCTAGCCGGGATCTTCACGGGTATTGTAAAGTAGAACAAGCTATATTATATGTAAACAACAGTGTAAACTAGGGTACATCAGGTAACCTATTTCTATGTTCTAAACATGGTACAGTTGTACTGTTGTCTAAACTTCCTGGGACCAGAGAAATAGTTTGATTTGTCCAGGATTTGAGACACAACTCCACACAGCAAGTAAGGACTTATTACCTGACTGAACTGAGTCCATGTGTACCTGCGCTATCTCGCGACTCCACACAGCAAGTAAGGACTTATTACCCGACTGAACTGAGTCCATGTGTACCTGTGCCATCTCGTGACTCCACACAGCAAGTAAGGACTTATTACCCGACTGAACTGAGTCCATGTGTACCTGTGCCATCTCGCGACTCCACACAGCAAGTAAGGACTTATTACCCGACTGAACTGAGTCCATGTGTACCTGCGCTATCTCGCGACTCCACGCAGCAAGTAAGGACTTATTACCTGACTGAACTGAGTCCATGTGTACCTGCACCATCTGCCTTAAATGTACGTTTCTGCCTTAAATGTACTTCAGCACATAATTAAATTGCGGATGTCTACTGGGTAATAAGCTGTTTCAATCAGTGGTGGTTATTGTAATTTGAAACCTGACAAATCTTCATTGATTTTTTTCCAAATTCATGTTTGAATGATAAGTAATAAAATCAAGGTTTAAATACTGAACTCTATAAACTGTATGTAAGGGTGTTGCAGAGTATAGATGGATAGAATGAGTGAGTTAATAACAATCGCATAGACTAGTGATAGAACTTTAATAACTTAATTCATATTCAGGCTACAAAAATACAACATATACAAAATAACACCATTACACAACATATACACATTGTTTACAAAAATAAAACATGTTTGTGCTTAAAGGGATGCAGAAGCAGGAAAGGCTGATCAGCAGCAGGGTCTGTAGCTCACCTTCCTCAAACTGAAGTATTAGTCATAAATGATCTACGCAATTGGGATACAACGACATGCATCAACCAAGTCAGCGAGTCTGACCACCTGTTCCAGTTAGTTGCCTCTTACGGCATGCATGGGTTGCTGAAAACCTATTCTAACCGGGATATTCACAGGTTTTAATTTGCTGAGGGAAGTTTATTTATCAAACCACTGCTTGCACAAAGTTTATGGATTGGTATAGGAATAAATATAAAGAAAGACCCTTCAGTTTTTATATTTATGTTATATTCATGTTTACAATTTGGGATTTTCTTCTGAAAACATAGCTTCCAAACTATAACAAAATTCACATTACTCATTTTAGTATTACCACCTTAAAAGACTAAATATTCACCTACGAGAATCAAGGGATGATAATTATTTGAGGTCACAAGCTATAGCTGTAGCAAGGTCAAGGATAATGGGGTCAAGGATAATGGGGTCCAGGTGAAACAATTTAAAGGTTTCACACCAAATAGTCTTATTGGCATGTTTTTCTAACATTTTGAGAGTGCCTCCATGGTCTAGTGGATTGAGAATCTGCCCAAAGAGCAGAAGATCATGTGTTTGATCCCCGGACGTATCATACCAAAAGACGTAAAAAATTTTTTTGTACTTGTTACCCTGCCTGTCGTGCGGCATTAAGAGGCAATAACAAGGACTAGTTTGCACAGAATCAGTATACTGTGTCTGAGTAGGGTATTACTTTTAAATGGTGGCATGGTATCTCATTTGTCTAGCACTATAAAACTGGCATTAGTCTGGACTAGTACCAGCAGCCACACACACACACGTACATGCATGCACGTCGCTATTTAAGTGCAACAATCTTGAACACAACGTTAAACCCCATTTCACCTCCCCCTTATCATTCCAAACCTAAATGCAAAATAAAGTACAAGAAGCAATTGTTCAGAGGCCTGTTCCACAATGTGACTTTAGCACTTTGACTGTCGTAAGTCAATGTTAAAGTATTTGAGTTAAGATCGCCTTAGCACCACTTACGCTTGTGGAACAGCACCAAGATTTGTACTCGTGCAGCTATTCTGATAGTGTGACCCTTGACCTTAATAATGATCAATTTGTTGGACAATCAAACTTTACCAGTTTTCAGCCAACCAAATTTGGCAAAACTCCACCAATTTCTGTTTGAGTTATCAATTGTAAATCACAGCAGTTAACATGACAGTATGCAACTGTATAAGCTCTGCCAGTTTACAACCAGGCAGGCTGAACAATCAACCACCTGACCTTTCCTTATTGTAATCCATGCAATCAAATTCACCAAATTCATTCTCTAAATCCTAACTAAAACTACCCCCTCAAAAATATTCAGACCACAAATAATGAAAATGATAATCTAACACTGGATGTGTTTTATTTTATAGCATTTTCCTATTCTTTATAAAGGTAAGTACATGTACATTTAGCCAAACAGGCCATATCTCCTATCCTAAGAATATATATGTTATACACTAAGGGCACCGACTCATATTGCATAGCATAGTATCAGCAGTTAGTTGGGAAATATTGGGATTATTAAATACAAACCATAAATATCTATAAGAACGAAAGACTCTGTAATCACCATCATTGAAATAGACAATATGTTTTTAATCATGTTAGAATTGAAAGTTAAACAGTGCAGTTGTTTCAGAAAGCAAAATAGATTATGGGCAGGAATTTGAATCACTACTTTTTGAAAGATGAAACAAATATCATACATTATCTATTTAGGCCAGATATTTTTTTAAAGCTTGGTTTACAAATCCACCAACTCCAAAATCTTAAAACGTGAAAAAATAAATAAATGAACAGCAGTTTTTGTTTTTATTTTGCTGACCAGTAAATTGTAAAAACAAACTTCACTTGCTGTCATTATCAATATAATATTATATATCAATTACTTAAAACACTATTAGAATTAAAACCTGTTAAAAATGTATCTTAATTTTTTTTGTCATAATATTTGTTTGTGCCAAAAACCCGTAAAAAAACCCCCCAAAAACAGAAAAAAGTCAGGCCTTGTTATCAACATGTAAAACAATTCAATTTAAATTTTTTATTTTTCAGAAACAGTAAGCATAAGAAAGTCTCATCCTGAAATTACCCATAGTGAAGCAAACATACCAAACATTCTGTTTTCATGACTTTCAATTTTAACCACATACGAAAATAATATCTTAAATATCATAATCAGTCTAGTTGTATGGTTTTGTAAAAACAATGACTCTCTGACAAAACCTCTACATATACAAGGCCACAATAAATTAATTATTAGATTTTCACCCAAATTTATACAAATGTGAGTTGAGAGACATCATATATACAATAAACTGCCGGGTAAAAGTAAGTATACGCCTATGTTTGATGGTTGCTAAAAATGAACAAGCAAGAAATGGCAATTTGATCGTGATCATATATTTCACATGGGTATCATAGTTGTGTTTTGGACTTTAAGTCTGCTGTGTTTTAACGACTGTTTTCAGACAAGTACTGTTTTGATAACATTTGTGATTTTCAGGTCTATCCAATTTTCAAGTGTATCAGCGTTTAAAATACCCAGATGGAATATTCTGCTGACGGACGGTCAGTTTTGAAACTGATGCCCGATGGACTGGCTATTATAGTATTACCTACATACCTAAGTCTTTATTGTAAGAGCTAAATCAACTGTAAAAGTTAAACACATTAGTGATGAATAGAATTTCAATGAGTTAAAAAGTTACTAAGTTTATAATCCACCAGTTTATTCTTATTTTCTGAGAACAGTACCATTCTTATGTTTACTCTTTTCTTACTTTTGTTGGTTTGTCTTTTATCTGGTCTGGGACAGGCCGCCATCGTGGTCCGCCCGGAGGGAGTCCGCCCGGAGAGCGTAAGGTCCGGGATTTGATCCCCGGCCGCGTCATACCAAAAGACGTTAAAAGATTGGTCTTGTTGTTACCCTGTCTGGCGCTCAGCATTAAGGGGCTAAAACAAGGACTAGTCGGCTCGGAGTCAGTATACTGTGTCTGAGTGGGGTATTCATGTTAAACTGCGGCATGGTATCTCAGTGAGCTAGCACTATAAATTGGCATCAGTCCGGACTAGTACAAGCAGTCACACAAACACAAACACACACATGCACGTCGCTATATAAGTGCAATAATCTTGGACGCGACGTTCAACCCCATTTCACCTCACCTCACCTTATATGGTCTGGTAACTTGGCCAAGTTGGTAGTCCGGTTGTCTGACTGAAAGTTTAGGGAATTTTATACACTGAGTGTATACTTTCTTCATCCCCGCAGTTTATTTTGTTGAAACAAAACTTTCAAGGCATCTGTGGACATTAACTGTTGATGACTGTTCAGACTACATGTGACATATTAAGAAGAAGGGGACACACAGAGCAACTTGTTTCTTTGTAGGTACTGAAGACAATAGAATGATGAGGCAGGATGTTTGGTAGTGAGGGGAGCAGGGACACACAGCGATTTTCTTCATCTGTTGGTACTTAGGAAAATATAATGAGGGACAGTGAGTTCTGTTTAACGCCGCTTTTAATAGTATTCCAGTTATATCACAGCTTGTCAGCTTAATGTGGGAGGAAAGCCTGAGGCATTGCAGGTCTTAGATATTTACCACTTCAGTGAAACCCACGGGTATGGTGCTGACAAACCTAGAAACCTAATCGGGGTGAACTGGGATTTGAAGCCACAATCATAGGTTTCTGGTGTGCCAAAGGCACACAACTCTTAACAGCGAATTGCAGAGACTTTGGGCCCCCCGTGCCCCCCAGGAAAAGGTAATGTTGTCAGTTGGGTATTTGGTAGTGGGGCATCTGGCATGAAATCTACTCATCAATTTATTATGGCCTATTCTACAAACTGTTCTCATATCACAGATTTGCTGACTCCGCCTTCTGGGCATGGTACCCCTCTAACCGTTAAAACACTTCTGTAACTGATTCATTACATGTATAACACAGTTACTGTAACAAACATGATGATACTAGGGCTGGGACGGGTAACTCGGGTATCCAGGTCGGGTGGGACCCAGGTACCCACAGGACTACCCGGACCCGTGGTTAGTCAAGTGATATCTTGTTTAATGACAAAAAGTACCTGAAACTCCATGTTTATACTACAAGCCACTAATGTTCACAGTTCTTCCTGACTACAACGCCCATTCCTTCTGACTTTTATATGGTTTTGAATAAAAATAAAACTTCAGTGTACACACCAGAGCACCACACCACATTTTACCAGAGCTACGGTCAAACTTTTCCCAATCAGACAGTGTGTACCTACCTCTTTAGACCTACAGCGGGTACCCAGGCAGGGTCGAGTAATAGGGGGGTGGGTGCCCGGGTAGTAAATTAATTAATTTGGACTCGTCCCAGCCCTAAATGACACATATAGAACCACTACCGTTACCTAGAACATCCACTCTTCATGCTGATCTGATCATATTTAGCCATTCATATATCTTGCTGTTATCACAGATATTACAAATCTTAAGTACACGCAGAAACCGGTAAGTCAACAAGAGATAAGTAGGATGTTTTTAGTAATGAAACACCACATTTATCAGAAAATCAGTATTTCACTCAATGAAATAACACTTAATGCCTCAACTTCTTTCAGTCTGACAATTTCACACCAACTATATGATGATCAGACGAAAATATAACATGTCCACGTGTTATCGCTTTTCAGATGCTTAATCACATGAAAAACTGTAAAACATCTCATTGTTATAAAAGACAACCTTACTTTAAGAACAAACCATCATCCTAGTATTTACAATGTCTGTGTGATACCACATCCCTTATTATAGCCTGAGTAATCGTGATAAACATAGCTGTCTGAAAACGTATGATGTCCAAAAACACATGATCCGCTGATAATTTGTCTTTTGTGACTTGAGAAAGCTGACACGTTCACTTGTGGCTGCGCCACTCATAATATCAAGTTTCTCAGGTCATTTGTTATTTGACAAAAAAAGACAAGTCTCCTCTATGTAATCAATATTTTGTTATTCTATATTGTTTCACTGGAAACGATACCATCTGGACAAAAAATAGCTTCACCAATAATCAAAACAAGTATCTCAAGAGTGAGTGAGTGAGTTGGGTTTAACGCCGCTTTTAACAGTATTACAGTTATATCACGGCGTGTCAGCTTAATGTGGGAGGAAAGCCCGAAGTGATGCAGGTCTCAGACGTTTACCACTTCGATGAAACCCATGAGCATGGGTATGGTGCTGACAAACCTAGAAACATAATCGGGGCGAGCCGGGACTCGAACCCACAATCATAGGTTTCTGGCACAGCGAGTCGCGGCGCCTTAGACGACTGGGCCACCCGTGCCCCCAGTATCTCAAGAACTCAAAATGAAAGATAAACAGTCTTTTGAGGTAAACAAAACAAAATTTGAGAAAAATGTCTCAAATTCCATAAATAGATTGTCCCTATTGGGTTTGACAGCTACTTGAACTTGTTGAAGACAGTAAAGGGAAGTTTATCTTTCTCAAACTTAGGCTACAATTACTAACCTACCCACTTTGATAATTATGGCCTTCTTACTGTGGTCTAAAGCATAAACATATGCACAAAGATGAAAAAGAACAAATTTCACAACTTCAAATATCTAATGTGAACAGTAAAACTACTGTATCTCTAAGACAAAAAGTGTAAATATATTTCGTATAACAACTACACACAGTAACTATGGTAACAAACTGGGCTGTATCAAGTTACATATGAATACATCGCACTCACTGTAAAAAAATGATAAATCTACAAAACTACAAAAATATTCATCCAGGCCGGGCCCTGTTTTACTGATGCACCTTAAGTGTGCAAAGGTAAAAACATAAATTAAAAAGATACATATTTTAAATATCTTTTCAGATTTCCTTTTTATAAAAATTAATTGAGAAAACAACCCTGACAAAAAATGTTTATTAAATATTCGCTCCTGCATGTTTGTCGAGGACATCCATAAACAAGAACAATAATTGGCCTCGCCGTATCATGTTATAAATATTGAATATAATCGCAAATGCCCCTTAACAATTCCATTTTCAATTGTCCAGTGTATAGATATGCAAATGGAAATAGTATTTCATGTTTTAGGATCTTTTCTCAATGAAAGTTATGTTTATCTAAATGTGTAGACTCGTCCAAAATGAAATAGATGAAAACGCAATAAGTATTTTGTAACTCATTCGTAAGAAAAACAGAAGCTTTCTCTTCAATGCCCTAATAAAAAACATGACTGAAGCCAGTCTAGTCTGGCATTGGCGGCTTTGTTGTGCGGACCTCTATTGTTTTGTTTTGAAAATTCAATCACGCATGTGACGTCACACTAAGAAATTATTACATGCATAATTTAAAAACACAGAACTGTCCCTTTAAAACCAACAACCAATGAAAATGACTCTTCTAAATGTTCAGCCTAGATCCACATTCAAAACTGCTGTCTTGTACAAGACTTAAAATATTTAATCAAATCAAAAGACTTAAATCTTCAGCTGGAAAAGATGTGTTCCTAAATATTAAGATAGTGTGGTGGAAGTCATTATGCTGTCAGGCATTCCCAGCTGTATTTGAGCTTTTCACAAGCTGCCTCCAGTACTTGTTTTAATCATGAAATAACAATGTAATTTACTGTAGTGCTATTAATTTCATTTTGTCATTCAAACAGGGCTGAAAACAAAGCTTTGCTGGCAAAGACAGACCAAGGTATTTATTGTAATAGAAAGAACATATATTACTCTGGATAATCGAGGTTGGCATAATGCGCAGTAACAATCAGTACACTCCAGATAAGAGTTTTATTATTAATATTTACACATATCAAGTCTATCATGTGTATACCACATGAACACAGTTTTGGATCTGATAGGAATAAAAAATAAACACATTTGAAGGCCAACACACAGGAGTTAGTGCAGCTGATAGTGCTCAACTTCTGAACAGAAAAAATGGGTTAAGCAGATGCAGTAAGAATCTACATCAAATGTTGGTGAAATCTTGATGCATATAAGGCAGAAAAAGGTATTATGTCTCTGGTCCTTGTCCGCATCAGATATAACCCATGCATTGGGCTTTATTTTTTCTGATTTTGTACCAAGAGCAGGTTACTGAAAGTACAAAATGCACCTGATGCATGTTATGGATTGGAGGAGAGATTATAAGGCCTTTTGGGCTTGTCTAGTGAAGTGTAGACATCACACTACTGCCAAACCAAAACACCAGAAACATAATACCTTGTTTTTGGGCTTAATATCATACAAGATACATAGTGATAGGACTCCTGACTTACTGTTACACTGGTCATGATGTAAAGTGAATATCTGTTATAAGTGCTGAAAGTCCACACACTGTGCAAGAGTGCAGAACACAGGAGTCTTGAGGAGCGGCCACAACAACCATGCATTTATCTTCAACACAAAAACAACAAATGGCATTTAATGCATCAAAAGTCTACATATTTCACTTGCACATGGACCAAATGTGAATGAGTGAGAGAGTTGGAAGTAACGCTGCTTTGTAAGCATTTCAGTCATGAATATGGCCTGTTGATCCTTGCAAGTAAGGGAGGCAACCCTGTACAACAACTTTCAGAGCCTTAGACCAACGAGCAACACATATCTCCCAGTATTTGAAACTGAAATAGACTCTAATTGAACAATTCCATAAGACTGATGTTATATTTGTATTCAGGCACTAACATTTCTAGTGCAATATTGGCTCCACCAGAAGCACTCACAAAATCTCCAACATCATCACCTGACATCTGAGAAACTGCTGTGGGGGCCTATGGTATGACGCGATTACATTTTTTGTGAAAATCTGTATTATTGGGATGCAAGAATACTTCCCTCTCTGCACTTGGGATTCAACAAGATATTACTCAACATACTGTTTCTATGATGCACTAAGCAGTTCCTAAAAAATGGCAACAAAAGTGTTATCAAAAGCGTTTTGGTGTACTTCATCAAACCACTGAACAATCATCCAAAACACATTTCACACCATCAGTAATGTTTGTACCACTTCTTCTTGACAAAACTGATACAGTTCTTGTGGCAGTAAACTAAGGAACATAAAACATTAACAGATCTTTTTGGTAACACTGATAAATAAATATATCAACATTTAGTACATTACTCAAAGAATTACAAAGCTGAAACAAATTATTTGTGCAGCAATCAACATGTACAACCGACATTAACTGTGATCAGTGACTCTCAAAAACAGGTAGCCATCTGTATCAGACTTTCACAACAACACTGCCCTCCAGCTTACCCATAGTATTCCTGGATTGTTTCAGTTTTCTCAGCACTGCTGAGGGGGCAAAAACAAAATACTTTTGTTTTGTAACGTGACAGAGCCATTTCACTTATTGCGACCCTGATTTGTTCTTTAATCCCATCTGTTACTAATCATCAAGAAAACTCATGAAAGTTTGTGTAAAAAACATAAATAGGTAAAATAAATATTAAACTACCTTCCAACTAATACCTGTGAAGGGCACAATACCGGAAATACAAGGACGTTGACAGCCTTCACAGACACTTGGAAGAGTTCATACCAGGGTCAACGTCTGATAAAATTGCAACTAAAGCCTAATTTTTGTTATAACTTATATTACAGTCAGTCGGATACCCTGAATTAAGTTGGAAAAAAAAGAACCAAATTCATTTTTGAGATAAGCACACTGTAGCACTATGTTACCTTTAGATTTAACCAAACTTAATAGAATTTGGAACCGAACATGCAAGGCACAGGAGGATACAGAAAAGCGTAATGTTTCAAGCTCTCTGTTGTCTCTAAATCACAAATTACACTCTTGGTCGTTTTCTATCATGTTTTCTGCCCAAAATGCATTGCCACACTTACTTTTAATAATTCAAGCAACCACTCTGCAGTTTGTAACCTATTATTGCACATACCGTTATTTAAAAATGCCTACTGACAATGAGAAAGAAATATTTTCTATAAACGTGAGCTTCCAAGGAGATGTTTCCATCAGAGGTTGTTATTGTAGTTTGAAACCTTCTGATACACCTCTCATAATTTATTATTTTTCAAATTCGTGGTTGAATATTGTATTAAAAAATGGACATCTCTGATGCAAATGCATACAAACACTATTCCTTCATATTTCCCAGCCTTTCTCTTCCCCATCTTGTGAACTGTTTATAAAAGATACAATTTATTCTTAACAGGTCATACCTGGATAAAAAAAGAAATCTGTATTAAATCATTGTAAAATAAAAATCATTGGAGCAGGCTGATTGATGATCCAAGTAAGAAGAAATATTGGCTTGTGCAGACAGTTGACTGGCCACTCATGTGATATATGTCTGAGATATCTTCAGTGTCAGTCCACGGAGTCCAACTCTTTGTCTTGAGGTGTAAGTAGGACAGTATAGAGCCGTATCTCCATCAGGCTGCGATACGAGGTCAAGGTCAGGGGATTATCCTGCAGGTTTACTTCCACCAGTGACGTCATGGACTGCAGCCGACTCGAGTCAACATCTACGAAGGAACCAGGAAATATTTCCCTCAGTGAGTGAAACCTAAATTATGCCCCACCCCCCTTAAAAGTCTTGCTTCTCATGATTTTTTACCAAACCCGTTTGGGGGGGGGGAAAAGATATGTACTTAATCTTATTTCTTTTGTAAGATACAATCAATAAACACAGACTTCTTTTTGAAGAAGGGGGGGGGGGGGAGGCTAGTGGTTAAGATATCTCTTGTTGGGTTCGATCTGGGTTTGATTCCCCACGTGTACAATGTGTGAAGCCCATTTATGGTGTCCCCGCCATGATATCGCTGGAATATTGCTTTAAGCAACGTAAAACTCATTCACTCACTCACTCATTTTAAAGAACCATGTGACCTCTTTTGGCCACATAAATGTATGAAGAGACGGGCCACAGTGATGACAGCTAGGTGCCCAGCAGATCTGCAATACCATGAATGGCAGTGTGTGTGCAAAAAATAGGAATTTCGGTGCAAATGTGAAATTTGAGTTGAAAAGGTTGCTTCTTAACAGTGCTTTAACATATAGAAATGTTAAAGGCTGGGGTAATTTACAGGTGGGCTGGTCATAAGAAACAAGAAGTCATTTTAACAAACCTTAAGTTGGCGAGAATGTTGTGTTTTATGCCCCGTTTTGAGATATTGGAATACCGGTAGATATATCTTGTCTGTTAGCCAATGGAAAGTTATAATTGACAAGTGAAGTAATAAGGTAATGGTCAGGCTGGCAAGTAAAATTATATTAAAACTTAAACTGTGTATTGTTTAGGTGAGGTAAAATGGGGTTTAATGTCGCTTTTAAAATTATTGCACTCATATAGCGATATGCATGCCTGTGTGTGCGTGTCTGTGGCTGCTTGTACTGGTCTCTACTAATGGGGATTTTATAGTACTCGTCCACTGAGATACCATGCCACAGTATAACATGAATACCCCACTCAGACACAGAATACTGACTCCAAGCAGACCAGTCCTTGCTTTTGCCCCTTAACACTGAGTGCCATCTTTTGGTATGACACAATCAGGGATTGAACCCCTGACCTTCCGCTCTCTGGGCAGGCACTCTACCACTAGACCACGGAGGCGGTCCTCAATGTATTGGTATATACCATGGTCATATAGATGCTAAGTAATTAAATGTCCCACAAAAAAAGCAGTGAGGCGGGGTTCACATTTTCTATTTTACTAACCTTCAGTGTCTCGTGGATCACATTATGAATTTATTTTTTTCATCACTGTCTTATTGTCAAAGTGTGTGTGTGGCTGGGTGGGGGTTGGTTGTTATACACTGACGATAATGGGTATCGTGTCACCTGTTATGCTGTTGTCCTCCACATTGAGATTGCGCAGTTTGTTGAAGGTGAATATGACGGAGGGAAGCGACTCGAAGCTGTTGCAGGATATGTCCAGCACCTTCAGGTTGTGCATGTCCCGCAGCTCGTCCGGGAGTGATGTCAGCTTGTTACCATTGATGTGCAGCTCTGGGAAACAAAGGACCAGTGAGTGAGTGAGGTTTTACGTTGCTATCAAAATGTCAAACAGTATTCCAGTTATATCATGGCGTGTGAGCTTGATGTGGGAGGAAAGCCCAAAGTATTGCAGGTCTCACACATTTACCACTTTGGTGAGACCCATGAGCATTGGTATGGTGCTGACTAACCTAGAAACATAATCATGACGAACCATGATTCTTGGTTTCTGGTGTGTCCAAGGGATGCAACTCTGCACAGCAAATTATGGCACCTTATTAGATGACTGGGCCATCATTGCCCTTGCCCTCCCCACCACCACTCCAAATTACAATCAACAACATATACATGAAATTTTAAGTTTAAAAAAAAATTGAACCACCATGATTGCTGTTGCTCTTTCAAAATTTTAGGCTTCTCAAATACTGGATATAAAATCTCATTATCACTAGTTTGGGCCAAAACTCACTGTTACTGTTTTTGCCTGTGTATGCGAACACAGTCTGGGATTGCGATACGCAGACGCAGACGTAAACGCAAAAGGAGACAGTAACAAACTTACTCATATTCCCCTCAAAACTGTAACAATGTATTAACATATTACATTATATTACATGTTTTCATTTACACACTATCACAAACTTAGTAACAAAGGCACCAAATTTTGAACAATGTACTACTTTGATAAATAAACATCATTAGAGGGGTATAAATGTTACAAGAAGAACATACGTTGAAGCAGCATAACAATTGTTTTGATCATGCTGACAGAGAGAGAGAGAGAGATAGAGAGAGAGAGAGACAGAGAGACAGAGAGACAGAGAGACAGACAGACAGATATAAAAGCCTTTACAGAATCAGTTTGTTAAACGGTTGGATACTACAGGCTTCAACAGCCTCTTCACACCATATGTAACAGATAAGAAACAGACCAGCTTAAACATGCCCAGTGACCCGTGAAGATCCGGGGTAGAATAGGTCTTCAGCAACCCATGCTTGCCGTAAAAGGCGACTGTGTTTGTCGTAAAAGGCGTCTAACGGGATCGGGTGGTCAGGCTCGCTGACTTGGTTGACGCATGTCATCGATCCCATTTGTGTGGATCGATGTTCATGATGTCAATCACTGGATTGTCTGGTCCAGACTCGATTATTTACAGACCGCCGTCATATAGCTGGAATATTGCTGAGTGCGGCGTAAAACAACAAACAAACAATAAACATGCCCAGTAAATGGTTTGATTCTACTCCAAGCTTTTATTTTTCTGTAAGTGACCAGAGAGTTGAACTTTATGAACTGATCAATCTGAAAAATATATATTTACCCATGAGATGTGGGAACTTGGTGCCAAATTTGGCAGGCACTCGTCTGATAAGGTTCAGAGAGATGTCACATGTTTCCAGCTCAGTGTTCCTCATCAGCAGGTAAACGGCATCTGGGATCTGAGTCAGCTGGCATTCTGACAAGTCTACAGAACAAAAAATAAACCTGGTAATACAATCATATCTGACTGAAGAGTGACAAAATAGTAAAAGTACTTCTTATAATGACTGATTGTTCTCATCTTTTTTAGCTGATATGAACTTGATGAATTTGTTTAGTTTAATAAGGTTTGTTTACTTAGTCTCCTCAGAGCTTTAAAGGGCAACTATGTTTCTCACAGCTTTCAAGGTGTGTGTGTGTGTGTGTGTGTGTGTGTGTGTGTGTGTGTGAGGATCTATGTGCCTCACTGCCTCACTGCTTTAAATGGGGACTGAAAGAGTGTTGATCATCATGATCATACAACCGAAATAAAATATGATTCTAATATGTTGCAAGAACAAAACATTAACAGCTATTTACCTGTGTAATATACATGTAGAACCACAAATCCGCTTTACAAGTTCTTTATAAGAGATATTACTGTACCAATGATTATAAAACTGCTGTCCGTATGATATCGTCAAAATTGAAAGAGGAATATAATAATGAAATGTCGTTTAATATCAACTTATAAATGTAACCAGGTAACCATGCAGGTATCCCTGTTAATTGTTTGAAATGATAAATCCATACCAAAACTGTGAACAAGATAACATATATGCAAATGAACTGTCTAAATGTCACAAAAAGGGCATTTATTTCCACCGTGGCAAAATATGTCATTCCCTAAATCAGCTGTATATCGGACTTGCCAAAATTGCCATTTTTCCTTGCGACTTGTCCTCTAATACATACCCAGACGTCGATTTTCTTTCGCCTGTTCGCACCTGTTGACAACTTTTGTAACGCCTCGCCCCGCCATATCTCCACCATTAAAGCGAGTTGCTTTCTCCGTCGTTCACAGGTACCTACAACTTTGGCGATGATTTCATATCCCACAGCATGCGCATGTGTTTACAAAACACGGCCGCTTATAGCAACTAAAATTGCAAGTGTACGGAGTTACGTCCCTTTGAATAATTATTCAAGTAGCGGGGATTATGAAGTGACATTAATGTTATGGGTTCGTACTAAGTAATTCTCGTTGGGACCAGGAAAGTGACATATATTTGAAAATTGGAGAGATGGGACAGTATTAAATATATTTAATATTTGGTAACTGATGTTATTGACATTGCAATATATCATAATACACCGAACAGTTCTTTCTGCTGTTGGTTGGTTGGTGGTATACGCCGCAATCAACAATATTCCAGTTATATGACGGCGGTCTGTAAATAATCGAGTCTGGACCAGACAATCCAGTGATCAATATCATGAGCATCGATCCACGCAATTGGGATCAATGACATGCATGAACCAAGTCAGCGGGCCTGACCTCCCGATCACGTTAGTCGCCTCTTACGACAAGCATAGTCGCCTTTTATGGCAAACATGGGTTGCTGAAGCCCTATTCTACCCCGTATCTTCACGGATCTCTGTATCACTCAGCACATATTATCACATACCGTACCATAATATAGATTTTTTGGTCTCTGATATTATGTATATAACTCGTAATTAGATTTGATTTGCTTGATAACGAAATAAAATTAAAATTGTTTTGTATTGAAACTTGAAATACACTTTTTAGTTTTTGATCAAGGCCTTAGTTAACTTTTTTTGACGGGGGGGGGGGGCAAATATTTGTACAAGTATCATGTGTCCCCAACTTGATTCAAATAATATAAAAAATCCGGGGGGGGGGGGGGGGGGGAAGAAACTGACCCTGGTCCCCTGACGGCACTGGGGATACTGTTACTTATTTAATTATTGATGGGTTTGTCACAACTGTATAATCCTTTTCATTTGGCTTCATCCAATTATCTGCTTGTTACCTATTACCGTTGTTGTCAATGTTACTCTGCTGCTTATCACAACATGTCATTCATATATACCTCTCATCACTTGGTTGTTGTCACTCCAGCTTGATTACGGTCAAAGAATCTACATAGAAACGTCGCTATATGCAATAAACTGAAAGTTGTTATCAATAAAGTTGTATGTTATTCTTTCTAATTTGCCAACTTCTAGAACATGTAGAATGCCAATCAAACAGTAAGATTGATGTGCTGCATGTAATCAGATATGGTCTCCAACATAATGTATCCCATAACTACTGAAGTAAAATAGTGTGAGTTTCCTGGGGTATATCTAAAGGAAGATATGTACATAGCTGCAGATGAAACATTGTCACAAACTGTCGCTAGCTGTATTAAAAAAGACCAATTATTCAGATTAAAGGCAGTGGCCGAACGGTCACATCCAAAAGTGGGAGAGATATGACAATTGGTACTTTGAGAAAAGGTACTGAGTATAGATAATCAACATGAGGATTGTGAGAATATGCAGGAAATACTGATACTAAACCCACCTATGACTTGTCCGACATTGCCGAGGTCTGATTGTATTCAGGGAGTCATAATTATGAAAATATGGGTAAATATTTCAAAAGCTTGTACAGTTTATCAGCAACCTTAAGAGGCTGTACATGATGTTGATATCTCATATAAGTATTAAAAGACCCTTGGTCAGTGTTTATCATATAAAAAAAACACTGCAGGGAGAATAAACTATGAGGGGCGCACAATACGATAAACAACCTGTGTAATATAGGCATTGTCTATTAAAGCTTATAACAGGCACATTTATGTACTTTGGTCAGGAAGATGGGTTTACCAGGTGTGACTTGATATTATATTTATTGTGTGGTTATTGTTCTCTCCAAATAGATGGAATAAACAGATAGCACACTCAACCTGTATCCTCTTGTAACAGATTCTGTCACTACTTAATGGCTGTAACCATGGTAACACCATGTCTGCATGTACCTGTAGTGGATAGGGCTGGGATGAGTCCAAATTTACTACCCGGGTACCCACATCCTTATTACCCGCTACCTGGGTACCGGGGTACCCGCTGTTGGTGTCAAGAGATAGGTATAAAATATCCCATTGGGAATAGTTTGATAGTAGCCCTGGCAGAATGTTTTTAGATACACATAAAACGATGTGGTCTTGCATACACTGATGTTGACTGAAGTTTTAGCTTTGTTCAAACATATATAAGTCAGAAGGAACGTGTTCATAGTCATGAAGAAATGCAAACATTAGAGACTGAAACTTGTCATGTAACCATGTAGTTATATAGTGAATGTTTGTCATGAAACAATATATCATGTGACTAACCACGGGTCCGGGTAGTCCTGTGGGTACCCGGGTCCTACTCAGTACCCCCCAGACCCGGGTATCCGAGTTTGTCCCAGCCCTAGTAGTGGATATAACATTTTCAAGTCCTGTGATTGGATTCAAACCAGAGACCTGACCAATGTCGGATGCCTTGTTGGCATGACAAAAGAGGTTAACACCATGAGCAAGTTAGTAATCCATGCCTGCTACATACTGTATGCATTATTATTTTCTAGTGATCTAGCAATTGGTGATGGGTCGTCCCCAAGTGTGTGAGGTGTGTGTATCAATGCCATCTTTATAGTGCAAGCCGATGCTGTTCAAACTGGTATGTAACCAAACAAACAGTTGTGTAACCAAACAAACAGTTGTGTACCAAATAAAAAGTTGTATACAATAAACCTGGGAAAGGGCCTCCCTACATAAATGTATTTCCTTGATGAGTAAAATAGTGGAATACAGTATTTT
This sequence comes from Haliotis rufescens, assembly GCF_023055435.1. Classification (NCBI taxonomy): domain Eukaryota; kingdom Metazoa; phylum Mollusca; class Gastropoda; order Lepetellida; family Haliotidae; genus Haliotis; species Haliotis rufescens. Next base: position 7,525,301 of record NW_025963791.1, on the reverse strand, counting down.
ACTACTGTTGGACTTGGAATTATTAATGAATTTTTTTGTTTGAAAAAATAAAATAAAATAAAAACAAAAGTGCGTCTAACTCTATGATGATGTGGGTGGTGCCTGAGAACCAAGACTATTATTTTCTTTAGCCTAAAGTGTATTTGTGTTTCTGTCTCTGATGTGATTTGAAGTGAGGATTATTAGTTCGAGGTTAGATGTTTCAGGGTGGGGTTGAGTTGCCAACACCAGTTTTACTGCACAAGGTTCTAATGGGTCATGGAATCTGGAATGGTCATGGAATGTTTGTACTAGGCCTGGGAAACTCAAAGCCATGGAACAATATTTTCTTTTAACAATGTTTCGCTGTTATTCTGAGTTAACACGCCTCACAAAGTTTATTTTGTTGTGACTCTTATCTCATGGAAAACATGCATAATATCATGTAAGGACATTGAAATTTGTATGAACCCTACTGTAGATATTTGCCATTGAAAATAGGACTCAAATCATAATTATTCCTTTAAAAGCTGAAGGTTCCTTTGAGGGCTTTTCCCATAACTGAACACATGTGTGGGTGTTTGAAAAAAATACTTCCAGCTCTGAACAGGCTGCTAAGGTTGTAAGATTCTCAAGGAGAGAACAAAATTTATCCTCAGTTAAAACAAACAAATTATACTTTGCATATTTTAATGTAATAGTGATATAATAACAATATTAAATTTAAAAATAAATATTTTATCACAGAAAGTGTTCTAGTTCGTGTATGAAGACATTAATATTTTCTACATGTCAGTTAGCATGCAGTCTATGTCTAATAGGTTAGGTAGTATTATCACTTGCGAACACAATTTCAAACCTTAAATACGGTCTGTTAACTCGCCTGTAATGTTTTTTTACACTGCTAAACAGCCATAACAGAAGTTTGTTGTTTAACAACACACTCAGCAATATTCCAGCTATGATATCGTTCTGTAACATGTAAATAATCAAGTCTGTTCCAGAAAATACAGTGATTGATATTGTGGGCAACATTCCGCACCATGCATACATTGTTGAGGACCTATTCTAACCCGGAATCTTCACTGGGGTCATAGCATATAATGTTATAGAAACTTGTTAACGCTGCACACACTATTCTAGCAGGTGTGGACCAGACAATCCAGTGATTGACATGAAGACGATGATAAGCACATGATAAGATTATTGTTCAATCACAAATGGGAGTGGGATAGCACACTTGGTGAATAATTTTGTCTGGATCAAAATCTTGTAATGGCCTTGTAAAGTTATCAAAGTGCTGACATATTTCTTACATTTCAGACCATGACAGTGACTGGCGGCAACAGGAGTAAAAAACATGTGTAATGTTGTTTGTCTGTTTAACACTGCACTGTGTACATCAAGTCCACACCAGACAGTCAGCAGCAAGTGGGATACAATGACAGGCATCCCACCAAGCTGGAGCACCTGATCCATTTAGTCACCTCTTACGACAAGCCTATGGGTCAACTGTTTTAGAAATGATTGTGACAGCTCAAATGAAAGAATTGCATCTGACATAATCTCACACAGATGTTACTTACATAAATAACCATGGACACATCAATACACATAATCTCATCAGAAATCACTGTGCATCAGTAACATGAAGTATTACAGAACTCACAATCTTATGGCCAGTGGTGAATTAATTTGGTTTCAACAGCTCAGATAAAGATGTTTACCTAAGCCCTGATATGCGATGCATCATGATCCCATTAATCGGAGGTGATGTGTATGAAATAAGAAAAGGTGATATACATATCCTAAGAATCAATGATTTTTCTGCAGCATACTTCAGTGAGTGTATGCTCCTTATTTCAGTTGCAAGTATAACGAGTGAGTAAATCCCGAAGAGATACAGCTCTGATACATTTGGTGAAACTCACAAGCACAGATATGCACACAAACCAAGAAACAATGTGATCTGAACTCAAAATCATAGGATTCTTACATGCCAGAGAGATGTGTCTTTGATATCTCCCACTTTTCACTGAGAACCATTTAGTGGACACTACTTTGCAACAGTTTTATAATACTATTAATATCTGTTTTTGGCAAACACAACATCTACACAAGAACACTTTTCTTATCTTAAATCATCATGTTAACCTCATAGTGTTCTTCTTTTCCTTTTGATGCAAGACTGCACAGTCCTGTTTTTCAGCAAATCAGACTATTAATCTGTATCACTGTCGTCCTGAATTGACCTTTGTACACACTCTCTCTTCCTTTCACGTCTCTACAGTCATGTACGGCAGTGCAGATAGCACCCATGAGTTACTTATTTGGCTGTCAAGCTTGCATAGACTAATGAAATACAAACTAATTAGCTAAGGTAGACATCCTGATTCAACAAGGAATATACATATACGACACTGAGAGAATCTGGCTTCTACCAATAATTCAACACATTTAAATTCTATAGTTTGGACAAATGAGAGGTCCTCTTACACCTACCAATACACTGAAATAACTTGTTCATATTGTCTCATGCTGTTTTAACCGGCTTCAGGGTCAGTCCCACTCTAACATTTAGTCTAATGAGCGAGTGACATTGGTAAAACATCGCTTTGAAAAGTTATATCAAGGTGTGTCAGCTTGGTGTAGGAGGAAAGCCTGAAGTGATGCAGGTCTTAGACAAATCTAGAAACATAATGAATTTGAATCTGGGATGCGAACCCACAGTCATATGTTTCTGGCTTGCCTAAGGGACGGAACTCTGAACACCAAATTGCGGCACCTTGGATAACTGAGTCAAATACAGACTGAGGTAAGACAGACACAATCCACTTGTCCTGAGACTAGTGTAAATCTTGAAGGACCTCGTTTTCTCTCCATGTTACATAGCCAGAACAAGCTGTAGACCTGCAGGGTTTAACTTGTAGCGTGTACTCCTGTTTATACATCAAGGTTTCAGGCAGAAAATATCACGATAGACAGGAGACAGAGTTAAGATCACTTTGTTGGGGAGGAGTATGGTGTCTTGGACACATAGTTCATGATGGCCGACTGCAGCATGTGTGCCCTCTGCACCTCCTCTTCCTTGATGCGAGCGATATCCATATCTCGGGCTCGCAGTCGCTCCTCCAGACTCACTATCTCACGCTCCTTGTGCTCCAGCTGCTCTCGGTTCTTCAACATTTGCTCTGAAACATCCAATATTGCAGCATGTAACAGTTGTCACGGAAATCTACTATTGTGGGACATTTTCTGAATTAGGGAATGGACCATACATGTGGGATATAACTGACAGCTGCCTGTCTGACTGACTGAGCTTGGCTCGCAGCGTGTCATGAAGATGCCCCTACAGTGACCTACCTGACAGCTGCCTCTCTGTCTGACTAAGCTTGTCTCGCAGGGTGTCATGAAGATAGCCCTACAGTGACCTATCTGACAGCTGCCTCTCTGTCTGACTAAGCTTGTCTCCCAGCGTGTCATGAAGATGCCCCTACAGTGACCTACCTGACAGCTGCCTCTCTGTCTGACTGAGCTTGTCTCCCAGCGTGTCATGAAGATGCCCCTACTGTGACCTATCTGACAGCTGACTCTCTGTCTGACTAAGCTTTGCTCGCAGCGTGTTATGAAGATGCCCCTACAGTGACCTACCTGACAGCTGCCTGTCTGTCTGACTGAGCTTGTCTCCCAGCGTGTCATGAAGATGCCCCTACTGTGACCTATCTGACAGCTGCCTCTCTGTCTGACTAAGCTTGTCTCCCAGCGTGTCATGAAGATACCCCTACAGTGACCTACCTGACAGCTGCCTGTCTGTCTGACTGAGCTTGGCTCGCAGCGTGTCATGAAGATAGCCCTACAGTGACCTATCTGACAGCTGCCTCTCTGTCTGACTAAGCTTGTCTCCTAGCGTGTCATGAAGATGCCCCTACAGTGACCTACCTGACAGCTGCCTGTCTGTCTGACTGAGCTTGGCTCGCAGCGTGTCATGAAGAGGCCCCTACAGTGACCTACCTGATAGCTGCCTGTCTGACTAAGCTTGGCTCGCAGCGTGTCATGAAGAGGCCCCTACAGTGACCTACCTGACAGCTGCCTGTCTGACTAAGCTTGTCTCCCAGCGTGTCATGAAGATGCCCCTACTGTGACCTATCTGACAGCTGCCTGTCTGTCTGACTAAGCTTGTCTCCCAGCGTGTCATGAAGATGCCCCTACAGTGACCTACCTGACAGCTGCCTGTCTGTCTGACTAAGCTTGGCTCGCAGCGTGTCATGAAGAGGCCCCTACAGTGACCTACCTGACAGCTGCCTGTCTGTCTGACTAAGCTTGTCTCGCAGGGTGTTATGAAGATGGCGCTCCTCTTCCAGCTTGTTGACGGAACTGTTCAGATCCATCTTCACCTTGCTCACTTCTGCAAAGGTGATGTTGTTCTTCTCAGCTAGCTCCTGGATAAAAGGAGGCATTGTAATAAGAGTTCATACACCTGGAACTGTTCAACCACGTTTTGGCACATCATGATAAGTTTGAATCATATCATGTTCTGGAAAATTCATTTTCTAGAATAATAATTTGAAACTTAACTTGCAAGTTTTCACATTTTTACAGGAAGGAGAGATAAAAAGCCATGAATTATTCAGTATTTCTACATACTGAATGTTGAAAGTACATACAACACCAACTCTGATGACGGGTAAAAAGTGCTGATGTTGTGTATTATTTGAGCCACCTTCACTATGTTTAGGTTTAGCTCAGTGAATGTTTTCTGTCTTGCAGTATTGCACATGAAAAAAGATAAGTCTTCCCTCTAACCAGTTATAAGTAGGAGTGTAAAAGTTACACTCCTTTACAGTATTAATAGTTTCCATCGATTTCGTGCTACTCTATTTAATTGTTATATTTATAGAAGTAATAAAAATGTAAAAATTGTTGTCTGTTTATTATTCCAGTGTTTTTTATACAAACTATATCCAGTTTGAAAAAACAGTCAAAATAGTACCACATCATTGTATCTCACTTGAATATGAAGTCAATAGTTGCAAGTGACATAGACAGTCTATTAACAAAATTTGACATTCAAATAATTTCTGCATAAATAGTTAACACTAAAACCTAATAATTTGAACAAAATATGTCATCAAAAAGAAAAAGTATATGCTAAATTGAGCTCCCTCAGCCTTGCAATTTCAGCGAAGCTTACTATATTTACAGAGCCAAAATGACTTTTGAGAGAATATAAGAGAATGGTCAAAACAATTACAAAATTTATTGTGATAAAAGCTTTTTTCAATATGGCTGCCATACACGTATTTGCCTATGAATAAGAGAACTAACCTGTCCCATCTCCTCCAACCTCCTCTTGAGCGTCTCCAGCTCCAGCGTCAGGTTGGAGTTCTTGCACTGCAGCTCCGACACCAGCGAGGCCTGTTGGTTACAGTGACTCTTCAGCTCGTCCTTGGATGTCTGCAGAACACGTATCTTCTCCTCCAGCTGCTTCTGACGCTGCTCCTTCATACAGGACACAAATATGAGACGTTACTACACAGCTGAGACAGAGATAACAGCAGGGAACGCTAATATTATCCTTATCACTTAACACGCTTAAGGTAAAAAATTTTTTTTATTATTCGAGGGAGTAGCCTGGATTTTTTTATAAAATATTTCTATTAGTAACTGTTTCAAAACATAACATGTTTCTCTTAATTTCTTTTCACAACACATTGATATTCAGGATAACAGACATTAAATGAACACATAAGCACAACAGCACTGCAGCACACCTGGATATGTACTCAACAGTATATAATGTCAACAGCCACAAACAAAAGTTGCTGTAAGCATTGCTTTATCAAATATTTTCTGCATTAATACTGAAGAAAAATATTGACAGTAAGTAAATTCCCACATTGTTTCTAAATCTGCGAGAATGAAAGTATTATTGTGGAATACTGTTGCAATACAAAACAGTCAAATTTACTTCACACAATTTCAACTCAAAACGATTTCTGATGCCATACAATTTGTTCACCGTGAGAGCAACAAACATGCCACAGTTCAGCTTCCCCAGTGTGCTAGTGTCAAAGAAGATGTTTAACAGAGGCACAAATGCCTGTTGAGAGAATTTCAGAGCACAACAGTATATTTTGAGCAGATATGGCTGAACAGTGGTCATATTGAAAACCAGATTCAAACCTCTTGAACAAATTCAGGTGTTGTGTGGTGGGAACAAGCATGTAAAGTTCCAGCTTCATTGGTTTGACGATGTTTCCCCAACACTGGCACAGGTCGCTGGACAACAGGCCATTACATAAGCTCACTCCATTTTCAAAATCCCATTTGAATCTGCATTTATGCAATATCATCATATTGCCAGATAATGGGATCTTGGGAGATTAGCTCCACACTTAGCATGACTAGTGAAGTGATGCTCACCAAATCGGTGAACATGGCCTTTATCAGCTATGACAGATTTCACACCAGTAAAAGCGAGTGTCTAATGTGACATGTAGCTATATTTCTGACCTTAGCAACCTCACTCACAACTTGCTAGGTTAGACATTCTACTAAGATGACATTCTCCTGCCTACCTCCTCTGCCTTGATCCTCTGTTTGGTGTGTGTGAGCTGCTCCTCGGCTGTCATGCGGTCGGCCATGTTTGCTGTCTTCAGGCGACTGGCCTCTTCCTCCAGGCCCATCCGCTGCTCCTCCAACTTCTGGATCCTCTCTCTCAGGGCCTTCTCCACGTCATCCCCCTCCTGCTTCGTCCGCATGATCTACACCACAGGTGGAGCAATCAGTCAGAGGAATTTCAACAGTGTTTCCCATATTATTTTGTGTCCGCTAGGCGATCATTAATAAATTATTAGAATGTGTTCCCTACCTGCCTTTATCATTTTATTATCTACAGATGAATAAAATTGCTATTTGGTACCTTTCTTTCCTTTTCTTGATGAAATAATATGCCATATAGGTAGCCTCACCAAACAGTCATGTAAATCACATCTGTCAACTCTTCACGTCTTGAACCAGGGACTTATCAAGGATTCCAAACTAAGTGCCCTTGGCGGCAAATTGGCAAAAAATTGTTTAAAATTATTCAATTTTAACACCTCATTCAAATGATAATGTTAAACAAAGCATTCTACCATGAATTTGGAATTTACTCGATTCTGATTGGTCAATCAGAGGCTATTAAGTCACAATAAACCCCCTCTGATCGAAACAGCTGGTTTGACAGCCGCATCACCGCGGAAGCTAATGTTCATAGAATAGTACTATTTTCAGTCATTGTCGGTAGGCATATTTAAATAATTATATCTACAATTACAGGTTACAAAATGCACAGATACCGTAACTACAATATTCAAAGGATGTGTGGCAATACATTTCATGCAGAAAACACAATAGAAATCTACAAAGGGAATGCATTTACGTTTTGGAGACAACAGAAAGCTTGGAATTTTGGCGCTTTTCTATATACGACTGTGACGTCATATCTTTTGCGTCACAATGAGCGATGACGTCATAATGGTGACGTGCGATGTAGAGCGAAAGCCTTGCAAAGCTTGCTTTGTTTTCTTTAGGGATGCCCACCTCATGTTAGCTTACCAAGTTGCCGAGCTTATATGCTTTCAATGCCTGTCATATGTTCGAGTGATGTATTATAAAAGCTTGAGTATATACAGCGCCATATTTTGTTCGGTGATTCCGAAATTCAGATCGATAACCCACTGAAAACACTGGACTCAACCCATGCCGCTTCGAGTTAGGTTCCAAATTCATTTTAGCGCGGTTAAATCTACAGGTAACCTAGCTCTACATGAAAACACAGTATGTTTATCTCCTACTTAAAGCCTCTTCCTCTATATTGGTCTTGCTATCAGTGGAATACAAGTCACCTCTACAAAGTCATAACAAAATAGGAAATAATGTTGACTGTTTTCTACATACCTCAATGACCATGGGCAACGTATGTTGGTTGGGGTTTGACAGTGTTCAATGTTCATTGACATTTACAAGAGTGCACCATCATCAGAGCACTTAGTGTTGTCATGTGAGCCTACCTCTTTCTGCTTGTACTGCTCCATGTCCCTCACAGCATCCTTCTGTCTCTGCCGCTCCTGTTGTAGACGCTCTGATGGAGAAACAGTAGCATGTATATAGATCTCTCTCTTGGATAATGTCACATGGCAACTGTGAATCCAGAGAGATGGTGCTTCTGTGTGTGTTGGGATGGGTGGTGTTGGGTGGGGAGGAGGAGGTGAGAAAGTGGTATGGTTCGTGGGGTGCAGGGTCAATTTTGTTGTTTCACCCTCCATCAGCTTCTGGTGTGAAGCAAGCCCGATCACTTTTGTTCTGTTATTGTGTTGAGAAAAAATCAAGAAACATACAAGGGAAAATCTCACACTGAAACCCATCATTATAGGTTTCTGGCCTGCTTGAGGCACAGCGATTTGCAATGGCTTTAGATGACTGGGACACCTTTGCCCCCGGCAAGCTCTATGAAGCTCAAAACTAAAAGGATGGAGCATGATAATACCAGCCTTACACATCTAGAAGGCAAAGAAAGCTGAAATTAGTACTGGCCTTCACACCACTTCCCCTGGGGATTAGAATAAGTCCCCAGCAACCCTTACTTATCGTACAACGCGACTTAATTGATCAGGTGATCATGCTTGGTGAATTGGCTGAATGCATGTCATTCTACGTCAATGGTGTGGATCGTTGCTCATAATATCAATCACTGGTTTATCTTGTCTTACAGGCTGCCATCATACAGTTGGCTGAGTGCAGGGTGCAGCATTAAACAACCAAAAGCACACAGATACTGCCCTCACCATCAAACTGTGTGCCCTTCAGCTTCAGCTCAGCCTGGAGGTGGGTTATCTGCTCCTTCAGTTCAAACACCTGCTCCTGCTGATTCCGACACTTCCGGTCAAGGTCATCCACCTAAACAAGGGAGCCAACTCTTGTTAGGTAACAATGATTATAAAGGTACTCACATGAGTACCATTGAAACATTTTATACATACTCTCTTGGCAGTAATCTAACAGCATTTAATTATTTCTCAGATGCGGGCCCCATTCTATTATTTTTTCAAAAACTTTACTTTTACAATAACAAATGATTTTCTATTAAATATGCCTAATAAGTGAAAAATCAGCTAAATCAAACTACTCTTTGAACTAAAAATCTAAAGCAGCAACCTTGCATAACCTCACTGAAAGAAAACACATTTGCAAATAGTATTTTGTTTCCCTGTTATTGTGACCGTTAGTGACAGTGTGTTGTCAGTACAATATCCTTAATATCACATCTTGTACTCCATCACGATACCTAACTGCATGCATATCTGACAAACTCAGGTCACGTCAGATGAACCTTGTGTGAATTTTGACTGCCCAATCTAAATGAAGGTTTAGTAGTTTCTTCAGCAAATCATATCTCCTTTTTTGAACAAGAAGGCTATATTTCTATAACTTGATTCAGAAAATGATGGTTCACCATACAATACAAGGGTGAGTTCTTTATTATTCTGCATGCAGAGGTTAGGTGAAATGGGGTTTCCCGTCGCGTTCAAGATTATTGCACTTACCGGTATATAGTGACGTGCATGCACGTGTGTGTGTGTGGCTGCTTGTACGAGTCCGGACTGATGCCGATTTATAGTGCCAGCCAACTGAGATACCATGCCGTAGTTTAACATGAATACCCCACTCAGACACAGAATGCTGACCCCGAGCTGACCAGTCCTTGTTATAGCCCCTTAATGCTGAGCGCCAGGCAGGGTAACAACAAGTACCATCTTTTAATGTATTTTGTATGACGCAGCTTGGCATCTAACCCTGGACCTTCCGCACTCTGGGCAGACGCTCTACCACAAGACCACAGAGGTTTTTGCATTCACAATTGACTGTTTATGTTTGTTTGCTGAAAACAAAATTCATCTGACTTGATCTCCAATGGAGGGTTTGTAAGATCTTCATGCACAGAGGTAACATATTGGAGGAAAAGGTTGATTTGTATGAGATTGGTTGTCAGTATGAAAGCAGTTCATCTGGACACACAACCCAAGATAATGTCAAGTCTGAGTGTAGCCCCACCTTGGTCTGCAGCTGGATGTTCTTGTCGTTACTCTCAGAGAGTTCCTTCAGCAGCTTCATCTCCTCATTGGCTCGGTCCTAGTCAACACAAGCCAGTCATGGGGTCATCAGTCATCATAGATTCAACGAAGGAGTTTGAGCACAGATGGCAGTGTTTAACATGAAAGGGGTTCTTGGGTCTCTTTTGTTTTTTTCCAATGGCACATTAATTTATGGACCCCCTCAATCTCTTACATTTAAATAAGGGTTAACAAAAGGACCCCTTGACTTTAATTCGAACACTGGATGGTGCATAAATAACAGATCCACAGAATATCTGCAACTTTTGGGAGTCAATGCCCGACCCGTTCATGTATATCATGGTCTCTACAATAAAGTGTCACACTGTGTTTACTACACTCTCCTGAAAGTCGTCCAGTGCTCCAAGTAAGCTATGCATGTGTATGGAATAATCAAAATATATCCCTATTATCTAGTTACCTAAGAGATGCTTGCGTACATGAAACAGTTCAAACACAATAGTATTGACAGCAGGCATAATTATTACCCAAGCTTTCAGCTTGTGTTCCTGTATTTCCTTACTGATCTTTAATCACTGATGAAATGCAGACATGACATTCATGACTTCTACTGTAGTTAATACTGCTTATTGGAACTTGCACATTTATCATTGTGCAGGTCAGGTCATTCCCTTTTAAGGCTCTTAGAGCTAAAAGCTGTGTTGTAGACACGATATTTGTGTAGGTACATAAAAATATAAATTAAGGAGAATTATTTTAAAAAATAACTTTGTTTATCATGTTTATTGTTTAATGCCACACTCAGCAATATTCCAACTATATGACGGTGGTCAGTTAATAAATGAGTCTGGACCAGACAATCCAGTGATTGACATTATGATGATTTGGGATTTGATGACATGCATCAACTAAGTGGCCGAGCATAGTCGCCTCTTACGCCAAGCATGTGTTGCTGAAGACCTGTTCTCTACCTGGAAATTCAAGAACCTGGACCAAAGGGAGTTCAAACATAATGAATACCCAAAGAATATGATTAAATGTGAGTAAATGCACAGTGACTAAAAACATATTATCTTCAATATGTATACAATGATATACCCCATGAATCAACTTGTCCCTCTTTGAAGCTTAGCAAGATTCAGAGTAATCATGGTAATCAGCTGAAATTGCTTCACCCTTATGGGTGTATACTTTCCACACCACATGAGAGAGGGCATGACACTAAAGTGAGAAGGTATGACTCCAAAGAGATGGCACAACACTATTGTGAGAAGGCATGACACTAAAGTGAGCAGGTATGACTCCAAAGAGATGGCACAACACTATTGTGAGAAGGCATGACACTAAAGTGAGAAGGTATGACTCCAAAGAGATGGCACAACACTATATTGAGAAGGCATGACACTAAAGTGAGCAAGTATGACTCCAAAGAGATGGCACAACACTATAGTGAGAAGGCATGACACTAAAGTGAGCATGTATGACTCCAAAGAGATGGCACAACACTATAGTGAGAAGCTATGACACTACAGTGAGAAGGTATGACTCCAAAGAGATGGCACAACACTATTGTGAGAAGGCATGACACTAAAGTGAGCAGGTATGACTCCAAAGAGATGGCACAACACTATTGTGAGAAGGCATGAAACTAAAGTGAGAAGGTATGACTCTAAAGTGAGTAGGTATGACTCTTAAGTGAGAAGGTATGACTCTAAAGAGAGATGGCACAACACTAAAAGATGGCATGACACTAAAGAGAGATCACACCTCACTAAAGAGAGATGGTACGACACTAAGGAAAGATGGAATGACACTAATGAGAGATGGCATGACACTAAGGAAAGATGGTGGGACACAAAAGTGAGAAGGTATGACACAAAGGAAAGATGGTATGACACTAAGGAAAGACGGTATGACACTAAGGAAAGATGGTATGACACTAAAAAGAGATAGCATGACACTAATGAAAGATGGAATGGAATTGGGAATGATTATTATATGACAAATTGAGAGTTAGCCATAAATCTCCTCAACTTGACAAAAATCAAACAAGACCCCTACCTCCCTCTCATGTCGCATCTCTGACACTTGGGCAGCTGCCCTCTCCGACAGATCATTCTTCAGTCTGTTGATGACAAGATTGCAGTCGGTGACCTTCTGCTCAGCCAGAACCAGCTCAGACTCAGTCATGGACAATCTGGAGAACAAGAAACACATTACGCCATTTAAATAGGTGCCGGTGAAATGTGGTTAAGCTTTGCCTTCAAGATATTTCACTCACATCACGACATACGTATATGTGTGTGTGTGGGGGGGCTGCTTGTACTAGTCAGGACTACAGTTTAACAGCATCAAATGGGAAAATGAAAAGGTCCCATAATAAAAACAAATATTCGATTTACATCCATATTATTTTATTAAGTCTGGTAGGAGGCTGGTTAGTTGTTATGTTCTTGATATTAAAAAAGCAGTTCAGCTGACTTGAAAAGTTCAATTTCCACAATTGCTGAACTAGGCTGGAAGTATGGATTATATTTTGGCTGGACTAAAGAGCCTATGCATAGTTAAATCAAAATCGCGTAACGAAATCAATATCCGCAAAACAGCATGGATTTCTATGTACCGTCAACTGGGTGTCGACAGATATTTTCCAAATCTTTTCATGTTTTTAATCAAGATGCTAACATGATTTGATGCACTTCGCAAGGCAAGACCAATTTATTACAATATATATCTTGATCATCGATCAGATCGTCTTGACCGGGCGCCGCCATTTTGTTTGAAGCAAATGCAAGTGATATGAGAGGTGGAATGTGATTGGTCAATAGAAGTGGCATAGAAAGGACATAAATCGTAAAAGCCACAAGTGGCGCTACGATCGAGCCGGGAATTCAAGCCTAGTTCGGCAAGGGTTGAAACTGGACTTTTTTGTTCAGTTAACTCCCTTGCCTCGGGAAGATGCTGAATGAGATTACATGAAGTGGGGTGTGTGGTAGTGAGGTGGGCGGGGATGAAAATCTTCTAACTGATTACAAGGCTTCAGCTGCAGTGAATTCTACAGTACAGTTCAAAAGCTCGCAAGCCTTTTACCACATTTCTCCAAATAAGTTCTCACAAAAATGGACATAAACCTATCCTCAATGATAAGGAAAGTTAAGAAACATTTCCAAAATCCCAAACAATTAAAGCATAAACATAAAGGCCTGAAAATATTCACAAAAAATATACCATTCATTTGATATATTCATTAACCATGTTAACAGATTGCGAGAGAGAGGATGACCTCAATCTCGGTTTTGTCATGGCTACATTCATCATGTTCAAGTTCAGGAAAAGATCATATACCATGCTAAAGCTTGGTTGTGAAATTTCCTTCAACTGGTGGACCTGGAGGGGGATACAGTGAGTGCAGACACTCCTTTAGGACTCCATATAGATATTTGAGCCATTGAATATTGACTCACACGTTATCATTCACATTGGGTATTGATATTTTGGGGGGGGGTATTCACTATATTTTTACTCTTAGGGTAAAGTCTATTGGCTTTTGGAAACCGATTAGTAGATTTATAAAAAATGATTTCGCTTGTCAGGTAACTTCTAATTAGCATGTGTTTTTGTACTGCTAAGAGTGAGTCACATGTCACATAACCTCATAACTGTGATGCAAGTTACAACAAGCGGTTTGTTGCACATCTTTGCATTATTCACTGACGTAGAGGTCAGATAAACATGATGCCAAGCTTCAGTCATGAAGAATACGTCCGAAATGACACAAGTTGTTAAAGTGACGTTGGGTAATAACACATAGCGTTGTTAATCTATTGGGTTGTTGAATGTTTTTAATGCATATTTGTATGAAAGCAATTATTTTTTTATTTGCATATTTTACGCAAATGCTCAGCTTATCTGGAGCTCTTCCCCTTACATATGAACCAATGTCAGTCTCCTATGTGTTTAACTTGACATTGAGACTGGTAGTATACGCCAAGTTTCAAAATCCTAGATATGGTTGAAGGCTCTGCACCTCTATGTCTGTGCCAAACATTTCTAAGGTTGTTAATATTTTGAATGTTTCTTTCTTACTTTGCTGCTAGTGAGTTGAAAGCCCCTTTCCTGTCTTCGAGAGCATCTTGAAGAGAATTCACTCTGTGGGATGCAGTTCTGTAAGGAAGACGATGATTACAAAATATTAATGTCTGCAAGCAGTGAAATATGTAACAATCATGTAATTAGTAAGCAGGGGAAAATGTTATTCCATAGAGTTTACCAATATTGTTTGTTTCAGCTGAGCATCAGTTAATTCATTCTGTGCTTTTTCAGAATCACAAACATAATCCAACTACAATCAGCAATTGTCAGTAACAACAACCATCTCCAAATTACATAATGCTATTTAAGACAAGCATGTCACATTGCTACCTTTTTACCATTCCATTACCAATCATTACACACTGGTATCCCTATTGGGAGAATCATGGGGATGATTTGAAATGTGGGGTCACGAAAACCAGATCTTTTACTCTGATACGATACCTCTCTGGGTGAAAGCAATCCCTCCAAGGGAGTTCACAACAGTATAACTGATTTCTGAATATCAAAAACAGACTTAAAAAGGCAGTTCCGAGTGGAAATAACATATGAAGGTTATGTTATTATGGTTGATCACATTTTTGTGGATATTTTATTATTTTCATATACCCTGTTGTTTCTGAGCACCATGGCATCTATACCGTCCAGGGGTTACAATTGAATGAATGTTTGTGTTCTATGTGGGTGTTCTGTTGTTAAGATAAAACTTCAGAATAAAGTGGGTTTTCATTTATCAAAATTGACATTTCAGAAATGGTAAAGGAATGAAGAGGAATCATTTTAGAATGGTGACATATGATTGGTTCAAGAACCCACACAACCTTTGATTGGGTGGTCTACTGACACGACTTCCTGTTGAAGGTTTGTTAAGACCTTCATGCATAGAGGTATTGCATCAAAGTAAAAAATCTGCTTTAAATGAGATTTATTTGAAATGTATCTGTAATAAACAATATAACTTACTGAAGATCCACATGTAAATAACCAGGTTTACTAATTCATTTAATCAGCAGTTGAGATATGTCACAATGGCACACACAACATTACCTACATAACATTATTGAATATCAGCGGCATCTTCACTATCACAATTGTATTGCAATAGCTGCAACCACTGCAGCAAAAGTGGCCAAACTGCTGCATAGCATTGTGAGAACATTGTGAGAACATGGTGAGTAACTGAACCTCCTCACAACGTAGATCCTTGCAATGTTCGACAAGATATCAAGCCTTACGTCTGTTAGCAGGTTAGGTGTAGGAACACGTTCTGAACAAGATGTATTTTGCATCAAAGTAAATCAAACATTTAATGATTTACAGCATATTTTATACGTATATATTTTCACATCTATTGACACTATCGACAGTAGCCCAGCATCAATGTTAATCTTAACTATTGATATTTAAGTTGCCATTGATGTATTGATATTGGTCCATGGACAATTGCGATGCATCAACAGTTCAATGAATCACTACACCCCTGCTACCCACCGCTTGGACTTGCGGAGGAGGTCCTCCTGCTTGTCCAGCGTGTCCATCAGGTCCCCGATCTGGATGTGTTTGTCATGCTCCAGCTGACTGATGTGTTTTGACAGACTGTGAGTCTGTTTCCGATGACTCTGTGTCAGAAGCTGACGGTCAGCATTGTTGTCCACAGCAGTTTCTGAAACACAACATATATGAACTACAACAATGGTCACAAGGAGTGGGAATACTGCCATACATAACTTTAAACTCCAGGGTTGTCAGAGTGAGTTGAGTTGTAGCAGTATTTCAGTCATGTCACAGCATGAAAGCTTTATCATGTTTGTGAGGGAGGAAAGTCAACAGGGATCCTGGCCATGCAAGTTCACCACTGATTGTGAGTTTGTTGTATTACACAGCACACACATTATGATCAGATGATGGCCGTCTGTAAATAAAAGAGACTGGACCAGACAATCCATAGATTGATATCATGAGCATCGATCTACGCAATTGGGATACGATGACATGCATCAACTTAGTCAGCAAGCCTGACCACCTGATCCTGTTAGTCGCCTTTTGCGACAAGCATAGTTGCCTGTTACAACAAGCATTGGTTGCTGAAGACCTATTTTAACCCGGATCTTCATGGGTACACTGTTAGTGAATCTGACAACTTTGGTAAGGTGATGACACAAAGACCACGACCAGATTCCGATGCCTGAGTGATGCAGTATTCTGCAGTATTCATCAGTATTCCAACAATATTCCAACGATATCACAACGTTCTGTAAATAATCACGTTTGGACGAGGCAAACCAGTTGCATTGATCCCCAATGAGCACGATGACATACCGGGTACAATTCTACCCCAAGTATCATCACAGAGGTATTTTGATAGGACGTACAACAATGATGTTGACAGGGTGTGACAGTGTTGACTGACCTATAGACTTGAGGATGTCCGAGGGGATATTGTTGCCAGCCAGTTCCAGACGGGATAAAGTTTTGTTAGATTTCAGCATCTCAATGAGAGCTCGTCCTCCCAACAAACCAATATTGTTCCACCGAAGATCTAGATCAAGACAAAGATATCACAATACTGTCCACAAATGAAACTGAATAGGCATATCATAATTATTATTGACATTATTGCAGTCTGACAGGGTTATAGATTTGACAAATTATGTACTCATCATTAATGAAACTTATCTACTTATTAATAATTGAGTAATACCATCTTTGAATGGAAATCTTTGAAAAATTGGCTTGTGTTTAATCTCTGAAATTGGCTATCAAACTGGCAGCCAGGGGTGTTTCAGTGAAGATGTATATTGTTTTAAACTTCACTTCAGTAATAAATTACATACTGGTATACTCTGATAATAACACAGCACTTCTGGAAAGTTTGAAAACTCAGAAGTCATTTCAAAGTAGGTGAGGATAATTCCGTGGAATAGGTTATTGCATTTAACTCCTTGAGTCCTAAGCAAGTGACAGACCTGTATTAATATAGATATTAATGCATAAATACATAAACAAGCACATTATATGTGGCCCAACAGTGAGCCCAAAGAGTGAGTGCACTTGAACCATATGTTTCCTTCTTGTAGGTGAGGTGCCCAGTGCAACATGTCATCAACCAACCCAGCCAGGTCAGTTCTCTTCCATCACTCGTCCTGCATGGACAGGCTTCACCATTGGCAGCCCACCACTCATGTATAGCAATTACATATAGTGATAATTGAGAAAAACTATACAAAATCCACTACAAACTATAAAGTACCTAGTGCCCTGAGAGTTGTATTGCGTTTGAGGTTAGCTGCCAGCTCGGACGCCCCTTCATGGTTGATCTGGTTGTTGCGGAGGTCGAGAGCCTGGAGGGAAGAGCTGGAGCCCACCCCATCACAGAACACAGCAAATGCCATGTCCAACATACCCATAGCATTCCACTCCAGACACAAGCTGAAAATACAAAACATTCATATTTTCTCCACTTTCATTTTTTTAAGATGTCATATAACATGTACAACTTCATTTCATCAACTGTAAATAAAGTTAGTGAATTAACAAATTGCTCTTGGAAATTCCAGCTGTATCACAGCAAGGAACACCATCAGTTGGCTTCATACAATGTGCCCAAGAGGAATCAAACTCAGACCTCTGGCATGAAGTGAATGCTGTAACTACTAGGCTACCCACTGCCACTCAAAACTCTTTACTAGAATTATACAAGGCCCAACGTGTTGACAAACACCAGCTATGTTAACATGGTTCGATGTACTTGGAATACATAATGATTATATGTTAAATATTTTCCTGATCTACAGGGGCGGTTGGGTAACCTTGTGGTTAAAGCGATCGCTCACCACGCTGTTTCACGCCGACCCAGTTTCTATTCCCCACGTGTACATGTGTGAAATTGCTGGAATATTGCTAAAAGCGGTGTAAAACAATACTCACTCACTCCTGATCTACAAGTACTCTGTATTTGAAACTTACAATTACCGTAATCATATTCATGATGTCAGCTGGTTGCTGTGTTCAATCCCGTGGGGAGATGATACAATCAGATATCACATGAAGTTTCAGGATTGGAGCCTCTAGTTCTACATTGATGACCGCCAGGAAATGACCAAGCTTACTCTCATCCATACACTCACATCATGAATTTGAAGGATATTTGTTCTGATGCTACTGTTCCTACAGTTCCTACCTGACAATGGAATGGTTCTGTCGGAGTAGCTTCCCCAGTGCTTCTGTTCCCGCACCTCGAATGTTGTTTCCCTGGAGATCAATATCAATAATGGTTACATTGATAACAGTAACCATGGTAACAGCAATATCGACAGTAAACATGGTAACAGCAACATCAACATGATCAACATCAACAGTATGGACATAAGTTACAATAACCACAGTGGCTACTTTAGCCACTAGTCCAGAGTCAAGTAAAATTCAGTTCAGTCTAGTAAGCTCAGCATATACAGTTAAGTCCCGTTAATCCGACATCGATGGTTGCAGATGATTGTGTCGGATTAACAAGTATGTCGGATAAACAAAATTTAGTAGTATCAACGTTCGTGATCGAAAATCGGACAACTACATGATAGATAAGGATTCAAACACGTTATAAAAAATATAAAATATATATTTATATTGTTATGTTAAATTGTTGGCGGAATATGTTTTCTAATCATTCAACCTCTAAAGTGTAACACAAAACAACTGTTACGGACTGTTTGACAGATTCAAAATACTTTAAAAAGCATAGTCTGGAATGGAAGTCGCAACTTTGAAACTGGTACCCAAAGCTTAAGAAAGCTGCTTTCTAAGTGGCTAATGTCGACTTCCTGTTGGTCATTTCATTTGTAGGTCATAGTTCGCGAAAGGTTGTTCTGACGTGACTTGTAATGGGATGTCCTCGTCGATAGCGAGAACTTGTATCTGATTTTAATAAGATTGTGGTAATCTAAGCATGTGAATTATCCTGTTTTCTTTATTTAAAGCATTAATTGTTTATTGTTAAGCAAGTTTATTACTGCAGCTTTGTAATATGCAGCTACCAGACGACTCGCCTCGCATCAAAACACTGGCTGTGTACTCGCGGGCAGATGACCACGGAGTACGCTGATCACTGTGTCGGATTAACGAGACTGATTAATGAGTGATTTCGGTATTTCGTTGCAAATTAGGTGTGTCGGAGTCGGAATGCGAGACTGTCGGATTAACGGGTCTAAATAGCACTGATTTAATCGGTTCCCATCATTAGTGTCGGATAAAGCCGATTGTCGGATTAACGAGTGTCGGATTAACGAGACTTGACTGTAATAGTCTCATAGTAACATGAACATTTGGTTAAATATGGCTTAGATTATATCTCTTTTCCTACCTTCAGATCCAGCTTTTTACAGTAGGAATTGTGGATGAATCCCTGCGACAGACCCTTGAGAGCTTCATGAAAGGAATATAAGTAAGCAGACTTAGTCATAAAGTATCATGGTGTTGACGGCACAACACTGACAATATATTACATAAGGTATATGCAGGAAAGTGACAGAGATAAACAATGACATATTTTACCCAGAAACAGTGTGTCCGAATAATTTGTTTCTTGTTCAATGCTGCTTTGTTCAGAGCACATTATTCATAATGTCCCAGCTATATGCATGATATGAGAACAGCCTGTAAATAAGTAAGTCGAGGCCTGACCACTCGATAGAAGCCTCTACTTACAAGCATAGGCTGCTGAATCCCTACAGTGGTTGTCAAAAATATATCTAAACATAAAATTAAATCTGCAGCACTGTAAGGAAAGTAACATGATATCTTTCCGTTCTTTAACCTCTTAGATATGTTAATAGCTAGAGCCATTTTCCTGATGCAAGAGAGTTAACTGACTATAAAAGTCCAGTTTCCACCCTTGCCAAACTTGGCTGGTATTATGGAGTTACATTTTGGCTGGACTAACGAGTCTATGCATAGTCCAATCAAAATCGCGCATGGAAATCCGGTTTGTAAACTGTCGTGCAGATTTCAGTTGATTGCAGGATTTGCAAAGCATGTGCACCACCAACTCGTTGTAAGCAGATATTTTCCAAATCTTATCATGTTTTTAATCAAGGTGCTCACGTGATTTGATGCATTTCGCAATGTAAGACCCGTTTTATCACAATATAGATATTGATTATTGATCAGATCGTCCTGACTGGGCGCCACCATTTTGTTTGAAGCAAATGCAAGTGATACGAGAGGTGGAATCTGATTGGTCCATATGAGAGGCTTAGAAGGGACATAACTGGTAAAAAAACTGTAATAGCCACTGGTGGTGCTACGATCGAGCCCAGTAACTCCAGCCCTAGTTCGGCAAGGGTGGAAACTGGACTTTTAAAGTCAGTTAACTCTCTTGCCTCGGGAAGAAGTGGTAAAGCAAGCTTCTGTAAATTCTGAAAAAGTGACTCTTTGAGTGATTAGTTGAGATTGTTTATATGACAATTTCAGTAAAATTACAAAAAAAATCAGGACAGGGACCTACATGGTGAAGTGTACTATACCAGACCAATGTTTAACAACTTAGCTAACTGTGACCCTGAAGTTTGGATACAATTAAGCAAAGAGGAGAGGTGAAATGGGGTTTAACCTCATGTTCAAGATTATCACACCTTTATAGTGACATGTATGCATGTGTGTATGAGTGGTTGTTTGTACTAACTTGGACTAGTGCCAGGTTTTATAGTGCTAGCCGAAATAGACGCCCTACCACAGCCATGGATACCACACCCAGACACAGCATACTGACTCTGAGACGACCAGTTTTTGTTTTATTCCCTTCATGCCGAGCACCGGGCAGGGTAAAAAGAGGTACAATCTTCTAACATGTTCAGGTATGATGAGGACGCGGATGAAACACAAGCATGTAATAACATTCAGTTACCATGGTTACAATAAGTTTAAACTTTTAGCAACTGAATAAACCTACCATCCTCACTGAGCATACAGTCAGCAAACTTGTACTCAGTAAATGTCCTGTCAGGTGCAATGACTTTTCCCAGGACAGCACAGGACTTAGGAGTAAGACTATTGGTAGAGAGATCAAGAGTTGTCCGCCCCTTACTGCCTGCATGAGTCAAACTGTAATATACAGAAATGGTGCCAGTGAAGAAGACTGATACATTCTGTTATGTATATATGCTAATACTAATAACACAATTGTTTAAAGCCTTGTGTTAATGATAAATCTTTTTAGGACACCAACTGATTTAACACTAACCATGCTAACAGGCAGACATATTTTCTATGCAATGCAATAAGACCAAGCAGACTTGTATAATCATGATAATGTTGATAAAATGATAACTACCGTTTACAAGGGCTTGCAACTGAACAATTACTAACTATACTCAATACCAAAAGAAATGCAAATACCATACATGTTGGTTATTATATACAGAATTACTCATATTCAAGAGATATTAGATTATGCAGATTGGTTTGATGCACAAACAAACATACTAGTTTGTTGTGTGAACCGATGCTCATGAACGCAGCACATGTGACGTCATAGATCCATGACTCGAGATGCACCTTTGTCTCATGCAGGACTAGTGTGTAAAGTTGGGAAATAATGTGCAGCATATTAGAACAAGAATAAAGACACTCCGTGGTAACACTGACTGATTGTTAGGTTTGTCATTAATTGATACACATTGGAAACATCTGTTCTACACCATGTTAACTTACATACTTCTCCGTGTTTCTATGGTTCACGTTTCTTTTGGTGGTGAGCAGATATTGACAATTAATTCCTGATGTTTCATCATTGTTCAGTGCTGTTGCAATCTACATGTCGACTTGCCATTTTGATCAGGCTACTACTATCGTTTCTTTAAACCATGATAATCTTCCAAATTAATCCCAAACAAGGAGGAATTAATGTTATATGCTTTGGGTTAACAATGGTTTGGAAACAAGGCAAATGGTTCTTGGCAAAATAATGCATTTCATCACAAATGATCCAACTGATTGCGGTGATAAAATATATCAATGAGTAAATTTCTCACGCACCTTTTCAGTTTCTCAACAATACAGTCCTGGGCTTCTACATGGTTGTCCTTGCAGAGACGAACATACACCTGCCTGAAGTCATCCATTTCACTGAAGCCAAAAACAGAATAAGTGATGGTCACAATCAGCATGATCAGGAAAAAACAGACAAACACAGTGATTGGAAAGACGTTTCATTTGCCCTTTTCAGTGAACTGCATTGGCTTTTCACTTTACCATGAGTAAAAGCTATAAAAGAACTTCACAAATGATTTTCCAACTGAGAAACTAATTTTGGCTTGTATATGGACCCTTGTTATTCTTTCCTATGGAGGACTGGGTCTGTGGATACCAATGCTGATCTCATCATTTTCATGTTGCCCATATACTAGGTTTTAACTATGATTAGAATAGAGTAATAATTGTCTACCAGACATGCCAAAAGGGTGTTGTATGCAGAATTAAGCAAATGTCTTGGGTACAAAATATGAGCTCATGTTCACCATGGTAACATGTTTACAGTGAAAATAGGACCAGTATGTCTGTTGATGGCACAGCCAATGTTATGGAAACAATGTTTCACATCAAGTATCCTTGCACACCCTATTTTTTAACAGTTTGCAGTTTGACAAGATTGCAAATATTTCGAGGGATGAAAGAATCAAATCTTCAATTCATGTTCATAGTTGGTATGTGATGTCTTCAACAGAACATTCAGCAAAATCCCAATAGGAAATGAGTTCTTGATAAAAGGCATGACCTCCATTGCCTCGTCTGTAAACTTTCACTCCATTCGAGTGACATCACCTGTTTTGAAACCTGATTGGTTGGTACTTTAGCAGGGTTTCCATGAATGAACAGCTATGTATGGCACACAGTTCTCATCATGATTCTTGCAGGTCAGTATTAAAACTCCAAAAGAAATTGTAAGTTTGAAACCTATTCCCACAATATGAATATTTGTCACATCATAACATATTTTAGAGTATTTTACACTTTTTTACTTTCACTTTTCATCATGACACAGGTACCAACATGAATGACGATGGGCTGTTCTGTACTTCACATGAACCAAGTACTGAAAGGTCTGATGTGTGCACTGTGAACAGTAGAGGACGTAACGTGTACGCGAGATGGGTCTCCCGTCTCGCGTTCAAGTGACCACCTGAGAGGGGTCACTCGTATGCATGGCGGTCTGTCAGTGGACCATGGATTTCTGCATGTTGCACAAATATGTCTCTACAAGTGTATTATGGAAATAATATAACACAATTACGTAGAGTTATTGATGATGAGTTATTGGTGAAGTGGGCACATTTGAGTACATCACAGCTGTTGTTATAACGCGACAAATCACGATCAATATGGATGTTTGAAAACAGGTGTCACTCTAAAACAGGGTACTGAAGATATATCGATATATATAAATATGGCCTCTACTCTGCCATGATTTGAAGGTTAAAATCGTTATGTTTAATGTACGTAATAAACCAATCTCAACAACAACACTTAATCATTTAAATGCTGTAATAAATATAACTGCACGTTTTTCCTTCAACCTGATTTCTTTCTCATGTTTTTATGTTGGTCCAGCATTTCACCTGTTCAAAACGTCACCAGAAACAACATCAGAATCAGTCATACCTATTTTCAAGGTATTAAAAAAACAAATAGCAATTAGTGCAATCTCATCATTTTGACAGACCTTAGAGCAAAGTTCAAACTTAAATAAACTCGTCGTTGACTGTCAAAAAGATTTGTCGAGACACGTTTCCAACATCGGAAGCATGGGAAAAACAACTGGAGTGAGTGCATCCGCTTTAAAAATCACAATGAAAATGTGCAGTTGTATTTTTCGTGATACTAGTTCGAAGTAACGCTTAAATTACCCCTTGTGAACGAAGAACACCACACAATTCTCTTCGTACTGCTTCTATTATATTCAGAACGCCGCCATTTTGAACCAATGACGCTTCTAAAGATTCATACCTTCTTTCATGAAGAACGACATTAATTACGTCCCTTGGATCAGATACCGACTGATAACTTTTCCCAAGCGCGCCATCAATTAATTATTCAAATTTGATTAGTCCGAAGAACAAATCTACATTAAAATTTTATGTTTGGTCAATATTGGTTTAATTAGTACGAAGTAGTTAATATATCTATTATTAGTACAATATATTTAAAATATTTAAAACTATCAAGGACACTAAATATAGAAGTGGTCCATGCAGGGATTCTACATACATACTTTGCATCACTAGTTCATTTTAATAAAGGCTAGTTCCTATCAAATAAATGTTGCAGCCATTGGATAGTCATAAACCACAGGCTACGGGTTGTGGGGTTGATATTCGTTTATTCCAATAGAAGTAGAAGACGCTCTGTATTAACAATAATTACACAATATAATAACAAAGTTAACATAAAGGCACGTATAATAAGTCATGGCATGGTAATGAAACCGACTATAGATACTGTCATCTTCCCGAGACAAAGGAGTTAACTGACTATAACAGTCCCAAGCCCAGATTGACCAGACTAAACACACAAAACAAACCATACGCACATTCATACAAGTTAAAAGACATACTGTGTATGTATTTACGATAGGTTTATCATGAACTTATTTTATAATATACCTATTTCATGCAATGATTTATATGAGAATTTAATTTACAATGTATATGATAACTAAAATGTATAATAACTAACCTTTGAGTTGGACAATTCTAGTCTTCAGCAACCCATGCTTGCTGTAAAAGGCGACTATGCTTGTCGTAAGAGGCGATAAACGGGATCGGGTGGTCAGGCTTGCTGACTTGGATGATGCATGTTATCGATCCCAATTGCGTGGATCGATGCTCATGTTGTTAATCACCGGATTGTCTGGTCCAGACTCGATTATTTACAGACCGCCGCTATATAGCTGGAATATTGCTGAGTGCGGCGTTAAACACCATACAAACAAACAAACAAATCTTGTGTGCAGTCCCCATGCAGTGGCAGTGTGGAGCAGCTAATTAGTAACATGGCGGATGAGATGTATATTGGAAATAGGTCCAATCAACTAAGAAGCTAGGCCTGGGCGATTGTTGAGACACCAAAAACAATGACATAAAATAGATCAACCCCAAAAGAGTTAACACCCTTAAACCTAAAATAAACCAGCCTTGTGACACCGAACCGTGCAGTGAACACAAAGACAACAGGCAGCTGGACTGACAACTAATTGCAACGTCGCATTCAAGATTTTTGCACTTATATAGCGAAGTGCTTGCACGTGCGTGCGTGTGCGTGTTGCTGCTTGTACTAGTCCGGACTAATGTCGATTTCATAGTGCTAGCCCACTGAGATACAATGCCACAGTTTAATATAAATACCCCACTCAGACAAAGTATACAGACTCCGAGCCGAACAGTTCTTGTTTTATCCCATGAATGCCGAGCGCCAGACAGGGTAACGTAACAATAAGTACCATCGTTCAAGATCTTTCGGTATGACGCGGCCGCGGGAATGGAACCCCCGACCTTTCGCTCTTGGGCAGACATTCTACCGCTAATCGAGAAAGTTAGTGTTTCCCCAGTTATTCAGAGAGAGGCGTTTTACTCAATTCGCCCAGTCACATTTCACAAAATGATTTAATTTTATAAAGGACTGAGTGAGTATGGTTTTAAGTCGCTTTTAGTAAAATCCCATGCAGCAACATCACGGCGGGGGCACCATAAAAGGGACCCGTGAAGATCCGTGTATAGAATAGGTCTTCAGCAACCCATGCTTGTCGTAAGCTCGCCGACTTGGTTGATGCGTGTCACGTCATCGTATCCCAATTACGCAGATCGATGCTCATGACGTCAATCACTGGATTGTCTGGACCAGACGCGATTTTTTTACAGACCGCCGTCATATAGCTGGAATATCGCTGAGTGTGGCTTTTAACAACAAACAACAAACAAACAAACAACTTCATTAAGGAACTCGGGTTCACTTCAAACCATATGCCCCGACTTGGATCTTGGTAATGTTGAAAGTTTAAATATAGAGCTTTTAAACGGCTTTTCCAAGTTCCAATATGACCCGTGAGAATTCCTGGTTAGAATATCAGTCGCCAGCAACAAATGTTTAAGGTATGAGGCGTTCAAATGGATCGGGTTGTCAGACTCGGTGACTCACTCGAATATTTACATGCCACCGTCACATAGCGGGGATATTGTGGATTCCTGGATGTGGCGTTAAATAACGAACACTAACTCGTGTACTGATTTCCAATCAATAAAGTAAAACAAAAGTAAAAAGACTGTAGCACATATAAGTGCACTTATTATATAGATATGACAAATATATAAACGTCGAAACTGATTTTTGTTTGAACAAAAATATTTATTCAATGTATGCAAGACTCTAAGAACACAACATTCATACAATCATACTATTTATTAAAATATGAGTTTGCAAAGAATCATTCTATTGAGATTACTGCATGCAGAATCATTTGCAATAGCGTAAGTCAATTTCATATAACTTGCTTTCTTTTTATCGTGAGAATTCAACATAATTTTCAGATAAATTACTTCTGAAAGAAACATCAAATGGAATGACTATAAAGAGGTTTGACAACATTGTTGTAGGCAAAGGTAAAGCATAATGTGGTTGTAGGCAAAGGTAAGGCATGCTTATTGTATGGCTGTAGGCGAAGAGAAAGCTTAAATGTGGTTGTAGGCAAAGGTAAAGCATAATGTGGTTGTAGGCAAAGGTAAAGCATGCTTATTGTATGGCTGTAGGCGAAGAGAAAGCTTAAATGTGGTTGTAGGCAAAGGTAAAGCATAATGTGGTTGTAGGCAAAGGTAAGGCATGCTTATGGCCGCAGGCAATGGAAAAATTACATATGGTTGTAGGCAAAGGGAAAGCATAATGTGGATGTAGGCAAAGGAAAAGCATAAATGTGCTTGTAGGCAAAGAGAAAGCATAAATGTGCTTGTAGGCAAAGGAAAAGCATAAATGTGCTTGTAGGCAAGGGGAAAGCATAAATGTGCTTGTAGGCAAGGGGAAAGCATAAATGTGCTTGTAGGCAAGGGGAAAGCGAAACCGCGAACATGGTTGTAGGCATACACCAACGTATCACGACAGAAAACTCGTATTTGTTGGCAAATATAAACGATAACTGAATCATATATACACGTAAAGCATGCCATTTTGAGTATATGGTTGTCGTCAGAGAGGAACCAAATGGCTGTGCAGGAGACACATGACCACGTGGTTATAGCATATTGGCAACTCTTCGGTTGAAAAAGATGAAGAGCAGCTTGTTCATCATGTATATATATTGAACCAAAAAAGAAACGTACGATTTTTTAAAATGACTCAACTGAACCATATTTTTCTGCGATAACATTATTGATAGATAAGACAAGCGTGTTCGGGTATCAAGCCCGCACAGTTAACTGAGCATTATGAAACGTTACAACCACAATCCTAAAAACATGCAAAACACACGATCGTCGCACGTGTAACATGTTGTGTGCGTGAATGTTTGAGTTACTGGTTATCACTGAAGGCAATCGTTAGAACACACGAGAAAACACCGTAATTACATTCTTTTCCCCACGTTTACCTTTAAAATAAATGCCAAGAATCCCCAAATTATGTTCGTGACAGAGCCATCGGAATGTTGCACTCAGGCATGCGTACTGCAGATGTTGCATTACAAGTTGGTGCGTCCGCGAGGTCAGTACAACGTCTGAGGAAGCGTTACAATGCAACTGGGGTAACCAATGATGGTCCGAGAAGTGGACGTGTAACAACACCAGTTCAAGACCGCTGTATTGTGACGCAACATTTACGCAATCGTTTTTTCCCAGCAACTGTTACTGCACAGACCACTCAAGGAACTCATAACAACAGAATCAGTGCTCAAACTGTTCGCAATCGGCTGCGACAATATGGTCTGGGAGCCAAGGGGCCATACGCTGGGCAAGTTCTTACCCAACGTCATTGACGTCAATGTCGAGAGTGGACTCGTGAGCATCTGCGCTGGACTCCACGTGAATGGCAGGAATTGCTCTTCAGTGATGATCCTGTTGTTCACTCTCCAAACTCCAGATGTCTCCAGACATCGGGTGTACAGACGGATGAATGAACGTTATGCTGACGCTTGTGTTCCTGAGAGAGATCGTTTTGGAGGAGCTGGATTTGTAATGGTATGGGCTGGAATTGCACACGGTCATCGTACAGCTCTTGTTCCTATTCGTCGAAATCTGAAAGCGATGCGCTACAGAGACGAGATTCTTGCTCAGCATGTTGTCCCTTACCTCAACGCCAATGCAAGACAACGCCAATGCAAGTCACACCGCACGCATCTCACGGGACTTCCTGCAGACTAACCACGTGAATTTTATGCCTTGGCCTCTTTGTGGGACTCTTTGGACAGAAGTGATAGACGACGTCAGAATCAGCCGAAGTGGTAAACGTCTAAGACCTGCATCACTTGGGGCTTTCCTCCCACATTAAGCTGACACGCCGCGATATGACAGGAATACTGTTAAAAGCAACGTTAAACACAACTCACTCACTCGCAGGGTGCCATGTGATGTTGCCGTAGGCCCATCCGTGCACTGTGCTCCTTGTAGAGGTTGGGATATTATGGTGTTATTCAGCGTGCTAGTCTACAGAGGTGCCACCTTCTTGATACAGAAGAAGTTTCGTAGGCGACTCCAGGCACGGACGAAAATGGATTTCTTTGGTGTGTCCAGTCTGCTGGAAACCACTGATACGGAACAGTGGCAGATGTGAAAAGGTGACATCTGAGATGAAAGGTCATCGGAGGGAGAAGCAGCCATTGATCCATTGTCAGATTTCTCTAGCGCATTCTCTGACTGAGCGTAGGGGCTGATGGGGTCGCTGGTAGTATCGTTGCCATCATTGGTAAATGACTTGGACGCCTTGATTGGCGGGAGGGCATATAGAGACCCTAGTCTCACAAGAGTCTCCAGCTTAGAGGCTATGTCTGTTTCTACTTCTTTGACCGCAGGTATGCTTGGTTTTCCTGTCGACCGTGGAGAAATCTTTAGTGGTGGTAGTGCGGTTCTCCTGGGAGATCTCACCGGCTTTGGACCAGTTTCAGCGGAAACTGTATCCTGACAATCTGGGGTTGTATTGGCCGGTGTAATCTCCAATTGTGACATAACTGTGTCCGAGGCGGTATCGTTTCCACATGTTATTTCGACAGTAAGTAGATCATGGGAGGACCACTGTGGGGTGACCCTTATAGGAGATCTCATTGGCTTTGAATCAGCTTCAGAGGTTCCACGTGTTGGGCTGTCTGACGATGTTGTGACAATACTTTGTTTTGCTGTCGACCTTGGTGATACTTTTAGTGGAGCTAGAACTGGAGATACACAAAGTGGTGGTAGTGCAGATGTAGATCCAAGTGCATCAAGTTCATGACAACCTGAACCTAGATGCCTTGACACTGTTCCGCTAGCTAGAACTGGAGATACACAAAGTGGTGGTAGTGCAGATGTAGATCCAAGTGCATCAAGTTCATGACAACCTGAACCTAGATGCCTTGACACTGTTCCGCTAGCTAGAACTGGAGATACACAAAGTGGTGGTAGTGCAGATGTAGATCCAAGTGCATCAAGTTCATGACAACCTGAACCTAGATGCCTTGACACTGTTCCGCTCGAAACGGTCGACCTTGAGGAAATCTGTAATGGTGGTAGTGTTGCCCTGGACGACCTCACTGGTCTAGGATCAGGGCCAGATGATTCACCAGCAATGTTGCCACCCGATGATGTGTCTGCTACATTTTCTAATTTGAATATAACTTCTTCAGAAGGGGCATCACGTTCACAGCTGGATTATTTGACAGCCAAAAGCTCATGAAACGAACGCTGTTCTGATAGAACAAGCTCAGTAGAATTACAAGGTCCGAAGGAGCAGGTTGACCGGTCATTCTGTTCAAGCAGTTCATCTTCCTGTACATCGGACAGTTGGCAGGCATGGAGGAGACTTTTGGTGTGGATCTGACTTCCATGGCTGTCTTTAAGCCTGGCTAATATATCTCTGTGGCGAGTATAATAACATCCTGTTTGGTTTCTCTGGTGCCCTTTTCTCACGTATTATTGCTAGTAACGTTTCGTGATTATTTGACTTCGTTTCTTCTTCGTTCTGGATCGTCGCGTTCCGACGTGTCAGACTACAGCGTTTGTAAACTCGACTGAGGAAGTTTTCCTGGTGGTGGGAGGAACCTTCCTTGCATGACGAGTGGCGGCGGGAGGTGCTGTGACACTTGGAGTACCCGAGCAACCTTGTGGACGATTCTGTGTATATTATAGAGGGACCTGAGGACCGTGGAAGAACGATCTGTGAGGAAGCAGAGTTTGGTCAGGAGGTCGTTGCAGCGATCGATCTCTCTTCTCAGAAGAAAGAACCTCTTTCTCTCAATAACATTGATCGCTACCTGGAATAGGAAAATACAGATTCTATTCACATATTAAAACAGGATATTGTGAGGTGAGGTGAAATGGGGTTTAACGTCGCGTCCAAGATTATTGCACTTATATAGCGCCGTGCATGCACGTGTATGTGTGCGTGGCTGCTTGTACTAGTCCGGACTAATGCCGATTTATAGTGCTAAAACACTGAGATACCATGCCGCAGTTTAACACGAATACCCCACTCAGACACAGTATACTGACCCCGAGCCGAACAGTCCTTGTTTTAGCCCCTTAATACCGAGCGCCTGACAGGGTAACAACAAGTACCATCTTTTAACGTCTTTTGGTATGACGCGGCCAGGGATCGAACCTCGGACCTTCCGCTCTCCGGGCGGACGCTTTACCATTAGGCCATGGAGGCGGACCACAGGAAATTGTAACTTATATTTACTTTACACACTGCTTAAGGATAATGATGGCCCACGTTGGGAATAGGTATCCAGTATTTTATATTTGTCGTTGGGGGCGATTGGCTGGTCAGACTCGGTGACATTGCGAGTCATCTACCCCGACGGCGTGAGTCGTTGCAGTAATATCTATCACTGGTTTGTCCGGTGAAGCTGCGATTATTTAAAGGCCGCGGTCATATGACTATTGCTGAGTACGGCGTTGATACAAATATAGACTATAAAGTCTCTGAAGCTTAACACCGCATTGTGAATTGCACAGGGCCATACGTGCCCAAATACTATTTTAAGAAGGGTATTTTTAACGTATAATAGACCTTTTTCTTCCGAGATTGCTGAAGACTTGATCTTGTCCAGCCACAGGCGCAGGGTACAAATCTTCCATTGGAGCTCATGACTTGCCTCGCTCTGGGACGCTGGAAGGAAAATACAACTGATTACCACGACCAATCTCTCATGTTATACATCAGGTCATGAGGAATACACGCTAAGAACAATCTGATGATTCAAACTGAAGCGTTTTCATACATAACACTAAAACAATATTAGATCCACTTTTTAACACCATCCACTGCCCACACCTCACTCAAACACCAACTGATATAGTGCCCACTCGATACCGAAACACATGAACAGTAAGTGAAACGTCACAAATTCGGACTTCCTTCAGTCCGGACTGAAATTGTGGGACAAGGGACCAATTCAATGGGGGCGTATATTGAGGGTATTTTACGGTTGAAATAGTATTGCCATAGTTTGTAAGTAAGTACCTCTATGTATTGCTCTCAGTATAGAGTCCAGGCAATATTAGATACGATGGCAAAATCTCACATATGACATAACCTCTAGATTCACCCCTATTGATTGGGGTTAAGTGGGGATTCCAGGTAAGAATAAAGGTTCCCAGCAACCTATGCTGGTCGTAACGTGGGGATTCCAGGTAAGAATATAGGTCCCCTGCAACCTATGCTGGTCGTAACGTGGGGATTCCAGGTAAGAATATAAGTCCCCAGCAACCTATGCTGGTCGTAACGTGGGGATTCCAGGTAAGAATATAGGTCCCCTGCAACCTATGCTGGTCGTAACGTGGGGATTCCAGGTAAGAATATAGGTCCCCTGCAACCTATACTGGTCGTAACGTGGGGATTCCAGGTAAGAATATAAGTCCCCAGCAACCTATGCTGGTCGTAACGTGGGGATTCCAGGTAAGAATATAGGTCCCCTGCAACCTATGCTGGTCGTAACGTGGGGATTCCAGGTAAGAATATAGGTCCCCTGCAACCTATACTGGTCGTAACGTGGGGATTCCAGGTAAGAATATAAGTCCCCAGCAACCTATGCTGGTCGTAACGTGGGGATTCCAGGTAAGAATATAGGTCCCCTGCAACCTATGCTGGACGTAACGTGGGGATTCCAGGTAAGAATATAGGTCCCCAGCAACCTATACTGGTCGTAACGTGGGGATTCCAGGTAAGAATATAGGTCCCCAGCAACCTATACTGGTCGTATACAACGTGGGGATTCCAGGTAAGAATATAGGTCCCCTGCAACCTATGCTGGTCGTAACGTGGGGATTCCAGGTAAGAATACAAGCCCCCAGCAACCTATGCTGGTCGTAACGTGGGGATTCCAGGTAAGAATATAGGTCCCCAGCAACCTATACTGGTCGTATACAACGTGGGGATTCCAGGTAAGAATATAGGTCCCCAGCAACCTATGCTGGTCGTAACGTGGGGATTCCAGGTAAGAATATAGGTCCCCAGCAACCTATACTGGTCGTATACAACGTGGGGATTCCAGGTAAGAATATAGGTCCCCTGCAACCTATACTGGTCGTATACAACGTGGGGATTCCAGGTAAGAATATAGGTCCCCAGCAACCTATGCTGGTCGTAACGTGGGGATTCCAGGTAAGAATATAGGTCCCCTGCAACCTATACTGGTCGTATGCAACGTGGGGATTCCAGGTAAGAATATAGGTCCCCAGCAACCTATGCTGGTCGTATACAACGTGGGGATTCCAGGTAAGAATACAAGCCCCCAGCAACCTATCCTGGTCGTAACGTCGAGATTCCAGGTAAGAATATAGGTCCCCAGCAACCTATTCTGGTCGTATACAACGTTTGGATTCCAGGTAAGAATATAGGTCCCCAGCAACCTATACTGGTCGTATGCAACGTGGGGATTTCAGGTAAGAATAAAGGTCCCCAGCAACCTATGCTGGTCGTATACAACGTGGGGATTCCAGGTAAGAATATAGGTCCCCAGAAACCTATGCTGGTCGTAAGAGGCGACTTTATGGATAGGGTCAGGCCTGGTTGATTGCATGTCATCGTATGTCAGTTGCGTGGTATAATTATCTAGCCCAGTCTCGATTATTTACAGATCGTCGATATCTAGCTCGGATATTGCTGAGTGCGGCGTTAAACAACAAACAAACATACTAAAGACCTAGCTTGGGACGTTAAGTAGTGAGTTATCATTGCTGGACGGATACCCACGAGTCTCTTAAAGCAAAGTGTCCTTTGGCTCGAAACGAAATTAAAAGTAAACGAATGAAAGTTTTTTTTCTTTTCATGTTATTCCGTCTGTCCATACTATCGATATTGTTGCGCAGCAGCGACGTTAATGAATTTGCCTAGCAAAACAAAGTGTGCATTTAAAAAATATGTTTGACCATAAAATTACAAACGTAAAGAAATACGTTATTTTGATGACCTGTTGTAAGAGACTTATTGACATGATGCAAGTGATGTAGCATATGATCCCTCTATCAAATACATCTTCATCGAATAACCATTTCTTGTTTGTTTTATTTTTAGCCGCCATCAAACATGGGGGTATGCTTCCTTTTTTTCCAGAAGTATATTTATGTTTTAATTTGTCATCGGGAAGTGGACTATTGTGATGTATTGAGAGTTTGATTAATCGGTACATCACGTAATGTAGTTTCCTAACCCGGAATAACTAGAAACTGTATGACGTCTCATACGTAATGTTGAACTTATACAATCTTAGGGTGACGATAAATATAACAAAACTAAAATAATTTGACACATATGCATATTGTTTTAACTGGTAATGGGGTGTGGGTGATGGAAAGGGCAAACAGTGGATATATGATAATATTCTTTTAGAATCAAGTATACTACATACTATGTATTTCGATAGCTATTACGAATCTGTTACTTCTGAATGAAATAGGTTTTAACAAAAAACATACTTAGATTTTACATTTACATAATTGTCCCCTTGATGAATAAAGACTAAAATCATGACATTCATCTTACCTGACCGAGGCGGTGCCACGCCCGAGTTGACTTTCTTACAAACAGGCATTTAGGAGCGTTGTCGGACGTGACAAATAGTAGAGATACGTGACGCGACGTATTTACAAGTCAATCAAGCTGTCATATTGACTGTCTATGACGTCATGTTTCTGTGACGTCATAGTAGCGGTATATGTGTCGTGATCACTCGGGCCAGTCCGGAACGAATGGCGTTCACGGAAAGGGGCGGGTGCATTCGCCACCACTCGCCCCTTTCCGTAACCTGCAAGAAGACTCGTCCCCCTATCGATGAACGTAATGTGCGAAAATACATACAATCAGAATGCGCGTATGACTTCAAGTACTTCGGTCAAAGAATCCCTCAGGAATAATTTTTGATTTAACATATGTGTTTCTTTTAAAAATATGCCCAAGATACAGTTAAATGTGGCCAATCATACTGTATAATACTGAAAGTTCCGATGTGTTTTCAATAGCATTTGGAATATATACGATAAATGGGGGAACTATCCCCACCCTGGATGCCAGAGATGTCCCACCTCTTCAACCCTCACTTTGAAGGCGAATACAATTCAACATACACCATGCACACAAATACACGACATAGTTTTTAATTCTGTGGTAAATTCCCTGTTCTATGATCTCATCCACTGTCATTCTAGGCAAAGCAAAAGTACTGAAAATTGGGTACATCGTAAATGTCGCCATTGTTTACACATTGCTAAATCACCATTCACGGTGTTATTTACAGCATGTTTCGAAATCTAAATTTCGGATATTTACTCAGAGAAATGAATTTTACAAATAGCATATCAGTGATCACGGGTATCTGTCTTTTAGCAAACCACCAAGGATCCTTCTAAAACGTTGACGATAACCCAAGAATCGTTTAGAATGTTTTTTCGAAAATACGCAAACACGAACGCCGAAGTGAACTTTCCGCCATATTGGATAGTGTTCACATAATCACGTTTCACGTATGCCGGTAATGAGACGCCTAAAACATCACGTATATTTCAAACTCAGCTGCGATACATACATCCTTGAGTTCCTCATACATTTTAGAATCAAATGACAAATGATCTTTGTCACCTTAAGAGTGTCTAGATGAAACCATGAAATATAAATTAGGTGTGAAAATGAACGCTGCGGTCGGAAAACTGCACTTGTT
Organism: Haliotis rufescens; assembly: GCF_023055435.1. Lineage (NCBI taxonomy): Eukaryota > Metazoa > Mollusca > Gastropoda > Lepetellida > Haliotidae > Haliotis > Haliotis rufescens. The sequence continues at coordinate 7,489,739 of NW_025963791.1, read as the reverse complement.
TGAAATGTAAACAAAGCAAAAGTCATATTTTACACTGTGTAGCATTTTCTCCTATTTTGAGCTGGAATATATCCATTCGTCTATCCGTTGCATACATTAGCTCAACATTTTCAGAATATGCATGGGGAGAGAATCGTAGCAAGAATTAGGGAATTAAAAAATACATGTAGATACATTGCAATGACTTGGTAAATTCAACAGAAATTGTCAAAGTTTCCATCCACCGCACGACGTGACGTCATGACTGACGCAAAACACGCACAACGACAACGGTATTTATCGGAATCTCGACTATTCCTCTTGGTTTCAATGAAAAACATAAAATAAATAACAGTACACAGATTGTCAGAATGTTTCTGATTACTTAATGTCACAGTTATATGCATTAACAGTCCCTGAATCAACGAATGTCCCCTCGTTAAATCCCGCCTAGTGTTGTCAGTGAACACGCGATTTTATTAAAGTCGGTGACCGGTAGTGATGTCATACGTCAACTTTGTTGTACATATGTGTACGTAATTTCCTTGAGGTGAAGGTCCTGGAACATGTTGAATGAAAGTACACAAGTTCATTGTATCCTGTTGTTTAAAGTTTCTATTATGATGTAGATTTTGCATATATTTTATACATTTCAGTTAATTCCACCATGGATATTTGTCAATGTTCAGTTTGATATACGTAGATATAGGCCGCAAAATGTATAAACCTCTGATAATCTAGTGTTTGTTTGAACACTGTTTACATAAGAAGTTTATTGGGTTGTATTCGATATTTCTTCCCTTTAGACAGGTGTTAGAAGGTGAAATGACACATGTACTTATTACTTTGGAGTGTCATAGTCAATTATGGTAATTCCATATAAACAGGTTAATGACTAGCCGTTTCATTTTATTTTAAAACTAAAACTGAATACATTAATTTAACAAATTGGTTATATTTTTGTTAAAATATATGCACAGATTTTTAGAAGAATTGTCTTGGGCTTGGAATTGTTTTTTTTATGTCGCTTGATAGAACGGTGATGTCTAACGATTCGCATTGTGCGCGTTATAGTCACAAACGATTTCATTTTCTCCAAGAATTGTAAAAAGTATAAGATATATGAAAAAAGTGACATGTACCCCGTTGGCCGAACCTTATACGATTATCCTGATAATTCTGTACCAAAGGAGCTTTCTTCGCATCCTTTTATTGTATCATTCTGAGATGAGATACCCAGAAATAATCACATAATCATGAACAAAGACATGTCCAATATTGAAGATGATTTTGTTTGTTTCGAAATATTATTTTGGGTATTTGATACGTAAGATTTATGCCAAACAGGTGCGTATCTTGTCCAATTAAAATACATGGTAAACAATCTAATGCTTCATTTATTCAAGACATTATTTTCATGGTAAAAGCAGTCATTTTATGCGTCGAAAAAGCATCAAATTCCGTTTTACTCATCGACATTTTCCATACCGCGAACGAAATGTAGGGGCGATATATATTAATCAAAATACCAATGTCGTCTTTCTCCGACGTTGTCAAAGACGTAAAACTTGGCCACGACGTCAAATAAAATGGTGTCATTTTTTTCAGTAATTCATTACATTTAATGAAAAGGCCAGTGCCCCATTTTAAATGGTGCAACATATGTCAAATTACACTTGCACCATCAGGGGAATGTTGGAGTCTGAGGACTAATTAGTAGGTTAGATAGGGCCATCCATTTCGCTATTACTTCTTTTTTTATAAAGTACGATTTCATAATTTCTTATGTTTTTTATATACCTAAATGTATGCAGTTTCAATATCGATATTTGTGTTGGAATAGTTTGGTTCCTCTTTAACAAAACACAAAAACGTGCACATTCCGACATATGCGTATGTAGCGGCCATAATATTTCCGAGTCCCGTGATGGGATTCGAACTACGGACCTGATGATCAGAGGTCGGACGTCTTGTCGACATGACCAAAGAGGCTAACCCCTCAAGTAGGGGCGGGATGACTCCATAACCTGCTACACGTATTTCGCGCACCCAAGAATAGCGGAGTTATGACCCTTTTATGTGTACGTGTGTAACCTCTGTCATCTTTTGACGTCATCGAGGAAAATCAGTTTTCGTCATATAAGGCACGTTATTTTTTTTGGTATCGAATGCATAACGTTATACATAAGCATATAAATCCATTTTTTATACATTTATGTCGTTCAGGTATTGGGCAGCATTGTGTTCGCTCACAGTTTCCGTAAAGCTGCTTACTAAAAACATTGTCGCACAGTACTTTTATCGGCAGAATACATTCTCAGACAACAGTTAGCAGTGTCTTGTTTTCAAACCGGTTTAATATTTGCAGTAAAATTTACATCATCAGATACCACTCGCCCCTTTGGAAACTCACTTTCCACTTGTCCCAGAATAAAACGAGTTGGTCACGAATGACGTGTATCCTTACGCAACGAGTTGACAATTCTTTCAGCTATGCCCGTTTACGCTCAGACTGAACCCAGTCGGAAAAAATGGCCACGAGAGGGGCACGAGTCGCTATTCGGCTTGTCCCGGTATAACACGAGTTGGTTCAAATGAGTAGCCTAGTGGTTAATAGCGCCGAACACAAGTCAAACCAGTCGAAAGTACTGTCCATAGAGATAACCCAGTGGATTAAAGCGTTTGCTTTGTCACGCCGAAGGCTCGGGTTCGATTCCCCACATGAGTACAATGTGTGAAGCCCATTTCTGGTGTACCCCGTCGTGATATTGCTGGATTATTGCTAAATTTTAAAAGCGGCGTAAAACCTACTCATGATTGAATGAATGACTGTATGGAGTCAATGTCAATATGTTAAAATCAATGGAACACATGTCCAATACATGTTGACAGATATCTTGTAACTAGTGAAAACCAACCATTGTTAACAAATAACGAAGACAATGCTCTTGAACTGAAACAATTGTTATTACCATCATTAAAAAGGACTGAATTACATTATGATTTGTTTCTTCTGATCAGTTTTGCAAAACGACGAAAGAAAGAATTTGACTTTTGTACATTTTGTTTCTGACTACAAGTTTCTATTAAATTGGTTGTGCTTGATGACATATGTTTCTTTGATGACAGACTACTTTGAGAGAGTTCATGATGTCTTGTTGACCTATTGTCTTGTTCACGAGGCATTCCATTTTTTGACTGGACAATGTGGTCAAAGCTCGTGGTCTGTGTAGCTCCTGACCTCTGGACAAGTCCAACACCCTCTCCCTCTCCTGAATGTACACACAGTCTTTCAGCTCTCAACATGTCCCTCTCCTTCACCAAGCGATCCACCTGCTCCCTGAGGGAGACTTTCTCCTCCGAGAGTTGTCTGGCTTGTCTCTGAAGATGTTGGTTCTTCAGTTTCAGACATTGGGAACGGAGTCGTGCATCTCGTAGGTCAGCCCGGAGAATGTCCACATCAACCAGGACAGCCGTAAGCTGCACGTGGAGCTCGAGCTCTTTGCCAAGTTGTTTGTCCTCTTTACTACAGTCCCATTGGAATGGTGGCTCGGGACGAATAGGGCTTGGTTTTATTGTGACGTGTTTGGGAACCAAATTGTGGAACTCTGAAAACGCAATAATCGAATTTAGTATATAATCAATCAATCCAATTAACCGGGGGTTACAACAAGCACATTTGGAAATAGGGTCCTTTCGGATCAATCCCTTGAAATAGGTCAAATTACAAGTTTCTAGTATGGAGTCACAGGTAATACCACAAGGATCTAAACAATGTATTTGGAACGTTCTGCGCACACTTCGGTCAGGTTCAATGTCAGCGCGTGAATTATTTTTAATTTTTATTTTTTACTCTTTGTCCCATTTCCCAACTAGGCCTTTCCCTTGTATTCTGATTACTGCCCATGGTCTGCTCTTTCCCCAGATACGGTACTGTTAGAGGTTTTGGATATTGGTCTAGAGGTATAAAGGCCTACTAAGAGACACTTGAAAATCACCGAATATTTTGATTTGTTACATAGCTTCTAATGGCTATAAAGTGGTAACTTTGGTGAATTTTATTTATTTTACTGATACTGTCGCGTGCACATTTGAACCCGGCTCAAACGGCTTATTCGGAAAACTTTTTCAATTGAAATAATTAAAGTTGTAGAGTCGAATGCTGTTATGATATGTAACGGCACATACCTGTCGGTTCTGTACGTGAAAAACACTCTGCCACCTCGGAATCAAACCCCTCACACTCGGACACGGTCAGACGCCTGGCGACTGGTCTTGGTTTTATTGTGACGTATTTGGGAACCGAATCATGAAACTCTGAAATAGCAATAACCGGATTTAGTATAGAATCAATCCAACTGGAAAGTGTAAATCAGATGTCATATATACATCTATGGCATAAAGTTAAGGAAGTGATGCAAATAAAGTGGTTGGTTCTTAAATCCTTTTCGTTTTAAAGAATTGAAGTTGTAGAGTTGAACTCTGTTATTATATATAAGGGCATACACACCTGTCGGTTTTGTACGTGAAAAACACTCCGCCACTTCGGAATCAAAGCCCTCACACTCGGACACGTTCAGACGTCTGGTGACTGGCATAATGCTTCGATAATCTCGATAAATGAAGAGTGTACTGCAGTGCTGCTGTAGCTAGCTGAGACAATGTCAGACAATGGCGTGACGTCACAATATCGCCTAATGACGTCATAGTGTCGTCTAGTCGGTAGATGTCGCTGTCCGTTCGGCGAAAATACCTTCGGAAGATATCGGCATATTTCGTCTTGAGTGTGTTCCAATTGGTACACAGCCGAAACATACCATGATCATTAGATGCTCTTTGTTCTTTGGTATAATATCATGGGCTTAGATCAAATCATTATTAACAATATCAATCCAAAAGCTGTAAAAGGAATTGGCGATATTTTCATGTGTTTTTTCAAATGTATTTCTTTTCTGGAAGAGATTTTTTTTAATTTTGTGCTATCAGTGGCATTTCACAATTGTATTTATATCTGTATACATGTGCTTGCGCAGGAAAGCAACAGGGAAATAGTTTGGTCAAGGCCAGATGAAAGTGTTGAAAAAACTCATTAAGGGTTGAAAAGTCCCTTCTGTGTTACAGGTAAAATGAGTGATTCAGTTGGGTTTTAAGGACGCATTTAACATAATTTCGGTTAAATAGCGGCGTGTCAGATAAAAAATTTTTTTTTCATAAACGTTTTTGAGGATGAAAACTCAGCATCGCTTCAAACTTCTTAGTTCCATACACGTCACTGAGTGACTCAAATATGGAAACTTTTACATCCTTCCAAATCACTCTTTCATGTCTCAATTTAAACAGTAAAAATTACATGGACCAGTTATTCTTTTAAATTTCCAACCGTTTTTCTTGGTATTTTACGACATGCACTGTTCATGATTATAGCAGATGGACCAGTTGTCTAGGGCGCGGCAACACGCTGTGCAGACATGCGTCCTTCTTAGACGTACCATACACAGAATTCTCTGGTCGTTGGTTCTTGATTTGTCAGCACCATACAATAGGCTGGAGAATTCTCACTTAGCTTATGATAACATATGAATATGTTCCCGTTTTTGTTCAGGAGAACGCTTGACTTGCCTTTGTGTGTGTTTGTGACCGGTGAGGCAGGATATACTCCCCTTTTCGCCATCATCTGGTGTCATCACTATTTATTAGTGATTCAGAAATACATTTTTATAATACATTCGAAATCGTACAATGGACTCTGCTTTCAGCAGAACCTTCTTATGATTATGGAAAGAGTTTTGTCCACTATTTATGAAAGATATATATGTATATGTTTTGTGTGGGCATCAATTCAACTGGCACCAAGGCCAGTACTAATGGTATGCCCCCACAGTGCTCGGATCATCTAAAGTTGTTGAACAAATCTTGTATGTTGTATTGTATTCTTGTTCTGAATGCATTAGGTTCAAATGACTAGCCTAGTGGTTAAGGCGTTCGCGCTTGATTAATAATAACTGTACAGTTGTAGGTGATTAAGAAAAACAGAACAAAGAATATAACAGTATAATACAGCATAATAATATAATAAGACCATCCATTACAACACCACGTGTAGCAAAAGCCTTGTATGCAGTTTTCTTCAAACTGACCGAAAACTGGCCCATGACATGTCAACTGCTGGAGGAATGTACTTTTCTTTGAAGTTATATTATTGGGCATCTTTTAACCGAATCATCGCTGTAGACTGGTAGGAAATGTGTGTACAGCTGATTGTTATTTCCGGGTTAGTTTACGAAAAAATACGCACGGTAATCTTTATTTCTGCATAAATAACAATGCCTATAGCAGAACAGAAGCCCTTTTAGTATATTCTTCGATACGATATTCGGCTTTTCATTCTTCAATCCTCCGATAGGAGTTGCGTCGCAAAGCGCAGCGAGAATAGCGCCGAACACAAGTCAAACCAGTCGAAAGTACTGTCCATAGAGATAACCCAGTGGATTAAAGCGTTTGCATCGTCACGCCGAAGGCTCGGGTTCGATTCCCCACATGAGTACAATGTGTGAAGCCCATTTCTGGTGTACCCCGTCGTGATATTGCTGGATTATTGCTAAAAGCGGCGTAAAACTTGGAATATAAAAGCGGCGTAAAACCTACTCATGATTGAATGAATGACTGTATGGTGTCAATGTCAATATGTTAAAATTAATGGAACACATGTCCAATACATGTTGGCAGATCTCTTGTAACTAGTGAAAACCAACCATTGTTAACAAATAACGAAGACAATGCTCTTGAACTGAAACAATTGTTATTACCATCATTAAAAAGGATTGAATTACATTATGATTTGTTCCTTCTGAACAGTTTTGTAAAACGACCAAAGAAAGATTTGGACTTTTGTACATTTTGTTTCTGATTACAAGTTTCTATCAAATTGGTTGTGCTTGATGACATATGTTTCTTTGATGACAGACTACTTTGAGAGAGTTCATGATGTCTTGTTGACCTTTTGTCCTGTTCACGAGGCATTCCATTCTTTGATTGGATAATGTGGTCAAAGCACGTGGTCTGTGTAGCCCCTGATCTCTGAACAAGTCCAACACCCTCTCCCTCTCCTGAATGTACACACAGTCTTTCAGCTCTCAACATGTCCACCTCTTTCATCAAGCGATCCACCTGCTCCCTGAGGGAGTCTTTCTCCTCCGAGAGTTGTCTGGCTTGTCTCTGAAGATGTTGGTTCTTCAGTTTCAGACATTGGGAACGGAGTCGTGCATCTCGCAGGTCAGCCCGGAGAATGTCCACCTCAACCAGGACAGACGTAAGCTGCACGTGGAGCTCTAGCTCTTGGCTAAGTTGTTTGTCCTCTTTACTACAGTCCCATTGGAATGGTGGTTCGGGACGAATAGGGCTTGGTTTTATTGTGACGTGTTTGGGAACCAAATCGTGGAACTCTGAAAACGCAATGATCGAATTTAGTATATAACCAATCAATCCAATTAACCGGGGGTTACAACAAGCACGTTTGGAAATCGGGTCCTTTTGGATCAATCCCTTGAAATAGGTCAAATTACAAGTTTCTAGTATGGAGTCACAGGTAATACCACAAGGATCTAAACAATGTATTTGGAACGTTGTGCGCTCACTTCGGCCAGGTTCAATGTCTGCGCGTGGATTTTTATTTATCTTTATTTTTTACTCTTTGTCCCATTTCCCCACTTGGCCCTTCCCTTGTATTCAGATTACTGCCCATGGTCTGCTCCTTCCGCAGATACCATATTGTTAGAGGTTTTTGATATTGGTCTTGAGGTATATAGGCCTACTGATAGACACTTGAAAATCAGACCTTAGTTCTCACTACCGCTAAACAAAGCTTTGTTTAGCGGTAGTGAGAACTAAGATCTGATTTTAATGAGATTGGAAAGCCAACCGAATATTTTGATTTTTTCATAGCTTTTAATGGCTATAAAGTCATTATTTCGGTGGTTTTTATTTATTTTACTGATACTGTCGAATGCACATTTCCAAGAGCTTTCAATATATCTATAAGTGATTGTATGGTTTCCAAAAAGGGTAACTTGAGCAGCCCCTAAGCATTATGGTCGGAAACGCTTGGACCAGGCTTGGACATGCAGATTATATACATCTACCGAATAAAATGAAGGAAATGGTAAACATAAAGTGGCTTATTCGGAAAACTTTTTCAATTGAAATAATTAAAGTTGTAGAGTCAAATGCTGTTATGATATGTAACGGCACATACCTGTCGGTTCTGTACGTGAAAAACACTCTGCCACCTCGGAATCAAACCCCTCACACTCGGACACGGTCAGACGCCTGGCGACTGGTCTTGGTTTTATTGTGACGTATTTGGGAACCGAATCATGAAACTCTGAAATAGCAATAACCGGATTTAGTATAGAATCAATCCAACTGGCAAGTGTAAATCAGATGTCATATATACAACTATGGCATAAAATTAAGGAAGTGATGCAAATGAAGTGGTTGGTTCTTAAATCCTTTTCGTTTTAAAGAATTGAAGTTGTATAGTTGAACTCTGTTATTATATATAAGGGCATACACACCTGTCGGTTTTGTACGTGAAAAACACTCCGCCACCTCGGAATCAAAGCCCTCACACTCGGACACAGTCAGACGTCTGGTAACTGGCATAATGCTTCGATAATCTCGATAAATGAAGAGCCTACTGCAGTGCTGCTGTAGCTAGCTGAGACAATGTCAGACAATGGCGTGACGTCACAATATCGCCTAATGACGTCATAGTGTCGTCTAGTCGGTAGATGTCGCTGTCCGTTCGGCGAAAATACCTTCGGAAGATATCGGCATATTTCGTCTTGAGTGTGTTCCAATTGGTACACAGCCGAAACATACCATGATCATGAGATGCTCTTTGTTCTTTAGTATAATATCATGGGCTTAGATCAAATCATTATTAACAATATCAATCCAAAAGCTGTAAAAGGAATTGGCGATATTTTCATGTGTTTTTTCAAATGTATTTCTTTTCTGGAAGAGATTTTTTTTTATTTTGAGCTATCAGTGGCATTTCACAATTGTATTTATATCTGTAAACATGTGCTTGCGCAGGAAAGCAACAGGGAAATAGTTTGGTCAAGGCCAGATGAAAGTGTTGAAAAACCCCATTAAGGGTTGAAAAGTCCCTTCTGTGTTACAGGTAAAATGAGTGATTCAGTTGGGTTTTAAGGACGCATTAAACATAATTTCGGTTAAATAGCGGCGTGTCAGATAAAAAAATTTTTTTTCATAAACGTTTGTGAGGATGAAAACTCAGCATCGCTTCAAACTTCTTAGTTCCATACACGTCACTGAGTGACTCAAATATGGAAACTTTTACATCCTTCCAAATCACTCTTTCATGTCTCAATTTAAACAGTAAAAATTACATGGACCAGTTATTCTTTTAAATTTCCAACCGTTTTTCTTGGTATTTTACGACATGCACTGTTCATGATTATAGCAGATGGACCAGTTGTCTAGGGCGCGGCAACACGCTGTGCAGACATGCGTCCTTCTTAGACGTACCATACACAGAATTCTCTGGTCGTTGGTTCTTGATTTGTCAGCACCATACAATAGGCTGGAGAATTCTCACTTAGCTTATGATAACATATGAATATGTTCCCGTTTTTGTTCAGGAGAACGCTTGACTTGCCTTTGTGTGTGTTTGTGACCGGTGAGGCAGGATATACTCCCCTTTTCGCCATCATCTGGTGTCATCACTATTTATTAGTGATTCAGAAATACATTTTTATAATACATTCGAAATCGTACAATGGACTCTGCTTTCAGCAGAACCTTCTTATGATTATGGAAAGAGTTTTGTCCACTATTTATGAAAGATATATATGTATATGTTTTGTGTGGGCATCAATTCAACTGGCACCAAGGCCAGTACTAATGGTATGCCCCCACAGTGCTCGGATCATCTAAAGTTGTTGAACATATCTTGTATGTTGTATTGTATTCTTGTTCTGAATGCATTAGGTTCAAATGACTAGCCTAGTGGTTAAGGCGTTCGCGCTTGATTAATAATAACTGTACAGTTGTAGGTGATTAAGAAAAACAGAACAAAGAATATAACAGTATAATACAGCATAATAATATAATAAGACCATCCATTACAACACCACGTGTAGCAAAAGCCTTGTATGCAGTTTTCTTCAAACTGACCGAAAACTGGCCCATGACATGTCAACTGCTGGAGGAATGTACTTTTCTTTGAAGTTATATTATTGGGCATCTTTTAACCGAATCATCGCTGTAGACTGGTAGGAAATGTGTGTACAGCTGATTGTTATTTCCGGGTTAGTTTACGAAAAAATACGCACGGTAATCTTTATTTCTGCATAAATAACAATGCCTTTAGCAGAACAGAAGCCCTTTTAGTATATTCTTCGATACGATATTCGGCTTTTCATTCTTCAATCCTCCGATAGGAGTTGCGTCGCAAAGCGCAGCGAGAATAGCGCCGAACACAAGTCAAACCAGTCGAAAGTACTGTCCATAGAGATAACCCAGTGGATTAAAGCGTTTGCATCGTCACGCCGAAGGCTCGGGTTCGATTCCCCACATGAGTACAATGTGTGAAGCCCATTTCTGGCGTACCCCGCTGTGATATTGCTGGATTATTGCTAAAAGCGGCGTAAAACTTGGAATATAAAAGCGGCGTAAAACCTACTCATGATTGAATGAATGACTGTATGGTGTCAATGTCAATATGTTAAAATTAATGGAACACATGTCCAATACATGTTGGCAGATCTCTTGTAACTAGTGAAAACCAACCATTGTTAACAAATAACGAAGACAATGCTCTTGAACTGAAACAATTGTTATTACCATCATTAAAAAGGATTGAATTACATTATGATTTGTTCCTTCTGAACAGTTTTGTAAAACGACCAAAGAAAGATTTGGACTTTTGTACATTTTGTTTCTGATTACAAGTTTCTATCAAATTGGTTGTGCTTGATGACATATGTTTCTTTGATGACAGACTACTTTGAGAGAGTTCATGATGTCTTGTTGACCTTTTGTCCTGTTCACGAGGCATTCCATTCTTTGATTGGATAATGTGGTCAAAGCACGTGGTCTGTGTAGCCCCTGATCTCTGAACAAGTCCAACACCCTCTCCCTCTCCTGAATGTACACACAGTCTTTCAACACTCAACATGTCCACCTCTTTCATCAAGCGATCCACCTGCTCCCTGAGGGAGTCTTTCTCCTCCGAGAGTTGTCTGGCTTGTCTCTGAAGATGTTGGTTCTTCAGTTTCAGACATTGGGAACGGAGTCGTGCATCTCGCAGGTCAGCCCGGAGAATGTCCACCTCAACCAGGACAGCCGTAAGATGCACGTGGAGCTCGAACTCTTTGCCAAGTTGTTTGTCCTTTTTACTACAGTCCCATTGGAATGGTGGCTCGGGACGAATAGGGCTTGGTTTTATTGTGACGTGTTTGGGAGCCAAATCGTGGAACTCTGAAAACGCAATAATCGAATTTGGTATATAACCAATCAATCCAATTAACTGGGGGTTACAACAAGCACGTTTGGAAATTGGGTCCTTTTGGATCAATCCCTTGAAATAGGTCAGATTACAAGTTTCTAGTATGGAGTCACAGGTAATACCACAAGGATCTAAACAATGTATTTGGAACGTTCTGCGCACACTTCGGTCAGGTTCAATGTCTGCGCGTGAATTATTATTTATTTTTATTTTTTACTCTTTGTCCCATTTCCCAATTAGGCCTTTCCTTGTATTCAGATTACTGCCCATGGTCTGCTCTTTCCGCAGATACCATACTGTTTGAGGTTTTGGATATTGGTCTTGAGGTATAAAGGCCTACTGATAGACACTTGAAAATCACCGAATATTTTGATTTGTTACATAGCTTCTAATGGCCATAAAGTGATAGCTTTGGTGAATTTTATTTATTTTACTGATACTGTCGAATGCACATTTCCAAGAGCTTTCAAAAAATCTATAACAGATTGTATGGTTTCCAAAAAGGGTAATGCTGTTATGATATATAACGGCGCATACCTGTCGGTTTTGTACGTGAAAAACACTCTGCCACCTCGGAATCAAACCCCTCACACTCGGACACGGTCAGATGTCTGTTGTCTCGCATAATTCTTAGATAATCTCGATAAATGAAGAGCGTACTGCAGTGCTGCTGTAGCTAGCTGAGACAATGTCAGACAATGGCGTGACGTCACAATATCGCCTAATGACGTCATAGCGACGTCTAGCCGGTAGATGTCGCTTTTGTCACCACTCGCCCCTTTCCGTAACCTGCTTGTCCCGGAATAACACGAGTTGGTCGAATGGGGCGGGTGGTGACGAATTGACTCGTGTCATTCCGGCACGGCGTGTCAGATTAACATGGGAGGAAACCCCGAATGATGCAGGTCTCAGACGTTAACCACTTTGATAATACCAACGAGAACGAGTATGATGCTGACAAACCTAGAAACAAAATCGGAGCGTACATGGATTCGAACCCACAACCATAGGTTTCTGTGATATGTTCAGTACATATGGAGAAGATGGTGAACAATGACGGTGTTAATGCATTCAAACAAACGGTATATGTGATACACTGCGTGCCCTTATTGCAAATCAATATTGGGGACTTTAACGACCAGCGTCACTGTGGCGTGTTGTGTGATATACTCGCTGGAAACAAATATTGGTTTGATTAGGTATTTGATACACTATTCACATGGTGTTATAATTACAATGTATATTTTTGTACGTAAAATTATAATGAAACGGAGACGGGTACATTCTACGGCTGTTGGAAAAGTGTTCAGTAGGATCGATAATATTGAATTCTGGTTGACAGTTTACACATGCACGTCATTCACAAGCCATGCCTCTGTCGCCCTGGGCACGGAGCACTGATCAACCGGGAAGTGAGTACATACACGCATGTGTGCAATGCCTGCGTGTAGGCCAGTATGACATACTGTGGAGAAGACTGGCTGCGTGGCGCCAGACACAGAAAAGGTAAGATGTTTTGTTTGGACATTGTAATCTGGTTAGTTTGAGTGACTGTCTTTCGGCACCGCGGTCAGCAATATTCTCACCAAATGACGGTAGTCTGAAAATAGCAAATCGGTTTGAATAACGTTCCACGTTGTCCGTGATTAGCGATACCGCATCATAACAACCCGATCCTCATTTCGGTCGGATCTTACGACAAACATTTCCACGAAGTTCTAAAAGGGTTCGAGTTATCCGTATTTCGAGAAAGGCGGAGTGTCGATGCAGACCATGGTGTATCTATAGAATCCGGATGTATCTTAAACCATACGTATAGTAATGGAGTTTGAGTTACTACTTCCCCGTTTTAACGAATTTATACTGAATGACTCTAAACACAGTAGGCCACTGTGTTCATGCTGACAGCTGCATTGCAAGTCAATATGAATTGTTATCTTTAGTTACAATGCCCAGATTCTCCCTGATCATGTTTATTGGTAAATATGTCCTCACCAAACCTGTGCTCGGGGGCTTCACCAAAGTGTTAAACGTCTAATACCTTCATCACTTCCTCCCACATCAAGCTGACACCCCGTGATATAACTGAAATACTGTAAACAGTTCAAAGCAGCTTAAAACCAAACTCGCTCGCATATTACAATGAGATCACTATCTTTTATACATGGCTTTGGGTTATAGACACTCATTCTTAGGCAAAGGTGAAGTAAGAATTGCGCATTCTTTCTCAACTTATAACATCGAACATATTCTGTAAATGGCCTGTGCTTGTAACTGTTCATGTTCATGCAGTTGTCTCGGGCGCTGCAATACGTTCTGAAGAGTTATGTTCCTTAGTTGTGCCAGGATCCACTGATCTTTGTATCGAAACTCAAATTCGCCCCGATTATGATCCATGGTTTGTCCAGTTTTACCGTTCTAGTAATTTCACCAAAGTGATAACTGTCTTACACGCCCTGATATAGATGAAATACTGTACAGAACGGCGATAACCAACAATTCATTCAATTCACTCATTCTCTTCAGACTTGGAGTACTTGTTCAGTAATGAAATCTTAGAAGAATTTGACGACATGAGAATGTGGTTGTTTCTACTGAGGAATGTCATTCTCCACGAGGTGAAGGTGAGAAAACCTCAGTTGTGACTTAATGCGTGGATATTGATCATGCACAACTGTTCGTTATAATTTTGTATGCATACAATTCGTCGTTCGTTACAACCTTATTATATCTTATTGTTATGTATATGACTTGATTCAGCAACGTCACACATGTAATATCATGATCGATCTGTTCCATTTCACGATTCTCATAACTATGATGTGGGCATAGGGAGCCAAGTCAGCCCTGGGTCACAATTCGCTATCACCCTTGAAAATCCGGGGTAGAATAGGTCTTCAGCAACCCATGCTTGATGTGAAATGAGACTATAGAGGCGACTAACGGGATCGGGTGGTCAGGCTCGCTGACTTGGTTGGTGCATGTCATCGATCCCAATTATATGGATCGATGCTCATGATATCAATCACTGGATTGTCTGGTCCAGGCTCGATTATTTTACAGACCGCCGCCATACAGCTGGAATATTGCTGAGTGTGGCGTTAAACAAGAAACCAACCAACCAATCTTTTAATGTGATGATTTTTGTAACTATATAGAATCCATATATTTATAACCATCCATGCAAACGTATTAAGTACCATTTTAGCGTTGGCCATACAGATCTGTGGTTTTGGATGAAGATACTTTAATTGAAATTTTACAAAAATCTCATCTGGTACCAAAGATGTTGACGCGTTGTTACTCTAAAATAGTGATGTGATAGTTAATAAATACATGAAAATAATTGGTAATTTTCAACAGGTTACAGGGGTCTATGAAACTCTTCAGAATCTTTGGAAACTGCATGATGAAGTCGTCCGGTCATGGGGCCAGACATCGAGACTGTTCCTCAGTGGTGACCATTCCACAAGCGTTCGTGACTGTCTCATCTCCATCTACAACGCCGTCACTACGGCTGCTGACAACTACAGCCTCTCGCAACTTCTACCACCACCCATATTCAAAAACGGCGAGCTTGTGCGACCATCACTCTCATCAAAAACAACCCTTGTAAGGAAAATAATTAAGAAGACCTGCAATGCAAAACCAACCACTGCAATGAAAGAGCGACGTCGGGTTCAAAAACAGTCACCAGAACGAACGACTCACGACCGGTCTATCCTCAATACATTGCACCAAAACGTGATTGAAACGGAAGAACGGCTTCAGGTTCATGTTGAACACGACTTAGAGACGGTTTATGAACAATTGAATTCAGAAAGGAAACTGACAAATGGCTTAAAGCATTTTGAAGAACCAGTCGATTCCCACGACCATTCCGAAGAAAAGAGAATTTTGAATACGTCTTCGAGGTCTAAAACAGCACCCGGAGATGAACACACGTCACAAGCCCCTGAGGAACAAGGAACGCGTGGTCTTGCTACAGACTTTGAAAAGATGGAACGTTGTAAAGACAATTCATACAAGTTACCGACGGTTCATGAGTCTGTCGGAGAAGCATGCGTTTATTGTCATGACAAGAAGTCACTACTCCGTGCGGATTCGGAAGAAACTACAAACAACACGTGTGGAAAGTCAAGAATTTGTTCCTTACAATGATTTTATGGAACATGAGGATGGGGAGGTTCCACTTAAAGGGGGAACTACTCTCCACGGTGCCCATGTCTAGTCGAGGTGCATATGGTCTATTTGAACATTAATGTTATCATCAATTTCAAGGTCAAACAATGTGCCTAGCTAACAAATTGGTGGTGTGTGAGTCACGATTTTCCCCAGCTTCATCTCCATTAAAGCATCAGAATGCTTACTTGGCAGAAAAAAACAGGAAGAACTGACAACACTATATTCCTTATTGCCAGATTGAGTTGAGGTGAGGTGAAATGGGGTTTAATGCTGGTTCTAAGATTGTTGCACCTATATAGCAACGTTTGTCTCGCGTGGGTGCTTGTACTAGTCAGGACAGATGCCGATTTTATAGTGCTAGCTCATTGAGATACCATGAATCAGTGTAACATGACTACCCCACTCAGACACAGCATACTGACTCCGAGACGACCAGTCCTTGGTTTAGCCCCATAATACCCAGGATACCAAGTACTATCTTTTAACGTTTTTAGGTATGATATTGCCGGGATCGAACCCGGACCTTCTGTTCTCTGGGCGAACGCTCTGTCGCTAGACAACAGAGGCGATCGATTGCCAGATTGAGTGAGTTTAGCTTAACACCTCTTTGAACATTATTCCAGTTAAATCATGGTGTGTCAGCTTGATTTGAGAGGAAAGCCTGAATTGATGCAGGTTTTAGAAGTTTACCACTTTAGTGAAACCCATGAACAGTATGGTGCTGACCAACCAAGAAACATAATAGGGGTTGCAAGATTGTAGAAATTAAATTACAACCCCTGAAGATCCGGGGTAGAATAGGTCTTCAGCGACCCATGCTTGCCGTAAAAGGCGACTATGCTTGTCGTAAGAGGCAACTAACAGGATCGGGTGGTCAGGCTCACTGACTTGGTTGATGCATGTCATCGATCCCAATTGCGTGGATCGATGCTTATGATATCAATCACCGGATTGTCTGGTCCAGACTCGATTACTTACAGACCGCCATCATATAGCTGGAATATTGCTGAGGGGGGCGTTAAACAAACAAACAAATTAAATTACATGATACATGCATAAATGGTTAAAGAGGGCAAGTTACATGTTCATGATGAACTACTGGCATCCATACATAAAGGTTGAAGTTGTGACAAAAATCATAATACAACAAAACATAAGGTTATTGTTAGCACCGTTGTACATCAAATTTCACATTTACACATGTGAAAATGATGCATTTATTCACAGTGAATTGTTGACCAGTAGGTCACCAGTTTGACTTTGTCACTTTGTTTACTTGATCAGTTTTTTTGTTTGTTTTTTTTGTTTGTTTTTTGTTTACGCCACACTCAGCAATATTCCAGCTAAATGATGGTGGTCAGGAAATAATCGAGACTGGACCAGACAATCCAGTGATTGACATCATGAGCATCAATCCACGCAATTGGGATTTAATGACATGCATCAACCAAGTCAGTGAGCCTGACTACCTGATCCTGTTAGTTGCCTCTTACGACAAGTCGGCCAGTTTGTTTACCTGCACACAAATGATAAAGATGTATTTTCATTGCTTTTTATTTAAAAATACACCAGTATGTACATTGTAAAAGATCTATGTATCCCATGGTGATAGATTCCTGACACGTCTAAGGGATGCAACTCCACATAACAAGCTGCAGCACCTTTAACAACTGGTCCACCCATGACCCCACACCAGGAAACATTTTTTTAACATTTTTACATCCAAATGAAAATAAAATAATGGTATATATGCAACCCGATTGTATGGAAGAAATTGTCAGCTTCTTGGACAAGTGTCGAATAGTATTTATAAAGGTCCAGTTTCCACCCTTGCCGAACTAGGCTGGAATTTCGCGGCTCGATTGTAACACCACCAGTGGCTATTACAAGTGGATATATCCCTTCTCTGTCCCTCCAACTGACCAATCAGATTCCACCGATCACATTATTGCATTTGCTTCAAACGAAATGGCTTGCTCCCTGTCAAGACGATCTCACAGATAATATAGATCTATATTGCTATAAAATGTGTTTTACCTTGCAAAGCTTATTAAATTGCTTGAGCACCTTGATTAAAAATGTGGAAAGATTTAGAAAATATTCTGTTGGTACAAATGCTTTGCAAATCCTACAATCAACAAGAAATCTGCATGGCAGTTTACGTATGGATGTCGATTTCATAACATGATTAGGATTGAACTATGTTTAGATTTGTTAGTCCAGCCAAAATATAACTTCCGGAATTCCAGTCTAATTTGTCAAGGGTGGAAACTGGAATTTTTTAGTCAGATAACTCCCTTGCCTTGGGAAGATTAACAGAAGGTGATGCAGGTGAAAGATTTTTGGTACTTCTGTGAAATCCAAGAGTACAGATGGGCTTGGAACCATGACCCAGTAGATGTTGTGGAAACCATAGGTCAAGTCATGTGTCCAACTGCTTGACGTTATAAAGGTCCTCTGTTCTCAACTGTGGAATGTCCTCATCAAGCATGTTGTCTAAAGGCATGCATTGAGGGTTGAGTTTGTGGGCACCTTTAGCCTCCAGAACCCCGCCAGGGGCACATATCCAGGGGTCTGCAGTCACGTTCTGCCACTGAGTCAGATCCATCTGCAGCTGCTTCAGGACCTCTGCATATCCTGCATCTTTAGCCATGTTCTTGGTTTCCTTTGGATCAAGTTCAAGGTCAAACAGCTCCCACTGACTGCGGTAATAATATTCCCGCAATGTCTTTATCCATGGTAGGGGTTGGCCTTGCCTGGTACGCATCAGGATATCTTGGAATGATGGTGAGACATAAAAGTCCTGATCGATTGGGAATGGCATCTTGAAGTTGATGTTCTGAATGAGCTTGTAGCGGGTAGTCTGGACAACTCTCATTGGGTAATACATGGTGACCTCATGCAGGTCATGACTGGCGTAGATTGAGGTCCAGCCTGTTGGTGGCTCTGCCAGGAGGATGGGGAGGACAGATCGCCCTGTCAGCTTGACGGGCTGCTTGTTGAGGACATAGTTGGGGTACTGTAAGCCGTACCACTCGAGCACAGTCGGAACAATGTCTACCAGACTGACCATAGCATTGCTCTCCTGAAACAGAGACAGGGTTGTGGTACAAATGTGGTGCTATTGAGGACCACAACACAATACTGGACCACTTTGCGAAGTTTTCAATATTTTCAGAACTCAAAATTTGTTGTGAACAAGAGACCTTTAATAAAAACAGTGAGGTGAGCAGTAATAGTAATTTTTACCTTCCTGGATGAAAAGTATATTGGAATTTTGAAACATTTCAGTATATTTTAAAGAAAACACATACACTGGCAAACATGTTTCAGTGATGGTTGTAAACCTCGTAACATGTGCAGTGGGGTGTGACTGACCTGACCCCAGCGCTCCCTGTGTGCCGGGGATGACACCAACATTGGTTCAGCCATGCCGGGGTTGTAGAGATTGGTGCGGCCAGAGGGGAAGGGGATGCCGTTGTCAGATGTGTAGACGATGAGAGTGTCATCTGCCACGCCCACCTCCTGGAGCTCCTTCATCAGCATGCCAATACCTGCACAGTGGAGATACGGATTGTTATATACTGATAACTACACAGTGTAGATAAGGATTGTTATATATTGATACCTACACAGTGGAGAAACACCTTGATATATACTGATACCTACACAGTGGAGATACACCTTGTTATATACTGATACCTACACAGTGGAGAGAGGGCTTGTATTATACTGATACTTACACAGTGGAGAGAGGGCTTGTATTATACTGATACTTACACAGTGGAGAGAGGGCTTGTTATATACTCATTCTAAATCTATCAAGCCTTCTACCAAAGACTTACCTACCCTGACCAAGACTACACAAGAGTTTCTTACTCTGATCCAGCCTACTATCAAGAGTTAACTAGCCTGATCTAGTCTAGTGCCAAGAGTCACCTACCCTGTTCCTGTCTATTACTAGCATTGCATACCCTGACCCAGTCTATTGCATAGAGTTACCTACCCTGGTCCAGTCTAGTGCCAAGAGTTACCTACCCTGGTCCAGTCTATTACTAAGCATTACATACCTGATTGAGTCTGTTGCCTGATCTACCTTCATCAAGGTTACTACTGAGAGTTACCTACCCTGATCTAGTCTATTTCCAAGTTGCCTACCCTTATGCTTATTATTTCCAAGAGTTACCTGCCCTGATCGAGTCTATTGCATAGAGTTACCTAACCTGGTCCAGTCTAGTGCCAAGAGTCACATGCCCTGTTCCTGTCTATTACTAAGTATTACATACCTGATCCAGTCTATTGCCAGGTGTTACCTACTCTTCTGTGAAATAGTTATCTACCCTGATCTAGGTTACTACTGAGAGTTACCTACCCTGAATTAGTCTATTTCCAAGTTGCCTACCCTTATGCCTTCTATTTCCAAGAGTTACCTGCCCTGATCCATATTACTACTAGGAGTTGCCTAACCTGATCCAGTCTACTGCTAAACAGTTACCTACCCTGATACTTTCTCCTTCCAAGAGTTACCTTCCCTGATCCAGGCCTGCTGCCAAAGAGTTACTTACCCTGATCAAGTCTGCTGATAGTAGTGTACTGTGCAGCTATGTCTGCCCGAGCAGCTGGTGTGTCTTGTACAAAGTAGGGCACCACTACTTCATCAGGAGAGTACTTCACGGGCTTCCAGTCTGGGATCAAACCCATTCCTGGTTCCCCATTACCAAACTTCTCACAGAACTGCCCATACTGAGGCTGGGTGCTGCCACAACGGTGGGGGTCATGGAAACCAATGTACAGAAAGAATGGTCTGAAATTCAAACACAAAGCTTTCAACATTGTCAGTACTTCCCAGGTTTGTATACACTGCATTCCTCTATCACCCATGAATACATATGGACACTTTGTGTTGTCGGTTTTTTTAATAGACGAACCAAGCTACAGCCTGGTTCTAGCGAAGGGGAAACCAGCATGTGCTCTCACACACTGAGGTCTCAGATTACATGCATATTTCATGCATATTTCTTGCATCCACCTTCTTTGTACGTTGCTTCAGTATCAGGATCGGGCAAAGGTAGGGTTCGCACAATATTCCTGTACTGAGTTTGACTACCACAGCCTCATGTCATTACTTGACTAAAAATAGACGTGATTCACTACTACCACTGCATTTCGCCTGAATGCATTTAAGGATTGACTTTGTATTTTTTCGGTTCATTGAGGTATGAATCGAAAAACCAATGTGCAAACTGTATGAATCCGTGTATATATGAACCAAAAAAAATACAGTCAATGCTTATGATTAAATTCGACAACGTAAAACATGTTTTATCTAAAATAGTTTAACCAAAAACTGTTGTATATATCAAAACAGACAAAAATGACGAGATGTATAGGAATATCTACTGTGGCGTGACATGAATCAGCTGATCGATTAATTTATGCACATAACTTGACATGCCTACACAGTCAGTAGCCAATCAAGGGAGAGTAGGATCAAAACAATTTTCATTGAACCTGTCAATTAAGGCAAGAGGCGAGAAGAACTACAACAGTCAGACTGTAATGAACGGGAAGAAATAAGTCCGGGAGTAGGCAGCTGTTTCAAATAACATGGTAAGTTACCACCAGATTCAAACATTACTTTGCTGAAAACGGGAAAACACAGTTGGAAAAATGCTAGTCAGAAATGAAATCTGAAGACATGAAAGTTGAACCGAGGCGAGCGGGGAAAAAACAGGTGAGCGAGCCTGCACCTTTGGTGTTTCATTCATTCTCAGCCTTCGGTTTCAAAGGGTAGTTTGGACAATGAATATGCATGAATGTTGCTAAATGTCCTGTGCATGACATTACAAGTGAGCAGAAAGGGAATTCCCTCTACTGTAATATTGGGATTCCCCGACATTCCTCAGTAATAAAAGTAGTGTGCTAGGTGGGCGTAGCTTAATCTTTTGCATTCATTGGGAAATGAATGCAAGAACAAGTGACCAATTCAGCTAATCAGAATGCAGGAATTTCAATGAACACAACGAAAATGTAATTATTCATAGGTGATGTAAGGAAGTAGTGTCTACATTAACATCAGATCCTTTACTCCAATACGATACCTTCAGATAGAGATCAGACTGAGATCTGGGGTCATTGAGAATCAATGAAATGCGCATTTTCAAATATCAAACATTACTAGGCCTCAAGGGTACATGGGTATTATTTCGTAACCCACCTTGTGTCATTGACTGCCAGGAACTCCTGGACGTACTGCTTGATGAACGTGGTGTTACGTCCAACCTGCAGGATCGGGTGGTTCTCTTCCGTCTGGGAGAAGTCAAACGGGTACACTGGCTCGGGACCTACATGCTTCTTGCCCACAATGCCTGTAGTGAAACAAACACAAGAGATGAACATAAAAAATGTTGAAAGTAGTGCTTCCATAGGAGGGTGAGCTCCAAGCAAAGTTTGAACCCAATCTAAAGGAAGGATGCACAGGTTCTTGAGCCAATCCAGGTACAGTAGAACACGGATATAACGAACATGGATAGAGCGAAAAAAACGGATACAACGAACTGTTAAAAAATCCCTGATTTATCTCCTATATATTATCATATAAAATTTACGTAGATAACAAACTCTCTACAGTGAACTAACATATATAGTGAACTGATATCTGATCCCCGACAATCCCAAAGTGCTATGCTTAGGGTTCTTATAATTCTAAATATATATAGTGAAAGCTGTAACTAAAATAACACGATATTGGAATATATTATTCTCATAAAGTAATAATTTCATATACAATTTCTTCCGAGCTGTGCATTTATTTGTTTTTAAGTTGAATCATTGGGTACTTTTTAACTGAATCACTGGTAGATGCAGAAGGACACGTGTATAAACGTGTATGTGTCTCGTGTTTTGTTTTAGCCAAGATGGCGGTCGTTTCCGAGTGGAAACGTATATAACGAACAATGTGTATAACAAACTGATTTCTCCAGTCCCTTGTAGTTTGTTATATCCATGTTCTACTGTATCAGCTTTCTGAAACCAATTGGCTCCATCTCTTGATTTGAAAACTTGGATTTTAAAGAAAAACAATACAAATGACAATTATACCCTGGATAGTTCACACTTATAATACACAACTGTACTCTAGCATGGCCTTTATAAATGCTTTCATAATTGGCCTTTTTAACACACAAACAGCTTTTCTTCAGATAAAGATGTTACTATAAGGATAACGCTTTTTTTCAGGGCATTATCATTTGCAGAAGCCCGAGGTTTTCCATTAACTGCCCGACGAAGGAGGGCAGTTGAAAAGACCAAGGGCTTCTGCATATGATAATGCCCTGAAAAATAGCGTTATCGTTATTATAGCTAAAATGGATGGAATTTGTTATCAAATAAAAAGAAACAACAACATCGGTTTTTAAAATTTTTGCAATCAACACGAATGTCACTGACCCCATTTTACAAACATGGAAACGTCATAGAACAAACCAGATGACGTCACTACAATACGTGACGTCACTTTCTCTACCTTATGACGTCACCTCACAACAGGCTTGATAATGGCCCGTCGTCAAGCATTATGAGGGCATTATCAAGTTACAGTGGCCCACTCATTTCTGATAACGTGCGGGCGGTTTAATGATAATTCTATCCATTTTAGCTATAATGCAATATAGAATATCCCTTTCTTTTATTCCAAACATTCTTATTTTTACACATTCTACAGTAGTTGCAAATAAACCTTATACATCATGTTGTCATACGTCTTTGCTTATCCTAATGTTAAAATAAAACTTTACCAGAAATAAAGAAATTCTAATTCATATTTTATCTTTCACTTTTAAAATACTGGAAACAAGCAGATGCATGATTAAGCAACAAATATGTTTGGCCTACTATAATCAAGACAGTACTTCCAATGTCAGTGAACTGTGTTTCCTTGCTATACACACCTGTCCTGATACCAGCATTAGTCAAAATCCTTGGCAGACTCTGCACCTCGTCGAAGGACATGAAGTGATGCACGCTATGATGCAGGCCGTACATGCCGTTCTGGTGCTGCGGCAGACCCGTCAAGATGGCGGATCTGTCATACACTTACACTTACAGCAACAGTCGTATACTTAATTCTGTAAATCTTGAAATTAATGCGTCTCCAAATTAATACCACTGCTGATTGACACCTTGCCAAAAATGCGACTCAATACCAATGCAACACTTCCACCCCATCCCGAGTGGAATGATACATATCCTTACCTTAATCAAGATGGCGGATCTGTTATACACTTACACTTACAGCAACAGTCGTATACTGAACACAAGTACTATTACATACTACGATGATTGACGCTTGGTAGCCTCGTACAAGTAGTAAGTATTACATGTAGTAGATTTGCTTGTTATGCTGGAGATCAGATTTGATTCCCCACATAGGTACAATTACCCTGGAGGCAGTTCTGTTTCCAAAATAAATCTAAAAGGGAGTGAGTGAGTGAGTTGGATTTAACATATGAATTATGTGTCAGTGAATGCATATGTGCTGGTGAATGTATATGTGTCAAGGAATTCATACATGTGTCTGTAAAAGCCTTTATGTGTCTGTGAATGTCTCTGTGAATCTCTTTATGTGTCTGCGAATGTATATATTTGTGTGTGATTGTCTTTATCATGTTTATGTATCTGTAATTGTCTTAAAGTATTTCTGAATCACTTTATCTCAGCAATTACAGCAAATTAAAATCATTGTTACAAACTGAAAGATATTTAACTTGTTTAAATGATAAACGTTTAATCAGAGCTTATTGTAAACTTAGAATTTCATTGCATAATTTTAATGTAAATATATGTCGCAGGTCCAAAGACGGTGATATTGTGAATTCTATTTGTACAAAATGTTCATCCCGAGAAGTAGAGAATGAATACCATGTCCTTCATATATGTGAAAAGTATTCCCATTTAAGGTATAAATTTCTCCCCATGTTGCAAGGTACTTTTAAAGACCATCAGTTAATGATAAATCTGCTAAACTCTGAAAATCCTGATATGATCCATGCTGTTTCTGTATTCTTAAAACATGTCCTTAAAATGAGGAATGTGTAACTTGATATAAAATCTGATCATGTACATCACGTGACAATGATAATATCCAATCTGCATTGAACTATGGGCCTTGATGCCTAAAATACTGAATAAACTGTCTGTCTGTTTATATGTCTGTGAATGTCTTTATGTCTCTGGGAATATCTTTATGTCTCTGGGAATATCTTTATGTCTCTGGGAATATCTTTATGTCTCTGGGAATATCTTTATGTCTCTGGGAATGTCTCTATGTCTCTGGGAATATCTTTATGTCTCTGGGAATATCTTTATGTCTCTGGGAATATCTTTATGTCTCTGGGAATATCTTTATGTCTCTGGGAATGTCTTTATGTCTCTGGGAATATCTTTATGTCTCTGTGAAGGTACCTGCTAGGTGAGCAGCTGCTGACGGAAGTGAAGGCATTCTTGAAGACGACACTCTGGGCGGCTAGTTTGTTGATATTGGGGGTGCGACACACTGAGTTGTTGTAGACCTGTGTCTCAAAACCTGCATCATCACCTAGGAAACATACAGTGAGGGGTAAATATATTAATCCACGATTACTCTAATATTACACAGTGACTGTGCCCTCAGTTTCAAACATAAATAGTTCTATATCTACACTGGATAGTGTTCCCATGGCGATTCTTGGTTAGAATTGGTCCCCAGCAACCTATTCCTTCTGACTTTTTTATGTTTGAAAAAAATAAAACTTAAGTCAAGTTTAGTGTATACACCAGATTGTTTTATACGTGTATCTAAACACATTTTGCCAGGGCTACAGTCAAACTTTTCCCAATCGGACAGTTTGTACCTAGCTCTTGAGATTTACAGCGGGTACCCAGATAGGGTCGGGTAATAGGGGGTTGGGTACGCCGGTAGTAAATTTGGACTCGTCCCAGCCCTAGCAGCAGACTGTAGATCATATAGTCCCTCTATGAAGATATCAACCCCCCTGCCGAACTGTGGTATTATGGATGCTGCAGTGCAGTACGCTGGATGCCATGAAATGTTTTTCTGCTACACAGATGCCAATATTTCAATGCTCAAATTTCTTCACTTTTTTTGCAAAGAGTGAATAACAATACATTATTTAGTCATAATTAAGCTCCATGTATGAGGACGCATGGCCATGCATTCTACGTGGAAATCCAAATCTAATTTACTTGTGCTAGCTGTGAGCACTGGTAAGACCCTGGTGTTGTTTAAACTGGATGCCAAGACAAATTAAGTGGTATACCGGATGCCCAGAGTAGAGGGTTAACTGCCACTCTCCTGTATGTACTTCCTCCAAATGAAGCACGATGTTTTGAAATGTGTCTACAAATGTACTAGAAATGAATAAACCACGCTGAGTAGAATTACTACAATCTATTCAATCATCAACGTCATTTCCATAACAAAGTGGTGATGTATATATTGTTTGAAGCTTACCTACAATCACCAAAACATTCCTTGTCTTTGCACTTAGGACTTTCGGCAACACACACATAAAAAATAAGACATATCTGGTGACAGTATACATTTTGACGTCTTTATCTAATCCGTCCACACGCACATAATTGTGTCAAGAACAGAAACCATGCATAGCGCACGAGAAGGAGGGAAGTACGAAGTCCGAACTCCCATTTCCTCCATGTTGTACTAGGTCACATGACTCTCATGTGACTAGACCGAACCGCGGGGTCAATCTGATTGCGGTAAAGATGTCCCAGATATTTGTACGAATGGATCTTAAACACAGAAGCAATGTTTGCCACACATGTAAGTCAATTTATCAATTTGTTTGAATTGTTGATTACCACCTAAATAACCAGTGCAGTTTCATTTTTATTTCAGCGACACGTCTTTACACAACTGGGGGTGGCACACAGTGTCATGTCAGTGTGTCACAACGTCAATCGATACATTTCGATGTAAATGACATGGAAAATTTACTCCTCAGTTAATGACATTTAGCATATATTCGAAAATAGATATTCCCATTGAAGATATATCTATTTATTTTCTTTGAAGATTTTTCAGTTATTATCAGCGATTGACACGGTTGATATACAATATGCATACAGTTTTTGACAGGAGTGTGTTTCATCAAAGTAGACACGTATTATCCCCCATAACCAATCAGTTATCAGTGTTTGTGTGAACAGGGTAAACTTTACTCATGTTACTACCGTGGTAAAATTTACTCATGTTACTACCCTGCTAAACTTTACTCATGTAACTACCCTGGTAAACTTTACTCATGTAACTACCCTGGTAAACTTTACTCATGTAACTACCGTGGTAGACTTTACTCATGTAACTACCCTGGTAAACTTTACTCATGTTACTACCCTGGTAAACTTTACTCATGTAACTACCCTGGTAAACTTTACTCATGTTACTACCCTGGTAAACTTTACTCATGTAACTACCGTGGTAGACTTTACTCATGTAACTACCCTGGTAAACTTTACTCATGTAACTACCGTGGTAGACTTTACTCATGTTACTACCGTGGTAAAATTTACTCATGTTACTACCCTGGTAAACTTTACTCATGTAACTACCCTGGTAAACTTTACTCATGTAACTACCCTGGTAAACTTTACTCATGTAACTACCGTGGTAGACTTTACTCATGTAACTACCCTGGTACACTTTACTCATGTAACTACCGTGGTAGACTTTACTCATGTAACTACCCTGGTAAACTTTACTCATGTTACTACCCTGCTAAACTTTACTCATGTTACTACCCTGGTAAACTTTACTCATGTTACTACCCTGGTAAACTTTACTCATGTAACTACCGTGGTAAACTTTACTCATGTAACTACCGTGGTAAACTTTACTCATGTAACTACCGTGGTAGACTTTACTCATGTAACTACCCTGGTAAACTTTACTCATGTTACTACCCTGGTAAACTTTACTCATGTAACTACCCTGGTAAACTTTACTCATGTAACTACCCTGGTAAACTTTACTCTTGTTACTACCGTGGGAAACTTTACTCATGTTACAATGCTTTTCGCGTTTATTCCATTATATTGTAGCAGGGTGTGGAGTCGTCCCACAGATGACATCCTTACCTTGTCGGCTTGCTGACGGGGTTAACCTCTTTGGTCATGTGGACAAGGCGTCCGACCTCGCATCAGAAGGTCCGTGGTTCGAATCCCATCTCCAGACTCGGAAATTTTATGGCCACTACATTGGCGCCCAACGTGGGGCTGAGCACGTTCATTTTAAATTTGAGCAAAATAAGCCTCAGTACCCTTCTATGCGGCCGGGACATGCCTTCAGTTGACGAGGGAGTGTGTAGCAGGGCATGGAGTCATCCCACAGATGACATCCTTACCTTGTCGGCTTGCTGACGGGGTTAACCTCTTTGGTCATGTGGACAAGGCGTCCGACCTCGGATCAGAAGGTCCGTGGTTCGAATCCCATCACGGGACTCGGAAATTTTATGGCCGCTACAATATCATAGCACAGACAAGATGAGCTTAAGTCATTGTACACTGGGGTGGGGAATCGAACCAGGTTCTTCTAATACTGTAACCATTATAGGCTATCCAACCACCTCTTAAGTTACAGAGAAACTCAGATGTGCTGATCATGTTGAAGATGTGCAGGGGCACATTTGTAGGCGCTAGGTTGGCGTGGGAAGATTTTAATATTTTTGACAGGGAGTTTGCCTTTGCAGGCAAGACGTGCACAATATGCACAACTGGCAGCCATGTGCAGGACATGTGCAGGACACTGTCTCAGGTCACCCTTGCAACTACTTCGGACATGTCAGTCTCACTCATTGAGGTCTCTTTAACAGTAGTAATTACTGTTTGTGTGCAAAGTCTGGTTGGTAGCGATGCTTTTAGTGGGTTTAATGTGAACATTTCACATCAAGCCTACTAGTCTGTCATACAGACCCTGAAACAAATATACCCAATACAGCCCATGCAAGTCTGTAATAGTCTGCAAGTCTAGAGTACTGCAGTTTCAGTCTGAAAATGAAGAGTCTCTGGCCCTACCAACAGCTTAACCACATGTAGTACTAAAAGTAATAGCTGTTGGCAGATTAGTCTTGAAAGCTTTAGTTAATGGACGTTGCAGGCGTACTTTCATTCACTTCGGGAAATTCCATGAGAAATACATGACTAGTCCTAAGATCGAATTTCAATGTACTTTTTGTAATATATGATGCTGTCTTTGATGCTTTGTCTGCAACTTAATGACTTAAAATATACAGTTAAAACACTTTTCTGTGTATCAGTTGTGAAAAGATAGGTTATTTGTGTTTAGTGTTCTTAATACTACTTTATGATAATAATAGCGCACACAGGAATACTGGGTTAAATTAGGTCCCCAGCAACCTATACTGGTCATATGAGGTGACCGAATGGATCAGGTGGTCAGACTCAGTGACTAGGATGACGGCATGTCATCCTACCCTCCATTGTGGAATATTGCTCACAGTAATGACCACTGGTTTCGCAGGTCCAGACTCGATTATTTACAGGAGCAGTCGGGTAGCCTAGTGGTTAAAGCGTTCACTCGTCACGCCGAAGACCCAGGTTCGATTCTCGACATGGGTACAATGTGTGAAGCCCATTTCTGGTGTCTCTCGCTGTGATATTCCTGGAATATTGCTAAAAGTGGTGTAAAACCATACTCACTAACTTACTCGATTATTTACAGGCCGCCATCATTTGTTAAACAACAGAAACATGGAGTCATGCAGTGATTACAAAACACCCACAGATATCTTTAAAGGGGAACTAGTTTTGGGATATTTGTTTGTCCATGCAAATGTATTTTAGCATGGAAAATCTATAAACAACATTACAATGAATACAGTTATCATAATGTTATTATTTCTGCAAATATGATGATTACAAAATGTGATCATAATATATACTCTTAACTTCCAAAGGGCACACTAAACATCTTAATGAAAGCCTGTGGCACACTTGAAAATGGAAACATTTTTATCCCTGGTTAGAGAAGAGCAGACGCAGGTCCTTATGTCACAAAACAGAATATCAACATTTTCCCACATCAGCATAGTGCTACAGAGATGAGACAGGCTGCTTCGGGTCTAATGTGATCAAAGTAACAGGTGTTTGCCGATGTTGTAGAGATGAGTGATTGATTCCCCACACGTGATGTGCGATATCATTCGCACAGCGTAACAATAAGGCATGTGATGCTGCCCTCAGCAACAGCTGCAGCGTTTTAGAATCACCATGTCAATACCTTGACTATACGCCAATCAGTGTTTATTTAGTTGAAGCAAATATAATTTCATTTGAACTATGTTCTCTTTGTCAGAGATTGGTTATGAAACATTCACAGCATTTTATATTCAGAGTAGATGTATCTTATGACTATGATAAAATTAATTATTAGGTTTTTATTCCTGCATGCTTCACTACAAAACAGCCTGCATCACATCTTTCTATTGCCCCAAAGTATTGGACTAATGCTTAGTCTCTGAAAACATAAAATTTTGATAGAAACAAGCAACTCCATTCAACTGAAAAGGAGCCCCTGTGAGATGGGAGGTTCAGATCCTGAACCTGTGGAAAATCTAGACTTGCTTCATTTAGTGCTATAGCGCGACAGTATGGGTTGGTTGAAAGGGAATATAATATGATTCAGGAACTGTGAGACAGACTTCCAAAGAATTGACAGTTGAAGAAATTGAGATGTGTGTTCCTTTGTATCCTTACCTTATGAAATGCACCAAATAAGGCCTGCCAAAGATTCATGCTTCATGTGACTTATATCAATGGGCAGTTTATGTATAGATGTCTTGAACAGTTTCTTTATCATAAAGTGATGCAGATCTTGGACAGTTACCTCTTTGGTGAAACCCACAAGTGTGGTTTGAAGACGACAAACCTAGAAACATAGTCAGGTTGAGTTTGGGATTTGAACCCAAAATCATGGGGTTGAGACATGCCTAAGGGAGGCAACTCTTCATAGAGAATCATGACACCTTAGACCCTGCTGGCCACACATCCACCTGTGCCACTTTTATTAGTTACTGTGTCTTGATAAACGTGTTGATGTTCTGACAAATGGCTGTTATTTCTACTTCATCAGTTTCCCAGTATCCACTAGGGTTTAGTGGCAATTCCAGGGATGAACATCCTTGATTATCCAGCTGTTATGTCTCCAGTCTGTTATGGACACATTTGCATCAGTGAGGTATTGTTATCACCTGTCAGTGAGTGGATATCCATCATTGGACAGTCCGGGGTTGACTTAGGCTGCGATTCTGCTTTATTCTCGCATAGTTGTCATAGATATTGCATCAACATTAATTCAACGCGATTGAAAATAGCATACATCTTTCAATAGTTTTATCTGCATTGACACTCTCATTTTCACCTACTAACATTGAAAAGTCATATTGCTTGAATAAAATTATCTACCAGGGAGAATTCTAGGCCCACATTTTCAAATACAATGGGCATTTTAACATTGTGCTGTACCTTGGGAATATTTGAAATTTTCACATGAAGGGCCCATGTCAGAAAATTCCTTGAGTGAACCCTGATCTACTGTATCTAAAACTGTCAATAAAAAACTTACTCAATAGTTTCTTCAATTAAAAGTTGTCAATCGAAACACTCGCAACACTACATGCCATCTCTTACTGTGCTTTAATGATTCCTATAGCACTGCATGGAGCTTTGCACTACATTTTTTAATACCTGATTGTCAATTTGTATTCTGCTAAGTCATTAGCCATATTTTTTTGTCACTTAAATCCTAGCAGAAAATAAAGACATATATGTATGTGCATCCGTGCAGAAATCAAGAGAAAAAATGCAATCATGGGTAAAGTTTCAAAACACAAGCAAATTTCGATTTTGGAATGACAAAACCAAACATTAATAAATATGCATACAACTCTTTCTCCATAAGAATATACAAATTTCAGATCACAAATGATCATATTTTAGATGAGATTCGCCTGGACTTAAGATAAGACAGCACTGGTTTTCATGAACGTATACCCTCTTGCAAGAATGGCCAACATGCATGAATTACAAATGAATTTTGAACTATTTCTAGTGGCCAAACAGCAAGTTGGTGATATGTTTGCTTCCAGATTTGTCCATACATGTATTTATTGAAAACTGTGACTTAATCATTGAAATGTAACTCATAAACATTGTGAATGTCAATAGTCTTTTCAACTTCAGGGGCACGGGTGGCCCAGTCGTCTAAGGCGCGTTGCATGCCCTGGACACGCCAGAAACCTATGATTGTGGGTTCGAATCCCGGTTCACCCCGATTATGTTTCTAGGTTTGTCAGCACCATACCCGTGCTCGTGGGTTTCACCGAAGTGGTAAACGTCTGAGACCTGCATCACTTCGGGCTTTCCTCCCACATTAAGCTGACACGCCGTGATATAACTGGAATACTGTTAAAAGCGGCGTAAAACCCAACTCACTCACTCACTTTTCAACTTCAGGTTACTCATAAACATTTTCTGGCTGCTGCACATGGAAAACATGCCGTCTTGTGCAGAAAATAAATGACTTAATTGTTGCTAATTTAAACAAAAGGGTGAACCTGGAGCAAAAATCAATGTATAACGAACTGTAACTTCTAATTAATTAAAAAAGCCATATTGATAAGATTTCATTTGATACGGTCAGAGACCCGGTCTTTGATACAGTACACATTACAGACACTACAAGACAGTGAAATTGACGAACGCACTGTATTGTAAATAATATATTTTTGGCCAACAAACTGTAACACCATTCATAACTGCCGCCATTTCATGTCATCGCTCTGAATATATTAATTTAGGATCTTAACAGACATTGTCGAAGACCTAGAAATTGTTTGTTCCCTGCAGGTCAACAAAATGAACAGCTGATCGTGGTAAACATGCCTTAGCTATAATTGTTCTCGCAAATAATTCATCCTAAAGTTGACAATGAACTGAAATACATAAATATAAATGTATTTTCTCCTAGAGTAGACAATGAACAGAAATATAAATCCTAATGTATATTTTAGTTGATACTAATGCTAATATTTTTAAATATTCGCAGTGGAATAATAATAGTCTGATCCAGACTCGATTATTTACAGACCCTGTCATATAGCTGGAATATTGCTGAGTGCAGTGTTAAATAACAAACAATCAACAATGAATGGTGTCAGTAACAACTGATTGTGAGAAACAATGTTGGTATTAAGCAACAATTATTTGAAATGTTCAACCATTTATCAAACATGTTACCATGGTTCACACTCAGTCAACACTAACAGAAATTACCGGTAAAATTGACTGTTGAAGAAAGGGTTCTTTTTTTTTATATTTGTTGTTGTAGTATCTTGAAGAGTATGATTACAATTTGGGCATTACACTTTTCGCATCACTTTTTGAACACTTGCATGGTTTCCAAATTTAATGCACATCCTTATCAGACCGGACAATGCTGAAATCTCTACCTTGAACAATGCTGGATCATTCTGTACAACAGTTGGCCAAATATCAATAGAAACCTTTTATTCCTTTGTACAACATTATCTAGAAACAAGAGATATGAAACAATATAGCCTTTGTTTGAAGCAACTATTTATACACTTGTAGCACACATTTGCTTGTTCAGAAACCAGTATTATAGTCATGTGTATGCAAAAGCACTTTAAGGTTATGGTTTGTGTACTCAAGTGTGGACAATGTTACAGATAATATGAAAATTATGACCTCGTTCACCATGTTCATTTCGCATAACATATTATGATTGATAACATTCATTATTGTGATTAACATATTCTCCATAATAAGCACCTAGGGAGCTTGAAAATTTAGGAAATTTAATCCATACACAACAATTTGCATCTTTTGTAAGTTATCGAGTGTTAGTGAACAAACTTAGTTCAAACGTTAATGAAACTAATATTTTTTGGGTTACCATGGTAATAGTTTCGAGGCAATTGTGTACCCTACCACGCTGCTTTTTTCAGTTGAATACACAAGAAAATGTTGACTGTCATGTAAACATTGTATAAATATATGAAAAAGACTTACAGATTGGTCTAGAAGTTGGGTCAGGGGGTGCTTATTGGAGAAGGGTCACAGCTTCATAGGGCAGATACAGTATTTAATGTGTGGATGTATCCTAAGTTTTGCTCTGCTGTTTGTGGATTCCTGGTCAGAATAGGTCCCCAGCGCACCATGCTTATCATAGGAAGTGTGTAGAATGAGGATTGGGTGGTCACAATGTGTGACCTGGCTGACTTGTCATTGTATCCGACACCAGAGACCATATAATATTATATGGTCTCTGCCGACACCATGGATCGTTGCAGATGCTTTCAGCCACAGGTTTTCCTGGCCATGACTCCATTGTTTACTTACTCAAGGTAGACACACTTTCAATGTAGACACTTATTCAAGGCAGACATTTATTCAAGGCAGACACTTATTCAAGGCAGACATTTATTCAAGGTAGACACTTATTCAAGGCAGACACTCATCAAGGCAGACACTTATTGAAGACAGGCACTTATTTAAGACAGACACTTATCAAAGGCATATGCTTATTGTGGGCAGACACTTATTCAAGGCAGACACTTATTCAAGGTAGACACTTATTCAAGGCAGACATTTATTCATGGCAGACCCTTATCAAAGGCAAATGTTTATTGAGGGCAGGCACTTATTGAGGGCAGACACTTATTCAAGGCAGACATGCTTTCAATGTAGACACTTATTCAAGGTAGACACTTATTCAAGGTAGACACTTATTCAAGGCAGACACTTATTCAAGGCAGACACTTTTTCAAGGCAGACACTTATTCAATGTAGACACTCATTCAAGGTAGACACTGATTCAAGGCATATGTTTATTGAGGGCAGGCACTTATTCAAGGTTGACACATGTTCAAGGCACACACTCATCAAGGCAGACACTTACTCAATGTAGACATTTATTCATGGCCTATGTGTATTGAGAGCAGACACTTATTCTAGGTTGACACATATTCAAGGCAGACATTTATTCAACATAGACATTTATTCATGGCATATGTTTATTGAGGGCAGGCACTTATTGAGGGCAGACACTTATTCAAGGCAAATTCTTATTAAAGGCATATGTTTATTGAGGGCAGGCACTTATTTAAGGTAGACACTTATTCAAGGCAGACACTTATTCAAGGTAGACACTTATTCAAGGTAGACACTTATTCAAGGCAGACACTTATTGAAGACAGGCATTCTTGAAGGCAGACATTTATTCAAAGCAGATGATTGTTCAAAACAGGCTTTGATCAAGGATTTACAGAGGCTTGAATATTGCTGACTGGCATAAAACAGGACTCCCCACGAACTACTTCTAACCATGCAAATATCTGGTGAACTATTACCATGATAGTGATCATGGTAATCAATAACACCATATAAAGTTTAATGCAAGGGATAGAACTGTAGAAAGTAGCGCAGCATAGCTTACAGCTGTATCTGTTGAACATAGGATAATAACAGTACTGCTTGCTTCAATGTATCAACTTCATATTTGTTGAGTTTATTGTCCGTGTGACTGACAAATGGGATTAGGAGCTTGTATGACTGTATTGTGATCATCTAATGACAATAACCATAGATGGATGTCAGCAAGGAGGATATAGCATTATGTCATGTTCAGGTATGTTTTAACTTTCCTGTATCAGTGAAATGTCCCATGCTTGTTGTTTTTTGTCTATCATTACTCTTTTCGCAACAAATACTTTGTTATTTGTGACAATATAACTAAGAGTTTGAATTCATATTGTAAAGAACAGAATAGTTTGAAGAGATAACTGTCTTGTACATTAAGTTAATCTTGACAATGTTAAAAAAGGTTGAAAAGGAGTAAAAAACTGCAGAAGGGGAAAATCTCGGTTTGATCAGGAGGAGGAGCGGACATGGGTCGTCCGGTGTCTAAGGACAGGAATCTGCTACAAAATTTAGCAAAATTCCTGTGATGTAGGTTGTCATTATTTTAATACACATGAGGCTTGAACAATTACTGGTCCTTCTGAAATATTAATGGCCACAGGATAGCAGGTTAGCAGA
This sequence comes from Haliotis rufescens, assembly GCF_023055435.1. Lineage (NCBI taxonomy): Eukaryota > Metazoa > Mollusca > Gastropoda > Lepetellida > Haliotidae > Haliotis > Haliotis rufescens. The sequence continues at coordinate 7,453,888 of NW_025963791.1, read as the reverse complement.
TGTTTCCAACACCACATACTACTCACCAAATTTAGCATGCATCAAACCATGCCTAAAGATGTCCACAGGTTTTATTAAGAGTTTTTAATTTTTCTATTCCCCGGCATATAATTGAGGGGATCTAGTCATTATCTGGTCTATCTGTCTGTCTGTCTGTCCATCTGTATTTAATTTCCAGAGCATAAATTGAAAACCGTGAAAGATTTTCCAACCAACTTAGTACATGTTTTAACGAGGAGCTGAAGTGGCACCTTTTTCAAACTTTTATTTTTCCCTGGCTCCATGGAAACAAGTTAGACATAGCTGAAACAGAGGTTGGTGTTGTTTCCGGAACAGAACTAAAAAACTATTCAAGATTTTTCACCCAAACTTGGTACCTGTATGTGTATTAATAAGGGGATAAAGTGGTGCCTTTTGCTATTTGATAGAATTTTTATTTTTTCCGTTTCCATGGCCACAAATTGACTTTGACTCTGTTCACAGTGGTGTGTTAGTCCGGACCTGATCTTTGAAACTGAAAGGTATTCTATCATGAAACTTTACACACTCACTTCCAAGTTGGCAACTGGTGCCTTTTGCTATTTACATGATTTAGGGATTTTTCTAAAAAAAAATCCCCGTTTCCACGACAACAAATTTGACAGTGACTGTTCATATTGGGGTGTACCTGACATAGAAATACAATGCTATAAATCCCAATTCCATGGTATTATTATTATAGCTCAATAACTCTAACTTTAACTCTTGTATACGGAAAGACAGAGTAGATAGAAATTCTCTCTTCAAGTTGGACTTACTGTAAGAGACAGATGATTTGTGGGGACAGGGTGATTTGTCATTTTCTGATGACTCTTGTTCTAAAATAGTATTTCTAAAATCTATCTTTTTATTTAATTTTCAAAATGAAAATAATAGGTGACAGTGTGCATGTTATTGTGCTTGGGGTACTTGATGACCACTGCACTGAATTCTTACTTTACTGTAGATGCATGTAGGCAAATCATTCGCTGTGTTACCTTGGTTACAGTTTTGCCTTACAGTATGACTAATAGTATTTTACGATTTAAAATATTATTATGTTGTGTCACCTTTGACTTTTGTTATGTCGTCGGAACACCCTCACACACGAAGTTATGATTATGTAGCAGGGTGTGGAGTCATCCTACAGATGACATCCTTACCTTGTCAGCTTGCTGACGGGGTTAACCTCTATGGTCATGTGGACAAGGTGTCCGACCTCTGATCGGAAGGTCCGTGGTTCGAATCCCATCACGGGACTTGGAAATTTTGTGGCCGCTACAATTACAAGTCATACCAGCATACATCCTTAACCATCTTCACAATGCCTGATTCGCACCGGCTATCGATTAACCCCACTGCAGTTGCAGGGTGTCGCAAATACGTCGCAAGTATATTTTAAGAAAAAGTCATAACATTACAGAACTCCGTATTCAGATTCCCAAACAAAACTATTTAGGGGCGTGGCCTAAAGCTATCGGTGCATGGGTGCATGGCAATTGTTGTCATTGGCTGATATGTAGATTGGTTGATATGTAGATTGGTTGGCAGCGTCTATCTACTATGTGTGATCTTGTGATGCTTAACAGCTATAATGACACAACTAATAAGGCAGAACTTGACCTATCTCCTTAAAATCAGATCAAAGTTCTCTCTGCCGCTAAACAAAGATCTGAGGACATCCCATTACGGGTCATGTGAGAACGACCTTTGGCGAACTTTGACCGACTTCTAAAATGACTAACAAGAAGTCGACATCAGCCAATTAGAAAGCAGCTTTCTCGAGCTTTACAGAACCTGTTTCAACCTGGCGACATCCATTTCAGACTACGCTTGAAAAATATGTTGACACATTTCTCGATTAAAATTTTGAAAACTGAACAAACGAACATTCCGGAATATCTAATATATGGTTGAGATTGTATGGCAGTGCTTCCCACATACCATGCAACGCCTCTTCCGTTCAAATGTTTATCCCATGGAAGCGAGAGATAGATGATGATTTTGACGGAATCAGTCGTATGGGCCTTAACTGACATTTGGAATTCCCCATGTTAACGTTTTCGAGGTTGCATTTATAAGAAAATGCATTCCGACTGTCATTTTCATGATCTGGTAAGGGACGCCTTGATTGGTCGGATGAAAGGTCGTTCTGACGTGATCCGCAATGGGATGTCCTCAGATCTTTGTTCAGCGATAGTGAGAACTAAGATCTGATTTTAATGAGATTGGAACTTGACATAAGTTGTGGACACAGTAATCAAACAAATGAGCAGACAGAAGAAACCCATTAATGCTATTAAGAGAAATCCAAGGCAAATACAACCAGACTGGGAGCTGGCCTGACTGTTGAAATTCTTCAGTGCATCAAACACTGGCAACCTGTTTTAATCCATAGTAAGTGACAGATTGCTTTTTGTTTGGGGATGATTTAATGTGTCTTCAGGTTCTGCTGTACATTTGTTTCAATCTTTGAACAATTGATAGGCAGGACTGAAGTGCAAATTGACTTTATTTACTCTCTGCTTTCTATGTTTTGAATGTGATATTTTCATTAACAATGTTATGATCTATCCAATTCTGCAAAGCGAGACCCACGAGACTTGCACTTGAAGCATGTTAAGCAATCTCCTGCAAACTGTCACTATGTAGGATATCACATCTAGCGAAAGATAAACTATCTACCAGGGAAAGAAATATGTGCATCATCTCGGTATGGCCATATGTCAGATAGATTGCATCAAACACATTGATCAAACGTCCAATCTAATTAAGATCGGCGTTTAGTTCCCGCTACTACTAAACAAGGATCTGAACATGCTGAAGGCATCATATTACGTGTCAGGTCAGACACGAAGTCACCATTAGCCAATCAGAAAGGTAAGATCTGATTTTTGTTCTCGCTACTGCTAAACAAGGATCTGAAGACATCATATCACGTGTCACGTCAGACACGAAGTCACCATTAGCCAATCAGAAAGCTAAGATCTGATTTTAGCTCTCTCTACTGCTAAACAAGGATATGAAGACATCATATTACGTGTCACGTCAGACACGAAGTCACCATTAGCCAATCAGAAAGCTAAGATCTGATTTTGATGAGATTGAACAAACATCCTTTTGGTAGATGTTTGAAGGAAATCCTGAACATATACTCACAATGAAAATGTGTAATCATGTTTTCAAGCATTAGACATGATGTTGTTTTGTGTCTAAGTCCATCTCGAAACACATTGAATGAGAACTGAACCTCATGCCTAAATACACACGCAATTGGGATTCGATGACATGCATCAACCAAGTCAGCGAGTCTGACCACCTGATCCTGTTTGTGGCCACTTACAACAAGCATAGCAAAACTGATGATTTGGGAAGTAATGTAATGGGATTCAACCTACAGTCAAACAGCATTGTGTCAAAGTTGAACCTGTTGAAGGGACCAATGTAAATAATTCAAGTTAATCGAGGTTCGACATAACCGAAAATGATGAATAAAGAAGGAGTACGCTGGGAACAAGCTTTTACTTCGAGATAACAATAAGTTCGACAAATCAAAGTTTGACACAATGGTTTTTGACCAAGATTGTAAACCAACCTTATATATCTTAAGTATTTTGTCCACAACAGTCACTGACACTGAAGAATAAACTTGGATTGTTTTCCGTTATTATTCCTAATGGAATATTTATTCATGGACTAAATGATTCCCAAACAGTATGCCATCAAGGCTATACATGCTATGGTGCTCACTTCATCAGATGTTTCATTGTTCGTAGTCAAAGGGAAACCACTCTCACTCTCTATGTGAATCAATCTCATTAAAATCAGATCTTAGTTCTGGTTATCGCTAAACAAAGATCTGAGGACATCCCATTACGGGTCACGTCAGAACGACCTTTCATCCAACCAGTCAGAGCGTCGCTTACCAGATGATGAAAGTGACAGTCAGATTGTGTTTTCTAATCATGCAACCACAATATATATTTAACGCGGGGTATTCCGAACGACAGTTACAGGCTTTATGATTATATCCATACAATCTAAGCCATCTATTAGCCATTCCAGAATGTTCATCTTATCAGTTTTAAATTTCTTTTATTGAGAATACGTCAAAATATGTTTCGAAGCGTAGTCGCCAGTTTGAAACTAGTGTCGTAAAGCTCGAGAAAGCTACCTTCTGATTTGCCAATGTTGATTACTTATCAGTCATTTCTTGGTTGGTCAAAATGCGTGAAAGGTCGTTCTTACGTGACCCGTAATGGGATGTCCTCAGATCTTTGTTTAGCGGTAACGAAAATTTAGATCTGATTTTAATGAGATTGTATGTGAATTAACTGCCCTTGACAAGAAAAGTTCTGTCACTGCGATAGCATGTAAACACACTGCTTGTGTGGCCTTTTGGGTGTAGATGCCATGGTGCTCAAAAACAACAGGGTGTATGAACTATCCACAACAATATAATAGAGAGGACTTCATTATTTATAATTTTCGGAAAAGGTCGTTGAAGCTTTAATTTGAGATAGAGTGAGTGAGTGAGTGAGTGAGTGAGTAAGTATGGTTTTACACTGCTTTTAGTAAAATTCCAGCAATATCATGGCAGGGGACACCAGAAATGGGCTTCACACATTGTACCCTTGTCTGGAATCAGCCCGGGTCTTCGGCGTGACGAGCGAACACTTTAACCACTAGGCTACCCGACCGCCCCTCGAGATACAGAAATCAGATATGATGATCTGGGTGTTTTGCTTACTCGTGCTTGTAAATAGAATATTGTTAGATTTTAAAGTATGATCATAGTAACCAAACATGAATTAAATTAATAAGCTAACCTAAATATTTAACATTTATTTTACTAAATACTTGTGTTAACTTCAACACTTGCACAAAAACTACTAATTCACAGGTAAGCTAGTTCTGTATATAGCTTGGGTAGTTCAGCCATTTCTTTCTTGGCTATTGTCAATGGGTTGGTCACAGGCTTGGCCTGTGATTAGGTGCTCTTTGTGATCTAGCTTTGTTGCATGTTCTCTGCAATTATGTGGGGACACTGATCACACTTCTACTGAGCAGTCAGGACATACTTTCTTAACACGTTCTCAACACGTTCTCTGCACTGAATCATATAGGGTAAGTTCATTTAATTATTACTTTATTTATCTGGAAGCTTAGGTTATGTATTTTAATCATTGTTGTTGGATATAGTATTTTGGCTAGCATTGTATTATGACATTTTAATGTATTCTTAATTCAACTTAACTGTGTATTTTACTGAGATAATAGCCAAATGTACATTTAATTAAATAGACTTAAACTGGTTAGAAGTGATATATGTATATGTATTATGTATATATGTATAGTATTTTGTAGAATTTATAATGCTTGTATTCCATACATGCAAGTGTAACTGTGGCTATGTGATATATTTATATGTAGTATACTTATATGTAGTATACTTATTTGTGCAGGGCTATTTCACTGCACATCTCTATATAAGAGAGTTTCCAGCCTGCGTCCCTGAGACGAGGTATGCTATTTATGTTTTATTAATTATGTATGATTAACTATATATATATAGAGAGAGTGTAATTTGTTTTATCTGGAAGGATTTGTTAATATATATATATGCCAAAAGTAAGGAATTATAGATTTAAATGTATAATTAGTATTGTTGTTATATAGTGCCTTTATAATGATACCCATGATATTTATATCAAATTATGTATGTTTTAGGGCAAATCCGGACTACCGTGTAGTTCTCTACGCCCATTGAAAATAAATCCCTTGAACCCAACAAGTACTCTCTTATCTTTGAGAGGACCAGAGTACCGCTGTTACAATGGCATCCCTGGTGGGATCTTGATTTTCAATGGATCCAGGAGAGTGAGAGGAACATCATGAGCAGCCCCTGCAGTGACAGTGTATGAAGTTGTGCCCCACACTATTATGAAGTGAACATGTGTAAATATGTGTACATGAACTCTCCCTATTGGTGATCAGAGACACTTGCGTCTGTATACAGGCTTTTGACACTGGATATGCTTAATATTTACAGCTGTATTTCATATTTTTGATAATTCTTTGGTGCCATTATTGTTTAACAGACATGTTTTTTTCACCCATGTTGTTTATGTGCGCATGAGAATGGGTATGTTTTTTTGTGCAGCCATATTGAGCTCTGCTGCGGTGATTGTACATAATTAGTATTATGGGCCCTTAGTTTAGTTTGTATTAGTTAGTTTAGTTTAGTTAGTTTTAGACAGACTACTTTGTTTATACATTCTACTGTAATTAACTGATTCATTACTTGGTTTATTAGTTGACATCTTTTGCAAGAACACAGACCTATTGATTGAACTGTTAGGTAGTGTTATTATTTAAGACTTAGCTAATCTTGGCATATACCATAAAAGAGTATATTGTTAAGTTACTGTTCAGTTGTGTTGTCACTAATTCTCAGCATTTAATTACTATTATACATAGTTAATTAATATTATACATAGTTACTTAATATTATATATAGTTAATATTATATTAGTATTTAATTAATATTATATGAGGTAAGTTTGCACTACACTTCTTTCAGCACACCTGTCCTATCCTGTTTAATCTTTGAGTGTGGTCTTGTGAGTCAGTTGTATCAGTACAGTATGGATTAAGTTGTCAGGTAAAGGTTACTAACCCACAACACTTGGTAAACTAAACTAATTTTGTTACCTAACTAAACCTAAACCATTACTATCGTAAACTTGATAGTTGATAAAGCAAAACTAAACTATAAACTCTTAACCCTTAAGTTGTATACAGGATTACATTTACGTTAATTATGCATTGTTTCTCCATGTAGGTCTTATAAGCTTTACATTTTTTTGTTCGTGTTCATTTAAGGTCAAGCTATTACCTTCACTTCGGATTCATTCATAATTGTATACCTACATTATCATCATGTCCCAATTATCTTCTGATGAGTTGGCTTCTTTTCTTGCGGGATTTGAGAAGCTAGGTGTTACACCAAAAGGTAAGACTGAGGATGAGCTCAGGGATTGGGTAGCAGGTATGGTAGCAATACAGGAGTTGCAGGGCGCTACTGGTAGTCCACAGTTTAAATCTGAGGAGTCAGAGCATCATGCCATTCCACCAACCCAAAGTTTGCCCAGTTCGTTTAGTTTTAAACAAGCACCTCGTTTTTCTTGTTTTTCTGGTGATCCAACGGCCAAAGGTGAAACTTCATTTGATGTGTGGCACTACGAGGTTGAAAGTTTCGTTTGCAGTAAGACTCATTCTGAGGATGAGATCTTACAGGCGCTCAGGAGAGCCCTTAGGGGTGAAGCTGCCCGTGTCATAATGAGGTTAGGTCACACTGCATCACTCACTTCAGTTCTTAATAAACTGAAAAGTGTATTCAGTCCATCAGTCATGGAGCAAGGTGAAGTCCTTATGGCCCAGTTTTATGGTGCACGCCAAGGGGAAAAGGAGGATGCTACAGCATGGGGTTGCAGACTTGAGGACATGTTAGACAGGCTTGTCTTACAAGGTTTCATCCAACAGGATAGATCAAGCTCTGTTCTCAGGACAGTCTTCTGGTCAGGACTCAGGCAGGAACTGAAGGACTCAACAGGACACAAATTTGACACCATACAGGATTTCGACCAGCTCCGAGTAGCTATTAGGAGAATTGAATATGACCAGGAGCAAAGGAAACTGGAAGTACAGAAGAAACCTGTACCAGCCAAGGTCATGGCTTCACTTCAACCAACCTCTGAAGTATCAACGTTGATGGGAGTCATTGACAAGCTGTCATCCAAGATTGATAATCTGGAGGCAAGGATGAATCAGTTCACTCCTACCGCATCCCAGGCACAACACAAGGGACAATATCATTATCAACATCATCATGGTAATCCTGATAATCCTGCACAACTACCTCATGATTTTGAACTACAGTCTGGAGTCCAGTGCTATAGGTGTGGACAATATGGTCACCTTATGAGAGGCTGTCGTGTCAACATAGATCATATGAGGCGTGGACCTTTAAATGGCAGAGGACCAATGTCAAGGGGCAGACATTAGGTTCTTTCAGACAGAGCTCCACTGAAGTCGTCCATTTCAAGATACCAGCTGGATTGATTGGAACAGCTAACGAGACAAATGTCATCATCAATGGTGTTTCACATAAGGCCCTCCTAGATACAGGATCATCAGTGTCAACTATCCCGGAAAGTTTCCATAAGGAGTGTTTATCATCATTGGAGATTAAGACCTTAGGTGATTTCATTCGTATTGAATGTGCTGATGGTGAGACATTGCCTTATATGGGATATGTGGAAGTTCCAGTTGAAACTACTGGGTTATCTCCAGGTCTCAAAAGTAATTGTTTATTGTTAGTCATCCCAGATAGTGAGTACAACAAGAGTGTACCTGTTTTACTGGGGACTAATTACCTTATCCCAGCTCTTGAGAGCTGTAGGGAGGCAACTGGACCTAACTTTCTTCAAGTCAGCAAAATGCACACACCTTGGTATCTTGCCTTTAGGAGTATCATTTTGCAGGATAAGGAACTTAAAAGGAAAGATGGGACCCTTGGACTTATGCGTAGCTGTGAGGTGTCAAAAGTAGTTATACCTCCCAACAGAACTGTAACAGTCAAGTGTTCACTCTACAAGGAACTGCCTTATAGAGAAACTTGTGTTATGCTTCATCCAGCCAAGAAGACATCTATATCACCGGGGATAGAGATAACTCCTGCATTATTCCGCTACCAGTACAAGCGATCACTACAAATTCCTGTTCAATTGTCAAACCTGACCAACCAGACCATAGTTGTTTCCCCTAGGACAATCATCTGTGAGATACAACCAGTCCAAATTGAGAAAGTTGCACCCATCAACTTGGAACAGATTGCCACTGAAGTAAAACAGCACCCACTGGACAAGGTGAACATATCTCATAAAGTTACTGAGGAACAGAAGAAGATGGGTGAAGAGTTAATTCAGAAATACAGCGATGTATTTTCAACAGGAGATTTAGATGTTGGCCACTACACTGATGTGAAACATCGGATTGAATTGACAGACCCTACCCCATTCAAGGAAAGACATCGACGCATACCGCCATCTATGTTTCAAGAGGTGAAGGACCATCTCCAACAGTTACTTGCTTGTGGAATCATCAGACGTTCTTATAGCCCATGGGCATCTAATGTAGTCCTTGTACGCAAGGCTGATGGATCTCTGCGTATGTGCATAGATTTTAGATCACTCAACCGTCGCACGGTTAAAGATGCCTACGCTTTACCACGCGCAGAAGAAATCTTTGATAGACTTGCAGGATCCAAGTTTTTCACTGTTATGGACATGAAGTCCGGCTACCATCAGATAGAAATAGAGGAAGGTCACAAAGCAAGAACCGCCTTTACAGTTGGACCTCTTGGGTTTTATGAGTACAATCGCTTGCCTTTTGGACTCGTAAATGCTCCAGCTACATATCAACGCCAGATGGAACATATGTTAGGAGATCTTCATTTGGAAATTTGTATGATATACCTGGATGATCTCATCGTGTTTTCTGATACTTATGAAGAGCATCTCATTCGATTAGAAAGGATTTTCCAACGTCTGAGGAAAAGTGGAATAAAGTTGGCACCCAAGAAGTGTAACTTCTTACAAGAACAAGCAAAGTTTGTCGGCCACATTGTATCAGCAAATGGAGTTCAAACTGACCCTACAAAGATTGAGAAGGTACTGAATTGGCCAACTCCTAAGAGTCCAGAGGAAGTTCGTCAATTCCTTGGGTTTGCCGGATACTACAGAAAATTTGTTAAGAATTTCTCTAATATCGCTTGGCCTCTCTCACAGTTGCTCCCTCCCACAGTGAAGAAGAATAATCGCTTCAAGAAGAAAACAGACTTGAAAGTTAAATGGACTTGGGGTAAGGATCAGGAATCAGCCTTCAAGCAACTGAAAGATGCTTTGTCAAAGCCACCTATTCTTGGATATGCGAATTATGGTCTTCCTTTTGAGGTTCATACAGATGCAAGCTCACTCGGATTAGGTGCCATTCTCTACCAAGAACAAGAAGGACAAAAGAGAGTCATCGCCTATGCCAGCAGAGGTCTGAATAAAGCAGAGAAGAACTACCCAGCACACAAGTTGGAGTTCCTAGCATTAAAATGGGCAGTATCAGAGAAATTTTATGACTATCTCTACGGAAATCAGTTCACTGTACTGACAGACAACAACCCTCTCACATACGTTTTGACTACAGCCAAATTGGATGCTACTGGACACAGGTGGATTGCAGCTCTTTCCGCATTCAACTTTGATATTAAGTATCGTCCAGGTAAAGGTAACATAGATGCTGATGCGCTCTCAAGGTTGCCACAAGAAGACGAGACAGATACTATAGCTACTACATCTGTAAAGGCGATCTGCAATAGTTGTCAGACATCTAACTACATTGAGAGTTTATGCTTTGCAGCTGAAGTTATTGCAGATGACGACGTTGAACACAGCAACAACATAGCTAGCTTCACTCTAAGGGATTGGAGGAAAGCACAAGACAGGGATCCAGTACTCAACAGAGTCATTGACGGACTACATCACCACAAGATACCAGAGGATATTCCTACTGGTCTTCTCAGAGAATTCAGTCATCTCCAATTACAACAGGGAGTGTTGTACAGAATTACTACCATGGATGGAGAAGAAAGGAAGCAACTAGTTCTCCCGGCAGAATTCATCAAAAGAACATTAAACGGACTTCATGATGAGATTGGACATCTCGGCCGAGATCGGACTCTATCTCTCTGCAGGGATAGATTTTACTGGCCTGGAATGGCTAAAGATGTGGATCAGTGGATAAAAAACTGTGACAGATGCTTCAGAAGAACACCAGCAGAAGCCAGAGCTCCTCTTCTCTCCATCACTACCAGCCAGCCCCTTGAGTTAGTTTGCGTTGACTTCCTTACACTGGAGATGTCGAAGGGAGGATATCAACATATTCTTGTTCTGACTGACCATTTTACAAGATATGCTCAGGCCTACCCTACTAGGAACATGACTGCGAAGACCACTGCAGAAGTCCTATTTAACAACTTCTTTGTACACTATGGCTTTCCACAAAGACTACATGCAGATCAAGGCGCCAACTTTGAGAGTAACCTAATCAAGGAACTATGTAAGCTGGCAGGAATAGAAAAAAGCACCACCACACCTTACCACCCACAAGGAAATGGAATGACAGAAAGATTCAATCGGACACTGATAAGTATGTTAGGTTCTTTGCAACCATCCCAGAAGACCAACTGGAAGTCATATGTAGCACCACTTGTTCATGCTTACAATGCCACACGACATGAATCGACCGGAGAAAGTCCTTTTTTTCTTATGTTTGGTAGACAGCCACGTTTACCTGTTGACATTGCATTTGGAATAGGCTCTCCACAAGGTAGACAATCTAAGACCACCTACATCAAAGATCTGCGCCAACGGCTTGCTGACTCCTACAAGTTTGCAACAGCTGCTGCACATAGAGCCCGGGAGAGACAGAAGAGTAGGTATGACATCAAGGTCAGAGGAGCTATTCTCAACATTGGAGACAGAGTCTTAGTAAAGCAGCTGGCATTTGATGGAAAGCACAAACTGGCAGACAAGTGGGAAGAAAGCATCTATGTTGTGAGGGACCAGCCCAACCCAGAAATCCCAGTGTACTGTGTACAAAAGGAAGATGGAGATGGACGACTAAGGACACTTCATCGAAACTTGTTGCTGCCAGTGGGTTCACTAGAGATCGACACTGACATGACTAGGACTGTTCCCGTTCCAAAGCCAAGAACGAAGTACCTGGGACCAATAGTGAAGGAACAAGAGTCAACCCAATCACTATCAGACAGCGAGTCTGACGATGATCCCATAGTACTGGTTGAGTCACAACCTGTGGACCTCACTGATGTGTCTTCAGTGGTTAGCATTCCGTCAAATGCTGCCCCACAAGCTGAAGCAGATGGACATGAAACCTATGTAGATGTGGAATTAGAAGATTCCACTGCTGCAATGGTTCAAGAGGGGGAAGAAGGAGGTAATTCCACAGCTGGTGATAGTCCTCAACTGGAAGCTGAGGAAGAAGGAGTGGCAAAGTCGGAACAGGAGCCAGAGCCAGAACAGGAACCGGAACAGGAACCAGAACCAGAACCAGAACCAGGGCCAGAGCCAGAACAGGAACCAGAACCAGAACCAGAACCAGATCCAGAACCTATTAGGGTGCCTAGGAGAGTTCTACCAACTCTACCACCTAGGCGATCTACAAGACAGCGTCAGCCGCCAGCCTGGATGGGAAGAGGAGAGTTTTGTATGAGTCAAGCACCAACATTGTTGACAGATTGGAAAACAAGAGCATCATTTCTTAAGACTCTAGCTGAAGGCAGACTTTTGCAGGACCTCCCAGAAGACGCCTACAAGGCTATGTTATTTCTGATAACTGGTTCTGCTGTAACATAGAATATATTTCGGGACGCCATTTTCTGTGGCAGGGGAGAATGTAGCAGTATGCTTGTAAATAGAATATTGTTAGATTTTAAAGTATGATCATAGTAACCAAACATGAATTAAATTAATAAGCTAACCTAAATATTTAACATTTATTTTACTAAATACTTGTGTTAACTTCAACACTTGCACAAAAACTACTAATTCACAGGTAAGCTAGTTCTGTATATAGCTTGGGTAGTTCAGCCATTTCTTTCTTGGCTATTGTCAATGGGTTGGTCACAGGCTTGGCCTGTGATTAGGTGCTCTTTGTGATCTAGCTTTGTTGCATGTTCTCTGCAATTATGTGGGGACACTGATCACACTTCTACTGAGCAGTCAGGACATACTTTCTTAACACGTTCTCAACACGTTCTCTGCACTGAATCATATAGGGTAAGTTCATTTAATTATTACTTTATTTATCTGGAAGCTTAGGTTATGTATTTTAATCATTGTTGTTGGATATAGTATTTTGGCTAGCATTGTATTATGACATTTTAATGTATTCTTAATTCAACTTAACTGTGTATTTTACTGAGATAATAGCCAAATGTACATTTAATTAAATAGACTTAAACTGGTTAGAAGTGATATATGTATATGTATTATGTATATATGTATAGTATTTTGTAGAATTTATAATGCTTGTATTCCATACATGCAAGTGTAACTGTGGCTATGTGATATATTTATATGTAGTATACTTATATGTAGTATACTTATTTGTGCAGGGCTATTTCACTGCACATCTCTATATAAGAGAGTTTCCAGCCTGCGTCCCTGAGACGAGGTATGCTATTTATGTTTTATTAATTATGTATGATTAACTATATATATATAGAGAGAGTGTAATTTGTTTTATCTGGAAGGATTTGTTAATATATATATATGCCAAAAGTAAGGAATTATAGATTTAAATGTATAATTAGTATTGTTGTTATATAGTGCCTTTATAATGATACCCATGATATTTATATCAAATTATGTATGTTTTAGGGCAAATCCGGACTACCGTGTAGTTCTCTACGCCCATTGAAAATAAATCCCTTGAACCCAACAAGTACTCTCTTATCTTTGAGAGGACCAGAGTACCGCTGTTACACCAAGAACTTAGAAGCCTCCACACTGATTGGCTTACTAGTTCACCTGATGCGGCCGCCTATAGGTGTCAACAGATCTTCAGCTCTTGAGATATCATATCAGAGTAATAGATCTTATTTCAATGTGATTGTATTTTGTTCATGCCACCATTGGCCACAGCAATAGTTCAGTTTCCAGCTATATCAAAACAGCCTATATGGATGCATGTATTACTGTGGTTGTATATGTCAACTTCATACTAAAATCTAGATACATTTAATGTTTTTTCAGATCACAGGCTGAATTGTAAGCATCAAAATCGGATCGGAAACATTTATTTCTTTGTTGTTACCATGTTGCTATTAAACTTCCTCTCATGATGATTTCAACCACAAAGGGAAATATGTTAAGTATCCTGTGGACAATGTAACCCGAGTGTTATAGCTGTAATATTAGTATTGTCATAGCCACATGACCCGGCCAGGATGTGATATCATACTACAAAGTGATCTGAGCATTATGTGTGTAACGACAACACCCATACTTCAGGCAGCATGAAATACTGTTCTTGTTTCTCACCAGTCCAGTCCAGTCCTAATTATTGTCTCAACCCTTATTAAAGGTGTATAATATATTTTTGCGAATAAGGAAAGACTGGGAGGTTTGGAATCTTTTGAGTGAGTGAGTGAGTGAGTGAGTGAGTGAGTGAGTGAGTTGGGTTTAATGCCGCTTTTAACAGTATTCCAGTCATATCTCGGTGTGTCAGCTTAATGTGGGAGGGAAGCCCGGAGTGATGCAGGTCTCAGACGTTTACCACTTCAGTGAAACCCACGAGCACGGGTATGGTGCTGACAAACCTAGAAACATAATCGGGGCGAACCGGGATTCAAACAAACAATCATAGGTTTCTGGCGTGCCCAAGGGCCGCAACTCTGCACAGGAAATCGCGGCGCATTAGACGACTTGGCCACCCATGCAACCCTGGAATCTTTTGAAGGCTGTTTTGGTGGAATTGGGGTTTGAGAGGTTGGGAAATCATAATCAAAATCAAAATTACATTTGATTTCCATTACAGTTGTTGTTTCAATAAATGATGAAAACAAGACTTTGTGGCCTGAATGATGTTAATGTGATTCATGATATCTGCAGAACCCCCTTTTGTGTTACGGTGAGGTGAGGTGAAATTGGGTTTAACGTCGCGTCCAAGATTATTGCACTTATATAGCGACGTGCATGTACGTGTGTGTGTTTGTGTGGCTGCTGTACTAGTCCGGACTGATGCCGATTTATAGTGCTAGCTCACTGAGATACCATGCCGCAGTTTAACATGAATACCCCACTCAGACACAGTATACTGACTCCGAGCCGACCAGTCCTTGTTTTAGCCCCTTAATGCCGAGCGCCAGACAGGGTAACAACAAGTACAATCTTTTAACGTCTTTTTGTATGACGCGGCCCGGGATCGAACCCTGGACCTTCCGCTCTCCGGGCGGACGCTCTACCACAAGACCACGGAGGCCGTCTTTGTGTTACGAGTTATGAATTAGGAGTTATGTGTTCTTTGACTTCCTCACATCCTATTGTATCTGTTCTTCCACACTTTCCCAGTGCTTTAGGATTTATCCCTATTAACAATCACATGATGCTAAGGTCAGACTACTTAATTGTTTAAGAGATAAATGAATTAATTGATTTTTCTTTGGTCAATATGCTAAGAGTCGGGAACCAGAATGAAACAATATTGAAATTTGTCAGGATTTATTTGAGGGTAGTTTGCTAAAATCAAATGCTCTTGAAATAGAAGGAAAAGGACGAAATACAGATTGTTAGTTCAACACAGCATTATAATAAATCTTCAGTTTAACATGAAGGGTGCCTTGTCAAAAAAACAAGTCATTGCAAAGGTGATTATGTAACCACTGACGTGGAGTGAACGGTCACCTGATAGAGGCAGGCTTGCAATCTCATTAACATCAGATCTCTTACTTTTGATACCTGTGTGAAGATCTGTCTGTTGGAGGCCATGTCAGGTGAACTGTCTGATCAGCCAATCAGTGTCAAAGCTTCAAACTTCTTGGTACAAGTGGGCGAAGCATTCAGACGAGCATATCTTATTTCTTTATCTTGAAAATAAATATAATCGTGAACTTCCTTCTGCCAAAAAACAATGCCCATCCATTATATTGTTGTTCCCATATCAGATGTCTTCCTACCAGGTACCCACTCACTGCTGGGTGAACAGAGTCCCTCTCCTTACCAGACATTGTCACCCCTTGCGGCAGACATATAATCTTCACATCCTACCAGGTACCCACCCAGTGCTGGGTGAACAGAGTCCCTTTCCTTACCAGATATGTCACCCCTTGCAGCAGACATATTCCCTTCACATCCTACCAGGTACCCACTCACTGCTGGGTGAACAGAGTCCCTTTCCTTACCAGATATGTCACCCCTTGCGGCAGACATATTCCCTTCACATCCTACCAGGTACCCACTCACTGCTGGGTGAACAGAGTCCCTTTCCTTACCAGATATGTCACCCCTTGCGGCAGACATATTACCTTCACATCCTACCAGGTACCCACTCACTGCTGGGTGAACAAAGTACCTTTCCTTACCAGATATGTCACCCCTTGCAGCAGGCATATTCTACTTGTTTCAGTCTCCGGATCCCGACGGGGCCATTAACATGGAGCAGCCAAAGCTTGGCTTTGTGGACGAGGATCCCGACATGGTCAACATTCAGCTCAGTGCCAAGATTAAGGAGTGTGGAGCTGGCATCTGCACCCTCAACACCCTCAAGAAGAAGGTCCCCAGTCTCAAGTGGATACCGAAATACAGGTAATGTGGTATCAGGCTTGATCAGGGCCCAGTTCCACAAAGTGACCTTAGCGCTAAGACAGTCATTAATTACTCCCATACTTAGCATTGATTTATGATTGTCATACACTTAGATCACTTTGTGGAACAAGGACCCAGGGCAACTGCTCGCAAACATTGTTACCAAGCATACCAGGATTCTGTTCCATGGACAGATCTTAGTGCTAAGTTTAATGTACATTGATGTAAGTATGGGAGCAAAAATTGTCTTAGTGCTAACATAGCTTCTTTGAATGGGCCCAGGACAGCACTCCACAGAGATTTTACTACTACAACTGTTGGTTCAATATTATAACACAGACTTACTCTTGTCATAGGACTAAGACTGCTTTCTGAAATGAGACTCTATTTCGTATTGGTCACATGACCCTGGTTGGTATTGGTCGAATGATCCCAGTTGGTATTGGTCTCATGACTTCAGTTAGTAATGGTCACATGACCCTGGTTAGTGTTGGTCACATAATACCATTCAATATTGGTCAAATGATCCCTGTTGGTATTGGTCACATGACCCCAGTTGATATTGGTCTCATGACTTCAGTTGATATTGGTCACATGACCCCAGTTGGTATTGGTCTCATGACTTCAGTTAGTATTGGTCACATGACCCTGGTTGGTATTAGTAATGTGAAGCCATTCAATATTGGTCAAATTGCCCCAGTTGATATTGGTCTCATGACTTCAGTTGATATTGGTCTCATGACTTCAGTTGATATTGGTCACATGACCCCAGCTGGTATTGGTCACATGACCCCAGTTGGTATTGGTCACAATAACCCCAGACACACAACAAAATTTTTGCTTTAATATTTATTTATTAACAACTGCCTATAGAAACTGTCAACATTTTTAGTTCTCATTCTTTTGTTCATTTTCAAATTTTATTAGTGAATACTTCATGCAGCATGAACATGTTGATTAAAGCATGAAATATGCATTGTCATAGCATGTTTCTATATTTTCAGTTTATTAAAAATATATAAGTAATTTTAACATTGTTAATATTTATGTTAATATAGTTAATATATCACACTTTGTACGAAATCACATCTGGGATTGCTGGAACAGAATGAAATCTAGAATTTGTACAATTTACACTTGAATCTGTCAAAACTGGAAGCATGACTGTTCTGGATCTGACGAAATATCTGACCAAATTTACGGTCACAAATTGATTAAGTTTTTTTATCATCATATTAAAATCTGTTCAATGAAGTCCGCCTTTACTCTGGATTCCGAACTCAAGTTGCCCTACAACTGACATTTAACAGAGTATTAGGAGTATATGCAAATATTAGGCATTTCTGCACATCGTAATTTCACACAACCCACACACACATTAGGTATGCTGTTCTCATCAATATGCTGCTGTTTATTTTTGGGTGTTACTATAACTGTGTTGAGCTCACTTGTGTAACCATGGTGACAATACTTTTACATTCGCCTTTTGACCTGTCCTGAAGTGGCTTTAAATCAAACTCATTCACGCTCTCCAATTGTGACTGCAAGGGACACAATCCTGCTAAAATCTCCCTTTTCCGTACTATACTATCGGTCCCACACAGCTCTGGTTTAGACCTATTCAAATGTAGATGCTTTAGGCTAAGGAAAGGTTTACCACACATTAAAATCTGTGCATCTTACCTTCTTATGTCTATTTTTAAAAATAGTTGTTCAGGATATTCGTATACGTATATCAGTATATCAGTATATCAGTATTTCTGTTTTTCCATGGTTACAAAATGCAACCATGATGCCGACTAGTCAGAGAAGATCAAATAATATGCTGTAAATGATTAGTGTTTTAGTGATTACCATAGCTCAAAAAGCTATAATGGTTCACCTGACTTTACTTGTTAAATTTCAGTTGAGAAAGAAAAACAGGGACCTTCCTTGTTGATAAGGCCCCCAGCAACCCATGCTTGTCTATTGAGGCAAAAAAAAAAAAATGACTTTGAAAGCCAGTCACCACATTCAAATAACCTCATTGTATTAGAATTGCACAAACGTATACACACAGCACAAATGATTATTTATTTGAAATGAGGAGATGCTGTCACCATGACAACTAGTTTTATAATCTTTATTATTGGTATTGATTAACGTTCATGTTTCATGCAGTGGTTTCATTGATTATTCATGATAGTTATTCTGGTACATTGTTGAAATTCATGACTATATGCAGATTAACACATTTTAGTATCTGTGGTTGACTGTCCAAATAAAAGCTGAAATACCATGAGGAAATATTTGTCAGAAAGTTAAAAACATACAGGACTTTTAAAGTTATGTTAAATAATAATAATAATAAAAATAATAATAATAATAATAGACTGACCCTAAAAACTTCCGCCCTAATACTTGTCTGAATACACAATACAAAATATTCACAGGGTGTCTTACACATCTTGTGTCATCATACTGCACTTCCAATGACATTATTTACAAGGAGCAGAAAGGGGCCAGAAAGGGATGTTTGGGTTGTACATGTTGTAAGGATCAATTGCTAGTTCAGAAAATGGTCCTTGAAGAGGCTAAAACTTACCACCGTAACCTCTCAATGTGTTGGATAGACTACAGAAAAGCTTATGATTCTGTACCTCACGAATGGATTTTGAAGTCACTGGAATGTGTTGACCTCCCCAAGCGGCTATTTGTTTTAGTCACGTCTTTAATGATTTTCTGGTCAATTCAACTTGAAATGCATTCGCAGGGGCAGGTGGTAACTTCGGAACACATTTCTATTAGAAGAGGAATATTTCAGGGCGAATCTTTTAGTCCTTTGGTTTTCTGTATTTCACTAATTTGTTTAAGCTTTTTGCTTAGCAAACAGGAAGGTTATCATCCTATACCTCCTCAGCACAGATCCCCATCACCCCTTACGCACCTCTTTTACATGGATGACCTTGAACTTATTGCCAATGGATCCACACTAAAAAAACAGATTCTCATTGTCAAGTCCCTTTCTAATGACATGGGCATGTCCTTTGGATGCGACAAATGCAACATTGATGGTCAGGCCTATACGTTATTAGGGATGCAGGTTACTGACAAACTCCAGAATGCCCATATCAAAGAAAAAACTTCGGGCAGAGTAAAAATGTAGACTCAAGAAAATCTGGACTTCATGCAGAGCTGAACGCTAGCAATAAAGTCAAAGCCACAAATACTTATGCTGTGCCCGTCCTTTCGTATTCTTTTGTTGTTGTTGATTAGACGAAACAAGAAATTCAAGGTATTGACACCCTCACACGAAGAATCATGTCAGACAATAGATCCCACCACCCTTGCTCTTCCCTCAATTGCTTATATTTACCATGGAAAGCGTGGTTTGAATAACGTGGAGGCTCTTCATGATAGAATTGTATTGTGCACTTTTGCACACACTTATTTGTCTTATGATCCTCTTGTGAAGCATATTAAACTCATGATAAAAACAAGGCATGCCACAGTTTTCTTTTACAAGTCAGGGATGTGGGACATAATCTCAGTGTCATTGTTGATTTTGTTGATGGTTCCTTAATGTTGGAAAGCATCAAATCAGCCCGGACTCAGGGAGAGGCTATCTGAACGACCACTGTATCACATTTATGTGCAGTGTTGAGAAGATAAGCAACCCTGCAGAGTCTTTCACTTGGATGAAGTTGGCTGGCCTGAAAAGTGAAACAGAAGGCTTTCTGTTTGCTGCGCAAGACCAGACACCTCCCACTCGAAACCGTCAATGTGTGATTTTGCATCAATAAGTAAATATGAAATGTAGATTATGAAATGAATTTAATGAGACTGTCAGTGGATGCCCAGCTTGGGCACAGTCACAGCATAAAAGCTACATGATGGAGTAGCGCCATCATTTTATTACGTCTTCGCCATGTTTGTGGTTTTGACAAGAGGTCCATCTATGGTACGACCCAGAATATGTAGAGGGCGCCATGGAAAATGATAACTACAAAATTCTTTGGAATAGGCCTGCACATGTCCATGCCAACTAACCTGATCTTGTCCTTTTTGATGAATCCAATGAAATAATTTGTATCATTGAATTTTCTGTCCCTGTTGAAACTAATGTGTTTGACAAGATTCAGGAAAAACATGGCAAATATGCGGACCCTGCTTTCGAAATGTCATGCTTGCATCCCAAGTACCAAGTTGTCCGACTCCCCATTGTTCTTGGTGCCTTAGGTTTGGTACCTCCCAATCTGTTGACTGACATTGGGAGAGTATGTGGGTTTGCTGTCAGGAATACAGCCCTTCTGACAATCTGGGTAATACAGAAGGCTGCAGTTTTGGGGACTCTGAAAAGTTGTTGGTGGATTTGACTAAGCAACGCATCCTGGGAGAAGTCCCATTCGCTGTCTGGGCTGTGTGTAGAGGGGGCATGGACTCTGAGCTCATGATAAGCCTTACCAGCCTGACTGTGCCAGGATCACTCAAACTCTCTGCTGCATTTATTTGTTTTAATCTGATAACAACAACAACAACAACAACAACTATGCCATTATATTGCACTATTTCCACACCACTTGTGCATGCTTAAATACTTTTAGTGTGCTGATGGAAAGACACCTGAAACAGTTTAACAAGATGTGTGAAGACTACGGTTGCCTTGTGTGTCCTGGTGAACTGCTGACCTTGTATGTTGATGTTTTATTTCCCAGTGTTCGTGATCTGCAGTGTGACCTCATCGCTGGTCTCACAGTGGGGCTGACTGTCATTCCACAGGGTCTAGCCTATGCCAAACTTGCCGGACTACCTCCTCAGGTAGGTCAAACCTTCAGTTCCAAATCTTGCCTGTGCTAAACTTGCCGGTCTACCTCCTCAAGTAGGTCTAAGGTCTAACCCCACCCTGCAAATCTTGCCAATGCTAAACTTGCCGGTCTACCTCATCAAGTAGGCCTAAGGTCTAACCCCACACTCCAAATCTCGCCTACGCTAAACTTGTTGGTCTACCTCCTCAGGTAGGTCTAAGGTCTAACCCAACACTCCAAATCTTGCCGATGCTAAACTTGCCAGCCTACCTCCCCAGGTAGGTCAAATCTCTAGCTCCAAATCTTGCCTCTGCTAAACTTGCTGGTCTACCTCCTCATGTAGGTCTAAGGTCTAACCCCATACTCCGAATCTTGCCTATGCTAAACTTGCTGGTCTACCTCCTCAAGTAGGTCTAAGGTCTAACCCCACACTCCAAATCTCGCCTATGCTTAACTTGTTGGTCTACCTCCTCAGGTAGGTCTAAGGTCTATCCCCACTCTCCAAGTCCTCCTGTTGTTGCGATAAGACGGCACAAATCTAACACAGCCCAGTGAGCTAAAGACCTGTGACTGTTTGGTACCAAGAGTTGAGCTGTATGCTGCATGTCTGTGCTTGTATTCCAGTATGGGCTGTACTCCTCCTTCATGGGGTGCTTCATCTACTGTCTCCTGGGGACATCCAAGGACATCACCCTGGGGCCCACGGCCATCATGTCCCTCATGACAGGGGCCTTCGCAACATCTCCAATCAAAAACGATGGCACGTATGCCGTTGTTCTCAGTCTCATGTGCGGACTAGTACAGTTTGTAATGGGAATTCTCAATTTAGGTAGGATACATTTCTTTCAAATTTAAGGCCACACCAATTTCTTCTCTGTAAGATACTGAATGCAGTAAACAGTAAAACATTGTGATGATTGATTTAGGGATAAATTTTGTTAAAAAAACCAAAACAGGCTTGTTTTTTAGTTTCTTTAATTTTTGTTTTTGCATATTTTAGAGCATGTACCATGGACCCATTTACGAAAAAGAAACTAAATTGTTCTGGCATTGAAAAAACATATTATTTTAAATAGAATCATGAATAATGTAATACTTTATCAGATCAATGAATAATAGTTCTTATTTCTTAATCAGTTATTTTGATCAAGATCTTTTGCTGTCTTTTAATCAGCATCACATGAAGAAAAGATAAATCCACATATTTTCTTTATTTCAGGAATCCTTGTTAATTTTATTTCCTATCCAGTCATCAACTCTTTCACATCTGCTGCTGCCATCACAATAGCATTTGGCCAGGTCAAGGTAAGGGAATGTCGAGTCAAGGATTGGATCAGTGATGATTTATTCTGTAGATGTCATGAACAGCTTGCAGTTTCCTCAGCTGTGTCTGCAGTTGGGGGCCCAGTAGTACAATCAGTCACTCATCAAACTGAAGGCCTAAATTACAATTAGAGCCCTCTTTTAGTGTCAATTTATTGTTTCACATTATGAAGCTGAAAACAAATACCTGTAAGTCGCTCAAGTTTGTCTGAAACATGTAGATGTATATAATATTACAGTAATCTTTTCGAGGACTTAAGAAAATAACATATTCAACAAGAGACAATTATGTTTGTTTATAAGTGTGATAAAAAATGTTGATTTTCATTTTAGAATTTCTTTTTAGTCTTGAATTAGAAATAAACTGCTGGTGTTTTACTGATGAAGAGGATGCCTGTCAATAATTCCATTTAAAGGAAGCCATTGAGCAGCACCTTAAGGCTGGAAGAGCTAAAGTAACATGTGACATAAATATGTCAAATTAGTAGTCCCTTTTAATAACAGTGTTATAATTACCTCAACAACATTTTGAGTAAGCGTATATTGAAACACAAGGGCTTATGGGTAAACAACATCCACAATGCTAAACATGATGGTGGAAGTGTTTTGACATTAAGCAGGTTGGAATGAGCACTTGAGTTCTACCTTTAAATCTAATACATGTATGCTATTTGATCTTGCGACATAGCAGGACAATCATGCTTGATGCTGTTCAGATTCTGCAGTTTATCAACGGATATGTTATCAGTTAATTGTGATACAGATGATAACTCACATACGGTATTCAGTGACTCACCTTCATGCCTGTCTTTAAAGGACACGTACTGGTAAATTGAAAAAAAATTTGCAATTTTGTTGCGAAGATCTTTTCCTAGATACATTTAGTCAATTTCCGAGAGAGAAAAAGTGATAATATGCGTAGAAAGTATTTACTCAAGCCTTTGAATGGCATTCAGAAGTGATAGACATCATCTTGACTTACTTACTTTGGAGATTTAAGGTGCGCTTTCCGCCTGATGCGTATTTCGCACACATCATCTTGATGAAGGAGTCAGTATATATACTCCGAAATGTTATGTGTTCCTCATGATGATGATGATGATGATGATGATGATGATTTAACAAGCGCTTCCAGTGTTGCCAATTTCTTACTCTGGGCATACCTAGAAACATATGTCAGGGATTAATCCCCTTGAGTAAACAACTGAAGGCATCTTCAGTGTTGTGACTCAGGGGACATAAGTTGTGGACTCAGTAATCAAATGGATGAGCAGACAGAAAAAAAAGATGTATATTGTATTAAACAATCCGAGGCAGAAACAGGCATACTGCACTTACTCTAGAATCAATCCAAAATCCACAAAATAAATTAGAAAAATTCAAAGCCTTAGGCATAAACTTAATTAAAACAGGACTAATTAGTCGCATTTAAACCCCAAATAAATTAATAAAACCAATATCACGTAAACTAACAAACCACCCACCTCACACAGCTCCCTTAGTTCGCCCCCTACCCACTCTTGGCATTCATTCCAAATCTCAAAATCTCAAAATTACTATATAAGCAACCCTTAAACCCCCCTCCTGGGTTGCACCACCCCTTCCTTTTCCCCCTTTCGGAAACACATTAAATGGCCTGGCGGGCTTGTGTGCGACATCCGCTTGCAGTCGAAAAACGCAAATAAAATAACCAATATAAGTAAGTAAGTAAGAAACAAGCATGATTGTTGTAATTGCACAGTGTGTCAAACACAGCGAACCCTTTTTAACCCCAGTAAGGGGACTCCCTCTATTTTTCATTTTGGAGATGATTTCGACTGTCATTTTTTATTGTCTGTTTTATGTAATTTCCATTTTCAAATTAATTTTGGTCAAGTGTTTGTGATAAAGTATGCCCTAAAGTATTCAAATCTGCAAAGTTGCTATGTTGACAAATTTACTTGCCTTTTAGCAGCCCACTGTTGAAGGTGAAGGTCACTCAGTATGTGTACACAATAACTGGGGTATTTATGAATTGGCATTTGATAAAATGTCAATTACGTGATCTCTAGGGAGCTCATGGCTGAGATTGAAGGTCAAGGTCATTTAACCATAAGTGCTTTTGACTTTGTTTATAAGGTAGCTACAGGCATGAGGCTTTCTCTTTCACAGTTGTATTGCATGTGTTTTCACGAATTGGAAGTGATGTGTGAGGTCAATTTTCCAATGATATGTTTGGGGACATTCAGGAAATGGCGGGATGGGGCTGCTAGTTACACTTAGTGATGCACTCTCATACTGTGCTTGCCAGGTGGTAATTTGGGGTCTCGGTAAAACAAACTGTCACTTACAAGGTTCCATGCCTTCTTGTCTTCTTTACTTTTATTGTTTAGGAACCCTGTATTAACTATGATTTATGATAATTATGCTATATGTAACAGCTACTCCATGCACACTTTATGTATGACATTGAGATTTAAAATATGATGTTAGATGTAATAAATGTATTAATAAAAATTAAAAAAAAATATAATTGGCAAGATTTGGAAATTTGATAAAATATTTATTCCTTGATTCAAAGCTTACTTGCTGACTTAAACAGATATGTGAAATCTAGCCAGTGAGAAGATATAGGTCAGTCGATTAAATAGGGTGACAAGAAAAGTGAGTCTCTGTATACATGTATTAAGGGATGGATATCAGTAGATGATATCAAGTATGGATAACACTTGTTATCATCACTTTGCCTTGACACCAGTCTACTTTGTATAGAAATGACAGGAATGAAAGGGAGATAACCCAAGGTCACATATTTGGATGATGACATTGTGCACATTGTATTGATATCAGAAATGTTCGTGACAACAAGCACGGTGAGAGTGCACTTTTCAATAATCTAGCTATATAAAAAGTGAGAGCACCCAATTAATGTGAACCAATATGTGTCATCGGTATGACGACCAAGAAGAGATGGAGAACTTGGGATGTCATCTCTGAGAGACATTTCATAGTCCTCTGGTCTTATCCCAATAATGTAATCACTAATTAATATGTCATACATGTCATGTATGTTATGTGATTTAATACCACTTTGAACTGTACTGCAGTTATATCACGTCATGTCAGCTTAATGTGGGAGGAAAGACCAAATAAATGCAGGTCTCATACATTTACCACTTTGTGAAACTCACGAGCATTGCGCTGACAAACCTCGAAACATAATTGGGGTAAACTGGCCCCGAGGGATCAGTTGACAACAAATTTATCACACCAACATTTATGCATGTGGACCCAGAATATATGACCAAACATTTCACTGAGTAAAACACTTTGATTCAGCCAATTTGACGCTAGAAGATGACACAAATGAATTGAGTTACTTCCCTTTTCTCAATGCATGAGATAAACATCAGTTCATTTCAGCTCACCAATTCTTATATGAGATAAGAAATTTACCTAAGGTGTATTCAAGCAGGGTACATGAGCAGGCTACATGGAAAATAATTGCTTGCATCTTAACCAATCAGAAGCTGGTATTTTATTTTTGGGTGAGATCATAGCTAGTGTCCAGGGGCCGCAGGCTCAGGTCGGGTCTTCGGCGAAGCTTTGGTTTGCGCAACTTTAATGCTTTTAACCACTCTGCTCAGTATTTTGGAGCCCTCTGGTTGATTTTTTTTGTGTGTGTAAATAGTCATAACAGAGAGATGTAGAAATAATGACACAAGCGCTATGACAGTTGCAATGAGAAACAAGGCAATTCAGCACAAAACTAAAGCGCAATGTTTTTAAAAATTGTTTGGATGAATAGATGTGAGGTTACAGTGGCAATGCATGAGAGAGTGAGTTTTGTTGAAAAAGAGTGAGTCTCACGCCAAATTCATGAGAGTTGACAGATATGCATTCTGCAGGGATGAGAATCTTCCATGGATCCGTGAATGTCTGTGAGTTTTAGTGACCACAAATTTGTAAAGATCTGACCACACTCCATTTAAAAAAGAAGTTTCAGCTGAAAAAGAAAATATCCATTCACATCACTGATTTTGTGATGTAGTTTCGGGTATCAGCAGTTTTTGATCAAATGGTATCATTTGCTTTCATCACAAACGTAGCATCTGCCTTTTGAAATGTAATCTAACTGCTATGAAATCAGTCGAGAAAAAATCCAATTATGGCATGTTCAACCTTTCAAGCTTGTAAAGGTTCCAAGTGTTGTGACATGAGTTAACCCTTGCAATGTAAGGGAGCAGTGTTAGGTGTTCATCATGACTGCTGTTACTGTACTGAACATGTTCACAACAGTTTGCAAGTCAACTTTGTTTGTAAATGTATAGTGTTTGAACAACTTGTGTAAACAAACAGTGACCTATACTTGACATAGTACTTGGTGGGGAGCACTACTCTAGAACTCACTTACATTGTTAATTGAGAACTTTATTATATTATACTGATATGCCTACCATTTATTCCGCAATAGGCAGTGAACCTGATTTGACAACAAACTCCAGTATATCCAGAATAATGCATCACTTTATCAATGTGAGCAAAGGACACTTACGCTGGTCACATCTATTTTATGCTCGCACTAATTTCATAACTTACAGTATCAAAGGGAAATAAAAAGGCCATACCTTTTTCTATTATTTAGGGAATTTTTTGTCAAAAAATTCAGGTCTGCAGATGGAATTGTTTTTCTTTAATTCCAATTTTGAATATATGTTTTTATTGTCTCTCAAAAGAAAATGTGTCATAAGTCATTGTGTTTTAAATCTTGTGTTGTAAATTTTGACAGGTTTTAACTATAGTCTTTTAAATAATTCAGTTTTATAAATAATGACGATAAACATGATAAATGAATTTATATTTTTAACATTTTACACGTTTCAAGACGGTGAAAAAAACAAACAACCACTGATTTTCATTTGTTTCAATTGTTTTCACATTTCAATTTTGGGGAGTTGGTCAAATCGTAAATCAAGTTTTAAGAGTCATCCCAACAACAATAAAATGGATTGCTCTGCTGCATTTAGGCACATACAAGGAACATGTTTAATAAACTAATAAACTCTTATACAAAATACATAACAAGGCAATGACCTAAAACCTTGCTTCTTTTATTTGTTTTGACCTTCCATCATTGATCAGATGTTCTTCCATTTCAGAGTCTGCTGGGCCTTCATAATATACCGAGATCATTTGGCCCCATGGTATATGCAACATTTAAAAATATAGGAAAGACAAAGTAAGTCTGTTCTTCACTGTCTTACATTGTTTATACTTCATAGGCTGTATTTTCACAATTTACTTTGAAGCAGTATGTAACCATGGTAACAAATTAATGAATAACTCATTATAATATAAATATTCCATAGTCAACAACAAAATTATTTAGATTTTCATGTGAATCACTGTCCCCTTTTTTTAAAAAGTAAGTCATATAATCCACTGCAATTCACTGTGCAGAGTTGCGCCCCTTGGGCACGCCAGAAGTCTGTGGGTTTGAATCCCGGTTCTCGGCGATGTTTCTAAGTTTGTCAGCACCATACCCGTGCTCGTTGTAAATGTCTGAGACCTGCACCACTTTGGGCTCTCCTCCCAAATTAAACTGACATGCCATGACACATGTCTGGAATACTGTTCAAAGCTGCATTAAACCCTACTCACTCTCTCTAAAACATAATTTAAGTAAATCGTTGGTGGATTGGTCAGGATTAAACATTTTACCTCCTGATAAATGAACAGCCTAGTTTATGAAGGGTGGAAACTGGACTTTTATAGTCACTTAACGCTTTTAAAGTTGGCCTCTACACAGCTCCCGTCGCTCGTGAACCTTTCACAGGTTTCATGCATGCAGACCTGCATGCATGACCAGGCCTTCACCCAGCCCAGACCTTCTTGCAGCACAAGACGTTCATGCAGCGGCAAACCTTTGCACAACCTCGGACCTTCCTGCAGCCCCAAGGGTTCATACAGCAACCATCCTGCACGCAGACGACGTTCATGAAGCAACCAATTTGCTCACAGATGCAGGCTTTCAGTCCAGAGGCTCAGGTGTTCGCACGGGAAGCCTGCTTGCAGGAACCTGCTTGCACACAGACAACAGGGAAGAAACTGCTTTCCAGAGCTCATCGCATTAGTAGAAAAACCAACACTACAGCTCCCAAACTGGCCAAACCTTCTACTCCATCATCACTCCAAACATGTTCATCAAAGGCCAGACCTTACACACTCTAAGTATAGAACATATTACGTTCAACCTCACTAGAAGAGGATATTCAGACGGAGCAGACAAGAGAGTCTCCTTTGCAGATCCATCAGGAATCATATGACGATAAATGGAAGAGTTTTTACCATAAAGGATTTATAGCAGCCAAAGCTACTTTACCACAAGTAACAGAGTTTGCTTACGCTCTCCAAGGAATCTCTTTGGTTCAACATTAGACACATATCTTGCAGCGATCAGCTCCATTCTAACAATGCATAATGGAATCAAACTCACCAAAGTTCCAGAGTTGATAGCCTTACTAAGATGGTATAGGCTTGAAGATCAACAGAAGAAATTTGGCTAGGTATCTGAATGTGGTGCTTAATCACCTCACAAGTGATGTGTATGGATCATTACAACAAGCTGACATTGAACATCTAACTCAGAACACATTATTTCTACTGGCCTAGCTACGGCAGCTAGAATGTCTGAGATACCTGCAATCAATTTCTCATGTACTTGATTTGACAGCAGTGAAAATGCAGCAGCCCATCTCAACCTGCGATGGGATTTTATCACCAGTAATCAACTACCTTGTCAGACAGACAGACAGACAGTTTCACATCCCACCTCTATCATCCATAATTGGTTCAGAGGATACAGAAGATTTGTCACTGTGTCCAGTCAGAGCCTGACATATTTTTTTACGAAGAATGAACTCCAGAAGACAGGAGTTCAGGCCTGAGGTCAGAGCTCTCACTTCCGTGTTTGTGCTACATGGCAACTGCTCTATTTTAACAATATTAGAAGGATATTTCTGGAAATCTGACACAGTTTTTTCGAGTCACTACCTTTGAGACTTGCCACAGAAGATATTGCTGGGATTCACCAATTCGGACCCTTAGTGGTCGCTCAACACTTGACAGTATTTATAATGGCAGATACCAAAATCAGACAGACTCATAGAAGTCAGGTTACTGATTCATAACCACTCACTGTGAGTCAATGCTCCCCTGTTTTACCACATAATTCAGAACATGAGTGATAATGCTTGTGTCAAGATTATGATCTTTTCTTTACATGAGAATCATTCTAAATAAACTGGAATATAATTCTATGCGCATTTACAAACTCCACGAAATCTTTTTATTTTATCCTACTCTCACAAGTACGGAGGTGGTGGTGCCCCTCTATAGATTGATGTCCAAGAAGATTAAGGAGAGGTTCCCTGGTTAATTGAATAGACCCATGAAGATCCCGGGTGGAATAGGTCTTCAGCAACCCATGCTTTCCATAAAAGGCGACTATGCTTGTCGTAAGAGGCGACTAATGGGATCGGGTGGTCAGGCCTGTTGACTTTGTTGATGCATGTCATCGATCCCAATTACGCAGATGGATGCTCATGATATCGATCACTGGATTGGCTGGTCCAGACTCGAATATTTACAGACCGCCGTCATATAGCTGGAATATTGCTAAACCAAAACAATCTGAATCACGGTTGATCCCACCACCAACTGTGGCATTTAAGCAGTTAGTATGAGATAAGGTAAAATATGTATATTTTAGGGTAAAAATATAATTTACTCTTATCCTGACTCAAACTCTATAGCGCCCACCCAAGGATCCCCGCTTCTAGTATACGTGTTTGGCCGAAGGTCAGGTTGGTCACATGCTTCAGGTGCGGCTGTGCAGCTGATGGGTGTGTTCGAGTGAGATGTTTTTCTCTGTTCTTGGGAACACAGCACAGGAGTTTCCACTACCTTTTAGGAATGAGATGGGATAAGCTTTAGTATGAGTCAGGTTAAATATAATGATATTTTTACCCTAATAAATTACATACTTAATTGATATGTAAATATATTGCCACAAGCTGCCAGGCACTTTGGTGCAGAAAAACAATTAATCAACTAATCAATTAGTTGTTGATGGAACATATTGAGTTGAAGCTGATTGTTCATCCTACAATGATCAATCATGGCCTTCAGAGTTGTAAACAACAGTGCTAGCATCTGATTTCAAAAGCCTGGCTGACCCATGTGAACCCATGTTGACTAAGGTATTACCCCAGTTAACCCTGGCTGACCAATGTTAGCACATGTTAGCTGATTTATGTCATGTTTGGGTTGACCTAAGCTGAAAACACCTACTGAACTCTGGTCTGGTTAGCAGTCTCGGAATGATGTCACCGTTAAAGCTAATTCAATTTCATTTATTGATTCAGTCATGAATAACTGCATTTTAATGTATATTATTAACTAGGTATTGATAGTACATATGTCTTCAGATACGCATCAGGAAATTTCAGTTGTTGATATAAATGCTTTTGAATCAATAACTCATGATGGTTGGCAATGACACACTTATTAACATCGAATACTTGTGTGTTTTAGCAAAACCCAGGGCTGTTATGTTTCCCCTTCTCCTGGCTACCATTTTGAATTATATCTAAGGTTTATGTAGTTATTTCGGATACTGCCTTAAGTTATGCATGGTTAATACTGGTTGACTCAGGTTGAATCTTGTCAACCCTGGTTGCCAGAAATGTGGTAACCTGGTTGATTCAGGTCACTCAAATGTAAAAATCCAAATAACTTAATATTTCACATCAATATTTATCAAGATGTTTTCTTCCTTACATTTCAGTCCATGGGACCTGTTACTAGGAATTTGTTGTTTGGTATTATTATTCCTTTTGAAAGTAAGTAAATTATTTGTATTTAAAGAATAATATCATTATTTATTTCCTATGCAACAGTAGAAAATGAATGAAATTAGAGCAGGGACAAAAAATTATTCCTGTATATGTTAGTCATATATGATACTTGTATCGTGGCACAGCGTATCGTGGCACAGCGTATCATGATACAGGGAATGTATCGTGGCACAGCGTATCGTGATGCAGGGATTGTATCGTGGCACAGCATCGTGATGCAGGGAATGTATCGTGGCACAGTGTATCGTGATGCAGGGAATGTATCGTGGCACAGCGTGTCGTGATGCAGGGAATGTATCATGGCAAAACATATCATGATGCAGGGAATGTTTCATGGCACAGCGTATCGTGAAACAGGGAATGTATCGTGGCACAGTGTATCATGATACAGGGATTGTATCATGGCACAGCGTATCCTGATGCAGAGAATGTATCATGGCACAGTGTATCGTGATACAGGGAATGTATCATGGCACAGTGTATCGTGATGCAGGGAATGTATCATGGCACAGCGTATCGTGATGCAGGGAATGTATCATGGCACAGCGTATCGTGATGCAGGGAATGTATCATGGCACAGCGTATCCTGATACAGGGAATGTATCGTGGCACAGTGTATCGTGATGCAGGGAATGTATCATGGCACAGTGTATCGTGATACAGGGAATGTATCATGGCACAGTGTATCGTGATGCAGGGAATGTATCATGGCACAGCGTATCGTGATGCAGGGAATGTATCATGGCACAGTGTATCGTGATGCAGGGAATGTATCATGGCACAGCGTATCGTGATGCAGGGAATGTATCATGGCACAGTGTATCGTGATGCAGGGAATGTATCATGTCACAGCGTATCGTGATGCAGGGAATGTATCATGGCACAGCGTATCGTGATGCAGGGAATGTATCATGGCACAGTGTATCGTGATGCAGGGAATGTATCATGGCACAGCGTATCGTGATGCAGGGAATGTATCATGGCACAGTGTATCGTGATGCAGGGAATGTTCAGTACATCGTTGCACCGCTACTGATATGTACATGTCAATGGTGGGGTAACGCCTCCATTGTCTAGAGGTAGAGCATCCGCCCGTAGAGCGGAAGGTTCGGGGTTCGATCCTGGCCGTGTCATATCAAAAGACATTAAAAGATGGTTCTTGTGGTTATCCTGTCTGGTGCTCAGCATTAAGGTGCCAAAACAAGGACTGGTCGGCTCAGAGTCAGAATACTGTGTCTGAATGGGGTAGTCATGTAAAACTGTTGCATGGTATCTCAGTGGGCTAGCATTGTAAAGTTAACATTGGTCCAGGCTAACACAAGCCCCCCACACATGTCGCTATGTAAATGCAATAATCTTGAATATATACAACTCAAGACAAGATAAATAACACCCACAATCGAAAGGCTCTGTGTTGAAATAACCGCCAGTCATGACAGATAAATTATAGTCAATTAACTATAGTCATATGCAAAAAATCAGGTGTTCTTTAACTTCTTTTGAGTAGTATATTGCATTCTGACATTTCAGAAATTACGGACATTGAAATGGGGTGATGAGGGAGAGGAGGACATCCCCAGGACCCAGACTGTGGCCAGGAAGTTTATCTGGCTCATCGGGACTGGTACGTGTGTCAGCAAATCAATAACAACTTTTACCTTGTTGCCATCTTGATTCCATTTATAGTAAAGGTCACAACAAACTCATAACTGGTTGGCTGGAATCACTTTCTGAGTTTAATGTCACAAGTATTGAAGTGTGGAATCCCTATTGTCTGCTTGTCCAGTCACTCTTGACATCTTGTTAAAAGTGTGAACAGTGATAATACTGAAACAGGACTCAGATTTGGATCATGGGATAAAAAAAGGAAAGTTAAAAAAAATTAAATGAAATCCATTGTAATCAATGTTGTGAAATATCAGAGGTGTCTGGATACACCTACTTCAGGCAATGAAACATTTGGCGGTATTTTGTGTGAAATTCTCCCTGTTCCATGTTTTTCACTGTCAGTTTGTATTTAATTTGCAAGGAATTTAGTCTTGTTCAGATAGTGTTTTGCAAATTCAAACTCAGCATTATGTTTCATGAAAGGCAAATAAAGCTTACTTTTTGAAAATCGATGCAGACTTAAAACATGAATTGGTATACCGGTATTGTATTGTATCATATTGTCAGATGTAGATTTATGATATATCGATACAGTGAATCAGAAATTTGAACATGTAGATTAATAACCATATAATTTCTCGTATCAAATATTAAATACTCAATAAAGCATATAATGTTTCATAAAATCAGAAATCAAACAACGTTTATCTCCTAACCGTGTAATAAATAGCAATGTATCTATTCCTATATCTTTTCCAGGCGCCAATGCCATCATAGTGATATCTGCAGCTGGCATTGCAGCATCACTACTTAGCCAAAATATCACAGGAAAATTGACCATCACCGGCCACTTGAAGGAGGGGTTACCTCCCTTTAAACCACCCTCCTTCTCTGTCAGTAATGGCACACATACATACTCTGCTAGCGACATCTTTAGTGTAAGTAGCGAGTGGTTTTATCAGCGGTATTTATTGTCACTGACACTGTGTTGTTTATTCTATGATAATTTTAGGAATGCATTTTAACTGTAAAGGTATTATTTGCTGTGACTAAGTTAGTAAATATCAGTTTAAATTCTATCAATATATACTTTGATATTTTTTTATAATGATTTAATCTTATGAGAGTGAGTGAGTGAGCGAGCAAGTGAGTTTGGTTTAGCACCATTTTCAACAGTATTTCAGTTATATCACGGCATGTCAGCTTCATGTGTGAGGAAAGTCCGAAGTGATGCAGGTCTTTGACAATTACCACTTTCGTGAAACCTGCAAGCACAGATATGGTTCTGCCAAACCTCAGCACATAATCAGTGCAAAATTTGGGCTTTGATCCCCCAATTATAGGTTTCTGCCACATCTAAGGGATGCAACTCTGCACAATGAACTGCAGTGTCCTAAACAACCAGACCAACCCTGAACCAGGTTAGGTGTGAAGAAATATACTTCCAGTTATATGTTTACATATATGTTTACACACAACATGATAATGAGCATTATATTCAGATAAGTCTTTTTGTAATTAATAATGCCATGGTGTTTTATTGTTACCTAGTCTATAGGTGCTGGGTTTGGTATTGTCCCTTTGATTGGTTTGGTGGAGACAATTGCCATAGGGAAGGCTTTTGGTAAGAAATTTTAGAATTGTTCTAATTAAGAATTTTGCATGGATCTAAAACTCATAAAAGTTTTGATCTACAGTAAACTACGGTTAAAACGAACTCAAAGGGACCACTAATTTTAGTTTGTTTTAACTGTAGTTCATTATAAGCATATATACAGCTTATATACAGCAAATAGCCGGGACCAAAAAATAAATTTGTTATATCTGTCAGTTCGTTATAAGCGTGTTCATTATGAATGTAGTTTACAGTATTATGAAACATTATTTTATTCAATAAAACAAAGCGTTTAATTTAATTTCAATAGAAACACTAATGTTACTGTTATTGTAATATAGAGTCATATGAGCTACTTAATGTGATCAAATACTTTTGTAAATTTTTGTTTTCAGCCCGACAAAATAACTACCGTATTGATCCAAGCCAGGAACTAGTTGCTATTGGTAAGATATGATCAGATGAAATACAACGACAACGACCTATCAGAGTCTTGAATTAAAATATACAATATCTAGTCATCATCTGTTGTGTAGTAGATGATGGTTAGGCCGTGAATTGTCATGTTTTAATCAAGTGACTTCTTGAAATACTAGCATTATGTTGCATTGTGTAGCACTGTGTAGCTTTGTGTAGCATTGTGGAACACTGTGTAGCTTTGTGTAGCACTGTCTAGCATTGTGTAGCATTGTGCAGCACTGTGTAGCACTGTGTAGCATTATGTAACACTGTGTAGCTTTGTGTAGCATTGTGTAGCATTGTGTAGCACTGTCTAGCATTGTGTAGCATTGTGCAGCACTGTGTAGCATTGTGTAGCACTGTGTAGCATTGTGTAGCACTGTGTAGCATTATGTAGCACTGTGTAGCTTTGTGTAGCATTGTGCAGCACTGTGTAGCATTAGGTAGCACTGTCTAGCATTGTGTAGCACTGTCTAGCATTGTGTAGCACTGTGTAGCACTGTCAAGCATTGTGTCACACTGCCTAGCATTGTGTAGCATTGTGCAGCACTGTGTAGCATTGTGTAGCACTGTGTAGCACTGTGTAGCATTATGTAGCACTGTGTAGCCTTGTGTAGCATTGTCTAGCATTGTCTAGCATTGTGTAGCACTGTTTAGCATTGTGTAGCATTCTGCAGCAGTGTGTAGCATTGTGTAGCACTATGTAGCATTGTGTAGCACTGTCTAGCATTGTGTAGCAATGTGTAGCATTGTGTAGCACAGCAGATGTGACATTGAGGGTTGAACCATAGCTGACAGATCGGCAATTGTCCACTAGAGCTACCTAGGGTTATTTTAACAGCACTGGCCTTGTAGAATGTTACCCACTTTGAGGATTTCTGTGGCCAGTGACAGATATTATTCCAAATGTATCAATACTGATGCCTCATCAGCCTCTAGGGTGGAAACTATGATTTGTGTTTGGTTGAATTAACTCTGCCGTTGTGCTTGCAACAACACACCTCATGGCCTAACCATCACTACCTGTTCCCTAATAAAGGATTGGTGTGATCTTGCCTCCAACTGTGATAAAGTCTTCAATGCATATCTATTGAAACGACTTGACATGTCTATCCTTCTCCCTATAGTGATATCATCATGTCAGTGCACATTGTATGTTCCCTTCCAGGGGTGGCAAATATCATCAGCTCGTTTGTGTCGTCCTACCCCGTGACGGGCAGCTTCTCGAGGTGAGACAGTTTATTGTCCATTTGTTGCGGTTATGTTCTTCCTCTTCTCTAATTACATTTATAAGGCCATGATAAATGATTTATTACATATATGTCCCTGCTGACCTCATGGCCATGCCAGTACCCCACCATCATGTTATTATCCCCCAAGTACCTACAGATGAAGAAACGTGCAAGGTATTTTCCCTTCTGTCGTTATTTGTTGAAATAACCATACATGCCTCTTGAAAATTTGATGACAAACTGATATGATTCATTTATTGTGTCCTTGAACATGGATGTCATTGTTGGAAGGTGTGTTGAGATGTGCCTTTGTTTACAGAACTGCTGTCAACTCTCAGAGTGGCGTGAGAACACCAGCAAATGGCATATTCACAGGTAGATAACAATTCAAGGGCAGCAAGAAATGGTAAAATTAAGAAGTCTGTGGACAAAATATATTGGAAGATGCAGAGAATTTGCCATGAAAACACAAGTTTCTGAGAGTTTCTTGTTGGGAGTTCAATTTCTAAACACATTTAAAAAACTGACATTCTTAACAAATGGCTTTGAACATAACTCATTGCTGATCCATGTGGGTGTGGTCCTTGCAGGTGCCCTCATCCTGTTGGCGCTGGACCTCCTGACCCCCCTGTTTTACTACATCCCCAACGCAGCTCTCGCTGCTGTCATCATCTCGGCCGTGCTGCAGATGGTGGACTACAAGATAGTCCTCATTCTCTGGAGAGCCAACAGTGAGTTACATTTACACTCACTTACCATGACCCACATGCACACCCACTTGCGATGACTCACATCTACACTCACTTATCACCATGACTCACATCTATACTCACTTGTCACCATGACTCACATGTACACCCACTTGCTATGACTCACATCTACACTCATTTGTCACATGACTCACATCTACACCCACTTGTCACCATGACTCACTTGTACACCCACTTGCTATGACTCACATCTACACTCATTTGTCACCATGACTCACATCTACACCCACTTGTCACCATGACTCACATCCACACCCACTTGTCACCATGACTCACATCTACACCTACTTCTCATTGTGACTCACATCTACACCCACTTGTCACCATGACTCACATCTACACCCACTTGTCACCATGACTCACATCCACACCCACTTCTCATCATGACTCACATCTACACCCACTTGTCATAATTACTCACATCAACACCCATTTGTCACCATGACTCACATCTACACCCACTTGTCACAATGCCTGACATGCAGACTTGTTTTATGATGCTGTGTATATTGTTTAAGTTTAATAGATCATATTCTTCTGTTATATTCCCAGAGTTGGATCTTGTGCCTTACACCATCACTTTTGTTGCATCTTTGGCTATAGGGATTGAGGTGAGTTTTATAGTTTGCCTGGAGTTGGTATAAAATATCTTAGTATACACAAAGAAAAGGTTAAGCACACCCCTATTTCTTAACAATGACAAATGGCAAAAATCATGGCATGGGACTGACTGACCACAGGAGCTGGGCGATACCGATGTCATCGGATAGAACAAACATTTGACAACAAATAAAGAAGATATTGGTGAAATTTACTGACAAAAACATCATGGTAACAAAGGTACTGTTTTTTACCTTAGACAATGCCTAAAAAGGGTATGGAGCTGCAGGATTAAGTAAACGAGTTACGTTTGATGTTTCATGTGAAAATGTTCCTTAAAGTCTCTACTTGACATGACACATGAAACAGATCAGTAGCGGGTATAACTGCCACATGCCCGGATGACGCATTCCACCCTACATCTCATGCCTCAGGTAAGACGTTGGATCTGTTGATGGGTCAACAACAACCACTCCTGATGCAATGCTGCTTCCAATTGGCCCTTGTACAGGAGGATCTCGTGCCTGTATGCGCCGCCCCAGAATATCCCAAACATGTTCAAGGGGGTTCATATCTGGGCTCAATGCTGGCCAGGTTAAAGTCGTTATTGCATTGGTCGTTAACGATGAGGCCTGGCATTGTCATCCATGTACTGAGGTCGAGTAGCGAGAGGGTGGTTGTCATAATGAGGAGCGACGACTGGCCTCAAAACATCCTGGATGTACTGAGCCCCTGTTAAGTTGCCCCTTTTGGTGACCAAATTCAACCTGCAATCATGACAGATACACCCCCAAACGATTACCGAGCCCCCGTTGTATGCAACAGTCGGTTTAATGTTCCTTGGGGTGAAGGACGTGTTCTGGTGCCGCCAAACTCTCATTCTTCCATCAGTGACGTGGAGCAGAAAGTGACTTTCGTCTGACCATTGGACCCGTCTCCAAGTTCTCAGTTTCCAGTTCTGTCTTGCAATACATCATACTAAACGAGCAGCTTTGTGGTGATCTCTCAACAAGGGACGCTTAATGACTCGTCAAGCCCTCAGTCCTGCTGCTGTCAGCCGGTTCCTGATGGTTCTGGTGCTGAAACAATTATTTGGCAACCACAGCTGTTTAAGACAAGTACTTGTTAAAAAGGGTTCTCGGCGTATGAGACGAAAAAGGTTCCTGTCTTTGCGATGTGTCGTCACAGGAGGTCTTCTGGATCTGGGACGGTCCTGTACATTACTGGTCTGAGCATGTTCCTTGACTAAACAGCTTACGTCAGTATGATGATACCCGAAATTCCGACCAATGGCATAACAAGACATTCCTGCGTCATTCATTCTGATTATTTGCCATTTTGTGGCGTTTGATAATCGCCTTCGTGCAATGGTCACATAATGTCATGGAATAACTGTTTAAAACCGAGCTTAAGAAAGCAATTTTAACGTTTGGATATACTGCTTTTGGAGATACTTGAGGGTAGCATGCTGCACGGGCATACCATGCATGGCACGTGAGCTTTCGTCACGCATGACTGATTACATCATCTCGAGATAACATAATTCTTGCCGTAATTATATCTTTCATGACTGTTCCAAATATTGGGACCAAACAATAATGAAATATATTAGGGTGTGCTTAACCTTTTTCTTTGTGTATATGTTAAATGTTAAGCTGTGGCATGGTATCTCAGACGGCTAGAACTATAAAACCAGCATTAGTCCAATAATTGACTTAGATCTATTACATATGTCTTAGATGGGCTACTGTTCTTTTCCGTTAGTGATAGAAATGTCTCCTTAACACGTCAAGTATAGATTTTGTATGTACGGTATCATGTATCGTAATGTGACTATCAAGATGGGAAGCATATCGCAACAAAGTGTATCATTACAGCTCTGTGTAGTAGCATGTATGTATTACAAAATATTCCGCGAACAAACACAACTCTTTTGCCTGCTCAGGAACCTACTTTGGTGTCTTTGGAGGTTTCGTATAATAATCTCTAATGAAAGAAGACAACTTCAGGAACGAGACCTCCGGCTCCGCCCTCAGACCTTACTTTTTTCACCCTCTTCCCCCAGGTTTTAAAATGGAAAAGACTACAAGGGAGTCATATTTTGTCATACACTTCTAGTGTACTATTGTCCTTTGCACTTCCAGGAGGTCTGAACATCTGGGACTGGATCAGTATGGGAAATATATCTAGTGCCATACTTTGTGTTTTGTTACTAGTCGTAGTGTGAGATTTATATGGACGTTCAATGGCCTGTCACTGTTATTTCCAGTATGGCATTCTGGTTGGCATCGGCATCTCCGTCTTGATGCTCCTGTATCCAACGGCCAGACCCACCCTCAAGGTACAGTGGATGGGTGTCAGGGGAGAGGGGGGGGGGGGGGGGGGGAAGAAGGGGGAATGTGTGGGTTGCAGGGAGGGTGATGTATGGGGTGGTGGGGTTGTGCCAGTGATGGTGGTTAGGGGGAGGGGATGTGTGCATCAGTGCATCGTGTGTGTGTGTGTGTGTGCGTCTGTGTATGCGTGTGTCTGTGTGTGTGTTTTGTGTGTGTGTGTGTGAGGAGAGTTCTGCCTGGGCTTTGTTTGGTGGTCTGGTGGGGATAAGTGTAAGTGTTGGTTTTGGTGGGTGTGGGTGTGGTGTGGGCATATGTGTATTTTGTTGGAGTTGAGTACATGACGTTATGAGTTAGTAGGGAGATATTTGAGGGTTGTGTGTTCGTATGGTGCTTTAGGATGGAGTAACTTCAGCCACTTGATCTGTTGCCTGGTCATGGTCTGAGTGTTAACAGAGTCATGTTGTGTTACCATGTTTATGTTGCCAGTCCCTCTCACGTCCCGGGATCCTGGTCGTCCGACCCGACCAGGGGCTGCTGTTCCCGGCTGCGGAGTACTTCCATGAGACAGTCCTGGAGAAGGCAATCAGTGGTCAGTAGTCACTTTCCAACAAGTTACAGGACTCACAAAATGTTTTCATTTGTTGGGAGGAAATATATAACCGTCATATGTACCCCCACCCCCCACCGAGTAAACATCTGTCTGATGATGTCACTCACACTAAATCTGAACTAATTCTAATGTTACTCCCAGACTATTTGTCAGCTGCACATGATAAAGGCTGATTCTTTTGAACAATTTCAGGTGGCCGTCAGAGATCTGTAATTCTAGATTTCCAGCATATCAGTGGGATTGACTACAGTACTGTCATGGTAAGTCAAAAGTGCTGTGTCTGAGAATAGACTCACCATTAGAGCTTTGTGACACAGAAGTCTCTCCAATGGAGCTGTGTGACACAGAGGTCTCTCCAATAGAGCTGTGTGACACAGAGGTCTCTCCAATAGAGCAGTGTGACACAGAGGTCTCTCCAATAGAGCTGTGTGACACAGACGTCTTTCCAATAGAGCTGTGTGACACAGAGGTCTCTCCAATAGAACTGTGTGACACAGAAGTCGCACCAATAGAACTGTGTGACACAGACGTCTGTCCAATAGAGCTGTGTGACACAGAGTTCTCTCCAATAGAGCTGTGTGACACCGGTCTCTCAAATAGAGCTGTGTGACACAGAAGTCTGTCCAATAGAGCTGTGTGACACAGATGTCTCTCCAATAGAGCTGTGTGACACAGGTCTCTCAAATAGAGCTGTGTGACACAGAGGTCTCTCCAATAGAGCTGTGTGACACAGAGGTCTCTCCAATAGAGCAGTGTGACACAGAGGTCTCTCCAATAGAGCTGTGTGACACAGACGTCTTTCCAATAGAGCTGTGTGACACAGAAGTCTCTCCAATAGAACTGTGTGACACAGAAGTCGCACCAATAGAACTGTGTGACACAGACGTCTGTCCAATAGAGCTGTGTGACACAGAGTTCTCTCCAATAGAGCTGTGTGACACCGGTCTCTCAAATAGAGCTGTGTGACACAGAAGTCTGTCCAATAGAGCTGTGTGACACAGAGGTCTGTCCAATAGAGCTGTGTGACACAGACATCTCTCCATTAGAGCTGTGTGACACGGAGATCTCTCCAATAGAACTGTGTGACACAGAAGTCTGTCCAATAGAGCTGTTTGACACAGAAGTCTCTCCAATAGAGCTGTGTGACACAGAAGTCTCTCCAATAGAGGTGTGTGACACAGAAGTCTGTCCAATAGAGCTGTGTGACACAGAAGTCTCTCCAATAGAACTGTGTGACACAGAAGTCTCTCCAATAGAGCTGTGTGACACAGAGGTCTGTCCAATAGAGCTGTGTGACACAGACGTTTCTCCATTAGAGCTGTGTGACACAGAGATCTCTCCAATAGAACTGTGTGACACAGAAGTCTGTCCAATAGAGCTGTTTGACACAGAAGTCTCTCCAATAGAGCTGTGTGACACAGAAGTCTCTCCAATAGAGGTGTGTGACACAGAAGTCTGTCCAATAGAGGTGTGTGACACAGAAGTCTCTCCAATAGAGCTGTGTGACACAGAGGTCTGTCCAATAGAGCTGTGTGACACAGACGTCTCTCCATTAGAGCTGTGTGACACAGAGATCTCTCCAATAGAACTGTGTGACACAGAAGTCTGTCCAATAGAGCTGTGTGACACAGAAGTCTCTCCAATAGAGGTGTGTGACACAGAAGTCTCTCCAATAGAGGTGTGTGACACAGAAGTCTCTCCAATAGAGCAGTGTGACACAGAAGTCTCTCCAATAGAGGTGTGTGACACAGAAGTCTCTCCAATAGAGGTGTGTGACACAGAAGTCTCTCCAATAGAGGTGTGTGACACAGAAGTCTCTCCAATAGAGGTGTGTGACACAGAAGTCTCTCCAATAGAGGTGTGTGACACAGAAGTCTCACCAATAGAGCTGTGTGACACAGAAGTCTCTCCAATAGAGGTGTGTGACACAGAAGTCTCTCCAATAGAGGTGTGTGACACAGAAGTCTCTCCAATAGAGGTGTGTGACACAGAAGTCTCTCCAATAGAGCTGTGTGACACAGAAGTCTCACCAATAGAGCTGTGTGACACAGAAGTCTCTCCAATAGAGGTGTGTGACACAGAAGTCTCTCCAATAGAGCTGTGTGACACAGAAGTCTCTCCAATAGAGCTGTGTGACACGGAAGTCTCTCCAATAGAGGTGTGTGACACAGAAGTCTGTCCAATAGAGCTGTGTGACACAGAAGTCTCTCCAATAGAGGTGTGTGACACAGAAGTCTCTCCAATAGAGCTGTGTGACACAGAGGTCTGTCCAATAGAGCTGTGTGACACAGACGTCTCTCCATTAGAGCTGTGTGACACAGAGATCTCTCCAATAGAACTGTGTGACACAGAAGTCTGTCCAATAGAGCTGTTTGACACAGAAGTCTCTCCAATAGAGCTGTGTGACACAGAAGTCTCTCCAATAGAGGTGTGTGACACAGAAGTCTGTCCAATAGAGCTGTGTGACACAGAAGTCTGTCCAATAGAACTGTGTGACACAGAAGTCTCTCCAATAGAACTGTGTGACACAGAAGTCTCTCCAATAGAACTGTGTGACAGACGTCTCTTGAGTAGTACTGTGACTGT
This sequence comes from Haliotis rufescens, assembly GCF_023055435.1. NCBI lineage: Eukaryota > Metazoa > Mollusca > Gastropoda > Lepetellida > Haliotidae > Haliotis > Haliotis rufescens. Next base: position 7,410,611 of record NW_025963791.1, on the reverse strand, counting down.
GACATAGCAGTGACAATAGAGCTTAGATATGTGAGTGCATATTGATGTGGTACATGGTGACATGTACGATTACATGTGGGTGAATATGTGAGTCCTGGTGAGACAATTTCGGATGCTGATAGTGAGTTATTGTAACACTGGTGAACGGGATGGGTGAAAGTTTGTGAACAGTTGATTGGTTTGAGTTGTTGGTTGAACTGTTTTATCAGACACTTGGGGATAATCTGTGCAGGGTCTGATGCAGCTGTTGGCAGAGATGAAGAGGAGGGGACTTGGGGTCATCCTGGTACATGTGTCAGTGAGTATACGTGTCATGTTCACCCCTTAATAGGGTTGGTGACAGGGCTTAAACTCTTTGGTTGTGCAGTCATAGCATCTGTCCGTGATTTGTGGTTTGAATCCAGCTCTTTTGGCCACTAGAAGGGGCTGGAGTATTTGAGTGAATGAGTAAGTGAATCAGGTTTTCCGCCACTTTTAGCAATATTCCAGCAATATCACAGCGGGAGACACAAGAAATGGGCTTCACACATTGTACCATTGTGGGAAATCGAACCCGGGTCTTCAGCGTGACGAGCGAACGCTTTAACCACTAGGCTACCCCACCGCCCCTGGAGTAATTGAGTCTAATTATGGCATGTCTATTTAATGAAAGCATGAAGTGATACGGTAACATACATTAACACACTGCAGTGAAACCTAAAAGACTTGATGCTAACAATCAATGCATCATAATCAGGCAGATCTGGGGATCAGCCCAGAACTATCAGATCCTGGAACTTATAAGGGACATAACTCTGCAAAACAATTTAATTTAGCTGCCTGCTAGCTATCTCATGGCTTGTAATAATGAAGATTAAGCAATGATTAAAGTCTCTCGTCACCAAAAGTGTACCTGCAAATATAAGATTTCATGGAATACACAGATGTACTTCACATGCTTAATGACTGTCCTTGACCCTAACCCTGTGTTTGGTGTGCCTGCAGCCTCCAGTGATGTACAGTCTTCAGAAGGCAGAGCTCCCTGGACTTGTGATCTCCAGCACTGTGGAAGAGGCTTGTGAGGAGCTCCATGTTCAGGGTAGGATCTCCCCCACCTCTTTCCTCTCTGTGTGGAGGAACGTGAGACAATGGATCAAGAGAACTGATCTCACGCTATGAAGCCCTTCTTATTACTTTGTGTTTTCATGTTCTTAGTCATTCAGCTTCAGACGGAGTGGTCAGTCAGAACAAACAAATTGAACATAAGAAAACAATGTTTCCATGGTTTGACAAGACTACTGACAAGCTGTCTGTTGTTTAAAATATGTGCGAAAAAGGTCTTTTTCAAATATTTTTACAATACACCACAGGTTTTCTTTTGAAGTGTGGGATGATATATACTGAAAATACAAGTCATAAAATATTTTTATGTACTGTACACATTTAAAGAAACTCAGTATCCACTCAAAGAAATATTCATCATCCCTAACTTTTTGTTTGTTTAGTATATATGTTCTATTTGGTAAATGTTCCAATGTTTAGTAATCCTACATACGGGTAGTTGTTATGGATGTATCACCTCGGCATTTATGTGAGACCAACAGATATACAACTTCTGAATGTATTGCATGATCGGATCTACATGTAAACAGAGAAATAGCTCCAGAATGTTAACTATGAATTTGTTCATCAATGGCTGTTGTTGTTTGCGTTCTTAATTCTATCCTTGTTTTTGTGTGTTCTGCAGAGGACCGTTCGTTGGATGTTGATGATGATGATGAGAACCAACCACTCATCAGCAAGGGAACTAAGTGAGGGTTCTGAACAATGTGGGCAGGTGCTTGTTGGGACAGAACATTGTGTGCAGGTGCTTGCAGGGGCTGATCAGTGCAGGCAGGTGCTTGCTTGGGCTGATCAATGGAGGCAGGTGCTTGCTGGACAGAACACTGTGTGCAGGTGCTTGCAGGGGCTGATCAATGGAGGCAGGTGCTTGCGGGACAGAACATTGTGTGCAGGTGCTTGCTGGTTCAGAACATTGGGTGCATGTGCTTGCTAGAAAGAACATTGGGTGGAGGTGCATGCTGGGGCAGAACATTGGGTTCAGGTGCTTGCAGAGGCTGATCAATGCAGGCAGGTGCTTGCTGAAACAGAACATTCTAGGTCGGTGCTTGCTGGAGAACACATCATATTGCAGGCATGTTCTTGCCATCGAAGAACATTGCAGGCAGGTACTTGCCGAGACAACATTGTGTGTGCATGCTTGCTCGGGAAGAAGGTATTGCATGCTGGTTCCTTATGGGATGTATTGGTTCTTGTTTTGACACTGCAGACAGATAGATGTTGGTACCTGTTAACAGTGGATAGAATACATATCTTCTGGCTTGATGTTACTACAATATGTGAATGAATAACTGTTATAAATTTATAAAGAACTCAGTTATGCAATGACCAAAAAGAGCTGTCAACAGTTTTATAACGTCTCTATCATTGTACGTCCTTCATCTATGTATAAATGGCAGGTACAATTGTGGGGTTGTGGTTTCCTGTGACGTGTGACAGATTTTTAAAGAAATCACAGCCTTCCGTGACACTGAAACAGGCAGCAGCTTCTCCTGAGAACAGCAGACAATAGCATTACAGTGAGCAATGGGGCTGATGCCGTAGATGCTTGCTGTTTCCTACAGAGTATAGAGGCGTGTCAAAATCATGCGGTTGCTTGCTGGATTTCTGCTGGGGGCATACAGACTATATGGGCAGTTATTTAGTAGACACCTAGCCCCTTTGGCAGATTCCTGGAGTGCTGTGCCAATATTCCTCTCTGTGATGGCTGAGCAAGTCTTGTCAACACTTGTGTGAGAAACTGATTGTGATCATTTTCAAATTTAGATACATCATGTATGACTTTTTGTAACAGTGCTTATTGTTTTATTTCAATTGGCAATAAGTTTTGTATACAGTCTTGTAGTATTTGATACTATTATGATCAGTTATATGGGCTTTAAAACAATGATTGTTTCCACAGCACTGTCTCAATATATGCTTTGTGATTAGTCGAAGTCCCTAGTAAAACATGCCTGTGCTTGTTTACTCATCATTGCTCATTGGAAATACACATATTATTTTAATGACCAAACCGACGCGGGTGTTTTGTGTGATCACAAGAGGTTAGTGTCAGTATTACGTCTTTCCGACAAGTCCCTTATCAAAATGACAATCACATCTGAGTTAATGTGTTTAGGTAAGACTTTATTTGATTGTTTATGGACTTTTTACTGCCTAATGAATAATGAATAATCCTAGTTGCAAGGTGTGGAATTCTTTATATAAAAGCCACTTAAGAATATTTTTTTTTATTCAGATGGAGCAGTTGCTATGTGCTATGTGAGCAGTGTTAGCAGTGCTAGTGCATATGACTTGTTATAGGCACAATATTTTTAGTGTTGAACATGTGCAAATTGGCATTCAGCAGAATACAAAGTACCGGTAATAATTTGTTTTTACACTTTTCAATATTTAAGGGTTGGTTGAATCCATAAGCCATTACAAAAAGTCTTCCCTTATATTCCATGTGTACAAGATGTCAACCTTGGACATAACAATGTTGGAAGTCAAACTGAATTACGATGTAACAATTCTCAAAATTGCCAGCAGATGTCAGGGTTTATGATTAATGTCAGCACCTGCTGGTCAAGTGACTTTGCATACTTGATATCCCAGTTCAGAGTATCTCCTTTCTGTTATGATGAATACCCTGCTGCCATTCACGACTATATCTTCAATTCAGAAGTGACATCACCAGCTCCATCTCTCTGGTAACTAACTTTGCACATAATTACTCTGTAATTCGCTTGACAACCAACAACCAGTCCAATCTCATTAAAATGAGATCTAAGTTCTGAGGACATCCCATTACGGGTAACGTCAGAACGACCTTTCCTGAACAGTGACCGACCACTGAAACGACTAACAAGAAGTCGACATCAGCCAATTAGAAAGCAGCTTCTCGAGCTTTACGGCACTCATTTCAACCTGGTGACTTCCATTTCAGACTTCACTTGTAAATATGTTGACACAGTTCTCGATTAAAATTTTGGAAACTGAACAAATGAACATTCTGGAATGTCTAATATATGGTTGAGATTGTATGGCAGTGCTTCCCACGTACTGTGCAACGATTCTTCCATTCAAATGTTTATCCCAAAGAATCAGGAGATAGACGATAATTTTGACAGAATCAGTCGTACGGGCCGTAACTGTCCGGAATACAGCGTGTTAACGTTTTTGATGTTGCATGATTAGACATTTCGACTGTCACTTTTGTGATGATCTGGTAAGCGATGCTTTGATTAGTTGGATGAAAGTTCGGCCTGACGTGACCCGTAATGGGATGTCCTCAGATCTTTGTTAAGTGATACCGAGAACTATGATGTGATTTTAGTGAGATTGCTACTAGTCAAAATGTCTCTTTAGAACGTGAGTTTGGCATAATTAAAATGAACTGCAACCTCGTGTGAGCAAGTCCTTGAGACAATTATTCAAATCAGAAGGGCAGGAAGTCATTAGTTTAACAGCCGTTCAGTGTTATACTAGAGATGATATGCCACAAGATGAGTCGAGTGCTGGTGATATCACCTCTTGAACAAGGTAATTAGATTGGATGGCTATTTTCAGCAACATGTTAGTCGAACCAGATCGACCAAGCATAAAGCCATGGTGGTGATTGAATCCAGGGTATTTATCCACATAGAGTGGAGATATAATAGCCTGCATAATCGAGGTTGGTAACTCTGTGAAAACAGTGGGAAGATATATGGATAACCAATTTGATTTTAAAGATTCAAGTGAATTTGTTATGTCCAGGTAGGAATATATATGTATATTTTATTTATACCAATGAGTGCAACCTTCTGTTATTATGATATATGGAATCAGAAATAGCAGTCTTAACAAGTATCACTCAGGTGCTTATCACAACTGATTGTATTGCTTCCTTCATGGAATGGCATCTTGCCAAGACTTTTCTTATACATGATCTTTGCACTAGCGGTAGACAATGATTTAAGATACTTCTGATGACCTCCGCATATGTCAGATTTGTTAAGGTCATGCATTGTGCCATCTACAAATCTGGCAAATCTGTGACAGACTAACCATAGTAATATGAAAGAATTGGATGATCTTTTACTTTTTTGTGTAGTTTATGTGAACATCAGGAAGAAAAATGTGATGGTGTTCATGAACCCTCACCGCATCATGATGGTTACTGTAGAACAGGATATCCCCATGGCTGCTGCAGCAGGTCAAGTGACTCAGTCTGTGGGACAGGATATCCTCATGGCTGCTGCAGCAGGTCAAGTGACTCAGTCTGTGGGACAGGATATCCTCATGGCTGCTGGAGCAGGTCAAGTGACTCAGTCTGTGGGACACATCCCCGTTACCCAGTATGATGCAGTACTGGAGCAGGTCACAGTTACCCAGTATTATGCATTACTGGAGCAGGTCAAGTGACTCAAGAAGATCCAGTCTGTGGACCAGAGAGAGGGGTGTCAAAAGGTTCTTTAGGGAAATATTTATTGACTCACTTTATCATGTTCATGTGTTACTTCTGATCATGTTTTTATTTTAACTGCGCATAACAAGCATTAGTTTCAGCTTTGGTTTCTGACCTCCAGCTATCTATAAAGGGTAACAAACACAAGCAGGGAATATATTTTATCAGTTTTCTTACATGTGGGTTGATATACTAATATTTTTTATTTTTCTATCACATTTGTTATGGCAGTTATTTCAAATATGTACAACATCAATAAAAAATTCAAGAGGAAAATAGTTTTTGTTTCCTGCAGCCAGCATGTTACAACATTTAATTAATTCTTCAAATGGTGGAAGATAGGACAAGTTGTATCAGTATTTATTCCATAATTACAGATATATTGTGGTTGTCTATAGTAATAACTATTGTTTAACACAGGCACCTGCCACTTGATGGAATGTCAGTTGTGATCCAGGTACTGTAATGCACAAAGAAAAGTCCCCACAATTGCAACCATTGCATTAATCTGTAGCACTCTTGTCTATAGTCCTCATGAGTACTTCACTGGTTTGGATTCTATGTTCTCCATAAACCATAAATACATATGGCTACTATATGAGGGGAGGGGGGTTTAATGTCCCATGTTCAAGATTATTGCTCTAATGCATGTACTAGTCCGGAGTAACGCTGCTTTTATAGTGTTAAGGCCACACATTTTATCTCTTGTTTAATGGGCCCACCGCCCCTACTGAAAAGCAGCTGGAACCGAAATAAATTAAACATAAAGATATATTTATTTTTATTATGCCTCCCGCTAGTAATATAGACCCTCTTATAAAATATAAAATGTAATATATAAATTCTATGTCTAAATCACTATCAGTGATTCAAGAAGCCAGTTTTAACTCCATGGCAGAATGACTTTCAAATAAGTAAATGATTGACATATTCATTTTTTTATTTCAATCGACCTTGCGTGCAAAAGCTGGAATAAATCCATGAAACATAAAATTTAAAAAGTGTGGCCTGACCCACTGAGATACCATGCCTTAGTTTAACATTAATACTCAGAAACAGTGATACTGACTTCGAGCTGGCCAGTCCTTGGTATGTTTGCTTGTTTGTTGTTAAGCACCCCACTCAGCACTATTCCCTCTATATGATGGCAGTCTGTAACTAATCGAGTTTGGAGCAGACAATCCAGTGATTGACATCATCATCGATCTACACAATGGGATACGATGTCAGCGATCCCGTTAGTCACCTCTTATGTCAACCATGGTATGACATATATTGACAAAACGCTCTTCAACTCTCGGTGGCTGTGTGAGCTGTAGTAGTGGCAATAAGGTTAATGAGGTTTTGTATGACTGAAGGAAGTAACTTCCCTCATGTTGAGTGAGTGAGTGAGTATGGTTTTATAAATATCATGGTGGGGAACACCAGGAATGGGGTTCACACATTGTATCCATGTGAGGAATCGAACCTGGGTCTTTGGCGTGACGAGCGAACGCTTTAACCACTAGGCTACCCGAAAGAGAAATAGTGTTATCTGTGCACTTGCTGATTTCCCTCTCATGTCAACCAGGACCAGGCTTGATTTGTTGAGGGAGAAATACTGACTTCACTAGAAAGTGGCAATATGTATTCGCAGCTGATGGAGAAGCGTACTGACGATGGTCATGATTCAGAAAAAGATAATTTTGCACAGTAGTGTACTTAATTTATCAAATGGAGCATGTCATCCTCTGATCTGACAACAAACACAGTCGTGTAGCAGAAATGGTTTATTAAGCAAGTTCACAGCACTCTGTCCTGACATGATGATGATCTAATAAACGCTCTCCCTTCTCGTGAGTTATAAAAATACAGTATACTGACTGTCAGTAACAAAATACTTTGATCACAGGCAACAATCTGCATGGTTTTCTTTTACACATAGAAATATCTACAACTGGTGGTGTTTTCTCCCATACCAGACTGCTTCTGCCATGGGTTACCTCCCTTAGTAAGAGTACTCTCCCTTGGTAATTCCACAACAAAAGCAGTCAACGCCTTCACAGACCATACTGTTGAGAACCATATTTTAAATATTGCTCAATACTAAGTTATTTTGTTATGATATAATTAGTATTATTATATTCATTCTCACAACCCTAGGACATAAATACTGAGTAATTCATAATCATTAAGACTTTAAAGATATCTAAAATCTTACTTGAAAACAATTTCAGTTGGTTTCCATGACAATGTTTGAAGAAAATAAAAAAAGACATTTTCATGTACTGAATTAGGTTTAGCAAGTTCTTCTGTTTTAATTTTTTTATCAAAAGTAGTTTAGACAGAGCCTTAACTACAATCTGACAACACAGTGTTTGCCATGTTCTGGTTTTGTACTCGGGTGGAGTGTTAAATCCTGTACCATTAAGTATATCTGTTGGTGTGAGTTTGGGATTACTGCACAACTCAGATTGTTGTGTATAGGTGTGTTCTAACGACAAAATGTAAGTTAATCTATTGCCATTCCACCGATGCAGTCAAGAATCATAGACTTCAAATCAAATTATCAAAGATACCACTTCATGTATATCAAATAAAAATTGAATTAAATCCAGTTTGTATGACATATTGGATACTGCTTATGGCGAAATTGAATAGAAGAAGTGCTTCAATGTTCTTTAAACTATAACATAAATGCATTGCCAAATATGCTTATATAGTTAGTGAGTGAGTGAGTATGGTTTTATGCCGCTTTGAGCAATATTCCAGCAATATCACAGCGGGGGACACCAGAAATGGGCTTCATGCATTGTACCCGTGTCAGGAATCGAACCCGGGTCTTCGGCGTGACGAGCGAACACTTTAACCACTAAGCAACCCAACTGCCCCACATATATAGTAAGTGTGGTAAAAATGTAGACGATGTTCCATGGCCGGTGCCCGTTTCCTTCCTTGTTCAGTGTAGCTAGGGTTAGCAACTGATAATTTGGTAAACATCATAACATTTGAACTGGTGGACAGTTACTTGAAGGACAGGAATCAAACTTGCCAGGACTGCCAATAAGCTGAGAGTTGTCCCCCTTTAACAAGTGTGCCCAGCCAATAAATGCACAATAACCCCCTCTATTGATCATCAGGACAGTTTAAATAATCAACATTTTATAAATACCTATGTCAGAAAATGTTCAACACAGACCAGTAGACATCCTTTATGGACAATGATATTTAATGATTAACTGATTGTATCAAATTCTTTAATTAGGGACTTTTATAAATCTACCTATAATAATGACTGGTCCCTTGAATTGTGGTTGAGTTCAGTAAAGTAAATGCTTTTGTGATAATTAATTATGGCATATCACAGTTTGAGATTGATTTAAATATTTTTCCTTTTGAGACCGTCCCTGTCCTTCAAAATGGTGAGATTCAGCTGTGTCAGCAGAAAGGATTGACTACATACAAATCTGTTTTTATTTATCTTTTATATGTAAGATTTCATACCCAAAAAATTGCAAAATACATTTAACATACTGAAGTGGCTTTGAAAGACAATATTTAAATCTAATAAATAAAATCAATGTGAACATTGATAAACATAACCAATCTCTATTACTTATTTAGCTTCACACAAATGAGACCGGTCAGAATTCCTAGTTCAAATTACTATATACCTGTTGGCACCATTATTAGATTCCAATCACAACCCAACTCTTCAAACTGTCTAAAAGCTCTCGTACCTCAATCATTATGCAGTGTATCTAGTTTTATATAAATATTTCTTGCTTTAACTTCATCACACCAACCTCTCTTGTCAATGTTCGTTCTTTTGAATATTAAAAATGATGATAAACAGAATAATCCACAACTGGACAAAAACAGTTGCAGGGAAATGTACATCTGCATGTGGTAGGGCTGTTCACACGTAGACAATAGACACAAACAAAACACCAATCAATTTAGAAGGGATGATAACATTTGACAAAAAGGTAATAAGAGTAGTTAAAAAGTTAAACATTGTTCCAGAAAAAATATCTTAAATATGATTTCATATGCAACAGTTGGAACAATTATCAATAATAAGTTCATTAGCAAATAGTATTTGTCTCAAAATAGAATTTGATAAAAATTCTTCAGAAATGAGAAGTCATTAGATAAAAGAAAGTAGTCCCAAGGACAATAGGTTTTTTTCACTGGGACTTGACAAGACACATGATCACTGTGTAACACCTCTAGCAAAGCCATTACAAACACCAGGAGGAAACTATACACTTAAAGCAGGTGTTAAGTACAACATCGACGATGGCCCATCGTCTTGTAATGAAAAACTAAACAAATTCATACTACTTGATGATATGTTTTCCAGGAAGTGGCTCCAGATTCATGTGTGTAAAGTGTGACTTCAAATGGAGTGAGGAAGCGGTGGTCTGGTGAGTGAGTGAGTGAGTGAGTGAGTGAGTCGGGCCGCACACCACGTTGAAAAGTATTTCCGTTACAACACGGCAGTCAGCTCAGGAGAAAAGAGCAAAGGGATACAGGTCAGAGACATTTATCACTTTGATGAATCCTTGAGGAGTTATTCCGCGGAGAGATCAAGAATCATAATTGGGCAAAATCTGGAGTTTAACTAACCTTAACCTGATCTGGTAGCAAAGGGACACAACTCTGGCATGAAGTGGGGTGCAGTGAGTACTGGTGACAAGCAATGCAGGCATACATATGAACAATACTGAGGAGATCTGAGATGGAAACTGACACTTTTTCCTGAGCTAGATGTTGCAAGATTGAATCACACACAACTTACAACAATGTCTCACTGACCATATTTTGAATTTTTGGTATAAAATCAATTTTTGAGTTATGTTGTCTTAAAATTGCGTTCTTATACTCTTTTGGCAAGATTTGAGGTGAAAGTACTGGTATTGTAAAATCAAATTTTATCATTGTATTTCAATAAATATGATTGACATCTTACTGACTACTAGTGATTGATTAATCACTGTAATAAGAAAAATAAATTGAAATTAAACATTTTTCCATTCAAAATGTTACTTTATGTGTAAGTGCCAATCTCAAATTTGACTTTGGTCAAAAAGGAAACATAACACCATCTGTTCACGCAATATGTATACAAAAGAGAAAGTGTTATTATTAGTCGACAGGAATGCAGTGTACATAAAAAAATTGGCACACAAACCAGAATTTCAAACCATGTCATGAATGAATATAATGTACAACACACATGTACAACACACTTGGTTATGTTTGAGCTCTATGACAAAGACTAAGTTGATGGTCAAGTTGAATATCAAAATTTCATTTCAAACATTGCAAGTGCATAAAATACAAAGATTAACCAAAAAGAAAATGGCCTTTGTGGTTGTATTAATGGTTGCCTGCTAAATATCGAAGCTAGTTGTGTTCCCATCAGCACATTGGTCATGTGACAATTTTAGAACAAGTGAAAATCGTAACAAATAGTCCATAACTGTACAATATAATATTGACCAACATGAGCTTCATCTTGCAAAATGGCAAACTGTGATGTCAGTTAACCTCTGAGTATAGTCCAGTATACTGATATAGATAAAATGCACATGATTGAATTTTTCAACAAGTGGTGGGGGAATACGATCTCCTAAAAAAAAAAGTCATTATTTTTATCATGCCTTACAAGAAAAACTTAAAAAAAGAAAGAAGAATTCTTGCTTTGTAATCTTTTTTTCCACATCACTGCAAAACACTTTCGTTCGTTTATCAATACATAACAATGGTAGTATAGCTCCAATTACGTATAATCTCTCAGGGCAGATAATTCATAATCATATTAACTCAATTCTATATATAATATACAGCATATCTACATCTGTTTATATACAAACTTTTTCTGTAAATAATATACATTTAGAATGTATAACAGCTCAATATACACACATTATAAATGGATATATACACACAGTGGAACTTTCATTTAAGTACAATTCATTGTGTGAAAAATCAGAAAAGAAATTTCAACAATACCTGCTGTTAAAGAGGTAAGCTCATATCCAAGACCCAGTAAATCACCAGAGTGCATTGCTAGTCTTGTTATTTGGTGCCATGTTCAAATATTGCCATTTTAGTGTAAAATTAATATATGCGTGGAACGAAATATCTACACACAAACACAAAATTTATCGTTATATTCACTTATCAATCAATACTTCATGAGACTACAAAAATCACATATATGATTACAACAATCATATTAAAGTAATACCATATTCAACATATCAAGCACCCTATTCCAACAAAAGTGTTTTTTTTTCAATTTAATTGTAGATTTGCCCTTCTGGTTTTTTGTATATAAATATTTTTTATATCATAATATAGCATTGAGAAGTCATTTAAAACAAAGTGGAATAGGTTTTTAATAAGCATTAATGCTTGAAACCTTTTATGAGCCTTGGAACATATTTCAATTACAGTTACAACTTATTTTTTCAATAGATTTGAATACTTTTTGAGTTTATACATTAAATATGGAAATAATAATTTATTTTTGTTTAAGAGTTCACATTGATTTTTACTGCGTTGATTGTGATGATAGCATTATTTGAGAATAATCCACAATTACTGTTGGTACTTAAATCACATTCATTGCTGCCAACCCTAGTCTTCATATGGTGTAGACTAAAGAGATAGTCCACCAATATTTCAAATTGATATGAACGAAAATTTGTTTCAAGCAGTACTACATGGTAGACTTTATTCTCTAAACATCTTGCACACAAGCCATGATAAAGCAAAATTCAAAAAGTGCCCCTGTTTGCTTTCTTCTGGAGGTCACCATTTTGTTGTCCAAAATGTCTTAAGAGAGTGATAGGTCACTACATCACAACTTTGCTCAAAATGGCGGCCTCCAGTAAAGGAGTGAAATGTCACATTTGTTCTGAATATGCTGAGAGTTACATGTTGCAATCTCATTAAAATCAGATCTAAGTTCTCGCTGCCGCTAAACAAAGATCTGAGGACATCCCATTACGGGTCACGTCAGAACGGCCTTTCGCAAACCTTGACCTCTCACTGAAACGACTAGCAAGAAGTCAACATCAGCCAATTAGAAAGCAGCTTCTCGAGCTTTATGGCACTTGTTTCAACCTGCCGACTTCCATTTCAGACTACACTTGAAAAATATGTTGACACAGTTCTTGATTAAAATTTTGAAAACTGAACAAACGAACATTCCGGAATTTCTTATATATCGTTGCGATTGTATTGCAATGTTTCCCACATACTGTGCAATGCCTCCTCCGTTCATATGTTTGTCCCATGCAAATGAGAGATAGACGATAACTTTGACGGAATCAGTTGTATGGGCTGTTACTGTCGTTCGGAATACCCCGTGTTAATGTTTTTGAGGTTGCATGATTAGAAAACACATTCCGACTGTCACTTTCATGATCTGGTAAGCAACGCTTTGATTGGTCCGATTAGGGTTGTTCTGACGTGACCTGTAATGGGATGTCCTCAGATCTTTGTTTAGCAATAGCGAGAACTAAGATCTGATATTAATGAGACTGAACATGTTGCCATATGTGTTGCATTCAAGCTCTGGATATAGGTAAAGTCCATATCACAATTTTGATTGATGAGTGGAACATCTCTTTAACTTGAACAGAAGCATTTCATACAGAATGAATACAGAATGGACCAGGGATACTACAATGACAGATTATCATTGTGCAAATCAGCAGTGTCTGAACATGATTATCTAAACCACAATTTTCACGTGAAATAATAGCACTGATGTCATTGAGAAGTCAAAGTAATGAAGTATCAATACAACGTGCCTCCTCATGTATCGATATAAAACATAAAAATATCGATAGATATAATTCTAAAAGTACCCAGTATTGAAACTTTTTCAATTATTTAAAAATTGTTTGATAAACATTGACTTAATAAATTGTACTTATTTGACATGCTTGAGCTTACTCCATATTGTCAACACGATATGTTTGAGAGAAATAACTTGGATATGCTGTAAAGTTGTGTCATATTATATTTCAAATGTAAAATACATAAAACTAACTTCTGTAGTAAAATAAATTATGGAATTCTGCTTTTCGGTATATTTATTACTTTCAAATTATTTTCATATCTCCTGGCATTAAAAACCAAACATATAATCTTCTATGTATATGTTTTTTATATTTATATAAAAACATTTTGACTTGTGGCAAGAACTAAAATAGATTAAACATACCGTTATATTTAAGGCCAGGATTTGTTGACGAGTATTGGGCACTTCGATAATGAAGAATACACCTTAAACGTTGAGAAATAGCAACAACTTGGTGGTGTAAACGATTCATATATAAAAACTGCCATCACTGAGTGTGAAGAAAGACAATGACCATATTGAAAGAGTATTATAAATCTTGTCTGTGGAATACGGCTTGGCTTGAGTGTTGATATTGCCTCCTGTTACCATGATAACAGCTATGAATCAGTCTCTGCCCTTCTTTTCTTTTTTGCTTTTTTCATGATTTCATTGAAGTTGAAAGGTTGAAGACAATAGACCTGAAAAACATGATCATTGAAATTACACAGTGGATGGATGGTAGCTCAATAAGGCCACTATAATTCTAGAATATGTGTCAATCTCATTAAAACCTGGTCTGTTGTTACGATTTGATACCCTTGACATCAAGATCTAACAACCTTACATGGGCTGTCACATGAACTCAAAATGAACGCTTATTGCCCAATGAGATGTCAGCTTTCTAAAATGATTAAGCTTCATTTGTCTGCCACCTCGAATCAGAAATTTCCATCTTAACAAATGAAAACCCACACTCAGAAACTTCCCTCAAGTCTCGTCTAATTGTGTTTTCCAACCTACCCAGACGATATGAGTGAGTGAGTGACTATGATTTTACGCCGATTTTAGCAATATTCCAGCAATATCACGGCGGGGGACACCAGAAATGGGCTTCACACATTTTACCCATGTCGGGAATTGAACCCGGGTCTTCGGCGTGACGAGCAAACGCTTTAACCACTAGCTACCCGACCGCCCCCAGACGATATAATAATTCCATAATATATAGGAGTAGTCTTTATATTTCTTGTTTTAAAGATTTTTTAGTTAAAACATCTTGGTCAGTCAGTAAGAAAACAAAATGCTTTTTATTTATTTACTTTTTGGGGGTCAGCAGAATGTAAACATTAGCGTAAGTCTTGTCTACTTGTGTTTTCCAACCCACCTGATCAGTAGGTAGCAGCTTGAAGTCTTCAGGCGGGTTTGCTATCACATACCGCTTTGATGAGGGACTCTTCACAGACTCACTTGTATCTCGGAATCGGTACAGCCCAATACACAGGATACCGAAGTGCCGCAACGCGTGGACGAACAGGTCCCCATATTTACCTGCTTCCTGAAATCATAAAGAAGATTTCTCCAAGCCCAGTAGAAATCAGTGTTGTCAGTTCATCCACAACCTTTCACATGACACTAATAATTCATTAAAACACCATCTAACATCACATCAACAATGATGAATTTTTACATCACATGACATCAACAATGATCACCTAAGATATGAGAAACTATAATGTCACCTCACAATGATTGACTGTGACATCACAACATTACTACAGCAATACTGTCTCTATTTCATCACCGAAAACCACAACCATGCATTGTAAATGCTACCTGATGGCCCACCTGGATATATGGCGTCTATAGAAAGATCAGGTTTTACCTTACAGACAAGTCTGGTATGACCTTGACACCTACCCCAAACTGCTGCAGTGGACCATCAAACAGCGAGATCTGCGCCACTCTACACCGGTCCCGGTTGGCCAGAACAGATGGGGTGCAGTAGCCCCCCTTCATCCCCGCCCCCTCAGCCAGAATCTGCTCCAGCTCGGGGGTTGCGCCCCCTGTGATGAGGGTGCGAATCAATGTCAGTGCGTTGTCGTTGAAATAACTCTGAAACAGGAGAACCATCCGCTGACTTGTCTTTCAATTAACAATATAAAGTCAATCAGTATAAAGGACCTATTAGGGCCACATCCCTTTTTTCCTTTCTTGAAAATTGAAGCCACTAATTTGAAAATTGAAGATAATACAATTAATGCTTTAACATTGTTATTGCACTTGAAATTTCAAATTGTATTTTGAACTTTCAACATGCTATCTTGAGATTTCAACATATCACCTTGAAATTTCAACATGCTATCTTGAACTTTCAAGAAAAAAAAAGAAAAATGATATGGGCTTTCGTAATGAAGACAATCTCAGTAAAAAATAATGTCTTAATATAAACAAGTAAAGATTAACATCATGTGAAGAGAACTTATGTTAAATATAACCATGAAAAAACCCAATTGTTTTTGTTTGTTGTTTAACGCCGCACTCAGCAATATTCCAGCTATATGACGGCGGTCTGTAAATAATCGAGTCTGGACCAGACAATCCAGTGATTGACATTAAGAGCATCGATCCATGCAACTGGGATACGATGACATGCATCAACCAAGTCAGCAAGCCTGACCATTCAATCCCTCTTACAACAAGCATAGTCGCCTTTTACGACAAGTATTGGTTGCTGAAGACCTATTCTATCCCGGTCTTCATGGGTAAACAACAATTGTAGTGCCATGACCATCTATGTTTAAGTATTGGAGTTTTATCAATCTCAGCACTTACATCACGTTGGTCATTGATGTCATGAATAAGTGAGTGAGTTGGGTCAATGACCACTTTTAACAGGAGGTTTTAGTTATATCACAGCATGTCAGCTTGATATGGAAAGAAAACCCAAAGTGATGAAGGTCTTTGGTGAAACCCATGTGCACAGGTATAGTTCTCACAAACCTAAAAACAATCAGAGCAAGCAGGGATTTCAACCCACGATCTTAGGATGCTGGCATGCCCAAGGGATGCAACTCTGCACAGCAAATTGCGATGCTTTGGACAGCTGGGCCCCTGTGTATGGTGGTGAGAACCAAGGATAAGAAGAATAAGGTTCCTGAACTTACTGTGCTCATGAGTGAGTCCAGGACACTGACGGCGAAGGCAGTACCACAGGCGAACGGCTGCGTCATGTACAGCTCCGTGTCAGGGTCATCGTCGTCATCTTGGTCCAGAAACTGGACATTGGAGTCATTGGCTGAACAGATGAACAAGCATTATAAGACATCCATATATATTGAGATATCCTTATCTCATCTTTGCATTGTGGAAAGGTGTGAGTTGGTTTAACATTTCTGTTAAATTTTTTCTTATGATTTTAAGGATAGTTTATAGTATACTATTGTGTCTAGGGCAATAGTTCCCAAGAACATCATGCTACAATTATCACATTAAGAGTGCATCATGTATTACTGGAAGACCAATTCTGTCCGTAAATATGTAAGCATTGGCATACATATTTTCTATGCAGTAGGCAGGTTGGAAAAAGAATATGCAGCTTTTTGTGGGAGAAATTGCAGAGGGATATAGGCTGAAGAAAATGAGCATGAGTATGATGCAAACCAACATTACTAATCGAGGCATATCTGGGAGCCGAACTCACAACAAGCAGATCCTGGCATGGCTAAGGGAAACAACTCTGCACAGTGACTTGAAACAACATGACTGCTGGTTTTAGATTACCAGTAGTTCCTGGCATGGCGATATGAAATGATCATATGATTTTAGAGGTGTTAGCCAAGTGTCTTTCTTACATTTGTACACGAGAAAGTCTTTCACTCAATCTGATTTCTTTGGAGATGTAGACAAAGACAGTACAAACATATGGCAAGAAAATCATCTTGGGGCATGGACTTGCATATACTTAGGCCTTCTCTTGAAGTTTGCAAATAACTGTCTTTACGTGTCAACAGGAAGCATAATGGCATCAAGGTCTATTCAGCATGTGTCGTCAACTAAAGATGCCATCTGGCGTCACTGTGTGAGAGTTGAGTGACTTACCTAGTTCGGTGATAAGTGGTACATTGGATCCACACACCGAGCCTCGCCTTGACACACTGGCCGGACTGCCCATGGGGGAGAACCCGGGAGGTAAGAACCCTGAGAAAGAAAAACATCGTCACTTCCTGCTCTTCCATACAGTTCAGACAGTTCTTGCAGGGGAGGTTTACAGATTTTGTAGTTATCAGTTGCATGATCGAAATAAATAAAAAATAAAATGCATTCAACAGTTTTCAAGGGGCCTTGAGGTTAAAGTGGGTCAGTTGTTGCAAATGAAACAACTACATCTGGTCTTACTGGTTCTGGTCCTTACAAATCTTGGTTGTTTCTGTTTTGAAGTATTAAAAAAACCCACAAGGCTATTTCATTTGTCATTTCAGTAACTACCAAATATTTTGAGATTATGTGTTATTTTCAAAACCATTTTCTCTGTCTCCAGCGTAAAGAAACTGATTTTATTATTTTTTCTCAATCTAAGATCTGGAAACCAAGCAAAACAAATGACTTACCTACACTGATAGAGGCAAGGGCTGGATGAGGCTACTGACTTGTAGTAGTGGGGGCAAGGACTGGATGAGGCTACTGACCTGCACTGGTGAGGGCAAGGACTGGATGAGGCTACTGACCTGCTCTAGTGAGGGCAAGGGCTGTATGAGCCTACTGACCTGCACTGGTGAGGGCAAGGACTGGATGAGGCTACTGACCTGCACTGGTGACGGCAAGGACTGGATGAGGCTACTGACCTGCACTGGTGACGGCAAGGACTGGATGAGGCTACTGACCTGCTCTAGTGGGGGCAAGGACTGGATGAGGTTACTGACCTGTAGTAGTGGGGGCAAGGGCTGGATGAGGCTACTGACCTGCACTGGTGGGGACAAGGACTGGATGAGGCTACTGACCTGCACTGGTAGGGACAAGGACTGGATGAGGCTACTGATCTGCACTGGTGAGGGCAAGGACTGGATGAGGCTACTGATCTGCACTGGTGAGGGCAAGGACTGGATGAGGCTACTGATCTGCACTGGTGAGGGCAAGGACTGGATGAGGCTACTGACCTGCTCTAGTGAGGGCAAGGGCTGTGTGAGGTTACTGACCTGTAGTAGTGGGGGCAAGGGCTGGATGAGCCTACTGACCTGCATTTGTGAGGTCAAGGGCTGTATGTGGCTACTGACCTGCTCTAGTGGGGGCAAGGACTGGGTGAGGTTACTGACTTGCTCTAGTGGGGGCAAGGAATGGGTTAGGTTACTGACCTGTAGTAGTGGGGGCAAGGGCTGGATGAGGCTACTGACCTGCACTGGTGGGGACAAGGACTGGATGAGGCTACTGACCTGCACTGGTAGGGGCAAGGACTGGATGAGGCTACTGACCTGCTCTAGTGGGGGCAAGGACTGGATGAGGCTACTGACCTGTAGTAGTGGGGGCAAGGGCTGGATGAGGCTACTGACCTGTAGTAGTGGGGGCAAGGACTGGATGAGGCTGCTGACCTGCTCTAGTGGGGGCAAGGACTGGATGAGGCTGCTGACCTGCTCTAGTGGCGACAAGGACTGGATGAGGCTACTGACCTGTAGTAGTGGGGGCAAGGACTGGATGAGGCTACTGACCTGCTCTAGTGGGGGCAAGGACTGGATGAGGCTGCTGACCTGCTCTAGTGGGGGCAAGGACTGGATGAGGCTGCTGACCTGCTCTAGTGGGGACAAGGATTGGATGAGGCTGCTGACCTGCTCTAGTGGGGGCAAGGACTGGATGAGGCTGCTGACCTGCTCTAGTGGGGACAAGGGCTGGATGAGGCTACTGACCTGTAGTAGTTGGGCAAGGGCTGGATGAGGCTACTGACCTGTAGTAGTGGGGGCAAGGACTGGATGAGGCTACTGACCTGTAGTAGTGGGGGCAAGGGCTGGATGAGGCTACTGACCTGTAGTAGTGGGGGCAAGGACTGGATGAGGCTACTGACCTGTAGTAGTGGGGGCAAGGACTGGATGAGGCTACTGACCTGCTCTAGTGGGGGCAAGGACTGGATGAGGCTGCTGACCTGCTCTAGTGGGGGCAAGGACTGGATGAGGCTACTGACCTGTAGTAGTGGGGCAAGGGCTGGATGAGGCTACTGACCTGTAGTAGTGGGGCAAGGGCTGGATGAGGCTACTGACGTGCACTGGTGGGGGCAAGGACTGGATGAAGCTACTGACCTGTAGTAGTCGGGGCAAGGACTGGATGAGGCTACTGACCTGTAGTAGTGGGGGCAAGGGCTGGATGAGGCTACTGACCTGTAGTAGTGGGGGCAAGGACTGGATGAGGCTACTGACCTGTAGTAGTGGGGGCAAGGGCTGGATGAGGCTACTGACCTGTAGTAGTGGGGGCAAGGACTGGATGAGGCTACTGACCTGTAGTAGTGGGGTAAGTGCTGTATGTGGCTTCTGACCTGCACTGGTGATGCAAGGACTTAATGGGGCTACTGACCTGCACTGGTAGGGGCTGAGGACTGGATGAGGCCGATACTGTCATCAAAGTTCATGGCTTTGATGTTCAGTGAGCACAAGATGGCCTCCTTGTCCACCAGGTTGGGGTCATCAATATTTTTATCCTTCGCAGACACGATAACACACATATCACACAGGTTAATGTTGACTGCTCGAAGGTTGGCACGGTTGAGAGGCGATCCCTGGGGAGAAAAAACAGAAATGATTATTCAGATTCTAATATGTTCCTCTACAAACTATATGAATATGCTGCCATGTGTGCAGTGTTATGAAGCTGGTGTCATCAGGCATGACAGATTTATAATACTACTATGAACAAACTGGTTGGTCCTTAACTTCCTTGGAGTAGCAGTGAGTGAGTTGGGTTTAACGGCGCTTTTAAAAGTATCCCAGTTATATTGCGGTTTGTCAGCTTAATGTGGGAGGAAAGCCCGAAGTGATGCAGGTCTCAGACGTTTACCACTTCGGTGAAACCCACGAGCAAGGGTATGGTGCTGACAAACCTAGAAACATAATCAGGGTGAACCGGGATTTGAACCAATCATAGGTTTCTGGCGTGCCACAGCAAATCACAGCGCCTTAGATGACCTGGCCCTCTGTGCCCCCCTTGGAGTAGTATATATGTACAGAGACACATACTATTAAAATAGTATGATAGTATGAAAAATTTACCAGCTTACATAATACACACCACTATTTAAACTTACATGCAATATGGAAAGCTTTGGGAAGTTCTGCAATGTCTTCCACTCTCTTTCGAGATATTTGAGGTCGCCGACAATGACAACATGCTTCAGTTCATGGTAGTGGAAGTTGCTGGCACGCAGTGGCATCACCAGATTGCGCAGACCAATCAGAGGTGAATGTGGGTCAGCAAACAGGCACACGATCACGTGACTGTGCATTGTCGTCATTGAAGCCTGGTTCCGGTCCTGCAATTGAAGACATTAAATTCAGTAGACGTTCAAGACTGGCCATTTAATTTTCCTAGGGGGCCTGAGCCTTTTGTTTGAGGTAGAAAATTGTTTTGGTGACTGCTTCGAGTTTTTCCTCCGAAAGGAGCAGCTGAATAATCTTTTGTTTGTTCACTACACAATTTTTTGTGAACATCTAGCATGTCAACTTTTTGTTTCAAGCATTTTCAGAGACAGTTTTTAACTTTAACTCATTCAATTTGTTTACAGGTTCGTAACTTTCGCAAACTTTTATTTTGAATTAAAATTTTTGGTTTACAAATTTACAGATACAGTTTGGGTGTATAGAAATGGCCGCAGTAATAGTTGTGCACCCTGACTTGTGAAAGTCATAGCAGAATCAGCATTAACCTCTATGAGAAAGTTACTTTAGGAGGAATCGGTTGCTATGTGGACTGTAAAAGTACAGCAGTACACACAAGGACTCATCTAGACCTGCTTAGATGACGATATTCAGCGCCCAGTCTGCAGCAAATGACAACAAAAATTCCCACTTTGAATTCCCCAAATTTCAGAATTCCTCAGAATTTGCAAAGGTAAGAATGTGAAAAAAATCCAATTTTGAACAAAGTCACTATTTTTCCAAATCTGCCTGCGAAGAGAGCTTAGTTTGGAATCCTAGATGATTAATACCTGTCTAGAAACAAATCGTAGCTATGAGAACCAAGCTTACAATAACCACTTCATCGAGCGGCCTGTCTGGACACCAGTGGAACATCCCCGTGGAGTCGAATCTCCTTGGCTCTTCACCGGGGGTCAGCTGGTCTGTGGAGGGCACAGGTGAGGCTGCTTCACTCAGGTTCAAACTCGTCCCTCCGTCCAGTGAGGTCTTACTGGCACTGGTTGGCCTACAGGAGGGGAGACATGTTGTAGAGGTGGGTAGGAAACTCCCATATCAGACTGCAGTGATGCTTAATAATAGTATGTTATTAATGGTAAGTAAATCAAAATGTCAGTTGTGTTTTAAAGGAGAAAGCAAGTCTTATGCCACTTTTAGTGACTTTTTTCATGGATTGGACACAAGAAATGGACTTCACGTTGCTTTCATGTGGGACCACTAGCCACCCCCCACCCCAATCCCCCCCAACGAAGGCATCAGTAGCCTGCCCCAACCCCATGAAGGAATCAAAGTCCAAAGGTATCTTTAAGAAAGTCACATGGGGAATACCATGAATGGGGTTTACATATTGTATCCATCAAACTGGGCTGAGAGTTTTCAGTGTAACAAATGAAAGCTTACCCCCAAAGTTACCCAATTGCCCAGAGTATGAATATCTGTATCATTGTTAAGCATCATTGCAGTGTGAACATTCTTAAAAGCAATTTTCAGTTATATTTTAAACCACTAGTCTGAAATATATACTATATAATTTTTATTCCATCATTTACTTGATCCAGACTTTATTCATTTAAAAACATCTTTGGTATTCATGATTCATGATACTTCAACATGTATAACAGCACTTGTTGATATCCCAGGTGGTGATGGTTATCGCACATGCATGTGGGGAACACACCATCTGCACAAACCTAGCAGCAGCCCATCATATGTTTACATGTTTCTATCACACCTTTTATTGAGAATGTTTGCCTCTACACAAATCACATAAAAGAAAATGAACACCAGTTAAAACATTATCCCCGGATAAAACTTACATGAAATGTGAAAGAAATTTGGTGCAAAATCTGTAGTTTACATTTTCTGATTTATTTGATGAATAACAAAAGTTCAATATAATACAGACAATATTTCCCGATGAATTACATACAATTTGTTGTAGGATGTCAGTATGTGCATGCTAGGTGTACACAACAAACATGCAAACATGTCCTTTGGGTGTGTAGTTAATTTTAGGGAGATTCTCGATGTATCATATAACACAAATTCACTTTTTAGGCTACTGAGCTTGCCCAAGATGTATAGGGTGATCCGAGCTACAACTATTGCTGTCTATATTAATGTCTACACTGAGATTATTCTGTGCAAATAACCCCTGGAGTATTTGATACTGGG
The DNA here is from genome assembly GCF_023055435.1 of Haliotis rufescens. Taxonomy (NCBI): domain Eukaryota; kingdom Metazoa; phylum Mollusca; class Gastropoda; order Lepetellida; family Haliotidae; genus Haliotis; species Haliotis rufescens. Next base: position 7,387,675 of record NW_025963791.1, on the reverse strand, counting down.
GCAATGTATTGTCATGATTCTTGATATCTACTGTTATAAGTGCAACCTGATAAGCATGACTTATGAAAAAAAGGCTCCTGGAAAACATTTATGGTGTCTTAAACATGTCTTTTTTTAATTTCAAAGTGGTTTGGGAGGCATGGAATCAGTGTTTGGAATATAATATATCACCTAGCCGCCATCAGAACCCACAGACTTAAGAAACTGCAGGCCCTGACTAGACTCTTCAGGCCCTCATTTTAAAAACTGCAGCTTCTTGTGACAAATAATTGGAACATAAATCTACTGCAGGCCATCAGGACTCATACAAATTTGAAACTACAGGTCATGAGATCTACTTGCCATGGGCCCACAGCAGGTGCTTATTTCGAACACTGCATGGCATATTATTTGTCTATATAACTATGAAAGTGCATCTGTCGTTGCTTGCTTGACCTTGTATAAGTGGTTGAGTTTTGTTTGGTTTAAGTGAAGTGAAGTGCTATGTACCAAATAATTAAAAGTGTATTTATAATGAACTTAATTGGGTATGAACAATAAACAATAACCATACTACCAAACGTACAGAAGCTCACCTATCCCCTATTTCAAATTTTGAGAGTGCCCTGGGTGCTTATTACATCAAATACGGTATTTTGTTTAACAAGGACAAATACATGTCGGGTAGCATTAACTGTTATGATATTCATAAAAAGATGATTAATTACACCCTTGAAGTATGAAGTTTTCTACTTATATACCATAGATATTCTAACATATTGTGATTGTTTGTTCAATATTTTGATAGCAGTTTCTTCAGTTCTACCATGGTGGCTATATCGATTATTTAAAAGTGATAATCTTACTTCATAGTAGAAAAGGACCCTCTCTCAAAACTAAAAACATGCTACAGGCCATAATACATTAATTATTAGAATTTCATCCCACCTACCTCACTACCCCTTCACATTATAGTCTTTCCTAAGAACTACAGTCGAGGGAATCACTACACGTGCCACCTTCTTTCTTTACTTGATAAAACAAACAATTAACATAATCCCAACAAACATGCTTCATATCAATCACATCCATTGGCGGAAATGTACAGAGATGCCTTGAACAGTTTGTTAAAAATAACAAAATATAAAAATATATGCTCTGTGCCTCACATTTCGTGTTTTAATGGAAATCTAACAATTAATTTATTGTGGCCATAATAATAACGACTGCAGTGCTACTATATGGACAGATGAATGCTGCATCGACAAAAACCAATAACACATGCTCACACCGACGATGTCAAGGTGAGCAGCCATGATGCAAGACAACGAAGCAAGACAACGAGGCAAGACAATGATGCAAGAAGTAAATATGTGCAGGACATGGCAGTGCAAGAGCGAGGTCGACATGGGGTCAGTAGGAAGAGGTTTATGATGCAAGAGGTAACAGTGCACATGTATTTTTACAGAGACGTTCTTACTCTTCTTTCTTCGGCAGGGACCAGATGTTAGCTATACTGGGACTGAACCAGGCACATCAAGTTAGTGAGACAGAAGGGTGAAGATGAACTACTATAGTCAACAAGTGAATGACAGTCAGCAGCACCCTGTGAAACTTGTAGTAAGAAGCATGTGAATCTCTTTAAGAGTTAATACACACTAGTGTAGTGCCAGAATAATTGTATTTTTATTTTATAGATTATTTTGTCTAAATTGGAAGTATAAAATGCAATCAATAAAGCCTTGTTAAGTTAAAACCAAATATGTCAAAAGTACTTATTATTTAAATCAAAATAATTTTTTGGGACATATTTTCAAATTTTATTCTTTGAAAATCAACAAGATCAATTTAGGAAATAAGGTTCCAATCAACCGTCACAGCATTTAATTTTTCTTGCAATTTAGGAATAATGAAGAAAATCCATACAAGAAAACAAGAAATTGGTCTGACTGAATGTAATATTCCAAAGCATAAAAGTGATGCTACGTGTGTTCAGGTATAGTGTCCTTAAAAATATTATCTGAGTCATCTTGCATATTTCTATTGACACATACTGTGAATGTGTAAAAAGAGGTGCTTTCATAACACATGTGATATTCCTCATGTGTTCTTTGTATCACTGAATTTACATCTACAGCATATCAGTGATATCAAAACTATTGAATTTCAGGGATATCATCAACAAGCTGATGCATATCAGTGAAATTATGAGGTATCAGTGATATATTATTGGTGTATATGAGTTATATGTATTGCGATAAATTGGGAACTAGAGTATTCGAAGAGATTGTCACATTTATGTTTTCTGGGCCAAAGGGGAACCAAAACTTCGGTTCCCCCTCTTGTTTACAGTGTTAAGTCAACATGGACGGTCACCGCTAGTTAGCAGTCAGGGGAGATAACAATGTGAGAGGAAAATCACTCTTATTTCTGCCATTATGTCAACCAATTTCAAAGATATCATGATTCGTGAATGAATTAATGTGTAACTTTTAGATAAAGCGATACAAATAATGATGAAACATGTTATATTTTGTTTACCCCAATATACCGGGACACAAACAAAATATTGCAATACGTAACCTTAAAAAGCGTATTGCAGTTTACTGATTTACCGGAAATACCATGCAGTCCTATTGAAAGTTCCAGCTTCAGCACAATCCTTTGCGTACCATAATTGTATACTAACCAATTAGTTGTTTCCATATATTAACAACTTCATGACCAGATAACTGTCTATGATAAAGTATTTCCCTACCAACTACCTCAAATCACAACCTTTACATATAAGAGGAAATCTTACTTAATATTCGTAATTGGCTAGATTTTCAGTTAATGTCAGTTAAAGTAGAAAATAACAATGAAGGGATCTGATGGGGAATGCATGGATGATGATGAAATGTTCATTCAAACTTTGTAGAACCCCAAAAATATTATTTGTTGGAACTGTCATATTTAAGATAGTCTCAAGACCGGGGAGTAGCACACTCAAATGATCAAATGATTGATGCACAAGAGGCTGTCATGAGCGACACACATATATAACTAGTTGTTGGGAACATGCTGTCAACATTGTAAATGCTGGAAATACCAGAACTACATATAACAGCGCCTATTTGAAGACTGCTGTTGGACTGACAACTGCTTTTCTTTTCCCCCTGAATCTCGCCTGTAGCTTTTACTGTGTTTGTGTCCTTTCAGGCTTTTTTGGGAATTGCTACGTTGTCTATGAGTAGAGGGGTGATTCTTATCGACCATATTGGGAGGGTGGCCATGTTTATGGTGCACGTCCAAGTACAGGTCCGCCTTGCGGGAGACATGTCTGCAATGATGTGGGGTGTAAGCTACTCAGCAGTCAGCAGTATTGCAATCACATCTTAGGCCTCTATTTCATTATTTGGTTCACAGATATTTTGCCAAATACATAAAAAATATGAAAATAATGTTTTACAATATCAAAACATGTTCTTTTAAAAGTTATTTCTTAAAAGTATATCTGTTGAAAAAAAAAAGAAAAACGGAAAGAAGGAAACGTTTTTTGAATGGTCAAGAGTTTCCTCCCTTACCCTGTTTTAGCAAACCAAGTTTTTTCATAACTGTGTTAAGATTTGGTAGAAAGAAAGAGTATTGAGAAATGTTTTTAGTTGTAGGATCTGTAAACCAAGTATTAAAAAAAGAAGCCTTACTTTTTTCAAAATTATTAAATTACCAAAAGTATTTTCCCAAATAATTATCTGTGTATATGCATACATAGTTGCAATTAAAATTTAAAATCAGTTATTTTAATCATATCATTTTCATCACTCAAAAATCACACGTCATTAACACAATCTATAGGCTTATAAATGTACTCATTAAAATGGAAATATCAAATATCTTAATGTACATTCTAATTTATTGGAAACATTAAGATAATTATAGATTAACATTACAAGTAAATAGAAACTTAAAGCATCTTAAAAGCCTCTAATAGGTCAAAGGTACGGGATAGGATATGAACTACAAGGTAAAATGATACAATCCACATTTAAAGGAGGGGTCCAGTTAAAGGTAGGATTCACAATTATGGAAAGAAACTGGAACATCTGGATACAAAATAAACAGCTCTAGGGATGAAAGTTGTCACTTGGAGAGGGGGATGATAAGGAGATGGGTAGAATTCATTATCATTTTCTGCTATGTTATAATAGTTTATTCTTACCTACACAAATATCATTAATAACCTTCCATATTACCTGATATCATATGGCATATTGTTGAAGCTTGAAATTACAACACAAAAATACCATATTCTTTAGAAGAAACATATCTGACACAATTTAGGTAAAAAAAAAATATATCACAAACAGACTTAACAGTTTTAAATATAATGTAAAAAAGTGGAGGAACCAGGAATCGGAATAGAGACACATGACATTAAACTGAATGGTCAGGGAATAGATGGGAGGGATTGGTCGTCATGTCATTCAACAATAAGTTCTATCATAACTGCAATATTACTATACATAGAGTCCATTTTAAACTCTGGTATCAAATGTTTTTCAAACACAGCAGTAATCTCACCATAGAAGTCTTCAGAATGTATTCCCCAAACTATCATTAACATCCATGCCAAATGTCACCAAATTCAATTGTGTTACTGGTTTTTTTCTGGAGCTAGGAAGACAATACTGAAATACTATTTTCCTAAAAGCATATTAGAAGTCAATACTGAAATAATATCTTTCTAACAACCCATCTCATGTTGTTAACCATGCTTAAGACTTAAGGAGTTTCACTCAAGACAAGTTGCAGGCTTAGTAACGCCATGCTTCAATCTGCCAACAAGTCCAGATCCATCTAGTCTACAAAACGGACAGTAATAACTACAAGTCTCGACTCTTCGAGGGTTAACATGACATGACATGACACGGCCTAGCACAGCCAAAGTTAACATGACCTGAGACTCATCTCAGGGGGCACGGCACGGCACACAAGGGGTTAAGGAGGGTGGGGTCAGCTTACTGTTTGTTTCGGTGTTCCCTTTTATGGTGTTTCTCATTCCTAGAAAGAAACTCACTTATGAAGTAGGGAGCTACTTGTAGTAGGCACATTCATGAAACCACAAGTACTCATCTGATAACTGAACATTTAACAATTCACAAAACATGCTGAGGAAATGCTTCCATTTTTACTTTTTTGAGATGTTACTTTAGGACCTCCATCCAAAGATGAAGAGTGTTACTTTAGGACCTCCATCCAAGGATGAAGAGTGTTACTTTAGGACCTCCATCCAAGGATGAAGAGTGTTACTTTAGGACCTCCATCCAAGGAGGAAGAGTGTTACTTTAGGACCTCCATCCAAGGAGGAAGAGTGTTACCTTAGGACCTCCATCCAAGGATGAAGAGTGTTACTTTAGGACCTCCGTCCATGGATGAAGAGAGTTACTTTAGGACCTCCTTCCAAGGATGAAGAGTGTTGCTTTGGAACCTCTTTCCAAGGATGAAGAGCGTTACTTTAGGACCTCCATCCAAGGATGAAGAGTGTTACTTTAGGACCTCCATTAAAGGATGAAGAGCGTTACTTTAGGACCTCCATTAAAGGATGAAGAGTGTTACTTTAGGACCTCCATTAAAGGATGAAGAGTGTTACTTTAGGACCTCCATCCAAGGAGGAAGAGTGTTACTTTAGGACCTCCATCCAAGGAGGAAGAGTGTTACTTTAGGACCTCCATTCATGGATGAAGAGTGTTACTTTAGGACCTCTATCCAAGGATGAAGAGTGTTACTTTAGGACCTCCATCCAAGGTTGAAGAGTGTTACTTTAGGACCTCCATCCAAGGATGAAGAGCGTTACTTTAGGACCTCCATTCATGGATGAAGAGTGTTACTTTAGGACCTCCATCCAAGGATGAAGAGTGTTACTTTAGGACCTCCATCCAAAGATGAAAAGTGTTACTTTAGAACCTCCATCCAAGGATGAAGAGAATGTAGCATGCCGAAGGGACACAGCTCTGCCCAAGTGAATTTTGGTACCTTGGATGACTGGGCCATCCATAGTGCCTAATGCACGGAATGAAAAAATAGGTATATTCCTCTCACCAATGTAATGAATATTATTGAAATTGTCTTTATGAGTCAGCCTGTTTTATTTAACCCTTCTTTGAACAGTATCTCAGTTATATCATGGTGTGTCAGCTTGATGTGGGAGGAAATCAGAAAGTGATGCAGGTTTCAGACATTTACCACTTTGGTGAAACCCCCGATCACCGATATGGTGCTGACAAACCAAGAAACATAGTCAGGGTGAACATGGGTTCGAATCCAGGATCATAAATTCCTGGCACACCTAAGGTATGCAACTCTGCACAGAGAATTGTGGTGCCTCAGACACATAAGCCACCCTTGCACCATCTCAAACATTGATGGTAATTTATATTAAAGTCCATATTTTCAGGAATTATTCAAGTCATGGTTTCTAGTATGCAGGAATGATAGGAAGAAACAGAATGTATAAAGAAAAAATAAGAATTGATGGATGAAAGCATTTGAAAAAAAGCAAGATAGATAGAAGTTTCAGTGTCTTGGGTCAGAAGTAACAGTAATATTGGATCAGAAATAAACAGTACCGAAGTAAATTCAGGACAGTAATTCACATATACATGTATAGAATATTAGTGCCAGTGTCATCAGCACATGTATTAATAATCATATCAATGCTGTTGGTGTTACTTTTCATCTATTAGTAACATGTCTGTCAGTTTGTATTTGCTGCATCCTGAAGTGTATATGAAGGCAAAATTCTTTAGCACTACAACCCTTAATTCAAAATATTAAACAAAAAAACATTTGTTCAGGTTTCAAATTTGTAATCAAGAATTTATCAAAATATGTTTTGAAGCGTGGTCGCCAATTTGAAATTGGTGCCGTAAAGCAAAGAAAGCTCCCTTCTGATTGGTCAATCCATTGGTCAGTCAAAGTTGGCGCAAGGTCGGTCTGATGTGACCCGTAATGGGATGTTCTCAGATCTTTGTTTAGCGGTAGCGAGAACTAAGATCTGATTTTAAGAGATTGATCCCATCACTGCTTGAATCTGGATGATGACATTCATCTGTGACTCTTCCTCATCCCCCAAGACTAATGGAACGTGCCGTTCTAACAAGTCTGACTAAGTATACCGTGTTCCGTAGTACTGGAGAATCTATGTGCGCCGTAAGTAAGCCTGAAGGGCAACTACAGAGATGTACCCTGGCCAAAATAACCATCCAGAAACATACCCAATATGACCACTTTGCAAGGCACAAGAAGGGTTGGATGTCTCAATTTAAAGTTGTGGAAAGATGGTTTCAGTTTCACTTGTAACGTTAAGTCAAGTATGCAGTGTAAATATATTGTTGACTGTGGCGTCCATACTACAGGCATGTGATTGAAGGATGACAAAAAAGAATCAAACAGGTCAAGGGGGCTTTAAACGGAAATATCTCATGCCTGATATTAAAGGAAGTGATGTGATAATTCAACATGTACAGCCATGATTGAATTTACTACAAGTTCGGCAAACCAAAACTCTGGAGAGGAACAGTTTTGACAGCCCATTGAAAGAACTCATTAATTGTCTTTAGTGCTATGCAGAGTCCAGCCGGGGAACATTTCTGTATTTTGATGGCATCCAGGGTACATACCTACATACAGACCAGTACCTGGGATACGTTTCTGTAGTATCCTACATGGTAATGACCCATTCAGTGTTAGTTAGTAATAGTAGTATGCTAAGATGTGCCTTCAAATGTTGTGTCCAGTGCCACGTTCCTCAAAGCGATCTTACCGCTATGATTGTCATAAGTCCATGTTAGATTATGGGAGTTACGACTGTCTTAGCGCTAAGATCACTTTGTGGAATGGGACCCTGTTGTGTCCTACATTCTAAAGTCAATATGTAAGTCTAGGTCACATCTTAAATATATATACCTTACAGCTCGGAAACTCTCAATTCTCTGTCTAAAAATTTAAGACATGAAATGTAAGTAAAAGAAATATTTATCTGACAATTTTATCTGACTTACTATCTTAATGCAACAAATATTTTTGTGTGAAACAGGTATGACTTCATCTTTCTCTCTTAAAGCTGTCATTGATAAGACATTGAGAACTCTACTGCACCTAGATTCCATGGAAATACTTTTGAAAGATTTTGAAAATACTCACACTTGAGGAGTTTTCTCTGGGGTTTTCTTCTCCCTTGCTCCTGGAACTGGAGTAATGGTTGATATTGTTAAATACAGTCTGGTGTGAACTGTCACAAATAATTCATCCACTCAACCTACATAATGAATCTGCCATGACACAGACATCTGCCACTCTCACCTGATCCAGACTTATACCTGCATCTATTGACATGAGGTAAACATTGGTCACAACAAAACTGAATCTGTACCATCACCAAGTACAGACTACATTCTGGGGTAATATTTGCTGGAGTTATTTCAACAATCCGGTTTATGATTGTTTATTGTTTAATGCCGAACTCAGCAATATTCCAGCTATATGATGGCGGTCTGTAAATAATCGAGTCTGGATCAGACAATCAAGTGATTGACATCATGAGCATCGTTTCACACAATTGGGATGCAACGACATGCATCAACCAAGTCAGTGAACCTGACCCACGGCTCACAGCTGGTCTAGATACTGACAATGGTCAAGGGGTGGAAGAAATAAACCATAAAATCTTATCACATGGTTAGTGGCTCACAAAACTGCTTCTGCTTTTATTAGTTTGTTTTCACAGGTTTGGCCCAAAGTTCAGTGAAGGTTGACGAAAAACAAATGGGATAAACTTCCAAACTTGCTGTTCATGATGGCAAAACAAACATGTTTGAATTGGGGGGGGGGGGGGCATGTCTGAACTAGTGTCGCAGTAGTCTGCAGATTGTATTATCACATGAACTTAGATGTATCATGTATCATCTAGTATGTTCATCAGGGTTGTCAACTCTGAAATCAGTTTCAGTAGCAATATCACTTTAAAATGGTTGTGATGTCATATGTTACATTTCGGTCATTTTGTAAAACAACTAATAAACCACTGACAGTTGTTTCAGCTTTCCGTCAAAGCAGATCTGTATGACAAAAGATTTTTCATAATTCCAAAGGAAATTTCTTCCTCATCTGAGTCTTTAGAACCCTGATTCTTCCCTTCATCTGTCCTCTCATTTTATGAAAAACAGAGTGACAACCTGTGTGACGGACAGGCTCAGCTGATATAGAGTGAGGCTGCTTCCATTAGAGAGCCACGATGCCAAAAGTCATAGCACTAAGATCCCTTTGTGATCGGGTCCTACTGTGTAATGGTTTGTTTTAGATGGATCTGTGATGCTTAACAAAACAAATATGTCTAGGTCTGAATATATAAAATATTTTTTATGGATGAGACATTTTCTTTGCCTTTACATAATACTGTGTATGATTTGAATGCATAATTATCGCCACTTGACAATATTTCAACTAATACCAGAAGTTATGATGTCTACCTAACATAAGAAGTACCTCTACATAATATAAGAGTTATCTCCACCTAACATAAGAGTTATCTCCACTTAATGTAAGAGTTATCTCCACCTAGCATTAGAAGTACCTCTACATTATATAAGAGTTATCACCACCTAACATAAGAGTTATCTCCACTTAATGTAAGAGTTATCTCCACCTAACATTAGAAGTACCTCTACATTATATAAGAGTTATCACCACCTAACATAAGAGTTATCTCCATTTAATGTAAGAGTTATCTCAACCTAACATAAGAAGTACCTCTACATAATATAAGAGTAATCTCCACCTAACATAAGAGTTATCCCCCCTTAATATGCTTTTTAATCTTCTGAATATAAGAGTTAAACCCACTAAATATCATGGCCATAATAGCTCAGTGACAGGGTTTATTATTAAGCTACGATATGTGAAATTCCATTGTATTTCTAATGCTTTTGCTCAAGGTGCATACTTGGATCATGCATGTTAGAAAATACTGATATACAAATCACATTACTATATTATTAACATATCTAACATTGTTGCAAACATTTCATAAAATGAGAGGACAAGGCACTGGGAGCTCAGGTTTCATGCTGAGAAAGGAGGGGGGGGGGGGGGGGGAGACAAGGTTGTCAAGGGCTGATATTAACCACATTGTCAGGCAAACAATCCGCGCAGCTGTTGAGGGGGGAGTACATACAGTTGTTACAATACACACAACATGCTGCATAAATTCATCGTCATGGTTAGGAATATAAATACAATGACATAGGCATGTTACATTTAATTAATATGTGTAAAGAAGTGTCAACAGTCAGAACCATTCATGCCTAAAGGCCTTTTCAGTTAACATTTGATTATTGGCTGAAACTAAGTTCCAGGAAAGTGTCAGAGGAGTGATACAAGTTTTGAGGTTTTGGGAATAATTATTATGAAAATATTGGCATGTGCATTTTTGTAGCTGTCTTACATTACAGCATGGAAGCCTTGTAAGTGTCAGAAGCTAATCTGGATCAAATAGGAGTACAATCATCACCAGGCATATTGGCTCAGCAGTGACGCACCAAAGAGGTTCCTTCTGAAGAAGAATGAGCTATCAACCATCACTGTACCCATGTTCACTGGGGAGGATTTCATATCTATTTTGTCAGTAACAATTTGGTCCTCATTTAGTGATTGAGTGATTGAGTGAGTGAGTATAGTTTTACGCCGCTTTTAGCAATATTACAGCAATATCACGGTGGGGGAGACCAGAAATGGGTTTCACACATTGTACCCATGTTGGGAATCGTACCCGGGTCTTCGGCATGACGAGCGAACGCTTTAACCACTAGGCTATCCGACCGCCCCGGTCCTCATTTAGGGACTGGCCCTTTATCAAGAGACAGAATATTTATCAGTCAGGGGTTCAAAACAGACTATTTTCTCTGAAATATGCATGTAGTAACATATTGCACAGCCATTTAGTAACATGCTTCTTCTGACATTCTGAGGACCACGTTGACATGTTGACAGATCTTGCACATTATTACAAACAAGTGTGGCATTACCATCCGGGTTTGTGGGTTCAGTTCGTTGTAAGGCTGCATGAAAACAGAGCAAACCATTAGTAGAAGATTAACCCTCCTCAATACAGGGAACAATGGAAAATGTTAAGTTTGATAGAAGACAGAAAACTGGGGAAGAATACGAATGACAGGAAGTGTTAGGTTTCCATGTCCCTAGGCTGACCTGGGAAGCATGAAGACATCTGGAATAGTTAAACCATGCACTGCAAAACTATCTTTTCATGGATCAAGAATTGATGAAAATCACATAGAGAATACAGCTGAATCCAATCGTTTGTCCCTGAAAACTGTAATTCATGCCGTGGAAGAGTACAAAAGTGACATGTCTCATTTTGATGCCATAAACTTTCATAAATCACTTGATCCAAGAAAGAAAACTCTAAAGTCTTTCCTTAACATTGCATGCCAAGATATTTCACACTTTTGAAGACAACAACTGTTCTCCATGCATTTGGTTCTCATTAGTTTCATGCCAGGGCCTTTTGTTTTATTAGTTGGTTCACAAAAGATTTGGTCTCAAATTCAATGTTGGTGGTTGAAAAAAAATTCACCTTACTAATCAAATTATAATGAAATAGTGAAACCGTAGGTCACACAATCACGATATTTGATTGTTTTTTTTGGGGGGGTAACGATTTTTATATGCATAACTCACCATTTCACAGCGGGGATGAAATCTAATGTTTTTTCCATTGCACCTAAATGTAAAACACTTGGCCCCCCAAAATTGTCAAAAGTAATTTTTTTCTTTCTAATTTTAGTTAGTTAATCTTTTTAACCAACTAAAAAAAACATAAGGCCATGGCCTAGATTGAAGGAAGCATAGATTCTGCAAGAAGAAGAGCTATACTACAGTGAAGGTCTACATGCCTACATAGTCATGCACAGCATGCACAGGGAAGTGAGTAAATGTTGTTTTATGCCACAGTCAGAAATATTCCAGCTCTATCACAGCAATTAGACAGTTTGTATGACCAATGCTGCCACAAGCTACCCACAGGGTCTTGTTGTGAGTCGTGCTTCTTGACTTAAAGATCTTATACAGCATCATAGATCTACACTGTCAGTGAGTTCACTTTGATAATGTGGACCAAACACTTGTTAATTCACAGTGTGCCAATCAGATATAATTCAAGTCATCAGTGTTTTAAGACATGGGGGATGCAAATATGTGATCAGGGTTCATCTGACGCAACCTGAAATGGAGTGTTTGTCAGATCTCCATTTATAGAGGTAATATAACGGAGTAACAGAACTGACTTTAATGAGATTTGGTTTCAGAGTGAGTGAGTGAGTGAGTGAGTGAGTGAGTGAGTGAGAGTGATTGGGTGAGTGAGTTGTGTGAGTGAGTTGGGTTTACATCGCTTTAGACAGTATTTCAGCAATATCACAGTGTTTCACCTTTATGTGACAAAGGGATGCAACTCTACACAGTGAATGGTGGTGCCTGACAACTGGGCCACGATTGCTCCATGGACATGACAGGTAAGTGTGATATTAGTGCAACTAACTATGTCTAATTTTAATGATCTCAAATAAAGCACCGAATTCTGTTTTCCACACACATTCCTCTCCCTTATATTGTGTTAATGTGTCTACTACAATTCATTCAAACTAAAATGTACATTTTAATTTTTTTTCAGTGAAACGCATAAACATTTGAAAAAAAAAAAATACTATAAAGACTGATATTACAGACACAAATGAAGGAATTTACTCAGATCATCATTTAGAACAATATAAAATGAAATGTAAGAAATATTTTTTAAAAATGATTGCAAAACATGTATGTGTATTTATGAACACAGATATTTAAAGCCAACAACTGATATTGAAAATCTCAACAGAGGAGAAAGGTGTTGAGAATCTAAAAAACTAATAAATCTGAATTTACATATACAAACTACATGAAAATATGAGAAAGTGCATAATATATTGGATATATACAGGCATGCAGAATGTGCAGTGACAGAAGATGTGTACTACTGAAAACATAAACAGTTGCAACAATGACCATGCTAGTTGTTCATTTCTATACATAAATTATAATGCTTGCCTAATCTTTAGTTTATAATAAAATAATTTTTCACATGTTTCATAAAAACATGTTCATAAAATAATCTATGTTATTACTAATGAGTCCATCCTGTTAAAATAAATATTACCATATTCAACACAAAAAGCACCATGGACAGCAAGTGAAAAGATATTTGAGTATGTTGAGAAAATTGATAATGATGAGAGAGAAATTAATTTAGTCTTGTCAGGCCTAACATCTTCTCAACACCAGAAAAATGAACCGATTGTGCACAATCAAGTTTAAAGTGGTTTTGTTATGTTGTAGGTATTTTTACCACAGCCTTTGCTATTATTACACGGAATGGAATGATCTGAGATACGTCTACTATGATAGTTGTGTTAGGGGTTGAGGGGCTCCTAAAATCTTACTATATGAAGGATGTCTGCTGTCTGTTGTCTGATGTCAAGAGTGCCGTTGTACAAAGTGATCTTATCGCTAAGGTGATTGTAACACCCATACTTTAACATAGGCTTACGATAGTCTTAGCGCTAAGATCGCTTTGTGCAAGTGGGCCCAGAACATTATCTTAAGTCAGTCTACCTGGCATTGCCAATATGAAGCAGTGCAGATGTGAATCTTAGATACAGAGTTTGATTGTTAAAGATTCAACGTCATAATTAAAAACTGACATAGTTGCAATTTTATGACAGACTGTGTCTTGCTTACAGAAAGTGAAAATGAGAATGCAAGTAAATTTGCAACATTTTTTAACTATTCAGAGACATCACTGTATTGTAACCTTGTTTTGTGATGCCATAGGACTGTATGATTTACGTGTTGTTTAGCACCATAATAAACAACATTCCAGCTATATGAAGCAGTCTATAAATAATCAAGTCTAGACCAGAGTGAGTGATTGAGTCAAAATTTAATGTCGCATCGGCATTATTTCAGCCATGTCTGGACCAGACAAGCCAAAGGACTGTATGAAGGCATCAATGGTGAGGTGAAATGGAGTTTAACGCTTTTTCCAGAATTTTGCAGGGTACCAACAAGTACCACTGTTTTACGTTTATTGATATGATGCAGAGCTAGGGTTTGAACCCAAGACTCTCCGGGCAGATGCTCTACCACTAGACCAAGGAGACGGTCGAAGACATCAATGGAATGACACTCCATGTTAGGAGTTGTTAGACATACCTACATGCGCATGTTTTGTCCAATTGATCAAAGATTACCTACACTGTGGTATATAAAGTAGAATGTTTTCTTACATTTTATCAATATGTGGCAAATATATTCCCAGTTGGACAGTAAATCTAAATCACATTAAAAGGTTATTTATTGCCTTGTATAAAACCAGCAGACATCCTTAAGAGTGAAATAGTTCTCACCGAATTATTCCCACAACACTGAAGTGATGGCAAAGAGCTTATAAAGGGGTGCTTGTTGGTTTGAAAACAGTAACAACAAATGAAACTCTAGAGAGATAATGCTTAGCATGAGTCACTGAAGTGTCTTCAATCTGTTGAAATATTATTAGAGCAGTTTACATTCCTTGGTGCATTGTTAAAAGGTGAGACTGCAATGCGCAGTGGCATGCAAAGATTCATGCATTCTCATGCAATGAGTAATACTCATACACTCATTTCGTCATAAACATCCAAGCACGACTTCATTTATTTACATCCAGAGATTGAGCACATTTTGAGCAAGAGCAAGAAATCAGTTTGAATAATGCCAAACAGAAAGACTCACAATCAGATTCAAAAGGTAATCCTCATTAAAACTGATAATATTATTTATATAAAATATACATATAAAAATATATAAATATTATTTAAAAGTAAACAAAATTCCTAGTCAAAAAGGTAATGAATTTGCACAATGGCAAAAAGTTGTGAAAAATGGTGACAAAGGAATGCCTTGAGTAAAAGAGCCTTTGAACACACACATCGTCAATGAAACAGAGAGAAGAAAGTTTTGGACAGTGTATTAGTAGAGACTTGTTCAGGCTAACATGCATTCTGCACCACAACCTTAAGTTAGTGATCAAACTAGTTTTGACCCAAGTGTCAATGACACAAAACCCTTCCCAATGAAAAAGGTAGCAACATATACCAGGAACTTTAGCAAACTGAACAAATCATACATAAGAGATCCCATTCACTGGTATCATAGTCCAAGGACATTGTAGGCGACTCGTCAACTGAAATACACACATGGAGCTGCTGTAGAATCACACCAAGAATAGTCACCATTCAGGAATAGTCCACAGCTCATTTCAGGCTAGTCACAGCTCAGGCTAGTGGTTTAAAATAACTGATTTGGGAAAACAACCAAGTTGTCCTTGATTGCAGATTGCAGTCTTGGCCAAACTCTTTAAGACAACCAGCACAAACTTAGCTCTCAAAATCATTTACGTAGATTTTCAAATAATTATATGGATGAATATTAGCTGACCCTACGAGACCAAACAGAATGTTACTAGACTTGGTTCTTCTACTAGAGGTGAAAGTTGCAGACTGAGATTGTGCACCTATGAAATTCACTAATGCCAACATTTGGACAACATTCTGTTCTCTTGATGGAAAATATGGTCATGGAATAATTCCAGTTTGTCCTGAAATTAAGAATTCAACCATAAAACCATTATCACCAAATAACTGGAAAATGACTTTCCCAAGTCGGGCATTCATCTTGCAGTAATTGTGGCGCCATCTGTGAACGGTAGTACACTAAATGGTGGTCAAAATCCCAATCATTCTGACACCTGACAATGCTTCTTGTTATGATTCCTATAAAAGAAGATGACTAGCACATTTCTCCCATACCCTATGTGCAATTTCAGCAACTATATAAGTAAGTCTATCCTACACCTAATATATTTTTCATTTTCATGTGTATATTTATGTGTAACAGTACAACCAGAATTACCAAAATGATTGGTTTTTGTGATAATGTCTATTTTATCACCACACAAAGGTTAATTAAGCAATCACATTGATCAATAAAAGTGACAAAACCATTTCCATAATCATAATTGTCCTAAATCCATTGTTCATTTATCTGTATTCTTCTCTCTTTGATATTGTACCACATTACTGATTCTCTCATGCTTATTCCAATCATTGCCATAGCATGTTATTATCTTGACTTTCTGATCCCAGTCCAATATACCGGTAATTAAAATATGCCTTGTTCCAACCGTAAAACAAATCACATGCCTGTACTTGCAAACTTGATTTTTCTCAGACTCCCTCTTATTCTCCTTCAAATAGTCTTATTCTGCTTCCAACATTATCATATTACTGAACTCTATGTTGCTCATTCCAATAACAGCTATACCCCTATGCTTCAAGCATTATCACATTACTGACACTCTGTTGCTTTTTCCAATAACTGTTATACCCCTATGCTTCAAGCATTATCATTATACTGACACTCTGTTTCTTTTTAATAACTGTTATACCGCAATTCTTCAAACGCTATCATTTCACTGAACTCTATGTTGCTTTTTCCATTAACAGACCATGCTTAAAACTCTTTGCTGAATATTTCTTCCTCGTGATTACAGAATGTGAATCTACAATGACAATATACCTGTCTACATCCCAAAGTATGCATACATTAGATTTCTGTCCACCTCTACTGTACACATTTACAACCGATATGTTCAGAACACCTGATACTTCCTCCTAGAACAATATCATTCATAATACTAATCTGTATCTGTTTGAACTAAGTGTGTAAGCCTTTTCTTGCACTAAAACTATCTACGCTTATTCCAAACTAAAAACATGTGCCTATATTTCTCTACCACAAACTATGCATGCTTACTCCTACACACAGACACTATAAACATTCATATTACCCAACTCTTGCATGGCTGCACGCATGAAAACATATTTCCATGGATAAACAAACTTAACATGCCTTCAAACAGAACATTACATGACTAATCTCATGGTCAAATCTCAAGAACCCACCTGAAAATATTTAAATAATACTGGTTTGACTTTTGACATCTCACTTGCAGACAGACATATTGAACCTGATCCCTTCTTGAACATAGACACTTTAACATTAATGTTATATCATAGCCTGAAACATGTTATTCAACCAACAATAATTATTCTATCCAACACTGACAACAACCATCCAGTCCGCGACAACAACACCGTGACAGATGACCTTCGGGACACCGACAGCAATACATGATAAGCCCAAGTCCATGCAGGGATCTTCTCCAACACTGGTCGACTTGTTCGGCCGAGCCACTAGCACTACACAACACACTATACACAGTCATTGCACAGTGTTTTATCATGGGTAAGTTTTGATTACACTAAGCACTTACTACCTATACAAGCACTCATTGCTTACATGAAGCACTTATTGCATACACCAAGCACGGAGCTCTTAGTATCACAATATCGCAAAATGTGATGGGTAGATGTGTTAGTCGTGATGATTACATGAGATGTGATTTTAGAAAGCTGATTTCTTGATTCAAGTGACAACTGTCTGATGACAGTGATGAGAGAATAGTGACAAATCACAGAACAGAACATGAATGGGCGGCACACAGTGAGATATCATCAGCTTGGGGTGAGCAGTTGAGCGAGCGTTGAGCGAGCATTGAGCGAGCACACGAGCAGTATTGAGGGAACCACGCAGAAACACAGGTGCAAGAAGACGCTGTGAGGTACTACCTAGAACTGCTGCTGCTCCCTTCTTGAACATTGCCACTTTTAACATAAAGATGTGAAATATTGACAATTTCTTGCCACTTTTAACATAAAGATGTGAAATATTGACAATTTCTTGCCACTTTTAACATAAAGATGTGAAATATTGAGAATCTCTTGCCACTTTTAACATAAAGATGAGAAAGATTGACAATCGAAATATTTATGATTATGAACATAAAGATGTGATGATAGTTACAATTTCTTGCGAATTAATTATAAAATCAGTCAAAATTATGTATAATCTCTTTCCACTTGTAACATATAGTTTGTAGGATTTGTAGTCAACATGTAATATAAAGTTGTAATATAAATGGACACTTTCTTGCCACTGTAAACATAAAGATGGAATGATATGTGCGACGTGAATTTAACATACCATTTAAAAAAAGTAAAATTTCTAAACAAAGGTTACACCAGTCACCACTGTTAACATGGTGCAATATTATGTATATTTGCCACTGTTAAGATGGCGCCAAAAATTGCCACTGTTAACATGGTATATTACATATATTGCCACTGTTAACATGGTGCAATATTATATATATTGCCACTGTTAACATGTTGCAATATTACATATATTGCCACTGTTAACATGGTATATTACATATATTGCCACTGTTAACATGGTGCAATATTACATGCATTGCCATTGTTAACATGTTGCAATATAACATCTATTGCCACTGTTAACATGTTTAATATTACATCTATTGCCACTGTCAACATGGTGCATTATTACATATATTGCCCTTGTTAACATGATGTAATATTACATATATATCCATTGTTAACATGGTGCAATATTACATACATTGCCCCAGTTAACATTACACAAATAATATACATTTTTATATACAGCCTGTGCACTTGCCACTGTAACTGAAAAACACAATTTCTCATCCAAAGATTATAAAGAAACACTTCTCAAAGAAGTCTTTTCAAAATACACAGTAGTAAACTATGAAGACTTAGTCAATGTTAGAAGCTCAGTTAGATCTTTTGCTATCCATCTGTTTGAAGATTTCTTCAATTATGCAGATATGGTGGGCCAAAAAGTGCCCTAATCCTAATGCATCTCTTTATTGTTTCTGAAAGTGTTTGCATTCCAATTTTCAGTACCTGAGAACATTTGTTTAAATCACTTATCCGATAAAAGTTTGAATGATGAACCTCTTAATAGCCTAGGACAGACACTATATGCAAGAGTTTCCTAATTTACTGTAATTGTGTGAAGGCTTACTATTTCTACATAAACCCCTTTCTACTTACAAGGACGACAGCGACACTTCTTAATAGCACGGACATCATTAACGTCGCTGTGGCAGGTTTTACAATAATAAAATGCTCTGAAACAAACACACACATTAAATATACATGGCATAACTCTTGTTAAGTATTGAACACATGTGGAGTGCGCCATGGAAAATGATAAACACAAAATCCTTTGGAATAGGCCCGTGCACAGCCTCAGACCCATCCAGGCCAACAAACCTGGATTTGTCATTTACATCATTGAATTTTCTGTCCCTTTTGACACTAATGTGATTGACAAGATTCAGGAAAAACATGGTAAACAATAGGAACTGGAAAGGGGTGAATTTAACCAGTAAATACAATGCAATACCTGGCCCTTGTATTAGGTTAATCTGTGACATAATCAGTAACTTTAAAAAAGCACTTTATCATAAATTTTCTTGATGGACACAATATATGAGGTTTCATAAAAGTCTATATTTTCTTAAATTCAAGGATATTTTAATATATCATTCGCTGCAAAATGCAAAACTGAACATTAAAGCCTCTTATTTATTGGTCTTGTTGTCGTTGAAATGTAACTCACCTCTGCAAAATTTGGTAATTTTTACTGACAAATGATTCAGACCAAATATCAGCCTCCGAGCAGTTCTAGATAGATCCTGAGAGTTGTGATTGCTTGACCATACCATCAGAAAATAGTACCTAAAACTCATTTTCATCAAATTTAACACGCCTTCCTTACATACCCATGCATCATGTTGTAGCAATACATCACCTCATGATACATCATTGCCCGGGAGTGACCCACCTTTTGACCTCCTCCGCAGACTCGGCTATGAAGAATCCCTGCGTGGCATTCTCTATCTTCACCTTAGGTCCGGGATTAATAGCAAGAGTGCTCTCCCTTGTATCCTCTTGCCGGACTTCTATTGCCAGTAGAAGGAGCTTCAGCTTGACAAAACACAACCTAGAACACACGATAAACAAGGAAACTGAAACAGAGTCTGCTCGGTGAACTTGTTGCAAACTCATGGCAACCAACAATATGTATCAGGCAAAGAACAGGCCATGAGTGCCCCATTTGGGAACATCGTTCTATGCTAAGTTTTCTTGTTTACCAGTTGATATTACCTCTCACTAGAGTGAATGAGTGAGTATTGCTTTACTCCACTTTTAGCACTATTTCAGCAATATCATGACGGGGGACACCAGAAATGGGCTTCACACATTGTACCAAAAGGGAAGAATCAAACCCGGGTCTTCAGCGTGACGAGCGAACACTTTAACCACTAGACTACCAAGACGCCACTCTCTCACTAGAAAGTTTAAAAGAAAAAATAAGGAAAATATTTGTCTTAATGTTGTTTCTTACTTCACCCTGCTGTCTTCCATCTATACCACAGCAGGCTGTAAATAATGGGCAATGGGTCAACTCAGTCTCACACTGACAATAAATCAGCAATGCATGTCCCACGTGAGGCACCAAGGCATCTGACCATTTTGATTAGGATTCCAAGGAAGGAACATTTGTAACTGAGAACCTCAAAAACCCAAAGGGACCTGTTAATAAAATGGCAGTAGAAGACAGGAAGTGACTTGTTACATACTCTGCCGCCTCCGGGAAGGTCATGCCGTTGAAGGCGCTGGACAAGTACTCCGTGTACATCTCCATGGCCGTCCCCCTCATATAGTCCGCCTGCCACTGAGCTCGATCAACACCCTGCAATGTCAAGGATGTAAAGTCATTAACTCCAACATGGTGCTGAACTCTGACTTATAGTAGATCTGATGAAGGTGTTAGCACAGCAATCACAAACAAATTTCCACCTTATCTTATTACTTTCATTGTTCTTACAGGTACATATATATGTTATCTATCTCATAGCATTTATTCACCTGATGAAGGAGTAAGAATGTTGTGTTTCTCATAATTAAGAAGTTGACATCCATAGATTCTCTTCCTTATGTGTATCACTTCTAAAATGCCTTTCAAAGACTTAATCACAGACAAGTTTTCCTCTTTCCTTGTTCAAGCAGAGGTTCAGTAAATCACTCACTTTGAACTGCCTAATACTGGTGTAACATTGCACACAATTGGCCAATATAAGCAGTTCAGTAAATCACTCACTTTGAACTGCCTAATACTGGAGTAACATTGCACACAATTGGCCAATATAAACAGTTCAGTTAAATCACTCACTTTGAACTGCCTAATACTGGTGTAACATTGCACACAATTGGCCAATATAAGCAGTTCAGTAAATCACTCACTTTGAACTGCCTAATACTGGAGTAACATTGCACACAATTGGCCAATATAAGCAGTTCAGTAAATCACTCACTTTGAACTGCCTAATACTGGAGTAACATTGCACACAATTGGCCAATATAAGCAGTTCAGTAAATCACTCACTTTGAACTGCCTAATACTGGAGTAACATTGCACACAATTGGCCAATATAAGCAGTTCAGTAAATCACTCACTTTGAACTGCCTAATACTGGAGTAACATTGCACACAATTGGCCAATATAAGCAGTTCAGTAAATCACTCACTTTGAACTGCCTAATACTGGAGTAACATTGCACACAATTGGCCAATATAAGCAGTTCAGTTAAATCACTCACTTTGAACTGCCTAATACTGGTGTAACATTGCACACAATTGGCCAATATAAGCAGTTCAGTAAATAACTCACTTTGAACTGCCTAATACTGGTGTCACATTGCACACAATTGGCAAATATAAGCAGTTCAGTAAATCACTCACTTTGAACTGCCTAATACTGGAGTAACATTGCACACAATTGGCCAATATAAGCAGTTCAGTAAATCACTCACTTTGAACTGCCTAATACTGGAGTAACATTGCACACAATTGGCCAATATAAGCAGTTCAGTAAATCACTCACTTTGAACTGCCTAATACTGGAGTAACATTGCACACAATTGGCCAATATAAGCAGTTCAGTAAATCACTCACTTTGAACTGCCTAATACTGGAGTAACATTGCACACAATTGGCCAATATAAGCAGTTCAGTAAATCACTCACTTTGAACTGCCTAATACTGGAGTAACATTGCACACAATTGGCCAATATAAGCAGTTCAGTTAAATCACTCACTTTGAACTGCCTAATACTGGTGTAACATTGCACACAATTGGCCAATATAAGCAGTTCAGTAAATCACTCACTTTGAACTGCCTAATACTGGTGTCACATTGCACACAATTGGCCAATATAAGCAGTTCAGTAAATCACTCACTTTGAACTGCCTAATACTGGAGTAACATTGCACACAATTGGCCAATATAAGCAGTTCAGTAAATCACTCACTTTGAACTGCCTAATACTGGTGTAACATTGCACACAATTGGCCAATATAAGCAGTTCAGTAAATCACTCACTTTGAACTGCCTAATACTGGAGTAACATTGCACACAATTGGCCAATATAAGCAGTTCAGTAAATCACTCACTTTGAACTGCCTAATACTGGTGTAACATTGCACACAATTGGCCAATATAAGCAGTTCAGTAAATCACTCACTTTGAACTGCCTAATACTGGTGTAACATTGCACACAATTGGCAAATATAAGCAGTTCAGTTAAATCACTCACTTTGAACTGCCTAATACTGGAGTAACATTGCACACAATTGGCCAATATAAGCATGAAAGTGCTAGAGTTTCATGTTTGATGTGGACATATCCTTGGACATAAAAGTTTCTCATAAGACAATACCTCCAGCCAAACACAGGAACATATTAATGCACACCCTGTAGATGCAGTTTTATTTCAAGTCTACCAAATACCTGTCATTGAATAACTACTGATTTTTTTCTTAATAAAACTGACCAAGGACATAAGATTTTCAACACAACAATGCTGTCTACACGATTAAAGATACATATGGGTGAATTCTTTATGATATTTCAACTGGTCAACCAGTGAACTAACTATCCTAATGCTTTATGACTAGCTATCATAATGCTTCATGACTAGCTATCCTAATGTTTTATGCTATTTCATGTCAACTGGTTCACTAACTAGCCTAATGCTTAAAGATACCTACGTCATCTGGTTAACTAACTAGCCAACTGAAGTACTATAAGAAGGTATCTTAAACAGTTAGGGCTGAAAGAAGAAAATCTATCTGAAATTGAATAACCTTCTATAAAATTAGGCAACTTTGTGAAATCTAAAGCTAAACATAACCTTTGGAAATGTTCATTACTCATAGATTACCTGTGGTATCTTATGTTGCAAGTCAAATAGGAAGTAACACATGACGTTAGATAATAAATGATTTCATTAAATGTGACGAAATGGATTCAGGAATATTCTTTAATCAACACTAATACAAACATCAGTGTTTCCTTCATAACACAATCTGTACCTTGAGGGTGAGTGAGTGAGTGAGTTTGATTTTGTGCCAGTTATAGTGATATTCAAACCACGGTACACCTTAGACACCATGTTTGGAATCAAACCTTGGTGGAAGCCAAACCCTTGTTCTACTCCACCACCTAGTACCTTAAAAGATAATCCCACACAGTCAATGTTAGTGATTCCAAACATCTTCTAGCAGTGTGTTAGTCCCTTCAATAGCTTAGGTTATAAAGGCTATTTCTCCATGTTAAACATTCTTTCAACTGTTACAGCTGAACTCAGCAAGCTTCTGTTATATTGAAGGAAATAAGGTGGTGGAATGGGGTTTAACATCACGTCCAAGATTGTTGCACTTACATAGCGATGTGCATGTACATGTGTGTGGCTGCTTGTACTAGTCCGAACTAGCACCAGGCAGGGTAACAACAAGTACCACCTTTTTAATGTCTTTTGGTATGACCAGGCCTGGGATCGAACCCCGGACCTTCCGCTCTCTGGGTGGACGCTCCATCACTGGACCACGGAGGCGGTCCCTGAATGAAATAAGGAAATCTAGGACTCATCCTTTAAGGTAAAAACCTGTGCTGTGATGATCTGACTATAGTAGTAAGTGAGTGGATGTTGTTTAATTCTGTGATCAGCATATTGGCCAATAATGACCTTTGGACCAGACAAACCAACTACTGAAAGCATGAGCAGTGACCACACAATCAAACAAGTCACTTATCCTGACCACCAGCATTAGACTAGACAGGGGACTGGGTCCCAGTGGTCAGGCCAACAAGTTCATGACCATCTCGATTTGCAATCCTCTTTAGTCAGTCTTACAACAAGCATTGAGTCTGGGATAATTCAGCCATCAAATCCCAATGGGATGTTCTAACTATGTTCAATAAACACAATAAGCAGCATCACGCACATTACATTTATGGCAGCATGTGCAACACCACTGAAGGGATATCAAGGTCATGCTCTTGTTGTGAGGTCTTTTTGAAATGTTGCTACAGCATGTATTGAAGTCATATTAATTAAGGTGAAAGTTCTTGTATTTGTGGTTTGCTGTTTAACACTGGACTCAGCAATATTCCGGCTGTATGATGATGGCCTGTACATAATCACGTCTAGACCAGAATCCAGTGATTGACGCTATGAACATCCATCTCAACAAGTTGGATTAATTGACACCAATTAACCAAGTCGCGAGCCTGACGTCCTGATGCATTTGGTCACCCCTTACAACCAGCATAGTTTGCTGGAAACCTATAGTCTGATCCAGAATTCTTGCAATATTGAAATCATTTTGAACATTTGAACAAGTCTCACTGCACACATTGAAGTGATATCAAAATAACACCCTTGTTGAATTGAAGTGATTTGAAATAGCAACACAGCAAGTCTTGAAGTGATATCAAAGTAACACCCTTGTTATACTGAAGTGATTTGAAACAGTAACACAGCATGTCCCGAAGTGATTTAGACAATTGCTCTTGTACGTGTTGAAGTGATAGTTAAGTAACACCACTGCATGTTTTGAAGTGATACTAACGCTCTTGTACACGTTGAAGGGAAATTCATCTGACAACGATGGCGCCATGATTCCACTTCCAGGCACCGCCAGCTGCTGTAGGAGGCAACACATGTCACATAGGCCCATACCTACTATGTATTAGTAGTGTTAGTGATTTAGAAAACTTACGCCCAGAAACTCTCCCTGCCAAAGATTACACTGCATACACAAAACATACCCTGAAGCAACACAAACATCCTGATAGAGGTGATAACAGCTGAAATAAAAAGGGAAGACTCTAGGACAACATGCACATCTAAAACAGAAGACAGAAAGTGTCACATAAAATAATGATAAACAGAAGGATTAAAAAAAGGATAAACAGAAGAATTGAACAAAATATAAACAGGAGGATTGAGCACGGGATAAACATGGGGATCAAGCACAGGATAAACAGAAGGATTGAACAAAGGATTAACAGAAGGATTGAACATCAGATGAATATATAAACAGTAGGATTGAACAAAGGATAAACATGCATCAATAAAGAAGACTCATACAACACTTAAAATGGAAAAAGAATAATTCAAAGAATATAATAAAGATAAGTTTTGAAAATTAAAAAGATTTTTTAGAAAGATTATTATTCATTTTACCCTACTGACCATAATTTGAAGTGATCACTTTAACTAAAACATGTTTATGCAATTATTTGTTTAGACTTTTACAGTTTTAAAAATAAAGTTTCTGTTAAATGGCCAAAGTCTTAAGTCAACTATGCTGAAAGAGATACACTCAGAACGAGGTTTGAGCACTCACTCTAACAAATAAAGCAAGTGTTTAGTGGTGAAGCAATCACAGAATAATACATGGAGGTACAAGGTGTCTTACATTAACTTCGAAACGAGCACCCAATATGGAATCACTGTTTGCCACTAGTAACTGATCCTAGTATCGGTACTGTGAGGCTTGTGATGTAGCATACACAATGTTCCTTCTGTATCAATGCAATCGTAAGGCAATACTTTTCATATTTTGCTCTTTATTGATCCACCAAACCAAAATTTCACAAATGTGGAATTATAAATTTTGAAGACTGTCATTGTTTTTTAATTCCTTCGTTGTAAGTTAATATATTTCACTAAAAGACAAATTTTATTGTAGATCAAAATCTGAGCATTTTGTCCCCTGCAGTACTCACCCTGGTCTCACTGAAACACTGATCAGAGCTCATGCGTTGAGTGAGTGAGTGAGTTGGGTTTAACACCGTTTTGAACAGTATTTCAGTTATGCCACTGCGTGTCAGCTTGATGTGGGGGGGAAAGCCCGAAGTGGTGCAGGTCTCAGACGTTTACCACTTTGGTAAAACCCACAAGCATGTGTATGGTGCTAACAAACCTAGAAACATAATCGGGGCAAACCAGGAATCAAACCCACTCATGCATTGAAGGAATACAGGTTAATTACCAGAAGGAAATTAAAAGAATTAGGATTTATACGAAACAATTGTATTTTGATGTATAGTAACTCATTATGCTGGTAGTGATTTCTATTTACATGCAAAACAAGTTGCTGTGAGGTGGCCCTTGTTGTTCTCACTGTATCTCACACATGAGCCATGCAAACATCAATCATTATAAGAAACACATGCCTTTCTCAAATACTGTATTCCACGTAATAAGCGCCCAGGGCGCTCTCAAAATTACAAATAGGGGGCTCTTATTAGAAGATTCTTTTGGTGAAAATAAACAGAGTTGAAAGATAAATTTCGTCTTTTATGCTGACAGACTGAAATGTTTATATACGACCAATGTATTTCTCCAGAATTTAAATGCCCATAATTAAGGGTGCATAAATAAGTCTTGTGTACATTGATCAATCGGAAAGGGTATTAATTGGGATTGTTCACTAGCCAATATATAGCCGTGGGCGCTTATTACGTTGAATACGGTAACTGCTGTGAGTTTCTCACAGTGCTGTAAGGTGAGGGGAGCTAACTCTTCTCCTGTCTCCAGCTATTAGACTACCCTGTCCTTTATACTAGCTGTTACACTCACTTCCACATTCAAAGTCATGTAGGATGTCCTAACAGACAGTTTGACATTCAGAGAAAGATAACTACCGTACATTCCAACCCACTCATTTCTTCACAAATCCCTGGATCCCAAGATAGTACTTGTTGTCAGAGACACACATGAAGACATGCATGCACACAGACAGAGATACAGAGACAGAGACATGCACACACAGAGACACAGACATGCACATCCCCACACACAAACATGTACACACACAGACACAGCCATTGTTTGAAGGATCTCATAGTGATCAATATGGCCTGGAGGACAGATGTCGTAATACCTTCAGCCCTTTCTCCATGGCCAACCCACTTGGCTATATGTTGAAGTGAACAGCTTGTCCTTTCAGTGAAGTACCCACCCTATGCCCCACCCTCTTCACCAAGTTCCCCATACACAATCACACCCACCCACCCACCATCACCACCATTACAACTCCCAACCCACCACCATAACTACCTGCCCAAACATCACAAACACCTACCCTCCCACCATCACACCCACCCACCCACCATCACAACCACCCACCCACCATCATCACCATTACAACTACCAACCCACCACCATAACTACCTGCCCCACCATCACAAACACCTACCTGCTTGTAGGACCTCATGGTAAAGAGGTTGGCCATGAGGGTTGAGAATCCAGGTGCTAGACAGCTCTGGGCGATGAATCCGAGTTTAAGTTCTGCAATACACACAGCATCATCCCCTCGTTTCCAGTCCCAGCTCGGGATGTTCAGCAGGTATGCCTGGAGAGCACAACATGATAGTTTCAACATTAGCTTTACTGTAGGTGCCAAGGTGGCACCAGTTAACAACATCAGCTACGTGGCTCAACTGGACATACCTACGAAGTATAAATGAATAGATGTTGTTTTATACCACAGTCAGCAATGTTACAGTATACTGTAATGGCTGCCTGTGAGAAGTCCAGTACTGACAAGGTAATCAGGTGGCCATTGTGGCACAATGACACAAGAAAACTAAGTCATCCATTGTGACCAACTGATCCATATTTTTGAAGGATCTCAGGACCAGCATGGTACTAGGGATCTGTTCTTCCCTGGAAACTCCACATCTGTATATAGGCTTCTTAAAATAAACGTCTTTTTGTCTGACCCACTCCTAGTATTATATTTTTAAGCACTGTTAGGAAATGACTTTTACAAATAAAATTTCACTTTTTATGTCAGTCACTTCAAGCCCATACTTAATTATCAAGGGTATCATATCTGGATAATCAAGGATGACTTGAACCAAGTTGAATAGGACATAGCCAAAAATGAATCAAGTTTCCTTTTATAGATATGTAAACTACAAAGAAATAATGAAATAAAACAAAATTTTCCTTCTCTGCTCATCATGCGAAACAAGAACATATTTTTACACTATATTTTTTTTATGCATACAAATTATTCCAAACTGGTCATTCTTTATTAGGGGCAGTGGGGTAGCCTAGTGGTTAAAGTGTTCGCTAGCCACACCGAAAACCCGGGTTTGATTCCCCACATGGGTACAAAGTGTGAAGCCTGTTTCTGGTGTCCCCATATCACTGTGATATTGCTAAAAGTAAATACTCACTCACTCACTCACTCATTCACTGTTTGTCTGTTGTTTAACGCCGCACTCAGCAACATTCCAGCTATATGACGGCGGTGTGCAAACAATCGAGTCTGGACCAGACAATCCAGTTATTGACATCATGAGCATGGATCCACGCAATTGGGATACAATTACATGCATCAATCAAGTCAGCGAGTCTGACCACCCGATCCTGTTAGTCGCCTCTTACGACAAGCATAGTCGCCTTTTACGGCAAGCATGGGTTGCTGAAGACCTATTCCACCCCGGATCTTCATGGGTCCACTCACTCATTCTTTTTTAAATTAATTGTGTTTAATACATTATTTTCCAACACTAACTTAAACCTGTTTGTCTTAGGTAATAACTATAACTGGTTTTAACTCATCAGTTACATGTTCAAATATAACATGTTCAGTGAACTACTGAAAGGACAGTTTTTTAAACAAGTAAACGACAACCTCCTTGCACACTAGCACTTTTGTCATGAAGATTGCTTGAAAGGCAGTTGTTACTAGCACAGCAAGACATGTTCGTCATGAACACCTGGTGTCATCATTGATTTACAACGATCCATTTACATAATTTTCATCAGTATTTTGCCTTTTATGCCCTAAGGAATATGTTTGAGCACATTTTCGAGACTGATTATTCTCTGGCACTGAGTTTTTGAAATCTCTTATAAATAATTTGAGAGGTACTATTGTGCATGGTCACTCATTCACCAAACCGATTTGAGTTGAACGTCCATCGTAACTCCCATGCTTTAACACACACTTCCGATAGTTGTAGTGCTGAGATCCCACTGTGAAAGGAGCCCACGATCAATAACCTCAAGATTAGAGTGACACACCAACAGTTGGCCTGAGCGATGGAGTCATGTGTCCTTGTCTTCTGCCGGGGTCGCAAATGACCTTGACATTCATTTGTGACCACTTGTGTCATTCCGGGACAAGTTGGATGGAGACTTGTACCGAGTCTATGGCAACATTACTGTCTGGGTTCCATCTTCACTCAAGTGGAGATATAGAATTTTATAGTCAGCCTGCTTAACTACCGTACTCTCAAAAGAGATGCATAATCTTACAGTGATATCTTCTTCAAACAGTTGCTATTAATTTCCAGTTGAGATTCTTGGAAAAATTAAGTACCGTAATATTCTTGCTTGTGTTTAGATAAAAAAAACACCTTAAAAACCATGCATAAAAACAAAAGATATCAAGGAGGCATATTTTGAATGAAATGCTTGTAGCTATGCATGTTGACTGATTTGTTGTGTTCTAATACTAATCGATAGGGTTCGTCTAATGCAAGGGGTCAAGTATGATGAACGCTTGATCACATACATATTCATACATTCAAAAACAAGCCCAACAGGCAGCAATCAAGATGTCTCTCTGAAAGACCTCAAATGTTTTTGTCATCCCTGTCCTCATCTGAATGGGAATTAAGACAAGATGAATCTCATCATTCATCATTACTTGTCATACAATCTGATTGGTAGGTCGCTCTCCTGCAAACACTCAGATGGTCAACAGGAACATTAACCAGATTCTTACTGTTGTAAACTGACATGCAAATAAAACATTTAAATTCACTTCCATCCTAGAATTTGTGTTCTGTACAATGCACAAATATATAGGATTCTTTTTAATTCTGATCAGAGTTGTTTCAACAGGAAAGAAAATTTTGAGGTGTGCCTTTAATTTTTATCTCAACATGCTTAAAAACAAATTCAAAGGATTAGGGCCATTTTGATCTGCAAATAGGTGAGTAGAAAGGTGGAATATTGAAACAAAGACATAAATTACATTATCATCAAAATACAATAACGACCAAAATGAATGATTAAAATCTGATCTTGCTATCGCTACACATAGATCTGAGGACATCCATTTCAGATAACGTCAGAACGACCATTCTCAACTTTGACCGACCAAGGAAAGGACAAACAGGAAGTCGACATTAACCAATCAGAGCAGCTTTCTCCAACTTCAAGGACTAGTTTTAAACAAAGTTCTCATTTCAAAATTTGAAAACTGAACAAAAGAAAAATGTGTTATGTCTAATAGATGGCCAGGATTATATCGCATTACTTTCTTTCCACAGGCTATGGATAGTCTCTTCTGTTCAAATATTTATCCCATAGAAGCGAGAGAGAGACAACAATTTTAACAGAATCAGTTGTACAGCTTGTAACTGTTGTTCGGATGCCTCATGTTAACCTTTTTGAGGTTGCATGAAAACCTGATGGCACTAAGACCTGATTTAATGAGATCGGGTTTCACATGGCTGTGAGCAATATATCACTGCAGGAACACAAGAAATCATTTTCACAAATTGCATCCATTGGGAAATCAAACCCAGGCCTTTGACATGACAAATGAATGCTTTAACCACAAGGTTAGCCCTACGCCTATGACCAAACTGATACGTTGTCATAGTCTCATACAAACACATGGAGCAAGCATCAATTCCTTGGAGAATACAATCTAAACGCGAAGCAGAATAATTAGTGTTCATGAACCTTGCTTTACAAGGTAATGTGATGATAGAGTAATAATGACAGACACATCAAAAGCCTACCTAGAAACATTGGCCATAATTTTCAATTATTTATTTCCTATTGAGTACATCTGAAGCCGCCATGAAACACTGCCAATTGTGAGGTCAATGCTAATAATATCATCCTACAACTGCTTCACTTTTACCAGGCTTATCTGCTTAGTGTCATCTAATATTCCTGTGGTCAACACTACTGGTCAGACAGGTGTCTAGATGTGTCTTGTAAGGGAAAATGGCCACATGTACTTTGGTGACTACAGGTCTCATATGGTTAAAAACTTCGAAACCATGTTCCTTGTAATGGATACAAGTAGTGTCATCATTAATTTTCATTATTTGTTGTAACAGAGCTGGAATAAACTGCTCTGGCAATAAAATTAATATTAACGTAACATCTGTTTCATCATTATTGTGTGCATGTTTGATTAAAGACATTGGATTATGTATGTTGACACATAATTCCATATACTATTCAAAAGAGGTTAAAGAACACCGCTTTTTGTCATTGACTATAGTCAATCTGTCAATCAGTTGTTATTGAACTTCTTCTGAGTAGCATAATGACATTACTGGGTGATGTGGGGTTATATGTCAAGTGTTAAAAATCTAAAACATATCACTGCATGACTTCAGAGCCCTAAATAAAGATGACCTTTTAGTGTATTTGGATTACATTTTTTTAGGACGTTTTAAACCATACTGTTTAAAGGGGCACTCATCTCTAGCTTCTTCCCGGCTGTCTAACACTGCCCACTGGGCACACCAACTGCTGTTAGTCCTGTTGCTTGCTTATAGTCTGGAAGGTAATTTAGGGTACCGACGTTGAGACGCCCAACGCTAACACTGTATTCTTGATTCCCGAGCACCCTTTCAAGTTGAGTTGATTGGTTCAACTGTGTCATATGGCCCTGTGATGCAGGGGTAGCATTATGCAGATGGCTGTTTCACTGAATGCTCGTTCCACCTGTGATGAACAGGTCTGGTTGTCGATGAAATATAGTGATAGCTAAATAGACAGATTTTCTATTCATGCACCGATTGTCTTCAAATGTAATATCCAGTTATGTATGACTGTTTAATAATCTCTTACCAACTTTGACTGGAGTAGGTCCAAGAGTTTTTCAGATATTGTAGTAAACATCGGTACCTTAAATTACCTTCCAGACTATAGTCGAGTTGCTCGCTTATCTCAACTGAGCGTGACATAAGAATGGGCTACTTTCTCTAAGGACTAACTTTGAGGCTTGATCTATGAAGATTTCAATATTACAAAGAGTGCATGTTAATTAATTTCTTCAACCTAAACAAACTGACAAAAAGAATAATGGAAGCTCATTGGATGTCGTTATCAATTTGGAAATACCCCAAGTGGTTATAGTTTAATTAAAAAAGTATCTCTCCAGTGAAAGCATTTAGGATTTCGGATTGTGTGGATAATACCATTACGACTCCCTTGTTGTCATCCATGCTTCCTGGTATAACCCTACACTTATGTATTTGTTGCCATTCACTTGATGCTCACTTCATGAATTTATTACAACTATAATTAGTGGCAGTGCCACTCAGATTACCTGACAAAGGTGCCCATTTGGCATTTCTTGTGTCAGGGGTAACTATTCAATCCGAATCCAGGTTTGAAGTGGGGTGAAACGTATGTCATGTAACATGCACGTGACCATGCAGCAAGGGAGGAATGACCATTTGAGTTACAAAACAAAACATCCATCAAAGGATTAACTGAAAATGCATTGATTGATTAATCACTGTTATTCACTAAAGCAGACAGAATAGACCAATATCTGGCTGTGAAGTGCCTATGTAAAAACAACATACTTTATTCAAAGGATTAACAGCTTTTTCAGTCAATTTGTATAACTGAATATTTAGGCATTTAATAAATTGCCTAAGTGAACCTTTTTGTCATTTTACACATTGACTATAGCATATACACACGATCAAATAAGCAAAACCTTTTCAAGATTTAATTCTCAGCTCCCTGGGGAGTATACAACCCAAGCTGCCTGTAGGGTGGTAGAACAGTCACACTAAAATCTAATCCTGCCAGGTACCTATTCATTGAGGGTGAACAGAAGCAATATCGAAATATCGAACGATGTGACTAGCCTACAGAGACACATGTGTGACATGTGCTTCAGTGTGGGGCAGGACTGAAGCCCTAGACAGACCTACATGACAATGACCCCGGGGCAAGAATAGGGTAGGGGATGACTGACTGTGGCAGACATCTGGTGCCCACACTGTTATTTCATTTTACAATCTCCCTTTGGAATACATGTTTAAATCATAATAACTATGGGCTCCCTAATACTGTAATCAGTTTATCTCTGAATCTAGGACAGGATTAGACACAGTGAGTGAGTGAGTTGGGTTTAACACTGTTTTTTAACAGTATTCCAGTTATATCACGGCATGTCAGCTTAATGTGGGAGGAAAGCCCGAAGTGATGCAGGTCTTAGACGTTTACCACTTCGGTGAAACCCACAAGCACTGTATGGTGCTGACAAACCAAGAAACATAATCGGGGTGAACTAGGATTCAAACCCACATAGGTTTCTGGCGTGCCTAAGAGACGCAACTCTGCACAGCAAATCGCTGCGCCTCAGATGACTGGGCCACCCGTGCCCCCAATCAGACACAGTAAAACGATTAGGCAATAGATATGGCAGTCCTAATTGAAGTCTAAAAGTAATAAGTAGGATGAAAAATAATAATGTAATTTCATGTGAAAATTTTTCAGAATTTTTCAGAATGGTCGCCACCATTGAGAATCTCTGATGTGGGTTTTCACTTCAACATTTTCGTTAGGCCTAGTCGTTAGGCCTAGGGAAACATGTGGTCAATAGCTCCACATTCATGAAATTCATCATGTGGCATTAATGTACTGTTTGTCAGAAAGATGTGGTGTTTTGAGTTCCGAAGAAATATTGGTGTAAATGCAATTAGTTCCCTATCTGCACCCGTAATGACTGACATTAAGATGACTTGAGTGTGTTTTACACAACAACCAATCAGAGACCGTGTATTACCGATGTGAATTGAAAGCATGGCTCTCATTGGTCAGTATAGGCTTGCTGTAGAATGCTTGATGTCACTGGTACATTACCAATCTGCTCTACGTGATGTTTTATGCATGTAAATAATTCGTGAAAAAAATGACAAAAATTGTAATTTTGGGTATGACAAATATAAAAGTGGAATTTTAAGCTCAAAATCTTAACTATTTTGCCAAAATTGTAATGGTTGGCATTTCTGGGTAACAACCATACATGAATTTAACCTCACAAACGGCTGTAAATCATTAGAGGTCAGACTCACCTTGTTATGATATTGCAGGAGCTGCACAATAACTTTTATTTCGGAATGGTAGTTTTTTATTGATATGACTCTCATGATGTTGGCTGCATCCTCCTGGTCAGGGTCTTCACAGTACTTGTTGGCCAGGACCAGACAAGCGTCACCTTGACGAATCTGCAAACAGAGTGGCTGAGTGAATTTGTAGTCATGGCAACAGTGCTTGCTTGTTGGCCAGGACCAGACAGGCATCACCTTGACGAATTTGCAAACAGAGTGGCTGAGTGAATTTGTAGTCATGGCAACAGTGCTTGCTTGTTGGCCAGAAGCAGAAAGGTATCTCACAGAAAGGGGTGAGTGATTTTGTTGTCATGGCAACAGTGCTGGGCAGGACCAGACAGGCGCCAGCCGCCTTGACAAATCTGCAAACAGAGTGAGTGAAGTAATCGGGGCAACCATACTTTTAGGCTTGGACAAGACTAAACACACTTGAGACTATCATAATCACCGGCTCAAAATGTTGGCAAATAGTGTCAACCATCAAGTCCCAACTAATTGTTATTTTGTTATTTTGAGTATTAATCCTTGCAATAAATGATATTGAACATTCCATACCTTAACTCTTTCCAAGTCATTGGCATCCATGACCGTGCCCTGGAAAAACTCTACTTGTGTAAAGTGACGTTTTAGAAGACCTTCCAATTCCAGGTCTGGCAACATCCTGGAAAAGAATATGTTCAGTTTAATGTCTGACAAACTTGTAAATGCCTTTGTTTCTGAAACTACTGAGGTGGTGGGTTCCATGCAGGGAGTAAGGTGAAGTTTACAATTTCAGCCATACCAAAGTGTGTCATCCTGAAGTGGGAAGAAGAGCCCACAGTGAGAAAACACAAGGTTCATAGTTAAGGCTTGTTAAGGATGTCTGCGGGTTTGTTTTTAACTTGTTTTTAGATAGGTATTATTAAAATCTTGATGACATCATCTGACTCTCCAATTAAAACAAAGGTTCATGTGTATTCTTTGCAGCTTGGCTCACTTAATAACTACTGCACCAAAAACACTTTTAATAATGGAGGCCTATAGGGAAACCACACACTGTCTCTACAGTTTTACATAAACGTATGTTTACAGTAGTGTAATTACTAGAATAGTATTTAACTTCATAAAATATTTAGCCACATATAGATAAAACATTCATCTAAAAGCAAATAGAATAATTCCTATCTGTTAGTCTGCTAATTTTATATTAAATACATCCAGTAACAAATGTGCACATTTACATATTCCATCTATTTCTAAAGTGCAGTGACATTCCAATGATGTGCTACAGTATGTCTACTGTATGATGTCTGGAGACAGGGTTACAATGCAGTGACACTCCAATGATGTGCTACAGTATGTCTACTGTATGATGTCTGGAGACAGGGTTACAATGCAGTGACACACCAATGATGTGCTACAGTATGTCTACTGTATGATGTCTGGAGACAGGGTTACAATGCAGTGACACTCCAATGATGTGCTACAGTATGTCTACTGTATGATGTCTGGAGACAGGGTTACAATGCAGTGACACTCCAATGATGTGCTACAGTATGTCTACTGTATGATGTCTGGAGACAGGGTTACAATGCAGTGACACTCCAATGATGTGCTACAGTATGTCTACTGTATGATGTCTGGAGACAGGGTTACAATGCAGTGACACTCCAATGATGTGCTACAGTATGTCTATTGTATGATGTCTGGAGACAGGGTTACAATGCAGTGACACTCCAATGATGTGCTACAGTATGTCTACTGTATGATGTCTGGAGACAGGGTTACAATGCAGTGACACACCAATGATGTGCTACAGTATGTCTACTGTATGATGTCACGATGCAGCGGTATCATTGTTCAAAGAATGTTTAGATACTACCCTCATTCAGTTTTGCAGAAGCAATACATAACGTGTCGTAATTGTGAAATGATTCACTTTTTGTTTGTTATATAACTCTCTATATATGACAATTTGACTTAAGTCTATGATTCTCGCCTGCAGACTCATACCAGCAAGCTTTCTTAGGGCAGCGCCTCTGTTTATCCCTGTACAAAATGGCTCCCTTTTTAATACAGTAAATTGTAAATGGTATAAATATTGATTTTGCTTGGTCCTGTCAGCCATAAATTCAGTTCCAGAAATCGCTACAACACTGATACAAAGGTAACTGCCCAAGCCAGTTATCCCAAGATAATTTACCTGATTAATCACTGGAATAAGTTCAGTACCAGGCATTGCCACTAGTCGAAAGGCATTATCTGATTAGGAAAATCCTCCATTTTTCCTCTAATGGAAGGAATGGTTAACTCTTAATTTGAAATAAAATTGGTATTTTGAAGACAATGCATACTTGTGTATGAAGACAATCTCCACATCCACATCTTCTCGGTCTTTGTGCAAGAAATCCTTTAAGAAATTGGACACCGATTCGAAGGTGATGTGACCACACACAACAATATGTCTGAAATAAAATTCAAAACAAGAATAACTGACATATTTCAGGAAATTAGAATTGAGAGCTTAAACAATTCTGACATTTGGAAGATAATCTTTTCAAAAATCATAATGTTAAAAATACAGTTAAAATAATTTTTAATTCTTTTATTAAAAAATGTCTGGAATTATGTTGAAATGATAACTTTATTTATTAATAATGATAAAAAAATGTACGGAAAAGAAACAAAAAAGATAGTAGATACAATCATGAAATAACTGAATTTATATCACCTCTTTCCTCTTTCCTTCTTGTATGTGCCTCCATATTTCTGTCTGCGACCAAGAATTTCTGCTATTTCTGGGATAAAGCTTGCAAACAAACCCTACAAGAGACAGGAAAGTAATAAATAAAATATACATTTCACAATCAATGTTCCACTTTAGTATGGAACGTATCCGTGTATCTATTGGTCACAAATTAAACTGCCATCAAGGGCAAACTTATACTTCATAATATGAAGGGTCTTATCCTCCTGTAAGCAGTTGTGTAACAATAAAGAGACACATAGACACATAGACACCTTGAAGAAATATTAATTTTACTGGTACGATATTTTGTAAAAATAGAACCCTGCCAAAGTGAAACCTGACTGATTTAAAAAAAAGATAATATGGTCTAATGAGGTCAACTCCACTGAGTCAAGAATCAGGAAAGGGGTCACATATTATGTTGTTCATGATACGAACTCACCCTACTTCACGAAGGCTCAATTAATGATACATGAATGATTCTGTTGGGACCCTTATCTTACCAATTAGCAAGTAAATGAGTAAATTAATGAGATCTCTCTGCATTTCATTTTCTTCCTTTATGTCCTAGTCATTGATGAATTATTCATCTCTTAACACACTTCAAAACATATTCCACAACACATATACATCAACGTCTGAGTCACACAGTGCTACTATGGCGCCACACAGAGACACACATGGACTTCTTATATTTTTGCATACTTTTGTACCTATTTGCCATTCTATACATTTTCCCTCAACAGATAAATTATTCACTGAATTGATTTTGGTCTAGACATCTGTACAGTATGTCAATCATATATAAGAGTTATGAAACTGACTCACATCCAATGTATTCGATCAATATTGTATTCAACATGTTCAACAGATTTCTGAAGAGCGACAGCCATTTTGAAAAATCTCATATACAATTTGAAAAAGCAATTTCTTTGATACTTATGGCAATATTCTTCTCATGATAAACCAGATCAATGTAAAAGTCAAATTGCTTTACAGAGTAAATTTTCATGTTGCTGCGGGAGTAACACTAACAAGATACCGTATCACAATCTAGCAATCAATTAATCTCTCTATCATACATAATTGTTATTCAGATGAAGCATTTGGTATTGATTTATATTGACATTCTTGTCATTTACATACAGAACTAGCAATTGATTTATATGCAGGACACAGAATCATTGAATGGCCAATATCCCTGATATAATCTCAACCAGTCTGATCCAATCTCGGGTGAGTTGGAACTAACCTTACACAGTATTCTTCAATCCACAAATCAGAAAAAAATCAGTAGAATAAGTAGAATCAGAAACATCAGTAAAACAGTAGAATTATAAAAATCAGTAGAATCAGACTCTGTCCTTTATTTGATTCTAAAACAACTCTTATCTATCCATAAATAAGTCCTGTCTGTTCTCTATCAATGCTTGACTTGTCAATATTTTATTGATGAATCGTAGATCCAATCGGACATTTCATTGTTAACATGACTACATTGATGTTAGGGAAATGCTTTGATGCATGGCAAAAAGTTTTCCTCTTTTTCAAATATTTTTTTTTAATTCCAAACACGCAATAACCTTGTTGGTTTCCATTCTTTCTTTACATGAACCAAATCCATTTATGTTGATTTTCAAAACAAATTTGTAGTGAAGCAATACAAACATGTACCGGTATGTTACCAATTCTATTTTCTAGATGACAAAGTTATTGACAGAATTAATGTAGTTCCACTGTACAAAAGAACATGACAAACTAATTTATACCTCAACTGTCTGTTCACATTACATATAACTATTCACAGACTGGGATTGCAGACGAAAGTTGCTGGAGCAATATGTGATGATAATTTGAGTTGCCAGAGCAATATGCGGTGATAATTTTGAGTTACCTGAGTAATATTTGATGATAATTTTGAGTTGCCTGAGTAATAGTTGATGATAATTTTGAATTACTGGGATTGGTTCAATTAAAATATTGAACAAGAGTGGTGGAAAAGATCTTCGTTAAAAACAGAATACATTAAGTAAATATTTGAACAATATAATATATATTAATAAATAAACAAAAAGACCTTTCCATAATCATAAGAAATCAAGAGTCCACTGTACAATTCCGACTTTATCATAAGCCTGTTGTTATGAATCACTATGAAATAGTGCTAGTGTGATAGTCTTTTTGATAGGTGGATATGAACTCTGAGAGTGAGTGAGTGAGTGAGTATGGTTTTACGCCGCTTTTAGCAATATTCCAGCAATATCACGGTGGGAGACACCAGAAATGGGCTCCACACATTGTACCCATGTCGGGAATCGAACCCGGGTCTTCAGCGTGACGGGCGAACGCTTTAACCACTAGGCTACTCAACCGCCCTTACGAACTCTGACAAATGAAGTCACCACAACAAATTTACAATGGTGAAGGCCTGAATAAGAGGGATATGAGTTTAGATTTATGATGCTTTAGGCTAAAAGAAAGAAAAGGAAATTTGTCTTAAATCAGTCATTTTACAATGCCACTAAAAAATATTTTTCAAATTTTCTGTGTCATATGCAGACGAGAAACATTTTTGTTATGCAACCTTTGCAGTGGTCCAGCAATATCATGGAGGGGGGACCAAGAATAGGGTCCACACATAGTCCAAATGGGATTCAAACCCAAGTTGGTGTGACTAGCAAACACTTTAACTACTCAGCCACTCAACCATCCTCACAAAAAGACAAGACTTACAATGCTTATGAGGATAAAGACGACGATAAAAGTGCGCCCGAGAACAGTTGTTGCATAGATGTCTCCATACCCCACGGTTGACATGGTTACCAACAGGAAGTAGAGGCACTCCCAGTATGTCAACTTTTGCGGGTTTGAGAAGTCGAAGAAAAAGTCCCCTGAATTCTCAATCTGAAATGGCAAAAGGGTTACAATAACAATAGGAAATAACAAAAACATTAAAAAAAGGCTTAAAAGGTCAATATTTATCACGTGACAGGTCAATACTGATCATGTGACGAGTCAATATTCGTGGTCAGTGTCAGTCATACGATTTGGGGGTCTACATTAAAATGTTTTGTTTCATCATGTGGTATGGATCAACCAATGGAATTGCAAGATTCTAAATAGAGGTATAACAAGATAGAATAATTCAAACGTAAGACAATTGCAATCATAAAATTGGGATTAAAGTATTTGACATTTATGAAATAATATTTTGCTAATTTGACTTTTTGTATGATGCTCGCCAACTGCGACCCTTCACATCAGCAACACCAGAAGATGGATCGAAATGTTGCCAGGGCACATTGACACATGAAACTTTGAGCTGCATAGTCAAGCAGCAACAAACTAAATGACCTCCTTTACAGCTAAGAAGGATTCTTAAGAAAAATGTTTTGCTTTGACAATCCTTGGCTTCATTGATCGGTCTTACTTCATCCTCCTTTCTTCCATAAATGTAAAAATGGACTGTAATGACCTGATACGATTGATAAAGCTGTCTTAAAGCATGGACTTGATAGAACTTAGATGGGACAAAATCACAAGGCCACACAATGACTTTTTTTGTCTATAAAATAACGATATATTGTAAATATTTTAGTTTGAAAATTTCAAGTCTTAATGGGTTTAGTGAGTGAGTTGGGTTTAAAACTGCTTCGAACAGTATTTCAGACATACAATCGTGTTTCAAATTGATGTGTAGATCAGGAAAGCCTGAACGCTTAGACTTATACCAGTTTGGAAAAAGCAATGAAAACAGAAATGGTGCTGATAAACCAACGATCATCATCAGGTAAATCTGGAATTTGAGCCAATGAGCAGTGGATCCTAATCTGCAGAGCCAAGTGTAGCCATAACGTCTTCATCTTGAACAGAATTCTGACTGATCAAGAATACTATAGCTTATATGCTATGTACCTATAACCCCAACATCGCCACAATATAAACGTTACAGCTCTGACAGGAAGAAAAATATTGGACTTGGGTAACAGTAGCTACAGTAATATGCCACAAAATAAACCTATCTTTCATTTGTTTTCATGTTTGAGAAGTGAACATGTGAGTTATCTCCCCTGGTCAGCAACAGTCCTCAGATTGTGTGCAAACCAGGGTTCGGCACAAAGTAGCTGAACATAGCAATCTCTGCTGATAACAAAAATAAATCCCAGAACAATACATAACTAGGGAACATTATAATAGCAAACACTTAAATTATTTGTAATGGTCAAGATAATGTCTATTAGGTGGCTTGAGTTTGAGACACTTGTGATGAAAGTAGCATTGGTACAAAAAATGTGATGGAATCTATAGTTTTAATGGTTTTAGTCCTGGGTCAATGTAGTAGTGTGTGATTCTCTCACCAGGTGGAGGAAGCCGGCTGCAGCGAGCCAGAGACTGACAAAGTATGCCACCAGCTGGACGAGTCGGATCATGGTGCTGGTCTTGAGGATGTTGAGGTACGTCAAGATGTCGGGGATGGACATCAGCCGCAACGCTCTCAGGAACCTCAATCCTGTCAGACACAAGACAGACAAACATAGCTACATCATCTGCATCACTCTCAAGAACCTTAAACCAGACGCAAGACAGACAGCAGCAGACATTAGAGGCAAGACAGACAGACATAGTTACATCATAAGCCTAAACCAGACACAAGACAGACAGCAGCAGACATTAGAGGCAAGGCAGACAGACATAGTTACATCATAAGCCTAAACCAGACACAAGACAGACAGCAGCAGACATTAGAGGCAAGGCAGACAGACAGTTACTGCAGGAAGACAGTTCCAGATAGTGACAACAGACAAACACTTTCAGGAATCTTAAACCTGACAAGATAGACACAATTTTATGGATAACAACTTCTTTAATACTGTAAAAAGCGACGTTTCGGTATAGATCCTTATACCGTTGTCAAGTTGACAACGGTATAAGGATCTATACCGAAACGTCGCTTTTTACAGTATTCAAGAAGTTGTTATCCATAAAATTGTGTCTATCTTTTCATCCGCCAACTTCTAAGTAATGCCTATCAAACAAGTAATCTTAAACCTGTCAGACTTTTATAAAAACTAAGATCTGCATTTGATTCTCAAATGTGCAAAGACCATTTTTGATCTGCCCGGCCATAATATGACTGGGACAGTCCTAAAAGTGGCATAAAATTATACTCACTCACAAATATTTAATTATTAATCCCCAAAGGGACACAACTCATAATGCAGATCATTGAAAGTCAGTGATTGAACAAACGAAAAGCTTCGCACAGCTAAGGGACACAACTCCCATGCAGAGTGAGCTGGATTCCTTCAGGCCATGAGGCCAGGCTTGGTGTATCTTGTGGGCTAATCTATCAGCTATTAAATGCATGATCTCCTTATGGACAGCACAACCATAATATATTTCTTGAGCTTGACATGTCTACACGATGCCTCAAACCCTCGGCAGAACATTTCCTCATGACCGCGTCAAAACATAGTCGACTGTCTTCAAACTCTTTCTAAATAATATTTTATGTGGGAACTTTTTGCTCGGATAGCTGATTGTAGTGAAGTAAACATGCCGTTCCATCTTGCTTTTGAGCTTCGAACAAGAACTATTTCAATGCTATACTGATGTTTTCAGGGTCCCTTTTTAATTATAAAATAGGGTGAGTGAGTGAGTATGGTTTTACCCGCTTTTAGCAATATTCCAGCAATATCACGGCGGGGGACACCAGAAATGGGCTTCACACATTGTACCCATGTCGGGAATCAAACCCAGGTCTGCAGCGTGATGAACAAACGTGTTAACCACTGGGCTACCCGACTGCCCCTCATGAGCTTGACATGTCAACTATAAAATCACAACAAGTATATATTACATAGTGACCTTGTTACAACCAACTGTTGTAACCTTAACTGTTGCAACCTTTATGGGGGTAAACAAAGTGTGTGTGGCACAACAATCATCCTTCAACGATAAGGTTAATAAATAAGCGCACACTCTTCCACTTGACCAACACTCACAAATGCTGCCAAGTACTGTTTTAATGACAAATCACTCATTAGGCAATGCATTGCATGAGCATTGAGCTTGATTGAGGTCGGCCATAGTATTCAAGAACATGGAGCCTCCCATTGAGAGAGCATGGTTTAATGTCCCTTGTAGCAATATTCCAGCAATATCACAGTGGGGGACACCACCTTTGGGCTTCACACATTCTGCCAACCTGTGGAAGCATTGATTGGCATGACAACCATGCCTTAACCATTGTGCTGCCTTACTAAGCGGACCCCTCCAAACCACCTATTAAACACACAATAGATCAGTGAGTATGGCTTTACATTGCTTTCAGCAGTATCACTGAGATTTGGCTTCAAACATATCAGACCCGTGAAGTTCGGGGATAGAATAGTCTTCAGCAACCCATGCTTGCCTTAAAATGTGACTATGCTTGTCATAAGAGGCAACTAACAGGATTGGGTGGTCAGGCTTGCTGACTTGGTTGATGCATGTTATCGTATCCCAATTGCGTGGAGCGATGTTCATGATGTCAATCATAGGATTGTATTGTCCAGACTTGATTATTTACAGACCGCCGTCATATAGCTGGAATATTGCTGACTGCGGCGTTAAACAACCAACAACAAAAAAAGCAAAAAAAAGCTTCAGACATATAATCAATGCAAGGAATCAAACCCAGGTCTTTGGCATGATACTTAAACCACTTGGGCACCTCAGAGCCATCACAAGGGTGTGAGTTTTCTTTTTCATTTTGTCTCAGCAGAGTTGACACGATTGATGAGTGAATAAGTGTTTGGTGTATGTCCGATTACCCAGTCTCTACTGGCTTGCTTACTTTAACTTAATATGGCAATGATACCACAGCATCGCTCAAGTGGGAGCTGTTGGAGTGAGTGAGTGAGTGAGTGAGTGAGTGAACAAGTGTTTGGGTGTGTGATTTGTTGGGTAATATAAGTTGTTGGGTGAGTGAGTAAGTGAGTGAGTGTGTTGATGAATGAGTGAGTAATTGGGTGAGTAAGTTATTGGGTGTGTGGGTGAGTGAGTGAAGTGGTGTGTGGTTGAGTGAGTGAATTAGTGGGTGGTTGGGTGTGTTAGTGAGTGATTTAGTGAGTGATTGAGTGAATGAGTGAG
Source organism: Haliotis rufescens (assembly GCF_023055435.1). Classification (NCBI taxonomy): domain Eukaryota; kingdom Metazoa; phylum Mollusca; class Gastropoda; order Lepetellida; family Haliotidae; genus Haliotis; species Haliotis rufescens. The sequence goes on along the minus strand of NW_025963791.1, from coordinate 7,343,220 downwards.
TGAATGAGTGGTGTGGTGTGTGGGTGAGTGAGTGGTGTGGTGTGTGGGTGAGTGGTGTGGTGTGGTGTGGTGTGGTGTGGTGTGGTGTGGTGTGGTGTGGTGTGGTGTGTGGGTGAGTGAGTGGTGTGTTGGTGAGTGAGTGGTGTGGTGTGTGGTTGAGTGGTGTGGTGTGGTGTAGTGTGGTGTGGTGTGGTGTGGTGTGGTGTGGTGTGTGGGTGAGTGAGTGGTGTGGTGTGTTGGTGAGTGGTGTGGTGTGTGGGTGAGTGAGTGGTGTGGTGTGTGGGTGAGTGGTGTGGTGTGTGGGTGAGTGAGTGGTGTGGTGTGTGGGTGAGTGGTGTGGTGTGTGGGTGAGTGAGTGGCGTGGTGTGTGGGTGAGTGAGCCTTGGGGATAGGTATGGCCTTACAGACCGATTAGTGATTGATAAGACAAATAGGGATAACAAATCTGAGCTAAACTGCTTAATATTATCCTCATTCAATAAACATAACAATTTGTTAGTTAACATCTGCTTTTGTGCCCATTTTTATTATTATTATTATTATTATTATTATTATTAAAGAGTTCTGAATAAATTCGTGATTGATGTAATTAGAAAATATTTTATATTGTGGACGTTTTTATAAGGCAGAATCATAAGTGATATGATTCACTAGCAGAAATTACTGTTAATTCCTCCAGGTCATACAAACAGCCGGTAATCAGCTTAGGTTAATGCGATGATATTCTGAGGCCCTTTCCTCCAGGGACTCAAATACAGATTAATACTCAGCATATTCTGATCATAACATGTAAGATTCTGTAAGGGCATTGTTCCAATGAAGTCGACCCACAGAAATTTCCATTGTGCCTATTGCAAGCCATGTTCCTTTGGGAGTTCAAAGACAGGCTGGGTCATCCTGTTGCCGTAACTACAGCAAGATGGCATCATGGGATAGCCCGAACAATTCTCAGTGTCAGAGCGACATAAAAGATGCGACACTTCATTAGACGTGTGAGGAATTTCAATTCCCAACTGAGCATCCAATTACCCAAAACCGACGTCCTGTCGAACTTGGTCAGACATGTTTAGAGGAATGGGCATGCAAATATTAACTGCATACAGGATAACTGGGAGCCATCCTTGATTATCTAGGGTATCATACCTCCATTATATTATGATAAAAACCACCCTAACTTCATTTTGAGTCCTGTTCGAAGGAAACAATCCTTGAGCTAGTCACCGAATCACAAAAACAGCAGTCTCTTTAGCAGTTGGAACAAGCACTTTTATTGCCAGGACTTGAGTGACCTTGTGAAGGATTCAATACAACTGGAATGTCTGACAGTAATATGGCTTCAGTCTCCCGATGTTGATCCCCAGGAAACAGGATTTCCAGCTTCAAATCCAACTCATGTATAAATCTTTCATTCGATTAAACATATTGATGGCTTGCTGGCACATGAGGTCAAACATTTTGAATATAGATGACAAACATTCAGAAGAGTTATTAATTGGTATTAGGATAAAAGATACAGATGATCGACGTAATTGTGAGAATATGCAGGAAATACCAAACTTAACCAACCCACCTGTTCATAAAATGAACTTATCCAACATTGCCATTCAGGGAGTCATCATTATTAAAATTAAGGTAACTATTTTAAAGCTTGCACATTTTATCAACATCCTTAAAGAGGCTGTACATAATGTTGATATCTTAAGAAATAAACACAAGGTGTCCTCAATTAGACATGTTGTTCCTCACATAGAAACGATGTGTAAAGCCTATTTCTGGTGGCCCCAACCACAAGGTGTAAGAATATTTTCACCCACTCACCCAAGACAACCAATACAACAGACTAATAATTCGCCACCAAAAGCTGCAAGACTGCTAATGCGGTGTAAAGCAAATCACTCAATGATGTACAGGTAAAGTTCTTCCCATGTTTGTTTCTTTATTTTTAATGTCACTCAGCAAATATTCCAGCTATATGGCAACGCCATGTAAATAATTGAGTCTTGATCAGACAATCAAGTTATTGATATATTGCAAGCAACGATCCATGAAATCAACCATGTGACTGAGCCAGACAGCCCAATCCATTTGCATTCTTCTTAAGACGGTTTCTGGGGACCTATTCTAACCATTTCTGCCCGTGTAAAAACTAAGCTATAACATGTAACTCATACACGAAAATACTGAATGTTTCATAAGACTCCAGATGGGGAAATTGTCATGAAAGGAAGTGAACAGAGATCAAATGATTCTTTCCCAGCAATCAATTTGCATTCCAGATTCTCAGTCCCCGAGGACATGATCTGTGTGTTCTCCTTACACAGAACACGGTATGTTTCCCGTGGGTGGATTAACATCTTATCACATAGATTCCTGCCCTGGATATCTACCAGACAATCACTCTCATCTCACAAGGTGCTCTCATGATTTATTCTGTCAACAATATGTGCAGCTTTCCAATACACACACAAAAGGATAACATCAGCATCTGGAATAAATCACTGTTTAAATGATAAGGCAACACTAAGGATGAATTCAGGGGGGAATCCTGGCAAAACGTTATTTTTATAATTTAGCAAAATATTATTTTCATAATTTTCATGGCAGAATACATGAACCAATCTCCAAACGTTCCCATTCAAGTCACGAGAAAAACAACATAAGGCCTGTGTTACATAAAGAATGAAAAGCTTAAAATTGTGGTTTCCACAATTGATTGATTCACTGACTTCAGTTGAGGCAAGGCAAGGCCAGTTAATTCTGTTTTTTTTTTTTTTAATAATGTGAGTGAGCGTTTGTTGGTTTGTTGTTAAACACTGTGCTCAGCAATATTTCAGCTATATGACGGCGGTCTGTTAATAACTGAGTCAGGGCCAGACAACCCAGTGATTGACATCATGAGCATCGATGTATGCAATTGAAAGTATCCATGCATCAACCAAGTCTATGAGTCTGATCACCCAATCTTGTCAGTCGCTTCTTATGGCAAGCATGGCTTGCTGGAGACTTATTCTAGCCCAGATCTTCTTGGGGCATATGAGTGAGTGAGGTAGTTGAGTTCGAAGACCAGAGCTTCAGTAATATTACAGCCTTGTCATCATATTGGAGAACCCAAAGTAATGCAGGTCATTTACCATTTGAGTGCTGACAGAACAGGGATCATCATAAACACAAATAAGAATTTGGACTCATGATTCTTGCATGACAAAGGGAGACAACTGCAAAGCAAGCTGTGACTGCTCACAGTCATCAATGCCCTATATAAATATAAAAATCTGAATTGTTACAATGTAGGACCATTTGACTGTGAAATATGATTCACACTCAAATACATTAACCATTTAACAATGCAACTATCATTCAGTTCAGTCTGGGTTTGAAATAACACATCTAAATAACATTAGCAATGTGTGTCCTATTTGAATACACTTAACAGACCTTTAGCTCGAGGTGAAACTTGTAACTGACGACAAAATAATAAAAAACCAAGCAGGATGTTACTTACAAAGTAGTGTCATGTTTAGATCAAACTGTATAGCAAGCCAACATATAAATTTTTTAATAAATATTCATGGCCACCCCATGAAAATATTACAGAGTACATTTGTATCGATTTTACCATGCATCTATTCAAGCTACTGCTGTAGTTTGAGACACTTGATATTAGGGAGTTAGACACTTGAAAAAATTCTTGAATTCAAAATTTATATATTCTTCAAAATGTCCATGTCAGTAACAGGTATTTAGAATAACAAAATATTCTCCTTTGTTGCACATTTGTTGACCTTAGTTTATAATGTATAACTATTTCAATCAATAAATGTTTTGGGAAAAACATTAAAATAGATCAGTGAAGCTCTGTAGATTTAAAAAAATATTCGTTACATAGTATGTAAAAAAAGATAAAACAGGACAAACATGCAGGAACAGCAAAGCTGTTGTTTCTGAGCACCCTTGCTGGTAAAAGAAACTGCACCTCTCAGTTGATTTTGTAGGTTTGATTGAAAATATCTAAGTTAGAGATATTATATAATAAATATGAACTATACTGGTGTTTAGTCAGCATTCAAAGGTTTCACCAAAGTGGTTAACGTCTAAGACCTGCATCCATCTTTCCTCCAACATTAAGGACACACTGTGATATAACTGGAATACTGTTCAAAGAAGCATTAAACTCAACTCATTCACTCACCCACTCACTCAGCGACCCGTGAAGATCCGGGGTAGAATAGGTCTTCAGCAACACATGCTTGCCGTAAAAGGCGACTATGCTTGTCGTAAAAGGCGACTAAGGGGATCCGGTGGTCAGGCTCGCTGACTTGGTTGATACATGTCATCGATCCCAATTGCGTGGATCGATTCTCATGATGTCAATCACTGGATTGTCTGGTCCAGATTTGATTATTTACAGACTGCCGTTATATAGCTGGAATATTGCTGAGTTCGGCGTTAAACAGAAACAAACAAACAAACAAACACTTACTCAGCACTGAAATATACCTCTACATAGTTATATTTTAAAAAATTAAAATTTAATTTAAAGCTTTTATATATTAAAAAAGAAATTCATAATACACAACTGCTGATGAGTATCTTTGAAAATCCATAAATTGACTTTGGGGGGCATACATCAAAAACATTTAAAACAAGGATCATGTGGTTGCAAATTCATTTCTGCCCCCACCAATTTATTTTTACACACAATTACCCAGCAACAGATCACTTTTTACAAACTGTTGCAGGAATGAGTGATGGTTAGATAACATACTCATATTCAACAATAGTTCTTTCATTATTCATTTACATAAAAAACAAACTGGGTATACCTATTTTTGCCCCTGACAGTTTCCACACCCACACACTGCCACCTGGACACACCAGTGAGTCATACACTACATGATAGCTTTACAGGGCTGTCATGACAAGCTGTTTAAAATGTCAGTGGTATTCTCTGAGCAAACCATAAAAAATCCAAATTTTATAAAGATATAATTAATATTTATTTTGGTTTCATATTCAGTAAACTATGTTTGTAACGAACACACTAATAACAAGGGTCGGTGCGGAAGCCTAGTGGTTAAAGCGTTTGCTCGTCACGCCAAAGAGCCAGGTTCGATTCCTGACATGGGTACAATGTGTGAAGCCCATTTCTGTTGTACCCCACCGTGATATTGCTGGAATATTGCTAAAAGCGGTGTAAAACCATACTCACTCACTGAATACGAATTGACGGATATAACGAACTGTTTCCGTCCATATGCTATATATATGCCTATAACGAACTATGGTTATAACGAATTAAATTAGTGGTCCCTTTGAGTTTGTTAAAAATGCGTTTACTGTATTGACAATGCACGGTAACCAGATTTATGGACATAATTCTACACCATAGAAAGACCACAGAGGTTTCATTTCCTTTTTCATTGCACTTACGAAGAACTTAAATGATATCAAATGTTTTGATACATATATATACCTTTTTGATAGTACTGATATAGGTGAATCTAGAGCCTTCTAAAGATACCACAGCTGAAATATGACACCTAAAATATCAGCATCAATAATGAACAGAGTGTGGGTGGGGTTAAATGTGCTTCAGGACAGAGTTTCGGTTGTATCACAAAACAAACAAAGAGTTTTCAGAAGAATTGTTGTACTTGTAGTGCATGGATCAACAGATTTATGAGTGTGTGAGTTTGGTTTGACGCAGCTTTTAACAGTATTCCAGTTATATCATGGCATGTCAGCTTAATGTGGGAGGAAAGCCCGAAGTGATGCAGGTCTCAGATGTTTACCACTTCGGTGAAACCCACGAGCACGGGTATGGTGCTGACAAACCTAGAAACATAATCGGGCTGAACCGGGATTCGAACTCACAATCATAATAGAATTATAAGGGCCATGAAGGTCAGAAGTGGATCAGTGAGAAAAACACCACGAACATGTAAAAAAGCTATCACACATAGAACATACAGTATGTCATATTTAAAAAAAATACATAAATAAACTGTGGAGTAAACTGTGGAATTAAAACCCATCTGACATTTCCAATATGGCTGCAGCAGAAGTCATGTTTGAAATCAAAATTCTCTCCACAAGGTCTAGATGTATATACAATGTACACTAAAAAATAACATTCAGGCATCATGAAATATTTTTTTATGAAATTGTGTGCTAAGTTTTCACTACAAAATAATATCACCAAAAATATTCATGATCCCTAATGGTTTTGTTTAGTAATATGAAAGAATCGGGTGTTCTGTAACTTCTTTGAGTAGTATATTACTGGCATTATCCATGCAAAGTTTCAGCTAAATGAGTCTCTAGATTTCAAGTGAAATATACAAAATGTAAAACATAACTATTGCTGTATGGACTGTGTCCCATAACACAATCTTGAGATTAATAAATTCATAATAGACAGAAAAAAAGCCAAATTTCGTCAATTAACGTAAGAACCTGGCCATTTATTATTTAGAGGACTCTGGGTTGTCCTGGAATGTTTGTTAAGAGACAGAACTTTGTTTCTGTCACTGCTTCAAGAAGAAATTGCCAAATTATGTTTGGTTATTTACACGTGTACTTGTCAGAATATCCATCATGTCTACCCTTCCGATGGATCAATGTACACAAGACTTATTTATTTGTGTGTTATTCACTCGTGAGTTATATGCACTCCTAATTATGGGAAATAAAATTCTGGAAAAATGTATCTGTTGTATATAAACATTTCAGGCTGTCAGCATAAACCACGAAATTTACAATCTTTCAACTCTGATTTTTTCACCAAAACAATGTTCTAATAAGAGCCCCTTATTTCTAACTTTGAGAGCGTCCTGGGCGCTTATTACCTCGAATACGGTAATCACAAAAATACCAGGATGACCCTTGGGAAATTCTCACCTAGCCAGTTCCTGTCCAGGTAGATGGCCACGAAGGAAGGGGGGATTGTGAAGTAGTCTACAAATGAGAACAACTCCAGCCAGAACCATAGCTTGTCGTTGGCGGCCACAAACTGCAACAGAAAGAACATGGACATCAATAAAATGATAGTCACCGACAGACATCAGTAAAATAGAAGTTACCTACATCACGGACATCAGTAAAATGGCTGTCACCTACATCATGGACATCTGTAAAATGGTCGTCACCTACATCACGGATATCAGTAAAATGGTCATCACCTACATCACGGATATCAGTAAAATGGCCGTCACCTACATCATGGACATCTGTAAAATGGTTGTCACCTACATCACGGATATCAATAAAATGGCCGTCACCTACACGGACATCAGTAAAATGGTCGTCACCTACATGGATATCAGTAAAATGGTCGTCACCTACATCATGGACATCTGTAAAATGGTCGTCACCTACACGGACATCAGTAAAATGGTCGTCACCTACATCATGGACATCAGTAAAATGGTCGTCACCTACATGGACATCAGTAAAATGGCCGTCACCTACATGGACATCAGTAAAATGGCCGTCACCTACATGGACATCAGTAAAATGGTCGTCACCTACATGGACATCAGTAAAATGGTCGTCACCTACATCAAGGACATCAGTAAAATGGCCGTCACCTACATCAAAGACATCAGTAAAATGGCCGTCACCTACATGGACATCAGTAAAATGGTCGTCACCTACATCACGGACATCAGTAAAATGGTCGTCACCTACATGGACATCAGTAAAATGGTCGTCACCTACATGGACATCAGTAAAATGGTCGTCACCTACATCATGGACATCAGTAAAATGGCCGTCACCTACATCAAAGACATCAGTAAAATGGTTGTCACCTACATGGACATCAGTAAAATGGTCGTCACCTTCACGGACATCTGTAAAATGGTCATCACCTACATCATGGACATCAGTAAAATGGCCGTCACCTACATCAAAGACATCAGTAAAATGGTCGTCACCTACATGGACATCAGTAAAATGGTCATCACCTACATCATGGACATCAGTAAAATGGCCGTCACCTACATCAAAGACATCAGTAAAATGGTCGTCACCTACATGGACATCAGTAAAATGGTCATCACCTACATCATGGACATCTGTAAAATGGCCGTCACCTACATCAAAGACATCAGTAAAATGGTCGTCACCTACATGGACATCAGTAAAATGGTCGTCACCTTCACGGACATCTGTAAAATGGTCGTCACCTACATCACGGACATCAGTAAAATGGCCGTCACCTACATCAAAGACATCAGTAAAATGGTCGTCACCTACATGGACATCAGTAAAATGGCCATCACCTACACGGACATCAGTAAAATGGTCGTCACCTACACAGACATCAGTAAAATGGTTGTCACCTACACGGACATCAGTAAAATGGTAGTCACCTACATCACGGATATCAGTAAAATGGCCGTCACCTACATGGACATCAGTAAAATGGCCGTCACCTACATCACGGACATCAGTCAAATGGTCGTCACCTACACGGACATCAGTAAAATGGCCGTCACCTACATCACGGACATCAGTAAAATGGCCGTCACCTACATCACGGACATCAGTAAAATGGCCGTCACCTACATCACGGACATCAGTAAAATGGCCGTCACCTACATCATGGACATCTGTAAAATGGCCGTCACCTACATCAAAGACATCAGTAAAATGGTCGTCACCTACATGGACATCAGTAAAATGGTCGTCACCTTCACGGACATCTGTAAAATGGTCGTCACCTACATCACGGACATCAGTAAAATGGCCGTCACCTACATCAAAGACATCAGTAAAATGGTCGTCACCTACATGGACATCAGTAAAATGGCCATCACCTACACGGACATCAGTAAAATGGTCGTCACCTACACAGACATCAGTAAAATGGTTGTCACCTACACGGACATCAGTAAAATGGTAGTCACCTACATCACGGATATCAGTAAAATGGCCGTCACCTACATGGACATCAGTAAAATGGCCGTCACCTACATCACGGACATCAGTCAAATGGTCGTCACCTACACGGACATCAGTAAAATGGCCGTCACCTACATCACGGACATCAGTAAAATGGCCGTCACCTACATCACGGACATCAGTAAAATGGCCGTCACCTACATCACGGACATCAGTAAAATGGCCGTCACCTACATCATGGACATCTGTAAAATGGTCATAACCTACGTCACGGACATCTGTAAAATGGCCGTCACCTACATCAAAGACATCAGTAAAATGGTCGTCACCTACACGGCCATCAGTAAAATGGTCGTCACCTACACGGACATCAGTAAAATGGTCGTCACCTACATCAAGGACATCAGTAAAATGGTTGTCACCTATTCTCATAGTTCACCATAGTTCAATTCTCAGTAAACAAAAATGTAAGTTTCATTTATTAAATGAACATTATTTTCCAATAATCAAAGAACTGATTTTATTTCAATCAATAGATCATATACAATGTATCATATCTCATATAGCAAAATGAATGACCTTTGTTTGCAATTCAAGGCAGAACTAGAAACGTTCCCTCCTATTTAGACCACACATTAGTATTTCACATCAAGTCATCAGTCCTTTCTTTGCACAGGGAAAAAACTACAATTTATTAACATAATTGTCAGTCCTCCGATCACCACACTGACAGTCCCTGGCATCAAGAAGCTGCCTCGTTACAATTCATCATCAAGGAGAAGCCCTGTTGTGATGTGTGCCATTTCCAGGCAAAGCACTTAATAAGGTCATCCCACATTGTAAATAGCTCTAGAAATCACCTTCTGGAGGGTTGTCAGATTGATCTAGGAACATAGCTGTTCTCAGTTCTATTGAGTTACATATTGTAGAACATTCCTGGTACAGGAATTCAGGTTCTCCTCACATTGCCATCAGATCAATGCCATGTAAGTTAAGGCGTAATGTAGAGCAATGGATTGGCACTGGCATAACACACTTGTGAAGTTGATTATGATACTGTGCAAATTCCTATATGCAAGGGATTGGCGCAGGGTTCTTGAAAGTGATGATATCAACTTGATAGCTTGCTGTATATAGAAGTTCACTTGATATAGGTACACATTTACAAGAAGGTCGTGGTGCCACAGAGTCCCATTTCACAAAGTGATCCTACTACTACGATAGTCGTAAGCCTGTGTTAAAGTATGGGAGTTACGATCACCTTGGCGCTACGATCACTTTGTGGAATGTGGCCTGAAGCATGTAACACAACACTACTGGTAGCTAGGCTAAGAGTGAGAGCATCTTTCTTCATATGTATATGGACCAAGGTTTCTATAGCCATGGTCACCTAGCATGCATTAAGTCATAAAAATCAACAACAGTAATCGAGGAGTCAAAGTTGCACAGCTTGTTCATGTTGGCTGACAGTAAATGTACAATACAATCGGGATGAGGATTAACAATTGTGATTAGCATCTTACAAGTAATGTCAGCTGAGCGATTCTAGACATATACATGTCATGGCTACATGGTAATTAACCTTGGACTTAAACATTCATTCTGACAAAGGTTATCATCAACATGTCGCTATGACAACACATTGGAAGATATATTTCCGGTTATTAAATGAGCCTTTAATTTAGACTGAAAAGTTCTGAAAGAGGTTTCGTGTTCAGTCTCATTACATCTAAGTCTCGCATCATGACTCCAATCCCAAGGATATTTGCCCTGTTGTACCGCTGTAATGGTTTACAGGTTATGGTGCTCCAGATAACTGGATAATCTTGGCCCTAGGCTTGCCTTGTTTTAAAAAGGTACAGTATTATACATGTTTTGGCAAAGGGATCTATAAGTAGTTTGGGATTGTGCATATCCATCTTGAACATGGAGGTTTAATAGTATATGATGATATGTACAAATACCACATGGACCAGTTAAATACATAAAAAACACATAAACTTGATCTGAGTATATGGGATGTTCTTAGACATTGTATTTATTACTTGGTTTCTGATCCACCAAACCAAATGACTTGAAGTTCTAAAATGAATCTTATTTGATTCCCAAACATTCGACAATTCGTGGGAGTTCGTCACACTGCGTGTTCGGTTCCAAATTCAATTTAGCGCGGTTAAATCTACAGGTAACCTAGCTCTACATTGAAAACACAGTATGTTTATCTCCTAATTCAAACCAGTATTTGTTGCTTTTAATGGCCTTAGAAAAAGCAAGTCCAATTGGTTTATTACTCAATAACGAATTGTGTGAACCACACATAATCATCAATATCGCAGTCACATATCTTTGTAGTTTTATCACAAAGACCTATTGCAACATATGGTGTTATTCTCAAACAAATGATGAAATTGATGCGAAAAATGTGAGTTGCCTTGCTTGCATTAAAAAACGACATTATATTCTTGACATACTGGAGTTAATGGTTAGGCAACATTCACTGTACATGCTGGAAAGAATATGATGAATCACGTAACAGACCACCCACTCAACAATGTGATACAATGAATCACATAACAGACCACCCACTCAACAATGTGATACAATGAATCACGTAACAGGCCACCCACTCAAACAATGTGAAACAATGAATCACATATAGAATCACATAACAGACCACCCAATCAAACAAGTGAAACAATGTATCATGTAACAGACCACCCACATTTAACAATGTGATACAATGAATCACGTAACAGACCACCCACTCAACAATGTGATACAATGAATCACGTAACAGACCACCCACTCAAAAATGTGATACAATGAATCACTAACAGTGAGTGAGTGAGTGAGTATGTTTTTAAGCCGCTTTTAGCAATATTCTAGCAATATCACGGCGGGGGACGCCAGAAATGGGCTTCACACATTGTACCCATGTCGGGAATCGAACCCGGGTCTTCGGCGTGACGAGCGAATGCTTTAACCACTAGGTTACCCGACCCCCTGAATCACGTAACAGACCACCCACTCAACAATGTGATACAATGAATCACGTAGCAGACCACCCACTCAACAATGTGATACAATGAATCACGTAACAGACAACCCACTCAACAATGTGATACAATGAATCACGTAATAGAGCTCCCACTCAACACTTTGATACAGTGATAGCATTTCTCACATCTTTCTGCGTCAAGCCTAGTCACAATTTGTTGGCAAAAGTTGATCAAGCCGATATGACAGCATGTATGATGGCATCTATGTTCTTGGTGTACTTCAGTTAATCATATCATGACAGAAAAAGCGCTCACCTGTATGGTTTGTAAGAAAAATATACACTGTTATTCAATCAAACAGCTATCACGCCACACTATTCATTGGTACTCAGTTCTGGTGTTGCTTTTTGCAGTTTAATGAGACAGTGGTTTTAATTTTCAAAGGTAGGTCTACTTGTAACATGAAACATTTTAGTGTACATATCTGTTGTCTCAGTAGTTAATAAGTTTACGTATTCCTACATACTTGTACAGACGTCCGCAGTTATGCCCTTAGTGACTAATGAACCTTGACACTTGTCCCCAGTGAGGCCCTGGCCCATCAGACCTCATTGACAGGTGCCCTGACCTCACTCTGACCTCCATGAGAGCTCTTGCAGTAAAGATCTCCAGAGGTAGATCATAACTGTATATTGATAGAGATAAATAACCAAATCAACTGCATTGTTCTGGCTGTCGTAATCTCTGATGCCACACTCCAATACTTGCTTTAACATGTTATACAGCATGCCCTCCGTGGGGATTGTGGATTGGACAATAAAGGAGACCAGTGAGACCACCTCATCTGTTTCATATTTAGATCTATGCATAAAGATTCAGAGTGACTCTCCACAAGACTTTATGACAAAAGGGATGACTTCAACTTTCAAATATTTAACTTTCCCTTCATGTCGAGCAATATTCCAACAGCTCCAGCCTTTGGTGTTTACATTTCGCAACTTTCTACAAAGATTTCAAATAGCATCATATGACTCTTGCTCAGAAGTTGTTGATCAAAGTTACACCATTACACCTCAGTTAAGCTTTCAAAAAGTTTTATGGTAGACATGTGGAGGACATTTCCAAATTTGACGCATCAGTGACAAACCATATGTTCCCATGATTTTTCAGGTGAACACTTGACTTTCCTTTGCATGTGTTTGTGACAGGTGCCACTGGTGGGGCAGGATACGCTCACCTTTTCACGAACACCTAGTGTAATTACTTTTTGATAGTGATTCATAGACACATGCTCATGATATAGTCAGAATTGTACAATCGACTCCGCTTTATGCAGAGATTTCTGTTGGATATTGAAAGGGTTTAGTCGCTTTATATTTATTTGAATAGAACGAAACATCAGGGAAAGATACTCTTAAGTTGCAACATGGGGGTTACATGTTAGAATACGTCCCCAGAAACCTTTGCTGGTCGTAACAGGCAACTTAATAAATTGGATGGTCAGGCTTATTGGTAAATATGATGTCATCTGAATCGTTGCCCACAATAACAAGCAAGTCAATGTTAAAGCATGGGAGTTATGATCATCATAGTGCTAAGATGATTAGGTGAAATGGGACCCTGGTAAAAATATATATACATATTTCACTGATATGTTTTACTATCAACCTGATACACATAATGGATTGTCTGGTCCAGACTATTATTTACAGATAGCCATCAAATAGCTGGAATACTTCTGAGTGGATGTCAAACAACATACTTTACCATAGACTTACAATAGTCATGCTTGATGAAACTTTGTCAACAGTCATGTTTTCTTTCTAATTTTAATTTTTTTATGTCTGTTGGTTTTGTAATAAAAAATAGAAGGCATGAAATTCTGACCATCCATCATTCTCAACTTAACCAGAGACAATTCAGAACAAAACATACTAAAGGTCCATCCACCAATCTACTCAATCATCAGTCATATTTGGAGAAGGTCACTAAAACCAAAACAAAGAGAGAGACATCACTTTTCTGTATAGGCCTTTATAAGAAACCATTTCCCCTCCATAATGATGAACAACACTGAGTGACATTGTCCCATATCTCATCTGCCAATACTTATTGTTGATCTGCAACTTCTCTGCGTAAATTGAACACTGTGTCATTGTCAGAAAACTTGTAATGAACGTTGTCTGGACATGTTTGTCAAGCCCAAGCTGGCAGGATAATAAGGTTTCAGTGTATAATTCTAAACTACCTGATACATGGCATTATTTGGTAAACTGCAAATTTTGGTGACAAAGAAGGGCTATGATAATAATGATGATGGAGGCCCATTGTTCACCGCATGAGATCCCCATAATAGTGTGTTTCTGGCTTATCTTAGACTAACATTTAGTCTCTGAAATCTTATATTACACAATATCCTTCTTGACTCTAAAAATAAAAATAAAATTCCCTATGCTGATTTCAGAATAGAGCTAGCTTGAGCTGGCTAGACTTGCTTTTGTATGCATTTCTAGATTATGTTTTTTTCATAAAATAAATATATTCCACGGTCATGGTGCAGGACTAGGCTTATCTCTGCACTTCCCAATACCACATAGTCAGGACGTTGTAAGAGATTATAAAATTGGAATCGGGTGCCGTCAATGCTTGTTTATTTAACGCTGTAACTCGGCAATATTCCAGCTATATGACATCGGCATGTAAATAATTGTGTCTGGCCTGACAAACCAGTGATTGATATTGCGAGCAACAATCCATGCTGTCGATGTACAGTGACACACAACCAACCAAGTCAGCAAGCCTGACGACCCGATACATTAAGTCCCCTCTTATGTCCAACTCTAACCCAAAGTCCACATTACAGAGGTGCATGACCCAATAATGAAACATTATCACCTGGTGAAAAGGCTCATGCACACACATCAAAGGGGCTTAAAGTAATTATTATGACATAATGATACAGCTGGAATATTGCTGAGTGCACACAGCATCTCGTCTACCAACAACGCTCATCATCTCACTGGTCTCCACAGCACAACAATACTTAAACAGTAAAGATACAAGGCAGATTCACATACACTAAGTGAAATATCATGTAATCTATGGAAAGACCATTGATCTCTTCGATCGGTACAATTTGCATAGAGACACGTGTTGCCCTTTTTCTTTGTTATCAGAATGTTTATTCTATCAAATCCCTGATAAAAATAGATTATTATCTGAAAATGTTTCCATATTATCTTACATCATATTTAGAATACAAATTGTATTATAAAAGCCTTTGGCTAGCTTAATACATTTCTTTATTCATAATATACGATATTACAATATGGAAACACATTAGGGTAATAATCTCTTATCCTGTAATATATTTCTTAAAATAATTCATAAAGACATAATTTTATCACCATGTTCACTGAAGTAACTTTAGAAAACACATATGAAAACAATGTTTTATTGAAATGCCCCACTTATGATACGGGGGCACGGGTTGCCCAGTCTTCTAAGGCGCCGTGATTCGCTGTGCAGAGTTGCGTCCCTTGGGCACACCAGAAACCGGTGATTGTGAGTTCGAATCCCGGTTCGCCCCGATTAAGTTTCTAAGTTTGTCAGCACCATACCCATGCTTATGTGTTTCACCAAAGAGGTAAACGTCTGAGACCTGCATCACTTCGGGCTTTCGCCCCACATCAAGCTGACATGCTGCGATATAACTGGAATACTGTTAAAAGCGGCTTTAAACCCAACTCACTCACTCACTCACTTATGATACAATGCCGTGATTTGCAATGATTGGCTTGCTGTCAGAAACACACACCCATAAGAAAGCCCAAAGATTACCTTGTTGTGGATGTTAGTCAATACCTTATTGAGCAAGAAGGCACTGCATCATGTAGGAGGTTATTAAAGCAGTCCCTTTGAGGTGACCTCGTTTGCATGTTAACATGATCATGACACCAAGTTTGTCGGATTGGTTTATCGCATCAATAGTTCAAAAATCATATCCTTCAAAGTTTCAATATTTTTAAGTTAGGTCGTGAGATTGCAATATGTGCCAAAAAAAATAAAAAATATATAAGGTCTCCTGCTAACTTTTCCATCATTCAATCGTATACCTCATATAACTAATGCATTGTGGTACCGAAAACCCTGGCAACTTTCAACCTATGAGTGTTTACTTTAAATAAACCCTGGCATCCTTTAACCTGTGTGTTTACAATAAACAAACCCTGACATCCTTCAACCTGTGTGTTTACAGTAAACAAACCCTGGCATCCTTCAACCTGTGTGTTTACAGTAAACAAACCCTGGCATCCTTCAACCTGTGTGTTTACAGTAAACAAACCCTGGCATCCTTCAACCTGTGTGTTTACAATAAACAAACCCTGACATCCTTCAACCTGTGTGTTTTTCAGTAAACAAACCCTGGCATCCTTCAACATATGGGTGTTTACAGTAAACAAACCCTGGCATCCTTCAACCTGTGTGTTTACAATAAACAAACCCTGACATCCTTCAACCTGTGTGTTTTTCAGTAAACAAACCCTGGCATCCTTCAACATATGGGTGTTTACAGTAAACAAATCCTGGCATCCTTCAACATATGGGTGTTTACAGTAAACAATACATTTTCCAATCTATGGGAGAGTATTGTAAACTCTGACATCCTTGAACTCAGGAGTATATTTAGGGTACTTACAGAGCTGCTGGTGCAACATTCAGATCAATAATACTCTTCCTACCAAGACAAGTTAAGTGGCTCGAGACATGGGCAGATTATTGCCTTTGTGAAGCTTTGTTCCTGAATATTGATCCATTCATCTCCTGCTTCAGGGACATAGGTGGCTCAAATCCACTAGGAGTTCAACAAATGGCACTTTTCTAACAATTTATTCCTGATCGTGCACAGTTAATAGCCAACACAAAGTTTTTCTATAATAATTGGTTAGTGAGAGAGTGATGGTGGTAAAACCCCTAAGCACAGGTATAGTGCTTACAATCATAAATCAGCTCCAATTGGCATCCAAACCCATGACCACACCAACGATACTAAAGACACCCACATTACATAGGAAACTAAGGACACCCACATTACATAGTAATCACAATCAATAATTGTATAGATGGTCAGGATGGGTGAGCCTCGTACATCAAAGCAAGTTGGCTTAATGTCAGAGGGAAGCCAACATTCTCACTAGCATGCTGTATATGGTTACATTACTGAAACCCAAACATAGGTATAGTGCTGACAGTATTCGAACCAATGATCATCAGATCCTTGCACTGTCAAGGGAGGCAACTCTGCAAATTATGACACCTTACATCTTCCTGGAAACCCCTGCGTGGATGTTGGCATGTCATGTTTGCAGAAACTGAAGGCAAGGGACCATTAAATGTCACATGATGATTCTATGAATCATGATATCATGAACTCATGAACATTTTTGGTTCTGTAGTTTCTGGTTTTAAATTTGACTTAATAGTCCACTTCCTTTTGATAGAGCACAGTGCAACACATGGTCAAATTGCTGAGACCATAGACCATAACACTGATTCCCTATTCACCTCCTCGTGGTATTTAAATAAATGGACTCTTATGCATCTACCTGTCATAGAATTGATTATGATTAACAAAAGTGAATTCCACCTAAAGCAACAAAAGAGCTGTGAAAATATTCCTGATGTACACATTCTTCCAAACCATACTCAGGAATGCTAGATCTATATTCACTGCTCCAGCATTTCTGACAGTCACAGGACTTCTGTATCTAGCATTTGTTGATCACATTTGTGAGTTCCTGCCTCATGGCCGAGTCTCGTCGGTTGGGTAATGCCATATTTCACACCTGTGCACCTAGCCACCTCTGTCAGGCCTTGTACATACATCCAAATGCCAGCACAGCTACTTATGGTTGAACCAATCTGTTAATGTTATTGCTACTGATATGGTTGTACTGCCATAGATTGTCTGCTGTCAGTTTCCCAGATAGTACCGCACCAAAACTACTTGTAAGGTTAACAAGATTTTCACATTTAGTGTAAATACATTCATATGCCAGGTACTATTCCAGCACATTTTCTACTTATGGTTGGGTCAATCTGTTCCGTGCTACAGGCATAGTTATACTGTCATAGAATAAAATCTGCCTTTAGTCTCTAAAAGACTACAAAAAGAATAATATCTATATCTTAGGCTACGAGGAATTACGGCATATCCTCCCTGTGTGAAAAAAATTGCAAATTCTGAATCTTGGCAAGGAAAAGTCAACAATAATACATAAGGGGAGACAATCCATGTCTGAGTTGTTGGCATGTTATTTTTTATAATACCAATAGTCGTATTGCTGAGAAAATGTAGAAACATGGTTTTCTGGTCTCAATGGGAGACATTATCTAAGTTGAACGACGTCGCATATAATCATGTCATGTATATAATGTACATCATGTACAATGGATGATGTGATCTTCATCTAACTGCAACAATATGTTTATATGACATCCTGTTTGCTATTGGACTCTCTGCATATCTTCATCTAACTGCAACAATGTGTTCATATGACATCCTTTGTTGTTGTTGTTGGTTTGTTGTTTTACGCCGCACTCAGCAATATTCCAGCTATATGACGGCGGTCTGTAAATAATCGAGTCTGGACCAGACAATCCAGTGATTGACATCATGAGCATCAATCCACGCAATTGGGATTGACATGCATCAACCAAGTCAGTGAGCCTGACCACCTTATCTCATTAGTCGCCTCTTACGACAAGCATAGTCACCTTTTACGGCAAGCATGGGTTGCTGAAGACCTATTCTACCCCAGGTCTGCACAGGTCTCATATGACATCCTGTTGCTATTGGACTCTCAACATATAATGAAAACAATGAAACTGGGAAGTTTATATCCCATATAGCTAACACTGCAGTACAACATTCAATAGCCAGATGCTGTTACAACTACTGATCGGTTTGGTCAATCTGTTAAAGCTAACAGGGTACCCATGCTGCCATAGAATGTACTGACCGGTTTGGTCAATCTGTTAAAGCTAACAGGGTAACCATGCTGCCATAGAATGTACTGACCGGTTTGGTCAATCTGTTAAAGCTAACAGGGTAACCATGCTGCCATAGAATGTACTGACCGGTTAGGTCAATCTGTTAAAGCTAACAGGGTAACCATGCTGCCATAGAATGTCTTATCAGGGCTTAGTCTCAGATGCCACTGCAGCACAACTTCTTGTGGGGGTTACATGGTTCTTGCGTTCAGTGCTTCAGGCCGTTCAAAAATAGAATTAAGCCTAGTGAGGCACAACTGCTTATGGTTTGGGAACAAATTGGTTTACATCGCAAAGGATGTTTCTCGGCTATACACAGTTATCTGCTTAGACTCCTTTCTAGCATTATTTTTTCATATGTGAAATTTAAACTTACGTAGACGATCGAATATCCTGTCTGATGGCTGTTAAACAACTTGAAAATTTACGACCATATCCTTCTAGAGAACTATTGATCTCTTGAATCTTAAATAGTCTTAAGTATTACAGCATCTTTTATCATCATTGAAACACATTATGGCACACATAGAATGGGTTTCACACATTTAAGGAACCATGAATGACTAGTGGGTATAAGTGCAGCAACTTTGTGCAGTGTTGTCTCCCTTAGCTGACAGGATCTGCTTGGTGTGGATTTGAATATAAGATTCACCCCAGTTTGTCAGAAGCATACAATTTGTTCATAGTTTACTATTAACAGCCTGAAACATTTTGCACTTCCTCCCAACTGAGGCTGATGAACAATGAAATAACAAGAATACTGAAAGGTTTAGCAGTGATAAACCAAATCCCATCATCTAACCAGTTTGGGAATCTGGCACCTGCTTAAGGCAGAACACAGGCTGCAATGAAGCTTTTGACAAGTGGTTACAATCAGAGCCATGGTGGTTGCAACACTATCGATGGTCAAACGATGTGACAGGTGCACACTCATCACTTCCTTGCTCCTCTCCAGGCTCTGGGAACCTGTCCGATCAATAGCCTGGAAAGGACACTGATGCTCATGTAAACAGCTGTCCACATGAATAGTGTGGTGTGCTTTCTGCTGCTCACCAGATTGGAATGAATGAACGGACCAAACAGCAATTTAGGATTTCTGTTCACAAATCACAACCATAACCAAAAGACAAATCAATCTAACATAATCAAGAGTTTACTGAGAGAGATACAGCACTATCTGAGGTGAGGTGAGGTGAGGTGAGGTGAGGTGAGGTGAGGTGAGGTGCGCCAGGCAGAGTAACAAGTACCATTGTTTACTGTCTTTTGGTATCTCAGGAAGCCAGGGATCTGGGCTGGCGGTCCATCTACTACATATGGTAAACTTGGGTATCGGTATGGGGTATGGTCTCTGTTCTTCAGTTACATAATGGTGTATCATAATGGCTTGATCCAGGTAGGAAACATAGAACACTTTGGTGAAGCCCATAAGCACTAGGGACCTGTTACAATCTGGGGTAGAATAGGTCTTCAGCAACCATGCTTGCCGTAAAAGGCAACTAGGCTTTTTTGCATCTAACAGGATCGGGTGGTCAGACTCGCTGGCTTGGTTGATGCACATCATCATATTCCAGTTGCGTAAATTGATGCTGATGATGTCAATCACTGGATTATCTGGTCTCGATTATTTACAGACTGCCCTCATATAGCTGGAATATTGCTGAGTGCGGCGTTAAACAACAAACAAACAAACCAAACACTAGGATAGTGTTCATAATCAAAGGTTCAAAACTTGGGTGCATATTATGACCATAGCCTCCTGACTTGGTCCACAGATCAGTCCGGAGAACAAGTATCAGTCCGGAGACCATAGATCAGTCCACAAGACCATATGGTGTATGATCTTGACAATCACAGCTTCCTTCTGTGCCAACTGTTTGATGACCTTCATCTTCACTACTAGTGGAGAATGACATATATGTTCTGTGAAGCCTCTGTAAGCATGCTACTTAATAGTGATTTTCTAAAGTCCTCCGACACAAGTCAGTGGTATAACATTTCCATTTGAGGGTTGTTGCATTAGGTTTGGACCTCTACAGGGGCACTGAGCCATTGTCTGCCTGACCTATTTAGTCATGAATGAAAGGCATCATTCTCGAGTTGGACCATAACATTCTATTATTGAATATAGTCCAAAGCTCAAGTCTGTATTCTTTCTTTGCAGGTAGAAATCATAGAAAGCGCCAACATTAACTGGTTTTCCACAATGACAGGATTAGTTGTGTGCATGCCAGTTCAGCTACATATAAATTGACATAGTTGTCAGTTTCTATTTTTGCCTCTCTGTAACCTTTTTTGGATTCTATTGCAGTAACCTGCTTCCACTTCTTGTACTCTGCACAACTGCGGCTGGAAGTAGTAATCAGGCCGTTGTGAAAAAGAGAACAGGTGTGTTGTGAGGATGCATGGGAGGAACTTTCTCTCTGACATGAGGCAGGTAAGTCAGGAAATGAGCCGATGATAATGCAAAGAATGGCCGGTATAGTGAGGCAACAGCTGCAACGTTTAATGATACAATCCAAAGAGTAACGGATATGTAGGACTGCAGCAGTCTGTAATCTGCTGTCGTGCAATTCCACTGTCACATGACGTCATGACCAAGATGCTGTCATTCCTAATTTGTCATCATGTAAATGAGATGCCACATGTTTTCTTCAATTTTATTTTCATCATTCTTGTGCTCTCTTTCCCAATTGCTATCATAGGCCTAATTTTAGGCAAGCTTAATTACGTCCTCAAAGTAATGACCAAAAGCCCTGACCCACAGAACAATGACCAAATACTTTTACCCAAATAACGATGCCCAAATACCCTGTCTGAGAGGACAATGACTGAAAGCCTTGACCTACATAACGATGACCAAATATCCTGACCCACAGAACAATGCCCAAATACCCTGACCCACAGACCAATAACCAAATATCCTGTATGAGAGGACAATGACTGAAAGCCTTGACCTACATAACGATGACCAAATATCCTGACCCACAGAACAATGACCAAATACCCTGACCCACAGACCGATAACCAAATATCCTATCTGAGAGGACAATGACTGAAAGCCCTGACCTACAGAATGATGACCAAAAACCCTGACCCACAGACCGATGACCAAATATCCTGTCTGAGAGGACAATGACTGAAAGCCTTGACCCACAGATTGATGACCAAATACCCTGCAAGAGAGGACAATGACAGAACCTAGGTTGCCAGTAAATTTTGGCCTGGATGTTGTAGAAGCTTGTCCTGTCATTCGTGTTTTTGTCAGACACACAGCAAGAGAAGGAGAGGAATCTCATCATATCATTATCATGCGCTCTCCATGCCAAAACACTGAGTTCCACTGATGGCGCTACTAACAGAACAATGTGGATGAGGACAGACGGTATGACTAGGTGTACATAATGGCGTCAGTCCACATAGATCAGTCAACATGCTGGCAGCAGAACTAGTTCCAGTATTCCTATATTTCACTATTCGTTATGCCAACCAGTTCTAGTTTTCAGATGAACTAGAAATTCATCTCTTATTCTGCCTGAAAAGATAATATGTTTTTCACACCATTTTTGCACAGCATAGTTATTTGCATTGTGTACTCAACTGTTGAAAGGATGCTTATTTGTTTCCGTTGATTCAGGTCAAGGGACAGGTGTGTCATTCAGTACACAACAGTGAGGATTCTGTGAAGATTTATATACCTTGACTCTCAGATAAATCAATCAAGTCTCTGAAACTAGAGTGAGTGAACAGGAACTGAATGATAGTTTGTGTCACAGTCCTGAAACATATTTGCTTCTCCCCATCCTAGTCCTTACTGTATGCAAAGCACTAAATGAAGCGAGTCTAGATTTTCCACAGGTTCTTAATCTCCCATCTCACTGGGGCTCCTAAATGGAGTAGTTTGTGACTATCAAAATTATTTATTTTCAGAGATTAAGTGTTAGTCTGAGTGACTTAGGTTTGGCATTGTGTTATTGTCTTTGTTCATTATTCAATGCCACAGCCAGCAATATTCAACCAATATGACAGTGGCTATTAAATAACCAAGTCAACCAGACAATCCTGATTGATGAGCAGCATCCCTAAATGTCAGCATACAATGACAGTCAATCAACAAGTCACTGAGTGAGTGAGTATGGTTTTACGCCGCTTTTAGCAATATTCCAGCAATATCACGGCGGGGGACACCAGAAATGGGCTTCACACATTGTACCCATGTCGGGAATTGAACCCGGGTCTTCGGCGTGACGAGCGAACGCTTTAACCTCTAGGCTACCCGACCGCCCCTCAAGTCACTGAGTCGGAGTACCTCATCTATTTAGCCACCTCCTATGACAGCACAGATTACTGGCTACCCATAACCCAGTAGGGGCTCATTTTCTTACAATATTCCGGTGTATCTGAATTGGAACAAAAGTATGAGGGAACAAAACCCAGTCATACAGTGTGACAAATATGCACCTTTACCACTAGGCTACTACGCTACACCACTGTTCCTACACAGAAACAAGAAAGTTAGAAGGTATGCAAAAATGGTGTGTGTGTGTGTGGGGGTTTTGTGTGTGTGTGTGTGTGTGTGTGTGTGTGTGTGTGTGTGTGTGTGTGTGTGTGTGTGTGTGTGTGTGTGTGTGTGTGTGTGTGTGTGTGTGTGTGACATTGGATACCATATATACTGACTCTGCGCTGACAAGTCCTTATTTTATCACCTTAATGACGACTGCCAGATGAGGTAGCAACAAGAACCGTTTTTTAATGCCTCTTGGTATGACGTGGACAGGGATCGCATCAGGGATCACACCACCGACATTCCACTCACTGGGCAGATGCTCTAACCAATAAACCACAGAGGCGGTCAATGGGGCAAGTACTTCTGATCCCATCCAAACAAGAACACCCAACAAAACTGAAGTGTGGCTTGGTGACATACAACTAAATAGAATACTTTTTCCTGTTAATCTTTTTTGAACAGATGACAGAAACACTTTCAATCTATTTTTTCACAAAAAAAACCATATTTCAATAATATTATCTCTCCCCAAAGAGTTAAAACTCTATAAATACAACATACAACAAAAATCCAATCTTATTTTAAAGGGTTGTTAAGCATTCAGCTACCGGTTATTCAGAACAATAAAGTTTCTACTGAAAATTGATATTACTAAAATACTCCGTCTCCTGAGAGAAGACAAACTGAGTTCAACTACAGGTAGCCATGCAGATTCCACCCTCTCTGGTAGCCATCTCCACAACCAGCTGCTGCACTGATATCAATGTGCTTCTCTCTGAGCTAAATGTGCTTCTCTCTGAGCTAAAAGTGTAGTGTTTTGGTTGTTTTCCAAAGGAAATAAAACCACTGGAAGAATTGGAACATGAGTTACCCTAATGGATCCCTCTGTACTCCAGAAACCACAATACATAATCATACAGGTTATGAAGCGAGAAGATATTGCTACGAAAACATACTGCAGCGCAGAGGCCAGCTGGAAGGAATAACCGACATGAGAAAAACATAGACAAAAAGATGGTGGGAAGATATGCAGTCTCCGGTTTACGTAAGACTGTGTCTCTCTGACGTCGACTGATGTAATTATCCCTTCCAACCAGTGACAGAATAACAGGCACACAAAGAGAATCCCTAAGCTGGAACGGGTGTCTGATGAGATTCCAGGGTTAACAGGGTACTGGTATCCTAGATCATCTGACTAGCAGGAATCTGGCACTCACAGACTTCCACGTACTATGTTCTCAGTGTGGCATTAAATGAAACCTCAACAGGGATCAAAGCATGTATTATCTTTACAGACCAATATCTTACTTTTCCAGATGTTTGAGAGACTTATGACAATATTCAACTAATCTCCAGACATCCTGTTACTCCCTTTGGCTACATCTAGTCCTGATTCTTTCAGATAAGTCCTTAATTCAATAGAACGTTCATCCCCAGATGTACAAGCTGATGACTTGGACTAATGCTCAGTGGACACTATGAACAACACAAAAGACCATTATACCAGTGTCAGTTAGGGGAAGCTTGTTCAGGGATGTGGGCTAAGAAAATGGCAGGCTGATTCTGCCCACCAGCTCTTCATTTCCCTATGCACATGTCACAAATTAATTTGAGTAATGATCTGACGTGCAGAAGATTTAAGTTTTTCATTTGACTTTGTTTGCATGGGGTGTAATACATGCTGCCAATGCTAAAATGACACTTAGTAGGAGGTTGTGGGTGTGTGAGTTGGGTTTAGTGCTGTTTGAATGAAACAGAATTTTAGTTATATCATGGCAGGTCAGTCTTATGTAAGCCGGAGGAAAGCCTGATATGATGGAGGTTGTAGATATTTACAGCTTTGGTCACTTGATGGTGTCTCACAGTGATTCACTTTAGGAAATCTGACTTGACTGTGTCGGTGCTAATGACAACAACTTACCCTGATGAAGAAATATATCATGAAGAAGACGTTGAAGGCCAGGTCGACCTGCTGTGTTGTACTGGTGGACCACGGGTGACATGTTTCCACGTTCTCATTCCCTCTGAAATTATAAAAGTTGGACATGCATAAAACAGACAATATGGACATACATATTAAGCCATAGGCAGAATATGGGCATTTGGAAGGAAACACTGGCAGCCATCTTTGATTTCCTATTCCTGTTTTTTTGTCAATAATTACCCTAAGGGAACAACCATGCACATTTCCTATTCCTGTTTTTTTGTCAATAATTACCCTAAGGGAACAACCATGCACATTTCCTATTCCTGTTTTTTGGTTAATAATTACCCGAAGGGAACAACCATGCACATTTCCTATTCCTGTTTTTTTTGGTCAATAATTACCCTAAGGGAACAACCATGCACATTTCCTATTCCTGTTTTTTGGTTAATAATTACCCGAAGGGAACAACCATGCACATTTCCTATTCCTGTATTTTTGTCAATAGTTACCCTAAGGGAACAACCATGCATATTTCCTATTCCTGTTTTTTGGTTAATAATTACCCTAAGGGAACAACCATGCACATTTCCTATTCATGTTTTTTGGTTAATAATTACCCTAAGGGCACAACTAGCACATTTCCTGTTCCTGTTTTTTTGGGTCAATAATTACCCTAAGGGAACAACCATGCACATTCCCTATTCATGTTTTTTTGTCAATAATTACCCTAGGGGAACAACCATGCACATTTCCTATTCATGTTTTTTTTTTGTCAATTATTACCCTAAGGGAACAACCATGCACATTTCCTATTCCTGTTTTTTTGGTCAATAGTTACCCTAAGGGAACAACCATGCACATTTCCTATTCCTGTTTTTTTGTCAATAATTACCCTAAGGGAACAACCATGCACATTTCCTATTCCTGTTTTTTTGTCAATAATTATCCTAAGGGAACAACCATGCACATTTCCTATTCATGTTTTTTGGTTAATAATTACCCTAAGGGAGCAACCATGCACATTTAAGGGAGTAAATGATGGTAAAAGCTACACTATTTTTGCTTCCCATGGAACTTCCAGTGCATAAAATTTGCATCTGTTATATTGCGTAACAAGATATTTTGCATCTCGTAAAACAAACGTATTATCTAGTCTGGGCCAGACAAACCAGTGCTTTGAAACATATTGATACGATCATGATAACGGGGTACCATGACTCAGGACTATATTATCCTGATTTTAGTTGGCAAAATGACAAGAATGTGGTACTTGAGACTTATTCTTGCCTGACATCACCACAAGATTTCAAAGATTTTGGAAATTTAGTTTATTGTGGGAGGAAAAGCCAGAAGTGCTGCAGGTCTTAGACTTGTACGACCTTGGTGATACGCACATGCTTGGGTATGGTGCTGACACACCATGAAACAATCAAGGAAATCTGGTCAAACCCATGATTTTCTGGCAAGCCAAAGAGGCACAAGCAGTGCCTCAGACTATTGGCAGACCCATCCCCGCTCCCCCCACCATGGGTAATAATGGAGTGTACTGCAGGAACTGTGATACCGTGACATTACTTACCAAAAGAACAGCCGCTCCTAGTCATCTAATCCTAGAGAATACACTGAACCTTCCACTTGGACACAAATAAACCAGGCTACAGGGAGAACATATTGTCCCTGGCTCAAACACTAGGTTGGACGGGTGGGTCATTCCTGACGTGTGCCACCGGTGGGGCAGGATATGCCCACCTTTCATGAACACCTGGTATCATCACCATCTGATGGTAATTCATAACCACATGCTCTTCATGTAGTCAGAATCATACAATGGACTCTGCTTTTTGCAAAGATTCCTATGATTATGGATTTTTTTTGGTTGCTTTTATTTATCAACATGGGTAGTTAGAAGGCAATGCTGCATAACCATGTCAAATCTCCATCACTATAATGAAGTGGCGTGGATCAAAACCAAGTGAACCAGGACAAAACCTGAAGGCGGCATCGGGATACCCGTTCCATGTAGTTGATGGTCAAAGACTAAGAATATGAGAAGCTTCTTCAAGATCTTTGGCTCTGTAGTACAAAGTTATCTTGCAACTGACAATTCCTCCTCTTTAGCTGTGGATGATATAATATAGTAGTATAGGAGTCACTTGTGTCTGTGATCACTGCAGCCTTGGTGGATGTTAAACCCATACTGTTTATGTGGTTCTGTTTAGGTGAACAGAAACAAACATAACTTCTTGTAGTGACCCAGCCTTGAACAATATTTCAGTTATATCATGGGCATTCTGCTTCATGTAGAAGGCCCAAAGCAATGCAGGGCGAAGCCATTTACCACATTGGTGAAACTCACAAATCTGAATATGGTTCTGATGAACAAGGGAATGTAACCTGGGAAAATGTTGAATTGGAACTAATGATCATTGGATTCTGGCATGCCTAAGGGGCACAACTCCAGATGACTTAGCTGTCCATGCCACCGGATCTGATTGTAATGTTACCTAGATTTACCGTTCAAGTGAGTTGGGTATTAACACCACTTTGAACAGTATTCCAGTTATATCATGGTGTGTCAGCTTAATGTGGAAGGAAAGCCCAAAGTGATGCAGGTCTCAGATGCTCACTTCCACAAACTACTTTTAGAGTTAGCAACAGAAATCCTGATCAACATACAGCTGATGCTCTCTTTTGCTGCCAATATTTGTTGGCGTAAACCATGATAATGGAATCTGCTGCAACTATAATAAGTGACAAACCACTGACTACCAACACCAATGACAATATCTGATGTTTTTAACCCCCCCCCCCCCCCCCCCCCCCCCTCCCCGCATCCTCAACATTTTGGGGTTTATTATTTGTAAATCAACTAAAAGTTAAGCCCTTTACAACAAATATGCTGACAGGATGTCAAAGATATCTTTTTTCAAAGAGAACTGAAACAGATTATTTCTATTCAACGTCACATAAATGAGGCATTTCCATGTATGACCAAAATTCTAGTTAAAATTACTGTAAAACCAAATACCATGTCAAAACGAGGCTGTAGCCAACATAACACCTAACACATTCTCCCTCACAGGAATCATGTCAAGGAGCACACTTCCTCCGTAACAGCACACTTGTGTATAATCACGGTAGGACCTCTGACTTATCACCTCATAGATTGTGTAGTTCTTGCGTAAGCTGTGGTGCTTGTGTTTTAAACATGACTGGGTAGACAGCAGAGAATCAGTGGAGTGGGATAACATGCTGAAGGGAGCAGCCAGCAGCTGAAGCTCTTCCAAAATAATTAGCATGGAAAACATAAACTTAGATAATTGAATTGGGATTTGCTGAACAATTCCAGAAATGTTTTTGCAGTTAGTTTTTCTCATCAGATGATATACTACACTACAGAGTACATACAATATGAATGCTGTGCTGACAAATACAAGATTCTGGAAAATTTATATATCATCCGTCCAATACCTCTAGGCTCAAATTCTAAAAAATGAAAGATTGTCTTTTCAGAACAAAATGTAGTGAGGGGAAATAAGGTTTAACGTCACATTCCAGATTATAGCAGTGAGTGAGTGAGTTGGGTTTAACGCCGCTTTTAACACTATTCCAGTTATATCGCGGCGTGTCAGCTTAATGTGGGAGGAAAGCCCGAAGTGATGCAGGTCTCAGACGTTTACCACTTCAGTGAAACCCTCCAGCACTGGTATGGTGCTGACAAATTTAGAAACATAATTGGGGCGAACCAGGATTCAATCATAAATTTCTGGCATGCCTAAGGGACGCAACTCTGCACAGCAAATCACAGCGCCTTAGATGACTGAGCCACCCGTGCCCCCTCCAGATTATAGCACTTGTATAATGGTGTGTGTGTGTGTGTGTGTGTGTGTGTGTGTGTGTGTGTGTGTTTGTGTGTGTGTGTGTCTCTCTCTCTCTCTCTGTGTGGCAAATGCACCTGTACTCTGCTACTCCCATCAAGTAGTCTTCAATACCAGTGCACACTTAGTGGAATAAGGGTCTCTGAAATCCTCAAAGTGAGGAACAGCTAACTGCATTCCAGTCCCCCCAAAACTCCCGCTATCAGCAGGGGTCCTCTTGCCAGCTTCCCCGGTGTGTCACAACTGATTAATGACCACAAGCTATTCTGTAGCAGACGACATGTATGTGAGTCCAGAAAATAATTGTCTTCTTTTAAAATATTGATATTTGGTTATTTTAAACTACTTTTGAAACATTTAAATGTTCTGCAGATTAAAAAAAAGATATTGGTCAACTTGTAGACAACCCATTTAAATTTAAATTTATTGTGCGTAACACAATGGCCTTATTAATGCTTTCAAAAGCAGGAAAGACATATTACAAAGAATAACTCTTTTGCCATGAAACATTTATCTAGTCATTTGTGTACGAAAATATCAAAAGTACAGTAGACATTGATGAATAATTAAAACAAATGTTCATAATTAACAAATCAAGTGGGTTTTTTACATGAAGCAGAAACAGTATATACTAACTGGATTCAACATTTGACATAATAAGAAATATCTTTCAAGGGCTATAAGCGTGTTCATAAACCTGCAGGTGCAATGGACATCATGTTACTGCCCAGTACTTCAGTTGGTGCTCATGGTCTTCTGGTGACATCCATGTAGATGCGAGAAGTTCAGTTAAAACAAACTATATAGAAATAGTTTCATCTTGGTTTTCCTTTCATGTAAATACCATAGTCACCCCTATTTCTTCTAACTTTGATGGCAAAGAGTATTTAAAACATAAATAAGTACAAAGTAACAAATGTCATATTTGGGATAAAACTTTCTCTGTAAAGTGCAAACCCCTGTAATTTTTGGAGTTGAGTCCCATCTGGGACAAAAATGGAAGTTTGACAAATGGTACTCACAAGCTTCGTGTACCACTCTGACAAGTGTATATTGGCACGGGTACAACTTTGCAATATGTTCGCTACTTATTAAACCCACTAATTATAAAGTTTAAAATGTTACCCATCATATTATTCTCTAAAAGGTTTGAGCAACCATTTTACATTGCTACGTTAGATTTTGAGGAGGTTATTGAGGCATATAATATCTCCTTTTAATAATCAGAAGCGGCAGTCAAACATAACAAATGTTATATTTGGGATAACACTTTCTTTGCAAAGTACAGTTTCTCCGGGATTTAAGCACACACTGCCAGAGTGAGGCACCAAAAGCACACAAAGTCAGCGATCTTACCCACTCAGCCACCGAGGCTTCCACAAAAATGAAAGTCCGACAACTGGTAGTCTAGATCACGTACTTTGTGTACCCCTCTGACAAGTGTAAATTGGCACTGCTCCCATGGCCGAAAGCCATGAACGCAAAATGCCATTTTGAAAGTGGTCAAATGTAACAAATGTTATATTTGGGATAACACTTTCTTTGCAAAGTACATATTCTCATACTTTTTCGGGTTAAGTCCCGTCCAGGATTCCAACCCACACTGCCAGAGTGAGGCACCTAATCGCCAGCACACAAAGATCTAACCCATTCAGCCACCGAGGCTGAAACAAAAATGAAAGTCCGACAAGTGGCCATGGGAGCCCTGCCATTTACACTTGTCAGAGGGGTACACAAAGTATGTGATCTAGACTACCAGTTGACTACCAGTGTTATCCCAAATATAACATTTGTTACATTTGACCACTTTCTAAATGGCATTGTGTGTTCATGGCAGTCAAACAGTTTTGAAAATTATTTGTAGTGGCGAACATATTGTAAATTTGCTCCAGTATAAATCCATTTTTTCAATTTTTCACTGAAAGAGGAAGTTGAACAGAATAATATTAAAACACTAGTCTGCCTCACAGAATCTCAAGCTTCTTAGTTTCCTTTCTGCCTTCCCCTTACTGAAATGGTATAGCCCTAAAACATGAAGCAAGTGTAAAATTTTCTGAAAGCTGAATCTCTCATCTCAGTGTGTCTCTTTTTCAATTTATTGGCGTTATTGGTTTCTATCAAAATTATATAGACTGAGGGTTAGCCTACTAACATACCTATGAGTATGAGCCTAACCCAAAACTACCATCATAAGTAATGGCTAATGAATTGCCTAATTGGGTTTAAACCTGATATATATAAATGCTTAACACATTGAACATGATTTAAATATTGGTCAAGGGATGTCAGTTGCCAGTGAATAGACACTTTATTATAATTATTACCTCCAAACCGTTTTTCAAAGAGTTGATTTGGTCACTGTAGTTTCACTGTTTTGTCTTGGAGTGTTATGTTTCAATCCTTGAGTGTCAAGCTGGCCCACGCCATCAGTGCCCTAAAGTAAACAAACTCGGACCAGCTTGCCCATGCCTGCTTCACTGGAGCAGGGGAACAACTGATAAGATCATGGCTAAAGACTATCAGATTCAGTGAGAGGGGGGATGCTGACAGGGAGAGTTTGGGCTTATGCCACTAAGTGTGCATGACTCTTCTTACGCCAGCTAATACAATGATACAGATGCTGATGGCATGAAGCATGCAACATTGCTGGATCTTCTAAATTATTATAGGTTCTCCCAGCCTGGCTCTAATGATCCAATCATCTCCAAACAAATGCTATTTTATCATTACCCAACAGCTCAACAGCCGGGGCAATATGTTGAAATGATGAATACACACAGGTCCAAAAAACAAATCCCTGATTCCACATCAGACAGATAAATATGATAAATGTCAATGACCTAATTACTGCCAGTTGTGATGTTCACCATATTCCACATGTACTGTTCCCCCAGGTCTAATAATGCTGGGAGGTTCTCATTACAATTTAGAATGAAAAAGATGGTTGAATGGACCGTATACCAACACAACTGCCATGAGTTAAAATATAGCAATAACCTCCTGCTTCACTATGGACGCAGCCGTAACAAAAAGGTTCCTGGCATTCTTCAGAGGCTAAAATGGATGTCATTTTAATTTTAGGGCATCCTCAGGCCATTTTTTAATGTTATGGTTTACAGATGTTTGCTAACCAATTAGAATAGGTTGATCTATATATATATATACCGGTATATAAACTGTGTAGTGTTGAAATTGTGTAGAAACAATTGTGTTGGTATAAAAAAAAATTAAAATCATATGGTCAGTCCCTAAAGAGTGAGTGAGTGAGTTGGGTTTAAAGCCGCTTTTAACAGTATTCCAGTTATATTGCGGTGTGTCAGCTTAATGTGGGAGGAAAGCCCGAAGTGATGCAGGTCTCAGCTGTTTACCACTTCGGTCAAATCCACGACCATGGGTATGGTGCTGACAAACCTAGAAACATAATCGGGGCGGACCGGGTTCGAACCCACAATCATAGGTTTCTGGCATGCCCAAGGGACGCAACTCTGCACAGCGAACCGCGGCGCATTAGACGACTGGGCCATCCGTGTCCCCCAGTCCCTAAAGAAGAACATCTTGAGCTACATAACATGTTGTCAAATTTGCTTATCTGTCACTCACAGATTTCTGGAAAATGACATACAACCAGATTTGGGGCATTTTTGAAGCAAGACTGCACTTTTCTGCCTTCGACTTGCAGTGCTAAAGCACCTACACACCATTGATCAAGCAATTACCATTATAGTACAAATGTATTGATATTTACAACAAAATGTGGTGATTAATGTGCACATTTTGTCATGATATATCATTATGTTTCATTTGGAAAGTCAATACGTATCAGTGGAATATGAATTGAGAACAAACAGAATTACAATTTACCAAAATGAATGAACAAAAATATAAAATTTAATGTAATTTTAACTTCTTGGTGCATACTGACTTATCTGTCAAGGCAAGCAGAGTGTTAGTGAGTGAGTCATATTACCGGTCAGCTTAAGGTGAGAAGAAAGCTTATAGTGACACATATGTTAAACATTAACCACATTGGAGAAACACACCAGAACAGGTATGGTGCTGATAAACCAATAATCATAATCAAAACTTATCTGGATTAAAACTCAGGTTCATAGCATTCTGACACATCTAAAGCATGCAGCCGTGTATGCTGTAGTTTGGCGACTGGGCCATCCATAAGTTCCAGGGTAATCAGAAAACTGGGTCACCTGTGCCCCTAAGGTAATCAGAAGACTGGGTCACCTGTGCCCCTAAGGTAATCAGAAGACCAGGCAACCTGTGCCCCCAAGGGAATCAGAAGACTAGGCCACATGTGCCCCTAAGGTAATCAGAAAACTGGGTCACCAGTGCCCCTAAGGTAATCAGAAGACTGGGCCACCTGTGCCCCTAAGGTAATCAGAAGACTGAGCCACCTGTTCCCCTAACGTAATCAGAAGACTGGGCCACCTGTGCCCCTAAGGTAATCAGAAGACTGAGCCACCTGTTCCCCTAAGGTAATCAGAAGACTGGGTCACCTGTGCCCCTAAGGTAATCAGAAGACCAGGCAACCTGTGCCCCCAAGGGAATCAGAAGACTAGGCCACATGTGCCCCTAAGGTAATCAGAAAACTGGGTCACCTGTTCCCCTAAGGTAATCAGAAGACTGGGCCACCTGTGCCCCTAAGGTAATCAGAAGACTGAGCCACCTGTTCCCCTAAGGGAATCAGAAGACTGGGCAACCTGTGCCCCTAAGGTAATCAGAAGACTGAGCCACCTGTTCCCCTAAGGTAATCAGAAGACTGGGTCACCTGTGCCCCTAAGGTAATCAGAAGACTGGGCCACCTGTGCCCCTAAGGTAATCAGAAGACAGAGCCACCTGTGCCCCTAAGGTAATCAGAAGACAGAGCCACCTGTGCCCCTAAGGTAATCAGAAGACTGGGCCACCTGTGCCCCAAGGAAATCAGAAGACTGGGTCAACCAGACCCTCAAAGTAATCAGAAGACTGGGCCACCTGTGCCCCTAAGGTAATCAGAAGACCAGGCCACCTGTGCCCCTAAGGTAATCGGAAGACTGGGTCACCTGTGCCCCTAAGGTAATCAGAAGACTGGGTCACCTGTTCCCCTAAGGTAATCAGAAGACTGAGCCACCAAGGCCCCTAAGGTAATCAGAAGACTGAGCCACCTGTTCCCCTAAGGTAATCAGAAGACTGGGCCACATGTGCCCCTAAGGTAATCAGAAAACTGAGCCACCTGTTCCCCTAAGGTAATCAGAAAACTGAGCCACCTAGGCCCCTAAGGTAATCAGAAGACTGGGCCACCTGTTCCCCTAAGGTAATCAGAAAACTGGGCCACCTGTTCCCCTAAGGTAATCAGAAAACTGAGCCACCTAGGCCCCTAAGGTAATCAGAAGACTGGGTCACCTGTGCCCCTAAGGTAATCAGAAGACTGGGCAACCTGTGCCCCTAAGATAATCAGAAAACTGGGCCACCTGTGTCCCCAAGGTAATCAGAAGACTGAGCCACCTGTTCCCCCAAGGGAATCAGAAGACTGGGCCACCTGTGCCCCTAAGGTAATCAGAAGACTGAGCAACCTGTGCCCCCAAGGGAATCAGAAGACTGGGCAACCTGTGCCCTCAAGGTAATCAGAAGACTGAACCAGCTGTTCCCCTAAGGTAATCAGAAGACTGGGCCACCTGTGCCCCTAAGGTAATCAGAAGACTGGGTCACCTGTGCCCCTAAGGTAATCAGAAGACTGGGCCACCTGTGCCCCTAAGGTAATCAGAAGACTGGGCCACATGTGCCCCTAAGGTAATCAGAATACTGGGCCACCTGTGCCCCTAAGGTAATCAGAAGACTGAGCCACCTGTGCCCCTAAGGTAATCAGAAAACTGGGCCACCTGTGCCCCTAAGGTAATCAGAAGACTGGGTCACCTGTGCCCCCCAAGGTAATCAGAAGACTGAGCCACCTGTGCCCCCAAGGGAATCAGAAGACATTTCAAGGCCATCATTTCTCATCTTAACAAAGAAATGTATTGCCTGAATAATCAAGATTTATAGAATAACATTCTATCAACAATACATCCCTTTGGGGATTCCAAAGCAGGATGGGTTTCCAATTGCTTATTCTTGTATCACAGGTAGTTCAGTGGGACATGGGTTGGAGCCTTGGACCACTGAGTCTGTGACACTTTTAAGAGCCTTGGACCACTGAGCCAGTCATGCTTGTAAGAGCCTTTGACGACTGAGCCTGTGATACTTGTGAGAGCCTTGGACATCTGAGGTTGTGACACTTGTAAGAGCCTTGGACAACTGAGCCTGTCATGCTTGTAAGAGCCTTTGACGACTGAGCCAGTCATGCTTGTAAGAGCCTTTGACGACTGAGCCTGTCATGCCTGTAAGAGCCTTGGACAACTGAGCCTGTCATGCTTGTAAGAGCCTTGGCCAACTGAGTCTGTGATACTTTAAGAGCCTTTGACGACTGAGCCTGTAATGCTTGTAAGAGCCTTGGACAACTGAGCCTGTCATGCTTGTAAGAGCCTTTGACAACTGAGCCAGTCATGCTTGAAAGGGCCTTTGACGACTGAGCCTGTCATGCTTGTAAGAGCCTTTGACGACTGAGCCTGTCATGCTTGTAAGAGCCTTGGACAACTGAGCCTGTCATGCTTGTAAGAGCCTTTGACAACTGAGCCAGTCATGCTTGAAAGGGCCTTTGACGACTGAGCCTGTCATGCTTGTAAGAGCCTTTGATGACTGAGCCTGTCATGCTTGTAAGAACCTTGGACAATGGAGTCTGTCATGCTTGTAAGGGCCTTTGAGGACTGAGCCTGTCATGCTTGTAAGAGCCTTGGACAACTTAGGTTGTGACACTTGTAAAGGCCTTTGACGACCGAGCCTGTCATGCCTGTAAGAGCCTTGGACAACTGAGGTTGTGACACTTGTAAAGGCCTTTGACGACCGAGCCTGTCATGCCTGTAAGAGCCTTGGACGACTGAGCCTGTCATGCTTGTAAGAGCCTTGGACGACTGAGCCTGTCATGCCTGTTACAGCCTCGACAACAGAACCTGTCATGCTTGTAAGAGCCATCTAATGAGGAACAGGTGGTCACAATTTATGTTTTAATGTCTGACTTGGATAATTGTGTTTATCATGCTTCAAATGGTCGTTGCTCATGCTTATCCAGACTGGTTTATATAGCAATCCTGGGATGTGACAAGTTTCACCACAAACTCGGAAAGTGCCATGCACAAGATAGTTATCATGGTGACTGGTAACATATGCTGTCTATCACATTTTGGAGAGCTTTTACTTCTCACATAGGAATGCATTGGCATCATCACACAATGTGTGACGTCATTAGAATCAACGACCACCCAACTACTCCGTTACTACTAAAGTGAATAACAAAAACAACAACAACTGAAATGAAAATTATCCTTCTTCCCTGAATTAAATTGTTAATGTCTCTCATAATGAAATTACAATGAAATTGTCTTTTTTTTATTGTAATGTCAAATACGCAATCGAATGAGAAAACCTTTTTTGGGTTCCATGAGGAAATCATGGACCTGATAATGAAAATAGGAAAAAATATATAAGTGTATTCCAACTAATTGTCACGTCAAAGACTCATTTGAATGAGAAAAAACATTTTTTTTAAAAACATTTTCATCCGATTAACTCATCATGCTCATGAGAGATATATAGTATATTCATGAAAACAGCATGGCTATACTATAGTGAGGATAAGATCGGGAGCAAATATGTGGAGTACAGAAATATGAGCCCTGACAGGTGGCGCCACTTGGTGTGAGACAACAGGTGCTGCCATCTACATTCACACCATGTAACATAGTACAGTGTGTTCACTATATTAAAGCCGGCACTTCATCAAAATACCAGCTGATGCAGAATCCCCCATAATTCAATTCTTCGTCATATTGTCACGCAAACAAGCATGAACACTTACTAAGGAATAATACACATGTGTTTGAATGATTCACTTTCTGACAATTTTACTATGTATTTACTTGAATGACATCAGTGATTATAGTACATGGGCCGCCCATTTCATATTCCGGATGAAGGAGAGTGGGATTATTTCTTTGTTCACTTCATATACTGGACATACTGAAAAATCATGTGTTTTAAGAAAAAGCAAATTATCTGGCTACTAACAGAGAAATATATGTCTGACCGAAAAAATATCTCGAACAAAAATCCCCAAACCCTTATAGAATACTAAAAGGCACATATTTACTTAAAACCTAGGTTTGAGTTTTGAAGAACCCTAAAGCTTCGTAAATCACCTGATTTTTTAATATATATCTTACACTGTGTATAATACCGGTATGCTATATGATATAATGGTAGTGCGTGCTGCTCCCTGACTGGTTGTAAAACATTTCTAAATGTGGCTGATACCATATACTGTATATGGTCTCTGCATTAACTGACCCTAAAAAATTAGACCAAGTGGGTGGACACCATCTGGCAACTGAGTTTATAGTCATGCTTCAGCGTTCATGCTGGAAACATTGGCACACATTACTTAGCTCACAATAAACAATGTGACAGACATTGTTGTCTTTAATTGTTGTCTACCATGTTTGATTGAGTGAATCTAGTACTTGTGACAGTCTTCATGTAAGATGGCTTCCAATTGACATGGCCATGCGGATTTCGAGCGATTGCAGGATTTGCAAAGCATGTGTGTCGTCAAATATGTTTCATGTTCATAATCATGTTCAAGTGATTTGATGTGATGTAAGACCCATTTTATTACAATGTAGATCTTGATTATCTATCAGATAATCTTGAGAGGGCACAGCCATTTTGTTTGTTTGTTTGTTTGTTGTTTAACACCTCAGTTAGCAGTAGTCCAGCTATATGACAGCAGTCTGTAAATAATTAAGTCTGGACCAGACAATCCAGTGAATGACATCATGAGCATCGATCCCTCCAATTGGGATACGATGACATGCATCAACCAAGTCAGGGAGCCTGACCACCCGATCCCATTTATCGCCTCTTCTACAAGCATAGTTGCCTTTTACGGAAGCAAATATGAAGTGACATAACTCGTAATAGGAACATAACTTGTAAAAGCAACTGATGGCGCTACGATCAAGCCATGAATTTCCAGCCTAGTTTGGCTTCTTTAGTAGTAGTTAACTCCCTTGCCTCGGGTAGATGTGCCTGACCATGTACAGTACATTAGATGTAGATGTAGATGTAGATGTGGATGTGGTATATACACTTCACTTTGCTTAGTTATGTACAAAACAACATGTTCACGTGTGTAACAACACTTAGACCTGACAAACAACAAACAAACAAACAAACAAAATTAGAAAATGCTGTATTCATACCTTTATCATGATATGCAACCTGGATCCATGTGCACCATAACATTATTTTGGTCAGTAACGTCAGTAACTCTATGTACCTTATCATTAACCAAGCTCAGAAATTATCTCACTCATAAGCTTGAAATCAACAACCATTCAAAATATCTTCTGAATGCGAGTTTGGGATAGATCAACATTCAAAATTGCAGCCTCGTATGAGCAGCGCCTGACATATATTTAATCCTAAAGAACTTTTAGTTGGAAAAGATGTTTTCCAGAGTATTAAGACATGGAAGGATGTCCTTAAACAAGACGTTCCCAGTTGTGTTTGAGATGGCACCCAAAGCAGGTATGTTGGTGCTGGTGTGTCACTGCTTGTTTCAATCAGGAAAGAACAGTAACTTTTGATTGGACAGCTAATTTTAGCAATGTGTGGCAAATGGATCAGGGTATAAGTCATAAGAGAATGGAGATAAGACACACTGGATAACCAGGGAAGTGGATAATGGAGGCTCATACTTACGAAGCATCGATGAAGTATATGATGAGAGATGCTATGCTCAGCAAGAAGACCAGGCCAACCTGAAACGAAGCACAGAGGGATGAAACCATTTGGAAGACATAAATCATAGTAACATTTACCAACATGTCATGAAGCAAATTTTCTCAGTTAAAATCAATACACATCCTTTTCTCCTCTGAAATTGGTCTATTTCACACCAACTGCCCCAATCTCCTACCCAGAGTTCCATGCGACCAGCATAGTAACTCTGCCACAGACCAGCTCCATGTGACGATTCGTCACATCTTACACAGTCCATTCAAGATATTGCATATGTTTTTCATCTGTTTCATTTTTGACACATCTACATATCTAGATAAACATATGTCATAGAATGGTTTACTTTCATTGAGAAAATATCCTAAATCGTGAAAAACTATCTCCATTTGCGTAGTTATCCTATGTTTACATTGGTTGTACGGCTCCACGTGCTGTCATTGAAGCCCAATGGAGAGCTAGCGACACGGTCACTTTGATGTGTAAATATGTATTGTCATGCAACTCACTGTCGCAGTTGTAGTAGCATATTTGTATAATTATGCAAACAATATGTAAAGCCCTGCCAAATACTTGTATGAGTCCGTTCTATTCTGATTTCTGAAAAGGCGTGCTTGTTTACAAACAAGAGAAAAGTCAAGTCACATGATATGCAAATTAGCCTGTGGCAGTGGTGTTATGCTAAGTCACCGCTGCGCCGGAGTGTGCTACTGCCCTTGCCTTGCTATTGCAATGGTTAAACACAACAAGTTCCCTTTCTTAGGAAATGCATTCTGTTATGCATGTTTGGAGGTGAGGTCACGTGGGTCGAGTAAGTGAGTGAGTATGGTTTTACGCCGGTGTTAGCAATATTCCAGCAATATCACGACAGGGGACACCAGAAATGGGCTTCACACATGGGGACCCACGTGGGGAATGGAAACAGGGTCTATGGCGTGACAAGTGAATGCTTTAACCACTAGGCTACCCTACCGTGGTCTAATATTTCATTCAAGATTACTGCACTTATGTAGTGATGGGCATGCATGCATGTGGAGCATGATGCGTCGTGAAACTAAATTAGGGATTCGTCTTCACTGAATATACATTTTCCAGATTCACATGATTCACTTGATCAGGTTATTTATTTAGTATTCAAACAATATGAGATAATTCACTAAGTGAGATAATTCATCGTAGTAATTCATTCATTGAGATCATTCACTCAAACAGATTATTCTACTGAGATAATTCATTGAGGTAATTCACTCGATCAGATAATTCATTGTAGTAATTCACTAAATGACATAATTCAAGGTTGGAAATTCACTTCTATGTTAATTCTATTTCCCTGTTAATTTTCATGGATCAGAAATCTTATTAAATATATCCAAACACATCCTAGTTATGACTTCTCAAAAGCTCAGTACACGGTGTCTGTCTACTGCAACACCCAATACACAAACACCAGTGAATATTAGTTACTACTACAATACCCATACATTTATTTTACCTCGCTTCATCAACTATCTACAAAAAAACATTAACTTGTTTGAAAAACAATCCCATCATTCAAATGCACAAATGTATTTTTACTTCTGCCCTATTCAACATGTTCAAACAATCTGAAAGCAAAATTTCTGTAAAACACAAAAACAAACATTAGTGGTCTGAACACAATTTCATAATGATACCGCGGAGTGGATTTATAAGTTAAGATTGGTCCCCAGCAACCAATGCTTGTAGTAAGAGTGACTTTCGTGTCATCATACCCCGACAGCATGGATCTTTGCTCATAATATCAATCCCTGGTTTGACTTGATTGTCTACAGATTGCCATCATAGAGCTGGAATATTGCTGAGTGTGGTGGTGTTAAACTTAATCTTGCAATCAAGCTGTACTGCATTCCGTTTCCAACTGGAATACTTTTATATTGTCAGCCTTCAATACATTTCATTGACAGTACCCATTACACTTCCTCTTGAACCATTAGGCTGAATTACAAGGTAATGAACCTGATCACAAACTAGTGCACTGACTTCATCAGGCACCACATAGCTATCTGCTTCATGCAGTTTTACTGCACTGGGGTCCATCAACCCCTGCACTTGGCTGCAGGTACAGAGGCAGTTCGAGACATGTGCAATTATACCCCGACTTTGGAAAAACTCATTACCGACTTAAACCATCCACGTGCAAGGTATTAAATAGTTGATAGTGAAGCATTAATGAGCATCATCAGAACATACCAATTAAATTTTTATCAAATAATTAGAACCCTGAAATACATATGCAACGAGTATGATAAAAATAGATCCTAACACAAAAAATAAAAATACTT
Organism: Haliotis rufescens; assembly: GCF_023055435.1. Taxonomy (NCBI): domain Eukaryota; kingdom Metazoa; phylum Mollusca; class Gastropoda; order Lepetellida; family Haliotidae; genus Haliotis; species Haliotis rufescens. Next base: position 7,301,752 of record NW_025963791.1, on the reverse strand, counting down.
TATTGTAGGAGAATTGATTTTAAAATATCTATCATTTTAGGGTACATGCTGACTGACAGTAATGCTATTCACTAATGTGCATGGCTGTTTCAGTCAAATTCTTTTCTCAATTTGATATTTTATTTAATGCTCAAAATGTTTCAATAACTCTCAATGAAACCTTCTTCTGACTGACACTTATACTACTTCCTGCCCTGTTTAAACCAACAAGCATCGTTATTCTTTTAGAACAATAGCCTGACTACTTGGAGGGATGCTGGTATGCATGTGCGTCATTCTGTTACAAAATTAGAGGGCAACAACTTATTGAATTGTGCACTTGTGCCTTATTACATTCAAATGAAGCTGAAAATGAGTCCGGTTCTTGGCAATACTGAATACAGTTTGAATGACAACATCTATCATGTTTAATTTAATTTCGATGAAGCTGAACATGCTTTAGGGCCTTGGCAAGATGGAATACTACTTATATGACAACTCTTATGTTTTATTCAATTCAAATCAAGCTGGACTGTGTAGAAAATAAATAACCGGCAATAGCGATCAGCTGCACTAAAGTGCTATGCTTAGGATTATTATTATTTTAAATATATTTAGTAAAGCTGCATCTAAAATAACAAGATATTGGAATTGTTTCAGATACAATTTTTTCCCGATACTTGCATCAAAATCCTTTAAAGTTATTTCATTGGGTAAGTTTTCACCGATTCACCGGTAGATTCCAAGAAAACGTGTGTACGGCTGATTGCTGTTTCCAGCTTAGTTTACGAGAAAATACACAAGGTAATCTTAATCCCTGGATGTAAAACAATGCCTAGCAGAACAAAATACAATTCAAACAGTAAATCAACATGTCTGGTGATTTTTTATCTCAAATTTCAAATTTGTACTGACCAAGTTTCTTATCACCTGCTCGTTTACCGAAATTCACTGAAGGGGTCAATGTAATTTTTTTCAGCACATAATATTTGAAAAAAATTTTTTCCCAAAATACTGAATCCACTAGAGGGGGGTGCCCATTATACTTAGGAGTGCACTATACTCAAGAAAATACGGTAGTACTTGTATGACAACATTTCTATGCTGAATTCAATTCAAATGAAACTGTGCTTGCAGCAAGTCAAAATATACTTTTTGAGTGGCATCTCCAGATATTCAGTCCCATCTGGCCACTCAGAATATCCCTATAAACTATTTAGTGGTATAAAAGCAAGACTGTGAGTAAGTCTTGCAAACATGGCCATAACAATGTATGTGCAAACAATGACTGCACAGAACGAGCAAACCTAAGCTGGCTTGCATGTGCCACACAGTCCACATGATGACATGGGCCTGCGGGGTGAGTGGCAGCTAACAAGGTCGTCATTAGGGCTTGTGCAGAGATCACAATTATATACATTAAATCCAATGCTTTCCTTCTGCGTAAGACTACATGTATTAAAAACAATTAAATAATACATCAGGAATGCGTTATTTTTCATTTCAGAAGCAGAATGCTGACAATGTTAGAAATACTGTCACTCTGCTAGTCAGTGGCTGTAATGTTTTTGAAAGACAAGTTGAATGTGAAGACAACATCAGCTCTGATGGCTAGTTCACAAAAGGGATGATCAGTAGCTGTTCCTTATATTGTTTCTTTGTTTGTTGTTTAATGTTGCACTAATATTCCACGCAATTGGGATTGATGACATGAATCAACCAATCCGATCCCGTTAGTCACCTTTTACGACATGCATAGTCGCCTTTTACGGCAAGCATGGGTTGCTGAAGACCTATTCTACCCCGGATCTTCACAGGTCGTTCCTTATATTAATTTACTAGTAAGGACTCATGGTAGTATAATTTTGGTGTGTATTTTTAACCTGTGATGACAGATCACAATAAGGACAAATCTGGATTCAAACCACGAAGAGCAGTAGCTGAGGGTGACACAACTCTCTCCAGTGTGTTATTTCTTTTGAACAATGGCCTCTCATGCCTGCCTTACCGAAAAACAGTCATCATTTGAGACAAGACTGACTATGGAAAGTTGACAGTGAAGAGGACTTCTTTTGAAAGTTAAAGATTTTAACGGTGTGATTACAGCCAGATATGGCAATGGTGTGAATGATCAAGGATATTTGCAGGAAATAAGTTATCATCTGAGATAAGACTTCAACATCCTGCCACTGATGTTTGTGAGTATAAAAATGTATCTACATGAAAAGAATTTTGTTATTTCTTTAAAAGATTGGTTGATTCAGAATTCAAATGAAACTGAATTTCTTCCTTCATCATGAGATATTTTCTGAATTTTGAGCAAAATGAAAGTGGCAAATGGATAAAGCTTTTCAGTCAAAAGGCTTCACATTAATTTCACCTATTACCGGTATACTTTTCATCTGGGAAAATCAGGCTTGCCAATTAATTTTCTTGTCATATTGGTCTGTTCTTGGTCTGTACATGCAACAATGAGGAATGAACCTTGATTCCCAAATATATAAATGAACAAAATTTCGAACAGAATGATGATCAAAATGTGCATCTTTAAAACGAAACAGCAGTATGATGTTTTTCTCTTTACTTTTTCAAATCAGGAAAGGCCCATTATTAAAAAAACAAGCAAACATTGGTCTGGCCAGTTAATACAATTTTCAGGAAACTAAAGAAATATTGAACCTCCACCAAGATCAGTGAGTACAACAGATACTACTGCTGACATTAATCGTCATCCCAACTGAAGAAGGCAAAATGTTAACACAAGTTAACATCTTCAACCTGAGCTAATCATGTGTTGCAAACAATGGCAACACAATCAATTATTTATAAATATATGTCAGCAATGTTGGTCAACCCAAGGGCACAAGACTCATTATTCACATTTTTTCAACCATTCATTGCAGCAACTCTACTTAGTACTGACATATTTGATGAAGTAACAATCAATTATGGAGATAATACATAATTATATTCTAGGAGCTCAACAACACAGATTTAAGCAAGAATAACAGCACATTCTCATGGGTAAACATTCCTGGAGAATTAAGGTCATATACAGAAAATATATTTTACAAACAATGTTTAACATAAAACACCAGGAATACAGACCTATTTGTCTTAAAGGATCAAAAACCATATTAAAATATGAAGATATCAGTGATTTCAGCAAACTTTGATAATAAGTATTCCATGGATACTCCTTGAAATAATTTGACATTGTGGATGTTGGGTTCATTTCCAAACACCAGGGAGTACAAATACTTAAGGAAAGGAGTTCCGGTTGATTTCAGATGCTGAAAATGCTAATGGTTTCTGGACGTCTGTCACTTAATGTACATAATAGGTTTAGCTTTCTTGTCTTTCAAAAGGTCTTGAATACAGAAATAGACACAACACAACAAAACAACAATGGTAGAAAAGATGCCACAAAACAAATGGACATCTTCCAAGCTTTAGAAATAGTGTGTTTGTGTACTTCTGTTTATGCTGGAGACATCTACACATTATGTATGTACTGTGTACTATGTCTGGGATGGGTAACTCGGGTACTCAGGTCGGGTGGGTACTGAGTAGGACCTGGGAACTATGTCTTGGATGGGTTACTCGGGTCGGGTGGGTCCTGAGTAGGACCCGGGTACTAGGGCTAGGATGGGTAACTCAGGTACTCGGGTCGGGTGGGTCCTGAGTAGGACCCAGGTACTACGTCTGGGATGGGTAACTTGGGTACACACGTTGGGTGGGTCCTGAGTAGGACCCGGGTACTACGGCTGAGATGGGTAACTCGGGTACTCGGGTCGGATGGGTCTTGAGTAGGACCCAGGTACCCAGGACTACCCGGAACCGTGGTTACTCATGTGATATATTGTTTAATGACAAAAACTCACTATAGCTCAGTGGTTGCACTACAAGTTGCTAGTGTTTGCATTTCTTTCTGACGATGCACACATTCCTTTTGACTTGTATATGTTTGAAGATAAAGCTTTAGTTAATAGTTTGGGCGAGGGCTGCGGTAAGACAATTCCCAATCAGACATTTTGTTCCCAACTCTTAGAGACCTGCAGTGGGTACCCAGGTAGGGTCAGGTAATAGGGGGTTGGTTACCCAGGTAGGAAATTTGGACTTGTCCCAGCCCTACTGTGTACTATGTTTGACTATATACTAGGTGATATGTGTGTTCTATGTATGACTCTGTTTGTTTGTTGTTTAATACCAATCCAGTGATTGACATCATGAGCATTGATCCACGCAATTGGGATACAATGACATGCATCAACCCAGTCAGCAAGACTGACCACCCGATCCCGTCAGTCGCCTCTTACGACAATTATAGTCGCCTTTTACGGCAAGCATGGGTTGCTGAAGACCAATTCTACCCCGGATCTTCACTGGTCTGTATGACTATACACACTTTAGATTACACTTCATATCCCTACTGTTGTACATGGAAAGGAGCGGAAAAAAACACAAATCATATCTATGGCTGCCTGTCGGATACAAATGCATAACAGCCTCCCACTGCAGGGATATCTGTGACACAATCAACAGATGGTGTGGAGCACGGGTTATTATTTCCACAGGTATTAGAGCTGAATTCATGGCCATACATAATTTCAGAATTTGTTCATGGTAGAACTTTCATACCAGGCCCCCAATGAATCAATTCAGTGATATTGACATGCACTGTGATATGCTCATCTCTCGGTCACAATATTGAAAGACCTCATAACGAATTCTTTCCCCAAAAAATACACAACAGCAGCTCTTGTTTTAATTACCGGTAGTTGGTTTCCATATTTATCCTCTTAAAACATCATAAAGTTAGTGGTGGAAATATGCAATACTATCTTCTGTGAAAGGCATTTGGAAGTTGGAGTGCTAAGTAAGGATGAGAATTTATGGATGAACACTTGCTTGATAACGGTGTTAGAACCTACATCGAAACGTCGCTCTTAATTGTAATAAAGAAGCTGTTCATCCATAAATTCTTATCCTTACTTATACTATACTAGCAACATTCAGCATATGATTGACAGCTTGGATGAAATGGGATGAAAAAAACTCTCTTGCACATCAGTTGATTTTTCTATTACAGACATTTGTTAACAGAATTTGTGGGGAAAGAAATGCACTTCTATAAAAGTATTTTATTTAACAATTACAATTTTGAGTTGAAAGATGCCCAACCATAAAATAATTTCAGGAACATCTTCATGAAATAAGAGCATTCCTTTAGAGCATTTGATGTGGGCAGGTTTCTATCTACCAATGGATGGTGGGCTAGCACAGAGGTAAAAGAGTTTGCTCGTCACATCAAAGGCCCGGGTTCGATTCCCCACAAGGGTAAAATGCGTAGAACTTTTTCTAGTATCTCCCGCCATGACATTACTGGAATACTGATGAAAGTAACTTACAAAGCCCCAACTCATTCACACACTTCATCTTGGAGAACTTGTTTATTTAGTCAAACTAAAGTCTTATGCTTCATGATAGCGTGAGTGAGTTTGGTTTTACGCCGCTTTTAGCAATATTCCAGCAATATCATGGCGGGGGACACCAGAAATGGGCCTCACACATTGTACCCATGTCGGGGATCGAACCCGGGTCTTCGGCGTGACGAGCGACCGCTTTAACCACTAGGCTACCCGACCGCCCCGCTTCATGATAGAGGGAAAGCAAGTGCATGAATGCAATGATGTGGAGCTTCCACTAGAATACAAACCCAACACATGCTTCATCATTTGAAGATAACGATGCCTTCTATTACACCTACAGTCACACACACCTTTGATGTGACAAGCTTGTATAAATATCAATTTCAACGCCAATCTTGTGAGAAGTACTTTGTGCAAACCTGATGAGCACTGAATCAGAAATCAATAAGTGCAGAGTGTGTGATTACATAACACTTCGGCTGCAACCTAGACAACCTGGACAAACAATGCCAATTGTCCAATGAGTTCTGTCAGCCTGGAGGATGCATAACAGGTAGAACAATGCATATGAGCAAGGACTCTGAAATCTAGAAGTGTGAACAAATATTAGGTGATCAAGACACTTAGCTGCTATTTCTAAGGAAGTGTTTATGGTTTGTTTTTTAACAAGGTTGTTGGTGTTGGTGTTTGCGATGGTGTTGGTGGTGGTGTGGGGTGGGGGTGGATGGGGGTGGATGGGGGTGGAACAAATTGGGGAAGGATATGTATAGGATATATAAGTGATAAAATATATATGAAAATATACAGTTTCCGATTTTTATGATAAACTTCATAAAAAAACAAAATTTGGAGAGTTATTTTTTCTAATGTCATACAGCTAAAATGATGATCTATGAATCAGCAATAAGTTTTATACCATCTCGACTGCAAATCTACAAGACTAGTATATACCAACCATGTCAGTTGACAATTTGAATATTTTGCTGTTTACGAATTTGACTGACCTGTGCCAAAGGCCACAATCAGGAAATACAACCTGGCAATGATACAGGAACTCTGATCAGGCTGAGCGTAATCTGGTCAACATTTCTGTACATAAATTCCAGCATTCATTTCATAAACAGACTTACAAATTTCACTGAAACCATTGTTTGTGCATTGCAAGGAGACGACATAATTAGCCAAACACAGCCATATTCTGCACCCACACTGTGGGAACACACTAATAAAATTAGTATACATTTACTTATATGCCCGACCATTCCACCTTTGATTGATTAGATGTATAAAAAGATACAGCAAAATTAAATTAAAGTAACTATTAATTTCTTCAATTGATGAAAGGCATTACCTGTAGTCAGCAGCCATTGTAACCTCTTTCAATGCCAAATAAACATTAAAATACGGAGCTACACAAACGTATTTTTATTTTGGCTTACCCAAGCTAAATGGTTAGAAAACCCTACAATAAAATAACGGTGGCTCTGGTGTTCTCTGTATTCACAACCCTGGGGATTCAGGGATTTAAAAAGTCAGCAGTACAAATTAACATGTACAGTAAACTATGGTTATAACGAACACGCTTATAACCAACTGACGGTTATAACAAACTTACTTTTTTGGTCCCTACTATTTGCTGTAGTTATGCTGTATATATGCTTATAACGAACTACGGTTATAACAAACTAAAATTAGTAGTCCCTTTGAGTTTGTTATAACCGTACTTTACTGTACTAGTCAAGTCATTCACACAAGGCAGGGGCAAGCATCAGCCTTGAAAAGTTAGCGGTAATTAACAATAAAGAAGTTGTTATCCAGAAATATTTCCAAATTCTTAATGCCAGTCACATATTTCGTGTCATAACAGAAAACTATGATAAACCTAGGTTGGAGTAAGGGACTTCAGGCTAAAATTGCTTTGTAGCACCAGCCCCCGGAGTGAGTTGGCAGATTGTGGTCATTGAAGCTGATGATGAGATGATTTTTGACCGTCAGTATTCTCCCTGTTTTCAACCACTAACTTATCTTGTCCAGACTTGATGAATGTCAGGCTGCCATGATATGTAATATGGACGTAATAGTGTGAGTTTTTATTCTCCATAAAGTTTATTTGCTGGTTTCTAGGTGATCCCACACCATGTTGACAAAATAAAGCACTTACTTATGTCAATAATTCATTTCCAGAAAATATTGACTAATATTGGTGCCAAGGTGGAATATTCGGTATGATTCTTTCAAGGGAACCAGTACATTATTTAACATGGGCGTACTCTGGACATATATGTTGTATGAACAAAGAGAAAATGACTAATTTAACTCGGTTTTGTCATGTGTGAAACTAATGATGGATGTAGGTATACAAGTTGTACGTTTCCCAGACAATGAATCTTTAATGGCGTCACTATGGACATTATACTAGGCATCTGAAGCCAATCAATTAGCAAGAAACTCACATGGCTTGTATCGCTGAAAAACAAACGAATGAACAATATCCCAAAGGGATTTCTGCCAAGAACACACTCTTGTATAATGCAGCCATCTTTTGTTTCCTTGTGTACAGTACTTGCCTTTATGTATCTGTTGCTCTCTCAAGGTCGTGTCCTTACACATTTCCCTGTTTCGAATGTGTGAATGAGGAGAGATTTATGTAGTTGTAGCAATATCACAGCAAGATATATATTGTATAAATGATGACGTAACAGCCCTTTTCAGTAAATAGAATGATGATGATGATAACGGTGGTTGTGGTTGTAGTAGTAGTAGTAGTAGTAGCTCAAGCAGTTATAGTAATTAGAGTAGTAGTACTAGCAATACTAGCAGCAGTAGCAGCAGTAGTAGTAGTAGTAGTAGTAGTAGAAGGGCTTTGGTCCTGCCCAACACTGCGGTGGTGGGGTAGCCCCGTAGTGAAGTGTTCGCATGTCACGCCTAAGACAGAGGTTGGATTCCCTACATGGGTACATGATGTGTGAAGCCCATTTCTGGTGTCCCCGCCGTAATATTGCAAAAAAAAGAAAAACATTGCTAAAAGTGGTGTAAAACATGCCCCACACTGAAACATTTGTTGGTGTCTCCTTCGGCAAGTGGCTGCTCCAAACATGCCTCTTCACCCAGCAATGAATGGGTACTAAGTAGGAGGATATGGTAATATGACTTAACTTTCTTGTGCCTACGAGCAGCTTCGGATGTATACTCCCCAGAAAGCTGAGATTAAAGATCAAGTGCACACTGATCCATTGACCGGGATCATACTGGTGCATATTGAGCATGATATCAAGCAATGGAAAGCGCAATACAATAGATCATCATCATCATCATCCCATGTTGGGAATCAAACCCGGGCTCCTGGCATGACAAGAAACTGCTTTGACCACTTGGCTACCCCACCACAACAATCAGTAGTATTAGTATCAGCAGTAGTGGTGAGGGCAGTACTATTGATAACAATGACTCATACAATATAAGTAATAATGATAATAATGACTAATACAATATAAGTAATAATGATAATAATGACTTAATACAATATAAGTAATAATGCTAGTAATGATGGCCTGCTTACGTTATCACGTTGAGGATGACCATTAAAGCTTAAGGATTCGTGTAGAAGTGGCATATGTATTTGTAGGAAATTGTGATGTTATGAACTGTTTCAATAGCGACAAACTAGAAACATGGGGCATAAAAAACACCAGAGTGAGTGTGAGTGCAGTTCTACGCCGCTTTTAGCAATATTCCAGCAATATCATAGCAGGGAACACTAGAAAAGGGCTTCACACATTGTACCCATATGTAGAATCGAACCCAGGTCTTCGGTACAACAAGCACATGCTTTAACCACTAGACTACCCCGTCATCTCTGAAAACACCTGAACAGTAAGCCGAATGGCAGTTCCCAATTACTGAGAAGTTGAACCGGCAGGAACCTCATTTGAAGATAGAATAAGCTAATGATTGTGTAGGAATTGTCAGGAACTTGAAGCTGGTAATCAGATCATAATACGTTTAGAGAGGGCCCTTGTCATATTTGTGGAGTGATAGGCTCCATGATTAGATCGGCATTACTCGCAGGCTGGAGGGTGGCCAATCCAAACAGGGATATCCAGAGTGAGGCTCTGGCGGAGATGTGTGCTGCACCACACTTCGCACTTGATGTAAACAATGTTATCCTCACATAATCGCTTCCTCTCAACACTGACTTTGTTTAAAAACTAAGATCTTCACGATTAACTGGTCCTTTTTCGTTTCAACTGTAGTTTGGTTTCCTGTGATTCTGTTAATAGCCTGAAGACGAAGATTTTCTGATTAGGAATCCAGACATTGTTATAAATTGAGATCGTGACATTTACAGGAAAACTAAATTTGAACACTAAAAAATATATTCATGAACTGTTAAACAGGCTGTTTCTTTTACAAGTTGAAGTCAGGTCTCCCAATAAAATAGGTGTGAAGTAAATCAATATCCTGACATGATAAAACAGGCTTTGTTGTTTCCTTATAGATGACTATTTTATCCATATGAGGTGAATGTATTTTATTCTTGTATAACGTAAAACATAATTCTATAAACATGATAAAGATACCTTTATGAATTAAGAACCTTCAAGTCTCTTAGGTTCAGAAGCCAAAAAGGAGGGTTGAGTATAGGCTTCTAGAGCAGACAGTAATTTATCAAGGGCTCAAAATGAGTGCCCAAGACGGGCAAATTGGGAAAGATTTGTGATATTGTTATCTAATGTTTTACTGTTTTCATTTTTTCATATTCTAAGGAATTGGGAAATTTTATATTCAATTTGGGAATATTTATTGTCATTTGCTGCAGACTTGGAGCCTAATATCGGCCTCTGAGCAGAGAAGAGGATATAGTCGAAAGGAGGTGAATGGTTTACTTAATATATGCTCTGGGGGGTGAGGAGACAGGAGATGGAATTGTTTGTGAAGTCTGAGGAGATGGAGGAGTATGTGGAGTCTGAGGAGATGGAATTGTTTGTGAAGTCCGACCAGATGGAGGAGTCTGTGGAGTCTGAGGAGATGGAGGAGTATGTGGAGTCTGAGGAGATGGAGGAGTATGTGGAGTCTGAGGAGATGGAGGAGTATGTGGAGTCTGAGGAGATGGAATTGTTTGTGAAGTCCGAACAGATGGAGGAGTCTGTGGAGTCTGAGGAAATGGAGGAGACTTGAATCTGAGAAGTACTGAGGAGAGGTATGAGAAGACTGTGGAGATTAAGGAGGCCTGGGGACACAACACATTTACTGTCATGTGGGGCTAAAACAGGGAAGGGGAGTTTTAGGGTGGCAGAACATTCTGAAACAAGTATTTGTCACAGAGTGACGAAATATCCCCCGCCTGTACACCATAGTACCAAATATGAAGACAATCCAGCGATTAGTTCTTGAGATATTGTGGCAACACCGTTTTCCAACTCCAAAAACAGATTTGCCTGCTGTGACCTTGAAAATGGGGTCAAGGTCACCAAATCTGACAGGTGTATGCGGTGTCTGTATATACACTATAGTTCCAAATATGAAGACAATCCAGCGATTAGTTCTTGAGATATCGCGGCAACACCGTTTTCTAACTCCAAAAGCAGATTTGCCTGCTGTGACCTTGACAATGGGGTCAAGGTCACCAAAACCGACTGGTGTCTGCGGTGTCTGTATATACACCATAGTTCCAAATATGAAGGCATCCAGTGTTTAGTTCTTGAGATATCGCGGCAACACCGTTTTCCAACTCCAAAAGCAGATTTGTCTGCTGTGACCTTGAAAATGGGATCAAGGTCACCAAAACCGACTGGTGTCTGCGGAGTCTGTATATACACCATAGTTCCAAATATGAAGACAATCCAGTGTTTAGTTCTTGAGATATCGCGGCAACAAACAGGTGGGACGTACGGACGGACGTACGGACGGTCGTGAATACTATATCCCCCGCTTCGCGCTTTCGCGCGGCGGGGGATAAAAACATACCAAGACCCGACTCCAAGGGTAATATATGGTTCCTGAAGTAAGGTTATGTACAACGGTCAAGAAAAGTGATTCTATAAAGAAACCTTTAAGTATTAAGAAACTTCAAGTCTCTTATTTAAAAAATGGGAAAGGTAAGGCTGCTAGAGTTGAGAAGAGTTGATAGTGGAATCGGGGTGAATGTTTCACTCAGTATATGCTCAAGGGTCTGTGAGAGAGTCTACCGGACTCCCATAGTGGCATGTTGTGTAAATCAGTAGTAAAGACTCTAAACATATGCTTGAAGTAATATACCGTTCTACCAACTTCAGAGACTTATTTCCTTGGAAATGATTCCATTATCCAGACTTAAACAGTTTCCGGACAGTTAAAACCTACACACAAATGAGAGTCATCCATTATACAGCTCTCTCCCTGTCAGGCTGAAATTCACAAATATAAGAGATGTAGGAGGTCCATGCTTCCGATATCATATCTTATCTTGTCATGTGACACTATCAGAAATATACATCAGATTCCCAAAATTATATTTATAAAAGTCCACAAAATGTCTACGGTAAAACCAAGCATGGCAAAGAGGCATCTCTGTTGTTTGTGGGTCAATAGATGGAAACAAACTCAAATGTAAACATGATTATGTGACCTTTGCAAATATCAGAAATACCCCTAAGTAAAGTGTGAAATTTGAGCGGGAGTTAATAAGTACACTTAGTTCAATAAAATGCACGCCAACCTCCTTTGCAGTTGGAAAGATTGATTAAATCATCTAGACTTAAAAATAACAATCCTTGAAAGAATTCAACAGTCTGATTGCAGACCAGCAGGCATCCTTGAACATAATGCTGCATCATTAACCGTTCCTTGGTCCTTCTCCCTTCCTACATTATAGATCACTCAGATAGGACTTGATCAATTGGGTTTCCTAAACAACATTGTGGCTTCTTCACAGCTCAGTTTTATAGGAAAGATGACTCAGGTAGAAACTATTAGAAACTGATAACAGAGGAGATAGAGAAGATGTAAAAGACTGAAGTCTGAGGAGATGGAGGAGACTGGAGTCTGAGATTGAGGAGACTGGTATAGGAGGAGAATGGAGGGGACTTGAATCTGAGGAAACAGGTCTCTGAGGAGATGGAGGGGAGTGGTGTCTGAGATGGAGGAGACAGGGGTCTGAGGAGATGGAGGGGAGTGGTGTCTGAGATGGAGGAGACAGGAGTTTGAGGAGATGGAGGGGAGTGGTGTCTGAGATGGAGGAGACAGGAGTCTGAGGAGATGGAGGGGAGTGGTGTCTGAGATGGAGGAGACAGGAGTCTGAGGAGATGGAGGGGAGTGGTGTCTGAGGAGATGGAGGGGAGTGGTGTCTGAGATGGAGGAGACAGGAGTCTGAGGAGATGGAGGGGAGTGGTGTCTGAGGTGAATGGAGGGGACTTGAATCTGAAGAGACAGGAGTGAGGAGATGGAGGAGGTAGTGTCTGAGATGGAAGAGACTGGAGTCTGAGGAGATGGAGGAGACTGGTGTCTAAGGAGATGGGGATCTCAGACTCCAGTCTCCTCAATCCAGTTTCCAGTTGATGCATCAGTGACAAAAATGATTTGTGGTGACATATTTTTACTTGTGTCTGAGGAGATGGAGGAGACTGGTGTCTGAGGAGATGTCCTCCACATGTCTACTATAAAACGTTCTGAAAGTTTTACTAAGGCCTTGAATGCTGTAGCCCTGAACAAACAACTTTTCAGCAAGAGTCATGACACTAATTTGAAATCTTCTTAGAAAGTGAAGGCTTGATTGTACCTCAAAAGTTGATACGCCAAAGGCTGGAGTTTCTGGAATATTGCTGAACATAAAGGTGATGTTGACTATTCGAAAGTTTAAGCCATCCTTCTTGTCATACAGTCTTGTGGAATCACAAAAAAAAACTTTGTGGAAAAAGAATGTCAACTTTTCCATTTGCTCTCAATTGCCTGGGTTAAAATAGAATTCCTACGACAATACAATTTCGTGGCCATCTAAATGGTTATTTTGACTTAACATATGGAATTACTGCAGGTTTTACTGTTACATAACTTTGACTGTGCTAATGGCAGTGTTCAAAATAGCTGCTGGAATGTATTTACAACTCAAAAGGTGAGATATTCGGATCCCCAGAGTGTATTAGGGCAGGCAGTGATGGTTCTTGTCCTGAAGCAGGAGCATATATCGGTAGTCATCAATGTATTCCATGTGGGTAAACAGATGAAGTCAGGGCAGTTGTACATACACCAGCACTGGACTAACTTCTGACATTTCCTTTGAGACAATGCCTAAAGGTTACAAGCATTCAAGAGTTTCTAAATAGCTTTGTAAGATGTTATCTGGTTGTACAACCATGAAACTAAAGTGTAATCGTGGCAGTAAATTGTGGAAGTTATCCATACATGTTTGAAACGTGTGATAGGCATTTACCATGTCTCCATGTCAATTTACAAATTTCAGGCATCTAAGTGAACCTTTTTATTTTTATGAACCATTTGCAGCTGCCCACACTGTGTACTTGTGTAAATACGAACACCTCTTGTGGAGCATACACTGAAAAAACATGGAGGTGACGTGAGGTGAAAGAGGGTTGTGTTCAAGATTATTGCCCTTACATAGTGAGATACATGTGTGTGTGTGTGTGTGTGTGTGTGTGTGTGGTGTGTGTGTGTGTGTGTGTGTGGTGTGTGGTGTGTGTGTGTGTCTGCTTGTACCAGTCTGGACTTATCTGATTTTATAGTGCTAGCTTACTGAGATACCATGCTGCAGTTTAACATAAATACCCCACTCAGACACAGTATACTGACTCTGAGCTGACCATTCCCTGTTTTATCTACTTAATTACGAGTGCCAGGCAGGGTAATAACAAGTACCATCTTTCAATACTTCGGTTTAACGGGGAACAAACTCCTGACCTTCCATTCTTTGAGCGAAAAAAACAACAACATGGCAACGAAATGTGGATTACAACTGACCATATGGTTAGTATTGGTCACATGACACTGTATAATCACTGAAGACAATGACAATAATGACCATTTATAGCCCTAATACCATAAACAAATAGCTATAGTCAATGATATATCAGGAATAACAAAAACAATTCTTGAAATTTTGTCAACATAATCAATGATTTTACGTCAACAAATATTTTTTTCAAATGAAAAATATGATGTTTATTCCTTAATACAGAATTACAATAAAATTGTACTCTTCTATATCATGGCATAATCAATGCACATCAGCTCCAAATATATCCCACATCACTGCTCATGTTATTAGAATGACCTTCACCCTGACCTTGACTTCCATCAGTTAATAATGCATAGAAAGAGAATTATGTACCTGAGAAAAAATCAACTGTGATATGTGTCTAATTTGCAACCCTTGATTATTATATCACAATTAATTTTAATAAATAAAATCATTAAGTTTGGTTACACTTTTTAAAAAGTAGGTCACAATGACCTAATAATCACAAAAGATCACTATCACCTTTTATTACTTGCCCGTGAAGAGATCACCCGTTTAATAAACATACAGCTTTATTACACATTGTGTAATACCAAAACGCGTGCTTATGTACTCTCGGAACACGTTTCACGAACAAATATTGAAAGCTCTCAACATCCCTTGGCGTATTCAACGACATTGTGTGTGGAGATGATAGATCACTGGGAGGAGCTTATGCACACTCGATGACCCCAGCAACCTTGTTGCTAGGCTGACGTCACATGGCATTGTTTCGCCGATGGATCTTGCAACAAAATTCAACAAATTACGTCATCGGGTATTGTGACGTGATTGTAAACTTTGAGGTGCAAGGCCCCGTTCCACAAGGCAATCGTACTCTAGCGCAACGACAGTCATTAGTCTAAGTTAAATTATGTGAGTTGTGATAGCCTTAGCACTACGATAATTTTGTGGGACGAACGCCTGAATTCAAAAGGTGGATCATTGTATGATATTAAATTTATACGTTTCAACTTTTGACGTGTTTGAAGTATTATTCTGTTAAACTCAATTGGATTATGCCATGGATCGTGTAGGTGTAAGCCTATTTACACTCAACAGTATAATTCTAAAAACATTATAAATGACAAGTAATAAATAAAATACTAAACTCGCTCTCGTGTAAAACCAATTTTATGAAACTCGTGAATAGTTGTGGTATCTGACTTGCTTTCGCTCGTCAGATACCAGAACTATTCACTCGTTTCATAAAATTGGTATTACACGGGAGCTCTTTTAGTATTCTATATTTATCAAATAGTGAACGAGTAATTAAGTGTTTTTCACAGCTCTGAACTGTGTATCAGTTCGATCAAAGTTTGTCAAAAAATAAGCAAGTCACTTAATTATAATGTGTTTTACGCCCCATCTTTACGATACACACAGGTCTATGGAGGAAGGGAGGGGTGTGGATGTCCCATCTCTGAAACATTCATACATGCAGAACCTTCAAAAGTGATTGGGCATACTAAAACATAATACAACATCATAACTAGCTCATTTGGGGATATTCTTTTATCAACAATCAAATTACTAAACAAAAATTGCCAAATCATGCATCCCTACTTATCCACTCGCTGTATCCACAGGATCCACGCTAGCTTCAAGTGCCTGTTTCATTGCCGACTATTTCTGGCATGTTTTTTACTTTGTTTTGAGTATATATGCCCTCAATAATATGTTTGACCTCATATGTTTGTAGCTGTAACGGAGGTATAAAACATGATATCTTGAGATGCCTCAACATGGTAGGGGACTCATCAACAGAGTTCAGAAGTGTAGCCAAATTATTCACAACAAAACTAAATAAAGTCTTGCCTACAAATAGCACTGCAGATTCACTTGGCCTTTGTCTTCAGGGAAATACAACTGAGAGAACTGAAGTAAATGACATTTAAACATGATTCACATGAGCATTCTTGGTTTGGCAGGTGGAGTGTTGGAGGCACATGGGTGTAATATACAAGTTGAGCTGTGTGTGAGTCAGAACTGGTAAAGTATACACTTCGTGATAGACATGTATCTCTCCTCAACTCTTAGCGTGCTGTCCTCTTGTATACACAGCGATCCCTCACTGTGGTTCCTGACACTTGTAGGAAAGAGGAGCTCTTACTACGCCTTCTGACTCTCTTGTACTGAAGTAGAATCCTTACTAGACCTGCTGTAGTGAAGTAGAATGCTTGCTAGGCCTGCTGTTGTGAAGTAGAATGCTTACTATGACAGCTGTAGTGAAGTAGAATGCTTACTATGACAGCTGTAGTGAAGTAGAATGCTTACTATAACTGCTGTAGCGAAGTAGAATCCTTACTATGACAGCTGTAGTAAAGTAGAATCCTTACTATGACAGCTGTAGTGAAGTAGAATGCTTACTATGACAGCTGTAGTGAAGTAGAATGCTTACTATGACAGCTGTAGTGAAGTAGAATGCTTGCTAGGCCTGCTGTTGTGAAGTAGAATGCTTGCTAGGCCTGCTGTTGTGAAGTAGAATGCTTACTATGACAGCTGTAGTGAAGTAGAATGCTTGCTAGGCCTGCTGTTGTGAAGTAGAATGCTTACTATGACAGCTGTAGTGAAGTAGAATGCTTGCTAGGCCTGCTGTTGTGAAGTAGAATGCTTGCTAGGCCTGCTGTTGTGAAGTAGAATGCTTACTATGACAGCTGTAGTGAAGTAGAATGCTTGCTAGGCCTGCTGTAGCGAAGTAGAATCCTTACTATGACAGCTGTAGTGAAGTAGAATGCTTACTATGACAGCTGTAGTGAAGTAGAATGCTTACTATGACAGCTGTAGTGAAGTAGAATGCTTACTATGACAGCTCTAGTGAAGTAGAATCCTTACTATGACAGCTGTAGTGAAGTAGAATCCTTACTATGACAGCTGCAGTGAAGTAGAATCCTTACTATGACAGCTGTAGTGAAGTAGAATCCTTACTATGACAGCTGCAGTGAAGTAGAATCCTTACTATGACAGCTGTAGTGAAGTAGAATCCTTACTATGACAGCTGTAGTGAAGTAGAATCCTTACTATGACAGCTGTAGTGAAGTAGAATCCTTACTATGACAGCTGTAGTGAAGTAGAATGCTTACTAGACCTGCTGTTGTGAAGTAGAATCCTTACTATGACAGCTGTAGTGAAGTAGAATCCTTACTATGACAGCTGCAGTGAAGTAGAATCCTTACTATGACAGCTCTAGTGAAGTAGAATCCTTACTATGACTGCTGTAGTGAAGTAGAATCCTTACTTTGACAGCTGTAGTGAAGTAGAATCCTTACTTTGACAGCTCTAGTGAAGTAGAATCCTTACTATGACAGCTCTAGTGAAGTAGAATGCTTACTATGACAGCTGTAGTGAAGTAGAATCCTTACTATGACAGCTCTAGTGAAGTAGAATCCTTACTATGACAGCTGCAGTGAAGTAGAATCCTTACTATGACAGCTCTAGTGAAGTAGAATCCTTACTATGACTGCTGTAGTGAAGTAGAATCCTTACTTTGACAGCTGTAGTGAAGTAGAATCCTTACTTTGACAGCTGTAGTGAAGTAGAATCCTTACTATGACTGCTGTATTAAAGCAGAACTGTAACTGCCATGTCTGACTCTCGTAGTGAAGTGAAATCCTTTCTATGGTGCCTGATTCTTGTGGTGAAGCGAAATCCTTACTATGGTGCCTGACTCTCGTAGTGAAGAGAAATCCTTACTATGGTGCCTGGCTTTTGCAGCAAAGAGGAGCTCTTACTGTTGTGCTGGCTCTCCAGAAATGATTCTTCAGATGATAAATAACATCACATTAAGCGCAGCCTGAAAGCTGCACGAGTTATCTCTGATATGTTACAACCACCTGTACCCCAGTACGTGTTATCTTGTGAAAGTCAGTGCTTGTCTTAAGGCCTGGGAACATGGTAATCGTACTCTGGAAATTGATAGGAACATTCCTCCATTGTGGCAGTGGAACAACACTGAATGTGTATACCTGCTCTGTATTTACTCACCAACAGGAAAGATCAATGCTTCTCAAACATATTTCTAAATTCCCAGGCGAAAACTTCGTCACTCAAATATTTGTTCTCTGTCACTGAGGCATAATCAAATACTGTTGATCAACTTGAACTTCATATGGCGTCACTGTCAGACTACAGCAGCTTTTTAACTCAGTCATGGAGCAACAGTTTATGGGCTTGGTTTACTGCTCGTACAACAGTATACATTTATGAATGTCTAGCAGCTATAAAACATCTGATTCCTGTGGGACACCTCGTCCTCAAGACCAGAGAGGGATGTCATCACATCCTGCTACACTGACAAGGTAAGGATGTCATCTGTGGGATGACTCTACGCCTAGCTACACTGACAAGGTAAGGATGTCACCTGTGGGATGGATGACTCAACACCCTGCTACACTGACAAGGTAAGGATATCATCTGTGGGATGACTCCACGCCTAGCTACACTGACAAGGTAAGGATGTCATCTGTGGGATGACTCCACACCCTGCTACACTGAAAAGGTAAGGATGTCATCTGTGGGATGACTCAACACCCTGCTACACTGACAAGGTAAGGATGTTATCTGTGGGATGACTCAACACCCTGCTACAATGACAAGGTAAGGATGTCATCTGTGGGATGACTCAACACCCTGCTACACTGACAAGGTAAGGATGTCATCTGTGGGATGACTCAACACCCTGCAACACTCACAAGGTAAGGATACAATATAAGTCCCCAGCTACCTATGCTTGTCATAAGGAGCGACTAAATGATCGTTTAGTCAGACTCGGTGACATGGATGACTGTGCGTCACCGTATCCCGTTGTATGGATCGATGCACAAGATGCTCACCCCCTGAACTGTATGGACCAGATCTGATTATTTACACACTGCCATACAGCTGACAAAGGATTGTGGTATTATTCATGTAACAAAAATATAACACTCATTTTTGATAACTATCTTCTTGTTTTCTGTTGTTCGTATGAATATGTTTGTGATGTCAGCACATCTTGGATTTTGATAAGAGAAAAATGTAGCAGTTGCTAAGTAAAATTCTTACTGAGACTATACAACCGTGTAATTGCCATCTAAATTAATTTTTTTGTGAAATATGACATGAAAGATGAGAGTGGGGTGCAAGACAGCATTCCACTCCTGTGCCCTTTTGTACAAAAAGATCAGAGCGCTACAACTATTGAAACTCTATGTTAAAGTATAAGAATTACAACAGTCTTAGTGCTAGGATCACTTTGTGGAATCGGTCCCTGGGGTTTATATGTAGATAGAAGCACTTGATAGCTAAAAAGTCATACAATCTCATTGTTTAACCACAACTTCAGACGCCTGTGCCATGCTCACATATTAATAACTACGTGAATACAAACTATGTATTTTGGCTCACACGTTGAATAATCAGTGGATATAAATGGTACATACAACAGTTTATCATACTGACATTCTCATCACAGCATTTCATAAGTAATTAATAGATCATATTACCCATAAGGGTAGAATGATTGAGTCTCATAACTTACGATATTTGCACATGTGTATTTCAGCTATTCTCAATGTTGACTGGTCAGTTGAAGAAAAATTACGTCACATTATTTTGGAAATATTACATCATTCATTGTTTATGAAACTGATTGCATTACATCATCTGCAAAAAGTCGACTTCACTGAAGTCGATTTTCATTCTGGGGTGGTGGGGTAGCCTTGTGGTTAAAGGGTTCGCTTGTCATGCCAAAGGCCTGGGTTTAAATTCCAAACAACAAGGCGTGAAGCGTATTTATTGCTGTGATATTGCTGGAAAATTACTAAAAGCAGTGTGAAAAACAAATCAACGCTTACCCATTTTCTTCCTTAAAATGGCAGTGAGTAATATATAGAATAACCTGCAAGCTATGAGGAATAACAGTAAATGCTATAGAAGTACCTGGCCAAAGGTTCGGGACTTACACCATTCATTCACTCAGGAGAGATAATCTCTCTGCTTTTAGATTATACACATTTTACAGAAACAGGTCTGACTTCAAAACACCATTATTATTGATTTTGTTAAGCAACGTGTTCTCAAAGTAAGGAAGTTAACCGACTATAAAAGTCCAGTTTCCACCCTTGCCGAATTAGGATGGAATTGTGTGGATCGATCTTAGCACCACCAGTGGCAGTTACGAGTTATGTCCCTTCTATGTCCCTTTTAAGACCCTCCTATTATTGACAATCAGATTCCACCTCTCCTTTCACTTGCATTTTCTTCAAAAAAAATAGTGGTGCCCAGTCAAGACGATCTGATCGATAATCAAGATCTCAAGTGTAATAAAATGGGTCTTACCTTGTAAAGTACATCAAATCATTTAAGCACCTTTATAAACATTAAAAAAATGAAAACATTTCTTGATGCCCAGTTGACAGTACACATGCTCTGCAAATCCTGCAATCAACTGTAATCTGCACGGCAGTTGCTATGTTGTTCATGAACCCAATGTCAATTTCATTCTGCGATTTTGATCGGATGATGCATAGACTTGTTAGTCCAGCCAAAATACAACTCCATAATTTCCACCTAGTTCGGCAAGGATTGAAACTGAACTTTTACAGTCAGTTATCCTCCCTTGCATCGGGAAGATGATTTTTTTATGTCTAACCTAAATTATTAACTTTAACCAAAAAGAACAAAAAAGTAATATACTTTGCAAAGAGGCATGGCAGAACAAAATCCTAAACTGTTTGTCATAGTTCAGTGGTCAAAACAGCTTAGAAGGCATTCAAAAAAATTGAATAATTCAGTGTACAGTTCACAGCTAATAATTGAAAACGGCTGACAAAAACCGATAGTAATTGATTGACAACTACTTGCGACTCAGTGTTCTTGGGTGACTGCTTCATGTACACAAGGGACAGCTAGGCACTACATGGCACATTGTTTACATGGCAACATGAGAAACAAACAGAAACATGACTGGTTTCAAAACAATAATAGTGGCATCTCACAAAGTCTAAGTTCGTCATAAGATTGAATCTATTTGAAGCAATAGACATAGCTGACATGATTGAAATCCCTCAACATGTTGAAAGTTAGGATGACAGTCCAATAAATATGTTTTTCATTTTAAATCAAAATACAGGTGTCTGTGCGTGCATGCGTGTAGTTATCCGGACTAATGCCCATTTTATAGTTCTATCCCACAGTTTATCACAATACCCTGGACACAGTATACTGACTCTAAGCCGGCCCTTTCTTGTTTCAGCCCCTTAAAGCCGACCGCCAACCTGGGTAAAAGTACAATCTTTTAACGTCATTTGGTATGAAGTGGCCGGGGGGTCGAATCCCCAACCTTCTACTCTCCGGGCAGTCGCTCTACCACTAGACCATGGAGGCAGTCAATTGAGTGAGTAAGTGTAGTCAGCAATATTCCAGGAACATTATGCAATCTGCAAATATTCTAGATTTGCCAAAGCAAACCAGCAGTTGACAGCATGAGCAGCAATCCAACTCAACAAAGTTCAATGACACAAAGTCAGCCAGGTCACACATTGTAAGCACCTGATTGTCAGTAGGTCAGCATGTTGTTAGAGGTCCACTCTGCTCCAGAATCTCCCTGGGAAGACAACCTTTGGGCACTAGGAACCTAGTCTGCCTCGGAATCTCAATGAGAAGACAACCTTTGGGCACTAGGAACGTTGCCTGCCCCAGAATCTCAATGGGAAGACAACCTTTGGGCACTAGGAACCTAGTCTGCCCCGGAATCTCAATGAGAAGACAACCTTTGGGCACTAGGAACGTTGCCTGCCCCAGAATCTCAATGGGAAGACAACCTTTGGGCACTAGGAACCTAGTCTGCCCCGGAATCTCAATGAGAAGACAACCTTTGGGCACTAGGAACGTTGCCTGCCCCAGAATCTCAATGGGAAGACAACCTTTGGGCACTAGGAACGTTGCCTGCCCCGGAATCTCAATGGGAAGACAACCTTTGGGCACTAGGAACCTAGTCTGCCCCGGAATCTCAATGAGAAGACAACCTTTGGGCACTAGGAACGTTGCCTGCCCCATAATCTCAATGGGAAGACAACCTTTGGGCACTAGGAACCTAGTCTGCCCCGGAATCTCTATGAGAAGACAACCTTTGGGCACTAGGAACCTAGTCTGCCCCGGAATCTCAATGGGAAGACAACCTTTGGGCACTAGGAACCTAGTCTGCCCCGGAATCTCAATGGGATGACAACCTTTGGGCACTAGTAACCTAGTCTGCCCCGGAACTTCAATACAACTTCCATACACCCACCTCTAAAGCAAGACAGCATTAGCAATTCTAACTGGCCTCGCCATGCGTGACAGCTACTTTGTGACTGCACCTACATTATGTCAAATTAATACCCAGCAAGCTGGAATGATTCATGGCAGTCATCTGAAGGACGTTAGCCATGTTACACAACAAAGGCATCAGCTTCAATGCACTGTCATAATATGTGAATGTAGGTGGCCACTAATCCTATTGAAAGCACCGACCCTGTATTCCTTGTGGGCCAGTAAGCCTGTTGATATGGTTATGTGTTTGAACTGGAGGCCAAATCTGATCAAAAGGATTCACTCAGTAATGCCTGATCTTATCAAAGATGAGTGAGTGAGTTGGGTCTAACGCTGCTTTTAACAGTATTCCAGTTATATCACGTGTCAGCTTAATGTGGGAGGAAAGCCCCAAGTGATACAGGTCTCAGACGTTTACCACTTTGGTGAAACCCAAGAGCATGGGTATGGTGCTGACAAACCTAGAAACATAATCGGGGTGTACCGGTTCGAA
Organism: Haliotis rufescens; assembly: GCF_023055435.1. Classification (NCBI taxonomy): domain Eukaryota; kingdom Metazoa; phylum Mollusca; class Gastropoda; order Lepetellida; family Haliotidae; genus Haliotis; species Haliotis rufescens. The sequence continues at coordinate 7,278,567 of NW_025963791.1, read as the reverse complement.
CTCACAACCATAGGTTTCTGGCATGGGTAAGGGATGCAACTCTGCACTGTGAACTGCAGCGCTTTTATAAGATGACAGGACCACTTATGCCCCCTTATCGAAGATTATATGAACTATGTAAAGATTCTCACTGAGTGTCACCGACAAGACTTCCTTCATGCAAGTGTTGCTCTTGTTTCAAGCATATTACCAAGCACTGAGACTAACACAAGTCTACATGGATTTATCTAGACCCGCACAAAGGCCGATATTCGTTCCAAAGCCTGGAGAAAATAGGAAAATTTCCCAATTTATTTTACTATAGTTCTAACTAATTTCATGGCTTTGTAGAGGTAACTGTATATAACTTAACAGACCAATAAAGAGGAAGAGATGCTTATTTTCACATTATTGCAAAGTAAAAATACCTGAAAATTTAGGAAAATAAGAACTTTTTAAAAATCCTAATTTTGAACAAAATCCTAATTTTGAACAAAATAATGACATTTTTGTCCACAGTACTTATGGTAGTTTAAATTCCTAGATGCATCCCTGGTCGAAGAAATCTTTGATTACACAATACATTTCTCTCTTCTAAAAAATAAAGTTTTCTGATGCTGATCATGGAACACAAAATTATGGGCATTAAAGAGTCTTTGATGCCATTAGCGGGAGGTTTTAAATGTTCATTTTCCATGCATGGAATAACTCAACATCCACAAACATGGAAACATAATATGTATCTCCTCAGCACATGTTACATGCATCAGTAGGGGATTTTTCAATTTTATAAAAAGAAATCAAATTGAATATATCACTGATATATATTGATATATATATAAAAAAAAGAAACAATCTGGTTTGCTATTTTTTAAATTTGGGACACAACTATTTACCTTGTCCAGTTAACCCTTACAGCCACAGTATACATATTCAATTAACTCATTTCCAAAACCATCAATACTTGTTGGAACTGTTGGGAGCCCTTGCCTCAGAGAACACTTGTCTCCCTGCTGTAACATCTGTGGCCAACTTGTGGCCAAGTGTGTTTGACCACCATGATCAGTATTGATTGCTAATACAGATCAACTTTTTTTCTATAGCTGATCAGTCAACAGGGTCATGTTTTCAACAGCTGTCCAAAGTAATCAATCTTCTAATCATAATCTAATATTTAAGCGTATACTAATAGCATAGTGTATGTGACACTTTCTGACACTTTGTTTATACCTGACAGTAATTTATTGTGATTGCAAACTGTAGCATATATTGGCAATGCCATTATATAGAACATGTAACACTTTGTGCTTTGGGGTAATGTTTGCTTCTTAGACAATACCTATTTGGAAACATCCTGTCAACAAAGGGTATATAGGGATACATAAATATACTACTCAAAAGAAATTAAGGAAATTTGGTTCTTTCATATTGCTATAGTGAGTGAGTTAAAGTTTAACGTCACATCGGCAATATTTCAGCCATATCGTGACGATCATATTGCTATAGTTAATCTGAGCAGTATATACTGTGGTATTGTGGACCACAGTGTCTGACTTCAGCATCTGGCAACAGTGTACAACAACAGCATCTGACAACAGTTTACAACAGCATCTGACAACAGTTTACAACAGCATCTGACAACAGTTTACAACAGCATCTGACAACTGTGAACAACAGCAGCATCTGACAACTGTGTACAAAAACAGCATCTCACAACTGTGTACAACAACAGCATCTGACAACTGTGTACAACAGCAGCATCTGACAACTGTGTACAACAACAGCATCTGACAACTGTGTACAACAGCAGCATCTGACAACTGTGTACAACACCATCTCACAGCTGTGTATAACACCATCTCACAACTGTGTACAACAACACCATCTCACAACTGTGTACAACAACACCATCTCACAACTGTGTACAACAGCAGCATCTGACAACTGTGTACAACAGCAGCATCTGACAACTGTGTACAACACCATCTCACAGCTGTGTATAACACCCTCTCACAACTGTGTACAACAACACCATCTCACAACTGTGTACAACAGCAGCATCTGACAACTGTGTACAACACCATCTCACAAACTGTGTACAACAACACCATCTCACAACTGTGTACAACAACACCATCTGACAACTGTGTACAACACCATCTCACAACTGTGTATAACACCATCTCACAACTGTGTACAACAGCAGCATCTGACAACTGTGTACAACAACAGCATCTGACAACTGTGTACAACAGCAGCATCTGACAACTGTGTACAACACCATCTCACAACTGTGTATAACACCATCTCACAACTGTGTACAACAACACCATCTCACAACTGTGTACAACAACACCATCTCACAACTGTGTACAACAACAGCATCTGACAACTGTGTACAACACCATCTCACAACTGTGTACAACAGCAGCATCTGACAACTGTGTACAACAACACCATCTCACAACTGTGTACAACAGCAGCATCTGACAACTGTGTACAACAACACCATCTCACAACTGTGTTCAACAGCAGCATCTGACAACTGTGTACAACAACACCATCTCACAACTGTGTTCAACAGCAGCATCTGACAACTGTGTACAACATCAGCATCTAACAACTGTGTACAACAGCATCTGACAACTGTGTACAACAGCATCTAACAACTGTGTACAACATCAGCATCTAACAACTGTGTACAACAGCATCTGACAACTGTGTACAAAAGCAGCATCTGACAACTGTGTACAACAGCAGCATCTGACAAATGTGTACAACAGCAGCACCTGACAACTGTGTACGACAGCATCTCACAACTGTGTACAACAACAGCATCTGACAACTGTGTAAAACAACAGCATCTGATAACTGTACAACACCACCATCTGACAACTGTGTACAACAGCAGCATCTGGCAACTGTGTACAACAGCAGCATCTGACAACTGTGGACAACAGCATCTGACAACTGTGTACAACAACAGCATCTCACAGCTGTGTACAGCAGCATCTGACAACTGTGTACAACAGCAGCATCTGACAACTGTGTACAATAACAGCATCTCACAGCTGTGTACAACAGCAGCATCTGACAACTGTGTACAACAGCATCTGACAACTGTGTACAACAACAGCATCTGACAACTGTGTACAACAACATCATCTCACAGCTGTGTACAACAGCATCTGACAACTGTGTACAACAGCATCTGGCAACTGTACAACAACAGCATCTGATAACTGTGTACAGCAGCATCTGAAAACTGGGTACAACAGCATGTGCATACACTTCCATCAACAATGTATGTCTGAATGTTCCCAGTTTAGTAGTCAAGGAGTAGTATTCACAGCAAGTCAAGAAACACATGATCATCTGTGCAGGCAGTGATTATATATACCATGTGTAAACAGACAGTGCAAAACACTTGTCAACGTCTTCAATAACATACACTCAAAGGTAAAATCGAAGACCAGGATGTGCCAATATTGATTTGTTTTACAACAGCTCAACCACCCACCAGCTGCATGGCATAATGACATCTTCTACAGCTCCACTTCCACAGCTGTCAGTCATAACTAGCCCTTGTCCTCATGACCTTCACCTAATTGTGTTTGATCAATGAGACAATGTGCAGTCCAGTGCACATACTGGTTGCAGGCAGTGAGTCATGATCTTGGGTTGTAGATGCACCTTTTGGAAGTTGTTTTTTTCAAAAGCTTTGGTCAGTGGTCAAAATTGCAAATAAATATAAAATTAGACACTTCAGTTTATTGTTTTCGTGAAAATATTGGTCCACAGGATGAGAACAAAAATAATTCAAATTCTCTTTTTACTTTTGGCATTTTTTAAAAATGTGACAGGAATATTTTTAATAGCGCTGAAATGGGAACAAAGTTACCTACTGTCTGGAGTACTGGTGAAGATATAAATAGTATTTTGCAAACAATTATGGGTTATGTACTACTTGTATCTGTGAAATTGTTTTGTCTTTTTTAATTCATGGACTTCATTATCAGGTTTGGCGTTGATATAAAAGGACTTAGACAGGATTTCGAAATTAACAAATTTCATATTCCCAATATTCAAATACCTCAGATCTGCACACCAGTTAATAAAATCTAAAATGCCATAATTATCAAAACCAAAGAAATGAGATTCTTTGCATCTGTTTGGCAACAGTCTGCTTAAAACAGTATTCCAGTTATATCACGGCATGTCAGCTTAATGTGGGAAGAAAGCCCAAAGTGATGCAGGTCTTAGACAGTTACCGCTTTAGTGAAACCCTCAAGCTTAGTGGTGCTGACAAACCAAGATATATAATCAGGGCGAATCTGGGATTCAAACCCAGGATTCTGAAGCTCCTTAGGGATACAGCTCTGCACAATGAATAAGACGACTGGCCACCCGTGACCTCAGCTAGGCCAAAAAGTAAATGTTATATATCCTTTCAGTCAACACAATGAGGTTGGACTCTAATTTCCTGACCTTAACAAATCAATGTCACAAAGACACCATTGTTTAATTTTCAAACACTCAACACAAAGCCGACCGAAATGTTTTGTGTTTTATCTTAAAGCAAACAATTCTTAACTTGACATATCGAGAAACACACCTACAGTGTACGCAAAGACAGTTTGGGACACACAATCCGGATATGGATTCAGTAAGCATTAATCATGATATACTACTTCAATAACATTGTGATCAATACTACCTTCGAAAACATGGAATCAATATTCAGTTAATGCTACGCACAGTTAACAAAGCTAAACAGTGGACATTTGCAGTAGCTATCATTTCATCTGGTAATAAACAGAATCGAAGACATTAATCACAAGAATCTTGTACCAAGACCAGAAGGAACTAGACTAAAGCAGTATGAAGTCCATTCTCAAATATCTTAGACAATGAAAGACTTGAGCATAAACTGACAAATTGCCATTTAGATTCAGCAAATAGGAGACATTTTGGTTCAGTTACCATGGTAACTTGAAAGATATATTTGCTAGAAATAAAATATCATGAGAATAAGTTTCACTCCATTACCTACCTATTAGTTTAACTCATGGAGGCTGGTATTAGTGGCAAGGCATTGTAATTGTTTTGCCAACTGAAAGTTCTAACTTCAAAGTATGTTTTTTTGACTGATGGCAAAAACAAGTAACAAATCAATAACAACAAACTGTCGATTGCAATGATGTTTATTTTCTGTGCTTGGCAATACGCGCATAGCAAAAATTGTTCTTCAAGGAGCGTTCGAAATAAGTGCTTGCCAGTAGGGCCGTGGTAGGGAGATTTGTTGTCAGGCTTGTAGTTTCAAAGTTGTGTGGGTCATGGCCTTCAGTTAGTTTACGTGTCTATCAGGTCTATGTATTTGTCACAAGGAGCTGCAGGGTTGTTTCTAAAATGAGGACCTGAAGATGTTAAGTCAGGGCCTGCAGCTTCTAAAGTCTGTGGGTCCTGATGGCAGCCTGGCAATTGTTTTTATTTCAAACACTGTCTACAGGGTGAATTAATTGGTGGCAACACTTCTGACAACAGACGTTACAATGACAGATAATTATAGATAACTCTAGTTTATTTCATCAAGGTAAAAGCAAATTCATATTTTTTTTTTATTTTCTAAGAAAATCAGATATGATGCATGTTGGGAAAATCGTCACTCAGCTGGAGATCACTCATAATTGAAATGAATGAATGAATGAATGAATGAATGAATGAATGAATGAATGAATGAATTACATCCGTACATATGGTTATAAGGTTGTCAGTGTTAATTAATCATATCTCAAAATTCTATATTATAATACAATCAAATACAGGATTTTTGAATATTTTAATTTAGTTAAAAAATTCAGAGCAGTCTCATTGATAACAAATATAAATCAATCTGGTTGGTTTTCAAGACAAAAACAAGGAAAGTGCATCATGTACACATTGCATGAAATCTCTATTTAATTTAACAATTCAACAAGTTCAAGTGGAAATTGGACACAAAATATTTCCAAGGATATTACCAATCGTTTTAAAATGATTATTTCAATATCCTAATTAGGGGACTATTTGTCTGAGTTCCAAGAATGACTCTACAGGTAATATCTCATTAACATTAGAATGACCTTTTCCTGTGTACTTGGGTGCACTCACCTTTCATTCCTTTCAATTGATTGCTTTACTTATTTTGCTGGCTGCCATTGCATCCAAGTTGATCCACATAAATGGACAATGGACCCTTCAGATTCAGATTTAATTTAGATCGTGAAGTAGTTTTCAAACCAGTCCTCACCTTTATACAAGTATTTGATCTGTTAGGTATACATTGGTGATTCCATTTCAAAATAATTGATTTGATTCAAAAATTTATTTTCTGAGGCTGTTGCCATGTTTATATTATAATCAACCTTGGTGGAGGTGATTAAACTGACTGAACCATACTAATTGCCCTTCCCATTCCTGGGTTCATTTTAGGGGACCTTTCAGCTGCTCATTGACTTACAGATATTTACGTCCTGACTACCTCAATGTACAGGAACAGGCTGGAATGTGCTCATGTATGTTTGGGTGCAGAGTATTACAAACTGTCTGCATATGATTTTGTATATCATCCATCAATTCCAACACATTCATGCTGTTGGGTCTCATATGGACTATTAATGTCTTATCTTACATCTTCAAAAGGTGTGAAGTATTATAAGTAGTGCTTTTGCACATACCATCATTTTTAAACCCAAACGTATCCAACAATACTCTAGTGACTGAGTTGGATGGACACAGTTGCTTTTCCAACTTTGGATGGTGCAGATTTGTCCTTGACTGTTATGTAACTAAGTTAGTAAACACAGTCATTTCAACCTCATCAGGGGGCATGGGTGGCCCAGTCGCCTAAGGCACCGCGATTCGCTGTGCAGAGTTGCATCCCTTGCGCACGCCAGAAACCTATGTTTGTGGGTTCGAATCAATATCAATTATGTTTCTAGGTTTGTCAGCACTATACCCGTGCTTGTGGGTTTCACCTAAGTGGTAAACGTCTGAGACTTGCATCACTTTGGGCTTTCCTCCTACATTAAGCTGACACGCCGTGATATGACTGGAATAGTGTTAAAAGTGGCGTTAAACCCAACTCACTCACTCAACCTCATCATAATATCACTGTTTTGTAAAAATCAAGACAAAAGGATGTGATGATTGATGATATAATCTCATCCATTCCCATCCCAAAGATCAGCACATTGAGATGACAGAGTGGATATACCCTTAACAAGTATGTCTGTGTAGCTTCCATAACTTTTCCATAAGTCATGGGATGGGATTCAGCCGAATCCGAGGATGGAAGCCTTGTCAACATGACCAAAGACGTTAACCCCGTCAGCAAGCTGACAAGGTAAGGATGTCATTAACATTCTTGATTATCCAAAACATAATATCTCCGCTTCACAATGATACCCTGGACCTATTCGCTGCCATTGCTTCATTTTGGAAGTGAAATTCCCTGCTCCATCTCTAGTATTGCTAACTTAGCAACAACCAATCACATATTTCATCAAATGAGGAAACTTAAATGGAATATTTTAACTGGATGAAGACGTTTCCTGATCAGTACACAAGGCAAGATGAGCACTGGTTATATCGCAGCTGCCTTCAGTCATGAAGGAACAGTTTAATCTGATTGGATGTCTATTTGTGCCATCATGTCATTCGATCTGGACTCAAAACAAAGGATAGGTTGGCGATTAGGTCGTGGGTATTTATCGTAATAGAATGGAGATGAAACACCCTGGATAATGGAGGATGGCATGTCGTAACGTGTACTCACCAGAATCCTGCCAGTCGTGGTCTGCCCTGATATAAGTTCCCCTGCCCAGTCCTTGGCCTCAGTCATCCATCCGATCTCAGGGTCAGGGGTCTTGTTGAGTAGCATCCCCTGCTGACCCTGACCTTGAGCAGTGGGGGCTGCCTTCTGGTTCTGGGCAGATGGGGATCTGGACACAAGGGAAGTCAGAATCATTAGAACATTAAGTATAGTATGGGCCCCTAACACATTTCGTAACTCCTATTTAACACAGGATCATGACAGTCATAGCGCTAAGATTGCTTTGTGGAACAGCGCCATGGTCTTACATGATGCAGAATATTCATCCAATACACAATAGAAACAAAGAAATAAACAAGCAAAAATAGGTACATGCACCCAATGAAATGCATCAACAAAAACAATAAAAGTGCACATGTTATCAACTAAGGCATGCATTATTTGTTCTTTACATAATTCCTACTAACCACAATGAAAGTTAGCTATGGGCGATTCTCTGCTAAGGCCTGGGACCCTTAAACTGATAATGGTGAGCCTATATGGGACTCCCTAGATACCAGGTCAATCTCATTAAAATCAGATCTCTCTGCATGATTGGTTGGTTGGTTGGTTTGTTGTTTAACACCGCACTCAGCAATATTCCAGCTATATGACAACAGTCTGTAAATAATCGAGTCTGGACCAGACAATCCAGTGATTAATATCATGAGCATCGATCCACGCAATTGGGATCGATGACATGCAAGGTTGTGTCAGGTGAACCCTGAGCAAAATCTGGCCAACCAATCTAACTAAAGGATGAGTGAGTTCTTGAGCCAATCAGATGTCAGCTTTCTGAAACGATTTTGCTTTTGCTTTTCCACCTTGATTCAGAATTCCTGTGTACAGAAACATACCCTGTATAGTACACCCTTTTATGTCCTAGTGTTCAGACATGATGGGATGTATAAAATATCTGCAACAAAGTAACAGTACTCCTTTCGGGATACAGCAATTAGATATGTTCACTCACTCATACCATGAAGTCTGAAGCCTTGATGCTCATTAGCTAATTAGACAATTGACGACCCTCTGTGGAAGCGTCCTCAGATCTTCACCATGTTCACACAGAGACGTATCGTATTGAAATAAAAATTATGATTTTGAGATCGTTATCAGGCAAAAACACAGCCATGCATTATCTGATAGAAATGTTAATGGTAACAAAAGAAAGCATGAATGAATGGACAGAATTAACACTAGCTGAATCAGCTAAGTGACTGTTTTGTGTAGATTCTGCGTGAAAAGTTTGGTTGCTGTTTGTTTGTTGTTTAATGCCGCAATCAGCAATATTCCAGCTATATAACAGCGGTCTGTAAATAATTGAGTCTAGACTAGACAATCCAGTGATTGACATTATGAGCATACATCTACACAATTGGGATACGATGACATGCATCAACCATGTCAGCAAGCCTCACCACCCAATCCTGTTAGTCGCCTCTTACAACAAGCATAGTTGCCTCTTACAGCAAGTAGTGGCTTCTAAAGACCTATTCTCTACTCGGATCTTCACAGGTCCTTGGCCGCTGTAATACAGTGCCGTACTTTTAATACCATTCAATAACAGGACTGAAACCAAACATGTCTTTCAGTAATATTTTCCCTCTGTACCTCAGGGGTACCTCAATGCTATCAGAGTCGACCACTGTTGTTGTTTAAAGTCTATTAGTGTTATATCATATAACTATAGCTGTAATATTGTGAGCTACAAGTATTTAACTGTAATTTTGTGGATTTTGGCTAATAACTGCATTCACACCCTCACATATATTTTCAATTTGGAAGATACAAAATAAGTAAGTTCTTCAGGATTTGAACCCTAAATCAGCAGATCCTGGTATCGAAGGGACACCATTCCGACAACTCGGGTCCACTTTAATTGCATGCACAAAGCAGCATGGTGTCTCACACTATATCTGGTCTGTGATTGTGACATGTTGTGGCATGATATACATCATGGTACACATTTCATACACTCATCAACACTGACATATATCATGTGTATCATGGCCATTGGGGTAGCCTGGTGCTTAAAGCAGTGTTCGAAATAGACATCGGTCCATAGGCCGACAGATTTGTTCTTGGGCTGATATTTTTTTTAATTTCCGTAGGCCCTTACGACCTACAGTTTATTTAAGTAATTATTTATTAGGCATTTTTTAAGTAATGTGATAAACATATCTTTTATATTTATATTTTATATTTATAAACAGTTGGATCATGTTTGGATTAGAACTTTCAAATGAGTAGTCACAAAGAAGTTTTACAAGCTGATAACTTTCTGATAAAATTGGGCTTCAGGTATCCCCACAGAGCCTCTGGGAACTCGGCGTGATAACAGTAAAAACTTATGTTTGAGTTTCAGACACTGGGTTAAAGTGTTCACTCATCACACCGTTAGTCAGGGTTCAATTCCCCACATGGGTACAATGTGTGAAGCCCATTTCTGGTATCCACCCTCGTGATAGTGCTGGAATATTGCTAAAAGCCTATCTTACATACCGGTACTCATGCTGGTGAGCTACAAAGTAATTCCACAATACACTAACAGTACGAACACCGCGATATAACTGGAATACTGTTAAAAAGCGGCGTTAAACCCAACTCACTCTCTTTCAGTATGTGGCGAAGCCAACAGGGCATGAACAGTAACGACTGAATGGAATTTGATGTAAAGTGTCCAATTACCAACCGATAAAACTTGAGATTTTTGTATGTGACAAAACTCAGCATGCATGCACCGCCCACCACAGGCATCCATGATGCAATTACGTTTATAGGCCAGTATTGATAAACACACACACACCTGTGCAGTATATGGTCCACGCCACATGTGCTTATACCCTTACAATGCTTACAGATATAGCCACGATGTGTTACAATGTGGCCATTGTGTAAATGAATACATGGTAATTAATAAAATAGGCAATGCCTCGGAATTACAGCCAAATACTGAATCATATTATTCTTTGATTAAAATTTGACCCAAATAAATATCATTTACTGTTTAGGACAGACAAAAGAGCTCAGATAATTTGGATGTTTGGATTAAATACGCAAAATAGATTAAAATGACCCTGATAATTTGAGCTGCTTCATATAATATGCATGGAAAATTTAAAAACCCAGTAGTGTAACACTGTGCATAATTACCCAATGAAGCCTTCTCAGCTTGATAACCTGTATTTTTGTACAGATCTTAATTTACTGATTGAATGCTGTCAGGACATTTCTCCTGAACTCTACATCAATGCCACCTTAAACAGCATTCTTAGAGGAATAATACAAATAATTGGTTATTATGGGTTTACAAATATCCAATAGACTCGACCCATGGGAGGAAAACTGTTTTGAATATCCAGAGAAAACTATCAATATCCTATATGATTATAAGTAAATATTCAAAAACTCAAAATATCATCCGTACCCTGGGAGAATTCATGATACGAACATCTCAACTGAGAGATAATTATTATATTCACTTTCCATTTCATTTTGAATATTTGTTTTGTTTCATCTTTTAGTCATTTATGCTGATGAACATGATGAAAAGTGTGATAAGAATAATTAATCTCAATTACCATGGTTACTTCAACATATAAATAACAAAATATTAATATAATTTTGTTTGATAATGTGTCTTAACCAAAATGGAGTTTGTGAGTGAGGCTGAAGCTGTTTAAGTGATATACTAGTAACATCACAACAGGGCATGTTGTATGCATGTGGGCAATTGTATGGTACCTCAACTCCCATTTTGACAGACAGAACATATTATATAATATTTGTATTCATTCATGAAGTGCTTAACAAATGAAATACATTAAAAATACACTTTTTACATGTTTTCAGAATAAGATCGGGGCGGTGTGGTAGCCTAGTGATTAAAGCGTTCGCTTGTCCTGCTGAAGACCTGGGTTCGAAACCCCACATGGCCACAATGTGTGAACCCCATTTTCGGTTTCCCTGGTTGTGATATTGCTGGAATATAGCTAAAAGAGGCGTAAAACCATACTCACTCACTCACTCAGAGTAAGATCATGAAGATCATAAAGAAAATACATAATAAACAGAATATTTTTTTTCTTGTCAATTACATGATTTTCTCATCTTGTGACCTGACAAAATGTGGCCATTTTCATTTGTATTATTCATGAAAATATAATCCTTGTGAGGTTACGATAAAAATGTACAATCTCAGATGAATATCTGCCTCAGTTTGATTCTAGCAGCTTCAACAAAATGCCCATGACAAAAAGAGCATTAATTTGTTCTCAATTCAAAAAATCTACAAAGTCTATTTTTTTCAAATTTAGAGGTAATTAAGCATTAAATAATGATGCAAGATTAAGCTTTAAAGCCTTTACCTCTTTATTGATTTGTGTCCTCAGTAAAATACCAGTGACCTTTGCCATGTTTGCAAAGCGTAGTCATTAGGCACAATGATAATAATCACCGGAATGATTTGGGGAATTTAACATTGGCAATTTTTGCTGACATTTACTGTAGACAAGGGTCAAATTATCAGCTTAGATAAATCCCTACTAAGTGACAAGCAGATACATTAACCGCTAGGTCACCTTGATCTTCCTGTTGTTCATAGTTTAACAGCAATCAGCAATTTTACAGACACACAAGCAAGTGTGTTGTTTAACGCTGCACTCACCAACACTCCAGCCATATGATGGTGGCTTGTAAACAATCAAGTTTAGACCACAGAAACCAGTGATTGATATTATTTTAAATAAAAGTGCCAAAAAACATTTCCATAATCATAAGAAATGCTTTTAGCAGTCCATTGCACAAATCCAACTATATCATGACCATGTTTTTATGAATCACTATCAAATAGTGATGATACCAGGTACCAGCCATCACAAACACATGCAAAGGAAAGTCAATTGTTCACATGAAAGATCATGGGAACACATATGGTACATATTACATAAGCAATGTCTCACGTCGTTGGGGTACGAACAACAAGCATGACCACCCTATCTATTCTAGTTGTCTTATGACAAGCATAGGTTACTGAGGACATATTCTGACCCTTGTAATTATAACATGTTGGAAAATGATGACACCTGGGATGGTTGGGGTAACAGAAGCAAAACAACACATTATTATTTGAGTGAGTGAATGTTTGAAAGTTTGTTTGTTTGTTGTTTAAGGTCACAAAATTCTAGACATATGATGGAGATTTGTAAATAATCAAGTCTGGACCAATCCAGTGATTGTCATCAAGAGCATCAATCTATGCAATTGGGATACAATGATATGCATCAACCAAGTCTGCGAGTTTGACCACCTTATCCTGTTAGTCACCTCTTACGACAAGCATGGGTTGCTGAAGATCAATTCTAACCCGGATCTTCACGGGTTGAGAGAGTGGATTGAGTTGGGTTTATATCTGCTTTGAACACAATTAATATTACTCTACATGGTATATATGACAGCCTCAGTGGTCCAGTGCATAGAGCATCTGCCAGTTCAATCCCCGGCCGCATCATACGTAAACACAAGATGGTACTTCTTGTTACTCTGTCTGGCCCTTGGCATTAAGGAGCTAACACAAGGACTGGTCGGCTCGGAGTCAGTATTCGGTGTCTGAGTGGGGTATTCATGTTAATCTGTGCTATGGTATCTCAGTGGGCTAGCACTATAAAACCATCATTAGTCGAGACTAGTACAAACAGCCACACATACATACACACAATGCTATATAATAAGCGCAATGATCATGAACATGACGTTTTACACCATTTCACCTCACCTCCCATAGACACACACCAACAATCGGGATTTGTCCGAAAAGGCAACTAACAGGATCGGGTGGTCAGGCTCGCTGACTTGGTTGATGCATGTCATCGATCCCAATTACATGGATCGATGCTCATGATGTTAATCACTGGATTATCTGATCCAGACTTGATTATTTCAGACTGCCGTCATATAGCTGGAATATTGCTGTGTGCGGCGTTAAACAACAAATAAACAAATGAACCCACAAAAGCAGATCCTGGAATGGCTAAGGGGTGCAATTCTGCATGTCATTTTATACCACTGGACCATCCATGTCCCCCATTTATTACTAGAAACTGGAACTAGTATAAAGACAGTGAACCACCTTCACATCAAAATTGAATGTTTCAACAGGATTATTTCACAAGGTTTTTGACAACGAACAGCAGTAACAGCTCCAACTTCACACTGTGGCCATTTCAATAGCTAACACTGTCAGCAACATGTACAATGCCAACACTCATACAATCTGGTAATGATTTCAATACAGACATTGTTGTATCTGTCAGATACCACATCCATCAACATGATCAAACATATGTACAATGAAGGGACTTTTCTCCTACCATGTTTATCATGCACACTAATTGTGGCCAGATCCTTCATTTAATAGACTTCACCATTCACAAAAGGCGCAGTTCATCACAGAAATAGCAAAACGTATGTCAACACAGTTATCAGTGTGTCGTGGGTGGAAAGTATGCCAATTAATAACATACAATCTTAAAAATTAGGGAATACTGGAAATGAACCAGATAAAGAGAAAGCACAGGTAAGACTTCCGCCTGTATCCCCCTCTAAAAATATATCATGATATATACGGATGGAAGAAACACGCTATATGTAAATATATATAACTTTTGGAGGGGGGATATGGGCAGAAGTATTTTCAAAGTACATTGCACATGTATAAGGTTTATGTCATAGAATAGCACCATCATATTCATGATATTGGCATGATATCATGGATATTGCCGACTAACAAGTAAATAAACATGTCAAAGAAAAGAAATGCTTTGGAAAACATATTATATAAATGTGGTGATATTCAAAGATAACTATTCATAGATAGATGGGTTTGGAATAAAAATATTGGGTTGTATTGATATTTCATAAATGTACCAAAACAAATCCACACGAATGCACATGCATTGCGTAACATATTTTTTTCTACAGGAAACAAATCTATGTTGTTTTACACAATTTTACAAAATTATCTGTGACATAAACATATTAATATTTGTGAAAGTCATTGTAGTTACTCCAGATACTGGAGCCTAAACATGACAAAATATTTTTTTTCAAATGATACAAGGGATTATTATCTAATGTATCTGTATAACCATTGAAATTCTAGATTTCCAATAAATGATTAAAATGCTCAGTTCGTGTTGATAATGATGTAATTTGTTGATTAAAGACCAAATAACATTGGTCAAATTTAATACATCAAACTTGAAAATACCCCAT
Source organism: Haliotis rufescens (assembly GCF_023055435.1). Classification (NCBI taxonomy): domain Eukaryota; kingdom Metazoa; phylum Mollusca; class Gastropoda; order Lepetellida; family Haliotidae; genus Haliotis; species Haliotis rufescens. The sequence goes on along the minus strand of NW_025963791.1, from coordinate 7,263,461 downwards.
AATTTTTTATATTACTTATAGAAATTTAAACATTCATTACATAGGCGGATGCAGAGGGAGGGGGGATCCTCACTTGTGTGATAAATACATTGGCATGTGATAAAGGCGAGTTAAAAGTATAGATGAAGAAAATAGATGAAATATTACAAAAACAAAAGCATGACTGAGAGAAAGAAGATGATTGATCAATGGACACTGACATGTAAGTTTGGTCAGAAGAGATGGATGTTAGGGTACATTCTACACAACCACGTCACATCACAACAAATGGCGTGCAGATGGACAGTGAGTTAGACTTACGGACAGACTGACCTGTACGACACCGGGGCATGTTTTCGTTTGCCACAACACAGCCAGGCTATTAATCTCCAACACAATATCACCACCAAACCCAAGCCGAATGTCACCAAGCTGGACGCCAGGAAAGCATACCACATACGATCGTTATCCGAGCATGATTGGGAGGAAGAATTGTTGGCACTCATTTTGGGGGGCCACAATACTCCTCAAGAAATACACATAGGGGCCTATACCCAATCGGCAACTTCTTCCATGTCCCGATCACTCGCTAGTGACGAGGCGACGACGATTTCTCTCACAACCCGCCACAATTCGATGAGCCACTTTCACCGTCAATATCTAATAAAATCACTCATGCGTAGAGCCAAGGGGCTCAATATATGACTGTTGCAACTGTATATATATGCTAATGAGGAAGTATACGTCGCGAAATCCACGGATCGTAAGGTATTCACAAGTCTTCTGGCGGATACCTGCACGTGTTTAGCCTCGATGAAACTGAACCATTACATTGCGCGGTCTGATCAACTGGTGGCACCAATAACGTCAGCATATCGTCTCACTCCTTCACACAAAGACATCGTCTACGGTACATATTCCATCTCCGGAGTGTCGTGAATCTTGTGACCCACCTCTGTTGCCACAGTATGGAACTAGCGTCTGAATAGATGCTAGCAGTTCCCAGAATAGAGATGCGAAAAGCGATACCGCGCAGCGATGGCTGTAGGTAGCACAATCGATGCTAGTTACTCCGGCAACAAACCAGATGCTGACTGGCTGGCTGCCATTGAGGCCTTATTCAACACTCTTCATACAAATATACATAACATTTAAGACCAAGGAACTGGAATTATGGCGGGAAGAAATACGCGTTACACATTTATTAGCTCTTGGAAACAAGTAGAGATCTACACTACACTGCACATATATCAGAATGTGATCAAATGGTCGTGACCTTTGTTTATCGCAATAGAAGCAGAGTTAATTCAATCGAACGCTTAGAAATCACACGCGACTGATACATTGTGTAAACGCAATCGGTCGTGACAAATTGGCTTGATTAATTTAATGTAATAATACTCGAAGTAGCTGCCACTAGAGAGATAAAGGAATTACACACACCCTCGTTCGAATCTACATGTCGTCGAATTCCATCAAATGCCCTCACCAGTTGCCGATAAATTGTTCTGATTGCGAAAGTTTGCTCACTTTAAATAACTAAAATTAATCATTTGGACGTGTTATCTTATTTTTTAGACCCTTGGTGTGGTATTAACAAATAATTGACTAATGCCTAATAATTATTAATACATTTCTTTGGTTTAAGATGGGCGTTGGGGAAGTCATGTGGTTAAGACATCCGCTCGTCACACGGCAGGCCCGTGTTCTATTCCCGACATGGGTATTATGCGTGAAACCAATTTCTGGCGTCCACCGCTGGTATTTCTAAAAATGGCGTAAAATCCAAATCCGCAAACAACAACAACACACACCCCCCCCCCCCCCCCCCCCCCCCATATCCATCGAGAATGATAAATGAATATCTAATAGGGGTTTAATGCCATTTTGGACATCATTTTAGTCTTTTTTTTATTAAAGCCCTGTCTGACGTGGTACATGCTTAAGGTATTTTAAATGTCTCATATGCTATTCATGGCTAAACTGGTACACCAATCAGTGTGTATTCTTTCAAAAATAAACACAATAATTTCCCCAAAAAATTTAAACACATTACATAAAAAAGAAATACAGAATTTAATTTTATATTTTGCCCCTCATGTTACCGAACCTATGCCATTTCAGAAATAAACAAAAAATAATTGACCAGTTTCATTTTAGGTTACTTCGCCCATCGGCCGTTTTTGAGATTCAGAATCCGTAAACCAATTATTAGTTGATCGATTGTTTGTTGTTTAACACCGCACAGCAATATTTCAGCTATATGACGGCGGTCTGCAAACAATCCAGTCAGGACCAGCTATTCCAGTGATTGACATGATCATCGATCCACGCAATTGGGATACGATGACATGCATAAACCAAGTCGGCGAGCCAGACCACCCGATCCCGTTAGTCGCCTCTAACGACAAGCAAAACTACCCTACCGGGCCCAAATGACTCCCCTTGTTTTGAATTAAAATGATTACAGAAAAGATCAAAGATATCTTGTATTATAAAGGTTTTCAATCCATCTTCCTCATTTTCTATTCTGAAATGAAAGTTAAAGAACAATCCCCAATATTGTGTGTCAGATGTTTTAGTCCCAGTTATTTTAATTCAGTTATATATTTAACTTTAATTGGAAGGACTCCAGGTGCCTCTCTTAAATCACTATACTTTTCTTAACCAATCATTTATTTTGAGAATACTCCCTGTGTTCTACATCCAATTCTTGAGTATCAGGCTCAAACTACCCCCCCCCCCCCCCCCCCCCCCCCCCCCCATATTCTATATCCGATTCTTTGATATCAGGCTCAAACTACTCCCCCTGTTCTATATCCGATTCTTGAGTATCAGGTTCAAACTTCTCCCCCTGTTCTATATCCGATTCTTGAGTATCAGGCTCAAACTACTCCCCCTATTCCAAATGAAATGTTTAATATCAGGCACAAACTATTCCCCCTATTCTATATCCGATTCTTTCATATCAGGCTCAAACTACTCCCTCTATTCTATATCCGATTCTTTGATATCAGGCTCAAACTACTCCCCCTATTCTATATCCGATTCTTTTATATCAGGCTCAAACTACTCCCCCTAATCTATATCCGATTCTTTTATATCAGGCTCAAACTACTCCCCCTATTCTATATCCGATTCTTGAGTATCAGGATCAAGCTACTCCCCCTATTCTATATCCGATTCTTTGAAATCAGGCTCAAACTACTCCCCCTATTCTATATCCGATTCTTTTATATCAGGCTCAAACTACTCCCCCTATTCTATATCCGATTCTTTTATATCAGGCTCAAACTACTCTCCCTATTCTATATCCGATTCTTGAGTATCAGGATCAAGCTACTCCCCCTATTCTTTATCCGATTCTTTCATATCAGGCTCAAACTACTCCCCCTATTCTATATCCGATTCTTTTATATCAGGCTCAAACTACTCCCCCTAATCTATATCCGATTCTTTTATATCAGGCTCAAACTACTCCCCCTATTCTATATCCGATTCTTGAGTATCAGGATCAAGCTACTCCCCCTATTCTATATCCGATTCTTTGAAATCAGGCTCAAACTACTCCCCCTATTCTATATCCGATTCTTTGATATCAGGCTCAAACTACTCCCCTATTCTATATCCGATTCTTTTATATCAGGCTCAAACTACTCCCCCTGTTCTATATCCGATTCTTGAGTATCAGGTTCAAACTTCTCCCCCTGTTCTATATCCGATTCTTGAGTATCAGGCTCAAACTACTCCCCCTATTCCAAATGAAATGTTTAATATCAGGCACAAACTATTCCCCCTATTCTATATCCGATTCTTTCATATCAGGCTCAAACTACTCCCTCTATTCTATATCCGATTCTTTGATATCAGGCTCAAACTACTCCCCCTATTCTATATCCGATTCTTTTATATCAGGCTCAAACTACTCCCCCTAATCTATATCCGATTCTTTCATATCAGGCTCAAACTACTCCCCCTATTCTATATCCGATTCTTGAGTATCAGGATCAAGCTACTCCCCCTATTCTATATCCGATTCTTTGAAATCAGGCTCAAACTACTCCCCTATTCTATATCCGATTCTTTTATATCAGGCTCAAACTACTCCCCCTATTCTATATCCGATTCTTTGATATCAGGCTCAAACTACTCCCCTATTCTATATCCGATTCTTTTATATCAGGCTCAAACTACTCTCCCTATTCTATATCCGATTCTTGAGTATCAGGATCAAGCTACTCCCCCTATTCTTTATCCGATTCTTTCATATCAGGCTCAAACTACTCCCCCTATTCTATATCCGATTCTTTCATATCAGGCTCAAACTACTCCCCCTATTCTATAGCCGATTCTGTTATACCAGGCTCAAACTATCCCCCCAGGTCCTGGCCTGATGGTGTGTCATCGTATAAACCAACTATTAAAAAAGAAGGTCCTGGCCTGATGGTGCGTCATCGTATAAACCAACTATTAAAAAAGAAGGTCCTGGCCTGATTGTGTGTCATAGTATAAACCAACTATTAACAAAGAATGTCCGTGCCTGATGGTGCGTCATCGTATAAACCAACTATTAAAAAAGAAGGACCTTGCCTGATGGTGTGTCATCGTATAAACCAACTATTAAAAAAGAAGGACCTTGCCTGATGGTGTGTCATCGTATAAACCAACTATTAAAAAAGAAGGTCCTGGCCTGATGGTGTGTCATCGTATAAACCAACTATTAAAAAAGAAGGACCTGGCCTGATGGTGTGTCATCGTATAAACCAACTATTAAAAAAGAAGGACCTGGACTTATGGTGTGTCATCGTATAAACCAACTATTAAAAAAGAAGGACCTGGACTTATGGTGTGTCATCGTATAAACCAACTATTAAAAAAGAAGGTCCTGGCCTGATGGTGTGTCATCGTATAAACCAACTATTAAAAAAGAAGGACCTGGCCTGATGGTATGTCATCGTATAAACCAACTATTAAAAAAGAAGGTCCTGGCCTGATTGTGTGTCGTGTGTCATCGTATAAACCAACTATCAAAAAGAAGGACCTGGACTGATGGTGTGTCATCGTTCCCCGACAGCGATTATCGTTGTTCATCTATCCTTGTCCAAGCTCGATTATGTACATACCGTTGTGAGATAGTTAGGAAATTAAGGCGTAAAACAATATTCATCTCTCACAAATATGTTACATCCATTCATTTGAAGATTTAGAAAATTGGACGATTTTCCGAGGTGGACTTCTTACAAAATACTAAGACCTAATGTAAGAAAATACTTTATTTTGAACATTTAAAAGTATTGTTAGGGTCGTTCAGTCCCTTCAAATTAAACTCCCTGGTTCAATGCTCATTGCGTGAAGGAATTTACTTTGAGTGGTGCACGAGAGCAAAACACTGTTTGTCGCTATTTGTTGACAGTTGATAATACGTGTTTCCAGCTTAATGACTGCGGTGTTTGTTCGTTTTTATCTGGTTGCTAACAACACACCAAGGTCGGCTGAGATGCTGCTCTTCTGGTTGTCTGTTTCCCAGTCCCTGAACCATGTCGTTTTCCTCTCCGCCCATCCCTTACTATAATCCAATAGCTCCAAATGAATCAAGACTAGATTTTCGACAGGTTTTGAATATCCCAACCTACTGGGTCTCCTTTTCAGTTTACATGTAGTTGCTTGTGTCTATCAAAATTATATATTCCATTCTTAGTCTGGTAGTCTATTCTTCTGGTGTCGAGAGTATGAAGTCATCCTTCTCAGGTTGCAGGATCTCTGACAGATGCATGTACATACTTCTGGTTCCTATGGTTGGGACATTGATTACTGAAAAAAAAAAAAAATCGATTTTTTTCATAGATTTTTTTAATCTACGACGCAATCAGCAAACCCCAAGCTACATGACGGCGGCCTGCAGAGAGCGGAGTCTGTGTCACGCAAAACAGTGGCTGGTGATCCATATTTTAGGCTGTTCTTTTCACGATCATAGCTAGGAGCTGGAGACCTATTCTGACCTGGATTCCCAACAAGGGACTGAAATTTAGTGTGTTTAAATTCAACTTTAAGTGAGCGAGTTTGGTTTAACGCCTCTTTGAACAGTATTACAGTTAAAACCACGGCGTCAGCGAGGCCCCGCATGAACGCTTTCGCAGAAACATTACATCCGGGGCTCACACACTCAGAACAAAAGGCTATTGTGTTTGTCAGTAAGAGGCGACTAACGGGATCGGGTAGTCAGGCTTGCTGTCTTGGTTGATGCATGTCATCGTATCCCAGTTGCGTGGATCAATGCTTATGATGTCAATCACTGGATTGTCTGGTCCAGACTCGATTGTTTACAGACCGCCGTCATATTGCTTGAATATTGCTGAGTGCGGCGTGTTTAACGCCGCACTCAGCAATATTCCAGCAAACAAAACAAAACAGAACAGTACGATAACAACGACCTGCACCTTGTTTACGGCTATGTCGTACAGAAAGTGTGGTGAAATGGGGTTTAACGTCGCGTCCAAGATTATTGCACTTTTAAATATGCTTGCACACGCGCGTGCGTGCGTGCGTGCGTGTGTGTGTGCTTGCTCTAGTCTGGACTGATGCCGATTTATAGTGCTAGCCCACTGTGGTCACCATGCCGCAGTTTAACATGAATACCCCATTCAGGCACACTATACTGACTCCAAGCCGACCATCCTTGTCATATCTCATTGAGGCCGAGCGCCTGATAGGGCAATAACAAGTACCATCTTGTAACGTCTTTTGGTATGACGCGGCCGCCTCGTCCTGAAAGATGTCATACAAGACGTTCAAATTATGGTACTTGTTGTTACCCTGCCTGTTGCTCGACAGTGGATAAAATAAAGACTGGTCGACTCGGAGTCAGGAAACTGTGTATAAACATAACAGCACACAAACACAGAGAGCACACACACGCACACACACACGCACACACACACGCACACACACACACACACACACATGCATGCACGTCGCTTTATAACTGCAATACACTTGGACGCCACGTTAAACCCCATTTCACCTCACACCAATCGAAGCTACTTAGATGGTTACACACTGTGCTATTTTGACGCCGTTTCAACGAAGTGACGACGTAGTGAATAACCGAGTGAGTTTTGTGTGACGTGTTGCGTCTCCTAACAGTATTTCATTCATATTACGGCAAGTTAGCTTTAAGTTGGGGGAAGGACAAGTGTTTCACGTTGTATTCGTTACTCATTTGGTGAAACCCACAAGCAGGAGCATGGAACATACAAACCAAGAAACATAATCATAGCTAATCTGGGATTCAAACCCACCATCATAACACTCTAGCCCGCATCTCTGCACAGCCAGTTGTGGCGCCTTAGACGACCGAACCTCTGTCACCCAGAAGTACAGCAGAGACTCCCTGTGGTGGTATATAGAGCACATGTCGATGGGACACGGAGACATATCTGTTTGGGGTTGCTATATAAGGGCAAAAATCGTGAACGCTTGAACGCAATTCACCTCACCCTCATCAATCCCGAGGTCCAAACTGATCCAAAGGGTCAGTTACGAGTGCTTCCTTCACTCAGGGCTCAGCTAGCTATTCCTTTCATTCAATGACAAAACACTCCCCACAAGACTGTATGGCAAGGGGGATGACTTCTACTTTCCAATAGTCAACTTACCCTTCAAGTCGAGAAATATTCCAGCAGCTTCAGCTTTTCGTGTTTACATTTCACACATTTTGAGATACAATCGAACATGCTCCTTCTACCAACATTTCAAAGAGCGTCATACGACTCTTGCTCAGTGTTTTTTATCAAGGTTACAACATTCAAGGCCTCAGTAAAGCTTTCAGAAAAGGTTTATGGTAGACATGTGGAGGACATTTCCAAATTTGACGCATCAGTCACAAATCTGATTTAAATCAGATCTAAGTTTTCGCTGCCGCTAAACAAAGATCTGAGGACATCCCATTACGGGTCACGTCAGAACGACCTTTCGCGAACTTTGACCGACCACTGAAAGTCGATATCAGCCAATTAGAAAGCATCTTTGTCGAGCTTTACGGCACTCGTTTCAACCTGGCGACTTCCATTTCAGACTACGCTTGAAAAATATATTGAGACAGTTATCGATTAAGATTTTTGAAAACTGAACAAACGAACATTCCGGAATGTCTAATATATGGTTGTGATTGTATGGCATTGCTTCCCACGTACTGTGCAACGCCTCCTTCGTTATAATGTGTATCCCACGGAAACGAGAGTCGTACGGGCCGCAGTATACTGACTCCGAGCCGACCAGTCCTTGTTTTAGCCCCTTAATGCCGAGCGCCAGACAGGGTAACAACAAGTAACATCTTTTAACGTCTTTTGGTATGACGCGGCCGGGGATCGAACCCCGGACCTTTCGCTCTCCGAGTGGACGCTCAACCTCTAGACCACGGGAGGCAGTCTCGCCCGTAATGGGATGTCCTCAGATCTTTATTTAGCGATAGCGAGAACTAAGATTTGATTTAATGAGATTGCATCAGTCACAAAAATTATGTCCGATGCAATTCCCTATTTTGACTTGTGTCATAATTATGTTCCCGTGTGTTTTCAGGTGAACAATTGTCTTGCTATTGCATGTGTTTGTGACGGATGCCACCGGTGGGACAGGATACGCTCACCTTTTCGCGAACACCTGGTGTCCTGGTGGAAATGGAAAGGGTTTTTTCGCTTTATTTTCATAACCATTCGCATCTTTCCGTAAGCCACACGTATATCCCAGAGTAACACATGTTCCTCGAGAGCTCATTCGGCTTGTCTATATGCTTGTCGTAAAAGGCAACGAACGGGATCAGGTGGTCAGGCTCGCTGACTTAGTTGATGCATGTCATCGATCCCAATTGGGTGGATCGATGCTCATGATATCAATCACTGGATTGTCTGGTCCAGACTCGATTATTTACAGACCGCCGTCATATAGCTGGAATATTGCTGAGTGCGGCGTTAAACAACAAACCAACCAACCATCATTTGGCTTGTCTCACAATTATGGTGGTTGACTAGGGCCATTGCAATATCGCCTTGAGATATCCACGCGATATCGCGACAAAGCGATAGCACGACACGATATAGCGATATTGCGATGCAGACAGAAACGACATGGCGATACCATGCAACGACATTGCGATAACACGACACGACATGGCGATAGCAAGACACAACATCGGGTGAACATGCAACGACATTGCGATAAAACCACACGACATGGCGATAACATGATGCGGCACGATATGGCGATATTGTTCAGTCGCCATTTGTGAAATAAAGTAAAACGGCTTCGCAGGTTCATGCTGAACATTTTGTAATAAGATGGGAGGAAGTCAGTCAGATAAACGCATCCATAAGCCGATGTACAGAATTAGCAAGCACGAAGGCACCCTGTATCTAACCGTAGTTGTAATTCTATAACAAATTATTCCATCTCAGCCACAAAGTGTGTTTTTGTTATTCATTGTCAAGACGACTGATCAAGTGAACTTATTAGAAACGTGTAATTATCACCGAATCCCACAAGTAAGGCTAATAGAATGAGCTGTTTCATAATCGTGATCACGATGTAAAATCATAAATCAGTTAAAAACAGTTCTTTTTGCTGTAAAATGTCAAATCCATATATACTCCTACAAACGAAATTTGGGTGTGCGAAGAAAAACATTTATTGCACATCCAAAAGCTTGATGAGTGTTTACATATTGCAACACTGACACAGGACAACAGTGACCACGTGTCCAGTATGAAGCTATTGCACTGAACACGACAATACCTAAATCACGAGAACTCTGTAGGCAGTAGGATTTCATCAGAACAACTTTCGGTTGTCACAGTGAGTGAGTGAGTAAGTGAGTTTGGTTTTACGCCGCTTTTAGCAATATTCCAGCAATATCACGGCGGGGGACACCAGAAATGGGCTTCACACATTGTACCCATGTCGGGATTCGATCCCGGGTCTTCGGCGTGACGAGCGAACGCCTTAACCACTAGGCTACCCGACCGCCCCCGGTTGTCACAGTGCCTGGTACTATTTTGTTCTACGTTAGGATGAGAATCTCCAACATCATTACGCTGCCATTGTCATCTCTGTTGACTCTCCCATCAGTTCAGTGCAACATCAATCTCTATACTCAACGCTGTACACATATAGCAAGACAACATAGCATAGCAACGCAACATTGCAACACGGGATCCCCCACATCATTACGCTGCCATTGTCATCTCTGTTGACTCTCCCATCAGTTCAGTGCAACATCAATCTCTATACTCAACGCTGTACACATATAGCAACACAACATAGCATAGCAACGCAACATAGCAACACGGGATCCCCCACATCATTACGCTGCCATTGTCATCTCTGTTGACTCTCCCATCAGTTCAGTGCAACATCAATCTCTTTACTCAACGCTGTACACATATAGCAACACAACATAGCATAGCAACGCAACATTGCAACACGGGATCCCCCACATCATTACGCTGCCATTGTCATCTCTGTTGACTCTCCCATCAGTTCAGTGCAACATCAATCTCTATACTCAACGCTGTACACATATAGCAACACAACATAGCATAGCAACGCAACATAGCAACACGGGATCCCCCACATCATAAGGCTGCCATTGCCATCTCTGTTGACTCTCCCACTATCTCATTAAAATCAGATCTTAGTTCTCGCTACCGCTAAACAAAGATCTGAGGACATCCAATTACGGGTCACGTGAGACCGACCTTGCGCGAACTTTGACCGACCAATGGAATGACCAATCAGAAGGCAGCTTTCTCGTGCTTTACGGCACTAATTTCAAATTGACAACTACGCTTCGAAACATATTTTGACAAATTCTCGATTACAAATTTGAAGCTGAACAAAAGAACATTCTGGAATGGTAAATAGATGGTCTAGATTGTATGGATTCAGTCGTTAAACTCGTAACTATCGTTCGGAATATCCCGTGTTAATGTTTTCGAGGTTGTATGATTAGAAATCACATTCCGACTGTCACTTTCATGATCTGGTAAGTGACGCTCTGATTGGTCGAAAGAAAGGTCGTTCTGACGTGACCCCTAATGGGATGTCGTCAGATCTTTGTTTAGCGGTAGCGAGAACTAAGGTCTGATTTTAATGAGATTGACTCTCCCATCAGTTCAGTGCAACATATATCTCTATACTCAACGCTGTACACATATAGCAACACAACATAGCATAGCAACGTTACATAGCAATACGGGATCCCCCACATCATTACGCTGCCACTGTCATCTCTGTTGAACAAAGTTGTAGTTGGAAACTAGAAAAGGAAAAATTGACATCGTAGCAGCACAACACAACGTTCCAGTACAACACAACGTTCCAGCACAACACAACGTAGCAGCACAACACAGTAGAACAGCACAATACAACGTAGCAGCACAACACAGTAGAACAGCACAACACAACGTTCCGGCACAACACAGTAGAACAGCACAATACAACGTTCCAGCACAACACAGTAGAACAGCACAACACAACGTAGCAGCACAGCAGAGTAGAACAGCACAATACAACGTAGCAGCACAACACAGTAGAACAGCACAATACAATGTTCCAGTACAACACAGTAGAGCAGCACAATACAACGTAGCAGCACAACACAGTAGTACAGCACAATACAATGTTCCAGTACAACACAGTAGAGCAGAACAATACAACGTAGCAGCACAACACAGTAGAACAGCACAATACAATGTTCCAGTACAACACAACGTAGCAGCACAGCACAGTAGAACAACACAATACAACGTAGCAGCACAACACAGCAGTACAACACAAGATAGCAAAACGACACAGGAGAACAGCACATCACAACATAGCAGCACTACACAACATGGCACCACAACACAACACAACATGGCTGCATAAAACGACATAGCAAAACAACATAGCAACAACACAACATAGTTAATATGATTTTTTTTAAAATAAGAAATATAAAACAGCCCGCACAACTGCTGATGGGTATCCTGCACACATTTCAAACACGGTAGGGGTCATGTGGTGGCAAATTCTTTTCTTACCCAAGTCCTTATTAAACGAATTCATTTTTACACAAAATTACACAGATTGCTATTTACAAACTGTTGCAGGAATGAGTGATGGTGAAATCTACATAATCATATATAACAACGTTTTTTTTCAATCTACATCCCGTTTCTTATAATTAGCCTGCTAATAAATCTGCTGCAGTGTTTGTACAGCATTACAATCGACAATAAAACACGCACACACAAGCAAATAATACAGTGTAGCACCAATTAATGTAATATAGCATAACGTGCATGTGAACAAGTACAATGCGTCATTCTTTAATTACCGTTATTTTCTCCGAATGTCGAGGTTAGTCCGGTTCCCACGAATGAAAAACTCTGGTATTGAAAATATGGACTGTGAAAAAAGTGTATACTCCCCAGGGAGGTGAGAATGTAAATTGAAACATACTGATCCATTGATAGGCCATCTTCGATAATCAAGTGTGTTCTATTTCACCATCTATTCTTTTTTTCATAATAGAACGTAGATTTACTACACTAGATCATGTTGAATGGGATGCATGTATAAGTCATGCAAAAAGACAACAAAAAAAGACCGGGATTCACCAAACGTAAGTTTGACCATAAGTTCAATAATTCAATAATGGTGATATAAGATACGACCATAATAAGGTAGAGAACAACAGGTGGCGGTGGTTACGATCGGGTTGCAACAAAATGACACAATTACATACACAACTCGAACCTGGCCTTTGGAGCAAAGAGCGAACGCGTTGATCACTTCGCTAATCGCTATATAAATAAGTGAAATATTTCAAACAATTATCGCCACCTGTCAATCAAACGACATGAAAATACCTGAAAATTAAACAAAGTTATACAGGAATTATTCTTATACACAGTGGAGTACGCACAGCACTCGACGTGGCCACTCAAGGCGTGGGAAACAATTGTATCTTCGTAATTGTTATACATGGCGTGTTAAAAGTACACAGATTACAAAGGAAACGTACATGTATATGAGTGAGTGAGTTTAGTTTTAACGCCGCTTTGAACATTACTTCGGCTACAACGGCCCGTTAGCTTCGCGTAGGCGGTCCTCTTTGTTTGTTGCTCTCAACAATATTCCAGTTATTTGACGGCGAGCTGTAAATAATCGAGTCTGGACCAGACAATCCAGCGATTGACACCATGAGCGTCGATCTACGCATGACAGTGAGTTACGAAGACATCTGAGAACGTGGCAGCCGTGACTGACTGATATCTGTAAATAACATAAAGAGAATAATTTAACCCAATGATTAAGCTAATATTAAACGCGATAAAAGTCATTTGCTAAGATCAATGTTCATTTCAAGGGCATGTCATCCAACGATATAATCGTTTCTCATAATTATCTACAAATTGGAATATTTAGCTAAATAAGGCTTTTCCGCCGTAGTGAGTAGGCGTATAATCACAGACAGAGGTTAGAGGTGGCAGAAGGTCCCACGGCTATAAGGGACGGATGTTGAAAGTCAGAACATTACAACAACGACTGACCTACTACAAGCGGACGCTGTCACAAGGTATTTGTCACTTTTTGCACCGAAAATGTAAAGTTTGGATATTGTTTATACTCGTACATAAATTCCATTTCTTCAAAACACAATTTCGCCCATCATCGTACTACGCCCATATTGTCTTTGTGTTTCAATTATTATTATGAATATAATTTTTATTTGAATCTTGTGTCAATATTAATATGTCGTACAATCCATTTACACCTGACAAGAACGATTTTATTAATTGATAAGGGTTCTTAATGGCAAGATTTCAGATCCCAGTTGATAATGGCTCACTTATCTGGCCATTTTCACCCCACATACTGTCAACCCCGTAAACATGGATTGTGCCGAGGTGAAATCGTCTGTTTGGAAAAAAATCATTGGTAGAAGAAGATTTTCTTTCATCATGCTGGCCTTTGATCCGTAATACACGTGAGGTAAATTCATTTGTTCTAAACACGCTTTCGCAAATATGTTTTTAAAAATGGTATTAATAAATGCAGATGGTGACTAATCAATTAATCAACTAATCAATCCCTTAAAAAATCACCATAGAGCGCTTTCTGCGTAGGCCTAGGTCACTCCTCTTTACTCACCAGTGATGTTCCGGGTAAGAAAAAAAGGTCTTCAGCAGCAACCCATGCTTGTCTTAAGATGCGACTATGCTTGTCGTAAGAGGCGACTAACGGGATCGGTTGGTCAGACTCGCTGACTTGGTTGATGCATGTTCGTCGTATCCTAATCCGGGATTTGAACCCGTAATCATAGGTTTCTGGCGGGCCTAAGGGGACGCAACTCTGCACAGCGAATCGCGGCGCCATAGACGAACCTCGTTGTGTTCATTGAAATTCCTGCATTCTGATTAGCTGAATTGGTCACGTGTTATTGCATTCATTTCCCAATGAATGTAAAACATTAAGCCACGCCAACCGAGGCACACTACTTTTATCACTGCGGAATGTCGGGGAATTCCAATATTACAGTCGAGGGAATTCCCTTTCTGCTCACGTGTATCGTCATGCACAGGACACTTAGCGTCATTCTTGCATTTTCATTAACCCAAACTACCCTTTGAGACCGAAGGCCGAGAAGGAATGGAACAGCAAACGTGCAGGCTCGCTCGCCTTTTTTTTAACCGCTCGCCTCGATTCCACAACTTTTGTTTCGTGTCTTTGGGTTTCATTTCTAACCCGCACATATCCAACTGTGTCTTCCCGTTCTCATGGGACTAATGTTTGGATCTGGCGGAAACTGACCATGTCATTTGAAAAAGCCGCCTTCTCGGAAACATATATTTGTACGGGTTCGTTACAGTCTGACTGATGCCGTGCTTCTCGCCTCTTGCCTAGATTGACAGGTCCTATGAAGTTAGTTTTGATCCTTCTTTGATCCTTTGTTTTTGGCTTCTGATTTGTTGGCGTGTCAAGCTTTTTGGATAACTTAAAAAATCAGCTGATTCATGTCACGCCTCCGCGTGGACCTTGTGATACTTGTGAACACATGATTGGGAAGACGACGCCATTGTTGCTGCAAAATGGTGCCAAGATCTTGCAAGGAGCATCCCAGACGTGTTCGATCGGATTGAGGTCGGGAGACCTTGACGGCCAGTCCATGACGTTGACTCCCGCATTCTGAAGGAAATTCCTTGTCAAACCTGCTGTGTGGGGTCTGGCATTGTCGTGTTGGAAGATCAAACCGGGTCCATGTGCTGTCATAAAAGGCAGAAGTTCTGGTGCCAGTACCGGGTCGCGGTAAGCAGCAGCGTTGAGGTTGCCACGGATGACAAGAAGCCTGGAACGTGCATTGCCACAGAAACCATGACACTTCCGCCTCGAAATCTGTCAACTTCCTGTACACAACACTGGGCGTAACGTTCATGACGGCGCCTCCACACCCTCGCCCTACCATCAGCAAATCGAAGATAAAATCGGGATTCATCACTGAAGACGACTTGATTCCAATTCCTCTGAGTCCATCGTAAGTGTCGCTGTGCCCACAATTGACGTTGACGTCTGTGTAATTGAGTCAGAATCGGCCCGCAGTATGGCCGTCGTGCTTGAAGGTGAGCAGTTCTCAGACGGTTTCGAACAGTTTGCGCACTCAGTCTACCCCTAAACAGTTCATTTCTGGTTGATGTAGCCGTCAAAAATCGGTTAAGGAGGTGACGTAAGACAATCTGACGATCCTCTGCCTGTGACGTAACACGTGACCACGTGGTCAGCGGTGGTACCCGTTTCCTGTAAACGCGTCTGTAAATCATAAACAGGCCGTCGACTACAACCCATCGTCCTTGCGACTTCAGCTACGGACGTTCCCGTCTGCAACATGCCGATGGCACGTTCACGTAGCACATTTGAAAGGCGTGGCATGACAAATGGCCGTAAAGACTTTTGTTTTCTTGTGTTTTTCTTTTTTTTAATGACTGCCAACAAGTATGGCTGAAAAGACGTGCGGTATTATGGCCACGTGACCAGTTGCACGTGAAAAACCACTTTTGCCACTATAGTGCTGTGCACATGATTTTGATCGATTCACCTGCACAAACACGGGTGTTATCTGAAGACAATACGTGGCCATTACTGTTTAAATACACAATAAGGGCCCACAATGATAACTGGTCAAAACGTTAAAATTTTAGGATTCTGAAGTTTTTAATTTGGTTCAATATATATACAATTAAAATTTCGTTGTGTTCATTGAAATTCCTGCATTCTGATTACCTGAATTGGTCACGTGTTATTGCATTCATTTCCCAATGAATGTAAAACATTAAGCCACGCCCACCGAGGCACACTACTTTTATCACTGCGGAATGTCGGGGAATTCCAATATTACAGTCGAGGGAATTCCCTTTCTGCTCACGTGTATCGTCATGTACAGGACACTTAGCGTCATTCTTGCATTTTCATTAACCCAAACTACCCTTTGAGACCGAAGGCCGAGAAGGAATGGAACAGCAAACGTGCAGGCTCGCTCGCCTTTTTTTTAACCGCTCGCCTCGATTCCACAACTTTTGTTTCGTGTCTTTGGGTTTCATTTCTAACCCGCACATTTCCAACTGTGTCTTCCCGTTCTCATGGAACTAATGTTTGGATCTGGCGGAAACTGACCATGTCATTTGAAAAAGCCGCCTTCTCGGAAACATATATTTGTTCCGGTTCATAACAGTCTGACTGTTGCCGTGCTTCTCGCCTCTTGCCTAGATTGACAGGTCCTATGAAGTTAGTTTTGATCCTTCTTTGATCCTTAGTTATTGGCTTCTGATTTGTTGGCGTGTCAAGTTTTTTGGATAACCTAAAAAATCAGCTGATTCATGTCACGCCTCCGCATGGACCTTGTGATGCTTGTGAACACATGATTGGGAAGACGACGCTATTGTTGCTGCAAAATGGTGCCAAGATCTTGCAAATTCTGTGGTTGGTTCTGGAGAGTGCGCAGACTTGTGCCAAGAGCATCCCAGACGTGTTCGATCGGATTGAGGTCGGGAGACCTTGACGGCCAGTCCATGACGTTGACTCCCGCATTCTGAAGGAAATTCCTGGTCAAAATTGCTGTGTGGGCTGTTTTTTGGATAACTTAAAAAATCACCTGATTCATGTCACGCCACGGTATGTATTCCTACGCTTGGAATGTTTATCAATCTCGACATTTTTGTCTTCTTTGATTTATATAACACATATTTTGATGAAACTTTTGTACATAACATACAGTTTGCACATCGGTTTTTCGATTCATACCTCAATGAACCGAAAAACATTACTCAGTCAATCCTTAAAATAAACAAGTGATTTCATCAGGTGTTTAAGTATTAAATATGCTCCAGCAGATATGGACAGATATCCCACAGGACTGTGTGACGCCTGGTCCATTCCATGAGACGAAGATGTGTTGCTTGCATCGCAACCAGAGGTGGACACACACGCTATTGATTTGCAAAATTGACATTTTGGCATGTTCATGTTTTTTTAAATATGAAATCACGCATTTTCTGAAGTCAGTATGGCAATTTAAACCATTTTAACACTAACAGGAGTCTTTAATCTGTTGCAAACCGAAATTGCTTCAGATTTGGTACAAAACATAACTTTGCATTAAATCTTATTCAATGTCACAGGAACCTTTGTTGTTCAGTATATGATGACATTTCTTTGAATCAGCTGCACTTCCAAAATATCTCAAATAGTTACCATAAAATATTAGTTATTGAGTTCTTCAGGAAATTGAATTCCAATTTAATTTCTGATAGCTGTTCAATGTACATAATTGTTATTAATCATTGCCAGGGAAATACATTTCAATTCGCTATCACAAACAAGTGTTGTGTTCTTAATTTATTGTGTATGCAGTCGTATCGCCGTGTATCTATAGTATTGTTACTTGATCTGTCTGGATATCCATGCCTCGTTATCCCGAATGTCCGGGTATCTCGATGTCTTAATACGGCCACGCTAGTATGTTCGAGATAATGGGGTTCGACTGTAATTAATAAAAAAATACTTAAATACAGTGTTTGCCTGAACAAACTCATATAACGTGATTTAATTTCGATTCATCCAGTTGGACCATAACGACAATGATGACGATGCTGCTGACAGTGACGTCGCTGCTGTTGTTGATGACCCCCGCACTGACGAAGCCACAAGAAGTGGACAGAGCCAAGAAGACTAGTGATCCTAACCAGTGGGGACGCAGAGGTCAGCTTACAGATACTCGAAACCCGTCAAGACATGAGTTAGGATGTCTTTAGCAACCTCTGCTTGTCGTAAATGGCGACAATTCTTGTCGTAAGAGACGAGCAACGGGATCGGGTGGTCAGGCTCGCTAACTTGGTTGATTCATGTCGTCGTATTCGGAATTGCGTGGGTGCCCATGATATCAATCACTGGATTGTCAGGCCCAGACTCAACAGACTGCCGTCATTTAGCTGGAATAACAAACAAACAAACAAACAAACAAACAAACAAGAAAACAGGCAAGCAAACAAACAAACAAGCAAACATATTCTTGAGGTCATCATACCTGGTTCAGATGCTGGTCTTGCATTAATAGTTGAACTATGTCTGCTGTCGTGTATGTAAATGTTGTCAGTCAGTCTAAAGCCCGTCTGAAGTGAAGTCAGGGCTCCGTTGCACAAAGGGATCTTAGTGTTAAGACTATAGCAAACCTAGGTTAAAGTATGTGAGCTACTATCACCTAAGAGCTAAAATCGCTTCGTGGAACGGGACCCATCTTGTAACCTATTTATAACATGTTGTTTTTGACGTCAGTTCAAAACCAGGCAAATGGATGCGCCGTGGGAGGACAAGCGTTAAATCACGGCGCCATCTTCATCATGAACAACAACCCGTGCATCAAGTACCAGTGCCAACATGGTGCAGCACAACCAGTTGAAATAAGTGAGTGACCCTTCAGTGACGAATTGAGAAAGATGTTGTATCAATAGTTTGCTTCAATCATGTTTTTCGGTTATTCCGACTGCTTATTAATAAGGTAATCATCGATCGATACCCAATAGCTAGACCTAGAAATAACACGCGACCAAATATCGTCGCAATGGAATTTCCTTACGTCACTCCACACCAGTGTTATAAGTACTAGTTAGGACCAATGACAAGGGGATAAACGCGACGCTAAAATTAGCGCGACATGTAAGCCACGATTTGTAATTACGCAGCGCTTGGGAGGAACGCTCGATGGCCATCTTTTAGAGTTTATATTACAAAAGTAGCTCCGGGTTCACTTTAAATGTTCAAAGATATGCCAGTGGTTGTTTTGTGCTTCTAGGAAACAATTTAATGATGGACACCATGATCACAGTGAAACTGCTAAATACAACGTCACACATGTGTCTTCTTAGAATACAAAGGTGTTTTCTACACTGTTAAATACGTTACACACGTGCCTCATGGAATGTTATGGTAAATTTTATTATAACACACGTGTCCACCTGAGCTTTGCTCATGGAATCGAACCCGTGCCTTCTTCAATGTTTATGTATAAGTTACACCTGCGCTGTCGACAATGTCAATGACCTGAGAAATGTTTAAATGACACAATCACACCTATGAATGTTTTATTGAGAACGCAACACACAGTTGCACCTGTGAATGTTTTTCTGATGAAGCTGCACTTGTGAATGTTTTACGGACGAAGTTGCACCTGTGAATGTTTTACTGACGAAGTTACACCTGTGAATGTTAACTGAAAATGTTACACCTGTGATCTTTAGAATGTTTGGACCAACACAACCGGTGCCACGTGATCGGAAGCACGATGCGAGGAGGATTCAATGGCTGTCTCATGATGCAGTGTCAGGCAAACGGGGTGTTTCAGCACGTGCAAAGTGGTATGTATATCATTTGATAAAAAGGCCCCATTCGAACTTGTACCATATGTTCCCGGGTTTATTTTTCAGATGTAAATTTGATTTTCCTTTGCATGTGTTTGTGACGGATGCCGACGGTGGGGCTACACTCACCTTTTCGCGAAAACTTGGTATCATCACTATTTGATAGGGATTCATGAACACATGCTTAAGATATAGACATGTGGTAGGATGGACTATATTTTTGCTGAGATTTCCTATGTACATTTCCCCCGCTTATATTCACATACCGTTCCACTTAAAGGTCAAATCATACACCCTTTCCTCGCTTGTTTCAAGGGGTGTATACCCCTGTATTGTCTTGAGCATTGGAGTGGTGATTGGTTTGGTGATTGAGTGGGTATGTGAGGATAGAGGTAGTGTGTGTGTTGTGTGTGGTGTGTTGTGTGGGGTGGTGGTGTGGGTGGTGTTTGGGTGGTGAAATGCGGATAGGGTGGTGATTTGAGGAGGATGTGGAAATATGAGGATGAAGTGAGGATGGGGTTGGCGATGTGATGATGGGAGTGGGATAGTGGGGTGAATAGGGTGTGGATGGGGCAGAGTATGTATGGATGTAGGGTGCGTATGGTTGTATGGTAGAGGTGGGGCGGGATGGGGCAGATATGTATGGATATAGGGTGTGTATGATTGTATGGTAGGGGTGGGGCGGGATGGGGCAGGGTATGTATGGATGTAGGGTGTGTATGGTTGTATGGTAGGGTAGGGGCGGGATGGGGCAGGGTATGTATTGATGTAGGGTGTGTATGGTTGTATGGTAGGGCTGGGGCGGGATGGGGCAGGGTATGAATGGATGTAGGGTGTGTATGGTTGTATGGTAGGGGTGGGGCGGGATGGGGCAGGGTATGAATGGATGTAGGGTGTGTAAGGTTGTATGGTAGGGGTGGGGCGGGATGGGGCAGGGTATGAATGGATGTAGGGTGTGTATGGTTGTATGGTAGGGGTGGGGCGGGATGGGACAGGGTAGGGTATGGATGTAGGGTGTGTATGGTTGTCTGGTAGGGGTGGGGCGGGATGGGGCAGAGTATGTATGGATGTAGGGTGTGTATGGTAGGGGTGGGGCGGGATGGGGCAGGGTATGTATGGATGTAGGGTGTGTATGGTTGTATGGTAGGGGTGGGGCGGGATGGGGCAGAGTATGTATGGATGTAGGGTGTTTATGATTGTATGGTAGGGGTGGGGCGGGATGGGGCAGGGTATGTATGGATGTAGGGTGTGTATGGTAGGGGTGAGGCGGGATGGGACAGGGTATGTATGGATGTAGGGTGTGTATGGTTGTATGGTAGGGGTGGGGCGGGATGGGGCAGAGTATGTATGGATGTAGGGTGTGTATGGTTGTATGGTAGGGGTGGGGCGGGATGGGGCAGGGTATGTATGGATGTAGGGTGTTTATGATTGTATGGTAGGGGTGGGGCGGGATGGGGCAGGGTATGTATGGATGTAGGGTGTGTATGGTAGGGGTGAGGCGGGATGGGACAGGGTATGTATGGATGTAGGGTGTGTATGGTTGTATGGTAGGGGTGGGGCGGGATGGGGCAGGGTATGTATGGATGTAGGGTGTGTATGGTTGTATGGTAGGGGTGGGGCGGGATGGGGCAGGGTATGTATGGATGTAGGGTGTGTATGGTTGTATGGTAGGGGTGGGGCGGGATGGGACAGGGTATGTATGGATGTAGGGTGTGTATGGTAGGGGTGGGGCGGGATGGGACAGGGTATGTATGGATGTAGGGTGTGTATGGTAGGGGTGGGGCGGGATGGGGCAGAGTATGTATGGATGTAGGGTGTGTATGGTTGTATGGTAGGGGTGGGGCGGGATTGGGCAGCGTATGTATGGATGTAGGGTGTGTATGGTAGGGGTGGGGCGGGATGGGGCAGGGTATGTATGGATGTAGGGTGTGTATGGTTGTATGGTAGGGGTGGGGCGGGATGGGGCAGAGTATGTATGGATGTAGGGTGTGTATGGTTATATGGTAGGGGTGGGGCGGGATGGGGCAGAGTATGTATGGATGTAGGGTGTGTATGGTTGTCTGGTAGGGGTGGGGCGGGATGGGGCAGGGTATGTATGGATGTAGGGTGTGTATGGTAGGGGTGGGGCGGGATGGGGCAGGGTATGAATGGATGTAGGGTGTGTATGGTTGTATGGTAGGGGTGGGGCGGGATGGGGCAGGGTATGTATGGATGTAGGGTGTGTATGGTTATATGGTAGGGGTGGGGCGGGATGGGGCAGAGTATGTATGGATGTAGGGTGTGTATGGTTATATGGTAGGGGTGGGGCGGGATGGGGCAGGGTATGAATGGATGTAGGGTGTGTATGGTTATATGGTAGGGGTGGGGCGGGATGGGGCAGAGTATGTATGGATGTAGGGTGTGTATGGTAGGGGTGGGGCAGGATGGGGCAGGGTATGTATGGATGTAGGGTGTGTATGGTTGTATGAGGGATCGGGGTTGGGTGTATGGAGGGAGTGGGGTAGGGTATGGATGGGAGTATGGAGGGAGTGGGGTAGGGTGTGGATGGGAGTATGGAGGGAGTGGGGTAGGGTGTGGATTGGAGTATGGAGGGAGTGGGGTAGAGTATGGATGGGAGTATTGAGGGATCGGGGTAGGGTGTGGATGGGAGTATGGAGGGAGTGGGGTAGGGTATGGATGGGAGTATGTAGGGATCGGGGTAGGGTGTGGATGGGTGTATGGAGGGAGTGGGGTAGGGTATGGATGGGAGTATGGAGGGATCGGGGTAGGGTGTGGATGGGTGTATGGAGGGATCGGGGTAGGGTATGGATGGGAGTATGGAGGGAGTGGGGTGGGGAATGGATGGGTGTATGGAGGGACAGGGGTAGGGTGTGGATGGGAGTATGGAGGGAGTGGGGTAGGATGTGGATGGGTATGATGTGGATTATAACTACCAACATCCTGACAGGACAAAGTCATTAATGTAAAAACATGGTGGTGATTCTTTTTCAGATCCATACAAATGTAAGGACATCAACAACGTTTGCCGACGCCCCCTCGTTGACCGCTTTCCCTACAACGTGAACGGCTACCACGTCAACGGCTGCACATGCAAAATAGAGGGAGGCGGGGTTAAGTATTACTGCCCTCAGGTTGGGAAGAAGTAGCCAGATGTCGGATGACAAGTCAGAAACGCCATCAGATGATATTGAAGGTTTACGAATTGGATTTTCACTACTTCTAAACCCCGTGCAAGGAACAACCATCGGTACACATGCATCATACCGGACACATATCCGCCATGTTTGTTTGATGCTACTCATAAAGCCGCACACGTTGTATTTTGTTCCTACTTTGGTAATTAAACATTTCATTTACTTACGAAAGTATTTAATTACAGCCGTTGACTGGGGTATTTTGTATTTTAGCGAGGCGTCAAAAATGGCGTCTGAAAAACCGTTGCTAAGGAATGACACGTGCACATGGTCTTATGGTGCTTTGTCGGTCATGTTATAAATGTTTCCATGTCTCTCCAGTGTTTCTTGTCTTTATCACATTGCAACAGTTCCCAGGCTGTGCGACCGATGGTGTTAACGATTGCCACACGAAACGCTGGTGTCATCGATGAAACCAGTGTTACGGATACTAGTATTTGATACTCGCAGTCTATCCGTGGTGCTGTGCCTTAATATGACTAATACGTCTTCAGGTATTTAGATCTCCATAATTCACTCTGCACTGTTTTTGTCATATACTCTAAAAAAAGTAGGGGACACTCGAAAATCACTTGAAGAGATATTTTTTTCTAGTAATAGTTGTATGATAATGAACGAATTATCTTTGGTGAATTTTGACAGTATATGTTATGACCGCCAACGATCTTGAAGGACAATCGGGGTAGGATGGGACATTTCAAAGTTTTTATCAGTAGTGCGTAATACTGCCACGATTTGTCAAACATTCACTCGACCAGGCATACAGCGTATGAATCTCCCAATGGCGATCTGAGGGTGTCCCACTCCTTTTGCAGCGCCTGGCTAAGTTTAGCCAACGTAGTCGGTGGCCTTGACGTTGACACACGCGTCTCCCTATTATGTCCCAGTCGTGTTCAGTGGGGCAAAGGCCTGGGCTCATTGCTGGCCATCCACGGTTCGTGGACAATGAGCACGGGCGTTGACATTCTGAAAGACAAAACTTCGACTCACACCCCTTGCAAAAAGGTCGACTAAGGGTGTCAGCATGTTGTCCCGATAGTTCTGTCCAGTGACCCTTCCTTGCACAATATGGAGAGGGGTTCACACAGTCATAGTGATGCCACCCCACACCATACCCGATCTACCCCGTGGTGTCAGGTTGGCAAAGGCTTGACGTTCATTTCGACGTCGCCAGACACAATCACGCAAATGCAAAATGAAAACGTGACACGTGACCAGCTACGATTACCCCAGTTTCGACGTTGTGTACGTTACTGACGTCTGTTGGCAATGTGACGATTTGTAAGAGGCGGCACAACACATGGCCGTAGGGCATGGAGTGAGTGAGTGAGTGAGTGAGTGAGTGAGTGAGTGAGTGAGTGAGTGAGGTTTTACGCCGCTTTTAGCAATGTTCCAGCAATATCACGGCGGGGGACACCAGAAATGGGCTTCACACATTGTACCCATGTCGGGAACCGAACCCGGGTCTTCGGCGTGACGAGCGAACGCTTTAACCACTAGGCTACCCGACCGCCCCCGTCGAGCCGCGAGATGAACTGCATGTAGACATTCCTGATCGTCTGAGCCGTAATTCGTACTCCAGTAGCTGATGAAAGATTGCAGCAATTTGAATCGTCGCTTGAGCTCGATTTCGTAGAGCCTGGTTTCGGATCAATCTTTCCATTACTCATGTCGTTGACCCGGAACGACCTGAACGGGGTCGATCGTCTACATTTAGGGTTTGTTGGTACATGTTCAATTATCTCTTAATCACAGACTGTGAAGGTTGAACGTACTGGCCGCTGAAAGCTGACTTCTGCCACTTTCCAGCATTCCAATAGCTAGTAGACGATCCGCGCGTTGCAGACGCCACATCGCCCGTTCATTACACAAACAATGAATGAAATAAAGTTAATCACAACTGTATGATACGTAGAATCAAAAAGACTGATGAATCGACCTTCCTTGAAAGTGTCAAAATCAGGAATGACATCTTTAGCACGGGTGTGGCGCTGCTGCATGAAGCACGTGCAAGCTACAGGATGTGTTTTGGTGTTAAGTGTTACAGACATAAACGTTCTTGAATAATATGTTTGTCATCTTTGTTCTAATACTTGGTGCTAATATTCATAGTTCACGATCCACTCCTTCGCCCCTTCTTTGCGATTAAAGAAAATGTATGTATTGAAGCACAGACAAAAATATTTATGTCTAATAAACATCCAAAGTCCTTTTGAGAATACCATACTAATGGCTGCATAATATCGTGCTGCGTGTCATTGAAACTGCGGAATTCTAATGGTACTTCAATGCTGTGTATTCAGTGTTATTCGTTTTAATGACAATATCATTGCACATGCGTCATCCAGTGAGTCACTTAACTGTATGTTCCATCAGTAATACGTGTAATTAAGGTGACAACAAAATGCAGGATAATGTTTGGTTTGTATTACAGTACGAATAATTTGATGCATTTCTCAACCACCCAAGCAAACATTACCAAGAACTATGTGCACTGACCTACATGCACCTAGGGATCTTAGTGTTGCGACCATTGTAACACACAACGTTTATACAGACATAAATATGTCGTAGCTATAATCGCTTTGCTCAAGTGGCCCCCATATCCTTTCCGGCACAATATCAGTCTTTAAAATGTCATGCGAGGTGCACACTCCGTCGTACATTTTCAAATAAGATCTGTGGTACGTCAAACTCTTCTTGCAAAGTTGTTGGTTGTTTGTTTATTGTTTAACGCCGCACTCAGCAATATTCCAGCTATATGATTGCGGTCTGTAAATAATCGAGTCTGGACCAGACAATCCAGTGATTGATATCATGAGCATCGATCTAGGCAACTGGGATCGATGACATGCATCAACCAAGTCAGCGAGCCTGACCTACCGATCCCGTTCGTTGCCTTTTACGACAAGCATAGTCACCTTTTACGGCAAGCATGGGTTGCCGAAGACCTATTCTACCCGGGATTCTACTTGCAAAGAGTACACCTGCTCTGTTTCTCTTCCGCTCCTGTAACTTTTACACAGGTTATGACAGGATGCTGATATATTATGTTCATGTAGATTTGTCGTTTCATTCAGTAATATCTCATTTACTCTAATTATTGGTGAGTGAGTTGAGTTTAACGCCGCTTTGAACAGTATTCCAGTCAGCACCTCACCTGCTTCAACGTAGAGCTTTCGAGCGCCTTTCTTCAAAGGACATATACTATGTACGATGGCAATTTGCAATATTTACTTTCGGTCTATAAAATGATATTTCAGGAGAGCCTCATTAATTGGATCCTGGAGAGAATGCGCCAATTTTAGTCCATCATTCCTGACGTCGACAATGTAAGATTATGCTATGGATGAGGGTGCCAAATCCCTTTTAGTACGCCGGATGTCGAGCCCTGTTATAGTTAAAACACGACTCAGATGTTTTTGTTGAAAATGTAAAACCTCGAGCGATGACAACTGAAGTCATGGCATGTGAGATTGAACATCCTCTCGTCATCTGTCTCGCGGTTCTGTGGGGAAAACAGTGGGTTACTGTGAGGTTGCAGGTTCGATTTTCAGGAAATTTTCATGTGAAAAAATTAGACTTTCAACCAGCGGAAGCTGTTTATATAATTCAACTGAAATACTAGGTTTTACAATTAAAATGTAAAACCTCCAAACAGGTCTTACAATTCAAATGTAAACCTCTTAACAGGTCTCACTTAAAAGTAGTGCCTCTATAAGATAGCTAGATACCTACAATACTATAGGAAAAAGTAGGGTTATAAGTGGTATTAAGGATACCACAGCTAGATGATATGAGATCTTTATCGGGAATGTGGATGCCAAAATGTCAATGTTGTTATATTGAATCCAGGTCTGCCATCAGACATTCCTCTACTACCTGGACACATAACAGTGTCTTTCCTCTCTATTTTGCAAGCACAAGGAGCACATGTATTGAAACGTGAAATAACATTGATATGTATAAACTGTGATAAAACAAAAAATGCTTGGTGCCATAAGTGGTGTCTTAATATTAATGATGATGATTCCAAAATTCCCCTTTTTTTCACAAAAGCGATGTGTATAATCTTTTTCTCACTAATAAACACCACTGTGCACTCACTGAACTCAGCCCTTTAATACAATGTCACTTGTCAAGCATGTATTTTTTGGATAACTATTTATTTTATTGGCAACAAAAAATTACTAACGCCCAAGATTTAAGTGACGCGCCGATGTCGGAGAAACACATACACTTCTCTTTTAAGACTTTAATATGATATATACTGTGAAGGAGATAGCACGGTATGGTCATCGCGATAAGCAGCAAAGATCGAAGGAATTTAAGCATTTAGCTGGTATATGAAGCTCTCTACATCTTCCAGTGATAGACTTACAAGCCAAGACAAGAAACGATTCTTTCCCTGATACTATAAATAGACTGTGTAAACAACTCAACGTCAACAACACCACAACGTCTCTGAATTCGTGTATTAAAACGCTGTTCACTGAGACTTGACGAGGGGGAATATTTTCTGGAATTATGGAATAATGTAAATGGAAACAAGCTGAGAACAAGCAGCTGATGAAGGAATGTACACCAGCGCCTTACCTAAAATGCATCATATCTAGAAGAAGGCATCTTTTAAAACAGTGGTATGGCATAGGTGGCTTCAAATAGAGACAGGTATAGTCTGGAAGTGAATTTGAGGTACCAACGTTTACTACAATATCTGAAAAAACTCCAGTCAAAGTTGGTATGAAATTATTAAACAGTCATACATAACTGGATATTACATTTAAAGACAATCGGTGCATGAATAAAAAATCTGTCTATTTAGCTATCACTATATTTCACCAACAACCAGACCTGTTCGTCGCGGTTTGAACGAGCATTCATTGGAACAGCCATCTGCATAATGCTACCCCTGCGTCACAGGGCCATATGACACAGGTGAACCAATCAACTCAACTCGAAAGGGTGCACGGGAATCACGCACGCACGAATGCGGTGTTAGCATTAGATTTCATGATGTCTCAGCGCAAGCATCTTTCGGCTGATGCGAAAGGTTTCGTTGTTAAAATATTTGAATACTCTAAGGCTGAAAGTGAAAGACGTTCGCCCTTCTTTGACATTTCAAAGTACATGAAAAGAACAATTCATGCGTTACAGCTTCCCAGACAAACCATAGTTAAGATTTTGAACTCTCATAAAAACACACGCACGAATACGGTGTTAGCGTTGGGCGTCTCAAGCAGTTATTTATTATAATAATATTTATCCAATTATTTTTGCAATCTTTTTCAGGTCAGTGCTATTGACCCGAATGTATCATTCCTTGCCACATTATTATATTTCATGCATCATGTTGTATGTGTAATATATCATACGTAATTATTCATTTAGACAAATCATTGCTTTATGGTTTCGAAGATAATATTTTAATATTTTCGTAGCTGATTCGAGACTTTCGGGGCTGTTTCGGGTGAAAGAGAATCAAATTCTGAGCCAAGAATTGCACAAAGTGGACAAGATCCGATTACGATATGTACTACAAAGCACGAACCTGAAATTCGAAGACGATTCCTAGAAATCACACGAACTACAAGAATGTTTGGGAATCAAATCTTTAAGATTCTTAAGAAATGATTAAGAATATGTACAAATACGTAAGAATTCATATCCGTGGTAAATCGGGCTATTACATGTGGTAGTGAAACAGGGGTATATGTTTTGCACTATTGGTCCCACGAAATGCCCTCGTCGTCAGATTCGGAGTCTGTGCTGTCACCTAAATGAACAACAACAGGCTGGACAGTATCTGGTCGGATACAGTCTTGTTTCCAATACTCTTCCTCAACTTTGATAACATGTTGGACACAGTTTGCCCAAAGTACATCTGCCATCAAATTCAAGACAATCTGCTTGACGTCGGCAAGCTTGAAGGTCTTATTTTGCCGTGCGACCATATTTTTCAAATCACCCCAGATTACTTCGATGGGATTCAAGTCACAATGGTAAAGAGGAAGCCTAAGCACTTCGTGACCGTGTTCTCTCAACATGTTGTCAATCAAATAAGAGGGCGGGGGTTTGTTCTGAAGAACCAGTTGGTAGTAGTCAGGTTTTTTTGGCTTTCGTTGGCCTAGCAATGCGGTTGTTGTCCAACCACTGACATATCTCACCTTTGGTGGAATTTGAGGTTGGACAATGGTTAATAGGATCTCGACAACTGTGATAGGGAGCATTGTCCATAACCACCAACGATTTATCAGGCAGTGCTAAGAGGAGCTGCTCCTCAACATACGCAGTGAAAACCTGACCATTCATCTCGGTATTGTAGTCTCTGCCATCTGTAGATCTGGATCTGAACACTAGATCACACCCAGGGAGGAAACCTCTGTGGGAGCCTGCATGGAGGACAATCAGGCGCTCCCCTTTACCAGGGGGGATCTTGCGCTGTGGCTCTCTGGTATCTGGGTGAGACCATTGGTAAGCCGCTGTGTGGCACGAGGCGTTAACCCAGGTTTCGTCCAAATATACTCTTCAAAAAAAGAAACTTGACATAGATTTAAAACCACTTTTTGCCAAATATCTGAAATAATTACATTAATTGAGAACCAAATAAGTCAAACAGAAAGATGATGTGTCTATAATTCGCGAAAACACACGCAAAGCACATAAACGTAGCGTTTGGGGATCAATTTTGCAGCTTCATCCAAACGCAACCGCCTGTAAAAAACGTGCAGCACTGGATCCTGCATTTAGGCATGCAGGCCCCCCTGCTGAATGGGTATACAAATCCACATCAACGGCTGTTCATACAGTCCTTACAACGGCAGTAGAGGCGGTGACAGAATGCCAAGACTGAATGCAGCTCAACGGAACAACGCCATTGGGAGATTACAAGCTGGAGCAACTCAGCAAGAAGTGGCCAGGCACTTTGGCGTATCCAGACAGACAATCTCCGCACTGTGGACCCGATACAACAACACCAAAAGAGTCGACGAAAGACCAAGGTCAGGAAGACCAAGGGTGACAACCCAAGCACAAGATCGATACATCCGGCTGCGACACCTCCGAGACCGCACTACCACAGCCACGTCTACAACCACACAGATCCCTGGGGTACGCAGAATATCAGATCAAACGGTACGCAACAGACTGAGGGAGGCTGGACTTTTTGCACGAAGACCTGTTTGACGTCATGTATTGACCCCACGTCATCTGGCGGACCGTCTGCTTTGGTGGCAACAGAGGGTTAGATGGGCACGTGCAAGGTGGTGAAATGTACTGTTTCCTGACGAGTCCCGTTTCCTACTCACACGTGCTGATGGGCGCGCACGTGTCTACAGGCGTCGGGGTGAACGTTACGCCCCCAACTGTGTGCAGCAGGTTGTCACATTTGGCGGCGGGAGTGTCATGGTATGGGCCGGAATTCATCACGGTGGTAGGACGCCTCTCGTGCATGCGGCAGGTGCATTGACAGGTGTGCGTTACAGAGACTTGATCCTACAGCCTTACGTTCTTCCTCACGTCAAAGTTCATGGCGGACAGTTCCAGCAGGACAACGCTCGACCGCATATTGCACGTGTTTGTCAGGATTTCTTACACCACAACAACATCCAGACATTACCTTGGCCAGCCCGGTCACCAGATTTGTCCCCGAATTAAGCATCTGTGGGACGAATTGGATCGACGCGTTCGCAGAAGGAATCCATCGCCAAAAACACTTCCGGCGCTTCTTGATGTACTTCAGCATGAATGGCAGCACATCCAACAGCGTGTTATTGACAACTTGATTGCATCTATAGGTCGTCGGTGTCAAGCGGTGATTGATGCACGTGGTGGGCACAACCGATACTGACATTTTCTGTACCCCTGTGACATAAACTATATCGTGTACGTGTGTCTGTCTAGGTGACACGATTAATGTTTTGAACATTGTGTACATTGATCTTCTAGCAGTGTTTCAATTATGGTTTCTGTGTCCTATTTTGAAACAATCGCATTATATTACATTTTGAAAGTCAGTGTCAAGTTTCTTTTTTAGAAGAGTATAGTTAGGCTCATAGCCTTCTTCTCGTTTCTTTTTAATAGTGCGCAAATAATTGATACGCAAACGAATGAAATCTGGTCGTTCACACATTGCTAGTTTCGACCCTTTCGTCTTTTTGTACTGATATCCAAATTTGGAAAGGAGTTTACAAATGGTCCATTTGGAAATATCTAAGTCATGCTCTGTAAGGAGAATTTGTTTTAGTTTTCATTTTCTCGTGTTAACCGCCGAATCACGTCCCTGACAACTTTCTTATCAAAGGAATCTAACTTTAATTTCCTATCCTGTTTTGAGATGCCCCCTAAGGGATGTGCAGGGGAGCATGCATTTTTATCGGAGTTCAAAATCTTAACTACGGTTTGTCTGGGAAGCTGTAACGCATGAATTGTTCTTTTCATGTACTTTGAAATGTCAAAGAAGGGCGAACGTCTTTCACTTTCAGCCTTAAAGTATTCAAATATTTTAACAACGAAACCTTTCGCATCAGCGGAAAGATGCTTGCGCTGAGACATCATTAAATCTAATGCTAACACCGTATTCGTGCGTGCGTGATTCCCGTGCACCCTTTCGAGTTGAGTTGATTGGTTCACCTGTGTCATATGGCCCTGTGACGCAGGGGTAGCATTATGCAGATGGCTGTTCCAATGAATGCTCGTTCCACCCGTGACGAACAGGTCTGGTTGTTGATGAAATATAGTGATAGCTAAATAGACAGTTTGTTTTATTCATGCACCGATTGTCTTTAAATGTAATATCCAGTTGTGTATGACTGTTTAAGAATCTCATACCAACTTTGACTGGAGTAGGTCCAATAATTTTTCAGATATTGTAGTAAACGTCGGTACCTTAAATTACCTTCCAGACTATACCTGTCTCAATTTGAAGCCACCTATGCCATAACACTGTTTTAAATATTTCAGATTGCGTCACAAAACACCATTCATTTCGTTATTCGAGAATGAAACATAAACGTATTTTCACTTACGCAATGCTTAGCAACTAAGAACACCAAACACTTTTACATGTCAGTTGAAATCCTATATTCCAGACGTCTTTTAATTGTGTTTCTAGAAATACTGTGCATGAGATAGAACGCGAGCAAAGAAATAACCTTTATAACCGTTGACACATGATTCTCTCATATATATATAGTAGGGTGAAAACCCTGTTTAAGTCCGTATGCCATCTCTATCTCATTGTTGGTTCGAATCCCAAAATTATGTTGCTAGGTTTTGTCATGGCAGAGTCACAGGTAAATACTATCGGGACAACATCATTGCACCACTCTCGAGGCCAATTGCAACGTTTCATCTTTCAAGATGATAATGCACATGTTCATCGTGATAGGATTGTGACCCAATTCCTTCAACAGCAAAACATCCATGTCATGCCATGGTCAGTACTCCATGGTCCTGACCTGCCCCCATTGAACACGTCTGGGACGTCATTGGCAGACGTGTAGGTCGTCGTCAAAATCCACCCACCGATCTCAATGAACTCGGTCGGTGTTGCTCGCACTGACGAGCGAAACAACATGAGTCAAGCTGACTTTGGGTGCCTAATCAGAAGCATGCCTCGAAGAATGCGTGCATGTCTGGCCAAAAGAGATGGTTTTAACTGATTTTAGTGATTTTGGCTGCAAAATACAAATTTGACCCCGACCTCTTTAACGACATAGCGGGCCACCATCTCATCACACCAACCATTAGAACCTATCAGCTCAGATCGCCCACTCCCCAGCAGTTATGAGCATACCATTTCCATTTGCCCAAACAATATAGATCAAAAGATATGTCTTGATGATTCCGACTATCCCCTACATTTTTGGGCATATACACTGTTAAAGGCTCATGTCCTAAAAACATCATTTCAGGCGCATTTAACATTATTTAAATTAGTTGTTCGATTTTAATTTCATATATTCAATTTTAAGTTAATTTAAAGTTAAAACATAATTGCAAGGTTCCACCCCTTTAACCCCTTGTCAGAATCCTGCTTTATTTAATCCAATCTGATTTCGATTAAGTCGAAGTCGAACGTGTCGATACGTAAATAATTAGGCACTGACATTATGTACTAAACGAATCGAGGAATAAAATACACCATCCTCCTCCTCCTTGTAACAATTGTAGTGAACTGCATCCTTCCGCTTCGATTAGCTGGTGTACATTATGAAACAATATGTCAGAGTGCAAATCTGCCAGAAATTACCACGACAGTTCTCATTACGCAACGGATGTAAAAGTCAGACCCACAACTGACGTATTCCAGCGTCTGCCGTCACAAGGTAGGTTGTGTCATCTGAATGTCTGCATGCTTTGTATGAAGTAATGGATTTTATAGAATCAGGAGAGAACACCACTGGTCGGAATTGTTTCAGCTCAGCGTTACATGGATGGCATTCTTCGTCCGATATGTCCTACCATTTCTACAACAGCCTCTACGACGTGTCAGCATGACAACGTCAGACCCCATACGACCCGAATCGTGCAGGAGCCACTTAAAGCCAACACCGTCAATGAGTTGCCCTTTCTTGCACAGTCCACAGACATATATATGCATGTCCCCTATAGAACACCTATAGGATGTCATGGGTCGTTGACAGCGTCCATATCATCCAGCCGACCAGGCTCTCTAAGAAGAATGGCGACGTATCCCAAGTGACGTCATCAGACGACTGAATTTTTCTTTGCGCCGGGGAGTTTTTGCATGGCGTGTAGCAGGGGGTGGTCATACACGCTATTAATGTGACGTGTCATTGAATTTGAGCGATCTTAGATGTGTGTGGCCTTGGTCCATTACGTTGAAAGCTTGTTTTTGCTACCCCGCTTCAATTCGGGCTGTAGGACTGTGATTAAGTTGTTGATTACGATCTTTTCGAATACATTTAACTTCATGCATCTATTCTTTGTGATTTTAAGACTAGATTGATTTAAAACTATAATTTTTTTGGCCGTCAGTTTATTTATTTTCACAATGATTTAATTTGTTACACAACAGAACATTAAAGTGGGATAAATAGATTATTAATTTTGGCTACGTTTTCTGCTTATATGCAATGGAGAATAATTACATCAATTATATAACTCGTCATACGAGTCAGTAGACAAAGGGCGTACTAATTGACAGTTTGTTTTATTTATAAGGTATTTTGTAGGTATACTAGTATATTACTGTAAGAAAGTGTCTTCTTTCAAAGTAATGACGTCATCGTAATTCATGTTATCAGAGGTTATTTGAGGTCCTACTTTGAATAAGTAACGTTAATTTGAATGTTATAAAATATGTTAGATATATCCCTCAAACTTATGAACCTATTTCTATGATAAAGATAAAGATGAATTTTCAGACTGAATTATACTCTTTTGTTTCATTGAGATCAAGGAGACAATGTCGACATTACTACGGACTCTGATGTGTCTGTTGCTGCTGGTAGCCGTCTCCTCGGCCAAGCCGGCACTGGACAGGGCCAAGAGGTCAAGCGATCCTAATCAGTGGAAAAATCGAAGTAGGTGTTATATATACAACCATATAACCATGCGGGGATTCTGGTTTAGTATTCGTCCCCAGCAACCTACCCTAGTATAGGTGTAATGATTCTGTCATGCATATACATGAAACCGCGTTAACTCGAAAGCCCTTGGGACAATACACACCCAGCGATTTAAGCCACATATCGAGTTAACCATGTTCGAGATAACGAAGTTTAATGGTATGGATACAGTCTCCCTGTTCCCCGTTGTGGCGTTGATTACATAGAACTATAAGGTGCATAAAACTAAACTCACTAACCCAGATAGAGATTTGGGGGGGAGGGGGGTCTAGTGGATAGAATGTCTGCCCCGCGAGTTGGAAGTCTGTGTTTGAATCCCCTGGCCACGTCGTACCCTTTTTTGTTGTCATGTCTGGCGCTCGGCATTAAGAGGATAAGACAAGGATTGGATGGGTCCGAGTCCGTGTACTGTGTTACAGTCGGCTGTCCATGGTATCTCAGTCGGCTCTTACTGACTGGCAAAATCCGGAATAGTACACGCAGCCACACCCACGCACGCACACACGCACACACACACACACACACACACACACACACATCAAACCCCATTTCACCTCACCTCAGGGGGAAATGTCGCACGTCACGCCGTTGCCCCGGGTACAATTCTCTGTATTATTACATGATCTAAAGCCCATTCTTGTGCCTTAACCTATGAATATTGCTAACGGCAGCATAAAACCATACTCACTCACTCATTAACTCATCTCTTTCCTCAGATCCTGGTCAGGCGTCTAGATGTTCTTATGGGGGTCGCGTCTTCAACCATGGCGCCGTGTTCCTTGCCGCAAACCGATGTACCAAGGTTCAGTGCAATGGCGGACGGATAAATTTCTTTGACATAAGTAAGTTTAATACATTTTCTATGATTGGGTGTAGTTCATTCTTAAATTGAAACGCTATGCACGCTCGTCTCATTCTCCTCCAAAGCGAAGGTACGGGTGGCCAAATCCTATAATATTAGGTTCGAATCCCAGATTTACCCTGAAATGGCAAATACATATAGTAGAGGCGAATAGTTTGTTCTTGTTTTCTTAAATGCGTGGCGGTAAATGGATTTTTAGTATTGTTACTAGCTAATTGTTCCACTTTAATTTTCTGTATGCACATTGCCTCGTTACAAGGGGGCAAAGGTTCGTTTCCCCTCATGGCACTATGGCACTGTCGAAACGGATCTTATATCAATGCAATGGTCGATTGCAGGATTTGCAAAGCATGTGTACTGTCAACTTAGCGTCAACAGATCATTTTCCACATCCTTTCATGCTAATAATCAAGGTGCAGACGTGAGTTGGTGCACTTCGCGAAGTAAGACCCGTTCTTTTACAATATAGATCTTGATTAGCGATCCGATCGTCTTGACTGGGCGCCGCCATTTTGTTTGAAGCAAATGCAAGTTGTAGCAGAGGTGGAATCTGATTAGTCAATAGGAGGGACATACAAGGGACGTAACTCGTAATAGTCACTGACGCGCTACGATCGAACCCAAACATTGACAGTCATTTAGCTCCCTTGCCCCGGGTAGGTGACAAAAAGTAGTTTTGGAGAAAATGGGAAAAGATGCCTTGACGAATTATTTACTAGTTATCTACCCAATACAATCTCTTGTTGTATAAACGTTACATAATTCAATACCAACTTGCACAACTACGACATTTTACTAAATCAATGAAAAGAGAGCCATGATGCCAACAACGACTCGTGGGCCCTTCTTAAGCTAATTTAGGCCATAAGTAAGACTGTAATGTTAAGGAAATTTCTTGAAATTGAATAAGCTGTTATATAGGATGAAATCGGAAATGCAGCGCTTCCAACCCCATTTAAGTTCATGCCTTGAGAACCAGGGTCAAGGGTCCATTTGGTACCAAACCTGTTTACCATTCGGCAATTTCTCGACTCGTGATTATCTATTCTTCCTGTCATACCCGCATCGATTGATAATGTAATTTGATTGCATTCAAGTCTTTCTTGTCTACCGAATCGGGATTTCCTCCACATAATCTTTGGTTCATAAACTGTTCGTATCGATGAAGCATGCTTCATAACGTCGTGCCTCTAAATGCTGGCCACCCACTGGGGTTTGTGCAACATTGTGAACATTTTCGTTTTGATATATTTCGTTTGTACAAGACCCATTGTCAAGATCAATCTTTGAGTGAGAGGTCGCCATCCTTCTTAGAAAGGTAATTCTTGCGGCCAATGTTAATGCTAAACTGGTTTCAGAAAGGGGGTTACACTCGCCCATTCTACCCTGGGTAGATTTATATAATACCTCATACGACAAGGATCCCCTCAGCTCCTATTGAGTTCGCCATACTTCTAACCCTTTTTTGATAGAGGCTTCGGCTACTCTCGTTGGATAAAAGATTTTTTCACAGGGGCGTACACGTCTGACATCGACGATGCATGCATGTCAACTAACAAATATGTTCAAACATCAGGGGCAGTTAATTCTAATCACCATTCCGGTTAAGATATAAGGTTAGGTAAAGCATATAATAGTGCAAATAAAACGTCCATAAAATATCAATACACAGTAACTTAAGTTTACAACAGCATCAATGGCAGCGATGATATCAGCCTGGTTCCCTGGGCATATTGCGCTGGCGCTACACTGAGCCAAAGAATCAAGAATACAAGATGATATATAGGAAGAGTAACGAAGTCACTCCAGGGAGTTTGTTCGGCTGAAGGTCAAAGGGAGACAATTCGTGCAACTGTGATTGGATTTAGGAGCCTTGCAGCCTGGTTCCTTGGGTATGCAGCGCTGGCGTTACACAGTAGCTCAGTGTAGCGCCAGCTCAGCATACCCAGAGAACCAGGCTGGGAGCCATCCTCACAGCGATAGCCCGTTCGCGGAGCTCTCTATACTGCCGAGAATGTAACGAAGGTGTCACACGCTGGGAAGGAGCTTGGACGTTGATGGTCAAAGGGAAGTAACTGTAAACCATTTGTTAAACCGGCTTTGGAACAAGGGACGTAGCTCTTGATTTGTTGTACGCGGTTAACTCCCTTTAAGTGATGGCAGTCAAGCTCCTCACAGCGATATCCCGCTCTTTACTCATTCGTCACCACTCGCCCCTTTCCGAGTAACCTGCTTGTCATGGAATAACACGAGTTGGTCACGAATGGCTTGATACTATCGCCCCCTATCGATTAATGTTATGTGCGAAAATACGACAAACCAATCAGTATGCGGCAAGGTCAAAGAATCCCTCAGGAATAATTTTTGATTTTATATATGTCTTGTACGGTGTCCCATAAGGGACATTGAGACTGTTTTTCCATATTTTGATATTTCACTTACTTTTATCGTAACCTTTTGCAAATTAACACCATTTGTCTTACAAATGTGTGATAAATCATGTGTAAAGAAGATATTGAATCGCTGAAAAGTGAAACGAAAATGTCAAAAACAAAAACGAAAATGTCAAAAACTAAAATGAAAATGTCAAAAACAAAAGCGAAAATGTCAAAAACTGAAATGAAAATACAGAAAACTATTTACACCCCGGTGAAAACTATTTACACCCCGGTGAAAATAGTTTTCTGTGGTTTCATTTTAGTTTTTGACCTTTTCGTTTTGGTTTTTGACATTTCCATTTTAGTTTTTGACCATTTCGTTTTGTTTTTTGACATTTCCATTTTAGTTTTTGACCTTTTCGTTTTGGTTTTTGACATTTCCATTTTAGTTTTTGACATTTTCGCTTCACATTTCGGCGACTCAATAGCTACTTGAAAGTACATTTTCCATTTTTTCGGTTGTTTTTATACATGATTTATCACATATTTGTATGACAAATCGTGTTAATTTGCAAAAGGTCACGATAAAAGTAAGCGAAACATCAAAATATTGAAAAACAGACTCCATGTCCCTTATGGGCCACCGTAGTCTTGCATTGAAAAATATACCCATGATACAGATTAATGTGTTCAATACTGTGTATAATAAGTCGCACAAATGGCCACGAGAGGGGCACGAGTCGCTATTCGGCTTGTCCCGGAATAACACGAGTTGGTCACGAATGATATTATCGCTGCCACCAGTCAAAACTCCCCAACTTCTATTTCATTAGAACTGTCATGAAATTGGTATAGTACGAATAAGAGTAATAAGGGGACGGTTGGGTGATTTTCCGTTTGTCTGTATTCTCGAACCAATCTGATTAAACAAACAAAAAGGTAAATTCATGTGGGAAATCTGGTCCGTCGTAAACGTTTTCAAAATACGCTATGTTGAACTTCCTGAAGACACAAACAAAAATATAAATGTGACTACATTTGGTTACATTTGGGGTAAGAGGGCAAATTTCAAGATTCTTGTTATGGTCGCTTCCACACTGACTGCAGTGATATTACCTAAGCTGGTTCCCGGCTCCCCACGCGCGCCGTCAACGTGTGATATGAGAGACGGGGCCCAGCTAACGATTGTACCGCGCTGGGAAGGTGCGTGTGCGGAGCTCAAGCTCCTCACAGCGACAGTCCGTGAAGGCAAGGGAGTTAATTCTTGTACAAACACGATTACCCCCCTTTGTCCATAAACAAAACCACTTCCGACCAGCACTTGGCCCTTTGCAATGTTTCTTTTCTATCCATTTTTTTTTAATGAAAAACATTCGCATAAAGGAGGAAGACTATTCAAGCTTGCACGCTGAGTTATAATTCATGTAACTGAACCAGCTTAATGGCAGCGATGGTATCTGAAGGGTAAGGAAGATGTCACGCGCTTGGAAGGAGTATATTTATGCCCTCATCTTGATTTCAGTTTCATTAGGGATCACCTGGCTTATTTCGTTACCAATATAATTAATCGATAGGTCCCCTTGAAAATCCGGGTAGAGAAGAGGTCTTCAGCAACCCATGCTTGCCGAAAGAGGCGACTTTGCTTGTCGTCAGAGGTGACGAACCCTTCGTCACCACTCGCCCCTTTCCGTAACTTGCAAGAAGACTCGTCCCCCTATCGATGAATGTTATGTGCGAAAATACAACAAACCAATCAGAATGCGCGTATGATTTCAAGTTCTTCGTCAAAGAATCCCTCAGAATTTTCTTTTGAATTTACATATGTCTTGCATCTAAAAATATACCAAGGACACAGTTAAATGTGTTCAATCATACTGTTTAATTCCGCATGTCCCGATGTGCTTTAAATTGCATCTGAAATATATATAATATATGGGAAGATATATGTGAACCATTACACAACGAGTTGACAAGTGTTTTAGGTATGCCCGTTTGCGCTAAGACAGAACCCGGTCGGAAAAATGGTCAAGAGAGGGGCACGAGTCGCTATTCGGCTCGTCCCGGAATAATACGAGTAGGTCTCGAATGGTGACTAACGGGATCGGGTGGTCAGGCTCGCTGACTTGGTTGATGCGTGTCATCGTGTCCCAATTGTCTGGTCCAGACTCGACTATTTACGGACCGCCGTGATATAGCTGGCCATGGAATATTGCTGAGTGCGGCGTTAAACAACAAACAACCACAAATCTATTCAATGAGTGAGATGTAGGCCTATATTATCCATGGTGCGGTACTTGATTTCTAATTAATGATCAAGACAGTGTTAACACGAATGCGGTAATTAAACGGTCAGATGTCTTTATGTGGGGTCGCGGCCTCAAGGTAAATTTCGAAGAACAGTAATATCCCTTGTTCTAGTTGTCCTCGGACATTTTGTATGCACCACTCCGTGTTAAAACCTGCCAGTAATAAAAGTATTCACACATTATATATTTGGTTCAACTGGTGCAAAAAAAGGCGGAATTAAAATCGCCATGATTACGAGATTCAGCATGAAGCCCTAATTGTTCTGTATAATTTCACCGGGGCGATATTTTGATGGAATCAGAATCTCCTTATTGAAGGTAATTATTTTGTAATTCAGAGTGCTTTCACAACAATATGTGCTACAACGTCGGTGGCAACGTCAGAGCAGGACACAATGGCTGCCAACTCTTCCGGTGTCAAGGAAACGGACAGTTCAGAGCTGTGCCAAATGGTATGAGATTATAATGTGAACCCTGAAAGTAATACAGAAGGGATCTTTGTTAGAATCGGTAAATAATACCGAATTCATGTCTTGTCAAAAGATAGTGAATGTTTTGCTCACCTAACTGGAAGTCAAGTAAGCCTTATACGGCCTAATTGTCGTCCGGAAACACTCGGAAACACTCGGAAACGTCATCTCCTCGGGAACCACTCCAACGATGAAGCTGAATCTCCCATGCTTGTTTCCATCAATGGTGACACTGTAATTTGTTCAAGAGGTGTGAATCTGATTTCAATATGTCCACCACAGCAGCCATATTGAAAGACCTATTTATATCTATTTCTAAGTCTTTCGTGTTGAAAATGTAATGAAATTTGGTATGTTTAGTGGGACTCAACACACTGCTCGGTTTTCGCAACGTGTTTTTTTAATCTTCATGTTTTGACCATTTCCATCATTTCTTTCCTAGTGCATACACGCCCCTGTATCAAGCATAACTTTGTGACGTACATGTATATCTATCTCCCTACGAGGCAAAAGGCTTATTTGAGGGAGTCGGCCCCACTCCTCTTGTTGACGCGCACTTCTCCCTAACATGTCCCAGATGTGCTCAATAGGGAAACGGTCTGGG
This sequence comes from Haliotis rufescens, assembly GCF_023055435.1. Lineage (NCBI taxonomy): Eukaryota > Metazoa > Mollusca > Gastropoda > Lepetellida > Haliotidae > Haliotis > Haliotis rufescens. The sequence continues at coordinate 7,222,131 of NW_025963791.1, read as the reverse complement.
GTCGTTGCACACACACACACACGCACGCACGCACGCACGCACGCACGCACACACACACACACACACATCCAAGTGAGTTACAGTGCTTTGGCAACATTTTCTGAAGAAAATCAATTGTCATATTATGTAAGCTAATCCATTTGTCTTGATTCCGTTTCATCACGATACCATGATATGTATAGTCTCAGTTTGACAAGGATACTTGACGAGGCAAGAAATCAAGACCGATAATTTAGCACGTACCCGTCTTTGCATCACATGTTCTTGATGGTGGTGGGGTGTCACCAAATGAGTAATCCGGGTAAGGATTGGTTTCTAGTACTACGTGCTTGTCTCCCCGTGGGCATTCCGGGGCAAAGGACGTTTCGAGTCAATCTCATTTAAATCAGATCTTAGTTTTCGCAACCGCTAAACAAAGATCTGAGGACATCCCATTACGGGTCACGTTAGAACGACGCAAACGTTGACCGACCAGTGAAATGACTGACAAGAAATAGACAGCTTTCTCGAGAGCTTTTCGACACTAGTTTCAAACTGGCGAGTACGCTTCGAAACAAATTTTGACGTATTCTCGATTATAAAATTTAAAACTGATAAAAACATTCTGGAATGGCTTATATTTGGCCAAGATTGTATGAATATAAGCATAAAATCCGTAACTGTCGTTCGGAATACCCTCTGTTTAATACTTCGATGTTGCATGATTAGAAAACACATTCCGATTGTCACTTTCATGATCTGTAAGCGACGCTCAGGTTGGTTCGATGAAAGGTCGTTCTGACGTGACCCGTAATGGGATGTCCTCAGATCTATGTTTAGCGATAGCGAGAACTAAGATCTGATTTAAATGAGATTGGTTTCGAGTTCCCATATTTGTCTCCCCGTGGGCATTCCAGGGCAAAGGACGTTTCGTGTACCCATATTTGTCTCCCCGTCGGTATTCAGAGACCGAGTAACTTCCTGGTACTCCATGCTCGTATGGAATTCAAGTCGAAATTCGTCCCAGCGCGCCACAGGGATTCCAGCCGCGCATTAGTTGTTCTTGCCCCTGGTATAGAGCTGTATTTCATTGTGCAGGAAGGAATAACACGTTGCAGGAACAAGGAGGTGCGTGTGTTGGTAAAGCTTGGATGAAGGCAACATGTCTTGTGTTGTGTTTCAGACCCATACAGATGTAAGGACGCCAACAACATGTGCCGCATATGCCAGGGCTGAAAGTGGAATCTCGCACTGAACTTTTTGTATCCTTAATAACTATGAGTTAAAAAATGTCCATGACGTAGAACGAATGTTTGGTTTCAAGCAAGAGGAAAACTATGTCATGTCAGCTTTAACTGACTGGTATTTAAAAAAATGTAATATAAAGCTTTGTTTAAAGAATAAACTATACGTTAATCAGTGAGTGTATGAGTATCATGTTGCATCAATCTTCGAGTTATATGACAGCGGCCTGTAGATAATCGAGTGCGGACCAGACAAACCTGTGATTGATGTTATGAACAACGTCCCAACGATCCTACACCTCCACCCAAATTCACTTAGGGACCGACTATTTGATGAACTGGAAGGGAGGAGGGAGAGTGCGTGTTGGGCTGGGATTTTGTATCGAGATTAGGTATTATTTCGGCTACAGCTACAAAACGTTATTTTTTAATTTAAAACAATTATCCTTATTATGTTTTTAGGAAAGACACCTTGCAACAATTTCATTGTTGTGGCAGCTAATTTTTTTCAACAGTCTGAAGCATAATTTTTTTTTCTCAAGAATTTTCGGGGCCAATTTCATATTTTTGATAAAATTCCAGGCAATCGGGTATTCATCGCATTCACCACGGAGCTGATCCTTGCTCATAATGTCAGTCGTGGGCTTGGTTCGGTCAAGATTCGAGTATTTAAAGGCCGGGGTCATACAGCTAAAATATTGCTGAATGCGGCGTTAAACAACAAACGAACAACCAAACAGCAGATCCGGGGAAAGTTGTTACCGTTAACATTGTCCACAGCTCAACACAACAAATTTGACTCACCTTCAGTTGACGTAACGTTACGCGAATCGGGAACAGCTTGGTTGGTTGGTTGGTTGGTTTGTTGTTTAACGCCGCACTCAGCAATATTCCAGCTGTATGACCCCGGCCTTTAAATACTCGAATCTTGACCAAGCATAGACTCGTTAATCCAGCCAAGATGTAACTCCATAATTCCAGCCTAGTTCGACAAGGGTGGAAACTGGACTTTTATAGTCAGTTAACTCACTTGCCTCGGGAGGATGACGAGTGTCCAGAACATTGTCACACTTCGTTTTGTTTGTTTGTTTTGTAATGTTGTTTAACGCCGCACTCAGCAATATTCCAGCTATATGACGGCGGTCTGTAGATAATCGAGTCTGGACCAGACAATCCAGTGATTAATATCATGAGCATCGATCCACGCAATTGGGATCAATGACATGCATCTACCAAGATCTATTCTACCCCGGAATCTTCACGGGTCGGAACAGCTTGGTGTGCTTTAAGGTAGGTTTGTGTAACTCGGATATAGAGCGGTACCGTAGTAACCTGTGAATATGTTCTGATTCAAAACAAACGATTAATATGAACTTGAGTTGTAGTTATTTGTGTTACATCAATTGAACCATTGACGTCTTGTGTGATATCACGAACAATCGACACATTAGCTCGTCATAGATTTATTGCCATCGATACTTCGATCGACGGGTATATTTCTATCAGCAACGTGTTTATGTTGAATATATATAATAGCTGTGTGAACATAGCTTTCTCTCTAAGACGCATTTCCAGCTGCTCAAAGTAACTGTTACGACTGCTTCGTTCACTATATCAAGCCAAAGCGTAATAAAATATTAACGTGTCTGTTAAAAGGTATGTCCTGGCAGGATCAACCAACCAATGTCTTAAGTTGTGGACCAAGCTGGACACAGATACCAGCAGCATGGTCAGTTCAGAGAAAGGACAACATGTATAGAGTTAACAACTGTTAAGAAGTGATTTCGAATTGAAACGCAAAGGTTAACCATGAAAAACCGGTATGTACAGAACTTCATTGTGAAATCAGTATTTGACCACAAAAGATCAATGAACAATTAACAATTTATATTGAAACACGAAGTTTTAAGTTTACAGTAAAAAAAAGGCAATACAATGGCAGCAACACTAAGTACCAGGCTCAATGACGTGTGTCAGTGCACACACGAGAGGCTGGAATTCCTGGGCTTGATCGTAGCGCCACCAGTGGCTATTACGAGTTATGTCCGTTATAAGCCTCTCCTATGGACCAATCAGATTCCACCTCTTGTATCACTTTGTTTGCTTCAAACGAAATGGCGGGGCCCTGTCAGAACAATCTGATTGATAATCAAGATCTATATTGTGATAAAACGGGTCTTACATCGCGAAATGCGTGAAATCACGTAAGCACCTTGATCTAAAAAATGAAAAGATTCGGAAAATTTCTGTTGACAACGAGTTGGCGGTGCACATATTTTGCAAATCCTGCAATCAACCGAAATCTGCAAGACAGTTTACGAAATGGATTTCGATTTGGTTGCGCGATTTTGATTGGACTATGCATAGACTCGTTAATCCAGCCAAGTTGTAACTCCATAATACCAGCCTAGTTCGACAAGGGTGGAAACTGGACTTTTATAGTCAGTTAACTCACTTGCCTCGGGAGGATGACGAGTGTCCAGAACATTGTCACACTTCGTTGTTTTTTTGGTTTTGTTTGTTGTTTAACGCCTCACTCAGCAATATTCCAGCATTACGACGGCGGTCTGTAAATAATCGAGTCTGGGCCAGACAATCCAGTGATTGACATGATGAGCATCGATCTACGCAATTGGGATACGATGACATGCATCAACCAAGTCAGCGAGCCTGACCATCCGGTCCCATTAGTCGCCTCTTACGACAAGCATTGTCGCCTTTTACGGCAAGCGTGGGTTGCTGAAGACCTATTCTATCCCGGTTCTTCACGGGCCCACTTTGAAGCTGGCTGGAATTCGGTGTTTGCAGATAGGTATCCCGTCTTGGTAAGAACATTACTGTAGTTCCGTCACGGCGTGTCAGATAAATGTGAGAGGAAAGCCAATGTGACGCATGTCGTATACTTTAAGCATGGTTAAACCCACGGGCATGGAAATGGTGCTGACACACCAAGGGTCATAATCGGAAAGATAAGCGGATACGAACCCACCACCAGCGGATACTCGTGCTAAGGGGAAGTAACTCTGAATAGACACTTTCTGTGCCTTAGACACCTGGGCAACCCCTAATGTAACTACTCCCATGAGGGACTGGGCCCGGGGGTGCGCCCATAATGAACGAAAGATAAATGTTTATAACAAGCCACGGCTGGCAATATTCCAGCAATACCAACACGATGACACGCCATAGGGCAGGTCAAATTTGTGGCTACCCGATCCTCATTTGTCGGCCATTACAAAAAACATGGGATCATATTCTGACTCAGACGGACGGAGGCTGTGCTGGACATGAACGACGTCGTAGCAAGGAAGCTACCTTTCACCTTTGTATTTTTGTGATTTGGGTCAGATTGCCTTGTAAAGTCAACTCTCATTAGAACTGAATGTTTTAATACATTCCAACGGCAATCATACGACAGAAAAACTATAATGATATATGTAATAAGACAGGAAATACGTTATTATAACAAAAAAAAACCTTTAACTATCCCCAGCTATGATGTGCGTCAGTTATTTCGTACCGACCAAGTTATAAGCTATAAACGGGAAGAGGGGTGGGGGGATGCTTTGATTTACATATTGTCCTTCAACGTTGAACGCATTCCAACGAAATCCCAGATCTACTTCGTAATGATAAAGATCGGGTCTAATTATGATGTGTCCATGATTATATGTTCAGTGACTGCGTGCCCTTTGCTTGGTAACTCACTCACGGAGAGCAAGCGTTTTGACTCACTGAGTAAGAAAGTCCATGAAAAGTATTCCCTACCAATAACAGGCACCATTATAGTTAGGCCGTCTGAATGTGTGGCGTTTCTCATCTCTGACCTGTCCTAAACTACCGCCACGCTACAAAATAGGAAAAACGCTTTTAAAGTTAACCCAGTTGCCCGTTTGAATATATATCTGCGCTCACTGGGAAAAAAAGAAACGAAAGATTCCAAAGTTCATCAAAATACCCACTGTACTTTATCGTAGATATATTTCAAGGCAGGAGTTGTAGAGTTCACGAAGCTCCTGCCTTCAATCCCTCCTTGGTGGAGACTTTTCAGATTGAGGTTCCTGTCTTTGGCCACTCGATCATGTATACTGCTGAAAAAAGGTTAGGACCACCCACTTATTTCATTTTACAATAGTTAATCTGTCACGACATGTCATGACATGACAAATTAATTCCTTGACGTTTTGGGACTGGTATATTTCATTCGCTGTACACCCTTTCTTGACTGCCCTTTGCTCCAACTTGCTGAAATCTATCATGGAGACATCCCCTGCTCCATATGGTGTTATGTGTTATGAATTATTCAATTTCTGCTTTGTATTTGTTAGCATGTAATCAGCATATGACATACTACCAAACACCAGAAACTCTCTAACACTGAACTATTACAAGGATCGGGTCAGGCTAGCTCGGAGAGAGTGTCAACGTACCCCGACGGCGTGGCTTGTTCGAGACTCGACTATTTACAGGAGGCCGCCATATTGATAGAATGAGTGCGGCGTTGAACAAGAAACAAACAAACAAAGCTAGGCTGCTGTAACCGACATTCTCGTAGTGGAAGAGCTTAACACGTGCTGGCGGGGAATCGAACCCGGGTTTTAGAGTGATCGCTTCACCCACGGAGCTATGATGAGCCACGTTGTTCACGGAAATGTTGACACTACGTAGTGTTCGACCTGACCCCATTGACTCAACTCTGTAGTCAGTGTCTACTATACATACTTAACATCTGAAACTGAACTTGACCAACGGATCTATGCTGTGCCGCGTTGTTTACGGAAATGTTGACACTGCGCAGTGTACGACCTGATCCCATTGACTCAACTCTGTAGTCAGTGTTTACTATACATGCTTAACATCTGAAACTGAACTTTTATAAAGTCATTATTGCTTGCACGGCTAATAATATGAGCTAATCTCTGTCCTGTCTCAGCGACCACGCCATTGGAAGCCCAGGACTCTGGTACGCATGATATTCAGCTGGGTTATGTCATGAGAGGGCTTTGATCACCCAATTATCATCGATTACGAAGTGTAATTGATGAATTAAGCGAAATGAGGCTTTTCCGTTGCAATTTGTTGGTCAATTATGGGTAATTTTTCTTAATGCATATATGTATGGCTATAACCGCCTTGAAAATGGATGTAGAAAATAGTGTTTTGCGGCATCTGCTACTGACGTCTTCTTGATCCTGCTGTCGCGAGGTAGGTTCAGAGAATGTTTATTCCTTAAGTAATGTAAAAAATATCGAGGTGGAGGATCTAAGAATGTACTTCACACGTCATGGGAAACGAATATGAGAGCTTTAGGCAATTTTAATGATTTTCCATGAAATCAGGGACTGTGATTTACATTATCAGTGCTTCAGTACTTGTGAATGAAGACAAGCAACTTGTGCGGAGTAAAGGTGGTGGTGGGTTGGGGTTTTGGGGCTTTTAAAATTAAATGATTCCCCAATCTAGAGAAAATTTAGATTATGTCTTGTCAGATAATAGAAAAAGGGGTCTCAAACAAAAATATCAATTAGATAATTGCGACGCATCGCATGTTTGATTAATTGTTACACCCCTACCTTTAAGTAATCTTTAAATTCGATCGTTTATTTGCATTTCCCTTTTTGTATACAACTCATGAATATCAAGGCAAAAGAAAGTCGCAATCTGATTGTTGAAATGTACAGTGAATCTGTTTATTACCATCGGAGTGAGTGTTCGATTCGCCGCTTTGAAAAGTATTACAGCGGCGTGTCAGCTTAATGTGTGAGGAAAGTCCGAAGTGATGCAGGTCTCAGACGTTTACCACTTCGGTGAAACCCAGGAACACGGGTATGGTGCTGACAAACCTAGAAACATAATCGGGGTGAACCGGGATTCGAACCCACAATCATGGGTTTCTGGCGTGCCCAAGGAACGCCACTCTGCACAGCGAATCGCGGCGCCTTAGACGACTGGGCCACCCGTGCCCCCTATTACCATCAGAAATTTGTGAGCACATTTAATTTGTTGAATATGATGCAGAAGAATACAAAGAGACAAGTCAGTGAAATGAAGTTAAAGGGCGTCCTACAGTGAAGTTAAATGTTGTCCTTCACGAAGGTCCACGGGGTCCCTACGGGGAAGTTAAAGGGGATCTCACTATAGTTAAAGAGTGTCCCCAGGAAAGTCAATCGGGGTCCTACAGGAACGTTAAAGGGCCAATACAGGAAGGTTACAGAAAAGAAATTATGCCCAGGATCACGACTCGTCCTACATTCTGTAAGCGCTTACACTGGTCCCTGTCTTTGGAGCATCCTTGCCGCCTGTCATAACCGCAGGTAGGCCTCTGAGCGTTCGTCATCCCTCGCCCCTTTCCGTAACCTGCAAGAAGACTCGTCCCCATATCGATGAATGTTATGTGCGAAAATACGACAAACCAATCAGAATGCGCGTATAATATATGGGAAAATATGTGTGAACACAACGAGTTGACAGGTATGCCCGTTTGCGTTAAGACGGAACCCGATCGGAAAAAATGGCCATGAGAGGGGCACGAATCACTATTCTGCTTGTCCAGGAATAATACGAGTAGGTCACGAATGGTCTCTGAGATGAGAAACGGGGCTATCATTGCTCTCATCCTTTCATCTGCGGTCAAACAATTTTATTTGTTTGTTGTTCAACGCCGCAATATTTCAGCTATATGACGGGGGTCTGTAAATAATCGCTGGAATATTACTGAGTGCGGCGTTGAACTACAAGCAAACACAATTGTTTGACCGCAGATGAAAGTCAATATTCCAGCTATATGACGGCGGTCTGTAAATAATCAGACCCGTGAAGATTCCGGGGGTAGAACAGGTCTTCAGCAACCCATACTTGCCGTAACGTGCGACTATGCTTGTCGTAAAAGGCGACCAACGGCTCGATGACATGGTTGATACAGCTCGTCGTTTATTTCTTTTCTGAGATATTTGGATGCAATCGTTCGGCCATTACGTTTATCTGCGTAGCCCGCCTACATCTAACGGGAACGACGTACAAGACACTTCCCTTTTAAAAATAACGTCGTCCAATATACCCTCTCCAAAGACAAAAAAAGAAAACGCACAGGTAGATTTTTAGTAAATTTATTCTACCTAATAAAGTCGATGTACTTAATTTAATATGATAGATATGAAATATGAAATATGAAATTTTGGAGTTCGATAGTCACATGTTGTCGTTGTACAAAGACATTGAAAACTGTTGATTGTCATGTCACATAAGGCCACAAGGTGGCGCTGAACTCAGTATCTTGTTCACGTCTCTGAATCTCCTCGGCACTGACTCGATAAATGTACGATTTCTGTCCTGCGGAATTCTGCGCCATTCTGCTTGTAACGCGTTGGCCAGTTGTGGGAGTTCACTTCGATCGAGTTCATCCCAGAGGTGATCGATTGGGTCGAGATCTGGAGATCTTGACAGCGCGAGGGCAAGACGCTGATGTTGGCATTATGACGGTACCGTGACACGAGCTGTGTGCGGTGGAGCGTTGTCCTGTTGAAACAACTTCTTTGGCGGTCAATGATTGGAAAAAGGTAGGGTTAAAGAATTTGATTCATGTGGCGATTTGCTGTCAAATTTCCCTGAACCACAACCAGGACAGATCTCGTGGTTTGGGATATGACCCTCCACACCATGACACTACCGCCACCGAATTTGCCGAATTCACGTACGCAATGGTCAACACGTCTATTTCGACGACGATAAATACGTTGTCTTCCATCTCGCCGGTGAAGAAGAAATCGTGATTCATCGCTTTAACCACACTCCAGTTTTTCAAATTCCAAGGCTGTCAGGTATGGCACCAACGCTAGCGTCGCTGTCGATGGATCTGTTGCAAAACAGGCACGATAACTGGCCGTCTTCTGGGTCGGATTCCAGCCTCGCGAAGATGGTTTCTGACAGTCTGGTCCGATATTCTCCTCAAACCAGGGATGCGTCTTGCAGTCTCCGTAGCTGCAGCCTGGTTCCCTGTTTATGCTGCGCTAGCGCTACACTGACCCAGGCAATGACTGCAGAATGGCCGCCTCCACTAGACGAACAAACATGGCGGACACGACATGTATTTATTATAGAAAAACGCAAGAACGGGTGGTTATAATTTTGTTTAAGCATTTTCATTAATGCTCTTGCAATGTTTACGTCACGAGAATAACGTCCATTGTTAGTGAAGGAAAACATTATTCAAGCTGTTTCGAGACACGAAAGTGGACATCACATCGGTGAAATGTAAACACACCCCATTTTCGACAGTGATATGTTCGTAAATATTTCGTGTCAGCTCTCTGTCGTGACGGAATCGTACACATAATACATGGAATTAAACGTCTACGTTAATAAAATATCGTTAGCATCTTTATTTTAGCAAATCTGACGACGCAAATGTCGCCGATTATGCCCCGTTTTTCCCATTGTAAAGTGGTGGTTTAGCGGAGTTATTGAACGCCCAGTATAATAACTAGAAAAAACACACAAACACTTTTGATCCCTAATAATGGTATTTAATGATAGGGTCTGTCATTGGTTCTGACATTCACATGAAAAGCCATTTATTTGGCATTTGTTTTCTTATTACACAATGAAATTAATCATTAATAGATCTAATAATTTTGGAAAATTAATTGATTAAATTCAATATAGTCTTTTTTAACTTTGTCGGATCTGAATGGCATAATAATAAAGAATATTGTTTATTATTTTGAAATAATTTGGCACAGTGGCATACACATTTATGTGTATTCTATATGATGCAATTTAGCCACTGGGGAATCCGTGTACAGAACAACATAAAGAAGTGTGCATACCATTATTATTGAAAAATAGTTATGATTATAATCATCATGTTAGATGAAATATCTGTGTACGAAATTAGGAACCAGGCTGCCGTAGCTGTGGCATTGCGGTGACGTAGGTGGAACAGTCGAATGTAGCGATCCTGTGCAGGGGTGGTAACTCTTGGTCGGACCGTCGGTTCTCGGACGGTCTGCAGTGGAATTGAACTGTGTGTATCGGTCACAAAGGCAGCAGATTGTGCTGTGGTGGACGTTGAAGACTATGATTCCCCTCTTTGGCAGCACTGAGTCTCGGCAGTTTCGAACTTGATAAATGTTGACATTTGAATGACAAATTATTGGCTTATGCTTGCCTTTTTATAGCCACTACCACGAGTACGAATGTCAAAACATTTTCCTTTACTGTTTTCCTCAATGACATTTTTGAACAAGTGTGAAAAGACATTGCAAATCGACAATAGCTGCGTTTTGACGCACTGTTTGTCGAATATCAGTCCACCAACATTTTCCAATAACATATATCCAATTTATACACCTGATTTTTTGTGTACTCGGGTTCAATGAACTCATTTTTTTGAAGTGTGTGAGCTGCGAGCGCATATTCGAATCTCCAGAAATGACGTCATGAAGGAACAATGTTTTATATGAAATAAACCACGTTTCGTTCCGCTTCAAGCTGACACGTCGTGATATTACTGGAATACAATTCACTCACTCACTCATTCATCCACAATTTATTTTCCAGTCAGATCTGAAAGACAATGACGACGATGTCTCTGTTGCTGCTGCTGGTGACCACCTCGGCAGCTACATCTTCATTGGAGAGGGCGAAGAAGACCAGTGACCCCAACCAGTGGAATTGTGAGTGTTTAAACATATCGGCCTATCACATTTCACACCCTGTATATATACTGAACCGCAAAATAAACGTCACTTCATGAAAATATTTTTTTTAGGTTTCTCGTTTTGGCATTAGTCTGTATATATCCAGATTTGATGTTAAACGGCCAAAAAGTGACATAGATATGGACATAATGATTATAACTACCTCAGAAAAAATGAGTTATAATAATATGATGCGTTTTGACACGCTGATTCTTTGTCATGAACATAAAGGAACTTACACATGAATTATGAATAACCGCATCATCCACGAAAAACTCGTACTGTTTGGATAGTCAACTGGCCAAAGCATTGGCTTGTCACGCCGAATGCACCCAGTGTGTTGGTGCATTGTGTGAACGTACACTGTGACCTACTTCTTCACCCTTTTTGTTGTTACCCTGGCTTTACGTCAGTGTACTGTGTCTGAGTGGGGTATTCATGTTAAACTGCGGCATGGTATCTCAGTGGGTTTGCACTATACATCGGCATCAGTCCAGACTAGTACAACCAGACACACACACACACACACACACACACACACACACACACACACACACACACACACACACACACACACACACACACACACACACACACGTCGCTATATAAATGCAATAATTTTGGACGCGGCGTTAAACCCCATTTCACCTCACCTTCTTCTTCTTCTCCTTTAACGTATTATCGTAGGAAGAGACTCACTCACTCACTCACTCACTCACTCACTCACTCACTCACTTTGCCCACAGATGACATGCCTGGATCTGGATGTTCGTACCGTGGCCGCACATACAACAAAGGCGCCGTCATCCTGGGCGCAAACCGCTGTTCAAAGATGAAGTGCAATAACGGAATCCTAAATTACATTGAGATAAGTAAGTTGAACTGTAATGTTGCCATCTGTTGATGTAGTATTCATGTGAGTCGCAAACAATACAGTTCTCTTTAAGCCATGCACGCTGTACACCTCCAAAACGACGTGGATAGCCCTGCTGTCTAAGACACCGCAATTCCCTGTGTTGCAAGATTTCGATGATCGTGGTTACAATTCCAGAACCGTACCGATACTGATTCTATATTTGTTAGCACCATACACGTGATCGTGTTTTTTAAATGTACCAATGTACTGAAAATAATGATCCCCTAATGGTTGCAATTGACATCTCTATGTCATTGTAATTTTCTTTCATGACCCTTCCCGAAAAGACAAAAGCATTTTATAATTTTTGTTAAAATGTCCATTTACTCTTCATGACCCTCCCCAAATATGTGTAGTGTTCTTTATGACGCTGTCCAAGAGATTGTAATATTTTTCGGTGACCTTTCGAAGACATTCCCCTGAGGTCTCCAGACAACTGAGCGTTTACTCACGTGGTATCATTCACATTCGGAATTGATAGCTGGGCGTTCAGTGTATTATTACTCTCTGCCCCCCCCCCCCCCCCCCCCCACCACACCACACACACACACACACACACACACCACCAACCACCCCTATTATAAATGAAATGTAGGATTATCTATAATGTGACCCTTCATTAATCGAATGAGAACTTGATTTTCATGGTGTAGGATTATTATCAATCTTACTTCTTTTTTTTAAAAACGCGTATGTTGCAATTGATATTTAACTTGCATTCAGAAGGGTTATTATTTAGGATTCTCGTATCAATCATATTCGGGTAATTAATATAAACGTATTCTTGATAATCGTGTTGATAATGGATTCGCATGTTGTATCATATTAAATCTTTATCATTTGCAAAAAGTAAGGTTATAAATAATAAAAATATTCTGCATTCATCTTATTAACACACTCTTCAAAAAAAAGAAACGCACAGGTTGTATGTAGTTTAATGAACCTGACTACACAAAATATCCGGTATATAAATTGGATATGTGTTATTGAAAAATGTTGGTGGCCTGATATTCCACAAACGGTGCATCAAAACGCAGCCATTGGCGATGTGCAATGTCTTAAATGGCATTGTTTTCACACTTGTTCAAAAATGTTATGGAGGAAAACAGTAAAGCAAAATGCACGTTATGGCACTTGTAAGTCGTGGTAGTGGCTATAAAAAAGCAAGCATAAGCCAATAATTTGTCATTCAAATGTCAACATTTTCTAAGTTCGAAAATGCCGAGACTCAGCGCTGCCGATCGGAACATAGGACGTATCTAAAGAGGGGAATCGCAGTCTTTTGTTGCACGCCACTTCAACGTCCACCACAGCACCATTTGCCGCCTTTGTGACCGATACACACAGTTCAATTCCACTGCAGACCGTCCGAGAAACGGCAGACCAAGAGTTACCACCCCTGCAAATTCTTTATCCTCACCTTCTTCCAATCATTGACCGCCAGAGGGAGCTGTTTCAACAGAACAACGCTCCAACGCACACAGCTCGTGTCACGGTAGACTACCTTCATAATGTTAACATCAACGCCTTGCCCTGGCCGTCGAAATCTCCAGATCTCAACCCAATCGAACACCTCTGGGATGAACTCGATCGGCGTGTCCGTCAACGTCAGAATACGCCGCAGACACTCCAACAAATGGCCAACGCGTTACAAGCAGAATGGCGCAGAATTCCGCAGGACAGAATTCGTACACTTATCAAGTCAGTGCCGAGGAGATGCAGAGCCGTGATTGCTGCCCGGGGCGGTCACACGAGATACTGAGTTCAGCGCCATCTTGTGGATTTATGTGACATGATTATGAACAGTTTTCGAAGCTTTTGTACAATGACAATCGAGCTCCAAAATTTCATATTTGTATCTATGATATTAAATCAAATATATCGACGTTTTTTAAGTACAATCAATTTACTAAAAATCTACCTATGCGTTTCTTTTTTTGAAGAGTGTAAGTCGTGTAGGATGTAGGATTGTTATTATACTTAATGTTTTACTAATTTTATTAATCTTATTCTTGATCTGTTATTAATCTTATTAATAAATGTTTGCCACCTGTGAAGATCCGGGTTAGAATTGGTCTTTAGCAACCCATGCATGTCGTAAGAGACGACTAGCAGAGAAGTCGGTCTGGCTCGCTGACTTGGTTGATGCATGTCATAGTGATCTCGATTGCGCAGATCGATGCTCATGATGTCAATCACTGGATTGTCTGGACCAGACTCGATTATTTTTAGACCACCATCATATATGTGGAATGTTTGCATTATGTAGGTTTTTTTTTTTCTTAATCTGTTATTTATCGTATTGATAAATGTCTGTAGGATGTTGGCTTATTATTACATAACGGTCGTGCTTCAGAATGCTTGTACAACAACATGTGCTATGGTGTGGGCGACAGCGTCAGAGGAGGGAGAAATGGCTGCCACCTGTTCAAGTGTCAGGCGAACGAGCAGTTCATGGCAGTGACCAGTGGTAGGGATACAACAACTTCAATCAATCATTCAGCTATAAACTGTCTGTTTACACAACTTTCCTGAGAGCTAGTTGATAGAATGTCTGCCCGGAGATTGGAAGGTCCGGGTTCCACCCCTGCCGGCGTCATACGAAAAGACGTACTGGCCTCCACAAGAGATATCGCTTGGGTGAGACCTTGTGATCTCTCCTAGGAGATATCGCTGCAGCAAAGACCACTGTGACGTCATCAGTTGCCATGATGTGACAATTAAATGACATCACTAATATCTCTGCTACTGAACCTTGATAGCAGTCCACTTTTTGACTCTGCTTATTACTGTTTATAAGCTGAAAAAATTGAAAGAATGATCAACACTCGCCGACAAAAGTTCAAAACTCCTCGGCAAGACTTGGAGATTTAAACTTTTATCGACTCGTGCAGATATAGTTGATATCAAAAGATACTCGGGTGACATTCTCTATTGATCCGCTCGCTCGCGTACAAACACACGCACACACGCACACGCACGCACGCACGTACGTACACACATACGCAAGCACACACGCGCACACACACACGCACACACGCACGCACGAACGCACACACTCACGAACACACTCACACACACACGCACACACACACTTTTTACTGACATCCTAAATAGGTTGTACGTATGTTGATGTCTCATATAAGAAAGACACACACAGAGACACACAGAGACACAAACACAGAAAGACAGACAGATACACACACAGAGACAGACACACAGAGACAGACAGACAGACAGACAGACACACACACACACACACAAACAGACACACAGACAGACACAGAGAGAGACACACACACCGATTTCTTCTTAACATAAGTCCTAACTGGTAGCTATAACACTGGTGTCGTGTGCAAGAAGGGCATTCCGTTGTGACATAAATTAGCAGTAGGTTTTAACATTTAGAATGTCTTGGAGATATAACACGTGAATTATAAAATGTGTTCTATCAAAGTTATCTTATAAAGAGACACATAGATAAGTACTCAGTAATTAACGTATCTGATAATATAATGGTGTGATTGAATGACGCATTGACATCTATTTATCTCGAAACAAATGGGATCATTTGGCTTATTGCGTGTCATTGGGAATTCATTCATTGGTGTTGGGACACGGGTGGCCCAGTCGTCTAAGGCGCCGCGATTCGCTGTGCAGATTTGTGTCCCTTGGGCACGCCAGAAACCTATGATTGCCATTTCGAATCCCGGTTCGCCCCGATTAAGTTTCTAGGTTTGTCAGCACCATACCCGTGCTCGTTGGTTTCACCGAAGTGGTACGCGTTTGAGACCTGCGTCACTTCGGGCTTTCCTCCCACATAAAGCTGACACGCAGCGATATAACTGTAATACTGTTAAAATCGGCGTTAAACCTAACTCACTCACTCCTTCATTGGTGTGAATGTGTTGCTCATGGTTTCAGTCATTGGTCTGTTTGGTTCAGATTCGATTATTTACTGACCGTTATAAGGCTGGAATTTTGCTGGCCTGGTGGTCAGGCTCAGTAACTTGGCTTATTGCGTGTCATTGGGAATTTGTGATGGTTTAATTGCTCATGGTTACAGTCAGTTGTTTGTTTGGTTCAGATTCGATTGTTTACTGACCGTTAACAAAGCTGGAGTATTGCTGACTAGGTTGTCAAGCTCGATGGCTTAATGCGTGTCATCCGGTATTCGCGATGTTGTAGTTTGTTGCTCATGCTTTCAATCACTTTTTTGTCATGTTCAGATTCGATTATTTACTGATAAGGTAGTAATGTTGCTGATTGCAGCGCCAAGTATGAATGGTTAAAGCATGTCTTGTTTTGTTTTCAGATCCTTACAAATGCAGAGACGCTTTCAACAGGTGCAGAATATGCCAGGGATAGGTGAACTGAGATATGTCAGTGACCGTGAACGGTTTCGTAATAAATGTTCTCCCCTCAATGTCTGTATGTCTCTGAGTGTGTGATCGTTGTTCTGGCTGCAGTCTGCAAAATTCCAGCTATATATCCCACAGCCTGTGAATAACCGAATAAGGACAGGCAAACCTGTCGTTGATGGCACGAGCAATAATCTCAAGGTCAGTGTTGATTTTGTTGATGGTTCTGTACTGCTGGACGGTACAGAAATGAGTGTCAGCCAAGCGAAGTGCTTTATCAAATCAGCCCAGACTCAGTTTATGTGCAGTGTGTTGAGCAAACAGGCAACCCTGCAGAGTCCTTCGCTTGGGTGAAGTCGGCCGGCCTGAAAAGTGAAACAGAAGGCTTTCTGTTTGATGCTCAGGACCAGTCACTTCCCACTCGAAACCGCCACTTTATGATTTTGCATCGAAATGTAAATATGAAATGTAGATAATGCAATGAATTTAATGAGACTAGCCAACACATTGTCAGTGGATACAAACACAGTATCTTAAGCGACATGATGGAGTGGCTCCATCATTTTATTACCGTCTTCGCCATGCTTGTTGTTTTGATACAGAGGTCCATTCATGGTTCGACTCAGAATATTGAGGGCGTCATGAAAAATGATAAATACAAAATTCTTTTGAATAGGTCCGTATACAGACTCAGACCTATCCAGGCCAACAAACCTGATCTTGTCCTCTTTGATAAATCCAATGAAATCCTGTATACACTCTTTAAAAAAAAAGAGAAACGCAAAGGTATATTTTAGTACATTTATTTTTTCTAATAAAGACGATATATTTAACTTAATATCATAGATACAAATCTGAATT
Organism: Haliotis rufescens; assembly: GCF_023055435.1. Lineage (NCBI taxonomy): Eukaryota > Metazoa > Mollusca > Gastropoda > Lepetellida > Haliotidae > Haliotis > Haliotis rufescens. The sequence goes on along the minus strand of NW_025963791.1, from coordinate 7,205,072 downwards.
TTTTTGGAGCTCGATAGTCATATGTTGTCGTTGTACAAAGGCATTGAAAACTGTTGATTGTCATGTCAAATAAGGCCACACAATGGCGCTGAACTCTGATGGCGCTGATCTCGTGTGACCGCCCCGGGCAGCAATCACGGCTCTGCATCTCCTCGGCACTTACTGGATACGTGTACGAATTCTGTCCTGCGGAATTCTGCGCCATTCTGCTTGTAACGCGTTGGCCAGTTGTTGGAGTGTCTGCGGCATATTCTGACATTGTCGTACACATCGATCGAGTTCATCCCAGAGGTGTTATTTCGGGTTGAGATCTGGAGATCTCGACGGCCAGGGCAAGCCGCTGATGTTGGCATTATGAAGGTAGTCAACCGTGACACGAGCTGTGTGCGGTGGAGCGTTGTCCTTTTGAAACAGCTACCCATGGCGGTCAATGATTGGAAGAAGGTGAGGTTAAAGAATTCATGTAGCGATTTGCTGTCAGATTTTCGAGAACCACATCCAAGTCAGATCTCGTGGTGTAGGATATGGCCCTCCACACCATGACACTATTGAGCAAAACGCTCATTTCGACGACGATAAACTCATTGTCTTCCATCTCGCCGGTGAAGAAGAAATCGTGATTCATCGCTTAACCACATTGGTCTCCATTTTCTCAAATTCCAAGGCTGTAAGGTATGGCACCAAGGCAAGCGTTGCTGCAGATGGATCTGTTGCAAAACAGGGACGATAACTGGTCTTCTGGGTCGGATTCCAGCCTCGCGAAGATGGTTCCTGACAATCTGGTCCGATATCCTCCTCAAACCAGGGATGCGTCCTGCAGTCTCCGTTGCTGTGGCATTGCGCTGTCGTAGGTGGAACAGTCGAATGTAGCGATCCTGTGCAGGGGTGGCAACTTTTGGTCGGCCGGTTCTCGAACGGTCTGCAATGGAATTGAACTGTGTGTATCGGTCACAAAGGCGGCAAATGGTGCTGTGGTGGGCGTTGAAGTGGCATGCAACAGAAGACTGCGATTCTTCTCCTTTGATACGTCCCATGGCGATGTTCCGATCGGCAGCGCTGAGTTTCGGCGTTTTCGAACTTGAAAAATGTTGACAATTGAATGACAAATTATTGGCTTATGCTTGCCTTTTTATAGCCAGTACCACGAGTTACGAATGCCATAACTTGCACGTGCATTTTGCTCTACTGATTTCCTCCATAACATTTTTGAACAAGTGTGAAAACAATGCCGTTTAACATTGCAAATCGCCAATGGCTGCGTTTTGATGCACCGCTTGTCGAATATTTTCCAATGACATATATCCAATTTATACACCTGATTAATTTTGTGTAGTCAGGTTCATTAAACTACATACTACCTGTGCGTTTCTTTTTTTTAAAGAGTGTATTAATAAGATGAATGCAGAATATTTTTATTATTTATAAACCTACTCTTTGCAAATTAATTTTTTAATATAATACAACATGCGAATTCATTCTCAACACGATTATCAAGAATACATTTATCTTAATAACCTTAATATGATTAATACGAGAAGCCTAAATAATAATCCTACTGGATGCAAGTCAAACATCAATTGCTACATACGCGTTTTTTAAAAAGAGTAACATTGATAATAATCCTATATGCGGACCTCGCTTTCGAAATGTCACGCTTGCATCCCAAGTATTGTCCGATTCCCCATTCATCTGAATAAAGCGTTAACCTTACATGTAATCCCTTCCTAAGTTAATAAGTTGTGTATGCGCAACATCTCCTCTGAAACTGCAGCTTTAGTGGGTGAGTGGGTGGATGGGTGAGTGAGAGTGAGTGAGTGGGTGAGTAGGTGTTTGGGTGGTTGAGTGAGTTAGTGAGTGAGTTAGTGAGAGAGTAAGTGAGAGTATAGTTTACGCCGCTGTTTTTTGCAATAATCAATCAATTTCACGCCAGGGAACAATGTGTTTCACCCTTTGTGGGGAATCGAACACGGGCCTTCGGCATTACGAGCGAACACTTTAGCCGCATGGCTATCCCACCGCATGCATGCAGCTTGAACGGCCACGGCGTCATATTAGCAATTAGTTGCTGTTCACATACCCAGACACAACAATACTCAAGTATTGGTATGCGTAAACGCTTATATTATGGCCGGTAGGTTTTACAATTTATGCATGTACCTTGAAAAAATAAGTACTTTCTACCTACATTATCTATGTCAAACTGTCAGAACTATCAGTCACATGTACATAGGCCATACATATCTGTTGACGTATATGATAACATAGTCCAAGGCCAAATATAATTCAAGAAGTGACCTTTAGATATCAATATTTAAATCTTGCTTCCATTTAACAATGCCCTTTTGTCTAACCCTAAAAAACATATAGCATAGTTTATAACGCCAACTTATGCACGTAGGTAGTCCGCTTAGATCCGTTCTACAAACCCCTCTTACTTAACGCAATAAGGCGCACAGCTTGTGTTTATGTAGTTACAAATAAAGTTTTCTATATGTCTAAGAAAAACGATTCTATAAGAGAACGCCTCAGTATCAGGGAACCTTCAAGGCGTTTAGCTTCAAAGCTTGAGAATGGAATAAGTCCAGGCTGCTAGAGTTCAGAATAGGAAAATTAGAGATATACTGTAAACTATAAATATGGGATTAAATCATATATAAAGCATGTCATAACAAGTATCTTGAAGATAAAACCATTCCGTAGGCAATATTAGTAACGAAAACGTTACAAACCTACTCGTATTCCGGAAACTACCGAGATTTTATGAGCAGAGTTGTCAGCACGTGACCTGACGTCATAGTGGACCGTTTACCTCACTCATATTCGTACATTTAAGAACTGACTTTCACTTTGTGTGAGTTCATTGGAGGATGAACCTTCATAGAGTGAGGGTCAAACTGTATGAACGTCGGAGCTAGATTTCTTATCTGAATTAATTTCACGCCTAAAAAATACCTATGAACAGGATTGGCACAGCAAACGGAAGCAAAACATCATCATATTTATTGTTAGAAGTTACTTTTCGAGTAGAGCTGTAACTCAGATGTATATCTATCAAGATATTCAAAGTGGCCCCAGGTCAATTTCGATGTTTTCACATCAGTTGCATATTGAAACTGGTAGATATGTCAAAATCGTTGGCCTACATTTACCGAAATAAAGAGAGAGAGACATAGATTGCTGTAGACTGTAACTGTCAGTCTAGACACGGTTCGAGTCGATACCACGATCGTGGATGTGCATTTCATCGTTTTGTTCACTAGGATGGGTCGCAGCGAGCATATACATGAACGATCATGCAGTCAAACGCTGTGACAATTCTCAATGTGTGCTAAAACGCTTAGTTCACGATTAAAGGTCTAAATGATCAGAAAGAACGGTTCTGTATGTATTCCTGCTAGAGAAGTTACAGGGGTTCCCCCAGGAATGTGGAAGTAGTCCGTCAGTGTTTACGTCATTTCAAGAACACGGTCTCGTGAAAAACGTAAGAACGTCAAATTGTGTCGTTCATACAATTATAAATGTCAAATAAGCGGTCATGTGACCGGCCTCTCGTCCAATGGAAAAGCCGTATATCGTGTAAGCTTCACATTTAACACTTATATCAATATGAGCCCGTTGAATAAAATAGTATTGACAGCAGTGAGGAAAGCGAGAAAGATCTATCGAGCGAAGACGATCAATCAGATGTCAACACGGAAAGACTTGGGCACGCAATCTGTATTAAACGCTATCCTGACATTTCTAAATAAAATAGAAGTTTATCAATATAAAAATTATTTCGTGAGATAGTTATTCTTGTGTAAAACGTGCCAAGTGTAGATTGACGCTTACCATTGTCAAAACATAGATCAGTGTGTTGAACAAGTTAGATAGCTCTATGGATATACAACTTCATTCGCGGGCTGGATCTGCCACTGCTTTTTTACAATAATATCCATCTATTAACTTAGAACTTTTTCCCTTGTTCTTCTTAACTTTTAAATGCCACTCAACGAAGTTCATTTTGCTTTATGCCAAACAAATAAATTTGTTTTCTATACAAGTGAATGTTATGCATAAATTGTATTGTCTAATGATGGCTGGTTGAGTTTTAAACCCTGCCCTTTAAACAGTTGTAATGATATGTAATTCATTGATCAACAGAAGGATATTAATTGCTGGCATTTAGCTTACTACATGCACTCTATAAACTTTCCCCAAACAACACCCATCCTTATAACATGGACTACCACATATATACATGAGAGAGAGAGAGAGAGAGAGAGAGAGAGAGAGAGAGAGAGAGAGAGAGAGAGAGAGAGAGAGAGAGAGAGAGAGAGAGAGAGAGAGAGAGAGAGAGAGAGAGTGAAAAACACAGATTTTTTATTTAATAACAGATAATAACATAATAACATAAAACAATATCATTATATTTATAATTTCTCTAACAATGAACACATTCACACTTATCTAACCTATGACATACGATAACTTTTCCAGAGTAAGAAACAGAATATTACTGAAATAATCATCGGTGGTGGATCCAGAGGCGGAATTAAGAACGAACGGGAACCAGTCTAGTGAGGGTTTTAAGTATGCAAGACCATGAACTGAATATTTGAGTTTATGTACAAAACTGATTAATTTACATGGTCCATTGTAATTGTTGTGCGATGGGAGTCAGTCATTGATTTTTTTTAACAATGAATGCAAAATGTATTCTCTTGTGGATCTTTCTCATAGACAGATGCCTCAAAATGCACGAAACACAAAACTTCATGTCCAGTCGGACGTCTCGCCACTATGACGTCACAGCTTCAGCTCGGCAGCGAGCTGTAAATTCCCCATGCATGTGCGCCGAACTATTACATCCTCACTCAACACAATACCACTCGCGTCTTCAATACGCCAAAAGTAGCGGAAACTCACTTTATCGCCATATAGATTAATGCAGTGTAAACAAAACAAAATGGCGGACGTCTCTCCACTATGACGTCACAGCTACAGCTCGGCTTCCAGCTGGGATTTCAATATGCATGTGCGCTGATTGTGTGAAGTTGTTGTTGCTTTTTAGATAACAATGAAATCACATATGACTTGGTTTGGGGTGTAAATATGTACTTTGTATGACTATTTAACATATTTAAAAAAAGTTATTATTCTCCAATAGATCCCCTTTAAGGTGATTGTATCTCTATTATGTACTCTGGGGTCTGTAAGAGAGGCGAGTTTAAACTCTTGCGTGAAATCAACGCACTCGGGTATGGCAATCCAAGGATCATAATCAGTTATCAATCTGAGATCAGCGGATTCCGTTGCGAAAAGGGACGTAACTCTGCACCGCGAATCACATCAGGATACAAGTCCAATTCTCTCCGAGCGGACAGACGATATGACTGACGTCATTATCTGACTTCATTATCTGAGTAACAAATATGAAGTCCTCACGGATAAATACTGATATCTGAAGCCAACAACAGAATGTGCGATTCTTTCAACAGGAAGGCCATACCTTGTCTGCCCTCGGTACTTCTGTTGCTACTTTTGACAGAAATCGTGCTGAGTGCTTCAGGATTGGATTAAATACCCGTAGGAGCAACAACTTCCTCCATCTCCTCACCATCCTAATCCCATCCTCCACATTTTTGGCCTTTATAAACTTTATTTGTCTTGGCTTTAGATCACCGAAGTAGCACGTATTATGCATTGTAGCAACATTTAAACCCAAGATACTAAGAAAGTACAGTAAACACAATTTGTGGTACTGCAATAAATCGAAATTATCTGTATATTGCAGGTATCTTAAATCATCGATGGCGACATTAGCGTCGCGGGTTAAGCAGAAGCCATCTTTGTTTCCAAAATCTGAATCATCCGCTAACAATGTACAACTTTACTTTTTCGAAGTTTTCTGTTTTGTTTTAAATAATTTATTTTCACCTTAAGTACATCTTTCATGGCATTGGTCACAAAACAAGTGTGAAATAGTATGGAATACAATTGGATGTATATTGATGTTCCAATAATGACGATACATGACATTAAGAAAAATATTATACATGTAGATACATATTCATGATGATTCTGAAAGCGTTGTGTTTTTTAATTGAAAGTGAACATAATGGCGACAACAGCTGTGGATGCAGGCGGTGTAGTCCTGTGGTCAGATTGTGTTACAAACATGACTACAGTCAGTGGTACGTTATGTCTTGGCTTCTTTGTTTGTTGTTTAACGCCGCATATTCCAGCTATATGACGGCAGACTGCACATGGCCGAAAACCTGAAAAACCGCTGATTGGTATCTTGAGCAATGACACACGCAGTCGCGGTACGATGACCCGTCATCAAACAAGAAATGAAACCTGATCCATCGAGTCGTCTTTTACTCTAATCCAGAGGTCTCATTTTCCCCCTCGTCCATATTGGATTTCAAAATGGCCGCCATGAACTATTACCATCCAATATTAACGTCATTCTGTTTGAGTTATGCATCGGAATGGTTTAGGTGATGATTCAAGCATTAAAAGAGGTTTGAAATGATTAAAAAACACACTTTTATAGGCCGATAATACAAGTGTGCTTACATTTCTTAGTTTGTTGCAGTTAAGTTTTCACCGAAGTTGCAGATAAATACAACTCTCTGATTATTCCGCTTTCGGGCATAAAAGCCAGCAATCAAGAAGGTTTCAGGTTTTCCTTTTTTCAGATTTCTAAACAGTTGGCGATACGCCTCACTGATTAACTAATAAGCCTGAAGTACAGTAGCTTTCATACAGTGATAATCCCTGACCAATGAATCATAAATTGAATTGTCAGCTTTAGTCGCCTTACCATTAAACTTGCTCTGCGCCAATATATGCCTCATATGTGTAAGCCAGTTAAATCTAAAATCTATGTACTTCTGATTCATCAGAATTAGGAGTGAGTGAGTGAGTGAGTTTTACGCCGCTTTTAGCAATATTCCAGCAATATCACGGCGGGGGACACCAGAAATGGGCTTCACACATTGTACCCATGTCGGGAATCGAACCCGGGTCTTCGGCGTGACGAGCGAACGCTTTAACCACTAGGCTACCCGACCGCCCCATCAGAATTAGGAACCGACATACGGCAGGAGCGGCTGGGATTTTCAAAAAAGCAAATTGTCCCAGGAAATTCTTGAACAAAATAATTATTCTTCAGACTGTTGAAAAAAAAGAAATTGTCTATCCAAAACATTCCATTGTTGCAAGGGTTTTCCTTAAAAAAAGCTGTAGCTGACAAGAATATGTAATCGCCAGACCCCCTTTGATCTTGTCGTTAAAACTGGGATCCAGCTTGGGGAATCACCCAGAGGAAATACAGCGTAAGCCATATATAGGTCAATCGCGGACGTAGGAGTAGAAAACCTCCTATCGGGGAGCCAAGGCTCTTAAGATAAGATTTGCAGCTTAATTAACATGAGTAAAAAGACCATCTCGATACGTTGCAGTGTTTGCACTTTCAGTACATGTGTTATATACAATAAAAGACCAAATGTTTAATATTTAGTTACCCCTAAAAGGTATCTGACTTGCACAGCAGTTGAGGCATCTTGTGTGACATCGGTCGGTATGCTCCAATATTTCGGAATACCTCAGAGTCTCTCCCACAACACCTCTCCTCCTCAGTCCTTGTGAATGGATAGTAGCCAGTGTTTCATGAAGTAAATTCAGTAAGTCGTTCAGTAAGTTGTATGACACATATCTTGTGTTAAAAATCTCTCAGCATGTCCATTGAAATAACGTACGTATACGTCATCATATTTTCATCACGCCTGATATTGGTCTATGCAGAATACAGAATATATTTAAGGTTATTTTGTTCAATACACACTACACAGACATCGTAAAAAAAGAAATTAACGACGACCACGAGCCGTTTATTTCTTATATGAGATATCAACATACGTACAGCCTCTTTAGGATGTCATTAAAAAGTACAAGCTTTAAAAAGGTTATATCCCATTAGTTAGACGTCCCATTAGTTAGACGTCCCAATTGTTAGACAATTTTACCTAGGCAAAGAGGGATTATACCTACAGGTGTAATGGATCAGTCCGTATTAGATTAAAGTACTGAGTAGGGATAGGGGACTCACAGTTTAGGGAGTATATATGTTACAATTTCGTTTAATTAATCTAAAATACCTTACTCTCAGCACAGGTTCAATAGGCATGAGATTAACTATGTAAACTATGGAGTAGCTTAATTGTCTTACTGTATGATCAGTTGAAGGAGTTGAGTTTAGATTATCTATTCATCAAACAAATAAAAATGATCTTGGGGTACGTTTCATTATCAGTATGGATATGGCTTGTTTAAGGAAAGTAGAGTACATCACCTCTCGGCGTGGAAGTAAGCAGTTGATATCAGATGGATATATTTACAACAGAAACCGTGAGAGGCAAACCTGCACACATTGGAGATGTGTCGTCAAGACATGCAATGGGAAATGTACGACTGTCGGTGACTTTCTTCGCAATCAGTCGGAACATAACCATCCACCTGAAGATGAAACCAGAGTGACCTTTGTCAGCAATCGTCGTAAAAGAGCGCGAGAAGAAACCACACAGAGGCAGGCATTGTACGAGGAGCAAGTCACTCAAGTAGATGATTCATTGAAGTCATCCAGAAAGTCGAGTTTAGTGAAAGGACTAAGGTGATGCAATTGAACTTTGGTGCGGCACCATGCTGCCGAAAGAGAATCTACAGAGAGACAGAGAACCGCCTGGTACGCCTCAAAGATCAGCTGCAGCAGGGTGACAAGTCTGCTATTGAGTATTTAGATGCTTGTGGACACTTGCTTCGTTTGGGATAAAACTGTAAAAGTTATTAAATGTAACGTTTACATTATCAAAAACTGTCACAAAGTGTTGTTACAAACTGTATAAAATTTATCAAATGTAAAGTGTCATTAAATGTGAAGTATAATATTAAACTATCTATTTAAAGCTGCTTTGCTTTGTTTGTCAGATCTTATCTGGACTATTCCATTTTAAAGTCTGAGGTAACAAGCATAAGGATTAGTGTGCACTCAACCGTTTAAAGTGTTGTTATAAGCTGTCTAACTATTGGGACGTCTAACTAATGGGAGGACACCTTTAAAAATATTAACCCGTATTTAAGTAATAATGACTCCCTGAATAGAATCCGACCGCGGCAGTGTCGGACAAGTCCAATTTATGAACAGGTGTGTGTGTGTGCGTGCGTGCGTGCGTGCGTGCGTGCGTGCGTGCGTGCGTGCGTGCGTGCGTGTGCATTCCCACAATTTGTACGTGGATTTTCTATCCCTTTTCTCCCCAAACCAACCGATTGTCATATCTCCCTCACTTTTGGGTGCGATCGTTCGGTCATTACGTTCATCTGCGCTGTCTAGCTACATCCCATATAGATGTAATGGCCGGATCCTGGCTCTTTATTCTGGTGACCCGTGAAGATTCCGGGTTAGAATAGGTCTTCAGCAACCCATGCTTGCCATAAATGGCGACTAAGCTTGTCGTAAGAGGCTACTAACGGGATCGGGTAGTCAGGCTCGCTGACTTGGTTGAAGCATGTCATCGGCCCCGAATTCGTGGATCGATGCTCATGATATTAATCACTGGATTGTCTGGGCCAGACTCGATTATTTACAGACCGCCGTCATATAGCTGGAATATTGTTGAGTGCGGCGTTAAATAACAAACCAACCAACAATCACACTGCCACCACCGTGTGGTTCAATTTCCTGCACGAAACAACGTGCCGTCCGTTCCGCTGGCCAACGATAAATACGCATCCTGCCATCTGCTTTGAAGAGTTGGAACCTGCTCTCACCGCTAAACAGTTCTCTGACGACAATATTCACGCGTTAACGCCATGCCCTTGAATGATCGGTAGGCTCTCAGACCACAGTGAAAAAGTATTTCTGCTGATGGGATGGCCAAGAGCATGTCGTCCCAAAGACGTCACTGTGAGGTATCGGCTTCTAAGGTGACGCAGCCGTAAATGGCGCTCTTCTTAAGGCGACGCGGCCGTAAATGGCGGTCTTCCTAAGGGGTGGTAACTCTGGGTCTACCTCTCCTGGGCCTGTCTGCCGTTCCACCTGTCTGCCTGACCGGCTGACTAACCTGGGTATCGTCCTTCTCGAACAACCCATCATCCCATCAACATGGGCCTGAGTTGCCTAATTGCCCTTTCTCTCTGTTCCAATGTTAATAGGGTCATGACGATATGGCTGAAATACTGTCGATGTGACGTTAAATCTTAACTCACTAATAGGGTCATGGCCACTTTTGGCAACTGAATGTGCCAATGCCCGTTTTCGTGCCCGTTTTATACCAGATTTGCATACGGGTATTTATGCAAGGGTTATGCCCTTTTTCCGAGCACTTTGCGCATGTCTGTGATAGCATTGAATATGTTGCGTTAAGGCGATACGTTAAATAAAATATTAAAAGGTATTTTGACATTGGTTTAAAATTTACTGAAAAATATATTTGAGGTGACGTTTCTTATGTCCTTGATTTTATAAACATGGCCCATAGAGTGACAACTACGACATCCATTGGACGTATCCCGTCAAGGATCGCAGTGGTGGTTGTGGATACAGCGAAGCTGATTGTAAACCCCGAGAAGCGGCAGTAAAAATGGAATTAGGTCATTGTTCATAATAAAGTTTCATGTCATTATGTTCTGTCAACTTGTTGGTGTCAATCAAATACTTCGTTGTGTCAGATGACGGATTTAGCCACCATCAAACATGGATGAGTACTTTATTTTGCTCTGAAGTATATAATGGATAGTGTTATCGATGCGATTTATTAATTCGTAAACTTAGTATCACGACCCAATAAATATGCAAATAGGTCACCTAGCCAAATGCTCGAATCCTTTTTCATTTCTAATGTATGACAATTATGATACTGAAACACCTTCGACTAATAATCTCTAAACCATACTCTCACTCACCCAATAGACGTAGACAATTGAACAACAATGGGACACCGGTTTATTAGCACACAGACGGGTGTTAGTGATGACGTCAACATCCGGGCACTTTGTACGGGAAGTCGCAGGCCTGGGTGAGTTCGTTGAACGCCGTGTATGGAGGGCAGTCGAGTACGAAGCCAAGCTGCATGTTGCATTGGTAGTACTTCGAGCAAATGTAGGGGTCACGGTATAGGCCGTTGCCACGGCCTTGACAGAAGTCCCCAATGTTTATCGCAGTAGCTGTAGAAGAGAGGTTAGTATGGGTTAGTAGTGTTAGTTTGTGTTTGATACAAATATGATACGCGACAATATTCAACGCCTCATTTGGTTAGGGTGAGTAATAATAATATAATAAATGATCATCGATAATATGCTCACGGTGCATACACTGTTAGTTAAAAGACAGATTACAAAAGATAAGTGCTCAGTTGTGCTTTGAAAGCAGAATGAGTTGGCACTGTCCTAAGATAGTCTGGAAGATGGTTCTACTTGATGAATGAGTGAGTTAAGATTTAAAGTCACATCGGCAATATTTCAGGCATATCGTGACGAAATTCCATTAGGCAAGGAGAAATTGGGTTTGCCGTGGCATTCAAGATCATTTCACTTATGAAACGACGTGTATGCGTGTGTGTCTGTGTGTCTGTGTGTCTGTGTGGCTGGTTGTACTTGTCCACACTTGTGTCGGTTTTACCAGCGGGATATTATGTCGCAGTTCTAACATGGATACCCCTCTCAGACACAGTATACTGACTCCCAGCAGACATGTTCTCGTTTCAGCCCATTAATATCGGGCGCCATGCAGGATATCACCGAGCACCATCTTTTAACATCTGTTGGTATGACGCGGCCAGGCCATCGAACCATCGGAATTCCGCTGTCAAGGCAGACGCTCTGTCCACTGCACCAAGGAGGCGATCAGGGCATCGACCCATCGACCTTCCATTCTCCGGGCAGACGCTCTGTCCACTGCACCACGGAGGCGATCAGGGCATCGACCCATCGACCTTCCATTCTCCGGGCAGACGCTATGTCCACTGCACGGAGGCGATCAGGGCATCGACCCATCGAACTTCCGCTCTCTGGGCAGACGCTCTGTCCACTGCACCACGGAGGCGATCAGGGCATCGACCCATCGACCTTCCATTCTCCGGGCAGACGCTCTGTCCACTGCACCACGGAGGCGATCAGGGCATCGACACATCGAACTTCCGCTCTCTGGGCAGACGCTCTGTCCACTGCACCACGGCGGCGATCAGGGCATCGACCCATCGAACTTCCGCTCTCTGGGCAGACGCTATGTCCACTGCACCACGGAGGCGATCAGGGCATCGACACATCGACCTTCCATTCTCCGGGCAGACGCTATGTCCACTGCATCACGGAGGCGATCAGGGCATCGACCCATCGACCTTCCATTCTCCGGGCAGACGCTATGTCCACTGCACCACGGAGGCGATCAGGACATCGACCCATCGAACTTCCGCTCTCCGGGCAGACGCTCTGTCCACTGCACCACGGAGGCGATCAGGGCATCGACACATCGACCTTCCATCTCCGGGCAGACGCTCTGTCCACTGCACCACGGAGGCGATCAGGGCATCGACCCATAGACCTTCCGCTCTCTGGGCAGACGCTCTGTCCACTGCACCACGGAGGCGATCAGGGCATCGACCCATCGACCTTCCATTCTCCGGGCAGACGCTCTGTCCACTGCACCACGGAGGCGATCAGGGAATCGACATATCGACCTTCCATTCTCCGGGCAGACGCTATGTCCACTGTACCATGCAGGCGATCTGTCCAATGAGCCGGTTTCGCTATTTGGTGGTGGAATGGGGTTTAATGTCGCGTCCAAGATTATTGAACTTATATAGCGACGTGCAAGCGTGTGTGCGTGTCTGCTTCTACGAGTCCGGACTGATGCCGATTGATAGTGATAGCTCACTGAGATACCATGCCGCAGTTTAACTTGAGTACCCCACTCAGAGACAGTATACTAACCAGTCCTTGCTTTAGCCCCTTAATGCCGAGCGCTAGACAGGGTAACAACAAGTACCATCTTGTAACGTCTTTTTGTATGACGCGGCCTGGGATCGAACCCTTCGCATCTCCGGGCGGGCGCTCTACCACTAGACCACTGAGGTGATTTCGTTATTAGGCTTGAGCAAGGTGATCAAACCTTGCCTGTTGTAATGTAGGCCGAATTTTAATTCTTGTTTTTAGAATTTCTCGACCATAATTGCCAGATACAAGTGAACAAAATAAAGTTGGGTTGAAAAGCGATCAGTTAACCTAAGAACTAATAAAACGCTTTAAAATGGTTTGAAACTAAAAGGGGTAAAATCAGCTGAATAGAATGTTTAAGTGTTGCTGGCTGATGAAGGAAACAAAAAAATTACTTGCGAATGGCAGACCATCTCACCCAAGGACAAAAATATAGTTCCATACAGATGACGACATGTAGTTAGTATATTAATACATGGACACTAGCTTTATAGTACAACGTGGCTGAGGTGACTAAGCTTGTAATAGGCGACTAGCGGGTTCGGATGGTCAGTCTCGCTGACTTGGTAGATGCATATAATCGTATCCCAATTGCGTAGACCGATGCTCATGATGTCAATCACTGGATTGTCTGGTCCAGACTCGATTATTTACATACCAGTGTCATATAGCCGGAATGTTGCTGAGTGCGGAGTGAAACAACAAACAAACACTTAGTGGCTAGATAGAACACTGCGGTTAGATAATACACATTGTGTAGAAAGAACATTGTGACTAGATAGTCGCAAGAAGGTACGCGGTGGCTAGAGTGAGTGAGTGAGTTGGTTTTAACGCCGCTTTTAACGGTATTCCAGTTATATCACGGCGTGGCAGCTTAATGTGGGAGGAAAGCCCGAAGTGATGCAGGTCTCAGACGTTTACCACTTCGGTGAAACCAACGAGCACGGGTATGGTGCTGACAAACCTAGAAACATAATCGTGGCGAACCGGGATTCGAACCCACAAACATACTTAGGTTTCTGGCGTGCCAAATGGACGCAACTCTGCACAGAGAATCGACCACCCGTCACCCGTAGTATACAAGTAGTCGATAACACATGACGGAATTAGTACTCACTGTTCCAAGTGGTTTGTCTGGGTGTGTTTATCGATGTAAAGGAATTTCCTGTAGAGATGTACACATGCTGCACTACGGATACTTTAGTTTGGGTTTAAAGTTTACATTACTGCGAATTTATGAATTTATGAAAAATCAAATATAGTCGATTAAATTGGAAGGAAGTGGAACTCACGGTTTCTCGTGGTTTGTCTGGGTGTGTAAGGCCTCTGTGTGTAAGGCCTCTGTGTGTAAGGCCTCTGTGTTGAAGGCATCTGTGTAGAAGGCCTCTGTGTAGAAGGCCTCTGTGTTGAAGGCTCCTGTGTAGACGGCCTCTGTGTAGAAAAGACTGGTGTATATGGCTTCGGCGTTATCGGATGAACAGTTGACCTCGAAGTGCTGGTAGTCGTTGTGGTGGTTGTACTTATAGTTGGACTCTTGCTGGTGAAGGGTGTGTTGGGGGCAATGTTGCACGGGACGTTGGCCGCACGGTCGCAAAATTTGCCCTTAGGGTTGAAGCGTAACCCCGCGAGACAGGTGAACGGGTGGGCAATTCCATTGACACAGATGAAGTACACCGCACAGCTGTGGGGACTTGGGTAGAAGTCGCTGATTCGACCATAGCAGAAGTCTGTGACGGACGTAGCTGAAACAAAAATGATAGTGTGTACTATCTAAAGGTCATAAAGAGGATTGTCTTTGAGACAAGTTTGGGATCGACTGTTTGAAAAAATATATGCTTATAAAAAATTTACCTTCACCTTGAATATCAAAAGATCGATCCCAAAATAGACCTAAAGACGATTCTCAACTTTTACAAATATCAGTTGTTCGCTGGACATGTCCGATGGATAAAAACAAAATGTGTTCTGAATAAGAAGACCTCGGCTTATTTCTTCACAGAATAGAATTGCATATTTTGAAGCAGTGAACGACAAAATATCCAAAATATCCAAAATGTCTCTAGCAACATTCTCGGGGTCAACCTCCAGAATGTTAAATGGTGTGTCCCTTATGATGGAGTGAGTGGATGAGGCTTCTACTCCTCCGTATCAGCATCACAAGCTGAGAATATCTAAAGATGAGGGATGGGATGGAATGGGAATAGAGGATGTCTCCCGAGTGTCTTTTGATATCAATTATTAACATTCGACCTCGGCGTTTTAAACTTTCATTGCCAAATGTTGATGAATTTGACATAGAAAAACAGAAAAAAATAGGAGAAATTCTATTTATCATCCTGCATAATTCATTTTTCAAACTTTTTCAAGTTTTGTTTGTTTGTTGTTTAACGCCGCACTCGCCGATCCCGTTCGTCGCCTCTTACGACAAGCATAGTCGACTTTCACTGCAAGCATGGGTTGCTGAAAACCTATTCTAACCCGGATCGTCCGGGATCTTAAGTGTATACCAGCTTCACTGCCAGACTTTAAACATTGTATTGACTATGAACGGAGAAATTAGCATCTGGTATAAAACTACATCAAGTGTTGATAATGTACTGCGTGCTGAAATATCCGTTCACGAAGTCACTAGATATGTACAGACACTGAGGGCGAGCTTATCACCAGGCCCTGGCAATACTGATAATCAACATGTGATTTTCGTGGGTGAGCTTCTTGTAAGAAAGTTAGCACTAGTATTTTATGCTATTCTTAGACTTCAGTACACACCTATACACGCGGGGTAATTATATCTATTGATAAGGGAAAAAGAAAATCAAACCCTGTCAAGTACAGAGGTATTTCGCTGACATCTTGCCTTAGAAAGCTTTTTGAGAAAATTCTCCTAGAAAGATTAGAAACGTGGACATCCCGAAATGCCTGTAATTTTCCCGATATGTTGCAGTTTTGCTTTAGGAATGAGCACGCTGCTGTTATGTCGCTATTTACCCTCAGTGGATGTGTACAAAGTTATGTTAACAAGGGATCATGTTTTCACATCATTTCTAGATAACGCGAAAGATTTTGATCGAATATTGCATTTTGGTCTCTTCGTCAAACTCTATCATCTTGGTATTAGAGGTAAAATGTGGTCTCTGTTACATCACTGTTATACTTCCATGTATGCGTGTGTTCAGTATAAGGGCGAGCAATCTGATGTATTTGCTGTTAGACAAGGTATAGGTCAGGGTAGAGTTATCTCAGCTTGGCTTTTCTTAGGTACATAAATGACCTCATAACTGAGCTTCGGCAGTTAGATACAGGAATATGTATATTATAATGTTAGTTTAGCATGAGTGTTACTTGCTGATGATACTACACTTATCAGTTACAGCCCTAAAGGTCTACAAACAACTTTTGATACAGTTGTTAATTACGCATCCAAATGGCATATCATAATGCATAGAAAAGTAAAATTGTTGTGTTCCATAAAAAGAAGCAATTAATGTTTACGCATGCTTATCACTTTTGAGATTATGACATACCTTTGTTTGATAATGTAAGATGTGCAGGTGTTTTATAAAATAATCTTTCTTTTAGATTATATATTGAAGAGAGCTGTACAAAAAGCAAGGCGCACTATTAATTCTCCCCTCTCTGTTGGTTTGAATAGTAGTGATTTACATAAGTATGTAAGTATTAGGATATGGAAAAGAATGATCTTCCGGGATTCGAACCCACACTGTCAGAGTGAGGCACCTAATCGCCAGCACACAAAGTCAGCGATCTAACCCACTCAGCCACCGAGGCTTCCACAAAAAGGAAAATCCGACTACTGGTAGTCTAGATCATGTATTTTGTGTACCCCTCTGACAAGTGTAAACGTTCTCACACTGATGCCACTATTGCTAATCTAGGACTTTAGAGCATGGTTGGCTATGTGAGGTGAAATTGGGTTTAACATCGCGTCCAAGATTATTGCACTTATATAGCGACGTGCATG
The DNA here is from genome assembly GCF_023055435.1 of Haliotis rufescens. Classification (NCBI taxonomy): domain Eukaryota; kingdom Metazoa; phylum Mollusca; class Gastropoda; order Lepetellida; family Haliotidae; genus Haliotis; species Haliotis rufescens. The sequence goes on along the minus strand of NW_025963791.1, from coordinate 7,188,115 downwards.
TACGTGTGTGTATTTGTGTGGCTGCTTGTACTAGTCCGGACTGATGGTGATTTATAGTGCTAGCTCACTGAGATACCATGCCGCAGTTTAACATGAATACCCCACTCAGACACAGTATACCGACTCCGAGCCGACCGGTCCTTGTTTTAGCCCCTTAATGTCGAGCGCCAGACAGGGTAACAACAAGTAACAACGTCTTTTAACGTCTTTTGGTATGACGCGGCCGGGGATCGAACCCCGGACCTTCCGCTCTCGGGGCGGACGCTCCCACTAGACCACGGAGGCGGTGGTTGGCTATGTAGATAAATGTAGACTACAGCTGCTGGGGCGTCTATGCAACAACTCATGTGTCTCAGTTTGTAAAATGTCTAACTTGATTTAGTCACGATATGGCTGAAATATTGCCGATATGACTTTAAATATTCACTCATTCACTCACTCAGTTTGTAAAACGCCACTCTATTATTTTCATAACAATAACTTACACAGTTTATGTGGAGTGTTGCCTCAACAAATGAGAAATATAAGCTACTTCATCATGTATTTCACTACGCTTGCACAGGGGAATTCCCCGCGACGAATAAGTGGAGAAAGACTTATTAAATGAAATAACTACCCACGAGGAAGAAGTATGGAAATATAAATTATCATGTAGAGCTGACCTGTTTCGATATTCTAAAATTCACAAAACGCTTACTCCTCATGTGTTGAGCAGCATTGTAATGTTATATCCAGAATTGAGCGAAGAAATACAGTATGTAATAAGGATTGGATCCAGTAGCAAAATATCTAAGGAATGTACAAAATGTTATACTTTTGCTCATGATTATTATCACCATGTATTTAATTATTAGTATTAGTTTGCAGCATGGATTTTAAGGATTGTAACGAAGAGGTGATACACCTTTAAGATTTTGAGTTGATATGTTTAGGTCATTCACTACACTACCAGTCCCATTGTTTGTGTTCCGGTTGAGTGGCTGACCCTATTTTTCTGCTTAGGTTTATCTTTGCGTGCTCTTTAACCCTCATGGTACCTTGCGCGTTCGGTTTCAAACTCAATGTATCAAGGTTAAATCTACCGGAACCTAGCTCTACATTGAACGCACTGTATGTTTCTCCTAAAATTGATCATCTCTGATTGACTAATGAAAAACAAGTGTTTTCCAAATTCATGGTAGCATGTACATTTAGTATCATTGGCATATTTCCATATTTGTAGGTAACTTGATGCCACTGGATAACTCTGGTCATGTAGCTGCTGAAGTTCAAATGTAATATACGCTAAGTGTGAGTGAGTGAGTTTGTGAATTTATGATTTTACGCCGTTTTTAGCAATATTCCAGGAATATCACGGCGGGGGACACCAGAAATGGGCTTCACACATTGTACCCATTTCGGGAATCGAACCCGGGTCTTCGGCGTGACGAGCGAACGCTTTAACCACTAGGCTACCCGACCGCCCTCATACGCTAAGAGGAATGTTTTGTTTATCATCATATGTAAAGATATAAAATTAGGTTTATCCAGAGACCATATAGTAGATTTATGGCCTCTGGTTTATCTGTTGACTACATTTTGACACTTGTCAGGGGGGTACTCAAAGTACGTGATCTAGACTACCAGTTGTTGGAATTTCATTTTTGTGGAAGCCTCGGTGGCTGAGTGGGTTAGATCGCGAACTTTGTGTGCTGGCGATTAGGTGCCTCACCCTGGTAGGTGTGGGTTCGAATCCCGGACGGGACTCAACCCCAAAAATTACAAGAATCTGTACTTTACTAAGAAAGAGTTATCCCAAATATAACATTTGTTACACGCAGTAAGAAGTGTAAATTTAGCATTTATATGTATATCCTATGTATCTGTAGTTTGTCTCTCTTGATTGCCATCATTTACATCTAATGTAAAGTATTGCCCGTCTTTTATTTACATGCAACAATGAATTAATTACTGATGCATATTTGTATGGTGTTGGTATCAAAGTAATGCTTATCAAACAATTTACCTATATCCTTATGATGGTTATAACTGTTCATATATACAGCTCTAAGTAAGTGTATGTTTGTTTGTTGTTTAACGCCGCACTCAGCAATATTACAGCAATATGACGGCGGTCTGTAAGTAATCGAATCTGGACCAGACAATCCAGTAATTGACAACATGAGCATCGATCCACGCAATTGTAATCGATGACATGCATGAACCAAGTCAGCGAGCCTGACCAACCGCCTCTTACGACAAGCAAAGTCGCCTTTTACGGCAAGCATGGATTGCTGAAGACCTATTCTACCCCGGATCTTCACGGGCCAAGTAAGTGTATGATGTATGTGGAATGCATAATCGGATTTGCATGTCAGATGAATTATTATGCTCTGTTTGTATTTGTTATATATTTTATACTGTGAGGAATGATATTCTCATTGGTTGTTATTATATGTTTCAGGGTTTCATGAATAAACAGAATTCACATCCGTTGCCGTGTTGACCTTTTTCAGCGAAGCATACACCTCTGCTGCAATTGCTACATACTGTAAACAGGGCCGTTGGTGATGGGTGGTGGGCTCGTCACGATGACCTGCGGGGGAGTGTTGGGTTTCCGAGTGGTGATCGCTGGACGCTGAGTGGTGGCGGGACCATGGTGAAAATCTATGTGCCTAGGGGTGAGGAAGTGTAACGGCATTAAACATAGCTAACGGAGATAAGGGCAGACGTTTTAGTTTTACTGATTTTAGTACTGGCAAAATGGTCTGTAATGCTTTAGACAGGAATTTAGAAGGGTTTTAAAGTTTAATTGGGACGATAGATTGAGATGAAAAAAAATCTGACCTCACTGGTTCGTTCCGGATACCGGATAACATGAGTTTTAAATTTCTGTCTTGTTTCAAGTTTCAAGAAATGCACTTAAGAGAGTTTGCATTTGAATATCATATCTCATTAAAATCAGATCTTGGTGCTCGCTATCGCTTCACACCGCTTTGACAGAATTAGACTTTAACTCCTTTAAACACATCCTAACAAATCCCCGATCACAGATCAATGACCATAAGCAGGGAGAATGGATTTCGAACCCAACATCATCGTATCCTGGCACGACTACGGGACGCAACCCTGCACAGCGAATTGCACGTGGCAACCCGTGTCCCCACCACCCTTACAATGACAGCAATAGCATCATTGTGAAAGAGAAAAGTCACCGCATTGCTTAAGTCTAAAAACATTCATATTGTTATTGAAGGCCTGTATTGGATATATACCACATGTATTGTTCATCAATACAAATCTAAAATCTTACGGTCCTGGTCCTACACAGTTAGTTCTGTCTGGGGTGGCGAGTTCGTCCACGATGGCGTGGAGTAGGGGATAGGGGCCTTGGCCACAGTCGGCCCCTGAGAAGTCATCCAAGTCCACGGCCCACACCATGACGCCTCCAAAGCCGGACGACTTGATGTAGCACACCTGTAGCAAGAAGAGAACAGGGAGATTAGTTCAGCGACCATAGGGATGTCCTAAGCTATGTCCTTGTACCATGTTTTGTCAGGTGAACAAGAGACTTGCCTTTGCATGACTGTGTTTGTGACGGGTGCCACCAGTGGGGCAGGATTCACTTTCCATTTCACTATTTGATAGTTATTCATAAACACATTCGGAATTTTAATGGACTATGATTCTTGCTTTTGTTTAGCGCCACTTTGAACAGTGTTTTCAGTTATATCATTCCAGTTTCGAACCTGATCGGTAAATGTTAGTCTTTTGAGTACAAGTGTTGCATATCTGAGTAGGTGAGTTTAGTTTATCGTTTCTTTGAACTGTATAACAGTATTCCATGTATATCACAGCGTGTCAGCTTGATGTGGGAGGAATCCCGAACTGATGCACGTCTTACGCGTTTGCCATGTTGGTAAAACCCACGAGCACGGCATGGTGCTGACAAACCTAAAAACATAATCAAGGATTCGAACCCACTACTAAATAGGCGCAACTCTGCACAGCGAATTACGATTCTTTAGACGCTAGGCCCGTGCCATTAACGTTGTTTGTCATTCAGACCCTGATTGCCGTCGTAAATCTGATTCAACATGCGCTTACCTTCACAAGGAGACTCAGTTTGTCGTCGTAGCCCACCTACTTACTACATCAGCTTACCTTCTGCCGGAGACTCAGTTTGTTGTCGTAGCCCACCCACTGGTTGCCTAGAGTCATATAGCGGACGCGCTGTTCGGGAATATCTACAATTTTGCCACCATTGTGCTCCATTTCACAAATCTGAAACCAGAACAATTCATATTCATGTCAGTCAGGGCTCGAGTCTTATGTGAAAAAAGATTGAATGGGATAAGCAAACAAAACAACATCAGTGCCATCACGACTTTCCACGGCACAAAAACGTCCCTATAATCTTCAGTGGAAGTACGAAATGACTTATTTTTGTGTAAAATTGTATTGTAAAATAATTTATATCCAAAGTGGTTATGGGACCATCATCACATTTCATTACACAATCGCCATGGCATCAAAAGGCATTTCTTTCTTTCTTAAATATTATCAAATAAAAGCACTTTCTAAAACATAACAATTATCTAAGAGTTTTGAAGGGAAGTCGCTATCCAATTTATGTACGCTTCACTCACCTCCTGGTAAGACAGGAAGCCCGCCTCACGTGTGTACGTTCCGTTTGCGCCGGGGCCACTGGCGGGTGCACCTAGGGTGTTGTCAGCAGTTGACAGGGTGAACGTGCGACCATATAGAGCCACGCCTATGTTTAGTTTCTCTCTAGGAGCGCCCATCTTCACCCAGTATTCAGCTGCCCAATGCTAAAACAAAATAAATTTAATATATTCAATTCGCAACTTCAAAAGTGAATAATTTACTGTGCCTTATTTAACGTGGGTACAAGCTTATATATTTTCCTGTTAAAAATATATTTTACAAAAAAAGGCAATGGTGGGGAAACAAGATTAAATTGCCCATTGCCTTATTAACTTAAGTCGATAACCACCTATGGTCAAGTGGACAGAGCGTCTGCCCGGAGAGCGAAAAGTCGGTGGCTCGATCACCGTTTGCGTCATACCTTAAAAAGATGGTACTTGTTGTTAATTTGCATGGCACTCGACATTATAGGAGATACAACAAGGACTGGTCGGCTCGGGGTCAGTATACTGTGTAGCTCACATGTCACAGATTTAGAGCTACAGTTTGAACGTATCAACTAAGCCAGATAGAAGACGGTTTTGAATAACATGAACAGACTGAAATTTGAGAGCTCTTCTTCCCTAACATGATACGTATTTTCAACATTTCGTCTCTTATTTGATTGTAAATTGAACATTCTAAATAGTAAATTGGAATTCATTTTCACATGAAAACAAAAACTAACTGCATAATTAAATTTTAGAACTCCCAAGGCTCAGAAAGTTGATCAATGGTTCCATAAGACGGTTCAGAATTTTGAAAAAGACATTTCATTCATTTTTCGACCGTTATAAAAAGGAACGCATTCGACTCTCCGGAACCATTCAACGTAATCAGCTGAGTTTAAATTGTAGGTATTACTGGCCATGATGCGTTAATGTTTATTTTAAAGAATTGAAAATTGAGTGACTTTCATGAATGTAAACATACCAATGCTTAAAGAGTGTTCAAAGTCTTTTTAAAAAAATGATCCTTCATTGGTCAGTGGGTATGATCCTTCATTGTTCAGTGGGTATGACCCTTCATTGGTCAGTGGGTATGATCCTTCATTGGTCAGTGGGTATGATCTTTCATTGTTCAGTGGGTATGATCATTCATTGGTCAGTGGGTATGATCCTTCATTGGTCAGTGGGTACGATACTCCATTGGTCAGTGGGCATGATCCTTCATTGATCACTTGGGTTGATCCTTCATTGTTCAGTGGGTATGATCCTTCATTGGTCAGTGGGTATGCTCTTTCATTGGTCAGTGGGTATGATCCTTCATTGGTCAGTGGGTATGATCATTCATTGGTCAGTGGGTATGATCCTTCATTGGTCAGTGGGCATGATCCTTCATTGGTCAGTGGGTACGATACTCCATTGGTCAGTGGGCATGATCCTTCATTGATCACTTGGGTTGATCCTTCATTGTTCAGTGGGTATGATCCTTCATTGGTCAGTGGGTATGCTCTTTCATTGGTCAGTGGGTATGATCATTCATTGGTCAGTGGGTATGATCCTTCATTGGTCAGTGGGTACGATACTCCATTGGTCAGTGGGCATGATCCTTCATCGATCACTTGGGTTGATCCTTTATTGTTCAGTGGGTATGATCCTTCATTGGTCAGTGGGTATGCTCTTTCATTGGTCAGTGGGTATGATCCTTCATTGGTCAGTGGGCATGATCCTTCATTGGTCAGTGGGAATGATCCTTCATTGGTCAGTGGGTACGATACTTCATTGGTCAGTGGGCATGATCCTTCATTGGTCAGTGGGGTTAATCCTTCAGTGTTCAGCGGATATGATCCTTCATTGTTCAGTGAGACTGATCCTTCATTGTTCAGTGAGACTGATCCTTCATTGTACAGTGGTTCTGATCCTTAATTGTTCAGTGGGTATGATCCTTCATTGGTCAGTGGGTATGATCCTTCATTGGTCAGTGGGTATGATCTTTCATTGTTCAGTGGGTATGATCATTCATTGGTCAGTGGGTATGATCCTTCATTGGTCAGTGGGTACGATACTCCATTGGTCAGTGGGCATGATCCTTCATTGATCACTTGGGTTGATCCTTCATTGTTCAGTGGGTATGATCCTTCATTGGTCAGTGGGTATGCTCTTTCATTGGTCAGTGGGTATGATCCTTCATTGGTCAGTGGGTATGATCATTCATTGGTCAGTGGGTATGATCCTTCATTGGTCAGTGGGCATGATCCTTCATTGGTCAGTGGGTACGATACTCCATTGGTCAGTGGGCATGATCCTTCATTGATCACTTGGGTTGATCCTTCATTGTTCAGTGGGTATGATCCTTCATTGGTCAGTGGGTATGCTCTTTCATTGGTCAGTGGGTATGATCATTCATTGGTCAGTGGGTATGATCCTTCATTGGTCAGTGGGTACGATACTCCATTGGTCAGTGGGCATGATCCTTCATCGATCACTTGGGTTGATCCTTTATTGTTCAGTGGGTATGATCCTTCATTGGTCAGTGGGTATGCTCTTTCATTGGTCAGTGGGTATGATCCTTCATTGGTCAGTGGGCATGATCCTTCATTGGTCAGTGGGCATGATCCTTCATTGGTCAGTGGGTACGATACTTCATTGGTCAGTGGGCATGATCCTTCATTGGTCAGTGGGGTTAATCCTTCAGTGTTCAGCAGATATGATCCTTCATTGTTCAGTGAGACTGATCCTTCATTGTTCAGTGAGACTGATCCTTCATTGTACAGTGGTTCTGATCCTTAATTGTTCAGTGGGTATGATCCTTCATTGGTCAGTGGGTTGATCCTTCATTGGTCAGTGGGTATGATCCTTGATTGTTCAGTGGGGTTGACCCTTCATTGTTCAGGGGGTATGATCCTTCATTGGTCAGTGGGTATGATCCTTCATTGTTCAGTGGGTATGACCCTTCATTGGTCAGTGGGTATGATCCTTCATTGCTCAGTGGGTATGATCTTTCATTGTTCAGTGGGTATGATCATTCATTGGTCAGTGGGTATGATCCTTCATTGGTCAGTGGGTACGATACTCCATTGGTCAGTGGGCATGATCCTTCATTGATCACTTGGGTTGATCCTTCATTGTTCAGTGGGTATGATCCTTCATTGGTCAGTGGGTATGCTCTTTCATTGGTCAGTGGGTATGATCCTTCATTGGTCAGTGGGTATGATCATTCATTGGTCAGTGGGTATGATCCTTCATTGGTCAGTGGGCATGATCCTTCATTGGTCAGTGGGTACGATACTCCATTGGTCAGTGGGCATGATCCTTCATTGATCACTTGGGTTGATCCTTCATTGTTCAGTGGGTATGATCCTTCATTGGTCAGTGGGTATGCTCTTTCATTGGTCAGTGAGTATGATCCTTCATTGGTCAGTGGGTATGATCATTCATTGGTCAGTGGGCATGATCCTTCATTGGTCAGTGGGTACGATACTCCATTGGTCAGTGGGCATGATCCTTCATTGATCACCTGGGTTGATCCTTCATTGTTCAGTGGGTATGATCCTTCATTGGTCAGTGGGTATGCTCTTTCATTGGTCAGTGGGTATGATCCTTCATTGGTCAGTGGGCATGATCCTTCATTGGTCAGTGGGCATGATCCTTCATTGGTCAGTGGGTACGATACTTCATTGGTCAGTGGGCATGATCCTTCATTGGTCAGTGGGGTTAATCCTTCAGTGTTCAGCGGATATGATCCTTCATTGTTCAGTGAGACTGATCCTTCATTGTTCAGTGAGACTGATCTTTCATTGTACAGTGGTTCTGATCCTTCATTGTTCAGTGGGTATGATCCTTCATTGGTCAGTGGGTTGATCCTTCATTGGTCAGTGGGTATGATCCTTGATTGTTCAGTGGGGTTGACCCTTCATTGTTCAGGGGGTATGATCCTTCATTGGTCAGTGGGCATGATCCTTCATTGGTCAGTGGGGTTAATCCTTCAGTGTTCAGCGGGTATGGTCCTTCATTGTTCAGTGAGACTGATCCTACATTGGTTGGTTGGTTGGGGTTGTTCCTTATTGGTCAGTTGGGATGGCCGTTCATTGGTCAGTGGGACTGGTCGTTCATTGGTCATTTGGTATGGACCTTCATTGGCCGGTGCCACTAGTTCTACATTGATGACAATTAGTGTATAATATCTGTTCATTTGAGACATACACAGCTGTCTGACCTGGAAACTCCGCCCACCCCATGTAGGTCTGATCTGATCTATGTTTACGACACGAGTGTCTAAATTCCGGTACAATTCCGAGTTGGAGCGAGGGATATACCGGAATTTAGCACGAGTGTCGTAAACATAGTATGGCATGAACACTCATGTGATGTTCTTTTTATTATCGAAGAAAATGTCTACATACAGAGACAACTTTTAGTATTTACCTATAAGGATAGCAAGTTGAAAAATAAGCGGAACTACAATTTGTCGAATGACGTCAACAATCTTCAGCTGTGACGTCGTTTCAAGTGTGACGTCACTCCTACCTCATGTCACTATAAGATTCGCATGACGTCAACAATGCCGTCCGGATGACGGAAACAATACACTGTTGTCTCGTGACGTGATATGACCCAAGGGCACATATGATTTTGATGAACCCCGATAAGTTTGTCCTCGTAGGTAATAAACAGGCTAATTTCCATTTCAACCTTATTAAAAAAGTAATTTCGACCTTTGGCCATTCATTTAGTCAGATAATTTGATCTCCCTTTGTTATCTGGACAGGATTTAATATGTTTCAACTGTAACAGCAAGCTTTCCTGGTAATTAGGTGGCTAACCGACTGTATGTTTCTTCCTTTCTCAGAATTCAGCGAGATCCAGATGAGCTTTAAAGCACAATGTACTTATCCACAGACCGTAATTCCTCTAACAGACGCCCTGTCGTGTATTTTGTCGGACATAGTAATCCCACAGGATTGATTCTTGATTTCTGGTGTGTGTTTAACCTTTATTGGAGAAAATACGGTATTTCTATTAAAATCTTCACACAATCTGAGAGATTGCATTAACATCTCGCGAGTTGACCTCGATTGCAAAGGCTTCTTGCATGCAAACATGACCAAGGCATGTGTCACACATGTTTAAATACATGCACATGTTCTGTGTGATGTTTTCTCCACTGGGACCATGATTTTGTAGCCTCACATCTCTCGTGGAAAGACTCTCACAAATCTCGAGCCAAGCAGATATATTTTCAATGGATAACATTGTGACATTATAATAAATCATACTGCACGAAGTCTTCATCCATTTGAACACAGAACACTTAACTGACAAAGATGTTGTTGTTTTTTTAAAAAAAGGTTCTCGTATAATATTTGCGACAGACATAGACAGATAGCTGGTTCACCAAGTAACGGAGACGAGGAAAAGAATTTTATTACTACTGTGTCAATGCCATTCAGTAAACAGAGAAATGTATAACTGTGACAGGTTTGGAGTGCGCCCCTCTACAAGCTATATAACTGTGATGCACTTCAGTATATAATGCAGTCACCTACATAATTATGTATAACTGTTAAACAGAACAGGGTAAGAGTGTACCCATCTACAAGGTGTAAATCGGCGATACATTACTGGGTAACAGTGTACCCCACTACCAGGTTTATAATTGTGATACAGTTCAGGGTAACAGTGCACCCATCTACCGGGTGTATAACTGTGATGCAGTACAGGGTTACAGTGCTCCCATCTACCAGGTGTATAACTGTGATGCAGTTCAGGGTGACAGTGCTCCCATCTACCAGGTGTATAACTGTGATGCAGTACAGGGTTACAGTGCTCCCATCTACCAGGTGTATAACTGTGATGCAGTACTGGGTTACAGTGTGCCCATCTACCAGGTGTATAACTGTGATGCAGTACAGGGTTACAGTGTGCCCATCTACCAGGTGTATAACTGTGATACAGTACTTGGTTACAGTGTACCGATCTACCAGGTGTATAACTGTGATGCAGTACAGGGTTACAGTGTACCCATCTACCGGGTGTAAAAATGTGATACAGTACTGGGTTACAGTGTACCGATCTACCAGGTGTATAACTGTGATGCAGTACAGGGTTTCAGTGTACCCATCTACCAGGTGTATTACTGTGATGCAGTTCAGGGTAACAGTGCACCCATCTACCAGGTGTATAAATGTGATGCAGTACAGGGTTACAGTGCTCCCATCTACCAGGTGTATAAATGTGATGCAGTACAGGGTTACAGTGCTCCCATCTACCAGGTGTATAACTGTGATACAGTACTGGGTTACAGTGTACCCATCTACCTGGTGTATAACTGTGATGCAGTACTGGGTTACAGTGTACCCATCTACCAGGTGTAAAAATGTCATACAGTACTGGGTTACAGTGTACCGATCTACCAGGTGTATAACTGTGATGCAGTACAGGGTTACAGTGTACCCATCTACCAGGTGTATAACTGTGATGCAGTACAGGGTTACAGTGCACCCATCTACCAGGTGTATAACTGTGATGCAGTACAGGGTAAAAGTGTACCCATCTACCTGGTGTAAATCGGCGATACATTACTTGGTTACAGTGTACCCATCTACCAGGTGTAAAAATGTGATACAGTACTGGGTTTCAGTGTACCGATCTACCAGGTGTATAACTGTGATGCAGTACAGGGTTACAGTGCTCCCATGTACCAGGTGTATAACTGTGATACAGTACTGGGTTACAGTGTACCCATCTACCAGGTGTTTAACTGTGAAACAGTTCAGGGTTACAAGTGCGCCCATCTACCAGGTGTAAATTGGCGATACATTACTTGGTTACAGTGTACCCATTTACCAGGTTTATAACTGTGATACAGTACTGGGGTACAGTGTACCCATCTACCAGGTGTATAAGTGTCGTACAGTACTGGGGTACAGTGTACCCATCTACCAGGTGTATAACTGTGATACAGTACTGGTTTACAATGTACCCATCTACCAGGTTTATAACTGTGATGCAGTACAAGGTTACAGTGTACCCATCTAACAGGTTTATAACTGTGATACAGTACTGGGTTACAGTGTACCCATCTAACAGGTTTATAACTGTGATACAGTACTGGGGTACAGTGTACCAATCTACCGGGTGTATAACTGTGATACAGTACAGGGTTACAGTGCATCCATCTACCAGGTTTTATAACTGTGATGCAGTGCAGGGTTACAGTGTACCCATCTACCAGGTGTATAACTGTGATACAGTACAGGGTTACAGTGTATCCAGCTTCGAGGTTTATAACTGTGATACAGTACAGGGTTACAGTGTACCCATCTACCAGGTTTATAACTGGGATACTGTACTGGGTTACAGTGTACTAATCTACCCGGTGTATAACTATGATACAGTACAGGGTTACAGTGCATCCATCTTCGAGGTTTATAACTGTGATACAGTACAGGGGTACAGTGCATCCATCTACCAGGTTTTATAACTGTGATGCAGTACTGGGGTTCAGTGCATCCATCTTCGAGGTTTATAACTTTGATACAGTACAGGGTTACAGTGTACCCATCTACCAGGTTTATAACTGGTATACTGTACTGGGTTACAGTGTACCAATCTACCAGGTGTATAACTGTGATACAGTACAGGGTTACAGTGCATCCATCTACCAGGTTTTATAACTGTGATGCAGTACAGGGTTACAGTGCATCCATCTTCGAGGTTTATAACTGGGATACTGTACTAGGTTACAGTGTACCAATCTACCAGGTGTATAACTATGATACACTACAGGGTTACAGTGTACCCATCTACCGGGTTTATAACTGTGATACAGTACTGGGGTACAGTGTACCCATCTACCAGGTGTATAACTGTGATACAGTACTGGATTACAGTGTACCCATCTACTAGGTTTATAACTGTGATGCAGTACAAGGTTACAGTGTACCCATCCTCCAGGTGTATAACTGTGATGCAGTACAGGGCTACAGTGCTCCCATCTGCCAGGTGTATAACTGTGATGCAGTACAGGGTTACAGTGTACCCATGTACCGGGTGTATAACTGTGATACAGTACTGGGTAAAAGTGTACCCATCTACCTGGTGTAAATCGGCGATACATTACTTGGTTACAGTGTACCCATCTACCAGGTTTATAACTGTGATACAGTACTGGGGTCCAGTGTACCCATCTACCAGGTGTATAACTGTGATACAGTACTGGGTTACAGTGTACCCATCTACCAGGTTTATAACTGTGATACAGTACTGAGGTACAGTGTACCCATCTACCAGGTGTATAACTGTGATACAGTACAGGGTTACAGTGCATCCATCTACCAGGTTGTATAACTGTGATGCAGTGCAGGGTTACAGTGTACCCATCTACCAGGTGTATAACTGTGATACAGTACAGGGTTACAGTGTATCCATCTTCGAGGTTTATAACTGTGATACAGTACAGGGTTACAGTGTACCCATCTACCAGGTTTATAACTGGGATACTGTACTGGGTTACAGTGTACTAATCTACCCGGTGTTTAACTATGATACAGTACAGGGTTACAGTAAATCCATCTTCGAGGTTTATAACTGTGATACAGTACTGGGGTACAGTGCATCCATCTACCAGGTTTTATAACTGTGATGCAGTACTGGGGTTCAGTGCATCCATCTTCGAGGTTTATAACTTTGATACAGTACAGGGTTACAGTGTACCCATCTACCAGGTTTATAACTGGGATACTGTACTGGGTTACAGTGTACCCATCTACCAGGTGTATAAATGTGATGCAGTACAGGGTTACAGTGTACCACTCCACCAGGTGTATTACTGTGATACAGTACAGGGTTACAGTGTACCCATCTAACAGGTGTATAACTGTGATGCAGTACAGGGTTACTGTGTACCCATCTACCAGGTGTTTAACTGGGATACAGTACTGGGTTACAGTATATCCATCTAACAGGTTTATAACTGTGATACAGTACTGGGGTACAGTGCGCCCATCTACCAGGTGTTTAACTGTGATGCAGTACAGGGTTACAATGCGCCCATCTACCAGGTGTATAACTGTGATGCAGTACAGGGTTACAATGCGCCCATCTGCCAGGTGTACAACTACTGAGTTACAGTGCCCCGATTTACCAGATTGAGGTACTTGTCATCGTTGGTCTCATCAATGCGTGGATACAGAGGGCTGTGAATACCGGTGTGATTCTCCCAACTGCCGTGCAGGTCATAGGTCATCACACTGATGAAGTCCAAGATCCTAGGCAGCATCAAAACACAACATGATGCAGGACCAGAATAAAGTTTGTTTGTTGATCGTATCGCACTCAGCAATATTCCAGCTATATGACGGGAGTCTGTAAATAATCGAGTTGGGACCAGAGAATCCAGTGATTGATATCATGAGCTTATATATCGACGTACGCAATTGGGATACGATGACATGCATCAACCAAGTCAGCGAGCCTTACAACCCAATCCCGTTAGTCGTCTCGTAAGACAAGCATAGTCACCTTTTACGGCAAGCATGGGTTGCTGAAGACCTATTCTAACCCGGTTCTTCACGGGTCACCAGAATATAGAGGAGCATGGATCCGGCGAGTACATCTACTTATAAATACTTGCCACATCTACTTAATATTGTGTTAGTGACAAGTCTGTAGGGTTGTTTGTTTGGTTAGAAACTGAATATTACTCGGGCAATGCCATTTTTTCAGTATATTTTCGAAAACAAATTTACCTGAAAATTAATCCTTTCACCTGATATGATGGTCACTCACTCACTTATAACCTCTTCCCGACCATGTGACTTACATTCCTTACCCTGAAATTTCCGGGATTTCGTATGCAGTGTCAATGTTGGGTTTTCCCGCCGCCACGGCCGCCGTCAACATTAGTCGGGGTCTACCAGATTGCTGCGCTTCCACCACAAAGGCATCGTACAGTGCCTGAAACCACGAACCCACAATCATAGGTTTCTGGCGTGCACAAGGGGTGCAACTCTGCACAGCGAATCGCCCTAGACAACTAGGCCCACCCGTGCCCCCCGTAAATAATCTAGTCTGACAAACCAGTGGTTGATATTGTAAGCACCACCCCACAACGTCTGGTTTTGGTGACAAGCAATCAACCAAATATCCGAGTCCGATCCATTTAGTCGTCGCTTACGACAAGCAATAGAGAGTTCGGGACATATCTGTTGAAATTGATAACGTCACCTACACGAAGACTCGACCCCCTGTCGATCAATGATAGGCGCGAAGACACCGCAAACCAACCAGGATGCGCATATAACTGTAAGTAATTTGGTCAAAGAAGCCTCCTTAATATTCTTTGTTGATAAAGTTTGCGTCAAACAATATACCAAAGTGACAATTATAATTGTTTTACCATATTAAATAACAAGTGGTTGTAAATGGCAACCGTGATATGTTTCGAAAATATCCTAAACTTACAAAACCAAGGTGAATGTGGTACAACAAGAGGGCTTTTTGCATGACCGTTTGCGCGAAGACGGAACAAAGTTGATAAAATGGTCACGCGGGGGGCACGAGTCGTTATTCGGCTTGTCCCGGAATAGCACAAGTAGTCACGCGTGGGATCTCTTCTAACCCGGCTCACGTGTTACCTGAAGCAATTCGGTAAAGTGATGTCTATCCTCTGGTGGACCGCCTCTGTTTGCAGGATACTCCCAGTCAACATCCACGCCATCGAAGTTGTTGTCTCGGACGAATTTGACAACGGAGTCCGCGAACTCCTTCCTCCCGGAGGGAGTGTGGGACATCTCATGGAACGGCATCGACTTAAGATTCCAGCCCCCAACAGCAAGCAGGGTCTTCATGCTAGGATTGATATTCTTCAACGCCATAAAACGCTCGAACCTGCATCGAAAATGTTAATCGAACAGGTAATTACTGCATTACTGTGAGTGAGTGAGTGAGTGAGTGAGTGAGTGAGTGAGTGAGTGAGTTGGGTTTAACACCACTTTTAACCGTATTCTAGTTATATCATGGCGTGTCAGCTTGAGGTGGGAGGAAAGCCCGAAGTGATGCAGGTCTCAGAAGTTTACCACTGTGGTAACACCCACTAGCACGGATATGGTGCCGAAACACGTAGAAACACAATCGCTGACGGGCATTATAGGAAATATAGAACCCTGAACAATAATATGTTCACCTGATTTTTAAAAAGTTTACATCACTTACATAACTTACTGTGGAAGTACATTGGGGCTAACCACCTAACGAGCACGGGTATGACGCTGAGAAACTCAGCTTCATAATCGGGGTGAATCTGGGATTCGAACCCACGATCAAAGTTGGTGGAATGAATATCCTGCTTTGAGCAAAATAAATTTATCATTCTGTAATTAATCGTTTACTGCTGAATGTTCGAGATGGTGGTCGATGTCAGTCATTTTTTGAGACTCAGTTACACTCACATTCCTCTTTTCCAGGCTGTGGACAGGTCATTCCATTCAAAAGCTTTGATCCTGTTGCCTAGCAACGTGGCAAAGGCGTACACGTAGTGTGTGCAGAGGTGAGCGTCAACATTCTCCGGCGTGTATTTCCCTTTATCGGGACGATACTGAGACCAGTTGGTGTAGTAACACACTCTCCTGAGGTCTGAACCTGTAACATGATGGATAACATGTATGACAGTTGATGTAGTAACACATTCTCCTGTGCCCTGAACATATAACATGATGGATGACATGTATGACAGTTGGTGTAGTAACACACTCTTCTGTGCCCTGAACCTGTACCATGATGGATGACATGTATGACAGTTGGTGTAGTAACACACTCTCCTGTGCCCTGAACCTGTACCATGATGGATGACATGTATGACAGTTGGTGTAGTAACACACTCTCCTGTGCCCTGAACCTGTAACATGATGGATGACATGTATGACAGTTGGTGTAGTAACACACTCTCCTGTGCCTTGTCAGAACATTGTTTTCTGCGAGGCTGATTATGGGTGTGTGAAGCTACAGTCACACAGACGATGCGACCGCGATGCAACCTCTTGGCGACTGATTCCTTTGCGACCGACTGGCGATCGCTGAGACCGGTGCAACTACTTCTGCCCCTATTTGGAATGAGGGTATGACCGCCGATCAATCAGCGATAGGCTTTGAAACTTGTCAGTGATCGATCGGCAACTGTTTACCGCAGATACGGCGAAATGTTTGCAACTGGTTGAGAACGATCGGTGACTAGTCAGCGAATGTTCGGTGACTTGTTGCAACTGAACGGGGACTGGTCGGTGACTAGTTGTCGATCGATCACCGATCAAAACATAATGCATATAAAAGGGACCCCGGTTCTTTTCTGAATGAAACAACTTCTTTGTTGTCAAGATGTTAACAGCAGAACAGTTGCAGTTGCCCCGCCTGTAAAGAATAAATCAAAATGCTGCAGTTGCTGCCATGATGATGTACAGAAGAATGAGAAGGACAAGGCGAAGGCAGTATGAGCTGAGACCTTGGATAGCAAGAAAGCCACAGCTAAGAGACTATTGGAATCTGAAGGTAGAGTTGGAGGGAGAAAGTCGTGGTGATTTCGAGGGTTTCCTCAGAATGGAGCCTGTCAACATCGGACATCTCTAGCTCTTACTCCTCATCAGGTATCCGCCTCTTCTTTTGTTGAGATGTTGTTGGGTGTGGCTCCATTGTAGCAGACCTGTGCACCACAGCAGTTGTCTCTATTGTATCTTCTACAATTTCTGGTTCTTTAAGTTTCCTCCCTTTACGGACCATAGTGAAGAATGGAAATAATTGACGTGAACTGTCTGAGTACTTATGACAAAACGATGCTGTAAGGCAAAGTCAGGTCTTTTTATAGATTGTGACATGTTGCAAACCCAACGGCGAATGATCGACGCACGCTTGGGAACCACTTTGCCACCGATCGACAACCAGTCACCGATGAAGCGCAGGTCGATCAACGCCTCATCACTGATCAAGCACCGATAGGTCGTCACTAGGTTGCAAAGTGTCAACACCTTTGTGTAGACGAAACCGATCGCCGCACAGTGGAAACCAATCTGCGATTAAAATAACACCACTTGGGGACCTCTAGGGGACCTTTAGGAGACCAATGAAACCTCAGTGCGACCAAATCGGTCGCAGCCAGTCTTTTGTGCATGTTTAAAAGACTGGTTGCGGCCGAATGGGTTTTGAAACCGCTCTGAAACCTTGTAGCGACCTCAGTGAAACCTTTCAGAGACCCCTGAAACCTCATTGCAATTGTCAAATATTTTGGTCGCCAGGAGGTTGCATCGCGGTCGCATTGTCTGTGTGACTGAGGCTTTAGCGACCGACCATTTGTCTTGAACAAATTATTCAAAAACACTTGCGGCCATGTTTAACTCATTTAAGCCAAATGTCTGTAATGATGACGCCATTTGTCTAAAACCTGCAAGTGATATATTGTGTCAACATAGTGTCAACATGTATGATAGGTTAATAACAACATTATTAAGTTCTCGATAAATAAAGATGTGTCGTTTCGAGTTGGCCCAAAATGGCCGCCATCACACCCCATCCTATATGTACACTGCCAAAGTTCTCTCTGGTGTCGTGTTTATATTATATACACCTGTGTTGTGGCCTCTGCAGTCCATATATTCATATATATCTATCCGAGTTCGAAATTAATTACCGAGTCATTTGTGCAATCTTAATAACGATCGAAAATGATACAATTGTTTCTTTTATCAATGATAAAAATTGGGCAAAATGATGTTTTCTAATAAGCTTGCTGTGATAAAACATGAAAGAATGTGGACATTATGAAAAGATGGTATAATCAAACGGATACACAGGAGTGTTTGTCAAGACACGGTTATCTTACCTTGGACAGCGTGCAGTGCCAGGAAGATGCCTCCCGCCACGGGGAGCAGCAACAGGGATACCCGGGGGATCATCTGGAAGACAAATGGAGATGGAAATATGGAATGATGTAGTGGCGTGGACTATATACCGGACTCAAGATAAAAACTAAACAACCCCAGATAACGTACATGTAGGTCATCGAGTGTTTCCTCACGTGGCCCTGTGCCTAGTGATTGTGTGGCGTAAGTAATGACAAAAACCCAGTCATGATCATAAGAAATCCGTTATACAATACCGACCATATCATGAGCATGTGTTTATGAATCACTATCAAATAGTGATCACACCAGGTTTTCGCGAATATGTAAGCGTATACTGTCCCATCGGTAGCAAACGTCACAAGCACATGCAAAGGCAAATCAATTGTTTACCGGCTAAAACACGGAAACATATGATACAAGATAAAATAGCGAATTGAATCGGACATACGTTTTGTCACTGTTGCGTCAAATTTGGAACTGTCCTCCACTTGACTACCACAAAACGTTTTAAAAGCTTTCCTAAAGACCCTGAATGTTGTAACCATGATGGCGCCTTTTAAAATCTTTGTTGAAAGAGCATGCTCAAACGTTGTGAAATGTTGACATCAAATTCTGAAGCTGTTGGAATAGTGCAAGACATAAAGGGAAGGTTGAATATTGGAAAGTTGAAGTCATCCTTGTCGGTCACCCCTCAGTTGTGAGACGTCTTATTCCGTTATTAGGTAAGAATGTGTGCAATAGTAATTGTTACCTGTCATGCTGTCATATGGATATTATACTGAATCTTTATGCCATGATCTAAATATGAAAAAGATGAGGCGGTTTCCTGGTCTCTTATATTTCTAGCTCAGGTGGGTAAATCAGTGGAAGGGATTTTTTTTGCTATTTGATGGTTAATGAAGGTTTTCAGGTCATCGATATAACTGAAGCTTAAGGTCAACGTTTGGGACAAATTCCCTTGTTTAGATTTTGCCAATCCGCGCAGAAATCCCGATTCATGTGTATAATGACACGGGTCAGCAGGGTGGGTATGCCTACTTCTTGCCTAGATATCCTGTCTCCAGCTTCCTCGCAGATGTTAGCTTTGAGAAAGTCCACCATTTCACGTATTGTTTCCTCAGTAAGCTTCGGATGACATTTGCTTCCATATTTGACAACCTGTCTTGAACCTTTTACGATAGAGATGTAACTATATCTATGGTCACCAAGTTTGTCGAGTGGTACTTCGCTCTAACATTCTTTCAAATCACATAATATTGGCATGCAAAAATATATTTACATATAAAACTTGCAAATGAACTGACTGGTTGATATATTTGAGCAAGAACAGTTCCCACTTCTGTGTAGATATATTTTCGCATTTAGTTAACGCGGTGGCAACTGTAGCCTGATGGTGTCGCCTTATGATGATGAGATATTGATATGTACACCTTACTGCCAACTATAATGTGCTATCTGTTGTATAGGTATGTAACATACACCTATAAATATAAGATTACATGTTATATGTCATTATGTATAAATATGTAACAACATCTACAGAATTGAATAAAAAAAGTTTCAAAAAAGTTGTCCAGTGAGGTTGTGGTGTACAAATAGAAAAATCAATTATTTTGACATAATGAGCTCGGCTATTTTCTGAGATTAAAAAACATTATGGTTAATCTTTGAGACATTAATTCAGTTGACCCAGCAGCATGTCACTCCAAGAACCTTAGTTGATCTACCAATCTTTATTCATGACACGAAGCAGCTCAACGTTATATTTAACAGATAGTGCACACTGAACTGAATAAAAGAAGTTATAACATCACGATTGCAAGATACTGTGTTCTTTTGTTGTTTAACGCCGCACTCAGCAACAACGACGACAATCTGTAAAAAAATGAAGTCTGGACCTGACAAACCAATGATTGATAGTGTGAGCAGCGATCGGGATTCGATGAAATTCAATCAACCAAATCGCCGACTCTTACAACAAACATGTTGCTAAGGAGCTATTCTAATCTGAAAAGCACATTGGCCTCACGAAAGAAGAACTTTGATATAAATCTAATCATATAATTTAAATTACTGAATTTTGTTTATAAATATGAGTATCAAGCAAGAAAGGAAAGCGTCAGTAGGAGAAATGTATATTGCTTATACGATGCCAGAAACATCCCGTTATCTCGAACTTCTCTTAATCAAAGATTCCGTTTGTCTCGAACAACGGATAATTCCATACATTTCCGAGTGAGTCAGTTGGGTTTAACGCCGCTTTGAACAGTACTCCAGTTACATAACGGCGTGACGACTGAACGTGGCAGGAAAGCCAGATTTGATGCAGTTGGTCCCAGACGTTTACCACTTTGGTGAAACCTACGAGCACGGGCATGGTGCTGACAAACCAAGAAACATAATCGGGGATTCGAACCCACAATCATAGGTTCCTGGCGCGCCTAAGAAACGCAACTCTGCACACCGAATTGCGGCGCCTTAGACGACTTGTCCACCTGTGTATACTATTCCGATGGTATTAAGGACTTTCTGTATAAACATATATTTGCATGCTAGCACTCATGATAATTCAGGCATGTTTAATTATTTTCTTTACATATAATTTATAATATTGGGAATTATTGCTCTATTTCGAATGGACTATGGATATAACATTATATACATACTGCACCAGGTACAAGTCCCGCCTCTATCCCACCAGTGCATCCCATTTGCATTATTGGCATTATTTCAAAACTTAAGACAAAAATAAATAATGATAAAAAATATGAAATTTTTCAAATGCCGTTTTACCTATTTTAATTACAAGTTTACTTAACTTGTGATGTACGTGTCATGTGAGTGACAGCCACCTTAGCAAAACACCTCCGCATTGTTCGATGAGCCCCTTTAACAAGTTTAAAGGAAGAGAAGCAGTGTCGTTTGCATTTGTCATAAAGCACCGACAGAGCTGAATAGGCTTATAATACATGACAAGGAAACATTTGAATACACGTGTGAGATGTAATCTCCTCTTTAAAATACGCATGGAGCCAAGCGGAATATAAGCAAATACCATCGGCGTGAATTAACAAGGATAAGCTTTATAACAGCGACACTGACAAGAATGCCTGTGCAGATGGCTACAGACAATCATCTAAATCATAGATGTCGCTGAATCCTGGTAACGGTGTGGTGTTCAGAGATGCTACTTCCTTATCTAATTTCATTGGTCTGTACTAGAGATATGGATATGTACCGGGATGTTTCATGTGGACTACAGAATGTTTCAGAAACTAAGGGCTCAGTCATCATGTCCTGGTGCTTAACATAACGTGGTTGTATAATATTGTATCTGCATGGTCAAAAAGTTTTCTTTCCCAGATCTTATCATAAGTGCGACAGTGCACATTTTGATGTTCGCATCAGGGCAAATAATGACAAGAAGAAATGACAGAAAAAGGATCTTTTCCTCTTTCTCTCGTGTGTGTGTATGTATGTTGAATAACGCCGCACTCAGCAATATTCAATCCCTATGATAGAGTCTGGAACAGACAATCTAATGATTTATATAATGAGTAACGCCCTCGGGGGTACTATGGCTCGCCAGTAATCAAGTCACTGAGCCTGACCACCCGATCCATTTAGTCGCTTCTTACGACAAACATTGGTTGCTGTGGACCAGTAATTCCAACTGGACCAGAGACTAAACTGTAAAAATATGTTTAGACAAGACATGTTTAGATCCAAACATGTTCAGGTGTGTGTTTAAATCCTAAACGTAAAACACATTTGGTGACTTCAATCAAAACACGTTAAGGGTCTAAACACATGAAATGAGCTATCTTCTCACAGCCTAGTTAACACTAGGTAAACACCATCTAACACAACAACCCCATAATCCAAACATGTTTAAATGAAGAGCATACCATTGGATATTAAGTCAAATATTGATAAGATATAAAAATGAAATTAAAATTAAATGTACAAATAACGTATATACCTCTAGGCCTTACATTGAACTTGGTACAATATTAACATAAAGATGAACAAAAAACACACAAAAAAAGCTAAGTTAATGGTGACGAGGAAAATTGAAATCTATGACAACCACCGAAGCACGGTGAAGTAAGGTGAATGAGTACTTATCAAAAGGTTAAAGTGTTTCATAAATGTATTGGAGCAATATGTTTAATATACTCAACCGCAAAATAAAATTCTACATACAATGCGGATGACGTTAAGACCATAAAAGATATGTAGATACTATTAACAAATGCTAACAGCGAAAAAATTGATGGGTGTTGATTGTCTGATAGCCATCTGTGTTTACTGAAAAAATCCCAGAAAAACAGAAAAATTAAACGTGTCAGTTGTGTCTATCAATAGCGTATGTGGCCACCGTCAGTTGCGACACAGGCCGCACATCGCCGTCTCATTCAGTCGACAGATCTTTGGAAGAAGGCTTCAGGAATCCCGTTCCATTCCCGAACCAAAAAGGCTTCCAGTTCCTGAAGTGTATGTGGCTGCCTTGAAGCCTGAAGACGTCCCCCAATCTCGTCCTAGACATGCTAAATTGGCGCCATGTCCGGCGACAAAGACTCCATAGAGTCCACAGAGACCCGTGCTGTATGGGGACAAGCGTTATCCTGCTGAAAGACCTGGGGTTGAGGGTGAACCAGGAAGAGAGGTCTGACGTGATTACGAAGAACATCATCCCTATACACCACAAAAGTCACACGCTGACGGAACACATTAAGATGGGTCCTGTGATGATAACTGAAGTCTCTCCACACCATGACGCTTGCTCCCCCCACCCCTGTCGGCCTGTAAGACTTAGCGGTTGGCGTAACGCTCATTGCGTCGTTTCACACTGATGTGGCCATCGGCGTGAGAAAGGATGAACCTTGATTCGTCTGAGAAGACAACTTGTTACCACTGTTGACGTCGCCAACGCTGTGTTGTTCAGCCCACTGACGTTGAGTTAGTGTGGGCCCGACGTAAGGACGACGACATCTGATTCCCGCCGCTGACGACGAACTTAGTCGGCTTACACGGTATGACGTGGACCTTGAATGACTGCAGCTGTCTGTGTTGGGTGTCAGCCGGGTGTAACGGTCCTGCGTTGGAGCAGTCCAGAGTCCCTCGCCTCTGCAGTTGCCACTGCAGTTGCCGCTGATCCGGCCTGAAGCATCCCAATAGCAACGCCTCTATGGAGTTCCTTTAAGCGAACCTTGTTTCCTGTCTTTTTTCAAAGTCGAGTGCGAAATGCTTGGTGTTTTATTATATGGTGGCTTATACAGGATGGACGAGTGGGAAAATGCACGAATTTTTGCTTGTGATTTGAGCTGCACGTGCAAAAAAAACCAACGTCAAACGAGACGAAATGATAGCGTTCCTGCAACGTGCTCAAAATGAATGATGTAAATAGTGAACCGTGTTTCTTCAATGCGTCTGTTTACGTTTGTATACATTTCTTTTCACAAGTTACCGTTTTGTGCATTTCACAAACATAAAAAATGACTTTCCTTTGAGCGTTTCTTTTGCGTTTGATTATAGTATTTCTGTCAAACAGGACATGGAGGCTGACATTGAAATCACAATGCATGTCTAACCACTACAGATAGTCCAGGCAATCTAGGCCATTTGTGCACTCAACTTGGAACAAATTGCAAAAGAATTTATTTCACCACGATGCATTTCTACAAGGTCCTGAAAACAACATACTAAAAGTCCCAAGCAATCCCAGTTTTGGAGTTGTCTAATTTGCATTTGCCAATATGGCCACCAATTATCAATATATCTTCCATATTTCAGATGAGGTTCAATGTTTTGATGAAAACAGCATGTGTTGTATTGCGAAATAGCCGTGTTATGTTTCTCAAAAGATATTCACAACTACAGAACGTTTTCGACTATTGACAAATCTACAAAAACTCAAGAAGGCAACCAATTTCAAGATGGCCGACAAGTTTCCTAAATGTGTGTTTACACTTTTGAATTACTTGATAGGGCACGTTGATCAAGTTCTTTGATCAGACAAGTAATGTCATGATGATTACATACGATGGTCAGTGGGAACAACTAAAACTTTTCACTTTGTACAGCCAGGCTTTGGATGACAGCTGGCTGGGACAGACTCCAATTCGGTTTCCTCTTTTTCAGTTTGTGCAGCCTACCAAGACAAACATCACGCACTGACGTAACCCACTCTAAAAGACTTTCAACATGTTCCTCTTCCCTTTTTTTCCCATGTTTTATGGCACGTGCTTCTATAACATCCATAATGGTGTTAATGTTGTGATCCCAACTTGTAGGAAGCAGCTAATGATATTTTGGTCCATATTTGAACAACTGACAAAGGTTGTCATTGTCAACTGTGATTTTATGGTTAGTAGCAGTATGACAAGTCTTGGAGTCTGATTCTGGTCTGGCCAAACATTTCAAAGCAGTATCTTGAACTATACACTCCAGTCGATACTGTGGCTCTTGCTGTTTGTAAACTGATCCATCAGCGAAAGTTTCTGGAGTCGTTTAATTTCTTTCAATGACACATGAGGCTGTTACAGGTCCCACATATTGACCCTAAACACGATAACCTCGTCATTATAGGACAAGAAACATGTTTATGTTTGTCATGTATTTAGGATCGATACATACTTTCAGTGTGTAAAATTTAAATGTCATGGAATATTAGCGGGAATATTTCTCACTGCAACAATATTCACGCATATATGTATATGGTTCGGCAATGCTTTGTGTTCTCTCCCAGTCTTGTTATGACTTGATATCATATCTGTATGTGGTACAATGCTTTGTGTTCTCTTCCAGTCTTGTATGACTTGATATCATATCTGTATGTGGCACGGCAATGCTTTTGTGTTCTCTCCCAGTCTTGTAATGACTTGATATCATATCTGTATGTGGTACAATGCTTTGTGTTCTCTTCCAGTCTTGTATGACTTGATATCATATCTGTATGTGGCACGGCAATGCTAAGTATTCTCCTCAAGTCTTGTAATGACTTAATACCATTTCCTTTAAATTCTATATATGCTATTTGTAAACATTAACATGAATTGATATGACAAATCGTGGCTCAATAGTTTTCTCTTGACCCAGAACGTGAGATCGACAGTAGACTTTGTTTTGACCCGGGTTAGAATTGGTCTTGAGCAACCCATACTTGTAGTACGGGATCGGGTGGTCAGTATATCTGTCTAGGTTGGTGCATGTCATCGGATCCCGTATGAAGTATGTAGGTCGATGCTCATGATGTCAATGACTGGATCATCTGATCCAGACTATTTACAAACTGCCGTCATAGAACTGGAATATTGATCCGTGCAGCGTTAAACAACAAATAAACAAACGAAATAAACAAACAAGAACAAATGTACTTTCAAAGCAGCAGTACCCTAGCACTAAGCAACCCTATCATTCCGAAAAAAATCAATTTGCGTTTTCCTTTTGCTAAACATGCATGGTAGCTTAGTTCCAAGTAACAAATCACGCCCACAGATAACCTCTGTATATGACTGCTTCGCAATATGTTCTGTTCACACTAACTCATATTTTGACAATGATCCAACAAAGTATTCTTTCATTGAGATGGATAATTCAAACCACTGAGTGTTCAAAACAATAAGAAATTCTTCCTCCTTCAAAACACACAAGTGTCATCATGGCCCCTCATATTATGTAAAAAAATTCTAATTCCGATGGAAGTGTGTACAAATATATAAACCATCACACTGTTCTACTTACGACTGATGTTCTTGCACTATCTGTCAGCCAAAATATGTTTCCGAATACTCCTTCTCTGGCATAATGACCATTGACCAAAGCCCACCCTCAAGGTTTTTTTTGGGAGAGCCATAGACTTGGCGAACACCTACCTTACTGTGAAGACCATCAACAATAAAGGTTTTCAGTGTGCAATCTGTCAACAATTGAAAGGCTGTTTAGACTTGCGTTGCGTACTGTTATGGTTTCCAGCGTCTAAGACTGCGGTCATAGATTATCTCCCAAAGATAAGAACTGGTGGTGCAGCCTCGGCAGTTATCTAATGTAATTGTTATGCTTTTATAAGCAACATTGGTGTCCGCCAAGGGAGTATTCAAGCCCCTTTCTATTATCCTTTTTCACAAATGAATTAGCGTATTAATTCAAAAATAATTGCACTAATGGTATACGAATAGATTCTGAACTATTAAATTATGTTTGCTTCTTTTCGATTATGATATTGTCATGTTCTAGAGCGCAATACCTAGCTTGCAAAAGGAAATAAATATATTAGAAAGTTATTGTGGGTGGAACTTACTGTTAATATAGATAAAACAAAAGTTGTAGTTTTTAAAAATGGTTGTAACTGATCTAGAAAAGAAACATTGCACTAAAGAGGGGAACCTGCAGTTGTTGTTTCATTTTATAAATACTAAGGTGTAGTAAGTGAATGAGTGAGTTTTTACGCCGCTTTTTGAAATATTCCAGCAATATCACGGCGGTAAACATCGGAAATCGGCTTCACACATTGTACCCTTATCGGGAATCTAACGCTTTAACCACTAGCCTACCCGACCGCACCACTTAGGTGTCTGTTTTACAAGTAGATTAACTAGGTCAAAGAATGCACATAAAAATTCATTAAAGCCAAAATATGCTTTGTAGGTATATTAGGAACTCGTAGAGTTTTGGACAATATTACATATGATGTTTCCTATAAACTAATTGATTAAAAGGTAAGCCGGATTCTGTATGAATAAGAGATTAGGCCCATGGGGGCTAGAACATTTGGATGTTATTGAAAAGGTAAATTTAAATGCATTTATTTAGAGGTTTATTAAATAAAGGGTAAGTTGCTAACATCTGCGCCCGTCTACAAGAAAGCTTAGAAATGTTATAATGTGATGGTTCTCTACGACAGCTATGGGAAAAGGAATTTTTGGTAAAACTTGAAAGGACAATATTTTTTCCAGAACATTTTCGGAACCGATGATTTTTTAACCTCACGCCAAACCCATCATGTTATCGAAAACTTGCTGTTTCTATTATATTACTTATAGGCTGGCGTACCAAAATATATGATAGTGAATTTCTAGGTTTGAACATACTCTTTGGTTTCATCAAAGTGGAAAACGTCTGAGACCTGCATCCCTTCGGGCCTTCCTCTCGCATCAAGCTGACACGCCGAGGTATAACTGGAATACTGTTCAGAGCTGCGTTAAACTCACTAACTCATGCTATTCAGCCTACTTGTGGCCTGATTCGATCGATCTTAGTGCTACATATGCACTTCAGCTAAGACTTACGATCATCGTTGCTCTAAGATTGGTCTAACTATAATGCTGATGACTTCGGTTTAATACAACATCCATTCACCCACTACCATATACCAGGTGATGCAATTCGGCGTGCGTTACTTATTTATTTATCTGATGATTGTGGGTTCAAATCCCTGATTCGCTCTGATTATGGTTTGTCGGCACCACACTTTTGATTGTGGGTTGCACCCAAGTGGTAACATTGTTAGACCCCCATCACTTCTTGCTTTCCTCCCACATTAAGCCGACACGAGATAACATAATTGTCCAGAGCGGCGTTACAACCCAACTCATTCATTCACTCACGCTCGTGGATTTCACCAAAGTGACCTGAGGTATTCAACACTAAACACTTCATATTATCCCTACAAAAACACTAAAAATACCCCTATTTAAACACTTAAAATTACCCCTATAAAAACAAATGAAATGATGAATTAGAATGGTAAGCTATAAACAAAATTCCATTTAGAGCTTTGCAAAATTCGAACTATAGATGTTTTAATATTTTATCTTACATTGAAACCTGCAAACTAAATCAGTACTTTTTAAGATTGGATATGAAGACAGTGATATGTGCTCTTTTTGTAACTCGGAAATTTTATGCCGTACTCATTCCTTTTATAAATGCAAGAAGATACTCGATACATGGAAACAGGTGTTCAATTAATAGGAATATAAACAGGAATATATATTGTAATTTACAACATTACGAAATGTTGCTTTGATTTTCCGAAAAAAAACCGAAATGAACATCTTAATCTTCTAATTACAGTTGTCAAACATAATCTTTTCATTTTAAGCACATTTACAGATAGTTCTGGATTTGAATTGTTACAAAGGGAAATTATTAAAGCATATGACGTTGGTAAAGTCTATTAGGCCGTGGGCTAGGTATGACCCACGAGCACCCCCCACACATCCAAACCCCACTTAATTTTTTTAAAGCCCATAAACATACTAAACATGATTTTGAATGTTAACAAGAAAAAAGTTGGGACGAACTTGTTGTTACAGCCTTTCAAAGTATGGTACCCTATATCGCGTTTTCGCCCGGTTTTGCCGTATATCACTTGGGGGTATGATTACGTTTTGGGTTGTCATCTCACTAGTGATCCACTGATCGTCAAGTGTGATATACCACTGGAATCCATATATAAATACCTCTCCAATGAGGTATCAATAATTGGTATTGAGTGAATATGGACCAACCCATGGCAAATCGAACGTCATACATCCCGACGAAACTAAATTCTTCTCGCAGAAACCTTTAATCCGGTATATGTTCTAGGTACGTGTGCCTGATTCCACTATAATTTTCTTACACATGTTCCAGTACATCTCTTGAAGTACTTACTTAACATGTGATGTTACCAGGTGAAAATCTTTTGCACAATTTGGAACAAATTTACTCTTATAATGTCAGAGTAGGATACCTAATATTGCATTCTCGGCTTAGCTACATCGGAACAACGCTTGGATGTATGCTCAGGATTTGGCTTGTCATCTTGTGTGTTATTCACCGACCTTGATGTGTTATATGCTATAGGAAACCTTATATAAACACCATAATTTGATGTAGGCTGATTATTGATCTACTTTTGGACAATCGTATAGAATACTTCTTGACAAATCTGATATCACTCACTTTTGTATGCATATAAGAGGTTCACAGCATAATGCTCGAGTCGATTTCAGAATTTTGAATGAAATGAACCTATTTGTAACATATTCAAGATGGCAACCATAAAGCTGTGCAAAAAAACTTATCATAATGTAAATGTTATTTATTTCAGCAAATATACAAATCAATTTCTTGGACGCAGGCTTGATATTTTGACAAATTTTGCCATTTCAAGTTGAGTTTCAGATGTTTTAGTACAGCTACTAGTTAAGGTGAATTTGCTGGGGGCACCCACAAAGGTAAAAGACGAATTCACTTACTAACATTTAATTCATACATCACTTAGCTACTTAAGTTTCCAGTTTACAGAAATTGTCAAAATGCAAATCGTCCGAATCGTATATGAATGGCTTGAACTGAACAGGGACCATGCATTCACAGAAATAAATTATATTCCAATTACATACTTAAGATTCTCTTACAGAATACCCAAGTTAATATGTAGGGAAATGTCCCACCTTATAAGAATGTCATCACCATGATTATGTGTCTTTTGAGGTTGAACTGTTGTGACTGAGACCAACATCTTATACAACCGGGAACAACTCGAAGACAGCTTTGACATCTCAACCAAAACGGAAACGTATCCCCAGTGATCCAGAGCCAGTGTGCATCATACATGTGCCTGGCTTGAAGTATGGCCCACTACAACATCTGAGCAAAGCCAAAAATCCTGATGAGAAGATGGAAAAGCTGAAGGAGCGATCAAAAAGCGCAGAAGGATGGCAGAACCTCCAGAAACGCCAAATCAAATGGAAGTGTCATGTACAAGCTTGCCGGCAGTTTTGGAAGAAACCCATGGCTATCACAGAGAATATTATCAGCGTTTTATAATGAACCTTGACAGTTTGTAACAACCTGAAATTGAATCTTAGGAACTAGCTTGCCGCCCAATTCAGCGTCCATCCTATGAGCCCATCATCTTCCAACCTGACTGCATCTTTTGTACTTCGTATTCATAAAAGAAATTCAAGTCAAAAGGAAGCTGGACAACAGAAGGGCTCACAAACTTCAGTCGGGATGGATAGCAGCATGTCATTGAAGTAGCTCAACGTCAAAACGATGAGCCTCTCCTGCTGCGGATCAGAGGGAAGGATCTATTTACCTGTGAAGCAAAATATCACAAGTCGTGCCGAACTGGTGACATACAGATTCCTGAGAAATGGCGGAGCTCTCAATCGTCGGAAGTTATCAACAGCAAGATACTGAAAGAGAAGAAGTTCTACTGAAGGTGCATACCGATAGTCTTCAGGACACTGCACACCCAAACCCAGACTACAGGAGTACCAAGTTAAAGAAGAAAATTGTCACATGGGACATTTCCAATCATTCATCGTGTACAACAGATTAATGTTGACTCAGCTGTGAGAAACGCCTACCAATTAGGTTCGACTGACACGCTTGTACTTTTCTTCTTTAACTTGGTTCTCCAGTAGTCTTCTCTTTCAGTTTCTTGCTGTTGATAACTTCCGACACTGATATCATTGCTTTCTTGTGTGCCTCTTCTATTTGATGCTGTCTAAGGTGTTCCTACAGTGAGAGCTCCGAAATTTCTCAGGAATCTGTAAGTAACCAGTTTGGCACGACGTTTTGACGTTGAGCTACTTCAATGACATGCTGCCATCCATCCCGACTGAAGTTTGTGAGCCCTTCTGTTGTCCAGCTTCCTTTTGACTTGAATGTTTTCATGAATACAAAGTACAAAAGATGCAGTTAGGTTGGAAGATGATGGGCTCATAGGATGGACGCTGAATTGGCCGGCAAGCTAGTTCCTAAGATTCAATTTCAGGTTGTTTTAAACGGACAAGGTTCATTGTAAAACGCTGATAATATTCTCTGTGATAGCCATGGGTTTCTCCCAAAACTGCCGGCAAGCTTGTACATGACACTTCACTTGATTTGGCGTTTCTGGAGGTTCTGCCATCCTTCTGCGCTTTTTGATCGCTCCTTCAGCTTTTCCATCTTCTCATCAGGATCTTTGGCTTTGCTCAGATGTTGTAGTGGGCCATACTTCAAGCCAGGTACACGTATGATGCACACTGGCTCTGGATCACTGGGAATACGTTTCCGTTTTGGTTGAGATGTCAAAGCTGTCTTCGAGTTGTTCCCGGTTGTATAAGATGTTGGTCTCAGTCACAACAGTTCAACCTCAAAAGACACATAATCATGGTGATGACATTGTTACAAGGTGGGACATTTCCCTATATATTAACTTGGGTATTCTGTAAGAGAATCTTAAGTTTGTAATTGGAATATAATTTATTTCTTTGAATGCATGGTCATGTTCATTTCAAGCCATTCATATACGATTTGGACGATTCGCATTTTGACATTTTCTGTAAACTGGAAACTTAAGAAGCTAAGTGATGTATGAATTAAATGTTAGTACGTGAATTCGTCTTTTACCTTCGTTGGTGCCCCCAGCATATTCACCTTAACTAGTAGCTGTACTAAAACATCTGAAACTCAACTTGAAATGGCAAAATTTGTCCAAATATCAAGCCTGCGTCCAAGAAATTGATTTGTTTATTTGCTGAAATAAATAACATTTACATTATGATCAGTTTTTTGCACAGCTTTATGGTTGCCACATCAAGGTCGGTGAATAACACACAAGATGACAAGCCAAATCCTGAGCATACATCCAAGCGTTGTTCCGATGTAGCTAAGCCGAGAATGCAATGTTAGGTATCCTACTCTGACATTATAAGAGTAAATTTGTTCCAAATTGTGCAAAGATTTTCACCTGGTAACATCACATGTTAAGTAAGTACTTCAAGAGATGTACTGGAACATGTGTTAGAAAATTATAGTGGAATCAGGCACACGTACCTAGAACATATACCGGATTAAAGGTTTCTGCGAGAAGAATTTAGTTTCGTCGGGATGTATGACGTTCGATTTGCCATGGGTTGGTCCATATTCACTCAATACCAATTATTGATACCTCATTGGAGAGGTATTTATATATGGATTCCAGTGGTATATCACACTTGACGATCAGTGGATCACTAGTGAGATGACAACCCAAAACGTAATCATACCCCCAAGTGATATACGGCAAAACCGGGCGAAAACGCGATATAGGGTACCATACTATGAAAGGCTGTAACAACAAGTTCGTCCCAACTTTTTTCTTGTTAACATTCAAAATCATGTTTAGTATGTTTATGGGCTTTAAAAAAATTAAGTGGGGTTTGGATGTGTGGGGGGTGCTCGTGGGTCATACCTAGCCCACGGCCTATATGCATTTTGTAACATTTTGTCTCTTTCATCCCAATTGCATAAGCATGTTCCAGGCCGTTTAATTTGTACATCACAATTAGTGTTCTTGGCTAAGTTTAACTTTCGCCCAAATGCAGCTTACACGGGATCATGTTCAGAGCTAGTGTGCACCGGCGCAGTTCGCGCTTGTGTATTGAAAAGATCCATGTCATATCTGGTAAAAAGAAGTGTGGAGTGTTGCCCGTCGGTTAAAAATGAAGGAACTTTGTCTACTTCCGCTCGGTTCGACAGTGGGACGGAGCGAGACCGAAGGACGCCAAAACCATTGGCGATTCAGGCAAGAGTTACCTCCCTTCGACAATTCACGGAAACGTAAACTTGCATTTGACACCAATCTGGTGACAGTCGAAATGGAAACAATTCAGGATCTGGAAGAGGAGAAGAGAAACATAAGTGACCAAGTCATGTTGATGAGAAACAGAACAAGGTCAGTTAAGTCAGACAAAGTGAAACTGACAGATCTTTGACACCATGAGGGAACCACTCAGATGGCGAGAGAACGACAGCATACCTTACTTGGTAACTTGCATTCTACATCAGAATCGTCAACGGAATTGTCGGACACTGAAGAGTGTTCTAGAAAAGAGGAAGAACACAAGAACCCATTGGACAAGTTGAGCATCCAATATGCAGTCAGTGTTTGACCAGAAGGAGAGTGACCGCAAACCATCCTGCCAAAGACTGTAATGAGGGGACACCATACACCCGACCCCTGTGACTGAATCGACGAAACAGTGACAATTCTCCTCGTCTGCAAACAAGTGTTAGTGACTTTACAAACATGATGTTGTACCTCTGTATCTGTATCTAAAAACATAATCTCATCTAGGATGTTTTCATCGTGTCTACCAAATCATAGAGGTTTACAGATTTCAACCCCCTTCATAAACATTATTTACCTGTGAATAATTTGAATCATTATTATGAGGCTAAGGAGATAATTTAGTACACTACACGGAATAGGATGGCCTATTGGTAATGTGAGTGACAAATTACCTGTATCTAAACCACGATAAACAAATAATCTTTCTGCATGCGTGCATATCTCTCGTGAAGAAGATTATATCGAAAAGGAGATCAAATATGGTGCCAAAGATCTAGAAATGATCTTCATAAACATATGCTTGTCGTTATAGGCCACTAACGGAATCGTATGGTCAGGTTCGCTGACTTGGTTGGTGCATGTCTTCGTTTACCAATTGCGTGGATCGATTCTCATGATGTCAATCACTGAATTGTCTGGTCCAGACTGCCGTCATATAGCCATACAGCCATTGTGGGTCCCTTTAATGGGTCTCTTTAATGAGGAGCCCTTGTTTTGTAAGCTTGAAGAGTTCACCTTTACTCTCGGTTCGGAAGGTTGCTATTGAACGTCAAACGGTGCTAGACGGCGTTCCATGTGGCACTTTCATGGGGGATCCCTTCAAACTTGAATACCCTTCCACGGGCAATTTAGTTCAGTTAATTCATAGGAAAGGTAAAGATTGTCAACTTTAAAAAGAGTACATTAACAGATGGATCTCGGTAGACCCCCATGATTATCATTTACTATTTTTTTCTTTGAAAAACAATCTGTACTTTGGTTTAGTTGTTCCCTTTGGAAATAGAACGGGCATTAGCCGCATAGCGGACGACTTATTCTATTGTGTACATTTACTTAAAGAAAGGTTTCTTTTGTGTGAACTATATAGATGACATTGCAGGAGGAGACTGACACAGCATACGAAGCTTACCAAACGCTGAGAGGTATTATCAGGTCGACAGGGATGATGGTGGCAGAAAACAAGTGTGAACAACCAACAGCAAATATGGTATTCTTAGGGAAGGTGTTTGATACAGAATCAATGGTGATAGAAATACCCGAGGGGAAGCTTTGGGAAATCAAGTCATTACTTCACAAATTTGTGAGGAAGTAAACTTGCGCAAAAATACAGATCAATTAAGCCTCTTGGACAAACCAAACTCTCTCAAGCTTTCCTCTCAATAATACAGAAGTGCAATCTTCCCACTGACTCTAACTCATTTCATAGCCTGCAAAGATGTGGCGACGTGCATCTCTAGCTTCATCCACTGGTTGCGGTGATCGTGAAAGTTGCTCAATTAAACGATTGAGCTCTGCTACATACAGAGAACACATTCAGGTGTCCTTAAAAGGGCTTCTCATGATCAAGCATGGCTTCAGCCTTCAGCCGCCAGTAGCACAGCTTGGCTGCAGTGTAATTCATTTACTCTTTTTAATCGTAATATCTCTATGAACAATCTCATTGTTTGTTCTGGTCAAATTATGTGATTAAGTTTGTTATGATCATGATATTTTTATATTTGAATTTAGTCTCCGGATTATTGTATAGTTCAAATTTTATACCCTTTGTTTTTGATTTAGTCAATAACAAAGTGACACTTGTTTATTAGCACGCATACTTGACATCCGGGCACTTTGTACGGGTAGTCGCAGGCCTTGATGAGTTCGTTGAACGCCGTGTACCGGGGGCAGTTCCACACGAAGCCAAGCTGTGCGAAGCATTGGCAAACATGGACGTATACTTTTAACTGCCCTGCAGTTTATAATGGATGGTGTTAACGATGCGATGAACTAATTCTAAACTTAGAATCACGACTCGATAAATATGCAAAGAGGTCACCTAGCCAAATGCTCGTATATTATTCAATCCTAATGTATGAAAATTATGATACGGAAACACCTTCGACTAACAATTACTAAACCATACTCTCACTCACTCACTAGACATAGACAATACAACACAACATGAAATGTGACGCTGGTTTATTAGTACGCAGACGAGTGTTAGTGATGACGTTAACATCCGGGCACTCTGTACGGGAAGTCGCAGGCCTGGGTAAGTTCGTTGAACGCCATGTATGGAGGGCAGTCGAGTACGAAGCCAAGCTGCATGTAGCATTGGTAGTACTTCGAGCAATTGTAGGGGTCACGGTATAGGCCGTTGCCACGGTTCTGACAGAAGTCGCCAATGTTTATCGCTGAAGTTGGAGAAGAAAGGTTAGTAAGGGTTAGTAGTGTTAGTTTGAGTTTGATACAAAGATCTGTCCACTGCACCACGGAGGCGATCAGGACATCGACCCATCGACCTTCCATTCTCCGGGCAGACGCTCTGTCCACTGCACCACGCAGGCTAACAGGGCAT
Source organism: Haliotis rufescens (assembly GCF_023055435.1). Taxonomy (NCBI): domain Eukaryota; kingdom Metazoa; phylum Mollusca; class Gastropoda; order Lepetellida; family Haliotidae; genus Haliotis; species Haliotis rufescens. The sequence continues at coordinate 7,152,163 of NW_025963791.1, read as the reverse complement.
TGACCCATCGACCTTCCATTCTCCGGGCAGGCGCTCTAGATCTGTCCACTGCACAACGGAGGCGATCAGGGCATCGACCCATCGACCTTCCATTCTCTGGGCAGGCGCTCTAGATCTGTCCACTGCACCACGGAGGCGATCAGGACATCGACCCATCGACCTTCCATTCTCCGGGCAGACGCTCTGTCCACTGCACCACGCAGGCCATCAGGGCATCGACCCATCGACCTTCCATTCTCTGGGCAGGCGCTCTAGATCTGTCCACTGCACCACGGAGGCGATCAGGACATCGACCCATCGACCTTCCATTCTCCGGGCAGACGCTCTGTCCACTGCACCACGCAGGCTAACAGGGCATTGACCCATCGACCTTCCATTCTCCGGGCAGACGCTCTGTCCACTGCACCACGGAGGCGACCAGGCATCGACCCATCGAAATTCCTCCGTCCAGGCAGACGCTCTGTCCACTGTACCACGCAGGCCATCAGGGCGTCGACCCTCCGACCTTCCATTCTCCAGGCAGACGCTCTGTCCACTGCACCACGGAGGCGATCAGGGAATCGACCCATCGAAATTCCTCCGTCCAGGCAGACGCTCTGTCCACTGCACCACGCAGGCGGCCAGGGCATCGACCCATCGAGATTCCACCGTCCAGGCAGCACTCTGTCCACTGCACCACGGAGGCGATCAGGGCATCGACACATCGAACTTCCGCTCTCCGGGCACAATGATGTAAGTATTGGTCAGTAGTGTTAGTTTGAGTTTGATACAAATATGATACGCGACGTTAACCAGACAATTCAGTGATTGACATCATGAGCATCGATCCACGCAATTGGGATCGGTGACATGCATCAACCAAGTCGGCGAGTCTGACCACCCGATCCCGTTAGTCGCCTTTTACGACAAGCATAGTCGCCTTTTACGGCAAGCATGGGTTGCTGAAGACCTATTCGACCCCGGATCTTCACGGGTAATAACAATATAATAAATGCCCAATGCATTCATATGGCGCAAAACTCCAGATCAACACTATGCTCACGTCGAAAATAGTATCACAGAATATAAAAGATAAGTGTTAAGTGTGCTATAAAAGCAGAATGAGATGGCACTGTCCCAAGTCTGGAAGATTCCATTTCATGGCAGCGGTACTGAGGACCTCACTGAGGTGAGGTACTGAGGACCTCACTGAGGTGACATTGAGTCTAACGTGGCATTCCAGGTTTTTTCACTTTAATAGCGGCGAGCATGCACTAATTGTACTAATCCAGACTAATCCCGGTTTTCTTGTGCTAGCTCACTGTGCTAGCTAAAAAAGGTACCATGCCATAATTCGAACATGGGATCCCCACACATCATATTGACTCTGAACCGACCAGTACCATTCCTTGTTTTGTCCCCTTTATGAGGTGAGGTGAGGTGAAGTTGGGTTTAACGTCGCGTCCAAAAATATTTCACTTATATAGCGACGTGCATGCACGTGTGTGTGTGTGGCTGATTGTACTAGTACGGACTTATGCCGATTTATAGTGCTAGCTCACTGAGATACCATGCCGCAGATTAACATGAATACCTCACTCAAATATAGGGTCAATTGTGCACTTTATGATAAAAGCATAACACGTGGCATGGTGGTAAATACAGGTGTAACCATCATTTCTGGATATGGCCACCTTCAATAGGGCCACCATTTTCAACATGGCCGCCAGACACTAGTTTTAGGCCTTATTTTCTTGAAATATGTTTATCTTTCAAACTTATTGACTGAATAAATTACTTTGTAAATACCTTTAATATTTATTTAAATGTCCATTTTGGTTAACATTGTTATTTTTTAATCTAAAAAAAGTTAAAATAGTGTGAGACAAAATATTAAAATGATTTTTTGTGTGATGAATTGTGCACTTTGAGTTAAAAGCCTGAAACTTGGCACAGTCGTGGGTAATGACATTCATAATAAATAAACCTAAAAAGAAATCCAATTTGGCCGCCATTGTCGGCGTATAATTATGACTTACTGTCTATCAGGCCACGTTTCCAGCCGTTTCATGACATACATTGGGTCATTTGTACATTATGACTAAGAAAGCTGATGTGCCCTCTTTCTGAGCCATGGAAATGATGATGCGTTGTCCAGGTATTCTTGCTATATCAGGTATATATCAAGATTTCAGGTAAGAATCAGCTTTAATAAGTAATTTCTTTCTTATATGTGATATATTTCACTGAAAATACATGTTCGCACTTTTGTGATCATCATATACATGTACATACATGCATTTCATTTTCTGGTTACAGATGGCTTCAGCGTGTCCAGGCATCCCAGCGTGTCCCTGAAGAATCCTGTGGGGATTTACAATTCGACCTGTCAAAAACAGACATTAACAGTCCAGTGGATATTTTATTCTTTGATCTCTCTTTTTCCGAAAGGTTGAAGATTAGTGGATTTGATTAGACTTTCCTTAGATGTAATCTAACAAGCTCTATATCTTGTCAATCAAGAACAGATCCCTACTGTTGCATTTGATCCCATTGGACCAACCATGGACTGCAACATAGCAAAACAAGTACCATGGGACTGGCCTTATAGGTATGGTAAAGATCACTTTATGGTGATGTTTGGTGGCCTTCATATGGCAATGGCTGCACTGAACACAGTTGGGGACTGGCATTATGAAATCCGCATTCTGCGGAGCATAAATTGCTTTTCCAGGAACAGTTGATGCCTTTTAGAGAAATTTAAATGTTTCCATACCAAGACGCACGCGCATGATGTCACATCCTCTTGTTTCTTCATATTGATGTCAAAAGCTTACAAGTAAGACACATTAGGTTTGTCAATAGGACAACTTCCAAATTTTAGCACATGGTGATCATGTGATCAAACACAAAAAGAAGTCCTCAGTTCAAATTCTGGTCAGTAACTTTGGATTTATAAGTCACTATTTTGATGTTTGTACGCTCTCTCAGAGAAAGTGACTTTGACCCATATAAGTACTCACTCGCAAAGTGAATTCCATGGTCTTTTACTTGACATTTTAATCATGCCCAGCGCATTTGCATGACATGACTGCACATCCTTACATCGAAACATCCTACAGTGGAAGAAAATAGTTTAATATACATGTATTTAATTTTCAATATTCGTTTTCGATTAGGCATATTTAAAATGTAAATATTAACGCTCGGTGTGTCGAAGACCAGTAAATCGTCATTTAAAGATTCTGCACTCAGCAATATTCCCGCTATATGATGACGGCCTGTAAAATAATCGAGTGTGGACCAGACAATCCAGTGATTGACATCATGAGCATCGATCCACGCAATTAGGATCGATTACATGTATCAACCAAGTCAGCGAGCCTGACCACCTGATCCCGTTAGTCGCCTTTTACGACAAGCATGGGTTGCTGATGACCTATTCTACCCCGGATCTTTACGGGTCCCACGCAATTGGGATCGATGACATGTATCAACCAAGTCAGCGAGCCTGACCACCCGATCCCGTTAATCGCCTTTTACGACAAGCATAGTCGCCTTTTGCGGCAAGCATGGGTTGCTGTATCGCATTTAATGGCATACACCAATCAAAACATTAGCCATGTACGGTATATTTCTATAAATGCAAATTTTGTTCTTTAAATACTCTGTTGTTATTTTTATTGACCATGTGAGTTTAATATAGTGATATAGATAATTCACTTTCTGGATGAAAGTCATATGCCGAAGAAGAAATAAATGCATATAGTTTTTCTTTTTTTCATACTTTGCTGACATAAATCAAGATAAATAGTATATTGTGATATAGTTATGTACTTTACAGATGATGTGTTGGGTAAATACATTCCGAAATGTTAATTTTTCATAATATATTTATGTTGTGTGGGTCATGGATACTAGGATTTCATTCCTCCATGGCGGCCATGTTGGATTATTTTCGGTGGTCCCATATCTTAAACTATTTAGAACATCATAATCTACAACAGTACCAAGTTTCAGGCTTTTATAACAAAGGGCACATTTTTTCACGAAACGTCTGCACTAATATTCCAGCAATAGCACAGACCTGTTGTTGATATAATTAGCAAGGAACAATTTCACCTGTTTACTATGGAATCCTAAAAGGGACACTGTCGCGTTGTCGTGTTGAACAAAAACAAGCAAAATGTGTAAAAAAAATAACCAAGGAATGACAACGCGACGATGCAACGGCGCATCATTTAGACAATTTTCGCATTGTCGGCCTTTTGACACATTTTGCTTGTCTTTGTAAGGATCTCCCTTCTAGGATTCCATAGGTTACGGTGATACGCAATCAACCAAATATCTGAGACTGATCCATTGAGTCATCACTTACGACAAGCAATAGTGTCCGGATCTATTTATTCGTCACCTTCAAGAATACGACAAACCAATCACAATGCGCGCATGACTATATGCATTTTGGTCAAAGAATCCCCCCTTGATATTCTTTTTTAATATGCATAGCCTGAATCTAACAAAATACCAAAGTGACAGTGACAATTGTTACACCAAATTGAATGACCACTTGGCCACCGTGATATACATGTATTTAGAAAATATCCATGTGAACATACACGGCAAAGGCGGACGTAGTACAAGTAGACTATTTGTATGACCGTTTGCGCGAAGACAGAACCACGGCGATAAAGTGGCCACGAGGCCGGGCAGGAGTCGTCATTCACGTGTGGGACCTATTCTAACCGGCTCACGTGTTACCTTAAGCATCTCGGTATAGTGATGTCTATCCTCTGGTGGACCGCCTCTGTTTGCAGGATACTCCCAGTCTACATCCACGCCATCGAAATTGTTGTCTCGGAGGAATTTGACAACAGAGTCGGCGAACTCCTTCCTCCCCGAGGGAGTGTGGGGGCATCTGATGGAACGGCCCCGACCCAAGATCCCGGCCCCCAACAGCAAGCAGGGTCTTCATGCTGGGATTGAATTTCTTCAACGCCATAAAACGTTCGAACCTGCATGGTTAGTGTTAGTCTTGTGAGTCCAGGTACACGTAAGTGCTTCATGACTTTGTGTTCGTGAGTAAAGGTTGGTTGGTTGGTTGGTTTGTTGTTTAACGCCGCACTCAGCAATATTCCAGCTATATGACGGCGGTCTGTAAATAATCGAGTCTGGACCAGCCAATCCAGTGATTGATATCATGAGCATCGATCCACGCTATTGGGATCGATGACATGTATCAACCAAGTCAGCGAGCCTGACCACCCGATCTCGTTAGTCGCCTTTTACGACAAGCATTGTCACCTTTTACGGCAAGCATGGGTTGCTGATGACCTATTCTACCCCGGAATCTTCACGGGTGTGTTCGTGAGTAAAAGAGTGACTTAGGGATGGACATGAGGAAGGGAGGAAGGGATGGATGTTTGAATGCCGCTTTGAACATTATGTCAGTTGTATCTTTTGGTTTGGTTTGGTTTGTTGGTTAACGCTATTTGACAGCGGTCTGTAAATAATCGAGCCGGGCCAGACAATCAAGTGATTGAAAACATGAGCATCGATCCACGCAATTGGGACACGCTGACATGCATCAACCAAGTCAGCGAGCCTGACCACCCGATCCCGTTAGTCGCCTTTTACGACAAGCATAGTCCCCTTTTACGGCAAGCATGGGTTGATGAAGACCTATTCTTCCTCGGATCTTATCTCGATGCATGTGGGAGGAAGGCTCGAAGTAAAGTTAACACGGGTTTGGCGCTTGTTATAATGCGGTGCTCCCTTGTTATAATGCCACCTTTCGTCCTGCGGAAACACGGCAGTATAACCAGGGAGGTGAAAACCATACCTCACTGACTTTACTATATAACATGAACTGTAGGCTTATGAAAAAACACATACCGTATTCGACGTAATAAGCGTCCAGAACGCTCTCAAAATTAGAAATAGGGGGCTCTTATTAGAATATTATTTTGGTGGAAAAAACCAGGATTGAAAGATATATTTCGTGGTTTATAGTTTATATACGACAGATATATTTTTCCAGAATTTAATTGCCCATAATTAAGGGTGCATATAGCACACGAGTGCGTATTATACGCGAATAAATAAGTCTTGTGTACATTGATCGATCGGAAGGGGTGCTAATTGGGATTGTTCACTGGCCAATATATTAGCAAATATCGACGTGGGCGCTTATTACGTCGAATACGGTATTGATATATAAAAAATTTAATAAGAACCAAGTCACATCCATTAATCCAAGCTATTTTTTCATACTGAACCACATACGTTGCCAACTCTGGGGTTAAATGTGGACAATTTTTGTTGTTGCTATATTACAGGGAAACATTATCAGGGCGAACTGGAAATCGAACCGACGATCAAAGACGCACAGCGAAATGCGGCGCCTTAGACAACTGGGCAACCCTTATAAAATATGTCGGCACCGGTAAAATATATGTAATATGCATGATTCTACATAGGGATGGAATATTGCTGAGTGCGGCGTTAAACAACAAACAAACAAACATAGGGATGGGAACAGTGACACCATCATTTAAAACTGGTAAAGATTGGTAAATATTGATAGAACATAACAACCCATAACGCATTTTACAGAATTGTGTTACTCATGACCAGCACTATTTGATTTTTAGAATCTATCTTTAAAGGTAAACTAGCACCGTCTACTGCACATGACTAGTAGTGGTGATCGTGGGTGGATTTGGTGTCCACCGTGTACACTATTTCAGTTAGATCTTGGCGTGGTAATTTACTCTGTAACGGAGGAAGATCGTTGATGCTTTCTGCTTTGATGAAACTCACCATATAACCACGAGTATGATGCTGGTGAACTAAGTTTCATAATCCGGGTGAATTTAGGATTCGAACCCACGATCAAATTTGGAAGAATGAATATAATGCTTTGAACAAAATAAATCTCTCATTCTGTCGATCACGATTAATCGTTGAGGGCGGATGGTGGTTGATTTCAGTCTTTATTTGAGATTCAATTACACTCACATTCCTTTTGTCCAAGGTGTGGACAAGTCATTCCATTCAAAAGCTTTGATGCTGTTGCCCATCACCGTGGCATAGGCGTACACGTAGTGTGTTCAAAGGTTAGGGTCTACTTCCTCCGGCGTGTATTTCCCTTTCCCTGGGCGATACTGAGACCAGTTGATGTAGTAACACACTCTCCTAAGCCCTGAACCTGTAACATAACGGATGACATGTATGACAGTTGATGTAGTAACACACTCTCCTAAGCCCTGAACCTGTAACATAACGGATGACATGTATGACAGTTGATGTAGTAACACACTCTCCTAAGCCCTGAACCTGTAACATAACGGATGACATGTATGACAGTTGATGTAGTAACACACTCTCCTGTGCCCTGAACCTGTAACATAACGGATGACATGTATGACAGTTGGTGTAGTAACACACTCTCCTAAGCCCTGAACCTGTAACATAACGGATGACATGTATGACAGTTGATGTAGTAACACACTCTCCTAAGCCCTGAACCTGTAACATAACGGATGACATGTATGACAGTTGATGTAGTAACACACTCTCCTGTGCCCTGAACCTGTAACATAACGGATGACATGTATGACAGTTGATGTAGTAACACACTCTCCTGTGCCCTGAACCTGTAACATAACGGATGACATGTATGACAGTTAGTGTAGTAACACACTCTCCTGTGCCCTGAACCTGTAACATAACGGATGACATGTATGACAGTTGATGTAGTAACACACTCTCCTGTGCCCTGAACCTGTAACATAACGGATGACATGTATGACAGTTGGTGTAGTAACACACTCTCCTGTGCCCTGAACCTGTAACATAACGGATGACATGTATCACAGTTGATGTAGTAACACACTCTCCTGTGCCCTGAACCTGTAACATAACGGATGACATGTATGACAGTTGATGTAGTAACACACTCTCCTGTGCCCTGAACCTGTAACATAACGGATGACATGTATCACAGTTGATGTAGTAACACACTCTCCTGTGCCCTGAACCTGTAACATAACGGATGACATGTATGACAGTTAGTGTAGTAACACACTCTCCTGTGCCCTGAACCTGTAACATAACGGATGACATGTATGACAGTTGATGTAGTAACATACTCTCCTGTGCCCTGAACCTGTAACATAACGGATGACATGTATGACAGTTAGTGTAGTAACACACTCTCCTGTGCCCTGAACCTGTAACATAACGGATGACATGTATCACAGTTGATGTAGTAACACACTCTCCTGTGCCCTGAACCTGTAACATAACGGATGACATGTATGACAGTTGGTGTAGTAACACATTCTCCTGTGCCCTGAACCTGTAACATGATGGATGACATGTATCACAGTTGATGTAGTAACACACTCTCCTGTGTCCTGAACCTGTAACATAACGGATGACATGTATGACAGTTAGTGTAGTAACACACTCTCCTGTGCCCTGAACCTGTAACATGATAGATGACATGTATGACAGTTGGTGTAGTAACACACTCTCCTGTGCCCTGAACCTGTAACAGCGGATTCTTACAAAAAGTTTGCACATCTGTTTTACGATTCATACCTCAATGAACCGAAAAAAATATACAGTCAATGCTTATAATTAAATTCGACAACGTAAAGCATGTTTTATCTACAATAGTTTAACCAGAAACAGTTGCACGGTATGTCAAAACAGACAAAAATAACGACATAGATAAACATTCCAGGTGTAGGAATACATACAGTGGCGTGACATGAATCAGGTGATCATTTAATTTATGCACATAACTTGACACGTCAACACAGTCAGTAGCCAATCAACGGAGAGTGGGATTAAAACAATGTTCATTGGGCCTGTCAATTAAGGCAAGAGGCGAAAAGAACTGCAACAGTCAGACTGTAACGAACAGGAAGAAATATGTCCGAGAGAAGGCGGCTGTTTCAAATAACAGGGTCATTTACTGCGTGATTCAAACATTACTTCCCTGATTACGGTAAAACACAGTTGGAGAAATGCTAGTTAGAAATGAAACCCAAAGACATGAAAGTTGAACCGAGGCGAGCGGGAAAAAAACAGGCGAGCGAGCCTGCACATTTGCTGTTTCATTCATTTTCGGCCTTCGGTTTCAAAGGGTAGTTTGGACAATGAATATGCATGAAAGTCGCTAAATGTCCTGTGCATGACGATACACGTGAGCAGAAAGGGAATTCCCTCGACTTTAATATTGGGATTCCCCGACATTCCGCAGTAAAAAAAGTAGTGCGCCGCAGTGGGCGTGGCTTAATGTTTTACGTTCATTGGGAAATGAATGCAATAACACGTGACCAAGTCAGCTAATCAGAATGCAGGAATTTCCATGAACACAACGAAAATTTAATCATTATGTCATCTACAAGATACCATAGTAATGTTATTATATGATGCTCTTCGACAGCCATGTGAAAATATATTGGGCAAAACAAGTTAAAAATATGTTATGCGAATGTGGATGTGGACGTATTTGTTATCGCAACATGTAGACCTGCCATTGCATTTGGTGAGCCATTTGGCAAAGGGCCTTAAAAGATATGTACATCCAAAAATGGCATGGTTCCTTGTGCAGTTCTAGAAATTAAAGCAAATTACTGCACGATATTTAAGACCACTATAAAAGCAGAACCTTATTTTTAAATAGAAATTTACGTAAGTTTAGAATGTCTTTTTCTCGATTTCGTTGTAGCTCACATGATCTCTATATTGAAACAGGCAGATATGTAGGGTTTTTAAGAGAACATAGACTGTAGAATTTGTAAAAACGATTGTGTTGAAGATGAATGTCAATTTAAGTGTATGTCCAGTGTGTAATGATTTAAGAACAAAATATCTAAATAACTATTTCTACCACAATCCAAATGTTAACAAATTAATGACATGTGATTGTACAGACACTTTCAGAAATGTGTCTATGTACAATTATCATGCTACAAAACTAAGAAAGTGTATCAATTTGTAACACGCCCCAGACTATGTACAGCAGGCCTTTGGCCCCATCAGTAGCCTGAATAGGGATTGACTAACTGCTCGAAATCGTATTTCAGAGGACATTGAATAAATGAAATGTGAGGCCATGCTTCGAAAGTAAAGTGAGTTTAACAATACGTAGGTGTAAGTATATCATATCTATGTCACTTGTCACATGAAAGGAAACAGTCCACACAATAAACATGAGAGAGCTACAATCAAACAACGTTGTGTATTCTCAATGATGCCACCAAGTGCTCGCGAAACGGGAGAGCAGATGCTGCCATACACCAAAATTTACCTTGAGTTGATGTGGTTTTTGAGACATCGCTGCGACCGATAGAACTGACTGTTTTGTGTTAAAATCCTTTGCTATTTTTGCATAACAAAACACTCTTTCAACCAACCTTGACAACTGTCTTGTATGATTATCAGGAGGTTGCAAACACCGTATGTTCTTATCATTGTACTTCCATTGCTACTAGCACTTATAAACAACGCACGTTATCATCGCTATACATCCGTTTCTACCAGCAACTGCAAACAACGTATGCTGTTCGTCCATTGCTACTAAATCCTACAAACAACGTACAGTGTGATACTATTACTCTTACTGCTACTTTTGCTATTGCTACTACAACTCTGTTGTTTTTTCATATGATACAAAAGCTATACATCTAAAATCACTTTTGCGTTTCCTTTTTTTGCAGACTATATATACTAACGGAAAAAAGTATCTGTTTTTTATATAAAGTTTATTGAAATACATTCTGAAATTAAATATTGTATTTTTCAGTGCATCCATGAAGACATCTCTTCTACTTTAAGGTCGAGATTCAGAATTTGCACGTGCATGTGAATGCACGGTGAACAATATTGATGTTTGCGTGTTTGTTGAGAGCATGATACTCTGACACGTGTTTTTCAAATGTTAACATTGCACAATGATTGTGTTATCAGTTATCAGTTGCTCATAAAACCTCCATTGATCCTGACGCAGGCTTGATAAAAATATCAACGTGTACGCGCCGTGGTATGCTGCAAACAGGAATAACGCAAAACAATAGCATCTCTTTGGGCAACACTCATGACTTGCCGCCGGCCAGTCGTCCACGTGTGACGCCACGTCAACAAGACAACCATATTCGGTTGGTGCATCTCCGGCATCGATATCAAACTGCACGACATACGGCCTACGTCCAGCAATACGCCCAACTGTGCTTCCACGTCACCGTCAGACACGCCTAGTTTGGTGTAGACAACTCCTGAGGATCAGAGGACAAGACTAGGGCAGTATACTGTTCACAGATGAGTCAAGGGTTCATCTGGACAGCCATGCAAGGGTCGCGCAAGTGTCTGCAGATGTTCATGTCAACCTTTCGGCGACGCTTTCGTTACTCACCGTCTGTTTGGGAAGGGAAGCGTAATAGTATTGGGTGGCATCACAATTCAGGGGAAAACACAATACATCATTGTTAATGTCAATTTGAATGGCAAACTCTAACGGGACGACATCATTAAAGATCATGTTCTACCCTTTGTGCAAATGCAGGGACGTAACTTGGAGGAATGTGAGGAGAGGCCTCGTTTTGTTAATCCGTTGTCGGTGTCTATTGCATCTTCTGGAAAGAAAAGATTCATTCTTGATTTGTCTGTGGTGAACAAGCATGTGTTTAAACTTTCAGTCAAATACGAAGACTGGAAAAGCCCTCTTATGTATATCAAAGCTTGTGATTGGTTAGTTAAATACGATATACATTCCGCGTACCATCATATTGAAATGCATACTCCTCATACAAATTTTCTCGGCTTTTTATGGGTTTGGCCATGGGGCAGGAGGTATTACAACCAGTTATTGGTTCAATTAGTCAACTTATGACGAGGTCACTCAGTATAGATTGCCTGACGGCTAACTCGTGGAATGACTGGATTGTTTTGACAGCTTAAAGTAAGGAACAGTTAGTGTTCTGGCGGGACAATATTCAACATTTCAAGTTATGATCGTTGTGTTCAGACAGTTCCTCTACCAGGGTTGTTTATAGCGATGCAAGTGGTGTAGGTTACGGTGGCTACTGTGTTCAGTTTGATGGAAGGTTGGCACATGGACAGTGGTCCGAAAGCGAAATGAATCAAAGTTTAACATGGCGGGAGTTGAAGGCTGTATCTATGGTACTGACAAGTTTTCTGTCTTTTCTTGGTTCTCACTCAGTCAAGTGGTTTACGGATAATACCAATGTATGTGCTATTATGAAAAAGGGTAGCAAGAAGACACATTTACAAAATCTTGCATTGATTATCTGTCAGTTATGTTTGAGATCCTGTATACGTTTGGAAGTAGACTGGATTCCCCGAGAACAAAGATTTTCTCAGCAAGCTCACTGATAGAGATGACTGGGCAGTTGCAGACTATGTTTTTCATGTACTCGATGAAACATGGGGACCACATTCAATAGATCGTTTTGTTTCTTACTACAAGATCAATCGTTTCGATTCTAGGTACTGGAACCATAATTCTGAGAATGTGGATACTTTTACTTCAGATTGGAGTAATGAGGTGAATCGGATAGTACCACCAGTGTATCTGGTCTCTCGTGTGTTGTGCCATATGCGCAAATACAGAGTGAAGGGTATGTTGGTTGTACCTCAGTGGTACTCGGCAAGTTTCTGGCAATTGCTATGCAAACAAGGTACATTTTTCAAAGAAGTAAGAGACTTTGTTTATTTGCCGTCTTGCAAAGAAGCTTATGTTCCCAGTCGTATTGGGGGAGGTCAATTTGGTGAAACAGATTTAAAGTGTTCAATGTTAGCGTTGAAAATCGATTTCAGTTGTTGAAATGCTTTCTTCTGTTTCAGATGTGTTATACAGTGTATATCATGATGTTATATGTACCCTCCCAGGTAGTTAAAAACCGAACGTACAAGGTTTGAGCATATTATTAAATGAGGCTAGATCAGCCACTACAGTGAGATCATACAACTTGGGATTCAAGAGATTTTCTGATTGGGCAGATTCTCATGGTTTGCCGACTTTATTGCCAATTGCTCCTATGCACTGCGCACTTTATTTGTTATCTTTAATACAAAGTTGTAAAATTATTTCTCCTGTCAGTACAGCTTTTTACAGCATTTGATATGCTCATGTTCCTGTTGGGTTATGCAGTCCCACAGATAATACACTGGTACGAAATGTATTGGAGGCTGGTAAGCGGAATTTAGCTAAACCAGTAAACAAAAAGGAACCGATAACAATATCGCAACTTAGTTGTATGGTATCGTCTCTAGAATGTGAGAAATGTTTAAAAGACAGCGGAGTTGCTGCAATGATTTTAGTTGCTTTTGCAGGTTTTCTTCTATCAGTTGAATTGTTGCACATTGCACGTTCAGATATCATGTTTTGTGAACATCATATGTCTATATTTTTTTAACAGTCCAAGACGGACGTGTACCGGGAGGGTGCATGGGTAGTCATAGGTGTATGTCCTGTTATGCACTTGCAACGTTATTTAACGATGGCAGGGATTGCCGAGGATTCTGAGGAATATGTGTTCAGAGCACGAAGTACTGTTAATGGTAAATATGTACTGAGAAAGGAAAACAAGCCACTGACTTATACAAGACTACGTGAAATATTTCGTTTAACTTTGTCACCTTTTGTCATTGATGTTTCAAGATATGGCCTCCACAGTTTGAGGTCAGGAGGTGCTTCAGCGGCAGCAAACAATGGTGTACCTGACCGTCTTTTTAAGAGAAACGGGAGCTGGAAGAGCAAGAATGCCAAAGATGGGTATATCAGAGACAGTGTTAAAGCCAGATTAAGTGAGTCCAAATCATTGGGTTTGTTATATAGGTTGTTTTCCTGTAATCCCTTTCTTTGTTTCTCATGCTTCGGCGTGTGCCAGGGGGAAGCCACGTTGTGTGTTTGTTGTTTATATCTGGCTTGACGAGGTTTTGGAAGAGAAATGAAATTTCATTCGGTTGAACAGAGTGAATTAGACTGAAATTGATTTCTCTTGAAGGAAAAGCCAGATTTAAAGGGAGGTTATTCACGGTAGAGGGTGCAACCGTGAGGGGTATATATAGGAATTGTAAAACCCGGGTAGTTTAATCTCTCCTGTGGTGTCGCCGTTACAGTGCGGTCTGTTTATTTTTTGTTTGTCCTGTGCGTTATGGTTATGAACATTTTCTGTTGTCAGGTGTTGGCAGTCTTGCTGCAAGACAGATGTCGTCACAGTGACGAGTATGGTTCTGAACCACAAAGCAAGGATGGTACCTGGTACATGCATGTATCTTACAGTAAGATGTTACAGTGTCGGTGACTGGCGTGGGTTCTGGGATCATATGGATCAAGGCTAGTGACGCTACTGGTGTTTGTAAAAGGAAATTTCATGCAGAGTAAATGCCTCGGCCTGTGCCACAGGGGAAGCCACATTGTGTGTTTGTTGTTTATATCTGGCTGGACGAGGTTTTGGAAGAGAAGCTTGGTATCACGATTCGATGAACAAGCAAATGAGGTCACCTAGCTAACAACTCGTATACGTTTTAATAATTTAATTATAATACGGAAACACACTCGTCTAATTATGTGTTTACAATATTTGTCTTACCACCGTATTCTGCAACACAAAATATCCATTGTTGTTGCAAAAACTGGTAAATTACCCAAATGAACGTTAGGACGGTGGATAGCGTTTGCTCCTAATGTGGAAGGCCCGGGTTCGTTCCCCACATGGGTAAAATATGTAAAGCTAATATCTAGTGTCTCCCGCCGTGATATTGCTTGAATATTGCTATGAGGGGCGTAAAACTTTACTCAATCATTCACCCCAAAGACGTAGACAATACAACACAACACGAAATGTGCCGCTGGTTTATTTGTACACAGACGGGTGTTCTTGATGACGTCAACATCCGGGCACTCTGTAGGCATAGTCGCAGGCTTGGACGCGCACGTTGAACACCTCGTATTCGGGGCAGGTCCTCTCGAAGCCAAGGTGCATGAAGCATTCGTAGTACTTCGAACAACTGTAGGGGTCACGGTATAGGCCGTTGCCATTACTTTCACAGAAGTCGCCAATGGTTTTCGCTGCAGCTGGAGAGTAGAGGTTGGTTAGGGTAGTAGTGTTAGTTTGAGTTACAAAACAACGATATGCTACGTGGTGTAACTCCTCATTTGGTTAGGATGCGTATGAAATCGGGTTTAACTTCACATTCAAGGTTTTTTCACTTATAATGCGATATGCATGTGTGTGTGTGTGACATGCGTGAGTGTGATTGTGATTGTGATTGTGTGTGTGATTGTGTGTGTGTTTGTGTGTGAGTGTGTGTGTGTGAATGCGTGTGTGTGATTGTGTGTGTTTATATGTGATTGTGTGTGTGTTTGTGTGTGTGTGTATGTGTTTGTGTGTGTGATTGTGTGTGTGTTTGTCTGAGTGTGTGTGTTTGTGTGTGTGTGATTGTGTTAGTGTCTGTGTGTGTTTGTGTGTGTGTGATTGTGTGTGTTTGTGTGTGATTGTGTGTGTGTGTTTGCGTGATTGTGTGATTGCACTAGTTCAGACTTATGCCGGTTTTACAGCGCTTACCCACTGAGATACCTTGCCACAGTGTAAAAACGATACGCCACCCAAACACAGTATACCGATTCCGAACGGACTTGCTTCATCCATCTAATCCCGAATAACTTTTTACGCAGGACGACAACAAGAACCATCTTTTCACTTACACTGTTGATATGGTGCGGCCAGGCCATCCAACCATTCTCTCCCACTGACCCTCTATGTCCCTCCAACTGACCAATCAGATTCCACCTCTCATATCACTTGCATTTGCTTCAAACATAATGGCGGCGCCCAGTCAAGGCAACCGGATTTATAATCAAAATCTATATTGTTATAAAACGGGTCTTACTTCGGGAAGTGCGTCAGATCTGCACGACAGTTTACGAACCGGATGTCGATTTCGTTCCTCGACTTTGATTGGACTATGCATATACACGTAAACTAAGCCTAAATATATCTAACCGCCTCCGTGGTCTAGTGGTAGAGCGTCCGCCCGGAGAGCGGAAGGTCCGGGGTTCGATCCCGACCGCGTCATACCAAAATACGTTAAAAGATGGTACTTGTTGTTACCCTGTCTGGCGCTCGGCATTAAGGGGCTAAAACAAGGACTGGTCGGCTCGGAGTCAGTATACTGTGCCTGAGTGGGGTATTTATGTTAAACTGCAGCATGGTATCTCAGCGAGCTAGCACTATAAATCGGCATCAGTCCGGACTAGTACAAGCAGCCATACAAACACACACCCGTACATGCACGTCGCTATATACGTGCAATAATCTTGCACGCGACGTTAAACCCCATTTCACCTCACCTAACAATAACTCCATAATTCCAGCCTAGTTTGGCAAGGGTGGATACTGGACTTTTATAGTCACTTAACTCCCTTCGCTCGGGAAGATACGATCTACCGACCTTCCGCTCTATTCACTGCACCACTGAGGCGGCCAGGTCATCGAACCACAGACCTTCCGCAGACGCTCTATCCACTGCACCAAGGACACGGCTTCGTTATTATACTTAAACAACGTCATCATAGAATGCCTGTTGTAAGAGCGTACCAGTTTTCATTCTTGTTTTAAGGATTTCTCGACTATTATTGCCGGAAATAAAGTAGGTAAGGTCATCGAACCACCGACATTCCGTTCTCTGAGCACACGCTCTATCCACTGAACCGTTGAGGCGCCTTCTTTATTTGGATTAAGCAACGTCATCATAGAATGCCTGTTGTAAGGGCGGACCAGTTTCAATTCTTGTTTTAAGGCTTTATCGGCTATTATCGACAAATACAAGTGTGACAATAAAATTAGGGTTGGCAGGCGATCAGTTTTTCTTATTAACCTAAGACCTAAGCGTTACGCTGTGTATTTAAATTAATTTGTTTTGTATTTCTCAAAAGGCCTTTGAAACCTAAGGTTTAAAGTTAGCAAACAAATATTGGCTGAATAATATGAGAAGAATTGTAATTTAAATTGTAGATAAAACAATGACAAAATGGCCTTGCTGTGTAGAATGCTCATGCCCTGATGTGATGAGTGGCAGAAAGTCTCAAACAACGTTTGAATAATAGTTCCATATAGATGACGACATGGAGTTAGTATATAAATACATGGTGAATTAAAGGTATTGTATTTAATTATAATTTACGAATCTACTAACAACATACTGTGGGATGATGTTGTATTACTACTAGACACATCGCGGTGATTTTCCAGCCGATTTATCCAGTTTACCAACACTCCTTTTTTTCTGTCCAGACTGAACCCTCGGTAGAGGTAATTACAATAACGGACATAGTCACTAACAACAACAAGGTAGCAGAGCGTGGTTGAACAGATCTAGAAATAGAGACACAGAATTGAACTAGAAACATAAGCGAAAACCGGCACACTGGTAGAGATCGCAAGAACGACAGCCACGACACACAAGTCACTGACCACAGTGTCAGAATATAACGATGGTGAGGAAATAATATTGGATTTGATGAAAGGAAAGACACCAAAGTCGAGGGATGTTGAGAGTTTTCAATATTTGTTCGTGAAATTTGTTCCCTCAGTCCATAAGCACGCGCTTTGGTACTACACAATGTGTAATACAGCTGTATGTTTATTAAACGGGTGATCTCTTCACGGGCAAGTAATAAATATAGTTTACATTAATATGAATTTATGAATTAAAAAAAACCTCACTAGATTATAGTCGATAACATTGGATGGAAATAGTACTCACGGTTCCCAGTAGTTTGTTTGGGTGTGTAAGGCCTCTGTGTGTAAGGCACCTGTGTAGAAGGCCTCTGTGTGTAAGGCTCCTGTGTAGAAGGCCTCTGTGTGTAAGGCTCCTGTGTAGAAGGCCTCTGTGTGTAGGGCCTCTGTGAGGTATGGATTGGTGCGTATGTCTCTCGCGTTATTGGTTGAACAGTTAACCTGGTAGTCGTGGTGCTAGTTGTACTTGTAGGTAGTGGAGCCTTAGTGACCTTAGGCCTCTTGCTGACGAAGTGTGTGGGCCCGGGTGTGTTGATGCCACTGTGACACGGGACGTTGTCTGCACGGTCGCAATATTTGGCTTTAGGGTTGAAGTGTAACCCCGGGGCACAGTTGACCGCGAAGGTCATGTTATTGGCACAGATGAAGTATTCCGCACAGTTGTAGGGACTAAGGTAGAAGTCGCTGATTCGGCCATAGCAGAAGTTCGTGCCGTGCTGAATGCGCGGCGTAGCTAGAACAAAAGGATAGTATGTACTGTCTGAAGGCCACAAAGAGGATCGTCTTTTGGTCGAGTTTTGGGTCGACCGTTTTGTATTCACGATGAAGGGGAATTGTAGAGTCCTGAATAGGAAATGTGTATGTTTATGCGTGTTTTAGTGTTATCTAATTACTCAAACGTTGTTTGATCAAGGTTACAACATTCAAAGCCTCAGTAATATATGGTAGACATGTTCGATGCAATTCCCTATTTTGACTTGTATCATAGGTTCCCATGTTGTTTTCAGGTGAACTATTGAATTGACTTGCCTCTGCATGTGTTTGTGACGGTTGTAACCGGTGGGGCAGGATACGCTCACCTTTTCGCGAACTCCTGGTATCATCACAAGTTGATAGTGATTCATAAACACATGCTCGTGATATAGTCGGAATCTTACAATCGACTCAATGCTTTTAGTAGACGTTTCTATTGGATATGGAAAGGGTTTTGTTGCTTTTTTTTTAGTATGAACACCGTTATAGGTGACATAATGTAACACAACATTAAACATATTTTATTATATTCCAGCGTACAAAACTTAGTTTGATGTTCAGGTAATGATCACATGATGTCACAAGGAAAAAAGTTAAGTATTCCAAGATGTGAAAGATTATGTCTACTTTGCATAATCCCTGTTGTGGAATCCGAGTAGCATGTTTGTCATGTTCGCCCATTTACTTGATGATCTTAGGCAACACATTTTACATGAATATTATTGGCAGTATCCATCAGAAAGTAAATGCATACAACTGTTTAGTTCTTTTCATGTCACAACTGTCAATGCCTTGGCGAAATATATTTTCTTAGCTGTAAAGTAAAGAAAAAGTATCTGAAAATCACTGATGTCCATTAATATGATACTGTACTGTTTTACTGACGCGTGGCACAAAGCCGTTTTGAAACCGTTTGTGCTTTCACTGTAAAAATGGGCCGGTGGCCTATTTACTGAAGACATTTGAAGGATTATATAATATTTGAAATATTTACTGGCTAATTTCACACCGAAAAACAATACGACGTTTAAACAATATAATGACTCTTTTGAACAATAGAATGACGCAAACAAATGTCTCAAAATGCGAGAGGTAACGCTTCTGTGAAGTATTCACCACTGATGAGTTTATGTATGTAATGCATGCATGCAATAAGTAAATACCTGTTCGCACTCTGCACTCTTTTGGGTTTTTTTGAAAATGAGAAACGGTGATTTTCCTTGCATTATACTCTTTTCGCGAACATCTATATTTTTCCTCAATATTTTGCTTTTTAAGGCCAATTGAATTGGGTTTCCTCTGATGACAATATTCACCACGTGAGTATCGATCGGACGAATTCTTTAATATATCACATATCAGCATACAGTTACTGATATTAATGAATAAAATTCAGACAACCACATATTAAAACCCCATTCAATTCATGTTAAAAGTACCTTGCCTCTGTCAGCATTTAATAAGTGCATTCTAATAGTATCTAGAATATAGATCGCCGAGATTCCACTGCACTATTATTATAAGTTGATAACGATTTCTAATATTAAAGATAGTCATCGAGTAATACGTATAGGCTAGAAGACCTGCAGTAACACGTGACCTAAATACATCGCCATAGAATTCCCTTTGTGCACACGTTAGTAATACCACATACATCTTTGCGAGGCAAACGTGTCAACAAACCTATACCAAGGCCTAGTTCTAACCCATGTCATGCCTGCTTTCCTTGCCTCGATCGTGGAGTCACCACGTTTAGAGCACTGCTCTTATTTCGAATGGCTTCACAGGAGACACGGTTGGCCCAGTCGTCTGAGGAGCCGCAATTCGCTGTACAGAGTTGCGTCCCTTGGACACACCAGAAACCTACATGTATGATTGTTGGTTCGAATCCCGGTTCGCCCCGATTATGTTTCTAGGTTTGTCAGCACCATACCCTAGCTCGTGGGTTTCACCGAAGTGGTAAACCTCTGAGACATGTATGAGTTTGGGCTTTCCTCCCACATTAAGCTGACGCCACGTGATATAACTGGAATACTGTCCAAAGCGTTGTTAAACTCAATATCTCATTCGAATGGCTTGTCAAAGATGACTACCACATCAGAAGACCTGGTCGAGCAGAATATCAGATCGTCTAAAAGTAGCATTGCATCTCAGTCACTGCCATAAGCGTTCTGTCGTTTGAGTTCCAAAATAGAAGAAGAAAAGAGTTTGCACTCAAATATATAAAAGTATTTTGGAGAGGTAATTGAAAACTTTGAACAACTTCGAAAATATTTGTCTCAGCTTAAATTTTGGAATAGTTTCAGTGCAAATTTGACAGGCGATGGCTGCGGCACAGCAAATGTTCTCTGATTGGACTTTCAAAATGAGCTATAGTCCTATGGTCCTTCATATTTCAAGAAGTCTTGAAATGAAAAGTTTGTTAAATGCTTGTGAACATTCCTGCCTCGGCATAATGTTCAACATCTCGATTAAACGTGTCTCGCAAGACGAAGTAATGGAGTCAACAATGTATCGTGCCCAGACCGCTTGTTAAACGGCCGCTTTAAGGCATGCTAATATTAGAACGATTGCTACATACTGTAAACATCCCGTGAAGATCTTGTTCTTCAGCAACCCTTGCTTATCGTAAGAGGCAACTAACGGGCCTCGCTGACTTGGTTGATGCATGTCATGGAATCCCAGGTTCGTAGATCGATGCTTTTGATGTCAGTCACTAGATTATCTGGCCCAAACTCGATTTATGTATATGACGTCATATAGCTGGAATATTTCTGTATGCGGCGTTAAACAACAAATAAATAATAACACATACTGTAAACAGGGCCGTTGGTGATGTGTGGTGGGTTCGTCACAACGACCTGCGAGGGAGTGTTGGGTTTCCGAGTGGTGATCGCTGGAGGCTGAGTGGTGGCGGATTCATGGTGAATATCCTGGTGCCTGGGGTTAGGAACGGAGATTAGAACAGATTTGTTTAATTGTTTGGTTTACGGATTATATTTCTTAAACATTAGTCGGTTACGCTTTCGAAGGAATTCGGAGGGGTTTTGTCGTATAATTGGGACAGTAGGTGGAGATGAACATGTCTGGCGATGCCAATATGTGAGTTGATGTTTTGTTATCGAAACAAATCTTACCGTCGGCAACATTTAAAACAATTTGCAATACTGATCTTAGCACTTCTATTTGTGAGATCGGCGTGACGTAAAACAAATAATAAAATGTAAGGCCTTTCTGTGAATTTCTGTGATTTTGTTTATCATCGTAATAATGATAATCAATCATTAGCATCGTCAACAACCGGGCCTACATATACCGCAACAGCGAGTGAAGTGAGTGAGTGGGTTAACACCGCTAAGGACATTATTTCAGTTATATCACTATGTGTTATGTGAGAGAAAAGCCCGAAGTGATGCAATCTAGGACGATTATTCTCTTAGTCAAACCAACGATCTCGCGTACGGTGTTGACAACCAAAGGACTATAAACAGAGCCTGGAATACGAACCCACGATAATTGAATTTTAGACGACTGAGCCACACGTGTTCCCACCGCCAATACAATGACAACTAAAGAAGGTAACGGCATTGCTTTAGCCTATATACACCTTCATATTGTTATTTTCAGGTTTATGCTTGTGTTAGATATATATACACTACTTTTTTGTCTTCAAAACAAATCTATAATCTTACGGTCCTGGTCCTACACAGTTAGTTCTGTCTGGGGTGGCGAGTTCGTCCACGATGGCGTGGAGTAGGGGATAGGGGCCTTGGCCACAGTCGGCCCCTGAGAAGTCATCCAAGTCCACGGCCCACACCATGACGCCTCCAAAGCCGGACGACTTGATGTAGCACACCTGTAGCAAGAGGAGAACAGGGAGATTAGTTCAGTAACCTATGCAATTCCTTATTTAGCCTTGTACCATTTGTGAATAATTGACTTCCCTTTGCATGTGTTTGTAACTCACCTTTCCGCTCACATGGTATTGTCGCTATATGATAGTAATTCATAAAAAAAATGCTTATAATATGGTCGGGATCGTACAAATTGACTCTGCTCTTAGCTTTTATTTGACACTGCTCTGAACGTGTTTTAAACGTCGCTATACAAGTGCAATAATCTTAAACCCCATTTCATGGTTCTGAGTGGTGCATAGCTTGTGAAGTGAGCTTGGTATAACGCCGCTTTGAACAATATTTCAGTTATATCACGTCATGTCAGCTTGATGCAGGCCTAAGGCGTTTACGACTTTGGTAAAAGCCACGAGCACGTGTGTGGTGCTGACAAGCCTAGAAACATAATCGGTGCTAATCTAGGATTTGAACCCACGACTAAAGGGCACAAATCTGCAGAGCGACTTACGGCGCATTAGACGCGCCATAGTGACACTATGTGCCATTCAGGAACGAAACGCTCAAGTGAGCTATCATTGTCTTAGGACTCTTCTCAAACTGATAGAAATCCAACATCCAACATTGGTTACCTTCTCCCGGAGACCCGATTGTCGTCGTAGCACACCCACTCCACCCTACATCCATCATATGCTTGCTTACCTTCTGGCGGAGGCCCCGTTTGGTGTCGTAGCACACCCACTCCACCCTGCATCCAACATATGCTTGCTTACCGTCTGCCGGAGACCCCGTTTGTCGTCGTAGCACATCCACTCCACCCTGCATCCAACATATGCTTACCTTCTGCCGGAGACCCCGTTTGTCGTCGTAGCACACCCACTCCGACCTACATCCAGCATTGCTTACCGTCTGCCGGAGGCCCCGTTTGTCGTCGTAGCACACCCACTCCACCCTCATCCAACATATGCTTGCTTACCTTCTGCCGGAGGCCCCGTTTGTCGTCGTAGGACATCCACTCCACCCTGCATCCAACATATGCTTACCTTCTGCCGGAAACCCCGATTGTCGTCGAAGCCAACCCAAATCCCCCCACATCCAGCATCAGCGTACCTGCTGTCGGAGACCCCGATTGTCGTCGTAACCCCCTCGCTTCACCCTACATCCAACATGTGCCTACCTTCTCAAGCAGACCCTGATTGTCGTCGTAACGCACCCACTCCACCCTACATCCAACATCAGCGTACCTTCTGCCGGAGACTTAGTTTGTCGTCGTAGCCCACCCACTGATCGCCTCGGGTAATATAGCGGACTCGCTGTTCGGGAATATCTACAATTTTGCCACCATTTTGCTCCATTTCACAAATCTGAAACCATAACATGTCCATGTTGATTTTCAATGAACGTAAGAAAATAAGAAAAATTGGTATCGTAAAATAATTTATATCCAAAGTGGTCAGAGGACATATATGTATGAACCACCATCATATTTCATTCTAAACAAGAAAAAAGCACTTTCTCCAACATAACAGTGATCCAAGAGCTAATGGTTCGAACGTGAAGCTCACGTGTCACGGATATCAAAAAATGTTTCGAAGGGAAGTCACCTCCTGGTAAGACAGGAAGCCCGCCTCGCCTGTGTACGGTCCTTTTGCGCCGGGGCCACTGGCAGGTGCACCTAGGGTGTTGTCAGCAGTTGACAGGGTGAACGTGCGACCATATAGAGCCACGCCTATGTTTAGTTTCTCTCTAGGAGCGCCCATCTTCACCCAGTATTCAGCTGCCCAATGCTAAAAACAAATTGATATGAAAATATTTTATTCACAAAATCAAAAGCGAATCCTCGTTTTATACATGGATAAGGTGATAGTCACTACACTGCAATATGTCCACGGCAAGGGGACACAACGATTTGCCTTCATGGATTTTACCTATTTGGGATATCTGACCTTGCTCGTCGGCGTGTAACGCCAAAGCTTTTAACCACTAAGCTACCCAACCCCGCGCACTCACTTACCAGATTAAGGTACCTGTCATCGTTGGTCTCGTCAATACGTGGATACAGAGGGCTGTTGGGGCCGGTGTGGTCCTCCCAACTGCCGTGCAGGTCATAGGTCATCACACTGATGAAGTCCAAGATCCTAGGCAGCATCAAAACACAACATGATGCAGAACCAGAATATAAAGGTGGCAGGATAAGGCCTTAACATCTACTAAAATATACTTGCTTCGTCTACTTAATTTTGCCTCAGTGAAAATACGTTAGGGGCCGATCATTTAACGTTCTTATGTGATTGGGCGAAGGACATGTTGTTTTGGTTAGAAACAGAATATTTCTCCATCACTGCTTTCAGTATATTTTCTATGGAAATTTGTTTGTTTAGAAATCCGATCCCCTTATGTGACTGTTAGTCTCTCACTTACAACATCTTCCCGGTCGTGTGACTTCCACCACTTACTTTGATATTTCCGGGATTTCGTATGCAGTGTCAATGTTGGGTTTTCCCGCCGCCACGGCCGCCGTCAACATCAGTCGGGGTCTACCAGATTGCTGCGCTTCCGCCACAAAAGCATCGTACAGTGCCTGAAAACAATTCTCTATTCGGCTATTCCAGTCCAATGTAGATTGTCTTAACGTTTGTAAATATATGTGACATACTGAGTCACATTTCATTTCTAAACTGAATCAGTGAATGTATGTTGTTTAACGATATTCCTGCTTTTTCATACCAACCCGTAAATAATCGAACCGTTTTTAGCAATATCCCAGCAACTTCACGGTAGGGGACACCACCCCACGCCAATTGGTTACAATAACAAACAATCAACAAAATCTCCGAGTCTGATGATTTAGTAGTCATTTACGACAAGCAAAAGAGTTTTCGGGGGCGATCTATTCGTCACCTTCAAGAAGTTTTATTCCCTTTATTGATCAATTTAAGCGTGAAAACACGACAAACCACTTATGACTATAAATACTTTGATCAAAGAATGCCCACTTAATATTCTTGGTTAATATGCATGGTCTGTGTCTAACAAGTTACCAAGTCCATCTGATTTATAACATGGTTTTATTCGTTTAATATTTGTTACGTAAATGTGTCATTTTGCTAATATTAATAAATGATTCAATAAGACGTTATTTGTACCTCCAAAATAAATATCTTGTTTTGTAATAATAACATGTCCTAAAATAACATTTATGAAAGCATTAAATTCATTTCAGACTTATTTTACGTACGAGCATTCTAAATATACCTGAGCAATGTTTTCATTGTCAGAATTGCAAAATGAACACAAATTTGAATAGGCTTGCTGTCAATCAAGTTCATCTTTAACAATTCCTTTTTAGTGTATATAATTTTGTGTAGGAATGTAAATTGAAATTCTTATATTTTGTAACTATCTATTGTAGATATTTTCTATATAGTTAAAATACATGTTTCTAGTAAATTTAATAGTTAAATTCTCGTTCCCATTGCTCGGCAATTTCTTGAAAATAGACATTAGAGAAAACATCCTTGAACCTTTGCTTAAATCATGCCATGGAGGAGAAATTCATTTTGTCTAGATTTTTAGCATCATGCCCAATATCTTTCCATGGCTTATGCTGCTTAGGTCTATAACGGTTATATTCTAATAAAGTACCTTTTTATGCCACACACTACTTTTGGGCTCAGAAAATGGAATAAAACCGTTTGAGTTACATACATCTTTTACATGATAAACATCCCTTGCATACCAATTCCTAATAATATTATCTGTTATTTTACATTTATCATTATACAATTAATTTATATTTGCATTAGAATTTCATTAACATCATTTTCGTTTATTACGTACATTATTTGATATGTACTCTTCAGAAAAAGAAACGCAATACGGATATTTTAGGCCATCAAATTAAAATAAGGGGACTAAGATGTGCAAAATGAAGAGGTTTAATGTGTTATAGTGTCAGTGACAAATTTTCCAGATCAAAATGGTCACAACAAGGACATGCAAACCATTAGTCGGGAAACACGTACGATTCGAATAAACGCAAGTACATTAACAAAAGGGCCATGGAGCTTCACGGTATTAGAACGGTATTAGAAGTGCAGGGTTTTGGATTGCCTGGCATCTGCGTCAATCGAACATGCCAAGTTTAACAGAAGTGCAAAGAAACAACGTCATAGGCCGCTTGTAGGCAGGAGGATCCCGATCAGCTGTAGCCTGGTTATTCAATGTAGCGCCCAGCCCCATCACAAGGCAGCCAAGCACCATCACATTTCAACAGCATGGGTCAACACGTGATCGGCAAAGATCGGGACGACCAAGAGTAACCACCCCCGCCCAAGATCGCTACATCCGACTGCGCCACCTACGTGGAAGGACGACCACAGCCACCTCAACCGCATCCCAAATACCCGGACTGCGCAGAATCTCCGACCAGACCAAACCGTTAAAGAGCAGCAGGTCTACCAGCAAGACGTCGTGTTCGACGCGTCATATTGAGTCGATAACATCAACAACGACTGCATTGGTGTCGTCAACACAATGTATCGCTTCAACTGCGATGGAGAGATGTCTGGTTCAGCGACGAATCAAGATTTCTACTCCGTCGAGGGGATGGAAGAGCACGGGTTTACAGACGTCGGGGAGAACGTTACGCCGGCAACGGCGTACAGGAAGTGGACAGGTTTTATGGGGGTAGCGTTATGATGTGGGCGGCTTTCTCACATCATGGCAGGACAGGTTTAGTCCATATCCAGGGTAATCTTACGGCTCAACGATACATCAACGAAATTATCCTTCCACACGTCCTCCCAATTGCAGCCTGTCACAAGAGCCTGTCTACACGACAACGTTGATGTTTTCCCCTGGCCCTCCAGATCTTCGGATTTGAACTAATAGAGCACCTGTGGGATGAATTGGGTAGACGGCTACGCCGACGTCAACCACAACTTCGGATATTGCAGCAGTTGGTTTTTGCGTTGCAGGCCGAGTTGGCTACCATTCCCTAGGATGGGATTCGCATACTCGTCTCTTCCATGGGCAGGATATGTCAGGCCGCTATCGATTCCAACGGGGGACATACGTGTTATTGATGGTAGCTGACCTTCACCTCGGACTTTTCCTATGTACCGATAACTGAGTCGACTACAATCACCAAGTGTTCTCTCCACTACATTTTGCTCAATATCCTGTACGGTTCCTCGTATAGATGTATTTTCCTATCTCACACAAATCTGGCCTTGCGTTTCTTTTTTGGAAGAGTTTATTTGTTCCTTGTTCCGAGCATCTAATCCGTCTTTCCAAAATGGGTTAGTGATATGAAAGCGTTTTTTTTTATATAAGCCCGCAAACGGAAAATATCTTTTTTTAGGGGAAAATCTGAAAGATGATAGATTTTTGGTTTAGAAATATATGGTTTGATACGCGATAACTTAAATGAGTAAATAAACATTGTAATATCAACCACTCTAAGGCCACCATCTTCAAATTTTCTAACTAGGTCTATTCTTCTTCTAATTTTATTCTTCTCTTTCCATTCTATATAAAGTTGAAGAAAATGCTGTAAGTTTAATTCGTGTATAAATTATATTGGGGGATTTGGTAAAGCAGTTAATATATGAACCATATTTGGCAAAGCCAAGGTTTTTATCACATTTATGTTTACTATTAATGCCAAGTTGCGTTTCCTCCAGTTTGAGATCATTCTTTTAATTGTTTCCAATCGTTTTCCAGTGTTGATAACCCAAAGTTTGTTTGTTTTCAAATCGAAGTTTAATTCCATGTACATCGAATTTTGCGTCATGTCAGTTCAATGTTAAATCAGAACATAATGTGAATGCACCGTCATAGATAATCGTTTAGAAACTGTGTCAGAGACCAAATCAGTTAATATTAATAGACCTTTCTTCTTTACTATTTTTATTTCAAGACGGAACCAAGTTTATATAATGGCTACAAGGGGTGCGGGTTTGCGGTTCGGCTTGTCCTAGAATGATCTCTTCTAACCCGCCTCACGTGTTACCTGAAGCAATTCGGTAAAGTGATGTTTATCCTCTGGTGGACCGCCTCTGTTTGCAGGATACTCCCAGTCAACATCCACGCCATCGAATTTGTTGTCTCGGAGGAATTTGACAACAGAGTCCGCGAACTCCTTCCTCCCCGAGGGAGTGTGGGACATCTCATGGAACGGCATCGACTTAAGATTCCAGCCCCCAACAGCAAGCAGGGCCTTCATGCTTGGATTGGTTTTCTTCAACGCCATAAAACGTTCGAACCTGCATGGTGAATGATGCTTTGAACATTATTTCAGTTATATCCCGATGTGTAAGATACATGTGGGAGGAAGGTTTGAATTTAAGTCTAGACGTTCAGCTGTTTGGTGACACACACGAGCACGGGTATGGCGCTGACACACCTAGAAACATAATCAGGCTGAACCGGGATTCGAACCCACGATCGTGGACGCAACTCTACACAGCCTTAGACGACTTTGCCACTCGTATTAAATATGTCGACACTGATAAAATAAATGAAATACACTTGATACTGTAAAGTGATGTATAGATTAATACCAACATTTAAAAATTGTCTTGAAAGGTCCATTTAAACAGACCATAACAACTCAGAAACAGTTTACAGAATCGTGTTACTCGTGATCAACATCATTTGAATCTTTGAATCTGTCTTCAAAATATAGGTAAACCTGTACTGTCTACTGTTTGAGACTAATAGCGTTTGTAGTTGGTGAGTTTGATGCAACGGCACCCTGAACAGTATTTGAGTTATATCCCGGAATTATGACTTACTGTGGAAGGACCGCCTCCGTGGTCTAGTGGTAGAGCGTCCGCCCGGAAAGCGGAAGGTCCCGGGTTCAATCCCAGCCGCGTCATACTCAAAGACGTTAAAAAATGGTACTTCTTGTTACCCTGTCTGGCGTTCGACATTAAAGGGCTAAAACAAGGACTGGTCGGCTCGTAGTCAGCATACTGTGTGGGGTATTCATGCTAAACAGCGGCATGGTATCTCAGTGTGCTAGCACTATTAATCGGCATCAGGCGTTGCTATGCAAAAATCTTGGACGCGACGTTAAGCTCCATTTCACCTCACCTCACCTTACCTCACCTCACCTCACCTCACC
This sequence comes from Haliotis rufescens, assembly GCF_023055435.1. Taxonomy (NCBI): domain Eukaryota; kingdom Metazoa; phylum Mollusca; class Gastropoda; order Lepetellida; family Haliotidae; genus Haliotis; species Haliotis rufescens. Next base: position 7,122,890 of record NW_025963791.1, on the reverse strand, counting down.
TCACCTATTGTGGAAGGGATGCAGATCGTTGACGCTTACGACCTTGAGCACGGGTAAGATGCTGGTAAAGTAACTTTTATAATCGTGGTGAATCTGGGATTCGAACCCACGATCAGAGCTGATTGAGTGAATACACTGCTTTGACCAAATAAATCTATCATTCTGTCGATCACAATTAACGGGTTGACGGTGGAATCGTCTCGATGCTGATTGAATTCAGCCATTATTTGAGATTACACTCACATTCCTTTGCTCCAAGATGTGGACAGGTCATTCCATTCAAAAGCTTTGATCCTGTTGCCTAGCAAGGTGGCGAAGGCGTACACGTAGTGTGTGCAGAGGTTAGGGTTAACATTCTCCGGCGTGTATTTCCCTTTACCGGAACGATACTGAGACCAGTTGGTGTAGTAACACACTCTCCTGAGGTCTGAACCTGTAACATGATGGATGACATGTATGACTGTTGGTGTACTAACACACTCTCCTGTGACCTGAACGTGTACCATGATGGATGACATGTATGACTGTTGGTGTATTCACACACTCGCCTGTGCCCTGAACCTGTAACATGATGGATGACATCTATGACAGTTGATGTAGTAACACTCTCTCCTGTGCCCTGAACCTGTAACATGATAGATGACATGTATGACAGTTGGTGTAGTAACACACTCTCCTGTGCCCTGAACCTGTAACATGATGGATGGCATGTAGTTGATGTAGTAACACACTCTCCTGTGCCCTGAACCTGTACCATGATGGATGACATGTATGACAGTTGGTGTAGTAACACACTCTCCTGTGCCCTGAACCTGTAACATGAACGATGAAATGTGCAACAGTTGGTGTAGTAACACACTCTCCTGTGTCCTGAACCTGTAACATGATGGATGACATGTATGACAGTTGTTGTAGTAACACACTCTCCTGTGCCCTGAACCTGTAACATGATAGATGACATGTATGACAGTTGGTGTAGTAACACACTCTCCTGTGCCCTGAACCTGTAACATGATGGATGACATGTGTAACAGTTTATATAGTGACACACTCTCCTGTGCCCTGAACCTGTAACATGATGGATGACATGTATGACAGTTGGTGTAGTAACACACTCTCCTGTGCCCTGAACCTGTAACATAATGGATGACATGTATGACAGTTGGTGCAGTAACACACTCTCCTGTGCCCTGAACCTGTAACATGATGGTATTATGAAATTGATGTACAGAAGTGTTTGTCATGACACAGTTATCTCACCTTGGACAGCGTGCAGTGCCAGGAAGATGACTCCCGCCACGGGGAGCAGCAACAGGGATGCCCGGGGGATCATCTGGAAGACAAATGAAGGTGAAACTATGGAATATGAAGTAGCGGGGACTATATATACCCCAGATAACCCCAGATAACGTAGGTCATCGCGTGTTCCTCGTCACGAGGTCCTGTCTCCAGTGATTGTGTGACTAAGATAATAATGACAAAACCCTTTTTATGATAATAATAAATCCATGGTACGATGAAATATCATGAGCATGTGTTTATGAGTCACAAGTGATGCTACCAAGGCTGGAAATGGCATCCACATGTCTACCATAAAACCTTTTGAAATCTTTATTGGGGCCGTGAAAGTTGTAACCCTGATCAAACAACATTTGAGCAGGATTCGTTGACAGAACATGCTCACTTGTACCTCACACGTTGTGGAAGATAACAAAGGCTGCAGCTGGCGGAATATTCCTACACATAAAGGGAAGGTTGATTATTGGAAAGTTGAAGTGATCCCTTATGTCATACAAGCAGCTAACGGGATCGGATAGTCAGGCTCTCTGACTTGGCGGATGCATGTCACCGAATGCCAATTGCGTAGATTCATGCTTATGATGTCAATCGCTGGTTTGGCTGGTCCACATTATCATTTACAGACCGCCGTCATACAGCTGAAATATTGCTGAGAGCGGCGTTAAATAACAAACAAACAAACAAACAACTTTATATAGACAAACATGTAAGGTGTACTAGTAATCCATGTTGCCCAAATTTACGGTTCCTGCATGTATACTTGATTTATTTACGAAAATAACTGCACCTAGCCTATGTCAGATATGTCCAAAAATATGTTAACTAAATGAAACAAATATTGTTCAGTGCGGAAATTATACCAGATAACAGTGGTTGCATTAGGTACAGAGAACCGATTTCTGAAAGAACATATATTTTAAGGTCTGTGTCAAAACATGTATATAACGATCTGGTATATTTATCTTTTGTTCCAGACATAGCAGTGCCCACATGTCTAAAGTACGTAGAAAACGATCTTGTATGTTTACCCTTTGTTCCATCCGTACGTAGCAGTGCCCACATGTCTAAAGTATGTAGTAAACGATCTTGTATGTTTACCCTTTGTTCCATCCGTACGTAGCAGTGCCCACATGTCTAAAGTATGTAGTAAACGATCTTGTATGTTTACCCTTTGTTCCATCCGTACGTAGCAGTGCCCACATGTCTAAAGTATGTAGTAAACGATCTTGTATGTTTACCCTTTGTTCCATCCGTACGTAGCAGTGCCCACATGTCTAAAGTATGTAGTAAACGATCTTGTATGTTTACCCTTTGTTCCATCCGTACGTAGCAGTGCCCACATGTCTAAAGTATGTAGTAAACGATCTTGTATGTTTACCCTTTGTTCCATCCGTACGTAGCAGTGCCCACATGTCTAAAGTATGTAGTAAACGATCTTGTATGTTTACCTATTTTTTTATCCAGACGTAGCAGTGCCCACATGTCTAAAGTATATAGAAAACGATCTTGTATGTTTACCATTTTTTATCCATACATAGCAGTGCCCACATGTCTAGAGGATGTATAAAACGTTCTGGTATATTTACCCTTTGTCCCAACCATACATAGCAGTGCAGATGTGTCTTAAGTATGTAGAAAACTATCTTGTATGTTTACCTTTTTTCATCCAGACATAGGGGCGGTCGGGTAGCCTACTGGTTAAAGCGTTCGCTCGTCACGCTGAAGGCCCGGGTTCGATTCCCGACATGGGTACAATGTGTGAAGCCCATTTCTGGTGTCCCCCGCCGTGATATTGCTGGAATATTGCTAAAAGCCGCGTAAAACCATACTCACTCACTCATCCAGACATATCAGTGCAGACATGTCTAAAGCAGCTGTCTAACAAATCATGTATAATAATGTTTCTATATCCATCATAGAGAATCGAGATCCGGTGAACTGGTTATTTGTATGTCATAAGATGTGTTGCTGTTCTTACAGTATTCAAGCTTCTATTTTGTTGACGTACGAAAAAAGTAAAACTACGATCGGATTTGTGACGTGATTTCTTGATTCGTACAATTTGGAAGAATTGGGAGTAGGTCATACTTGGCCTTGTCATAAAAGGTATTAGCCTACTTATATTAAGATATAAGTCAACTGACACGGATCCTAACTCATTGGCTTGACAGAAATGATACGTGTAGGTGCGCATATATGTGTTCAAAAAGCCTAAAGTTCAATTAAAGGGAAATTAGGCTCGGCTGCATGTTTCCATATATCAGCGTAGGTCGAGACGCTTTAAGTAATGCCTCCTGTGGAACTGAGATATTGTCTGTATGGGATCGGAGTTACAATATTGTTAGATTGATCTAGATTATAACGCTTTGTTGAATGACGTTTCAGACCGCCAACTGAAATGCGCTTAACCTTCCAATACGTAGCCCAAGTGATTGGCCAAGTTATTAACTTTGGCTAGAGCAACAAACATATTTCAAGAACAGATAAGTTTTTTACTATGACTATTTGCTATTGACACTTTGATATTAATATTAAATATGGATAGCCTCGATATTGTTATTTTGATATTGACACCCTTGATATTAATACTTTGACTTGACACCCTTGCGTAGCCTAGTGGTTAAAGCGTTCGCTCGTCACGCCGAAGACCCGGGTTTGAATCCCGACATGGGTACAATGTGTGAAGGCCATTTCTGGTGTCCCCCGCCATGATATTGCTGGAATATTGCAAAAAGCCGCGTAAAAACATACTCACTCACTTGACACCCTTGATATTTATACTTTGATATTGTCACCCTTGATATTAATACTTTGACATTGACATTCTTGATATTAATATTTTGATATTGACACTTTGATATTTACACCTCGATATTAATACTTCGGTATTAACACCTTGATATTAATACTTTGATACTGTCCCTTTGATATTGACATTTTTAAAGTAATACTAACACCCTCGACAATAATACTTTGTTTGTTTGTTGTTTAACGCCACACTGAGCAATATTCCAGCTATATGAAGGCGGTCTGTAAATAATCGAGTCTGGATCAGGAAATCCAGGGACTGACCTCATGAGCATCGATCAACCCAATTGGGATCGATGACCGAGTCAGCGAGCCTGACCACCCGATCCCGTTAGTCGCCTAACCTGACAAGCATGGACTGCTGAAGATCTAAATAATACTTCGATATTGACAGCCTTGATATTTTTACCTTGATATTGCCACCCTTGATATGTTTACTTTGAAAATAAAACCCTTAATATAAATACGATTATATTGACACCTTGATATTGATTATTTTTACTGACACCCTTGATATTAATACTTTGATATTGACACCCTTGTAAGTAATACTTTTAAATTGACACCTTTGATTTTGATGCTTTCTTATTAACACTGTGATGCTGACACATTACCCTGCTATTTGACAGCGTTTGAATGAAGAACAACCAACGAGGAATTATGGATTATCTGCCCCCGGAGAATTAATTACATATGTTTCGAGCCTTGGCGAGGGTCTTCCAACATCAATTTACGAGGACGTATAATGCGAGTTGCGAATAGGCTATTCTACATATTACTAATAATTACTTTAGTGATAAAATGCGCAAGAATATGTGTATTTCGTGAGGTGTCCTTAAGATAGCATATGGGGCGGTCGGGTAGCCTACTGGTTAAAGCGTTCGTTCGTCACGTCGAAGACCCGGGTTCGATTCCCGACATGGGTACAATGTGTGAAGCCCATTTCTGGTGTTCCCCGCCATGATATTGCTGGAATATTGCTAAAAGCGGCGTAAAACCATACTCACTCACTCACTCACTCACACACTCACTAAGATATCCTCTCAGTTTTCTTCTGTTTTCTTCTGTTGTCACATAAAATCGTTTTCCATTATGTGCGCAACTGCGTTCATATGCTGTCACGTTCATAAAAATAGGAAAACAATGGAACTATCAGGAGCGAACTAGCCAACATGAAGATAAATCTCAGGAACTTGTACACTACACAGCCCAGTGCTTGACATCTTTGAGCATCGAGCCACGCACCCGATACCCGTAATTCGCCTCTTACGAAAAGCATACTATTAGTCGCTTGGCAAGCATGGCATATTCTAACCCGGATCTTTTACCGGTGTATCGCGATTATGTACATGCCGTCATATAGCTGAAATATTGCTGAGTGCGGCGTTAAACAACTAACCACTCAACACATGTCAGTCTCACGCCCACAGATAACCTAGCATAACCTCTATAAATATATTTCAAGCAATGTGTTCTGTTCACACTAACTCACATTTGGATAATGATGCACCATGGTAGCATATCCTTCTATTCAAACGGGCACTTAATACCACTGAATATTTTAAACAATATCAGATTTCCCACCTACAAAACACACGAGTGCCGTCATGGCCATATATAACAGTACACAAAGCAACCGCAATGCAATATGTTAAGAATTCATAATTCCGATGGAACAAGTGGTTCTCCTGCACTCCCTACCCCTAAACATGTTCCTGAATACTCCTACTCTGGCGCGATGACCGTTGACCAATGCCCAGCCTAAAGAGCGATATACTTGGTGAAGACCTACCTTACTGTGAAGAAAATCAGCAATAAACGTTTGCAGTGTGCAGTCTGGCAACGATCAAAAGGCTGTTCAGAGCAGCAGGTTGCGTAATGCTTCAGTTTCCAGTGTCTTATCTCTGTAGACTGCGGTCATATATTATCTCCCAAAGATAGGAACTGGCGGTGCGGGCTCGGCAGTTTTTTGCAATGCGACACAAAATCGGAATGTAAATTGACAGAGAGCTTCCGACTGCTCGAATGGTATTTAAGAAGGCTTTGAATGCATGACTTGTAGGAACACGTTTCGTGATATGAAAAGTGAGTTCAACAATACGTGGATGAAATCATATCGTTTCGCTGTCACGGGTTACTTGAAAGGCCCACAGTAAATATCAAGCATCGTTGTTTATTCACAATGATGCCACCAGGTGTGAGCAGATCCTACGGGTGAGCAGATCCTACCATACCAGTGATGTCACCGTGTTACATCGTGATCACCTTCTCATTCATATAGGTTATATATAGGTAATTATAAAAGGAGCAACACGTGGCTGTCGAGCACGGAGATGAGCTGCATTTTACGATTTCTAATCGTCTGACCCGTAACCTGATGAACGCTTGCAGCAACTTTTGTCGTTGACCTGGGACGTCCTGAACGAGCCTATCGTCATCATTTTGGGTTTATTGATACCATAGCCGCTAATCACAGACTTTGAAACTTATTGTCTGCCAGTTCCCAGCATGCCAATATCCCGTAGACCCTCCATGCATTGCGGACGCCGCATAGGTAGTTCATACACAATGAATGAAATCAAGTAAATCACAACTGTATGATAATCAGAATCAATAAGAGGCGCCACATTTCCCTGTACAGAGATGCGTGCCGTAAGGTCATCTTAGGTTCGAATCCCAGGTTCTCTATGTGTCTTGGTGTGTCAGTAACATGGCCCTGCTTGTCGGTTTCACCAAACGGTTAACGATTACAACATGACAACAAGCCTTTCTCTCACTTTAAGGTCACTCGCCGTGATTGAAATAAAGATATGTAAGGCTGATGATTGTGAGTTCGAATCCCAGATTCGCTCTGATTGTGGTTTGTCAGCATCAAACTCTGGTGCAACCCACGATGAAAAGTGTTTACAATTTTAGACCTTCATCAGTTCTTCCCACATAAAGCTGACATATAGTGATGCAGTTGTAATATTGTTCAAAGCAGCGTTAATACCTATATATTCATTCACTGGCTCAACAAAATGGTAAACGTCTAAGATATTCATCACTTTGTCCCGATTAAATCGACACGTCGTGATAACACTGAGAGACATTAGAAGCGGCGTTAGATCCAGCTTCATCAGCAAACACTGCAGATACCCAGAACCTTATGCCTCTTTTCTTTCGTTTAGCACGGATATTCGAGGCGAGGCCGATCAGCAGCGCCCCCGCTACGACTGCAGCTACTTTAATTCCACCGTGCGACTGTGCGACAACACCAACAGCGCCTGTCGCTTCTGTCCAAGATATTCTTGACACTGCGGCCGGTGTAGAAGGCAACCACTCGTGCCTGTTATAAGATAGACAGAACTACCTTGATCAAAATATCAAAATACTATGAGTTCATGAACACGCTTTCGCCCTCTGTCGTTGGGTGTAAAAGACAACTGAACTCGTCAAATACGTACAGCCCAGTGGCTCCCCACTAGTGGAACATATAAGGAGTTTATCATAGTGAATTTCAAATATTTATTTTCGGTCAACTATTTCTGTAGTGAATAAATCCAATTCGGCAGTCAGCATCATATTTCAAAGTGTCATTTGTGATTTGTCGAGTAATTGATGTTACATCAAACCCTATTACGTCACATTACATATTATGACGACTAAATACTCGCAAAGAAAAGTGTTAGCTATGAGTGTAGTTATAAGACACATGTAGCGGAGAGTAACTCTTAGCTCGGACGTTGGAATCCCTGTACTATATTTAGAATTTCGCGCACTCTTCAGGTTTAAAGGTATTATTTTGTGTCACGTGACCGTCACTTGATGTAAACAAGCAGAGCTTGTACATGACATCTGTCAGAAGCGATGGCTTCTGAAAACGCAGACGGTTCAAAACGCAAACCAAACTGGTCATCTGCCCATACCTTGCTCCTGGCCCAACCTGTTGATGAGCGGTCATGTCATGAGGATCAACAAACAGCAAGTGCATTAACATCTTCCTGCGGTAATACAACAATACACAATGTCACCGAGAACGTTCTATATTGGCGCTGTATGTCCTACATGTATTCGCTGTTTCTTGATCATTATGATCATGACTGTCAACTTCCTCCTTGTTCTGCGCATGCCTAGTTTGGAAGGCTGCGGTCTGTGTATTTTAGTGCTGCCGTTTTCACGTTTTCTGTAGCGTGCTCTCAGATTTGTGATGATCTTGATCTTAATTTTTGGTTAGGTTCTCATTGTTTTATGTTGCCGATTCCTTTTGCATTGTGGGGGCACGGGTGGCCCAGTCGTCTAAGGCGCCGCGATTCGCTGTGCAGAGTTGCGTCCTTTGGGCACGCCAGAAACCTATGATTGTGGGTTCGAATCCCAGTTCGCCCCGATTATGTTTCTAGGTTTGTCAGCACCATACCCGTGCTCGTGGGTTTCACCGAAGTGGTAAACGTCTGAGACCTGTATTACTTCTGGCTTTCCTCCTACATTAAGCTGCCACGCCGTGATATAACGGGAATACTGTTAAAAGCGGCGTTAAACCCAACTCACTCACTCACTCCTCTTGCATTGTAGGCACATGGCAGATTTCTGTTGCAATCTGTCAGTTGCCATTGGCAGGCCTGGTAAGGTCATTATCAAGGACAAATTTGCGCCGGGAGTGACGTCTCGGATGGAGGATGTGACGTGGGGGAGGTTGAAGCAAATGTTAATGCTGCTTTTCCAAATGTCGTACGTTCAAATGAGGATTGTGTGTACAACGACCAAAGTCAAGGTAGGACTGCTTTCAAGGGCCAGCTCAGAGGCACAGGTAGGCAATTACTATTATTATTCATTTGATTAACAAAATATCAAATATATAATTATTCATTTCCATGCTGCTGAAACCAATGGCTGGATATACATATTGATAAACTATATATCCATACAGCCTTGTATTCGCATTTGAGCAGGGTTCAGTATGTATTTGTCTCAACAGATCAGTCACGTGAAAGGTCACATGATCTTTTCATTCCACCTTGTTGACTAAATGTTTGAAAAGTTCGACGATAAAATCTAATGAATTCAAATTAACGTTTATGACAATATATTTTTAAGTATGGAAAATTATATCAGTATTGATACAGTGATCTTTACATAAAATAAATAAATGAATTATTGACTATGCAGTCTTGGCCTAATTGCTTGATTAATTCGACATTGTCAAAATGTTATGAAGATCTCAAAATATGTTTTAACATTATGACAATATTTTTTATTTTAATATAGAAAATGATACCAATATTAAAGCATTGTCATTTACATTCAAATAAATAGTTTATGAATTAGTAATGTCACTGCAGTTTTTTTCTAGTCGCAGCCGGGCACCCGCCATTTATCGTCACACATCTGCATATATTCGCTGAAAGCGGTCCCGTCAGGGCAAGGGCGATATATGCCTATTTGGAAGAAACACTCGCAATAGCGCTCGCAGTTGAAGGGGTCTCGATACAAACCATTCACACGTCCAAAGCAGAGAGGATTCCGAAAGAGGAGTACTGAAAAGTAAAAATAAATAAGTTGTTATAAATTCTGTGTTATTTTCAAACCGTTTACCGTATGGATACACAAGGGAGATCACGAATACCGGGTCCAAACGATCTAAGCCCAATCACTATCGTGAACAAGACTCATCGTCTTGTTATTAAGCCTCAAAAGTAAGCACTTCCTTCGTGATTGTACGTCTAGGTTAACTCTTCCTGCAGTTCAACTGGGATCCACGTTACTGTTGGGCTTTCATGCAGTGTAGATTGTATTGTCACTTTGGATGTTCCTACTTGTTGGACTAATGATTGGTGAAGCTACAGTCACACAGACAATGCGACCGCGATGCAACCTCTTGGCGAGTGATTTCCTTTGCGACCGACTGGCGATCGCTAAGATCGGTGCAACTACTTCTGCCCATATTTGGAATTCGGGTACGACCGCCGATCAATCAGGATAAGTTTTGCAACTTGTCAGTGATTGATCGGCAACTGTTCACCGCAGGTACGGCGAAATGTTTGCAACTTGCTGAGACCGATCGGTGACAAGTCAGCGAATCTTCGGTGACTTGTTGCAACTGAACGGGAATTGGTCGGTGACTGGTTTCGATCGATCACCGATCAAAACATAATGCATATAAAAAGGGTGCTTTTTCTGAATCAAATCATTTCTTTGCAAGTTATCAAGATGTTAACAGCAGAACAGTTGCAGTTCCTCCGCCTGCAGAGAATAAATCAAAATGTTGCAGTTGCTGCCATGATGATGTACAGAAGAATAAGACCGACAAGGCGAAGGCAGTATTGGCTGTGACATTGGAGCGCAAGAAGGCCACAGCTAGGAAACTATGGGAATCTGATGGCAGAGTTGGAGAGAGTAAGTCGTGGTGATTTCGTGGGCTACCTCCGAATGGAGCCTGTCAACACCGGACATCTCTGGCTCTTCCTCCTCACAGCAGTTGGCTCTACTGTATCTTCTACAATTTCTGGTTCTTTTGTTTTCCTGCCTTTACGGACCATAGTGATGGATGGAAATAATTGATGTGAACTACTTATGACAAAATGATGATGTAATGCACAGACAGGTCTTTTCAGAGACGCTGACAAGTTGCAAACCTAATGGCGAATGATCGACGCACGCTTGGAAACCACTTTACAACCGATCGACAACCAGTCACCCATGAAGCGCAGGTCGATCACCGCCTCATCACTGATCAATCACCGATAGGTCGCCACTAGGTTGCAAAGAGTCTACACCCTTGTGAATACGAAAACGATCGCCGCACAGTGGAAACCAATCCCCTGCGATTAAAATAACACCACTTATGGACCTCTAGGAGACCAATGAAACCTCCGAGGGACCAAATCTTGTGCGCATATTCAAAAGGCGGGTTGCGACCGAATGGGTTGTGCGACCGCTCTGAAACCTTGTAGCGACCTCAGTGAAACCTTTCGATACCCCTGAAACCTCATTGCAATTGTGAAATATTTTGGTCGCCAGGAGATTTTTTCGCGGTCGTATTGTCTGTGCGACTGAGTCTTAACTGGATAGTAAAATCCTCAACTCAACTTATGTTGACTGGACAATTTATTAGAAGCATATGATGTTTGAGTATATTTTATGGAATACTAGAAGGGACATTGTCTCGTTGTCGCATTGTCGACCTTCCAAAAACCAGCAAAAAGTGTCATAATTAACCAAAGCCCGACACATTTTTGATGGGGCGACAATGTGACAACGCGACATATTTTAACCTTGAAAAATGTCGCATTGTCGCGCTTTGGTAAAATATAAAGGATTATTCAAAGCGCGACAATTCGACAACGCGACAATGCGACAAATTGCCAAAATGTCACAAGGTCGCGCTTTGGTTAATTTTGACACGTTTTGTTTTTTGCTTTCGGAAGCGCGACAATGCGAAATGGCGACGATGTCTCTTCTAGTATTCCATAATATCTTGTTAGTTACATACACACCCAGCACGGTTTCACGACGAAGAATGGTAAAGATTCTTTTTACCCCTTGGGAGTTGTTCATATGACGGACAGTTTGCTCTAACACGTTTTGGTTTTGACCCCTGAGGCCCTTGAAGAGACAGGCCCGAGACCATTGTGACCAGAGTGAGTGAGTGAGTATGGTTTTACGCCGCTTTTAGCAATATTCCCACACTTTCACAGCGGGGTACACCCGAAATGGGCTACACACATTGTACTCATGTGGAGAATCGAACCCGGGTCTTCCTAGTGACGAGCGAACAATTTAATCACTAGGCTACCCCACCGCCTTCATTGTGACCAGAGCTACACTGTATGTGCCCCTGTGAATCTGAGACGCTATGACAGTGACGTTTTCAGTTGAATGAAATATAATTGAAATCTCGAAAATCTCCTTTTCGATACGGTACAGCCATACTTTTACCTACAGTGTTATTAATAAGTGTATACTTTCTAATTGTATCTCTAATTCTATTTTATCCTCATCTAATAAAACTATATATTGCCCCTCTGTGCTAAATGAATATATGTTCCAAGACAACCCCATGATCAAACTCATTCCCCTCTCCACCTGACCACCGATGCATATCTTTCAACATCCTCTATATATGCTGTATATTTGATTAAGATGTTAGATGACACTGTCAAAGTATAAGATCTAGAGTTGTGGTCGTTGCAGCGTTGCAGATTTTTAGGGGGAACGTGCCCATTGCCTCAGTTGGATCTTGGCGCTCAGATTTGACTATCCTATAATCTATGAAAGATGTACACATTGTTTAAAAATCAGTTTATGCAAGCGGGCAATGGCGAAGGAGGACAACTTGTTATGCTCTGCAAATGTAAAGTAATAGGCAGGTGTGAAGGAGCTGCAGATTACTGCGCAGAGTTATGTCCCTTAGCTAGGATCAGCCAGTGGCAGGTTCGAATCCACAATTCGCTTGCCTTGATCATGATCCATGTGTGTAAGTTTCTTCAACCTGGTAAACTTCTTAAACGTGTTGACGTTCGGCAATTCTATTTACATTAAGCTGAAACACCGTGGTTCATTTGAAATACTATTCAAATTGGCGTAGCGACTGCCCCCCCCCCCCCCCCACACACACACACACCACCACCACCACCAAGTCACACACACACATCCCCCCCCCACACACACACACCACACACACACACCACCACCACCACCAAGCCACACACACACACACACACGCACGCACGCACGCACGCACGCACGCGCACGCACACACACACACTACCACACACACAAGGGAAAATACACTGTCATAAAAGAGAATACACATTGCAGTTAAATATGCCTCTAACTATTTAGCCTCTCATGTATATGATTAAGAAGACCCCGAGGTAGATTGGGTTTTTTTGGCGACTAAATTGGATCGGGTGGTTACGGTTGTGATCGTACCCTGACAGCGTGGGACGGTGCTCATAATAACAACCACTGGGTTGTCATAAAGGGCAACACAGTTTTGTTATATCAATATTACCCATAGGGTCAAGGATATCAGTGAATTGTGTTTCAGTAATTCACGCTGAGAATTATCATTTCTGCTTCGTGCTGGTTTGCTAGTTCATTTCAATTGATTAATTGAATATATATGACAAATATTAAGTATGTGCCAAGCATGGGTATATATGTGTCAATCGTCGAACATAGGAAAGATGTAAATGCACCCCACATTGTGCTAGGGACTGTGTGTGTGTGTTTGTGTGTGTGTGTGTGTGTGTGTGTGTGCGTGCGTGCGTGCGTGCGTGCGTGCGTGCGTGGCTGCTCGTTGATGCTTCCGTCAGTGGTTCAAGACATACACTTTATTCTCTGAAAAGTATAAAGCAGTACAATTCACCTTTAATACATTTTTTAGGACATTCAGCGTAAAACTTGATGCAAAATTATTCTTTTCATCCCCTAAATCTGAAGAATTATCATCAGGTAGGTCCCTTAGCTGCTACATGCATTCGGCTGGGGACAAGACACGTGTTGAGAAACTGCATACAAGAGATACACATGGCTCATAGAGTGACAACTACGGCATCCATCCTACGACATCCATCCACGTTTCCCGTCAAGGATCGCAGTAGTGGTTGTGGTTATAGCGGAGCTGATTGTAAACCCCGAGTAGCGGCAGTAGAAATGGAATTGGGTCATTGTTCATAATAAAGTTTCATGTCATCATGTCCTGTCAACTTGTTGGTGTCAATCAAATACTTCGTTGTGCCAGTTGACGGATCGTCTTCGAATCCCAATCTGATTGCAACACACATTCAAATTTCTTTTATCCTAAACTGCCGGGCTAAAGAAAATATACATCTGAAACTTCACACTTCACTCACTCATGACTGAGTACTGTCAAATTGCGACCCCAAAGATCCTTGAGACGTCACATGTACATCACCTGTTGTGAGACACTCATTGATATGATGCATGTATTATCGCCTATGGTATCAGTATCAAATACATCACCTTCGAATAACCATTTCTTGTTTTTCCTCATTTGTAGCCACCATCAAACATGGACGTAAACTTGGTATCACCTAGCCAAATGCTGGTATATTGTTCAATCCTAATGTATGACAATCATCATACGGAAACACCTTCGACTAATAATCTCTAAGCCATACTCTCACTCACTCACTCACTAAACATAGACAATACAAGACAACACGAAATGTGACGCTGGTTTATTAGTACGCAGACGAGTGTTAGTGATGACGTCAACATCCGGGCACTCTGTACGGGAAGTCGCAGGCCTTAATGTCCTCGTTGAACGCCATGTATGGAGGGCAGTCGAGCACGAAGCCAAGCTGCATGTAGCATTGGTAGTACTTCGAGCAAATGTAGGGGTCACGGTATAGGCCGTTGGAACGGCCTTGACAGAAGTCCCCAATGTTTATCGCTGTAGCTGGAGAAGAGAGGTTAGTATGGGTTAGTAGTGTTAGTTTGAGTTTGATACAAATATGATACGCGGCGATATTCAACGCCTTATTTTGTTAGTTTGAGTAACAATAATATAATAAATGCCCATGGATAATATGCTCCCGGCGCATACACTGTTAGTTAAAAGACAGATTACAAAAGATAAGCGTTCAGTTGTGCTTTGAAAGCAGAATGGCATGGTACTGTCCTAAAATAGTCTGGAAGGTGGTTCCACTTGATGAGTGAGTTAAGATTTAACGTCACATAGACAATATGTCAGCCATTATCGTGACGAAGTTCCACGAGGTGAAGAGAAATTGACTTTAACGTCGCATTCAAGATTATTTCACACATAAGCTACGTGGATGCACGTGTGTGGTTAATTGTACTGGTCCAGACTTATGCCGGTTTTACTGAGCTGCTTCTCTGAGATATCATGCCGGAGTTCGAATTTTAAGCTCTCTGGCCAGACGTTCTATCCACTGCACCGTTGAGGCGACTTCTTTATTTGGATTAAACAAGGTCATCATAGCTAGATTGCCTGTTGTAAGGGCGGACCAGTTTCAATTTTTGTTTAAGGCTTTCTCGACTATTATAGACAGATACAAGTGTATCAATAAAATTAGGGTTGACAGGCGATCAGTTTTTCGTATGAACCACCGATCTCAAAATAGCGCTATAGAAAGTGTTTGTATATAATACATCTGTTTTAACTGTTGCAAACTGATGGCTAACACAATGACAAAACTGCCTTCCGATATGCCCCTATACAATGAATGGCAGAACGCCTCAAACAACATTAGAAAGAAAGTTCCTTGTAGATGATGACATGTAGTTAGTATGTGAGTATATCAATACATGGACAGCAACAACGAAATGTTAAACATGAAATGTTTTATTCTTGTTTTGACCCTTACCTTCTCATACTTGAAAGTGTGTCATGGGAGAATAACATCGTCGCTACATAGTACACGGCAGGTGGATTAACACTGTGTCTCGATAGTACACTTTTACTAGAGAGTGGGTAGAGTGTGAGTGAGTTGGGTTTAACGCCGCTTTTAATGTATTCCAGTTATATCACGGCGTGTCAGCTTAATGTGGGGGAAAAGCCTGGAGTGATGCAGATCTCAGACGTTTACCACTTCGGTGAACAGTGGGTAGAGAGAACACCGTGGATATATAGTACAATGTAGCTGGGCAGTACACAGTGGGTAGATAGAGCACTGTGGCTAGATGGAATACAGTGGATAGATGGTACACATTGGTGAGTTGAACCCGTTTCTAGGTACATAGAGTACACATTGGCTAGACAGAACACTGGTTAGATAGTGTCACATACTTCGAGACAAAGGATAGATGGGTGTATTTCGACTGAGAACCAAGAGAATGTCTTTCTATATTGTGACAGTGGAGTTCTCCATACTTAAATGCAGGGGGGGGAGCGCCGTTATTTAACCATATCGTATAAAAGGAGGCTGCTTGGACCAAAATATATCGCCGTAAATGATAATTATATCGATCCCTGTAGAGATTAGCATGCTGCACTACAGACAATTGACTATTGCGAATGTATGAATTAAACTTAATATAATACAGTCGATAACATTGGATGGAAGTTGTACTCACGGTTCCAAGTGGATTTTCTGGGTGTGTAAGGCCTCTGTGTGTAGGGCCTCTGTGTGGTACGGATTGGTGTGTATGGCTTTGGCGTTATTGGTTGAACAGTTAACCTCGGAGTGCTGGTAGTCGTGGTGCTAGTTGTACTTGTAGGTGGTGGAGCCGTAGTGACCTGAGGCCTCTTGCTGACGAAGTGTGTGGGCCCGGGTGTGTTGTTGCCACTGTTACATGGGACGTTGGCTGCACGGTCGCAATATTTGGTCTGAGGGTTGAAGCGCAACCCCACGGCACAGTTGACCCGGAAGGCCATGCCATTGGCACAGATGAAGTACTCCTCGCAGCTGTAGGGACTAGGGTAGAAGTCGCTAATTCGTCCATAGCAATTGAAGTCCTTGACGGGCTTAATGCGCGGCGTAGCTGGAACAAAGGATAGTGTATACCATCTTACATCTTCGCGAGGCAAGAGAGTTAACTGACTTTAAAAGTCCAGTTTCCACCCTTGCCGAACTAGTCTAGAATTACTGGGCTCGATCGTAGCGCCACCAGTGGCTATTACCAATTATGTCCCTTCTAAGCCTCTCCTATGAACCAATCAGATTCCACCTCTCGTATCACTTCCGTTTGCTTCACACAAAATGGTGGCGCCCTGTCAGGACGATCTGATCGATAATCAAATTCTATCTTGTGATAAAACGGGTCTTACATCACGTGAGCACCTTGATTCAAAACATGAAAAGATTTGAAAAATATCTGCTGACAACGAGTTGGTGGTGCACATGCTTTGCAAATCCTGCAATCGACCGAAATCTGCACGACAGTTTACGAACCGGATTTCGATTTCGGTGCGCGATTTTGATTGGACTATGCATAGATTCGTTAGTCCAGCCAAAATGTAACTCCATAATACCAGCCTAGTTCGGCAAGGGTGGAAACTTGACTTTTATAGTCAGTTAACTCTCTTGCCTCGGGAAGATAACCATCTAAAAGTCACAAAGAGGTCTTCGGTCTATCTTGGGATCGACATTTTGATATTCACGGTGAAGATTTTTTTGTAAAAAAATAATTTGTTCCTGATGAAGGTTGAAACACTAATTTCTCTTCTAGTTTTACAAAAAAGGGAATCGTTCGCCGGACATGTTGGATTGCCTGAGAAAAAATGATGTAAATGAAATACATTTCTTCGGCTATTCCATGAATGTTTGGAAGCAGTGAAGAAAAAAATACTAAGCAAATTCACTAGCAACATTCTCGGGGTCAACCTCCAGAATGTTAAATGGTGTGTCCCTTATGATGGAGTGAGTGGATGAGGCTTCGACACCTACGTATCTGCATCACAAGCTGAGAATATCTAAAGATGGGGGATCGCATACATGGTATGGGAACAGAGAATCCCCCCCGGGTGTCTTTCGATATAAAAGATATCAACGCTCGTCGACACGAGCGTGAGCTTCTTTTAATCATCCACAATACTTTTTCCAACGTTTTCTGTTGGTGAAGAGTAATGATCAGTGTTTTGACTGTAAAATGTACAGCCAATCAGCATCAGAAGATTAGTGTAGCTAATTGATTGAGACGTCATGGTAACCGATGACGTCACAATGGTCTGCAAAGCATTGTTTGGAATGATAAAGTCAATGGTCGTAACATGCGAGCTGATCTTTATGTATAATACACATTTTATCAATCGCTTGCACTAACTAAAAACATGCGGACGGGTGTTATAGGAAATACAGAGTTCTGAACAATGAAATATATCCATTTAAAGTTTTTTTCGCCAAAAGGTTTAACATGAACACCGTTATAGGATACATTGATGTAACACAACAATATACATACTCTTTTCTAATCTTTAAAGGGTTATACAAATGTCTGAAAATATTTCCTTGGTAATTTCACACCGGAAAATAAAGGTGCGTTAACACAATAGAATGGAGCATTTGAACAATAGAATAACGCCACAGAGTTGTTTTAATTAACATGAGTTCACATACCTTCAAAAAAGTCACAAATTTCGAGAGGTAACGCTTTTGTGAACTATTCTGAAAGATTATGTACAAATTGTAATCTAAACAATATCGAAGATCTGTATCATTTCACCCATCTTCCCGAAAATGCATTTCACCTTTATTTGTCCAACCTCCAACGTTATTCGAAAGCAATAGATACCAAATAAAAAAATAATTCGACTGTCAGTCCAACAATTCATTCGCCTTTTGGCTACCTCAAATTATCAACCTTTAACATCTGTTCTGTTATATCCCAAATATGCCTTCAAGACCAGAAATGAAACATGTGATTCCACTTGCAAACTGTATACTGTATGAACTTCCTGTATTTGGGCCTATGGCCCTTCCTAAATAAATATTGATATTTGAATTTGAAGTGAAAATCAAACATATCATAAAATCAACTGAGACGTACAGTTTATTTTGCGTCTCACGTTATTCATGAATACAATTCATGCAACCTCATATTAACTGATAAAAGTTCACATTAAATTTATACCAGCAATTACTGAGTACATTCTAATAGCATCTAGAGTTTAGATCCCGTGATTCCACTGCAAGATTGTGTTTACGATACTATTATTAGAGATAGTCATCAAAATGATTGTATGATGATTTTGCATGATGCTGTCATGTTTTTTACAGGTAAAACATGATTTCTTTTTATCTTAATGGGGTTTGTAAAATGATATTTAGATAGCATCAAACTTCAAATGAAATTGAAAGAAACAGAATTCGAGTAATACGTATAGGCAAGAAGACCTACAATAACACGTAACGTAAATACGTCAGGGTGGAATTTCTTTGTGCACACGTCAACAGTACAACATATTCATTAAACATATCTCGCAAGACAAATAATTAAATGAATTGTGAAGTCCCCAACCCGCCTTCAAACGGCTCTTAACGGTTATCGTAAGACAGAGACCATACAATAGTAACATATCGGTATGTAGTCTCTATATTAAAGCATAATAATCTTCCTATGATTGCTACATACTGTAAACAGGGCCGTTGGTGACGGGTGGTGGGTTCGTCACGACGACCTGCGGGGGAGTGTTGGGTTTCCGAGTGGTGATCGCTGGACGCTGAGTGGTGACGGAACCATGGTTAATATCCTGGTGCCTGGGGGTGAGGAAGTGTAACGGCATTAAACAAAGCTAACAGAGATCATGACATTCTTTTGAAGTTTACTAATTTTATTACTGAAAAAATGGTCTGTAACAGGAATTTATGAGGGGCTTTGACGTTTAAATCTGTCGGTTGGTGGAGATGAAACAGAATCCTTAAAATAATACCCGATGAATGGTGTTTTAAATTTCTGTGTTGTTTCTGTTTTAAGTTTTTAAAAAAACACACCAAAGAGAGTATTTCATTTGAGCATTTCTGTATATGCAAATATTTTCGATTTGCTTTTTATTAGCCAATCTCATTAAAATCATATCTTCTCGCTACCTTGAAACAAAGATCTGAGGACATCCCATTGCGGGTCACGTCAGAATGACCTTTCTAGTGAAATGAGTAGAAAGAAGTAGACATCAGCGAATCAGAAAGCAGCCTTCACGAGCACAAGTTTCAAACTAACAAAATATTTTGAGAAAGTTCTCTATTTAAAATTTGAAAACTGAATCAGCGAACAATCTGGAAGGTATAATACAGTACTTCCCACAGGCTATGGAAAGTCTCCTCAAATTTTAGATGTTTCACCCCATTGAAGCGAGAGATGGACGGTGAATTTGACGCAATCGGTCGTACAGCCATCAGATCTTTGTTGAGCGGTAGCGTGAAGAAGTGATTGTAATGAGCTGGTTTATTATCCAGACGAATCTTACCGTCGGCGACATAAAAAAACTTTCAATATGGCTCCTACTATATCCATTTGTAAGGTCGGCGGTACCGTAAAACAAGTATTAAAATGTAAGGCCTAACTGTGAATTTCTGTGATTTTGTTTATTATTGAAATAATAATGATAATCCATCATTAGCATCGTCCGCGACCTTGCGCGAGTGAGAGATTGAGGTTTAACGCCGCTATAAAGAGCATTAGACTTCAACTCCTGTAATGTGTACTCCTATCGCGGGGACCATAATCAGAGCGAACCTGGATTTGGAATCCATGATCATCGTATCGTGGCACGACTGCGGGACGCAACACTGCACAATGAATTGCAGCGCCTTAGACTACTGGGCCACCCGTGTTCCCACCGCCATTAAAGTGACAACAAACGGCATCATTGTAGATATAAAGACGTCACAGCATTGCCTACGCCTTAAAAAAACCTTTTAGATTATCATTATGTTTTATGGTTGTTTGGGATATATACTACTTATATTGTCCCCCCAAACAAATAAAAAATCTTACGGCCCTGGTCCTACACAGTTAGTTCTGTCTGGGGTGGCGAGTTCGTCCACGATGGCGTGGAGTAGGGGATAGGGGCCTTGGCCACAGTCGGCCCCTGAGAAGTCATCCAAGTCCAGGGCCCACACCATGACGCCTCCAAAACCGGACGACTTGATGTAGCACACCTGTAGCAAGAGGAGAACAGTGGGTTTGTTTCAGTGACAAAAGGGATGCCCTATGCAGTTCCTTATTAAGCCTTATTCCATGTTTTGTCTGGTGAACAATAGATTTGCTTTTGCATGTGTTTGTGACGGGTGCCACCAATGGGGTAGGATCCACTTACCATTTCGCGAACACCTGGTGTCATCACTGTTTGGTTGTGATTTAAAAACACATGCCTATGATGAAGTCGAAATAGTAAATTGGCTCTGAATATAACATGTTTTCAGTTATATCATTCCATTTTCAGCCATTAGACTTTCGAACATGCATGATAAATGTTTGTCTTCTGAGACCAGGTAAACGTTTCGAATCTTGTGAGTAAGTGAGTTTGGCTTAGCCCAGCTTGAACAGTATTTCAGCTACATCACAGCGTTTCAACCTGATGTGTGAGGTAAGCCCGAAGTGATGCTGGTCTCAGACGTTTACCACTTTGATGAAACCCACGAGCACGCGTATGGTGCTGACAAACCCAGAAATATAATCAGTGCTAATCAGGAATTCAAACCCACGACTATATGGGCGCAGATCTGCTGTGCGAATTACCGCTCTTCAGACGACCGGGCCACCTGTACTCCATAAAAGGATAACAGTATCGGCGAGTGCGTGAATGTGGCGTTGCCGCGCCGTTATAACGCTAGGATTTATTCAGGTACAAAACGCCGATGTGAGCTATCATTGTCTGAGTACTCAAAGTGAAAGAAATGGGGAACGGAATAGCTGATCTGCATCCAACAATTGTTTTCTTATTCCTCAGTGTTATCGAACATCATATCCAGATACCTCTTTTGTCTCCCCGAGAATGAAACTGGAACACAAAAGACTGTTTCCAGGACATTTTGTCGTCGTAACCCACCCACACCACCCCACAACCAACATTGGTGTATCTTCTCCCGGGGGCCCTGCTTGTCGTCGAAGCCCACACAACCCTTCATCCAGCATCTGCTTAACTTCTCCCGGAGGCCCTGCTTGTCGTCGTAGCCCACTCCACTCTACATCCAGCATCTGCTTAACTTCTCCAGGAGGCCCTGATTGTCGTCGAAGCCCACTCCACCCTACATCCAGCATCTGCTTAACCTCTCCCGGAGGCCCTGCTTGTCGTCGAAGGACTCTTCACCCTTTATCCAGCATCTGCTTAACTTCTCCCGGAGGCCCTGATTGTCGTCGAAGCCCACACCACCCTACATCCAGCATCTGCTTAACTTCTCCCGGAGGCCCTGATTGTCGTCGAAGCCCACACCACCCTTCATCCAGCATCTGCTTAACTTCTCTCGGGGGCCCTGCTTGTCGTCGAAGCCCACACCACCCTTCATCCAGCATCTGCTTAACTTCTCACGGAGGCCCTAATTGTCGTCGAAGCCCACACCACCCTTCATTCAGCATCTGCTTCACTTCTCGAGGAGACCCTGCTTGTAGTCGAAGCCCACACCACCCTACATCCAGCATCTGCTTAACTTCTCCCGGAGGCCCTGCTTGTCGTCGAAGCCCACACCACCCTTCATTCAGCATCTGCTTAACTTCTCCAGGAGGCCCTGCTTGTCGTCGAAGCCCACACCACCCTACATCCAGCATCTGCTTAACTTCTCCCGGAGGCCCTAATTGTCGTCGAAGCCCACACCACCCTACATCCAGCATCTGCTTAACTTCTCCCGGAGGCCCTGATTGTCGTCGAAGCCCACACCACCCTTCATTCAGCATCTGCTTAACTTCTCCAGGAGGCCCTGCTTGTCGTCGAAGCCCACACCACCCTACATCCAGCATCTGCTTAACTTCTCCCGGAGGCCCTAATTGTCGTCGAAGCCCACACCACCCTTCATTCAGCATCTGCTTAACTTCTCCAGGAGGCCCTGCTTGTAGTCGAAGCCCACACCACCCTACATCCAGCATCTGCTTAACTTCTCCCGGAGGCCCTGCTTGTAGTCGAAGCCCACACCACCCTACATCCAGCATCTGCTTAACTTCTCCCGGAGGCCCTAATTGTCGTCGAAGCCCACACCACCCTTCATTCAGCATCTGCTTAACTTCTCCAGGAGGCCCTGCTTGTAGTCGAAGCCCACACCACCCTACATCCAGCATCTGCTTAACTTCTCCCGGAGGCCCTGCTTGTAGTCGAAGCCCACACCACCCTACATCCAGCATCTGCTTAACTTCTCCCGGAGGCCCTGCTTGTCGTCGTAGCTCTCCACCCTACATCCAGTATCTGCTTAACTCAGTTTGTAGTCATATCCCACCCACTTCACCCCGCATCCAACATGTGTTTATCTTCTGTCGGAGGCTCAGTTTGTCGTCATATCCCACCCACTCCACCCTACATCCAACATATGCTTGCTTACCTTCTGCCGGAGACTCAGTTTGTCGTCATATCCTCCCACTTTACACCGCGTCCAACATGCGCTTACCTTCTGCCGGAGACTCAGTTTGTCATTATATCCCACCCACTTCACCCCGCGTCCAACATGCGCTTACCTTCTGCCGGAGACTCAGTTTGTCGTCATATCCAACCCACTTCACCCCGCGTCCAACATGCGCTTACCCTCTGCCGGAGACTCAGTTTGTCGTCATATCCCACCCACTTCACCCCGCATCCAACATGCGCTTACATTCTGGCAGAGACTCAGTTTGTCATCATATCCCACCCACTTCACCCCGCGTCCAACATGCACTTACATTCTGGCAGAGACTCAGTTTGTCATCATATCCCACCCACTTCACCCCGCGTCCAACATGCACTTACATTCTGCCGGAGACTCAGTTTGTCATCATATCCCACCCACTTCACCCCGCGTCCAATATGCGCTTACCTTCTGGCAGAGACCCAGTTTGTCATCATATCCCACCCACTCCACCCTGCATCCAATATGCGCTTACCTTCTGGCAGAGACTCAGTTTGTCGTCATATCCCACCCACTTCACCCCGCATCCAACATGCGCTTACATTCTGGCAGAGACCCAGTTTGTCGTCATATCCCACCCACTTCACCCCGCATCCAACATGCGCTTACATTCTGGCAGAGACTCAGTTTGTCGTCATATCCCACCCACTCCACCATGCATCCAATATGCGCTTACCTTCTGGCAGAGACTCAGTTTGTCGTCATATCCCACCCACTCCACCCTGCATCCAATATGCGCTTACCTTCTGGCAGAGACCCAGTTTGTCATCATATCCCACCCACTCCACCCTGCATCCAATATGCGCTTACATTCTGGCAGAGACTCAGTTTGTCGTCATATCCCACCCACTCCACCCTGCATCCAATATGCGCTTACCTTCTGGCTGAGACTCAGTTTGTCGTCATATCCCACCCACTGGTCGCCTCGGGTAATATAGCGGACACGCTGTTCGGGAATATCAACAACCCTGCCACCATTTTGCTCCATTTCACAAATCTGGAACCAGAACAATTCTTGTTCATGTTGACCAAGGTTCAAATGGTAAGTGAAATTCAATAATGATGGTTTAAAAGAAGTTGTGAAAAATCAGTGACATTTCGCACTCATTACTTAAAAAGCATAAAACTTTCATATGAGTTTCAAAAGGAAAATTGATATTGTGAAATAATTTATATCGAAAGTGGATATGTGTATGAACAACCATAACATTTCCTTACAAAATCGTCATGGCATTTATTTAATTCTTAAATTAAATGAATATAAGCAGTTTATTTCTCAAACATAAAAATGATCCAAGAGCTACTGTTTCGAACCAAAAGCTCACGTGTCACGGATATCGAAATATGTTTTGAAGTGAAGTCGCTGTCCAGTTTATGTACGCTTCACTCACCTCCTGGTAAGACAGGAAGCCCTTCTCGCGTGTGTACGGTCCTGCTGTGCCGGGGCCACTGGCAGGTGCACCTAGGGTGTTGTCAGCAGTTGACAGGGTGAACGTGCGACCATATAGAGCCAAGCCTATGTTTAGTTTCTCTTTGGGAGCGCCCATCTTCACCCAGTATTCAGCTGCCCAATGCTAAAACAAAATTGATTTGAAAATATTCTATTCACAAAATCAAAAAGCGAAAAGTTTACTGTATCCTCGCCTTACTTTATACATGTGGGTACAAGGTTATGTATTTTCCTGTTAAAAATATATTATGCAAACCTGCTGATGGTCGGCATTCAAGGGACTGGTCCATGTTAGAATGCGGCATGGTTTCTCAGTGGGCGAGCACTACACAACCGGCATAGGTCAAGGTACAAGTACAAGCAGCCACGCACACACGCACATGTGCATGCACGTCTCTATATAAGTGCAATAATCTTGCACGCGACGTTAAACCCCATTCCAACTCACAAAAACTTTTAGATTTCTTAATGATTCCATGCACATTATGAACTGTTTCCAAATGACACATTCCTGAAAACGTTCAGTCTGTAGCTCACCTATCACGGATATAGAGTGAGTGAGTTAGTTGGGCTTAACGCCGCTTTAAACCCGAAGTAATGCAGGTCTCAGACGTTTACCACTTTGGTGAAACCCACGAGCACGGGTATGGTGCTGACACACCAAGAAACATACTCGGGGTGAACCGGTATTCGAACCCAATGACAATGGGTATGTAATATCTGTCCAGTGGGAATAGACACGAATTTTTCTGTACATTGTATTCTACCAAATAACAACTTCTGAACTTTCGTCTTTGTATAGTAGACTGTAATTAGTCTTCGCGTTAACTTCAATCTGTTTTGGGTGTGTTTCTTTGTCAATCAGTCAAATGTTATGCAGCCCTCGCATACAATGACTTACGCTGATAGGGTCCTCGTTATTGTAACGCACTTTAACACCATCTATTATCCTACTCAACCTGCACCCTCTCAAGGATTCCTTGTATTATTTACGTCATTACTAAGGCAGCCTGGTATGCCTTCTGCAAATGCACTGACGACAGAGAGCAAGATGTGCTGTTTTTACAAACGCCCGGAAGTTGAGCAGGACTTCCGCCTTGAAACTCCGCCCACCTCATACATGTCTGACCTGGAAACACCGCCCACCTCATATATGTCTGACATGTAAACTCCGCCTACCTCATGTATGCCAGATCTGGAAACACCGCCCACCTCATGTATGTCTGACATGTAAACTCCACCCACCTCATATATGTCTGACATGTAAACTCAACCCTCCTCATATATGTCTGACATGGAAACACCGTCCACATCATGTATGTCTGACATGGAAAAACCGCCCACCTCATATATGTCTGACATGGAAACACCGCCAACCTCATGTATGTCTGACACGGAACACCGCCAACCTCATAAATGTCTGACCTGGAATCACCGCCCACCTCATGTATGTCTGACATGTAAACTCCGCCCACCTCATGTATGTCTGACATGGTAACACCGCCAACCTCATATATGTCTGACATGGAAACACCGCCAACCTCATATATGTCTGACATGGAAAAACCACCCACCTCATGTATGTCTGACATGTAACCTCCGCCAACATCATGTATGTCTGACATGGAAACACCGCCAACCTCATATATGTCTGACATGGAAACACCGCCAACCTCATATATGTCTGACATGGAAAAACCGCCCACCTCATGTATGTCTGACATGTAACCTCCGCCAACATCATGTATGTCTGACATGGAAACACCGCCAACCTCATGTATGTCTGACACGGAACACCGCCAAACTCATATATGTCTGACATGGAAACACCGCCAACCTCATGTATGTCTGACACGGAACACCGCCCACCTCATATATGTCTGACACGGAACACCGCCCACCTCATATATGTCTGACATGTAAACTCCGCCCACCTCATATATGTCTGACATGGAAACACCGCCAACCTCATATATGTCTGATACGAAACACCGCCCACCTCATATATGTCTGACACGGAACACCGCCCACCTCATATATGTCTGACACGGAACACCGCCCACCTCATATATGTCTGACATGTAAACTCCGCCCACCTCATATATGTCTGACATGGAAACACCGCCAACCTCATGTATGTCTGACACGGAACACCGCCCACCTTTATGTATGTCTGATACGAAACACCGCCCACCTCATATATGTCTGACATGGAAAAACCGCCCACCTCATGTATGTCTGACATGTAACCTCCGCCCACCTCATGTATGTCTGACATGGAAACACCGCCAACCTCATGTATGTCTGACACGGAACACCGCCCACCTCATATATGTCTGATATGGAAACACCGCAAACCTCATGTATGTCTGACACGGAACACCGCCCACCTCATATATGTCTGACATGTAAACTCCGCCCACCAGATGTCTGACATGGAAACACCGCCCACCTCATGTATGTCTGACATGTAACCTCCGCCAACATCATGTATCTCTGACACGGAACACCGCCAAACTCATTTCTGTCTGACATGGAATCACCGCCCACCTGATGTATGTCTGACATGTAAACTCCACCCACAACATGTATGTCTGACATGGAAACACCGCCCACCTCATGTATGTCTGACATAGAAACACCGCAAACCTCATATATGTCTGACATGGAAACACCGCCCACATCATGTATGTCTGACATAGAAACACCGCAAACCTCATATATGTCTGACATGGAAACACCGCCCACATCATGTATGTCTGACATTGAAACACCGCCCACCTCATATATGTCTGACATGGAAACTCCACCCACATCATGTATGTCTGACACGGAACACCGCCCACCTCATATATGTCGGACACGGAACACCGCCAACCTCATGTATGTCTGACACGGAACACCGCCAACCTCATATATGTCTGACATGGAAACACCGCCAACCTCATGTTTGTCTGACATGGAAACACCGCCAACCTCACATATGTCTGACATGGAAAAACCGCCCACCTCATAAATGCCTGACATAGAAACACCGCAAACCTCATATATGTCTGACATGGAAACACCGCCAACCTCATGTTTGTCTGACATGGAAACTCCGCCCACCTCATGTATGTCTGACATGTAAACTCCGCAACCTCATGTTTGTCTGAAATGTAAATTCAGCGACATCATCTATTTCTGGCCTGGAAGCACCGTCCACCTCATCTATGTGTGGCCTTAAAATTCAGAAATCGCCTTCACGCTTTATACATATTTGGGTTATCGGAACCTGCTCTTCGGCGCGACAAGGCAATGCTTTAACCACTAAGCTACCCCACCGTGCACACCCACTTACCAGATTAAGGTACTTGTCATCGTTGGTCTCGTCAATACGTGGATACAGAGGGCTGTTGTGACCGGTGTGGTCCTCCCAACTGCCGTGCAGGTCATAGGTCATCACACTGATGAAGTCCAAGATCCTAGGCAGCATCAAAACACAACATGATGCAGGACCAGAATAAAATTTGTTTATTTGTTTGACGCCACACCCAGCTATAAGACGGCGGTCTGTAAATAATCGAGTCTGGACGGGACAATCCACTGATTGACATTATGAGCATCGATCTACGGAATTTGGAAACGATGATATGCATCAACCAAGTCTACGGTGGCCCATAAAGGACATGGAGTCTGTTTTTTAATATTTTGATATTTCACTTACTTTTATCATAAGCTTTTGCAAATTAACACAATTTGTCATACAAATATGTGATTAATCATGTATTAAAACAACCGAAAACATGGAAAATGTACTTCCTAGTAGCTATTGAATCGCTGAAATGTGAAGCGAAAATACAGAAAACTAAAATGAAGATACAGAAAACTATTTCCACCGCGGTGAAAAGTATATCCACCGCGATGGAAATAGTTTTCCGTATTTCATTTTAGTTTTTGACATTTTCGCTTTTGTTTTTGACATTTTCATTTTAGTTTTTGACCTTTTCGTTTTTGTTTTTGAC
The DNA here is from genome assembly GCF_023055435.1 of Haliotis rufescens. Lineage (NCBI taxonomy): Eukaryota > Metazoa > Mollusca > Gastropoda > Lepetellida > Haliotidae > Haliotis > Haliotis rufescens. The sequence goes on along the minus strand of NW_025963791.1, from coordinate 7,094,334 downwards.
ATTTTCATTTTAGTTTTTGACATTTTCGTTTCATATTTTAGCGATTCAATATCTTCTTATACATGATTTATCACATATATGTATGACAAATCGTGTTAATTTGCCAAAGGTAACGATAACAGTAAGTGAAATATCAAAATATTGAAAAACAGACACCATGTCCCTTACGGGCCACCGTACAAGTCAGAGAGCCTGACAAACCGATCCGTCAGTCGCCTCTTACAACAAGCACATTCGCCTTTTACGGCAAGCATGGGTTGCTGAAGACCTATTCTAACCCGGTTCTTCACGGGTCACCAGAATAAAGAGGAGCCAGGATCCGGCCATTACATCTACTTCTAAATACTTGCCAAGTCTACTTATTATTGTGTTAGTGACAACTCTGTAGGGACCATCATTTGACGTTCTTAGTTGGGTGGGTGAAGAATCTGTTGTTGTTATGTTTAAAAGTATATTTTCTAAAACAAATTTACCTGTAAATTAATCCCTTCACCCGATATGAAGGTCACTCACTCACTTATAACGTCTTCCCGACCTTGTGGCTTACATTCCTTACCGTGAAATTTCCGGGATTTCGTATGCAGTGTCAATGTTGGGTTTTCCCGCCGCCACGGCCGCCGTCAACATCAGTCGGGGTCTACCAGATTGCTGCGCTTCCACCACAAAGGCATCGTACACTGCCTGAAAAAATTCAATATTCATCAATTCCACTGCAAAGTCAAATGACTTCGAAAAAAGCAGTATTTCCAAAATGGATCAGACAATATAGCCTGTTTTGCGCCGCTCTCTTCAAAAGTCCAGTTTTATCATAGCGGCCCGTAAATATTCGAATCAAGTTCCCTCGTCATCTGGTTACTATGGAATCCTAGAAGGAACATTGTCACATAGTCACATTGTCACATTTTCGTGTTGTACAAAAACAAGCAAAAGAGTCAAAAGTAACCAAAAGCGCGACAATGCGACGACACGAAATATTGGTAAATCTTGACACTTTTTGCTTGCTTTTGTAAGGGCGACAACGCGAGAATGTCCCTTCCAGAATTCCATAGGTTATGGTGACACGCAATCAACCAAATATTTGAGCCATTGGTCACTAACGGCAAGCAACAGATGACCTATCTATTCGTTACCTCCAAGAAAACTCGTCCGTCTATCGATCAAGTTATATCCGAAAACACGACAAACCAATCCGAATGCGCGCATGACTGTGGGTACTTTGGTAAAAGAATCCCCCTTAATATTCTTTGCCAATATGCATAGTTTGTGTCAAACAGTACAGCAAATTGACATTCATAACTGTTTCATCATATTGAATAACAAGTGGTTGTAAATGGCAACCGTCAATATTTGGAACATATCCATGTAAACTTAGCCGGATGTGCTACAAGTGGACTATTTGTTTGACCGTTTGCGCGAAGACGGAACCACGTTGATAAAATGGCCACTTTTGGTACGAGTCGTTATTCGGCTTGTCCCGGAATGATCTATTCTAAACGGCTCACGTGTTACCTTAAGCATCTCGGTATAATGATGTTTATCCTCTGGTGGACTGCCTCTGTTTGCAGGATACTCCCAGTCTACATCCACGCCATCGAAATTGTTGTCTCGGACGAATTTGACAACAGAGTCGGCGAACTCCTTCCTCCCCGAGGGAGTGTGGGACATCTGATGGAACGGCCCCGACCCAAGATTCCAGCCCCCAACAGCAAGCAGGGTCTTCATGCTAGGATTGACTTTCTTCATCGCCATAAAACGTTCGAACCTGCATAGAAAATGTTAGTCTTTTGTATATACAGGTAATTACCGCATTACTGTGAGTGAGTGAGTAAAGGAGTGAATTAGGGACGCAGATGGGGGAGGGAGTTGGGTTTAATGCGGCATTGATCAGTGTTTCAGTTATATCTCAATGTGTCAGATTCATGTGGGAGGAAATACCGAAGTAAGGTCACCACTTTGGTGTAACACACGAGCTCGGGTGTTGCGCTGACATACATTGAAACATTATCATTATCACGACCAAGGACGCAACCCTACACAGCGAATTGCGGCGCCTTAGACTATTGGGCCACCTTAATTGTAAAGAAATGTAATATATATGATACTGCAAAGTGATGGGAGGGTAATACAAACATTTTAAAAGTGCTATAGATAAAATATATATGATAGAATAAAACAACGCAGAAAACGGTTCACAGAATTATGTTACTCTTTATAAATATCATTTGAATCTTTGAATCTGTCAAAATAAAAGTAAACCTGTACTGTCTACTGTTCGAGACAAATAGCGGTGGTAGTTGGTGAGTTTGGTGTAACGGCACCTTGAACAGTATTGTAACTTGTGTTGAAACTACCACCATGAGGAAACTCACCGGCACGCGTATGATGCTGGCAAACTAACCCGCGATAACAATTGGTTGCTTTGACCAAAATAAAGTTATCATTCTGTCGATCACGATTAAGGGTTTACAGCGGAATGTCCGAGATGGTTTCAGTCAATATTTGAGACACTATTACACTCACATTCCTTTGCTCCAAGCTGTGGACAGGTCATTCCATTCAAAAGCTTTGACCCTGTTGCCTAGCAAAGTGGCAAAGGCGTACACGTAGTGCGTGCAGAGGTTAGGGTTAACATTCTCCGGCGCGTATTTCCCCTTCCCAGGACGATACTGAGACCAGTTGGTGTAGTAACATACTCTCCTGAGCCCTGAACCTGTAACATGAAAGATGACATGTGTGACAGTTGGTGTAGTAACACACTCTCCTGTGCCCTGAACCTGTAACATGAAGGATGACATGTATGAGAGTTGGTGTAGTAACACTGACTCCTGTGCCTTGAACATATAACATGATGGATGACATGGATGACAGTTGGTGTAGTAACAGACTCCCTTGTGTCCTGAATCTGTAACATGATGGATGACATGTATGACAGTTGGTGTAGTAACACACTCTCCTGTGACCTGAACCTGTACCATGATGGATGACATGTATGACAGTTGGTGTAGTAACACACTCTCCTGTGACCTGAACCTGTAACACGATGGATGACATGTGTAACAGTTGGTGTAGTAACACACTCTCCTGTGCCCATAACTTGTAGCTTGAAAGATGACATATATGAGAGTTGGCATAGTAACACACTCTCCTGTGACCTGAACCTGTAAATGATGGATGACATGTGTGACAGTTGGTGTAGTAACACACTCTCCTGTGCCCATAACTTGTAGCTTGAAGGATGACATATATGACAGTTGGTGTAGTAACACACTCCCCTGTGACCTGAACCTGTAACATGATGGATGACATATATGACAGTTGGTGTAGTAACACTGACTCCTGTGACCTGAACCTGTAACATGATGGATGACATGTATGACAGTTGGTGTAGTAACACACTCTCCTGTGCCCTAAACCTGTAACATGATGGATGACATATATGACAGTTGGTGTAGTAACACTGACTCCTGTGACCTGAACCTGTAACATGATGGATGACATATGTGACAGTTGGTGTAGTAACACACTCTCCTGTGACCTGAACCTGTAACATGATGGATGACATATGTGACAGTTTGTGTAGTAAAACACTCCACGGTGACCTGAACCTGTAGCTTGAAGGATGACATATATGACAGTTGGTGTAGTAACACACTCTCCACTGACCTGAACACGTAACATGATGGATGATATGTATGAGAGTTGGCATAGTAACGCACTCTCCTGTGACATGCACCTCTAACATGAAGGTTGCCACAAATATAATCGTTGATGTTTGTATAAAAAAAATCCGAGGCAGAAGCAGGCAGAGTGGGCGTTGGCCAGATCATCATGATCGTTGAATTGGCGCTGTGCGTTAAAAACCTTGGACCCCTTTTGACCCCAGTAATATATTGTTTGACTGACGATTCGGCTGCTTCTTTTTATCTATTTTATGTTATTTCCGTTTTTCAAATTTAATTTTCATCAAGCATTAATGTTAAAATGTTAAAATATGGAAAGTTGCTATGCTGACTTTACTTGCCCTTTAAGCAAAATATTATCTTCTGATTTTTCAGATTGTTTTTTTTAGGTAAAACCTATATAAGAATATGGACACCTTAAGTAGATGATGGTCAATGGTATTATGAAATTGATGTACAGAAGTGTTTGTCATGACACAATTATCTCACCTTGGACAGCGTGCAGTGCCAGGAAGATGACTCCCGCCACGGGGAGCAGCAACAGGGATGCCCGGGGGATCATCTGGAAGACAAATGAAGATGAAAATATGGAATGATGAAGTGGCGTGGACTATATACCGGACTCAAGATAAATAAATATATAACCTAAGATAACGAAGATCATCTCGTGTCCTTCGTCACGAGGTCCTGTCTCCAGTGATTGTGTGACGTAATTAAAAACGACCAAACCCTTTTCATAATAATAATAAATCCATGGTACAATGAAGTATCATGAGCATGTGAAGATATGTGCTCCATAAAACCTTTTGAAATCTTTATTAAGGCCGTGAAAGTTGTAACCCTGATCAAACAACATTTGAGCATGATTCGTTGAAAGAACATGCTCACTTGTACCTAAAGAAGAGTGATTGTGTGACGTAAATTAAGACAACAAAACCCTTTCCATTGTACGATTCCGACTATATCATGAGCATGTGTTTATGAATAACTATCAAATAGTGATGATACCATGTGTTCGCTAAAAGGTTAGCATATCCCGCCCCACCGGTGCCAACCGTCACAAACACATTCAAAGGCAAGTCAGTTGTTCATCTGGAAAAACACACGGAAAATATGGTATAAGTTAAATTAGGGAATTGCGTCATTTTTGTCACTGTTGCGTCAAAATTGGTGTCTACCATCAACGTTTAGGAAAGCTTTCCTGAAGACCTTGAATATTGTAACCCTGAACAAACAACGTTTGCACAGGGGTCGTATGAAAAAAACTCTTTTAAATCTTGATAAAAAGATCATGCTTGCTTGTGAAAGGCTGGGGCTGCTCTAATATTGCTCGACAGAAAGGGAAGGTTGACTATTGAGAACTTAAAGCCACCACTCTTGCCATACAGTATCGTGAATATGTTTTGTCACTCAGAATCGTTTCTACAAATCTAAATATAAAACAGATGAGGCGGTTTTACTGGTCTTTTATATTTCTAGCTCAGGTGGGAATTGGCTATTTTACCATTACTGGACGATATTAGAGCATTAATACACCTGAAGCTTAAGTTTAACTTATTTGCCAAATTCCCTTGTTGTGATTTTGAATCTGAGCAGAAATTTTGACTCGCATGCATAAAGAAACTGTCCAGGTCAGCAGGGAGGGGAGCACAATTGGTTCCTATGGGAATACCCACTTCTAACCTAAATGTTCTGTCCACAAATTGTACATATATGTTATCATTGAGGAAGTCCAACATTTGACATAACGTTTTCTGAGTATGCTTGAGGTGACATTTGCCTCCTTTTTTCACACATTGTCCTGAACATTTGAAGATTCAGAAGTAACTATACTCAACAACAAAAGTTCCTGTGACACCAATATTTTAGTGTTTTTTTCAAATAAGTAAAGTTTGGTTTTCATTATTGTAGTACATGTATGGAATCAAGTCACAAAAACGCAACTGCTACAGAAAAGCATGCATTCCATGCAAAAGTTGACTTTTATGCAAGCCCCATGCATTTCACTACCCAAGAATTGGTATAAAAACACGTGCGTTAACGAGATTCCATATGCATTGTTTAGCATCGTGCTGACAACAACCACTCAGAAAAACAACAAAATTACGCAATTATTCAACATTACGAAATGCCACGCCTGTCCGAAAAAGAGCGTCCGCGAGCCATTGGTATGCTTGAAGCAGGATCGAGTCAATGTGATGTTGCAAGACAATTTAACGCCCAAAGAAACACCATTTGGTGTTTATGGCAACGTTGGCAACAGACGAATGCAGTCAGAGACCATCCTCGGAGTGGCAGGCCACGCGTAACCAATAATCGACGAGACAACTGGATTTGGAAAACACACTTACGAAATCGATTCCAGCCAGCAACAGTGACTGCAAGAAGCATCCCTGGCCCATGACGAATATCTTCACAAACCGTACGTCGCCGCATCAGATGTGCAGGGATTGTCGCCAGAAGACCCGCCAGACGTCCCATTTTGACAGAAAAGCACCGTCAAGCACGTCTACAGTGGTGCAGACAGCGTCTACGCTGGACGGTCATGCATTTGGGACAAGTTCTATTCACTGACGAGTCTCTCTTTCACCTCAGCCACAGCGACGGACGGATTCAAGTGTACCGACGTCGAGGTGAACGTTACGTCAATCATAGTGTCATGGAAGAAGATCGCTTCGGGGGCGGCAGCGTTATGGTATGGGGTGGGATTACAGCAAGACAGAGGACCCGTTTGAAAGTGGTAGAGGGAAATGGACAGCACTACCGCGACGAGATCATCGGCCCTGTTGTTCTACCGTTTTTGCATCGTCATGGCCCAGGCATTACCTTTCAACATGACAACGCCCGGCCTCATATTGCTCGACTTGTTCAGGATTCTCTTCAACAAAACAAGGTGAATGTCATCCCCTGGCCGGCTCGCTCCCCTGATCTCTCAACAATCGAGCACATATGGGATGAGATGGATCGGCGCCTTCGACGTCAACCACGTGTTCCACAGACACTCCAGGAACTTCGAAACATGCTCCAGCACATATGGACAGATATCCCACAGGTCTGTGTGCGACGCCTTGTCCATTCCATGAGGCGAAGATGTGTTGCTTGTATCGCAATCAGGGGTGGACACACACGCTATTGATTTGTAAATTGACATTTTGGCATGTTCATGGTTTTTATGAAATCACGCATTTTCTGAAGTCAGTATGGCAAACTAAACCATTTGAACACTTACAGGAATCTTTTATCTGTTGCAAAACGAAGTTGTTTCAGATTTGGTAAAAGACATAACTTTGCATTAAATCTTATTCAATGTCACAGGAACTTTTGTTGTTCAGTATATATCGATGGTCACCACATTTTGTGACAAATGCCCCATGGATCAAGGAATTATTTTTTTCTTAATTTTGTCATGAGGAATAGCAGTGTACAAAGTAGAAAAATCGAATCTTTTGACATAAATTAATTAGATTTCAAAACATTCAAGCATATCCCATGGCTTTTTGAGCATCCACAGGGTATGAATTCATTTTGTCTCAAACACGTTCTGTAAGAGTAAAGAACGCCCTCCCTTGACCTTAGAAGGATTATGGCCTTAGGCCTCTAGGTTTTATGAAAAAATATATTCATTTGTAGATGATGCACACTTAAACTGAAATATATAAAAGTAAATGTGATATTATAATTCCATACATTTCCTCAAGTTCAACGCATGAAAGATATTTTGTTAGTTTGTTGTTTAACGCCGCATCCAGCAATATTCAAGCTATATGACGGCGGCCTGAAAAAGGTGTCATAAAAGTAGAGTTTTCTTGATATTAGGAGACTGACCATTCTATTCCTACGCGATCATTCTTTTTCGACATTGTCTTCAGGAACCCATACTTTTAAGAGGCGACTGACGGAATCGGGTGGTCATACTCGTTGACTTAGAACGTGATAGCGACTGTGCCTCGAAGGTAAGCTGGCCGTTTTAACAAACACGTACTCTCAACCATCATCCCCGTGAAGATCCCGGTTAGAATTGGTTTTGTCGTAGAATTGTCGTAAGAGGCAACTAACGGGATCGGGTGCTCAGGCTCGCTGACTTGATTAACACATGTCCCTAGTGTATTTACTTTTTGTTCCCTCCAGACGTTCCACTGCCCACATGACTAAGCATGTATGAAACGATCTTGTAGATTTACCCTCTGTTTCATCCAGACATACCACCGCCCACATGTCTAAATCAGCTGTCTAAAATGTCATGTCAAATTACATTTCAATATCCATGGTTATTGTAAGAAGTAAGATGTGTTTGCTGTTTTACACGTCAGTCAGCATGTTCAAGCTATATTCTGGCGGCGTATGACGTAGGAAAAACTGCGATCGGATTTGTTAAAAGATTTCTTGATTCGTAAACCTTTGAGGAATTGGCTGTATTTCATTCTTGGTTTTGTCATGAAAGGTATTAACCTACTTATATTAGGATTTAGCTCATTCAACTGTCACGTATCCTGGCTCATTGCCTTGACAGGGATGATATATGTAGGTGCGCTCTATGTGTGCATAAAACCTATAGCTTAATAAGGCTACATTGTATGTTGCCAGATTTCAGTGTAGCTCGAGTCGCAACGCGTAAATCCTTGTGCGGAATTAAGATATTGTCTTTAGGCAGTTAAGGTAACAATATTTCTAGACTGATCTAGAAGATTACATGCTGTTAAATTACGTTTTAGACCGCCAAATGACTCTTCCTTAACCTTTCAAAACGTATCTCAAGTGAACCCGAACGTTGGAGAGATTCACGAGGAAAGATAATCCGCCGAGTTGCTGGTATTTTTTTTATATATTTTACCGATATATATTTTTTTAGAAAATATAACACAATGTGTATTTCCTGCTCCAGTGCACATTTCCAGCGCACCCATTCATGCATTCAGAAGCAATTTACAACACAGCAATCTTCTGACCACTGCGCTGAAACAATCTCCATTTTGGAACAATTCTCTGTCAAATCTCCAATCAATTTACGAGGTTCAAGGCTACGGTCGAGTTTCTGCAGCGCTGCTACTAAACCAAGAATTGCCCGCTCATATCTTGTATAGAAAAGGCAGTTTCTTGACAGTAACCCCCTGCTTACCATAATAAAATCATTATTTCAACCCTGTAAAAGCACCATCAGAGAAAACGTTGATTGTATCTCTGAAGGTCCACTCATACTATCATGTCAGCTGTATTGTCAAGTCTGGTTTATATATAGCATGCATAAAACAGATCGTCGTCTTTCGTCTCATCTGCGGGTCACCGTTCCCCCTAAGTGTCAGTAGAAGAAATCTACATTGCAAGTAGGAAGCCAGAAAAACCCGTTAACTCGAACTCCTTTAATTCAATCTAAGCCAAAATTCAGTTAGTCGCGAGCTCCATGTATTTCCGATGGTCTTAAATACTTTCGGTATTAATATATATTTGCATGCTAGCACTCAATACTATTGAAATATATTTAACCTTTTTTCCGTACATGTAGATTATAACATTAGGAACTTTTTATCTATTTCGAATCTTCGTGTATAATCGAGTTTCTGTTTATCACAGTAAAATTATAAATAACCAAACTGACATCACATACCATTTTCATTTTGTCTCATGTAATGTACCCAGAGCCCGGGCCTTTGGAATGACGCGCGAACGCTTTACCGACAGGCTAGTAGCAGTAGATACAGTGAATGTTTTTCCTAACACCAGTCGCTAATCGTTACATCAGAATTAAGATATGACCAGCGCGACAGTTAATGCGCGGAAAGCCAATTAAACGTCTAACGTTTACACATTTTAACATAAAGTGAAACGTTATGTAGAATATTTGTCACGACAGGGAAACACGACAGTGTAACTGTCATCCCATGATGGGTGTCAGTTACATAGAAACTTCAAACATGTTATTAAGCAAATCTTCGAACGTCACCTTGTGTAACCACAGAGGCACCTGTCATAGATCCATGGGGTCAATAACACACATTCGCACACATGTGCCTGTACGGTGTATGTCGGTATCCTTACCTGTTGCCACGCTGCCATAACCCAAAACTAAGCCGGTCACAGTAAAACACACGGGCAGAATGCATCACCCGGTGCAACCCCTCGCTCGTGTCACCGCACATACGGAATATGTATCCTTACGTCTCGGTATTCGTACTATGCATACAACTTAATCGTATTATAAAGCCGTACTGTGGATATAACATTATACATACTGCACCAGGTACAAGTCCCACCTCTATCCCATCAGTGCATCCCATTTGCGTTATTGGCATTATTTGATAACTTAAGACAAAATAAAATAATGATAGTTTGAAACATTTTCAAATGCTTTATTCCATATATTTTAATTATAGTTTGACCTAACCTGTGATATACGTGTCACATGAGTGTTGAAGTGAAGGATTGGCGTAACCTTTGACCCCCGGACCTAAGCACGGAGCCAGCTTAGTAAAACACCCTCCGGCACAGTTATATTTTATTACATTCAAATGGTCCGCTTTTTAAGAAAATGACACACGCATACCATCAGACAATGTGACAAACGGTCGAAACTGATGGCGTTCTTGTTATCCAAAACAGTCAGTGCCTATGTGTTAATAAACAAGGATTTCTTTTACACATATACAAATTAGTGTGTATCCTCACCTCGTGTTTAATTTGATATTAGAAGAAGCCATCGCGAGTAACACTCCTTGGCTGGAAGACCTAGTGTAACACGGGACCGAAATATGTCAAAATGAAAATTCCGTTCTTCACACACTAATGTTACCACTACCGAAAATAGTGTGTGCGAACAATACTGGGGAAACGTAAGCCCCGTAGGCTTAAGCAGCGATTGATTTAAGCGCTCGATGACTATTTTTATAGGAAAAGAAGCAGTGCTAGTTGTATTTTGTCATTAAGCACTGTCAGAGAGGCATAGGCTTACAGCCACACTTCCACGTCGCTAGTCAAGTTCCGACTAAAAGAGAGCATTCTCTATATTTAACCATCATGTGAATCCCTGTCAGACTGCCATGTGTAGTGTTACATTACCAACTATTTAGCCCGGGATACTAGGAAACCCGTATCAAATACATCACCATCGGATAACAATTTCTAGCCACCATCAAACATCGGTGTGTACTTTCTTTTGCCCAGCAGTTTACGTATACGCCCAGGCAGTGCTCAGGCGTACTATTCCAGTCTCTTGATGTCCTCAGACATTTCCTTTAAACATACTCGAAATAATAACAGGCACATGCCAAATATTAGTCCCAGTCAACAACCTATTGAAGACCCGGATTAGAGTAGGTTTTCAGCAACCCATCATTGTCAACAGAGGCGACAAGCGGGATTGGATGGTCAGGCTATCTGGCTTGGTTGATGCATATTATCGTATCCAAACTGCATAGATCGATGCTCATGATATCAGTCACTGGGTCAACTGGTCCAACTGGAATGTTGCTGAGTGTGACGTTAAACAACAAACAAACACATTCAGCAAACACAACGCATCATGTAAAGAGAGACTACGTACTTTAAAAGCAGCTACAGTTACATACAAAAAACACAGTGAGTGAGCTTGTAGAAATATCTCAGCAATATCGGAAGGGGGTGGGGGGTGGGGGGTGGGGGATGGGGTGCAGAAATAGGCTTCACACATTGATAGAACCTGGGCCTTCAGTGTGACGAGTGCACTTTAAGCACGAATCTACTCTTCGCCCCGAAATCCTTTTGCTCACACATACATATAGCACCAGTTGATAAGGATTCGGATGATATATATATATATATATGTACATATACCTAGCTAAATGCCCATGAACACATGTCAGTCTCACGCCCACAGATAGTCCAACACAACCCCTATGATTGACTGGTAAGCAATGTGTTCTGTTCACACTAACTCGCATTGTGATACTGATCCACCATGGTAGCGTATTCTTTATCGAAACCACTGAATGTTTAAAACAATAACATATTTTCCTCCTACAAAACGCACGCGTGTCATCATGGCCGCATATATTGGAAAACATAGCAACCTAAATGCAACAGGTAAAAATGCCTTATTTCGATGGAACAAGTGATAGTTTATACAAATATATGAAACATTACACTGTTCTACTTACAACTGGTGTCCTTGCACTCCTTATCAGGCGAAGATTGTTCCCGAATACTCCTACTCAGGCTCGATGACCGTTGACCAATACCCAGCCTGAAGGCTCGTCTTGGGAGAGCGATAGACTTGGTGAAGACCTACCTACATGAAGACCATCAACAAAAGAGGTTTTCAGTGTGCAGTCTGTCAACGATCGAAAGGCTGTTTAGACTTGCTTGCGTAATGCTATGGTTTCCAACGTCTTATCTCTGAAGACTGCGGTCATAGATTATCTCCCAAAGATAGGAACTGGTGCTGCGGGCTCGGCAGTTATTGTAATGTGATAGAATACGAATAATCGGAATGTAAATTGACAGTGTGCTTCCGACTGCTCGAGATGGAAATGGTATTTCAGAAGGCTTTAAATGCACGAAATGTAAGAACATGTTTTAAAAAATGTAAAGTGAGTTTAACAATACATAGATGTAATCTCTGTCAAGGGTAACATGTCATATGAAAGGAAACAGTCCACAGTAAATATGAGAGGCTACAATCAAGAGTGGTTGTATATTCACGATGCCACCCGGTGTCCGGGAAACGGCTGAGCAGATTCTGCCATACAATTGGCATGACCGTTTGATATCAATACACTAAAATTCATCTTGATTTAGGTTGATGAGCCATTTCTGCGAACGACAGAATTGACATTTTAGTGTTAAACCCTTTGATATTCTTGCTTAACAAAACAATCTATCAACCAACCTGAATGATTGCCTTGTACGATTATCAGCAAGTGTGTGAAAACTGTGCAAAAAGTTCATTTACATGACGATATGAGAACTAGCTTCGATCTGAATATCTTACGTTTAGTGTACAACAATGGCTATCTTATTTCCAAGATACAAACATGCTGCAAACAAAGGATATAACATTAACTTTACATTCATCAAAACCCGACAAAACACAACGTATGCTGTGAGTACTATGCATCTATGACAAGTATCGTATCACCTATGATTTAGCCACTACCAAAAACGTATGATGTCATCGCTGAAAATCCGTTGACCCTAGCACCTATAAACAATGTATCTAATCATCTCTGTAAATCCGTTGGTACGTGTGCCTACAAACAACGTATGTTGTCATCACTGTACATCCGTTGCTACTAGCAACTGCAAACAGCGTATGTTGTCATGACTGTACATCCGTTGCTTCTAGCAACTACAAACGACGCATGTTGTCATGACTGTACATCCGTTGCTTCAAGCAACTACAAACAACGCATGTTGTCATGACTGTACATCCGTTGCTTCTAGCAACTACAAACGACGTATGTTGTCATCACTGTACATCCGTTGCTACGAGCAACTACAAACAACGTATGTTGTCACCCTTAAACATCCGTTGCTACTAGCAACTACAAACAACGTATGTTGTCATGGTTGTACAGCCGTTGCTACTAGCAACTACGAACAACGTATGTCATCATCATCGTACACCTGTTGCTACTAGCAACTACAAACGACTTATCTGTGCATCCATCGCTACTTAACCATATCTAAAATATCTTTGCTCAAACAGACTACAGACTAGCAGATTACAGCTACTAACAGTAAATCATTTCTCAATGTTCGTGCCATGTCCCTTGTCATTAGAAGCGCTATCACAAAAGCAGTGTCATTTTTACGAGGGGAGAGACACATAATTAGCACGGTGAATTAATTTTTTAACTTTTACTCATAAACTGACTTACACCAAAATATGATTAATGAATATATATATATATATATATAAACATATATTTCTTGGAATTGTCTGGATAGTATTGATATATAATAAGCTCCGACAGAATTCCTCCGCTGTTCAACCTACCTTCTGTAGAACTGGTGACCAGCTTTATGTCCGGAGGTGCTTTCCTCCTGTGCCACATATATTCAAACGCCTGGGAGGTATTCAAAGCTGTGCCACAACCCATGTTTATTTCTAAAAAGGTATTTACTATGTTATCACCTACTTTCTTTACTGTTAATCATTAATGTTCAATGAGCACATGCCAGTGGTGATAAGGTTTCAATAACAGCGAGCATAGTTTGTGATTAAGTGAGGTTTATTTTCGTTTCTTATCAATACACGTGTCACGTATATGTATATTTAGCGTGTTGCTGGTATAGGTGTTGACTAACGATACAGATGTGTGATATTGATGTTAATAGTTCCTGACACCTGAACATTGATTTATGACACTTGATTAATCCTTTGAAGTAAATATTTTGTTCCTTATTCACATAAGAACTTTTACATGAATTTCAAAATAAACCTTCGAATATAAATACTACTTGTCTACACAAAATTGCATCTGAGGTCTGTGTTGTGTCCCCTAGCGGCCAGGATCCGCTAACCACGAGTTTGGAGCCAAGATCCTCATTGCGCCACCTGTGAAGCGTAGTAGAATTCTCTCCTTAAACACAACCCCACACAGATAGGTCTCCATGTGCCATGAAGTCCCCACATCGATATTTACTTTATACGCCATCATACGGAGTTTCTGCTGTACATTTTACTGCTGGGCGACAGAGGTTCAGTCGTCTAAGGCGCCACAACTGGCTGTGTAGAGATGCGGGCTAGAGTGTTATGATGGTGGGTTTGAATCCTAGATTAGCTATGATTATGTTTCTTGGTTTGTATGTTCCATGCTCCTGCTTGTTGGTTTCACCAAATGAGTAACGAATACAACGTGAAACACTTGTCCTTCCCCCAACTTAAAGCTAACTTGCCGTAATATGAATGAAATACTGTTAGGAGAAGTAAAACGTCACACAAAACTCACTCGGTTGTTCACTACGTCGTCACTTCGTTGAAACAGCGTCAAAATAGCACAGTGTGTAACCATCTAAGTAGCTTCGATTGGTGTGAAGAGATGTGAAATGAGGTTTAACGTCGCGTCCAAGATTATTGCAGTTCTATAGCGACGTGCATGTGCCGTGCGTGATGTGTCGTGCGTGCGTGTGTGTGTGCGTGCGTGCGTGCGTGCGTGCGTGCGTGCGTGCGTGTGTGTGTGTGTGTGTGTGTGTGTGTGTGTGTGTGTGTGTGCTTGTACTCGTCCCGACTGATGCCGATTTAAAGTGCTAGCTCACTGAGATACCATGCAGCAGTTTAACATGAACACCCCACTCAGACACAGTATACTGACTCCAAGCCGACCAGTCCTTGTTTTAGCCTCTTAATGCCGAGCGCCAGGCAGGGTAACAGCAAGAACAATCTTTTAACGTCTATTGGTATGACGCGACCGGGGATCAAACTCCAGACCACCTGTTCTCCGAGCAGAGGCTCCACGACTAGACCACAGAGGCGGACATTATGGTTGAGACTATGTTAAAATGTCACTTATCTTCGAGGCACAGTCTGCTGTCGCTATCACGTGCTATGTAAGGACAGACTATCAATGTTGAGCCAAGATTCAAAAATTGATATTTGTCAAATACCTGCTATTATTAACAGTATTTTAAAGGAAATGTTAGCAAGTCATTACAAGACTGGGAGAGAACACAATGAGCACTCCCTGACCATATACGTATATACGTTAATACTGTTATTGTGCGAATTATTCCGCTCCCCGTGCGGACGCTCTGCCATTAGACCACGGAGGCGATCAAACTCAAATTGGAGTGAGTGAATCAGTTGTATTGTATTGTAACGAATGGGTCCGAGGTATTTATCATAATTATAGATCTGATGTATACTATACATATGATTTCGAACCTGTTTTATCATATGAAGACAAAAAAATATGTAATGTAATTTGCATTTGCATATCACCATAAAACAATTCATAATGAATGTTGTTTCCAAATGCATGTTTTCTAAAATGAATAAATCACACTTGAATTGATTCATGTGTATGTTTCCGATATACCAGAAGCATACTGAAAGAATTAATGCTGTGAGGATCTGCATATTCATGAATACTCACTCAATTCTTAATCCTGATCTTCTTATCTTGGGTTATAACTTGAAATTCAGATCTCCCCTTCTGTTATGCGTATACATTGATTTGCAAGACCAATACATTGCCATTCTTGTGGCATTAAGACACTGACCACATTTTGCCATTGACAATGATTTATTGTATCCATCGCTGAAATAAAGAGATGGAGTTCTACCGACGTGGAACACCATAACATGGTGTGCTACCAAACATCACAGAAGTAGAACATCTTTACGTTGTGTGTTACCAAACATCATAGAAGTAGAACATATTTACGTTGTGTGTTACCAAACATCACAGAAGTAGAACATCGTTACGTTGTGTGTTACCAAACATCATAGAAGTAGAACATATTTACTTTGTGTGTTACCAAACATCACAAAAGTAAAACATCTTTACGTTGTGTGTTACCAAACATCACAGAAGTAGAACATATTTACGTTGTGTGTTACCAAACATCACAAAAGTAAAACATCTTTACGTTGTGTTACCAAACATCACAGAAGTAGAACACAATAACGTGGTGTGTTACCAAACATCATAGAAGTAGAACACTACCATAACGTAGTGTGTTACCAAACATCACAGAAGTAGAACATATTTACGTTGTGTGTTACCAAACATCACAGACGTAAAACACAATAACGTGGTATGTTACCAAACATCATAGAAGTAGAACACCACCATAACGTGGTGTGTTACCAAACATCACAGAAGTAGAACATATTTACGTTGTGTGTTACCAAACATCACAAAAGTAAAACATCTTTACGTTGTGTGTTACCAAACATCATAGAAGTAGAACACCACCATAACGTGGTGTGTTACCAAACATCACAGAAGTAGAACATATTTACGTTGTGTGTTACCAAACATCATAGAAGTAGAACACCACCATAACGTAGTGTGTTACCAAACATCACAGAAGTAGAACATCTTTTCGTTGTGTGTTACCAAACATCACAGAAGTAGAACACCATGACGCGGTGTGCTACCAAACATCAACAGAAGTAGAACATCTTTTCGTTGTGTGCTACCAAAAATCACAGAAGTAGAACTGAACATCCCAGGGGTAAAATATAACAATAAAGTTTCATTCAACATGCCCTACCACAACAGTCCTACTACAAGCTAAATCTAAATTCAATAACGATGACATATACACATTTGGTCTATTGACTTCATAATTGACGTTTATCATACGTATACCAAATGAATAATCTTTCATCAAATTTGTGTATGTAATTTACTAATGTAAACAGCTCGGGATTGACACTGTGTGAATAAAACTTCAGTTCACTATGGAAACCTGTCTCTTTTACAGACACACACACACACACACACACACACACACACACACACACACACACACACACACACACACACACACACACACACACACACACACACACACACACACACACACACACACACACACACACACATACCACCCCACCCACCACACACACATTGAAGCATTAGACATAAGTGACGGATGGATGTGAGTGAGTCAGTTTGGTTTAACGCCGCTTTTAACAGTATTACAGATATATCACGGCGTATCAGCTTAATGTTGGAGGAAAGCCCGAAGTGATGCAGGTCTCAGACGTTTACCACTTCGGTGAAACCCACGGGCACGGGTATGGTGCTGACAAACCATCCGTGCCCCCCGAGAGATATAGAATTATATGTCATATAATGATGTGCAAACATCAGACACAAGATCGAAACCAAATTTTGATTCATTAGCTCTTACCAACTTATCAAGGACTCTTTTAAACCAATGTTTTCCATTTCTGCAGAGCTATTACATTCTGTAACCTCTACAACTCCAAAGTCTATTATTTTCAAGGAACTGTGATCAAACATGGTGTAATTACAGTATTTTGCACTATAACCTGGTCAATCACATCTACCATCTCCCGTCACTTAAACAGGTGAACCTGTCATAGATGTCACAAGAGATTGCTGCTCTGCTTTCCAGAAGTCCTCTTTAACCGGCAAAAGACAATCACTTTGTGTCTCATAAAATGAGATTTTGGCCAACAAACTTTAAGTTCAGTAATGAAGCATCATCAGCAACATGCTTATAGGTTTTTGACCAATGAATAAAATACTGGATGACAGCAAAACATTACCAGTTGCTACTCTTTGAGCAATAAATGGTCGAGATTCCAAGACAAAAAAATATGCGTCACTTCAAAGGGAGAGTCAATCTGGTCAACTGACTGAATTGAATCAAATTTGTATCAAAATTGCCTTGACTGCATTCAGCCTCTCAAGAATCAGACTGAACATACTGCTTAACTGGTACAGACTGCATAGTTGGAGATGCAATGACGCTAACCAAGGTTTTTCGGTTTTCTTTCGGTTCCTTGCGGTAAGTATGATCAGTACATGCCATACTATCAGCAGCTGGAGAGGGGCACCTGTGAGGTTAGGTGGATACGTCAAGGTACCAGTCATCTGTTTGAACAGCTATGCTCCCCTGAACAGTACAATCAGATTTTTACTTTCATATGAGGAACCGCACATTTGATATTCTGGGGATGGTTCTGTGTTTTTATTAAAAAAATAAACTGTCCCAGAAAATGCTTGAAAAACAATAAACATGCTTCAGACAAAATTCTCTTCCACAAAACATAAATTGTTGCGAGATGGGGTTTTTTTTAAATAAAAAGACTCATAATTGTAATTTAAAAATATCCAGTCTAAAAAATATCCATATGTTGTTGTTGCGTTCTTCCATGACGATTAAAAGTGTTAAAATAGCTGGATATCAAACTCTTGTATTATGAAAGAAAAAAGTCTAACATTCTGCAAGTATTTAAATTCTTCAACGTCTTTTAAGCTGAGTGATGATAACGAGCACGTGTTATAATCTATCTATAAACAACACACAAATTTATTGATAACGGAGTTTTGTTGTTGCCAAGATGACATTACACAAGGACATGCAAATGGTCCTTTGAAATAGTTAAGAATGAACAAATACTCAATACAGAATATGGTAAGATTACATGTTTCTTCAATGCAAAACATATCAGTATTTTGGCTGCACATTTCCGCAGGAACAGTCATGTACAAGAAGCATAAATACTGAAGGTATGAAAGGCATAGCTTTAGATCTTAAGCAGTAAACGGGGCGGGCGGGTAGCCTAGTGGTTAAAGCGTTCGCTCGTCACGCCGAAGACCCGGGTTCGATTCCCGACATGGGTACAATGTGTGAAGCCCATTTCTGGTGTCCCCCGCCGTGATATTGCTGGAATATTGCTAAAAGCGGCGTAAAACCAAACTCACTCACTCACTCACTCAGCAGTAAACTGAAACTGTTTTAAAGTAGGGAAACACCAAGGATGTTAAGCTGCCCGTTGCAGACGAACCATACATTATGTATTTAATTTTCTTCACCTTTATGTATTTTCACAATGCACTAAATATGATATTGTTAAGCTAGTGATGAATGTTTTCCAACGGCTTTGATCAGTATTTTGGTTATACCATGGTGTCGCATCTCAATGTGGGAAAAAGGACCGAAACAATAAGGGGCCAAAAGCTTTCTTTTTTCTTGAAATATGTGTTTTGTTGTTTAACGCCACCCTCTGTAAAGAAACTGATTTTGACCTAGACAAACTAGTGATTAACATTATGAGCAATGATCCATGCAATCAACCAAATCGCTTAGCCTGACCAGCTAATACACATTAACCACGTTGACCAGACACATTATTTTGTGACCGAGTTGTTTTTCAGGCCGCTTTGACAATATCATACTTGTCAAATTCACTTTGATGTTTCTACATGATGTAAAATGATGTACTTATAATATCGCAACATGTTTATATGCATTGGCTATTTTCAAAATTAGAGCAATAACCGGTAGTGTGTTAGCCAATGTCAAAGAAGACCTCTTTTTCATCTCAATGTCGACAGGACAGGTTGAAAACATTTCGGCAAGAGCCTGCGTAAAAAAATGAAATATTCTGTCAGTCATAAATTGCAGGATTTAATTAGTCACAGCCATTACATTATTTGCAAACAAAATAACTAACAACTGTAATAATGCCTCAGTGATTTTGCAAGAGATAAATGTCATTAGGACGTTTCAAGATATTTGCAAATTTTGATAGGACCTTTAAATATTAATGTCATAGAAAACGAACCGATCTGAAACACTTCTGCCTCCATGACCTCATCAATAATTTGAATTAAAAATACTGACATGACATGACAGGGTGATTTGCATAGCATTGTATAAATTTTCTTATTTCGAACCATAAACATGACAAACATAATACATATGTTTTACATTATGATTATGGACGCAGTGACATGTTCAAATCGCACAATATCGGCTCAGACATGATGCATGCCAAACGCCATTGACCGTCGATTTGGCGCATACGGTATCACGTATGTGTATGCGTATGCATGGCCGCTTCCATGGAATGACCGAAGAGCGTCAGATTGGCATATTTAGAATAGTATATATTAGTATATTAGCATATTTTAGACTTTTTTCTCTTAAATTAGAGTTTGTGTTTTATAAATATGAAATTTATCATGTGTTATTACTTGAGAATAGATGGTGAAAAGTAAGTTTTGGAGTGTTATATTCCTTTTATATGTTTAATTTAAAAACAAATCAAGCGATGCTTATTCCCATAAAACGATTTCAATTTAATAAAAATACCATGAGTAAAAGTTGTCTCGTTCGTGCTTTGGCCCATATATCAAGTAAACGAAATGTTAACACTGAAAACGGAAGTTATGAAATGTCCCCTGTATAACTTTTATTGATAATTCCTGCGTTCTTCTGGAAGTCCACTCCTCTATATCACACAAACGGCCGAACTCGCAAGTCTCTACTGTCTAGCCACGCCTACAACAGGTGGTTCTAATCAGAAAACACTATATCAGACGTCTTAAATAGGCGTTTTCCCACTAGAACACAGGTATGTATGATTTCTTTAGAATATTCAAAGGCTTTTGACGCTTATTTTATGTTTGAATTCTTGATTTAATTTCACCACAATTCTTCAAAAGTCAGGTTAGATTAATTGTTAAAATGTATGATTAAAAAATATGCCGGATATTATTGTAACAGTTTTGTCGCAGTAATGGGCCACAGACACGTTCACTATAGTTACCTGTGCCAGTTCTCATACGACCCATGTAGACATCGTGTCTTATCACAGAGATAGCTATAGAGAAACAGGTAACTTGGACGAAGGTAGGCCCATACAGAACTAGAGTCGGTTTCGCAATTTTACATTGTGCTAAGGCTGTTTTAAAGTTTGAAAAAAATATAAAGTATTTCTTTATGCTTTTCTTCTTAATTCTTTTCCTTTTTGTTACTTTGTAGTTGTGTGGTGCATATAATTAAACATCAATGTCTGTATATATGTATTAAGGATAGGGCCACCTCAGTTGGATAACTTTTGCCCAATCCCTTGAACATTTGTATCAAGAAAATATGTTCGAGGGTTTGATCAGTTTGTGCAGGTAGACTATATATATTACACGGAGGTTAGAGCAGGTAAAGCCTATAGTTAGCTGGGCATCAGAGCCCTGTTCCACCAGGCGACCTCAGCTTACAGCTATCGGAGATCTATATTAAAGTATGTGAGTCATGATCGCCTCAGCGCTAAGATCGCTTTCGTGGAACAGGGCCCAGGGTCCGAGTGATTTAACGTTTTTTAACCATGTATGATATCCGTATAACCTTTGCACTATAGATGTTGAAACCATATTGTTTTTGTAACCGTGTTTACCAATTAGCATAATGATATCTGCCTAAGTTGGTGGGTCTTTATTACAAAAATAGTCCTTATCAAGAAAAAAGTTGTTTTTCGGTTTGTTCGAATCTTGACAGTGAAGCTTTCGAATTACAAATGCTTGAATGATCGTTAGGAAAACACCCTGAACAAAGAACATATGTTCCATTGCACATGTTTCTAGTCATTTAACTGAAAAGTCCTTTTGTAACTGATATATTGTTCAAGCGTTGTTACGTCGTACCAACTCAGTCGTCTCCGCTGTCAGCCCGAGAGCTTAAGTTCGGTGGTTCGATCCCAGAATGCATCGTACCAAGTCGTTAACATATGGCAGTTGTTGTTACCCTGCCTGGCGCTCGGCAGTACGTTGACAAAAGAGGGACTGGTCGGGGCTCGGAGTCAGTATATTGTGTCCGAGTAGGGTATCCTTGGTAAACAGTGGCTAGCACTGTAAATACGGCATTTGCCCAGACTAGGACTAAGCACACGTACACACACGCACGCACACACGCACACACGCACGCACGCACGCACGCACGCACGCACATACACATACAAATGTTCAACTTGGTTCCTCTGAAAATGTACAGACTTTGCAAATATAAAGTGTGAATTTGAAATATACTCAAAGATGCTGTGAAGCTCGCGGTTGAATTTATTTATGTTTGTTTGCAGGCTGTTTAGTTCTTGTGGGATGTATTCGTGGTTGCAGTTTACACTCTTGCTGGTAGCATGGCAGGCCCATGGTAAGATACATTGCCGCGTGAATAGCGATTGTGTCGACCCTAAGTCTTAGTATTGAACTTTCTAATAGGCACTCTTCCATCATTTAGGCGGAAATTAACTCGACAAGATATTATTTTGTTTACTATTGTTAGCATGTGGGACCAACGGTCAGTTGCCTTTATTTACAAAAATGCCGGGCATAAAAAAGTATACACACTGAAACTTGGATTTGAAAAGCGTTATTAAAACGTTACCAGGATGAAAACAGTCGCCGAAAGACTGCAAACAAGGTAAAAACAAAAACTTTGATACCCGTGTCAGATACGTCACCATCGAAAACTATCTCTTGTTTGTTTCATTTTTTAGCCATCAAACAGGTGTATACTTTCATTTGTCCGGCAGTGTACTTTCGGGAAGCTGCACCGTCCACAATCCATTTATACCACATATCGATTTGTTATTCCACCCTCGATTATCCAGTTTATCATTTATTCTCCATATTATGATAACCCGGACCAATTCGCCCAATTCAACCATCTCCATCACGCAATTGCCGCCTCTTACGCACGAGTCCTTCATACATTTATTCGATAAAAAAATGTATACTAAAGTTGTAGCTGGAAACGATATTATTATTAATATGAACATCAATGTAAAACACAGGTTGGAATGGGTGGGGGTGGGTGTGTGTTGGATTGATGGTGGTGGGGGTGGGGTGAAGTTGGGGTTGTGTGTGTGTGTGTGTGTGTGTGTGTGTGTGTGTGTGTGTGTGTGTGTGTGTGTGTGTGTGTGTGTGTGTGTGTGTGTCCGTCCGTGTCCGTCCGTGTGTGTGTGTGTGTGTGTGTGTGTGTGTGTGTGTGTGTGTGTGTGTGTGTGTGTGTGTGTGTGTGTGTGTGTGTGTGTGTGTGTGTGTGTGTGTGTGTGTGTGTGTGTGTGTGTCCGGATTACCCATACACATCCGAGACGGTGTCATTTGATTAGACGGCTATTTCAAGCCTCGTGTCACTCGGACCGGATTTAAAACGAACCTATGGTGGCGAATTGTTCCAGGGTAAGTATCATAATTGAATGAAGATATATTACCCTCGATAGTCGAGGATGGACACATTCAAGGGGTGATGTGTATGTGTGTGTTCGTGAAGGTGTGTGTGGGGTGTGGTGTGGTGTGTCTGTCTGTCTGTCTGTGGTACCGTGACAACTGTTGAGTATGATTCGTCCTGTTTACAAACATTCACAAACTTACAGTTACATAAAGAACTTTGTTGGAACTTTGCTGCAAACATCATTGTACGGGATCTTGAACTACGCTCTATTCAGTTCTGTATGTAGCTTTGGTTCTTCATCAACAGCGGTGAAATATCAGCGGTTCTGCTACTTTGCCGGTTGGGCACGTTACCGTGCCGATCCCGTGGCCTTCAACCCAGAAGACGTCGGTGTCAACCTGTGCACACACCTCTCATACGCCTTCGCCGAAATTGACACCTCCGGAACTAAAATTATCCCTGGAGATCCCTCGGACGATCCTGTCATGTATGTGCATTTTCATACATCATCTAGGCAAGAGTGTAACGGTGGCATCGGTAGCCCAGTCGCCCAAAACGCCGCAATGCGAGATACAGTGTTACGTCCCTTAGAAGTAATCTGTCACAAATAATAACAGGTTTTTTGTACAATGACATGCATATTATTCAATCACTAAACTTGATGATATTGCAGTGGAACTTTACACGTGTTCTTGGGGAATTATAACTCCTGTAATACTAAACCCCTGCATACACACACACTCCACACCACACCGCCCGTCTATCAGTTAGTGAGACTGTCGATGATATCGGTGCTAATCTAGGATTGGAACCCATTGTCAGTGGTCCCTGGCATTACTAAGGAACACAACTCTGTACCGTCTTAAACCACTGGGATTCACATGTCTCCTCAATTACGAAAAAAACAAGTAAAGGCACCTTTGCACTTACGAGTTTTTGGGCGGTAAGTTTCACATAAGTAAATTAATTTTGATGCCATAGATGGTGATTTATCTATCCACTTATAGGTTCCGAATTTCATCAATACTGCAAGAATAATATATAAAATTGATGCAATAATAGGTTTGACAATGCTGATTTATCTAAGGTCACAAGCTCTAAATCTCACACGTACCCCTGTATTAGCTCTGCAGCTGAACGACTCTGGAACCTTCATCTCCCTCTGTCGAAGAAATTTATCACGAACACGGGTATGGTGCTAACAATATATGGTCATAATCAGGACGAATCTAAGATTCGAACCCAACGGATACTAACACTTCTAAGGGACGCAACTCTGTATAGCGAACTGCCTCGCATGAGGCCACCCGGCAGTCAATTGCCCCTTGAACTTATGAAGTCAAGAACGTCCAACAAAAATTAGTTCTGATGTAAACGTAAAATATTTTTGTTTTATACTTTGTTTTTTAGGTACAATCGTTTTACGAGCTTGAAGAAACAGGACCCCAACCTGAAACTACTTCTGTCTATTGGGGGTTGGAAAGGCAAGCTCAAAGAATTCTCCGCTCTGGCATCAACTGATAGCAACATCAACACCTTTGCAAGAAACGCCATCACATTCTTACGCAGCCGAAATTTTGACGGCCTTGACTTAGATTGGGAATTTCCGGCAACCAGAGGAAGCCCCCCAAGTGACAAGCAACGCTTCACAAGGATGATTCAGGTGAGTCATACCAAATCCGTAGAGGAATTGTATGGAGTCCTAGAAGGGACATTGTCGCGTTTTCGCCCATACAAAAACAAGCAAAAAGTGTCAAAATTAACCAAAGCGCGACAATGTGACAATGCTTCAAATGCGACACCCCGACAACGTCCCTGCTAGGATTCAATAGTATTCTTTTACTGTAAACATCTATGTCCGATAGGTAAAGCACACACGTCCTGTATCCATGCACTGTAACATGCTCAAGCATAACATTTCGACAGCTTGCGAAATTATTCAATATGACAGGTTTTTGCAAACTGGCTCGGCGGAGTTCCATACCCCCATGAGTACAATGTGTAAAAACCAGGTTTTTGGCGTGCCCTGCCCTGATATTGCTGGGATATTACAAGCGGCTTAAAACTAATACACACTCACTCGCTCACTCGCTCACTCGCTCACTCACTCAATAGAAATGACTACAGCGGAAGTGACTCTACTTTAAATCCCTGACTTTTCGCCTTATGCTTATATAATGCATGTAAACATAAAGCAGATCTGTTCATGTATATTAATCAAACAGAGTCAATTAATATGGTGTGACTTTAAAATTTCTCTTTAAGCTAATACGTCAAGCTTTCGAGGCCGAGGCATCTCAGACGGGCAAGGACAGGCTCCTATTAACTGCTGCCCTGGGCCCAAGTCCCTACCGGGTCAGCGTGTCGTACGAGGCGGTCAAAGTCGCCAGGTCAGTACTGGTGTGTAGTCCCGACCCATACACTGTCCTCGCCAGGTCAGTACTGGTGTGTGGTCTCGCCCCATACATTGTCCTCGCCAGGTCAGTACTGATGTGTGGTCCCGCCCAATACACTGTCCTCGCCAGGTCAGTACTGGTGTGTAGTCCCGCCCCATACATTCTCCTCGCCAGGTCAGTACTGATGTGTGGTCCCGCCCAATACACTGTCCTCGGCAGGTCAGTACTGATGTGAAGTCCCGCCCAATACACTCTCCTCGCTAGGTCAGTACTGATGTGTAGTTCTGCCCAATGCACTGTCCTCGCCAGGTAAGTACTGACATGTAGTTCCGCACCATACACTCTCCTCGCCAGGTCAGTACTGATGTGTGGTCCCGCCCAATACATTCTCCTCGCTAGGTCAGTACTGGTGTGTAGTTCCGCCCAATGCACTGTCCTCGCCAGGTCAGTACTGGTGTGAAGTCCCGCCCAATACATTCTCCTCGCTAGGTCAGTACTGGTGTGTAGTTCCGCCCAATGCACTGTCCTCGCCAGGTCAGTACTGGTGTGTAGTCCCATTCCATACACTGTCCTCGCCAGGTCAGTACTGATGTGTGGTCCCGCCCAATACACTGTCCTCGCCAGGTCAGTACTGGTGTTTAGGCCCGCCCCATACATTGTCCTCGCCAGGTCAGTACTGATGTGTAGTCCCGCCCAATACATTGTGCTCGCCAGGTCAGTACTGGTGTGTAGTCCCGCCCAATACACTGTCCTCGCCAGGTCAGTACTGGTGTGTGGTCTCGCCCCATACATTGTCCTCGCCAGGTCAGTACTGGTGTGTAGTCCCGCCCAATACACTGTCCTCGCCAGGTCAGTACTGGTGTGTAGTCCCGCCCCATACACTGTCCTCGCCAGGTCAGTACTGATGTGTGGTCCCGCCCAATACACTGTCCTCGGCAGGTCAGTACTGATGTGAAGTCCCGCCCAATACACTCTCCTCGCTAGGTCAGTACTGATGTGTAGTTCTGCCCAATGCACTGTCCTCGCCAGGTAAGTACTGACATGTAGTTCCGCACCATACGCTCTCCTCGCCAGGTCATTACTGGTGTTTAGGCCCGCCCCATACATTGTCCTCGCCAGGTCAGTACTGATGTGTAGTCCCGCCCAATACATTGTCCTCGCCAGGTCAGTACTGGTGTGTAGTCCCGCCCAATACACTGTCCTCGCCAGGTCAGTACTGGTGTGTAGTTCCGCCCCATACATTGTCCTCGCCAGGTCAGTACTGATGTGTAGTTCCGCCCTATACACTGTTGTCGCCAGGTCAGTACTGGTGTGTGGTCCCGCCAAATACACTGTCCTCGCCAGGTCAGTACTGGTGTGTAGTCCCGCCCCATACATTGTCCTCGCTAGGTCAGTACTGATGTGTAGTCCCGCCCCGTACACTGTCCTCGCCAGGTCAGTACTGGTGTGTAGTCCCGCCCCATACACTGTCCTCGCTAGGTCAGTACTGATGTGTAGTTCCGCCCCATACATTGTCCTCGCCAGGTCAGTACTGATGTGTAGTTCCGCCCCATACACTGTTGTCGCCAGGTCAGTACTAGTGTGTAGTTCTGCCCTATATACTTTCCTCGCCAGGTCAGTACTGGTGTGTGGTCCCGCCCCATACATTGTCCTCGCCAGGTCAGTACTGATGTGTGGTCCCGCCCAATACACTGTCCTCGCCAGGTCAGTACTGATGTGTAGTTCCGCCCCATACACTGTTGTCGCCAGGTCAGTACTGGTGTGTAGTCCCGCCCAATACACTGTCCTCGCCAGGTCAGTACTGGTGTGTAGTCCCGCCCCATACATTGTCCTCGCCAGGTCAGTACTGGTGTGTAGTCCCGCCCCATACACTGTCCTCGCCAGGTCGGTACTGGTGTGTAGTCCCGCCCCATACATTGTCCTCGCCAGGTCAGTACTGATGTGTGGTCCCGCCCAATACACTGTCCTCGCCAGGTCAGTACTGATGTGTAGTTCCGCCCCATACACTGTTGTCGCCAGGTCAGTACTGGTGTGTGGTCCCGCCCAATACACTGTCCTCGCCAGGTCAGTACTGGTGTGTAGTCCCGCCCCATACATTGTCCTCGCCAGGTCAGTACTGGTGTGTAGTCCCGACCCATACACTGTCCTCGCCAGGTCAGTACTGATGTGAAGTCCCGCCCAATACATTGTCCTCGCCAGGTCAGTACTGATGTGTAGTCCCGCACCATACACTCTCCTCGCCAGGTCAGTACTGATGTGTAGTCCCGCCCAATACATTGTCCTCGCCAGGTCAGTACTGATTTATAGTCCCGCCCAATACACTGTCCTCGCCAGGTCAGTACTGACATGTAGTTCCGCACCATACACTCTCCTCGCCAGGTCAGTACTGATGTGTAGTCCCGCCCCATACATTGTCCTCGCCAGGTCAGTACTAATTTATAGTCCCGCCCAATACACTGTCCTCGTCAGGTCAGTACTGACATGTAGTTCCGCACCATACACTCTCCTTGCCAGGTCAGTACTGATGTGTAGTCCCGCCCAATACACTGTCCTCGTCAGGCCAGTACTGGTGTGTAGTCCCGACCTGTACATTGTCCTCGCCAGGTCAGTACTGGTGTGTAGTCCTGCCCAATACACTGTCCTCGCCAGGTCAGTATGGTGTATAGTCACGCCCAATACACTGTCCTCGGTAGGTCAGTACTGGTATGTAGTCCCGCCCAATACACTGTCCTCAGGACTAATGTAGATGAAAGCCCAAAGCATCGCAGGTCGTGTTGAACCATTTGCCGAAACCTGCAAACACGGTCGAATAATTCTGATAACAGTTCAGTCAATGAGCGGCACTTGTTTAATGGAGTCAAGAATCGGATTTGCTTTGATGAGTGAGTGAGTGAGTTGTCCCAACTTCCAATACGACCACTGCCTTCATGTTTCAATTATCTTCAGTCACCTGGATCTCATCAACCTGATGACGTACGACATGCATGGGGGTTGGGAGGAGGTGCAGACGGCGGCTCACCACTCCGCCCTCTACGGCACGCCCACCGACAAGACTTATAACGTCGTAAGTTACGCTTCTTGTGAGTGGTCACAGCAGGGACGACACAATCATTTTAAGAGTTTGATGCGTTTCAACAGAGAAAGTCCCTGTGGTATTGAATGTAAAGAGGCCACTAATGCCCTGTGCTTGTAAAATGCATGGGGCTCGCCATGGTTACAGTGTGCTGGGATCGTGCTTAAATGAGTCAAGGTATATCTGTTGTCTCGCTGAGATCCGGTCTCTCTTGTCTCTTTCACCAGCAGTCATTTGAATGATGTAACCTTATTGTCACAACTCGATATTGATCACTGTGAAAAAACACACGATTCGGCTTCATCTGAACGATTTCTGCAGGACTACCTTGCCACGTACTGGGCACAGCTGGGCGTTCCCAAAGACAAGATTCTCCTGGGGCTCCCCTTCTACAGTCGGACTTACACTCTGTCTGGAGGGAATGTAACTGGGCCTGGCAAAGCAGGCATCTACTCGGGAAATAATGGGACACTTGCGTACTATGAGGTGAGTGGGATGCTAGCGTAATATGAGGTGAGCGGGATGCAAGCGTTATATGAGGTGAGTGGGGCGCTAGCGTACTGTGGGGAGAGTCGGATACAAGCGTACTTTGAGGTGAGTAGGATGCTAGCGTACTGTGAGGAGAGTCGGGCACAAGCGTACTTTGAAGTGAGTAGGATGCTAGCGTACTGTGAGGTGAGTCGGACACAAGCGTACTATGAGGTGAGTGGGATGCTAGCGTACTATGAAGTAAGTGAAACGCTTGCGTATAATGAGGAAAGTGGGGCGCTAGTATAACTATGAGGTTAGTGGGATGCAAGCGTAATACGAGGGGCGTTCAATAAGTTTTGCAACTTCAATATGAGACCAAGTCGCAGAATATCTTTTTCACTTTTATTTTTCAATATAATCTCCATTCACCTCAATACACTTATTCCATCTGCCCTTTAAGCTCATGATGAGCCCAACCAACCTGACTGTGCCAGGATCACCCAAACCCTCTTTGCTGCAATTATTTATTTTAATCTGTAAACTATTATACTACTACTACTACTACTACTACTACTAATAATAATAATAATTATAATAATAATACATAGTAGTAGTAGAAGTTGTTGTTGTATTTATCAGCTAGATGATAAACACAAAAGCAACTACTGTAATTGAAAGTACACTCAGTGGTGTTCCTGTATGCAGGTGTGCAAGATCCTGCAGGACGGCGCCACTGGTCAGCGTATCGACGCACAGAAGGTGCCCTTCCTGGTCAGCAAGAACCAGTGGGTTGGCTATGATGATGAGAAGAGTCTGGCGGCGAAGGTAGGGCGACCCTCAGTGGTCTGACAAGCTTCAGCAGTATTTACACAAGTACTGAGTGAGTTGGGTCGTACACAACTTTTAGCAATATTTTAGCAATATCGCGACACCAGAATTCGGATCACAGAGTGAATCAAACCCGGACAATAGACATAAACATCGAGCGCTTTAACCACTGGGCTACCCCGCCGCTCATTTATACACAAGTAACAAAAACTGTCATTTCATAACAATATCATCACATTGAAGGTAATTTGAAACTTCTGATTAGATGTGTATTTTGATAAGGGATCAAAGTGTAACATGGTTGTACTCGAATCACATAAGTTAAAGGAATAGCACCAACAGTACAACAGCAGTGTGGTTTGAAAATTGATTGTATTTTCTTTGTATTTTTATAGGAGAGTGTTTGCAAATATACAAGTTGTTTTAAAGTCTTCTTTTAGCTCAGTGCCAATCGTAAATAGTTATAGGATTCTAAAGACACCATCTCGTTTGCGTTGTAGGTGAAATACGTCATCGACAACGGTTTTGGCGGCGTGATGGTGTGGGCCCTGGACATGGACGACTTCAAGGGCATCTGTGGCAAAGCTTTCCCTCTCATGAACGCTGTGAAGAACGCATTTGGAACTTTGATTGGATAACAAATCGTCATTCCTTCATTTGGGTGACCCTGCGCTAACGTTGTTATGTTTTGTGTGTGAATAAAACCAATAAAGCGATTATCCGTTCCATTGTACCATTAGGAGTTAGCACTATAACGTGGAAGGTTTGAGGAGAAACGTTTGTTGGTAGGTTTGGGCTATCCAAAAGGTTCTCCATAGCTGCTCTGGCGTCATCGTTCGAGTCGTTCAGCTGGAGCTTCCTTAATGTTTGGGAACAGGTGGAAGCCTTGAAACTACAACGAGCAGATGCATTTTCATTGCCAAACCTTCTGTGATAACTGAATGTACTCTGTCCTGGGAAATGCCCCCTCATGTTTGTCCATTTCCCAAAGCTCTGAGACCCCTGCTTATGTTACTGACTTGTCACAGCGAAAGAATTTGCTCAAGTTGTTGTTGATTGACCTAAAAGGTTTTACTTCTTATGTGTGTCTCACAACTTATCAAACAGCTCTCGTGTTTATGTTAAAACCAATCACAGTAAACCTTTCAACCCATCTATCATACTTTCAAGAGACCACTTCATAAAACAATGTTCTGATAAGTTATTATTATTTTGACCACCGACATGATAAAGTTGAGAAAACAAATCCCAATGATGATACAGCACATTTGTGTTATTTTCATGACAGAGATAAATCATTAGTGACCAAATATCACACAAAAACCCAGTCGTGACCAAATATTTCACAGACAAAATATCATAATTTGATGTGTAACTACACAAATACCATAAAGGTAAAATATCATAGCATGGTGTGTAACTAGACATCAGAGAGGTAACATATCATAGCATGGTGTGTAACTAGGCATCAGTGAGGTAAAATATCATAGCATGGTGTGTAACTTGACATCAGAGAGGTAAAATATCATAGCATGGTGTGTAACTTGACATCAGAGAGGTAACATATCATAGCATGGTGCGTAACTTGACATCAGAGAGGTAACATATCATAGCATGGTGTGTAACTAGACATCAGAGAGGTAAAATATCATAGCATGGTGTGTAACTAGACATCAGAGGTAAAATATCATAGCATGGTGTGTAACTAGACATCAGAGGTAAAATATCATAGCATGGTGTGTAACTAGACATCAGAGGTAAAATATCATAGCATGGTGTGTAACTAGACATCAGAGGTAAAATATCATAGCATGGTGTGTAACTAGACATCAGAGGTAAAATATCATAGCATGGTGTGTAACTTGACATCAGAGAGGTAAAATATCATAGCATGGTGTGTAACTTGACATCAGAGAGGTAACATATCATAGCATGGTGTGTAACTAGACATCAGAGAGGTAAAATATCATAGCATGGTGTGTAACTAGACATCAGAGGTAAAATATCATAGCATGGTGTGTAACTTGACATCAGAGAGGTAACATATCATAGCATGGTGTGTAACTAGACATCAGTGAGGTAAAATATCATAGCATGGTGTGTAACTAGACATCAGAGAGGTAACATATCATAGCATGCTGTGTAACTAGACATCAGAGGTAAAATATCATAGCTGGGGTGTAACTAGACATCAGAGAGGTAAAATATCATAGCATGGTGTGTAACTTGACATCAGAGGTAAAATATCATAGCATGGTGTGTAACTAGACATCAGAGGTAAAATATCATAGCATGGTGTGTAACTAGGCATCAGAAATAAAATATCATAGCATGGTGTGTAACTTGACATCAGAGGTAAAATATCAAAGCATGGTGTGTAACTAGACATCAGAGAGGTAAAATATCATAGCATTGTGTGTAACTAGACATCAGAGGTAAAATATCATAGCATGGTGTGTAACTAGACATCAGAGGTAAAATATCATAGCATGGTGTGTAACTAGACATCAGAGAGGTAAAATATCAAAGCATTGTGTGTAACTAGACATCAGAGGTAAAATATCATAGCATGGTGTGTAACTAGACATCAGAGGTAAAATATCATAGCTGGGGTGTAACTAGACATCAGAGGTAAAATATCATAGCATGGTGTGTAACTAGACATCAGAGGTAAAATATCAAAGCATGGTGTGTAACTAGACATCAGAGAGGTAAAATATCATAGCATTGTGTGTAACTAGACATCAGAGGTAAAATATCATAGCATGATGTGTAACTAGACATCAGAGGTAAAATATCATAGCATAGTGTGTAACTAGACATCAGAGAGGTAAAATATCATAGCATGGTGTGTAACTAGACATCAGAGAGGTAAAATATCATAGCATGGTGTGTAACTAGACATCAGAGGTAAAATATCATAGCATGGTGTGTAACTAGACATCAGAGGTAAAATATCATAGCATGGTGTGTAACTTGACATCAGAGGTAACATATCATAGCATGGTGTGTAACTAGACATCAGTGAGGTAAAATATCATAGCATGGTGTGTAACTAGACATCAGAGAGGTAACATATCATAGCATGGTGTGTAACTTGACATCAGAGAGGTAACATATCATAGCATGGTGTGTAACTAGACATCAGAGAGGTAAAATATCATAGCATGGTGTGTAACTAGACATCAGAGGTAAAATATCATAGCTGGGGTGTAACTAGACATCAGAGAGGTAAAATATCATAGCATGGTGTGTAACTAGACATCAGAGAGGTAACATATCATAGCATGGTGTGTAACTAGACATCAGTGAGGTAAAATATGATAGTATGGTGTGTAACTAGACATCAGAGAGGTAACATATCATAGCATGGTGTGTAACTAGACATCAGAGGTAACATATCATAGCATGGTGTGTAACTAGACATCAGTGGTAAAATATCATAGCATGGTGTGTAACTAGACATCAGAGATGTAAAATATCATAGCATAGTGTGTAACTAGACATCAGTGAGGTAAAATATCATAGCATGGTGTATAACTAGACATCAGAGGTAAAATATCATAGCATGGTGTGTTACTAGACATCAGTGAGGTAAAATATCATAGCATGGTGTGTAACTAGACATCAGAGGTAAAATATCATAGCATGGTGTGTAACTTGACATCAGAGAGGTAAAATATCATAGCATGGTGTGTAACTAGACATCAGAGGTAAAATATCATAGCTGGGGTGTAACTAGACATCAGAGGTAAAATATAATAGCATGGTGTGTAACTTAACATCAGAGGTAAAATATCATAGCATGGTGTGTAACTAGACATCAGAAAGGTAAAATATCATAGCATGGTGTGTAACTAGACATCAGAGGTAAAATATCATAGCTGGGGTGTAACTAGACATCAGAGAGGTAAAATATCATAGCATGGTGTGTAACTTGACATCAGAGAGGTAACATATCATAGCATGGTGTGTAACTAGACATCAGTGAGGTAAAATATGATAGCATGGTGTGTAACTAGACATCAGAGGTGTAAAATGTCATAGCATGGTGTGTAAGTAGACATCAGAGGTGTAAAATATCATAACATGGTGTGCAACTTAACATCAGAGGTGTAAAATGTCATAGCATGGTGTGTAACTAGACATCAGTGAGGTAAAATATCATAGCATGGTGTGTAACAAGACATCAGAGAGGTAAAATATCATAACATGGTGTGTAACTAGACATCAGAGAGGTAAAATATCATAACATGGTGTGTAACTTAACATCAGAGGTGTAAAATATCATAACATGGTGTGCAACTAAACATCAGAGGTGTAAAATATCATAACATTGTGTGTAACTTAACATCAGAGGTGTTAAATATCATAACATTGTGTGTTACTTAACATCAGAGGTGTAAAATGTCATAACCTGGTGTACAACTTAACATCAGAGGTGTAAAATGTCATAACATGATGTGCAACTTAACATCAGAGGTGTAAAATGTCATAACATGGTGTGTAACTTAACATCAGAGGTGTAAAATGTCATAAGGTGGTGTGTTACTTAACATCAGAAATCTAAAATGTCATAACATGGTGTGTAACTTTACATCAGAGGTGTAAAATGTCATAACATGGTGTGTAGCTAGACATCAGAGGTGTAAAATGTCATAACATGGTGTGTAACTTAACATCAGAGGTGTAAAATGTCATAACATGGTGTGCAACTTAACATCAGAGGTGTAAAATATCATAACATGGTGTGCAACTTAACATCAGAGGTGTAAAATGTCATAGCATGGTGTGTAAGTAGACATCAGAGGTAAAATATCATAGCATGGTGTGTAACAAGACATCAGAGAGGTAAAATATCATAACATGGTGTGTAACTAGACATCAGAGAGGTAAAATATCATAACATGGTGTGTAACTTAACATCAGAGGTGTAAAATATCATAACATGGTGTGCAACTAAACATCAGAGGTGTAAAATATCATAACATTGTGTGTAACTTAACATCAGAGGTGTTAAATATCATAACATTGTGTGTTACTTAACATCAGAGGTGTAAAATGTCATAACCTGGTGTACAACTTAACATCAGAGGTGTAAAATGTCATAACATGATGTGCAACTTAACATCAGAGGTGTAAAATGTCATAACATGGTGTGTAACTTAACATCAGAGGTGTAAAATGTCATAAGGTGGTGTGTTACTTAACATCAGAAATCTAAAATGTCATAACATGGTGTGTAACTTTACATCAGAGGTGTAAAATGTCATAACATGGTGTGTAGCTAGACATCAGAGGTGTAAAATGTCATAACATGGTGTGTAACTTAACATCAGAGGTGTAAAATGTCATAACATGGTGTGCAACTTAACATCAGAGGTGTAAAATATCATAACATGGTGTGCAACTTAACATCAGAGGTGTAAAATGTCATAGCATGGTGTGTAAGTAGACATCAGAGGTAAAATATCATAGCATGGTGTGTAACAAGACATCAGAGAGGTAAAATATCATAACATGGTGTGTAACTAGACATCAGAGAGGTAAAATATCATAACATGGTGTGTAACGTAACATCAGAGGTGTAAAATATCATAACATGGTGTGCAACTTAACATCAGAGGCGTAAAATATCATAACATTGTGTGTAACTTAACATCAGAGGTGTTAAATATCATAACATTGTGTGTTACTTAACATCAGAGGTGTAAAATGTCATAACCTGGTGTACAACTTAACATCAGAGGTGTAAAATGTCATAACATGATGTGCAACTTAACATCAGAGGTGTAAAATGTCATAACATGGTGTGTAACTTAACATCAGAGGTGTAAAATGTCATAAGATGGTGTGTAACTTAACATCAGAGGTGTAAAATGTCATAACATGGTGTGTAGCTAGACATCAGAGGTGTAAAATGTCATAACATGGTGTGTAACTTAACATCAGAGGTGTAAAATGTCATAAGATGTTGTGTAACTTAACATCAGAAATCTAAAATATCATAACATGGTGTGTAACTTAACATCAGAGGTGTAAAATGTCATAACATGGTGTGTAGCTAGACATCAGAGAGGTACAATTCAAAGCATCTTGTGTAACTAAACATGTGACAGGTAAAACTTCAAAGGATGCTGTAGAACTGAACATCAGAGAGTTAAAAAAATAGTTTGGTGTGTAACTTAACACCTCCATAAACGCAAAAGACATATTGAAATCAAATATTTTGAAGAAAATACATCAACAATTATAATTGCATAGACTTATGTTTTTTACAAAAGACACCGTGGACACCGATGCGAAATCAGTGACATCGTTTCATGCAACAAAACCCTCGCCAACTCTTTCATCAGTCAATCAGGAAACAGTAGTCCGCTAGTGGGCAAGGTCTGATATTTATATATATTTATTCATTTATGTTTTTATATACGCAACATAAACGCATAATAAATTTCTTAGTTAGACAATGAAATACCATGGAATCACTTGCAGTTAATTCATATACATATGACGACGTTCATGCGACATCCAAATGAGCTAAGTTACAATGATAGCAGGAAAGCGTTCTTGTTAGTTGAAGTGCCACATACTTCAAGGAAAAGTTCAACGATAAACACGGAACTTTAAAAACTTCCCCATATGATATGTACGGTTTAGTGTTACCGACACGCAGAGCAGTGTGTTCTGTCTGGCCGCACCCATGACAGGGGATCACACTCAGAATACAATTTACAGATTCGCCATACAGCCGGTTTCACCACAGATACACAGGTATGTTTTATCGGTCAGTAGAGGGGCTTCGGGGTTTCAGGGTGGTACGTCAGCCTGGTAGTGAAAGCGTTCTCTCGTCACGTCTAAGGTCCGGGTTCGATTCCCTACATCGGTACAATGTGTGAAGCACGTGTCTGGTATCCCCCGCTGTGATATTGTTGGATTACTGTTAAAGATGGTGTGGAACCTAACTCACTCACACACTCACACTCTTCGGGGTTTCTTTCTTGTAATTGTGATTAATTTACATTTAAAAGAATCAAATGTTGCGTGAGTTATTAATTATTGTGCGCCCCAGTCAAAACTATATCAGCTAGGTACCATCCTTCTTCGTCTTATTTTAAAGAACAGGTGAACAGTAGCAATTAGATAAACCAGGTATAGTCAGGAATGAGTGGTTGTGCTGTTTAGACAAAGTAGGCATATTGATCAACCCATTTTACTGGTAACATGGGTGCACAGAATTATAACAAAAAAACATTTAGTTTTTATTGCATCATATATCAATCTATCTTTGCACTTAAACGTGAGTAAAACGGTTGTAAACAAATACATAGAGCACTAAGCATGATGTTGTCATTATTATTCAACACAGACTCTTCAACGGCAACGGTTTAGCTCCGTGGTTACAACATTTGGCCGTGCGTAAAAGAATCGGGTTCGATTTCACACATAGGTGCAGTGTCTAATTATAATGCCTATTTCTCTTACCCAAGCCGTGATATTGCTGGAATATTGCTAAAATCGACTAGTCACTACTCGCTCATTTATCTCACATACGCAGCTTAGTGTAGTGCCCTTTGCCTTCCGTAGCAATGTGACGCATGTCGCGTCCATATTAGACACATGAAAAGGATCAACTTGGTTACTCGGGGCGCGACGAAAAGAGTGTCAAGTCACTTCTTACTCATGTCGGCAGTATTTTCACTTTGTAAAAATAACTGAAATATTTGTTTGAAAAACTGGTTTAAACTAAACTGAGAGATACTGTTAAGGCCGCGGTTGAATATATTAACATTTGTTTTCAGCCTGTTCAGTTGTTGTGGGATGTGGTCGCGGATGCAGTTTACACTCTTGCTGGTAGCATGGCAGGCCCATGGTAAGTTACAGTTTGGAAGGTAACTTAATGTTGTGTTTGTACAATTTAGTCAAATGGTATTCATACCACACTCTACAACTATATACCATTACATAACTAGATAATAATATAAATTCAGAATTGTTGATGATCATGTGATAATTCTGTCTTCATAAGCTATCTGTCTTTTCAACCACTTCCCCGCTAACACTGTCAATAGTGTTAATACGAGACCAAGATGATAATATCAATTCAGAATTGTTGATGATCATGTGATAATTCTGTCTACATAAACTATCTGTACTTTCAACCACTTCCCCGCTAACACTGTCAATGGGGTTAATACGAGACCTGTAACATCGACCTGGGCCAGTGCATGTGATGTCATGCCACATGGCCCCCGGCAGTGTGAAATGTACATGTTTTGTTGACACACGAGCATACACACACGAGAATATCTGAACGTGTCTTTCAATAAATAAAAGCGACAAACCCTTTCCATATTCGTAAGAAATCGATTATACGATTCCGACTACATCGTGAGCAGGTTTTCATGAATCCCCATCAATAGTGATGACACCAGGTGTTCGGGAAAAGGTGAACGCATCGTGCATCACCCGTGGCGACCGTAACAAAGTGCAGCATTTCCATCAAATAGTGATGACGCAGTTGTAGATCAGCACCTGCACTTTAATATAACCGCTCGCCGTCACCCGACTGTCGACCCTTACCCGGAATGTAACCACGCGATCTAAACTCAATGATATCGTTTATTGCTAACAATCTGGATATGTTTTAAAAGCGCACTTTCCCATTTTTGTTATTCCTGTAAGTAAAATTCCTTATCGCCGGAGTGGCTTGTTTTTTCATTTTGTAGGATTAGCACACATGCAGCCATCTTCGTTAATTAATAATCGCGATCTTTCATGATCTATTTTAAATAGTTTGTATGCAAAACTGTTATAAATGCGAGACAAGTATGATTCCGACTATACTACGTGCACGTGTTTATGAATCACTATCAAATAAACTAGCACGCGAAATTCAATTAGTATATATTTACTATAGAAACATATGGAATCATACAATACCCTCCTTTCGCAGGGATTCTTTATGAGTATGGAATGGGTTTTGTCGCTATTATTTACAAGTACGCCCGGTGCTCTAGAATACTTGCTCTTTTCATTTTGATAGACAGAATAGATCATTTGGATTTTACCTTAGAAAAAATTCTCTGAATACATGTATATTTGAACATTTTCGAAATACCCGTCCCCAAAATCAAACTTGTTTCGGCACATGGGGACATATTTGGAAATTCGAATATGGTTGAATTAATCTTTAAACTAACATTAATAATGGCCCCATTGTATATGTGGTGTAAATTTGTCGTACAATCTTGACATGTACAGTGTAACAAAACGATAACACTTGTAATTCAAATGTAGAAAACCCGGAGCGTAGTTTGTTCTCTTCATCAACAGCGGTGAAATATCAGCGGTTCTGCTACTTAGCCAGCTGGGCACGTTACCGTGCCGACCCCGTGGCCTTCAACCCCGAAGACGTCGGTGTCAACCTGTGCACACACCTCGCCTACGCCTTCGCCAACGTGGACGATTCCGGAACTAAACTTATCTCCGCCGATCTCTGGTCCGACCCAGTCATGTACGTGTCTTTTCATATATCTACTACACTAAGCTCCGGGGGCACAGGTTGCCCTGTCTTCGAGGGCGTCGAATTCGAGGATCAGAGTTGCGTCCCTTAGGTGTACCAGAATCATGTGACCGTTCGAAATACACATTTGTCCTGATTATGTTTCCAAGTTTGTCAGCACATGCCCATGCCAAAGTGGTAAACATCTTAGACTTGCATCATTCACCACTTCACCTCCAAACTGAAGCTGGCACGCCGAGATATAACTGAAATAATGTTCAAAGCGGCATTAACCCCAACTCACTCAATCACTCAACTATTGTGGTCAGCTTCATATGGGAGGAAAGTCTGAAGTGACGCATGTTGAAGATGTATAACACTTTGGTGAAACCAGTGTGGTGTCGTCAAACCAAGGATCATAATCACGTTGAATCTGGGAATCGAACCCATTGCAACGGTCACTGGGCCACCATTGTCCAAACAAAACATTGCCGTCATATTGATAATTGCATATCTGAGCCTTCGACTGAGGCCATACGAGTCATTGTCATGAAAATATTTTATTTGGTTCTTGTTCCAGCTTATAAATTAATTATACTGATAACGTCAATAATACAAAAGTATACTACAAAGAAGATTTTGCTTTTAGACCCTGAACATGTTGGATCTAAAACGCTTACGATTGTTAACTTTTCAGGTAAGCCATTACCCGTTAGCTGAACGTTGACTCCAGAACGGGAATTACCCTGCAATGTCTAAGCTATACTACTCAAAAAGGTTAAAGAACACAAGCTTCTTTCATATTATTGTAGTTAATCTGTCGTGACATGA
This sequence comes from Haliotis rufescens, assembly GCF_023055435.1. Classification (NCBI taxonomy): domain Eukaryota; kingdom Metazoa; phylum Mollusca; class Gastropoda; order Lepetellida; family Haliotidae; genus Haliotis; species Haliotis rufescens. The sequence goes on along the minus strand of NW_025963791.1, from coordinate 7,053,924 downwards.
CAGATTAACCACAGCAGTATGAAAGAATCGGGAATCCTATAGCTTTATGACAGGTTCACTATAGTAATAAGAAGCAGCCTATTAATAAAGGGGTCTGCGCAAGGCTAAGTCAGTCATTGTGACCATCCAATTCACATTTTATCGGATCCTACAACACGCTTGGGCCGTGTCTGACCCGTAATAACCGATGGGGCTCTGTGTTGCGTCACATATGATATATTAATTATAATGTCAATGTATATTTATCCGGTTTATGTTTCAAGGTACAAACGTTTTACGAATCTGAAGAAAAAAGATCCTAACCTGAAACTACTTGTATCTGTTGGAGGTTGGGATGGCAATCCCAAAGTTTTCAGTAGTCTCGTCTCCACTGACAAAAACATCAACACTTTTGCTGGAAACGCCATTAACTTTCTGCGTAGCCGAAATTTTGACGGTCTTGACGTAGATTGGGAATTTCCGGCAGCTAGAGGAAGTTCCCCATCTGACAGGCAACGCTTCACAAGGATGATTCAGGTGAACGTAACATCAAAACATAATTAATCGTTAAATAGCTGGACATTTGCTGCATGCAGCGTAAAATAACAAATGTAAATGCCCTTTCATAAGGAATTATAATTGACAAATATTGCATCATTGTTGTGCAGATAACATTTATATTGAAAATAGGCACATAATTAAAAGCCTTAAGTATGATTGTATAACTCTCCATTTGTTTTGAAGCTAATACGTCAGGCTTTTAACACCGATGCGTCTCGGACCGGCAAAGACAGACTCCTGCTGACTGCTGCCTTGTCCCCAGACCCCTTTCGGGTCAGCCTATCGTACGAGCCAGCCAAACTCGCCAGGTCAGTACTGATGTGTAGTCCCGCCCATACACGGTCCTCGTCAGGTAAGTACTGGTGTGTAGTCCCGCCCCATACACTGTCCTCGTCAGGTCAGTACTGATGTGTAGTCCCGACCCATACACTGTCCTCGTCATGTCAGTACTGGTGTGTAGTTCCGCCCCATACATTGTCATCACCAGGTCAGTACTGGTGTGTGGTCCCGCCCCATATTCTGTCCTCGCCAGGACAGTACTGATGTGTAGTCCCGACCCATACATTGTCATCACCAGGTCAGTACTGGTGTGTGGTCCCGCCCAATACACTGTCCTCGCTAAGTCAGTACTGATGTGTAGTCCAACCCCATACACTGTCCTCGTGAGGTCAGTACTGGTGTGTGATCCTTCCCAATACACTGTCCTCGCCAGGTCAGTACTGTCATGTAGTCCCACCCCATACACTGTCCTCGTGAGGTCAGTACTGGTGCGTAGTCCCGACCCATACACTGTCCTCGTCAGGTCAATACTGGTGTGTGATCCTGCCCAATACACTGTCCTCGCCAGGTCAGTACTGTCATGTAGTCCCACCCATACACTGTCCTCACCAGGTCAGTACTGGAGTGTAGTCCCGACCCATACACTGTCCTCGTCAGGTCAGTACTGGTGTGTAGTCCCGCCCCATACACTGTCCTCGTCAGGTCAGTACCGATGTGTAGTCCTGACCCATACACTGTCCTCGTGAGGTCAGTACTGATGTGTAGTCCCGCCCCATATTCTGTCCTCGCCAGGACAGTACTGATGTGTAGTCCCGACCCATACATTGTCATCACCAGGTCAGTACTGGTGTGTGAACCTGCCCAATACACTGTCCTCGTCATGTCAGTACTGATGTGTAGTCCTGACCCATACACTGTCCTCGTGAGGTCAGTACTGATGTGTAGTCCCGCCCCATATTCTGTCCTCGCCAGGACAGTACTGATGTGTAGTCCCGACCCATACATTGTCATCACCAGGTCAGTACTGGTGTGTGAACCTGCCCAATACACTGTCCTCGTCATGTCAGTACTGATGTGTAGTCCTGACCCATACACTGTCCTCGTCAGGTCAGTACTAGTGTGTAGTCCCCACCCAAACGCTGTTCTCGCCAGGTCAGTACTGGTGTGTAGTCCGGGTAGTACTGCCGCGAAATCAAGGTCCATACATTGTTGTTGCTGGCCTCCTGGCTTAAGGTGTATTTCCGGGGGGCAGTTTCCTCTCTGACTACTATATCTGTACTAACGCCAATTAGGACGTCAAGCCACGTTGCCTCCATGTTTCAATTATCTTCAGTTACCTGGATCTGATCAGCTTGATGACGTACGACATGCATGGGCACTGGGAGGAGATGAAGACGCCAGCTCACCACTCCGCCCTCTACGGCACGCCCACCGACGTGATCAACAACGTCGTAAGTAAAGCTTCTTGTTGCTTGGTAACAGCATGGTTCGGCTGCTACAGGCTCATTTTAAAATGAAGTAAAACCACAATCGTTTTTATCTGAAAGTTATGTGCATGACTACGCGGCCACGCACGTTCATTCATCACCACTCGTCCCTTTCCGTAACCTGCAAGGAGGCCATCGATCAGAATGATTATAAGTACTTTGGTCCTTGAGTCCTTCCTTGAAAATGTTTGTTTAAAGGCATCGTTTGTATCTGAAATTATACCAAAGTAACAGCATATATACTGGATAAAATGCGGTTGTAATTTAAACATTAATTTATTATATACTTACATATCCAAGTAATGCCGGATGTGGTACACGTTTTCGCAATGACCGTTCGCGCGTTTGCATTCGTGACCAACTGGTGTTATTCCGGGACAAGCCGAATAGCGACTCGTAACCCTCTCGTGGTCATTTTTGCGACTGGTTACCGTCTAAGCGCAAAAAGTCATAACTAAACGAACTGTTAACTCGTTGCATAATGATTTATGTATATTTCCCCAAAATATCTCATAAATATTCCAGATGCTATTTTTAAGTACCTGAAGTCATACGCGCATTTTGATTGGTTTGTCGTATTTTCGCACATAACATTCAACGATAGGGGACGAGTCTTTATGCAGGTTACGGAAAGGGACGAGTGGTGACGAATGGCGAAGTTGATGAAAAGGTCACATGAGTGGCACGAGTGGACGAGTTGTCATGAATGGGAGCAAAGCTTGGGCTCCTGGGTACATAATTACATGTTCCTTCCTGGCCATAAGGCAAATACTCAGACGCCGTAAATACACTCGACGTAACCTTCATTGTTGCTATTCTGAACGTTCTGTGCAGGCCTTCGCGGCCACGTTTTGGACAAGGTTGGGCGTTCCCAGGGACAAGATTCTGTTGGGGCTCCCCTTCTACGGCCGGACGTACACACTATCTGGGGGGACTGTGACTGGGCCTGGCAATGCAGGCAACTACACGAGACACAGTGGAACACTAGCATACTATGAGGTGAGTGGGACATTAGCGCACTGTGAGTTGAGTGGGACGCTAGCGTACTGTGAGTTGAGTGGGACGCTAGCGTACTGTGAGGTAAGTGGGACGCTAGCGTGCTGTGAGGTGTGTAGGACGCTAGCGTACTGTGAGGTGTGTGGGACGCTAGCGTGCTGTGAGGTGAGAGGAACATTAGCGTGCTGTGAGGTGAGTAGGACATTAGCGTGCTGTGAGGTGAGTGGGACGCTAGCGTGCTGTGAGGTGAGTAGGACATTAGCGTACTATGTGGTAAGTGGGACGCTAGCGTGCTGTGAGGTGAGTGGGACGCTAGCGTATTGTGAGGTGAGTGGGACATCAGCGGTTAGCGTACTGTGAGGTGAGTGGGACATTAGCGTACTATTTGGTGAGTGGGAAGCTAGCGTACTGTGAGGTGAGTAGGACGCTAGCGTACTGTAAGGTGAGTGGGACGCTAGCGTACTGTGAGGTGAGTGGGACGCTAGCGTACTGTGAGGTGAGTGGGACGCTAGCGTACTGTGAGGTGAGTGGGACGCTAGCGTGCTGTGAGGTGAGTGGGACGCTAGCGTGCTGTGAGGTGAGTGGGACGCTAGCGTACTGTGAGGTGAGTGGGACATTAGCGTACTGTGAGGTAAGTGGGACGCTAGCGTGCTGTGAGGTGAGTGGGACGCTAGCTTACTGTGAGGTAAGTGGGACGCTAGCGTGCTGTGAGGTGAGTGGGACGCTAGCTTACTGTGAGGTGAGTGGGACGCTAGCGTATTGTGAGGTGAGTGGGACGCTAGCGTATTGTGAGGTGAGTGGGACGCTAGCGTATTGTGAGGTGAGTGGGACGCTAGCGTGCTGTGAGGTGAGTGGGACGCTAGCGTACTGTGAGGTGAGTGGGACATTAGCGTACTATTTGGTGAGTGGGAAGCTAGCGTGCTGTGAGGTTAGTAGGACGCTAGCGTACTGTAAGGTAAGTGGGACGCTAGCTTACTGTGAGGTGAGTGGGACGCTAGCGTGCTGTGAGGTGAGTGGGACGCTAGCGTATTGTGAGGTGAGTGGGACGCTAGCTTACTGTGAGGTAAGTGGGACGCTAGCGTGCTGTGAGGTGAGTGGGACGCTAGCGTGCTGTGAGGTGAGTGGGACGCTAGCGTGCTGTGAGGTGATCGGGACATCAGCGGTTAGCGTACTGTGAGGTGAGTGGGACGCTAGCGTACTGTGAGGTGAGTGGGACGCTAGCGTGCTGTGAGGTGAGTGGGACGCTAGCGTATTGTGAGGTGAGTGGGACGCTAGCGTGCTGTGAGGTGAGTGGGACGCTAGCGTACTGTGAGGTGAGTGGGACGCTAGCGTGCTGTGAGTTGAGTGGGACGCTAGCGTACTGTGAGGTGAGTGGGACGCTAGCGTGCTGTGAGGTGATCGGGACATCAGCGGTTAGCGTACTGTGAGGTGAGTGGGACATTAGCGTACTATTTGGTGAGTGGGACGCTAGCGTGCTGTGGGGTGAGTGGGACATTAGCGTACTGTGAGGTGAGTGGGACATTAGCGTACTGTTTGGTGAGTGGGACATTAGCGTGCTGTGGGGTGAGTGGGACATTAGCGTACTGTGAGGTGAGTGGGACGCTAGCGTTCTGTGAGGTGTGTGGGACATTAGCGTGCTGTGAGGTGAGAGACACATTAGCGTAATGAGAGGTGAGTGTGACATAAGAGGTTAGGGTACTGTGAGGTGAGTGTGACATTAGCGTACTGAGAGGTGAGTGTGACATTAGCGTACTGTGAGATGAGTGTGACATAAGAGGTTAGCGTACTGTGAGGTGAGTGTGACATAAGAGGTTAGGGTACTGTGAGGTGAGTGTGACATAAGAGGTTAGCGTACTGTGAGATGAGTGTGACATAAGAGGTTAGCGTACTGTGAGGTGAGTGTGACATAAGAGGTTAGCGTACTGTTAGGTTAGTGTGACATAAGAGGTTAGCGTACTGTGAGGTGAGTGTGACATAAGAGGTTAGCGTACTGTGAGCTGAGTGTGACATAAGAGGTTAGCGTACTGAGAGGTGAGTGTGACAAAAGAGGTTAGCGTACTGTGAGATGAGTATGACATAAGAGGTTAGCGTACTGTGAGATGAGTGTGACATAAGAGATTAGCGTACTGTGAGGTGAGTGTGACATAAGAGGTTAGCGTACTGTGAGGTGAGTGTGACATAAGAGATTAGCGTACTGTGAGGTGAGTGTGACATAAGAGGTTAGCGTACTGTGAGGTGAGTGTGACATAAGAGATTAGCGTACTGTGAGGTGAGTGTGACATAAGAGGTTAGCGTACTGTGAGGTGAGTGTGACATAAGAGATTAGCGTACTGTGAGGTGAGTGTGACATAAGAGGTTAGCGTACTGTGAGGTGAGTGTGACATAAGAGGTTAGCGAACTGTGAGGTGAGTGTGACATAAGAGGTTAGGGTACTGTGAGGTGAGTGTGACATAAGAGGTTAGCGTACTGTGAGGTGAGAGTGACATAAGAGGTTACCGTACTGTGAGGTGAATGTGACATAAGAGGTTAGCGTACTGTGAGGTGAGAGTGACATAAGAGGTTAGCGTACTGTGAGGTGAGTAGGACATAAGAGGTTAGCGTACTGTGAGAGACACATTAGCGTACTGTGAGGTGAGTGTGACATAAGAGGTTAGCGTGCTGTGAGGTGAGTGTGACATAAGAGGTTAGCTTACTGTGAATTGAGTGGGACGCTAGCGTGCTGTGAGATGAGTGGGACGCTAGCGTACTGTGAGGTGATCGGGACATTAGCGTACTGTGAGGTGATGGGGACATTAGCGTACTGTGAGCAGAGTGGGGAGAGTGGGACACTGACGTACTATGAGGTAAGAGGGAAGTGGGTGTAGCGTGCATATAAAGTGGTTGTAAGAATGCCATCAGCTATATAATAACAAAATGTAACACAAAAGCATCCACTGTAATTGAAAGTACACTCAGTGGTGTTCCTGTATGCAGGTGTGCAAGATCCTGCAGGACGGCGCCACTGGTCAGCGTATCGACGCACAGAAGGTGCCCTTCCTGGTCAGCAAGAACCAGTGGGTTGGCTATGATGATGAGAAGAGTCTGGCGGCGAAGGTAGGGCGACCCTCGGTGGTCTGACAAGCTTCAGCAGTATTCACCTCTGTGTGTAGTTAAATAATCTATATTAATTATCTCTTTCCTTTTGAAACATTCAATTATAAAGATGAGTTTGAATGTTTATAAGTTATTTACTGTGCTTATTTATATCAATATCGTATAACAAGATAAGCTCACCTTTTCGCGAACACCTGGTATCATCACTGCTTAATAGTGATTCATCACATGCTTATCATACCAGTATAGCCGAAATCGTACAATTGACATTTCTATGCATATCATGCCCTGATTCATGCATAATATGTTTGCTGTTTTGTTTTTCCTTACTCTCGCAAATTGTATCGAACTTGATAAAGCATGAACTATTTCGAAATTTACTTATGCGAAAGGCAACATTTAGTTCATGCGGTTGTGTGAGTGACTGGGCGACACAATATCTATATACCAATTGAACGTACGTCGTATGAATCGTAAGTTTCGAATGAATACGTTTCTGAATGCACTTCCATCACATTTGAACAGTAAATTGGAACAATATTGCAATAATAATCATAACAATAATCATCATGTGTTAGATTGCAAGATTCGTGACATATCGTGTCATTTCGGGGCAAGTCGAATATGGAAATTCAATTTGATCCTAAATTATACAATAGGGACAAAATATAATAATTCGATACTCTAAACTAACTTTGAAAACTTAAGATTGTTTGGAGGTGAGAAATACCAAAGGTAATTCACTGTAAATTTTTAATCATGATCTTAAATTATCCAGACAGTAACTGATGTGGTTTGCATTGTAGGTGAAATACGTCATCGACAACGGTTTTGGCGGCGTGATGGTGTGGGCCCTGGACATGGACGACTTCAAGAGCATCTGTGGCAAAGCTTTCCCTCTCATGAACGCTGTGAAGAACGCATTTGGGACCATGACTGGACAACGAACAGGCTTTCCTTCACTTGGGTGACACCCAGCACACTTTGTTATCTTCTACCATTGTAAATAAAACTAATAGTACGATTATCTGTTCCATTTTACCACCAGGATCTAGCATTTTCGCGCAAAAGATTTTTAAGGAGAAACGTTTGTTGGTAGGCTTTGGGTTTCTCCCTGCTTGTATCAATGTTATATCAATACTCGTTCAGGGACGTCAAACCACCAATGAATTCTACTATTGACTGAATGAGGAAAAAATCCACAGTGACTGCCTGGCCACCTTTTTTGGTTTTTAGTTTACGGATCCGCCAATTCAAACACATGCTCCTGTTCTTTTTTCAGGTGAACAATTGACATGCCTTTGCATGTGTTTGTGATTTCTTATGGACATGAAAGGGGTTTTGTCGCTTTTATTTGAAACTCAGTTTCTTTATTTCGTTGGAGGATGAACAGACATTTCGGGATATGCGTTGCCGTATTCTGGCGATGAACAATGCTGTGATGCTATAACAAAACACATCGTGTACCATTTAATTTTCAGAAGCTAGGCACATAATGTGCGAAGCATTTTAAAGCTTTGAGGACTTATCTGCACCTGTTGTTTTCACGCTCTCTTTGGACATGAAGTCTTAGATAACGTCTTTACTAACTGTAGACTGAGTCAGCTGTTTAAAGCGACATTCAGTAATAAAACAACAGTATCACGTCGGCCTGTATATAATCGACCAGACAATCCAGTGATTGACATTTTTAACAAAGGACCACGGCTTCGGGGTACGATGACACGTCACATGTCTATTTAGTCGCTTTTTGGTACAAAGATTGGTTCCTATTCTAATCTGGAATCCTCAGAAGCGTCAAACTGTAAAAGGAATAGAACCAACCGAGCTTGGTGAAAACAGGACAGTTACTGCTGGACTACCGTAGCTAGTTATAGAATGGTTTACAGAATGACCGAACGAGAAATGGTATTAACTTTTAGCGTGGATTTATTCCCATTTATTCCACTAATAATTGTATTAATTAGAAGGTGCAAGTAGATTTAGTAGTCCTATGATACTCATACTGTGTAAAGCTTTATGATCAATTTATAAGTTTCTATCATGTTAATTTTCATCTTTTGAAATCAAAATCCATAAACCCCAAAAACGAAAACTGTCTGTCGAGAAAACTACATGGACGGTATGTTACCAATTACATAAATGATTCTGAACATTTCAAATTCAAACTCCATAATAACAGGCCCACTCACTGACAACGTTGAAATCACTAAGTATTACAACAGAATATTCATGACACTAAAATTTGAGCTACAGGGCTCTGTATCTCATCCAAATGGTGATGGGCTTTACTATTGATCGAAAGGAAACATTTGCAGGGCTGAAAGGTTGATATTGTGAATAATTCACAAGCAAAAGAACCTCCTTACACCCTCATCCTGGATTGGGCATGTCATAAAGGATGACGAAGACGCGTTCCAAGAACTCATATATGCACATGTGCCCTTTCCAGATTGACTAAACGTTGGTTCTGTAACTGACGACTGTTTATCTGTGTTATAAAATATGCAACACGGCTTTAACTTAAGGAAAGCTCTGAGTTATAGATCGATATGGTGTTGTGTTGTGTTAGGGCGATAATAAAGACCGTGTCCTGTTGTTTCACACAACCGGGTCTTGTCTTCATGCGCACGATTCGGGATGAAGGAAATGTATGGAATGTATGGAATCCTGAAAGGGACATTCTCGCGATCTTGACCTTTTTAAAAATTAGCTAAATATGCCAAAAATGCGAGAATACGAAATCGTGAGAATGTCCCATCCAGTTTCCCATAGATTTGAGTCCCAACATTGTGGGGGAAATAATGTTAATTCTGGTACAGGCAGGGTCCGTACATCCATTTTTAGAGATTGTTTTAACTGTGACAACTATGTCAAGAGCTGTATGCCCCGAACTTACCGTTCTGTCTTTGCCACTTTTAGATGCAGTATTGCACCTTTAAGAATCGAAACAGGCAGATATGCAAACTTAAATGTTGAAGACAGAGTGTGTTTTAACTGTAATGATCATAGTGACGATGATCATTTCAATGTACATTATACGATGATCTTATTTTACCTTATTTATACCTGTCCAACAATGAGTTGTGTGTCCTTTTTTAAACATGAGGTACATTTGCTTTCTATTAATTTTTTGTTAAATGGGTAAATATTTCTATTTGTATGTATCATTGAGTGGCGCTGTATTGTTATTTTTATGTATAAACTGCATGTTTTTATGAGACGATAATAATATATTTGTCTGTCTGTCTGTCTGTCTGATGAACATCAGTTCAGCACGATTGTAGGGTAGCCTAGTGGTTAGAGCGCTTGCTCTCCATGCTGACGGCCTAGGCTCGAGTCCAAGCATCGGAGCGGAGGTAAATCTGGAAAGCTCGTCAGCTCGTTACATTGATGACCCTGGTTCGATTCCCATCATGACTTAAAATGTAAAGCCGATTCCTTGTACCTGCGTGATATTGCTGGGATGTAATTATCGTAATGACTTACTTATTCACGCTATCATAGTAGCATTCAATAGTAACACGATACAACACGGCAACTCAATGGAACTGACGCGAACAGAACTACTAGGTTAAATCGACCTTAAACTTTCCCTTGTCATCTGCTTCCGGTTCAACAGACCAGGGTCACCCCATTACGGGCTAAAAAAAATTTAACCGAGTAGTCTCAGTAGTCTCAGGCGCCGCGATTCGCTGTGTTGCGTCCCATGGGCACGCCAGAAACCTATGATTGTGGGTTCGAATCCCGGTTCGCCCCGATTATGTTTCTAAGTTTGTCAGCACCATACCCGTGTTCGTGGGTTTCACCGAAGTGGTAAACGTCTGAGACCTGCATCACTTCGGGCTTTCCTCCCATATTAAGCTGACACGCCGTGATAAAACTGGAATACTGTTAATAGCGGCGTTAAACCCAACTCACTCACTCATGAGTGAGTGAATGGGTGATTTTTTAACAGTATTTCTACAGTAGCGTGACATGTTAACTAAATGTGGGGGGAAAGTCTCAGGTTACACACGTCGGATATGTTTATCACGCTCGTTAAATCGCTAATATACAAACAGCAACAACAGCATTTCAGTTTATTTGTAAGACAGGTGGTATACGTTCAAAAACTGAACCACGAGTAAGGGTATAGCCGACAGACTGTATTGTAATCTGCGCTTATTTCACAGATTATTGATGATAATGTGATTTAAGAGTAAAATAGTGTTGTGTGTTCTATGAAGAATATGTTTTTCGTTCTAACAGATATGTTTACACTTGTTTGAAAGTGCCAAGGTGTTTCTTTTCAGAAATGTACGTTCTATTTTAAGAAATCATTCAATTGGCAAGAAAAGGCCAACAAACACAAGGATCTCATTCCTGTGAATATATGAATCGAAGATGTTTTGTTTGTTTGTTGTTTAACGCCGCACTCAGCAATATTCCAGCTATATGAAGGCGGTATGTAAATAATCGAGTCTGGACAAGACAATCCAGTGATTGACATCATGAGAATCGATCCACACAATTCGGATACGATAGTATGCATCAACTAAATCCCGTTAGTCGCCTCTTACGACAAGCATAGTCGCCTTTTACGGCAAGCATGGATTGCTGAAGACCTAATCTACCCCAGATCTTCACGGGTCTGAATCGCAGAGGTCTACGCAGATGTCTATGACCAGATAGCCTCACAGTTTAAAATATCAATGCTGTACAACACATTCGACGGTATCCATGTACGCAATAAAACATATCTGTCGGTCATATAATGGATATCAATGCGATAAACCAATCCGATAAACTAGATATCGCCATCCTATAAATATACAAATGAAACAGATAAACGGAACTACTTTTATTAATCTTCATACATCGATGCGATATCTACTCGCTCGAAAAGGGATTGCATAACATTCCCAGTAAGTAGTCATAGAGTTTTCCCGTGCTTGGGTAAGCAGGCATTGTGTTTCTGAAGTTACTTTAGTATGGGATCCTAGAAGGGGCATTGTCGCGACAGCGCTTTAGTTAGTTTTGACACTTTTTGCTTGTTTTTGTAACGACGACAACGCGACAATGTCCCTTCTAGGATTCCATACTTTCGTAAATGGGAATATGTCGAAACTCGATTATTTTGAGACTTACATATGCTAAAGATGTTATTACTATTGTGTGTTTCCATACAGTAACTATAATCATTAGTGGGTGAAAGAGTTTGGTATTACGCCGCTTTTAGCAATGTTCAAATAATATCACGGCGGGGGATAGAATATCAAATATTAGGAATAAAACATATTGTTATTCCTAATTTATGTATGTGACATTTACGATGCGGAGTCACTCGGCTGATGATCGCCTTTTCTCCTCATGGTTTCCATTCGCTTTTCTCCCATATATGCCTGGAGCATCGGTATCCCTCACGCCTAAGGCGTCTCATTTCATTTCGCTGTACGTCCCTTGGAAACCTAGGACTGTGTGCTTGAATCCTGGTGCGCCCTGATTTTGTTTCTAGGTTTGCCATACCATTGCCGTGCTCGTTGGTTTCAGCAAAGTGGTTGACGTCCGAGACTTGCATTACTTCGGGCTTTCCTCCCCCATCAAGCTGACAACGTATTCATGTTAAACTGCGGCATGGTATCTCAGTGTGCTAACACTTTAAATCGGCAACAGTCCGGACTAGTTCAAGCAGCCACACACACACACACACACACACACACACACACACACACACACACACACACACACACACACGCACACACACATACGTGCATGCACGTCGCTATATAAGTCCAATAATCTTGGCGCCCATTTCACCTCACCTTGCAATATCTACTGAAACTACGTCCTGGCGGACTCGTTATGCTTTGACTAGGACGTCGGCAACATATGCATGTCGTGCGAGGCGACTCAATGGATTGGGTGGTCAGGCTGGGTGTTTTCATCGACTGCGTGTCATCGGCGTGGGACGTTGCTCTTTATATCAATCACTGGATTGTCTGGTCCAGACTCTATTATTTACAGACTGTCGTCATATAGCTGGAATATTGCTGAGTGCGATGGTTAACAACAAACACACAAGCATTTTGGGAATCCAGTGGTTGATATCATGAGCATCGATCCACGCAATTGGGATACGATGACATGCATCGACCAAGTCAGCGAGCTTGACAACCCGATCCCGTTAGTCGCCGCTTACGACAAGCATAGTCGCCTTTTACGGCAAGAATGGGTTGCTGAAGACCTATTCTACCCCGGATCTTTACGGGTCGAATTTCTGAGATGAGATGTCCTTAAATCTTACCTTAGATCTTTGTTTAACGGTAGCGAGATCTGAGATATGATTTTAAGGAAATTGGCAGTGATATAGAGAATCTCACCCGAGTGTCTTTTGATATCAAATATATCAACAAGTGTTGATATATTTGATATCAAAAGACACTCGGGTGAGATTTTATTTATCATCCAACATCATTCTTTCAACTTTTTAAATTTGAAGACAGTAATTAGCAGTGTCTTCAGTGTAAAAAGTACTGCTAACAGCTTCAGTAGCAGAGCCATTAGTGATGTCATTTGATTGTGACGTCATGGTAACCAGTGACATCACAATGGTCTGCAAAGTAATGTGATGTAATTTCATTGCAGCGATATCTACAGTGTAGATATCGCTTGATCTCATCCAAGCGATATCTCCTGTGGCAGCCAGTTTTGGATGATAAACTGCAATAGTGACAAAAAAGCGGCGTAAAACAATACTCTACACCATGTGGTCATTAGCGGATCCAGAGGGAGGGTCTGGGGTGGGGACAGGGGGTCCGGATCCCCCATTTTGAAAACCAAATGAAGTAAGTAATAGGCCGCAGAATTATCTGAGAACCCGTTGAACCCCTTGTTAGTTTGTTTCACCAAAGTGGTTAAACGTCTACGTCGCTTCGGGATTAACTTCCACATAAAGCTGTCACGCTGCAATCTTAGTGACTTACTGCTGTTTTGGGACCAAGCGCTTCCGATGGATCCGATTCAGCCCTCGGGAGAACGCTGTTGAAAATGTGGGCGGTGTATTTAGCTTACACCGGTAAGACGAACAACATCGGCTCCTTAACTTGCATTGATTTTCAGTGAAAACAGTCCGTAGAGCGGCCTCGATTTGGCACAGTAGACATGCAAGTGTTTATTACACAATAAACATTTAAGGGAGAAAGCGAAATTGGACGTAAACTTTGAAAGCAGTAGCTGAATGTGTGAAGACTGGAGTGATCGATTACCGGCTGTCACGAAAGGCATGTGCGATAGGTGCAAAAACGTTGTGCAGTGTTGGCGAGTCTGCGTGGCTCAGTCGTGGGGAGTAGACGTAAACAACAACTGCTTATAAATTTCTGAGACTTTCTGGAACCTTTATTGGGAACACCAATCCTGATACACACATACATTTAAACCAACTTGAAATTTTATGCCGTGCTAAAAATTGTGCATTACACTGAAGTCAAAGATTTAACTGTTTCAGTCCTCAACTGATTTTCTGGGAATGTAGCATTCTACATTGGAAGAACAACTGTTGCGTTCCTATCTTTTCATCCCATTATATATTAGCACGAGTCTCTATTCAGTTCAACACAAATCAAAATCAAACAAGATTCGAAACACTGGAAGTAAAATTTGAATGTCTTTCATTATTATACGGGGGCGGTCGGGTAGCCTAGTGGTTAAAGCGTTAGCTCGTCATGCCGAAGACCCGGGTTCGATTCCCGACATGGGTACAATGTGTGAAGCCCATTTCTGGTGTCCCCCGCCGTGATATTGCTGGAATATTGCTAAAAGCAGCGTAAAACCGAACTCACTCACTCACTCATTATTATACGAGCGGCAGACGGGGGCAGTCGTCTAAGGCGCCGCGATTCGCTGTGCGCAGTTGCGTCCCTTGGGCACGCCAGAAACCTATGATTGTGGGTTCGAATCCCGATTGGCCCCGATTATGTTTCTAGGTTTGTCAGCACCATTTCTGTGCTCATTGGTTTCATCGAAGTGGTAAACGTGCGAGACCTGCATCACTTCGGGCTTTCTTCCCACATTAAGCTGACACGCCGTGATATAACTGGAATAATGTTTAGGCGTAAACCCAACTCACTCACTCACTCCATCTTATCAACTATTATGTGTACGTTACAATGTAATAAAGCGTACATTGGAGTAGAGAGCTTTAGCCAAAATAACGCATGAATTTGCACAGATCAGAAATAAATTAGGCTTATTACCGCACTATACGATTAAGAAATAATTTGGTAAATGTGCAAATGGACGATTTACAGTTTTAGGCGAATTTTCCACGAAAGGGACGTTCATAAGCGTATGAACGACACATTTTGACGTTCACACGTTTACCACGAGATTCGACACGAAGAAATACGGAAATATTGTTTCTCGTCATTTTGACCCTTTAATCGTGAAGTTTAGCATACCTTGGGGCAAAGTGCCATACACGGATATCCTCGCTTCGACCCAGCGTAGTGAACAAAACGAAGAAATGCACTCTTACAGTATCAACACGATTCGTGCCTAGGGTGACAGTCACAGTCTACTGCAATATATGAATTTACCTCACTATCTATTTGACACATCTATATAATCGGCTAATTGATCAATGGTGACTGACACCTGTAACCGCCACAGGTTCATTAACAATTTTTGAAATCTTTCCCGACACGTTTATCGTGTCGGCCATTTTGACGTGATGTACTCGATGTATATTAATGTATTACGTCGCACTGTCATTGTGACTGGGGTAGTCCTTATTAACAGAGCTTTCTCATCTAATATAATGATGATATCATCAGAATCTATTTGTTGTAACCAACTACAAAAAATGTTACTGCAGAGTAATTGGAGCACACGCACATGTCACCTTTCCACATTCCGCCACACAGCCGGTTGGGGTAAGGCTGTCAGTGTACACATGAAATCCCTCGTACTAAATGAAATTGTGTATTCATCTTTCGAGGTAACAGTTGTGTAGAGACATCATACAGTTTGGTCCTCACTCTATTAAGGTTCATACCCCAATGAACTCACACAAAGTGAAAGTCAGCTTTTAATTAAATCCATGAACTGTTTTGTTCAGTGTCTTGAATGCATATAGTTACTGTAAGTGTGAGATTTCACGTTCACGAATATATGGTCTAACAACGATTCTTTATAATTAATACAATATTTATGACCTTTTATCAACCTAGCATTTAACAGTTTACTGTACTTCATGTTTTTAACCAGGATGTATGTAAGCCCCGATGCTAGGACGTATATTTGAAGAAGGTAGTTTTAATCGTTAGCTAGAAGAGATACGTCTCTTGTTTATTACTGATTAGCTTGCACCTGTGATGTATCGTTTACTCACAGCGTAGCTACATACGTGTACAAGCATGCTATCTATATTTGTCCATGTTCTAGGGCAGGCAGCATCTGGACCAGCCGTTCGGGACAATGTACCGTATAACCCATAAACATGTGTTGATGACTCACGGGTGGAAGAGTGGACACTGCAAAGAGTGACGTCCCTTTCACGTATCAGGATCAGCTGGTAGTGGTTTCGAGTGCCATATTAGTTGTTTTTTTTATCAGTGGTTTTAGCGCTGATATCTAAGTGTGGAATGCGACCAGAACGGTTCTATTGCTGCGTCAGGAATCATTTTGGTATTGTTTGTTGTTTTACGCCGCATATGCCAATCCAACTTTATTGCGACGGCCTTTAAATAATCTGAATTAGACAAACCAGTGATTGATATCATGAGAAACTTCCCACGCCGTGGGGTTACGATGACATGCATTCAATCAAGTCACCGATCCTGACCACCCGGTTGTCGCCTCGTACAAACCTAAGTTGCATGGGAACCTATTCTAACCCGGAATCCTCCCCGCGAGGACATCAACGAGGAAGCTAGCATGACATTGTAGGGTGTACAGGCCGTCTGCCCAGAGAGCGCAAGGTCGGTGGTTCGAATCCTTACGCGTCACAACAAGTGACCTTACAATATGGTACTTGTTGTTACCCAGCCTGGCGTTCAGCCTGATGTGGATAAAACAAGGACTGGCCAGCTTGGAATCAGTATACTGTGTCAGAGTGGTGTATCCATGTGCATACATGTTTCATTTGAACGCGACGGTAAACCCTTTTTCGCCACATCTCACCTCACCTACCATGGCATTGAAGCATGCTTGATTCTAATTGGTCAAAATAACATTAAAATCAGGTATCCAATTCCATTAGATACTTTACAATTAACAAGCCTGTTCACACAAACACCTGCGGGTACATGATCTATCGATAGCCGACATCACGATGCATAAAACAATGGTTGCCAATACGTTCGAGATAGGAACATTATCAGGTGTTTGGCACTGACAAGGTACACTGAACTTGCACTTGGTAACAACAGCTTATCAAACATGATGACATCTTTTTCAGAACACATACAATGTAATATCACATACACAAATTTGCAGTCTCGTCTTCATCTAAAAACTCAGGTTAATGTAGAACATATCTACAGATAAGGATTGTACTTCAGTCACTCAAATCTGTCTATCCAGGGAGCAGACCAAAAGTGTCGAGTTGATATTACGGAATTAACAGAGTGATCGTGATGTCTCTGTCTAAAACCATGTCATGCTTAATATATAAGTTCTCTTCTCGTATTATGCATCAGTTTTACTTAAAAACTAAAAACTAAAAACAGAGAGACTACTTTTTGCAGAATACCTATTCAAGGCTTTGACCATCTGGACCAAATATTTGGCGAAATAATAATTGTCTGGTCGACCAGTTGGCTGAACCCGAAAACCGAAATTTAAACACATAATCTAACAAAAAATTATCTAAGAGGAAAACTAGACATAAGACATATTGTAATAAAAAAGCGTTCCTACCATGGACCTACATGTATGTCATAAACGTAAAACAGGTTGAAATCAGTTTTAAGATCACTTTAATATATTTTTAAATATCTATGTTCTGAAATACAGTCTCGGGCAAAATGGAACCGAGTATTATATTGTGAATATTATTAACGAACAAGAGAAACACTTTCTACACAGGTTTAGATCTAGATAGTTTGTTAAATATCTTTTTTTGATTTATTAAAATGGACTGACAAAGGGACCTAATTTGGGCCTAAAATTCTGCGACGTTACAAAGGTTTTGTCATGGTCAAAGGGAGACAATTCAATCGATTTTTATTCCATGGGGTAAAGTTTGTGGTCAAAGGGAAGTAACTCAGCCTGGTAATTTAACTGTGCTCCTGTCTGGCTGAAAGCGCTCAATCTGCGGCGCGTTCCAACAGTGTAACCAGTTTACTTCGTGTGTTGTGCGCATGTCCCAACTATGTTATGACGTCATTCAACCTTGTAGCAAGAAAGATAACCAGTAATTTCTAAGCTTCCCAGTGCGTGCATAACACGATTATCTCCCTTAGACCGTTAACTGCATTGATGGCGCGGCACTGCTTTCAAGCCTTCACAACACCGCGCTGACGGGGTAATCTTTCAACGACGTTTATATAAACGTCTCGTGTTTACTTCTATCTTGATTCGTTGTTCGTTGTTTATGTACGTCTATTGGCATCATCTGACGACATTCTGTCACACAAGCATACATGTCACAGACATATACTGGAAATATCCGAAGCGTCTGATGCCTTGTTACAAATCTGATCAATCTTTCAGAATATCATTGTGGCACAGTGAATATCATAATTACCGATTTACCCAAAATCATTTTGGCATAAACCCATATCACATTAGATTAAAACTTTGAAGTCACAATATATTTATTTTATAATGGCACGTACGATGAGCGCTGCGTCGCTGAGGACCATTTCTGAACAAATCTCATTAAAGCATGCTATCTATAATTGCCCATGTTCTAGGGCAGGCCGCATCTGGACCAGCCGTTCGGGACAATGTACCGTATAACCCATAAACATGTGTTGATGACTCACGGGTGGAAGAGTGGACACTGCAAAGAGTGACGTCCCTTTCACGTATCAGGATCAGCTGGTAGTGGTTTCGAGTGCCATATTAGTTGTTTTTTTATCAGTGGTTTTAGCGCTGATATTTAATTGTGGAATGCGACCAGAACGGTTCTATTGCTGCGTCAGTAATCATTTTGGTATTGTTTGTTGTTTTACGCCGCATATGCCAATCCAACTTTATTGCGACGGCCTTTAAATAATCTGAATTAGACAAACCAGTGATTGATATCATGAGAAACTTCCCACGCCGTGGGGTTACGATGACATGCATTCAATCAAGTCACCGATCCTGACCACCCGGTTGTCGCCTCGTACAAACCTAAGTTGCATGGGAACCTATTCTAACCCGGAATCCTCCCCGCGAGGAGGTCCGAAATCAACTACTTGTGACAATGGTTGCCAATACGTTCGAGATAGGAACATTACTATGTGTTTGGCACTGACAAGGTACACTGAACTTGCACTTGGTAACAACAGCTTATCAAACATGATGACATCTTTTTCAGAACACATACAATGTAATATCACATACACTAACCACTGTGTCACACAAATGTGCAGTCTCGTCTTCATCTAAAAACTCAGTTCAATGTAGAACATATCTACATATAAGGATTGTCCTTCAGTCACTCAAATCTGTCTATCAAGGGAGCAGACCAAAAGCGTCGAGTTGATTTTACTTCCGGAATTAACATCTTAATGTCTAAAACCATGTCATACTGATATATAATTTCTCTATAGTTGTGTATTATGCATCAGTTTTACTTAAAAACTAAAAACTAAAAACAGAGAGATTACTTATTGCAGAATACCTATTCAAGGCTTTGACCATCTGGACCAAATATTTGGCGAATTAAATATATGTCTGGTCGACTAGTAGGCTGAATCCTAAAACCGAAATTTAAACACATGATCTAACAAAAAATGATCCAAGAGGAAAACTAGACATAAGTCATATTGTAATAAAAAAGCGTTCCTACCATGGACCTACATGTACATGTATGTAATAAAACGTAAAACAAAGGTTGAAATCAGTTTTAAGATCACTTTAATTTTTTTTAAATATGTATGTTCTGAAATGCAGTCTCGGGCAAAATGGAACCGAGTATTATACTGTGAATATTATTAACGCACAAGAGAAACACTTTCTACACAGGTTTAGATCTAGATAGTTTGTTAAGTATCTTTTTTAGATTTATTAAAATAGACTGACAAAGGGACCTGAATTGGGCCAACAAATCTGCGACGTTACAAAGGTTTTGTCATGGTCAAAGGGAGACAATTCAATCGATTTTTATTCCATGGGGTAAAGTTTGTGGTCAAAGGGAAGTAACTCAGCCTGGTAATTTAACTGTGCTCCTGTCTGGCTGAAAAGCGCTAAATTTGCGGCGCGTCCCAATAGTGTTACCAGTTTACTTCGTGTGTTGTGCGCATGTCCGAACTATGTTATGACGTCATTCAACCTTGCAGCAAGAAAGATAACCAGTAATTTCTAAGCTTCCCAGTGCGTGCATAACACGATTATCTCCCTTAGACCGTTAACTGCATTGATGGAGCGGCAAGGCTTTCAAGCCTTCACAACACCGCGCTGACGGGGTAATCTTTCAACGACGTTTATATAAACGTCTCGTGTTTACTTCTATCTTGATTCATTGTTCGTTGTTTATGTACGTCTATTGGCATCATCTGACGACATTCTGTCACACAAGCATACATGTCACAGACATATACTGGAAATATCCGAAGCGTCTGATGCCTTGTTACAAATCTGATCAATCTTTCAGAATATCATTGTGGCACAGTGAATATCATAATTACCGATTTACCCAAAATCATTTTGGCATAAACACATATCACGTTAGATTAAAACTTTGAAGTCACAATATATTTATTTTATAATGGCACGTACGACGAGCACTGCGTTGCTGAGGACCATTTCTGAACAAATCTCATTAAACTCTGATCTTTGTTCTCGCTACCGCTAAACAAAGATCTGAAGACATCCCATTGCGGGTCACGTCAGTTATTCGCGAACTTTGACCGACCAGTGGAATGACATTACAAGAAGTCGACAAAAGCCAATCAGAAGGCAGCTTAATCGAGCTTTACGGCACGAGTTTCAAACTGGCGACTTCGCTTCGAAACATATTTTGACATACACTCGATTAAAAAATTAAAAACTGAATTAAGAACTTTCTGGAATGGCTAATGGATCGTCAAGATTGTATGAATACAAAAATAAAGCCCATAACTGTTGTTCGGAATACCCGGTGTGTGTGTTGTTTTTTTTCGAGGCTACACGATCAAAAATCACATTCCAACCGTCACTTTCATGATCTGATAAGCGATGCTCTGATTGGTCAGATGAAAGGTCGTTCTGCCATGACCCGCAATGGGATGTCCTCAGATCTTTGTTTAGCGGTAGCGAGAACTAAGATCAGATGTTAATGAGATTGATTTCTCCACGGGACGGTGATTATTTCTCTACAAGTTAACACCATATCATATTTTACACGATGTTTTCATTATACTGTAAGATATGGATAAAGTATATGAAGCTTGTGTTTGTTTGAAGATTGCAATCCGTGCATAATAATCATATCTTGCCCGCTATATTACATAATATGCCGCGGTCTATACAGTTTTGCCCTCACAAACCCACGTCTTAAGTTTCAGGGCATTCATTCCTCTGATAGAGATGTTAATTTTCTTTCATTTATTTATTGTTCAAGAAACAGATTTATAATAATGTTCTATAACAGTGAACAATGTTCTTTAATTTGCTTTCTCAATAATATTGATAATATATTCTTTAAGTTTCTTAATAAGATCAAATTACACTTTCCATTTGTTAATCTTGACCTACACACATAAAACTTAAAATATAATTGAAAGCAGCAAATTAGAATTTCTCAAAGTGGGTGAATTAGTATGGTTTAACACCGCTTTTAGCAATATTCCAGCAATATCGCGGCGGGGGGTTACTAGAAACGGGCTTCACCCATTGTGCCCATGTCGGGAATCGAACCCGGGTCTTCAGCATGACTAGCGAACGCTTTAACCACTAGGCTACCCTATCGCCCCAAAATAAAAATGAAATGCCTGTAAGTGCAGTTCATACAATAGTGGTAACAATGGTATTATTTGAGACAGTGTTCCAACGTGTACCTTCATTTAACATTAATACTTCACATTTTCTTAATAAACATAACACACATCTAAAAGCATGTAGGTTTATTGTATGTATGTTTTATGTGATCTTTGTGCATCGTAGCATATACACTTCCCTAACAATCCAATAACAGTTCCATAGCTTAGTGGTAAAAGCGGTCGACAGTCACGCTGAAGGCGCGGGTTCGATCCCCAAAATGGCTGCAATAAGAGACGAACATGGCTACAGAATATGTTCTCGTGTCCCCCGTCGTGATATTGTAGGGATATTGCTTAAACACGACGTTAAATGATACTTACAACGGGTTGTTTTTATCAGATAGAGATGTAAGTCGAAAACGATTGTAAGTTATCCACGAACACGGGTATGGCCGTGATAAACCAAAAATAATAATCAGGCATATCGATGATCTGATATCGTTCAATAATGGTCAAATAAACAATTTCCTTTCACTGATTTACCCACGTGAGCTAAGAACAAAGGTATCAGTGAAAGCGTCGGATCTGTTTCATATTGGATTCAGTGCATAAAGATGCACTGTGACAATAAAGCATCCACAAGATTGAAGGACAAGGTGGATGACTTCAACTTTCCCTTTATGTCGAGCAATTATACTCCAGCAGCTCCAGGTTATGTGTCTACATTCACAACTTTTGATTAAGAATCGAGCATGCCCTTTCGACGTAAATGTCACAGAGCGTCATACCTTTGCTAAAAACGTTCTTGATCAGGGTTACATCAGTCAAGGCCTTTGCAATTCTTTCAAAACGTATTATGATAGACATATGAAGGACATTTCAAAATTTGATAATCTGTGACAATTATGCACAGTGTGCACATCGGAATTACGTTTATACCACTTAAAACGCAACCAATATTGGAGTCGATTACTAATTGATTGGTTTACACATAAGATATTTTAAAAAAATGTTATCTTACTTCAAGTATCTACACCTGTGTCGGGTCGGATAGAAAACTAGTCCAGTTTTATCTGACCATAAACCAGCTGCGCAGTGTGGTACAATTCCCATGTTATTTGTCACCCACACACCACTCTGTAAGTCTTACTTTTTATTCCTTCTGGAGATTTTAATCAGAAAATGGCAGATATTTAATTGTACATGTGTTGGGATATCCGAAATGCTGACCTGTCTAATATCGATGAATTAATTAAATCGTACCTGGCGAATCTCAATTTGTATTGCCTGGTTGAAAATGGTTGCAAACAGATTTGGCGTCTACGCAAAAGTAGAAATAACTGAAAACATAATTTAAGTTTAAATAAAAGTAATAATATTCCCTTTCAAGCAGTCGCGCGTCTCTATTGGAGAAAGAAAACACACAATTCACAACAACGTTTGTATAAAGAAGACGAAAAGTGATAGGCAGAAATTACAGTTGTTGGGCATTATGGAGTTAAAACAAGGTCTGGTCGGTTCGGATCAGTCATTAAATATGGATATCCCACTCAGACACATTATACTGTGTCTGAGTGGGGTATCCCTGTTAAACTGTGGCATGGTATCTCGCCTAACAGTATGGGCGTTAAGATCGTGGTAGCGCTAAGATCGCTTTGTGCAAGTGGACCCTGGTCGACAACTACGTCATGACATGGTGTTTGTTGTTGTTGTTGGTTTGTTGTTTTACGCCGCACTCAGCAATATTCCAGCTATATGACGGCGGTCTGTAAATAATCGAGTCTGGACCAGACAATCCAGTGATTAATATCATGAGCATCGATCCACGCAATTTGGATCGATGACATGCATCAACCAAGTCAGCGAACCTGACCACCCGATCCCGTTAGTCGCCTTTTACGACAAGCATAGTCGCCTTTTACGGCAAGCATGGGTTGCAGAAGACCTATTCTACCCCGGATCTTCACGGGTCCATGTCAGGTGATAATCGCGGTTATGTTGCAGCTGACGACTTCGGGAAGATGATTCTGGTGCTGTTTCTCGTGGTGTTCCAAACCTTCATGGCTTCCGCCCAACACGGCAGTAAGTGTTGTGCATCTGTGTTTGAGTCCACTGTCGACTCAACATTATACTCCTTCATAATACTGGTATGGCAAGTCCGGCTTATAGACAACACACGATCACATAGTTATCCAACACACAGCAGCCTCGCCTCGTCCTCCAAACAAAGACCTCAAATCCCAGATTCCCCTACATTGTCCCTATTTTGTCGGCATCACGGCGTGCTCGTGGGTTCCACCAAAGTAGCCACCTAAATGGTAAAATAAACATTTGAAACATCCAGCTTCTTGAAGGATTCCCTGACAGACAGGTCTCAGATACGGCCTGGTCTTTCCAGCTGGTCACATATCTCCAGAAACCTATTCGTAGGTTCGAATCCCAGATTAACCCTGATTATGTTTCTAGGTTTGTCAGCACCATACCCGTGCTCGGGGGGTTCACGAAAGAGGTTTACGTCTGAGACCTGCATTAGTTCGGGCTTTTCTCCAACATCAAACTGACACGCCGTGATATAACTTGAATCTGTTACTGGTGTCTATAACTGGTGCCGTGAAAGAAGTAACGGAACCGTTAATTGTTTCTCAATGCGCGTTATCTTCAAGACATCGATCACACGTCTAACAAACAATTCATTTTGGGGGGTAAAACCAGAGGTCAAATTAATATTTCTCCCTTTGTTCTGGAACGAATATACGATTAAAGAAAGAACTGAATATCGACGGTCCCTATTACGCTTATGTTATCATCAAACGGATCTATCCTTGATTCATTTATCAGTTATATATATGAAGACATGTAAGTAAGACAGTCTTAATTATTATAAACTTTCTCCCTCTGTACTTCTCGATGTATAACCTGGGTCTATGGCTTATATCACTCCAGAAAGAAACTATACTACTAACCGAATACACTGCACACCTAATAAAAGCCTAAATATGTTAATTCCTGTTCACGTTAGAATGTAACAACACTACAATGTTCGTTTATTGAACCGACTCCATTTTCTTGAACAGACTACAAGAGGTTTTGCTACGTGAGCGGCTGGGCGCGGTACCGCGCTAGCCCCGTGACGTTCAACCCCGAGGACATCGCACCTCACCTGTGCACCCATCTCAGCTTTGCCTTCGCCACCCTGGACGACTCGGGCACCCAGCTGAAGGCTGCTGACAGTGGGGATGACCCAGGCATGTACGTGTCACCCTCCGTAATAGCCCGAATAGCCAGTGTTCTTCATCTTCCCGAGGCAAGAGAGTTAACTGTCTCTAAAAGTCCATTTTCCACCCTTGCCGAACTAGGCTGGTATTCCTGGGCTCGATCATAGCGCCACCAGTGGCTATTACGAGTTATGTCCCTTCTATGCCTCTCCTATTGACCAATCAGATTCCACCTCTCGTATCACTTGCATTTGCTTCAAACAAAATGGCGGCGCCCAGTCAAGACGATCTGATCGATAATCAAGGTCTATATTGTGATAAAACGGGTCTTATATCGCGAAGTTCATCAAATCACGTGAGCACCTTGATTAAAAACATGAAAAGGTTTGGAAAATATCTGTTGACAACGAGTTGGCGGTGCACATGCTTTGCAAATCCTGCAATCGACGGAAATCTGCATGGCAGTTTACGAACCGGATTTCGATTTCATTGCGCGATTTTGATTGGACTATGCATAGACACGTTAGTCCAGCCAAAATCTAACACCATAATACCAGCCTAGTTCGACAAGGGTGGAAACTGGTCTTTTATAGTCAGTTAACTCTCTTGCCTCGGGAAGATGGTGTTCTTAGACGTGCCACAATCCAATGGGTTCGAATAATAATTCTTGGTTTGTCAGCACCAGGCAAAGTGAGAACGATCTTTTCTCAATCAGAAGCAGCTTTCTCGAGCTTTACCGCACAGGTTACCAGTTTCCAGACTACACTTTGAAAAATATCGATTCCAAATTTGAAATTTGAACCCCCCAAAATCTGGAATGTCTAACAGATGGCCGAGATTTTATGGTAGTACTTCCCACGTGACATGAAAATCTAAAGAGATTGACGTTGATTTTGACGGAATCAGTCGTACAGTGCGTAATTGTCGTTCAGAATGCCTCGTGTTTATCTTTTCGAGGTTGTATGATTCGGAGTTTCAGTTTCGCGATCTCGTAAGCGACGCTCTGATTGCTCAGAAGACTCCATGTTTTATCAGCGGTACTTGTGTCAAAATCCCACGCACTCATTTTAATTATTCGCATTGTCCAGATTTTGGCTAAACGAACAGTAATATATTATATATACCCTTCAAAAAAAAGAAACGCAAAGCCAGATTTATGTGAGGTAGGAAAATACATTTATACGAGGAACCGTACAAAGTATTGAGCCACAATGTTGTGGAGAATACACTCGTTTATTGTAGACTAAATCATCTCAGTTATCGGTACATATGAGTAGAGACATAGAGACGAGTATGCGAATCACATTCTGGGGAATGGTAGCCCACTCGGCCTGCAACGCAAAAGCCAACTGCTGCAACGTCTGGGGTTGTGGTTGACATCGGCGTAGCCGTCTATCCAATTCATCCCACAGATGCTCTATCTTGTTCAAATCCGGGGATCTGAAGGGCCAGGAGAGAACATCAACGTTGTTGTTGTGTAGACAGGCTCTTGTGATCCCTGCTGTATGCGGTCGAGCGTTGTCCTGTTGGAATACACCGTTGCCGTTGGCTGCAATTGGGACGTGTGGTAGGATAATTTCGTTGATGTATCGTTGAGCCGTAAGATTGCCCTGGATATGGACCAAACCTGTCCTGCCATGATGAGATATAGCCACCCACATCATAACGCTACCCCCACCAAACATGTCCAATTCCTGTACACAGTTTCCTCGACGGAGGAGAAATCTTGATTCGTCGCTGAACCAGACATCTCTCCATCGCAGTTGAGGCCATACCCTGTGTTGACACCAATGCAGTCGTTGTTGACGCGTCGAACAGGACGTCTTGCTCGTAGACCTGCTGCTCTTAAACGGTTTCGTTCGGTCTTGTCGGAGATTCTGCGTAGTCCGGGTATTTGGGATGCGGTTGAGGTGGCTGTGGTCGTCCTTCCACGTAGGTGGCGCAGTCGGATGTAGCGATCTTGGACGAGAATGGTTACTCTTGGTCGTCCCGACCTTGGCCGATCACGTGTTGACCCATGCTGTTGAAACCGACCCTATAGCCTTGTGATGCTGCTGGGCGCTACATTGAAAACCATGGCTGCAGCTGATCGGGATTCCCTTGCCTGAAAGCGGCCTGTGACGTTGTTTCTTTGCACTTCTGTTATCTTTGCATGCTGTTGAACTGTCACTGTTCGATTGACGCAGATGCCAGGCAATTAAAAACTCTTCGCTTAAATACCTTTCATATTGCTGCTGTACGTGCAGTGCGTGAAGCTCCATGACCCTTTTGTTAATGCACTGGGTGCGTTTTTTCCGAATCGTACGTGTTTCCCGACAAATTGTTTGTATGTCTTTGTTGTGATCATTTTGATACGGGAAATTTGTCACTGACACTATAACACATTAAACCTCTTCATTTTGCACTTCTTAGACCGCTTATTTTGCTTATATGGTAAAAAATATCCGAATTGCGTTGTTTTTAAAGAGTATACTTAAATAAATATATATATAATCATATACCCTTTCACAATAAAACGTTACCTGAAACAGACATGTCTGTCACAGGTATATGTTCATACATGTCAATCTTATAACCAAGAAAACAAGATACCTTTTCATCAAGAAAGCATGGTTCTTAATTGGCATCGTTGCAGGTACAAACGTTTCAACGCCCTCAAATCCGGCAGTCCCCACCTGAAGACCTTGTTGTCTGTAGGAGGATGGACAATGGGGTCCAAGCTGTTTAGTGTGCTCGTTGCCAACGACAGCAACATCGAGGCCTTCAGCACTAGTACTGTCAAGTTCTTGCGAGACCATGGGTTTGACGGCCTTGACATTGACTGGGAATATCCGGCAGCCAGAGGAAGCGGCCCGAGGGACAAGCAGAGGTTCACGAAACTCGTACAGGTTCTAAATTTAACACTCTTTCTGATTTGGCAGTTTTATGACTGAATAGGTAAAAGGACAAAGGCCAGGGAATTAGACCTGGTGTCTTTTTTGTCTTTATTATTGTTCTGTTGTTTATCATCTTTCTGTTGTTTATCTCGTTCTTCTCTTTATCATGTACATTTTTTTACCATGTGGGGAACCCAAAACCTTTCCCGAAAACCCAGTGCCTGTTGTTTGTAGTATTTGTTTGTTTTTAACTCGACACCCAGCAATATTCCAGCTTTATGACGGCGGTCTGTAACTAATTAAGTCTGGACCAGACAATCCTGTGATTGACATCATGAGTTTTGACCCACGCAATTGGGATACGATGACACGCATGAACCAAGTCAGCGTCGATTCGATCTTGGAGGGCGAGCAACTCCTGAAACAGTTTTGTTAGATTTTAATAGGAATTTGGTCAGATCAAATCAAATATAACCATCTCTAACAGAGTCATCGACAGATGACATATCCTCCGATCATCTTTTTTCCAGTACAATGCCAAATGAAGTTAGGTCCTCAACACCAAAACGCTGTTCCGAAACCAACCAAACCAAAACTTGTTTCCAAAACATTTAATTAATTAAATATACTTTTACAAAAGCCACCAGTTCAACCATTGAGTGATGTAGATGCATGAAGAAAAAGTCGACGTTTTTTTCAAAAATAAAAGAAGAGAAAAGAAACGAACGGACCTGTGGGATATAAACAGGTGACACGTGACTTTCATTTATCATTCTGCCTTGATTTCAGACTCTGCATCTGGCGTTCAAGACCGAGGCCCGTGATTCCGGCAAGCCTCATCTTCTCCTCACGGCAGCCCTGGCTCCGTCCCCCTACCACGTGCAGGAGTCGTATGAAGCGGTCCTACTTGCAAAGTGAGTGAGCCAATGCTGTTTTATGACGCAGTCGGAAACTATCTGTGTCACGCCGGCCTGTCAATAATGGGCCCCAATATCAGGCCACAGGACAGGATACTCCCATCTTAGGACACACGTTAGGGTAACCTCCATATCAGGAGACCACGTCCAACTGGGAAAGCGTCTCCAAGCAGGAGACAGTTTGACCCCTGAACATGCATGAAATCTCCGTGAGCCTTACTCGTATCGAATGGCAACTTTTAAGTGAGAACTTAAGGCAACTATGTCTTTTGTGTATATAGCCAGAAATTAATTGCAAATTTCATTGAAATATACACCGTATTTGCTGTACCATACATAAATCCAAGCAAAGATTACTGTGAGTCACAGAGGTTTTTACGGGTATGTTCGCTCTTCTGCCTAGAAGATGTTCCGTAAGTTGTGGAAGGAGGCTGAACCAATATTCTCCTGCTAACATTCTCCTCTGTTCTCCTGTAGATCACTGGACCTGATCAACCTGATGACGTACGACATGCACGGAGAGTGGGACAAGCCTATGTTAGTCGGTCACCATGCTGCGCTGTACGGCACGACTACTGATCCCAACTTGAATGTTGTGAGTTAACAGAATATCCAGCACCATTGCCGGTCCCAACTTGAATGTTATAAGTAGACAGAATATAAAGCTCCATTGCCGGTCCCAACTTGAATGTTGTGAGCAGACAAATACCCGCCACCATTACTGATCCAAACGTGAATGTTGTGAGAAGACACTTACCTCCAAGAAGCTATACTTCTCTTCATCAAAATTAAAACTTTGAATAAGGATTTCTGTTTTGCCGGTTATGTTTCTCCATCTTGTTTTCCAAAGCCCGTTCCAGATATTTAAGGACAAAGACATAAGGAATACAGTAACCTCAGCTACCTGTCCTCTGCACTGTCCCGCGAATATTCTTATAGTATCCTCCTCTCAACTGGCCATACAAATGGACCCATTATAACAACGAATTCTTTTTCCAAAAGACTGTTTCAAGTATCAAAACAAACAAGAATCAAGAAAACAGTATATAACTTTATAATGTATGCATTGGTTTAAATATTTACGATTGCCTCATGACAATGTTGTGAGTACAGGTAATAATGAGTGCAGACACTGTGGCTTCTACGCTTTCAGTGACCAGCGTTGTTCAGAATGTGTTAGTTTTCTTGTTAGATTATGTTGGGTTATTGGTGGTCAAGACGTCTGAAGTGCAGCAACTGACTGTACACATTTGCGCCCCTGAACCGTGTCAGAAACCTATAACCATGGGTTCGAACCCGCGATACCCCGTTTATGTATCTAGGGTTGTCAGCGCCATGCCCGTTTTACTCAACTGGGAAGATCTGCCTCACTTCGGGAGTTCCTCTCACATGGAGCTTACATACCATAATACAACTGAAATACTTTCAAAGCGGCGTAAAGCAAACACCCTCACTCACTCAGTCAACGATCATGTGTATAAAACAAAACATCTCTATCTCAAAGTCTGTGTATTTCTAGGACGCTATGGCTAGCTACTGGGCCAGTTTGGGGATACCAAAACACAAGCTTCTAATCGGTGTGCCGTTCTATGGAAAAACCTTCTCTCTGAATGACACCAGTGTGAATGGGGTGGGGGCACCTGCATATGGTCCGGGGGCTGCTGGAAAATTAACTCATGAAGAAGGAACTCTGGCTTACTATGAGGTAAATGATCATGATTCATTTATATATATATGCCATATCGTATTTTGTTTGTTGTTTGACGCCACACTCAGCAATATTCCAGCTAAACGACGGGGTTCTGTAAATAATCGACTCTGGATATCAGACAATCTAGTGATTGACACCATGAGCATCGACCTACGCAATTGGTACACGATGACATGCATGAACCAAGTCAGCGAGCCTGACCTCCTGTCGCCTCTTACCACAAGCAGGGGTTGTTTCTAACCAATTCTAACCCGGATCTTCACCATGTGGTAGAAGTGATTGACCGTCTTCATAATTACACAATAAAAATGTTTTTCTTCACTTTCGGTCCAATCATATTATTTTGTCCCCATTCCTTTAAAATATAATTACGATTTAATTTAAATCTGAAAATGGAACACAAGATTTCCCCCAGAACAACTGAAGTAATGAAATATACTATTCAAAAGAAGTCAAAGCACGCCCAGTTCTTTCATATATCTATAGTTAATCTGTTATAGCATGGTATATTAACTATAGTGAAATGAAAGAATCGGGTGTTCTTATGACTAACTGGTGTACCCCGCCGTGATATTGCTGGAATATTGCTAAAAGCGGCGTAAAAACATACTCACTCACTCACTCTTATGACAGATTAACTTTAGTAATATGAATTGATCGGGTTCTCTTTAACTTCTTTTGAGTAGTAAGTATTATCGTACACACATGGGCATGATTTATCCCCGCCTTAAACCTTCACAAGTGCAGCGGGAGGGCACCTACAAACGGATTAAAGCTATCTGTAGTATCTCCAACAGCATCCCACTAAATATGTCCCAATGTTTTAGGTGTGCCAGCTTCTGGGCAATACTACATCAAAGATGAGCGCCAACCAATCTGTGCCCTACCTGGTGGACAATGAGAGATGGGTTGGTTATGATGATGAAAAGAGTCTACAAGAAAAGGTAAGGCGTTGATGGGAATATGGTAGTACCGTTAACCAGTTTATTCACCTCTTTACATATATCTGTCCTTTCCATATATCTTAACACTTCCATTTTGATTCTGCCTGCCCCCAGTCACTAACATATTCAAGGGCCAAAGAGTTCTCACTACCAACTCCAGTCCCCGTGACTTGGCTGTTTTAGGGTGTGACCTTTTTCATTAGAAGACGTATATTTTTTCTAAAGTGTCAAATATACCTCACTTCCTCATTTTCATTGTGACAAGTTCTTTTCAATACCATACCAAACAAAGACATTGTATTGTCGTCGTCTTAAGGTGAAATACGTCATTGACCACGGCTACGGGGGTATCATGGTCTGGGCCCTGGACCTGGACGACTTTGGAGGAATCTGTGGCAAGAAGTTTCCCCTCATCCACGCTATCAAAGATGCTTTCAGTACTATTGTGGGCAAACGGTAAATTCTCATTGAAAATCTATATAACTCTGGCAGTTGAAAGGGTAGAACTAATTTTCAGGTTTATAGATTCCACGTGTGCAAAAGTAACACATATAACATTTATGTTAAAACAAATACCCTAGTTAAGTAGGACTCACTTTCTGAGTGAAATATCTTTCTGAGCATAGGAACCTTTCGCGGAATTAAAAGAACTAAAGCAACAGATGTTCTATGCCAAGAACCGACTTGTTGAATTAGTTTGTTGTTACGTACATTGGTTGCATGATTAGAAAACATATTCCGCTGACAATGTAACACAACAATATGAATATTTCATTTTTCCTTTTCCTACGGACCCGTGAAGATCCGGGGTAGAATAGGTCTTCAGCAACCCATGCTTGCCGTAAAAGGCGACTATGCTTGTCGTAAGAGGCGACTAACGGGATCGGGTGGTCAGGCTCGCTGACTTGGTTGATGCATGTCATCGATCCCAATTGCGTGGATCGATGCTCATGATATTAATCACTGGATTGTCTGGTCCAGATCCTGTTATTTACAGACCGCCGTCATATAGCTGGAATATTGCTGAGTGCGGCGTTAAACAACAAACCAACCAACCAACCTTTTCCTACGTGTTCGTATCGTTATCTATCGTGTAGTTGTCCAATTTTCGATCACGAATGTTTATACTACCTAATTTCGTTTATCCGACATACTCGTTAATCCGACATAATCATATGCAACCAACAATGTCGCATTAACGGGACTTGACTGTACTGTAATACTCGGTGCCAGAGAAATCGTCCTCATTTACTACATACAAAATAGAAAACCCTTTTCATAATCATAAGAAATATCTGCTAAAAGTAGAGTCCATTGTACGATTCCGACTATATCAGGAGCATGTGTTTTAGAATCACTATCAGTTAGTGATGATACCAGTGTTCGCGAAAAGGTGAGCGTATCCCGTCCCACATCACGGTTACCGAATCATTGCTAGGTGTCACCCAACATACATGAAGCTGTTCCCTATTGTAATCTAAACCTAAGACGCAGTGCCCAGACTAAATGGGCTTCACTGTTCATGCATTGGTCGGACATCTCATGTATTCCAACACCACCTATATCCACCTAGATTGACAGAGTCGTGGCTGTGTCAGCATGCTTGAGACAATCTGTGTATGTGTTGACTGATGTTCCAGACAACTGACAGACATCGCTGCAACGATTCCCCACGGCAATGCTGTGGCTCCCACTCAGAACATCAATGGAGGCTCATCTGGAAGTAGGTTGAGGTGATGAGTGAGTTTGGGTTTAACTTTCAACAATATGTCCGTT
Organism: Haliotis rufescens; assembly: GCF_023055435.1. NCBI lineage: Eukaryota > Metazoa > Mollusca > Gastropoda > Lepetellida > Haliotidae > Haliotis > Haliotis rufescens. Next base: position 7,020,998 of record NW_025963791.1, on the reverse strand, counting down.
ATATCACAGCGGTATTGAACATCTTACTTGAACTGGCCATCCACTCACCTAGGGGATGAGTGAGCGAGTTAGTTAACGTCACATCGGCAGTAACTCAACCATATAGTCGAGCGAATGTTAACACTCGATGACATGTGTTCGAATCCAATAAAACCTCGAAATATTGTTTGGTTTGTCAGTACCGTACTATGGTTTCATTGAAGTGGTAAGACTTTCAGCTCTCGTCTGTTCACATGATATGGTAATCTTTGAAATAGAGCTAATATGTCCTTCCCGTGTCCACTTTTAATGGACCGGGGCTTTTCATATTTCATTTCGGAAGTCAGAAATTAAAATCTTCCTTCTGTTATGACAAGATGTGTACCCTTTCTATTTCCCATTGTCGACTTTGTGTCTACCTTCGGCGCTGACCGTACTGTCAGCCGTCACCCTTCTACCCTCTTACAAACTTTGTGTCAACATTCTGCGCTCACAAGAAGAACACCGTTTACATTTTCTCTTCTAGATTTTGTGTTCATTTTCTGTTTTGACAAGGCGTACATCATCAACTTTTTCCACTGCAGACTTTGTGTCCAACTTCTGTGCTGACAAGACAGATGGACTTTACCCCGACGCCTCCTCCTGTCAATACTATTACACCTGTACATTCGGGCAGACCATCAGAGAGCCGTGTCCCTATGGTACAGTGTTCCACAGTGCCATACATGTCTGTGACTTCCCACACCCTGATGGCGGATGCAGCTAGTCAGTGTCAGAGCTATGTCAATGTACACCCGTCTTTAGAAATATTTTCCTGATGGGTTTATGTCAGAGCTATGGAGTTTCACCTTTGTACACCCGTCTTTTAGAAAGTTTCTTCTGGCAGATCAGTTCTTGGGAGAATAAACGTTTAAAGCAAATATTGTTCTTGACTGTTATCTTCGCGGATATGTTTCTGCGCTTGGATACAAGCAAACCTTTTTATAAACATTAATTTATTAAATCCAACTCCATGCTATCTTAATTGAAAAGCTCAACTGTCTTTGGCATGCCTAAATTGCCACCTTTGTCATAACTTTGATATTTTGACTTTGAAGATTCCCTTAGATACGTGGAGCTATCGAGTCTGAATGTACACAGATTAGTCGATATGTTCCAGCACACTATCTAACTCGTCATTGTATGGCGAATGGAGCAAAAAGTGTTCATCGTGTAGGAGAGTGGGCTTGATTTAATTCCGCTTTGCACAGTATTTGAGGGTGAGATGTAAATACTGATGTAGGAGCAAACCTTAAATTGACACAGGCCTTTGACATTTGCCATGTTGGTGAAACGAGCCAGGGTATTGTGCCTGGGACGTTGATTTTTTTCGGAACAATTGACACAGGCCTTTGACATTTGCCATGTTGGTGAAACGAGCCAGGGTATTGTGCCTGGGACGTTGATTTTTTTCGGAACATAGCCCTCAGATGTCTGCTGTTCCTACAGGTCTGTGGACATCACCACAACAGCTTTGTAAGCTACATATCCTCATGTTTTCATTGACTACCTACAATGCTGTTAAAAACAAACGTATTCACAAACGCGACGGCATCGCGAAAATATCGCGTCACCATCGCGATTGTAGGTCGTTTGTTTTGACCTGTGCGCAAATATAACACATTAACTCCAGATAATAATCAATCCAGATTATCTGCTGCAGCAGATTCCATTGGGTGTAAAAGGCAAATTAGCGGTGAAAATATATATGACTGGATCACTGAAAATCAGCGATGACACCAGGTGAAAAGGGTAAGCCTGTCCTGCTCCATTGGTATCATTCGCCACTCATACAAACTGAACTAAAAAAATGTTTGCTTGTTGCCTAACACCTCACAGCAGTAGCCCCCTCGTATGACAAGGGACTGTGAACAATCGTGTCTTGACGAAACGAACGCCATCACGATCGTGAACTTGACGCGACCTGTGGAACGCCGAAAAGATGGGACATTTGCTTGAACAGTGTAACATTATATTTCTCACTAGGCAAACCTGACAGTTTACTTTAACCATTATGTGTTGATGTAGTGATTATTAGCCACTAAGATGCATGTGTCATAAGATGGTGTTTGAGAATATGGTCCCAGGGGCAGAGTAGTCTCAAATAGCCAATGTCAAAAATGCAGATTGAAAAGATGACAATGAGGTTGTCTCAACGTGTGACCTTGATGATTGTATGCCACCTACCCCGGCGTCGTGAAAAAATGCCCAGGCCTTCAAACATGCACTGGTTTAGCTGGTCCAGAACTATGTTTTGATAACATACGTTGCACATCTGTACTGTTGTTAGTTGTTAGTTATTCAGTAATAAAACATTAAACAACTTTTTCGTATGTGGTGTTTGAGATGAACCTTAGTGGTAAAATCTGTGTTGAGAAGCTACCAACTAAAAGAGGTTCTACTATTCGCTGTCGAACCTACCCTGCAAACTCAGACGACCTCAATCTTAATCTGTGTCCTCATCTTGCCTTTTTCTTCTCCACCCTTGGCAACAGGACACAGCTGCAGGCAAATGACCCTGGACGACCCCTCCAAGGGTGATGATGTTATTTGGGAGATAAACCATATAAGATATAAACACCATGAATGCCTGGGGACTTTAAGATTTGAAACCTCAGATTAACGCCGTCGGTATCAAATAGCATTAACATATATAGAATGCGGTGTTCATATCGCCAAGCCGAATGACATGTTGTTTGTAACTTTGAGAGTGAGGAAGAAAAATACTTATCACGAAAAGAATTCATGCGCAGTAAAAAAACAACACTATTTCCGGGATCCAATCCTATTTAACATCGTTTTCCCACCATTCAGATAGCATCACATGCTCCCATTCGTTTTATTATCTCATATCTGCCACATCAGTTGGATTACTATCCTAAGTGTAGACAGTGATTTCGATGAAATAAAATCGTTGTTTAAAAAGATGGCTCTGTTTCAAAAGAGGAAACGTGGTTCGTTTAGTGGGAACTATACAGATTCTTAGCGAATACATATATATAGGCGTGTTTAATCACACACCTAACACTGATAAGATTGAAGCTCTTTTATCAATAAAACTAGGAAGAGCACTTTCTGTTTTGTTCTCAACGATATGTTTAACTCTCTTGATGACCATGGGTACAATGTGTGAGGCCCATTTCTGGTGTCCCCCGCTGTGATATTGCTGGACTATTGCTAAAAGCGGCTTAAAATCATACTCACTCACTCAATTTTGTTTATGGAGTTAATTTTTGTTGTATTCTGTTATCAGCAGCAATGGCCGAGCGTTCGAGATAATATTCCATGTTGTATCACAGACATGTTTGTCACCTGCCGGGTTCCAGGACCATTCCAACGGCTGACAGCCCACACCAACAAGTAATGAAGTTTGTTCTGAATATGTTCAGGCTGAAACAGTGCTCGCACCTGTATGAACTAAATGTTTATAGCGTTTGAAGGTTTCTCTATAAATGTCATTACAATTCATGACTGTGCCATTGAACCACACTTATATGTGTATATCAACAGATCATACATAATTCTAACAAAGTATGCACGTGTAATGTATGCAGTTACAATGCATGTGGAGCTGAGAACGAAGACTGTGATCATGCAACATCCAGTATTCGAACATACATGCAGGACCTATCTGAGAAGCAAGGATTATGACTGAAGTTAGTCAAACAATGGATATTAAGTTATCATACACAAGAGCTTGATCGATTCTTATCACATCTCTTCCCAGGTAACGTCAAGGCTTGGGGGATATTCGCATCTGAATGCGTGTAGGTTTCAAATGAGTAGTTAATATTCAAAAACCTGAATCATTGCAACCTTACGGTGATGATACTAGGTGTTCACGAAAAGGGTGACCCTGCCGACAGCACCCGTCGTGAGTGAAGGTTAAGGTCACGATATAGTCGACCCAAGGAAACATCTCACACGACTGCATATATTTCTTGTTGCAGTAGACGACGCCCAGAGATGATACGATTACTTTGCCTTCTTCTCCTTCAAGTGATTGTCATTTCAACTGAGCGTAAGTATATATAAAAAAAATAATTGATGATTCATCATATGATGACAAATAATTCGTATCCTAACCCTTCGGTAAATCACCGCCTCCTTGCTTCAGTGGATAGGGCGTCTTCCCGGTGAGCGGAAGGTAGGTGGTTCGATCCCCGGCCGCGTCATACCAAAAGACGTTAAAAGATGGTACTTGTTGTTTCTCTGCCTGACGCTTGGCATTGCCGGGATCACCTATTGTATATATTGGCTGTTGTACTGACGTATTTTGCACAGAGCCCGACCATAAAAGGTTCTGCTATGTGAGCGGCTGGGCACGTTACCGTCACAACCCTGCGACGTTCAACCCGGAGGACATCGACCCAGACCTGTGCACCCATCTTAGCTTCGCCTTTGCTACACTAGACGACAGTGGGACCCAGCTGAGGGGAAGGGACAAGCGGGATGACCCAGGAATGTAGGTTCATTACAGCAACACGTCAATGCCTCAGGAGGAGTGTGGGGTGGCCTAGTGTTCAAAGTGTTCGATTACTCACATGGGAACAATGTGTGCAGCCCATTCTGGTGTCCCCAAGCGTGATGTTGGTGGAATATTGCAAAAAGCGGCATAAAACCATAATCACTCACACACTCACTCACTCAAAGCCTTAGGAATATCATATTCGTATCTGCGTCACGTAATCAAACAGCGGGAGTGTCAGGTTTGGAGAGATACACACTTACGAATCAATGCAAACGTTGAATGACACCGGGTGTTCGCGAAACGGGTAAAATGGACTTCCGTACCGTCCACATCCGTTGTGAGTGAAAGTCAATGGCTTGGTGATTATGCAGTTTGCCGTTCATCAAATTGTCCCAGACTTAGATTCAATATTTAAGGCTTCCTAAAGGTATGCTACGTCAAGCAAGCTGGAAGGAATTTCCATCTGTTTAATATTAAATTAATATTTGGTCGCCCTTTATTTTTGCAGAAGTAGTTGTTAAACCTAGAGTGTGATAGTTCGGATACATTATTGTGCTGATCGTTTGAACACCCGCTTGTTGTCATATCATATCAACGAACTGGATAGCTAAAATCATCCCGATTGTGCTCGCTCGACTGACTATTCACAAGTTTATTTATCGAATCAGATATCACCGCTTCAATGCCTTAAAGTCTAAAAATCCCACCTTGAAGACGCTTCTCTCACTGGGCGGATATGGGATGGGGTCAAAGCTCTTCAGCATTCTTGTCGCAAACGACAGCAACATCGAAACTTTCGCCAACAACTCTATCACGTTCCTGAGGCAGCGTGGTTTTGACGGCCTTGACATTGACTGGGAGTATCCAGGCGACAAGGGCAGCCCACCCAGTGACAAGCACAGGTTCACGAAGCTAGTGCAGGTTTGATCGCAGATGGAAGAAACACTTATATTTTTTCCTTATCAACGTATATCATAATACAAAGACCATTTCTTTATTCACAAGCGTTAAGTGATTACGGCGGCCATCTTGTTTTTTTCTGGCATCTTTCAGCACCTTTTGTACTTGACTGTATATGTGTTTTCTTTATTATATGTCAACCATTTTAAGAAAGGGTATTTCTTTTTTCACCGACAGTTTGTGCTGCTTTCAGGAGATATTTGATCGTAAATGTGATTGTATATCAACACCTTTAATTGTCAGAGGTCGTCAAAGATGCCAGATTGGAATTGATAGATGTACATTAACATGTATGCAGTTTTTTTAAAACTCTTTTGTTTAATGACCTACTACCAATTAACATACATACACGATGGTGCGGCGTAGAGTAATATTTACACAAAGGTAAAATTGTAGGTACATTATTATGTAGGGTCACTTTTAAAAAAACTACGTTCACGTATTTAAAAGACGTCATATTTGTGAAAGGAACCTCAGGGGAATTTTTTTATGAAGATAGATTGAATACATGTGAAGTGAAAACTCATTAATCCGTTCGGGGCTGTTTATAATTTTAAGGATTAATAACTTTCGGGATAGAGAAGTGCGGAGTAATTTCCCTGTAAATATATATAGACGTTTCCAACGAGACTAACGGATTAACGTGGTTTCACCTCATTAACCAATTCAGTAATGGACATGGATCATCGTTGGTTATAAGTACAGGGATGAGCTTGGAGACAGATGGTTGATATATCTGCACAGGTTGTGTATTCGGCTTTTCACCATGAGGCCAGCCAGACAGGCAACCCTCGACTTCTTTTGACTGCGGCCCTGGCACCGTCGCCTCACAGAGTTGGGAAGTCCTACGAAGCCCTTGAGCTGGCCAGGTAAATGTCAAAACAAGATGGAAAATGTCCACCTCATTGTTTATTTCTTTGTTGTTAACCCCGCACTATGCAATATTCTAGCTATCTGATGGCGGTCTCTAAATAATCAGGACAAGACAATTCAGTGATTGATATAATGAGCATCGATCTACGCAATTGGGACACGATGTCATGCATCAACAAAGTCAATGAGCCTGATCACCCGATCCCGGTAGTAGCCTCTTACAAGCATGGGTTGCCAAGAGCAATTCTAACACGGAACTTCACGGCTTAATGAGCACGGCTGCTTAACATATGATAAATACATGGCCACAGGATTGCTAGTTTTCTGAAAGTAATACATAATGGACTCGTGATAGTACCGCATGGGAACATAAAGGAACAGTTGCGATGACAATCATGGAGGAAAAGGCGAGTCCAATTGTTTTCGCAACTGTTCCGTTTTATCCTTGGAAAGTGTTGTCTCACCTCCTCTCTATCTCCCAGTCAGCAAAGTCCCAAGTGTACAAATTTGATAACATTATGACAATACAAGTATATACTTACTACACGTGAGCAAAATGAATAACATCCAAAAGATCAGAGAATTTAGCGGTGCTTGGTTATTGTGACCAATTATTGTCTCAACAGGTGTTTTTAAGAACGTCAGTCTTGTTTAATTAACAAGACAAGACTAGGGATGTGGCCAAGAAGTTTTACCTAAGCTTCAGGTACATCTGGGATCTTATATCCTTCAATAATGATCAAATAACCAATTCCCTTCCACCGATGTACTCACGAGAACCCGCCTCATCTGTTTCATATTTAGATCTGTGCTTAAAAATTCAGAGTGACAAAAGACTATCCACAAGACTGTATGACAAGAGGAGTGACTTGGGTTGAAACTGATTGTTCTCTGGCGTTGATGTTTTATATTCAATTTTCCAAAGGTCAACTTTCCTTTTATGTCGAGAAATATTCCAACTACTACAACCTTTGGTGTCTACATCTCACAACGTTTGAGGTACAATCGAGCATGCTCTTTCTACGAAAATTTCAAAGAGTGTCATGACTCAAAAGTTGTTTGATCAGGGTTACATAATTCCTGGTGTTAGTAAATCTTTTAGAATGTTTTATGGTAGATATGTGGAGGGTATTTACAAATATAACACATCAGTGTCCAAAATGATGTTTTCACAAATTCCTATTTCGCTCCATATGTTCCCGTGTTTTTAGGTGGATAATTGACTTACCTTCGCATGTGTTTGTGACGGGTGCCACCGGTAGGACAGAATGTGCTCACCTTTTCGCGAACCCCTGGTATCATTACTATTTGATAGTGATTCATAAACACATGCTTATGATTATTGGTTTATTATGGAATGGGTTTTGTCGTTTTCATTTAATGTGTGTATGAAACTCTCAGATGGTAGTGTCCACTGCTTCTTCGCTGAAAGAAGGACCCAAACACAATTGTTTCTGAACATCCGGCAAGTCTAGTGAACGATTTTTGTTGTTGTAAAATCGGAGGTCAAAATATGTTATGGAACAGATTTGGCGTTGTTTCTTTCTAAAAAGATTCCTCGCCTGTGTTCTAGTTCCCTGGACCTCATCAACCTGATGACCTATGCCCTACATGGACTGTGGAACAAGCCGTTAGTAACCGGTCACCACGCAGCCCTGTACGGCACCACGACTGACCCAAGCTTAAACATTGTGAGTAATGCATATATCTGATATCTTATATATGAAGACGATATCTATTTAAGACTTAACACGAGGAAGAGATATGGTTCTTAAGTCTGACATTGTACCACTTTGACACATTCTAAGGTCTTATGTTGAAAATGATTTTTTTTAGTGTATGCCTTTCAAACTTAAACTTGATTAATTTGGGCTACAGATATCTACTATATTGTATGTGTTCATTTCTTCTAAAAAATGATTACTTTGTTTGCCGATGCATCCTTTGTATCCAAGCTGCACCAACACTGTGATCACCTTGCAACATTGATTTACTATTTCTTATTAAGGACGCTTTGGTGAATTACTGGGCCAATATGGGAATACCAAAACACAAGATTCTTATCGGCGTGCCATTCTATGGAAGAACCTTCTCTCTGAATGATACCACTGTGCATGGAGTAGGGGCACCTGCATATGGCTCGGGGACTGCTGGGAATCTAACACACAGTCAAGGAACCCTGGCCTACTACGAGGTAATATTATATATTATCATGGCCCCATCCTCGATTATCCAGTGTAATTATTTGTCTGTGATCGTCAGTTTCCCCAAAGTTGTAAACGTCTTGCACCTGCATCATTTCGGGACTTCCTACATAATCAAGCTGGCACGACGTGATATAACTAAAATACTGTTCAAAGTGACGTGAAACCCAACTCACTCACTCACTCGTGGAGGGGACTGGGGCAGTCTCATTAAAATCAGATCTTAGTTCTCGCCGCCGCTTGTTTAGCGGTAGCGAGAACTAAGATCTGATTTTAATGAGATTGGGACTGGGGTGGCCCAGTAACGTGAGGAAAGCATTTTCGCTTTACAGAGTTACGTCCCCTAGTAGAACTCACTCGCTCACTCCAGTGTGTTAATTCTCTGGATTTATTATGAATAAATACAGAAGTGATGCCACCAGCTCCACCTCTGTTATCAATAACTCAGCACGTAATTTCTCTCATAATTTCATGAGCCAATTCAACAACCAATCATCATGCCTTGTCTGGGCGTATATACATCTTCATTCAAATTCAAGGCAGCTGTCCACGTGAGCTCTCGAAAAATTAAATTGAGTCAGAAGACTGGAATAAATGAACTTTTAGCTGGAAAAGATGTTTCTTTTCGAATATTAACAGAGGAGGCTAACAATAAGTCCCAGCAAATTTGATTCCACTTGTTAAAAACTCACTTTCCGGGTCTTCTTACTCTAATGTTATGCCAAAATAAATACCTATCTTGAAGTAAAGGATTATCCTAACTACAGAAGCGACAATGTTAAACATGTTTCAACTAATTCAGTAAATGGGCTATCCTGTCACTGGATTTTCTATCTGGCTCAGGGGCGGTCGGGTAGCCTAGTGGTTAAAGCTTTCGCTCGTCACGCCGAAGACCCGGGATCGATTCCCGACATGGGTACCATGTGTGAAGCCCATTTCTGGTGTCCCCCGCCGTGATATTGCTGGAATATTGCTAAAAGCGGTGTAAACTATACTCACTCACTCTATCTGGTCCTTCACTTGATTGTCTGGTTTGTTCACAGGCCGCCGTCGCATGGCAGGTCTGCTGTTGTGCGCCGTCAGGCAACAAACAAATACTTTCTTTGGATACAAATTGTATGAGTGGCGGTGCTACCGGTAGTGCAGGATATGCTTACCCTATCGTGAACACCTGGTGTCAACAGTCAATTTCAGTCATCCATTCATTTAATTTTCACCGCCAGTTTGCATTAAACTTTCGATGGATAGTCGAGACTGCTTCTTCTCTGGCGTTGACTGCCACGGTCAATTTAAAACGTGTAGATCAAGACTGGTAATGGCAAAGCATGAAACGAATTCTCCCTTTAAAACTAACTTAATCATAAGCAAGATGCAAGACACTTTTCATAAACTTAACTGAAAATTCCCATGATACAATTTCATGTGAAAGTCTGGCTAAGAGAGATGGCGTCAGGTCATCTACCATATTCGTGTTCATAGATATGCCAGCTTTTGAATACTGGCGCCACCAGCTACATCAGCAGCAACCAGTCCGTGCCCTACATGGTACACGGGGAGACATGGGTCGGATACGATGACGAGAAGAGTCTTCAGAAGAAGGTACTGAAGACTGCATCACGGTGCCTGGCTTTGTCCCCGTGTAGACTCCGGGTTGGAATAGGTCGCCATTAACCTATGCTTATCTAACGAGATGACTAAATGGATTGGTTGGTCAGAATTAAGTGACTTAGTTGTTTGACTGCTCATATCAATCACTGATCTCGGAATGGGGATCGGGTGGACAGGCTTCAGTGACTTAGTGGATTGCATGGCATCTTTCCCTGACGCTGCCCATATCAATCACTGGCCCTGTCTGGTCCTGAGTCGCTTAGCTTCAGGCCGTCGTCAAACAGCTGGAATATTGCTGAGTTCAAACAACCAAATCCACTGACGCATGTAAGAAAAAGACAATCGTCAGGGCATGTCACACGTCTTTTACATAAACTTCAATCATTATTTAAATATACATCAATCTTCAAGGTCAGTGTTCAGCATCTGCGCATCAACAGGGCCGTAAAGGAAAGGCGGCCTATATAGGAAGCTGTCTCAGCTAAGACAAATCTTAGCGACTTACGACAAAAATTACGACTGCCATTAGAGCTATTCTTGAAACTGTCTTAAACCTATTGTAGCCGTGTAGCTAAGACAGGTTTCGACAGGTCTGATCCTGTCTTAATTTTTGTCTTAAACTTAAGATAACTTAGCGCTAAGACAGCTTTGAGTATAGGCTTAGCTAGGACGTTTTTCGCTACACCTTTACGCCAATCTTTGCGCTAAGACAGCTTTGTGAATAGGCCGCCAGGAGTTTAGTGTATACCGATTCCTTCTCTTCAGGTTAAGTACGTAATAAACAATGGTTATGGTGGCATCATGGTCTGGGCCCTGGATCTGGACGACTTCGGAGGTATCTGTGGCAAGACCTACCCGCTCATTCATGCCATCAAAGATGCATTCAGCATCATTGTGGGCAAAAGGTAACTTGGTTAAACTTGGTGAAAACACATATTCAGTAATGCCAAATGCCATGGGTCTGATTGTGTTAATTGAACAATTAATGGTCAAACCAGCATACATTCAATAAACCAATAAATATCAACAAAACTATGATACACTCTCAAGAATACCCTCACCCATCTCATAACAATGAGATCGTTTACTGTGACATGATACCTGCGTGAGATCTGAGAACATGTCATTAGAAGGTCACATCGGGTGAACATTCTATTCAGCAAATCAGCTAGGTACGAGTGAGGGAAGCATTCAAACCAGTTTATCTCATTTCTGTATCTCTAAAACGAACAAAAGTTCGACAAGTTCCGAATGTAGCTAAATAAGGCCGCGCCATTATACTGTTGAGGATATTTCAAATACCCTAACGTTTCTCAGCGCCATGGCATCTACACCTAAATGGGGTTACCATCGAGATTTCCGAATCGAGGTGGTAAACAAATAAAGTCCTATCGTATTAGAAAGCTGACATCTGATTGGCTGAAGAACCCACTCATCCTTCCTTTAGATTTGGCTGTTTGATCAGGGTTTACCTAACGCGACCTTTTATGGAGGTCTCCTCAGACCTCAGTAAGGATAAGAATTTATGGATAAACAACTTCTTTATTACAATTAAGAGCGACGTTTCGGTGTAGGTTCAAGCAAGGTGTTAGAACCTACACCGAAACGTCGCTCTTAATTGTAATAAAGAAGTTGTTCATCCATAAATTCTTATCCTTACTTAGTACTACAACTTCTAAATGCCTATCAAAGAAGTTCCTCATAGCTTCTCACAGAGAGTTGTCATACCGGAATAATAGATCTCCCACTTACCTCACGAATGTCAGAGATCTATATCAAATGTGTTATAATGATCATTGTGTGGCTGTCGGCTTTCATTTTAATTTTTACATTGAACAAAGATGCGTTCACATGGTACCAGAAACTGAGTACGTTACAATCATGGAAGACTTTGGATTTTGGTTTTACTTGTAGTTTTGAGCTGATACGTATTTGTCTGATAGTTAAAAGGATGTGCAAAGATAAATAACAGGTGTGCCCTTTGTTGTGTTCCAGACAACTGACAGACTACAACACAGTGATTCCCCAGGGTAATGCTGTATCTCCCACTCAGAACTTCAATGAAGGCTCTTCTGGAAGTAAGTGTCCACAGATTTATCCTAATTACTCTAGAACCGACTGTAGGGGATCACTTACATGGCAATCAAAGAATTGGAGAGTTCCAAAGATACTTCTGTATATGATTTGGATAAGTACACGTATGATTAAACTAAAATGAGACTGAATTACCAGCACTGGCTGATGATCAACTCCACTCCAAAGATATTGTAGGTTGTACAAACCATGATTCATTATTATTAGTAACAATATTGCTTCTTCCCCAGTTCCCAAGGGGATAGCATAGATACGGAGTGTGATCGGTTTCCATCATTCATGACAACTTGTAAAGTTCATGGCAGTAAGTGCATCATAGCTAGTTAACTCTTAAAATGTAATTTCTGTACTTCCCTCTCTTGTTACACATCTTTGGTCATGTGGTCTCTGATGAGAGTGAGTGAGTGAGTATGCTTTTACGCCGCTTTAAGCAATATTGCAATATTCCAGCAATATCACGGCGGGGGACACCAGAAATGGGCTTCACACATTGTACCCATGTCGGGAATCGAACCCGGGTCTTCGGCGTGACGAGCGAACGCTTTAACCACTAGGCTACCCCTCTCTGATGAGAAAACTCACACACTTACTTTCTCTTATTGCAGATTCTGAATCCCATGCTAACAAGGCATACATCTTCTACCCTCTCCATTGCAGACTTTGTGTCCAACTTCTGTGCTGACAAGACAGATGGACTTTACCCCGACGCCTCCTCCTGTCAATACTATTACACCTGTACATTCGGCCAGACCATCAGAGAGCCGTGTCCCTATGGTACCGTGTTCCACAGTGCCATACATGTCTGTGACTTCCCACACCCTGATGGCGGATGCAACTAGTCAGTGTCAGTGTCAGAGCTATGGCAGTGTCACACCTGTCTTCAGAAATATATTTTCCTTCTGCTGGGGTTGATCCTTGATTTTAAGTTTTAAGGTGAATAATGTTTTTGGCTGTAAATTAAAATCAAAGTCCTACACTTGGATAGTCATACATGTCTGTGACTGCCCACGGAGCGATAGCTGATGTAGCTAGAGACCTGTGAAGATCCGGGATAGAATATGTCTTCAGCAACCCATGCTTGCAGTAAAAAGCTACTCAATTGTTGCAAGAGGTAACTAACAGGATCGAATGGTAGGGCTTGCTGACTTGGTTGGTGTATGTCATCGTATCCCAATTGCATAGATTGATGCTCATGATGTCAATCACTGGACTGTCTGGGCCAGACTCGATTATTTACAGACTGCCGTCAAATAGCTGGAATATTGCAGAGTGTGACGTTAAACAACAAGAACAACAACAAAATGCAGCCAGATGCAGTGAGGGGCAAATAAAGACTGTCACAGAGTTCTTACACATCATTTTGAAACCAGGCAGGGTGACATCATAATTGTTTAGAAGGATGAACCTGTCCTAAATTTGCAAAAATAAAAATCACAAAAACAATCACTGTCTATGACTGACAAATGCCTATTCAGAATGAACATACATGTACCTTGTCTATTATTGAATTTTAGAAAATGTTAAAAGTAAAAAGATACTTTTACTAAAAACTATGTAAAATCAACACTTAAACATTTAATTTGCCTTTGCGTCTTTTCAGTGACTAAAATACATTGTAACGGTAATCACAAGAAGAATCAATAGGGCCATGACTATTCTGATAACACAGAAATTGTAATAAATGACTTCAGTGTAAACCAAGCAACTGTAACACACAACATCTCATCAATCGAAGAAACTACAACAGAACACAGGAAATGAAATATTTGCAAGTAGCATACATTTATTTATAACAATAAAATACTATGACAGGAAACATTATTATTGCACGTACATTTGTAGCAACATAAATGACCATCCTGCTGATGAGATATAACATACAATAATTTCACAATTAACATAATGGATACTTTCTCCATTATTACACAATTTTTGACATTTTTGTTCATAAAAGGAAGAAATGTTACACTCACAAATATTTCTGCCTAAAACATTCTTAAGCATGTTAACGTTAGTAGAAATTTAGAAAGTAGGATATTTCATTAATGCTGTGGAGCTAAAATGATAAACAGATAATAGTCTTTAAAGTGAATTCTTGATAAGAATGTTACCGCGGGTATGTGGACATTAGGGTTAGGGTTAGGGCTAGCATCAGGGTCAGGGTCAGGGTCATCTTGTGGCCGAGGTCAGGATCAAGGTTGGGGTTAGAATTAGGTATCAGAATAGGGTCAGGGATAGGGAGAGGGACAAGCTTATGTCAGGGTTGATTCAGGGTTGATTCAGGGTAGGGTCAGGTTAGGATCAAGGTTGGGTCAGGGTCAGAGTTATCATTTGGTCAGTGTTAGGTAAGGGTTATAGTTAGGACAAGGTCAGGTCAAGGTCAGACTAACCCTAACCCTAAATCTAACATAAGTTGCAAGGTGAGATTTCCCCAATATCTGGATAATATGTCAGAGAATGTCATGTGACAAGGCCAGCCAATCACTGTCTTCCTGCCATGATGGCTCTGTACATCGTCATCATCCCATCTGTTTTTTCGTTCAGGTGTGCTATGACATGTTGATCACTTTTGAAACCTCAATTAAGACATCAGACAGCTCGTTTTCTAGGTTCAGAATGTCTCCTGTGAAGAACATAAACACAGAATCAGCAAGCAAACATAAACACAGAATCAGTAAGCAAACATTACACTTCTTAAGCATTCACTGGAGCGGTTGGGTAGCCTCGTGGTTAAAGCCTTCGCTCGTCACGCCGAAAACCCGGGTTTGATTCCCGATATGGGTACAATGTGTGAAGCCCATTTCTGGAATATTGCTGAAAGCGGCCTAAAACCATACTCACTCACTTATGCATTCACTGCAAACTTGTGTTAGTGTTACATGTCTGATTGCACTGTTAACATGAATATCTGTCGGCTTGGATCTTGAAGCTAGCACACAGTGTATGTGCTACACATTCAATCCATGCTTGCCGTAAAAGGCGACTATTGGGAAAGGGTGGTCTGGCTCGCTGACTTGGCTCATGCATGATCCATGCTAATGATGTCAGTCACTGGATTGTCTGGTCCAGACTCATTTATTCACAGACTACCATCACATAGCTGGAATATTGCTGAGTGTGGCATTAAACTACAAAGAAACAAACAAAACATAAGTGTCATTTGTAGACAGACTGTAGACTTCATGATTTTAGGAAATCTGACTTTCCACAATGTGTTCATAAAATCCTTGTAATATCGTCCTCCATTATCTCCCTTACATTATTCAGGAAATAGTGTACGCAAAGTAACCAGATGAAGCTTTCATAAAATCATTAACTAATCTCCAACAGCAAACACAACGAGCAACCTGTGCATCGGGTATACAGGACTGAAGTTTGGTTAACACTGATGAAATATTTGAATACTTTACATAATGTTAAGCTGGCTATGCGTGTAGCAAGAGAAAATAGCCAGACAAAACTACCAGCATGAATAGCCTACCAGCCTGACTACTGTACGGAATAGTCATACATATAAAAGCTTGAAATTCTTTTAAATTTTTAAGTTGTGGACTAGGGCTGCAACGAATACACTATGAGGCGAATGTGATTTGTATCAACATATATAGGGTAACGAATACGAATATTAATTCAGGAATACAATAACAAGTCAGCAGCTGATGTTTTATTTGTTATATTCAGTGAAGCAACAACAACATAAATTATTTGACATGGTTTGTTAATTATTAATATATTCTACATTTATATACTGCACTTATCCAGATACTAGTATATGCTCAAATGTGACAATGACCAGTGACCACACTACTGTCAAATTAAATAGTATAAGAGTGTTGTCTTTTGAAGAAATCTATGCTTATAATGTGTTCTTATGGGAATTTTTATGTAAATGCACATGCTTGCATATTCATAAATATTCGATTCTAGTGGCCATGAATAACGAATCCAATTCATGAATGGATACGTTTCGATTCACCAAATACGTGAGTGAATCATAACAGCCCTATTGTGGACATATATACTGTATACTGAGTGAGTTGGGTTCCACACAGTTTGTAAAGTATTTCAATCAAATAAATGCATGTTAGCTAAACATGGAAGGAAGACTTTTACCACTTTGCTGATACACACAATATTTGGTATGCTACGACACTGTAGCTCACCTGAATATGTAGTCAACAGCACAAAATGTCAACAAAGAGAGCCACATAACAAAAGCTGTTGTCAGCATTGCTATTACAATGATTTCCACATGCATACGGAGGACTAAAAGTAACATTATAATCTACATGCCAAAGCAAGGCTCCTTATTTTCAAGAAAGTTTACAGAGCAAAAAAACCAGCATGGTAATAACAAGATAAAAATTTCAACAATTTCCGACAATTAACGAAACAAATACCAAATTTCGTAATGGCAATAGACACAATTTTCAATAGGGCGTCCCTGGTTCCAGTCTCATTAAAATCAGATCTTAGTTCTCGCTGGAGCTAACCAAAGATCTGAGGACATCCCATTACAGGTCACGTCAGAAAGACATTTCGCGAACTTCGACCAATCACAGAAATGACTAACAAGAAGTCGACATCAGCCAATTAGAAAGCAGCTTTCTTGAGCTTTACGGCACTCGTTTCAACCTGGCGATTTCCATTTCAGACTACGCTTGAAAAATAATGTTTACACAGTTCTCAATTAAAATTTTGAAAACTGAACAAACGAACATTCCGGAATGTCTGATATATGGTTGTGATTGGACATTCCTCTATAAATCTTCAATTAGTTAGGTGAGGAATATCAGTGTGATTGTGTCTGTAGGTATTCATGGGTGCTGGAGGAACATTGTGTTTACTCTCATGAAGTATTGACAACACAAGATTAACCAAATATTCTATTTCTTCAAATCATCATTCTTGATAAAACCGCAAGACACAGTTGTATTTTCTCTGTACATTCTCACAACCTTGGCAATAATACCAATTGTTACAAAAGTATCAAGTTGCTGTAATGTTGTCATACTGAACCTTGTACAATGAATGTGATGCCATCGGATCATATTGGATGCAATCTGATCATATTGGTTGAAAAACAGAGTTAAATGGGATTCGAAGCCTGGAAATCTTTTTGATAGCTTATGAGTCTATATAGTTTTATAAATCAAAATTTGAAAAACATTCCATTTGGCTTGCCGAAATGGATACCACGTTAATTAGAATCAATATTTATCAGACCAAATTTGACTTTGTTTGGCTTTTTTTGCATTCCTGAATGTCATCAGAACATTCACTTCTGAAAATAACTGATAACTTTTGTATTTTACTCTGAAGATGAACATTATGTGATTTCAAATTTGGAGGTTTTATTAAATATTTGATACATAGTATTGTTACCATTGGAAATGAATTTTGGGGTATCAAATACTCAATCAAACCAACAAATCTGAAAACACAAGTGCATTTTCAGATTTGAAAAGTGTTATTTATGTTGACTTACAACTACACAAAATGCCATGTAAATATTCGTAAACCAGACGCCAGCGTTAAACCTTGACTTACAAAACTGGGGGTCCTGGTGACCTCCAATAATTTATGTCAAGGATCCTTACAAGACAGATGGGGGTTCGGTATAGTAATGAAATGGTGTAAAGTACTGTACTGCAAGATTTGATAATTACTTTAATTACCATTTTATTTCTTGTCAAGAATTTGATACAATTAATATTATCTTGCATCCCTCATGACACAAAATATATTTTTTCTGCATCCATTATGCATACAAGATGCACATTTCTGCATCATGTAAAACCCTGGGACATACAAGTCATTATTTTACTGTCACAGTCATGTCCCCAGAACTTAATCAAACCTCTAATATACAACTTAAGAAGCAATTAAGATGCCATTTCCAAATAAAACAGCTGAGTAAACATTCCACAGTTGTTTTCCAGAATGAAAAAAACATATTTAGAAGTAAAACTATTTAAATCACCAAATAGGACCCAAAGGTTACCCTCGTCTTGTTCATGCCTGTTAGCAATGGCTGTTTAAATTGTGTATATATTAAGCCCCGACAGATAATGTAAATGTCTCTCATCGATATGGCCGACGTATATTGTTGACGATGCAGTAGGAGTATATCCAGCACAATGCACTGGAAAAAACTTATCTGAAGTCTCAGAATAGAGTCTCATAACTCAGGGGGATTTGTAGACTAAACCACACATATAACTCACTTATCATTTCAATCATCAGTGAGTTTGTGAAGTTAAGCGTTTATTTTGTCATGGCACAGCGAAGTTAACCTACTGTGTTGTGAATATTGTTGTATACTATCTGTAGATTTGATGTGTCTCGTTGTGCATTTGAAACCGCACACAGTTTCCTATTAGATGGAAGATAGCATGCTCCGCAAGCCAAAACACAATAGAGTCATCTCCTGAATAGAACTTGTTTAGATGGGTCGTTAATGAAGTTAAATGAAAGATGAATCAGATCAAGGGTAATGGATCCTGATAATTCATGTGTGAAATAGGACCAAACAAAATATTTTAAACGAATTTAAGTTCAGCTGTTCCTGTTGGTTTTGATATAGACTTCACCAATTATTTGAAGTAAGCTCTCAATGGTTCAATGGTTCCAGCTGGTTTGATATATTCTGATCAAAGTATTCTAGGGAGGACTTTTAAAGTTAATTAATCACTGGCTCCTTTAGGTTTGATGTATATACTGCTCAAATTATTCAAAAAAGGATTTAAACATTAACGTTCAATATATCCTTTAGGTTTGATATATACTGCTCTTATTATTCAAGGGAGATTTTTTTCATGTTAACATTCAATCACTCCTTTTGGTTTGATATATACTTCTCAAATGATTCTAGGGAACATTTTGAACATCAACATACATTTGTTCCTGTTGGTTTGATATATACTTCTCAAATGATTCTAGGGAACATTTTGAACATCAACATTCATTTGTTTCTTTTGGTTTGATATATACTTCTCAAATGATTCTAGGGAACATTTTGAACATCAACATTCATTTGTTCCTGTTGGTTTGATATATACTTCTCAAATGATTCTAGGGAACATTTTGAACATCAACATTCATTTGTTTCTTTTGGTTTGATATATACTTCTCAAATGATTCGAGGGAACATTTTGAACATCAACATTCATTTGTTCCTGTTGGTTTGATATATACTTCTCAAATGATTCGAGGGAACATTCTGAACATCAACATTCCTTTGTTCAGTTTGATTTGATACTGAGCAAATAATTGAGCAGGAACATTACTCATGGCCCCATGTATGAATTAGGTTAAAAATAACTGAAAATGTAACATTTTCCTTAAGGTCAATTGTGTGAAATACTAATGAGTTAACGTTTCATTGAGGTGTTGGTGCAGATGAACATCCCATGCTACATACTCACTTAAGTGAGTGAGTGAGTGAGTCGGGTTTAACATCGCTTTTAACATTATTCCAGGTATATCATGGTGTGTCAGCATAATGTGGGAGGGAAGCCTGAACTGATGCAGGTCTCAGAAGTTTACCACTTCAGTGAAACCCATGAGCACGGGTATGGTCCTGACAAACCTAGAAACATAATCACAGGGCGAACCGGGATTCAAACTCACAATCCTAGGTTTCTGGCATGTGCAAGGGATGCAACTCTGCACAGCGAATCGCGGTGCCTTAGATGACTGGGCCACCTGTGCCCCCACTCACTTACGCCAAGCATAGTTGCCTTTTATGGCAAGAATCGGTTGCTGAAGACCTTTTCTACCATAGATCTTCATGGGTAAATTTTCTGTCTTGAGGTAATTGGGGACAACAAAAGAATTGGAGGCAGGTGTTTGGTACTGAAGCGGGCATAGATGAAAATCTGACAACTACAGCACAACACGGATATAACGAACTACTAGGGACCAGAGAAATCAGTTCGTTATATCCATTTTTTGCTCGGAAATGTCCGCCATCTTGGATAAGACAAAACACAATACACACGTAACTGCAGCATTAATTGTATTAGCAGTGATCATTCAGTTGATATCAATTTACAACATACATTTAATAACATTAAATTCATAACATTTTCTGAAGATTGTTATCAATTACATGTACAAAATTTAAACATATTCATCATTTTTCAATTTACATACGAGATGTGTAGTCTTGATTTTACTTTGGCCTCGTTTCGCTGACTGCATTCTTGAAACGGCATCGTTCAGATCCGCCAAACTATCAAAAGAGGTCATGTCTGTTGCTTTTTGCGTATTCAAGAAGAGCTTTAGTGTTTCAAGCGCCTTATTTGCATCGGCAAAGGAGGGTGGGGCTGGTTCCACGAAATCAATCCCATCTTGCATTTCCTCATCATCAGAATCCATTCGACTAGTGCCATCGCGCTTGTCAACAATTGACTGGATAATGTCGTCATCGCTCGGACGTTCGGCAACAAGAATATCTCGGTCGGCGTCTATGAATTCTTGGAGTGTCACTTCGGATGGAATGTCTGTGACATTCTTTAATTCGGCTCATACATCCCGGAGGTCTGATAAGGGAATGTCATCCGATTCACTGTCGGATTCAGCTACACCATCCGTCAAAACAAAGCCACCTTTCCAGAAACAGTTCTTTATCGATGTTGCATTAACCTGCCGCCACGCTCGATGTACCATCTCGATTGCATTCAGGATGCTTATCGTGTGATCTTGTTTCTTCTCAAAACAAGATATCATGCTCGTCATCATCTGTCGCTTGTAATGTTGCTTCAGATTAGCGATAATCCCCTGGTCCCCTGATGTTGTGTTTGGTGGTAGAAACACAAGTTTAATGTTTGTCAGATTGGAAACAGCAGGGTGCGCGGGGCAATTGTAGAGAGTTCGTTATATACGTAAATTTTATATGATATTATATAGGAGATAAATCGGGGATTTTTAAACAGTTCGTTGTATCCGTTTGTTCGCTATATCCGTGTTCGTTATATCCGTGTTCTACTGTAATGCATTCTGCCTTGACATAAATGTTATAGAAACTACCAAGTGAAGTTGGCTGAACTACAGAACTACTCATAAACCTATCTCTGTGCAATGCAATTACAATCCAACTGACCAAGAATGATCTGCCCTATTACCTGTATTGGCATCTGATCTGGCTATCATGGACACCAAGAGGGGCTGTTTATTGAGCTGGACCACCTGAAACACACAACACAGTATGTCAAACAATTCATCAATTCACAAAGTGCTTGTTGAGAAAATTTGAAGATGGGGGTCACAGTGGGAAGGTCAAGGTCAAAATTCAATGATATGGAAAAAACACGTAATTAATCTTAAGGACCACCTAAAATTCCTAATTTCTCTTTATTTTCTGTAAATATCTGACAATATATGGTTATAGGTTTTTTAAAAAATGGTTGCTATAGCAAAGCAAAATTATTTGACTTTCAGTCAGATTTTGCAAAGAGGATGTTTACAGGCGTGATACCAGCAAAACCACTGACAATAGCTACAGAACATGCACACCACTGCACATAGGCTCAATTTTACCTGTAGCCCAAATGAACTAAAAAAAAGTAGCTTCCAGGTGTGGGTGGGCAAGACTTTTTATAGATCTTATTTTGATTTTTGTGTGTGATTACATTTCATTTTCTAGAGTCCTGTTACAGATAGGAGCTTCTGCCCAGGAAAGCCTTACGCTCCTTGGAATGAACATGGAGAGGTGAGATACACGAAACTATACTTTCCAGAACACTCAATCTCACACAGACACTCTCACCTGTACATGTATACAAAGCATAAATAAAGTCTACATTGAAATATGGTATACAGGAGAAATCAGAGACTTTTTATATACCTTGTAGTCTGTTTCCTTTACCCTAGAAAATAAACTACGGAGTCCAACTCAACTCTAGAATGATTTGGCAAGTCTAGATTGCCCCAGCTCTAAGATTGTTCTGGGCTTGTCCATATGGATTTTTTTTCATTTTGTAGATATATATTTATATAGATAAGATAAATTAATTTCTGGACTAAATGTCAGTCTATATACCTTGCTCCACAGAGTTTTGTGTGAAATATCCTTGGTGCAAGGTTGAAAAAAATATATAAAAAATTATATCAATTTTTAATTTTAAAAAAATGATGTCATGTGTGCAGTAAAGCATCATATAACTATTTCAACCTATTGTCATGCAATAGCGTCTATATTATGCACATTTTGCTTGTGATGAACACTTAAATTTGCAAACAGGGAATAAACACATACTTTTTAGATTTCATATTTGTCCTTGATGCTCATGACATCAATCTCTGGATTGTCTGGTACAGACTCAATAAATTACAGACCGCTGTAGGGCATTAAATTACAAACAAACTAAAACATTTTTTTCCCACTTATCATCAGTAAACCAAAGAAGAAAAGTGTCATGCCTAGCCAACGCCACACAATAAAAAAGTCCTCCCTTCAACCACGTGCTGCAGCCAACCAACACTTTATCATCCAAAATAGAATAAACTGCTTGATGAAACAATACACACATGCTACAATGTTCCTCCTGTTTATATGTCATCCATTCAACATCCAAAACTGAAACACCGAAAGACTGTACTCCCATTCCCATTTTCAATGAAGATGGCCACTGAATAAACGTCAGGTATTTTCACTGATAACAAACAGGGCAAAATGCTTCTTTTCTTAGCTCCTTCTTATCAACCAGCTCCCTAAATTTAAGGCCATATTAAGCACTGCCTCTATTTCTAGATTGGAGTCTGGGACCATGTTTATGGAGGATTCCCAAGTCCGACATTTGTCATGATGCCCAGACAGTATTACGCTTAAAACATAGACAGGCCAATCCTTGCGATGATCATATTTGTCTATCTGCTTTAATGTTTTGAGAAAAATGTTCTTTTCAATTAATGAGGCAGACTATGATATTTGTACCAACGATATTCTTCATCACGATATCCTTAACCTGATTAGTTCCAAACCCATTCTGAACTCATATAAAGAGATTGTTTAACTCTCAAAGTAGAATGATAATCACGAAAAAACAACAAATTATCTTCAAGAGGACAGTTGCACCAATTAAAGGCATCGTTAGGGTTTAAAATGTTTAAAGATTAACATTACTTTTAATGTGCAGCAGCTTGTCACAGATTATGATTTTTTTGGAAAGAGAGATACAAATATACATATAAAAAATATGATTTCTTAGGAAAGCACATACTGAACTCGAAGGAATTAGATATTTTCTGCAAAATAATTTTGGTTTTGAGACTGTTTTCTTATGAGATAAGCAAAAGAATTTTGAATTTGTATAAACAGAACTGTACATATAAATTGACTGAAAAATGTAATCTTGATGATAAGAAATATTTGGCTTTCAAGATTAATCAATCCTCAAGCTGTTAAGTGAAACAGAAAATCACACTGCAAATTGTCTTACACCTTCCAACTGCTGCACTTAACTGCAAGGTACTGGGGTCAGTGAGGGAACCATCATTTCTTACTCTGGGTGGAGGAAACCATCAGTTCCTACTCTGGGTGGAGGAAACCATCAGTTCCTACTCTGGGTGGAGGAAACCATCAGTTCCTACTCTGGCTGGAAGAAACCATCAGTTCCTACTCTGGCTGGAGGAAACCATCAGTTCCTACTCTGGCTGGAGAAAACCATCAGTTCCTACTCTGGTTGGAGGAAACCATCATTTCTTACTCTGGGTGGAGGAAACCATCAGTTCCTACTCTGGCTGGAGGAAACCATCAGTTCCTACTCTGGCTGGAGAAAACCATCAGTTCCTACTCTGGTTGGAGGAAACCATCATTTCTTACTCTGGGTGGAGCAAACCATCAGTTCCTACTCTGGGTGGAGGAAACCATCAGTTCCTACTTTAGGTGGAGGAAACTATCAGTTCCTGTCTGGGTGGAGGAAACCATCATTTCTTACTCTGGGTGGAGAAAAACCATCAGTTCCTACTCTGGGTGGAGGAAACCATCAGTTCCTACTCTGGGTGGAGGAAACCATCAGTTCCTGTCTGGGTGGAGGAAACCATCAGTTCCTACTCTGGGTGAAGGAAACCATCAGTTCATACTCTTGGTGGAGGAAACCATCAGTTCCTACTCTGGGTGGAGGAAACCATCAGCTCCTACTCTGGGTTGAGGGAACCATCAGTTCCTGCTCTGGGTGGAGAAAACCATCAGTTCCTATTATGGGCGGAGCAATCCATCAGTTCCTACTCAGGGTGGAGGAAACCATCGGTTCCTACTCTGGGTGGAGGAAACCATCGGTTCCTACTCTAGGTGGAGGAAACAATCATTTCCTACTCTGGGTGGAGAAAAACCATCAGTTCCTACTCTGGGTGGAGCAAACCATCAGCTCCTACTCTTGGTGGAGGGAACCATCAGTTCCTGCTCTGGGTGGAGGAAACCATCAGTTCCTATTATGGGCGGAGCAAACCATCAGTTCCTACTCAGGGTGGAGCAAACCATCGGTTCCTACTCAGGGTGGAGGAAACCATCAGTTCCTACTCTGGGTGGAGCAAACCATCAGTTCCTACTCTGGGTGGAGCAAACCATCGGTTCCTACTCTGAGTGGAGGAAACCATCGGTTCCTACTCTGGGTGGAGGAAACCATCGGTTCCTACTCTGGGTGGAGAAAACCATCAGTTCCTACTCTGGTTGGAGGAAACCATCATTTCTTACTCTGGGTGGAGCAAACCATCAGTTCCTACTCTGGGTGGAGGAAACCATCAGTTCCTACTTTAGGTGGAGGAAACTATCAGTTCCTGTCTGGGTGGAGGAAACCATCATATCTTACTCTGGGTGGAGAAAAACCATCAGTTCCTACTCTGGGTGGAGGAAACCATCAGTTCCTACTCTGGGTGGAGGAAACCATCAGTTCCTGTCTGGGTGGAGGAAACCATCAGTTCCTACTCTGGGTGAAGGAAACCATCAGTTCATACTCTTGGTGGAGGAAACCATCAGTTCCTACTCTGGGTGGAGGAAACCATCAGCTCCTACTCTGGGTTGAGGGAACCATCAGTTCCTGCTCTGGGTGGAGAAAACCATCAGTTCCTATTATGGGCGGAGCAATCCATCAGTTCCTACTCAGGGTGGAGGAAACCATCGGTTCCTACTCTGGGTGGAGGAAACCATCGGTTCCTACTCTAGGTGGAGGAAACAATCATTTCCTACTCTGGGTGGAGAAAAACCATCAGTTCCTACTCTGGGTGGAGCAAACCATCAGCTCCTACTCTTGGTGGAGGGAACCATCAGTTCCTGCTCTGGGTGGAGGAAACCATCAGTTCCTATTATGGGCGGAGCAAACCATCAGTTCCTACTCAGGGTGGAGCAAACCATCGGTTCCTACTCAGGGTGGAGGAAACCATCAGTTCCTACTCTGGGTGGAGCAAACCATCGGTTCCTACTCTGAGTGGAGGAAACCATCGGTTCCTACTCTGGGTGGAGGAAACCATCGGTTCCTACTCTGGGTGGAGGAAACCATCGGTTCCTACTCTGGGTGGAGGAAACCATCGGTTCCTACTCTGGGTGGAGCAAACCATCGGTTCCTACTCAGGGTGGAGGAAACCATTGGTTCCTACTCAGGGTGGAGGAAACCATCGGTTCCTACTCTGGCTGGAGCAAACCATCGGTTCCTACTCTGGGTGGAGCAAACCATCGGTTCCTACTCAGGGTGGAGGAAACCATCAGTTCCTACTCTGGGTGGAGGAAACCATCAGTTCCTACTCTGGGTGGAGGAAACCATCAGTTCCTACTCTGGGTGGAGGAAACCATCAGTTCCTGTCTGGGTGGAGAAAACCATCAGTTCCTATTATGGGCGGAGCAATCCATCAGTTCCTACTCAGGGTGGAGGAAACCATTGGTTCCTACTCTGGGTGGAGGAAACCATCGGTTCCTACTCTAGGTGGAGGAAACAATCATTTCCTACTCTGGGTGGAGAAAAACCATCAGTTCCTACTCTGGGTGGGGCAAACCATCAGTTCCTACTCTGGGTGGAGGGAACCATCAGTTCCTGCTCAGGGTGGAGGAAACCATCGGTTCCTACTCTGGCTGGAGCAAACCATCAGTTCCTACTCTGGGTGGAGCAAACCATCGGTTCCTACTCAGGGTGGAGGAAACCATCAGTTCCTACTCTGGGTGGAGGAAACCATCAGTTCCTACTCTGGGTGGAGCAAACCATCAGTTCCTACTCTGGCTGGAGGAAACTATCAGTTCCTACTCTGGATGGAGGAAACCATCAGTTCCTACTCTGGCTGGAGGAAACCATCAGTTCCTACTCTGGCTGGAGGAAACCATCAGTTCCTACTCTGGGTGGAGCAAACCATCAGTTCCTACTCTGGATGGAGAAAACCATCAGTTCCTACTCTGGGTGGAGAAAAACCATCAGTTCCTACTCTGGGTGGAGGAAACCATCAGTTCCTACTCTGGGTGGAGCAAACCATCGGTTCCTACTCTGGCTGGAGCAAACCATCAGTTCCTACTCTGGCTGGAGCAAACCATCGGTTCCTACTCAGGGTGGAGGAAACCATCAGTTCCTACTCTGGGTGGAGGAAACCATCAGTTCCTACTCAGGGTGGAGGAAACCATCGGTTCCTACTCAGGGTGGAGAAAACCATCGGTTCCTACTCTGCATACTGCTACCAACACTTAGGTTATATAATCACAGGTGACTTCTCTATTGTTGACTATAACAACCCTCGTCAGTTATTGCAATATGGACCAACTATTGTGACCAGACACGTACCAATTGGGATCACAACTTTAACATCATTATGGATGCTGTCAAAGCATTTGCTAATAAATGGGCCAAAAGAGAAGAGGAACCTGTTGAATGTCTTTAAGAGTGGGTAAGTCAGTGCGTGATGTTGTCATTGGTAGAATGCACAAATTGAAAAAGAGTAAACAGAATTAGAATAAACCCATCTGTCCCAGCCAAACTGTCATCCAAAGTTTGGCTGCCCTATATGAAAAGTTTGTACTTGTCCCCACTAACAAGGCCTTAAATATCATAACCATTAAATGTAAGCATCACGACATTAATTGTTTGATCCAAGATATAAGTCACATATCATACAATGCCTATATAAGGCTAGTGTGTTAACTGAGGAAGAAATCTGCCCAAAACCATGCATCAGTACCATCAACTTATGGATTGACTGTAAAACCTGGAGACATGTCCATTCGCTTCTGTACTGGATTCCAAAGCTCCTAAAAAATCAGTACAAAGAGAGATGTATTGCAGGGTCCAGCAAATGTACCACAAAATCCCTGTCTCAAAGATTAACCTTAATCTTAATACAGTCAAGGAAGGACCTTCTTTATATTCACACAAAGTATTTGAGACAATTGTAATTAATACTTTGGGGATTCTCAAACATTCAAAGGATTTTCTTTCCTTCTTACAATCTCAAAAAAGAACCAATTTCAATTCTGTCAAAACATCAGATTTTTCAACTTTATACACCACTATCCCACATCACAAACTCAAGGAAAAACCTCATTCATTGAACTATGGGGCTTTTGTTACAAAACTTGGTAGCCATAGATATAGTTACATATCTACTTTCATGCCAATGCCAATTTGTCAAAATGAAAGCAAATACCATCTGAAGTTTACTGAGAAAACAATATGTGAAATGCTGGACTTCCTCATTGATAACATCTACGTAAAATTTTGGGTAAGACATTTCGGCAAGAAGTAGGCATGCCCATGGACACAAATTGTGCTCCCCTTCTTGCTGATCTGTTTCTGTATGCATAAGGGTGGTCGGGTAGCCTAGTGGTTAAAGTGTTAGCTTGTCACGCCAAAGACCCGGGTTCGATTCCCGACATGGGTACAATGTGTGAAGCCCATTTCTGGTGTCCCTCAATGTGGTATTGTTGGAATATTGCTAATTCGAACCTGGGTCTTCGGCGTGACGAGCGAACGCTTTAACCGCTAGGCTACCCGAGCGTCCCTGAACTAGGAGTTTCATATTTTGATCTATGCATAAAGAGTCAGAGTGACAAAACACTTTCAACAAGACTGTATGATAAGAGGGATGACTTCAACTTTCCAATAGTAAACTTTTCCTTCATGTCAAGCAATATTCCTGCAGCTCCAGCCCTTGGTGTCTACATTTGACAACTTTTGAGGTACACTCAAGAATGCTTGTTCTACCAAGATTTCAACCAAGCATCATACAAATTTTCCTCAAAAGTCAGTGTTTGATCAAGGTTACAACATTCAAGGCCTCAGTAAAGCTTTAAAAGAATTCATGGTAGACATGTGGAGGACATTTTCAAATTTTGACAAATGACTGACAAGAATGATGTCCAATGCAATTCCCTATTTTGACTTGTACCATATGTTCCGATGTTTTTTCAGGCGAGCAATTGACTTGCCTTTGCATGTGTTTGTGATGGATGCAACTGGTGGGTCAGGATATGCTCACCTTTTAGCGAACACCTGGTATCATGAATATTTGATAATGATTCATAAACACATGCTCATGATATAGTCAGAATCGTACAATCAACTCTGCTTTTGGCATAGATTTCTTATAAATATGGAAAGGTTTTTTTTATGACCTATCTATTGTAATATCATTATGAGGCCCCATCTGCCTAAATTAACATCACTATGCATGGTACAGCATAAATATTTTAAGAAAAACAACAACATTTTAGTGAATGTGCTTCTAAAAATTCACAATAGGAAAAACATTTCATGTACTGTAACTGTTTTCCATCCGTATATCACTCAGTGAAGATGAAGATAAGACTGCATCAAAAGATGAGTGCATTTGGTGAGCATTTCCACTGGTGGTGAGCTTCATTCCTTGCTGAATCTAGACCAGGGCCTGTTCCACAAAGTCATCATGGCGATACAACTGTTGTAAGCCTATGTTAAAGTATTAGAATTACGAATATCATAGCGCTTTGACCTCTGTGTGTAACAGACCCTGTTGATTCTCAAATCAGAATTAAACAAATTCCCAATTTATGTTATATATGTGTCATATATATTGATGACTTTAGAGGAGACTTGTCTTTCACTGAGAAATAGAAGAGAGTGGCTTTACAGGGGCACGAATATCTGGCTTCTTCTGGGAGGCAATATTTGTTTTACGCATTTTTGAACACTGATTGGTTACCCGTGATCTGTGAAGATTTTGACAACGGGCGCATGTTATTTAATTTCTTCAGCCTAAACAAACAGACAAAAAGAACGGAGGAAGCTCATCGGATGTTGTTATTTGGAAATACCCCCAATGGTTTTCTGGTATAACTCTATACTTGTATATTTGTCATCATTCACTTGATGCTCAGTTAATGAATTTATTACAGGTATAATTAGTGGTAGCACCGCTCAGATTACCTGATAAAGGTTCCCATTCGGCATTTCTTGTGTTTAGGGTAATTATTCACTCTAAATCCAGGTTTGAAGTGAGGTGAAATGTGTTTATGTAATATGCACTTGGCAGCCCAGGAAGAGATGAATGATGAGTTGATTTGCTTGTTTGTAAATAAACAGATCAATCCTAGCCATCAAAGGATCAACAGAAAATATGTTGACTGATTAACCACTGATGTCTTGCACAGTGGATATGTCAAAAGTGAATGTTTACTTGTGTAGGTTTACTTAAGCAAAGGGAATACACTCGTGTCCCGTGCGTGAAGTGCCGATGTAAAAACAACAAACTTTGGTCAAAGGGTTAACCAGGGTTAACCGATAAAACATTGATTGATTGCTCCTTGTTATCTAACTCCATGGATTTTTTTAAGAACCTCGCACATAATGAAAATAGTTGTCACATGGGCTTTCTCAGCTGACCTTTCAGACTTGACACCTATGTGAAACAACTGAAACAAACTAAGTGATCAGTTGAGAACGAACACAGGTTATAATATCCCCAAACAATATTTTAAAATATTTGATTGTTACAGAGATACGTGAAACCTAATAACTTTCTTTGTACAGCTGCAGACGTGTGGGATATTGTTCCTTTGTGTGGATATTCACGGATACATTCCTCGAACAAGGAAGCAGCCTAAAATTATACATTTAACTTTGGTAGGTTGTAATGATGATATTTGCATTTTGTCTTCATTCATTTGTTGTAGCATTGAACAGAATCATTTTTGTCCCTCTATGTCTTGGTTGCAAAGTTCTTTGATGCACGATAGATGTTGTTTTCACAAGTCTTTTCCTTTGTAAGCATGTAAATGTTACAGTTAATGTGATTCACTCAGGCAACTATAGAATGTCATTTTACAAATTGACTGAAAAATCTGCCCATTTATTTAACAGATAGACCAAAAATTATTAAGACGGTCAAAAACATCAAAATAGATTGATTATGCTAGGATTAGAAGGCAAACAATATACAACATGTACAAATGTACTTTTAATCCTAAAATTTTCAGTCACATGGTGAGGATATTAAACATAAAAATGTTTGGAATTTGTTATAATAATACAGATGGACATATTTTTCAGTCAATTTGTAAAATAACTGAACTTTTGGTGTTTAATAAATTTCTGAAGTGAAACTTTTGCACATTTTGACTATAAACATGATAAATATTCAATGCTCAGGTGAAATATTAGTGAAACATTAAATAATAGTGTAAACGAAAATCGCAAAATTACCATGCAAGTGACTTATCAAAACTTCCGTCACCATTACCAATGCTACCTCAAAGATACCTACATTTACTTATTATTTCCAAAACTGTATTTCATTTTGTTGATCATTGTGACCATACGCCCTTATACTATCAAAAAAAGTGACAAATGCACTTACGAATTGCGCAGCACTGGTTGCGAACTAGTCTAGATTTCTACTATATCATCCTGGTACTCACAGTGAAAAAACAATAACAAAGCCAACAAGCAGTCCCGGGGAATTGCTTTAAATCAGTGCCCCTTTAATAACTTAGTCTCACATTATTGCATTGTTATAAGAACCAAACAACTATTTGTTCCCACATTGCCCACAAAGGCAATTTAGTTTGGAATCCTAGATAAAACCCTGTTATGCCAATTCTCAAGTAGACATTGACACAGACATAGCTAGGATATTTTCATTTGATTCTAAAGCCAGATCTATTTCAAATGCTTCATTGGAATGATATCTCTAGTAGTCAGGTGAATCTGACACAAATAGATGTCACATCCTCTAATTGAGGAGGCAGCAGGCATCACATTGATTCAGGGAAAGGCTGTGATCAGTATTAATTCTTCTGAAAAGCATCCTTGTAATAATTATAGTTTCTTTTCTTTTTCCTATCATGGAGAGACATAACCAATGCAATTTTGCAAAAAACTGATTGTTTTGTTTGTTTGTTGTTTAACGCCGCATTCAGCAATATTCCAGCTATATGATGTGGCTCTGTATATAATCGAGTCTGGACCAGACAATCCAGTGATTGACATCATGAGCATCTATCCACACAATTGGGATCGATGACATGAATCAACAAAGTCAGCGAGCCAGACCACCCAATCCTGTCAGTCACCTTTTACGACAAGAATAGTCGCCTTTACGGCAAGCATTGGTTGCTGAAAACCCATTCTACCCCAGATCTTTACGGGTCGCCCATAACTGAAATGAACTGAATATTTTTAGTATAGGGCCTTAATAATCCCACCAAGACTAAGCAGAAGAACCGTCAAATATGAAACTATTAAAGTATAGAGTATACTAAATATTAAATTATCATTCCCACCCTCCTTATATCATTTCATTGTCAAGCGACCACCTCTGTGGTCTAGTGGTAGAGCGTTCACCCGGAGAGCAGAAGGTCTTGGGTACGATCCCCGGCTGCGTCATACAAAAGACGTTAAAAGATAGTACTTGTTGTTACCCTGTCTGGCGCTCGACACTAAGGGGCTAAAGAATCAGCTCGGAGTCAGTATGCTGTGTCTGAGTGGGGTATTCATGTAAAACTGCGGTATGGTATCTCAGTGGGCTAGCACTTTAAATCCGCATCAGTCCGGACCAGCACAAGCAGCCACACACATACACGTGCATGCACGTCTCTGTATATGTGCAATAATCTTGGATACGACGATAAACCCCATTTCACTTCACCTCATTATCACGCAATGGTGAACTAAACTTTTCGAAGGAACACTGTGATCGTTGAGATCACTTATAAATAGAAAAATAAGGAAGCACTTCTCTTTTTTACATGTTTGTCTCATCTATAGTGACCTTTTTACTTAAAAATATCATCTTCGTCAGGTCACTCAGTGACTTAAAACATGTTATTTGACAAGTAAAAGAGTTATTTGAAAAGACAAGTATCTTCTGTGTATATCCACAAATATGTGCTTACAATCAACATTGTTGATATGCTCTGAGGCTGTTAAGAAGTGTTCGCTATGTACTTCCATACCAACACAATGAAAAGTGTACCCTTTACGAACCAAAACTTGACATGCATCCAGCATGCACTTTGTATGTATACTACTCACAAGAAGTTAAGGACCCCCTGATTCTTTCATATTACTGTAGTTAATCTGTCATGGCAGGAAAGATAAACTAAAGTAATATGAAAGAATAGGGTGGTTCTTAACTTCTTTTGAGTAATATATCAACAAGAACTGAACAAGGACAATCTTGAAGAATAATCTCAATGAAACTTACCACAGCGAAAACTAATGTTTTGACAAATAAAATCTTATTGAGAAAAAGGTATGTATTATTTTTAAGTTTACAATTCGACAAACTTGAGCTCATAGACACAATCATAAAATAAAATGATACGAGTTAAGGTATATTTTTATTTGAGGAATTGCTCGATCTTTGAGGAAGATAAATCTACACAAATGTAATTCAAAGCAACTGTTAACCTTTTGAACAATAAGTAAACAAAAGCATGTATGCAATGTACATAGTGAGTGAGTGAATATGGTTTTACGCCGCTTTTAGCAATATTCCAGCAATATCACGGCAGGGGACACCAGAAATGGGCTGCACACATTGTACCCATGTCGGGAATCGAACCCGGGTCTTCAGAGTGACGAGCGAACGCTTTAACCACTAGGCTACCCGACCGCCCCTGCAATGTACATAGCCTTTAGCAACTGCAAACCCCTCAGATTACAATGCCTGCCCCAAACAAACATATAAAACAGCCAATGCTTTTGACAGAATTAGTCTTTCGCTGTCATTTTTTCATTGAGAAATACAGACGCACACATGCACACATAATCTTAACGGCTCACCACGCCCCTATGATTAATAACCAGCCCTGAATGCCAAATAAAATTATACAAAAACATGTTGAGCGACAGAAATTTTATTGATTTTTTATATTGGTTTGTCAAGAAAAAAACAACTTACAGCCTGAAAAGATGTGTGGCCTAGGTATGCAGTGCACAACTTTCTACTTCTGGCTAGCCTTGAACATCAACCCAGCAAGTGATGGAAGGAATTCTATAAGGATGTTGGTGTTATTTTCCTTGCCAACAATCAGAGGGGG
Organism: Haliotis rufescens; assembly: GCF_023055435.1. Lineage (NCBI taxonomy): Eukaryota > Metazoa > Mollusca > Gastropoda > Lepetellida > Haliotidae > Haliotis > Haliotis rufescens. The sequence continues at coordinate 6,987,280 of NW_025963791.1, read as the reverse complement.
AAATAGATAGCTCTCATGTACATCAAGTACATTCTTCAGCCATTTGCAAAAGTACTCTAGAGAAATGTTTACCAAGACAGTGTAAAGCTAGATGGAGGGGAAAGGTGGCATGCAACAAAGGGAAATAACTCTCACCGACGTATGCTGCAACAACAATAGGATGTTTTGTCAGTCGTGTCTGTCTCTTTGTTGATATTAAAATTTCATTTTACCCTGTACAGTTGTTTATATTTCCTGACAATTCATAAGCTAAGGGTGTGTAGCCTTGTGGTTAAAGCATTCGCTTGTCAGGCTGAAGGGTTTGATTCCCCAAATGGGAGACCCGTAAAGATCCCAGGGTAGAATAGGTCTTCAGCAACCCATGCTTGCCGTAAAAGGTGACTATGCTTGCTGTAAAAGGCGGAAAACGGGATCGGGTGGTCAGCCTCGCTGACTTGGTTGATGCATGTCATCGATCCCAATTACGTGGATCGATGCTTATGATATTAATCACTGGATTGTCTGGTCCAGATTCGATTATTTACAGACCGCCGTCATATAGCTGGCATATTGCTGAGTGCGGCATTAAACAACAACAAACCAACCCAAATGGGAAAAAAGTGTGAAGCCATTTCTTGGTGTTACCCGTCATAATAGGAGCTACTCACTCATAAGCTACAACAGTGAGTAAGTGAGTTTGGAATAACACTGCTTTGAACAATATTTCAGTTATATCACAGCATGTCAGCTTGGTGTAGGAGAAAACCCGAAGTTATGTAGGTCATAGATTTGTTTGTTTGTGGTTTAACACCGCACTCAGCAACATTCTAGCTGTATGACGGCAATCTGTAAATAATCAAGTCTGGATCAAACAATCCAGTGATTGACATCATGAGTATGGATCCACGCAATTGGGATACGATGATATGTATCAACTAATCCAGTGAGGCTGACCACCTGATCCCGTTAGTCGCCTCTTAAATAATTACGACAAGTATAGGCAGTCGCCTTTTTCGCCAAGCATGGGTAGCTGAAGACCTATTCTAACCCGGATCTTCACAGTTCAGGTCATAGATATAACCACTTTCGTGAAAAAAACAGGGTATGGATATGGTGCTGACATTTAACCTGGAAACATACCCAGTGAGAATCTTTGATTCGAACCACATCTAATGCACAGCAAATTGCAGTCACTTAAACGATTGTGCACAGTTGACCCCAAATAAGCTACAACTATCAACCAAAGGAAGAGAATTTATGGATGTCAACTTCTTTATTATGAGGAACACAATGTTTCAGAGTATATGCTTACTTCTTCATCAGGTGAAATGATCTTTTCATCATTAGAAGTTATGACTTATTATAAGTAGACAATCTTTGCAGTCACTTAAACGATTGTGCACCGTTGACCCCAAATAAGCTACAACTATCAACCAAAGGAAGAGAATTTATGGATGTCAACTTCTTTATTATGAGGAACACAATGATTCAGAGTATATGCTTACTTCTTCATCAGGTGAAATGATCTTTTCATCATTAGAAGTTATGACTTATTATAAGTAGACAATCTTTGAGGACTCTGGCAGAATATGAGTATGTGACATAATAAGCGCCCAGGGCGCTCTCAATATTAGAAATGGGGGGCTCATATTAGAATATTATTTTGGTGAAAAACAACAGAGTTGAAAGATCGTACATTTCGTGGTTTATGCTGACAGCCTGAAATGTTCATATACAACAGATATATTTTTCCAGAATTTAATTTCCCATAATTAAGGGTGCATATAACATACATATTTTACAAGAATAAATATGTCTTGTGTACATTGATCAATCGGAAGGGGTGCTAATTGGGATTGTTCACTAGCCAATATATTAGCAAATATTGCCATTGGCGCTTATTAGAGCGGGGCGCTTATTACGTTGACTACGATACCTCTTGTTTAGTGTAGATGGGTAATGAGGATTGGGTGGCCATTGTTACATAACGATCATTGCTCACTCTATCAACCCTTGGGCCTGTTGCAAACATAGGAAGTAAACAGGCTGAAATGTTTGTTTGTTTGCTGTTCATCATCACACTCAGCCATATTACAGCTATGTGACGGCCATTGAGTCTGGACCAGTTAACCCAGTGATTGACACCATGAGCTCTGAGACAGAATAACATGTGATGAACCTAGTCACCAAGCTTGACCACCTAATCCAGTTAGGCTGCTGGGGACCTATGCTCTTACCAGGAATCTCCAGGCTAAAATGACATCGCTGGAAAATTGTCACTTTAACATGAAATAACATACACTAACTCAGGAACTTTATTTCCCAAATGATGTAATAAGCAGATTCTCTACTCGTACAGAGAATTAAGCCATAAAATTGAGTATGAAATGAGAAAATAATGGTCATTCTTAAAACATCAACCAACACAATTTGGTTACAAAATGACCCCCACACAAAGACAGCCCATCGGTAAGCAGTGTCTAACCCACTGGCAGAGATCACTCCCCTATGTTCAGCATGGAACCCCTATCTCCAATAAGCTGATAAATCTGTAATGCCATAAATCACACCAAAATTATGAACCACAACGTTCTGGAGACTTAATCTGTAGGCCAAAATCCCTGGCATTACAGTAAATATTACTGTCAAGTTTCTGGGTGCCCGTCTCTAGTTCCTGTGGGCACACCTCGCCCTGCTGCTTTCATCTCACAGACTCTCTCCCTGTGGTGCCGGAGCTGGGAAGATAGGCCCTGCATCAGTGGTGGGGTCGTATATATCTGACACATTGCTTGTCTGCTGCATTATCTGGTATAGACAGGAGTTAACCAAACTCGTCCAGAATTTGTTTGCCACTAGTGTTGAAATAATATTCAAATATTTGGGAGAATTGACAAGCTATGGGATAGATTTTGGATCAGTACAAGGTCACAAACTTCAAATGGAACAGAGAGTTTCCAGAGTCTCCATGTCTATCCTCTAACCTCTACAAGGGACTGACCACTGACAATGCAAGGGTCCTGCGTGGTGGTGATGTGTATGTGTTGGGTAGGGTAGGAGGGGGAAGGACGAGGAGTAGTGGTTGATGAATGAGGTGGTGGCAATTGGTGGTCATGGGAGGTAGTGGTTGTAGGTGGTGGGATGTTGCTGTTGTTGATGTTGGTAGTGGTTGGTGGTGGTGGGATGTTGCTGTTGTTGTTGTTGGTGGTGGTTGTTGTTGACGGTTGTGGTTGTTGTTGTTGGTGGTGATTGTTGTTGGTAGTGACTGGGGAAGGGGATCTGGTATTTTCACATTTTTACTTGGAGATGGAAGGAGGAGGTTTCTTAATCACAACTAATTTTTCCAAGACATCCAACATGTCCAGTGAACAGTTTTTATTCTGGAAAAAATGTTATTTGCAAAAATAATATATAATTATCAAACGGTCAGTCGGTAAGTGATTCTATCAAGATACAGGCTGGGAAATATTTGTCGAAATAAAGAGAAAATGCAACCAATTGTCAAGATTTCAATCACATCTATGCATAAAGACCTGGCAAATGCTGCATCAAGTCAGGTGAGCTTTCTATTCAGCCAATCAGCATCAAGGCTCCTAACACAGTGAACAAAGCCTTCAGAGCCGACTGATATCTGTATCTTGTAATAAACTTTAATGAGCAGTTTTGAAGCTGCACTTTCACACTTTTGTGGATATTCTACACACACTGTTGTCAACTTAAATATATATGCCATTTTGCATGCATGCACAATACTCTCAAACAAGTGACTTTCATAGGCAAAGTGATTCAAGGTTACAAAGATTAGGCAAAATCAAAAAGATTTCCTACCAATCAGGCTGAAGCACACACACCTCTTCTGTTTATTTTCTTGGTTTACAAATGGTGCACGAAAGATGCATATAGATCTATATATGTCTTTGGGTCACATAAAAATACTGACAGGTTATGGTGGCATATACTTTGTTCTACAGGATTCCAAAAAACATTACTGACTGAACACACAAGTAACCAATCTGGCAGAAACAAGTAATATTTGCATATGTTAATACCTAGGTACCCTGTGCCTCAACCTGATAAACTATGGTATCTAACACTGGCAAGTACTTAACTGTATATATACCTAGGTACCCTGTGCCTCTACTTGATACACTATGGTATCTCACACTGGCAAGTACTTGACTGTATATCTTGATACCCAGGGTCCCTGTGCCTCAACCTGATAAACTATGGTATCTAACACTGGCAAGTACTTGACTGTATATCTTGATACCTAGGTACCCTGTGCCTCTACTTGATAAACTATGGTATCTCACACTGGCAAGTACTTGACTGTATATCTTGATACCTAGGTACCCTGTGCTTCTACATGATAAACTTTGGTATCTAACACTGGCAAGTACTTGACTGTATCTCTTGATATCTAGGTACCCTGTGCTTCTACATGATAAACTATGGTATCTAACACTGGCAAGTATTTGTCTGTATAACGTGATACCTAGGTACCCTGTGCCTCTACTTGATAAACTATGGTATCTAACACTGGCAAGTATTTGACTGTATATCTTGATACCTAAGTATCCTGTGCTTCTACTTGATAAACTATGGTATCTAACACTGGCAAGTATTTGTCTGTATAGCATGAAACCTAGGTACCCTGTGCCTCTACTTGATAAACTATGGTATCTAACACTGGCAAGTATTTGTCTGTATAGCATGAAACCTAGGTACCCTGTGCCTCTACTTGATAAACTATGGTATCTCACACTTGCAAGTATTTGTCTGTATAGCATGAAACCTATGTGCCCTGTGCCTCTACTTGATAAACTATGGTATCTAACACTGGCAAGTATTTGACTGTATATCTTAATACCTAAGTATCCTGTGCTTCTATTTGATAAACTATGGTATCTAACACTGGCAAGTATTTGTCTGTATAGCATGAAACCTAGGTACCCTGTGCCTCTACTTGATAAACTATGGTATCTCACACTGGCAAGTACTTGACTGTATAACATGAAACCTATGTACCCTGTGCCTCTACTTGATAAACTATGGTATCTAACACTGGCAAGTACTTGACTGTATAACATGATACCTATGTGCCCTGTGCCTCTACTTGATAAACTATGGTATCTAACACTGGCAAGTATTTGTCTGTATAACATGATACCTAGGTACCCTGTGCCTCTACTTGATAAACTATGGTATCTCACACTGGCAAGTATTTGTCTGTATAGCATGAAACCTAGGTACCCTGTGCCTCTACTTGATAAACTATGGTATCTAACACTGGCAAGTACTTGACTGTATATCTTGATACCTATGTACCCTGTGCTTCTACGTGATAAACTATGGTATCTATCACTGGCAAGTATTTGACTGTATAGCATGAAACCTATGTACCCTGTGCCTCTACTTGATAAACTATGGTATCTAACACTGGCAAGTATTTGTCTGTATAGCATGAAACCTATGTACCCTGTGCCTCTACTTGATAAACTATGGTATCTAACACTGGCAAGTATTTGTCTGTATAGCATGAAACCTATGTACCCTGTGCCTCTACTTGATAAACTATGGTATCTAACACTGGCAAGTATTTGTCTGTATAGCATGAAACCTATGTACCCTGTGCCTCTACTTGATAAACTATGGTATCTAACACTGGCAAGTACTTGACTGTATAGCATGAAACCTAGGTACCCTGTGCCTCTACTTGATAAACTATGGTATCTAACACTGGCAAGTATTTGTCTGTATAGCATGAAACCTAGGTACCCTGTGCCTCTACTTGATAAACTATGGTATCTAACACTGGCAAGTACTTGACTGTATATCTTGATACCTATGTACCCTGTGCTTCTACGTGATAAACTATGGTATCTATCACTGGCAAGTATTTGACTGTATAGCTTTCCTCGCTGTGGGTTCCCCTCCAAACTGATCCCAGAGGAACATGCTGTTTACATACGTCCTAGATCAGAACCTGGCACTGTGCTTTGATCCAGTAAACATTCACACTCCATGATTATGTAATTTGCTTCAATTTCACCATGAAACCAAAACATATCTGAATGATATATACAATTACTCAAACATTTTGGATTTGTTAGACATATACATTTGGAACCTATTATAACTTTGCACTTTCTCAATAAACATAATGTCTTCAGCACTACTGAGTTATGTTATAAATATTTTTGTAGATAAATCTTTTCTGGTCAATTTCATACCATCCAGGTCTAGCTAAGTTAAGTAGATACAAAATGCAAAGCGTTAGCAGCCCTCTCAGTAGCATCAAGCAGTGTTAAAAAAATATATATATCAACCCCATTTCAACTCCGAAAAAGCTATCAAGAAATCGACACAAATTTAAAATCTCAATTCCCAGGAGCAAGCTGAAGATAAGTCCCCAGATCAGTCCACGATACATTTCCTGAAAATATCTTTAGTTTTTAAAAATTCCGCCATGATTTACAAGTATGCTTCAGAAATTAGTTGAGTTGAATTAAACTACAGATGGAAATTATCTCCTAGTGCAACGACCCCTGGGTTGCTATCAAATACAGGTGGCGGCAGCTCCATATGAGAAACTTAGTGCAGACCGAGGAATCGGCAAACAAAACCAGGCCGATGACATGCAACACTGACTCCAGAAGTACACGGGCATATAGATACTGGCACCATTCCTGGGTACACCACAGTCAACACATACGATTTTCAGATGTTCCCCATTAAGCATTAGATTGGTGTATGATGGTTTCTGCAGAGAGTGTGGCACATATAAATATGCGATCCCCTCAATTACAAATTACGCGTGTTAGGAGATCAAGGTCTTTCACGTACATCAGGAGGTGTCATGGGTTCAACAAGTTATGTTCTAGACACAACACAAAGGCTCTAACAGACTGTCACAAGGGGAGATAATAGAAAGGCTCCAACAGACTGCAACAAAAGGAGATAACACAAAGGTTCTGTCAGATTGTAACAAAAGGAGATAACACAAAGGTTCTGTCAGACTGTAACAACTAGAGATAACACAGGTTCTGTCAGACTGTAACAAAAGGAGATAATACAAAGGTTCTGTCAGACTGTAACAAAGAGAGATAACACAAAGGTTCTGTCAGACTATAACAAAGAGATAACACAAAGGTTCTGTCAGACTGTAACAAAGAGAGATAACACAAAGGTTCTGTCAGACTGTAACAAAGAGAGATAACACAAAGGTTCTGTCAGACTGTAACAAAGAGAGATAACACAAAGGTTCTGTCAGACTGTAACAAAAGGAGATAACACAAAGGTTCTGTCAGACTGTAACAAAGAGAGATAACACAAAGGTTCTGTCAGACTGTAACAAAGAGAGATAACACAAAGGTTCTGTCAGACTGTAACAAAAGGAGATAACACAAAGGTTCTGTCAGACTGTAACAAAGAGAGATAATACAGGTCCTGTCAGACTGTAACAAAGAGAGATAACTCAAAGGTTCTGTCAGACTGTAACAAAAGGAAATAACACAAAGGTTCTGTCAGACTGTTACAAAAGGAGATAACACAAAGGTTCTGCCAGACTGTAGCAAAGGGAGATAACACAGGTTCTGCAAGAGTATAACAAAGGGAGATAACACAGTGTATCTGATAGACTGTAACAGAGGGAGATAACACAGGTTCTGCAAGAGTGTAACGAAGGGAGATAACACAGGTTCTGCAAGAGTATAACAAAGGGAGACAATACAGTGTATCTGATAGACTGTAACAGAGGGAGATAACACAGGTTCTGCCAGACTGTAGCAAAGGGAGATAACACAGGTTCTGCAAGAGTATAACAAAGGGAGATAACACAGTGTATCTGATAGACTGCAACAAAGGGAGATAACACAGTGTATCTGATAGACTGTTATAGAGGGAGATAACACAATGTGTCCTATAGACTGCAACAGAGGGAGATAACAGGCTCTGCAAGAGTGTAACAAAGGGAGATAACACAAAGGTTCTGCCAGACTGTAACAAAGGGAGATAACACAGGTTCTGCCAAACTGCACCAAAGGAAGATAACAGTGTATCTGACAGACTGTAACAGAGGGAGATAACACAGTGCATCTGATAGACTGTAACAAAGGGAGATAACACAAAGGTTATGCCAGACTGAAACAAAGGGAGATAACACTGTGTATCTGACAGACTGTAACAAAGGGAGATAACACAGTGTATCTGATAGACTGTAACAAAGGGAGATAACACAGTGAATCTGACAGACTGTAACAAAAGGAGATAATGGTTCTGACTGACTGTAGCGAGGGAGATAACACAACAGTTGCCAGACGGTAACAAAGGGAGACAACACAATGGTTTCAGCCAGAGAGTAGTAAAGGGACATAACACAGTGTATCTGATAGACTGTAACAAAGGGAGATAGCACAGTGTATCTGATAAACTGTAACAAAGGGACATAACACAAGCGTTCTGACAGACTGTAACAAGGGGAGATAACACAATGGAAGTCCATCAATTGTACTTGCAAAGTCTACCAATAACACTGGCTTATCAACCAAATTCATTGTCAATTAAAACAAATGCACCAGTAAAAACAAATAAGTACACTGGTGGTAAAGACAACATTGTAAGACTATAACAAAGAGATAACACAAAGGTTCTGTCAGACTGTAACAAAGAGAGATAACACAAAGGTTCTGTCAGACTGTAACAAAGAGAGATAACACAAAGGTTCTGTCAGACTGTAACAAAGAGAGATAACACAAAGGTTCTGTCAGACTGTAACAAAAGGAGATAACACAAAGGTTCTGTCAGACTGTAACAAAGAGAGATAACACAAAGGTTCTGTCAGACTGTAACAAAGAGAGATAACACAAAGGTTCTGTCAGACTGTAACAAAAGGAGATAACACAAAGGTTCTGTCAGACTGTAACAAAGAGAGATAATACAGGTCCTGTCAGACTGTAACAAAGAGAGATAACTCAAAGGTTCTGTCAGACTGTAACAAAAGGAAATAACACAAAGGTTCTGTCAGACTGTTACAAAAGGAGATAACACAAAGGTTCTGCCAGACTGTAGCAAAGGGAGATAACACAGGTTCTGCAAGAGTATAACAAAGGGAGATAACACAGTGTATCTGATAGACTGTAACAGAGGGAGATAACACAGGTTCTGCAAGAGTGTAACGAAGGGAGATAACACAGGTTCTGCAAGAGTATAACAAAGGGAGACAATACAGTGTATCTGATAGACTGTAACAGAGGGAGATAACACAGGTTCTGCCAGACTGTAGCAAAGGGAGATAACACAGGTTCTGCAAGAGTATAACAAAGGGAGATAACACAGTGTATCTGATAGACTGCAACAAAGGGAGATAACACAGTGTATCTGATAGACTGCAACAAAGGGAGATAACACAGTGTATCTGATAGACTGTTATAGAGGGAGATAACACAATGTGTCCTATAGACTGCAACAGAGGGAGATAACAGGCTCTGCAAGAGTGTAACAAAGGGAGATAACACAAAGGTTCTGCCAGACTGTAACAAAGGGAGATAACACAGGTTCTGCCAAACTGCACCAAAGGAAGATAACAGTGTATCTGACAGACTGTAACAGAGGGAGATAACACAGTGCATCTGATAGACTGTAACAAAGGGAGATAACACAAAGGTTATGCCAGACTGAAACAAAGGGAGATAACACTGTGTATCTGACAGACTGTAACAAAGGGAGATAACACAGTGTATCTGATAGACTGTAACAAAGGGAGATAACACAGTGAATCTGACAGACTGTAACAAAAGGAGATAATGGTTCTGACTGACTGTAGCGAGGGAGATAACACAACAGTTGCCAGACGGTAACAAAGGGAGACAACACAATGGTTTCAGCCAGAGAGTAGTAAAGGGACATAACACAGTGTATCTGATAGACTGTAACAAAGGGAGATAGCACAGTGTATCTGATAAACTGTAACAAAGGGACATAACACAAGCGTTCTGACAGACTGTAACAAGGGGAGATAACACAATGGAAGTCCATCAATTGTACTTGCAAAGTCTACCAATAACACTGGCTTATCAACCAAATTCATTGTCAATTAAAACAAATGCACCAGTAAAAACAAATAAGTACACTGGTGGTAAAGACAACATTGTAAGTGTCCTAACAACCAATTGCCCCCAATGTAGTCTACCAATTACACTGACTAATTAACTAATTGCACAGTTAAAATGAACCAACTGTACTGACCTAGTCAAACAATAACAGCTTAAGTCAACCAATTGCTCTGGCTTTTTCAGGATATCTTCTATGCATAAGAATGTTATGCGTTTTAGATTACTGTTACCTAAAGATACACCAAGGTAAACCTGTTAAAGACACTTGGACTTTTTAATCAATGCTGCCAATATAACAGCAGAATTAGAAACCATTAGAAGTTGATGAACAGAATATATGTGTAACCTGTTAGACAAGTTATCCAAGAGGAGTAAATCATATTTTAAGGCATGTTTCTTTTGACGGTTTTAGTGCTCTAGCATGCACAGTGTAGAATGCATCTATCAAACAACCATCACAAGGCTATCCAGTGGAAATAAAATGCACCAAGATGCTTTGATCGGGAAAAGATGTCTATCTGACCTTTCATATCTGCTGAATTTGAAACACCTCAGGTTTGTTGACATCTTAACAAGATGTTAATAAAATTTACTCAAGATAGAAAAGAGAGACAAAATGCTTTTTTATGAAGAAAACAAAAACAGACCAAAACTGTTTAGAGGATGCCAAATACGAAACAGTGACAGCAACATATTCAACTTCTGGATTATAACCACATCCAGCCAGGAGGGTGTCAGGGCAAGTGTATTTCAACGTATTGTTTTGTTCCCTTAATGCTGAGTGCCAGGCAGGGTAACAACAAATACCATTTTTAACGTCTTTTGGTTTGATGTAACCAGGGTTTGAAAGGCGACCTTCCTCTCTTCGAGTAGACGCTCTATCTATAATACCACGGAGGTTGTCTGCTTCAACAGGAAAACACTCACCCTCATACTACCCATCTGTCTCAAGCCCTTCTGAAGCTGAAGAATATTTAGTCTTTGCCTTTGTCAGACAGGTCACCAGACCTCTCACATCGGACATTGTTGGGATATTCTTGGACGCCATCTCCATTGCCATTATTATTTACATATTAACATAAAAAAATGCAATCAGGCTGGTTAGGCTCATCATCAGCTCAGGACCCTTGCAGCCCAGATAGAGATTGCAACTTCTCTCCAGGAAGTGCTGCCTAGTCAAACCCACCCAGAACCGTTTTGGAGAATGTGAAGACTCACCAACAGCCTTCTGCATTACCCAGATTGTCAGAAGGGCTGTGTTCCTGGCAGCAAACACGGGTACTCTCCCAATGTCAGTCAACAGATTGGGACCTAAGGCACTGAGAACAATGAGGAGTAAGACAACTTGGTACTTGGGATGCAAGCGAGACATTTCATAAGTAAGGTCTGCATATTTGCCATGTTTTTCTTGAATCTTGTCAATCACAAAAGGGAGAATTCAATGATACAAATGATTTCACTGGATTTATCAAAAAAGGACAAGATCAGGTTCCTTGTATTATTGTTGTTGTTGTTGTATTATTGTTGTTGTCATCGTCGTCGTTGTTGACTTGAATCATGCACAAGCCTGACTAGCACCCTAGTATAGGTATATTACACCTTTTTATAATCACATGGCCCATTTGTATGCATCGCCAAACTTTGAATGGATAGTATGGCGACTGACGAGACAGCAAAACTGGAATAAACATATTTGTACTGACTGCTCATCCTACAAATAAAATTTACTCTCAAAATAAATGTTCCAGTGTTTTCCAGTCCAGCTTCCATGGTGGGCATGCTTGAATGTAATCAAATTGGGGACATGGAGAAATCATTTGAATGTATGACTGCAAAGTGACACGTGTTTGTTAGATATAAACAACTATGTACAGGGAGGTGGAAAATACATCAAAGAATAGTTTCCAGTGCATGAGCAAAGACAATTTAGCATCAAACAAAACCTTGCCTGCAACAGAGTCAAATGTAGCTAGCATGTCATGGTGCACATCTCCAAGGGATTGTGTTGCCAAGGTGCTGCTGAGTTTAAAATTTCAGGAAGTCAAGAATCCTCTGATTATGAGATTATAGCCCACATTTGCTCTGATTAGCATTCTTTGTCTGTCAGTGCCAAAACAAATGGCCTACCTTACCCTCCAATATGTCTGATCTTAATGGTGAGTGATGTATATCTCCTCTTCCTCCAAGATGCAAGATATCAATGGTGAATGTTCAATATATCATCTTTTTCAAAGATCCATGATATCAATGTTGAATGTCCAATATATCATCTCTGCCAAGAAGCATGACATCAATGAAAAAATAATCAATATCACCTACTTCTTCAAGAAGCATCATGTCAATGTTGAATGTTCAATATTTTATTACTGCCAATAAGTATGATATCAATAATGAATGTTCCATATCATCCCTTTCTTCAAGAAGCATGATATCAATGGTGAATATATACCAAAGGTGAATGTTCAAAATCTATTCTCTGCCAAGAAGCATGATATCAATGTTGAATGTTCAATATCTCCTCTTCTTCAAGAAGTATGATATTATTGGTGAATATTCAATATCTCATCTCAGCCAAGAAGCATGATATCAATGTTTTCCTTCCTTTGAGAAGCATAATATCAATTCAGAATGTTCAATATCTCCTCTATCTTCAAGAAGCATGATATCAATGGTGAATTTTCAATGTCTCATTTCTGCCAAGAAGCATGATGGCAATGGTGAATGTTCAATATCTCCTTCCTTTGAGAAGCATAATATCAATTCAGAATGTTTAATATTTCCTCTTTCTTCAAGAAGCTTTATATCAGTAGTAAATGTCAATATCTTCTTAAAGAAGCATTATGTCAATTCAGAATGTTCAATAGTTCATCTCTGCCAAGAAGCATGATATCAATGGTGAATGTTCAATATCTCATCTCTGCTAAGAAGCTTGATATCAATGGTGAATGTTCAATATATCATCTCTGCTAAGAAGCTTGATATCAATGGTGAATGTTCAATATCTCATCTCTGCTAAGAAGCATGATATCAATGGTGAATGTTCAATATCTCATCTCTGCTAAGAAGCGTGATAACAATGGTGAATGTTCAATATCTCAACTCTGTTAAGAAGCATGATATCAATGGTGAATGTTCAATATCTCATCTCTGCTAAGAAGCTTGATATCAATGGTGAATGTTCAATATCTCATCTCTGCTAAGAAGCTTGATATCAATGGTGAATGTTCGATATCTCATCTCTGCTAAGAAGCATGATATCAATGGTGAATGTTCAATATCTCATCTCTGCTAAGAAGCTTGATATCAATGGTGAATGTTTAATATCTCATCTCTGCTAAGAAGCTTGATATCAATGGTGAATGTTCAATATCTCATCTCTGCTAAGAAGCTTGATATCAATGGTGAATGTTCAATATATCATCTCTGCTAAGAAGCATGATATCAATGGTGAATGTTCAATATCTCATCTCTGCTAAGAAGCTTGATATCAATGGTGAATGTTTAATATCTCATCTCTGCTAAGAAGCTTGATATCAATGGTGAATGTTCAATATCTCATCTCTGCTAAGAAGCTTGATATCAATGGTGAATGTTCAATATCTCATCTCTGCTAAGAAGCATGATATCAATGGTGAAAGTTCAATATCTTATCTCTGCCAAGAAGCATGATATCAATGGTGAATGTTCAATATCTCAACTCTGCCAAGAAGCATGATATCAATGGTGAAAGTTCAATATCTTATCTCTGCCAAGAAGCATGATATCAATGGTGAAAGTTCAATATCTTATCTCTGCCAAGAAGCATGATATCAATGGTGAATGTTCAATATCTCAACTCTGCCAAGAAGCATGATATCAATGGTGAATGTTCAATATCTCAACTCTGCCAAGAAGCATGATATCAATGGTGAAAGTTCAATATCTTATCTCTGCCAAGAAGCATGATATCAATGGTGAAAGTTCAATATCTTATCTCTGCCAAGAAGCATGATATCAATGGTGAAAGTTCAATATCTTATCTCTGCCAAGAAGCTTGATATCAATGGTGAAAGTTCAATATCTTATCTCTGCCAAGAAGCTTGATATTAATGGTGAATGTTCAATATCTCATCTCTGCTAAGAAGCTTGATATCAATGGTGAATGTTCAATATCTTATCTCTGCTAAGAAGCTTGATATCAATGGTGAATGTTCAATATCTCATCTCTGCTAAGAAGCTTGATATCAATGGTGAATGTTTAATATCTCATCTCTGCTAAGAAGCTTGATATCAATGGTGAATGTTCAATATCTCATCTCTGCTAAGAAGCTTGATATCAATGGTGAATGTTCAATATCTCATCTCTGCTAAGAAGCATGATATCAATGGTGAAAGTTCAATATCTTATCTCTGCCAAGAAGCATGATATCAATGGTGAATGTTCAATATCTCAACTCTGCCAAGAAGCATGATATCAATGGTGAAAGTTCAATATCTTATCTCTGCCAAGAAGCATGATATCAATGGTGAAAGTTCAATATCTTATCTCTGCCAAGAAGCATGATATTAATGGTGAATGTTCAATATCTCAACTCTGCCAAGAAGCATGATATCAATGGTGAAAGTTCAATATCTTATCTCTGCCAAGAAGCATGATATCAATGGTGAAAGTTCAATATCTTATCTCTGCCAAGAAGCATGATATCAATGGTGAAAGTTCAATATCTTATCTCTGCCAAGAAGCTTGATATCAATGGTGAAAGTTCAATATCTTATCTCTGCCAAGAAGCTTGATATCAATGGTGAAAGTTCAATATCTTATCTCTGCCAAGAAGCTTGATATTAATGGTGAATGTTTAATATCTCGACTTCCACACAGCATGTGTTCAAAGTCTGTAGACATGCAATCATCCAAGAAGTCTAATATCAGTATCTATGCCCCCTTCTTCAAACAAACGTGTATATCTATCGACAATGAAGTCTCCCCCATCCCCTCTCCTCCCTCCATCCATCAAGGTGTATGATATCTATTTCCCCATGTTTGTATAGAGGAAGCTGACAGTAGTGATGATGGCAGCCCCATCAACAGGTTCCCTCACATCATCACGCTTTGGTTTTGTTCTCTGGCTAAACACTTGCCGTTCCAACCATCATACTCACAAAGAAAGGTCAAGTCATAAATATTGGTCATTTATATCCCACCTGCCTTAGGTCGCCTTTCATTGTAAACTCCACACTGCTCCCTACATAGTGAGGCAGGGCATGCAGGATTACATTCACCCAAATAAATACATGACATTTTCAATGCAGGGAGAACGATAATATTGCAAAGCCCGGGTCCCAGTAGTGGGCACTTGTTGAAAGTGTCTGGGGAGCTTGTTAGGCACAGATCTCCCAACACAGGTTGTTCTATTATAGGAATTGAATGGGACACATGATATAATCTAGGTGCATAATGAGATGAGATTTCCTTGAAGCAACAAACACTTTGTCTGGGCATATGCTCGTGCAGGCACACTGCGCCTTTCACTCATGTTTCATATCATGAAACTAGTCGTATACTGACGGTATACTTTGGATGTAACATACTAATCTGCAAAAATCATCAGCAGTTGAAAATGATCCAAAACAAGATTTATTTTTCTATCAGACAATATATTTATTTTTCCAAAGAAATGGATCAATAGTATTCTGTGACAAAGTACACCTGCACTCACCTGGTAGTGTTTGTACATGGATACAACCATTGTATTCAGTGACTGAACACACATGCACTCACCTGGTAGTGTTCCTACATGGATACAACCAATGTATTCAGTGACTGAACACACCTGCACTCACCTGGTAGTGTTCCTACATGGATACAACCAATGTATTCAGTGAATGAACACACCTGCACTCACCTGGTAGTGTTCCTACATGGATACAACCAATGTATTCAGTGACTGAACACACCTGCACTCACCTGGTAGTGTTCCTACGTGGATACAACCAATGTATTCAGTGACTGAGTACATCTGCACTCACCTGGTAGTGTTCCTACATGGATACAACCATTGTATTCAGTGACTGAACACACCTGCACTCACCTGGTAGTGTTCCTACATGGATACAACCAATGTATTTAGTGACTGAGTACATCTGCACTCACCTGGTAGTGTTCCTACATGGATACAACCATTGTATTCAGTGAATGAACACACCTGCACTCACCTGGTAGTGTTCCTAAATGGATACAACCAATGTATTCAGTGACTGAACACACCTGCACTCACCTGGTAGTGTTCCTACATGGATACAACCAATGTATTCAGTGACTGAGTACATCTGCACTCACCTGGTAGTGTTCCTACATGGATACAACCAATGTATTCAGTGACTGAGTACATCTGCACTCACCTGGTAGTGTTCGTACATGGATACGACCGATGTATTCTGTGACAGTCCTATTTTGCCAGCTTGCTCTGTCATCAGTCCGAACGCACACAGGAAGTTTGGTCTCATGGCTAACTCAGGAGCCTGCTCTGTTGCCACTGGGAGAAGAAAACAGAACATCTTTTTGAACAAGGTCCTACCTCAGCCGCCTCAGTCACAGTCCACTTGACACTAGTTCAGGGAGTACCAGTCAAACTCATATCTGACAACTGGTTTAGCTAGTCACATCTTACAACTGGTTTAGTTGGTCACATCTGACAACTGTTTTAGTTGGTCACATCAGACAACTGGTTTATTTAGTCAGATAGCTGATTTAGTGGGTCACATCTGACAACAGGTTTAGTTGGTCACATCTGACAACAGGTTTAGTTAGTCACAGATAGCTGGTTTAGTGGGTCACATCTGACAACAGGTTTAGTTGGTCACATCAGACAACTGGTTTAGTTAGTCAGATAGCTGATTTAGTGGGTCACATCTGACAACAGGTTTAGTTGGTCACATCTGACAACAGGTTTAGTTGGTCACATCTGACAGTTGCTTTAGTTGGTCACATCTGACAACTGGTTAGGTTGGTCACATCTGACAACTGGTTCAGTTTATCACATCTGACAACAGGTTTAGTTAGTCACAGATAGCTGGTTTAGTTAGTCACATCTGACAACTGGTTCAGTTTGTCACATCTGACAACAGGTTTAGTTAGTCACAGATAGCTGGTTTAGTTAGTCACATCTGACAACTGGTTCAGTTTGTCACATCTGACAACAGGTTTAGTTAGTCACAGATAGCTGGCTTAGTTAGTCACATCTGACAACAGGTTTAGTTGGTCACATCTGACAGTAGGTTTAGTTGGTCACAGATAGCTGGTTTGATTTGTCACATCTGACAACAGGTTTAGTTGGTCACATCTGACAACTGGTTTAATTGGTCACATCTGACAACTGGTTAGGTTGGTCACATCTGACAACAGGTTTAGTTAGTCACAGATAGCTGGTTTAGTTAGTCACATCTGACAACAGGTTTAGTTGGTCACATCTGACAACTGGTTTAATTGGTCACATCTGACAACTGGTTAGGTTGGTCACATCTGACAACAGGTTTAGTTAGTCACAGATAGCTGGTTTAGTTAGTCACATCTGACAACAGGTTTAGTTAGTCACAGATAGCTTGTTTAGTGAGTCATATCTGACAACTGGTTGAGTTTGTCACATCTGACAACTGGTTTAGTTAGTCACATCTGACAACTGGTTTAGTTGGTCACATCTGACAACAGGTTTAGTTGGTCTCATCTGACAACTGGTTTAGTTGGTCACATCTGAAAACTGGTTAGGTTGGTCACATCTGACAACTGGTTTAGTTGGTCACATCTGGCAACAGGTTTAGTTGGTCACAGATAGCTGGTTTGATTTGTCACATCTGACAACAGGTTTAGTTGGTCACATCTGACAACTGGTTTAGTTGGTCACATCTGACAACTGATTTAGTTGGTCACATCGGACAACTGGTTAGGTTGGTCACATCTGACAACTGGTTTAGTTGGTCACATCTGACAACAGGTTTAGTTAGTCACAGATAGCTGTTTTAGTTAGTCACATCTGACAACAGGTTTAGTTAGTCACAGATAGCTTGTTTATTGAGTCATATCTGACAACTGGTTGAGTTTGTCACATCTGACAACTGGTTGTCACATCTGACAACTGGTTTAGTTAGTCACATCTGACAACAGGTTTAGTTGGTCACATCTGACAACAGGTTTAGTTAGTCACAGATAGCTGGTTTGATTTGTCACAGATAGCTTGTTTAGTGAGTCATATCTGACAACAGGTTTAGTTGGTCACATCTGAAACTGGTTAGGTTGGTCACATCTGACAACAGGTTTAGTTGGTCACATCTGACAACAGGTTTAGTTAGTCACAGATAGCTGGTTTCGTTAGTCACATCTGACAACAGGTTTAGTTGGTCACATCTGAGAACAGGTTTAGTTGGTCACACATAGCTGGTTTGATTTGTCACATCTGACAACAGGTTTAGTTGGTCATATCTGGCAACTGGTTTAGTTTGTCACATCTGACAACTGGTTAGATTGGTCACATCTGACAACTGGTTTAGTTGGTCACATCTGACAACTGGTTAGGTTGGTCACATCTGACAACAGGTTTAGTTAGTCACAGATAGCTGGTTTAGTTAGTCACATCTGACAACAGGTTTAGTTGGTCACATCTGACAACTGGTTTAATTGGTCACATCTGACAACTGGTTAGGTTGGTCACATCTGACAACAGGTTTAGTTAGTCACAGATAGCTGGTTTAGTTAGTCACATCTGACAACAGGTTTAGTTAGTCACAGATAGCTTGTTTAGTGAGTCATATCTGACAACTGGTTGAGTTTGTCACATCTGACAACTGGTTTAGTTAGTCACATCTGACAACAGGTTTAGTTAGTCACAGATAGCTGGTTTGATTTGTCACAGATAGCTTGTTTAGTGAGTCATATCTGACAACTGGTTGAGTTTGTCACATCTGACAACTGGTTTAGTTAGTCACATCTGACAACTGGTTTAGTTGGTCACATCTGACAACAGGTTTAGTTGGTCTCATCTGACAACTGGTTTAGTTGGTCACATCTGAAAACTGGTTAGGTTGGTCACATCTGACAACTGGTTTAGTTGGTCACATCTGGCAACAGGTTTAGTTGGTCACAGATAGATGGTTTGATTTGTCACATCTGACAACAGGTTTAGTTAGTCACATCTGACAACTGGTTTAGTTGGTCACATCTGACAACTGATTTAGTTGGTCACATCGGACAACTGGTTAGGTTGGTCACATCTGACAACTGGTTTAGTTGGTCACATCTGACAACAGGTTTAGTTAGTCACAGATAGCTGTTTTAGTTAGTCACATCTGACAACAGGTTTAGTTAGTCACAGATAGCTTGTTTAGTGAGTCATATCTGACAACTGGTTGAGTTTGTCACATCTGACAACTGGTTTAGTTAGTCACATCTGACAACAGGTTTAGTTGGTCACATCTGACAACAGGTTTAGTTAGTCACAGATAGCTGGTTTGATTTGTCACAGATAGCTTGTTTAGTGAGTCATATCTGACAACAGGTTTAGTTGGTCACATCTGAAACTGGTTAGGTTGGTCACATCTGACAACAGGTTTAGTTGGTCACATCTGACAACAGGTTTAGTTAGTCACAGATAGCTGGTTTCGTTAGTCACATCTGACAACAGGTTTAGTTGGTCACATCTGAGAACAGGTTTAGTTGGTCACACATAGCTGGTTTGATTTGTCACATCTGACAACAGGTTTAGTTGGTCACATCTGACAAGAGGTTTAGTTGGTCACATCTGAAAACTGGTTAAGTTGGTCACATCTGACAACTGGTTAGGTTGGTCACATCTGACAACTGGTTTAGTTGGTCACATCTGACAACAGGTTTAGTTAGTCACAGATAGCTGGTTTAGTTAGTCACATCTGACAACAGGTTTAGTTAGTCACAGATAGCTTGTTTAGTGAGTCATATCTGACAACTGGTTGAGTTTGTCACATCTGACAACTGGTTTAGTGAGTCACATCTGACAACTTGTTTAGTTAGTCATATCTGTCAACAGGTTTAGTTAGTCACAGATAGCTGGTTTAGTGAGTCATATCTGGCAACTGGTTTAGTTTGTCACATCTGACAACAGGTCTAGTTGGTCACATCTGACAACTGGTTTAGTTTGTCACATCTGACAACTGGAATAGTCTCATTCATCAGAAGATTTTTCTTCTTCTTGTGTGATGTGTAACGCCACACTCAGCAATAATCCAGCTATAAGACATTATGCTGTAAACAAACCAGTGATCGATAATATGAGGAATATCCCATGCAGTTGGAATACGATGATATGCAATCAACCAAGTCACACTGAGTCTGACAAGTCGAAACCGGATCTTCCATGACACAGATATAATAAATGAAAGTGATCTCTTTTCATAAGGCAATCACCCAAACCATTTGGTCACTTCTTACAGCCAGCATGGGCTGCTAGGAAGCTTTTTCAACACAGAAGCCACAAAGGTTACTTCTCTTGCCATATCAATATTAATGTTGCAGAAGCTCCATCTTCTTACCACCAAAACCTATTGAAAATTCAGTGCAAACTATTAGTGCACAATGTAGTAGATATTTATATATCTGCTTACATATCATGAGAGAAGATGATTTTTGAGACATATGAGCTGCCGATATCAAAGAAGAAATTCAGGAAAGATTTCGATCCCGACATTTATTCCAACAATGAATACAGAATTATGATTACTGAAACAACTTGATAATCTTCCTCCATCCTGATAAAGGTGAGACATTCTGATAAGGGTACTGTTTTTTAAATAACAAGTCATCTGCAAATCATGGAGACCTTGGACTTGCTATCAAAGTTTATCGCTAACTAGATGTTTACCTGAAGGAAATTCTAAACAGAAATAAGATTGTACATATGTGCCTTGAGATATGTCCAAGTTTGTTGGGTTCTAGAAGCTGTACTTCATCTAAGTAGTTAAACGGCTGTACCAAGCATGTGATACGTCTCTGATGACCCACTGTATGTAACAAGCATCTGATACGTCTCTGATGACCCACTGTATGTATCACGTATGTGATCACCTTTATGTATCAGGTATGTGGCACATCTCTGATGACCCACTGTATGTACCAAGCATCTGATACGTCACTGATGACACCCTGTATGTATCAGGCATGTGGTATATCTCTGATGACCCACTGTATGTATCAGGCATGTGGTACATCTCTGATGGCCCACTGTATGTATTAGACATGTGATACGTCTCTGATGGCCCACTGTATGTATTAGACATATGATAAGTCTCTGATGTACCATTGTATGTATCAGGCATGTGGTACATCTCTGATGGCCCACTGTATGGATCAGGCATGTGGTACATCTCTGATGACCCACTGTATGTATTAGACATGTGATACGTCTCTGATGACCCACTGTATGTATTAGACATATGATAAGTCTCTGATGTACCATTGTATGTATCAGGCATGTGGTACATCTCTGATGGCCCATTGTATGTATCAGGCATGTGGTACATCTCTGATGGCCCACTGTATGTATTAGACATGTGATACGTCTCTGATGACCCACTGTATGTAGCAGGCATGTGGTAAATCTCTACTGACTCACTGTATGTACCAGGCATGTGATACGTCTCTGAGGACCTACTGTATGTACCATGTGTGCTACTATTTTGCAAAGAAACATTAACTTTCACCCTACAGATTTAATTAAGGGCCTAACCATAACAGACAAATGATACCTAGATAAAGTATTTTGTAACCAAATTGGCAGTTTTGGGTTACTACTGTTATGGCAAGGATAGCTGCAAAAATGTGAGTGAGTAGGGTTTTACGCCGCTTTTAGCAATATTCCAGCAATATCACGGCAGGGCATGCCAGAAAGGAGCTTCACACATTGTGCCCAAGTCGTGAATCAAACCCGGGTCTTCGGCATGACGAGCAAATGCTTTAACCACTAGGCTACCCCACCGTGCCACACAAAGGCAAGAGATAACTCTGAAGGCGAATAGAACTCACAGGACTTGGAAGAATCAGGTAAGGTAAGACCATCTTACGTGTGTCTAGTCATGTTATACGGGAATGTTTATCTAAACTGTAAATTGAATTGCACTCAAGAGATTTTTCTCACTGGTCAATTAGCCAATCAGTGCCTGTGTCACTCACAAAAGGCTATCACTGAGGAGCATGCTGATTGGGACGATCTGGCACCAACTGATGTCCACCCCCAACACAAAACAGTTGGACTCATTAGAAGAATTCTCATTCTCAAAATAGACACATCAAGTCATATCCTTAATCTTAATGCTGTGGTGAAGTTAATGTTAGAAAATGAGGGAACGCTGTCTTGTTAACGAGTCTAGCTTGTAGTTTTTGTTCACAGATTCAACTTTGTGATAATAAAGATAAGATCACTTATGTAGCTCTAATTCCACACAACACATGCTAATAGTCTTGCTTGACAACGGTATAAAGATCTATACCGAAGCCTTGCCTTTACACTATTAAAGAAGTCGTTATCTATAAATTGTGTCTACTTTGACATGCTAATAGTGTGCACTATTGTTGCCATGGCTGATCAAGTGTTTGTTTGTTTGTTGTTTAACACTGCATTTAGCAATATTCCAGCTATATGATGCAATGAATCGGAAGCGACAATCCAGTGATTGACATCATGAGCATCACTCTACGCAATTGGGATACGATGACATGCATCAACCAAGTCAGCAAATCTGACCTCCGATCCCATTAGTTGCCTCTAATGACAAGCATGGCTTGCTGAGGACCAGTTCTAACCCTGATCTTCATGGGTCAGCAAGTATGACCTACCGATCGTGTAAGTCGCCTCTTGGGCTGTGTGGGTAACGGAACCTGGGTTTCAACATGATCATGGGCCAAAACACTTCACCAACCAAGCCTCCCACCACTCATTGACTTGTGACTACAAATGTTATGTCTTAATTACACTGATTTGAATTTGATTGTTTTGGTGGTTGTATTTGTGATGACAGACAGATTGTTGTATTGGTGGTGACAGACAGATCGCTGTATTGGTGGCGACAGATAGATCGCTGTATTGGTGGTGACAGACAGATCGCTGTATTGGTGGTGACAGATAGATCGCTGTATTGGTGGTGACAGATAGATCGCTGTATTGGTGGTGACAGACAGATCACTGTATTGGTGGTGACAGATAGATCGCTGTATTGGTGGTGACAGATAGATCGCTGTATTGGTGGTGACAGATAGATCGCTGTATTGGTGGTGACAGAAAGATTGCTGTATTGTTGGTGACAGATAGATTGCTGTATTGGTGGTGACAGACAGATCACTGTATTGGTGGTGACAGATAGATCGCTGTATTGGTGGTGACAGATAGATCGCTGTATTGGTGGTGACAGATAGATCGCAGTATTGGTGGTGACAGATAGATCGCTGTATTGGTGGTGACAGACAGATCACTGTATTGGTGGTGACAGATAGATCGCTGTATTGGTGGTGACAGATAGATCGCTGTATTGGTGGTGACAGATAGATCGCTGTATTGGTGGTGACAGATAGATCGCTGTATTGGTGGTGACAGACAGATCACTGTATTGGTGGTGACAGATAGATCGCTGTATTGGTGGTGACAGACAGATCGCTGTATTGGTGGTGACAGATAGATCGCTGTATTGGTGGTGACAGAAAGATTGCTGTATTGTTGGTGACAGACAGATCGCAGTATTGGTAGTGACAGATAGATCGCTGTATTGGAGGTGACAGTTAGATCGCTGTATTGGTGGTGACAGATAGATCGCTGTATTGGTGGTGACAGATAGATCGCAGTATTGGTGGTGACAGATAGATCGCTGTATTGGTGGTGACAGACAGATTGTTGTATTGGTGGTGACAGACAGATCACTGTATTGGTGGTGACAGATAGATTGCTGTATTGGTGGTGACAGACAGATTGTTGTATTGGTGGTGACAGACAGATCACTGTATTGGTGGTGACAGATAGATTGCTGTATTGGTGGTGACAGACAGATCGCAGTATTGGTGGGGACAGATAGATCGCTGTATTGGTGGTGACAGATAGATCGCTGTATTGGTGGTGACAGATAGATCGCTGTATTGGTGGTGACAGACAGATCGCTGTATTGTGGTCACAGATAGATCGCAGTATTGGTGGTGACAGACAGATCGCTGTATTGGTGGTGACAGACAGATCGCTGTATTTGTGGTGACAGATAGATCACTGTATTGGTGGTGACAGACAGATTGTTGTATTGGTGGTAACAGACAGATCGCTGTATTGGTGGTGACAGATATATCGCTGTAATAGAGGTGACAGACAGATCACTGTATTGGTGGGGACAGATTGATCGCTGTATTGGTGGTGACAGACAGATCGCTGTATTGGTGGTGACAGACAGATCGCTGTATTGGTGGTGACAGATAGATCACTGTATTGGTGGTGACAGACAGATTGTTGTATTGGTGGTGACAGACAGATCACTGTATTGGTGGTGATATTGGTGGTTACTGATATGACCAAGGGATGCATGAATGCAGTAACAGTGGCACCTTCGACAACAGGGCCACCTGGAGAAACCCCAATGAACTTTCATTTATCATAAAAAGCACTATTTGGTACCTTGAAGTATGTTTATAGATCTACACAGAATTTCATTTGGTATGTGTGACCTCATGTTTACATTGACAACCATACAACAACCAGCTGTATCACAGAAAAACATAGTACGTCAAAATAAGGATAATATGAGCGTAAATATGCTAAAAATGCCCCACTGTTACATGTTTCACAATTTGGCTAAAACAACCAGATTTGAATAATAACAGTCTCAAATGTCAGCCAGTTCCAAAGAAAACTGACGTTAATAAGAGCGGGGTTCAAACTAGAGGAAATATGGTAAGACCCCTTAAGGTCAAACAAAAATGCTTCCATTACACTTGAGTTAAAAATAGGATAGGCTGAAAAAAAGAGAAAATATTTGGAGAACGACTGCAAAGTTAGCAGTGTTTTGTATATATATTGAACAAAAAAGTTAGGGATCATGAATATTTCGAGGAATACTTTTTTGTGGTGATGACTGAGCACACAATTTCATAATATCTAAAAAAATATTCATGATACCTAACTTTTTTTGTTCAGTATAGTTTCACGTGTGCCTTGTGTTTTGTTATGAACATCAAGTACCACTAAAAACAAAATTTGAGTTGGCGCCTTAAATTGGTTGGTTGGATAAAATAGAACCACATCATTATAATCTTAGACCTAAGTGCTCTGTTTAGAATACAATCAATGTGGCCACCATGATAGAGTGTGTTCCGTCTTTGTACATACAGAAAAACTCAAAAAAGCGATTCATATCCAGAATATGTTAGATATGACATTACAATAAATCATGTTGAATATGTTGTATTTGGCTCACAAATTACAAACAGACTCGAGAACAGATATGCTAGTTCGTTCCATTCTCATCTTTAGTCACAGAACAGGAAACCCACTGCCAAAATAAACAGCTTTCCTAACAACCATAGTTTGTTTTTACACCAAATACATTCAAAACATATCCATTCAAATGACACAGACAGGAAGCGAGCATGCTGTAAGTTGCTGTTTTTAACTGAAGAAAAGTAAGATTTCTTTTTCTGTCTTTTGTTGCTGAAAATGAAAAAGACCTTGTCAAACGCGCAATTGAGTCGCCCGGAGTTGTGCTGTGGTTAGTATACTGAGAGAAAGGAGCCAGATCTTCAAAACTGTCCCTAACACGTTGCCTCATGGAGAAATAATGTATATACAAGTTGTGTTTGTTTAGGCTGGCAGTTATTTAGAGCTTCTCTAACTTTGTGTTGAAGTACTGCAGCTTTCTTGCCACGCTGGAAATCACATGACGGATTTTTCTTGGATCCCCAGACTAGGATCACTGTGACATGGGGAGTCAAGGTTCTGAGCAAGATGGTCCATGCTTCATCACTCCTTCCTTATTATCTTTTGTAAATATTTTCTATATAATTAAATATCTATTTAGGATACGGCGACCATCTATGCCATGTTAACTCTGTAGGCTTATAGGTCAAGGTGATAGCCATGTGCCCCACTTCTGAAGCAATTAACAGCGAGTCTTGTAATAAGTTTCCACATAAACATCACTATCCACGTGTTGACCACGACATTCCAGAGCCAAAGTTTAGAGCTATTTGGGATTAATCAATGGTATGATTATTGACTGGATCATGTCTGCCATGCTTTTAAATTACTAAGGGACAACTGATATTTAGCTCACCTGATTTGTGTAATGCTGCTCAATCACCATCCTGCACATGGTGCTGTTGAAACAGGATCAAGTTCATCATACATTCGTTGTGCGAATCATGTCTGTTTCGTGAGATAATTGCTGATTACTTCAGCCATATTAATCACTTTAACGGTATAAAGTGACGTTTTCTGCTGAATCGACAAAATTTCAGATTTATTACTTTGGTCTAAAGGTTAAAGTTTTTTTGAAGACTTGCCAATTTGTTTAGCTGCAATACTATGGTCTAAAAGTGAGGTTTTTGGCTGTGTTGCCAACATATTATCTGTTGTATTATGGCCTACAGGTGAAGTTTTCTGCTGAGTTGCCAATATTTCAGCTATTATTGCAGTGGCCTACAAGTGAGTTTCAATAAGAGTTGCCTATATTTTATAATTTGTGTAATTTACAGAGTGATGTTTTTTACTGATATTTAATCCATAAAACATAGCTCGAGTTGCCAATATTTCAGCCTACAAGAATCTCATGAATATGGTACATCACTTTCTCCACAGCGAGCTATTTTTCTGCTGAGTTGACAATATTTCAGCTACATTATAGCCAAGTACAATTAGGTTTTCTGGCAAGTCAGCAATATTATAAGTAGAAACCAGAAGTCTATAAGTGAAGCCTACACACGTAATCCGACCTAGGGGAAACAGGCAGGCCACTGTCAATACAAGTGTAGCAGGGCGTGGAGTCATCCCACAGATGACATCCTTACCTTGTCAGCCTGCTGACGGGGTTAACCTCTTTGGTCAGGCGTCCGACCTCAGATCAGAAGGTCTGTGGTTCAAATCCCATCACGGACTCGGAAATGTTATGGCCGCTACATTGGCGCCCAACGTGGGCTGAGCACGTTCATATTAAATTTGAGCAAAATAAGCCTCAGTACCCTACTATGCGGCCCGGGACATGCCTTCTGTTGACGGGGGAGTATGTAGCAGGGCGTGGAGTCATCCCACAGATGACATCCTTACCTTGTCAGATTGCTGACGGGGTTAACCTCTTTGGTCAGTCATGTGGACAAGGCGTCCGACCTCAGATCACAAGGTCCGTGGTTCGAATCCCATCACGGGACTCGGAAATTTTATGGCCGCTACACAAGCATCAGTCAATGAGTGGTAAACCTCTCAGACCTGCATCACTTCGGGCTTTTCTCCCACATAAGCTGAGATGTTGTGATATATCTGGAATACTGTTAAAAGTGGCATTGAGCCCTACTCAATCACTCATCTTGATGTGGGAGGAAATCCTCATGTGATGCCATCCTTAGATGTTTAGCACTTAATATGGTGCTGGCAAACCAAAACAAATAACCAGGGGAATTTGGAATTCAAACTGTTCATAGGTTTCTGGCATGCCCAAGCGACACAACTATGCAGAGCAAATTGTGGTTTCTGAGACAACTTGGACACCAGTGCATCCTCAGCCTCCACAGGAGGGCATGGTGACACTGACAATGGCTTTGTCTCCAAACAATACGTACACGACCTGTAGAGTGACCTTGACATGTGACATAAATATGTCAAAATAATTACCGATGGATATTTGGAAATACACTAAATATGATAACCAAATATGTTTTTGGTGTCCAAAGCAAAATGTGGAAGGACCAGAAGAACATGGGATTATTTTTTTTATTCATTTCACGAAAATATTCGGAAAAAAATAAATTGGCCTCAGGTATCAGCTCCCAAAATGATTGACCACTGGATAACCTAAATAGAATCTATTTATCGGTTATAAAAACCTTGTTAACAACTTGCCTATAGCACCGCCCCTAAAGCCTTCAGGCTCTCTCGGGCTGATTAATGGAAATATGATAATAACAAGAGAGGATGTATAGCAGGGATATAGGTGAGTGTTTACTTGTTCACAGCAGTAAGAATCGTTTTAAAACTAGTAGCATCAGATGGTACAAATGGTACTCTGCAGAACATTTTTTATTTCATAAATGTTAACATCATGAAAATAAAAGGCACATATAAATTGTAAGTGACCTGTTTCCTTTCTAAACTTTCTCAGAAAATAATTAATATTCTAACCACATGCTAACCTGTTCTCGGATTTCTTTAAGTAAACTACTAATATTATGAACAAACAAAAATTAATATTTATATAATAAATTTTTCAAGATTCTCACAGTGAACTCTATTAATCTGGACTGCACGTTTCTCTGGACTGAATTTGTCCTGGAAAAACAGATTTCCACATGAACAAATCGGAGTAACGAAGACCATATTTTCTGGTTGTACCGAACACAATTTTCCAAAAAATACAGCAGTGTAAAGGGGGTGTTCATATTAAACGCTTACAATGAGCTTTGATGTTCTTTCCCCAACCTCGCTGTGCAGAGTTGCGTCCCTTGAGCACACCAGAAACCTATGATTGTGGGTTCGAATACCGGTTTGCCAACTCACTCACTCACTCTTTCCCAAATCAAAGACATTACCGTGACCACTATCAGACTACCACTTAACATATGCTGATGTTCACAGCAGTAATTTAATTACACAAAAAGCAACATTTCCAAACCAACAGGATTCACTGGATATTGTGAAATAAATGAAAGTGTGTTTTGCAAACCGACTGGTTGAGTGAGTGAGTGAGTGAGTGAGTGAGTGAGTGAGTGAGTGAGTGAGTGAGTGGGGTTTAACGCCGCTTTTAACAATATTCCAGTCATATCACGGCGTGTCAGCTTAATGTGGGAGGAAAGCCCGAAGCGATGCAGGTCTCAGACGTTTACCACTTCGGTGAAACCCATGAGCACGGGTATGGTGCTGACAAACCTAGAAACATAATCAGGGCGAACCGGGATTCGAACCCACAATCATAGGTTTCTGGCGTGCCTTAGGGACGCAACTCTGCACAGCGAATCGCGGCGCCTTGGACGACTGGGCCACCCGTGCCCCCACTGACTGGTTGAACATTACATAGGTTTGTTCACTCTTTATCAGTACACCTTTGATTTAGTTGTTTTTTCTCTCACAGCAGAGAACACTAACAATAAATCTGAGTAGCAAAATGGTTAAAGGAAAAGCTCTTCAACTGTAAAACTAGGTTTGAGTCTAAACATGGGTACAATGTAGAGTGCCTGTTCTTGGAAATATTGATATTGCTTGACTTCTGCTATATAGGTTAAAACCATTTCCACTAACATAACCACTGTGCTACCCCAGTGCTATATCAATTAACTGAAAGGTCAAGGGAAGGTCAAGGTCACAAAGTAACATTGTCAAGATGAGCCAGCAAAAGCTAACAAAAACATCTTTGTTATACAGTTAAGATTTTAATGAGTGAGTTATTGGATGGGTGGGATGTTTACCGCTCTGGTGAGACAGACGAAATATAAATCAGCACAAATCAGAGATTCAAATCCTCGATCATAAATTTCTGCGAGAGATGCACTGCGAATTGTGGCACCTCA
Source organism: Haliotis rufescens (assembly GCF_023055435.1). Classification (NCBI taxonomy): domain Eukaryota; kingdom Metazoa; phylum Mollusca; class Gastropoda; order Lepetellida; family Haliotidae; genus Haliotis; species Haliotis rufescens. The sequence continues at coordinate 6,957,457 of NW_025963791.1, read as the reverse complement.
AACCACTTGCCACAAGTGCCCACTGATTATACTGAAATCAGTATTGGGTGATGAAGATATCTACATCATATCTTCACCCACTTCTTTCAGATGTAAGAATCAAGACACCAAGAAAATACCTGACTTTAACACAGTGAGGGTTACCACACACAACAGACCTTCAATAAACATACCCCGAGACGGTACTCAGGAGATAAGCTGATATCCACATCACGATTAGCACTGCATCACCTCTCCAGTACCCATATGGCAGTTGCATCATAGACCAAAGAGAACCATTGTTTGGAAGTCATCTTAACCCGTAACAAGTTGGAACAAACACAAAGTTTGAATCACCGAAATCGAAACTTTGCCATCAATTCAGCCAATTGGTCCTGGGTGCTGAAGCAGGACTCCATGAACCTGAAGCAACCACCTTTCACTTGCCACCTCCATCATGATCGACAGATCTTCATGAAGGGCGCCCAGCGCATAGCTGTAGCATTGCCAAAATCAGCTGAAAAACAAGAAATCTAAACACATTTTAGCCAGCCTGGCAGTGCCACATGCATGTGAGGAGTGGGTTCTCATTTCTACCTGTTTATACCAAAGTAGTAAGACACTGAGGCAGAATACTACCAAAATACATGCTCTTTTATGTTTGTTTATTTGCATATAACCCAATCACTTTTATGAGAGTACTCAGCAAGTGCTTCGTGGGAGTAGGATCAGAGTATTTTTGGTTCCAAGGAAGCAAGAAGCAATTAGACTTGCTTGACACTAAGGCAATTACATTCATACAAACATGAAATAATCTGTCCTACATGCAATAACTTCATGACAGGGGCCCCAGTGGAGGAGGTGGAGGAGGAGGAGGAATGTTAAGTGAAACTGCTAATGTATAGATGCGGAGAAAATTACCACTAAAGATATGCTATCATTATCATCAAAGAGATAAAAGTATTAGTGGGTGAGTAAGTTGGTTTTAACGCCGCTTTTAACAGTATTCCAGTGATACCAAGCATTTCAGACTGATGTGGGAGGAAAGCCCGAAGTGATGCAGATCTAGGACCTTTACCGCTTAGTGAAACCCATTAGCACGGGTATGGTGCTGACAAACCTAGAAACATGATCAGGTTTAACTGGGATTTGAACCCATGATCAAAGGTTTCTAGCGTGCCCAAGGGATGCAACTCTGCAGTGAATGGGGCACCTTAGATGACTGGGGCAGCCATGCGCCTTCAAAAGCATCAGAAGGTTCATGTTTTGTGGATAATCTGACATAGTATACAGAATGGGAATGTGTCCTATAATTATTGGTTGAAAACACAGTCTCCTTAAGGACACATTTTTTGTTTCAGTTGTTTCACATAGGTGTCAAGTCTCAAAGGTCAGCTGAGAAAGCCCATGTGACAACTATTTTCATAATGTACACGGTTCTTAAAAAAATCTGTTGAGTTAGATGACAATGTGCAATCCATCAATTTATTATCGGTTAACCCTTTGACCAAAGTATGTTGTTTTTACATTGGCACTTCAAGCCATGACATCAGTGTATTCCCTTTGCTTTAGTAAAACCTACACATGTAAACACTTACTTTTGACATATCCAGTGATTAATCAGTCAACATATTTTCTGTTGATCCTTTGATGGCTAGGATTGATCTGTTTATCTACAAACAAGTAAATCAACTCATCATTCATCTCTTGCTGGGCTGCCAAGTGCATATTACATAACACATTTCACCTCACTTCAAACCTGGATTTAGAGTGAATAATTACCCCAGACACAAGAAATGCCAAATGGGAACCTTTGTCAGGTAATCTAAGTGGTGCTACCACTAATTATACCTGTATTAAATTCATTAAATGAGCATCAATTGAATGATGACAAATAAACAAGTGTAGAGGTATACCAGGAAACATGGATGACAACAATAATCGTATTATCCACGCAATCTGAAATACGAAAATGCTTTCACTGCAGGGATACTTTTTTTATTATTAAACTATAACCATCAGGGGTATTTCCAAATAACGACATCCGATGAGCTTCCCTCGTTCTTTTAGTCTGTTTGTTTAGGCTGAAGAAATTATTAAACATGCGCCCTTTGTCAAAATCTTCATTGATCACGGGTAACCAATCAGTGTTAAAAAATGTGTAAAACAAATATTGCCTCCAAGTTTATTTAGCTGTCCTTGCAGGCGGTAGCCCAGTCTCTTGTCACGCTCAGTTGCGTTACCGAGCTAATCGACTCACAGCAGCTAGTGAGCCCTAGCGGCCAGTGTCAGAATGCCGAAAAGAAGCCAGAGATTAGTGCCCTTTAAATAGGAACATTCATTATTAGTGTCAGCAAAAATTAATTGCTGAGAGTTGTTGAAAATAAAAGCCAAGAAAGTTCAAAGAAGTCCATGAAATATAGATTTTCACAACACTAACATGGCGAACAGGGTGACCATGAGAAGCTATTCACCTTTGCCCTGAGGCCAGGTCAAGAGATCAGTACTAAGATAATACTCATAAATATCATAAAATACTCAGACACAGCAGACCAGATGGGAATGTAGGGTGAAGAACTGCTTTAATCTCTGTTTGTATTGCCAGTCTGTACAGCTAACCATAAAATAGTTTCTGTCAGACCTTAGTTGTAACAGGATCATTAGCCCAATCACAAGGGCACCTGATACCATTAGTGCAAGCATTGGGTTTTTCTACCATATAGTTTCTGCTACTGTGCCTTGGGAACATCTCATGCTGGGCTGGAATGGCTTTGTGCTTTTAGGCCAAGGAAGATGTTGACGAGTATTGGCTTCATATACATGGAGCAACGTGTTGTTTTTCTTTGTACTTTGGTCATTAAGCAGTCTGTAATTTCTGTTATTGCCAATTAAAAATAATTGCATTAATTGTGACAGTAATTTGAGGTTTGGAACATATTTGATCAGTTCAAGTAATGGTTAACAGTTTTACCCTCAGGGAATGATTGACCAGTGATACTGACGTTATTATCATCATGATTATAGAGTTAATAATATACAGGGGTCATGCAGGGTTGATTGCTGATAGAAACGTTATTGATGGATTATTAGTTTAACGAATCAGTACATAATGGTGAATTTTGAAGTTGCTAAAAAGGTAGTAGTTAGCACACAGGAATTTTTCTATTTTCAAAACTAAGTGCCCATGGCATGTAATTGGGAAAAAATCATTCAAAACTGGGAGTTTTTTTAAGTTCTTATTTTCTTAAATTCAGAGGTTTTTAACATGGTATTATGAGACTAGATTCATTATTATAAGACTAAGCATTAATGCCTCTTCCTCTTTATTGGTCCTGTTAACAGTGAAATACAGGCTACCTCTACAAAGCTTTGAGTACACAATGCCATTTAGAAAGTGGTCAAATGTAACAAATGTTATATTTGAGATAACACTTTCTTAGTAAAGTACAGATTCTTGTACTTTTTTTGGTTGAGTCCCACTTTTGACCACTTTCTAAATGGCATTATGTGTTCATAGCTTTCGGCCATTACTAAGGAGCCGCACCAATTTACACTTGTCAGAGGGGTACTCAAAGTACATGATCTAGACTACCAATTGTTGGACTTTCATTTTTGTGGAAGCCTCGGTGGCTGAGTGGGTTAGATCGCTGACTTTGTGTGCTGGCGATTAGGTTCCTCACTCTTGCAAGTGTTGGTTTGAATCCCCAATGGGACTCAACGCCAAAAAGTAGAAGAATCTGTACCTTACTAAGAAAGTGTTATCCCAAATATAACATTTGTTACTGCTACAAAGCCATAAATTAGTTATTAATTATTACATGAAATGGGAACATTGTAATTCCAATTTGGGAATTTTTAATGACATTTACTGCAGACTTGGGGCTGAACATCTGCCTCTGAGCAGGTCCAGATAAATCCCTGGCATGCTTATGTTTTAACAAAGTGGTAACTGATATAAGACAAGCATGATGACCAGTGGTAGACATTGTTGGTATGCTACTCTTGGTCATTCAGTTTCCTTACGAGATTGATGAGAGAAAAATGTTGAAGTCTCATAAAATTCTCATACAAGAAGACACTTGAATTGAACATATAACTGAAAGATCTTTCCAAACCATTGTTAAACTCACTCACCCACAAAATATCAATATGGATTTCTAAAGTTGTTAATGAATTATTTGAATTATGTAATAGACATAATTTTCATATTTCTAAACAATAGGATTAATTAGACCTTTCAAATAGTGTATAGCCAAACATGTAGCAGCAAAGATGTTTTACAAGCAGATAATTTCCTTGATAAATGTTGGCTTCATCTATCACACAAGAGTCTCTGGGAACTTGGTGTCACAGCAGTTATCTTCTGGTTGGCTGGTGTTGAAAGAGTTAAATGTCGCCCATGCTGCCAAACTAGCGGCGTCTTTCATGCACTCCCACCCATGAATGTTGTTATATTGCCATTTGTGCACAAGCTGAGTGCCAGGGATATAATAAAATGTTCTTGAAAAATTGAATTTTACTTTTGTTACTCAAGAACTATCAGGCTTTTTTTTTAAATTGGCCTACCTCACTTTTGAAATGAGTTTGAAATCAGTATACCAACAAATAAAAAAAGTGTGGCCTCACATGTCCCCTTAAGGGGCCCACGCAGGAGGCCCAGTGGTCTAAGGCGCAGCAGAGTGTCAGTCCTCAAATCTGTGCCAGAATCAGGAGGTGATGGGTTCGAGGCTTTGCATCATACCCTTGCTCATGGGCTTCACCAGGAGAGTGTACAGGTGGACATGCATTAATTGTTCATTGTGAAGTAAACTCATCACTGCGACCATTGTCATATGCAGCTATACTAGCCGACTCGTCTCGTCTCGTCATAAAAACACAGGCTGTGAACTTGCGGGCAGATGACCACGGAGTATGCTGATCACTGTGTTGGATTACCAGGACAGATTAATGAGTGATTTCAGTTATTCATTGCAAATTAGTTGTGTCAGAGTCAGAGTGGGAGACTCCTAAATAGCACTGATTTTATCGGTTCCCATCATTTGTGTTGTATGAAGCCGACTGTCAGATTAACGAGTGTCGGATTAACGAGACTTGACTGTAATTAAATATGGGGATAAAAGATTTGGTTGTTGGTTGGTTTGTTGTTTTACGCCGCACTCAGCAATATTCAAGCTATATGATGGCGGTCTGTAAATAATCGAGTCTGGACCAGACAATCCAGTGATTAATATCATGAGCATCGATCCACGCAATTGGGATCGATGACATGCATCAACCAAGTTGGGGATAAAAGAACTAGTCTGTCTAGATTGTTACTAGTCAAGGACTAACAGGCTGGTGTCCGTGTCTCTCGCTGTACTTTTTTATCACCTTCTACATCCTGCTTCACTTGAGGTCCTCCTCCCACATTGAACCTACTTGTTGTGATGTTACTGAAATACTGCTCAAAGTGGTGTCACTCATTCCATCTTAAATATCCTTACACAAGAACCTGCAGGGTGGTCCTTTGATAAATGAGTGAGTTGGGTTAAACACCGTTTTGAACCATATTTCAGCTATATCACCACAGGGTGTCAGCTTAATGTGGGAAGAAAGCCTGAAGTGAGGCAGCCTGGCGATGTTTCCCCTTTTGGGGAAAAACACGAGCAGGTCTACGGCACTGAAAAACCAGGAATCAGGGATTTGAACACATAATCTTAGGATTCTAACATGATTACTCTGAAGTAAGACAAGTTCTATGGATGAATAACTTCTTTATTACAATTAGTGCGACGTTTCGGTGTAGAAATCATTACTTGCTTGATAAAGGTGTTAGGATCTACACCGAAACGTGTCTTAGTACTTATCTTCCTTCATCACACCAACTTCTAAATGCAACTTAAAGAAGTTATGATTACTCTGCACAGCAAGTTATAGAATCTAAGACAAATGGGCACCTCACACATAAAAAAAATGTCCCCAACATCTTGGTTGGACTCAATCAATTCTTTACTTTTCGTCACCACATAAACATAACAATATTTACCATGTTTATTATTACAAACAGCAAACATGGCTGCTGTTTTATTCATATTCTACATATGCAGAAGGCAGGTCAAACACATTTCCCTATTAACAGAAAGATTAAGGCATGTTTACATTTGTAAAGTAGGTTTTCAGCACTCGCAGCTGTAAGCAGTGCTTCCAACAAACACAGCTGGGACATGGGCAGCAGGCAGACTTTCTAACATGTACAAGGAGTGTACACCTGGAAAATAGAGTTATATCTCCTTTTAATTTTTTATGTATCCTTGGCCCTCTTGCACAAAGCGATCTTAGCGCTACAACTATCATAAGCCTATGTTCAAGTATGGGAGTTACAATCATCTTAGCGCTAAGATAGTTTTCTGCAAGTGGGCCCTGATCCTATGAGATGGTATAAGATTTTAATATGACAGTACCGCATTGAGAAAATTTGAGAAATATTTAAGACACCACAGATACCTGCTGACATGCGACAAGAACACTGCATGTACCTACAGATAAGATGTATTGCTATGTCATATGATGTCATATGATGTCATATGAAACAAAGAAGCAGTGGACACAGTTGGCAGGGAAGTAAAAAAACATTTGCCATTTCAATCAGATCTTTTACTCTGATATGGAACCTTACAGCCTAAGATCTGATGACGTCTCCATGTGATCACTTTCTAAAAGGCATTGTGTATTCATAGCTTTCGGACATGGTAGCTTATTAGAGGAGTACACAATGTTTGTGAGCTAGACTGCCAGTCGTCGGACTTTCATTTTCGTGGAAGCCTCGGTGGCTAGGCGGTTTGGATCGCTGACTTTGTGTGCTGGCAATTAGGTGCCTCAGCCTGAGAGTGTGGGTTTGAATCCCAGATGGGACTCAACCGAAAACAGGTACTAGGATGAGTAAAGGATGAGTGGGTTTTGAAGCCAATCAGAAGTCACCTTTCTGAAACGATTTGGCTTCCTTTCTTTGCCACCTTGATTCATGAATACTGATCTTAGCAAAAGAAAACCATCCCAGAAGACAAATATAACCCTTGCAGTACTCCCTGTTGGGTGTAGATGCTGTGGCACTCAAAAATGACATGATGTGTAAACAATCCACAACAATATAACAGCACTGCTTTATTTTTTTGCATTCAGAACTCTCTGATTATTACTATTTTTGAGTTACAGAAATCAGATATGCTAGTCTTTGAACTTGGAAGCCTTAACGCTGATTAGCTGATGAGACAGTTCACCTGACACGAGGTGTGCCCTGATCTTCACACAGAGGTTGCATTAGATAATCAGTTTTGTTTTCTGTATTTCAATATGAGTATGTTACTTTATTAACGAAAGAAATTATTTCTTTGTAATAGAATTAATTAATAAGGAAATGATTGACATCACTACATGTCTGCTTAGAGTGGGGAAAAAGTTGATATTTATGCAGGTCTTAGAGGTTTACCACTTTGATGAAACCCATGAACATAGGAAGGGTGCTGACCAAGCAATGTGAGGTGGTTAAATGGGATAATTGGACATATTTAGCGTCCATCATGTGTGTGTGTGTGGCTGCTTGTACTAGTCCAGACTTATGCCAGTAAAACCCAAGCAATTATGGGAATCAAATCTATGATCCTGGCACAGCAAAGGGATGCAACTCTGAGACCATTGCCTGTGTTCTCACCAGATGTGTATATACTGGTCCATGCATGGATGGGGAATACCTTGGCTAGATCCAACAGAGAAACCTTCATTCTGCACACTTCCTGAACACTAAATGTAATCAATATAGATGGTTTCTTTGTCACAAAAATAGACACAACAAAACACCAACATATATGATTCCGCCCTGCTATGAACGTTCCAGGAAAGTGTCTGAGCATGTCATTTGTCATGGAGGTGAACACTGCCTGGCTTCTGCATAGCACCACAGTTAAGCATTACATTGCAGTTTAACTGTCTTCGCTGCAGGGTTAAAGTAAGAACCACTGATACTGGTGTTCTAGACTAACATTTAGTCCAAGAAATAAAGTTCATTTAAATAAAGTTCTCATTTAAAAATATATGTCCACAAAATTCAAAGTAAAATTCAAATGGATCTCATAACAATGCTTAATTATAAAGCTAACGCAATCTAGACTTGCATATCATTCTAGATTTTAGTTTGACTCCTTTTGTAATATATTCTCTTGGGTATAGGAGACAGTCGACAGTTGTTCCTCTATATCATGATCCGGCAACTCCAGATTTTAGATCAGTCTTGCATTATTCCATTCTTAAATGGGGAAAAGGTTTCTCTAGATTTGATGCAAATATATGATTGTTTGTTCTTATTTTAGTTATGTGATCCTTACCAATAGCTTTAATGAGTGAGTTTGGTTTAATCTTGCTGTGAAGAATATTTCAGTTATATCATGCTGTGACTAGCTTGATGCGAGCCGTAAGCTAGAAGGGATGCAGGTCTTACAAGGTTACCAATGTCTTCTAACAGGCAGATCGTAAAATTCAGTGAAACAAAACAAAGTCCCAGAGTCTAACAAATTACAGAGCATAATATGCCAGTAATATCTGCATACGGTGACATCTACAGACACTGGATAACTGAAGTGGTTGCAATCTATGAAGACGACATCTACAGACACTGAACAGATGAAGTGGTTGCAATCTATGACAGTGACATCTACAGACACTGGATAACTGAAGCAGTTGCAATCTATGAAGACGACATCTACAGACACTGGACAACTGAAGTGGTTGTAATCTATGACAGTGACATCTACAGACACTGGATAACTTTAGCGGTTGCAATCTATGACAGTGACACCTACAGACACTGGATAACTTAAGCGGTTGCAATCTATGACAGTGACATCTACAGACACTGGATAACTGAAGTGGTTGCAATTTATGACAGTGACATCTACAGACACTGGATAACTGAAGTGGTTGCAATCTATGAAGGTGACCTCTACAGACACTGGATAACTGAAGTGGTTGCAATCTATGACAGTGACATCTACAGACACTGGATAACTGAAGTGGTTGTAATCTATGAAGACGACATCTAGAGACACTGGATAACTGAAGTGGTTGTAATCTATGACAGTGACATCTACAGACACTGGATAACTGAAGTTGTTGTAATCTATGACAATGACATCTACAGACACTGAACAACTGAAGTGGTTGTAATCTATGACAATGACATCTACAGACACTGGATAACTGAAGTGATTGCAATCTATGAAGACAACATCTACAGACACTGAACAACTGAAGTGGTTGCAATCTATGACAGCGACATCTACAGACACTGGACAACTGATGTGGTTGCACTCTATAACAGTGACCTCTACAGACACTGGATAACTGAAGTGGTTGTAATCTATGAAGACGACATCTACAGACACTGGACAACTGAAGTGGTTGCAATCTATGACAGTGACATCTACAGACACTGGATAACTGAAGTGGTTGTAATCTATGAAGACAACATCTACAGACACTGGATAACTGAAGTGGTTGTAATCTATGACAGTGACATCTACAAACACTGAACAACTGAAGTGGTTGCAATCTATGAAGACAACATCTACAGACACTGAACAACTGAAGTGGTTGCAATCTATGACAGCGACATCTACAGACACTGGACAACTGAAGTGGTTGCAATCTATGACAGCGACATCTACAGACACTGGACAACTGAAGTGGTTGTAATCTATGACAATGACATCTACAGTCACTGGATAACTGAAGTGGTTGTAATCTATGAAGACGACATCTACAGACACTGGATAACTGAAGTTGTTGTAATCTATGACAATGCTGCTACAGACACTGAACAACTGAAGTGGTTGCAATCTATGACAGCGACATCTACAGACACTGGACAACTGAAGTGGTTGCAATCTATGACAGCGACATCTACAGACACTGGACAACTGAAGTGGTTGTAATCTATGACAATGACATCTACAGACACTGGATAACTGAAGTGATTGCAATCTATGAAGACAACATCTACAGACACTGAACAACTGAAGTGGTTGCAATCTATGACAGCGACATCTACAGACACTGGACAACTGAAGTGGTTGCAATCTATGACAGCGACATCTACAGACACTGGATAACTGAAGTGGTTGTAATCTATGACAGTGACATCTACAAACACTGAACAACTGAAGTGGTTGCAATCTATGAAGACAACATCTACAGACACTGAACAACTGAAGTGGTTGCAATCTATGACAGCGACATCTACAGACACTGGACAACTGAAGTGGTTGCAATCTATGACAGCGACATCTACAGACACTGGACAACTGAAGTGGTTGTAATCTATGAAGACGACACCTACAGACACTGGATAACTGAAGTTGTTGTAATCTATGACAATGACATCTACAGACACTGGATAACTGAAGTTGTTGTTATCTATGACAATGACATCTACAGACACTGGATAACTGAAGTGGTTGTAATCTATGACAATGACATCTACAGACACTGGATAACTGAAGTTGTTGTAATCTATGACAATGACATCTACAGACACTGAACAACTGAAGTGGTTGTAATCTATGACAATGACATCTACAGACACTGGATAACTGAAGTGATTGCAATCTATGAAGACAACATCTACAGACACTGAACAACTGAAGTGGTTGCAATCTATGACAGCGACATCTACAGACACTGGACAACTGAAGTGGTTGCACTCTATAACAGTGACCTCTACAGACACTGGATAACTGAAGTGGTTGTAATCTATGAAGACGACATCTACAGACACTGGACAACTGAAGTGGTTGCAATCTATGACAGTGACATCTACAGACACTGGATAACTGAAGTGGTTGTAATCTATGAAGACAACATCTACAGACACTGGATAACTGAAGTGGTTGTAATCTATGACAGTGACATCTACAAACACTGAACAACTGAAGTGGTTGCAATCTATGAAGACAACATCTACAGACACTGAACAACTGAAGTGGTTGCAATCTATGACAGTGACATCTACAGACACTGGACAACTGAAGTGGTTGCAATCTATGACAGCGACATCTACAGACACTGGACAACTGAAGTGGTTGTAATCTATGACAATGACATCTACAGTCACTGGATAACTGAAGTGGTTGTAATCTATGAAGACGACATCTACAGACACTGGATAACTGAAGTTGTTGTAATCTATGACAATGACATCTACAGACACTGAACAACTGAAGTGGTTGCAATCTATGACAGCGACATCTACAGACACTGGACAACTGAAGTGGTTGCAATCTATGACAGCGACATCTACAGACACTGGACAACTGAAGTTGTTGTAATCTATGACAGCGACATCTACAGACACTGGACAACTGAAGTGGTTGCAATCTATGACATCGACATCTACGGACACTGGACTACTGAAGTGGTTGCAGTCTATGAAGACAACATCTACAGACACTGGACAACTGACGTGGTTGCAATCTATGACAATGACATCTACAGACACTGGATAACTGAAGTGATTGCAATCTATGACAGTGACATCTACAGACACTGGATAAATGAGGTTGTTGTAATCTATGACAATGACATCTACAGACACTGGATAACTGAAGTGATTGCAATCTATGACAGTGACATCTACAGACACTGGATAAATGAAGTGGTTGCAATCTATGTCAGTGACATCTACAGACACTGAACAACTGAAGTGGTTGCAATCTATGACAGTGACATCTACAGACACTGGATAACTGAAGTGGTTGTAATCTATGAAGACGACATCTACAGACACTGGATAACTGAAGTGGTTGCAATCTATGAAACAACATCTACAGACACTGAACAACTGAAGTGGTTGCAATCTATGACAGCGACATCTACAGACACTGGATAACTGAAGCAGTTGCAATCTATGAAGACAACATCTACAGACACTGAACAACTGAAGTGGTTGCAATCTATGACAGTGACATCTACAGACACTGGATAACTGAAGTTGTTGTAATCTATGACAGTGACACCTACGGACACTGGACAACTGAAGTGGTTGCAATCTATGACAGCGACATCTACAGAAACTGGACAACTGACGTGGTTGCAATCTATGTCAGTGACATCTACAGACACTGAACAACTGAAGTGGTTGCAATCTATGACAGTGACACCTACAGACACTGGATAACTGAAGTGGTTGTAATCTATGAAGACGACATCTACAGACACTGGATAACTGAAGTGGTTGCAATCTATGACAGTGACATCTACAGACACTGGACAAATGAAGTGGTTGTAATCTATGACAGTGACATCTACAGACAGACTTGTAGTGTTACCATAGAGTTCTATATCATTTTTATCATTAAACAATATATCATGTGACAAACCACGGGACCAGGTAGTCCTGTAGGTACCCAGGTCCTTTGCAGTACACACCCGACCCGAGTACCCAGAGTACCCGAGTTATCCGTCCCAGCCCTAGTGCAAGGCATCAGTAAAAGTGTGTAGGGAAACATCTTCCTTGCAGTGAGAAACAATGTCACACCTCAGAGGCAGGGAAACCTAGTACCATTTGCTGTCAAACTAATTAACACTACCGGTAATCAGTGATGAAAGACATCAATTGGTCATAAGGCATGCCAATGTGATATGAATAATTACTGCTAAGCTCGGTAATCAACAGCAGCTAATTGGCCAGTAACAACATGGACGGTGTTTTATCAGTCCTCTAGAGCCAACAAAAACCGTAGCAGGTGTGTCATGTTATTATTATATTTACATCCCACACTTCCAAACAAAAAGAAAATGTAACAATTATTATCAATATTTTACATATTATGTATATATCTGTATATGTGTGTATTATCGTTTACGTATACCATTATTAACTCGGAAACATGAAAATATTTGACATCGAGTTTGTGTTTAATATTGCTGATGATTGTTTCTTCAGGTTGGCATCGTCAGATGACTTTGAGAAAAGCAGAGCAAAAACTAGTCCTCTACAGATTGATCTCAGCACTCCACAAAGAAGCTTCTCTGCTGACAATCCAAACAGAACTCCTAAGCGACGGCAAACTCCGGCGTACAGGAAGAAGATGTCAACTAAAGATCGAAATGAAATCTCCACTGCCTGGAACCTTTTAAAAAATGGAGATATCAGACCCTCTGAGATGCTGAAAATGTGAGCCAAAGTGTATGGTCCAAGAGTTTCAATTTATAGAACAGTGTGCTGATCAATGTGGTCGATAAAGATGAATATTATTCTTCTTATGTCAAGAAATACAACGTATATACACAATGATTGTATTTTGACTTTTCATGGGCTGTTCTTAGCTTTTATTGGCTGTTTTGAATTTTTTCATTGGCCATTTTAGTTTATTTTTTTGGCTGTTTTGACTTTGACATCCATGGCTGTTATGGGTTTTGGATGTTTTGACCTGCACCCCACTTGATAACTGTTTGCAATAAATGCCAGTAACATAATACCCCATAGGGATTCCGGGTTAGAACAGGTCCCGAAATGCCAATATCCTTGCTATAAAAGGCGACTTAATATATGAGGTGGTCAGGCTTGGTGATTGGTTGATGACATGTCACTGTACCCTAGAGACGTGGGATGTGGCTCATGATGCAAACACTGCTTTGTCTGGTCTCGACTTGATTATTTACAGGCTGTGACCTGTGAAGATCCGGTGTAGAATAGGTCTTCAGCAACCCATGCTTGTCATAAAAGGCGACTATGCTTGTCGTAAGAGGCGACTAAGGAGATCGGGTGGTCAGGTTTGCTGACTTGGTTGATCGATCCCAATTGTGTGGATCGATGCACATGTTGTCAATCACTGGATTGTCTGGTCCAGACTCAATTATTTACAGACCACCATCATATAGCTGGAATATTGCTGAGTGCGGCGTTAAAAAACAAAAACAAACAAACAAACATTTACAGGCTGCATTCATATACCCTATATTGCTTAGTGCAGCTTTAAACAAACAAACATCATACACAAAGGTTAGCATTCTATACATCCTTAAGAGCAAAAGTCTTTGACTTTTTTCAACCATACCATCCCCTTAACAAGTGTAAACATGCACCAGAAAGTTAACAATCTTGTAGCATATGTTTTAGACAAATTTCTACATCTCTCTCCCAAACAGCCAGATTAGCATGATAAGAGACCCTGAGTGTCTAAAGTGCTAACTCTTGTTTCTCCACACTTTCATCCTGGTGCCTGTAATCTCCTTTCAGCTGGAAAGATATTTTTCATAAGATAATTGCAGAAATTCTAAAAAAGGCTTCATAACTAAAATGTTTGAAAGCTATTTTGAGATGGAAACATTCAAAGACAGACTAATTTTGCTTCTAATTACAATAAGCTATGACTAAAATAAAAGCTTTGCACCCTAATTTATGAATCAACCAACTTCAAACCTAACGAGAATATAATGTCCAACAAGCATGGTAAAGATATATCAAATGATAAATGTAAAGGAAGTTTCGTGAACATGAATAGTTCCTTATGTTTAACATCATTAGCCAGCATTCATGTTTTCCCAGCAGACAGTCAGGTCACCACTAGGGATGACTAGACCTGTGTTGTGTATATAGTTATCATGGTTATACAACACAGTCAGGTGACCACTAGAGATGACAAGACCTGCATTGTGTATATAGTTATCATGGTTATACAACACAGTCAGGTCACCACTAGAGATGACGAGACCTGCGTTGTGTATATAGTTATCATGGTTATACAACACAGTCAGGTCACCACTAGAGATGACAAGACCTGCGTTGTGTATATAGTTATCATGGTTATACAACACAGTCAGGTCACCACTAGAGATGACGAGACCTGCGTTGTGTATATAGTTATCATGGTTATACAACACAGTCAGGTCACCACTAGAGATGACAAGACCTGCGTTGTGTATATAGTTATCATGGTTATACAACACAGTCAGGTCACCACTAGAGATGACAAGACCTGCGTTGTGTATATAGTTATCATGGTTATACAACACAGTCAGGTCACCACTAGAGATGACAAGACCTGCATTGTGTATATAGCTATCATGGTTATACAACACAGTCAGGTCACCACTAGAGATGACAAGACCTGCATTGTGTATATAGTTATCATGGTTATACAACACAGTCAGGTCACTACTAGAGATGACAAGACCTGTGTTGTGTATATAGTTATCATGGTTATACAACACAGTCAGGTCACCACTAGAGATGACAAGACCTGCATTGTGTATATAGCTATCATGGTTATACAACACAGTCAGGTCACCACTAGAGATGACGAGACCTGCGTTGTGTATATAGTTATCATGGTTATACAACACAGTCAGGTCACCACTAGAGATGACAAGACCTGCGTTATGTATATAGTTATCATGGTTATACAACACAGTCAGGTCACCACTAGAGATGACGAGACCTGCGTTGTGTATATAGTTATCATGGTTATACAACACAGTCAGGTCACCACTAGAGATGACAAGACCTGCGTTGTGTATATAGTTATCATGGTTATACAACACAGTCAGGTCACCACTAGAGATGACAAGACCTGCGTTGTGTTATCACTGTTATACAACACAGTCAGGTCACCACAAGAGATGACGAGACCTGCATTGTGTTATCACTGTTATACAACACAGTCAGGTCACCACAAGAGATGACAAGACCTGCGTTATGTATATAGTTATCACTGTTATACAACACAGTCAGGTCACCACAAGAGATGACGAGACCTGCGTTGTGTTATCACTGTTATACAACACAGTCAGGTCACCACTAGAGATGACAAGACCTGCATTGTGTTATCACTGTTATACAACACAGTCAGGTCACCACAAGAGATGACAAGACCTGCGTTATGTATATAGTTATCACTGTTATACAACACAGTCAGGTCTCCACAAGAGATGACAAGACCTGCGTTGTGTATATAGCTATCATGGTTATACAACACAGTCAGGTCACCACTAGAGATGACGAGACCTGCGTTGTGTATATAGTTATCATGGTTATACAACACAGTCAGGTCACCACTAGAGATGACAAGACCTGCGTTGTGTATATAGTTATCATGGTTATACAACACAGTCAGGTCACCACTAGAGATGACAAGACCTGCGTTGTGTTATCACTGTTATACAACACAGTCAGGTCACCACAAGAGATGACGAGACCTGCATTGTGTTATCACTGTTATACAACACAGTCAGGTCACCAAAAGAGATGACAAGACCGTCGTTGTGTTATCACTGTTATACAACACAGTCAGGTCACCACTAGAGATGACAAGACCTGCGTTGTGTTATCACTGTTATACAACACAGTCAGGTCACCACAAGAGATGACAAGACCTGCATTGTGTTATCACTGTTATACAACACAGTCAGGTCACCACAAGAGATGACAAGACCTGCGTTGTGTTATCACTGTTATACAACACAGTCAGGTCACCACAAGAGATGACGAGACCTGCGTTGTGTTATCACTGTTATACAACACAGTCAGGTCACCACAAGAGATGACAAGACCTGCGTTATGTATATAGTTATCACTGTTCTACAACACAGTCAGGTCACCACAAGAGATGACAAGACCTGCGTTATGTATATAGTTATCACTGTTATACAACACAGTCAGGTCTCCACAAGAGATGACAAGACCTGCGTTGTGTTATCACTGTTATACAACACAGTCAGGTCACCACAAGAGATGACAAGACCTGCGTTATGTATATAGTTATCACTGTTATACAACACAGTCAGGTCACCACAAGAGATGACAAGACCTGCGTTATGTATATAGTTATCACTGTTATACAACACAGTCAGGTCACCACAAGAGATGACAAGACCTGTGTCAACACATGTGAAAGGCATACCCATACCCCTACAAAATTGTGGATGTGCCAATCATTCCTATTTATTGGAGTCCCAATGCAGGTCTCGTCAAGTCATGAAGTAGTCAAGCTTTGCAATGTCCTGTCTGTCTTGCATAACTGTGATATATTTAAAACAACTTGACTGAATCAATACAGTGATCACAGGCCTACCAACAAAACCAGCATGGAGCAACCAAACTTTGGAAATATGCACACTGTAAATTGAATTAGCCACAAAAATGACAAAACAAACACAATCCTGATAAAGTTTGCATCGTAATGACTGAAACCCACCACATTTTTAATAGAGACAATGCACACTTGGTTTGTTGCGGTCTGTGTGATTTACTGTGTTTGGTTCAAGTGAAAATGTGTGGACTTTAATCATGCGATACAAGCTATATTCCATAGTTTGGTTGGTCTCTGATGGTTTTCTTTGGTAGACCTGTATTAACAGGTTTGAAATGAACATATGCAAGCTGGTCCGATACTAGTAAAATTTAAGATGGACTAGTGACATTTATTTGTAGACTACAGCTTTTACCATTTACAGCTTTTATCATTAGGTTGATTGCAACTGTGTAAGTAATTTTTGTGGACTTGTAGAAAATCAAAATTAATTTCCAACCGTAACCAACTGCTAACCAATTTTCTGAATAGGTACCCTGTGACATCTAGCAGCCTGAGATCTGTGCGCAGTAGCATTCCTTGTGTGAGAGTAGCGCTGTCACCTGTCACA
The DNA here is from genome assembly GCF_023055435.1 of Haliotis rufescens. Lineage (NCBI taxonomy): Eukaryota > Metazoa > Mollusca > Gastropoda > Lepetellida > Haliotidae > Haliotis > Haliotis rufescens. The sequence goes on along the minus strand of NW_025963791.1, from coordinate 6,939,811 downwards.
GTATCTCACACATGGCTGGCAGGTGTGTTATTCCACACGTGCAGTACGAGCAAAGTCAAACTACATGTCGCATTCAAGATTATTGCACTTACATAGCAACATGCACACACGCATGTGTGTGGCTGCTTGTACTTGTCCAGACTAATGCCGTTTTATGGTGCTGAGATACTATGATACCATGAGATACCATGCCGCAGTTTAACAAGGAGCTCCAAGCAGGGTAACAGGCATCTTCCTGAGGCAAGGGAGTTAACTGACTATTAAAGTCCAGTTTCCACCCTTGCCGAACTAGGCTGGAATTATGATGTTATATTTTGGCTGGACTAATGAGTCTATGTATAGTCGAATCAAAATTGCATAACGAAATCAACATCTGGTTCGTGAACAATGTGTACCGTCAACCGTCGACAGATATGTTCCAAATCTTTTCATGTTTTTAATCAAAATGCTCACGTGATTTGATGCATTTACGTGAGGTAAGGCCCGTTATATCACAATATAGATCTTGATCATCGATCAGATCATCTTGACTGGGCGCCGCCATTTTGTTTGAAGCAAATGCAAGTGATATGAGAGGTGGAATCTGATTGGTCAATAGGAGGGGCATAGAAGGGGCCTATCTCATAATAGCTACTGATGGCGCTATGAAAATCCAGCCCAGTTTGGCAAGGGTGGAAACTGGACTTTTAGAATCAGTTAACTCCCTTGCCTCGGGAAGATGGGTAACAGGAAGGAGTATTTATAAGAAGGGTGGGGATCAAGGGATGGGGGGATGTAGGAGGGAGAATGGGGGTAGGGAGTGTAGGACAAGGTCATATAAACAAGGACTGAAGGAAATCCCCAGTTCATACTCTACACGCCATTTGTGAAGGTCCATGGACCACAATGTGTACTACAGAGGGGGTTCGGGGAAGATATCCCATGTCTACCATCACAAGGAACAGAGACAGTCTCCGGCTCCCTGTACTTCCACCACCTCAGGCTATCTCCAACATATTACTACCCTCGCCTCCCTCTATCTGATAAATCACCATCAAACACACATTTGATACGTTAATAAAGAGTAGTGCTGTGTGCTCCACATTCCTCGATCATGCATCACACAAAGAGGAGTACTGAATGGTACAACTCCTGCAATCTCAGGCAATTATCATGTGCGCAATTATTTATTATGTATCTCGTTTTACCATGACTGTAGCGACATGTGGTATAGAAAACTTATCTTTCAGATACTAACTGGTAGTTGATGATAGGAGAATTAACACCACTGCCTGGCTGCAGCAACCACACACAGGCACTGCACTGATGTGCTCGTCAAGAACTAAATCATCTTTGATACCATCTTTGGAAATTGGGTGCAGTAAATTTTAATGTCATTTTGGTTTTTGATCATGTTCAACATGACTGAAATATCACACATCAATCAGATTTCCAATTGATTTCTATGGCTTAAGTTTTTTTCCCTGTATTTGACTTGAGAAATATATCATTCAGCAGGCTTAAATCACTCCATGTTTACATCTTTTTATTGGCAGTGGGTAGCAGTAAATTTTAACATCATTTTGTTTTTTGATCATGTTGAACACAAGACTGAAATATCTTCCATCTGACTGTACAGTGTATTTAGATGAGCATTTGATATCAATCACTTGTTTAAATGCTTAAGTCTGAAACATTTTCATTGGCAGTGGGTAGCCCACTGTTTAAAGCGTTGGCTCATCATGCCAAAGACCTGGGTTTGATTCCCAACATGCATTTATGAAGCTATAAATGTAAAATAATGCGGATATACACAGAGTGAATGCTATTCTTTTCACATGTATACCTCCATAAACACAAAAAATATTGAAGTCAATTTGTAAATAGAGCTGGGAATGAACAGGCATGTCATCATCTTAAAATTTTATAATTGGTTTGTTCCAACTGATCAATCCTCAATTACAAGCAGTCACAAATATCTTGTGCATTTTCAAATATTCCAGTACCTGCCTGTACCATATTTATCGTGATTTGAAATTCTAAAATGTTTACATCCAGGCTTGAAATTGATTGCACATTAACAATGTCATCATGATAACTGATGTCTGTGTTTAATAGGAGTTACGTGCAATTCTGTATGTCCTGAATGATCAATCATTGATTGTATTCAATCATCAGAACATACCAACAATACAAAACTATTTTCTCAAAGGGGATTCTCTCTTATCCAACTTAAGAGCCTACATATCCTGTTTATATCAATATCATGTTATTATTCTGAAAAAAGTAAATCTACAAGTATAATAATTGTTTTTAATAATACAAATATCCATGGAAAAGTCACAAGTAAGATTAGGGAACAATAACAATGTTACATTGATCCTCTTACCTTTCAGCATAAGGACCCCCTCTCTGTCAGTGATAACTATAGCATAGAGGCCATCAACCCTGCAATCAGAAACAGTGCAATCTTGTCAGCAAAACATATTCAATATCAGTGCAACCTGGTCAGCCAAACATATTCCATAACACTGCAACCTGGTCAGCAAAACATATTCCATAACAGTGCAACCTGGTCAGCCAAACATATTCCATAATAGTGCAACCTGGTCAGCCAAACATATCTGATAACGGTGCATCCTTGTCAGCCAAACATATTCCATAACAGTGCAACCTGGTCAACAAAACATATTCCATAACAGTACAACCTAGTCAGCCAAACATATTCTGTAGCCATTCAACCTGGTCAGCCAAACATATTTAATTCCATAAGAGTATAAAATTCTGAATGCTGACCTTGACCTTAGACATATTTTGACAAGAACCTTTCCACGGAGGGACCCATCCTAATGAAGGTATACACTAAGTTTGGTTTCAGCTGCTTAAATAGTTTTTGAAAAAGTGTCACCACACACATTTTTACTTCCGACCTTCTCATTGCATGTGCAAAATGAATGCGTAGTAGGATATCGTCTTGTGACCATACTCTTTGTGCCATATTCAAAGGAAACTACTCCTTACAATCAACTCAAAGATGACCTTGACCTTTGACAATGCTGCTGACATGTGATGTGGTAGGACCTGTAAATCCTGAATGCTGACCTTGACCTAAGAACAATCTTTACTAATTTTTTTTGTGAGTGGTTCCTATCTTGTGTCAATAGTCTTTGTAAGTTGACATTTAACAGTGATTGGGGTCAAATTTCGACAATGCCTTACAGCATAGCTGGATCAAGGATCCATGTGCTCTGGCAAGAAGAAAAAAGGAGCACTGAAGCTCACCTTGTTATGTTGTCAACATCTTAAAATGTTAACAAGGCGTTCACAAAAGTTTATGGGTAACACCTGGCTGATCTCATTGAATGAGCTGACAAAAATTATTTTTTCATGAGCGGTGTTCATCAGAAGAAATCTGTGATCTTAAGTCACAATTGGTGGACCCTGGCGTGACAAAGAGATGCAACTCTGAACAGTAAATATACTTGTGCCTTAGACGACTTGGCCACCTGTGTCTCTAATTTGGTATGAACATGTTGAAGACTGGCATAAATCAGTTATTCTGCAACTTGTGGAATTTAAATGATCAGACATAAAGTGCTCTTTGCCTCGTTTTCCTGACTTCATACATGGAAGAGCCAACATTTTTAGCCAAGGGAGGTAACTTGATAGCCTCACATTCCGCACCTGATTCCATAATCCATGAATGTCATCAGTACAAATTAGCACTGTAAAATCTAGTTTAATTGATTAATTTAAGAACTTTAGTATTTATAAATTACTTATCTCCTGGATATGTACAATTACAATGTGGCAAAAAAGTAAATTCTTCACTTCAGCTCTCTCAACATACATACTGTACTTTAAAAACATTTTCCCACAGATTTCTTAACATTTTCATGCTTATTTTATTCGAAAGTGTTTATTTCACTTTTGCCTTAAATTTCATGATAATGTTATCTTGCATTCAATAAACATTTAATAAACAATTTTCCATCAATCAGTAAGCGATAATGTAGAGAAAAACGTTAAGGTTACCTTGCCCTTCTGTTTCATACTGAGGCTATACACTCATAATTAAACACGTCACAGCAGGGTGTAGCCCCTTATCTCATCTAGGGCACCAATACATCGTTAACATTAATGAAACATGAACAAAAAATTAAATCACAAATATTAGTGAATCTCATAGACACGTTGCATGTTCATGCAATTTGGCGTTCATCCAAACAAGGTTCACCTAGCAAAAACTACACACACATCATTTATCAAGTTTTCAGACCACACATTGGGGAGGATACATTTTCAAAGACGAAATCTGTTCCAAATCCTTAAATGATAATATCCAGGGCCCCGTTCCACAAAGCGATCTTAGCGCTAAGGTGATTGTAACTCCCATTCTTTAACACTGACTTACGACAGTCGTAGCGCTAAGATTGCTTTGTGGAAAGGGGCCCTGGACATCAACCAGTCTGTCGATCTGGACTTCCACAGCTGACACTACAGTGAGTGAGTTGGGATTAACGCTGCTCTAACAGTATTCCAGTTATATGGCAGCATGGCAGTTTGATGTGGGAGGAAAGCCCAAAGTGATGCTGGTCTCAAAAGTTTATCACTTTGGTGAAACCCACAACCATGGGTATGGGGGCGGTCGGGTAGCCTAATGGTTAAAGCGTTTGCTTGTTACACCAAAGACCCGGGTTTGATTCCCGACATGGGTACAATGTGAGAAGCCCATTTCTGGAGTCCCCCGTCATGATATTGCTGGAATATTGCTAAAAGCAGCGTAAAACCATACTCACTCACTCACACACTCACCAGGGGTATGGTGCTGACAAACCTTAATGGGGCGAACCGGGATTTAAACCCACTGTCATAAATAACTCTGTGTTTGTGCCTTGGCTGACTAGCTCTCCTGTCTCTCTGCTGATCTCTGAAATCCTTGTAATTCAAGAGACCTCCTCCGTGGTCTAGTGGTAGAGCGTCCGCCCGGAGAGCGGAAGGTCAAGGGTTTGATTCCCGGCCGCATCATACCAAAAGACGTTAAAAGATGGTACTTGTTGTTACCCTGTCTGGCGCTCGGCATTAAGGGGCTAAAACAAGGACTGGTCGGCTCAGAGTCAGTATACTGTGTCTGAGTGGGGTATTCATGTTAAACTACGGCATGGTATCTCAGTGAGCTAGCACTATAAATCGGCATCGGCATCAGTCTGGACTAGTACAAGCAGCCACACAAACACACACATGTACATGCACGTCGCTATATAAGTGCAATAATCTTGGTTGGACGTTAAACCCCATTTCACCACCTTGTAATTCAAGCTTCTTACAGAGAAGATGTGTCTCGTAATGTACATTATCTATCTTATGCACAGAGCCTAAACAAATTGTCGTTTGAAGTCATTCCGAGTTGTTCAAGACATGGAACAGATCACACACAGGCTATCTCAGAAGCTGATGTAGAGAAGCTACCCATCTGTGTATCTGAACACTCTGACGCCTTATGGATTGTTGAGTAAAATTCAGATAGACCTGAGATTATGCTGTAAATCTAAATGTGTCACCAAAGAATTCAAGTGTTGACCCCTGGTCATGAAATTAATGCAAGTAGCCCTACTTTTGAACTTTGAAAACATATCAGCAAACAATAACACAAGACTGTAGACTTAGAATTACATGACATAGTATAGGGTGATAGCAGTTTGATTGAACAATATAATGATATACAGTAGAACACGGATATAACGAACACGGATATAGCGAACAAACGGATACAACGAACTGTTAAAAAATCCCTGATTTATCTCCTATATTATATCATATAAAATTTACGTATATAACGAACTCTCTACAGCGAACTAACGGATACAGCGAACTGATATCTGATCACCGACAAGCCCATCTATCACTAATTAGTGACGTGTATAGCGAACTGAGAAATCTCACTCAGTGTCAAGTGTCACTGACTATCGGCTGTTTACAATCAGTGGCGAATCAATACAATCAGCGGTGACGGATGAACCTTGTTTAATTTGCATTGTGTTAATCTTACCTGTTCATGTAATCTTGTCTGTAAAACAAACATTAAACATAAAAAAATTACGAGATTGTGTCCAAGTGTCAGATCACTTGCATATGCTATCATGGCGGGCAATAGTAAGAGGAAAGCTATCAGTTTAGACACGAAATTGAGAATTATTAATGCTGTTGATCCAAGATAGCGGACGTTTCCGAGCGAAAACGTGTCTTACGAACAACGGATATAACGAACTGATTTCTCTGGTCCCTTGTGGTTCGTTATATTCGTGTTCTACTGTGTTAGCTATCTTCAGAAACTTAACTTCTCATGTTTGACATGTGATCTAACTTCCACAAAATGAAAAGCAAGACATTCATATTCTAGTTAGTTATGTTAGGTTACCAACCAAGGGTTGTAACTAAGACAAATTAATGAAATCTTTCAACATAAATCAGCAGGGTTCACTCTAGGAATTTTCTGACATTGGCCCTTTACGTGAAAATTTCAAATATTCCCACACTTGTGCATACAGCACAATGCTAAAATGCCCCATTGTATTTGAAAATGTTGGCCTTTTTTCAAATGTTTGGGCTAAAAGCACAAGGCCCCACCCTAGAATTAACCCTGAATGAGCAGTGTTGTGTATTCTACACAGCTGGTGTTGCAGTATTGGACATTTTCACTACTTGGGTGAACAGTGTTAACTTGCAATTATACGATTATTTGATACAGTTACCAAGAGCAAAGATGCTGCCATACATGGTCGGTGACTGTCCTAACTGATTAATGAACTTGTGCAGAGCTCCAGATAAGCTTTTGGTGTTGTGGGTATTTTACCCATGCATTTTAAAAATAATTGGGTATCAGTAATTGTATCTGGGTATTCAAATTTTTGTTACCCACTAGTTTTTACACATGTGGGTATTTAAGTTAACTATTTGAAAACACTATTCATCTAGTCCCTGCAAACTGGTGTCGTGTGGGTTCGAGAGCTTTATAGGACTAAAAAATACCACCATACTTCCACAAGAAAGTGTGATGGCAAATGATCATGATGTAACTGTCATCGTGGAGTTTGGCAAGGTTGACAGAATGCCCGTTTCTAAATTCAAAATAAGTTGCTGATTTGCTAATCGATACGCAGGGTTACTTCACAATATTTTGATGATATGCACAAGTTTTATTTTTGTAGCGTATCTGTAATGTTCGTTGTGTATTTGATACGCTTGGATTTTATTTTACTGCATATTTCTGCATTTCTGATGCAGATACGCAGATACGCAGCTTATCTGGAGCTCTGTTGTGCAAACAAATTGACCACACTTAACACAGAACGTGGTGGGAAGCACTGTCTAAATCTAGTTCTCAAACACTTTGTTTATTGTAAGCTTTGTTATGTATCTCATTGTTTCCAATCCATGTGCAACTCTAATATGTCTGGATAAAAATCTGTCACTTTATAATGCAAGCAAGGGACACTCACATTTTTCACATTAATCATTAATTTCATGCTCATACATGTATTAATTTCAAGACTTACAGTACCGGTATTTCTTTCGCTGAGGAATGGAAAACATCACTTTGGTGAAACCCACAAGCATGGGTAGGGTTTGAACCCACGGTCATAAATAACTCTGTGTTTATGCCTTACACAACAAGTCCACCTGTCCCTTCATTGGATTTTCACTTGCCCTAAGCACAATTTAGCAGTCTCCGGCCAGCGGACCAGTAGGCTCATTTCCACAAGGACATCATCACGTTAATGTTGTTAATGTTTAACTACGGAACGAGATTGTCCTCTGGTTTCATGCAATTTGTAACTAGCACCATCAGGAACAACTTTTTTGGCAGCCATGGACAGTGACGAGTAATGGAATTAAGTCCAGTTCAGGCAGGTTGAAGTGGAGGGTAGAGAGATAGTTATTCGTAATGTGTAATGCTACCAGACATGCACACAAAGGTAAAGTGTTGGCTAATTGGATTGATTTATTAGCCTAGTTTAGCTTCAAGCTGACAACATGGGTTCAATCCTCTACACTGCAATAACTGATATCCGAAAAGGTGCGCCCGTTAAAGATGGTAAAGTGCAGCACTCGCAAAGGTAATGTTAAAAAAGTTCAAGATCAAGAATACAGAACATGTTAATGCAAACTACTTACATGGCCATTAACTTGTGCAAACTTGCTTTCAGTTCCTGGAATAAGAAGCAAAGCACACATTAATCAATACTTCTATCGAAAATGAAAACAAGAACTAGTGTGGCTTTTGAAAAACAAGTTTGTGCCCTGCATGAAACAGATATTGGTTGTTGTTTTTTATCTGGAATCCTTATTCATATTTTTTTTCAATTTAATTAAGCTTTTATATTTGAAGGTAAGAGATTATGAGTTATAATGGTATATAGACTTAAGAAATATTTTTTATGATTTGTAGCTAATCTGAGATGAAGAAGTGTGTACCGTTGTCTGCAATCCTACAGCATACATTTTCCAAACGGGGTAACCCAGTGGTTAAAGCATTCACTTCTCACACCAAAGACGTACCTGGGTTTGATTCCCCATATGGGTACAATGTGTGAAGCCCTTTTCTGGTGTTCCTCATCATTGTATTGCTCGATTATTGCTAAAAGCAGCATAATACAATGTTCACTCACTCACTTTCCTAACGGATAGAACGCCTGATAATAAATGATGATTGGATACTGTAACCACAGCTATGAAATCACCCATCATATTTAGTTCATCTTCTATCATAGTTGATATTGAAGGCTTCCATGAGCTTGCTGAAGGCTTTAAGACTAAATACCCATTAAGGTGCGGTGAAATGGGGTTAAACATCACATCCAAGATTATTGCACTTATATAGCTGTGTGCATGCACGTGTGTGGCTGCTTGTACTAGTCCAGACTGATGCCAATTTATAGTGCTAGCCCATTGAGATACCATGCCACAGTTTATCATGAATACCCCACTCAGACACAGTTTACTGACTTTCAGCCGACAAGTCCTTGTTTTAGCCCCCGAATGTTGAGCGCCAGGCAGGGTAACAACAAGTACCATCTTTTAACGTCTTTTGATATAATGTAGGTGGGGATCAAACCCCAGACCTTCCACTCTCCGGGTGGACACTCTATCACTAGACCACAGAGGCGGTCAAATAACTATTAAGCGTTTGTAAATTTATCATGTTTATTGAACAGTTCCTGAATGTTGGCAGTTTTTGCTCACACACACACCATCAAATACATGATGTTTGTGTGGAATTTACATTGCGACTTATTTACACCCTGAATGATGGTTTATGATTATCATTTTGCAATTGATCAAGTATTTGTCTTAGCACTGGAATTTATAAGAGTTTGTATGGTTCTAAGGGTTTTACCCTTCAGTTCTCATTCTCAGATGATAATGATTATTGGATACCAATGGTGTCATCCGGGGGAAGCCGAGAGCCGCGATGGGGTCCGACAGTCAAACCATGACCGTGACTCCTTCGTCGCTCTCCCCTCGTCTCGACTCTCCGACCGCATCGCGGCTCTCGTCTAATCTAGGGGAGGTGCCGGCAAAGTACATATTTCCGCACACTGTATAATCTCGGAAACGGCTCAGCAGCACTTATACAGATGGAAATATGGACCTATAACGTAAAGCTTTCACAAAGAATTGATGGTATCATGTGATAATTCTTGCTTTCTGTCGAGTACCGCCTACATCCGCTATCTAATGAAATAAGACAAAGATAGATCTGTCATCATATCCAGTTACCACTGAATACTTCTAGGCCTCATTCATTTGAAAAATAGTTTGTATCTTATCCAAATATTAAAGATATCACCCAAAGAAAACCTACCTCCGTCATGATTTGTTTATGTTTCGCAAAGCGGAAATTAAAGGGAGATAACGCTCATGTCATAACTGAGTTTCACACCACTAAATATATTTCTACAACCCCTGCAGATAATTTTATAAAACTTTTAAAACTGCATGAACGAAGTTTGAAGATTTTCGTTCGCAGATTTTTGTAATCGAAATTTGCTTTCTTCCCCTTCATGTTACTCTTTCGGTATCTATAATCACACCATTTGTCATATTCAATTGTGTTATATTAATGAACGCTTTGCAAAGGCGAATGACATGGTCTGTTTGCTATTGCTTCAATCTCATTAAAATCAGATCTTAGTTCTCGCTACCGCTTTGTTTAGCGGTAGCGAGAACTAAGGTCTGATTTTAATGAGATTGGCTATTGCTTGAAAGCAATACACCCTACAACGATCATAGACAGCAACACCGAAAATAGTAACAATAACTATGTCTAACCTCCTTACATAAAACGCCCCAAACGGCAAGAGGTTTTCGCCACAGAAATAACGTCTACAAATGATACAAAGCGGCAACACGTTTGTGACATAACTTGCTTATTATGTGTTTACCATGTTGGAATGGATGAGGTCCTGGATAGCTGCTGTTAACAAAATTTCTCAATCTCATTAAAATCAGATCTTAGTTTTCGCTACCGCTAAACAAAGATCTGAGGCCATCCCATTACGGGTCACGTCTGAACGACCTTCCGCGAATTTTGAACGACCAATGAAATGACTGACAAGAAATCGACATTGGCCAACCAGAAGGCAGCTTTCTCGAGCTTTACGACACTAGTTTCAAACTGGCGACTACGCTTCGAAACATATTTTGACGTATTCTCGATTAAAAAATTTAAAACTGATAAGAAGAACATTCTGAAATGGCTTATACATAGCACAGATTGTATGGATATAATCATAACACTTGTCACTGTCGTTCGGAATACCCCGTGTTAGATATATCGTGGTTGCATGATTAGAAAACACATTCCGACTGTCACTTTCATGATCTAGTAAGCGACGCTCTGATTGGTTGGATGAAAGGTCGTTCTGACGTGACCCATAATGGGATGTCCTCATATCTTTGTTTAGCGATAGCCAGAACTAAGATCTGATTTTAATGAGATTGCAAAATTTCTCAATCTCACTGCCTCGCCATACAAGATCTATAACAAAGGCTTAATAGAACTGTGTTACCGCTTTCGGTGGATAAGGTATGATGAGGACCCGGCGGTTTAGCCAAAATATCAACATTGGGGTGCCAGGTTATGGTCATTTTACAACCAAAAAAGACTAGCAAATGATTCCAGCCATTCAAAACAACACTTTCGTTTGTCTGCTAACCATTCTATCATGTATATTCAACAAGCAGTAAAAATGATTTCATAGATGCAATGCATCAGTTTCTAACATGACACTGTTCATATTGTTTTGATCTAGAGACCTGTGAAGATCCGGGTTAGAATAGGTCTTTAGCAACCCAAAGGCGACCATGCTTGTTGTAAGAGGCGACTAACGGGATCGGGTGGTCAGGCTCGCTGGCTTGGTTGATGCATGTCATCGTATCCCAATTGCGTATCCCAAGACTAGACGTCGGAAACTTATAAACTCTTTAAAAAAAGAAACTAAACATGTACATAACTTGATGTCATGGGAAAGTGAGCTTAAGTTTGGAGATAAATAATGTTGTTATAGAACACATGATGCACAGACTTGCTAACACCAGCCCAGAAACAGGCTAACTGCTCGCGCGAACGCCACCACTAATGATATTAACATTATTCAAAAGCAAATGGGACGTGCAGCACACACCCATAAAAACCTGTTTAAAAAGACGGTAAGGTTGCGAGTGTTTGTTATTCCATTATCCCACCCCGCATTGTGTCCAGATTGACGTTGGCTCAACGCAATAATGCTATTGGTCGTGTACAGGCAGGAATGTTTCAGGGTGATGTCGAGGGCGTGTCCCAGTTCACACTGTTGACCATCAAAAACCTCTGTCCTTGACTTGAACAACCTGAAGTGTGCAGGATGGACCAAGATCAGGACGACCAAGAATAAAGACACCTTTCCATGGCCAGAGGGCACGTGTGGCCTAGTCGTCTAAGCCGCCGCGATTCGCTGTGCAGAGTTGCGTCCCATGGGCACGCCAGAAACCTATGATTGTGGGTTAGAATCCCGGTTCGCACTGATTGTGTTTCTAGGTTTGTCAGCACCATACCCGTGCTAGTGGGTTTCGCCGAAGTGGTAAACGTCAGAGACCTGCATCACTTCGGGCTTTCCTCTCACATTAAGCTGATCCGCCTACCACATTGAGGGATAGGTTCCGAACAGCTACAGAGACAGCCTGGTGTCAGACGAATCTCGGATCAGACCATCATAAACAGACCGACACAAGCTAGCATCGGAGCACGTAGACCAGTCCGACGTAACGCCTTGAAGGTGAGGTGAGGTGAGGTGAAATTAGGTTTAACGTCGCGTCCAAGATAATTGCACTTATATAGCGACGTGCATGCACGTGTGTGGCTGCTTGTACTAGTCCGGACTGATGTCGATTTATAGTGCTAGCACACTGAGATATCATGCCGCAGTTTAACATGAATACCCCACTCAGACACAGTATACTGACTCCGAGCCGACCAGTCCTTGTTTTAGCCCTTTAATGTCGAGCGCCAGGCAGGGTTACAACAAGTACCATCTTTTAACATCTTTTGGTATGACGCGGCCGGGGATCGAACCCCGGACCTTCCGCTCTCCGGGCGGACGCTCTACCACTAGACCACGGAGGCGGTCCGTAACGCCTTGAAACCACATCACATTGATAATGCATGCAGTGGTGTCAGCAGCGCATTTGATGGACGCATTTTGGAGGACAGTCCTGTTAACGGATGAATCTCGTTTACTGCCTTGGCGAATTGACGGTCGTGCTCGTTTTTACCGTCGACGTAACGAGCCACACGCTGTTAAAAGTGTGCGCCACAAGCTGAAATGTTTGGTGGTGGTATTGTCATGGTGTGCTCGTACAGAGCTTGTCCATGTCGAGGAGCCTTAAATGGGCTGATATATGGTGATGGAATTCTGCAACTTCACGTTGTGCCGTTCCTTAATGCACCTGGTTGCATTTTTCAGCAAGAAAATGCGCGATCGCAAATCGCCCGTGTGTGCCAAGTCTTTCTCATGCACAAAACGTCAGAATTCTGCCAGGGCCTGCTCGTTCACCGGAATTTTGAGAAATCGAACATTTGTGTGATAATTTAGGGCGCCGTGTCCGTCAAAGAAGGCCACCGCTTCAAACGTCGCAGGAACGTCTTCTAGTGTTGCATGAAGAATTGAGAAACATCCTCCAACAAGTTCTGCAGAGACTTATTTCAATTTCATGTTTTGCTTACATGTCAAATACGTTTTCATTGAAACTATTTTGAACTCGGAGCTATAGTTTCCTTTTTTGAAGACTAAAATCCGATTTTCTTTTGAAAATCCTAACAATTATTTTGTTCATACTTCTGTAGATGATCAGATCCTAAGTACAAAACTCGTATTAGAAATATAAATAAGGTTTCCGGTAACCTTAATAATTGAGTGAGTGAGTATGGTTTAACGCCGCTTTTTTGCAATATTCCAGCAATATCACGGCAGGGTACACCGGAAAATGGGCTTCAAAGATTTTACCCATGATGGGAATCGACCACGGGTCTTCGGCGTGACAAACGAACGTCTTAACCAGTAGGTTACCACACGGCCCCTTATTAATTGGCATTTCCAGTCAAAAGGGCCCTTCTCATACCTCATCCTGAGTACATTTGTAAGTACATACTATATCAATGGACTTACACTTGATGTTTTTACCTTTGCGTGATTAAAAATGAATTAATTTAGTATTAATTTCTGTTGCTGTAATTCAAGGCTGACATGGATAACCATGTGATCAACCTCTTGATCAACCTCGTGATAGTAGTGTAGGTAGTCCGACCCCGTGCGTGGACCCGCTGATAATGGGTTCGAATCCCAGGTTTGTCCTGATTATGATCGGTTGTTAGTCAACAACTTCGGCTTGTATCATTTCGGACTTTCATTGGACCTAAAACTGACATACCGTGTTGAGCTTAAAAAATACCCAAAGCGGTGTAAAGTCACTAACTCAACTCTCAGCTGACAGGTCCCATTAAGCCTGGGTTCTAATTCCAAGTTGTCGTCCTTGATATACCAGCATTGCAGTAAAGTGACAGAGAAGTTGACCTGCACCATATTAACTTTAAAGCCGACATTTGAGCTGAGACGCTGTTACAACTGAACCGATGTTGGCGACGACGTTTTTAACTACCATTCAGTTACGGTTTCTACAATTCGGGTAGCAAGGGGCGACAATCTTTTTTAATATAATGAAATGCTCTTCTGTATGCTTCATTGAGCATTGTTGACTTTTAAGGAATAGCTTACGATTTTGTGATTATCAGTGGTTTGTGTATATTATCAATATTACTATATTAGTAGAACATTGCAACATGGTCCGGGTCACCAAATTCGTGACACCAACCTGCTCAGAGTTGCGTCCCTTAGTCTTACAGGATGAGCTGATCATGGGTTCGAACCGATTATCATCCTTAGTCCATCAAATCTCCATACACGTGTTCGTAGATCTGATTCAAGTGGTTAAAGGGGCGGTCGGGTAGCCTAGTGGTTAAAGCGTTCGCTCGTCACGCCGAAGACCCGGGTTCGATTCCCGACATGGGCACAATGTGTGAAGCCCATTTCTGGTGTCCCTCGCCGTGATATTGCTGGAATATTGCCAAAAGCGGCGTAAAACCATACTCACTCACTCACTCGCTCAAGTGGTTAAACGCAAAGGACATCGATCACTTTGCCAACTGCCCACACACCCCACCCCTCCCCTTATGTTTTAGTACATGTGACTATAGTTTACTGTATCTTTGGCAGATTAAGGTTTGCAGACTGAAAATAAAAACTGGCTAAAATGACAGCACTCTTAACCCTGTGTTTTTCTAAAATATTTCACACTTCTCTTCTAAAACTGGATCGCGTTCTCATGGTTGTCAGGCTCGGCGATTTGTTTGATTATGAGTAATGGTTGATTTTGACGACGGTGCCGTCCGGATTAACAGAGTTTCACTCTATACATTCTAGTATACATGGAAAAAAGTGATGTGGGTAAGCTGCGACGGGAATGGTTTTTTTTGTAGAGGACTATGGCAAAAGTTGCACAAATGGACTGAACTTGGTGCGAGTGATCTATGATCACACTCAGTTATACATCAATCCGACAGGGCCCCGGGCGAGAAAAGGTCTCCAGCAATCTCTTGCTTGTCGTGAGAGATTGAATCATATCATCGTACCCCGACCGCATGTGACGTTGCTCTTGATATCAATAAATAATAATAAATAAAAGCGACAAAACACTTTCCATATTCATAAGAAATATCTGCTTAGAGCAGAGTCCATTGTACAATTCCGACTATATCTTGATTACGTGTCCATGAATCACTATCAAATACTTTTGATAGCAGGTGTCAAATTTGGAAATGTCCTCAAAGTGTCCACATTGAAATTTTTGAAAGCTTTATACTAATGCCTTGTGTCAAGCCTTATCGGCGATGTGAGTATTTGCCGAACCATACATTAACGTTGCAACTATTCTTGGATATGAAATACGGATATATTAAACAGATTAATTAGTGAGGACATCAGGTGACGTAAGGTGTGTGCTTTGATGTTGGCCCACCGGTGGCAGCCGTCACAAAAACATGCAAAGGCAAGTCAACTATTCACCTGAAAAATACTACGGAAACCTATGGTACATGTAAAATAGGTAATTGCATCGGCCACAGTTGCTGATGTGTCAAATTTGGAAATGTCCTCCACATACGTCTGCCATAAAACGTTTTGAAAGCTTTGCTGAGGAATGTTGTAACTTTTGAGCAAGAGTGGTATGTGTTTCTTAGACTCGATTCTTTACAGGCACCAATGAATTAGCTGAGTAAAACAACAAACATACCGTTATCTGCACGCCAGTAAACGATGGACGACCGATAACACAAACTAGTGATTAATAGTAAGATCAACGATAGACACCAACCGGAAACGATGACGCGCAGTGCCTCGTGAGTGAGTGAGTTTGGTTTTCCCCCGCTTTTAGCAATATTCCAGCAATTCCACGACGGAGGACACGAGAACTGGGCATCACAAATTGTAACCATGTTGGGAATCAAACCCAGACCTTCGGCGTGACAAGCGAACACTTTCTAACCACTCGGCTACCGCACCGACCCCAGTGGATTGTGAGAAGGAGTAGTGGTAGTCAACTGTACGAACACATGATTGGGCGTCTATTAAATGTTTTGTACGACTTATTTTTCGTTCCACTGCGAGCAGTGTACAAAACAAGAGATATATACATTTGGCATATTTGTAAAATGCATATATGTAGTGCTTCTATAAATGAAAAGATGACCTTGGATGAAATAGGTAACACAATGCTTGTTTATAATCTAAGATTGACAAATCACTATCGACATTATCACTCAAATCAAATCATGATATCGCAGATCGGGTTATGTTTCAATTTCACCTTTCATCTCTGCTAAAAGGATGTGTTGTTTGTAAAACATGCAATTTTATCGTTTATTTTTGCTGAGCAGGCATATTATAGGTTAAAGGTGAATACGAGGGCTAGGTCAACGTCTGGTGGTCGAGCATTCCCGTTCCCTTTCCCCCTCCAAGGAAGCCCCCTCCCCCACTCCACGAATCCCCTGGCTGTCTGGTGCTGCTGTTGAGCCAGCCTAAGCCCAACTAACGACGGGCCGGTCCCCCACGGGGTTTCTGCCCCGGCCCTCAACAACCGCCGAGTACTGGGTCAATTCCCACATCAAAAAGCTCAAATTAGCTAAATATATATAGTAGCAGTTCTGTTAAGGGTTTATCACCCTGAGTTCCCGACAGAAGCGTTTGGTTTCAGATCCCTGTCTTTCTCGAGTGACAGAGTATTATGATTGAGCAGTGTATGCGTTGCGTAGCCCAGACATCACAACGGTGTTCCCGTCTTGCAATCTGGCGGCGAAACCCGAGCCAGCTTGTAACATGCCAGCTGTGAAGCTGTTGGGGAGGGGGAACTGAGGGGAGGGGGATCTCCTGGGTGGTAGTGCTATTTGAATTCAAAGAATACATATCTTTTAAAGAAACTGATAAAAAGGGTCTGCGGAGGTAATAGACTGGGTTCCTGTCAACCAATATCTTCGACTTCAGATTCCAAAAGAGGAATTGGTTCCGGGAAGAATTAGACAGCCCAGAACACGAATATTCTTATTTTGTTTTCAGTGTTAGAAGATTGGAACCAGTGATTAAACTTCTTTCAAAACCTACAAGCATTACTGCAGAAATCTAGTATATTCGTACCATATCGCACGATAGAGCTAGCAGCTGTGGTTCTTATAGCGAGTAAACATCACTAAGTTATTTGCAGAAACGACTAACAAGCATATGACCTGATTAAACTGTTGAATAAGCTATGGCGTTATAAAGTAAATACATTAGCGTAAGGTTCCTTATCATCGCAAGTGTGAAAACGTGGAAAGGCAACAGTCTTTCAAGATAAATTTAATTTCAAGTCATCGTTATCGTTTTCTAAATAAGGATACAACTCATTTCAAGGTAGAGATTTGTTCCACATTACTACGGGACCTGAATCATGTGGTTAAAACTCACTGGACATGTCCATCGATAAGTTCCGTGTGCTAAATTTTGATCAACGTCGAAAACATTATTTGTTGTTACGCAAGTAACACTCTGGGTAGTGTATTTCCGAGTCACACAGATGTACCATGGTTCGATTCCCGACATGGCTACACAGAGGGCGTGATTTGGATGGGAAAGCAGGGTTTTTTTCTTACATACACTTAACAAAGTGTTGAAGTTATATAAATTTGTGTAGGTTTGTTTGTTCGTTGTTTAATGCCGCAATATGACAGCTATATGACGGCGGTCTGCAAACAATCGAGTCTTGTCCAGACAATCCGGTAAATGACATCATGAGCATCTATCTACGGAATTGGGATACGGTGGCATTCACCAACCAAGACAGCGAGCCTGACCACGCTATCCCGTTACTGGCCCCCTGGGACAAGCATGGGTTACTAACCCGGATTTTTACGGGTACTAGTATTTTACTCGAAATTAGAAACATGTTTACCATTATGAAAGGAATTAGATGTGTCCGTGTGAATTCATGTGTGAGTGAGTGAGTTGGGTTTAACGCCGCTTTTAACAGTATTCCAGTTATAGCGCGGCATGTCATCTTTATGTGGGAGGAAGGCCCGTAAGTGATGCAGGTCTCTGACGTTTACCACTTCGGTGAAACCCACGAGCACGGGTATAGTGCTGACAAAGCTAGAAATATGATCGGGGCGAATCATATTAGGTTTCTGGCCTGCCCAAGGGACGCAACTCTGGACAGCGAATCGCTGGGCCACCCGTGCACACACACACACCCTGTGAATTGACTCTATTTATATCAATACATTAAATGTATGCGTAAAGCTAAAAGATGCCTCAAGGCCTGACCTTGGAGGTTTGTCAGGAAGCATTATTCTAATATTTGAAAATGACCATGACCTCCACAGGTTTTCGTGAGTCACGGACTTCCTCATGGTTAAATCTTCTGTAAAGTTCGAAAAATCGGCTCGTTTTAGTCAGGTCAGCAGTTCTTATGTAGCCCAAAAAGGCTAGTTGTCAGCCATTTGAACATGTCTGATATCTTTCATATCAGTTTTTCAATGTTTTCTGCAAGTGAAAAAAATGACATTTCCAGTGATCGAAAATGGGTCTTTTCCTATATCGTCCTTTGAATGGTAATGTACGTCACATGGATCGACAAAGCGATAGCTATATTACCCTTAGGTTGGTATGTGTGTGTTCTGTGTATCTGTTGTCGAAACTAGAATCGCACACGGAAATACACGACAACCTCATTACGGAGCTTACTCGAAAAAAAGTTATTTTAGTTTACATATTTTGATAAATCATATCTGGAGATTTTATGACCGCTCCTAGAAATTCTCAAAATCTCCTTCCAGAGAGTGGAGTTCATTAGCTTTGCTTGGGGTTTTATATTTTACAGAGACTTGTATGTAGAAATAGTGGCATATGGTATCTGTCACAGGCATGTCATGACCCGATCATAGCATGTTTCTTGGAATGTGTTTATATAGCATTTTGAATCCATTTCTAGACGGGAGTAATGGGCACCAGCAGCAGCATTACCACATCTGCTCACATCTGTGTCAATGTAAGGAATCGAACCAGGATTGCTCTTAACATCAGGGCACCCATATCGCAACACTCAAGACACTCTGACACATCGTTTGAAATTTAGACGTAGTTAATTTTCTTTACGATTAGATGGAAATTCATGTTCGTTCAGGTTAAATGTAGTACATGTTCGTTACAATTGGATGCAGTTCGTGATCCTTACGATTAGATTGAAGTTCATGTTCGTTCAGGTCACATGTAGTACATGTTCGTTACAATTGGATGCAGTTCGTGTTTCCTTACGATCAGATGGTAGATCATGTTCCTTACGATTAGAGGTAGTTCGTGTTCCTTACGATCAGATGGTAGTTCGTGTTCCTTACGATTAGATGGTAGTTCATGTTCCTTACGATTAGATGTAGTTCGTGTTCCTTACAATTGGAGGTAGTTCGTGTTCCTTACGATTAGATGGTGGCTCATGTTCGTTACGATTAGAGGTAGCTTGTGTTCCTTACGATTATATGGTAGTTGATGTTCCTTACGATTAGATGTAGTTCGTGTTCCTTGCGATGAGATGGTAGATCATGTTCCTTACGATTAGAGGTAGTTCGTGTTCCTTACGATTAGAGGTAGTTCGTGTTCCTTACGATTAGAGGTAGTTCGTGTTCCTTACGATTAGATGGTAGTTCGTGTTCCTTACGATTAGATGGTAGTTCATGTTCCTTACGATTAGATGTAGTTCGTGTTCCTTACAATTGGAGGTAGTTCGTGTTCCTTACGATTAGATGGTGGCTCATGTTCGTTACGATTAGAGGTAGCTTGTGTTCCTTACGATTATATGGTAGTTGATGTTCCTTACGATTAGATGTAGTTCGTGTTCCTTGCGATGAGATGGTAGTTCATGTTCCTTACGATTATATGGTAGTTCATGTTCCTTACGATTAGATGGTAGTTCATGTTCCTTACGATTAGAGGTAGTTCGTGTTCCTTACGATTATATGGTAGTTCATGTCCGTTACGATTAGAGGTAGTTCGTGTTCCTTACGATTATATGGTAGTTCATGTCCGTTACGATTAGAGGTAGTTCGTGTTCCTTACGATTATATGGTAGTTCATGTTCCTTACGATTAGATGGTAGTTCGTGTTCCTCACGATTAGATGGTAGTTCATGTTCGTTACGATTAGAGGTAGTTCGTGTTCCTTACGATTAGATGGTAGTTCATGTTCCTTACGATTAGAGGTAGTTCGTGTTCCTTACGATTATATGGTAGTTCATGTCCGTTACGATTAGAGGTAGTTCGTGTTCCTTACGATTATATGGTAGTTCATGTCCGTTACGATTAGAGGTAGCTCGTGTTCCTTACGATTTTATGGTAGTTCATGTTCGTTACGATTAGGTGTAGTTCGTGTTCCTTACGATTGGATAGTAGTTCATGTCCGCTACTATTAGATGGTCCTTCATATTCGTTACTATTAGATAGTACTTCATGTTCGTGACGATAAGATGCAGTTCATGTTTGTTACGATTAGATGTAGTTCGTGTTCCTTACAATTGGAGGTAGTTCGTGTTCCTTACGATTAGATGGTAGTTCGTGTTCCTTACGATTAGATGGTAGTTCATGTTCGTTACGATTAGAGGTAGCTTGTGTTCCTTACGATTCTATGGTAGTTGATGTTCCTTACGATTAGATGTAGTTCGTGTTCCTTGCGATGAGATGGTAGTTCATGTTCCTTACGATTAGAGGTAGTTCGTGTTCCTTACGATTAGATGGTAGTTCGTGTTCCTTACGATTAGATGGTAGTTCGTGTTCCTTACGATTAGATGGTAGTTCATGTTCCTTACGATTAAAGGTAGTTCGTGTTCCTTACGATTAGATGGTAGTTCATGTTCCTTACGATTAGAGGTAGTTCGTGTTCCTTACGATTATATAGTAGTTCATGTCCGTTACGATTAGAGGTAGTTCGTGTTCCTTACGATTTTATGGTAGTTCATGTTCGTTACGATTAGGTGTAGTTCGTGTTCCTTACGATTGGATGGTAGTTCATGTCCGCTACTATTAGATGGTCCTTCATATTCGTTACTATTAGATAGTACTTCATGTTCGTGACGATAAGATGCAGTTCATGTTTGTTACGATTACATGCAGTTCATCTTCGTTATGATTAGAGGTAGTTCATGTTCGTAACGATAACGTTACGATTCTTCGTGTCTACTAGGTTGGACATGAGCTAGTGTCTGCTGGGTTGGACATGAGTTGCTGTCTGCTAGGTTAGACATGAGCTAGAGTCTACTGGGTTGGACAGGAGTTGCTGTCTGCTATGTTGGACATGAGTTGCTGTCTGCTAGGTTGGACGTGAGCTGATGTCTGCAAGTTTGGACATAAACTGGTGTCTGCTAGGTATGACTTGAGCCAGTATCTGCTAGGTTGGACAGGAGTTGCTGTCTGCTATGTTGGACATGAGTTGCTGTCTGCTAGGATAGACATGAGCTGCTGTCTGCTAGGTAAGACATGAGTTGTTGTCTGCTAGGTTGGAAATGAGCTAGTGTCTGCTAGGTTGGACATGAGCTGCCCAACCTAGGTTGGAAATGAGCAGCTGTCTGCTAGGTTGGACATGAGCTGGTGTCTGCTAGGTTGGAAATGAGCTGCTGTCTGCTAGGTTGGACATGAGTTGTTGTCTGCTAGGTTGGAAATGAGCTGGTGTCTGCTAGGTTGGACATGAGCTGCTGTCTCCTAGGTTGGAAATGAGCAGCTGTCTGCTAGGTTGGACATGAGCTGGTGTCTGCTAGGTTTGAAATGAGCTGGTGTCTGCTAGGTTGGACATGAGTTGTTGCTTCCTAGATTGGAAATGAGGAGCTGTCTGCTAGGTTGGGCATGGGTTGGTGTCTGCTAGGTTAGATATGAGCTGCTGTCTGCTAGGTTGGGCATGAGCTGCTGTCTGCTAGGTTGGACATGAGCTGCTGTCTGCTAGGTTGGACATGAGCTGGTGTCTGCTAGGTTGGGCATGAGTTGTTTCTTTGCTAGGTTGGACACGAGCTGCTGTCTGCTAGGTTGGACATGAGGTGTTGTTTGCTAGATTGGACATGAGTTGTTGTCTGCTAGGTTGGACATGTGTTGTTGTCTGCTAGGTTGGACATGAGTTGCTGTCTTCTAGGTTGGACATGAGCTGGTGTCTGCTAGGTTTGACAGGAGCTGGTATCTGCTAGGTTGGACATGAGCTGCTGTCTGCTAGGTTGGACATGAGTTGTTGTCTGCTAGGTTGGACAGGAGCTGGTATCTACAAGGTTGGACATGAGTTGCTATCTGCTATGTTGGACATGAGCTGGTGTCTGCTAGGTTGGACATGAGTTGTTGTCTGCTAGGTAGGACATGAGTTGTTGTTTGCTAGGTTGGAAATGAGCTGGTGTCTTCTAGGTTTGACAGGAGCTGGTGTCTGCTAGGTTGGACATGAGGTGTTGTCTGCTAGGTTGGACATGAGTTGCTGTCTGCTAGGTTGGACATGAGCTCCTGTCTGCTAGGTTGAAAATGAGCTGCTGTCTGCTAGGTTGGACATGAGCTGGTGTCTGCTAGGTTGGACATGAGTTGTTGTCTGCTAGGTTGGAAATGAGCTCCTGTCTGCTAGGTTGAAAATGAGCTGCTGTCTGTTAGGTTGGACATGAGCTGGTGTCTGCTAGGTTGGACAGGAGCTGGTATCTGCAAGGTTGGACATGAGTTGTTGTCTGCTAGGTTGGACGTGAGCTGCTGTCTGCTAGGTTGGACATGAGTTGCTGTCTGCTAGGTTGGACATGAGTTGCTGTCTGCTAGGCTTGACATGAGTTGCTGTCTGCTAGGTTGGACATGAGTTGCTGTCTGCTGGGTTGGACATGAGCTGGTATCTTCTAGGTTGGACATGAGCTGCTGTCTGCTAGGTTAGACATGAGTTGCTGTCTGCTAGGTTGGAAATGAGCTCCTGTCTGCTAGGTTGGACATGAGTTGTTGTTTGCTAGTTGGACAGGAGCTGGTATCTGCAATGTTGGACATGAGTTGTTGTCTGCTAGGTTGGACATGAGCTGCTGTCTGCTAGGTTGGACATGAGTTGCTGTCTGCTAGGTTGGACATGAGTTGCTGTCTGCTAGGTTGGACATGAGTTGCTGTCTGCTAGGTTGGACATGAGTTGCTGTCTGCTGGGTTGGACATGAGCTGGTATCTGCTAGGTTGGACATGAGCTGCTGTCTGATAGGTTAGACATGAGTTGCTGTCTGCTAGGTTAGACATGAGCTGCTGTCTGCTAGGTTGGACATGAGCTGGTGTCTGCTAGGTTGGACATGAGCTGGTGTCTGCTAGATATGACATGAGCTGCTGTCTGCTAGGTTGGACATGAGCTGGTATCTGCTAGATTGGAAATGAATTTCACCGTGTCGAGGATGGATGATCTTGATGTTCTTTTGGCTGTAACGAAACAACATCTTAATGGTTTCATTAAGGAATTATGGTTTATTTTGCTATAACATGTCTAAATTTAACGTTTACAAGCAAATATTGCCCACACCTCTCTACATGTTACATTTCCATGACAACGTCATTATACTTAATAAGCCAAAAGCCGTAAATAAAATATCTCAATTACGAAAAGTCAGTTTAAGTGATTCCTCTTAAACTTGCTCTCTCTCACTGTATGGCCACTTCATAAACTGGCCTATTAAGTAGCTAGTTTCGAGAAATTTAGGCCCCGTTTACGTGAAGCCCATTAGTTTTCGGGATCGGTTTACACAGAGTTTGGCTGGTTTACCTGTTAGCGAGGAACAGTCATCATCCTCATCAGCAGACAAGGACAAGATGCTTATTGCTGGAGTCTTGCCATCCTCCGGGGAATCCCCTTTATGGCCGTCCATTTGGGGTTAATGGGTAAATTGTTTTCTTCTTGGTTTTTGGTTAACGCCGCACTCAGCAATATTCCAGCTATATGCCTGTGGTAAATAATCGGATCTGGCCAAGACAATTCAGTGATTGATATTATGAGCAACGATTCACACCGACGGTGTACGATGACCACTTATCAACCAGGTCACCGAGCCTGTCCACCGTCCAGGATTTATTCTACCCCTGAACCCCTACGGTTTTGTATGGGTAAATGCCAGTTTGTTGTGATGCTAAGTGTGATAATTGAAGATATGTAAATTTTACAACAATTGTGATATTAGTGTTAATCCTAAAAAAAGGAAGATCAGGCTCAATTCCAAATACGGTCAGTATCCTTAAATCTGACATTTGTGGGTTTACTGACATGGCAACACACGTTCTGAAAATTCTTTGCATTTCTGAATAAAACAATGCTTCACTTTCTGACAATTCTACTATGTATTTATTTGAATGACATCAATGGCATAGTACCAGGGCAGCCCATTTCATATTCCGGGGAAAGGAGCGTGGGATTTCTTTCGAAGGAAAAATTATCTTTGTTCACTTGATATACTGGACGTACTGAAAAATAATGTGTTTTAAGAAAAAGCAAATTGTCTGGCTCCTCCTAACAGAGAACACACTAGCCCTGAATTGATGTGGTGTTATTCAATCAATATGTTAGCGAGGGATAGTGTAATAGCTGAGTGTTTAAAGCGTTCGCTCATGACGCCAAAGACCCTTGTTCTATTCCCACATTGATACAATGGGAGGAACGCTATTGCTCACTATCGCTGTGACAAGAACATGGACAAGAGTGGAGTAAACGAAACTCACTCACTTATTAGATATAATCGAAATCTTAACATCCTTGGTGGTGGTGCGTTTTCGGTATGACAGTGGCAAGCTCCTTCCCAGAGCGTGACACCATCGTTGTGAGGAGCTTGTGACAGTGGTTGTCAAGTATTCCGTTGGGAAAGAACCAACACATACCGTATTTTGGTTCTGACGGCGTTTGAATTTGATACATTTTCACTCACCCACGGCCTTACACAAACGCTCACTCACTCACTCACTCTCTTACCTTTATGTGAGCGATATATAATTAGTTTGATGGTGTGTTGCAGTATATGCCGTCGGTACGACAATGTGTTTCAAGGATTCTGTTGAGTAAGAAACCACAATATGCTTTTTTATACGTGACAGCGTTAATAAGTTCTAATAAACCAACCCACCAACCCACCAACCCACCAACCCACCAACCCACCAACCCACCCACGCAACCCACACAAACATCCCACCCCACCTACCCTTCCACTCACTCACAACGTCACTCACGTAATCACGAACGAACAAACAAACGAATGAAAAGAAAGAAAGCGAAATCTTACCAGTCTGCTTGTGTTCTGCAGTGGTTATCAGTATGACAATAGTTCTAAAGTATTTCGTTATGTAAGCAACTAAAATATACACACTTGTGTCTGAATATTATTGAGTTTTGCCCACAGACGACACAAGTAAGCAGCTGTGTCGGCCAGAATACAATTCTTATCAATCCGTCTTTATCTCTACATTCACGTACCACTTGAGACTTGGGAAATTATTGTCTTAGATAATTTCAGGACACAGAAATAAGAGGATGAAAGTTTATATTGAAGCTAATTTTATTTACGAGCACAGCAGTACTCTAGCATGAGCTTGAGAGCTTTTATGAATCAAATTATTAAAGCTTATCTCTCTGACGAGACGTTAGCAGAGCGTAGTACTGCCTTGGAGTATGCTGTATTGGGAGTGCGGCTTGTCAGTGTGGAGGTAAAGAAGGTCCATAGGAAATCCAGCGTCTGAATCAAGTAAGAGAAAAGCAGATAGGTTATCTGATGGGACCTGAAGCACTCTGCGCCGTGCGGCTGTCAGCTACTATCCTCTACAGCCGATGTTGGCGTGAACAAGTCATTAAAGCAAAGGGAAGATATTGGATGCAACCGGTTTCTTTCGCAATTTCTCTAGAAAAAATAACTTACATCGCCACAAAAACTTTATGTGGGATATTTGGCAAAGCAAGAAGGTCTAGCCCGCGAGCGTTGCTAAAGACGTGAAGCAATTAAATAGTCAGGTAGTTCTGCCAAGGCTAGAGGGTGTCTAATTGGCCGAGGGGATGGAACTGACAGGGTGGTTCAGTGACGCCTGCGGGGTGTGCGTGTGGGTGATGGTGCGGAAATACTGTCCGGGGACGTTTCGGGGTGATGGAGTGGTGGTGATGGAACGGTGTACGTTACGTGGGGTTGTGTTATTTCAGACGGTGTGTGTGTGTGTGTGTGTGTGTGTGTGTGTGTGTGTGTGTGTGTGTGTGTGTGTGTGTGTGTGTGTGTGTGTGTGTGTGTGTGTGTGTGTGTGTGTGTGTGTGTGTGTGTGTGTGTGTGTGTGTGTTGGGGTACTGAGTGAGGGAATGCTGAATGGGGTATGCGAGACGGTGACGGTGACGGTGTGGCGTTGTGTGGGGTATACCTGAATGCACTATGTACGCTGGTACACGCATGTAGTGTGTGCATGATGACGTGGTAGCGTCTGTAGTGAAGCGTGCACGATGGCCTGGTAACGCAACGACGGTCGTGTAATGCAAGAATGCGTGGTAACGACGGTAGTGTGTGCATGATGGCGTGGTAACGCCGGTAGTGAGGTGTGCATGACGGCGTGGTAACGTAACGCCGTTAATGTATGGATGATGGCTTAGTAACGCCTGTACTGTGTGCATGATAGCGTTAACGCTGGTAGTGTATGCATGATGGCGTGGTAACGCCGGTAGTGAAGCGTGCATAATGGCGTGGTAACGCCGATAGTGTATGCATGATGGCGTTAACGCGCGTAGTGTGTTCATGAAGGTGTCGTAACGCCGGTAGCGTGTGCAATATGGCGTGGTAACACCGGCAGTGTGTGCATTATGGCGTAGTAACGCCGGTAATGAAGCGTGTATGGTGGCGTAGAAACGCCTGTAGTGTATGCATGGTGGCGTGGTAACGCCGGTAGGGGAGCGTGCATGAAGGCGTGGTAACGTCGGTAGTGAAGCGTGCATGATGGCATGGTAACGCCGGTAGTGTATGCATGATAGCGTTAACGCCGCCAGTGTATGCATGATGGCGTGGTAACGCCGGTATTGTGTGCATTATGGCGTAGTAACGCCGGTAATGAAGCGTGCATGATGGCGTGGTAACGTCGACAGCGTGTGCATGAATGCACTGATAGTGCTACTACTAGCGTGGTATTAAGGCGTGGTAATGTCGGGATTGTTTGCATGATGACATGGTAATGTCGTTAGAGTGTGCATGAAGGCGTTGTAACGCAGGTAATGTATACATGTTGGCCATAACGTAGAGGTGTATGTATGCATGTTGGCGGTGACGTATAGGTGCATGCCCAACCTATACATGTTGCGGATGACGTGGTAAAGCAGATAGTGTATACGTGTTGGTATCCACACGGAAACGCCGGTGATGTATGTATGCGGGATATGTTGTGGTATGCATGATGGAGATGGCGAGATCACGAGCTATGTATAATAAAGACGGCGGCATACGTCAGGGCGATATCGGCGTAGTATGTGTTGGTTTAGAGAATGGAAGTGTTGGTGAGGTACATATTGGGGTGATGTAGTGTGCATCAATGGAGTGGTAAGCATATGCAAGATATGTGTGATATAGGCAGTGGAGCGGAACTGCAGGTGTGGTATAGATCGTATTGATATGATCTGTTAGCAACAGAGACGTCAGGCTATAGCGTTGATCTACATGTATGCCGGTGGTTTAGCAGTAATGTAAGAGGCGGTGCAAGAATAGTATTCCGACCAGAGCTGATAAGTTGTGTTGGGGATGATCGAATTATGACTTCTAGAGTTAGTAGATGTGAAATACTACGGCGGTGCGGGGACACGTAGAACCACATTAAACCCATCTCGGGAATCGAACCGGGTCTTTGGCGTGATTAGCGAACCTTTTTAACCACTTGGCTACTATTTGACATACATGGATATATCACTTGTGGAGGAGATTTCGGATTGTAGGCGGAACAAAGTTAGACTGTATTCTGATTTCAAGTTCCAGTTTATATGAAAACGTGTTCAGATCCTTGTGGTCGGAATTGGTCCCCAAGATATTTCATGCCTGTCTTTAAAGACGACTTAAATGTGGGTCGATCGGTCAGGTTCTGTGATGTCTGGTCCAGACTCGATTATTTACAGTCCGATGTGATATAGCCAGATATCTTCTCTCTTCCGCGTTCATCAACTCACATATATCAGGGGAATGATAGAAGCACACATCTTTGCAGCTTACTTTGACCTTGTGGATGTTGGTTATGTACAATTTCACGAGAAATCGAATCAATAACATAAATATATGTGTAATCAAAATGTTTTGTTGTACAATGTAAAACGAATATGTTTTTTTTAATAAAGTGTTTTTCTCATCATGATTAAACTACATTAGATAAGTAATGCTATTAGATTTTTCGTTAGGTTTAAGGTTCAAGGTTGAACGGTTCCCAAAAGATTTATCTGAGTTCAAGGTTGAACGATTCGCAGAAAATATATGCCAGTTCAAGGTTGAATCTCAATCGATATATCCGCGTTCAAGGCTGAATGAACCTACTTATAACGCAACGCAAGGAAAATTCCATCCATGGCGTTATGTTTTGCACGTAAGGTCTTCCCCAAGCCCAATGTCTGGAGAACGTCTCTGTGTACATGCGTATGTATCTTTGCGTCTCTGCGCGATATTGACAGCTATTAATTGTCATTGAATCTACAACTATTTATATTAATGTAGTTTCTTCGTATATCCATTCTTACTGTTACGCAATTGTTTATATATGTCAAACATGCATTTACTCGACTAGGCATACTCAATATGAGGTTCCAAATGGCAAGTTGAAGGAGTTTGTCCCACTCCTTTTGCTGGGCCTGGCTAAGTTCAGCGAACGTAATCGGCGGCCTGTGACGTTGACGTACACGTCTCCCTATCATGTCCAAGACGCGTTTAATGGAGGAAAGTTGTTACTCATGGTATTTTATAGATATTGTGCTGGTGGTGGTGAACACTGACGATTCGTGCACGGTGAACACGGACGTTGACGTCTTGAAAGAAAAAAAACATCGACCCACACCCCTTGCAAAGGGTGTCATAAAGAGTGTCAGTTTGTTGTCCCGATAACGCTATCCAGGGATCCATCTGGAGTGGAGATCGGTCATAGTGATGCCACTCCACACCATAACTGACACACCGCTAAATCTGTCAAGAGGTCTCAGGTTGACATTGGCTTAACGTTCATTTCGACGTCGCCAGAAAAACCACACCCATCAAGGAAGTGCAAAGTGATTCGGGACTCCCCTGAAAACAAGACACGTGACCAGCGACCCCAGTTTCGGCGTCGTGTACACCATTGACGTCTGTTGGCCAGATGACGATTTGTAAGGGCGGCACAACACGTCGTCGTCAAACATGGAGATGAATTGCAGGTAAACGATTTCTAATCGACTGACTCGTAACGCCAGTAGCTGATGAAAGTTACAATCTTATTCCTGTACTCTTGTCGCTGGGACGCCCTTAACGGAGTCGATCATTTTGGGGTTTGTTGGTACCTGTTCCATAGTCTGCTAATCACAGAGTATAAAACATTGAACGCAATGGCCACTGCGCGCTGACTTCTGCCAGTTTCTAGGATGCCACGAGCCCGGAGACGCTACAGAAATAAACGTTCTTGCATGATGGTTGTTGTCAACACTTATCATTGGCGAAAATAATTAATGTTGTGCCCATAATAGAAGGTAAGTGACGTGATGCTTTGCAAAACTCTTTACACCAGATATAGTGCATTGATCGCATCAAGGATCTTCGCTGGTCTGATAGGAATAGTTCAAAATCTGGATGAATTTATCTAATTTTCAATTATTGTTAAACAGAATCGGGTTGGGTTAATGTTCCTCTGCTGGCCACACTTATCAACTACGGAGCCAATATATTCGCATTTACATATTTTCCCTAATTTGTAACGTGCAGCGACATTCCTTTGAGGCCGTCATACGGTACAATTTGCTCTGTTAAGTTCTGTTAAAATTGTATTTTATTCATATTTGGTTTGATATTCTGGTCTATAACGGCGTATCTTTGAGGATTTGAATGTAGGTCTGTGTTCCTGGCAGCATCGCTTCATATAGGGGATAATTTGACTTAAAAGATGCGGTTGAAGATTCTACCAACTGACATCCTCAAAATGGCAACGTTGATGGAAAAGGTGCAAGTGTGAGTTTGAGAATATAGTCATCCTGTTCATAAAAATATATTCCATAATAACCACGGTGACGCCAAATGAGGGTTTGTACTATAGGGGGAGTCGAACCCGGAATTATGTAGAGTGAGTGCGTATGATTTTACGCCGATATTAGCAATATTCGAGCAATATCAAGATTGAGAAATGGCTTCATGTATTTTACCACTGTTGGGAATCGAACCCGGACTTTCGGTGTGACGAGTGAACGCTTTAACCACAAGGCCCACCATCTGATAAACAGTGAGTGAATGAAAATGTTTTTACGCCGCTTTTAGAAATATTCCAGCACTATCACTGCGGAGGACACCAGAAATGGGCTTCACACATTGTACCCACGAGGATCTGAGTAAAAAGGGAAGGAAGACAATGTCAGCAGTTTTACTTTCTTTATTACAACATATATAGCCATATCACGAACAATTAACAATATAGTACAGTTAAATAGAACATGTATCTACGATCAAGCCCATGATGCCTGGGATACGGGCAGTGTAACGATGGGGCTCCATATACAACTGTACATATATGTAGATCACTTGTGAGCACGACGCCCCCTCGCGGCAGTTTTCATGGCAGCCCATAGCACAAGTGCCATCAAGAAATCCTATTCAGCTCTCGACTTAATTGACACTGAAATTCATACCTCTCCACCACGTGATTAAATTACAAAAATGGAAATGTATTCTATAATAAGATCTTCTATGACAAAGTTAAAGGACCTTATTCCGGCAATTCGTGTTGGTGTGAACAATTACGGCTACTGTCTCGTACGACGACGTTAACAAATATTCACAAGCCCTTGCGAGACCCGAACGTCAAATAATTTGTGAAAACATTAGCATGGTTCCTGTGTACTGTCTCCGAAACGCGAATAGAAACTTCCCAACACGTTGGAAGTTAGGTTTCAATTACTTAAGGGGACAAAGCCCTGTCCAGTTGGCGGTCCTCGACAATTTAATTCTTCTAACAACATTATGTCTGCGAACTTACATGTATAAATCTAGCAGTTAATGGTTAAACTCCTAGTAGAGACTATGACACTGGTTCGAATTTAGCGCCTACTTAAATAGCTTCACAAAGACTTCAAAGGGGTGTCAGGCTATGTAGCATAGTCCCCCTTTAAGATTTCATCAGGCTTACGACGCTAGTAAGCAGCGTCATAGAAAATGGTGACATGTCCAATGAAATAGCAGGTTTAAACTTCAGCCATCCTGTTCCATTTGGGATAAAAACATATATCTCATTTATTTCACCACTGATGGCTTCACACCCATGTACAGATACATAGTGCAAGGTACAGATAATAGAAATGGAAAATGTATTTAGACCAAGGGGACTGATTAATTTTAGTTATTTATAGACCACGATCTTCTACATACTGAACATTCTAAAATAGGTGATACTGTTTACCTTGATGAAATATGACGTTCTTACTGGTCACATCAAGGGTCAAACCTGAGCCGTCATTGAACAGACTGTAACACATTTGAATAGATGGTGTATCCCCGCGAAGTAGTGACACGATCGCAACAGTAACTCTGTCCATACAGTAAGGACTGTCTGGCACCGGACACGTTGGTTAAGGATTTACATATCTATGGTCATCGTGAACAGTTCATATACACCCTATACATAACCCGCGGGATTACCTTGATAATTAAGACTATTCAATTTATTATAAAAGAGGTGTGTTTGAAAAAAAGTAACTTTTCACTGTCCTTAGACGGCAAAGGAATCGAGAAGATGGCGACCGTCCATCACACTGCTTTGCATAAACAAGTACTAGTATACTGATCGGTCATATACGATAGGTAAGACCAATCTTGAGATTAGAATAAAATGTGTCCTACTAACGATAAAATTGAACAAGCACAGCATACCCTAGCTTTCTGAAGGTTCACTTTAAGGCAAGATTGGCTGAATTTAAGTTTCATCAGTTTCATGGGTATTCCTTAATCTAATCCTAGAACATAAGACGTATTATTTATGAAGACAAGTATTGAAAGATAATATGGGAACTTACGAAGGGTATTTTGTAAAGACAAGTTGAGTAAGATTGTAAATTTGGAATATAAGAAGGATGAGTGTTAAGATCAGTTCAGAGTGAGAGAGTGAGTTTGGTTTAACGCCGCTTTTAACATTATTCCAGTTATATCACGGCGTGTCAGCTTAATGTGGGAGGAAAGCCCGAAGTGATGCAGGTCTCAGACGTTTACCACTTCGGCGAAACCCACGAGCACGGGTATGGTGCTGACAAACCTAGAAACATAATCGGGGCGAACCGGGATTCGAACCCACAATAGGTTTCTGGCGTGTCCAAGGGACGCAACTCTGCACAGCGAATCGCGGCGCCTTAGACGAATGGGCCACCCGTTCCCCCAGATCAGTTCAGAGGGATTCTTATTCTGTTCAAAAGTGTAATGATAAATGGGCGGGTGTGTTTGTGACCTCAACAGCCTGTCCGAGGCTTTTTCCCTTCAGGAAGAAAAACAATTGATATAAGATGTTTATGTTGCTGTATCAAATAAAGATAGTCATCGAATCATTCTTAAAGACTGGAAGACCTTAAGTAACACGTGACCTAAATACGTCACA
Organism: Haliotis rufescens; assembly: GCF_023055435.1. Lineage (NCBI taxonomy): Eukaryota > Metazoa > Mollusca > Gastropoda > Lepetellida > Haliotidae > Haliotis > Haliotis rufescens. The sequence goes on along the minus strand of NW_025963791.1, from coordinate 6,906,909 downwards.
ATGAAATGCTCGTTCTTCACACGTCAGTGGCACAGCATCTTCAGTAAACGTATGTCGCAAAACCAACAATTATTGAAGTAAACATTGTATACTGCCTGTGTGTTTTACACAAATGCTACACGTAAACCATATCCTGGAACGCCGTTCGATGACTACCTTTAATGGATGGGGATGAAGAGGTCTCAACCTGTAAGCACGAACATCCTGAAAATGCAATACAAACAGGGCAAATACATATAGATTATATCCTACATGTCCTATATTGCCCACTTAAACACAGCTTGATGAGTAACGATAAGCATTTAAGTCAAAACATCGAACATTAATATCCAACTTCTATATTTATTTGTGTCTTTGAAATCACTGAAGGTTCTGATTTACAAAAAATGTTATATACTTGTAACATTGTCAGAGATGACTTTTATCATTAAGATACTTGAATCAAACACTTCGAGTCGGGTTCTAATGTCTGCATATGATATGCCTGTGTACTGTATTTCAAGCAGCATGAGAATGAGAAGATGAACTTTACCAGAGCACTTAATGCATTGATATGTAGCTGAATATAACATGTCTGGTGTATATTTATAAATAACACCACCTGGAGTTACTTTGTATTGCATGTGAGTGTGCGGGGGTGACACACGACCGTGGTAATTACCGCTGTCACTTAGCATTAGGGACCAACTTTGACGCTCTTTGAAGATTAGCTTTCGCAACAGGAAGTATACCATTTCCAAGAACGCAGATTGAGAATAGACATTCAATGAGTTACTTCAAAATTACCACATAAGCAAGCACGCATTCTTCATGCTACGGAAGGGTTCGAGCAGAACAGTCCCGGGGGTGCACGTCAGCTATGTATTCCGTGTTTTATGCATATATATCAGTACCAATCGTGACTAGCGAGTGTGAGTGAGTGAGTTGGGTTAAACGCTGCCTTGAACAGTATTGCTGTTATAGCACGGCGTGTCAGCTTGATGTGAGAGGAAAGCCCAAAGAGATGCAGGTCGCAGACGTTTACAAACGCTCACAAACCTAGAAATTTAAACGGGGCGAACCGGGATTCGAACCCACGAGCATATAGGCTCCTGGCGTACCCAGGGGACGCAACGCTGCACAGAGTGGGTCACCCGTGCCCCCTTGTGACTAGATTGTGCACGAAGCATAAACAATGGTATTAACTATTTCGGATATTTAATGCTGCATATTGCATATTGCATATTGCATATTATCTATTGTTGTCGAATGTTTTACTTTGTTATGCAACTCTGCTATAGGAACGAATTACAATTAGAAAATAACATGTAACATTATCAGCATTGCCAACACAAATCAATCGAGAAAATAATACACTGTATATACATCTACAATCTCAACGCCATCTTCCAGACAACTGTTTCAAATAAATATATAAACAAATTGAACTGGCTTTATGTTTTGTCTACAGTATCATGTCGTAAATCATGGACTTGTCAACTGCTAAATGCTACCTTACAGACAGGTACACAGTCTACTGTGCAGATAAAAGACCTTTATGTCTCAAATCGGTAAAACTCTTGACTAGTCTTTCACATGCGCCCTATCCTTGGACTCGAGCATTCGTATGTCTGTCTATCAATACCCTGGAAGAGAATCTCACACGGTTAAGTAGCGAACATCGTGGACCATGTTAGATCGACTAAATGTTGTAAATCAAATGTTGTAAGCCTAAATAATATATAAATGCTTTGGCCAAAATTTAGTTCTTCACATTTCCCTTGCCTTTTAATTACTACATTTGATTAATATTTATACGTGTATCACTAAATTATGTTTATTAATGCGAAGTATACGTAGCACTACCAATACATTCAATTGCTGGAACGTGATTCATAAACCCATGTATATAACAAATTGTGGTACAACAATGGGCTCTACTTTTAGTAGAGATGTCTTAAGATTAAGGAAATGGTTTTGTCGCTTTTTATTTAGAGGAAAAGGTCAACGCTAACTAGATGCAATGTTCTAAGTTAAGTACACATGTATAAGGATAAAACCTAATGTGATGGTCCAAATCATGCAGTATCTTGTAAAAATGCATCTCTTCGCTGTGTAATATCATATTGAAGAGCATTTTATGAATGTTCCATGTGATCGATATTGTCAATATCTTTCTTAAAGGGGGAGTAGGCTCTCAGAAAGTGGCAGTCCTAGCAAGATTGATTCGCGTCCTCCATACACAATTGTCCTACCTCACATTGTATAATGTACATCAACCAAGCAGTTAATGACAAAGATTTCTTAGCTTCAACCAAAAGCTAAAACGTCTCGACCTTGGCTGGGAATGAACACGAGACAGTGTAGCTCCCCTTTAACACACTACAACGCTATAATAGTAACAAACACTGAATAATAACCATTTCATAACTGTTTCGTGCTTGGAACCCTAGCAGCTAACGTACACTCAGGAAGTTAAATTTTAAATTCGTAAAAAGTTAACGTCTTGTAGATCCTCCAGGAGGTATTTGAGCCGGTACTGTATTTGCTTTGAATGCATGATGTTCATCCTTCTAAAAGCCACAACTATATTAATTTAAGGGAATTACATGTAGTAAATGTGTTGCGATGAAATGTCACTTATTTGATTTAAATTATGGCAAACATAAATATGCAATATGCTTTCATTGAATTTTTTTTATTGTTACAGCTCGAGGCTTAACATATACTGCACCCATATAACTGTTGTTTATTGATCTGAAACTGATACAAAATATCAAAATACCATAGTTATTACCCCTAAATATGAGTGTAGAAAAGCCACTAGAAACAAACCTGCTTACGTAGTGTTGGCCCCTACACACCGCTTTCAACCTTTCCATATATGATGTGTTTAGGATCGGGTTTCAAACTACATATTGGCTATGTACAAGCATGCATTAACATAGTACACAATGATAACTTATCTCATCGTCTTGCTATGTGCCCCTTCCCGTCCCATATCTGTAAGGGGTGCTGTCAGAACCTCATAGCCATCGAGAAAATACATACATACCGGGAACGTGCCCCGTTTGTGATGAACGTACGTCGTTTTGAAAACACCCCTACAGGATCACAACACAGCCTCAGCCCACCCGTTCAATACACCATGCCCTCCTACACAGGCACCTTCAGCAGCTTGCTGTGGCCAACATACCCATTGGGCATTACGGTTAAAGAGAAGTCAAGTATCTTCCAACCGCTAGGAAAACGTATCACATTTCTTGCTTGCACATACAAGACCACGATGTCAATGATCCTTCTTGCAGATCTAAACATGTTCAAGGTCAAGGGTTAGAAACTTGTTTGTAAACCCCTTTTGGAGAACGTATTCAAGGATAAGGGTCACCAATGCGATTTACAACCCTTCCCGCACAGTTAAATATGTTCCAGGAATCATTCATGGAACACTGTTGTTATTATTATGGTCATGATGAAACTTATATCCCCATTTGAAGCAATGCCCCTTTGCTGAAAGACATTTAGTACTGAGACGCTTCCTTCACCTTTGCCACACAACATCACAGAAATATTTTGACACAGCACTATAGGCACTGAACACTTGCCTAGGAAGGCCTTAGCCTGTAGCATCGTCACGCCTGCTGGTGAAAGGCGAATGCTGTGCTCTCACCACCCATTTGGACATTGAAACAACTCTGAAACATATCCATATGTTTCAATCATTGCAATCCTGTCCTAATCGTGAACTCCCCACCGAGAACTTCGTTCAAGGTCCAACAGCCAACATAAGACGACGTCAAATCCTCTCTAAGAACGCCTCACCCTCAGCATCCGAGAACCTGTTTCCTTACATGCAGTTTCAGAGAAGCTTTAGAGGAACAGTTGGTATCGTAATCCACATGTACAGCACAAATTAACATTGCTTCCTTGGCTAACACAAGATATGTTATCCTCAGGTGCGACATGCTCCTGGTTTAGCACTGTGTTTTGGTCCTGACTTGCTGGTTGAGGTAGACCAGCGAGGCACTGTTTCCTCTACTAATGTACACATCAAACAAGTAGTTTGTACCGGGTTTCAGACCCGTCACTGTCTTACTAATTACAGCCTTTGAAGGCTGCCTGTGTCTAAACCTTGTACAAAATACCTTTTCTCTGTCACTGCGATGCCCAGGATCTGAGCATCGGTGCTTCCGCACTTTTTGATTGTCAACTAATTCCTTTTTATAAAGACAATATTTTTGTTTAACATTACTGCCCATCCAGGCTAGAGTCACATTTGTGCATGTGGTAAGAGTGTTGAAGACCTTGATTCTGTAGTCTACAGGCAGACGCGGCGGGCGATACCTGCCAGACTCAGTGAAGAACACCATCACTGAACGCTTGCGTTTTCTTTTCCCTTTAAACCTTAAAATATAAGCGCCTGCCGGCAAGTTTTTCATTCTCACAATTTTGATCCTCCTAACCGCTGATTTATGGATAAGTTTATTGTCATAAAGAATCTCAAAGGGGAGAACCCCTCGACATGATTTCAGTTCCAACACACCCTTCTCGACCTGTTTGGTCAACACTAATTTAACACTCACAGAACGCACACCCTTTTGTAAAGACACGGTCTTCCTCTTCTCATTTTTCAGCAGCGCTTGTCGCCTCTTCCTCTTCTTCGTCTGCACAACCGCGCCCACGTACGTGGACGACCTATTTGTATTTTTATCCACCACATGGATGTCTATGAAATACGTAGTTTCTGGTTTTGCTTTGTCAAAAGTAAAATTTGTTTTTGACCCAACACAGGCGTAAAACAACCTTTTGGGCGACATTGCTTTGATCGGCTTGGCTTTCCTTTGTCTTTCTCTGTTTTTACTCTTCTCCCAGGGAAAACCAAAACCACTGTTGGGGGGAGGGGTGGGGCGTGTGTCCCCTTGTAAGTGGGCCAAGACGGAGCAATGACTTTGAAAGTTCATTACCTTGTTCACAGACACACAGTATTCTAGTGAGGGTTGTAGCAATTCCGATGGGTTGCCACTGGGATTCCATGAAAATTTGATGGATCTTCGTGATGTTGCGGTCACCCGGATCCTTGCATCCACAGGCAACTCGGGGAACAATGACACAGATTCTGGTCTGGTGGTAGCAAATAACTTCACTGTGGTATCCGTTTTGATTGCTTGTAGACTAAGAATGTAGATTCCTTTCCGCGCATCGCGTGTTGTGTAGACCATGTTACCCCCGCCTTTGAACTCCTCCACCCGGACTGACGACTGGCCTTCCATTTGGGAGGAAAAAGGGTCTGAAAATAGAAGTATATACTAGTATGTTACACATGTTATAGGGTAGCGAGTAGGTGGGTAACTTAGCATAGGTAGAATGTAATTTGACGGTCCCTATACGTATGTACTGTAGGGTAATATATATGTTCCCATCTCATACATTATTTGTCTTATGGGACCCGTGAAAATCCGGGTTAGAATAGGTCTTCAGCAACCCATGTTTGCCGTAAAGGGCGAATACACTTGTCGTAAGAGGCGACTAACGGAATCGGGTGGTCAGGCTCTCTGACTTGGTTGATGCATGTCATCGTATTCCAATTGTGTGGATCGATGCGTGTGATGTCAATCACTGGATTGTCTGTTCCAGACCGCCGTCATATAGCTGGCATATTGCTGAGTGCGGCGTTTAACAACAAACAAACAAACAAATTTGTCTTATGACATGTATGTGTAAGAGATGTGACGAGGGTATGAGATTTGTATCCCTTTTATCATAATAATGGATACGGAGGATTTGGAAACACTTGGAATCAAACCCGATTCTTGGGCGTGTTGAGCGAGTGCACTAAGGTATACGCTAGAAGGTCAATGCAATAGATAACTGTTATAAGACTGAACCCACAAGAACGGATGCTGAAATAAACAATGCTACGCTGCATGTGAAACTGACTATTGTCATCGAGAGTTCAAATGACGGTAAACATTTAATATCAATTATAACAGTTAACTAAACAAATAGATTCCACCATTGGAACGGAATGCCGACAGAACACAGCCTGCAATGACCCTATAACAGATCCTAATGTTAATCAAATAGTGCTTAACGACTCAGATTTCTATTCAAAATTAATATTAATAATAGCGTTCGATGAAGCGTTACAACCTAATTCATACATACAACATCGATGTACATTCAAACTGGCATGAACCGACACACTTGCTGTTCATACTCTCCAAAAGAACATACAATATACACTAAAGTCTGATATTGCTTATACATTCTCTAACTACATAAAACGTCTTGGACTGAAGTCACGGTCACTGTGGTGTACTCGGTTTCCATCAATCCTTGTCAATTCGTTCCATTTACTCCCCTATCGCCAGCTAGACGTTAGCTAAACAAGTCTTCAATGGCAAGCAAACACGTCCGAGTTGACACAATCATTTGAACGGCAACAAACGCCTGAGTCCTAACAGCTTTCACAGATCTCACAAATTCTAGGAAACAAAATATATGGGGTAACGGCAAACACGGGCAAGAAGTGGGGAGCGAAAGGAGGGCATGACTAGGGTCCGACTGCCCCGCTAATTTGAATGCCAAATACAACACTGTGCAAGCATGCCTCCATGTGTTGAAACAACAAACATCCAGATGCACTGACCAAAGTGCATTTCTCTGGCAAAGTTGAAACTTTCAGATTTGTACATTCAGGAGTGAACGGTTTGTTACCGAATCATGAATGTCAATAAGAGAATTACACGAAGACTACAAAGGTATCGGTGCATTTAAGTTTTAAAGACAAAGCATTCTGATCCTATTTCAACCATTAACATTAAAGCAGTAAAAGGTAAAGAAATAATGTATTAAACAAGTGGAATTACACAGAGGCTACACAGTAACGGTGCATTAAAGACAAAACTTTCTGATTTTATCTCAAACATAAAGATATAAAATGTAAAAATAAAGGTAAATGAAATTAACATAAAACGTTTATCAACATTCGAAAAAGTAGGGATGTTTGTACCTATATCGATTATAAATGATGGTTATTATGGATGGGAAAATATCATCTGTTTTTTTCACAGCTATCAAATGTAACATTCATACCGTTAATATATATATATATATATATATATATATATATATATATATATATATGTGTGTGTGTGTGTGTGTGTGTGTGTGTGTGTGTGTGTGTGTGTGTGTGCGCGCGCGCGTAAAATAGATGTTAAATAACGGTAGCTTAAATCTGATTTTACTCATTGGTAAAATGTCATCACATTTTATCATTTTAAACAAAGACGTTAAAGTTTTATCCTAAATTATCAACATATAACTTTGTGAGGCTGTTCATGTACACAACCAATAAATAAATGAGTGGGTATAGCTTTATATCTATATTCCAGCAATATCGCGGCGAGGGACTCCAGAAATTGACTTCACACATTGTACCCATGTGGGGAATCGAACGCGAGTCTTCAGCGTGATGAGCGAACGCTTCAACCACTAGGCTACTATACAGCCCCACCAGTACATGCTATTTACTGGAGGGTTTCAAGTTGTCACCAGTTTGTTTTCATGTTATTCGTGTTTAAAAACAAATCTAAAATTACGCTTTGAATCGGCGATAATTTATAATTTCAATTACAAAAGACACTATATTTAATTCGTTTTCAAACTGATAAATTGGTTTGTATATTTTTTCTCAGCTAAAACGATTAAGTTGTATTTACATTCACAGACGTAACGACACTGTATTTACAAACAGTTTCCAATCTGCCATATACTGCAAAGTGCGATGTAAGCCTTCAACAAATTAATTACTTGCTTTTTGGAATATGGGGGTGGGGGTGGGTTAGCGTCGTGGTTAAAGTGTTTACGAGTCACGCCGAAGCCCTGAATTCGATTCTTCATATCGGTACAATGTGTGCCGCAATTTGCTGTGCAGAGTTGCGTCCCTTAGGCATGCCAGAAATCTATGATCGTGGGTTTGAATCCCGGTGGGTTTGAATCCCGGTGGCCCCGATTATGTTACTAGGTTTCTCAGCACCATACCCGTGCTCGTAGGTTTCACCAAATTGAATTTCTGAGACCTGCATCACATTGGGCTTACCTCCCACATCAAACTGACACGCCGTGATATAACTGGAATAATGCTAAAAGCGAAGAACACCTATACAACTCGAAAGAAGTCAAAGAACACCCGAATTTTTCATATGACTATAGTTAATCTGTCATAGCATCGGACATCATTTTCGTCACTGAAGCGTCAAATTAGAAAATCCTCCAGATGTGTGCCAGAAAACGCTTTGAAATCTTTACTAAATACCTTGAATGACGTAACCCTGATCAAACCACTTTTGAGCAAGAGTCATATGACGATCTTTAAAATCTTAATAGAAATTATAGCAAGCTCGACTGTAGCTCTAAAGTTGTGAAAATGCCGAAGCTACTAATATTGCTCAACATGAAGGCAAAGTTGACTTTTGGAAGGTTGAAGTCATCCCACCTGTAATACAGCCTTGTGGACTGTTTTTTGTCACTCCCAATGTTCATGAATAGATCTAAAGAGGAAACAGATGAGGCGGTTTCACTTGTATCTTTTTCTAGTTCCGGTGGATAAATCGGTGGAAGGGGATTACAACAGTTTGCAAAACGTTACCAGGCTGAAAACAGTCCCCGAAACACAGCAAACTTAAGGTTCAAAACACAACTATGATACACCGTATCAAATACATCGCCATCGAATAACTGTTTCTTGTTTGTTATATTTTAGCCATCATCAAAGAAGGATGAATACTGTTTGATGCCCGGCAGTTCAGTATTACACGGGTTGAAAAAACCCCGGAAAATGAATAATCTGTCTCTCATATAGAATAAAATCCTATCCTTCGAACACTATATTACATACTCAGCTAATCACAGTGCTTCTTCACTGGTGGAGCTATCACTCTTTATCCTACCTTACATATGAATACCGGATTCTGATTGGCTGAGACCTATTCTATTATTTTCAATGACCCCAACTTACCCAGTGACATGTATTATGGTCTACGCTCGAACTGCCTAGCTGTTGGCATTACATGTGGAACATACCAACCGAAATTTTGTATCTTGAATAAATTATCAAGACGCCATTCTCCGGATATTTACGATATTTTCCGAATGAAATAGCTCGAGGGGGAATAACTCTTAGTTTGTTTTGTGCCGTCTGCTATTTTGCCGAACCGGCATTCTTACCGATACGGACCAATTCATGCATTCATGCATTCATGCATGTATGCATGCATAAGGCATACCTGCAATATAATAAGGCGTGCGGTAAGATACATTAGTTGCCCACCGGTCCCTCGGGGGACATGGGTTGATGTAATATCTATGTTAGTTCATGTACCCCTGGAGACCGCAGGACAACTCGTTACTCTAAGTACCTTCTGGGTCGTCTTCCTCGCTGCTGCTTGCCATGGCTTTGTTTGTGAGTACGAATGTGATGTTCGATGCACAGGGGGTGACCACGATCGACAGCGGTGTTCCACCCTCCTCTAGGAGAAAATAGTAACTGCAAACAACAACAGTAGTTATCATTAATCAGCTCGAGAGTAAATATATTTTTACCCCGCACTTAGCACTGTTCCAACCATTACAGGCCCGGGGATTCCATAAATGATGCTTTACACATTGTACACACGTTCGAATTGGAACCCGGGTCTTTGGCGTGACCAGCCAACGTGTCAACCATGGCTACCCCCTGCTCTAATCCCCTTCGTGAGTGAGTGAGTAAGTTGGGTTTAACGCCGCTTTTAAATGTAAATACACCACGACGTGTTAGCTTAATGTGGGAGAAAAGCCCGAAGTGATGCAGGTCTCAGAAGTTTGCCACTTCGGTGAAAACCACGAGCACTGGTATGGTGCTGACAAACTTAGACACTAGTATGGTGCTGACAAACCTAGAAACATAATCGGGGCGAACCGGGATTCTAACCCACGATCATAGGTTTCTGGCGTGCCCAAGGGGGACGCAACCCCGCACAGCGAATCGCGGCGCCTTGGACGACTGGGCCACCCGTGCCCCCCTAATCACCTCAGAATTTGATGAACTGACATTAATGGTTACCATCAAATAAATGGTCTCTGTTTCCATAAACCGAAAAAATACACAACGCCAAATACCAGACAACTCATTCCTGATTGGTTGGTAATAGAATGGGCTAGGATTGTGTTGCATTATTGAACTATAATAGTTTACTTCAAAATTTAGTTGCATTTATTGTGTTATCCGGTGTGTTATCCATAATAACCGGTGTGCACACATAGCTTTTTACGTTTATAAATATTGAAGTCAGTCCTTAAATATCTCTGCAATGAATCTTCAACTGCAAATAAGATCTATTCATAAAACAGAGACACTGCACTTCAGAGGGAAATCCTTTCGCTCTAGTTATTTTTTTGTAAATATTAAATACGCTTTTGTAATAAAACCTTGAATGTTTTGACAGTACTTGCATTACTCAGACAGTTGTCGTGCATATTGAGGACGATAAAGACAGACCTAGTGGTATCACACATGGAAACACGTCAGACAGACACAGTACTATCACACATGGAAACACGTCAGACAGACACAGTACTATCACACATGGAAACACGTCAGACAGACACGGTACTATCACACACGGAAACACGTCAGACAGACACAGTACTATCACACATGGCAACACGTCAGACAGACACGGTACTATCACGTCAGAGAGACCTGATAGTATCACACTTGTAACACGTCAGACAGATATGGTACTATCAAACAACATGTAACACGTCAGACAGACACAGTACTATCACATATGGCAACACGTCAGACAGACACGGTACTATCACGTCAGACAGACCTGATAGTATCACACTTGAATGGTACTATCAAACAACATGTAACACGTCAGAAAGACATGGTACTTTCAAACATGGAAACACGTCAGACAGATACGGTACTATCACACATGTAACACGTCGGACAGACACTGTACAATCACACATGTTACACGTCAGACAGACACGGTACTATCACACATGTAACACGTCAGGCAGACATGGTACTATCACACATAATACACGTCAGACAGACACGGTACTATCACACATGTAACACGTTAGGCAGCCATGGTACTATCACACATGTTACACGTCAGACAGACATGGTACTATCACACATGTAACACGTCAGGCAGACATGGTACTATAACACATGTAACACGTCAGGCAGACACGGTACTATCACACATGTAACACGTCAGACAGACATGTACTATCACACATGTAACACGTCAGACAGACACGGTACTATCACATATGTAACACGTCAGACAGACATGGTACTATCACACATGTTACACGTCAGACAGACATGGAAGTATCACACATGTAACACGTCAGACAGACACGGTACTATAACACATGTAACACGTCAGGCAGACATATTACTATCACACTTGTAACACGTCAGGCAGACACGGTACTATAACACATGTAACACGTAAGGCAGACACGGTACTATCACACATGTAACACGTCAGGCAGACACGGTACTATCACACATGTAACACGTCAGGCAGACATGGTACTATCACACATGTAACACGTAAGGCAGACACGGTACTATCACACATGTAACACGTAAGGCAGACACGGTACTATCACACATGTAACACGTCAGGCAGACACGGTACTGTAACACATGTAACACGTCAGGCAGACACGGTACTATCACACATGTAACACGTCAGGCAGACACAGTACTATCACACATGTAACACGTAAGGCAGACACGGTACTATCACACATGTAACACGTCAGGCAGACACGGTACTATCACACATGTAACACGTCAGGCAGACACGGTACTATCACACATGTAACACGTCAGGCAGACACAGTACTACCAAACATGTAACACGCCAGGCAGACATGGTACTATCACACATGTAACACGTCAGACAGACACGGTACTATCACACATGTAACACGTCAGACAGACACGGTACTATCGCACATGTAACACGTCAGACAGACACGGTACTATCACACATGTAACACGTCAGGCAGACACGGTACTATCACACATGTTACACGTCAGACAGACATGGTACTATCACAAATGTTACACGTCAGACAGACATGGTACTATCACACATGTAACACGTCAGAGATATATGGTACTATCACATATGTAACACGTCAGACAGACATGGTACTATCACACATGTAACACGTCAGACAGACATGGTACTATCACACATGTAACACGTCAGACAGACATGGTACTATCACACATGTAACACGTCAGACAGACATGGTACTATCACACATGTAACACGTCAGACAGACACGGTACTATCACACATGTAACACGTCAGACAGACACGGTACTATAACACATGTAACACGTCAGACAGACATGGTACTATCACACATGTAACACGTCAGACAGACATGGTACTATCACACATGTTACACGTCAGACAGACATGGTACTATCACACATGTAACACGTCAGACAGACACGGTACTATCACACATGTAACACGTCAGACAGACACGGTTCTATCACACATGTAACACGTCAGGCAGACATGGTACTATCACACATGTAACACGTCAGACAGACATGGTACTATCACACATGTAACACGTCAGGCAGACACGGTTCTATCACACATGTAACACGTCAGGCAGACATGGTACTATCACACATGTAACACGTCAGACAGACATGGTACTATCACACATGTAACACGTCAGACAGACATGGTACTATCACACATGTAACACGTCAGACAGACACGGTACTATCACACATGTAACACGTCAGACAGACACAGTACTATCACACATGTAACACGTCAGACAGACACGGTACTATCACACATGTAACACGTCAGACAGACACGGTTCTATCACACATGTAACACGTCAGGCAGACATGGTACTATCACACATGTAACACGTCAGACAGACATGGTACTATCACACATGTAACACGTCAGACAGACATGGTACTATCACACATGTAACACGTCAGACAGACACGGTACTATGATGATTACGGTTACGGTTGTTTCACACATTTATATATAAAACGTACATAAATCAGTCTCGAATATCTAACGAAACAGATTCCATTGGATATAAAAGGCAAACGAATGGTGAAATTTATAAGAATGGATCACTGAAAATCGATGATGACACTAGGTGTTGTCGGAAAGGATAAGCCTGTACTGCTCCACCGGTAAACCAAGTCGTAAAGTTCTGGTAGAACCACACAAGCTAACCCTGCCTGTAGCAGGTGTCTGATCTCACCAAGCGATGAAGCCCACGACACTATGAGTAGACGTAACGAGTAGAAACTATAGCTTTATCCCTTCAACAGCCTCGTGGTCTAGCGCTACCAAGCAGTCAGGCACCTTATATATGTCTATATATATGAGGATATGAACATTTCAAAAAACAATATCTCAAAGTGAATATATTCGCAAAGGTTCTAGAAGTAATTTGTTTTGTATGCTGATCATATTTTATTTTATAAATATATTATTTTAATGAAACCATGATAAGCTAAACGGTGTCCCATTGTACAATAATTGTGTTTAAGATGTACTGTGGGTCATAAAAATGGTAACACTACAATGTATTTCGTTCCTGATTATTTCTAATGAATTGCGATATCAACGTGTCATAATCGTTTCAATACAAAATATTTAGTTAGTAATAATAAAAAAAGATAAATCTCAACATTGATACCAAATTTCATATGCTGTCAAAATTTACACATCACTCATTTTCAAAATTCGATCTCTTCATGACGTTACAACTGACAACAAGTATTACACATATATGCAAAATATATATATGCATTTGCATATGGTACAACCAAATTCATTAAAATTATGTAATGAAAATACGTGTAAAATCATTCCTACCTTTCCGTCTCCCCTTTGAGAAGATACACGGTCTCTTCGCGACCATCCGTCATCGTCCGGGTATCGTAAAATATTTCTGGTCGATCGCTGGCAAAGTCGTACTGTCGTCTTCGATTGGACGCTGATATGTGTTGTCCGAGTGAGAGGGGGAGCATAAAGATGGACACGAGAAGATTCCCCACAGCAAACCACCACAACAACCGTCGGAGAGGCAGAGGCATCATAGTGTGCCTGTGAACACACAACACGCCAACTATATTCACACAACAGGGAACGATACACTGGCTAACGCCAGCATCCTAACACTCCTCGCTGGTCGACAGACTTAGATGAACCCAGTGCCGCACACGCTGTCCACTGTGAACTGTGTCTAAATGGACAAATTGCTGAGAGGAGTTACGTAACTTTGTTACATCACATCTAGCAAGTTGCTTGTTGTAGACTCACGTGACTCTTGAGAACATGAGCATATGATCCAAATTGTCTGTTTTTCAGTTGTTTACTTTACGAAACTGACACGCAATTATCAGCCTTGGGTAAGTGAGTGAGTTTAACGCCGTTTTGAACATTATTTCAGTTATATCACAATGTTTCTGCTGCATATGGGAGAATAACCCAAAAATGTTTACAAATTAGGTGCAACCAATGAGCACGGGTATAGTGCTGTCAAATAAATAAACATATAAAACGTCCACGCCAGAGGATAACGAGTCTCGATTATCCGACGAAACAGATTCCATTGGGCGTATAAGGCAAAAGACCTGTGAACAGTTTATGAGTGGATCACTGAAAATATCATTGAAAACTAAAGGTAGAATAGCCTCGTTCACACATCGAAATATATACATATATATGACAATTATATCCTACAATAAGATGCTAAAACATGATTTAGTCACAGTACAAATGTTTAAATAGTTACACCATTTCTATAGATAAAGTTTGTTGTGCGATTGGCTTTCAACCCATGTGGTAATTGACATACAAAAAAACCGCCTGAGATCTGATAAGTAACCTTCAGGTAATAATGCTTGAAGCAACAAATTACAGATTATTTCAACTAGAAACATAACTATATGTAAAGGGCTTTCAGTTTTCTTCGAACGAAGAGGTAACGACATGGAGTGGCACTTTAAACACAGCAGCCACACTGATAGCCGTAGGAGCTCCACTTCATGGCAATTGACGATGTACCATTGAATTCTGAGTCTGCAGTCTCCATCCCGTCACAGACACTGGCGGAAGTAACGAGGTAACTGATGATAGCTTAGACAGCTAGCATACACCTGAGAAAGGGAATGGTGTGGGTCAATCAGGCCATGAAGATCGCACAGACCATGCATACCTGCACTCAAGCACATGTTGAACACAGACCACACACACATGAATGGAAGTTGATGTTGAACACAGACCATGCAAACATGCTTTCAAGCACAAGTTGAACACAGACTACCAAACGCAAAGTGAACGCATCCAGACCATCAAGCACAAAGAGAACGCATACATACATTCAAACATATGTTGAACACAGACATTCAAACAGATAGTATACACATACAGACATTGTAGCACTGAACCCATACATACAATGACGCACACACTGAACACATACAGACACAGTAGCACATACTGAACACATACAGACACAGTAGCACATACTGAAAATACAGACACAGTTGCACATACTGAACACATACAGACACGGTAGCACACACTGAACACATACAGACACAGTAGCACATACTGAACACATATAGACACAGTAGCACACACTGAACACATACAGACACGGTAGCACACACTGAACACATACAGACACAGTAGCACACACTGAACACATACGGACACAGTAGCACAAACTGAACACATACAGACACGGTAGCACATACTGAGCACATACATTGTAGCATATACTGAACACTTGCATTCATTGTAGCACATACTGAACACATACAGACACAGTAGCACATACTGAACACATACGGACACAGTAGCACATACTGAGCACATACATTGTAGCACATACTGAACACATACAGACATTGCAACACATACTGAACACACACAGGCATTGTAACACATACTGAACACACACAGGCATTGCAACACATACTGAACACACACAGGCATTGTAACACATACTGAACACATACAGACATTGCAACACATACTGAACACACACAGGCATTGTAACACATACTGAACACATACAGGCATTGTAACACATACTGAACACACACAGGCATTGTAACACATACTGAACACTTACATACATAATAGCTCATACTGACCATTTGCATACATTGTAGCACATACTGAACACATACAGACATTGCAACACATACTGAACACACACAGGCATTGTAAAACATACTGAACACACACAGGCATTGTAACACATACTGAACACACACAGGCATTGCAACACATACTGAACACACACAGGCATTGTAACACATACTGAACACATACAGGCATTGTAACACATACTGAACACATACAGACATTGCAACACATACTGAACACATACAGACATTGCAACACATACTGAACACACACAGGCATTGTAACACATACTGAACACATACAGACATTGCAACACATACTGAACACATACAGACATTGCAACACATACTGAACACATACAGACATTGCAACACATACTGAACACACACAGGCATTGTAACACATACTGAACACTTACATACATAATAGCTCATACTGACCATTTGCATACATTGAATCACATACTACAGTCGATCACACCATGATGGCACTTGTTGATACAGCTGAAGATCATGTACATCTGGCAGCATGGAATGGAAATAGGGTTGTACGACTCTTTCAGCAATATTTCAGCAATGTCATGGCTGTACCTTGATCGAAAAGATCTACATCTCCAAAGCAGTCTTACCTTCAAGACTGATAAATTGCTTATAATATCAATCACTGGTTTGCCATTCAGTCGTGCAATACTGGAATACAATGCTGACTGCAGCGTAAACCCACAGAGAATGACACAGAAGCGAGTGTCAGTCTGCTTTTACGCCGCTTTCAGGAATTTTCCATCAAACAAAGCAAACAAAACTAAAAATAAACAGTCGGATATTGTGAATTCTATGTTCCCTTGAAAACCAAAAAGGTACATTGGAAATTTTCTTTTTCACATGACAGTAACGTTAACTGTACGATGCGGCACCGCTGATGGATGGCGATACGTGCATCCTTTTATATCTGGATGATGCCAGCACAACTCGAGTAGCCACAGACTGAAGATGTTTACAACCTGCAACAATGTTGGGTATCGTACAGGCCACTCTCGGCCATAATCCGTCTTCCGCGGTGTGTAAATAATGCGTTAATTGAACATATCAAGGAGCTGACAGAAACAATTTTGCAGAGAGACTTCGTGCCAAGGGATAGATCACATTTGTATACAGAATGGTGCGTTCCATCACCGAGCATGTATCACATCTGTATACAAAATGGTGCGTTCCATCACCGAGCATGTATCACATCTGTATACAAAATGGTGCGTTCCATCACCGAGCATGTATCAAATCTGTATACAAAATGGTGAGTTGCATCACCGAGCATGTATCAAATCTGTATACAAAAGGGCGCGTTCCATCACCGATCATCAGGGTATGAAACTCCCAAAAATTTCAGCCAGACCACAGGACTGGCTAGCTGAAATACTTGCCAGCCCTGACCAAAACCTGCCTGCCCACTTTAATCATATGTTTCTCAGGATAAGCTAACGGGGTTTCTCTTTGGTTACATTTTATCATTCATCTTTACATGTGAATTAATGATTATCATCGGGAAATATTTAGAATATTGTCACATATGAAAAATAACCCGACTGTCGGGCAGGGGGATTTGAAAATCTGGCAGCCCGAGTTGAAATCAACCCGTCTCGGACGGTCGGGCAGGCAGGTATTTCGAACACTGCGATCATGTATCAAATCTGTATACAAAATGGTGCGTTCCATCACCGATCATATATCACATCTGTATACAAAATGGCGCGTTCAATCACCGATAATGTATCACATCTGTATACAAAATGGTGCGTTCCATCACCGAGCCTATATCACATCTGTATACAAAATGGTGCGTTCCATCACCGAGCATGTATCACATCTGTATACAAAATGGTGCGTTCCATCACCGAGCATGTATCACATCTGTATACAAAATGGTGCGTTCCATCACCGAGCATGTATCACATCTCTATACAAAATGGTGCGTTCAATCACCGAGCATATATCACATCTGTATACAAAACGGTGCGTTCAATCACCGATCATGTATCACATCTGTATACAAAATGGTGCCTTCCATCACCGAGCATGTATCAAATCTGTATACAAAATGGTGCGTTCTATCACCAATCATGTAACACATCTGTATACAAAATGGTGCGTTCCATCACCGAGCATGTATCACATCTGTATACAAAATGGTGCGTTCCATCACATATCATGTATCACATCTGTATACAAAATTGTGCGTTCCATCACCGAGCATATTTCACATCTGTATACAGAATGGTGCGTTCCATCACCGAGCATAAATCACATCTGTATATGAAACGGTGCGGTCGATCCACAAGCATGCAGCGCACCTGTATAGAAAATAGTGCGGTTCAGCATCGAGCATACAGCACATCCGCGTAGAGCATAGTGCGGTTCATCATCGAGCATACAGCACATGCGTGTGGAGAATAGTGCGGTTCATCATCGAGCATACAGCACAACCGCGTAGAGAATAGTGCGGTTCATCATCGAGCATACAGCACATCCGTTTAGAGAATAGTGCGGTTCATCATCGAGCATACAGCACATCCGTGTAGAGAAAAGTGCGGTTCATCATCGAGCATACAGCAGTGAATGAGTTCGGATTGTACACTTTTAGTTATTCATTCCCATCAGCTCAATGTGGGAGGAAAGCCCAGCGTTCTGCAGTTTGGAGACGATCACACTGTTATCAGACCTACGAGCACGGGTGTGGTGCTGACAAACCAGGAATCATTACATGGGAGAACCTTGTTATCAAAGGCATGATCATCTGAGTTCTGGTACGATTAAGGGGCGCAAACATACACACAGAAACACGGTAGTGGTAGAGGTAGAGCGGTAGGCATATTCTAATATGACAAAAACATACTAGAAGAGTATTCACTTTTTCGTATGTGGAATAAACATAATAGGCTACTGGAAAAGGTAATGAGGTATTCTTTTGTGGCATCAACACTATCACCTACTCGAAGAGTTATTCACTTTTCGAATGTGGAATAAACACAATAAGCTACTGTACACACTTATTCTTATTTGGGGGCGATAGGGTAGCCTAGTGGTTAAAGCGTTCGCTCGTCACGTCGAAGACCCGGGTTCGATTCCCCACATGGGTACAATGTGTGAAGCCCATTCCTGGTGTCTCCCGCCGTGATATTGCTGGAATATTGCCTAAGGCGGCATAAAACCACACTCACTCACTCACTATTCTTATTTGTCATCAACACAAAAGCCTTCTGGAAGATGCCCTGACTTGTTCCTATTTGGTATCGACAATGTTCCCTCTTGGAAGGGGCACTGACGTATTCTTATGTGGCATCAACACTATAGCCTACTCGAAGAGGTATTCACTTTTTCGTAATGGAATAAACACTATAGCCTACTGGTAGAGGTCAAGACTTATTCTTACGTGGCATCAACACAAAAAACCTTCTGGAAGATGTCCTGATATAAACAATGTTATTACTGGAAGAGGTATTGACGTTTTCTTTTGTGGCATCAACACTATCACCTACCCGAAGAGGTATTCACTCTTTCGTATGTGGAATAAACACAATAGGCTACTGTCAGAGGTACTTATTTATTTTACGTGTTATCAACACTATAGCCTACTGGAACAGGTACTGACTTGGTCTTGTGTGCAATAAAAACTATAATCTTCTGGAAGAGGTTAACCCGGAGTAGAGTCAGTTGGTACAGTTCACCCACACACGGTCACGGGTTCAAAAAAGTTTACTTCAGCTGCCGTCTGTCGACAATATAACTCATCTCCATGAGTCACATAGAAACACCTTGTGGGGTTAGATTAGACAACATAAATCATCCTTTTCCCATCACAATCTCGGGACTCCTACGACTCTTGCATTTCATGAGTGAGTGTGGTTTTACGCCACTCTTAGCAATGTTCCAGCAATCTCGTCAGGAATGGCTTCACACGTTGTACTAAATGTGCCAATAAAAGAGTTGTCTTGGGGGGTTTCCAACGCCGTACTCACAGGCCTGTAAATCATCGAGTCTGGACCAGGCAGTCCAGTGACTGATACTGTTAGGAGCAATCCACGCCGTCGGGGTACGATGGCACGCTATCAACCAAGTCACATAGCCTGACCACCCGATTGATATAAGTCCCAGAAATAAAGTTACCGTATATATATCTTTGAAATAAAGCATGAAATCTATACGAAGCACAGAACAATGCTTAATTTCAGAGCTGAGGCAATCTAGGATTCATTTTTTTAATTTATTCTCTAGGGTCTATGTTGCCCTGCGACCCGAAGGTTACCATATTATCTTCCGCTCACAATGGAATTCCTTGATTGACATAGTAGCAGTTGCGTAAGGTAATAACAAGCAGTTTGTGAAGATGGCAACTTCTTCGTCCACACTATTTCGACGCCTCGGTGCATAGGCTACTATCGTTATCAAACATGTGACGTGCGTGCAGGAAGCGCTTTTTTTTAATCCCAAGAATATTTTATCAGATGTTATTACATCTTTGGGTCAAGCGAGTTTAGTTTCTCTTGGTAAACAACTAGCAGATCTCTCCCACACACAGATTTTTTATTACGATCAGGGGCCATCTTTTGGTCAATCGAGTTAAGCTCAGGTCATCTTAGTTTACGACCACCAGATCTTCCCCAACCAAAACAGGTGGTCTCGTTACGATCAGGGACCATCATTGAGTCAATCGAGTTAAGCTCAGGTCATCTTAGTATACGACCACCAGATCTTCCCCAACCAAAACAGGTGGTCTCGTTACGATCAGGGACCATCATTGAGTCAATCGAGTTAAGCTCAGGTCATCTTAGTTTACGACCACCAGATCTTCCCCAACCAAAACAGGTGGTCTCGTTACGAATAGAGACCTTCTTCGGGTCAATCGAGCTAAGCTTAGGTCATCTTCATAAACAACCACATGCTCTTTTCCTACCACAAAAGGTGGTCTCGTTACGATCAGGGGATCTTTACATAAATGTGATGAACCGTTACCTACAAGAATTGAGGGGTAAGGAAAGCTTATCAGCATTTCCTGTCTGTCTTTTTTTAATTTTTGATACTCGCATGATGGGAAGGGCGATCATTAACAGGTAATACTACCGCTACGTCGAGCAATATCTTGCATCCCAACATGGTTATCACATTAATTTATGATTACGATACCAATGGAGTAATCATTAACGACATTCCATATCTGGTGAAGATGAGAACATATAAAAGTCGAATACCAAAAAGCCAAAGTGGTGATGAATTCCTAGGAGGCGGCTTCGTGTATAAATGTATTTCTTTTTATCTTTAATAGTGAACAAAAGTAACTGTGCATATGTTCTCATTTATCACGTTGTGATTTTTAGTTCAGAAGTGCATCACTCAAACCTGCTCATATGTTTTAAAAGATTCACCTCCCCTGATACTGAATTGGTCTAGGGACTGGCTTCCTGTGATATTCTTTATAATTTGTAATTGTTTTTTTAAAAGTAAAGGGTTGTTTTTTATATTTAAATTTCAAATTTATATGATATTTAGAATTTTTTAAACGCGTTGCCAGTACAGAAATACGGAAGTTTCAAGGGTAACGAAAGCTGACTTTTTACCCCAAACCGCCTAAAACGACTATTTCACGAAACGTGTATTCTGTGCATCGATTTTGGATTAAACAATGTCTGAAGCAATTCCTAAGCATCGAAATTATTGTTTGGTTTCCGTTATGATTAAGTCACGGTAATGATCACAGATATCTTTACTGTGTACATTTGATCAAAACGAATCATCATGGCATAATGGAGGCAGACGCTGCTTTCCTAAATTTATCAAATATTTCTAGGTAATCTAAAAACTTGTGTAAATATTTGTACATGGAAAGATTTAGCTAACCGGTCGTACAATGCAGGACGCATATCGATATTTTATCATTTTCTGGTATTCTATTGAGTATATTGCGTCATGCACATCCTAGTCTGTAAACATGGGAAGACACTGAAGCTCACCTTCATTGTATGAACCAATAATCGTGGCATTTGTGTCAACCCCTATTGGCTATTGCCCCACCACTTGGATACCCTGGACTTATCAAACCAACTAGACATGAACTAGATTAACTTGGTTGTTGTCACACAACTGATAAGATTTTAACAACACAACTTTCATATAAATTGTATCTGTATAAGCTTTTCCTGATCGAACAATAATAAGGATGCTCCAATGTCACGATGCCCGTGCAGACAATCATCCCAGTAATAGTTCATTCATAAAGGATGTCTAAAGAATAAACACGCATTATTAAGGATTGGGTTCATCACAACTCTTAGGTTCATGGACTTGCACAATCTTTCAGGATAAAGCAGATAACTGAATTTGGGAAAACATAGTTTCCAACTCCACCTTTTTATATACGCAAAATAGTTTTTCCTTATTGTTAATGTAAAGATCTTCGGAATAAATATGAATGTGCAACTAGGGTTAGCACACAAGGCAACCCAATGCTCATACCTTAGATAGACTGGACTAATGACATTCTCTAGTATCGAGTGTGGTATATCTCTATTCTATTACGATGAATTCCATAAAAAATAGCCTTGCAATCAAATATTTTGATTGTTTCTTTGTTTGTTGTTTAGCGCCGTCGTAAATGGAATACGATGACATGCATCAACCAAGTTGGCGAGTCTGACCATGCGATCCCGTTAGACGCCTCATACGACAAGCATAGTCGCCTTTTACGGCAAGCATGGGTTGCAGGAGACTAATTCTAACCCGAAATGTTCACGGGGCCAATCAAATGACGCTCATGAGCGAGATAATTTCTATGGTGAGTTGGCGATTGGAGAAATAGAGATAGAGACGTCACACGGGGACACGAGAAATGGGCTTCACACATTGAACACATGTCGGGAATCGAACCCGGGTCTTGGGCGTGACGAGCGAACACTTTAACCACTAGACTAACCGACCGCACTTTACTATAGCGGAAGAGGGTGGTGAGGTGATATGGGGTTTAACGTCGCCTCCAAGATTATTGCACTTCTATGGCGACGTGCATGGACGTGTGCTTGTACTAGTCCGGACTGATTTTTACCGCTAGCCCACTGCGAAACCATGCCGCAGATTAACACAAATACTCAACTCAGACACAGTATACGGACTCCGAGCCGACCAGTCCTTGTTTAAGGCCCCTTAATGCCGAGCGCCAGGCGGGGAAACAAGTACTATCTTTTAACGTCTTTTGGTATATCGCGGCCGGGGATCGAAGCCAGGTCCTTCTGCTCTCAGGGCGGACGATCTTCCACTAGACCACGGAGGCGGTCCGTGGAAAAGGGCCGGAGTATTTGCCGTAATAGAGATATCAGACATTGGATACTCGAAGATGAATGGATACACACGCATCAACATCGCTAATTTATAAATCTGTTTTGTTTTTTTTAAATTCATTCTTCAATCACATAATTTAATATTTGGCAAAACAAAGTAAGACGCACTTACACAATTTAACACGGATCAGATCCGCTCCCTACTCATAACAAGTGAGTACGATGTACGGAGCTCTTATAGACTGGGAAGATCGAGCAGAAGGTCGCCATCAGGCAAGCAGACTTCAAGGAAGGGAATTCCTTCTGCTCTGCGTGTCTCGTCTCACAAGGGACACCTGTCGTTCGAGGCTAGTTATAGAACGAAGAAAGCCAAGTACATGCCGTAGACTTCTCAGTTCTCTATATATATCCCAGGTCGGCAAGTCTGTCGTACACAGATGGTGATTTTGGCGCCATCGGGGGCATTTCGTTCCACATAATACTATTAAACGTCCCTAATATATACACTCGGGTACACGTGATTGCCCTGGTTAAAGGATGAGTTCTAACTGGCTAAACACAGGGCTGTGAGAATAGGTTTAATTATAACAAGGTAGCAATTTACACGACTCACGACCAGTCATTTATTACATATTGTGGAGGTGTTTTTGAAAAACTAAGGTACTGAAATAATTACCACCCCTTAATGCTTGTCACATTTTTCGATAACTCTATATATATTCTCCCTGAAATGAAAAAAGTCCATTTTTACATGACCGTTCCCAAATATGTGTATTATTTTTTATGACCCTCGCCTGATTCGCTCTGACACCACCCCCACCCACCCCTATAATAAATGATCGGTCCCCAATTGAAGCAATACCATTATGTGTTGTATGAAGTACTTAAGCAGCTTAAGAAATATAAACAATTACACATTTGCATTCTCGTCACATTTGTAAGTGTTTAAGATGAAAGAGGGTGTTTATTCGGGTATGGTGAGGTGAGTTGAAATTGGTTTAACGTCGCGTTCAAGATTATTGCACCTTTATAGCGACGTGTATGCACGTGTGTGTATGTTTGTGTGGCTGCTTGTACTTGTCCAGACTAATGCCGGTTTTATAGTGCTAGCCCACTGAGATACCATCTCGTAGTTTGAAATGGATACCCCACTCAGACAAAGTATACTGACTCCGAGCTGGCTAGTCCTTGTTCTATCCCCTTAGTGACAAACGCCAGGCAGGGAAACAACAAGTACCTAACGTCTTTTGGTATGACGCGGCCGGGATCGAACCCGACCTTCCGCTACCTGGGAGACTTCTATCTACTAGACCACAGAGGCGGTGTATTCGGGAAAGAACTACATTGCAAGAACATTGGTTCATCAGGCCAAAGAGGTGATTTCGTGTAATGTCTCTAGCAGTACGGACACAGCCAGTGCATTATCATCTTAAAGTATTTGAAACAGGATCTTAATGCGATTCTTTGTTTTGGAAAAACCGGAATGTGTGATCATGTATTAAACATATTCGAAAATGTACTATTTTCGGTAAACGTATTTGTAATACATCTATCAACAGCAACATCCGATGTTTTCAAGTGTGAATGTATCTATTTAACATGCTCAGAACATAAATTGCACAATAAAACTCATTTTGTCTTAAGCTTACAACCATATCATCAGACATCACTTTGCTTGGCAACGTCTTGCTTCTACGCCATATTTAAACACCATCAACCAAGGAGCCATTCATAAATCGCCCTCACTAGCTCTCAAAACAGCAGCGTTTCAAGAACGCACCAAAACTTTCACTTTTCCAGAAGAAACAACTCTTGAGACCTGACATCCTAATCTTGTAACTACGAAAATGTCATTCGATCTAAACAGCAGCAAAAATATTCTTTTATGGCTCCGTTACGTTAGCCGCAGCGAGTAAGCCTCTAGAATAAGCTGTTTCCCCGACCTTATGGCAAAGCGGTGTTTCGCGCCATGCTAACAATTCCATTGCATCATTTAGTTGCGAAACGTTACGGAACCCATTCTGTTTTTGTTCCGTTCCTCTGAGACAGAATAAAGAAGCTGGAACAGGAGTGTTTTCTCGATCATGTTCTTCCGTGATGCAAATATCTCCCCTTTGCTAAAATAAAGTAATGATGGCCGCATTTGCTGGTGTATGGAGCCTTACCCAGAACATACTACTGATCATAAGGGTAGCGAACAGTTTGCCACGTATTTCCTGCAACAAATAATAACAATAACCGCACAGCCAGGGAGACGGACTCAGAAACAGACTCCTGCTTATTTCACTGACCTGTCACAGCGATACAATTTGACTCAAGGTTTTTTTGTGGATATACCCCTTTGGCATAAAGTCCCACCCCCGAATATCAAATGGTCGGTCCCTTAAAGGCTCCATCGTCTCCTCAGAGACATACATAGATGCAGAAAACGCTCATTATTCCATTATTCTCACACAGCATATTTGCCAACGTTGTCAGAGAGAATAGGCACTTGTGTCTCCTAAAATGGCCTCATTTCCTCGTGTAGGCCGCCCATGGCAGGCCTGTGCATTCCACGAACTTGTCATAATTACTGGGAGTGGATTATTGGTGTTCCCCGTGCCCCCCTCTTGACATCATCTGACGATGATGTAGGTCTACAAGTGTCTGCATCATTACCACGAATTATCTCATCCAGGCAACGGTCCATGAGGTGACCGAGCGGCTGCAGCTTGGTGGAATTTGACTTGACTCATTGTACAATCCTCAACACAGAGCTCACCCATTGCATGTCCCAAAATAAAGCCGTAGAGTGCATGGTTAATAAATTGCCAGCTTATTTACAGAGGGATAGGATTATTTGGGGTAAAAAAAATGAGTTCCTGAAAAAATCCGGGAAAACAAATTTTGTTAGAGATTTCACACAAAAAGAACTGCTCGGATCCTGCTTATAGAGTAAATAGGTATGTCTTGTAGCAGTGTAAGTAAGTCTCATATAAATCCGACCAAACGACCATCCCCCCCTGACACGCACGACCAGAAGGGTGATTCCAGTGATTCTTATTATGACAATAGGGGACACGGGTGGCCCAGTCGTCTAAGGCGCCGCGATTCGCTGTACAGAGTTGCGTCCCTTGGTCACGTCAGAAACCTATGGTTGTGGGTTCGAATCCCGGTTCGCCCCGATTATGATTCTAGGTTTGTCAGCACCATACCCGTTCTCGTGGGTTTCACCGAAGTGGTAAACGTCTGAGACCTGCATCACTTCGGGCTTTCCTCCCACATTAAGCTGACACGCCGCGATATAACTGGAATACTGTTAAAAGCGGCGTTAAACCCAACTCACACACACACACACACACACACACACACACACACACACACACACACACACACACACACACACACACACACAAACACTATTATGGCTAACTCATTTGTCTACAATACATTTAACACACTGAGTGAGAGCTTGATGTGTGATGTGTGAGGATTCATGCAGGACGTTTGCCACCCATCCACCAGCACGGGCTTAGTGCTGCCAAACCAAGAAACAATCAGGACGAATCTGGCATAGGACCCACGATCGTAGTTTACTATGTGCCTTATGGAGGCAAAGCCACAGCGAATTGCGGCGATCGTAGCTCACCAGACTAACGCTTCGTCTCTGAAAAAAAATATAATTTTGATAGAACCAAATAAATTGAAAAGGAGCCCCAATGAGATGGGAGATTCAATCTAGACTTGCTTTATGTAGGGGTTTTGTATTACAGAAAGGGCTGGGCGAAAGGGACAATAATATGGTTCAGTCCTTGTGAGACAGACTAATAGCTCACGATAGGGGCAACCGTGTCCCTGCTTCTGAACGATGTTTGTGAGTGAGTGACAGTAGCCCGCTCTCGCGACCGCCTGTTGCCCACCTCTGCCACGAGTCAGAAGGAGTATGGCGAGAGAACACGATCTGGACGTAACAGGTTGTTGTGCCCTCTAAGGTGATGCAAAACCCTGAGCTTCCAAAGTCGGCGGAAGATTAGTGAGAAGAACCTGACATGGGGAAGCATACTGCTGAACGTCCGTGACTCATGAAGACACAAGCAAGCAGGAGAATGGAAGTGAACCAAAGCCAGCACAGGCCGCAGCGAGAGGTCATATGCAACACTTTCAAGTTTCTCGTTCTCGCGGCGTCCCTCAGCAGGATCATAGATTTATCTCTGGCAAGATGGCAAGGTGATCATACAGCACTGTGTAGCCACGTTCTCCACGGAAAGTGCAGGCTGCTCTGGATGTATATTCGCTCGAGACGAGTCCTGCCGTCCTGTATTGGCCGGGTGGCGGGAAAAGGCAGAGGCAGCAGACGACCCTCTATCTCGTCAGCTGTTCGGGCTAGGCTCTCAGATAGGCAGCCTCATCTGCGGTTTTCAGGAATGGAACAAGCACATAATTGCCACCAGAGTGTGAAACAAATCAGATAAGGCAACTCCGGGAAGCGGTAACGACCAAGGTGTTCTAATCGGTAACCTTGTCTGCTTGCACGTAGAGCAACGTGCTCACACACATGAGTTTATTCTTGCTGACCAGCTCGTTTATCTGTGTGTTTACTGAATAGCGCGCCAAGAACCGTGTAGGATAACTCATTCAGATCTGAAGATCGTGATGTTTTCTTAAGAAAAAAGAACGGAGGTTATCAAATGTTCCTAGACAGACAACAATATTCCAAGAAGCTGGCGAACTCAGTCTGCCTATGTTCGCTTCCACGGCTTCCAATTACCACGGAAGGCAGAGTCGGTGTGGCCCGCCAAGCTAGGTGCAACCACACAGAAAAAAACCATTAGAGTCTAGAGGCGGATTCCTTTGAACCTAAACAGAAACAATAAATAAGGAAGTATATGGGGCAAGACCCGAGACAAACGTAAAACAAACTAGATTCTGGTGAACACAACCACGATAAGCGTGGTGGGGCAAAAAGGTAGGCAGACGTATCTGGCAGACTAGAAGCTATATGGTCACGGTGATTCGGTAAATATAGCGAAACTTCGTTAATCCGACCTCCTTAGAGTTTAGACCAGCAAGCCAACCTTGAATACAAATAGGGACACACAAACAAATTCGGAGAGCATCCCCGGGGATGCTGAAAATTAGTGAGTGAGTGAGTTTGGTTTTACGCCGCTGTTAGCAATATTCCAGCAATATCACGGCGGGGGACACCAGAAATGGGCTTCACACATTGTACCCATGTTGGGATTCGAACCCGGGTCTTGGGCGTGACGAGCGAACGCTTTAACCACTAGGCTACCCGACCGCCCCGCTGAAAATTAGTATTTTATAATGTTGTACCACTTACAGTTAATTGTCGAACAAAATCATTGAAATGTTACAATACATAGTGGAATGATTGACGATGTCCTAGCACTAGCACTTGTAGAATCATTTCAGTTGCTATAGTTGGGAACATTATATATAAACACATACACACGCTTGCGCGCGCGCACGGACACAAGCACGCTCACAAGCACGCACGCACGCACACTCGATAGTGCCGAGTGAATGAGAGAGTTGAGTTTTAAGCCGCTTTGACCTGTATTTCAGTTATATTATGGCGACTGCTTGAAGGGGAAGGAAACCCGAAGCCATGGCGGTCTTTGATGTTTGCCACTTTGGTGAAAACCAAGGGAACGGTGTGACAAACCTTGAACATAAGCAGGGCAAACCGGGATTCGAACCCACGAACATTGATTTCTGACACGCCTCCACCGCGAATTGCAGCGGCATGGACTACTGTGATACTCACGCCATTCTGCCACCACTCGCTAATTTCCGTAATCTGCAAGACGACTACAGGAAGACCCCTTATCGACGAACGTTACGTGCGAAAATACGACAAACCAGTCAGAATGCGCGTATGACTTCAAGTGCTTTAGCCAAAGAATCCTTCGTGAATATGTGTTTTAGTTTATTTTACACGTCTTGCATCTAAAAATATACCTAAGATACAGTTAAATGTGTTCAATCATACTGTTTAATACCGTAAGTCCTGATGTGTTTTAAATAGCATCTGGAATATATATGAGACATGGCGGAAATATACGTGAATCATTACGCAACGAGTTGGCACTTCTTTTAGCTAAGAGGCGACTAACGGGATCGGGTGGTTAGGCTCGCTGACTTGGTTGATGCATGTCATCGTAGCAATCACTGGATTGTCTGGTCCAGACGCGATTATTTACAGACCGCCGTCATAAAGCTTGACTATTGCTGAGTGCGGCGTTAAACAAGAAACAAACAAACAAAACGTTTAGCTTTGCTAGTTTGCGCATATACAGAACCCAGTCGTAAACAATGAGTCGCTGTCGGGATTGTCCCGGAATAACACGAGTTGGGTCACGAATGGCGAGTCGTTGTAGGGATTGTCCCGGAATAACACGAGTTGGGTCAGGAATGGCGAAGGGACGAATGGGGCCTAAACAGTTTAGGTGTTCGCTCGTACCAAACTCATTCATTGTGTCATATTGTGATCTTCTTGAAACAAATTGTGAAACGAATTGTGTACCAATATATGGAAAGTTCTCATCCTAAAAGCAACCGAGTGTCATTCATCTGAACACAGGATCGTTTATGTCCATTAGTTATCAACTACCGTGGTTATTCACCATCTTTGCTTAAACATACAGAGAGTTATGTGTTCCATATAATTGATTACCTTGATCTTTTCTCTGATGTCAAACTTAGGTATTCTTGCCTGATAAATAACTATGGCTCTTTTAAGACCTATGAAAAATTGGTGTACAGTGAAACCCCTCCAAACCGAACGTTTATCAGTGAAATCATCCGAATTTACAAATGTCCGCATTAACGAAGTAATAGCCCTTTCGTTATGATGTCCAATGCAATTTTGACTTGAACACTATATTCACGGATTTCTTTTCAGGTGAACAGTTGACTTCCCTTTGCATGCGTTTGTGACCGATGGGGCAGCATATACTCACCTCGTCGCGAAAAGCTAGTGTTACCACTATTTGATAGTGATTCAGAAACACATACTCATGATATAGTCGGAATCGTACAATGGACTCTACTTTAGTAGATATTGCTTATGATAATGAAAAACAGTTCCTATCCCTTTCATTTGTAGACGTTCCCATTAGTATTGCGTAATCTAGTGGATAGAGCGCCTGCCCGTAGAGCGGTAGGTCCGTGATTCGATCCTTGGTCACATCAGTCCAAGAGACGATAAAAAATGGTATTTTCTGTTACCCTGCTGGAGCTCGGCATAAACAAGGCCTGGGCTGCTCGGAGTCAGTATACTGTGTCTGAGTGGGGTATTCATGTTAAACTGTCGCATGAAATCTCAGCGGGCTTGCACTACAAACCAGCATTAGTCAAAAGCACAAGCAGCCACACACATAAACTTGAATGTATGTCGGTAAATAAATACAAAAATCTTGAACGCGACCCTAAACCCTTTTCACATCATATCACCTCACCTAACAGTATTCGTCCTAATTAATGGGGTTTCACTGTATAGAGTATCTATTGAGTTTATTGCCATATCGATTCGATTAAAGCAGAAGCATGTAAATTGCAAACATACACAGCCAACGCCCAGTACAACTGGGGCGAGACTAACTCCATAAGTATGTGCACTAGGCATACAGCACCTATGCCTACATTTCAAAATGATGATTGCATGCATTCCGCAACACAGTTTCACGTTCAGGTAGGTAACAAGGAGAAGCAGATGAACACTGCATGTTTTGATAAGGGAAGTACGATGCGGTGAGGAATGTCGTTGCAGACGGTGCTGACGTCGAGTTCAGAAAGACACTGCGTCGAGTTCAGATATAAACAAAGTTGAGTTCAGACAGATTCTAGGTCGAGTTCAGATATACACAAGGTCAAGTTCAGGCAGTCTCTAGGTCTCGTTCGGGCAAACACAAGGTCGAGTTCAGAGACACACAAGGCCGAGTTCAGACAGACAGGTCAAATTCAGACAGGCAAATGGTGGAGTTCACACAGACACAAGGCCGAGTTCGGACAAGCACAAGGTCGAGTTCGGACAAGCACAAGGTCGAGTTCCGACGGGCACAATGAGACAGGTACACCTTTGACGGCGAATGGGTCGAGGATATTTATCATAATAGAATGGAGATAAAATAAGCTTGGTCATCGAGGATGAGAATACGAGCTCGACAAATATGTGAAGCGTTTACTTCAATTTACAGCGTGCTCCCATTATTGTACTCGTGAACAGCGGGACAGCTCACCTCTTACGTCAAGAGTTTGATGTCCGTGCGTGTCAATATTTGGAAATACGTCTTCAGTATTTTTCTGTTTTGTGAAGACCTATATGCTTTAATTTTTAGTCAACACATCATAATACAGACTTAAGTTCCTTCATGTCATGGAGGAGTTCAATGTTTTAATTACCAGTAAAGATCCAGTTAGAATAGGTCTGCAGCAAACCATGCTTGCCGAAAAAGGCGACTATGCTTGTCGTAAGAGGTGACTAACGGGATCGGGTGGTCAGGCTCGCTGACTTGGTTGATACCTATCATTGTATCCAAATTGCGTGGATCGATGCTCATGTTGTCAATCACTGGGTTGTCTGGTCCAGACACGAATATTTACAGACCGCCGTCATGTAGCTGGAATATTGCTGAGGGCGGCGTTAAACAACAAACAAAATATTTTATAATTCTTGTCATAGCCCACTAAAAAGATCGCGCTGTCAGGCAATAAGACTTCGGGACTTGGTTGATTGCGTGGAATCATGTCCCGACGTCGTGAAATGTTGTTCATGCTTTCACTCACTGGTTGGCCTGGTCCAGACTCAATAGGTCACGGTGATATAACTTGAATATTGCTGATTGCGGCGGTGAACGACATTCACTCGCACACTCATATTCTGCGACGTTCATTTCGCGTTGACTGCTATTTAGAGAGGTTGCAGAACACGCCGAAATCCCCGTAAATGTAACAGAAATAGAAGTCTAGACATACATACACATAAATGTAACTGGGCTTGCTGTCATCCGTTAGAGTTTCTAAATACTTTCTCAATCTAATTGTCATGGTATGCCTACATCGGAATGGAAAATAGTCCCATTACTATCAGATACACTGTCATGATGACGTACAGCAGAATGGAAAATACTTAGATTACGTTCAAAAGACACAAAAAGTCATGATGTACCTACATCTGAATTGATAATAGTCCCATTACTTTCAGATACATACTGCCATGACGGCGTACTGCGGAATGAAAATATTTCAATTACTTGCAGACTCAAATTGTCATGACTGCCTCGAGCGGAATGGAAAATACTTTCAGACACGCAGTGTCATGACATGCTACCGCAGAATTGAAAATAGTTGGAACATTCAAGGCCTCGGAGAAGCTTTCAAAACGACCAAGAATGATGTCCGATGAAATTCCCTATTTTGACTTGTGACATATGTTCCCGTGTTTTTTCAGGTGAACAATTGATTTACCTTTGCATGTGTTTGTAGCGGATGGGGCAGGATACGCTCACCTTTTCCCGAACACCTGGTATCATCACTATTTGATAAACACATGCTCATGATATAGTCGGAATCGTGCAATCGACCCTTCTTTTGGCAGAGATTTCTTATGAATATTGAATATTGTGTAACACTGGTTTTGCTCCACTGTGAAGCACCTAAGCAATGTTTTTTTAAGGTGGAAGTCTCATCAATGGCCTCTTGGAAAGCAGAGCTTAAAGGAGACATACAGTATAATTATGGGACTTCATAATCTTAATAGCATATTACAATAAGTATCCTGAAGACAAAAAAGTAGTTCTGAGTCAATATCAGCAGCCATGAAATGTTAAAAACCTACTCGTTTTACGGAAACAACCGAAGAGTTTATTAGCAGAGTTGTCATTACGTGACATGACGTCACAGTGGACGGCTTACATTCAGACGATCCCTTTTTCTGTATAATGTTCTGGAGATAACAGGAGCATTCGCCATGGCATCAGTTAGTTCATGATACCGCTGAAAACGTCGAATATTCGCTCAATGATCACAGTTAGTCAAAATAGTCTTGACAGCATCGTGGAAAGCGAGGTAGATCTATCAACTGAAGACGATAAATCATCACGGAATGACTTGGGAACACATACTGTATTAAACGCTAAACTTACGCCTCTAAATTTAATGGTTGATTATCTTATATTGTTCTATACAAATGAATATTATATATAATCGTATTGTCTGAACTTATTCTCGTGCTTTAAGGCACAAATTTCATATTGGCGATTGTGCTTCGAAACATATTTTGACAAATTCTCGATTACAAATTTGAAACCTGAACAAAAAAAACATTCTGGAATGGCTAATAGATGGTCTAGATTGTAAGGATTCAGTCGTTAAACCCGTAACTATCGTTCGGAATACTCCATATTAAAGTTTTCGAGATTGCATGATTAGAAATCACATTCCGACTGTCACTTTCATAATCTAGTAAGCGACGCACTGATTGGTCGGATGAAAGGTCGTTCTGACGTGACCCCTTATGAGATGTCTTCAGATCTTTGTTCAGCGGTAGCGAGAACTAAGGTCTGATTTTAATGAGATTGCTCTCAAATTTGTGTATCAGTATCAAACACATACACGTACGTAAGAAGAAGAGATGCGAATTTCATCTTCCCGAGACAGGGGAGGTAATTGATTATAAAAGTCAAGGTTCCACCCTTGCCGAGCGAGGCATATTTTGGCTGGACAAACGCGTCCATGCATCGTCTCATCAAAATCGTGTGACGAAATCGACATCTGGTTTGTGAACAACGCGGCGACTGCCGTGCAGATTCAGGTCGATTGCAGTTCAATTGCAGGTCGATTGAAAGGTCGATTGAAAGGTCGACTGCAAGATTTGTCCCGTCAACTGGGCGTCGACAGGTATTTTCCAAATCTTTTCAAGTTTTGAATCAAGGTGCTCAAGTGTTTTGATCCTCTTCGCGAAGTAAGGCCAGTTTTATTATTACAGCTCTTGATGATCGATTTGATCGTCTTGACAGGGCGTAGCGATTTGGCCTTAAGCAAGGTAAGTGATATGAGAGGTGGAATCTGATTGTACAATAGGAGGAACATAGAAGGGACATAACTCGTAATAGCCAGGGTGGAAACTGGATTAGTTTATTGTCAGTTAACTCCCTTGCCTCGGGGAGATGAAGTTCGGTATTGATGTTTTCATCCACTACATGTAGCAACAAATCAGCGTTTTCCTGAACATAGGCTTACCCTTCTTTACACTTAAGGGGCGGTCGGTTAGCCTAGTGGTTAAAGCGTTCGCTCATGACGCCGAAGACCCGGGTTCGATTCCCGACATGGGTACAATGTGTGAAGTCCATTTCTGGTGTCCCTCGCCGTGATATTGGTGGAGTTTTGCTAAAAGCGGCCTAAAACCACACTTAATCAGTGTCTTTACACCGAAATATTTATTTGGTGATGGGTATCAGATTATTGTGGTAATGCGATTGATAGGATTAGATGCACGATTGCTAATAAGGTTTCCTGTTGTAAATACGACCTTATTAGGTGATGTAGGATTCCTGTTGTAAATACGACCTTATAAGGTGATGTAGGATTCCTGTTGTAAATACGACCTTATTAAATGATGTAGGAATATTGTTGTAAAATACGTCTTTATGATATGGTAGAGGAATCTTGTTGTAAAATACTTTCTTATGATAAGATATGGGAATTCTCTTGTACATACGTCCTTATATGATATAGTAATCCTGGTGGATATACGTCCTTTTTATACGATATAGGAATCATTGTATATGGGAATCCTCTTGGACATACGTCCTTATATGATATAGGAATACTGGTGGATATACTTATTATACGACATAGGAATCATTGTATATGGGAATCCTATTTTTCATACGTCCTCATTGTATGATATTGGAATCCTGGTATAAATACGTCCTTATAATATGATACCAATGTCATTTCGGCCCGAATCTTGGATTCGAACGTACGAAATTGCATCCTGCACGACTTAGACCACTATTCTTGGATCACTTAGAAGGATGTTTAGCGCTCATTCACTTGTATACTTCTATCGTCTCAAAAAATTGTCTATGACGTTATGAACATGGGATGACGTCATCTTTGTTTTCATGTCATGTTATGGGCTTCTATGCAATAAATGAAATAATAAATGAAAGCAACAAATCCCTTTCTATAATGAGTGAGTGAGTGAGTGAGTTGGGTTTAACGCCACTTTTAAAAGTATTCCAGTAATATAACGGCGTGTCAGCTTAATGTGGGAGGAAAGCCCGAAGTGATGCAGGTCTCAGAAGTTTACCACTTCGGTGAAACCCACGAGCACGGGTATGGTGCTGACAAACCTAGAAACATAATTGGGGCGAACCGGGATTCGAACCCACAATCATAGGTTTCTGGCGTGCAACTCTGCACAGCGAATCGCGGCGCCTAAGACGACTGGGCCACCTGTGGAATATTGCTGGACGTCAAGGGAAAGTTAACTGTTGGAAAGTTGAAGTCATTCCTTCTGTGTGCAAACAATGGAACCATTACTTGAACTAGACAATCAACATCCATGAGAATTACTAAAAGATAAATTCACCTATATCCATTTCCCTTTGGGGAAATATATATAGTAAGTATATAACATGATATATATAAAATCAGAGACCATTGTGCGATTCATATCTACATGATGTACTTATCGATTATTACTTATGGCCATTAATATCAGTATATTATCAAAATTTATACACGTATTTTTAATTTTATCACTTCATGAGAGCAATCGTCCTTAAGTTCGGCAGACACTGCATGATGATGCATGCACCTTGTTCATCAGTTCGATACATATACACTTCATGCACTGGGTCGATAAATACAAAAATGTACGGGTTGACATATCTTACACAATTGTTTGCTAAAGACATTAGGGCACAGTACGGCACATACATTTACCTCATCAGTTAAGCATATAAATCACACAAAACAACAGTTCGGTAAATACATCCATGCACACAGCAGGTCAACAGAGACGTCTCACACAACTTCTTTGGTCGAAGTGCACCTTATACCGTTTAACTCAACAAGGTCGATTTTCTACATGACGTCAACAAATACTTCAATGCGGTAACCATTAAACACACGCCATGAATCTGTTTTCAAATCGCTAACAGCGCACATGTGGTTCAACGGGACCACCTCGCCAAACGTTGTTGTGTCTTTTGCCTAACTGTTGAACATCAAGCAATTCAATCTGTATTTACGGGGTAGGTTTACACAATGTTTGTACGTAACACGTCAAAATGAACAGTTGGCGTCGTCCCAGGCTTGCTGTAGTGGAGTCTAGACTACCGAGCAGCTACACAAGCTAACGTCACAAAGCAGGGTGCAAACATATTAAACAGCGTGTTCTCTGTGGTGGTATACATCACACCCTTCATACACTTCACTAGACGGATCCCCGTCACTTCACCTAGACAGTATAACGCCTTTAGCAGGGCCATAACCTCAAATATATGGGTTTATAGGTTAAGTATGTTGCCCTTTGATAGTATCTTTACTACACGTTTTAATTAGGACACGATTCCGCGAGACTATATGTCAAGGTCGTGCTTTAATTATGAATACTACGTAGGATGGTTTCATGTAATGGAGAGTGAACTGACTTTGACAGATTATTTTATTGATCGAAAGTCAGTGATTAGACCCACTTGAAATTGAAACGTCAAAGTAGATATGAATCTTGTTAATAATACAGAGATAATCATGAATTAGCTCACGGTAAGGAATATATTCATGCGATGCTCGAGGACATTATTATGTTGAAGATCGTTGGTTCAAAAGAGGAACAGTAGCAGTAGCAAAACCAGCAGCTATACTAGTAGTTGTTGTATCGGTGGTGGTAGTAGTAGCAGCAGTAGTAGTGGCAGAAACAGTAGCAGTAGTAGAAGGGATAGGGATAGTAATGTTGTAATAGTAGCAGTCATAGTAGTAGTGGTGGTAGCAGCAGCAGTTGAGGGAGCAGTAGTAGTAGTGGTGGTAGCAGTAATACCAGAAGTAGTAGCAGTAGTAGCAGCAGCAGCAAAAGCGGTAGTAGCAGCATCAGTAGACGTACTAAAAGTAGTAGTAGTAGTAGTAGTAGTAGTAGTAACAGCAGCAGTAGTAGTAGTAGTAGTATCAGCAACAAAAGCGACAGTAGCAGTAGCAGCAGAGGTAGTAAAAGTAGTAGTAGTCGTAGTAGTAACAGCAGAAGTAGTAGAAGCAGTAGTAGTAGCTACAGTAGTGGCGTTGGTAGTAGCAGTGGCAGTAGCAGTAGTATTAGTGGTGGTGGTAGTAGTAGTAGCAATAACAGGGGTCGTAGTAGTAGTAGTAGAAGCAGTAGTAGTAATAGTAGTGTTAGCAGTAGAAGTGGTAGCAGAAGCATTAGTAGTAGTGGTTGCAGCAGCAGTACAAGAAGCAGACGTTTCGACAATATGGGTGGTCGTACGAATCACTAAAGGAGCCACAACAGTAGTAGTAGTAGTAGTAACAGTGGTAGTAGTAGTAGTAGTAGTAGTAGTAGTAGTAGTTGTAGTAGTAGTAGTAGTAGTAGTAGTAGTAGTAGTAGTAGTAGTGGCGGTAGAAGGCGTAATAGTATCCAAAGTTGTCATGCAGCCAAGTAGATATGCGACTACTGCCGCCAAGTATGACGAATAGGGCTTAATACCTTACTATGTATGTCAGCAACTCGCCTGGATCTCATCCGCCATGTGATACAGATTAGATAGGACAGAGGTACTTCGCTCCACTAATGGGAACTTAAAGAGCTGCTCCACCGAGGTAGCGAATACATTCAGCATGTACTGATGATGTTTAAGTTCCGGGACAATGCTCGGGATCTCATGGGCCATAAACCGAACATTTGTAAATGAGAAGCAATCGTTTATATATTTCCACTTTTCCGCTCACAAATGAGGAGGCTAAAGTTATGAAGAGTTAAACTTAAGTTTTGCATATTTGCGTGGACATGACGTGATCGATTTATTTCTGGACGTTAAATAATTCTGGGTTTCGTCCGGTGGTAGTGCTATGAATGTCAAGGTTGTCCGGATTTTAATGGAGGAGTTATCCTTCCTTGCCTAAACTATGTTACGGTTGTAGACGTGCGGGTTATCCGTTTGCTTTGGGAAAATGGGGTGTCTGGTGATCTGTTCATTTGGGATAAAAGCTTCTCATTTGAAACATTATGGTATTCTAAACGGCCTACGCTTCCATAGATGCAATCATTCCTACAGTATATCTTTCATAGGTAGACATGAGCGGTATCAGTGACCTGAACATTGACGACAATAGTACCTCACAGTATGATGGGCAAGTCAAAGGCAACGTGGCATTATTGTGATATAATATCCTTTACAGTTTATCCTGCAACCACTCGTGTACATTTGTTACTGGCCCCTTGATGACCCGGGTTAAAATTGGTCTTCAGCAACCCATGCTTGTCGAATGAGACGACGAACGGGAACGGGTGAAGCTCGCTGACTTGGTTAATGCAGGTCTCCGTATCCCAACTGTGTAGATCGATGCTCATGATGTCAATCACTGGATTGTTTCATCAAGACACGATTATTTACAAGCCGCCACTATCATGCAGCTAGAATATTGCTAAGTGCGATACAAAAAACCAAAACCAAAAACGTTAAGGATGTCAATGAAACCTCGTTATGTCGAAGTCCTGAGGGCCATAAAATATATCGAGTTACCAGTAGTTAAACTGCCGATATCAAACCAACGAAACGATTAGGATTCTGCAGGGACGATAAAGATACATCGACTTTCATAATTGTAAACACAAATAATACGAACCAGAGAACCAATTCCACCCACTGTTCTTAAGCTGGAAATGGCAAATATGAAGAGCCTAGTGCTAGTTTGAAGACGCACGTACACCACAACACTACCGATACTCAAATGTTCCGTGGCAGTTAAATAATACCACACATATAAACATCCACACGAGCAGGGAACAGATGCGGGGTTCGCCGGTGCTGAAACTTTGCCTTGATTACGCTGTTAAGTTGTGGGTCTTGGGCCTTGGAATGGTAACGCAGGTTTAGTCTACAAGCCCACCGTGGTAGAGCATAAACCAAGAACAGGTTAGGAAACAGAGAAATAAGCCTAGCGCTCATGTAAACCAACTCAACGGTAATATTAGAAGTTGTGTACTGACGCTGCAGTGCGGTGGCTGAAGGTGCTTCGTGGCTTTGTAGCCGTGTTTGATCTTCGTCCCGAAAGGTTATGGTTTTGAAGTCAAGTATTCTCTCAGCTTCCTTACAAAAGTAAAATAGATCTTCTTTTGGTTATACTATTTGTTAACTGATAACAATAAGGAAGCATCGTAAATGACAGCAATCTCTCTCTCTCTCTCTCTCTCTCTCTCTCTCTCTCTCTCTCTCTCTCTCTCTCTCTCTGTCCCTCTCTCTCTCTTTCTCTCTCTCTCTCTCTCTCTCACACTTACACATATTCTACACACATATGCATGAAAATGAAATGAAATCTCCCCTACATATTCTACACACATACATGAATGTCAGCTATACATTTAAATTCCATCCATGCATCCATTTCTCTCTTTCTCCCCAACATATTCTTCACACAACTACACCATGTGCCTTCTCTCCTGTACATATTCTACACACATATACATGCAATATCAGCTGTACATCAAAATGTCATTCATGCATCCATTTATAAGATTAAAAGTATCTATTCAAATAGAACCGCCTCAATATCAGACAAGGCCAGTTAAATTTGGTAGAATGTCACGCGGTATAGAAGCTGACAGCCATGATGACGTCCGCCAAAATCTAAAAGCGGCCTGTTTATTGAGATCCAACACATATAGGGCATCAGTTAGTATAAATATGATAAGCATATAGACGTGAGATTATCCTTGATTACAGCGCTACCCGATCTGCTTGTGCCCTTGGCCACCCTGACGCTGACGTACACGGGGTTAGCAGGTGCGCGCAAACAAAGACAAGCATCTTTTTAACCCCAGCACGCAGGATACCCTCTTGTAAAAACAGTGTATTCATAACGTTCTACAGTACTTGAATCTTCCATTTCGTATGTTCTTTACGAAGTTTATACATCATGTTATTTATTCATGGTATTTATTTGTTTATTTTTGATATTGCACTTATCTCAATCTTGGTGAAAGCGATATGAGAGGCTATCTTTACGAATCGTCAGTTCATCATATCACAAGAGGAAATGCCGGCGTGATTGCACGGGACGATATGGGGTATTTTGCTCCTTTTATCGAGAATGTTACACTCCCCATGTGATAATGAAAACAAACATTTACAGTTGGATATCGTTTGGTTAAACATCCTGTTAATCAGGTTCCAGCCCGGTGAACTCACGTTAACATATTGGCAAGACATACAATAGTTTGTCCTTTACAAATATTTAACAAATATGTCAAAAATATCACACATTGCTATTGGTCTTGAGCATCTGATATAACCACGCAAACTATCGTATTAATGCATCATAAAACGTACCGCAAACTAATGTTCACTTAACACCGTAGTATTTAAGTTATAACACATCGTGCCAGCTCCATGTGGGAGGAAAGCCCTGAGTGACATCGGCCATGCACATTTAACACTTTGGTCAAACCTGCAAGCAGGGGTATATTATTAACAAACCAAAGAAAAAAATCGGTGCAATCTTTTGATACGAACCTATGCCTGTGTGAACATAACATTAGTAGTAGTAGTAGTAGTAGTAGTAGTAGTAGTAGTAGTGGTAGTAGTAGTAGTAGTAGTAGTAAGTAGTCCCGTCGCGTGCGTGAACATGTTACGTTGTCTCGACACTGCGCAAACATTATTACGTTGTCCCGACGATGCGTGAACGGTATTACGTTGTCCCTATGTTGCGTGAACATTCTTACGTTGTCCCCACGTTGCGTGAACATTCTTACGTTGT
Organism: Haliotis rufescens; assembly: GCF_023055435.1. Lineage (NCBI taxonomy): Eukaryota > Metazoa > Mollusca > Gastropoda > Lepetellida > Haliotidae > Haliotis > Haliotis rufescens. Next base: position 6,865,395 of record NW_025963791.1, on the reverse strand, counting down.
GCCCACGTTGCGTGAACATTAATACGTTGTCCTGACGTTGCGTAAGAATTATTACGTTGTCCCGACTGACTGTGAATATTACTACGTTAATACACATATATAGTAGACTGGGATCTTACCAAGCCAACCCAGAGTACAGCTCACTCACAGAGACACTGATTAATTCACGCAAGTCTCACACTTGCACTGGTGCTACGTCTTCAATTTCACAGATGACGCAAGACAACGCGTTGTCACGAGACCTCCTCAATCTACGCATCAAAATACTCGATCATTTAGTTTTCCCTTCATTAATCTGAATTTATTTCAGTGTAGGTAGTCAGTGTCACATATTTTTTATGATTTCATTTCCATAATAAAGTGGTTTAGTACCAAATTCAAGAAGCATTAAACTTACCATGATGGAGACAGGTACTGGCAAAACGAGTAAGAATGTTCTGCTCCCCGTTTTGGGAACACCTGGTGTCATCCCAAATTGATAGAGATTAATAAACACATGCTTATGATATACTCGGAAACAAACACCGTAGATGTCTTGTGATTTTGGAAATGGCTTTGTCACTCTTATCTATAAGTTGACCTTGAAAAACATCTACTAGCGCCAAGAGGCATTTACACTAGATGGCCTATTTGTACAAAAATATGTACACAGCCCACGACTAATATTTGATGTGTATACTAAATAAACCGATTATTGACACTGCTTATAAAATGACACATTGTTGTGATAAAGTTCTACATACAAAAACATATTATGAAATGTTACACAGGACGAGTTCATGGACCCCTTCCTGGCAGGGTGTCCCAGTACCCAAAAATCACAATGACTCCCTTTGGGAGCCAAGGTCTACTGGTCTTGGGTTCGATTCCCATAATCACACCGATTATGACCCCTGATCAGAAGGTAAACAACTACCTCCACCTTCACCTTAAGTTTTCCTCTCACATTAAGCTAGCACGCCATGATATATCCCAAATGTGGTAAACACATTAAAGCCATAGATAAAACTACTTTTGCACAACTTAATGACGTAATCCTTAAATAAACCCATCTAAAATAAATGCACGTACACTACCTGTCAAGCGCTTCATTGCTAGTTGAACCCGTGAAGATCTGGGTTAAAATTGATCATAAAGAACATGTGCTTGTCGTAAGAGGTGACTGAGAGGTTCGCCTGGTCTCAGACTTGGTAACTCGGTTGATGCACGCATCGCATCCCATGATGTCAGTCACTGGACTGTCTGGTCCAGACTCGATTATTTACAGTCTGCCGTCATATTGCTGGAATATTGTTTAATGCGGTGTTAAACAACAAACATTAAAACAAACAGTGCTACTTGAAGCAACGAGCTACACGAGAAGCCCAATAGTAAGTGCATATGTACCCAGCTACCAGAACGTAGTGGAAGAAGCCATTTACGACCTATAACACAGTCTCACATATTGTCCTCATTTAAGACCATCAACGGAGTAAAACTTCAAGAAGGTGTTCCCTCGCTCATGCAAGAGCGCATGATTTAATAATTAGCTTGATAAACTCAATGAAATCCGCACTGGTTAACCAAGTTGGCAGCCTTGCCAAATTTGTGTTATTTAATCTTGTAATCACATTTACTTCAGTACAAGGAACAGGCAAGCTTGGGGAAAAGGCAGCACATGTGTATAGGATGGGGGAAGATGGTACAGGCTATTCCACAGACAACCACAGACAACCACAGACATCCACAGACAACCACAGACGAGTAGGTTGGCCTTCGGTGGGCTATACACTCAATTTCTGCTCGCGACACACATGGGTTTCTGCGAGCCAAAACATGGTGTCTTCATCGCTGGAAGCCAGATTGTTTCTGTAGACCATATTATCATGTTACTATATAGTCTGCAAGGCTTCCCTTCACAGTGCATGGACTCCGGAACATGAAACATTAGCTACGTCGAAATTCGTAGTTGTATTGACAAACTGAATAAACGACCTCGTGCTTGTAGTGTATATGGTGTGTGGATGGGATAATTTCTGCCGTTTGGCAAAATATACTTAGCTTCAGCAAGCAGGTTTAATCATCTGAATCTGTTGTGCTCCATTGTGTAATCTAAGGTATTTGAATGAAGAGTCAGTGACTCTGTTTTTATCATCGTGTATCATGATGCTGATGCCTGAGTCTCCAATTTGTATAACGAGCATCCATACAAAAACTGATTTGGTGCATTCTGCTTGAATGCGAACCGACAACTTCAGAATATCATCGAGAGATTACCACCTAAGAGCATGATGCTACGCCATGGATGTTTGTGTGGATTAAGAATTTGCATCAACTTGATCTAACCACATAAAAGCGTGCAATATAATTTATTTCACACACGTGTACATCTTGTGCCCCTGTTTCATCCTGGCTGCGTGTTGTAGTTTGATGTGCAATCATTTAGGGCTAGACTAGCATCTAGTAGTTATTATCTTAATAAAATGTAATTAAAAAAGGGGCACAGAGATTCCGTTCATATTCAGAAACTGCAGTAAATCTAGACTTCATCATGTTCATAGACTTGCAAGAGCTGTATTGGATATATTTGTTTCAGGATCTGTATGACAGACTAGTTAAGGGCCATCTGGGCAAACATTTACAATTAGATCGCGCTACCAGACACGTTGACTTAGCACTATCGATCAGCAAGGCCTAATCAGTGCACTGTCAATTCCGATGTAATCGTCTCGGTGCATGGATGTCTCGTTCTTATTGACAAAGTGTCTCGGACCAAATTAAATTAATGTCTATACCTAAATTGACGCGGCTTAATTACCCAATCTCGAGTCAACAATGTTTCCGATAAGTTTGCCAGATCAAACACTACAACCCGTAGACTGAAATTATTTGGGTTTGTTTCAGTATCGATCAAACAAGTTGTTCAAAGCTATTAGTAAATTCTTTGAAGGGAGTAATTCTATTATGTTTGAAATGATTCAGCAATTTCTCTTTGGTGTGATACAATTAATACAAGTGTTTGCAAAGTTAAATGTATACAATATAAATTACAGAACTATACAGTGTAACACAAGCATCAGCATAAACAATGCTTAGCATTCATATCTTAACAATGTGCATTTCATGTTTAATCACTGTCACATATGTACAGTATGTCAGTGTGAACAATGTAAAATGTTTCAGGGTAATGCAAGGAATAAATATAATGTATTTATCAGGGTAATATATACAAACAATGTAACATGTTTTCCAGGAAAAGAAAGCTTACAATTTAATATATTGTCAGGGTAGTACAAGAAACAACGCAATATGTATTCACGGTAGTAGTAGTAGTAGTAGTAGCAGTAGTAGTAGTAGTAGTAGTAGTAGTAGTAGTAGTAGTAGTAGTAGTAGTAGTAGTAGTGGTAGTAGTAGTAGTCATATCTTAATGTAAATGCGCATGTAATCATTGTCTATTGTAACATATGAATGACATGTGAAGAGTCTAAAGATGTCAACATGTATTCAGAAACAATGTAAATGCATCGAGGATAGAAAAAAAAACCAATGTAAAATATATACAGCGTAGGGGACAGAGAAATATTGTCATGTGTATTCAGTCGACTGTGGTAATGAATTGAAAGTGACAGAACCATTTCCATAATCTATCCTCAAAGTCCATTATACACCACGGTAATATAAAGAAACTATATGACATAGCTCAAGGGTTATAGACAGAAACAATGTCATGTTGGCAGTATAGAGGATCAATGTAATGTTGGTCGCATACAGGAACAATGTCATGTTGGCAGTACAAAGAAACAGTGTAATGTTGGTAGAATACAGGAACAATGTAATGTTGGCAGTACAAAGGAACAATGTAATGTTGGTAGAATACAGGAACAATGTCATGTTGGCAGTACAAAGGAACAATGTAATGTTGGTAGCATACATGAACAATGTCATGTTGGCAGTACAAAGGAACAATGTAAAGTTGGTAGCATATAGGAACAATCTAATGTTGGTAGAATACATGGACAATGTAATGTTGGAGAAAGAAAGAATTTAGGTGTACTGAGAGTTATAAAGAAACAACTCATCATGTCTTAGTTTAAAGATAGCTTAGAGATAGTTTTAAGAAACAATGAAATATGTATTCAAGGTGATCCAAAGAAACAATGTACCTTTGTAATATGTATGCTCGGCAGTATAAAGAAACAATGTAACATGTTAAAGAAGACAATGAAAACACTATGAAACATACGTTCAGGATAGTGCAATGAAACTATGTAAAATGAAGGGAGTATAAAGAGCAATGTAACATGTATTCATTGCAGTGTATAAAGAAACAATGTAATATATATCCAGTTTAGCGTATAATGAAACAATGTAATATGCATTCATTGCAGTGTATACAATGTAAATATATGTTTATTGAAGTGTATAATCAAACAATGTAATACATATTCAGTTTAGAGTATAATGAAACAATGTAATGTGTATTCATTGCAGTGTATAATAGAGTAATCTAACATGTATTCAGTATAGAGTATAAATAAACAATGCAATATATATTCATTTTAAAGTAAAAAGAAACAATGTAACATTTATTCAGTTCAGTGAATAAAGAAACAATGTAAATATATGTTCATTGCAGTGTATTAAGAAACAATGTAATGTGTATTCATTGCAGTGTTTAACGACACAATGTAATATATATCCAGTTTAGCGTATAATGAAACAATGTAATGTGTATTCATTGCAGTGAATAAATAAACAATCTAACATGTATTCCGAGTAAAGTAAAAAGAAACAATGTAACATTTATTCAGTACAATGAATAAAGAAACAAAGTAATATATGTTCTTTGCAGTGTATAAAGAACCAATGTAATGTGTGTTAACTGAAACAATATTATATTTATTCTCGGTAAAATAAAGAAAAGAAAATATACTACATTTTAAGGGTAGTAGACAGAAATGCAATGCTAGTAGTATAAAAAAACAGTGAAATAAGTATGCACGAAAGTATTGAGAGACAGTGTAATATGTTTAAGAGGACTAGGAAATAAGATGCAACATGTTGAGGGTAGTATCAAGAAATATTGTAACACATTAAAAGGGGAAACAATATAAATGAGTTCTGGGCAGTATACAAAAACAGAGCAGCCTCGATAGCGTAAAGAAACAGTGTAACCTATTGGGTATAGCATACGAAACAATGTAATATGTATTCAGGATAGCAATAAGAAACAATGTAATATATATGCATACTAGTACCAAGAAACAGTGTAATGTAAATGAATTCTGGGCAGCATACAAAAAAAAAACCTTGGTAAAGAAACAGTGTAACGTATTGGGTATAGCATACGAAACAAAGTAATATCTATTCAGGATAGCAATAAGAAACAATGTAATATATATTCACAATAGCACCAAGAAACAATATACTGTAAATGAATTCTGGGCAGCATACACAAAACAACCTTGGTAAAGAAACAGTGTAACGTATTGGGTATAGCATACGATACAATGTAATATGTATTCAGGATAGCATAAAGAAACAATGTAATATATATTCACAGCAGTACCAAGAAACAATGTAATATGCAGTCAGACTAGTATAAAAACAACAAATGTTTTCAGGAGAGCATAAAGGAACTTTGCATAACATAAAACTAGTCATGGTTGTATAAATAATCTATGGAAAATGTTACGGTAGACATGTGGAAAGTATTTCCAAATTTGACGTATCAGTGACAAATATTATGTCTGATGCAATTCCTTATTTTGACAAGTACCATACGCGCCCGTGTTTGTTAAGGTGAACAACCTGCCTCTGCGTGTATTTGTGACGGGTACCACCGATGGGACAGGATATGCTCACCTTTTCGCTATTTGGTAGTCATTCATAAACACATGCTCATGATATGGTCGGAATCGTACAATAGACTCGGTTTCTAGCAGATTTCTTATGATTTTGGAAAGCTTTTGGTCGTTTTTTTAAAGTGTCTTAACAGTGTAATGAATGTTCAGAGTTACGTGAGTAATGCAATGTATCAATGTTAAATTCCGTAACTAATATAATATGTATGTGATGTATTTACGTTCTAACACAAATATATATCATGTAATCTTTGGGCTATAGTTGAAATAAAAACCAACGTTCCAGATACTTAATGTAGCATAACAGTAGAAAATAGGAAATAAAAAATGTGTTTTATATGCATTATATTGCATACGACATCACTGTTCCGTAATCACCGATAAATGACTTAGGCAATGCAAAGGATACAATATCAATAGATGTTGACGGGATCTGGACTCTGAAATGATCTATAATGGCATGATGTGGTCTTCATAGTGTTCTTCAACACGGGTCAAGGGTGAGAAATTATACTAATAAATGCATATTTATATTGCGCCGTATCCATTATTAAAGCATGCTCGTTGCACTACAACTTATTATCCAGGTCAGTGTAATAAGTTATAAGTGTGCGGCTTCCTGGGGAGTATACAACCTAAGTTGCCTTTTTATGCAAATATTACTAAGACAACAGTTCACAGTAGATAATACTATAACAGTGGATATTAAGGGTATAAGGGAATATAAAGTTTTGCTTGTTTACCAATCCAGATTTTTTTTATAAATATGTTTAATCCATAAGGTGATAATCGTTTGTTTGAAATATTCCTTAATGGGGATCATCTGGAATTATACTCCAAGTATGACATCATCTTATTGACGTGTACTCATGCAACACTCAATAACAGCGTTTAAACAAATGTTTGCTGTTAATCACATAGAGTAGATGCGTCCATAACAGTGTGTGGCGGCTACAGATACATGTTTTCGTCCCCTACTCTGTCGGATTGGTAGATGTCATTGTCCATTTTGTCCAGATTTGCCTACTCTGCAGGGTGGGTCGATGTCATAGTCCATTTTGTCCAGAATTGCCAACTCTCCAGGGAGGGTAGATGTCATTGTCCGTTTTGTCCAGAATTGCCTACTCTGCAGGGTGGGAAGATGTCATTGTCCATTTTGTCCAGAATTGCCTACTCTGCAGGGAGGATAGATGTCATTTTCCATTTTGTCCAGAATTACCTACTCTGCAGGGTGGTTAGATGTCATTGTCCGTTTTGTCCAGAATTGCCTACTCTGCAGAGTGGGTAGATGTCATTGTCCATTTTGTCCAGAATTGCCTACTCTGCAGGGTGGTTAGATGTCATTGTCAAATTTGTCCATTACTGCTTACTCTGCAGGGTGGGTAGAGGTCATTGTCCATTTTGTTCAGAATTGCCAAGTCTGCAGGATGGGTAGATGTCATAGTCCATTTTGTCCAGAATTGCCTACTCTGCAGGGAGGGTAGATGTCATTGTCCATTTTGTCCACAATTGCCTACTCTGCAGGGAGGGTAGATGTCATTGTCCATTTTGTCCAGAATGCAGAAAAAAGGTCTATTCCGCTGTCACAGCCCGAATGTATATACAAGTAGAGTGCCTACTAAAGATGAATACATTGCCTACTCACTCACTGAACGCATATTCTGCTGTATTACATACTCTGTTCGAATGCATATACAGACACATGTCTTTGAAGCCTGAATGCATAACTAGGTACACTGCATTACCTTTTCAGTCTGAATGCATACAAGATACATCGCATTGCCTTCTCAGTCTGAATGCATACAAGATACATCGCATTGCCTTCTCAGTCTGAATGCATACAAGATACATCGCATTACCTTCTAAGTCTGAATGCATACAAGATACATCTCATTGCCTTCTCAGTTTGAATGCATAACAAGATACATCACATTGCCTTCTCAGTTTGAATGCATAACAAGATACATCACATTGCCTTCTAAGTCTGAAAGCATAACAAGATACATCACATTGCCTTCTAAGTCTGAAAGCATAACAAGATACATCACATTGCCTTCTCAGTTTGAATGCATAACAAGATACATCTCATTGCCTTCTCAGTCTGAAACACTCTCCACACACACACAACTGAGTTCACCCGGAAAAAACACGGGAACACATGGCACAAATGAAAATACGGAATTGCATCAGACATAATTTGTGACACTGAAGAGTCAAATTTGGAAATGTCCTCCACAATGTCAACCATAAAACGTTTTGAAAGCTTTACTAACGCATTGAGTGTTGTAACCCTGATCAAACAACCACTGAGCAAGAGTCGTATGGCGCTCTTTGAAATCCTCGTAGAAAGAGTATACTCGACTGTGCCACTTAAGTTGTGAAACGTAGACACCAATGGATTGAGCTGCTGGAATATTGCTCCGCATAGAGGGGAAAGTGACTTTTGGAAAGTTGAAGACTTTTCACGCAGTTTTAACTTACATATCATGAGGGTGGAGAACATGATGCTTTCTGCAACCTCAACCTCAACCCCAGCTCCTGACCCTAACCTCAACCTCTCCCAAACACCATGCTATTAATCTAAGACAACCGCCGTTGTGCATTACCTAACGTCACAACGAAAGGTAAATGAGGAGTCTATATTTTCCGTCGTTTTCCCAGTAAGTGCCTATCCATGTATCTAATAGGCTGCTTCAACTTTTCCTATGCCTATTTATGACACTTCCACAGGTTTATATGTCGGCGCCTATTCATGTTACCGACACTTATAACCATTCCTGTGACTATTCCTGTCCCTGCGTTAGACATCTGTCAATGCCTAGTCATGCTACCAATATATATAACGCTGTCTTTCGCTGACTTATGTTGTCTTCACCTGTCACTGTCGTTATATATATCCGTCAGTATATAGCTCTTCTTTTCTAAGATATGGACGTATTTCTGGCGAAATATGTGAAATAAGAGTGTTGTTTCTTACTGTTAACGATTCTTGTACACGGACTTAGATGGAACCATACCTGTCCGTTTGTATTTATCGTCACACACGTACCTGTTCTCAATGCATGACCTACCTCAGGAAAGTACCTGTTATACTCTCTTGGGCCAATGGTGCCAAACACGGATCTGTATACGACTGGAAGGGGCGGTGGGGTAGCCTAGTGGTTAAACGTTCGCTCGTCACAGTGAAGGACCGGGTTCGATTCTATACATGTTGTACTTGATACTTAATGATATACACCTTAACACTTTAAGGTTGCATCCCATTGCTGGTGTCCCCGCTGTGATAATGCTAGACTATTGCTATTACTCACTCATGGATATGGCTGGCTGGATGAGTGAGTTGGCTTAACAGCATTTCCATTCTAACACGTTGTCTCAGCAAAATGTGGGAGAAAGCTTTAAGTGCATTGTAGGGGTTTACAACATGGAGAAACCGACGTACGACTATTGATAGATTAATAATCATAATTGGACTAAACTGGTCCTTGACCGGCGGATCCTGCACGACGAAGGCGCGCAACTCTGCAGGGGAATTTGGCTACTCTACCGCCGGACAAGTCGAGAACATTTCTTCCTGTTAGATAACAACCCACAATTGTTTCCACAAGGGAAAGCGTTCTTGCGTAGTCATAGCGATACAGGCTAATGGATGAATATGCTATTGAAAGTCTCCTCATCTAGCTAGACTCCAGACTGGACGCAATTACTCGAAGACATTGCTCCAGGTATAACGTTGTACAGGATGCCCGCGCTATCATAGCCGAGGCTGCTCTACTCTAGACAGATTAGTGTACGATAAATTCAGCTAGGGGCAAGTATGAAGTATAGTGGTGAGCGTTAGTGAGTGAGTAAGTGAGTGAGTGGATTTATCTCCGCTCCGTATATCACGGCGTGTAAGTTAATGAAGGAAACTTCGATGAAGCCGACTTTATGTGTGCACACAGAACAAGGATATTGGATTGTGTGGATAAATAATTCACACCTACAAACAGTGGATCCTTGCACTGACAAGGGAAGCAACTCTGTTGAGAACTGAAGCAAAAACAGAGTAACAGTGTCGTATTGTTAACTTATTAAGAAGGTATATTCCGCCTCCTCTCTCTCTCTCTCTCTCTCTCTCAACCACGTGTGTATATTAGTATTTGCAACATTAGTAACAACATGGAAACATGGTGTCTGTCTACATGATGATCGAGGACATTAGATAATGCTTCTAGGTAATGTAATATATGTCTATGAGATAATCAAGGAAGTATATCACCATAGGTAAGATTATAGTTCAGGGTAATATGTCTGCCCTTGAGACAACCAAGGAAGTATATCTCCAGCGGTAAGATTATAGTTCCGGGTAATAGAATATATGAAAATATATGTCTATACGATAATCAAGGAAGTATATTTCCATCGGTAAGATTATAGGTCCGGGGAATAAAATATAATTATGTCAATGAGATAGTCAAGGAAGAATATTTCCATCAGTAAGATTATAGTTCCGGGTAGGATAATGTATGTCCATGACATAATCAAGGAAGTATATTTCCCACCGGTAAGATTATGGTTCCGGGCAATATAAAGTCTGACTGCTTGACGGATGTATATTTCACCGATAACATAGTTCTTCTTAATTAAAAAAGGTCAAACTACACTTGATAATCAAGGATGTATAACAGCACTGGATACTCAAGATAGGTTCATCCTATCAAAACACGTTGTAAAATACCTGCATCAACGCCAGAAGAGTGTCTTCATCTACATCAAGTCAAGCACATGCCTGTTGCCTTTGAGGTTTTGGTAACATTATATAGACCAGTCTTACCCCCTCCCAACCTCTCTCCCACCCCTACCAGTTCCATATGTCGGGGCCTTCAAACCCGAGGGTTATAGCCCTATGAATTAGTAGGCCCTGGCTGAGGGGTAAAGCAGATAACTGCGTGCTGTCCCCGACAGGCTAGGCTCACATGCACTCTTTATAACTGGAAGGGGAAAGTTGGCGACGCTCTGCCTTAATACGAGAAACCAGTCAAATTCTTCGCAACATGAATGTACTGTAGGTATCTAATCTCCCGCCTGTACGGCAAGTGAAGTCAGGCGTGCACTGCACGGCCTTGGGTCCCCAGAACGCTAAGGGTTACACAAAACTCAAGCATCTTCCAGTTTCAAATAGCTCATTGTATGACCTACAGCCATGGCAAGACAGTGGCCGCCCGTTAAGTTAGACAAACTCTTTTCTTTGGTGTAAACCGATAGTCAGGCAGGCATATAGGATCGTAAAGATATCTTTCTCCATCATTGCTCGGTGTGTAGAATTTGTGTGAGAGATTAACGTCTGCGCTGTTTCTTAAAGCTTCAGCGGATCTCATGCTAGAGGCAAATGAAGGTTTTTGGTAAAGACACGTGAGATTGAAGTTAATGCTTGTTGCGCTTTATTGTGGCGACTGTTGGGATCAATTAGACTTAATTGCGTCATAGTCTGTAAGAAATTGTCAGTTATACAAATCTCTAAATCAGTAGGCAATGAACACAAACCTGGGACCAGATCCGGTCTCGTTGCTCCCGGACAGAGAATAACACGAACTGATTTGTTGATTGTTGATGTTGGGCTATTTGAGATCCGTGACTGTACAGTTGGTGTGAGGGAGCCTAACAAAGGGGCGTCCAACTTGGCCCCTGATGCTCTCCCGGGGTCCTCCCACATGAACGCTTCTACACACCAGCATCGTCAGCAACGGCCTGTATGCACACATTGTCAGTGGCCCACCCTCCCCGCATGTCCACCATGCAAAAGCCTCCAAGTTGAAACACTATAAGTAACATCCACGAGGTGAGACACGTTCAGCTAGTGAGGCAGAGAGCTCCGTATTTCCCTGCTATCTAGGCAGACGAATGCCGGTACCACACTGCCTCAGAGCGCACGCGTGCTACTGCTAGCAGCAGTCACGTGACTTCAACTTGGTCCACTGATTCCACTATTCCCAGAGCGTATGGGGAAGGGGTGGCTGGTGTCACCGTCACACGGTGAGAAAAAAACAGTACCAGGTCATTGTGTATTAACAGTCTCGTATATGACGATCGCAGACAATATAGGCTTCATGCACAATGTTAAGGCACCGAGTTTAAAATTCTTTTTTTTTAAATTCCATTGCCATTTTTCCTTAATTTTAACTACATGTCATATTGACATCGTAATTGAGATGATGATTATGATAATAACGATAACGATGATGATGATGATGATATTTCAAAAACAATATTTAAATATTGCGTCTTCATTACACGATATATATAATTGTACATTTGATTCAAACATATTTACTCATATAAGGCACAAATCTTTGGACGAAATTATCATACTATGTCTCCAGTATACAGATGTACGTTATATTAAATAACATTACAGAAGCAGAAGTGGCATATCACTTTACGTATTGTCACGAACCGTTCAATCAAGTTTAATATAATCACATATTTGACTATATTATTCGTGCAGTATGTCACAAGCGATGAGTTAACAACACGCATCTACATCCTATAATAACACACTGTCTCTCGACTGTCTGAGTTGTCGAGACCCTCTCGGACATCTGGACCAAGCAAAGTATGTATTTATGCCGTCGACCGACAGTCTGTGACTCATGCTTGCCAGAAGGGTGGTCATTATATCTCAGCTGACCACTCGTTTACATCAATATCAGCCGACCCACTTATCTGTACAACCGCCGCCTGGACAGGACACGGTGCTACTAAGCCATGCATTATCAATAGTTCCCTCAATCCGAGTCTGTCTCGGACCGGGCAGTCGGACGGGCTGTTATCACGGTGAGCTCTCGCTCAGATCACGTCTCCAACCAACGCTGTCCAATCTTAGAAGCGAGCTGGTTGTCAGACTGTACTACTATGGCGCGTTTGGACGAAAGAGTTTTGACCAAGGCTGATTCCGTTTTTATCGACATCGTGTGAGTGAGTAGTATTTAAGCACAATTCCGGTCATATGACGGTGGGGACATAAATGGAATGAGAATGTTCTCATGTGGTGAATCGAACCCGGATTTTAGGCGTGACGAGCCACCGCTTGGACCACAATGCTACAGCACAGCCACTTGGTCGGTGACTAAATATATAGCACATGCATATCCTTAACGCATTCGTAAAACTTAATTACATACGGTAACTCAAAAGGGACTTGTTACTCACGAAAACATGTTCGCCATTTTGGATTGAAGTCTGTTGGCGTAACTATCAGTTTGCTCTAGCAGTTGTACGTGTTCTACATAATTGATTATTCGCATGAATAACGACGATACATTGTAAAGCAGTCGACGCGTTTGAAATATACTGATGTGCAAAAGAAATACACACTTGAACATTTGATTTGACAAATAAAGTACAAACAGTCGCCGAAAAACGGAAAACTTAGGTCCAAAACACAACTGTGATACCCGTATCAAATGCATCACCATCGATTAACAATTTCTTGTTTGTTTTTAGCCACCATCAACCATGGGTGAATATTTTCTTTTGCCCTGAGTGTAGTTCGTTATAACCATTAGTTCGTTACATCCGTGTTCGCTATAAGCATGTTCTACTGTCATGACACTGTTTAGATTCCTAACGGGTAGATATTTATATTTCAGTTACACCTACGTGTTATTTACGATGAATAAAGTTTACTAGGGTCGTTAATCACGTAAAGTTAAAGAGAGGTCTCAGTATGTTTGTAATCTGAGACAGTGTAGCCTACACCACCACCCACCCAACCCCAAACCAATACCACCCTCACTGTCATGTCCCCGGGGGCTACGTGCACGGCATACAGGACGACTTCCCAACCTTCAACGACGTCTACGAGCCGGCGCTTTAGCCAGTCAGCTATCCCACCGTGCGATATAAACTGCATATACGTGGCCGAGTTTTTCTTGAAATTGTTTTGTTTATTTTAATGCATAATAGTTTCTTCGCCTAAACCGCCTCCTCACTACAGGAGGTGTAAGATAGGACGTCTGCCAGGAGACCGGACGTCGGTAGTTCGATTCCCTGGCCTCATTCCAAAATACGTTGAAAGACAACAGTTGTTACAATGCCTAGTGTTCGGCATCAAGAGGCTAAAAGAAGAACTGGTCGGCTCGGAGTCATTATACTGTGTCTGAGTGGGGTAGTCGTGTTAAACTACGACGTGGTATCTAAGTGGACTTGCGCTAGAAATCCGGCACCATTCGGGACTAGTTCAAGCAGTGACATACTAGTCACGTGGCTATACGAGTGAAATAATTATGAACGCGACGTAAAGCCCAATTTCACCTCACATCACCTTCTGTGCATAAAGTATGCCATTACGCACAATAGAATACCTTAATAGTTCCATGCTGTCCATGAACTGTGTATAACGAAATAGAAATGTGGCTAGCGGCCTGCGACCTCAAACAGCAGCCATAGGACAGTGGGCTTTCCTCGCCCGACCACATAAGAGTGGACAGTGGGCAGTCTCCAGTCACCGCTAGGTACTGACCCATTACGGGTCAGCAAACTCAAGATCTAAGAATATGTTTAAACCTTTCTTTTCTGAGACATAATACGTACCCAACACGTCAGTTCTTTCAGCGCATAGTCAATGCACATTATAGCTAATTCACAATCCACGATGTCAACTTGTAATTGTTATCTGTGCATAGTTTAATGCTGAGGGGCATAAATTAAAAAATAAAACTGGTTACAGCGTTCTCTCGTCATGATGATTAACTAGTTCGATTCCCTACACATATTGTGAAGTCCATTTCCTCGCTGTGGTATTGTTGTAATATTGCTAAAAAACGGCGTAAAACTAATAAAATACTCACTAACTCACTCACTCACGCACTCACTGACTCACTCAATCACTAACACTCACTCATTAACATGACTACAAAAAATGTCTCATACGATATATGATCACCTCGAGGAGAAAACACTCCCATGTTAGTCCCTCGAGATGCAGATTTAGTCCCAGTTTACCAGTTCATCCATCCACACACCCCACCCCACTCCGACCCCACCACTCCCATACCTACCCTGTACCATTCTATATGTCGCATGTGAATCAAATTTCAAGAATCAAACAAGTATTGGAGTGCCCCCAGTACCACGTTTCCCTCGAAACACATTCTGATCTGACACGCCCCGTCATCCTCGTCTACTTCCAGTATGCGGAAACCTAATATTAATGTCATATCTCTACATATGTCATCAATTATCGAGAGTCGAACTCAACGTTGTACGAGAACCAAACAACCCCACTTCTCGAGTGCCCGTCAGAACCACGTTTCTCCTAAAACACAGATCTGATCAAACTCTTCAAAACGCGACCGGTACGGGCCAGTCATTCTCGTCCCGCTCCTGTCGGTCAGACTGTAGATTCGAGACTGGACCCGCATATGACGTCATGTTAGGGATCGAGGGGTCACTCGCAGTCTGGACGCTGTGTCGGACAATTATAAGAAACCGACGTTCCTTGGGTCGCTCGGGAACTAGAGCCGTATTCATCACCCCATCAATTTCACATTTGACACCGTCTAAGAAAGTGTCTCGAATCTGCTTCACTCTGTTACCTGGGACCATTGGTCTCTTGGCCGACCAGAGCTGTAGTAATCTATATTGATGTTTCAGTGGCGCATGAGTCAGATCGATAAATCGTATTATATAGAACTAGAAGGCGTCTGAAGCAGAATTATCTAGAAAAATATACGTAATTCCATTACAACGGTGAAAAATTCTGTTTGGTTTCCTGCCGTTCATTGAATGTGTTCCATCTCTGTTGGGTTTTTTTGGTACATGACTCATCACGTTTATCAAACTTTAAGAAATAGGAATTATAAAGCCTACTTGCGCCAAGGAATTCTTCCACGCAATTCTGATTAATTTAATGTTTTTTTATCAGACGCGTCACTTTGCTTCTTCAATTTTCATTAAGAGAATTGAACTGAATAATGTTGTTGTTTTTCCTATAAAGCATCTGTGTGTCACAGTTCGCTACTGGTAATGGATGGTGTTAATAAACTGGTTATTGTACATTTGAAATAAGTTTTATAAACATCAGTCAGCATCGTTAGGATAACAAGAAAAAAAAGTTAAAAATCTATACCATGTACGACCATGAGTGACATAATCGAGGCTAATGTGGGCTTCGAACCCACGATTAGCGGATCCTGACATCTAAAGGATGCAACTCTGCATCGGTCATACGTTTACCACTGGATAATTTGGGATTGGACCTATTGATGGCCCATTGGTTTCAGGCACAAAAACTAGCTCTGCAGAGTTGCGCCCCTTAACTCCCAAGCTCTTTCAGTGCCCCTGACACGGTCGTTCTCGTTATATACTTGAGAATTTATTGAAAGGTGACTATCCCCCGATGTGTATCCCTTGTGATGACAGAATCACAGTCAAGCATATCCTTGACTGTGTTGATTTTGCCACCAAAGGGATAAATATTTCAGCGTAATCAGTCAAGACCTTCTTTAAAAAATGTTAATCCTCATTTAATATTATGGTTTTAAAAGAAAAAAATGTTTTAGAAAATTGGATACTGTGTTTAAAGTTTCATATTTTATCAATTGGTAGTGCTTAATAAGTAACTAAGATTGTTAGTGGCGGTTTGAAGAAGCCTAAAATATTTTCAATCTAAGAGTTTATGTAAGTTCCCCGCCATTCAAACTATTTCTATGCATGACAACATAGTATATTTGTCATTTCAATATTTTGTCTGTACTTGTTAACTATGACCAGTCACTAAACAGATGGTGTAAATCCTGCTTGGGCACCATTCAGGTAGCAGAGGTACCGTAAGTCCCCATGGTCCCTAGTATGGTGACCTTACTTTGTTTGCTGGCGATCTATAGTCCATTTTCATCTTGTTTTATTAAGTATTTAGATTCCATTTTTAAATGTTCCCAAACAAATTTTGAAACTTTTGAATGTGAAATAATGCTAGATATTGTACTATCCATAGGTTTTGATATATTGTTGTTCATGTATAACATTTTCTAGTTACGATATGGCTGAAATACTGCTGAAGTGACCATAAAACTTACTAGTTCATCTTCGTTACCCTCCCGGCATTATCGCTGCTACCAGTGTGCAAGCGGCCACTCCAAGAATCTTGAAAAAAATCCCTCTGATCCCCAAATGAAAGGACATTGTTATTTATTTGTGTGTATGCCATTCCAGTTGAATGGGAAACACTTCACGACTGACTGACTCAAATGAAATTACGTTTGTTTTGTTGAATCAGATCGGTTAGAGATTGCAGACAAACGGAAAAGCAAACAACTCCCCCCTTGCATTCTTACTAAACTATTTACGTGATAGTTGAAATGAAATAGAAATCAAATTAACAAACTCACAAAATAATTTAGCTTGGTGAAGAGTATTCAGCGTCACGACAGTCATCACTTGTTTGTGAACGTAACAGTCAGGCGAGTTCAACTCCAGACATGGTTGCAAGCCGCCTAGTGCAGTGGGGAGCTGTGACCAGTGGCAGAGATAGCATAGAGTCCCGTGAACAGGCTCTGTGAGGAGCTTGCCAAGATCATTGTTCTGTTGGTATTGTTTCAGTGACTTTTTATGTATATATATATTTACAATGTGCAAATATAAAAAATAGTTGTATGACAATATGTTCAAGACGCACGATAGTTTCAGCAAGCGTTAAAAGGAAACGAATTTAGACCCTTTGGGCTTTCCACAAACGTAACGTTGACATACAAATGACTTGCATGCGCGAAAATATGTTTCATTTGAAGAATGTCAATTAGGGATTGTGCAGAACATGTACAGAATTATCAATAATTCACAATATTGTACATGTTTAGAATGATATAATTTTTGTGAGAATGACATTGAACTCAACCATGTAGATGTAAGCAACACCTCGTTATTCCGTACCCCTTTTAACTGGACACCATGTTTACCGGGCGTTTACTGGTTTACGTTTTTACAAAGGGACATTGCAGTACTCCATTCGGATTCCCCGAATTGCGTGGATCGATGCTCACGATATCAATCACTGGATCATCTGGTCCAGACTGGATTATTTACAGACCGTAGTAAAATAGCTGGAATATTGCTGAGTGCGGCATAAAATAACAAACCAACCAACCATTCCAGATTCCTAAACAAATTACATTGTCATCACTGGTATGAGTGGGTGAGTCATAAGGTTTTAACCGACGGCATTTACAAATTGTTACCTCCTCAACGTCTAAAAGAACTTATTGCTAACGTCAATAGCAATATCTGCAATAAATATACGACACATTATAAGCACTCTTCAATTTTATAACAAATTTAAATCTGACAATGGTAACACTATCAAGTTTATTCTCCCAACGTAAAAAGACGCTATTCTGCAAAGTGGTTAAAGTATTTGGTCGTCAAGTTCCGGATTCTGTCTCAACAACGGTAAAATGGGTGTCCCACTTCATGGCGTCCGTCGTAGTATGTCTGCAAAACTGCTAAAAACGGCGAAAAACAGCGAATTGCGGCGCATAAGACAGGCCCCCACGCCATGTGCCATTTCCAGCCTCATTGAAGATGAATGCCGTGTTATGATGGTGTCAGATATAAAACTGCCAGAAACCCATGTTTAGTTTCCCCTTCTGCAGCCGAGCCACGTGTTGAGCTGATATCCACTGACTGAAGTACATGAACTCCAAAAAGCATCCAAAACTTTATTTCAAAGGTGATAA
Organism: Haliotis rufescens; assembly: GCF_023055435.1. Lineage (NCBI taxonomy): Eukaryota > Metazoa > Mollusca > Gastropoda > Lepetellida > Haliotidae > Haliotis > Haliotis rufescens. The sequence goes on along the minus strand of NW_025963791.1, from coordinate 6,846,836 downwards.
GCATTAGAAATGTAATACCAGTAACAAACAAATACCACGGAATAGTAAACTTCTTGTAAGTTAAATAAAACCTTATCACAATTGCCTCGCGGGAAGAGGGTCCTAAACTACTGGAGATACTCTGTGTGTCTGCAGGTCTTAAATCTGACAATGATAAAAATATCAGTGCTACTTTTCAAACGTAAAACTGGCGGTAGTAACGCGATCAGTGTCTCTTTCCCTTAAAACTGGCAATGGTCGACGCTATTTCTTAAACATAAAACTTACAATGTTGACAATATCGGTGCCAATCTCTAACAGTAAAACGGAAGTAAACGCATGGTAATCTTCAAGCATAAAACTGGCTGTGATATCACCTTCAACACAATTACTTCATACACTAATCTGACAATGATGAAACTCTTAACGCAAGTCCATCAGACATAGTTTGATGTCAGATAATAATGAGAACTTTCAACACAATTTATTCTAACACTAATCAGACAAAAATGACACTCGCATCGACATCAAACTGACATCATGCACTAATCTGACAAACACGTATTCTGTAGTGTTCTTTATCACAGTATGAGTTAAACACGTATTGTGCAGTGTTCTATATCACAATATGAGTTAAACAGGTTTTCTGTTTTACTGCATATCACAGTATGAGTTAAACATGTGTTTTACTGTACTGCATATCACAATATGAGTTAAACAGGTGTTCTGTAGAGTTCTGTATCACAATATGAGTTAAGCATATGTTCTGTAGTGTTCCATATCACAATATGTATTAAACATGTGTTCTGCTCTAGTGCATATCACAGAATGAGTTAAACATGTGTTCTGTAGTGTTCTGTATCACAATATGAGTTAAACATGAGTTCTAAAGTGTTCTGTATCACAATATGAGTTAAACATGTGTTCTGTAGTGTTCTATATCACAATATGTATTAAACATGTGTTCTGCTTTACTGCATATCACAGAATGAGTTAAACATGTGTTATGCTGTACTACATATCATACTATGTGTTAAACATGTGTTCTGCTGTACTACATATCATACTATGTGTTAAACATGTGTTCTGATGTACTATATATCATACTATGAGTTAAACATGTGTTCTGTTGTACTACATATCATACTATGAGTTAAACATGTGTTCTGCTGTACTACATATCATACTATGTGTTAAACGTGTTCTGCTGTACGACATATCATACTATCAGTTAAACATGTGTTCTGTTGTACTGCATATCACAGAATGACTTAAACATGTGTTCTGCTGTACTACATATCATACTATGAGTTAAACGTGTTCTGCTGTACTACATATCATACTATCAGTTAAACATGTGTTCTGTTGTACTGCATATCACAGAATGAGTTAAACATGTGTTCTGCTGTACTACATATCATACTATGTGTTAAACGTGTTCTGCTGTACTACATATCATACTATGAGTTAAACATGTGTTCTGCTGTACTACATATCATACTATGTGTTAAACGTGTTCTGCTGTACTACATATCATACTATCAGTTAAACATGTGTTCTGTTGTACTGCATGTCACAGAATGAGTTAAACATGTGTTCTGCTGTACTACATATCATACTATGAGTTAAACGTGTTCTGCTGTACTACATATCATACTATCAGTTAAACATGTGTTCTGTTGTACTGCATATCACAGAATGAGTTAAACATGTGTTCTGCTGTACTACATATCATACTATGTGTTAAAAGTGTTCTGCTGTACTACATATCATACTATGAGTTAAACATGTGTTCTGTTGTACTGCATATCACAGAATGAGTTAAACATGTGTTCTGCTGTACTACATATCATACTATCAGTTAAACATGTGTTCTGTTGTACTGTATATCACATAATGAGTTAAACGTGTGTTCTGCTGTACTACATATCATACTATGTGTTAAACGTGTTCTGCTGTACTACATATCATACTATGAGTTAAACATGTGTTCTGTTGTACTGCATATCACAGAATGAGTTAAACATGTGTTCTGCTGTACTACATATCATACTATGAGTTAAACATGTGTTCTGTTGTACTACATATCATACTATGAGTTAAACATGTGTTCTGCTGTACTACATATCATACTATGAGTTAAACATGTGTTCTGTTGTACTGCATATCACAGAATGAGTTAAACATGTGTTCTGCTGTACTACATATCATACTATGTGTTAAACGTGTTCTGCTGTACTACATATCATACTATCAGTTAAACATGTGTTCTGTTGTACTGCATATCACAGAATGGGTTAAACATGTGTTCTGCTGTACTACATATCATACTATGAGTTAAACATGCGTTCTGTTGTACTGTATATCACAGAATGAGTTAAACATGTGTTCTGCTGTACTACATATCATACTATGAGTTAAACGTGTTCTGCTGTACTACATATCATACTATCAGTTAAACATGTGTTCTGTTGTACTGCATATCACAGAATGAGTTAAACATGTGTTCTGCTGTACTACATATCATACTATGTGTTAAACATGTGTTCTGCTGTACTACATATCATACTATGAGTTAAACATGTGTTCTGTTGTACTGCATATCACAGAATGAGTTAAACATGTGTTCTGCTGTACTACATATCATACTATGAGTTAAACATGTGTTATGTTGTACTGCATATCACAGAATGAGTTAAACATGTGTTCTGCTGTACTACATATCATACTATGAGTTAAATATGTGTTCTGTTGTACTGCACATCGCATAGTGAGTTAAACGTGTGTTCTGTAGTACTGCACATCACATAATGAGTTAAACAGGTGTTCTGTAGTACTGCATGTCACAGAAAGAGTTAAACAGGTGTTCTGTAGTACTGCATATCACACTTTACGTTCAACGTGTACTCTGCAGTGTTGTTTATCTATCTGGATTGTACACGTGTTCTCTGCTTTAAGTAGAGATTTCTTATGATTATGAAAATGTTTTTGTCGCTTTTCTCTTCAGTATCCAGGAAAGGTCAAGCGTCTAATTTGGCGCTGCCTTGAACTTTCTGCACAAAATGAAATATATCCTACAGCTCCGCATTCCAACCCGCAATGAACCCGGTGCCCCGTGGTGTACCATCTGTTCTTAGTCCTTACCCCTTCACACACGAAGGAGACCATATTAACATTTAATCTCGGTTCAACTCATATTAAAAATCCAAGTTTCACATAATTTCTCTACCAATCCCATTATTGGACGTGGACTTTATCTCTCACTTCAATAATGTATCAGCGTAGTGATTATCTCGAGAGAGAGACGGAACCGGAGTCCTTTGTGCATCCAGTGATTGATGGTACCATGGTTTCAGTACGAGTGCGTCGTAATCCCGACCCTTGTGTATCGGGCGGTTCTCGGGAGGGACTTGGGGTGGGGGTAAGAGGGCGTAATACCAAAACAGCGTTCATCGGGCGTCCTTCCGCCCCAGTGTGGCCCCCTCGATGTTACAGCTAATATCTTTATCCCCGTAGGCGACGTGGGAGGTTGGGGAGTCGTCATATATGCCGTGCATGTCGTCCGGGGGACATGACTGTGAGGGTGACGGCGGTCACCTGGGGGGCACATCTCCCCAGACCATGAGCACACTGATAAATACTTCTTTATGATTAAATGTTCTAATAAATCTCTCCTCCAGCTATATTCCTCGAAAATAACACGCTGTAGGCATAGACAGAAAACAGGTTTCTTCCCATTAAAAAAATAATACATGTCATAATTGTAATCACGTTTTATACCGGGGGTCGGATTATAGACGGTGCAGAGGGCATTCTTGGATCCCGCGGCAGTGAGTGGTTGGAAATATCCCATAAACAATATTCAATACTCAATATCCAAATATCCAATATAAAAAGTGTGTTATTACTGTTTATCGACTACTCTTTAAAACGACATCATCGACATGTATCAAACCTTAGTTAAAGGCGCATTTGAGGGTTGTTTATTTTGGGTGGGGTGGGGTGGGTAAAAGTAACTTAAGTCGATCCGTGTATACAGCACTAAAGCATATGTATAGTTGAACCTCAGTTATCAAAACACTTCACCATGCTGGCACCTGGTATGTTTTTACTTTCTTATAATTTAATAATCCATGTTTAACGTGACAGGTTTAGATAAAAACATAACAGTTTACATTTGCACGAGTAGCATTTGTTATAAGCATATTATATTTCACATGGTATTAGTGTACAATACAATGCTTCGTGGCTTTCAGGTTAGAATAGGTCCCCAGCAACCAATACTTGTAGTAAGAGGTGACTTAATGGATCGAGTAGTCAGGCTCGCCGACTTCGTCGTTCCTGCGTCATCGTACCCAAACGGCGTGAGTCATGGCTCACAACACCAATCACTGGGTTGTCTGGTCCAGACTCGATTATTTACAAACCGCCGTCATATACCTGAAATATTGCTGAGTGCGGCGTTAAACAACAAACAAAACAATGTGTACACTATAACACTTATCGTAAACGATATACAATCTAGGACGGGGCCTGTTCGATTGTAACCAGTACACGTCATGTATTTTTGGCGGCATGTGAGTGACATCACTTCAATATAAATAGGACTTGGCATTTCTCTTCTCCTTCTATTTAAACTTATAAACTCAACTCGCCTTAAACTCAAAGATACAATGCCTGATTTGAAACATATTACTGTCGCTTAGACAAACAAAGGACATACATTGATCGTGTCCTTCAGACAAAATAATTTCGGAACGCCGAACCTCCCCTTGAAAAAAACATGGGAGCCTAATACTTTATTAAATCAGCAGAAGGACTGTGTGCTTACGAAGTGTGGCCTTGCTGACTGTGTCTAACTCCAAAGGCGAAGATTGTTGCTCATGCTATCAATCACTGGTTTGCATGGACTGTACATCCTTATTTGTAGGGCCTCGGGATAGAGTTGGGCTATATCAGCATGCTAAGTAAATCAATATGTATCCGCTCACATAACTGACCGATCATTGTCCCCAATATAAGTATTGATATCTCCACATATAAGTATTGATATCCCCACATATAAGTATTGATATACCCCATATAAGTATTGATATCCCCTCATTAGTATCGTTATCCTCCATATAAGTATTGATATCCCCAATATAAGTATTGATACCCCCTCATATAAGTATTGATATACCCCATACAAATATTGATATCCCGAAATATAAGTATTGTTATCCTCCATATAAGTATTGATATCCCCAATATAAGTATTGATATCCCCTCAAATAAGTATAGATATATCCCATGTAAGTACTGATATCCCCTCATATAAGCATTTATATCCCCCATTCAAGTATTGATATCCCCACATATAAGTATTGTTATCCTCCATATAAATATTGATATCCCCCATATAAGTATCGATTTCCCCTCATATAAGTATTGGTATCCCCCATATAAGTATTGATATCCCGATATATAAGTATTGATATACCCATACAAGTATTGTTATCCTCATATAAGTGTTTATATCTCCTCATATAAGTATTGATATCCCAAAATATAAGTATTGATATCCCCTCATATAAGTATTGATATCCCGACATATAAGTATTGATATACCCCATACAAGTATTGTTATCCTCATATAAGTGTTTATATCCCCTCATATAAGTATTGATATGCCCACATATAAGTATTGATATCCCCTCATATACGTATTGATATCGCCACATATAAGTATTAATATATTTCATATAAGTATTGTCATCCCTGAATATAACTATTGTTATCCCCCATATAAGTATTGATATCCCCTCATATAACTATTGTTATCCCTCATACAAGTACGGTTAAATATATGCACAGAGAATTTGGCCACCGATCGTGGCATGGTATACCACAGTTCTATTCAGACTAGGAATCGGAGAGTGCGCTGTGAAATGTGAAAAAATCCCTGTAAAGCTACTGTCAGCTTCTCGTGTTATCAAGGGCATATTCCATTTATCTCGAATGACAGATTAATAATAAAACGTGTTATGCAAATACCTGCTGGTGATAATACAGGTCTGTATGACATCACCTATCAATAACGCGTTAACTGTCATTGTGTTTTCGTTAGTCGCGTTGAAATATTCATTGAGCTGATTTCGCCAATTGCCTTATATTCAATATTATACGAATATCAAACGGTGATCAGTCAAATATTAATAAGACTTCATTTGTTAATCGCCATATTTCCTCAAACATAACGTAATCGTTAAAAAACCGCAAATGCTAAATGAACAAAAACTTACCACCCGCCACTGCAAGACCTTGTTGTGATATTAAAATACCTCGCTTTGGAAACCACGTGTTCAAAACAAAACAAATCATCGCCATTAATAGCCGTCTATTTATAGCTAGTGACGCGGTTCAAAGTATTGATAACGGGGAACACGCAGCATGTATATACAGTTTGACCTAATTTCGTTAGTTGTCATAGAATAAGCCTGATTTGAATCGTGTATTTCGTTATCACGTGACTCGTTTGGATTCTGATAAACACATTGCGCAGATATGATTTATGAGAATTATGTGCCATGAATTCAATATTATTAATATATCATACACACGTTTCGTAAAATATCAATAAAATTATTCGATTTTGATACTGTTCATAGTATAGATACTATGCGAGGGACTGTTCAGCAGTTACACACCACAAGGCTTGGGTAAAGAGGAACTATATAAACACGAAGGTAAGTTAATATTGCTAAACGTTTCATCAGCAATATTTCGGGCATGCTAGATGACGTTTGAAAGGAACCACGGCGACTTGTTTTACACGGTACGTATCATGAAGAGTGTGACTGGTGAAACTATAACTGTTTCAGCTCGTAAAAACGACATATAGTTGTTGTTGTTGGTTTGTTGTTTAACGCCGCACTCAGCAATGTTCCAGCTATATGACGGCAGTCTGTAAATAATGGAGTCTGGACCAGACAATTCAGTGATTAATACCATGAGCATCGATCCACGCAATTGGGTTCGATCACATGCATCAACCAAGTCAGCGAGCCTGTGTCCAAGAGTCAGCAAAATCCTATGGTCGTTTGTCTGTTGTTTAACACCCCACTCAGCAATATTGTAGCTATGTGACGTTTCTGTGTGTGTGCGTGCCTGTGTACGTGCGCGTGTTTGCGTGTAAGGGCGTTTTTTGTGTTTGTAACGCCGCATTGAGCAATATGCAAGTTATAAGGCGACGGCCTGTAAATAATTCACAATTCACCACACAAACCAACTCCGTCAGCCTGACCGACCAAACCAACACCGTCAGCCTGACCACACAAACCAACTCCGTCAGCCTGACCGACCAAACCAACACCGTGAGCCTGACCACACAAACCAACTCCGTCAGCCTGACCACACAAACCAACTCCGTCAGCCTGACCGACCAAACCAACACCGTGAGCCTGACCGACCAAACCAACTGCGTCAGCCTGTAGGGCTACTACAGGATTAGTGTAGGGCTACTTCAGGATTAGTGTAGGGCTACTACAAGTTTAATGTAGGGTTACTACAGGATTAATGAAGGGCTACTACAAGAGTAATGTAGGGCTACTGCAGGATAAATGTAGGGTTACTACAAGATTTAGGTAGGGCTACTACAAGATTAATGTATGGCTACAACAGGAGTAATGTAGGGCTACTACAAGGTAATTTAGGCTACTTCAGGATAAGTGTTGGGCTACTGCAAGATTAATGTGGGACAACTAAGGGATTAGTGTAGGCTACTACAAGATTAATGTATGGCTACAACAGGAGTAATTTAGGGCTACTACAAGGTAATTAAGGCTACTTCAGGATAAGTGTAGGGCTACTGCAAGATTAATGTGGGACTACTACGGGATACGTGTAGGGCTACTACAAGATTAATGTAGGGCTACTTCAGGATTAGTGTGGGACTACTAAGGGATAAGTGTAGGTCTACTACAAGGTTAATGTAGGGCTATTTCAAGATAAGTGTAGGGCTACTACAGGATAAATGTAGGGCTACTACAGGATAAATGTAGGGCTATTTCAGGATTAGTGAAGGGCTACTACAGGATTAATGTAGGGCTACTACAAGATTAATGTAGAGCTACTACAGGATTAATGTAGTGCTATTTCAGGATTAGTGTGGGACTACTAAGGGATAAGTGTAGGGCTACTACAGGATTAATGTTGGACTACTACAAGACTAATGTTGGGCTACTGCAGGATTAATGTAGGGCTACTACAAGATTAATGTTGGGCTACTACAAGATTAATGTAGGGCTACTTCAGGATTAATGTAGGGCTACTACTGGATTGATGTTGGGCTACTTCAGGATTAATGTAGGGCTACTACAAGATTAATGTTGGGCTACTACAAGATTAATGTAGGGCTACTACAAGATTAATGTTGGGCTACTACAAGATTAATGTAGGGCTACTTCAGGATTAATGTAGGGCTACTACTGGATTGATGTTGGGCTACTTCAGGATTAATGTAGGGCTATTACAAGATTAATGTAGGGCTACTTCAGGATTAATGAAGGGCTACTACAACAAAGATGTAGGGCTACACAGGATTAATGTAGGGTTACTACAAGATTTATGTAGGGCTACTACAGGATTAGTGTAGGTCTACTACAAGGTTAATGTAGGGCTATTTCAAGATAAGTGTAGGGCTACTACAGGATTAATGTAGGGCTACTACAGGATAAATGTAGGGCTACTACAGGATTATTGTAGGGCTATTTCAGGATTAGTGTGGGACTACTACGGGATAAGTGTAGGGCTACTACAGGATTAATGTTGGACTACTACGGGATAAGTGTAAGGCTACTACAAGGTTAATGTAGGGCTGCTTCAAGATTAGTGTAGGGGTACTCCTGGCTTGATGAAAGGTTACAATAGACTTGAAGAAGGGTTACAATAGACTTGATGAAGGGTTACAATAGACTTGATGAAGGGTTACAATAGACTTGATGAAGGGTTACAATAGACTTGATGAAAGGTTACAATAGACTTGATGAAGGGTTACAATAGACTTGATGAAAGGTTACAATAGACTTGATGAAAGGTTACAACAGACTTTGATGAAGGGTTACAGTAGACTTGATGAAGGGTTACAATAGACTTGATGAAGGATTACAATAGACTTGATGAAGAGAAATGATAGGCTTGACGAATGGCAATAGCAACCTTGAAGAAGGACCACACAGTGACACCGAGTTAATACTTGCAAACTGCAAACACACTTCATATAACCTCAACACCTACAACTATGACACCATCGATGTATGTAAGATAATCAAATAGTGTGATACTGTTTAACAATCGAAAGGACATTCCAGTTGTCATTGTGGGCGACGTGGCTGATAACGGCGGTCTTGAAATTCCACACGGTATTAACAGGGAATCATGAACTCAGTACACATTGGTGACATTGTCTTGAAATCGGTCCAGCTCAGTATCGATTACCAACAATACTAGGTGAGTGACTGAATATGGTTTTACGCCGAGTTTATCAATATTCCAGCAATATCACAGCGGGGAACACCAGAAATGGGCTTCACACATTGTACCCATGTCGGGAATCGAACCCGGGTCTTCGGCGTGACGAGCGAACGCTTTAACCACTGGGCTACCCGACCGCCCCAACAATACATGTACGAAGACATTAAGAGAATATATGTTGTTATCTTATTTCGTTCCAATATTTTAGTATAGAATATGAGCATAAAACAAACGTGATAAAAAATGCGAAACCTTTACCAGCACCCGAAGTACAAAGTGCCAAACTGGCACTAGCCATTTCAATTGATGTCAGAAAGGTTGCGTTGATTCCAATCGGTTTAACATTCAAGTTGGTAAATTGTGACCAGTAACGTTTGTTTATTGTTTAACGTCGCACTATTTTAGCTATATGACGACGGCATGTAAATAATCGGGCCCGACTACCCTATCCATTAATTAACCAAAAGTAATATGTTGCTGGGGACCCATTCTAACGTGGAATCCCCAAGGGGACAGGTGACGTACGGTTGGAGTATGGTTTCGCGAAGCTCCACTTTTCCCACGTCATATCAGCACTCACGTCATATCAGCACTCCGTCGTTACCACCCCTACCTACCCAGGTAGCAATATCTACCTTGGTTTTCATGTAGTGACATTCAAGGGTATTTTGACAGGTTTTAGCTAAATTATACAAACAGTGTGGGCAGATGGTTCGATGTCCGTGTTTCCTAATCCTGAGTGATCGAGTTTGGTTTAAGGCCGCTTTGTACTAATCCTGAGATGACGAAACATTACTCGAAAACAATCTGAATTTTCTCGGAAAATCGGTACCGGATCGTTCATCTACAAAGTGGGGGAGTAGGGGCTTTACGATGTATTGCAAATTATCACTTGTCAATTTGAAAAAAGCACGATAATTATAAGCCTCGTTGTGAGATTAAGCAGCGCTTTCAATAATCGCTTGATGTTTGGACGATTTCGCCTGTTTTATGGTATTTCCGTTTTTTCAAATTTATTTTTTGGTCAAGCATTTGTGATTACGTATGCCCTAAAGTATTAAAATCTGCAAAGTTGCTTTGTTGACTTTAGTTGCCCTCTAATTCTGGTATATTTCTTGTTTTGGGGCCACATGACCTTCTTTACGAATCTCGACCATGGCAGGAGTTACGGATAACTCTATGGCACACGGTTCTAACATTCAGATATATTGTTTTCTCTAAAAACTATTTAAAAAAGTGTCAATTGTCATCTTTGAAAAAAAAAACATGTAGGTTATTGATAACGTTGAACGTGGCATCATTTATTGCCATGCCATCATTTGGCACACTGTTCTACAATTTTCCGCTGCCAGGCAACGTCATAGGTCTACATTGTCAGGCAAAACATTCCACAGAAAATAAATGTAATAAAAATTAGTTATATATGTCGACCTCGGATAGCGGAGTGAACACACTATTTCATTGTCTGAACATTCTTGAACACCGAGAATAGCGGAGTGTACTTGATTTCATATTGTGAACATTCTTGAACAGCGAGACCGAATAGCGAAGTGCATGGGATTTTATTATCTGAACATTTTTTAACAAATAGACCGAATAGCGGAGTGTACAGGATTTCATTTTCTGATCAATCTTGAACAGCGAGACCGAATAGCGAAGTGTACGGGATTGTATTATCTGAACATTCTTGAACAGCGAGACCGAATAGCGGAGTGTACAGGACTTCATTTTCTGAACATCCTTGAACACCCCGAGACCGAATAGCGGAGTGTACTGGATTGTATTATCTGAACATTCTTGAACAGCGAGACCGAAAGGTGAAGTGTACGGGATTTCATTTTCTGATCAATCTTGAACAGCGAGACCGAATAGCGAAGTGTACGGGATTGTATTATCTGAACATTCTTGAACAGCGAGACCGAATAGCGGAGTGTACAGGACTTCATTTTCTGAACATCCTTGAACACCCCGAGACCGAATAGCGGAGTGTACTGGATTGTATTATCTGAACATTCTTGAACAGCGAGACCGAAAGGTGAAGTGTACGGGATTGTATTATCTGAACATTCTTGAACAGCGAGACCGAATAGTGAAGTGTACAGGATTTTATCGTCTGAACATTCTTGAACACCGAGATCGAATAACGGAGTGTACGGGATTATATTATCTGAACATTCTTGAACAGCGAGACCGAATAGCGAAGTGTGTGGGATTTCATTTTCTGAACATTCTTCAACACAACCAGGCCGAGTAGAGGGTGTACGGGATTACATGAGCTGAATATTCTTCAACACCCGAGACCGAATAGCGGAATGTAAAAGATTTTGTGAGTTGAACATTCTATAACATCCGACACCTTTGGTCTTCAGCTCGTAAAAATGCCGTTTTCCGGTAGACGGAGGCACAAGGACATGCAATTCGTAAAGTCATCGTTGTACCGCTACTAATATTATTTTTTGTGATTTTCTTACCTGTAAGTCATTAAGATCCTGTGAAATATCAGTGAAAATACAAGTTTCCCGTCCGTTTTCGATCAAAGCCTGGTTTCATCGGCACTCTTGTCACCGTCCTATGCAATACGTCATCCTTGACAGCTTTGGTCTGTGTAGAAGTCCTTGTGCAACGTCGTCCCTAACTGCTAACGTCATCTCCCATCGAACACTTTAACATGCCTCCTGTTTGCACACGCAGCGTCCAGGAATAGCCGGAGACAGTGTTTCAGTAAATATTGTGAAAATGCCACTCAATCCTATGATGCAATGCGGCTGATTTATTGATATTGCTTCGAAAACCCCTGAGATGACCTTTCAACAAGTGTCCGTCAAAGAGTCTAGATCAAACGAGGTAATATTACATTCCAAGCAGCTGTTTCTGATTAATGAGGAGTAGTACAAGATCGGATGACAAAAGAATACCTGCGTCAATCATGAGCGCCGGGGAAGAGGGGACAGTCTAGAACTGGATACATCTCGGAAGCAAGCACTTAATTACAAGATATGTGCTACTTGTATCGTCATCAACCACAGAGTGTCATGGACCCAATAATACTAACCCAAGGATCAAACACAAGAAGCAAGCAAGATCACTCGAAGGCGAGGCGGGCAAGATTAGCCTCATACAATACCCAGCATTCGCCCTATTAGCAATTTACTACAATAATTACAATAAATAGCTATAAATTTAGATAACGCTGGCTATTTTTGTAATGGAACGGATATCTTAATGATAAATATGTTCTATAAATAAATCTAAGTATTATAGCCGGTTGGTTCAAGGCTTGGTACATTTTGTATAAAAGGTGTATAGTGATTATTACTTTGTAATCCCAGCTAGTCGCGACAAAGATCTCCTCTTGTTGGTTGTCGCTAGTTTAAGTAAACATGGAAATACGTTTCAGTGCTATGATTTGCGTCATCGGCGTTAATGGATGAAACGGCATGGACAACGCGATACGACTTTATGGCTCTATTAATACCCTAGGGTGCTGTTTTAGATTATTTCGGGTAGCTGGCGTTCTCAGTTTGTGACCTTACAGTTATTGTGTAGACTAGCTACCCTGAAAATCGTTGCTAATGTAATCATCCGTCCTCTACATCTCTCCATGTGCTATTAACATTTGCTGATATTACACTGGGATCAATATGCGACATTCGCCTCCTTTAATCGTGGACATCAAAAAGCTACTATTATATGAGACAGGACTTTTTAGTTCGGGTTTGTCTGCAAATTAGCGACAGTATTACCTAGGCAGTGTGCCGTCAAACATGAAAAGTCAAACAAAAATAGACTTCTGTTATAATGTCGCTTAGAAATAACACAAAGCGAGTAAGTTTACGACTTTGTGCCACCTATGATGACGATAAAAAAAATCGTTACAGCGGAAGTGCTTAGCAGACGGTTTCCGGTTTGGTTTGGGCTATAGTGTGACGCCCTGTTGCCTCCAAAGTCATTGTGCTTATCGGTTTGGATTCAGGTGTAACTAGCTTATCTATTGATATGCGTGGGTGGGATTTCTAAGTGACCATTGGTGTTTTTTTATTCTTAGCTTCAGAAGGTGGGAAAGAACCCGAGGCTTTGGTTGGGGAGTTCAGCATTAACTACGTCAGTCCTGTGATAGAGCATCTATTCTTGATGTATGATTGGTCGGTTTGGGCTACTGAGTAGTGTAAAGGTAAATTTTATCAAGATATAATATTCCTTAATTCCTATTGTTCATCGAGACACCCACCTAAAAGGCGTTTTAATAACTTTGTGTTTTTGATTGTTTCCTAAATCAGTGGGGTCGGTGGTCGAAGTAATGATAAACAGATTGTTTTTGTCTAACAGTCATTCCAAATTTGTGGGGTTTTTTTGCGAATATATTGACCAAGTATATGTTTCGTGGTTGCTATAGGAGCTATTAATAAGGCGAAAAAGTATAAAAAAAAGAAAATATTATATGTAAATAATAAGAAATTTTCCTTTCTTTTTATCATCTTTTAACCGTTGTGGGGATCCTTATTTGACAATGGTGGAAAGAAAAAGTTAAAATCTAATAAATATCCCGATTTTAAATTTTTGGTAATATTATTTTTATTTATAGGTGTAGCTGTGGTAACACCCATAAACACTACGCCTTTTGTCCTTTGTTGAAATATCGAAAGAAAGAATCAATTTTAAGAGAGGTTAAATCAAAAATTCATATATGATCATATTATCATATGATCACAACTTTATAAAGAATGGATAATGCAAGTTGACTTTATCCGTAACGTGACTTTGGATAAGAGGACATTGTATATTCTGTGTCAATATAATATCGTTTTTCCCCTGAAGCTTTTACTTCCTGTTGCCATAAACAAATAAAGTTGATTTAGGGTCCAACATATGTTGTCTCCATATACACTAAGAATTACCAAGATTATTGCACTTATATAGCGACGTGCATGCACATGTGCGTGTGTGGCTGCTTGTACTAGTCCGGACTGATGTCGATTTATAGTGCTAGCACACTGAGATACCATGCCGCAGTTTAACATGAATACCCCACTCAGACACAGTATACTGACTCCGAGCCGACCAGTCCTTGTTTTAGCCCCTTAATGCCGGGCGCAAGACAGGGTAACAACAAGTACCATCTTTTAACGTCTTTTGGTATGACGCGGCTGGGGATCTCTCTCTCCGGGCGGACGCTCTACCATTAGACCACGGAGGCGGTCTATAACAGTAGTACATTTATATCACGGCGTGTTAGTTTAATGTGGGAGGTAATCCTGAAGAGACGCAGACCTTAGAGTCGCGATGGGCTCTGGCTAAAGCTTTCTTCATATTTAGGAATACGTGGAAGATCGACCGAGCCAGTTCAGGAGAATAAGGTGAGTGCTAAAGGAGTACAGTCCACACTCGTGGGTTGTACCCATGTCAGTGACTGATTTGTACACTGGCGCACTGTCCCGATGGAAGAGCACACATCATTTTATGTCCACAACAAAAGATGTCACTTTTAGGCAATTCTTTCTATGTAAGGCGGGGGCACGGGTGGCCCAGTCGTCTAAGGCGCCGCAATTCGCTGTGCAGTGTGGCGTCCCTTGGACACGCCAGAAACCTATGATTGTGGGTTCGAATCTCGGTTCGCCCCAATTATGTTTCTAGGTTTGTCAGCACCATACCCGTGCTCGTGGGTTTCACCGAAGTGGTAAACGTCTAAGACCTGCATCACTTCGGGCTTTCCTCCCACATTAAGTTGACACGCAGTGATATAACTGGAATATCGTTAAAAGCGGCGTTAAACCCAACTCACTTACTTACTTCTATGTGAGGCCGCGTCGCTATGTGACTGAAAGAATGCCAAAAGGTAGACATCGAACGCTTATCCCAAGCGCTACTTAATTACGTTAAGCTTACGTTATTGTGCTATTTTTATCGTCCGTTATTGTGCTATTTAAGTTTATCGTCAATGGGTTACCAACACACAAGTCCTTTAGAGAGGTACTTTCAATCAAGGTGTTGTAGTGGTTGTAATAACAACACTGATGTGTTGAAATAATTTTTTCTTTTATGACAGATTTAGATCACGTGTTTCTTCCGGTCGTCCAGCCTTTGGCTGTCGTTCGATGAGTTCCTTTAATGGTAAAGAAACCCCGGAATATACTAAACGACGTGGAATCGTCACTGGAATGGTGAAACTGTATAGTTAATGGTATGAATACATTGATTATGTACGAAAAATCTGTCATAATGGTAAATATCCCAAAGTGTCACAACACACGTGTGTTATATGCACGAAACTCGAGCCTTAGAAATAGGAAGGTTATAACTTCACAAAGCTGTCGGTTTCAGCGGCATACATGTTTACAAGTTACAATTGCCTCCTCGGTGGCAATATCAAGTTCCACAACCCATTTGTTCGTGTACAAGCCGTGTAAGGGATCATCAATTATTATTCAGTAAACGGGAATCATCGTTGACGTTGACATTTTGCATGATAAATGGTATTATCCTTACCACCCACTGCCTCTGACCGTATACACACATTTGAAGAGGTTGTAAATATTGACTACACGGGAAGAATTGTGGATGGAGAATATTGCGCGGGCGTGATTGCTCCTTTACCGTACACATCGGTGTGGGAAGATCCCAGGTGGCGCTCCGTGTCTTGTAATACAAAGGTCATGCGACCCATCTCCCAAAACTCATGTTTCAGCATATTGTTAGAAGTGATTTAAAGACATATTTACGGTCTGCTCGTGTTTCGTTAATGGTGGTAAGGGAGCTGGCAGTCTTGCGTCATGTTAAAGATCCCTTCAATGTTGGGCTAATAAGTATTGGATTCTTGTGAGCAATACTTTTTTAAAGTGGAAAGCAAAATTGCTAATCTTCTATTTTTAAAATACCCTAAAACAGGCCTTGAAAAGACAAGGAAGACATAGAGTCCTTTGGGTGAATAGCACGTGAAAATTCATTCTAGAAACCGGACATATATCAGAATTTCAGAGGAAAGGGGGTATAATGATAATGGTCATCTTTTAGAGCCTTTTACGTTTTCTTTTTATCAGGATATGAACAAAAGTGAGAAAATTACCAAATTTAACAAACCTTTCCTTGGTGTACATAAGTGAAATTGTGGTATGCACAATTAATTGATAATGTAGATATACGACTTGATTAAATATTATATTTAAAACAACTTTGTGAAAGATTTTATAATGTGAGGAGAGTGAAATTTACTTTGACGGCTCGACAGACATTTTTTGGGATTTCGGGATATATATTGGTTTATCGTCGCTTGGGTGGGTGGTTCGATATCCTGGCCAGGTCATACCCACACACATTAGAATATGGTATTTGTTGTTTCCCTGCCTGGCGCTCCAGCATTAAGAGGATAAAATATGGACCGGACGGCTCGGAGTCAGTAACATCTGTCTGAGTGGGGTATCTGTGGCATGATATCTCAGGGGGCTAGCACTATTAAACTTGTCCGGACAAACATAACCACCCAGACACACGTGTATGCACGTCGCTAAATAAGTGCAATAATCTTGTACACGTCGTTAAACCCCATTTCACGTAACCCCAAACTGTTCCTGCTCCTGTTAAACCTACCTCACCAACAAGGCACAAACCGAGAAACATAACACCCCTTTGGCCTAAAAATGTCGAGATGCCATGAACAAAGTCGATCAAGCTTTCTACTTATATACACAGAAAATATACTTACCCATGCATATTTCTTGACAAAATGCAAACAACACTCGCGCTGTTGTTTTCTGAACAAATATTATGAATTCCCATTGGATATCACACCGAGAAAATGTCTACATACAAACTGTGTTTCCGGTGTAATCTTACAGTGAAGTGAACACGCTGATCGGCGTGTTCCATCGATTGTCCTTATGCCGTACTTATGTACGGAAGTGAAACAACAGACGCTTGATAAAAATGTGTTACATCTCACTCACAAAACATGTTCAGATGCGAAAAAAGCGTATTGTCTTTAAATAATGGAGTTATAAGTGGATTTCTATATTTTGCGGAAACGGCTCCAAAAATAGACTGCAGGGCAAAAGAAAGTAGTCTCTGGAACACTGCAAGCGTAAGGTCCAAAACACAACTATGATACCTGTATCAAATACATCACCATCGAATAACCGTTTCTTGTTTGTTTCATATTAAGCCAAAATTAAACATGGGTGTATTCTTTCTTTTGCCCGGCAGTTTATAATAACTATACCCTGCCAGACGATTATATATCGAGCGTGAGATAAAAGTAGAACACAAACAGAGCGACGGGTTAAATAGATTCATCGAAATAGATCGCGGGAAAAAATAGTTTCAAATTATAAAGGTGACGCAACGCAAGTATTGCCAGGTACTAGGTTATATATTACAAGGATTCGCTGCAGTGTTTGTCACATTCGTAACCCTCTTGGTACGGAAGGAGATGTTCGGAGTTTAATCAAAATACTTTGCAATCTTTAATCATCTTTTTGGACGAGTCTGCACTTCTTTATATAGAGCGGCGGTCGGGTAGCCTAGTGGTTAAAGCGTCCGCTCGTCACGCCGAAGACCCGTGTTCAATTCCCGACATGGGTACAATGTGTGAAGCCCATTTCTGGTGTCCCCCGCCGTGATATTGCTGGAATATTGCTAAAAGCGGCGTCAAATCAAGCTCACTCACTCACTCACTCAATCACTCTCTATATAGAACATAAGAGGGCGCTACGGAAACATATTGTGTCATTTATACCCTCTCTGACCAAATATCTGTCAGGGATAGATTGCGCCTGAATGACCCGTATACGCATAAACGGCGAGATGTTTTACACCTTTCCCAAGCTGTAGTAGTTGTCCCTCATACCGCCATGAATTTTGAGACGCCCCCTTTACTTTGCACGTGGAGCTCGTGCAGTCACCCAACCTCGTGTCTCCTCGGCTTATATTGGCATCGCATAAAATATACACATGTTTTTATGATGTATATGACTCATGTATTTATGTGTGACACTTGGTGTTGGTGTCCTGTTGAATCAAATCTGGATTCAATCAATCAATCATTTATTACTGTATAAAGGCCTCAGCCCCAAGTACAATTAATATAATGAAGCTATTTTGACATAAATGTAACACCAAATATTTACAATTGTGAAGATCGTATATTGCTGGTATCTTTAATGTTTTTTGTTTGTTGTTTAACGCCGCTCTCGGTAATAACCCAGCTATATGATGGCGGTCTGTAAATAGTATGGACCAGACAATCCAGTGATTGACACCATGAGCGTCGGTGTACGCAACTGGGATACGATGACATGCATCATCCCGGTCAGCGAGCCTGACCACCCGATCCGGTTAGTTGCCTCTTACGACAAGCATGGGTTGTTGAAGATCAATTCTAACCCGGATCTTCACGGGTAATTTTTTCATACGTTGGTATGAATGTCAGTGCCGTAGCCAGCTTGGGGGTTGGTGGGGGTGGGGTGGGGCAAAAACAGTTTTATTTGAATCAAGTTGGGGACAAGTGATACTTGTACAAATGTGCGCTTCAAAACAAGGAAGGGCTGGAGTGGCGTTGTTCCTAAGCGCACTCGGACATCCTCTGACGTCCACACACTAGCCTGTGGGTACTCCTCTCATAATCACCATTCATTCACGTGTCTGATACGAATAACACCGTGAACATTAATCAATCAATCAGAGAAAACCATTTATCATACACGATACAGCACATTAATGTCATAATGAGAGAGGCTGGTAGCTCAGTGGTTAGAGCGTTCGCTCGTTACGCCGAAAACCCTAGTGCGATTCCTCACTTGGTGCAGTGTGTTAAGCCTGTTCTTGGTGTCCCCGTCATGATATGGCTGTGATAGTGTTAAAATTCTCACTCACTCTTTCAAATAATAATAGCAACGATACCAAATACGTTTATCATAAAGTATACACCCATGTTTTATGGTAGCTAAAAATATAACAAACAAGAAATGGTTATTCGATGGTGATGTATTCGATACGGGTATCATAGTTGTGTTTTGGAAGTTAAGTTGAAGTTTTTCGGCGACTGTTTACAGCCTGGTAACGATTTGATAACGCCTGCAATATTTTGATCAAATCCAATTTTCAAGTGTATACTTTTTTGCCCGGCAGTTTAGTATACAAACACCATCGGTGCTAGGTTGGACTGCAGGGTTGCGTCCCTTATGCGTGTCAGAATCCTAAGATCATGGCTTCGAAACCCAGATTTAATAAAAGTATGGTTCTTGTTTCGTCACCAGCATACCCTATATTCGTGTGTTTCATCAAAGTATTGAAGGTCTGAGACCTGCATCACGTTGGACTTCCCATTCACATTCAGCTGACACGCCGTGATATAACTGAAATAATGTTCAAAGCGGCGTTAGACCCAACTCACTAACTCTTTCACTATTAAGTATGTCATCACACGCTTGGATTGATATATATCATCATCATAATACTTTACAGACTATGTTCCCTTTAAGTAGCAACTTTCTACGCATACGAATAGTTCTACCCAAAAGCTTTCACTGTACATCTGATATTACAAACAAAAAAAGAAACACGAAAACGTGGTCCTTGAGAGAGCCATACTCTGGCTCTACATTCTTCAGCGTTCGTATCAGGGTTTTCGTCGACGCTCCTTTCTGATACTCATTCTGGAAATGTTTATTTACACTAACCGGGAGGCCGACAAAATGAAACGAAGCCAAACAACAATTTTGTACACATGAACGTTAGAAGACAAAAAAACCTGCATATCGGTTTTGTTAACAACGCCAAATATTCGCTATATGTATCTGTTATCACAACAGAAAGTGTCAAACAGGCAATGCGAAAGCGCTTGAACATGTTTTTGTGTTTGTGAAAATGATAAAACGACACATACTGAGAGATGTGATGTTTTAAGACAGAGAAAACCCATGGTGTCAAAGTGGGGTTATCTCCCTTTAGTTTAGGGTTGATTTGAATTGCCTGGAACAGTTGATATAAATTTATTGCATTTTGAAACGAATATGATCCTTGCGTAAGGTGATACCCTTTTATCAGTTTTAGAAAATAAGGTAATGTATGATAATTATGTTTATGTTATATATTCTCCCGTGTGCCTAAAGTGAGTTATCCGTCTTCGATTGCAAGCCTCGGGCCATTCGCGGGAATCCTACACCATCCTACACCATTCCCTCGAGAGGTACAGATAAAACGACATTCAGCATTTTGAAAAGGTTATTCTGTATATTATATGTGTTTCTTGTTTTACGCCACACACAGCAATATTCCACATATATTATAAAACGACGGTCTGTAATTAATCGATTCTGAATGAGACAATACAGTAATTTATATCATCAGCAATGATGATATACATGTTATGCAATCAACTAAGTCACCGAGCCTGACCACCAGATCCATTTCGTCGCTTCTTACGACAAGTATTGGTTGCTGGAGGCCTCTATTCCACCGGGTAGATCGATCTAGGAAGAAAATTCAAGAAACACCGTCAAACACGCAAAAAATGTTATATAAGTGAAATGATTCAACCGAAGGCAATCAGTGTCCGACGTCGTGAACAGATGATGACGTGGTATCACATCATAATACTTCAACTGACGTGTCAGCTTTGACAATTGCTAAAATGCGCATGTGAAATATCGGAAATGTATGACATGCTGTCTATTAAACCTATTACGTAACATCATTCGTTATCCATATGGTTG
Organism: Haliotis rufescens; assembly: GCF_023055435.1. Lineage (NCBI taxonomy): Eukaryota > Metazoa > Mollusca > Gastropoda > Lepetellida > Haliotidae > Haliotis > Haliotis rufescens. The sequence goes on along the minus strand of NW_025963791.1, from coordinate 6,825,642 downwards.
GTGTGGATAATATTTGTTTGTTTGTTTGTTGTTTAACGCAATATTCCAGCTATATGACGGCGGTCTGTAAATAATCGAGTCTGGACCAGACAATCCAGTGACTGACATCATGAGTATCGATCCATGCAATTGGGATACGATGGTATGCATCAAACAAGTCAGTGAGCCTGACCACCCGATCCCGTTTGTCGCCTAACGGCAAGCACGGGTTGCTGAAGACCTATTCCACCCCGTATCTTCAAGGGTCGGTGTAGATAATAAAGACATTATAACATCGTGTGTTTCTCTTTACAGTTTTCAAATACAAGTATTTACAAACTGACATTCGTTTCATAAAGTGACAAACAACCTCCACCGCCATGTGTATACACACAAAAAAGACCATTAATGAAATTCTGCTCGACTCTCCTCTTCCCCGTACCGGCGACCTCCGCATCATCCCTGGGGGTGACAGAACGGGATCGGCGGGGGTGGTTACCTTGTAGGGAAAGCATATACCGGCAGGTATGCCCACTGTCTCGTAACATACACCTATATATCGATTGTGACTAACGAGAACACTTTCAGCAGGACAGACGTCCACTGGGGGACTCTCAATCGCGTAAATGTGTTTGCAGACAAGTTATTACAGTTGTTAATACGCGTCATTACACGGTATATGGCCAGATTAGATGACATCAAGGACAGACTGATCCGCAGCATCGGTGTCACGTGACGCGTGGGCGGTTTATAATTATCTGCAACAGGGGAAATTGTTAGAATAATTGATACACCTTGCATCGACGATAACAGCTTTATATGAATAAGTCTGAAGGCAAAAGGCGACATTGTAAAATCTCTGGACGTGGGTGTTTGTTATTGATTTGCTAGAATTAATGGTTAACACGTTTCATGAGATAGAGCTTGATGATTTTCAGAAGGGTTTTTATCGCAAATTCAAAGAAATCACCCTGTTGGAAATCCCGCGGTTAGTGAAAGTGATCCAGCTGCAATTTTAAAAATAGAAAAATCATTATTGAACGAACGAGAACAAACACTTTTTGAACGAATACAAACAAATAAGTTTGACGAAGTGCCATTATAGATGTTAGGAAGAAGCATTATTGGTTGGATGGTTACTGCTGTTCGGATCACAGCGAATTGTCGCAGTAAAACATTTTCAGAAGCCAATGATCATGCCCTTATGGTCCCGTTATACAGTCAAGTCCCGTTAATCCGACATCGACGGTTGCATATGATTATGTCGGATTAACGAGTATGTCGGATAAACGAAATTTACTTTATTACTTTATCATTACAAATGTTCATACACGTACACTATTCGTATATGAATACCTGTGATGTTTCTTATATATTGCGGGGGCACGGGTGACCTAGTCGTCTGAGGCGCTGCAATTCGCTGTTCTGAGTTGCGTCCCTTGGGCATGCCAGTAACCTATGATTGTGGGTTCGAATTCACGACTATGTTTCTAGATTTGTCAGCACCATACCCGTGCTCGTGCGTTTCACAGAAGTGGTAAACGTCTCAGACCTGCATCACTTCGGGCTTTCCTCCCACATTAAGCTGACACGCCGGGATATAACTGGAATACTGTTAAAATCGGCGTTAAATCTTGTCTCAGTGGAAGTGCGTGAGTTTAGTTCAACGCCGCTTTGAACGGTATTTCATCGTAGGGTACCAACTTATGTATCCCCGTAAAGATCCGGGTAAGAATTGGTCTTCAGCAACCCATGCTTGTCGTAAGATGCGACTAATGGGATCGGATGTCATCGTATCACAATTGCGTAGATCAATTCTCATGATGTCAATCACTGTATTGCCTTCAGACCGCCTTCATACAGCTGCGTTAAAGAATAAAAGAAGAACTCCCAAAGGTTAACGTCCTTAGAAGATCACTACGATTATTCGCTGACCAAGGATCATTATCAGGACGAATATGAGATTGGATCCTGACACACATAAGGGACGCAACTCTGCACAGGCTTAGACTCCTTGGTAGCTTGAGCCCCCTTCAAAAAACCATTCAAGCTAAATCACCTCGTTGTTCAGTGCAGAATGCAATTATCGGACCAAGGCATGCATATTACATATGAAACAACGACATCCTGTCAAACAGCTATTATTACACAGTACGCAATGCATTCTGGGAAACCGGAAGTGACATACAAATGACCAGGAGGACAGTCCGTTCCTTGCGTGACGAAAGCAAATTACAAAAACTCTAACAATTAACAAAGAGTTTTCTAATCAAAGAAAAATAGAGTTCAAAGAATTTGACGGACTGTTCTTATTTGCGTCTATACAATTCATGGCATCGTCATCCACCATCCTCAGGTGCGCGCTCGAACATATAAAGCACTCTTTGCAAAACCATGAAAATTTAAGAGAAAGCTTCATGTGCAGATATCGTCTAGATTCTAGTAAGATCCAGACTCTCTTCGACTCCGATACCCTGCAGAGGGTGAACCGGATATTTAAGAGATGTTATATCAAAGAACTTTCCTGGAACTTTATGTTTGCGCGTAATGAGAGGTTATGTAAGGTAACGACCTTGTAATCACTACGAGTAACACTATGGTCTCAAGATCCGTTAACAATTCCGAAAAGCATAATCTGCGCATCCTTAATACTCGGTACTTAAGTGGTTGGTTTGTATTAAAGGAGTCCCTTGGTTTCGTGCGACCTACGAACGCTACACAGGTTCATCTCTGGCATCCGAATTGCGATAGAAACATGTAAGTAAATGGTTAATAAAAAAAATAATACGACCGTTAAAGTGTTAAGCCGGTCTGCAAAATAGATAGTCCTTTCCATACTGCTCGTCTTGTGCGCAGCGTACAGTGCCCTGTGACTTATTGGTTGTAAAACGGTGATGAATTGATCATTACTGATGATGAACCCCATGGTGGAACGTTCTTTTGCTTGATTCTCGTCAGCCTGAGCAAATATCAGAAGGCAATAGGTTTGTACTCAACTCCACATAATATTGGTGCTTGCGTTTCATATAACACACTTGGCCCTGAATTACTACTCGTTGTTCTGAAGCACTGCACTAGCGGGTTTAGCAGACCGAGTGAGCCAGACCACAAATGCCACAAACATATGCTATAGTGTTTATCATATCATATTTCTCAAATCATACACTGACATTCTATCGAGAAATTCTAACGTGTTTTCTTTAAGCCGAGAATAACCCAGTGGTCTATGAAAGTACAACGATCACCTCTTCATAGCTAGTCTGAACTGCCGCGTCGTGCTGCTTCCATCTTCCCCTGCTGCTCCGGCGACCAGTGTCAAGGCAGATTCAGACTAGCCGCGTGTCCCTGTTCACCGTTTAAAGCAACATTACAAACCTTATGTAATCATTGTAGAAAGAACAGTGATTTTTAGAAATGAAACAAATGTTATTATAGAAATATTAGATAAAGCTGTGAGTTCATATTTTTGGAAACTGAAGATGATCATTATCATTATATAGGTTTAAATGTTATTTTCTTTATGAACGTCGTTAAAGAAAAATCCCATTTTGGTGTTTATGCATATTTTATTGCCGTTTAAAGCAACATTACAAACCTTATGTAATCATTGTAGAAAGAACAGTGATTTTTAGAAATGAAACAAATGTTATTATAGAAATATTAGATAAGCTGTGCGTTCATATTTTTGGAAACTGAAGAAGATCATTATCATTATATAGGAGGTTTAAATGTTATTTTCTTTATGAACGTCGTTAAAGAAAAATCGCAATTTGGTGTTTATGCATATTTTATTGCTGAAGACATTTTCTCAAAGCAAATGTTGGCACTTTCGGTCAATTTAAAAGGGAGTTCAGTGCTTACTTTATGGATCACGTTACGCTTGATATTTCAAACGTTTTAACTCAAAGATTAGTTCGGAATTTGTTAGTGGAAAGGAACGGACGGTTCTGTGTTCCTTGTCCGAGATTCCATTACTGTACTGGATACGCGCTTATATAAGTACATCAAACTACGGTTATAACGAACTTAAAGGGACTGCTAATTTTAGTTCGTTATAACCATAGTTCGGTGTAAGCATATATACAGCATAACTACAGCAAATAGTCGGGACAAAAAAGTAAGTTCGTTATATCCGTCAGTTCGTTATAAGCGTGTTCGTTATAACCGTAGTTTACTGTATATCATTCCCATAGTATGCTGGAAGGCATGCATTTACCATCGTTTGACCAAAACAATTGTCCACCCAAAAAAGAAATAAATTGAAAAAAAAACCACCACATTTATTTGACAACATTTTACACCTTACGAAAATAGAAAATCGAAAAACTAAATACACACTAAATCCAGTTTAGGTTGAGGTCAAATTGAAGTACGCTTTCCAGCAAAAGCTCCAACTGAAATAGGTATCAGGCAGCTTAATTGTTTTATAGATAATGTGCTCCGTAAATAGCGAACCTCTTCCTTGAGAAATGGACCGCAAAAATGAGGGAGTGACTTTGATAAGCATATCAGTTATCACGGAATGTCAGCTTGATGTGCGACGAAATATTGAAGTGATGCACGTAGGTCTTAGTCGTTTGTAGCTTTGGTTAAACCCACGAGCTGACGAACCAAGAAACATATTCAGGGCTAACCGGGATTCGAACCTACAACCATAGGTTTCTGGCACGCCCAAGGGACGCAACTCTGTACAGCGACTTGCGGCGAAGACTGGGCCATCCGTGTATCCAGCCAAAAACATATCAAATACCAGACGTAATAATCAAGGATTTGATGGGAAAATACCTGTTACATGGAAAGATGCGTGTGTGTGTGCGTGCGTGCGTGCGTGCGTGCGTGTATGCTTGTACTAGTCCGGACTAATGGCAGTTTTATAGTACTAGCCCACTGAGATACCATACACAGTTTAACATGGATACCCCACTCAGACACAGTATACTGTCGAGTGCTGGGTGGGGTAACAACAAGTACCATTCTTTAACGTCTTTTGGTGTAGCTAAGCCAGGCATCCAACTACCGGTGTTTATCTCTCCTGGTCTCCTGGTAGACGTTCTGTCGTACTATCACAATACCATAAACCTTTAATAAATACTCCTTTACGTTTCTTTTTTAAGTAATATTAAAAAACCAAATGCTTATTTCCATACGTAATTTCATTTTGAAGAAAATATATGACAGAGAAAACAAACATTAGCTTGAAGCGCTCATAAATCTTCAACTGTCCGCAACCCAACATATAGAGGTTAGCTTATTTCGTATTCTGTAAATTATTGGGTTCTCCCCACGAAACGTTTAGACTCATCGTTACAATTCACCTTTTAAGTCCACATCACTGGTATTTTGTGATTACTCGCGTTAATGAATAGCCTCTCTCGAAAGACTAAGAAGTGTGAAAGTAAGGTAAGGTAATTCTTTTGCAAAAAAGTATTGCCAAATGAAAGGGGGTATGCAATTCTTATCTAATTATTGAGTTTTATAATGTTTTTTTTTTGTGCCAATGCTACCAGTATCTCATCTCAGACAGTGTTGGTCGGTTCGCGACTCGGTTGAATTTGTATCTTAAAAGAGAAAACATCTGAACATTAGATAGGCAATCGAAAACGTAATTAGTGTTGACTTTTATTTCATTTGCCCTGTTGGATCCTTAAGATTAGTCTCTCGCCATTGCTTCTTATGCTATTTTAGACATAGTAGCCAGATATTTTCAGTATTGTTTATTGGAACATCAACATACAAACAAATTTGATTAATAACGTTTTCTTCCATTCACTCAGAGAGTCTGCAGATATAATTAATTCTTATCTATCTAATGGCAGTCATAGTAAAAATATCACCCGTTGAAAGATTCACTAGGCAATATAAAATGCAAATATGATTTTCTAATCGCTGAATCAAAGTGAGTTTGTCAGTGAGGCTCTGTGGATCTGAAATCTTATAAAGTGCGCACCTGTTTGAAGGTTAGGTCAACACGAGTTATCTCCCTTATAATTCGATGCGAAACTAGATATTTCCTACTTCTTCCTTGTGGGTTTCTCGCTTTACTAAAAATGTATCTATGTATGATAAGATATTGTCAATATAAAATATGGGAATTAATTTGTGCTTGCGTCTAAATTAGTTTCAAATTGCAAGAAAATACGAAGAGGATGTGGGTCAAAGGTCATCCATGAATGGAGGATATTGGCGCCAATGTTATGAACAACAAACTTTGTACGCAGCCGATCCATCGAAACATAATGGTATGTCCTTTATTGACGAAAAGACATCGAATATTATTATATGACGTTTTTGTAGGATATTTTCTAACTGACTGAATTGGCTGTTTTATCCATAATCAAGAAATGAATGACAGGCCTTGTCAATGTTATTTGGAATAAAGTCAAGATATGATTGAAATATGCTTCCTATTTCTCCCACTCAGAGAATATTTATGTTTTCATGAACTATTTATGCAGTTTGTGAAGCCATAGCGCTTTCGGCAGAGACAAAATTGTGTCTATCTCATCCTTAATCCAATCGTGTCAATAGATTGGGAGATTGACCGGGTGTTCGAAGCAGGCGACAGTCAAATCAAGCAGACCTCGTCATATTTGCAGACTTATTATTTTCACACACACTTAGCCTACACATCTCAGCTTCACATTTCCGATCACATACTCTATTCTGGGCCGGTGATTGTGTTCATGTGGGACTCCTGCATAAGGACGCCAGTATATCTGACCAGTATATTGACAATGACTTATGATCAACATGATCAGTGGGGATACATAGTTTTGATGTCCTCAAATGTTGATTTGCCCTCAGCAGTGATTGAACTAGGCCTACGAGGCCGGTGCAGTTTGCCAGAACATGCTTTTGCGTTTCAATATGGGGAAACCCTAACACAACCCTTATCCTAATCACAACTATTGAAGTGAACATGGGGAAATTAAATGAGAATATGGACTATTTTTGTAATACAACTTACTCTGATAGATTAATCTAGTAAACTTGGACAAAGAGGGTGCAACCTTTGTTCAATGGCTATGGTAGAAAATGTAAACAGTTGTGAAGAGTGAGTAAATATTTGTGAGATGAGATTACTGCTGACACTTTGCTGTACCTTGTAAGTAGCACCAATGTCAATGCCACAATTTCCCACTTCTTTTAATAGATTACATGTAACAAGTTCTCCAGTGTTGGGTCCTCTTTGTATCCATGGGGGCGGTCGGGTAGCCTAGTGGTTAAAGCGTTTGCTTGTCATGCCGAAGACCCGGGTTCGATTCCCGACATGGGTACAATGTGTGAAGCCCATTTCTGCTGTCCCCCGCCGTGATATTGCTGGAGTATTGCTTAAAGCGGCGTAAAACCATATTCAGTCACTCACTCACTTTGTATCCATGTTACTTTAAGATAAGACAACACTTTATTATCCCGAAGGAAATTTGTTTTACATTGGATAGAGACAGATTTTAATAACAAATGGATTAATTACATGACTTGTATAAGACTGATATTCACATGTTGTTCTTGGTAAATAAGGTTATAACTGTATAATACCAGTATGTAGACAATGATAAAATATATAATTCATATACAACAATGTACAAACCTTCCTTCATGGTAAACTTTTAGAAAGTCTCATTTATCATGTAGGTAGGTCCTAATATTTTAGTGCAACATAAATTATTATGTAAGTATCTATGACTCATATCGAAGCTAAATGTTGAATAGAGATTACTGATAGCCTTTTTTTAGTAAATATCTATATTTAAAGTTTCTATAGCAAGCAACCTCACTGTGATCAGTGGTATCATTGGCAGTTTTAATTTTTCTGTTGTTGATGTTAATGGGACAGGATGTCTACCGTTCTGAAGCTTTGTTTGTAAACAAGAACCAATGACCCCTGAGCATGCTCTGCTCGCCTACTTCTGTTTCTTCTCCAGTGACCAAACCACGGTGTAGGCTTATCACATGACCAGACATTTCTCGTGTTTGTAAACAAACACACTTATTCTTAAAAAAGAACAGACAGGCCTAATGAACATGATGAAAGCATTTCGGTGTGCTTTTCATGTTGTTTTGTATTGTTATATGGATATACTACCACAACTGCGACAGTGAGGTGCACAATATAGCTTTACAAATAAACATCAAAGTGACTTTATATTGCTAGCTCTCCATTGTGCTTTGATGACTGGACGTGGAGAATAAATACACAAATGGAAATAGTTTTTCACGTTTAGGAGATATTTTCTCAATGAAAGTTAAATATTTCATTACATATATTTATTTAAATGTGTAGACTTGTCCAAAATGAAACAGATGAAAAGCCCACATGAATGGAATGTGAAAGATGTGACAGGCTCTCAGCTGGACGCAAGGAACTCTGGGTAGGAGTGATTGGCTTCTTATGACTGAGGCATATTATTTATATTGTAGCCTTGGCTTTGATCATGTTGATAAGCGCTGGCTTCTAATCTGCTCAAGCTGGCAGTTTGTATTTTATAACTCCACCGTAAGAGAAACACATATAAGCTTTCTCCTCGACATTTCTCCTGTTAAACTCTGTGCAGCGCTTGCGTGGTCGGCTTCACTGTCCAGAGCTCTATTGTTTTGGTTTGAGAATTGAATTGGGCATGTGACATCACCCTCAGAAATTATTTCTTGTATGATTTAAAAACATACAGAACAGTCAACCATCTGTCCCTTTAATTATGTCAGTATGTTGATAGGCATGATTGATGTATGTTGGATGATCTTGCAGAAGGTTTGGTACCTGAAAAGCACTGTGTTGCCATGTTAATAACTTCAGACTCTGTGTATCCCACATATGCCAGATATGTTCAGCCGGGGATTTATCCAGGATTCCAACTGAAATTGGGAAATAATGTTCATCTTGTTCAAATTTGGGGATTTTAAAGGTCTTATTTCGGGGGCGGTCAGGTAGCCTAGTGGTTAAAGCGTTCACTCGTCACGCCGAAGACCCAGTTTCGATTCTCGACAGGGTACAATGTGTGAAGCCTATTTCTGGTGTTCCCCGCCGTGATATTGCTGGAATATTGCTAAAAGCTGCGTAAATCCATACTCACTAACATTTCATTCAATGCAGTAATCATGGTAATTGAATTTTTTTTCCTTTTCCTCTTTATTGTTCCTGATGCTATTAATTATCAGTGAAATATGAGTCACCATCAAAAGAAAAACAATTGTAACATTAAATTGAGTAATTCCAATTTGAGATTTGTAACTGACATTGTGGCAGATTTGGGCCGAATGTCGGCTTTTGAGCAAATCTAGATAAGTCCTTGATAATATTTAAAGATAGCATTTGTGTCTTGTCTCTGATCCCAACATGGGCAGTGATGGGGGAAATACTAATGTAGTTTCTTCATGTCATAGATGATGACATTACTACAGCTGCTGTGATATGCCAGATTTCTAGGACACTTAATACAAAAATGTTGGAAGACAAGATTGAGGTGAGTATCTCTCTGCTTAGCACGCTTTGAATATGAATTCTGGCTTCTATCATGTCTATCATGACATTCAATAGCGCCTGGCCCTAGGCCAGTGACAGCTACATTTTGTGTCAGGCCAATGGTTTCAATTTTGTATGGGTCCTTATGGCCTGCAGTTTATTTACTTGTCAATATATCTGTCATGTTGAGCTGCAGTTTTTGAATGAGGGAGCCTGAAGAATTTAGTCAGGGCCTACAGGTTGCAAAGCAGTGTTTGAAATTATTTTAAAACCCCAAAAGACAGTCAGGCAGGTGCCCCATGAGTGTGGCCTGCCCATCTTCAAAGTTACCATCCCCCATTCAGACATTGTAAATATTGAAGATGAGCGGAAAAAAGAAGAGACAAATCTTGATTCAGTTGAAATAATGCAAACAATTACTTAACAAGGAATCTGCAAGGAATTATAATAAAACTGAATCCGTAAGTGAGCATTAGAAATTGGCACTAGTCCTGTAGTCCTTGCCAAACTGCCCAATAGTTAAGGTATCATAAGGACAAGCAGAAATTTGCCATTTTTAAGGGTTTTGCTATATGTTATCATCATAAGGACTAGTGGACTAAAACATTTAGTTTCTACCACTGTTAAAATAGTCTTGATATTATCTGCCTGACAGTCAGAGCAGGTAGAGGAAAGTTGTGGGAGGGCGGGCGGGCGGGCAGTTATTGCGGACACTGTTCCAATGTCTGTGGGTCCTAATGGCAGCCTGGCAATTTTCTTTATTTCAAAAACTGCTATCATTGGTTACTTACATTGTGATAATTGAAACAAGAATTTAGAAAAAGGTTATGCATCAATGTGAGATTCATTCATTCATTCATTCATTCATTCATTCATTCATTCATTCATTCACATTCATTTTCATTCATTCATTCATTCATTCATTCATTCATTCATTCATTCATTCATTCATTCATTCATTGAAGGTTGCAGGCCAGAACTGGTCCCCAGTAATGTATGCTTGTTGTCTGAGACAACTAGCATGGTTTCTGGTCATCTGTTGATTACGATCCATAGTACGACAACAGCATTGGGACTTAACACTGAATGTGATGAATATTATCAGCTGATTTGGCTTGTCCAGACTTGATTATTTGCAGGCCAGTGTTAGTTGTCTAGAATTTTGGGACCGCCTCAGTGGCCTAGTGGTAGAGCATCCGTCCAGAGAGTGGAAGGTCCGGGGTTTGATCCCCGGTCGCATCATACGAAAAGACTTTAAAAGATGGTACTTGTTGTTACCCCGTCTGGCGCTTTGCGTTAAGGGGCGAAAACAAGGTCTGGGCGGCTTGGAGTCACTAGGCTTGCACTATAAATCAGCGTCAGTCCGGACTAGTACAAGCACACACAACACACACACGGCGGTCTGTAATCGAGTCTGACAATCCAGACAATCCTGTGATTGACATCATGAGCATCAATCCCCGCTACTGGGATACGATGACATGCATCAACCAAGTCAGTGAACCTAACCACCTGATGCCGTTTGGTGCCTCTTACGACAAGCATAGTTGTCTTTTATGGCAAGGATGGTTTGCCGGATCTCAAAAATCGGTGTGAACTAATCTTGAAATTGGATTAAGATGTTAAAATGTTTTTACCAAACTAATTTTCTCTGAAACCAGTGATTTGTCCTGTTGGCTATGTTTGGCAAGCTGTGTTTCATTCTTTTGTTATTATTCATTACAATGTGTGTTGTTGACTTTCAGTGTGACAAGGCCACCAAGGCAGGGGTTGGATCTCCACAAAGCTCCATACTTGATTTTTTCGTTTCTCCAAACAAGAGTAACGCAAGCAAAAAGCAGAAGGAAAGGAGTGAGCCTACTGGTTTACAGGTGGCTGCAGACGAAGTTGAATCTTCGAAGAAGCAAGAGACGACAAGTTTTTTTAAAGGTCAAAGTCATGATAACAACGATAATTTGACTGCTGTGGCAGATGAAAGTAGTGAAAGTGTTATTTTGCTGAGTGATGATTCCAACTCTAAATGCAATGGTCACGTTACAGAGACAGAGTTGTTGAATCAGTCGGGCGTGTCGAATAGAAGGAAGAGTAAACATAGAGAGGGAAAGGTTGAGAAGAAAAGTAAAACCAAGGCATCGGACTGTGCAGAAGTGGACAAGTCAGACAAAGACAACAACAAAAAATCCAGCAAAAAGTTAAATTTACAGAGACAGAAATCTGTGGAAACAAAAACCGAGGATGTGACTGCCTCAACACCTATGGCAGATGAGACCAAAAAGCTAATGGACGATTCAGAGTCTAAAGTTACAGACGAAGGAGAGGCTTCCAAGAAGAGGAAACGTAATGACAGTGATGATGCTGAAAGAAAGCGGAACAGGACCAGTGAACCGACAGATGTGCCTGCTGATAAGTGCCCATCAACAGAGATGTCGTATGAGGCCTTCATCCAGTCCCTGTCCCCAAAAGGATGTAAAGACGAGGCAGCAGCGGAGGAGGGGGATATATCGTGCCAGGACGAGAAAGGGGATACATCGTGCCAGGATGGGGAGAAGGATACATCACATCAAGAGGAGAAGAGGGCTACATCATGTCAGGACGAGGAGGTGGCTACATCACGTCAGGATGAGGAGGTGCAGATCCTCGAGGCCAGTCCGGAAGATCAACCCACAGAAGTTACTGACACAAATAAATCGCGAGATTCAAAGAAGAAAAGAAAGTCTGCCAAAGCTTCATTATTCAAGGAGGGTTCTGAGACGAATGTTCAGCCTGTGAAAGATGACTCAAGTGGGGATGATGGAGAGAAGAAAAAGACTCCTTCCATCCTTAATTTCTTTACCAAGGTGAATCCTGATAAGAACACCGAGCATCAGGTGGTGACAGTGATGGCTGATGTGCACCACCAGCCTATAAAGGAGAACGGTAACTCGAAGAAATCACACGAGGAACAGTCAGTTGCTTCACCAATAGTGTTATCACCCAAATCTCCCGGTGTTATCAAGCTAGATGAAGATATTGAAATGCTGAGTTCAGAAACTGTGGAAGAGATATCCACAACTAAGACTAAGAAGGATAAAGCCTCCAAGAAAGGTAAATCAGTAGATAAAGCTTCATTAAAGACAGAAGTGAAGGTGGAAGAACCGATAGAAGAAGTTACCATTGAAAAAGTGGAGATAGCACCCAGAAGTGCTGAGGTTGATGCTTTCCTGAAGAGTTCCGATAGTCCTGCTGTGCCAGCCAAGTCGGCCCAGGCTACTCTCAGCTTCACAAAAACTGGCCTTAAGGCAACCAGTGCCACCATCCCTTCTACCAAGACTAGAATAAGGACACAGCCTGAGGGTAAATCAACAGCCAAGATTCCCACAGAGGAAGGTGATATAAGTAAAGTTAAGCAAGTGAAAAAGAAACGAGGAAGGAAAAAGAAGGATGACAAAGGAAACAGTACGAAGGATGATTCTATGGTTAGCAGTGATGGCCTTGATAGTCCTAAGGAAGTGAGGACTCGTCGACCAAAATACCAAGTCAGCAGTCTTCAGTTCGATGACTCCAGACGAACGCCCATCAAGATGAAAATTAGGTATTATTGATTTTAAACCGCTTTCTTAAATTCATATTGATATGTATTATAGAAGAAATATACATGGCCACTAGTTTGTTTGCCAGCGAGTTTGGAGCGACTAGTGGTTTTCCAAAACATTCTAGTGATTTTCACACAAACCACTAGTCCAAAATGAGCATGGACTAGTTGGATATGACCAGTGGTGTCTGCCCCTGTATAGTGATCATTATCTAGAGTTATCAGAAAGTTACTGACCAATCTTGATATTTTGTAAGATATCCCTGCATACAGTGTTGCTTGCCAAACTTCAAAGCAATATCCCAAGGGACAAGGCAACAGAAGGATGACATTGCTTCATCCCTAACTTACTAAGCATGCTAATGCCCCCAAATATGTATCATAATGTATGTTGCCAGTTTCATGGCCGGCCTCAAGAGGTTACAGTGACCTTGCACAAGCATTTGAAATGAAGTTGTCTGACCGAAATGTCACTTTTGATTTTCAGATTAAAAAAGGCTAGCAGTGGTGAAGAAAGTGAATTTACTCCTCGCTCATCCAAGACTGTGAATAAAGTAAGCATGTGAATTGATGTTGTCCAGGGTTTTACACAACACAAAAAATGGAGAATGGACACAAGTAACAGTCCTGTGGGATGCTGAAAAGTTGTTTAGCTGTTTGAATCATTGAAAATTATATATCTAGGTTTAAAAACCGTGGTGTTATTTTGTAATAATTTCCTAAATTCACAGTTATTTGCCTTTGTATTTTGACATTGCACTCAAAGCAGTAATGTGAAACAAAGCATTTAGCCTCTTCCTCTTCACTGATCCTGTTGTTAGTGAAACATATGTTACCTCCACAAGGCCATAACATCAGTGATTAGTTATTACTTATAACTATAAATAAATAAATTGCATGCACACACACCAGCCGTGCTAATGGACTACTGTTGCCTGATTGGCTGATAATAGAGGTTGTGAAGCATTGTTGCATCTGAATGATGTCACTGATTTCATATTGTTGTCGTATCATGAATATAGTTAAGTTAAAATTTATTTATAAAAATTGACTTGAATATGTTTTTGAGTTCATGGAGTTATAAACATAGAAATGTTGAAGTCAATTTTAATCCAAGCAATTTGTAATTCCTTATTGGTCATTATTACTGACATATGCTGCAGACTGTGGACCGAACATTGGCCTCTGAGCTGGTCCTAGATAAGTCACTGCATGCTGAAGGCTTTTAGGATCCACATATATTCCAGCGTTAGAAATTGGCACTAGTCCTGTAGTCCTTGCCAAGCTGCCCAATAGTTAAGGTATCATAAGGACTACAGAGCTCCAGATAAGCTGCGTATCGGCGTAAAATACGCATCAGAAATGCAGAATTACGCAGTAAAGTAAAATCCAAGCATATCAAATACGCAACAAACATTACAGATAAGCTACAAAAATAAAACTTGTGCGTATCATCAAAATATTGTGAAGTAACCCTGCGTATTCGATTAGCAAATCAGTAACTTATTTTGAAATTATAAACAGGCATTCCGTCAACCTTTCCAAACTCCACGATGACAGTTACATCATGATCATTTGCCATCACACTTTCTTGTGGAAGTATCGTGGTATTTTTGAGTCCTATAAAGCTCTCGAACCCACACGACACCAGTTTGCAGGGACTAGATGAATAGTGTTTTTAAATATTTAACTTAAATACCCACATGTGTAAAAACTAGTGGGTAACAGAAATTTGAATACCCAGATAGAATTACTGATACCCAATGATTTTAAAATGCATGGGTAAAATACCCACAACACCAAAAGCTTATCTGGAGCTCTGGAATAGTAGAAGGGTTTTGCTATATGTTATCATCATAAGGACTAGTGGACTAAAACAGTTAGTTTCTATCGCTGTATTCATATATTCATCTTGTGCTTCAGAAAGGGCAGAAGCAAGCTAAGGCTCAACAGCTGTTGGAGAAAGCTAAAAAAGTTAAAAAGACGAGGAAATCCAAGGTAAAACCCCAGGCCAAGCGTAAACAAGAATCTGTAACGAGTGGAAACGACAGCATAGTTGACCTAGACAGTAGCACAGATGGAGGTGGCCGGCGTCGCAGTGCACGTTTGGCTGTACAGGTCGTACCGGAACCAATCACTGTGGAGGATGAAGAGGATGAGCCCGAAGAGAAACCTGTTCCAGTCAAAGTTAAGAAGTCCTCAAAGACACCTCTGAAGTCAAAACCTCGAGACGTTTCCAAAACACTGAAAGCCAAGGACAGCCCCCGAAAACTGAAAGCCAAGGACAGCCCTCGAAAATTGGCAAAGGATAGTCCAAGTAAACCAAAATCAAAAGGTATGTTCTGAAACATTGAGACCTATGTTTATGAGTAGGTAGCTAAGGCTTAATCATGTTTATGTTACAGTTGTATAAGTTCCAAGTAAAGAAAAAATAATGGAACCTATCCTATCTCACACTGTGCATCACATCCTTCTTCTCGAACCCTGTGAGGACATGATCCCAAAACAAGTTTCCAGCTTAGAAAATGCTTCACCCAAACATATCCTAGCCATAACCATAGCTACTATCACTAACAATAGTCTGTGCACTGCCTGATTCCTCAGCAACTTGATCAGGTGACCGCCTTACTCATTCTTTTTCTTATCGCCCTAGTTTGGTTTGTTTGGCAGAGAATTACATTTGGGATTTTAAGTTTTACAGAATAATTCAGCTTATGGTGAGTTTAGCATGGATAAGTATGTATTAAGTGCAAGAGAAAGTTTAAATAAAAACCGGACAATCACCCACACTCTAGTTGTCGAAGCCCTTGTACAGAGTTCTTCCGCTCTTAGTGAACATAGCTTCCTTCTGGACATGTGTATCAAACCTTGGAACATATCCTAGAAACTGATTTGATTGAAAAAGATTTTTTTAGGCATATTTTCATGTGACCTTTTTCTGTTGTCAGGCAAGTTGGCTTCCATCTTCATGGGCAAGTCAAAGTCGGAGGTGAAGTTGCAGGAACCAGAGGATCCTGAGAAGGTGCGACTCCGTCAGGCTTTCCTCATGAGCGATGTCCCTGAAAAACTGAAGCGGCAGGTCGTTGCTGTTGCTGCAGTCCAGAGCATCATGGAGAACACTGGTCTGCCCGAAATCAGTCACGTGCAGCAAATACCTGACTTGCGGGAAGGTACGTGTGTGAAATCACCATCAAGCTATATCTGTTGCATAACCCTAGGTAGTTAAGGTGCTGCTTAGACCTAGATAATAAAGTGGTACAGGTCATGTTTATTTAGTTGGGATTATGGGAATTAAGGCTTGTTTACTTTGATACCCTAAATTAAGTCATAGTTTACATAGCATTAATGTTAGATTAAACATTGTTTCAATATATAATTATTGAAATGTTTGGTTTATGAATTTTTAACGAGCGAATTTATGGTTTCAATATTTTGGTAATTTAGAGCATTGTTATGATAGTTTATCTTAATACTTTATGTATTATTACTATTAAGGTATATTTTATAGAAATTGGCACTAGTCCTATAGACCTTTCCAAATTGTCCAATAGTTAAGGTATCATAAGGACTAGTGGAAATTTTGGACTAAAACTGTTAGTTTCTACTGTTGTTGAAGGATTTCTAACAGTTATTTTATTTTTGTGCATTAAGCATCATTGCAAAACTTATAGCAGTGTCTGCTCTGGCTTAATTTTTCTTGGGGTCACTTGGACCCCTTCATCATAAAATTAGGGGTCCAAAACAAAAATGGAGGGGTCCAATTTATAGCATTATAACATAACATTAACAACAGAACACAGTGGTTGTGAAAAATCAGAAATCTTTTCGCAAAATATCAACAAACAGGCAAAGTGAGAGAAAGGTTCACATCAGGGCACATCCTGCTCTCATGACCAAGAGGTTTACATTAAGGTCAAACAATTTCTTAAAAGGAACATTTGATATTAATGAATATTATAACACAAAATTATCCATGTTAATATCTAACTTCATAAATGAAAAGGCAGTACACGGGTTATCAGCCATTGGTAAGGGGTCATTGTGACAGACATTTGTGAATGTTTTTACCGAGATCTACCAATGATTTGAAGTTATGGATTCAGTTAAGTTCAATGGCTGTTCTGATGCTACTGTACTGAGTAGTGAGTTCATGTCGTAACTATGACAATGATCAATGCGTCATAACATAATTGGCATATCAAACGTTTTTTAAGAGTATGTTCAGGATCCAGCATTTCCTTGATAAATCTAGTCAACATGTTTCAGGTGCTATAAATGTTTAAACATGTCAGTTACACTAATAACGCAGGTGCATTCAAACTTATTTTTGTGCGTCCAAGACGCAAAAACGCGCTCTTCATCCAACACTGTTATAGACATGGACTATTTGATAGTGTGTCCGCTGGGAAGGTCGATTTACAGCAGAGTTATACCAAAAGATGTTAAAAGATGGTACTTGTTGTTAACCTGCCTGGCACTCGGTGTTAAGGGAATAAAACAAAGACTTGTCGGCTCCGACAAGTCAGAGTCAGTGTAATGTGTCTGAGAAGGATATCCATGTTAAACTGCGGCATGGTATCTCAGTGGGCTAGGACTATTTAACTGCTAGGACTATTTAACTGGTCCAGACTAGCATAACCAGTCAGTCACACATGCATGCATGTTGCTAAATAAGTGCAATAATCTTGAATGCCAATATAAACCCCATTTCACCTCATCTGCAAAACTTATAGTATTTAATGCCCTTGATATTATTATCACACAAAGTTGAAAGGGGATATAGGAATGGGTGCTGTCCGTCCATCACATTTCATTTCCAGAGCAGAACTAAAAAAACATAGAAAAATATCTTAACCAAACTAGGCATATAGGTCTTGTGGTGAACTGGTGATTTTTGAGAAAGTTATTTTATGAGTTTCCATGGCAACAACTTTTACTTAGAATGAAAATGGCAGTAGTGCTCCTTTCCAGAGCAGATCTTGAAAACTGTACAATATTTCTTCACCAAACTGGGCACATAGATAGGTCTAATGGTAAATTGGTGCCTTTTGATAGTTTTGTGTATTTCATGCTTGTTTTGAGTTGTTGTGTTTTTGTTGTGACATGAAAAAGTCAGGAATTTTTCCGGCTAATAGTGTATGAACCAATTCTGTGGAATACTGTTTGAGGTGGCTTTAGACCCAACCTGCATACATGGTAGAACAAACTTATGTAGTGCTGAATATTCAGTTTCTAGATGACAATGATGTGACAATGAAATGCTTTTTTCCCCAGAAAACAGTGTGTGGAACTTGGCACCAGTGAAATTACCGCTGAGGTCGTCAGAGCCATTTCATCGGAGCTGTGTCATCAACTGGGCTGACCTTGGTAGTCACAGAGTAGTCTCCCCTGCCAAATCTGAACTATTCAAGGTAGGCAAGTGCATTCTAATTGCATTAAAACAAAGGACTTTCATTCAATGCAGTTATCTTGCTGTTTTTAAGGTGTCTTGTTTGTTTGTTGTTTAACGCCACACTCAGCAATATTCCAGCTATATGACGACGGTCTGTAAAAAATCAAGTCTGGACCAGATAATCTAATGATTGATATCATGAGCAATTGGGATTGCAGTCAGCGAGTCTGACCACCCGATCCCATAAGTCACCTCTTACGACAAGCATAGTTGCCCTTTACGGCAAGCATGGGTTGCTGAAGACCTATTCTACCCCGGATCTTCACGTGTCAAGAGATATCTTGTCTATGACACAGAAAACTAGGAGTAGGTCTGCCTGATTGACTTCATGTCTTTTTAACTGTTTTTCATAATGCTTTCACTTCATGTGTTGTGATCAGGATTTCCGCTGCCACATGGATCTGCCAGAGGGGGTGATGGATGAACTCCTGGGGGAGGTGGAGACTGGTGTGAGGGGCCTCCCAGTCAAGCAGATCTATGCTGACATGAGACGCAAGTTGGAGGAGGATCTTCGCTCCCAAGATCCAAGCCTAGACAGCACAGGTATTGGTGCATTAATTGTAATTCAATTGGTTAATCCGTACCACATGATGAAACAATACATTTCAATATCACCCCCAAATCATGTGACTGACACTGACCTCAAAAATTGATTTTCCATGAGAGTATTGATGTTGTCATGTGATGGATATTGACTTTCCCCTAGAAAACAAGATGATGTCTGGTCCTCAAATTTCACGGTTTGCAGCTAGGTTACTGTAATGAAACAGGATGGTTTAGAGGCTTCATAAACTTCAAGTGGATTTTGGTATAACAAAACGAAAGATTATTCTTGACGAGGTTAATATTTGAAAACAAGGACCCTCGGATCCGACTCCTTCGGCCATCTCATGCTAATGATGTTAAGATGGTGCAACTTGCAGTGTGTCGCCAGGCTGATTGTGCGTCACCTACTCAAGGATTGTTACTCGTGCTATTAGCCACCAGCTCATGCTGCCCAGAGTCGGGTATTTACAGGTCGTCATACTGCTGGAACATAGAGGATTGTCATAAAACAACATTCACTCACTACCTTTACTGTTTCTCAGGGACGTCTTCACAGCAGCCCACAGAGTCTGCCACGCAGGAGACAGGGGAGGAGAAGAAGAAGAAAAAGGGAAGAGGTCGCACGAAGGGAGGCAAGCTGAGTCTACCCAAGAAGTCAGAGAGTGTTCCTGCTCCTGAGGTCATCAGAGTCGGAGGTATGCGTTCTCCCTCATCAAACTCGTATGTCCTCAAAAGGATAGAGTTCTGGAATATCATTTTAAATGGAGTTATCAGAACAATGTTGTTTTAACATGTTAGGTGCCTAGATTTTACAACTGATAGCAGGTTTTGAGAGAACTCAGACCCCCTTTTGTTTAATCGTTGAACGAGGGGCTCCCATCCGCAGTGTGATGGCTAGAGTAGGGCTACTACTTCTGTAGGTACATGACCCTTTCTACAGAACTATGGCAGTGCTACTACTATAATAGGACCCGTGAAGATCCGGGGTAGAATAGGTCTTTAGCAACCCATGTTTGCAACTATGCTTGTCATAAAAGGCAACCAACGGGATCGGGTGATCAGGCTCGCTGACTTGGTTGATGCTTGTCATTGTATCCCACTTGCGTGGATCGATGCTCTTGCAGTCAATTACTGGATTGTCTGGTCCTGACTTGATTATTTACAGACCGTTGTCATATAGCTGGAATATTGCTGAGTGCAGCGTTAAACAACAAACAAACAAAAACTACTATTATAGGCCTATGTTAAAGCACAGGCAATAGTCGTTGCACTAAGATCCTTTGTGGAAGGGGATCCTGGTCCTTGTGATGCTCTTACCTTTACTACAGGTCTGGGTTTTAGATCCGTTCATATTATAGGACACTGACTGCTTGTCAGTCAAAATGTCCTGAAGATGTGTGCCAAATTTGGTAATGATGCAGATGAATATATGTTCAGAAATTGAACTATCAAAGTCACTTAGGGTACAGTCCATCCGAATCTGATCAGTCGGGAGTTTTGTATCATTCTTCTACAATGTATGGCAGAGATGATGTGGACGGAGCGCTACCAGCCCTCCCACTCGATGGAGGTCCTGGGCCACACAGCTCACCTGCAGAAGCTGAAGAGCTGGCTGCTGGAGTGGAAGCATCGCACTCACAAGGAGGCTCGCAAGATGAGGCTGCAGATGCTCAAACAGGCTCAACCGAAGGCTGTCGCCAAAGGTAAAATAGGCATTGAGCGTAGATAGTCAAGTGATTAAAGCATTTGCTTGTCACAAAGGACAAAGGCATGGGTTTCGTTTCTCTCTAGTGTTTATAATAAAGGGAGATCCTTCATATTTGCTCCTACGTTTATTTGAACTGGAAACCTCTAAACCTTTACCATATCACATTACAGTTATGACAAGGACCTCTGCTTAAGTTTGACTGCTATGCATGGGTACTGTGTGTGAAGCTCATGTCTGGTGTCCCCTGCTTTGATATGGCTTGAATATTGACATAAAACCCAATTACTTCTTCTCCATGTCTTATTCAACCTAAGTTGTGGTTCCTGTGTCTGCAGCAGCCGAGGAGGACAACGCGTGGTGGGGGGAGGAAGACAGTGACTTCGACATGGACACTGATGACAGTGAGGATGAGGATGACAGTCTGTGTAACACTATGCTCATCACAGGGCCCCACGGTGTCGGCAAGACGGCCTCAGTGTACGCCCTGGCTCAGGAACTCGGATATAAGGTGATACCCGTGGCCTGCAAGTTTAAATAACTAATTTTGAACAACAGATAGAAATACAGTCAAGTCCTGTTAATCCGACATGGTCGGTGGCATATGATTATGTCGGATTAACGAGTATGTTGGACTGACTAAATTAAGTAGTATCAACGTTCATGATCGAAAATCGGACAATGTGATGGATTACAGTACATATTCATTAGAATAGAATACTTAAAAAGGAAATATTTATGTTATGTTATATTATTAGAGGAATATGTTCTCAAATCATGCAACCTCGAAAAGCTTAACCGGCAGTGGGTTAGCCTAGTGGTTAAATCGTTGGCTCGTCCCACCAAAGACCCGAGTTCAATTTCCCCCATGCCCCTTGAATACAATGTGTGTAGCCCATTCTTGTGTCCCCAGCCGTGATATTGCTGGAACGTTGCTAAAGTGGCGTAAAACAAAACTCACTCACTCAAAAAGCCTAACACAGGGTATTCCAAACTACAGTTACGGGCTGCACGACTGATCCAAAATACTTTTGAAAGTGTAATCTTGAATGGAAGTCGCCAGTTTGCATCTAGTGCCACAAAGATCATGAAAGCTTCTTTTCTTATTGGCGAATGTTGACTTCCTGTTAGTCATTTCATTGGTCAGTCAAAGTTTTGCAAAAGGTCGTTCTGACATGACCTGTAATGAGATGTCCTTGCGGTAACTTAGATCTGATTTTAATGAGATTGTGATTAATCCTGTTTTGTGTGTTTAAAGGATTAATTGTTTGTTGTTATGCAAGTTTGGCTGTGTTCTCGTGGGCTGATGACCACGGAGTAAGCTAATTGCTGTGTCGGATTAATGAGACTGATTAATGAGTGATTTCAGCAATTCGTTGCAAATTAGGTGTGTTGGAGTTGCATGACTGTTGGATTAACAGGTCTAAACAGCACTGATATAATCAGTTCTCATCATTTGTGTCGGATAAGTCCGATTGTGGGATTAGCGAGTGTCGGATTAACGAGACTTGACTGTGTGCGGACTTTTTTGATTGTAGTTTTTTCTACAAGATCTCATGGGGACCAAGAAAGATGTGCCAATCGTGAGAGTCAACTAGATTGGATAAGGAGGTCAGCCTTAGTGACTTTGCTGTTTGCGTGTCATTGTGCCACAAAGACGTTAGACCCGGGTTAGGATTGGTCGTTAGCAACCCATGTTTCTCGTAAGAGACGACTAACGGGATCAGGTGGTCAGGCGCGATGACTTGGTTGATGCATGTCATTGTATCCGAATTACATAGATTGATGGGTCAGACTCGATTATGTACAGGTTTTCATGCAGAAGCTGGAATATTGCTGAAGGCAGAGCTAAACAACAGTCACCCACTCACTCCAAACTAGGGGCAGAATTGGGTAGAAACATTGCATTGTGAACATTTGAAGGTTTAAGTAAATATGATGTTTTACTGACTAGGTGATTGAGGTGAATGCCGCGTCGTCCCGGAACGGGAAGAAGATCCTGTCCAAGCTCCAGGAGGCTACCCAATCTCACCAGGTCGCCACCAGTAAAGATGGCAGCTCAAACAGCATGATGGCAGCCTTGACAAACTCTCAGTCAGGCAGTACACCATCTTCAGGTAAATAACACTGGGAGACGGAGAGCATGCTTCCAGGGGTTCAACCAGGATTCTAAACTAAGTGCTCTTGGCAAGCAAATTGGGGGGAAATCGTTATTTTGTTCAAAATTTGGATGTTACTTAAGTTCTTATTATACCCTCGACCTTTTTGGTCGGGGGTATATAGTTATACCAAGGTATCGTCTGTCCTAAACTTTGTCCGCACAATATCTCTTAAACTATTCGGTGGAATCATCTCAAACATAGTACATAATTATATGTGTCATATGGAGGGGTGCAGTCAAAAGAATTTTTTTTTTTTTTTTTTCAATTTTTTTATGAATTCTTCAAACCCTAACCCTATCCATTATTTAATTTGCAACTACTTACACACTAGGCGGGTCAGGGGTATTAGTGAACCACGCTCACTTTTGCCCTTGTTAATTTTAACATTGAATTTTGACATTGAATTTAACATGTTTGATGCAGTAATATATAACTAACCATAACTAACCATTAAAGTCTCTTTGTCTCTATTGGTCCTGTTATCAGTGAAATACAAGTTCCCTCAACAAACCATAACTTGAATTAGGAGATTTGTAATTCCAATTTGGGATTTTTACTGACATATGCTTCAGACTTGAGGCCAAATATCAGCCTCTGAGCAGGTCTAGATAAATCGCTGTGCTCCTCTGTTGGCTGCAAGTGCTGTTATAATTCATCAGCAGACACAGATCATGTCCCATCATTAAATCAGAAAAACAGCAGCTGGTATAGTTGATGATTGATCGGTTAGAACAAACTGATTATGACCATTGATCAATGATGAATCCCACAAATTCCCTAAACTGACTAAATGGTTATAGCCCTATTAGAAATATCAACCAAACGTCTCAATCAATGAAAATGCTTCAATCAATTCACCTTCCAACATCTGATAGGAGGCTCGACAGTGTTTACACTGTGTGTGGTGTAGCTGATCAATGTGCCTCTGTGAGCCAGCTGTGCAGAGAGGCAATGCTCACTTCAGTCTGACAGTTGTCGTGTGTTACTTTGGAGCTTTTCATCACAGATTTATCTGAACTGATACATAGAGTAACACAAAGTGATGTAACCAAAAAAATAACTTCTTGACTGACAGATTCAAATATGAAATGAACCCCCAAATCTAAGATGATGTTTATTTTCAAACTGTTTTTCCATACATATACATTTGGGAACATGTGGCGAAGTGCTAAGAGTTATGTCCCTTAGGCATGTCAGGATCTGGTCAGAAATCAGATTTGCCCTGAAAATCATCCTTGGTTTGTTTGCACCATATCCGGGTGGGCATTGCGAGTTAGAAACATCCCCAGCAATCACGGTCGCAGGGGGCATCCGAATAGATTGTGTGATCACCTTCAGTTGATTGCATTGCATTCACAGTTACCCATAGGGGCGGAGACCGCCTCCGTGGTCCTGTGGTAGAGCGTCCGCCCAGAGAGCGGAAGGTCCGACGTTCGATCCCCGGCCGCGTCATACCAAAAGACGTTAAAAGATGGTACTTGTTGTTACCCTGTCTGGCGCTCGGCATTAAGGGGCTAAAACAAGGACTGGTCGGCTCGGAGTCAGTATACTGTGTCTGAGTGGGGTATTCATGTTAAACTGCGGCGTGGTATCTCAGAGAGCTAGCACTATAAATCGGCATTAGTCCGGACTAGAACAAGCAGCCACACAAACACATACTCGTACATGCACGTCGCTATATAAGTGCAATAATCTTGGACGCGACGTTAAACCCAATTTCACCTCACCTCACCATAGGGGCGGTCTGGTAGCCTAGTGGTTAAAGCGTTTGCTCGTCACGCCGAAGACCCGGGTTTGATTCCGGACATGGGTACAATGTGTGAAGCCCATTTCTGGTGTCCCCAGCCGTGATATTGCTGGAATATTGCTAAAAGTGGCATAAAACCATACTCACTCACTCTTAAGACTCGTTCACATATAATTTCATTATTTGTAGCTAAGCCCGCCAAGAAGGACGCCAAGCTGCCCACGGCCTTCACCAACCTGTTCCGTAAGGCTGGCAGCAAGACCGATCCTGTAGAAGTGATTGACCTGGAGGCCGATACAGCAAAGAAGCAGGAATCGCCCACCAAGTCCAAGCGGAAGAGGAAACGAGAGAAGGATGTTGATAAGGGTAAAGGACTATAATGCTTCAATAGCTTTGAAAGCTCTTACTTAGATATTGGGGTGTTGAGGGCATCCCAATATCTAAAGGGATTAGTACAATGTGTGCAGACCTCTTTTTTTTGTTTATTACTCCATGATCACAAAAACATTGAAGTCATTTGTTGTAAATAAATATGTCAACAATAATAACTTCACAGCCTGATAATTTGATCATTAACACAATATAAACCTGTAGACAACAGTAGAAAGCAGTGACATTGTTTGGTGCAATAATACTAGCCCCGCCAATTCTGTTGTCTGGAAACAGTAGTCTGTTAGTGGGTGTGGCTTACAATTGCCGAATCACTTGCAATTTATTTTTTTATGAATATTATACGAATTCACACTCACTTCAAAATATTTATTGCAGTTGAGAAAACCCCCAAGAAAGCCAAGAAGGAGTTGAAAGCCATGCCGACCCCCGGGAGAGATGAGTCCAGTCAGACGGGGGGACTGGAACTGTCCACCACCACGCTCATCCTGTTCGATGAAGTAAGTACTGGATAAGCACTTTTGATCATTAAAGTTTGGATGTGTTAGAATGGTAAATTCTGATAAATTGTAAGTGTTTGTGCGGAAAGCATTGTGCCATAATCACAACAGAATCAGGCCAAATATGGCACTGAAACTCATGAATATGGGTTTCTGGGTGCCATTGTACAAAGTGGGCTTAGCACCGAGGTGATCGTGACTCCCTTACCTTAACATAGACTTATGACAGTTGTAGTGCCAGGTTGTAGTGTACAAGGACACCCTGTGATACCTAAGCGTATGTTTTCTGTGTTATCTGTTCTCACTTAGGGATGTTGTGTTTCAGGCTGAGATCAGCTTCGAGGATGACAAGGGCTACCTGCCTGCCATACAGCACTTCATGATGAGGACCAAGATTCCCATCATCCTCACCACGACGGACCCCAGCTTCAGCAGCCAGCTGCAGGCACGGTACGAAGGCCTCACCTTTAAACAGCCATCTCAGGTGAGTTGTGCAACTCCAACATACCTTTTACAGAAAACAGTGACCAGAAAATGTCTTATGTGATCATACATATCTGACACAATATGTGTTTTGCCTATTTGAGCCAATTCCAAAATGGGTTAGTTGGTAACTCTTTCTTCCTTTTTGTGTCAAAAGAGAATTATCTGATGATGGAAATGCAGTAATGTGTGGGAGTATAACAATGCATTGCAATTGATTATAGTTTGCTCTGTGATTGTACTACATCGATAGGAATTTAGAACCGCTGATTGTATTATTGATTGTATGCATAACAATCATAGATTTCAATAGTTGGAATGAGTTACAAATAAGACACAGCTTATGCGTCAGAAAACTACCGTATATGACCGCGTATAAGCCGAATTTTGAGGACCAGAAAAAAGATTCTGTAGAAAGGGGTCGGCTTATCCACGGGATACACTTTCGTGATAGTATTTTTCAGATCGTGATCTGTCAGAAACATCGGCTGAATACGGTCCGATAGATTACAACTTCCCGAAAGTTTGGAAGTTGCCACGACTAGAGCCATTATTCTTATAAATTATCAATAAAGTTATTATTATACACCAATGTTGTCATTATTAAAAAAATGGTATGCATGTTACTCCTTCCGATGATAAGTTTTCAATTGAATGTTCAAAGTTTATCGTTCTTCGTAAACTCTACAATCTTTACACGTAACAATATATGGAATTCACAGCTATAATATATAATCCCCAGATAAAATCGCCAATAGCTATTACGTACGTTTTGCAAAGTTCATAAATTGATAGTGAACAAGTGTCTACCTTTATTGAAAGAGGCAAATAAACAGCTGTATCGGCGAGTTATTCCGTTCGCCATTTGCAAAAACATGTGATCAGCTGTTACCTGTGACGTCACGAACGGTGACCACTGTGATTGCTTCCTGTTGTTTAAAGCAACACGGTACACAAGGAAATGAGCATTGATAATAACGGGCCGATTGGTATTGTCATGTTGTTTACACAAACATTTTCAAGTTGTGGGTGCTTAGCGATCGTGTTTGGGAGTAGGGGCTTAATTCCTTTGTTTTCGAGAGATTAGTTTAATAAACTGGAGAAGCCTGTGATGGTCATTCAATGTGTTCATAGTATGATAGTTTATTTAATTCAATTGGATTAACATACAATAGTGGTGTAAAGGGGGTTATAAAAGTTGGTATATTTTTACAGACTGACATTTTCATCATGAGTTTTAAACAAAAACGCCATGCTTACGATGCTGAATTCAAACTGCGAGTCTTCGCTCCAGCTGATATATTTTCTCACGGGTTCATAATTCTATATACACCGATTCACAAAATGGCGCTTGGTTGTTGATGGCAACATATAACGATCATTATGAGATTAAAAAAAAACACGAGAAACAGCTTCCCACATTATGAAAGTGGATGACTGGTTTGTTAAATCTTTTTTAGATATAATAATGACTTTTTCAATATAATTACAACGTTTTTCATCTTATATTTTTGAATATTTGCGAGTACCGGCACATGTCTTGCAGTCCGACTTCGCAGTGTTTTTTGTCTTTCAATTCCTGATTCGGCTTATCTGCGGGTCATATCATTTTCTTTCGTATTTCAATGGTCAAATTAAAACCTCGGCTTATCTACGGGGTCGGCTTATCCGCGGTCATATACGGTAATTACAGTCAAAATTCAAACCTACCGCGTGTTTATCAAGAATTACGACAATTTAAGATTTGAGTTACTTCCTTTGTACCTGTGAAGGTCGGGTTGAAACTGATTTTCAGCAACCCATGCTTGTTGTAAGAGGCAACTATTGGGATTGGGTGGTCAGGCTCGCTGAGTTGGCTGATATATACCGTATTCGACGTAATAAGCGCCCACGGCGATATTTGCTAATATATTGGCTCGTGAACAATCCCAATTAGCACTCTTTCCGATTGATCAATGTACACCATACTTATTTATTCGCTGATAATACGCACTCGTGTGTTAAATGCACCCTTAAGTATGGGCAATTAAATTCTGGAAAAATATATCTCTCCTATATAAACATTTCAGGCTGTCAGCATAAACCACGACATTTATCTTTCAACTCTGTTTTTTTTTTACAAAATATTATTCTAATAAGAGCCCCCTATTTCTAATTTTGAGAGCGCCCTGGGCGCTTATTATGTCGAATACGGTATACCATATCTCAATGTGTAGATCGATGCTCATAATGTCAGTCACTGGATTGTCTGGTCCAGACTTATTTACTGACTGGCGTCATATAGCTGGAAATGTCCTGAGTGCAGTGTTAAACAACAACAACAAATAGTGTTACTTCCCTTTGGTTTGAAAAGCAACAGGGAGGACAATGGGAGACATTGTCGGCAATACTTTATTCATTTCTGTTACGTTAATGATCAACATAAGTTGGTTTAATACTATTGCAATACTATTCCAGTAGTGTGGCGTACTATTGCAATAGTGACAACAGCCCCCATAAGTCACCCCGACTATTGTGACAAGTACTGGGCAGTGCCATGTATGGGGGAGTTCAAGCTTTGTGTGACCTTTCTTATCATATACAGCGTTAGTAACTAACAGTTTTAGACCACTAGTCCTTATAATGATAACATATAGCAAAACCTATAAAAATGGAAAATTGCTACTAGTCCTTATGATACCTTAACTATTGAGCAGTTTGGCAAGGACTATAGGATAAGTGCCAGTTTCTAATGCTGATATATGGAGTGGTAGCCTACTGGTTAAAGCCCATTTTAACTGTGACTTTGCAGGAATATCACTCTCACTCACTCACTCACTCACTCACTCATATATAATATTCTACAAAGTTTCAGTCCTTGTGACTTTATTTTCATGAATGTGCTTTCCTGTATCTTCAGCTGACAATCGCAGGACACCTACAGACAATCTGCCTGGTGGAACAGGTTAGAACTGGTCTGGACGAAATGCTGACACTGGTCAAGCTTCACGGAGGTGACATCAGGAAATGCCTGCTGTGGCTCCAGTACTGGCTTAGCTCAGGGGGCGGGGCAAGCAAACTCCACCACGCTGTCAACACAACGCCTCGCACAGTTCTACTCAGTGTGGATGAGAACACCTGCTCACAAGACTCGGACTCCCAGGGCACCAGTGTTGGCACTTCAGCTGTTCCTGATAAGGACGATGATGACTTTGTGGTGTCAAAGCCTTCTGTTGGGAGGAGGAAGAGGGTTTTGGATGATGATGACTCGTCAGGCAGTAATGTGTTTCCATCAAGATTATCATCCCAGTCGGACTCAGGCTGTTCCAGCCACCTCCCCCTTGTGCATTGTTTGAGACTGGAGAGTCTAGCTGGAATAAGTCAACCATTACCAGATGTTTTTGAAAAAGTGCTACAGTCCTATCTGAGGGTATGTTCCAATCTATCTTTAGCCATGTTTGAAATAATGTAAAGAATCCAAAACGACAATCAGGCAGGTGACCCACCAGTGTTGCCTAACCCATCTTCAAAGTTACCTTGATTCAGTTGAAAAGATGCAAACAATTACTTGAGAATCTGCAAGGATTTATGATAAAACTGAATCTGTAAGTAATTTTAAAATTATATGCCCGACTAAAGTGTTCATTCATTCATTCATTCATTCATTCATTCATTCATTCATTCATTCATTCATTCATTCATTCATGCAGCCCAGCAGAAAAGTCACCTGCTGCAGGCAGACAGTTATTTCGGTCATTGATCTAAACATAACAGGGGGGGGAACAGTCAGTTTCTCTGTTGAGATTTTTGGTAAATAATTTCATATGTTTGAATGTGAGCAGTTGTTTTTGTTTGATTGGTGTGTAACACCTCACTCAGCATTATTCCAGCTATATGACGGCTGTTCGTAAATAATCTGGACCAGACAATCCAGTGATTGACATCATGAACATCAACAAAGTCAGTGAACCTGACCACCCATTAGTCACCTATTACCATTATAAGTGTAGAGTGGAGTTGCCTCCCTTAGGTGTGCTAGTATATGATGATCATGGGTTTGAATCCCAGATTTGAACTGATTATGGCATTAGGGCGTTTGGGCAGCCTAGTGGTTAAAGTGTTCACTCGTCAAGCTGAAGACCCAGATTCGATTCCCGACATGGGTACAATGTGTGAAGCCCATTTCTGGTGTCCCCCGCTGTGATATTGCTGGAATATTGCTAAAAACGGCATAAAACCATACTCCCTCCCGCAAAGTGGCATTCAACCTAAACACTCGCTTGTAGGTCTGTTTGTTGAATTTACCCAATCTTAGTCCCCATTTTATTGGTAATGTGGACACAAATAAATATAACTGTCAAATAAACAAATAAAAATGGTTACTCAACACTCATTCCAATCTGTTTATAGGATAGATGTGATGATCAACTAACTGCAAAACTGCAAGAGATGTGCAAGAACCTCCACAGCATCGGCATGTCTTCGCTGTCTGGTAACCTGTTCCATCTCCTCCCCCTGCCGAAAGTGCTGCCACAGGCCCCCAGTCTGTCACTCGGCTGTACCGAGGCCGCATCGAAAGAAAACAAACTTTCACGGATACGCACAGATCTGTTTGACGATGAGGGCTCATGTGATGCCCCTGAAGAGGAGAAAGTAGTTGAAACATTGGAAGCTGTTAAAAATGATAGTGTTCCCAAAGAGCAAAAGGTTCTTAGTTCAAAATGTTTAAATGCCTTTTCTCAATATTATGACTCAATGTGCGATATGGATATTATGGGGGCGTGCACAGAGGTGTTTACAAGTCAGGAGTGCTATGCAGCTTCAGGGGTGGGGAGTGACTCCAGAAACAACCGAACAATGTCTGACTGCCCTACAATGGCCTTGTTGACACGCGAACACAATACTGAGATGAATCTGAGAAGTGCTAGGCATCTGTATGGGACCATCACAACAGCTGTTGACAGTTATAGAGACAGTCAAGCAGGTGACAAGTTACCAGATGAGGTAACCCTTCCTGTACCTGGTGGACGAACAACATTCAGCTTGCTCACATCTGAGCCAAGGTAAAATAATAACAAAGACACCAAGGCTGATAATAACATATACATGTCCCATGCCACTGTGAAATAATTGCGCCACTGTTCCATTCACTACCATCATTAAGTAATGTGAACCTCAGCAATGAATATCTGTACAACGCTCTTTCCTAGAATGCAAGTTCCGTTTCTTGGACCCCGATGACAGCGGTATATCCCAGTGAGGGATCACTGTATATTTTTTTATTCATTTATTCATTTTTATTTTTTCCCATTTTTATTGCGACTGCCAACCAAGGTTTTGAGAAAGAAAAGCCTTGACCTAATAAAGAGAAAAATTATGGCTGTGTAAAATCCTGACCAAACAGATTTATTCACAAGAAATTAGTCACTGAATAAGTTGTACTATGCATTTAGCAATTTTCTAGCTATGCATGCGGCAGCTTGTAAATAATCGAGTCTGTACCAGACAGACCAATGGTTGAGCAACGAACCGTTTTGTCCAGGTGTGGTATATGAAGGCTCTTATGTTGGTGGTACTGTGGACTTAGTCTGCCCTGAGATACATACAGGCCAGGAAAAAATGAATCTAGGGCAGTTGGAAATTTCTTGTTTCAGGTTGTCTGGGTCTATTAGGAGAACTCATGAGAATGTGTCCGACTCCCTCCCTCTGAACACCTACTGCAGTCATCGCTCAGTCCACATGGATTATCTCCCCTCCCTTAGGGCCATCAGCCGAGCAGAGCAACATCGGCAAATTGCCAAAACGAAAAGAAGGTATTTGTGACAGAACTGTGTTTTTATATAAATGGGGGCTTTTACTTTAATGATAAGATATTCATATGAAACATTATTCAGCTGTGCCAATGTAAACCTTATAATCCCAAGGGTACAGAGGTTTAGAAAAATATGCTAAAATTTTGAACAGGTCTGTTAGTTTTTCACCTCCATACTGATTTCAAATAAAAACAGACCAAAAAATTCAAAATCATGATTAATAATTCATGCCACACTTGCCCCTTCCAGGTATACCAGTAAATATAATAATTTATTTCACTTTTGCATTTTTTGTGATTTTAATGTATTTTGTAAAATTTTAGGTTCCACCACTACTTCGACAACATCGGTATGTCACTGAAAGAAACAAGTCTCAATGTCCTGTGTCAAACCTTCTCATGAGTCTTCATGAACAGCTTATAAAGGATTGAAGTTTGGGATAGTGCTGAGAAAAGATCTGTCTGTAATGCTCAGAGAGGTTGCTACGTTCTGTCTATAGCGGGGTCACCTAGAGTTTTTTGCCAGCTGTATTTGGCCCACTTCACATTCAGTGCATGACCATCTGTGGCGCTAGAAACTATCTCAGTAAAACAATCAGTAAAACACCAGATTGATAGCATTGTATTTCTGCTATCAGTGAAGAAAACCATTATGATACCTCATTAGTATTGGAACTGTCACTCTAGAGAACATGCTTAACAAGCTGTAGATCATACAGGTATAGATAGGACACTGCCAAAATATAGGACAGATTTTGAAGAGGTCATGAAAACAATGGACAGTAGTTAACTATTAAAAAACTCATGATATTATTTTTCTTCATTTCATGGAAACAATTTATTTTCACTTTTTCAAAGCAATATTTGCAGCTTTTTTACAAAATCCAAACTTTGAGGGGCTAAGTACAGACAGTGCAGGTTTCACACACGTCTGAATGGTAATATCTTCCAGGCATCAAGGAATCAGCACTGTTTTATTTTCTGCCTTGGTTTTAGTCTGGGCTGTGATGTAAATATGTACAAGTCCTGTTTGTCCATATTTATTTAAGAGATTTTTTGTTAAAATACTGAAAGTGTAATTTTAATGTCCTGTGTCGGTATGGTAGTTTTAACATGTTATTGTACATTGATTTATACGATACTGCATATATACAACCATGGAAGTGGCATTAGAAATTTTTAATATATTTTTATATGAAATGTGTGTGCTTCACATTCATGCAAGGGCGTTATTGAGTGTTGACAAGTCAGTTTGCCTTTGCTTCTAATTGCATGAACGATTTAACTTATATGCCATTGTAAGGCTATCTTAAAGTAGCTGGAATAGTAGTAGGGTTACTAGGATGGGTTTGTGCATGTGAACCTCTGTCTTGTCATGTTGACTGAACTGGAATAGAATCAGCATCTTGACTGAGCTGGGTTAGGAACAGCACAAGAAGTCAATTAATGTACTGTAGAGATACAGATCTGATACTTGCAGAGGCATTTTGCAGGATTTAGCCAAGAATACGGTCTTTCTGTGAAATATTTACTTTGCTGTCAGTAATTTTTTTATTTCTGGTAAAAGTAACAGATGTATATGATTTGAAGATTTATTCGATGATTACAACACAAGAGTAAATGTTCACCAAATGTCAGCCGTGTTTTAGGGTAATAATATTAATGACCACTTGGCACATCAGTTCTATTTCTTTGTGACAACGTTTTGTTTGTCATCAAACTGAGAGCCATGGATAGTAAGGTCGTGTCTGTGACCAAGTGGGGACCATGGTCAGAATATCACTGTGTTATTGGTTGTTAGAGGTGACTAGATTGGATCACGTGGTTGGGCATGACATCTTACCCTAACGAAGTGGCTCCTAATGTAACCCACTAGTTTGCCTGGCCCAGATTCAATTATTTACAGGCTGCCATGATAAAGCTGGAATATTGCTGAAGGCAAACAAGTAATATCCTTTATGATACCGTTTCCCAGGCTTGTACATTGTGTACAACTGTAATGTGTAATGGTCTAATTTTATTTGAAGGACACAACAAAATAGACGTCCAACCAAATACATCATGGGCTCCTAGTTTGTATGCAGGACTCAGTTCAGAAGAAGCAATTTGATTAGTTGTTTATTTCAAGCTCATGCAAGTAAATAAATTCATTGCATATTTAGAGTTAAGATAGCTTGAGATATAGACGTCAGATCCGAGATGAAGTTATTCTGATGATTGGGTTCAGGTATTTACCACAACAAAATGGCGACACTGGATGAATTGATCTATGAGAAAATTACTACCACTGTCCAGGGTTAGAAACTAACAGTTTTTGTCTACTAGTCCTTACAATGATAACATATAGCAAAACCCTTAAACCAGGGCAATTTCTACTAGTCCTTAGTATACCTTTACCATTGGGCAGTTTGGTAAGGACTACAGGACTAGTGCCAATTTCTAACGCTGCTGTCATTACTATTGATCACTTCTCAAAGGTGCAGTATTTGTCCTCACAATCAGGAAACATAGGTCATGATTTATTAATGAAAGCTCTTTGGTTTCAGCATTAATTTATTTATTTATGCAAAGCGTAACTCTTTATTTACCATCGCACTTCATTTGAGTGATCATATTCATAGTGACGTGTACAGTATGTGTGAAAAACATTAATCACATTCAACCTTTATCATAAACAAGTAATGTCATGCAAACATGACTGGAAGAAAATTCCCAAGAATTTCCCTAACTTGACCTTGTCGGTCAGCGTGGAGATACAGTATTGATAAAGCTAATGTCACATGAACATCTTGTGTGGAGAGAGTGATTGTGTATAGAAGAATGGATATTTGACATGAATAAAGTGAACAGATATGAAATGTTTATTCTGTGTTCTTGTTATTTATGACAGGGTTTAGTTTCACAATTATTTTATTTATATAGCGATATGCACGTATGTGGCTGCTTGTACTAACTAGTTTGTGTTAATGTTGCATTGTTGAGTTTGGTTTTATGTTGCTTTGAACAACATTTCAGTTTAATTATGACATTTCAGCTTGATATGGGAGGATAAAAAGTGATACGGTCTTAGACAATTACCAAATACCAGTGGGTATGGTGCTGACTACCTTGAAACATAATCAGGGCAACTAAGGATTCGAACCCACAATCTAGGTTTCTGGCAACCGGGCCACCAGAGCCCCAAATAGCTTTACGCCGCTTTTAGCAATATCACAGCGGGGGACACCAGAAATGGGCTTCACACATTGTACCCATGTAGGGAATCGAACCCAGGTCTTCGGCGTGACGAGCGAACGCTTTGACCACTAGGTTACCAGACTTCTCCACCCAAATAATGCATTAGGGAGCACCAATAACATGCTATATACTGCAAATGAACTTTGGTCCAACCATGACATCAAAAAGCTAAGATTTCACAAGTCGTCATTTATATTCCTCATGAAAAACATAACGTGGACAGACAAAATATTTGTTTATTTTTCCACTGTATGATACAGGCTGGGTCAGTGGACTGCAGCATGCATATCAATTGTACAGCAAAGATGTAACTACATTAGCAGTCAGCGATGATCAGGGGTTCTTGTTACCTTGGTTAAATCAGTAACAGCCCTGGACAAAGACTAGAGTTCCTAATCTTTAAGCATGATTTGATGTCTGAATTCCCTAGCTGAATTGCTCTGAGTGCATCTGGTGTTAAGTAGTCAATTGAAGATCTGTATTAACAAAATCAGAACCACTCAGACAATTACCTGTTTTACATACTTGACCTAATTTGATTAGCTCATGGCACAAACACCTATATATGCTGATTAGCAGCTACTCTATATTTATCTACAGCCCTGACTGAGGATATGAAATTCATGGCCGTGTTGAACATGACCTCTTAAAGCAATGCAGTCACGATCTTGTGATGTACACACAATAAATATGCATTAAAGACTGATTGTGTAGAATTTACAGTGTCAACTGAACCTATGTACAAAAGCAGGATTTTATGTACAGTGGTTAAAATATGGTAACAAAGTAACAGTCAAACATGCTTTCATTCACAGACAAATGTTCCTAAAACTCAAAATGAGAGATAAAATAATACATATATATTATATACTGAACAAAAAAGTTAGAGATAATGAATATTTTGGGAGATGTTTTGTAGTGAAGACTGAGCACACAATTTCATATGAAATATCCAAAAAATATTCATGATCCTGAGTCTTTTTTTTGTTCAGTATATTTTTTCAACAACTTCATATATTGATTGCACCAACTGTTGATCACAACAAACATGGTGATTCGTATTGCAATACAGTACAACTTAAAATACTGTATCGCCATATTATTACACCAATCTTATTTCTGTTCCATCACATTATTCGTCATGACAGCACAATATAATGTTTGATTTGTCCTAAGCTATCAACAATTCAGTTTGCACCATCCATATGCTTCAGCAACTGAAACAGGGCTGACAATATATCTTTGAAATAATTCATACATACACCGTTACAAAAGATCTAAAACCATACACATAATTCTTCAAATAAAGAATTGACTTATTCCACTCTCATCCTAACGTCATCTCCGTGTGAGACAGCATCCATCTTGAAGCATATATCAGTTTCACAAGATCATAATAGTGAATCCTTGGTTGAACTTCTGTTAGCAAACATTGTTTTGTCACATTTCTGTACTTATCAAGACAAGAATATTGACAAGCATGTCTGATATCACTAGTTTTCTTCTGGCACTCTGGACTTCAGATGAAAGATTGGGTGTGTCGTCCACAGACTTTGTGGGCAGCTGTGATATTAACTGAGAATATTGCGAATCTCTTTGTGTATATGACACAGGAAATCCACGTATGAGGCACTTCCATTCAGTCCCTTGTCTTCCACCAGGAAATGATTGAACCATGGTTCTAGTTTGTCCCGCTGGCGAATGATTGTCAACTGAAAATGAGAATTTAATATAATAGTCTACACAAAATCTAACCTCATCTTATTAAAAAGTTGTGTAACATCACTTTTTAATAATAATGTACATATTTTATCATATTGAGTGAATTATTTTGAACAGTATTTCAATTATGTAACGGGGATGTCAGTTTGATTTGTGAGGGAAGCTTACTTGGGTGCTGTACAAGTCACCATTAAGCGCCTACCTTCAGGAAGCGATTCCTCTTGCTTCTTGCTTTTGAAATAGTTTCACAGACCCGCCGTGAGATTGGGTTGTCCAGGGGCAGCAGTTGGCACTGAAGTACACGGAGGACAATAACAATTAGCCCAAAACAAACAATATAACCAACAATATCAATTCAACACAAGGTTAACAGATTGCATGTGAAGGAATGCTCAACAAATTGAGTTATTTTCCATTCTACAAAATAATTAGACAGACAATTCCCTTTTATATGGTATCCTTACTACTAATATATGATAATACCATTGAGTTATCTAAACTAGCCCAACATTAGCTAAGCCCTTCAATGTACCAACCGCAGGGAAAACAGCAAAGCCAAAATTAAGGGAGGGAATGGGAAGGGCACCTGGGAACGGCCATCTCACGATGCTGTCATGTGGATGCACATCACCTGCACATAGCCTGGTGCACTACACACATAGCCTGGTGCACTACACACACAGCCTGGTGCACTACACACATAACCTGGTGCACTACACCACCAGGTTTCTGGCTCTCCTCAATCTTGGCTCAAGTTGAACAATCAGGACTTGATCAGGACTTGACTCTCACCTGCCCACTAGTCCCATTCAGCTTACTCCAAGCCAGCGATCAGGATGGAAACAGTTCGGTGCCTACTGTGCTCCATAATTACAAATATATCCCCTGCACAGGGACCAATGTCAGGGGGCCCACACCTTCTCTGTGTCAGCTGCCACACCTACTATTGATGGGCGAGTTGAGATAACTCACTGGTATAAGAAGTAAGTACAGTAATATAAAAACAGTTCTCAGCACTACTGTATCTATAATGTTAAACATAATGCATGCACTCACTTTATCTATATCAATTTGAGCTGCACTTTGAACTCCAAATATCTTTTGTATCCAATCTGGATCAGCGTTGTGACCAATCCACACAAACATTGAAAGTCCATTTTCTGGAAGGAAATTTGAGGTAATTTGATGACATCACAAGGATAAATATATTAATGCAGTGTAGGCTTGAATAATACCTTGACAAGTCCAATCACAAGAAGTCAATGACAACATTTATGGTTGGTTGTTAATGCCGCACTCAGCAATATTCCAGCTATATCTGTAAATATCTGGCCAGACAATCCAGTGATTGACATCA
Organism: Haliotis rufescens; assembly: GCF_023055435.1. Taxonomy (NCBI): domain Eukaryota; kingdom Metazoa; phylum Mollusca; class Gastropoda; order Lepetellida; family Haliotidae; genus Haliotis; species Haliotis rufescens. Next base: position 6,787,540 of record NW_025963791.1, on the reverse strand, counting down.
TGAGCAATGATCCATGCAGTTGGAATACTATGCCAAGCAATCAACCAAGTGACCAAGTCTGACCATTCCATCCTGTTAGTCGCCTCTTCCATTAAACACAGGTTGCTGGGGACCTCTGGAATCCACCTTGGTGGTTACATTTGAGAGACTTAATAAATGAGTGAGAGGGAGTCAGGCTTGGCACCACTTTGATCAGTATTTCAGACTTATTTAACAGACCAATGATCATGATCAGGGCAAATCTAGGAATTGATTCAATGGTCAGAGGATCCTGGTACACTAAGGGACACAACTCTACCCAGTGACTGCTGTGCCTTGAGCTGCTGGGCCACTCAAACCCACAGGACAGATACGACTATATAACAAACTTACCTAGTAGGTAAATCCCGGAATCCTGCAGTCGCTCATGTGAACAGCGGATAGCTGCTGGGTCATCGGTTCCATCCAAATCAATCTCATGCTACAAGGCAGAATAGATAAGATTGAATTAACACAACATACTTTTGGTACTTAACATTGTCATGTCAGGCAATCAGCAAATGATTTATGGACTGATACATGATGCAACACAACATAAAATAGGGTGTTGAATTATCAGGAGTTGTGTTTGAAATAAACGTTTTACTCTTCAGTATGGAGAAGTCCACTTACCAGTGGCATGAGCCGAGGGTAAAAGAAGACATTGGACGTTTCAACATTCATCGAGTTGATGAGGTGAATCAGATAGCTGCGGTCATCTGTTGATATCTCCGAACCTTGAATAATGGAAACATTGAATATTTAGAGAAAACAAATCAAACAAATCACAATTTTTCACATGGTTCACAGAATTTACGTCATTGTTGAAAAGTTTAATTAATTAAAATAAAATATAAAATGTGGATATGTTCCTGCACTCACTCGCTAAATATAATTCTTAATTGTTAGTACCGTATTTTCTTGAGTATAGTGCGCACCCATGTATAATGCGCACCCCCCTCTAGCGGGTTCAATATTTTGGAAAAAAAGAAATTTGAATATTATGCGCAGAAAATTTTTACACCGTACCCTTTCAGCGAAGTCCGGCAAAAGAACGGGTGCTGAGAAACTTCGTCAGTACAAATTCGAAATTTGAGATAAAAAATCACCAGACATGTTTATTTACCGTTTAAATAGTATTTATTGTTCTGCTAGGCATTGTTTTATATTTAGGGATTAAGATTACCTTGCGTATTTTCTCGTAAACTAAGCTGGAAACAGCAATCAGCTATACACACATTTTCTTGGAATCGACCGGTGATTCGGTCAAGACACACCCAATGATATAACTTTATAAGATTTTTAATGCAAGGATCGGCAACAATTGTATCTGAAACTATTTTATTTATCAGGAATAATATATTCCATTATTTTCTTAATTATATGCAACCTTTACTGAACATATTTAAAATAATAATAACCCTAAGCGAAGCAGCTGATCGCTATTCCCGGGTATTATTTTTTACATGGAACATGTCTGACCATTCACCGTCAAGGCTCACGCGCACGTGATCGCGAGAATTTCATGTTGACATAGAATCGTCAAACAAAAACAAATATGACTTTTAACGAGGCAAAGTATGTCATTTATGATATATGTATCCATTCTCTGTCAACTAAAGTTTGTTTCAAGGCATCAATAGCGGTATTCTGACCGTGGTTGCTGCTAATAACGGTGAGTTGTGCGATCTTCCAATCGCTTCACACACGATTTCGCCGAAATTAATAAAAACAATATTATAAGGAATTTTGAATAAAATCAAAGAAATAAGTTACAAACATTAGTCCAGATATAAAAAGAACACTTTTTATAGCCAGACAGTGTAATTACATGATTATTTTGCGTACTTCAGTATGGATTTGTTGACATGGTATTTCCGGTGTTTAGTGCTCACGGTAATGTCTTTACATGGGGGGAAAAAACATCCAAACTCATAATTCGTGTATAATGCGCACCCCCTTCTACACAGCTGTATTTTTTCGAAAAAAAGTGCGCACTATACTCAAGAAAATACGGTAACAGTTTTGGCAGGCCTATTTTCAGCTTACTCAAATTAGAGCTTATTCAAATCCTTCCACCTTTCAGGATACAAGAACCGAGACAGGTCTGTTCCAAGACCTTTGACAGTGACAAAATTCTGAACATTCATGAGTGCACTTACATTAATTCTAGGGCCTGTTACTTAATGATTCTGTCAATTATATGACCCATTGTGACTGAGGTTGTACTTAGGTTCTCTTCTGACAATTATCCCCATGGGGGCATGTCTTAATGTAAACGTTACTTATTAGTAACCAGAAATAGGATGTGCTGACTTACCTCCCTGTACCCCGTCACTCTTCAGTACGCAGTTAGCGTAGAGGGGCAGAAGCTTCATACACTCTGGCAGGATGAGTTGCCCAGCTGACGAGGGGCTCGCACAGTTCTTCCTGTAGCAAGCAAGGATCTGGGCTACCTCGTTCATCACATACTCACGCACCTGCTTGGGGTTTGAATTGAGTGTGCTCCCGATGGCTGAAAAGGAATTGCAAGCACAATAAGAGAATCGTAAATGTAGTTACAATTGGAATGAATAGTGCTGTCATATAATTTTACAATCTGGTAAAAGTGAACAAACAAAGCTTTGTTTCTTTGTTGTTTAATGCTGCACTCAGCTATAATTCATTATGGTAGCCGGTAAATAACTGAGTCTGGATCAGACAATCAAGTGAGCGATATTGTAAGCAACGTTCCACGCCGTCAGTGTAAGATTACAAGCAATCATTTGAGTCACCCAGTCTGACCACTCATTCTTTATGGCCAGCATAGCATCCCCAAGAAGTACAATTTTTGTTTGTTGGATTGTTTGTTGTTTAACGCCGCACTCAGCAATATTCCAGCTATATGATGGCAGTCTGTAAATGGGGTTTAGCGTCACATCAAAGATTACTGCATTAAATAGTAACGTGCTTGCACGTGTGTGTCTGTGTGTGTGGCTGCTTGTACTAGTCCAGACTGATGCTGATTTATAGTGCTAGCACACTGAGATACCATGACGCAGTCTATCAGTCCTTGTTTTACTCCTTAATGCCCAAAGCCAGGTAGGGTAACAACAAGTACCATCTTTTAACGTCTTATTGTATGACGTGGCTGGGGATCGAACCCCAGACCACCACCACTAGACCACGGAGGCGGTCCTGTCTGTAAATCATCGAGTCTGGACCAGACAATCAAGTGATTGACAACATGAGCATCGATCTACGTAATTGGGATACAATGATGATATGTATCAATCAAGCCAGTGAGTCTGACTACCCGATCCCGTTAGTCGCCTCTTACGAAAAGCATAGTCGCCTTTTACGACAAGCATGTGTTGCGGAAGACCTTTTCTACCCCGGATCTTCACGTTTCTCATGAAGTACTAAATATTACTATAGACTAGGATTACATTGAATTACGTACTGTATTTTGACAGGTAGTTGACAAGAACATCCAGTTCACAGCTGCGGAAGAGGTCTGCCATCTGCGTGCAGCAGTTGAAGGCGAGGTTGTGAACTCGTAACCGCCGCTGTCCACTCACTGTTGTGTACAACACCGCAACCTGGAATGTCAACACTTAATGAAAACGTTTGTCTGCTGTTTAACACCTCACTCAGCAGTATTCCAGCTTCATGGCCTCAGCCTGTGAATAATTGCATCCAGACAATTCAGTGAACAGTATTGTGAGCAACGATCCACACCACTGGGGTACGATGACACACAATCAACCAAGTCAACAAGCTGACCACCCCATCCACTTTGTCACCTATTACAACCAGCATAGCCTGTTCGTTGGGGGCCTGTCCCAACACAGAATGCCCACAAGGTTGAGAACATGTAGCAATACAGGACCAGAGTTTGTTTTGGATATCGCTGGTTCTTTGGATTACTGACAAAAGTTGTTCAGTGTCAAAACACACCATAACCCAGAAATGCTGCACAGATAAGACAAATTATTTGTCAATTGATAATCTAGGTTATATTAGTTAGGAAATAATTTACTCAAACAATTTTGATGAACTTGGGACGGGAAAAAGAATAAAACATTCCATCAATATCATATAGTGTCCGATTATCATTTTGTTTGTGTGCTGTTTAATGGAGAACTCAGCAATACTCCAGCTTAAGACAGTGGCACACATATAATGGATATTACGAGCAACGATCCGGGGCATCATTTTTACAATGATGCAATGATGAAGACAAACATGAAGCAAATCAGTACCTAGGCATTTACTTGAAACAAACTGGTAAAGGTGGCGAGATGTTTTCTTGTAACGTAATCATTTTCTTGGTTCAACATTGCATCGTTCATTTTCAGCGTGACATTCTCACCTGCACATAAGCACCCTCCGCCTCATTAAGCTTGTCGTCATGTTTAATATCAACATTGATGGACTGGTCACAATCTATGGCAGCCATTTCCACATCTGTTGTGTTCGACATGTAGAAGTTGCCAAAGAAATCTACAGGACGTATGCCTGAAAATGCAAAATAACATCACATACAACTATTGTCACAACCAAAACATGTTACTTTGGTTTCATTAGTACAATCAACCCCAGAAAATATCTAGGGGACTTGTGGTGTTCCAATTAATTGAAATAATCAAATGTTGACCTGAAAGTGAACAACCACGGCACAGCACTCAAGCTATATTCCAGTTAAGTGAATTATGCAAGTGGCATGTGAATAGTCACATCTGGACCAGACAATCTTTTGATCCCAGTGGGTTTATTGAGTGAGTGAGTATGGTTTTACGCCGCTTTAAGCAATATTCCAGCAATATCATGGCGGGGTGACACCAGAGGTGAAAGGTGAGGTGAAATGGGGTTTAACGTCGCGTCCAAGATTATTGCACTTATATAGCGACGTGCATGTACATGTGTGTGTTTGTGTGGCTGCTTGTACTAGTCCGGACTGATGCCGATTTATAGTGCTAGCTCACTGAGGTACCATGCCGCAGTTTAACATGAATACCCCACTCAGACACAGTATACTGACTCCGAGCCGACCAGTCCTTGTTTAAGCCCCTTAATGCCGAGCGCCAGACAGGGTAACAACAAGTACCATCTTTTAACGTCTTTTTGTATGACGTGGACGGGGATTGAACCCCGGACCTTCCGCTCTCCGGGCGGACGCCTTACCACTAGACCACGGAGGCAGTGGGTGACACCAGAAATGGGCATCACACATTGTACCCATGTCGGGAATCGCACCCGGGTCTTCGGCGTCATGAGCGAACGCTTTAACCACTAGACTACACGACCGCCCCAATGGGTTCATTGACACTGGACAAAAGGGAAAGGAGGTTGTCGAATTACAACAAGAAACCTTATAACACTCACCCTGACTAGTTCTGACTCGGAGAATGCCATCAAATGCAATTGGCCTCATCACATTCCGCTTAAGATCCTCAATGAAACGCTCTCCATCTATATCAGCCTGCACCATAAAATCATCTCCATATCAGTGGAATTAATTCATACATGTTAAGAAAATATTAAAATAAATACAAAGGAATAAAGAAATATATCACTCTGTTTTCTTTGATTTCCTACATTTGTGCAACAAACAACATGTAGTACATGAAAAGAACCTTTTATTCACATACAAATGTTTGGCGTAATATGGGGTCTGCCTCATTTGCCTACTACGAAGCCCTGGGGTCGTGGTGACCCAGGTTGTGTGAAATCCTGGGGTTGTTGTGACCTGGGTAGGAGGAATGAATGTCCTGGGGTCTTAAGGACCCGGACTTATGTATAAGTAAGTGGGAGGTATATATCAGTCCTTGGGTCCGATGACCCAGACGATCCAAAGGGATACGTTGGTCTTGGGTCGTGCTGACCGGACAGTACCTTGCTTAAGTAATGTTCTTTTGGGGCCACAAGCCTTCTATGCTCTGAGTAGGGAGTAGCATGTTGCACAGAACGAGAACACTTTCCTTGCATGTATGTAAAATAAAGGAGTGAATTTTCTTTCATGACATGTTACCACAAGTATATAACTTGGCCTGGTCCAGGCAAATCAATGGTTGACAACACGAGCATCAAACCGCCCCATCGGGTCATACAATGTAATTACAACAAGCATATGGTACTGTGGGCCGGACTCACAAGAGGTATCATCAGAAGGACTAGGTAACTACAAATAAGGAGAGCTACATAATCAGGACATACCTGGAAGTAACTGTACTTGTACATGTTGCCCGACGTGAGTCGACACACCTCCCCCATGGAGGCAATGTCTGTGTAGGCGTTGGGGAAGAGAAACAGATCCACACTGCAACCTGCAGCCACACACTCCTGCCCCAGCTTGGTGTAGAAGTTGCTGGAAGGAGTCAGGATAGCCTGGAACAAACATACACACGTATCAGGAACTGTTTGTTGTTTAGCAGCGTACTCCATCAATATTCCAGCTATATCACGGCCATCTGTAAATAATCAATCCTGGACAGGACAATCCAGTGATTGACATAATGAGCATTGATCTATGCAATTGGCATACAATGCCATGCATCAAGTGAATCCAGCAAGTCAGCATGCCTGACCACCCGATCCTGTTAGTCGCCTATTATGACAAGCATAGTCGCCTTTTTGGCAAGCATGAGTTGAAGACCAATTCCAACCCAAATGTTCCCGGGTTATCCCCCAAGTCCTCCTCCTCCATCTGTACATCAGTCTCACCTTCTCCTTCTCAGTGCCCAGTAGTTTTCTGTCATCTCTGTTCTTCAGTTTGCCCGGGGCGTCAGCTATGGGCAGCGTCGTGTGGAAGATGTACAGTTTGCCTGTCCTGTCCGCTGACCGCAGAGCATCTAGTCCAGCCTGGACAACTGGAGCAAACACTGTCTCTGTCTCCTTCGACTCGGCAAACATCACTGGAATCTGGGCAAGGAGACTGTAAAGAAAATTAATCAATGGAATTCAATGAAAAGGATTCCTCCTGTACACCGCACTCATCTATTATGTGTCATATGTACACGAATGTCAGAAGTTTGTCTCAAAGTACATCGATTTGACATTTGTCAATGAAAAAACATCAAATTAGTGATAGCCTCACATATGAGAGATTATGCCAGCGAAACACACAGGGTTTTACAGGTTGCTAAGTATTCAGGGATTTATCTAGGGTTCTAATGTAAGTGCCTTTGAAGGCAAACTGGGAAATAACTCATCATTATTTTTCAAAGTTTGGATCTCTGTAAAAGTCCTTCTTTTCTCAAAATAGGAGGTATTTTAACAGTACATTCATTAGTGTAAAACAATGCACTTGAGTGTCTTTATCTTCTTTAATAGTCCTGTTATCAGTGAAATACAACTAAACACTACAAAGTCATCATTGGTATAACAAAACTACATGAATTGGGAAATTTTTTACTGACACTGGCTGCAAGAATAGGTTCAGAAATCGGCCTCCGATCAGGTCTAGATAAAACCCTGGAATTGCACATAGTCAGTGAGGCTCACCTATCAATAACAGCTTCAGACTCGGATAACTTGACTAGAAATCCATCCAACAGGGGGACAAACATGTCATCCACATCAGACACAACCAGCATCTGAGGCTGGGCCAGTGTACTCTGAAACATAAATTGTAATATGTTTCACAATTTTTCATAGTCTTTGACTCTCGTAAAATTTTCTTTTGGGCTCTTTACACTCTGCCTGTAGTCCATATATTAACACCAAAATCTAAAGAAAATGATGCCAAGAGACAATTTCGAAGCAGCAGACTCAGGTGTTAAGGGCACAGACGACCAGTGATAATTTGTTTTCAGCTGAAGAATTGAGTGAACGCAGGGGCAACCTCTCACCTTAACATTGTAGAAGTGCAACTCCTTGTGGTATGTCACAAATCCTACCCTGATCTCCGACTCATCCATACCAGTCTCCCTGAAAATTCACATTTCACTTACTGTCAGTAACATATTTTATGTGTTATCAACATACAATGAACCCTATTAATGCAGACTTCACAATGAGCCCCATTCATCCAGCTTTCACAATTCCAATCCAGATTCTACAGTTTTAATCCAGACTCCACTATTTTAATCCAGACTCCAAAATGAACCCTATTAATCCAGATTCCAGACAAGCACTGTTGAGAAAGTTTATCCATGAAAAAGGAATAGGACTTCGCATTTATGATTCATTATTTTTGAATATTTTAATCCAGATGATTTCACAGGAAACTGCACAGTTGGACACCTGGGTTACACCTTTAGGGGAGTGCTATACTTGGCAGTTATTAGCTCTATAGAATTTTAGTTTACGATATAGACAAGATATTTTATAGATCAGAACATCATGGAATTTCGATGTGCCGCTAGAAGCTGCTTACTTTGGTAAGTTGACAAGAACTTCGTCCTTGAGGTTGTCACAGACAAGCTGGACTAACCCACTCTTTACGCTGTTGTAGGAAACATCGATCATGAAGATGAAAGCTGGCTCCTTTGGTAGTACACTGTTCTGTAATACACAGAAATTTGACATCAGCATCAAAACACACATTGTACATCACAAAAACACCATGCATCACAAAAACATCATACACCACAAAAACACCATACATCACAAAAACATCATACATTACAAAACACCATATATAAGAAACACCATACATCACAAAAACATCACAAAACACCATACATCACAAAAACACCATGCATTACAAAACACCACACATCACAAAAACACCACACATTACAAAACACCATGCATCATAAAAACATCATATATCACAAAAACATCATACATCACAAAACACCATACATCACATAAACATCATACATCACAACATCTTACATCATAAAACATCATACATCATAAAAACATCATACATGACAAAAACGTCATACATCACAACTGACTATAAAAGTCCAGTTTCCACCCTTGCCGAACTAGGCTGGTATGATGGAGTTACATTTTAGCTGGACTAACGAATCTATGCATAGTCCAATCAAAATCGCACAACAAAATCGAAATCCGGTTTGTAAACTGTCGTGCAGATTTCAGTCGATTGCAGAATTTTGCAAAGTATGTGCACCACAAACTCTTTGTCAATAGCTATTTTCCAAATCTTTTCAATTTTTTAATCAAGGTGCTCACGTGATTTGATGCACTTCGCGATGATAGACACGTTTTATCACAATATAGAACTTGATTATCGATCAAATCATCTTGACTGGACGCCGCCATTTTGTTTGAAACAAATGCAAGTGATACGAGAGGTGGAATCTGATTGGTCCATAGGAGAGGTTTAGAAGGGACATAACTCGTAATAACCTTTGGTGGCGCTACATTCGAGCCCAGGAATTCCAGCCTAGTTCGGCAAGGGTGGAAACTGGACTTTTAAAGTCAGTTAACTCTTTTGCCTCGGGAAGATGCAGCTACACAGAATAAAATAACCTCCCCGAACACTTTCCCTACCTCTCAAAGAAATGAATGTGAACATTTACTGACGCACCAAAGCGTTATAGCATCCTGTAGAATGAGTGAATAGGGTTGAATGCTGCTATTAGAAAAATTCCAGCAACATCACAAATGGGGACACCAGAGTGAGTGAGTGAGTGAGTGAGTGAGTGAGTGAGTGAGTGAGTTTTTAGCAATTTTCCACCAATATCACGGCGGGGGGGGGGGGGGGGGGGGACACCAGAAATGGGTTTCACACATTGTACCCTTGTCGGGAATCGAACCAGGATCTTCGGCATGATGAGCCAAAGCTTTAACCACTAGGCTATCGGACTGCCCCGGGGACACCAGAAGTGGGCTCCACACATTGTTTCCATGTGAGGAATGGAACCGTGTAGGGAGTGTAGATCACCCATTCATTTGAGTACCACAGTAACTTACCTTACAATAGTCTTTGGTGGCAGTGAACTCATATGTCCCCAGGCACAACTCGGCCCTGTTGTAGCAGTCCACTCGCCGCCCGGTATGATCAAGGTGCGCAAAGTACTCGGCTGGAACTGCAATATTTTTAAGTCTAGATTCACATTCTGTCCAAATAGTTCAGAGCAAGAAAAGCACTTTCTTATTATTAATTTAATGTTCAGAACAGATAAAACTAGGTTTTGAAATACCCATCCTGGCCAGTCTATCATGAAACTACCACCTCACTTCAAAATTGAGTGAATAGTGCTTAATGCCACTTTGTAAAATTCCAGCTATATCATGATGGACTGACTGGACAAGGTACATTTATGATTGGATTGGATACCAGAGACCTATTATTCCCAAGAACTTCCCATGTCCTCCTTTCACCAAGCGACCTACCTTCTGTAGCAGCTCCACAGTACACACACTGGAATCTCCTTCCACCATCGATAAATTGCATAAAGGGATTCATGTAGGCCTTACAGCGTTTGCAGCGCACTGGCCCCAGTTCACCCAAGTCTACTAGAGGGGGTACTTGCTGCGAAAAACATATGAAAATATATTTTAGAAATTAATCCATCCCAAAGTCATGAAACTAAAAATCAAATCATGAAAGTAAAAACAAACTGCACAAACATGATACATCAGAACATGTAAATAACATAAATAATAGAAACAATATACTGACAGTTCTAATACTAAAAAGACGTTAAAGATTCCCGCTTCTTTCATCATGTTCATATTACTGTAGTTAACTGCTATGGCATATTCATTTGTCTACCTTAAAAGAAGTTCTTTGCACAATAAATTGTCATTAAAGATAAATATGTCATTAAGTTTGGTATTGGTTCATTTTTGTACCATGCATGTGTAAAATCCAAAATGACAGGTAGGCCAGTAACCATGGTAATGGATTACGGACTGATGGATATGACAAACAATTTGAAGGTTCCTTATTGTTCTTCTCAATCATATTGCATGGTACAACAAATATATAGAATATACACAATGTAGACATGTAATGCTGTTATCCAGATATACTATTCACAGTGAAATAAACCAGATTACTAAGTGAGTGATTGAGAATAGTTTAATGCTGCTTTTAGCAATATTCCAGCAAAACCTAAGCAGAGGACACTCGAAAAGGGCATCACACATTATACCCATGTGGAGATTCAAACCCAGCCCTTATACTGAGGAGCAAATACTTTAACCACTCGGCTACCCGATCACCTTTAGAAATGGATGAACACGTTTGGACTAACGAATCGTGTTACAGAGTAAAAGTTCTTTTGCATCCTTACCTCCGATTCAGGCAGTTTGGCAAATGGAGTGATGGAGAGAGCAAAGGGGATATGACTTGATTTAATCATGTCCGATGTGCAAGGCACATTATACATTGTTGAGCGGATGAAACGAGGGTTGCTCATTCCTGAAAAATTAAATAAAAAAATGAAATATTAAATATGACTTCAAAGAAAGTGTGAACCTCATCAACAACGTTCCACATTAAAAATGAAAGTAAAAGGTTCCTTGTTACAACCCTAGATTCAAATACTTTAGCAGCAAATCTGAAGGACATCAGAATCCCCCAAATTTCAAAAACTGCACAGCGTTTCAGCAGACATTGAAGACATCATTGTTTTGTTGTTCAGTATTCAAAGTATTTAAATACTAGTAACCTCACCAGTAGCATTTAACAAGTATAACATGGTTCTCTCGATACCATGGACATGAGTTTTTGTCATGAATTTGACACTCAGCAAGGAAGGCTGTAAAATATTTGATAGACCAGACAAATAATTGATTAATATTTTGGTTGGTTGGTTGGTTGGTTGTTTTATGCCGCACTCAGCAATATTCCAGCTATATGACGGCGGTCTGAAAATATTTGAGTCTGGACCAGACAATTCAGTGATTGATATCATGAACATCAATCCACGCAATTGGGATCGAAGACATGCATCAACCAAGTCAGCGAGCCTGACCACCCGATCCCGCTTGTCGCCTCTTACGACAAGCATAGTCGCCTTTTACGGCAAGCATGGGTTGCTGAAGAGCTATTCTACCCTGGATCTTCACATGTCGATTGATATTTTGAGCAGTGCCCTGTGCCATTTGGGTACAAAGACATACAATCAACGGAGCATGACTATTCACACTGGTTACAGCATGTTGAGGCTGTATGACCAGTATAACGAGGAATCACTACAACAGTCATGAAACACCATGAAATACTCCAGTTTTAACAGGACACCACATCCAGCAACAATATACCCACTCCAAGCTGATATGTCTTTGCTTATCCCCTTAAACATGTTAAAGCAGAGTGCCAGGCAGGGAAAAAACAAGTACCATATTTTAACTTCTTTGGGTATGACATGGCTGAGATCAAACCACCAACCTTCCGGTTTCTTGACAGGCTCTCTATCCACTAGACCATGGAGGGATCATAATAGGGAAGAGATTTGGAATAAAAATTTAAAAAAACATGCCAAACGTGAATAGGCTATCTGTTGACTGTTCACAAATCCTACCTTGGTCTTGAACATTGAATTCTGTTGTAACCAAAGGTGGAACTGTTCCTTTTGCATTTGTCTGGAATAATCCACTCCGATTCCTTCTGTCATCTTCGATCACCTGAATCTGTGACACACAAAACACTGAATCACTCATTTTCATCAAACTTGCTGTAAATTTAAATCAGTTTGATTTGCTTTTTAAAATAAATATGCAAATACAATTTACTGATGCCAAAATGAATATTGAAAGTCAGGTTTAACATCATCTTTGAACAGTATTTCAGTAATATCGATGAATGTGAAGCCCAATGCAGCCCTAAATGCATACCGGTAATTTTGCTCCCATAGCTAGTAGCTTCTAGCAATATCAAAATTTTAAGTGTCATATAAAACTGTAAGGAGAATTAGTCGCAACTTGGAGGACTGCAATGTGATACAGGTTTTCCCATTCACCAAAATACTGAAACCCATGAAAAATCATTCCTCTACTGCAGCGAATTGCAGCAAACTAGATGACTGGGCTACCAGTGCCCGAAACGGATATTGAAATGGAAAATATTTACATGGATTCCTGTAAAACAAAACCATTGACAGCATCTTACTTACAGAATACAATATACTGAAAACAAGGATAATGATGCTGCAATGCTTTGACCAAGCTTTGGGCAGATTGATAATTAGATTATGAAATGTAACAATTGAAACCCACCATATATGAGGCATTGAACTTACTGGACTTGGCATCTGGTCAGGATCCAACCTCCTTGGTTGCTGTGGTTGTGCCTGTGGTCTCTGTCCACCAGCACCATACTGAAATTGTTGCTGGCCGAATCCCTGGGGCCCTGCTGGAGGACCACCACCTCCTTGAAACTGACCCCCGGGCTGCCCACCTGGTTGAGGTGGCATCCCCTGTCCCATCTGTGGACCTACGTAACCACTATACTGACTAGTAGGTGGTCCCGGGGGACCAGGGGGACCAGGGGGAGGGAATCCACCCGGGCCTGGTTGATGTGAGAATCCTGGTTGAGTTCCCGGCCCTGGGGGCATCCCACCTCCCATGCTCACTGGAGATTGTCCAAAACTGGTGGGTGGTGCACTTGTTGGAGGGAACCCTTGTCCGCCCATTGGTGGCATCCCTGGTTGGGGTGGTGCCCCCACAGAAGTAGGAGGACCCATGCTTGGTGGTGCTCCAAAGTTTGTTTGAGGGGGTCCCATACTAGATGGTGGGGCACCATAATTAGTCTGTGTAGGCGCCATGCTTGGTGCACCGAAATTAGTCTGTTGTGAACCCATGGTGGGAGGTTGATGTGATGACATTGGTGGTGCTCCCAAGTTCTGTTGAGGGACGGGGCCTCTCATGCCCCCTGGGGGAGGAAAACCGCCAGGACCCATATTTCCACCCTGCAATACAAGTTTATTACTATAAGATGCAAAAAATAACATGTCATATGATAATGAAAAAACATCAGCCACATGCTCGTTCCTTACACTATATTGAAACAAAATCAGCAGCAAAATGAAACATACCATTACTGGAGCAGGCGCTCTCTGATCAGCAATCTTCATACTATTGAACTGACTTGTTGGAGGCCCTTGACCCATCGGAGGCCCGCCCATACTGTGGGGAGGTGGGCCCCCTCCCATACTGCTGGGTTGCGGTGGCCCTGCCATACTATTTGGTGGGCCCCCTCCCATACTAATTGGTGGGCCCCCTCCCATACTATTTGGTGGGCCCCCTCCCATACTGTTGGGTGGTGGAGGCCCTCTCATCATGGTCCCCTGGGTTGGTCCAGGGGGAAGGGGGCCTCCCATCATCTGCCCTGGGGCTCCTGGTCTGGGTGGACCTGGCGCTGGGCCCCTGGAATAACACAAATAGTTTTCAGAATGACAGTTATAAAAAGTCAAATAATGGCAAATAACACTAATGGAAAAATTTGTCAGGGCAATGAAACTTTTGGCTCTGAATAACTATTTTACACAAACCTAATATTCAATCAATAGACATCCAGGGTATGAATAAAGCATTATTTGCAAGGCTGAGCACAGAATATATTGGCGTTTTTTTCAATAATCCATTTACTAATAGTATGATGCTGTCAACATGCGGTCAAAAACCTGTTCAATACCACCAGGACCATTTAGCATGTTTACCATGTGTAGTCAAAACTTACCGCTGAGCTCCAAATCGGTTATCCCCATGTGGGCCAGGTGGTGGGCCATTTTGAGATGTAGGTCCATTTTGGGTCGGCCCATGGCCCATCTGAGGTGGGCCTGGTTTCATCATCTGTGGCTGTGGGGGTTGGGCACCTCCAAATTGTCCTGCACCTGAAAAGAAGTCATTTAAAGTGAAATGGACAGTTAACTCAAAATCATTATTTATGTTACCTTATAAAAGACAACTATCAAAAGAGCATTGACAATATTACAACAAAATGATGGTAGCCTGTACAATAAGTGAGTGAGTGAGTTTGGCTTTACGCCACCTTTAGCAATATTCCAGCAATATCACGGTGGGGGACACCAGAAATGGTACATATTGTACCTATGTCGGGAATCGAACTCGGGTCTTCGGCGTGACGAGCGAATGCTTTAACGACTAGGCTACCCGACCGCCCCTGTACAATAAGTGCTGACAAACCAGTGGTAATATGGCCATAGTGTCAGCAAGCAGAGGTAGAAACCAGAGTCAAATCCAGCAATCCCGGTAGTCCAAAGCTCAATTTTGACAAGTGGTTTGTACAGACCAGGCTGCCACATAGAAGGCCTTTTTTCAAGCATGTGTGACCCTTGGACATGTTGAAAGCATAAACCAGAATTTCCCACCATTCACTGTGTGCTACATACCTGGGGGCCCTGGCTGCATAGGTGGGGCAGGACCATTGTGGTTGTACATGTTGCCACCTGGGGGGCCTGGGCGTGGTGGCATCCCACCCATAGGGCCAGGGGGAGGTGGGGCTCCACCTTGGTTGTATCCATAGTTACCGGGGAACTGTGCACTCATATCCTATACCAGGCACTTGTAATCCTCATCTAAACACTTGTCTGCATCTGTCCAACAAAATGAAATCCATTGTAAATTTGGTAAACATAAACGTACTTTAACAATTATTGATTCCTATCTATTAAAGAATTCTAGGCCAAGATAACCGTGCCTGAACACCTCTGAAAGTAACATAATTATCCACATACTTGAAGTTGAAATACACATGAAATAACAGAGTATTCCTTGTGTGAATAATGGTAAAGTCAAAACAGGAAAGAAACTGGTGCATGTCACAAATTTAGAAATGACACCCTTCTACAAATGTGTAATAAAAAAAACAAAAATAAACATACGCTCGACAAGCCATTTGTTCCACATTATTTTACATTGGTGCCATTAACTGGCCAAAGTAAATTTAGGTTTTTGAAGTATTTTTTTCTGATCATACCTACCAATAAGGTGAGAGCGCATCAATGAAGGGATAGAAATTAGTACTAGCCCAAGCCATTTTCACTAGGTATCCCTAGGGCTGGTTGAATTCCGAACATTTTGTATGATTACACTCTAAACATGCTAAAGGCAAATTCAGACATCTTCTCAATACTGCAATATTATGCATTGTTTGCCAACAAATCAAGTAAAATAGAAAACATCTCTTTTAGAGATCAAACTATTTGTCATTATTAACTCCTACGACAAACACCCCATCTAAGCTCTGTAATCTGGTAATAATAGATAGCAAAAAACAAACAAAATTTTAATATCATTATGTCTACAACTGATTGTAAATTAATTAATCGTCTAGCTATCTATATCTATCAAGCAATGTCACTTCGTAGTACATTATTGTCAGAACAATAATAGCTGTGTACACCACGTCCATTGTAATACACCTGTAACTATTGGCCGATGGCCTACACTTTTGAAATAAACCGAATTGACCTGATAAGAAAAAACAATTACAGGGTTTGACAAATACGCTGGCTAACTGGACAAGCTAATGAACTTATATCCTGGCCACCACATGAATTCAGTAATTTGTAATTCTAATTTGGGAATTTGTAATTCTAATTTGGGAATATTTACTGACATATAAATATAATATTTAGCTGAATTTCAGCCTCTCAGCAGGCCTATAATAATAAGTGCTGAAGAAAAATAAAATTGTCATTCTCAGTTTCATATCTGCTTGCTACATTTCAATCTTGAGTTTGTTGCATAACTAAAAAAAGTAAGAATTTAGATAGGTAAGCTAATATGCATATTCAAAATTGTATACTCGGACCCCATGGTACCACGGCATTCATCGTATCGCGGCATTTGTGATTTCCGATAGTTCACGCGGGACACGCCTCTTAGCGGCTGTCTATTAATGCAAATCGGTAACCAGGAAGTGCTCACTTCATAAACAATTTCCATGGAATGTTCCGTCTGCTGTAAGTAAGGAGTTATTAATCCGTTGATACATATTTCTGGCATCTGTTGTAATATTGCCTTACCCCCATCTATCAATGGCCAACGATATAACCCGCAGTTCCCCAAGTAAACTTTCTCTATCGACCTGAACTAGATCATATGCATATTCATGGAGACTAATGAGGTAACGGAAGTTACGTAGTCCGTACATTTCCCCCGCTCTGTGCCCAGAATCTATTGGGAGATCATAAGGGCCATAATGCCAAACTTAGAAATACGTTCTTCACCATGTTCACTAGTAACCAAAAGATAAATACATACTTTGGGCATACTAGGAGTGCTTTTTATATATTTATCGTTGACTTTTAACATTTTTCCATTTTGTGACAAATTATTGTCATCCAATTTTTTTTAAACAATCATAAAATATCATTTCTGATATTTTGTTGTTGACTTATAAAAATATTTTCCTCTTACTTTTCGGTAAAAATGCATTGAATACCTATTGCTGATAACACATTTAGAATTTTACTTGTGCTGTCTTTGCACTTGTCTGGACAAATCACTGATGTCTGGCATGATCATACCAAGTGGTTGGTAGAATTATGTCCTCTTTTTGTCCAATTCGGACCTCCATACACAACTTTTCTCTGTACCGCGATACGGTGGAGTTCTCTCCCTTGTCAAACAGAGCACGAGGCCCGGCTTTTACTCAGAGCTACTAATGTAAATAATGATCTTTTATCAGTAAAATATGCATTGTTTGATAAAATGAATGATATCTGATACAGAGAACACGAATAATCATAAAGGTTAGTGAGTGCATTTTGTTCCGTTTAGCGTACTTGACCATGTTGACAAGTACCGCGATACCCCGAGTTTGCATGCTATATAAATTATAATGTATTCTAATTATGCTTGTGATTAACCTCAGGCCCATGGTTTTCATGTTATCATTATCTATTTTACAAACATCTGCTCATGGTCAGTCCAAGTCCATGATGAAAACCGTACCAATACACCACTCATGTTTATTCACAATGTTGAACTCACTGAAGTGACAGGTATAGGCTCCCTGTTAAAAATCAATTTGTAAAAAACAGAAGAATTGCATCTTTGTCAGTATTTCATTATCGATAAAACGTAATGTATTGGCTAGAATAAACACAAGATATCATTTATTTGGCTTCACAGGGTTCATATATTTTTTATATTTATTAAAACATGAATAACTTTGATAATCTTATAAATAAGCATGAGAAATTACATTAAATCATCACTGCAGAAACATATTTAAGTGGAACATGGTTTGGGTCAATTTGAAGTTATAGCAATTTGGATTCAAGTCAACCAAACATGAGCACAAAAACAATCTCTCAGTTTGGTTATGGCTAAAACGGCACCGGGCAAAAACGGCACCGATAGGCGAAAAGGTCACCACATCACAAGCGAAAATGACTACTATTGCCTGGCAAAAACGGCACCTTAATTTTTTTTACGTTGGTAAAATATATGAAATTAAACCTATACGGTCACTTGCAAACACCAATAATTGTGAAATGTTAAAACAAGTTTACATTAGAAATTAGCCCCCCTACTCCAATTTACAGTATGATCTTCTCAAAGTAATGAAAATAATTAGTTTTAGCAGGTACACTTTATCATGTTTATCCAGAACCAAAAAGTATTATTTTCTCTTATTTATTTGTCAAGACAATTTGCGAAAAATAATTATTTTTGAAAAAGTTTGAAATCAATCTATGTCATAATGGGTAAAAATTGCATATAAACCTAATATATTTTTTCACTGTTTTTCAGATTTATGTCAATATAAATATATTTCCTAGCCTAATATGTGATTATATGCTGTTATCTGTGAATAACTTGAAATCAGGAAATGACGATGTAAATACATCACATAACATGTAAATAAATCATACTAATACATAAAACGTTCTTATCGTTATTAAAAATAGAGGTGCCATTTTCGTCAGAGAAATCGGTGACGTTTTAGCCTACACCCTAGTCTGTCTTACAGACCCTGATACAAATATATATCAAATACAGCCCATGCAAGTCTATAATGTTTGGCAAGTCTAGATCACTGCAGTACAGACCCTGATACAAATATATATCAAATACAGCCCATGCAAGTCTATAATGTTTGGCAAGTCTAGATCACTGCAGTATCAGAAAATGAAGAGAGTCACTGGGCTCCTTTTTATTATATTTTTATTAAGATAACTGAACAACTTTTTTTAATGTAAGATGTGTTCATTTCAGAGACTAGATGTTAGTCTACCCCTCAGTTTGACATAAGTCACTTGAACAACAGACTGGAAATAGGCTCCAGACCTTTGAGCATAGTCCACTTTAATATGTCAACAGTGGTAGATGTGTGTGGATATCATTTGGTGCTCCATATCTTTAACATTTTTAACGTATGTCAACACTATCTGACTATGACAACTTGCTGTGAGCATGATAAGTAATTCATCTTGCAATATTTATTACAATAAACGCAGTCTTAGGTTACTGCAAATCAACACATAAACATCTCAACTTGAGAGTTGATACATTCATCATATTCACCAGAATCTGATCTGCATGATGATCAGATGTATGAATTGCCTTACTTTCCTAACACTATTATTAGGCCAAGATGAAACAGACTGCTGGTAGACAGGATACATTGCATATTTATCATTTACCTATGAAAGCCATAAAACTACCAGATGTTATTTAACTCAAGCACATTAATCTATGCATACATTAAAACACGACCAACATGAAAATCATAAGCATTGTTAATGCGCATCTTTTTTATCAATCAATGTTTCACATTTTGATGATAGTGTGCCAGTACTGACACATAAGCCTAATCAGTGAATGAACGTGTTATCAACACTGATGTCATAAACCTATGGGGAGAAAATAACTCCAGTTTAAATATTTGTTTTAGTTTTAAAACCTACCATCAACGTGTTAATGCAACAGGCGAACCTACCCTAATCTGGTGTGGAAAATATATAATGGTCAAGTCAGGACCAGTCATCCACAGCTGTCAAGCCCGGAAACACCGGTCACTGCAGGACAAGTACAATGCTATGAGTGAACTTTAGATGAAATCAAAAGTTCTCGATAACAGGTGAATATGTACCTACCAAATTCTGTTATCTCGAATGACCACCAAACCCTCTGAATCGTTATAAATGCCAAGAATATACACACAACTTCTGCCACGTACGGAAAGCCGACATGGACTTCCTGACATGCGTAGCACGTGCCACGTAAGCAGGAAGTAGGCACAGCGGGAACTATGGGAAGAAAAACAAAAGTAAAATCATATCTTCTCCACTACATATCGTTAATGTAAAGCTTTGCAGGCATCTCTGGAGAAACATACCAGGGTTACCAGGCAAACCAGCTTAGCATCCAAATTCACTGGTTTTTTTGTCAATACAAAAAGGCAACCCCGGTTGAAGACAAACAATGATCTCCAGTTGTCCTGATAAAACACGTTGGACCGGAGATTAGTTTTCCAAACTGTTTACAAAATTCAGGGCAACTGTACATGATCCTTTCACTGACTTTGCCAAATTTCATGATTTCAAAATCCAGGTATTCCGACCAATCCAACATCGAAATTTCTGTGTTTGTATTGTTGTTTTATAAATATTTTCTTTCACACTATATTGACATCATGTTCCTGAATGCACAGATCAATGGGCGACGGTATGGGATCAGTGATAAATCAACTTGTCCGACAAGTAAATATTACTGTACACGGGCGTCGGGCAATTTAGTCACTTCAAACCTCTGAATACACATGTAAATATAGAGGGATCATTAAAACGACACCGCGTCAAAACAGCACCAATATTTCCTGGCGAAAACGACACCAAATTGGTGCATACGACAATCTTATTACGACATCAAGTATATGGCACGGCAGCAACTGCATCAAAATTCCGAAATTGGAATATTTTTACACTTGGTTAGCGGAAAATTTTCGAACACATGCAGGCAATCGACACGGTGTTGAGATGAGATAAATGAGATAATAAAAATCGATCAAAAGGGAAGTTAAAGAGACACGATGCAGCGCTGGAATCGGAAGATCTGATTAAAATAACGAAAATGTGTGCCTCTTTGGTATGTATACAACACAAATTCATTATCTAAATCAGAATATCGGATTCCTGTTTGCTATGGTACTTTGAATAAGAAGACAAAGAGTTACTTCCCTTCCCTTCCCTCATCGATTTAGGTGTGCTGATATTTGTGTGTGTGTTTTTTTCTTTTTCAGAAATATATCAAGAAAAAAATAGAAAAATCTTAATGGTTATGCTAATTTTAATAATTTGGTAAAATTTCGGTTTATAAAATCCACCAGTAAAGCATTAAGACAATTCATGAAGTGGCGTACGTACGTATAACATGTATATGTATCGGGATCGTGACATCCTGCAATAATTTCAATTACATTTTAGCCCATATTTAATACTACAAATACGAAATTAAAAGATAAGCGAAGTGCTCATATATTCATTTTAAAGCACACGTAAGATAAACCAGTTTTCATTTAAGGGTCGCCACGGAGATGTAGCACAATAACATTAGTTGTAAGACAAGTAGTATTCCGTTTCTGTATACCTCGTGTAGCAGACGCCGTCACACGTACAACGCGTACGTGTTTGACGGCTATCAGTGTGTTGTCAGTTGTCAATGTCTGCGTCTATATTTATCACTTCATCAATAGTACACCTGTCACACGTCAACTTTGTTTAATTGTATATGTTGTTACACCATAAATCTGTGACTGTAGACCTAGGCCTCACTTGGTTTGAAGACCGTAGGCTATTTGTCCAGATTTAATCCTCGAAATATGAAAGTTTGTTTTGTGTTCTTGCTGTGGTGTCTTTTCCTGGAAACAAACATTGCAGGCAAAGACGGATATACCAGTAGTGACGGTACGGAGTACGAACCACATTCTCCTTTTAACGACATCGGGTACGGGAGCGACACCAGTCAAGGGTATGGAGTCTTCAATGAACCCGGAACAACTCACGATCTCCCTATTATTTTGTGGTGGACGGATATGATCTTTCCACATTTTGGAGGAAAGTCCGACAAGTTTGTTATTCAATGTGGAGATGTTTCTTGTTATTCTACAAAGCACAAGAAGTATGCCAAGTCGAAACAGACAAGAGTGTTTATGTTTTATGGCACTGACATTGAACCCGAGAAATTACCACTGCCAAGACGCCCGTATCATGAATGGGCTCTATTTCACGAAGAGTCACCACTGAATAACTACATTTTATCTCATACTCCTTTCATTGAGCTGTTCAACCACACTGCAACGTTTAGGTCGGAGTCAGATTTTCCACTGACGAGTCAGAACATATACCATGTAAACTATCTTACGGAGAGGCAGCCTGTCAATGTTGTTAAGAAGAAAGAGGCGAAGAAAAGTATGAAATTGGCGTCCGTTCTGTACGTCCAAACACACTGTGATGTCCCTTCGGACCGTGACCGCTATGTGAAAGAACTGATGAAATATATTGATGTCGACTCGTATGGGGAGTGTCTCCATAATAAGGACTTGCCAGAACACCTGAGGGACCCAGCAGAAAATTATGAAAAGGATGAATTCCTCAATTTTATATCTCAGTATAAATTTCATCTGTCGTTTGAAAATGCCAATTGTAAAGATTACATGACAGAGAAACTGATGCGACCGCTGTATGTTGGGTCTGTTCCCATTTACAAAGGGTCACCATCAGCTAAAGAGTGGATGCCAAACAATCACAGTGTGATTATGGTTGACGATTTTTCAACGCCTGAGGAACTAGCTGCATTCATTAAGGCTATCGATGCCGACGATAGGGAATATGAAAAATATCTAGCGTTCAAGAAAACAGGAATTACTAATGAATTCCTTTTGAAACATCTGAAAGAAAGGCCGTGGCATCTTAATGTAAATGGCGGTTTTGATTATTTCCGTGGATTTGAATGCCTAGTATGTAAGAGAGTTCATGAGCGCTTATATTTTGAGAAAGATCGGGAAGAAGAGCCGGACATTCCGTTACCATCTCCAAGAATTGCAAACTATTCCCATTTAGGCTGTCCGCAGCCTTATCCCTCCTTCGGACATCCTGGGGACATTCCCAAAACTGACATGTAAGGCAATATTAAGTACGCTTGTATAAAGAATATGTGCTGATAAGAAATATTCTTCAAGTGAAGTGACAGAAGCTTTTAATGCCACGTATGCATAAAGTAAATCCAGTAACCTATACTTTCATATGGGCCACAAATATTGACAATGTATTATTTCAGTTAAGATTATTCCTCCTAGGTCGCCAAGTTTGCAAAAAGGATTTATGTGGCTTACAGGAAACGAACTTAAACCGTGCTCCAGAAATTAACCCTTGTCAAGTTGGGTGTACGACACACATATTATTTTATGTTTTTAAAACTTTCGAAAATTGTCAGTGGATTATTGGCATACATACCTTTAAAGAGGGTGCGAGTGAAATAGGGATCGGATGCCATTATAATATTACCTGTCTGAATTTGGGTCAAGGATTCGATAAGACTGGATTGCTCCAGGCCGCCGTGATCCCCAGTCAGAGATTCGTCACTTACAATATGGCAGCGATTTGTTTACATTAGAAACAAGATCCTTCTTCAAATTTTCTCTTTGCATAAAGTTAGGAGAATGTACAATCCATGTAGAAATCCTGCCTCTGGCCTACAAAGCCAGAAAATAATCGGCTGCTAAGACATCAGCATGGAAAGAGTCAGCGGACGAATACATGCCGTCTTTCGATACTTTATTCCTCTAAAAACACGTGAGAAAGTACAGTGTATATTCTTCTAACCCCAAGGATACCTTTAACATTAGGCGAATTGATTCGGTGTAGTGCCAGTTTGTATCCCTGGGTAAAGGTCCACAGGGTTGAAACCGTCGATTATGCAGTGTAGGATATCATACTTACATTTAATGCTAAATGTATTAACCATATGTTGGAGATATGGTACACTGTATAATGGAGGATCCTGGACTGAGGGTTGTATCCGTGACACCATTGTTACCTTAGGATATCATCAGGTATCTTATGCATTGTGTGCTATTGTTTCAGATGGCATAAATCCGACTGGATCAGTCAATACTGGGCCGACTACGACAGAGCCCGCGCTGCCCGAAACATGGTTTTAGCTAAAGAGAAAGACTCCAAGAAATTTTTCGATTATTACGAAAAGGTTATGCGGCAAAAGGCATAAAGACATTGAAAGGCATTACAGTATTTCGCCGTCTCATATCTGGAATATTGCCGTGTGCGGCATTAAATGCCAAGTATTGTCGACAAAAATATTCTTCCGACTACAACTTGGAATTTAATACATACAGTCATGTAGAACGTAGAAACATTTATTTTTGAGATGAATAATGTCGTTTTAATATTTCGTAATCCATATTTAAGCTGATGTATACATTCCATTGTTCTACCTTACTATAAATGCCTTTTAATGTACAATGAACACGTTTGAAAACGTGAAGTATAACATACATTATAGCCCAACGTTCGCTGTTCTAAGCTGACAAAATTGTACATGTGGATGTGGTTGATGAAACCTGATAACTTCTCATTAGGTATTAACAATAATGATTTTGATACAGCTGTTTCTGTGATACACTTGATACTGTGTTAGGTTTCAAACATGGTGCATGTAACACGTTTTATCCCTAAACGTTACTGACGCCTAGAGAAATCTGTCCACTTTCTGTTATGAAAAGATGCCCAAACTCTGCTGGCTTCTTAGTACATATCTGTTGATGTTATGGATGTGTTCTTTATTATATCCCCGACCAAAAAGGGCTGGGTACATAATTATAACAAGGAATTCCGTCCGTCAGTCTTTCCTTCGGAGCAATTTTTTTTTGTGCGACCTGTAACTTGAAAACTACTGCGTCGATTCTTTTCAAACTTGGTGAACACTTTCAATACCAATAGCAGAAGTGCAGTGCGAAGTTTGAATTCCATGTTTGGTTTTCTGAAAAAAATAAACATGTTTTTTTAAAAGATTGTGCGGACTATAATTTGAAAACTACTGCTGGATTCTTTTCAAAGCTAGGCAGTTTCTAGTTTCCATACTAATAGAAGAGGTGCAGTGAAAATTTTGATTTTGATATGTGTATATTTTCTGAAAGAATATGATGTTTTTCATGTCTTGAACCTCATTCTTTTTTACCTTAACATTTGTGAGACTTATGACTTGAAAATACTTCACAGATTCTTTTCAAACTTGCTGAACACTTTCTATACCAATAGGAGAGGTGCACTGCGAAGTTTGATTTTGATATGTGTGTTTTCTGAAAAAAATATATTTTTAATATTTGGATTATCTGAAAAAAATACAGCTATTTTTCATTTTTGTACTTAGAATTTTTGTTCTTAAACATTTGTGCGGCCTATGACTTGAAAACTACTGCGTGGATTCTTTTCAAATTTAGGGAACAGTTTCCATATCAGAAGGAGAGGTGCGCTGCAAAGTTTGATTTTGATATATGTATTTTCTGAAAATATGATTTTTTGTCATGTTTTCAACTTATATTATATGTTAGGAGTCGCCCTGCCCAACTATTGCCTTTTTATGTTTATGAGTTTATTAAACGTTTACTTTGCTCTTGTCAAAAACGTTCTCAGTAAACAGTTGTACATTATTATTATTATTATTATTGATTTTTTGAGGGCTTTCCCTGATTTAGAAGTCCTCATTCACTGATGTTGCAACCAGTGCTCAGGTTACAGTTTGGTGTGTAGAGAAGAACTTAAGCTCATCATGGCATGTTTGCTTATGGGGAGAGATTAAAGAATTATAAGGCCTGTCCTAAACCTATTTATGTAGACCATCCACTAGTAGTAAAGCGTTGTGACACCTTTGTGTCTAGTGATGGCTTTTGGTAAACTTTTCGAATTATTCCATTTTCCATTGTGTGTCCATGTTTTGATGTCCGTTTTATTCAAATCCCACCTTTGTGAAATAAAATTTAGAAAATATTTTGAGGGCTGGTAAACCCAACTAACTCACTGTTCTCAGTCATCAAGTCTTCCATCATGTTCAAGTTGTACACTGTTTTTCCATCATGGTTACGGGTTTTTTCGCCCAAGTTTCAACAGTTGAAACAATCTCATTAAAATTAGATCTTATTTCCAAGATCTGATTTTAATAAGTTTGCATTTGAAATTATATCTGCTATGTGTGTTTGTGTGTGCAAAATATAATAACTACATGCACTGCATTTGATTGAAAACTCTTGAAATATAATATAAACCGATGCAAATTGTATGTGTGAAAAATGTAACCTTATATTCTTTAATTTAAAACATTTTGATGTTGTGATGGTAAGCTATGAATACACTTTTAATCAGATAAATAGTAAGTTACAGAATAAACGTGTTATGTTTATATCCTGTCAGCAATTAATTGCATCAACTCACATGGTCCGTGTTAATGACCACAGTGTAACATCATGCACTCGATTACACATGTAAGTTTACTCAAGAATGCAAGGTATTCACACGTGTGTAAACGTTTCGCGTGCTGGTACATTGCATCGGGAATTAATAAATGCCGGTTCTTGAGGTTGTGCTAATTATTGTTTTTGCTTATGTGTAAATATGTCTAAATAATATTAGGCAGAAAATTCTTTATGCCAGATGGAAAGCGAGCAGTTTTCTTTTGGCTCCAGTGATTGGATCGTTTTGTGACATATTAATTAAAACATCCTTGTTTACATGAAAGGCTTGAAAAACGGACGTACATACTATGATAGTATCCCACCAAGCTGATCGTCTTTCTCTCTCTTTTTCCGTATTAGTTACCTTGCGAAAGAATTTTGTTAAACTCTAGTCGGCAATATTCGATAATGGTCGTGGCTTAAATAATCGAGTCTGGCCCTGACTGGAAACCAGGCCCTGATGACACGCTATCAAACGAATCACTGAGCATGACCGCCCGATCCAAACAAATTTGTGAATCAACACAAGCAGTGGATATGCTAGGGTCATGTTCTAGATCTAGCGTTGTCTCTCCCCCCCCCCCCCCCCCCCCCCCCCAAAGCGTCCAGCATGGTACCATATATGTTTCCTCTCCGTTAGAAAGCAATTTTGCTGAAGAAAAGGTGAAGTGAAATGGGGTTTAACCTTGCGTTCAAGATTGTTCACTGACATAGTTGAGACATGTACGTATGTATACGTGTGCAAGTGGCTGATAGTCCGGACTTAAGCCTGTTTTGTTGCTAGCCCACTGAGATACCATGCCCCAGTTTAGCATGTATACCCCACTCAGACACACTGTACTCACACCGAGCCGACCAGTCCTTGTATCCCAATAATGCCGAGCACCAGGCGGGGTAGCAACAAGTAGCAGCTCTTAACATATTTGATATGATGCGGCCAGGCATCGAACCACCGACCTTCCGCTCTCTGGCCAAATGCGCTATTCACTTAACTACAGAAGCTTATTTCTGTATGTAAGTGTTTAAAAGAGATGAACTTTCATATTGAATAAATGCCTTTCACAGCTGACAAACCATCCTCGATAACCCAGTGTATTAAATACCCATTCTGGTAGGATATATACCCTGTGTCCATTCGTTTTGATCCATTTTCGAAAAGCATGCCGCTAAAAGTAGTCAAAAGCATACAAATTGGAATATATAATCATATTTTACAGGCAAATGATTGCCAGTATCTTCTTTGTTATTCAGTTTTAACCAAACAATCCATATTTTACATCACATACCAAATTGTTGAGACTTGAGACATTTTATAATGGAATGGATGCGAATTCAGTGAATTTTAAGTTTCACATTTATTCAAGAGAAAATATGCATTAACTAATGACTGATAGGTTGGACTGCTTATTGTCTGTCTCGCGGATATTGTAAAGAAACACATAATGCTGGGATGTAATTAAGACGTGTAATATAAATGCATCTGTCTGAAAAAACAGGACGTAGTAATTGAAATGGGAAGCACGATGCCGAGTATCACGGGCAACGGATGGATACCTGTGAATTAATTAATAGATATTCTATACAACTATTGAGTATCCACATAGAATTACACCTAACCATGTTGCCGAGATGACACCATGGTGATAGTTTAACCGTCACCATGGAAACTATCAACATACATATTACTGTTGCTATGATCGAACTACGTCAAGTCACTGGAAGCCATTTACAACTGTATGACATGCTGTTTCACTAAATCCATCGCGACCACAGTTTATACGTGTATTGTGTTGGGTATATATAGACGGAAGAAAACATTTCCATCATCATAACAAATCCTCTAAAAGTAGAGACGAATGTACAATTTCGACTATATCATAAGATTGTGTTAGTGAATCACTATCAAATAGTGATGATACCAGGTTTTTCGCGAAAAGTGAGCGTTCGCCTGAAAAATAAACACGGTCCGTACAGATGGTAAAAGTCAAAATAGGGAAATGTCTGCTAACATTTTATGTTGTATACCAATCTAGCAGTGAAGGGTCACTCTAATGTGACGAATAGACTATGACTATGCTCCAAATTCACAATTATCACTCATCGTCATATAATGGTTGGTGCATGATATCGATGCGATAAACCATGCCGATAAACTTGTGTCACGATCCGATAAATATGCAAATAAGGTCACCAAGCAGGAACTACTTTCAATTTCCATTCATCGGTTCAATGCCTGATTTCCAACTAAACTATTGAAAAACGTTCAATAAGTTAAAACTAGGTGTTTTCGGATGTGTGTGTGATTATATAGACCAACATGGCTGCAAATCACGTGGCACTATATCATTAAAGTGGTGGTTCACTCAAACATTGTATTAATAAGCGGTTTCTAAACGTTAAGTCATTAGGCAAAATTTCGTCTAAACATCGATTATTTTAAGAATATCATAAAATGATAAAGTGATGTTTTCGTATCGTAAATATACCAATATTAGGTATACACTGACTTAATCCCCATTTACAACATCTAGACTTGCACTGAAAACGGATACGGTACCAATTAATATTCAAGGGATGAGGTGTTGGAGACGGTATATTTGGTCTCACATAAATATCTTTGGAGAGGCCGAACAATTTATCATCTTTCAGCATAATTTATTATCTTTAAGCAGAACATTTATTTTCATGACGTCCAGCATGTCCACTGAACATGTTTTTAGGCATTTGTTTTATTAAATCACATTAGTGTCTACAGTTCTACAAGTTGTTCTTCAGGCTTGTTCGTTACGTTTGGCACGATGCATGCAATCCACCAAGTCAATGAGCCTGACCACCGAATCGATTCAGTTGCCTCTTACCAGAAGCAGAGGTTACTGAATGGGGACCTGTGGTGTTTAGATCTATGAAGCTATATGTCAGTTAAACATTCAAGACATTACAATTTAATTACATATATTAACTAATACTATGAAAAGGTGTCAGATATGAAAGGTTACATAGAGTGACAGTGGTTTAACGCTGTTTTGAAGAGTATTTCCGTTATATAACGGCTTACCTTGTGTCAGCTTACTGTGGGAGAAAAGCCAGAAGTTTACCACTTTGGTGAAACGGGTATGGTGCTGACAAACCAAGAAACATCATGATGGTGAATCTGGGATTCGAACCCACGATAATAGCGAATTGTGATGCCTAAGACTACTGGGCCACCCGTACCTTCTGAAATATTCCAGGTCAGAGACATATCAAGTCTATAATTGTTTGACCCACGCCAATCGAACTTGGGCCAAATCTCTTACGAGAAGGTGAAACTTGTTTTAGAATGACGTGACGTGTGTTCACTGATTGATTGAGTGAGTGAGTAGGATTTTACGGGGCTTTGTCAATGTTCCAGTAATATCACGACGGGGAACACCAGAAATGGACTTCATACATTGTACCCACGTGGAGAATCAAACCGGGCGTTCGGCGTATCAAACCAGAATGACTACACACCTGAAATATGAAATGCCCATCTGTTTCATCAGGTTTGGTCATTGTGTGACTTATGACATGACACCCTCGGCGCCCCTCGCATTTGTTTATCCGAGCTCATTTTGTCAGTAACTTCATTCCAGCACTTGTTTCATTTGTCGTTAAAAATATTCTGGGGTGCTTGCCATTTTTCCATGTGTATATTACACCGTCAACACTTAAGCATAGTCTCTCTCAATAAGGTTCAAGAGGGGGACTTTTAGTTAAAGTCCGTGGCGCTGAGTGATCTACCGAATACTGATTAAACCATGATCAGCATAGAAACAAGACACCTAACATTTAATAGAATAACATACAGAAAAAATATTAACCCCACAAATGTAGGATCCCAAAACTATCTCTCCTTTGAGATTTGCAATCCATTGTGACGTCATTGTTACCATGACGTCACAATCAAATGGAATCATAATGTCTGCTACTGAAACTCGTTAGCAGTAGTTTTTTACAACCACGACACTGTTTATTACTGTTAACAAACAGAAACCGTGGGAAGAATGATGGATTATAAATAGAATCTCGCCCTCGTGTCTCTTGTCCTCGGAGTTTTAAAACTGTATCGAATCTTGTAGATATATTTCATATCATAAGAGGCGGTCGGGTAAGCCTAGTGATTAAAGCGTTGGCTCGTCACGCCGAAGACCCGGGTTCAGTGCCCGACATGGGTACAATGTGTGAAGCCAATTTCTGGTGTCCCCCGCCGTGATATTGCTGGAATATTGATAAAGGCGGTGAAAACCATACTCATTCAAGCTCTTACTTCATATTAAAAGACTCTCGGTGACAATATCTATATCCCCATTGATAACGGCTGTTTAAGTCCACAGAGTGTCTTCCTTGCCGCAGTGGCAGAATGCTAAAATTCCGCTGACGACAAATGTTTTTCGTCAATTTTCTTCTGTCATCCAAGTCTATGATAGAAACAAGGGTCAAGTGGTGTTTAAATAACTTACAATTCATGTACCTAATACAAGGCAAAGACAAATTAACCATCGTTTAAATGTCCTATATACTCATATAATCTATATTGCTTGTCTTGAATTAAACATTGATTTGTTCTTGAGTAACAGTAAAATAGAACTGGACATCGGTATGATTCCTGCCATCATTCTAATATTACACTATAGGTCAATAAAGAAAATCAATTTGAAATATCATAAACGTTTTGGCAACAGCCCGACCTGAAAAGGATTGTAGAAACAAATTAGTTAAGTTCGATTATTTGGTTTGGACGTATACTCTACCACCAAACAAATATATCTACTTGATAGAGACAACACAGAGTTGTTCCCCTTTAACTAAACACTAAATGTAATCAACGACTGACAGCTTATGAGGTTAGTGATCTTTTTCGAATATATTATCTTTATCTGAATTGCAGAAATTAAAGTGGACTTATTTGACGAGAAATGAATTGAGTTATTGATCCGTGCGATAAGCTTGATCTCCCCCGATACATACCTACTTGAAAATATCAGCAGCACCAGAGGGCACTTGTTGTGACGTCATCTTTACATATGGAGGCCATTCGCACCTGAGATCAGATGTGACAAAATAAGTGGCAAGTACAACACAGGTGAATATTTTCTGTGCATCTACGATAGGAATGTGAGAAGCTTTGTTCAAAGTTACTTCACTGCTTTGTGTGTCTTTGGGGGATTTATGGTACTACTAAATGTAGCGGATTGGTATATAAACAAATCTCTCGCACAAACTGTCAAGGAAGACCGAGGCTGTAGGCTACAATGTCATTCAACAGCTTCAATGTTGATTCTGTATTTCCGCGACTTTAGATCATTCGTTTTTGACGTCACCTGTTAGAGTAGTTTCTTCGTGCTGCAAAGAAAAATATCGATGAACACCGTGATATTGATAACGTATCCTGTTATTCAATGGTGTTGAATCTAATAACATTGATATCCAGCTCATGTACAAACGAAAGTGATTGTTAACAAATATATTTGCCACAAACCCCACAGCTATTGACTTCACAATATGTGTATTTACATGTTTATGTATGATGTGTACATTGGCGGTGTATGTATGAATAATTTGCAAATTGCTGTATTTTAGTAAACGAATTTCAATATGACAAATATTCTTATGCTCAATCTATATTATGAAATCATGGCTATAACAATTGTGATTGTAGATCTAGTTCAATTTTTAGTAAACCAGTTCAATATATCAATTGTTATCATGCTAAGCCTACAGTATAAAATCTTGGGTATGATAAGGTTGTTAAGTGTCTGACATAACAAGTTCTGTTGAAGGAAACCTGCATTATCAGTTGCTACCATAGGTTGGTTGTTTGGGATATGATACCAAGAATTATAAGTAGACATTTTAGAAGATTATTAATTTATATGTGGCATAGTGATGATTGTTCATAATAGCTAAAGTAAAACTTTAAAGACAGTATAGACACATCGTCGTTAGAGATTATGTAATAAAATAGGTGCACTGACAATTGTACTTTCATCATGTTCAGTAACACAGAATAATTTGATGTAACCTTAATTCAGGTAATACAACAGTTTCTTACAAATGTCTGAAAATGCAGCCATTGTGTCCTGTCTTTAATTTGTATCATGCTGTTAACAAACAAAAGTTATTGTTGAACAAACGTTCTCAGTCCTAACAGTACACTGCAGTAAAAGTATCAGACTGGTGGGTGTGTTTTTTTGTTATAGACAACATATACAACTTCCAACGTTGTACAAGGTATAGCAATGTTTTAAATTAAGCATATGATATTCCTTGTTATGGCACTGTTGTTAAAAGTTTAATATTTAGAGGGTCTCTAATTTAAATACTGTAGCAGCAAACCTTTAAGATCACCCGTGATATCTGAATAATGTATTGGCAAAAATATTCCAGTGAAAGTTGTAATTTGGTTTTATCATGTTGATAACAAGATTAATATGCTTAATTCATTTCCTTCTTCTTTTCAGACTATTGCAGATCCAGCTGTGATCATCAGTATGTAGGGCGTCATTTCTGTATTACGGTCAAGGAAAGACTTCTAGTCAACTAGAAGGACCCACATGTTAGTATCTGGACCACCAAGCTAGAACAAATGTATACCATAGCAAGTACTACAGTATGCCTATACAGCAAATAGCAGTTAGACCACTCGGAGTTATGAAAGACAGGAAAAACAATATATCTGGCCCCAACAAGGGGAAAGAGAGCACTCGCGTAAGTATTTCAATGCATGGTCAATGTTGGTCAACACTTTTGATTTATATTCATTTTTACATCAGCCTTGTTACACTTGCTAAACAAAAGGTGAAACTTTATTAGTGTTGTCACGTTGCTGTAGTTTGTCCTGATGTATATACATGTCACAAGGAAATGTATTATGGAAATAACTTATCAGGGGTCTGGAAATATTAAAATTATGAACTTGTCCATGGACTCATTTGTCTGGAGACAAAAATAGTCCTATTTTTCTAGATTACTGACCAAAAATGGCGCTTTTGTCTCAGAATATGTCTTTTACTGCCTGCAATGTTTGTTTTGATTTTGCTGAATCAGTTTTTGTATCTAAGTGGTTTTTTTTCGCACAAATAATGAATTCACCAATTGCTAGGTTGAAATTGTAATGAAAACCTATACTTAGGCATGACTTCTTACTATAAGTGAAGCAATTGGCTACATGGTGCTCTGATCAACCAAACAGAGTGTATCCAAACGCAAGATCAAAATCAGAACAGGAAGTAAATAATACACTGTTGTCATTTGGACTGATCAAAGTCGCAATGTTTACACTATTTCAAAGATATGTGTAGCCTTGTTATCAGAATTGACTAAAGCCATATAGGTCTGCTAAATGTAAAGGTTGCCCTCAGACAACAGAAGCTGATTTTGTTTCTCTGTCTGGCATTCATTTTCCACACATCTGATTATACATTTGAGGTTTTTAACAGCTGACATTAATGCGCCCTTGATCATAATCATGGTGTTGAAATTATTATTTTGTATTTTTCATCCTGCCCATATATCAGTTCTAATAACAATGGGAAATATTCAGTGCTACTCAACACCAGCTGGTTCATTTGTTTAACTGAAACTTTGTCATTCATGTCTTGTTAAAGTTTTAAAAGAATAGGCAGTGCAGCAGTTGTGATATGTAGAATCGCTCATGCTTTGAAAATGTATGGGGGGCACATGTAACAAATGTGCTACATACATCATGTGTATTGCAGTACAAACAGGGCTGTTAATTCAGCTATTGAGAATTTGTGGTGCAGCAGATGTTACATTTGTTCGTAACATGAAGTAGGTTGTGAATACATCACACACCATATCCCTGGAGCCAAGACTTGCACTCCTTACCATGCTCTAGTTAGTGGTGTGTGCTACTGGTAGTGCAGGAGAGGGTGTCATTACTGGTTTTCATTTCATTATTGTCGACTAATGATAAGAAGCATTGATTCACTCACTGAACATTTGTATGAAACCGCTCTCTGATGGAAAGTCAGTCTGGGCCAAAAACTTTGTCATCTACTGGTCTGATCTTTTCATTCTAGGTCTTTTTCTGTGTATTAAGGTAACGGTGAAGTCACTTAAATCTGTTGATTGAACTAGATTCAATGAGCACCAAAGGGTGAGTTGATTCTGCCTCTGGAATCTACAGATTCGAGTGATTTCTCTGTCTTTAACCATGTTGTGATTTAAATAGACTTTCTCTCTAATTGTGCAAGCACATTCAGAACGGCTAGTGATTTCCTGGCTCAGAATAAACTACAAGAACATTATCATGATTATTCTCTAATATTCTCAAACATGTCAAAATTGAAAAAAGATATCTTTCGGCCAGTTCAGATGTCAATCAGTGTGTGTCCCAGAAAATGAACCAGTCAGATTAACTGTAATGGTCAAAGCTATCATATGAGCAATGATGACTGTATGATGATAAACATATGGTACAAATCCAATCAACATGATCAAAGGAGTATGGATGTTGAACTTGGAGTGAGTGAATCAAATTAAAGTGAAACATGTACCTTGGACATATTTGATATTTCTGTTCTGATAAATACAATCAATGTTCGGTCAGCTCATGTCAGATTTTCTTCATTTATAGTTTCATTTCAATCAAGGAAATCCCCATCTGTAAAAAACACAATGCATCCGTCATACTTGCTGTTGGAACTGCGGTCCCCTCGGACCCCCAATTTAATGCCTAAAACCCTCAAAATATATTACGGACGGTACTAAGCACGTGCAAATATATATACAGTAAACTACGGTTGTAACCAACTCAAAGGGACCCCTTATTTTAGTTCATTATGAGCATATATACAGGATGTATACAGCATATGCCTGGGACAAGAAAAACAGTACGTTATATCCGTCTGTCCGTTATAACCGTGTTTGTTATAAACATAGTTTACTGTACCAATGTAAGTCACTAAGTGCCTGATGTAAGATGGTAAGAATCGGGGGATGCTACATACAATCATTACCCGTGAAAATCTGGGTTAGAATTGATCTTCAATAACCTATGCTTTTTGGAAGAGGCGACTAAATGAACCGGGTGGTCATGCTCGCTGACTTTGTTGCAGCATGTCATCATATCTTAATTGTGTGGGGGGGCACGGGTGGCCCAGTCGTCCAAGGCGCCGCGATTCGTTGTGCAGAGTTGCGTCCCTTGGGCATGCCAGAAACCTATGATTGTGGGTTCGAATCCCGGTTCGCCCTGATTATGTTTCTAGGTTTGTCAACACCATACCCGTGCTCGTGGGTTGCACCAAAGTGGAAAACGTCTGAGACCTGCATCACTTCGGGCTTTCCTCCCACATTAAGCTGACACACCATGATATAACTGGAATACTATTAAAAGCGGCGTTACACCCAACTCACTCACTCACTCCCTCACTCACATAATTGTGTGGATGTATGCTCATGCTATCAATCACTGGATTGTCAGGTCCAGACTCGATTATTTACAGGCTGCTGTCATATTGTTGGAATATTGCTGAGTGCGGCATTCAACAACATTACTTATTACTTCAGAAGTCAGTGCTTCTTTTGTGTTTGTAGAATGGAGAGGAACCTAATAGTCCCCCTACACACAGGATGTTGTGACTTGTTATTGTCCAGGGAGTAGGTCAGTAAATGTGTATGTGTAGTGTCCTGGCACGGTCCGACTTTCTGGGTTATACTGCAGACATGCACCAGAATAAGTAGATAAAGACACCCATGTCTTCTGTGTGTGTATTAAATCCTCATGAGTTTATGAAAATGGGATGTGCATGGTGATAATGAATATACATGAGCAGCCTTCGAAATTAATGCTTGTCTTCCAGCCCGATACTAATGATTTGTGCTTAGGACAAGTAAAATTCCAGTTCTTGTAGTCCTCACAGACTAGTACTAGTACATGTAGCAGCAATCTACTATACAATCAGCAAAGGGCTGTAATCTGAACCAGTTCTCAATGCTTCAATATGCTACAATTGGTTGGTTGGTTTGTTGTTTAACGCCGCACTCAGCAATATTCCAGCTATATGACGGCGGTCTGTAAATAATCGAGTTTGGACCAGACAATCCAGTGATTGATATCATGAGCATCGATCCACGCAATTGGGATCGATGACATGCATCAACCAAGTCAGCGAGCCTGACCACCCGAGACCGTTAGTTGCCTTTTACGACAAGCATAGTCACCTTTTACAGCAAGCATGGGTTGCTGAAGACCTATTCTATCCGGAATGCACTGAAAAACTGAACATGTAAACATAGTATAACAAATTTTCTTGTTCAAGCAGGACTAGCTACAAACTCTTAAGAATTAGTAAAATAAGATTTCTACTAGTCCTTTAGACTAGTCTGAGTAATGAACATCTTAAGCTGCATTAGATACTTTTGACAATTAAGTATAATTAATCTTCCTTTTCCCTTTTTTGTGTATGTCCGTGAATGTCAGCAATATTCTAGCTATATGATGGCAGCCTATAGATAATCATTGAGTCATGAACCAGTGTTTGAAAGCATATGCAATGTACCATACTGTTTCGGGACAACCATGCTTGGAGTTGAACTCGCAAATGACCGTTATGTTTACAAACAAGTGACGACTGTCATGACGCCAAATACACTTACCCCTGATAAAATACTTTCTTTGTATGTCAATTTGAATTTCTATTTCACTAAATCTATCATGTCATTGATATGGTATGAATGTAAGGGAGAAGTTGGTTGATTTTCCATTAGTCTGCAATCTCAAACCAATCTGATTATACAAACAACAAAGTAATTTCATCTGGAAAACATGGTCCATCGTTAACCTTTTCAAAATGAACTATGATGGCATTCCCAAAGACATAAACAAAAGTATGAACGTTACTACGTTTGGGGATAGAGGCCAAATTTCCAGATTCTTGTAATGGCCACGCCCACACTGGTGGCAGCGATGTTACCGAGAGTGTAACAAAGGTGTCACGCACTGGGAAGGAGCTTGTGACAGCAGCTGCAAACCATTGAAGTGAATCCCTTATTCACCCCAATTATGATACATGATTTGTGCATAAATGTCTATGACCTGCATCACTGGAGGGTTATTCCCACATGTTGGATATAACAGAATTCCTGTTCCGTGTGATGTTATTCCCACATAAGCTGACATGTTGGATATAACAGAATTCCTGTTCAGTGTGATGTTATTCCCACATAAGCTGACATGTTGGATATAACAGAATTCCTGTTCCGTGTGATGTTATTCCCACATAAGCTGACATGTTGGATATAACAGAATTCCTGTTCAGTGTGATGTTATTCCCACATAAGCTGACATGTTGGATATAACAGAATTCCTGTTCAGTGTGATGTTATTCCCAACCCAACTATTTCATGTACATGTAGAGAAGGTGTTTTCTGGTTGACCACTATTTACTCGAATAAAAAAAATTCTGCCAGTGTCACATTGTCATGTAAATAATATGACATACGCGTCATAATTGTCAGGTACCACTGTAGACTTTGACAGTTGCCACTAGTCCAAAGCACTGGTCTAGTCAGAGTTCATAGGTCTCATAGGTTTAGCTGATAAAAAATCCATAAATTAACATTAAGATCTACTGGAGACCACATCAAGTGGCAAGTTCAGGCTAGTCTTGCTAGAAGCTGTAAATGTTTTTGGCACAGACAGCCGTTGTTGTCAGGCGACTACATTTTCAATCAAGGCAATAATGAACAATCTGCTAGAATATATCTCAGCAGAATGTTTTGAATTGTGTCCCTTGTCATGCTTATATATACATATATGCATATATACATATATACATATCTACACACACATAATAGATGATACTAGATAGCATATGGCTTTGCCATTGATTTTACAAACCTTTGACCGCATCGATCACAGAACTGTGGCTGACATACTTGCATCTAGTTCCCCAGTGTTGTATTTTTAATGTAGACAGTCAGCAGTTCAGGCGGAAGATAAATGTTACTTTCCTCAGGCATTGGACATGTAGCTAAAAGCCCACCTATACTACACTGTACAAGTTTTTAAATGTTTATTTTTCATAAAATTAAAATAATGTTTAAACTATCACCATAAGACAAACTACCTCAACTTAAGGAAATGATTTTCTTGTTGTCTATTCTACCACATCCTTGTTGAACTCAGTAGACGTCTGTCATACTAGGTACGCCGTGATATAACTGGAATACTGTTAAAAGTGGCGTTAAACCCAACCCAACTCACTCACTCACTCACTCACTGTCATACTCGGTATGAACATTTTGACACTTTGAAAGCATACAAGTTTAGGCGCAGACAATGAAATACAGTATTAATACAGTACCAGCATGAAACAAACAGCTTTATGGCACAAGCCGCCTAGGGCTGTTCAGACCGTAGAAGCTATAAACTCTGACCAGTATGACCATCGCAATCTGCTGCTGTGTACATGGTGTATGTAGATCTTGAACAGAACAAACTTAATGCTGTGAATGGATGAGGGATGCATAAGTTCAAACAAAAAGGTTTTCTGTTTGTTAGTTTGTTGTTGAAAGCCATACTCAGCAATTTCAGCTATATGAAGGTGATCTGTAAATAATTACGTCTGGAACAGACAATCCAGTGATTGACATCATGAGCATTGATCCATGCAACTTGGATATGATGACACACAACCAATCAAGATACAGTTAGCCCACCTGATTCATTTAGTCCCCTACTACAAAAAGCATAGGTCATACGTTTCACCGGAATCCTCACCATTTCTTCCGGCATAGATTGTGTTTTTAAGCATTGATACAGTGATAATGTCTTATTTGATTTTGATATGAGACCCAAATAAATTTAAATTTCTGATTTTGGCCATGCAGTGTCTTGAAATGTTTAATTTTCACAAATTTACTTTACATTACTCAATGTTATGAGTTCAAGAACTATCAGTTTGTCAAGTCAGTTTGTCACATTCTCTTCTGTGAGTACTAAAACAGCTGGTGAATGTACCGATATAATATGCATCTCTTTTGTATGGAACAGCCTCACATGCTTCATCAACATCTGAACCAGCAGGTTGGTGGAAATATGTAAATAATTCACTTGCGTGGACATAGAGTAAGTGCATAGTGACATCATCGCCAGTGACCATGGTGATGTATGCAAGTTTCATATGAATAATACAAATTCCATTGTTGCACTGCTCACCACTGAAAAATTAAATAAAGGAAGTATTTATTTGTTAGTTTACAGAATGTACAGGTTTCACACTCCTACGTGCATTTCTTTTGGTTTGGGGTCAGTGTAGTACCTCTGCCGCAGGTCACCACTCACATGGACATCTGACATATTACAAGTTTGTTTGGCGTCCATTTTGTTTCTGTAAAGTCAGGCATTTAGATAACTTTCATTGAGAAAAATATCATAAAACATGAAAACTTCTTCCATTGCGTACTTATCCTTTGTCAACTACGCTTTCCACATCCAGATTTAATATCTGTGATAGTGGTTTGGTCAGTTTGATGTGGAAAGTCATGTGTTTTCATGCACCTCGCTATCACGGATCATTATCATTGTGCAAAACAGTCTGTGAATCACGCAGAAAGACTTCCTGTTGGACTTTGCTGCTTGCAATGTATGAGCATTGTTTACAAACAAGAGAAAGATCCAGTCAAGTGGTATACAAATTAGCTTCTGGCTGTGGTGTAATAGGAAGTCTTCATTGCACCGAAGTGTGAATTTGGTGATATTACCATGATTACTTCTCAGACAATGAGATACCAGGCTTTTACTAAAGGTAACATATATAGAGGAAGGCTGTTTGAAAATTATTCAGTTGTAGCAATCCATGTGGAATTTGACTGATATTTCTATTCTTGATAAGAAATTCAAAGGTAGACTTCGATAATTGGTTTAATTCAATGACCAAATTCCATCTCAAACATTGCAGTATACAAATAGAAAAAGGCTTCAAAAATACTTTGTTTTATGTTTGTTTTGGCTACAGTGGTCATTCTTGCATTCCATGTTTTAATATTGCTTGGAGTAGGTCCTCCAAACTGACAGTCCCTAGCACTCACAAATAGATAGGCCAAGGTAAATCCTTGGGATTGGTTCAAGAGGTGATTAAATGGATTGGGTGGACAGGCTTGGTGGCTTGGTTGATTGCATGTCATTGTATCCCAAAAGCGTAGATCAATGTTTAGGATGTCAATCACTGGATCGATGACTCAATTATTTACAGACTTCCATCATATACCTGGAACATTGCTAAGTGCTACATTAAACAACAAATAGCTGGAATTCTGAGCACAGCCTTGAACGGTTATAAGTCATGTTAGATAAGACATATAGTACTTAAACATTGAATTGGCTGATCTGAAGGATGTCAGACCTCTTAGATTCTGTATTCTTTCTCACTGAAAATTTTAGTGTCTTGTTGGTTACAGATGTTTTTGGTAATATTGCAAGAAGCTGGAGAAAAAATAATAAATAAAAACATGTCAGGGTTCATTTGAGGTTGATTGCCTAAATATAGCTCAAACATGTCATTTTTAATGGGCTGTCTTGTGTCCTCAAAAGAAGAAAATACATTTTCTACCTCAACTTTGTATTTAGCATGTTTAGGTTGACGATGGTGTAAGCTGCTTTATTGGCTGTTAGTATTTGCTGATGTGGCATAAAACAATAATCTCTCTCACTTTGGGTGGTGAGGTGAAATGGGAATTACTGGCGCATTTAAGACTATTGCACTTATATAGCTGCTTGTACTAGTGTGGACTTATGCTAGTTTTATGGAGCAGTTTAACATGGATACCCAACTGAGACACGGTATATTGACTCCAAGAAGACCAGACCTTGTTTTATCCCCTTAGACCAAGGCAGGGAAACAACAAGTACCATTCTCTATTTCCGTCTTCAGGTATGACGTGACAAGGGATCAAACCTTTGAATTCCCACTCTCTTGGCACAATTCTATCCACTAGACACAGGACAGCTTCCAAAGGATATGAACCAGTTGAGCACATCCTCACTGTGAGGCACAATGCAGTTATTATCAATTATTAAGACATTAGTAGTGAAGGTAAAACTCTTCTTTCTGATAAAAGAAATTAAACTTTGACTGAACATGCAAATAAATGCCATATAGCCTCAATAATCCACAGGGAAGGTCCTGTGGATCAGTCAACCAAGTATGGTTATGTTTGTTCAGCTTGTGTTAACACAAGCCTGTTGTTCAGTTGTGACAGCTGTACAGAAGAGTTTTTAAACAGAGGATATCAAATTACTGGGCATGTCATTGTTTGAAATGTTGATGGGAGAGTTTGATTTTGGCTTGCTGCATGAATGTAAGCAATCCGATATAGTGACCTGCTTCAATATGTGTTCCACCTACTTTAAAGGTTTGTTGAGTATGGGAAGTAAACCAGCCTACATAAATATTGCATTGTCTCCATTTTTTAATGCAACCATATCTCGAGTAGGCTATCATCTCATGGCTAACAGTAATAATGCTGGTTAGTTTTTGGTTTCTTGTGTAACATTGCGCGAGCAATGTTCCAGCTATATCACAGTGGTCTGTAAATAATCAAGTCTGGACCAGACAATCCAATGATTGACATAAGCATTGATATACATAACTGGGATAAATGACATGGATCAACCAAGTCAGCGAGCATGACGACCTGATCTAGATCCTGTTTGTCACCTCTTACCACAAGCATGGTTTGCTGATGACCAATCTAACCCAGATCTTCATGGGAGGTATATGTTAGTGTATCAGATAACTGTAATTTGCCTTATAATTATTTGACTTCAAGGACGGCTATGTAAGTATATCTCAGTGTTGAATATGCAGGTTTTTTTATAAAGGAACATTCCTCATTTGACACATGGTAAAACATTCTGTGCTGGTTAGCAGTGAATCAATGGAACTCTCTCTATACATGCTGTAGCAATATCATACTAAACCACACTATTAATTATGTTAAATATGCATTTGAGGTCAAATATGTGACAGCAGATTCTGGTCGATTGCAAGATTTGCAAATCATGTGCACTGCCAACTCGTTGTCAACAGATATTTTCCAGATCGTTTCATGTTTTTAATCAAGGTGCTCGCGTGATTTGATGCACTTTGCGATGTAAGACCCGTTTTATAGCAATTTTGATCTTGATCTTTACTTGGCTCCGCCATTTTGTTTAAAATAAATGCAAGTGATACGAGAGGTGGAATCTGATTGATCCATAGGTGGGGCTCAGAAGGGACATAACTCATAACAGCTACGATCAAGCCCAGGAATTCTAGCCTAGTTCAGCAAGGGTGGAAACTGGTCTTTTAAAGTCAGTTAACTGTCTTGCCTCGGGAAGATGGGGTACTACAGATATGTACACCAAGTATGTTTCTGTAAACAGAAATGTACCCTAGCAAGAATCAGAATACAGGACGATACCATAGAATGAATTCATTGCGCGGTTCGCTTAACTGGTTCTTTGACTCTGAACATGCAATGTTTTCTTCAGTTTCAGGATTGGAACTGTTATACTGTTGT
This sequence comes from Haliotis rufescens, assembly GCF_023055435.1. NCBI lineage: Eukaryota > Metazoa > Mollusca > Gastropoda > Lepetellida > Haliotidae > Haliotis > Haliotis rufescens. The sequence goes on along the minus strand of NW_025963791.1, from coordinate 6,744,627 downwards.
AGGTGATGCTTTCCAGCTTGCTATATATTATTAAGCATTAACTGTGATGTCATACAGTACTCCGCGATGCATAGCATTATCCAGCATGCATTCGTTATCAAGCGAAGCAGAACTTCATCATGAACCGGTTTCGGTTTCAGATTGAGGCTTTTGGATTCGTCTGCCGTATACAGTAGAACATGGATATAATGAACACGGATATAGCGAACAAACGGATACAAGGAACTGTTAAAAAATCCCCGATTTATCTCCTATATAATATCATATAAAATTTACGTATAAAACAAACTCTCTACAGCGAACTAACGGATACAGCGAACTGATATCTGATCACCGACAAGCCCATCTATCACTAATTAGTGAGAAATCTCACTCAGTGTCAACTGTCACTGACAATTGGCTGTACGCAATCAGCAGCAAATCAACACAATGGCGGCGAATCAATACAATGAGCGGATCAACCTTGTTAAATTGGCATTGTGTTAATCTTACCTGTACATGTAATCTTACCTGTACATGTAATCTTACCTGTACATGTAATCTTACCTGTACATGTAATCTTACCTGTACATGTAATCTTGTCTGTAAAACAAACATTAAACATATAAATTTTACGAGATTGAATCCAAGTGTCAGTTCAATTGCATATGCTATCATGGCGGGCAATAGTAAGAGGAAAGCTATCAGTTTAGACACGAAATTGAGAATTATTAATGCTGTTGATGCTGGCATAAAAACCAAGAAAGACATTGCAATGGAATTTGACTTCCAAAATCAACATTAAGTACCATTATGAAGAAGAGAGAATCCATTCTTGAATCCTGTGACTCAACTGACTTTGGCCCGCCCGGAAGGGGTTACGAGCTGCAAATCACCAAGACGTAGAGGATGCCCTCTTCAAATGATTTCAAGCCCTGAGATACGAAAACATTCTGCTTAGTGGTTCGTTACTACAGACCAAAGCTGACAATCTTGCAGTGAAATTAGGCCATGAAGATTTCACGTGTAACACTGCAATTACGTATATTGTGTTTTGTCTTATCCAAGATGGCGGACGTGTATAAACGTGTATAACGAACAATGGATATAACAAACTGATTTCTCTGGTCCCTTGTAGTTTGTTATATCCGTCTTCTACTGTACATGATATAGGGTATCGTGCATCGTTCATCTTCTTTATTTTTATTTTGGCCAGGGTACATTTCTGTATACTGAAACGTACCTGGGGTCGTATCTCTAGTACCTCTGCAGACAACGAACCCTTCAGCGACATTGTCATGTTAAGCAATGTTGGTCGCGGAGAGCATTTTGATGGGTGACTGAGAGTTTCTATGGCTTCGGTCCTGTCCCACATGTAGCACATATTTGTCATCTTAGGCGAGTGACTTAATATGATGTAATATGACGCGGCAGTGAATGGGTACCCAGTAGGATGAGATGGTAATCTCTGCTAACCTTCCAGCACCTCACAGGCGGATTGGGTTATGTAGTCCCAAGGTAGCTGAGAATGAAATTTGGGTGCACACTGAGCCATTGACCAAGATAATAATAATTTAGGGTGATCATCCCTCAGCATTCAATCAGCATTCGCATTATAAATGGAATTATTATTATCATTAGTAGTAGTAGTAGTAACAGTAGCAGCAGCAGCAGCAGTAGTAGTTGTGTATAATGCATGCAATCATGAAGGATTATTATTGTAGTCAAATTCAAGTTAGTACATATCCTTACGGTGTGGTATTGTAATAAGGTTTTGAGTGACCGACATGGAAGGTCAAGGTCACTAGAACAGTCATTCATGAAGTAGTTCTGACCCAACCCCCATGTTGAGAAATAATCAAGCATGTGATTGACTGAAATTGAGGGTCAAGGTCATTAAATCAGAAGTATGATATAATTCTCTTATTAAGACAGCTAGTGGCATGGCATTCTCTGCATTGGTTATATTTGCCCAGAGTGAAAGTGATTCAACTGGAAGTTCAGGCTTTAAAGGCATGAGACACATATAAAGCACATGTAACTTTCCTAAAGCACATGTAACTTTCTTGAAGCACATATTACTTTCTTGAAGCACATGTAACTTTCTTGAAGCGCATGTAACTTTCTTAAAGCACATGTAACTTGCTTAAAGCACATATAACTTTGTAAAAGCACATGTAACTTTTGTTAAAGCACATGTAACTTTCTTCACGCACATATAACATTCTTATAGCACATGTAACTTTCTTGAAGCACATATAACTTTCTTGAAGAACATATAACTTTCTTGAAGAACATATAACTTTCTTGAAGCACATAAAACTTTCTTGAAGCACATGTAACTTTCTTATTCAAGTACCTTGAAGCACAGGACTCTCTGTTGTTAAGTGCTTTTGTGAAATGTATTTTCACCAATCAGAAGTGATGTCATTAAAACAGAAGTTCGGGAATGTGGCTTCCAGACATAAGGTTGTGTCTGCTCAGACCAGAAGTCATGTCAATAGGCCAGGCAATATATTAGCTAAAAGCAAGGTATGAGGGGTGTGCAATTATGTTTTGGTATCTTTGACAATATGTATTATAAATATTACTATATTCCCAGTGTAGGGATGTATATGCATTGATACATGAATGAAAGATGTCAATACATTCTCGCCGTTTATAACCAGTTGGTTTCTATGTATGGAGTCACTGAGATTCACCAGTCAATGATTGCAAAAAGAAAAAATCCTGAAACTATGCTATTTCGTAGATGAAAACAAATTTTGACTCACAATAGTCAAATTACAAGAAGTTATTGCTTAATATTATTGTTGTGAGTCATCTTGGTCATGATAACTCTGATTTCTGAATAGGTGGAACAATTATGTAGTGGCAAAGGTATGAATGTGCTCCAGTGACATAGAGATTACTACACAAGTGTCTGTCAGATACCATTTATCTTACAACGACTTGTTTCAAAACATATCTATCGAGGGAAGGCGAGTTAGATACACTTTGAAACGAATTGTAAGATATATGGTATCTGACAGGCATGAGTGGAGTAATCTGTTTCTTACACACCCTAAAATCACACCATTTTAGCATCGATTCAATGCGTTTTGTCCATTCTCATGATTGCAGTGGCACATTAATACAGAACACAACGGTCATTGACGTCACCCGATGTGCTGCTTATTCTCATATATAATGTGACCCTACTCAAAAAGGTTTCCGCCATATCTTTGGATTATCAAGGCGATGATGATAATGCAAACTAGATAAGATCAATGAACCCGCTAGGATGCTGAGTTAATCAGTGACCGACTTTTACAAAATGGCATCTTTATTGACAACAGTACGCAGGATTTTATGAGGGGACTTTTTTTCGATCCGGGATCGTATACATAAATGTGTCATGTACATGATGTAGGTAATCAGAAACATTCTGATTCTGAGTACTGTTATTTGTTTTCATGTTTTTCATTGAAACCAAAAGAATAAGTCGGGAAATGCAGATAACTACTGTTGAGCATGATTTTGTTTCAGTCATGGTGTCACACAGGACAGAATCTTTTATGATTGCTGTTGAATTTACCTGATCATTGTAATGTATACATTTTTCACTCCATAATTCGTGCTGCGATACTCTGCGATTCTCAATAATTCTACAATAAGGAGAGAAGGTGCGTCATAATCTGACCTCAGGTCATCACCATGGAGTAGCCAATCACCTGCCTGGAATTTGATCTCACACATATGTTTGATACCAGTTATCTCAAATGGGTTTCTCACCGACAGGTGTGTAAGGAATTGCATTCTTTGTACATGTTGTAGCAAGTGTAGGGTCTGTAGACAGAAGGTCTTTTCATGATTTATGCTGATGCTTTAAGCAGGGTACAAAATGTCATTGTGGATCTTGTTTTCTATGTTAAAGTGTGGCTAGACATGGGTCAGATGGCAGTCCTCGTCTTTAAAACATTTAATTTTAACTCAGATATTATGATAAAATCAGATCTGGCTGTTAATGACTGTCGTAATTTAGGAGTGACATAGAGACTGCAGTCAAACACTTTTAGACTACCAGTACAAATTCACCACTTGACATCATTTAATCAATGTTTTATCCCTATTTTCATGATATTTGCAAAGTCTACTAGACTTTGGCTTTAGTCAATGGTTCACACTTGACTGAGGGGTCACGAGTTGCCCAGATGTCTTGGGTGCTGCTATTCATAGTGTAGTGTTGTGTCCTGTAGGTATGCTAAGACATGCATAATCATGAACATGTTGTATAACTGAAATTCTGTTCAAATCACTCATTTGACAAGCAGATCGATGGTAATTTATGTTATGGATATGTAGGATTAATAAGTTATAAAGGTAATTATTGAATTCATTTCAATTACAGGAAACAATGCATGCAGATGCAGTGACGACACGTGGAACTGAACGATGTGAGTCACAGCTTTCAACAACGTCAGCGGGCATGGACATCTGTCGGATATGCCACTGTGAAGCCGAGCCCAACAACCCACTTATCTCCCCTTGCCTCTGTTCAGGCAGCCTCAAATTTGTCCACTCGGCATGTTTACAAAAGTGGATCAAAAGCTCAGAGAAAAATGTCTGCGAACTTTGTAAATTCCAGTACATTATGACAACGAAGACTAAACCATTCAAAGAGGTGAGAGTTGTTCTGTGACCTGTCTTGATTTCATTATCTTTATTTGTAGTCATTACACCAAGCACCCAATGTCACAAGTTTCCAGGGGGCACTGGTGGCCCAGTCGTCTAAGGCGCCGCGATTTGCTGTGCAGAGTTGCGTCCCTTTGGCACGCCAGAAACCTATGATTGTGGGTTCGAATCCCAGTTCGCCCCAATTATGTTTCTAGGTTTGTCAGCACCATACCCGTGCTCGTGGGTTTCACTGAAGTGGTAAACGTCTGAGACCTGCATCACTTCGGGCTTTCCTCCCACATTAAGCTGACACGCCGTGATATAACTGGAATACTGTTAAAAGCGGCGTTAAATCCAACTAACTCACTAACACACAAGTTTCCAAATGGTGTCACTTATTATAGACTTCCTATTCAACTTTTCTTTGTCTGGTTTTAGCTTCTGAATGTGAATTCAAAACGCCACAATTGGAAAAGGGAAGAAAAAGTCTCCACATATATATTTTTTAAGGACAATTTTGAATGTTGTTTACAAGCTGAAAATGGTTCCAGGCTTTAACCTGGCTTTATCTATTTTCTAGTCTATGGGACTTTCAGTAATACATTTTGTAATACACGGTTGTCTCAGGCTGGAGACCTGTGGCATGCTTCACTTGTTTCTAAACTTTTACTGATGCTGTGTCATTGGACATACTCAGGAGTATTACGCCTTTCAGAAATGGGAGGGGCGGTCGGGTGGTTCAAGCGTTCGCTCGTCACACCGAAGACCCGGGTTCGATTCCCGACATGGGTACAATGTGTGAAGCCCATTTCTGGTGTCCCCCGCCGTGATATTGCTGGAATATTGCTAATAGCGGCGTAAAACTACACTCACTCGCTCACTCAGAAATGGGAATTTCTATATTAGATTGAAGAAAATCAACCATTAACACTCTGAACATCAACTGTATTTCTTACCAGAAATGAGAATAGAAAGGTCAGTTGTATGTAATATGCAATCTACAATTTGGATAAATTCAAATATTAAAATGATATTATATTATACGCTTTAGTGTCACACAGGACTCAAACTGTAAATGATTTGTGTCTATTCTCGATTTCAGTGTGAAAAACGCTGATTCATATGTCCTATTTGAGTGCCACTCAAACTCTATTTATTGAAGCACATTTGAATTCATCTGACTTGAAGTTTTATTCTTTTGCTTAGTGTTTACTGTACAAAGATCAGTAGCGGTGCATGCTTTGATAACCTTAGATAGTTTAAATAACTTCATGTATCACAAACATGAGCTCCAGATAACTTTTTGAGCAATTTAGTTTTTTCTCAAAGGTTTCTATTTGAATTGGGTTATTACATTTTTCGTTGAATAACCAATATTTTTTCACTCATCTATTCATCACTCTATTGGGTATTTATCAAAATGAGCAAACATTGTGAGATATAAAAAAATGTACTGAAAAAGCTTCATTGGGTATTTGTTCACATTTGAGTTTTCATTCAGTGCTTGCGTTTCTATACACAAGTTAATTGAAAGTAATGGGTTTTTAATTGGGGGTATTTTACGCAAATATGCAGCTCATCTGTAGCTTTGATGTATGATGCCCTGAATACAAAATTAAGTTGCACTTACAAGAAGCTGGTTCCAGGGTTATATGCTGAAAAGTGTGACAATGAATATACTTACCGGTATGTAAAATTGTAACCTTGACATGGAGCAAGACGTTTGATTGGCTGGCTGACAAAACGATTGCTTGATAAATACTGATCAACTGATAAATATATCTTATGTCTCACAAGTCAATAATAATGATAGGGCATTTTATATTGTATCAATTGGTTTACCAAATAAAAGCTTAAAATTCAGTGTGGGTGGTTGAAGTTAACTCAAAGATAAGTACTGTTAGCACTGAATGAAAAAACGAACTTGTTGGACATCACAGAAGTATGATTGCAAAATATAGTTGATTCTTTTTGTTTGTTGCTAGAAAAAAGATTTTATACGTATTATTCATGATTTTTTTAACGGTGCTGATGAAATCTTGTGTTTTTTACGTTCACAAAGTTGTAAAACAAAGTCTGCTAGAATGTTTTGTCAAAAGTCTTTGTCGTTTGATTTCAGGGTTTTTTTGGGTTGAAATCATAAACCAACTAAGAAAATATAAGGCCCAGTAAAAGAAACACCTCTCTATTTATTCCCAACAGGATATGTTCTGAGTGCTGAGGTAATCCTTCCTAAAATGTAAACACATATGTGAAACAGAATCATCTGAGATGTCTTGATGACTTACAGTTGTTTATTTGCCATCTAATCAACTGAAACAAACTTTTAAACAAGAATATTTGCATTACTTTCAGTTCATGTCTTCCTGCTCGGGTCGTGACCCAGGTTTGGCATATAAACTGAGGCAATAACAGAATATTATTAATTTGTGAGGATATAAAACTATTTGAAAATGTGAATATATTACTACTTGGGTCATATGGAGCCTAACATTCCACAATATACTGAGATAAAACAGTGTTCATATTTTGATGTGGCTTGGATCTTTCGGTCCGTACTCCTATGGTATTAGTATCTAGGGATCCCCTAAATCTTTCAGTTCTTTACATTATGGCAAAGGCCCTTTGAAATTTCATACCTAATTTTTCAAGCTATATAAGACTGTTTGATTTAAGTTGTAATAGCTTGAATAGGAAGTATCTTCATGTGGACAACAACCTATGTTGCCATGACAACACAACAAAGCTTTGACTCTTTACTAAAAGTTGTTATTTATACTACAACTAGGATTTGTGTTAGCACATTTCACTCCTTATCTTTATGTACAGTACAAAAGTAGACAATGTTCAATATAACAAACGCTTCCTATTTCTAATTTTGAGAGCGTCCTGGGCGCTTAGTACTTCGAATACGGTAGGGATATGATGTTGCAGCTCACACTCAAATCTTTGGATTCATGTGCAGCGTTCAAAATAAAGGAGAGCTTTGGAAGTTTGATCCTTCATTATCTGAATCTAGTGTTTCCCCTTATTCTTCAACTTTTAACATTAGGACTATCCAGTTATACACTGCAATAGCATTTACCTAGACTAGATATTCTGAACTGATCTCTACTATTAAGGCCCTAACCAATGTCTTATGTTGTTTTTGTAACACCCTGAGTATCTCATTCTCAAATGATGTCAAATCATACAGAATTGAATTGAAGTTTTTAACTGGTCCCAAAAGATGTCTAATTGCGTGACTGTCCATCACAAGACAATCTTCACTCATGCTATGTGAAACATATCCTTGTGTTTACATCAGTAGCCAAGGACATATTTTGTAAGGTTACTCCTTTGTAAATAACCAAAGTGGTACATGAAGGATGTACTTTAGCAACTCGTCCTTGGGATACATAATGACTGGAAGACGTAAGCACCACATGACCTGAATAAGACACAATGCAATTCCCTTTCTGCGCATTACACGATATAACTAAATACAACATTCGAAACTGTTCTCTTATAAAAAGTGAAATAGGACACCATCAGTTGTACAGTTACAGGGGTTTAACTAAACTAACACATTGTCTCTGAAAATATATACCGTATATATTTTGAGAGAAACAAGCAACTACATTAAAATTGAAAGGAGCCCTTGAGACATGGGGGATTCAGAACCTGTGGAAAATCTAGACTTGCTTCATTTCGAGATATAGCATTACAGTAGGGGCTGGACGCAAGGGAAAAGAATATGATTCAGGGACTGAGAGACATGCTAGGATGTACCTGGCTATGGCAGCCATATTGGAAAAGCTGTTTTGTTAAAATGTAATGCAGTTAGGTACATGTATAATTTGTAGTGGGGTTGTGTATTTGTTGTTTTTACCTTGATTTTGCCTTTGCACTTTGACCATACTGAAATCTGTAACTGCCAACATGGCAGCTATATTGAAAACCCTATTTATCTCAGACACTTAGTAGTGGCTCTGCAGACATCATCTCCTCTGAAATAGCTGATGAAGCTGTATGTTCTCCTTAGGATGGTATTTATTTTCAAATCTCTAAACTGTTGACCTACATATGCAGGTGAGCTACAATGCAGACTGCCAGTGGTACTATTTATAAGACAATTACGTATGGAAATAATTTTAATTTAATTTTCAAATATTGAAATAGCATCATTCCTCCATAAATATGCTAACTAATTTTCTGCGTCCCAGAAGATGAATTGTAAAATAATTCTGAATATTAGATGCATAATTGTGTGTCCAGTAAATAAATGACTGCAAATATCTCACTCTTTTGAAAGGTAACACTTCCAGTTGTGCTTCTTTTGGATATATTGAGAAATAATACAGTAAAACAAGACTGTACCATTCTTTGTGAAATTGCCACGATTAACAATTTTCCAGTTTGATGAATAACAGACCTGTCAACCCTCCTGCATTTTGCGGGAGACTCCCACAATTTGATTAAATCTCCCAGTCTCCCGCATGATAGACTATTTCTATCGCATAACAGAATTCTTCATTATTTTAAAAATTTGGGAAGTTTTTCGCCTGATCTGTCCGGTAGGCTCACGGATTAGCGACCGCTATCACAGCCACCCACAGGGTGACCCAGATGGGCCTTTGTCTAGTAATCAACTGGTAATTAAATTCATATGGTGAACGATTTAACAATGTAAACTGTAAGAAAACTTGGATAGTCCTAACAGGTGCCTGAAGGTTGAACTTTAAATGAATAATCAGCCGAGTATTCATCACTTACCGAAATGAACTGTTGTCTTCATGTTCTTAGTGTGTTTATTCCTCCATAATTTAAGAACGAAGGTACATATGACTGGTCCAGTTGTACATGACTTAATTGGTAATCAGATTTGTCAGAAACTTTGTTGAAACATCAATATACCTCAAAGTTACGTTATTAAACTCTCGGAAATGAAAACAAAATATGACCTGCAAGCGCCATCTTCAAAACAACGTGATGCGTGATTGGTTGATTCAGTAGTCGAAATAACGATGCGTTACATGATCAGGCTTCCTCATAGCTAGGGTTTCAAAGTCAAAGGTTAAAGTGAAACTTATATTATTAATTTCCTTTTGACTGACATCGTGACTTGTGTGCACAGAAAAATCAACATTTAGAACTTTATCAAATTTCACAAGAATTTTCCTGTGATTATTTTACGTGATTTGATTGGCTAATAGTTTGCTAGTGTTCCAGATCTGCTATCTAATTTGCATACAACAGTAGTAGTCAAGCAATGAGATTAATACACGTCAAGGTCAGAAAGGTCAACAACGAGACTCATTTCATTCATAAATTGTAGTAAAGCGTAATAGTACTTCCAAACATGGCATCCATTTCTTGGAATGGAATAACTCGAACATATCTAGGAAATTTAAGAAACGAAGTAATGGGACTGTCAACAGACTGCCGCAGACAGAAAAAAACCAGTATATCTTATTGAAATTAGGAGTGATCATGTTGCGTCAGGATAAATGCTCTTGATATTTCTTTGGCATATTTTGTAACCAAAATCGCACCAAATGCTCTGAAGACCTGCATCATAACTAAACTTGACAACTGGTCGGATTGAACACGTCATTAACTGGTAAAGCTCCTGATGGTTAAATTTCAATATCTGTTTGCGTTTATCTGAGATGATCTTTGAACGAAAGTGGTAGATTGTGCTAGGTTTATTCTTGGAGGAGGAAAATGCATTTTGAAGTCAAATCTCCCACATTGTCATGATGAGGGGTTGACAGGTCTGGAATGAAGGTATCCCAAAGTAAATATGTAGATGTTCCCAACAGCGGGCAGGGTTTCAGTATTAATAATTTTACTGTATGATTAATTTGCATAAGGGTATCCCTTTGAAAATATGTAGATGTTCCCTACAGCATACAGGATTTCAAGATTAACAATTTTTCTGTATAATTAATTTACACTTACTAATTACTCACAATTGTTTTATTGTTTGTGTCCCACAACCATGACGATTGAATATTGCTAGATACCCGTGTTAAACCATTTCTCGTTAATGTACAGCAAACTTGAGTGTATAAAACCCATAGATATGTGATGTGACCAGGAAGTGCATGTGGTGTTTAGTCAAAAGCTCTCATTCTAATTTTAATGAACATTTTTTAAGACAACTTAAAAACCAACATGCATTGGTGACAATATTGATGTTGAGGGAGACATGTCACTAATTTACTGTGGCAGAAATTAAAATCTGCGAGTTCTGTGGCCTGGTGAAAACACCGAGTTACTTAACCCAACAAGAGATCAGCAAACATAAGATCAATGTAAAAAGGGGATAATTTGCTGATAATGTCCATGCCTGCCACTGTCATGGAAAACGTGGTCTGTTCGCAGAAGACTAATATCAGTTTGTGGTCGCATTAATGTAAGTAAACAATGTCAGTGTAACTGCCGGGTGATAGTTCTGTTTGTTATGTGCCCATCAGATTTGGCCTTCAGTCAGGAAGTTTTGACATGGGGGCTGTGTCACAAACCAGCTTGTTCTTTTTGAAGCAGTTATTACTGTCTCTGTGTTAGCTCACCTGTTGTTTTCCCACTGTTTGTGATCAAGCATGCTAGATTTGTTCCACCCAAAGGTGTGAGTTCACTGTCTGACATTGCTATGACATTACTGAAAAGCAAATTTTATCTAATCATACAATCACTGTGATTGAGGCAGAAGCTTAAACACAACTGATTCAATTTAAAATAAAACTACAGAAGATTTATTGACTTATACCTGGTTATGGAGCCATTTGTGGTATCCAAGGTTTGTCATTCAAGTATGTATGGTTATCAATGGCTTCTCACGACACTGTGTTTCATTTTCAGTCACTGTTTGAAACTCAAACATCCCCACCTTGCGGGGTATTTATAATCAGGTTGGGGTTTTTAGCATTCAGAGCTGATTTTGTTTATCCTGATCTTCTGGGTTAGTGTTTGTGTGTTCAATTTCAAATAGTTTGCCTGCCAAAGGTTTATGTCAAGCATGACTGAGAACAAAAAGTCCCTTATTAGTATCAGAAAAACCAGTGTGAGCGAGTTAATAATGAGGTGGTTGGTAGCCCAAGGGTTAAAGCGTAAGATGCTGGGCGCCATCCAACAAGTGATCTTAGCGCTAAGACGATCATATCTTCCATACTATAATGGGGCGGTGGGATAGCCTAGTGGTTAAAATACCACGAGGAAGGCCCAGGTTTGATTTTGCACATGGGTACAATGTGTGAAGCCCATTTTTGGTGTCCCCCTGCCTCGATATTGCTGGAATATTGCTAAAAGCTGCATAAAACCATACTCACTCACTCACTCAATTTCGCTTAATTGTATTTAATGAGGCTTACTTTCTTTGACACCACCCCCCAGTAGAATATATAACCCACAGTTTTCACAGGAAGTGTATTATGGTAGTGATGTGATGGCACTTTTGTGTCACTGCATGTAATTAAAATACTTAGGTACAGCTTTTGTGATGGTATTTGGTAATAGTTCACTGTATTCATGTACATGTACATTAGGGCTGTTGCAATTCACTCGCGTATTCAGTGAATCGAACCGTATCCATTCATGAATTGAATTTGTTATTCTTGGCCACTAGAATCGAATATTTACGAATATGCAGTCATGTGCACTTACATACCCTGTACCTAAAAATATCCATAAGAACATATAACATGCATTGACAGTATTGTGGTCACTGGTCATTGTCATATACTTCAGCTGCTGACTTGTTATTGTATTCCTGAATTAATATTCGTATTCATTATTTGTGATACGAATCGTATTCGCCTCATAGTGTTTAAGCCCTGATGTACATCAAATGACAGAAAAGTCATTTGGAGCACTGTGAATACATCATGGATTGTGTTGGTTGGTTGGTTGGTTTGTTGTTTAATGTTGCACTCAGCAATATTCCAGCTATATGACGGCGGTCTGTGAAAAATCGAGTCTGGACCAGACAATCCAGTGATTGATATCATGAGCATCGATCCACGCAATTGGGATCGATGACATGTATCAACCAAGTCAGCGAGCCTGACCACCCGATCCCGTTAGTCACCTTTTACGACAAGCGTAGTCACCTTTTACAGCAAGCATGGGTTGCTGAAGACCTATTCTACCCCGGAATCTTCACGGGTCTCATGGATTGTGACCCTGTTACTAGGGGTGGCAACCTTGTTTCAATACTGTTGTTAAGATACGCCCACTCAATTATTGATTCATATTTTTCTTTGGTGTGGATTTGCAAAAGTAATAGTTTTGCCGTGCACCAGCCCAGTAGAGGCTCAAGCTGTTTCAGCTTACAGCCTATCACAAACTTAATGGGGGCGGTTGGGGTAGCCTAGTGGTTGAAGCATTCGCTCGTCACACCGAAGACCCGGGTTTTGAAGATTGTATCGTGTTGTTCTGTTGCAACCCGAAATATTTCTTGAAGACTGAATTCTGCATCACTTTACAAATCTTGGAATGATGAAAAACAACAACAACAAAAACAAAATCAAACCTAGTTGATGGCAACAAAGTCTTATCATCCAGGCTCGTGGAACTTGAAGAATTTCTTGCGTAAATCTTGCAAACGAATTATGGCTATCTTGGCTCAACTGTTCCAATGTGTATCATATCAGAAGGCATGTATAATGTGACACCATTAACTAGTACACAGCCTTGTTAACTTTATAGCATTGATAATGCAGCTTCAAAATGTCGGTCTGTATTCAGTAGCTTTAAATTCTTAGTGGATCTTCCATTGAGCTTGTTTATAGTATCCAACCAATAAATCTCAAGATATGTCAAGCAGATTTTCTCGCCAGATTGTTTGGAGGTAGATTGTCTCCCATGAGGTTCTCACAAAAAAGGTGGGTCAGGGAATGGGCGTATGACTAAGGGGTGGGGGGGATTAAGAGGGTCAGGGGGCGGGTGTGGGGAGGATTAGAGTGTAAGGGGGTGGCGTGGGACTGAAAGGTCAGGGGTTGAGGGTAGGCCTGAGAGGTCAGGGGGACAGGGTAGGACTGAGAGGTCAGGGGGTGGGGGTAGGACTGAAAGGTCAGGGGTTGGTGTAGGACTGAGAGGTCAGGAGGTAGGGGTAGTACTAGAGAGGGTGGGGGTAGAATTGAGAGGTCAGGGGGGTGGAGGTAGAACTGTGTTGAGATGGGGGAAGATTTAGAGGGTCTAGGGGTTGGCGTAGGAATGAGGGAGTGGGGGTAGGGAGTAGATGATGGGGGAGTTTGGGGAGGCCTTCTGAGGCCTTATATATTTTTACTAAATGCTTATGCAGTGGAGTTAATGTATTCCAGATCAGGTATGTCACGTTTCAGTATGGTTGACACTAGAGATGTAACGATACGGGAGAGTCGCGATACGGGGTCGCAATACGATACGTATAACGATACAGTGTTTACTGGTACAAGCTAAGCCAAGTTGATGTCTTTCTGCTCTCTAAAAGATGTGACAAGTACAGTTGAAGAAGATTTAATGTGTTTATTTACTGTTATAGCAAATTGTCAGCAATACAGTATGTTTTACTGAAACAACAAACTGGCTTTGAAACTGTTAAACGTATTTCATGTATTTTCTTGAGTATAGTGCGCACCAATGTATATAATGCGCACCAATGTATATAATGCGCACCCCCCTCTAGCAGGTCCAATATTTTGGAAAAAAATTAAATTTGAATATGCGCAGAAAAAAATTACACTGTACTCCTTCAGCGAAGTGTGGCAAACGAACGGGTGATGAGAAACTTCAGACATGTTGATTTACCGTTTAAATTGTATTTTTTGTTCAGCTAGGCATTGTTTTATATCCAGGGATTAAGATTACCTTGTGCATTTTCTCCTAAACTAAGCCGAACACAGCAATCAGCTGTACACACATTTCTTGGAATCTACCGGTGATTCGGTCAAGACACACCCAATGATATAACTTTACAGGATTTTAATGCAAGGATCGGCAAAAGTTGTATCTGAAACTATTTTTTTTATCAGGAATAATATATTCCAATATCTTGTTAATTTAGATGCAGCTTTTACTAAACATATTTAAAATAATAATAACCCTAAGTGAAGCAGCTGATCGCTATTACCGGGTAATATTTTTTACATGCAACCAGTCTGACCAGTCACCGTCAAGGCTCCCGTGCACGTGATCGCTTGATCGCGAGAATTACATGTTGACATAGAATCGTCCAACAAAAACCATTATGACTTTTAACGGTAACTATTGCTATCAAAGATATTTTAGTATTTGTGATTATATTATCTGTCTTGTTTTTAAATAATCTTTAGTTTTTAAAAAAACTTTTCCCGTGAAGTCACGTGATAACCAAATATGGGATAATAGTCTCGATCCAAATGTTACAACATGTATACTTGAGCAGATATAACTCATGAATATTAATTAGACCATTCACTACGTTAACAGATCGTTATTATAACAGAAACAAATGTATGTTTTCCATGTATATCTAAAATGATATTTTTTGTTATTAATTGTCTGGTGAATTAAACAATTTAGTTTGAAATAATTCATCATATTATGAATATGTAACAGCTTGTAATGTGTGTGAAAAGTCGTACTAAAATACACTATTTGAAGGGGGCGTGTCCTAAATGCAAATGTCCGATTGGGATTTTAAATTTTCCGGACCCCTGGTTAACAATTTATGCAAGTTGTTTTACAAATCAAGGTTTGCCTGTTGCAGATATGATCTTGATTAGAACACTGATTAGAACACTTTCTCTCCCATCATTTCACTCACTCACTCACTCACTCACTCACTCACTCACTCACTCACTCGCATCTGCCTTTATTAATGACATGTTTTATTTGAGGAAATGATGGAAAATAATCCATAATTCTTATTTCAGCAATGTTTTCATGTACTCCAAATGCTATGTAGTTCAGGCATTGCACATCACCTGTAGATGATGGCTGTACGCACAGGCTAAATCAATCATTATGATGATCTATAATGACTTGTGGGTTTACAAAGCACAAAGGAGCAATACGAGTCAATGAGATATATTTAGCTCACCTTGAAGAAGGTGGACAGAGGACATGTATCATTTTAGGGTCAGAACCGGACACTAGACCTGGAACCTCGAGTCGGTAGAGAACCCTACACTAATATCTAAACGAGGCTGATGCAGCTTCTTTGTTATGGACACTCAATGATTTGGCGTGATGAAGAAAAGGTGTCCATCACTGTCTAATATACTGAGCATGTTGAAAAGCACACAGTGCTACACAGTGCTATGATGACACTATCTTTGATATGCAGTTTTGTCATGACACTTTTTGCCAACAATGCTGTCTGCAATTGTCATTGTAGTAAAGTGTGTGAATGTTGAGCTCACCTGACCGAAAGTTAAGTGGGCTTAAGGGGCAGTCGGGTAGCCTAGTGGTTAAAGCGTTCGCTCGTCACGCCGAAGACCAAGGTTCGATTCCCGACATGGGTACAATGTGTGAAGCTCATTTCTGGTGTCCCCCGCCGTGATATTGCTGGAATATTGCTAAAAGCGGCGTAAAACCAAACTCACTTAAGTGGGCTTATGTCATGGCCATTTGTTTGGTGCCAGTTGTGCGTCTTTTCCTCAAGAACCATTATGATTTCCTGATTATGTTGAAAATCCTATTTGTGGACATTACCAATCTATTTTTCTTCAAAATGTCATTAAATGTGGTACATGTGATATTTTGTATTTTGACCTCTATCATGTCTATGCATGTTTTGTGACATTTTCACTTTGACAATGCTTCTAAATTGTCTCAAAATGCAATGCTTGTACTGTGAACATCATCTCCTCAGAGGGGGCACGGGTGGCAAATAGTCGCAAATACAAATGGGGGTGAACCTTCCATGTGGGTTAGGTAGGGAGTATTTACATTTCACGGTTTCACAGTTGTAATGGAATTATTTAATTTCCGGTAGACAACAACATAAAAAGTATATAATAATAAGCGCCCCGCTCTAATAAGCGCCCACGACAATATTTCCTAATATATTGGCTAGTGAACAATCCCAATTAGCACCCCTTCTGATTCATCAATGTACACAAGATGTATTTTTTTGCGTACAATACGCACTCATGTGTTATATGCACCCTTAATTATGGGCAATTAAATTCTGGAAAAATATATCTGTTGTACATAAACATTTCAGGCTGTCAGCATAAACCACGGAATATATCTTTCAACCAAAAACATATTCTAATAAGAGCCCCCTATTTCTAATTTTGAGAGCGCCCTGTGCGCTTATTACGTTGAATACAGTAAAAAGGATATGTGTCGAGTAAAATATCATTTTTCTCTCATCACGTGACTGGGGGCGGTTGGGTAGCCTAGTGGTTAAAGCGTTCGCTTGGCACGTGAAGACCTGATGTTTCACTCGACACATGAAATATCCTCTATATATATGAAATTCCAGGGTTGATATGTCACAGAAAAATACTTGCATATTAAGTACATTGATTAATTATATCATTGAGTATGTTATTGACAATGTTGCAAATTATGGAGTGAAAGTGAATAAGTTTTGATTTCGGTCATAGGTAGATATCACTCTTCATGATAATGGTAATCATATTGCTTAGCCGTGTGTTTGCAAGCACTTTGTGTTAGTGTTACAGTATTAGACTTTGATCAATGAGTGGTCAGGGTCGCTGACTTGGTTGATGCATGTCATCGATCCCAATTGCATGGATCGATGATCATGATATCAATCACTTGATTGTTAGTTCCAGACTCGATTATTTACAGACCGCCATCATATACCAGTAATATTGCTGAGTGCATCGTTAAACAACAAACAAACAAACTTTGATCAATGAATGATGGTCATTCAGATTTGATTATATCATTGGGCTTTCCATATTTCTATATGAATAATTAACGATTATGTAATGTTGGTTTTTAGTAAGTACAGTTCTACAAGTCAAACAGGCAGAAGGAATGTGTCTCGATACCGCACACGATGATATTGGCGTTAAGATCACACACATGATGATATTGGCGTTAAGATCACACACACAGAAATATGTGTATGACACATTCCAGCTCTTATCTGTTAATATGAAGGGTCATCTAGGATATAAAACTTCAAACTTGTACTTTATCATGTGGAGACATTTTAGGTCAAATGGATTAGCTTGTGAGAAAAGCATAGTACCCTTTGTATTCAGTGGTGAGATTTCTCTTGCTCAGTTCAGTTATTTACCAGGCAACAGTCTTATAGCTGTAATAGTGCTAATTGAACTATACCCCTTTTAATGATACGGTTAAAGTGGTAAACATCTAAGACCTGCATCACTTCAGTATGAAGCAAACATGCCTTGATATGACAGAAATACTGTTCAAAGCCGCATTAAACCAAACCCCTAATTTAAACAAATATTTTTCAAGACAAAAAAACGGTGCAACGGTGACATGATGTTGAGGGAGACGAGTCACAAATTTTCTGTGGATGAAATTCAAATCTGATAGTGCTGTCGGCTGGATGAAACCCTGAGTTACTAAAATGCGCTCTCTGCTTTATATTGATGCATTTGATGCATAGACTCCAAACCATACACAAGAGATTACCTGGGTCAAGTTTAAAATCCCTACAAATATTAAGAGAAACAGTAATACTCTTGGTTTAGATGAACAGATTTATTCTTTCAGATCAACTAATATACTAACTAATCTTTTCAAATGTTCCAATGACAAAAGTACTACACATCATTTTGATGGTGGAAAAAAACAATGTTTTCAAGCACCAGTCTGTCCTTTGAAGGAAGACCACATCAGAGGAATTATTGCAGCTTGTATTTACACCTTGTAAAACAGACAATGTGTCAAGCTGTTAGGAGCCTTCATATCAAGGAAGTTGGGCTGAATTTGAGGTTAAAGAAGCCAAGTTCCTGGATTTTCTTGTTAATTATGTAGGGTCGTCTTAACATGAACTAGACACTGTTGCTAACTATAGCCACCACCTTATGCTTCTTGAGCTTATTTCAAATACTGTTCACAACTATCCATGACAGTTTTGTACACATATTAAACAGATGATGCTGTTTGAAAGTTGTGTACATAATTCTTTTTTTCCCCATGGTAACAAGGTAAACCTGTGGTGGCCAGATTGGTTGTTTTTTTTCTAAGCTTACACAAGTGTTCGATTTTATTTTGTTTATTTAGGTCTTCTGTGGTACAGTTGTAAGACATGTTGCTGAGGCTCTGTGTGCATATGGTGGATAAAGTCCTGAGGGCAGGGCATGGCACTCACTGTCTCACACAATGCTGAAAGGAGTTGGCATGATTAAGAAATGTCAGATCCACTAATTAGTTCTTCATGGGAACACCAGGCTTAGAATAGCTTCCCCGCATCCTATGCTGTGTACACTGCGACTTGGTTGTCTCTGATTCATATTTTCAATCTCTAGTTTGTCTGGTCCAGTCTTACCCCAATTATGTTTCTAGGTTTGTCAGCACCATACCCGTGCTTGTGGGTTTCACCGAAGTGGTAAATGTCTGAGACCTGCATCACTTTGGGCTTTCCTCCCACATTAAGCTGACATGCTGCAATATAACTGGAATACTGTTAAAAGCGGTGTTAAACCCAACTCACTCACTCACTCACTCACTCACTCACTCACTCACTCACTCACTCACTCACTCACTCACTCACTCCAGTCTTAAATATTTACAGGTCGCCATGATATAACAGGAAAATTACTAAACAACAACAAACAACACACTAATTAGTAATGCTATGGCCCCGGGAAGATCCAGGTTAGAATTAGGTCTTTAGCAACCCATGCTTCTTCTAAGACGCAACTATCAGGATCAGGTGGTCAACTTTGTTGATGCATGTCATTGTATCCCAATAGTGTAGATTGATGCTCATGATGTCAATCACTGGATTGTCTTGTCCTGACAAGTTACTTACAGACTGCGGACATATAGATGGGCTATTTATGTGGGCGGCATTACACAACAAATAGACCAACATTATTGATGTGTCATGTTGAGGACGAGGTGGTTACAATGTGTGACCTAATTGTATATCATCAAGCCCTCAACAGCATGGCCCAGTGGAGCTGCCTGGTTAGAATTGGTCCCCAGCAACCTATGCTGGTCAACCTAAGGTGACTTCATGGATCGGGAGGTCAGGCACACTGACTTGTTGTCATCATTGATGTATGTCATCGTACTCCAAAGCCATTGATTACAATATCAATCACTGGATTTTCTGGTCCAGATTCTTTACAGCTGGAATATTGCTGATTTTCACACACACACACACACACACACACACACACACACACACACACACACACACACACACACACACACACTGCAAGGGTATTATCATATCAACGTCTGGCTTGCCAGGCCCAGATATGTTGCTTGCTGTTATAAAGCTAATATACTGCAGCATCATCAGGTAAAGTATTGCCAATTCTGTGCGACCAGTGTCCTGGGAATAGCCCAAATTGTACTGAATGATTAATATGTTCACTCACTCATGGATATATACTTTAAAAGTTTTCACTGTTTTGCCTTCCTTAATCCCCTATTGTCTCACCCATAATGCCCAGGTGAATTTGTACCCTTAACAATAGGTGTTGGACAAGTAGGAAGACCCCTAATAAACCAGCAGGGAGACTAGGCACCGGCCTGATCGTTGAAATTGGGACCTGTCTAAGGTACCACTGTCCTCTGTGCTGTGTTGTGTCCCTGAGGCATGCCAGAAACTGATCCTGGGTTTGAATCCCACATTTACCATGATTATGTTTACAGGTTTGTTAGCACCATAAACATGCTCGTGGATAACTGAAGTATGTTCAAGGAGCTATTGGTCACTCAATCACTGATTAGGCAATGTACACGCTGTCTCTAAGTGAACTTTCTTCTTGTTTCAGTGGGAGAAGCTTGATATGTCATCAGCAGAAAGAAGGAAAATCATCTGCTCCGTCACATTCCACATGATAGCCATCACATGTGTCATCTGGTCTCTGTACGTCCTCATCGACCGCACCACTGAGGAAGTGGCCAATGGCAACCTGAACTGGCCGTTCTGGACCAAGCTGATAGTGGTCGCTATTGGTTTCACTGGTGGACTTGTCTTCATGTATGTACAATGTAAGATGTATGTACAGTTGTGTCTAAGATGGAGGACCTTCAACCGTGTCATCCATATTGAAAATGCCCCCGAAGATGAAGAAGTTCGGGCTCAACTTGCAGCACGGATCAAGGAAAGTACATCAGAGCAAGAAGATGGTGGGCTCACTAATACTGCAGCCTTCAATGACTTGGAGATGTTTTGAGGGTGTTGTTGTGACCTTTGGGTCCTACTTGGAATGACAGGACATGCTCAATGAAGCCCTTTGGATCATTTCTGGAATTGATCATTCTCACACGGGTCCTGTCCTTACTCTGAATGATTTCCCAAACAATTTGCAATGGGACCACAGATTTGTTTATTTTCAAATTTTCTGTGTTTTTACAAACTTTTGTATATATGATGCTATTATAAGAATCACAAGTCCAAACTTTCGTACAGTCTGTGATATTGAATGCTAAGTGTAGGTCTTTATAGTGAGATATGAGAATCAAATGTCGCAGGTGACAACGCATTAATGCTACCTTGGTGATCTACATATGTTGTTGATATACAAGTTTACAGTATCCGAAGTCAATTGACGAGAAGAGAAGTCACAGAATTTTTCTGCTTTACCCCAAATGAAGTTTGGAATCCCCCGATATTATTACAAATTGTTTTATTAAGAATCGTGGCTAAGAGTCAACCCACCTTGATACTCTCACTACAATCATCAGCTGAAGATCATCCTCGATTGTCCAGGGTATTATGTCTCCGTTCTGTTATGATAAATATCCTGTACCCTTTGCCAACATAGCTTTGTTTTGAGTGGGGTTCAAATGACACAATGCTAAAAATAACCATCCAGTGGAATTACACCGTTCCTTCATGGCTGACAGAGCAGTGTAGTAACTAATACTCCATTTGCCATGTTACATGCCGTCTTAAATATAAGAACCGCCTTCGTGGTCTGGTGGTAGAGCGTCCGCCCGGAGAGCAGTAGGTCCCGGGTTCGATCCCCAGCCGCGTCATACCAAAAGACGTTAAAAGATGGTACTTGTTGTTTCCCTGTCTGGCGCTCGGTATTAAGGGGCTAAAACAAGGAGTGGGGTATTCATGTTAAACTGCGGCATGGTATCTCAGTGTGCATCAATCGGCATCAGTCCGGACTAGTACAAGCAGCCACACACACACACAAGTGTATGCACGTCACTATATAAGTGCAATAATTTTGGACACGACGTTAAACCCAATTTCACCTCACCTTAAATATAAGTAGGAAATCTTGAGCACAAGAACTTCCCACATTTCTTCAAGCTACAAGTTCATGTTAAACAGTCTTCTGAGTTGGTTAAATATATTGAGAGCTCGGTCATATGAGACTGTGATTTGAATAAAGATGTATGCCAAACATGCCTTTAGAGGAGACATTTTGATTGGTTGTTGACTTCAAGCTCATGAGTGAGAGAAATCGTGTGCTTGTTTAGTGATAAGAGAGATGGAGCAGGTGTCGTCACTACCAAAATGTAGCTATGGTGGCGAGTGGGTCCAGGGTATTTATGCCAACAGAATGGAGAGACCCTGGATAGTCGAGGCTGGCTGAAGCTTGGGGGAAGCAATAATTGGTAATAAACATATACATGTACACTGATGATATAATATTTTTGTAAAACTGTTCCATTGAATATGTACATATAATTGTAACAGTCCTATTCTTTAATTATGCATTTGTATTATGTATTTATTCCTGAGAGTTAAATGTAGGATGGATGACGCATGGGTGACAGCTATGTTTACAACCTGGAGTACAACAGGGCTCATTTGGAGGCAAGGAATATACTTGAATTTGCAAAGGTATGATTGAGGTATGGAATAGTTCTACAATTGTATTAGGGTACTTAAAATTACCTGTTCGTTTCTTAGAAAAAACAACATATCATGTGACCATTTTTAATATATATTTTTATTCCAAATGTACTTGAATTACAAGAATTGAATTTAGATTGCGTAAAACTACACTTTTTTATTTTGTTCGCAATATGCACCTTGCACTATACTAACCCTAGTCAGTTCGTCTAATGTTAAAGTTATCTGAGAGCGAGTACAATTTTAGGCATAGGGAGTATCGGGAAGAGAATTTATGGATGTCAACTTCTTTATTATGAGGAACACAACATTTCAGAGTATGTGCTTATTCCTTCATCAGGTGAATACATGCTATGGAGCAGAGAGCATATTTATGTACATGTAAGAAAAACAAAAGTAATAAGATAACAAAAGGTGGAATAAGATACATGAGCTGGCATATAACTATAGTACTAAACCATTGACATCAGGAGCAGTGGGGTAGCCTAGTGGTTAAAGCATTTGCTTGTCATGCCAACAACCTGGGATTGATTCCCCACATGTCGCGTGTGAGCCTCACATCTGGTGCACACAGGGGAACATACACATGCACACATGCACACATGCACACAGATGCATGCACACCACTATATAAGTGCCATAATCCTGAACGTGATATTAAACTCCATTGCCTTTACCACCATTTTGTTGATTATTTACTGTTACTTGAACTTTATTATTAATTATATTTCATAATATCAGGTTTAGAGTTGCTTAAAAGAGGTATTCCTTGCTCTCCTGTGAGATTATTTCATTCATTGTACAAGGGCAGAGAAGACAACATTGTCAGTCCTTTGTCTGCTCTTGTGAAATGCCGAGATCTTGTAATGTTCTCAGGTGTTTGATATGGTCTGTATTTTCATCCATGTGTCATTGCATTATGGTTTACAGTTGCTATGGTTACATAGGCTATGTTGATGCATATGTGTGTAACCAAGGTGAGAATTTTGTAAGTGAGCAGGAACCTTTGTACATAGCAGCCACTGTATATACAACAATGAAGTCTCACTGGGAGAGATGTCCGTAACCATGGTAACACGAGGAGTACCATGACAGGGGCACAAGAGAAGAAAAATAATGCCATGAGAACAACAATTGCTGTGCAGGATTGCACGAATGTTATGTTGGAGGAGGGATGGTGCAAGAAAATGATTATGTATGTGCAGTTAAAGGCATTTGGATCATTTTAGAGACATTCTTTTTTTGTTACAAAAACAGTTCCTTAACTAAGTTTTTTATGTATGTGTCAAGGACAAAACAGATATCTGAAATCTCATTTAAGACAGGCCAATATATATATACTAGCAAAGGCGTGTCTTCAAATAATGAGCCAGTATTTATCGGAAGGACTGTGGCAGTGTTTGGTACCCATTTTTAGCATTGTAGGTCAAGGGGATGTTTTGTTTGTATCTGTTAATCATAAAACTTGAGGTAGCAGGCAAGAAATTTGTTTGAATGACCTGATTAAAATTTGCCCTGGCCTAGTCCCATTTCATGATGCATAAAAATGCATCTAGATAAATGTCGCGTTTCCTTTCTTTATATTTTGGCTGTAACTGACATTTGTCTACTCCTTTTAGATGATGTATTATCCTGATCGCTGTGTTGTGAACTAAGGGTTTTACTGTATATGGCTTGAGAATATCGGCAACCTTTTTTTAGTAAGTTCTGCAGTACCAAGATCAATAAGTCTGATGTCAGTCATCAAATCATTGAACTCTTTACCCACTGAGGCCTATTTACCTATTGCTGATTGACGTCATTCAGATGTACCAAGTTAATTGCGTCAGTGTGATAGGTTTGCATGGTTTGCATGGTTTGCAATATTGCATGGCACATCAGCAGCGGTAGAAATTAACAGTTCCAGTCCACTAGTCCTTATAATGATAACATGTAGCAAATCCCTTACAAATGGCCAATTTCTACTTGTCCTTATGATACCTTAACTATTGGGCAGTTTGGCAAGGACTACAGGACTAGTGCCAATTTCTAACGCTGACATGATGTATGTTTTCAGGGTTAGACACCACCACTGGTCTGTTTGTCAGGAGCTTTAGTGAAAATGGTGGAAGGCTATGATACTCTCCCCAATTATGCTATTGTTACAAGGACAACTGCTGTGATTGTGTTGTGGACCAGCTGGCCGTATCCCGTATCTATCCCTGAAGGTGCACTTGCTGCACGTTGTTGTTGTTGTTTTAACATATGTACCATGTTGAATATTGCATGGGGAAATATTATGTTTATCATTCAAAACTGGCTCCCATAGGAGATATTGCTCGGGCGAGATCAAATGAAATGCAATAAAACAGCATCGCAATGGTTTGCAGACCATTGTGACGTCATTGGTTACCATGATGTCACAATCAAATGACATCACTAATGCCTCTGCTACCGAAGCTGTAAGCAGCACTTTTTACACTTAAAACACTGCTTATTACTGTCTACAAACTGAAAGAGTTGGAAGAATGATGTTGGATGATAAATAGAATCTTACCCTTGTGTCTTTTGATCATGTTGATATCAAATATATCAACACTCGTCGATAATAGTTTAAAACTCCTCGCCAAGTTTTACATTTTTTGTCGACTTGTGTAGATATATTTCATATCTAAAGCGCTTGGATGAGATTCTCCATTTATGACACAGTGCAATTTGTTTCGAAATTACATAGCGCATAATTTTGTGTATGACATCATGCATCATGCTGTTTATTTTGTGGCTTTAGGATATCGGACACGATGTAATTGTCTTGATGTCATGATTCATTTCATGTCGGATGTTGCATGATGCATTGTGTCGGATGTCATGATGCATTGTGTCGGATGTCATGATGCATTGTGTTGGATGTCATGAAGCATTGTGTCAGATGTCATGATGCATTGTGTCGGATGTCATGATGCATTGTGTTGGATGTCATGATGCATTGTGTCGGATGTCATGATGCATTGCGTCGGATGTCATGAAGCATTGTGTCGGATGTCATGATGCATTGTGTCGGATGTCATGATGCATTGTGTTGGATGTCATGATGCATTGTGTCGGATGTCATGATGCATTGTGTCGGATGTCATGAAGCATTGTGTCGGATGTCATGATGCATTGTGTTGGATGTCATGATGCATTGTGTCGGATGTCATGATGCATTGTGTCGGATGTCACATGATGACTTTTGTCGAATGTCATGATGCATTGTGTCGGATGTCATGATGCATTGTGTTGGATGTCATGATGATGCATTGTGTTGGATGTCATGATGCATTGTGTCGGATATCATGCATTGTGTCAGGTGTCATGATGCATTGTGTCAGATGTCATAATGCATTGTGTCAGATGTCATGATGCATTGTGCCAGATATCATGATGCCTTGTGTCAGATGTCATGATGCATTGTGTCAGATATCCATGATTGATTTTGTCAGAAATCACATGATGCATGATGTTGTATATGATGCAGTCTGATGCTGATATGAAGGGATAAAGAGTGGAGCATGTGCTTGGTCTGGGAAATCTGAGACTATACATATCACCTTGGCATGGTGTTGTCATGGTTACGGACGCTTTATAATTGGAATAGTTACTATTGTGACTGTGATATTACCTGTGCTTTTGGTAGATTTTCTGAGTTGTTTACTTGTGTTGTTGCATAATGAGTGTGTTGAACTTTCAGTGTGTAACTGTTGGCCGATTGACTAGGTGGTGATTGAAGAGGGATGTTGGTTCATTAGACACAAGCCTTTCATTCACATGTATAGAAAAAGAACAGTTTTGATGATAGTTAATGTGTACAGCTCATTGTAACCAATGGTTACTGCACGCCAGTCCAAGCCTCAGTTTTTCTGAGTTTTCCAAACTGTAATCAGTATTAGAATTGGAAAGCTAAGGCTAGTCTGGACTTCTATTAAAGGTTATTTCATCCCTGTGGACTAGTGGAAATAGAAATAGGTTTTTGGCCTTTATATATATTTTAATAATGACGATAATAATGAAGATAAAATTAGAAGGAGTTATTGTATATGAGTGGAAATGGATGACAGTTGGATGACAGATTATTATTTCCACATAAATGGTATGTTTTTCAAACTAAAGTACCGTTTTGTTATGAGAACTGGCTGCATTTTCTGACTGTCAACCATTTTGTGTATGTGTGATGACAGTGTACAAGAAGCTACAGTGTGTGTGGGAAGGAACATTAGGGCCTCATCTTCTCCATCTTCACATACTACAGGTTCCAGGTAGTAGCATCACAGGGAGCAGGGCCCACTTGCACAGAGCTTCCCTGGTACTACAACTATTGTATGTCCATGGTAGGTACAGGAGTTACCATGGTCTTAGTGCTGACATCATTTTGTGCAAGTGGGTCCAGATGTACACTCACTGCATGTGTTAAATGTATTGAATTTTACATGTTTCAATGATTATCAGCAGCTTTCAAACCCCATTCCAAATACATCCCGAGCCCACATGCACAAATGGATCTTAGAGCTACAGCAATCATTGCTCCCATACTTTTCATCATACTTGCAACAGTTGAGCTCAAAGATCACTTTGTGCAAGAAGGCCATTGTCCCTTTTTACAAAGCGATCTCAGCAGTACGACTGTCATAACTCCCATTCTATAACATAGCATTATAACAGTTGAGCTCGAAAATCACTTTGTGCAAGGAGACTCTGGGTCCTGTTTCAAAAAGCGATCTTAGCACCACGACTGTCGTAACTCCCATTCTTTATCACAGACATAGACAGTTGTAGGTCAGGGTTGCTTTTTGGAACAGGGCCTTGTTTCAAATCACAGTGTCCACAGACTATGGGTGGTGGGTTAGCTTTGTGGAAGTTCTTTCTCTTATCGTACAAGTCGGGGTTTGAATCCCATTTTGGGAAAGCCTAGTGGATTTGGTATGGCTGCGGCCTAATAAGATGTAAGTAACATGAGATAGATGCCACTCACTGAGCCTTATACTTTTTATTGGTTGGTTTACCAAAGAAATGGCCTAAAGTTCAATGTAGGTGGCCAGGTTTTTTTTATAATAAAATTTCAACTTCCACATTAGTACTGCAACTGATGAATGAAAAACAAACTTGTTGATCACACCATCATGGATTTATGATTGATACAAAAAGATAATTAATTGTTATTTTTTTTAGAGAATGACTTGTATGCATTATGCACCATATGTCACCAACAGCAGTGATCAAATTTCATGGGTTTTTTTCCATTTCACCCAATCGTCGGCCCCAATTTCTTTTTATATCAAAAATCCTTTTATTTTTTGTCAGTCGGTCTTGTAAACCAGCTAAAAAGAAATATAAAGCCTAAGCTAGACTAACACATTTCTATTGCTGATATCTGAATCTAATCGTAAATAATACATCTACTTGAGAATAGTGTGTAAGATTTGTGTAGAATAAGCCTCTGAGGTTGTATATAAAATAGGGTTGTGAGGCTGTAGGAGGTTAAGATGGCTGACCATGTTGACAGTTAACGTTGGCTGGTTTATATATGATAGTATCTCGTCTTTCACAATGGTAATTTGTGTTCAGTACTGTGCTTTCTGTTCAATTTTGATTTGTTGACAATGTTTTTCCATGATACACATGGTAAAAGACCTTATTACACATTTAGTTGATGTAACCACTGATGCTTTTGTCGAGGCCTCGCAAAGGAAACATTTAAATTAAAGTTTACAAACTGTCTTATAAAGACATTTATTAATTGTACATTTATTAATAATATTGGCATTCATATATCTATTTGATATACCAGATGTAAATATATATATATAGATATATAAAACTATGTGTTACCAAAATACCTGCAAACTTTACCTGTTAATATATAACACTAGTACGTAAATATGTTACGATAGGTGGTATATATTTACTGCTGGATTATCAATAAACTGGAATATGTGTACCGGTATATTTGTTTTCTAACAGGTAGAAATTGAGAAAAATAATTTTACCAAGAAAAGTATTTTATGTAGATGGATATTAAATAGAGTGAATCCACTACACCAATAAATAACAGTGCTGGTTGATTGTAGGGCTGGGACGGGTAACTCGGGTACTCGGGTCGGGTGGGTACTGAGTAGGACCTGGGTACCCACAGGACTACCCGGATCCGTGGTTAGTCACGTGATATATTGTTTATTCATAAAAAATATCTAAAACTCTATGGTTACACTACAAGTCACTATTGTTCGCATTTCTTTCTGACTATGCACCCATTCCTTCTGACCTTTATAGGTTTGAATAAAGATAAAACTTCAGTCAACTTCAGTGTATGCATGACCAGATCTTTTTATACGTGTACCTAAATATATTTTACCAGGGCTACGGTCAAACTATTCCCAATCAGACTTTTTACACCCAAGTCTTGAGACATATAGCGGGTATCCGGGTAGGGTCGGGTAATAGCGTAGTGGGTACGCGGGTATTAAATTTGGACTCGTCCCAGCCTTAGTTGATTGCCATGTATCCATTTTAGCTACAGCTGTCTGTTACTTCACTACTGTTTATTCCAGAATTTAGTATAACAGTATATTCAGCCAGGTTGTTATTTATAGCTTATATGACAAAGGTCTTGCTGTGGTGTTATTTAGATGTTTCTATGTGTGTCTGTTATCAATGAACAATGCTCTTAACCTTTCAAAAATTATTACTGTGTTACACTGTGTATTTTTTCATCATTCTTATGATCATTTACCATTGATAAACAAATGTGAACAGAACTTAATTTGATATGGTAGTGTCTACACTTCATAAGGAATGACAGGTCCGATACATGAACCAGAGTACATGTTATAATTTGAACAAGGGCAGATCCAGCACTGTTTAAAAGGGAGGGGTCCAAAACATCCAGATTCTCTCTCAGTCAATTTTTTTCCTACAACTTACACCATTTGCTTTTCAAAAGGTGGGGTGGGCCTGGACCCCCCATATGGATCTACCTGTTTGAAATATGAAGATTTATTATATATCTACAAAGCCCTGATACTTACACATTCAAAATAAGAACAACTCATGGGTGGTGTTGATTTATTTGATAGGGAACAAATACCAAATGTAATAAGGTAAAATGCTGATACGGCTATCTCCCTAGCCTTTGTTTAACCTTGAGGCTTGTATTCTCTGGAGCACACTTTGCCTTTATGTGTTATTAACCAACAATGATCTCCTTCACTTGAAGTTATTTGCATGAGCTTTGAATTCTGATATTTTTCATTATTTTTGTTGTTACCTAAATTATGTCAATTAATTATGAGAAAACAAAATCCATGCCTTAGATAATGTAATATTTTCATACATTTCATTGCGTAGACCTGGATTTAATTCTCTGTAGTTTGGTAGTTTAATGTCAAGAAGATTCTTTGTACATACATGTTCGTAAACTATGAGTGTGAATTGAATTGAGAAACAAGATGAACTTATGGTATGAACAGTTTTCTGTAAGCCTGTAGGAGTTGCCTCCCTTTCTCTATTCTGAGTATTTATCGAGCATGCACCATAATTGACTCATATAGCTGAATTGAATACTGTGAGACTCTAATAACAATATTTTGATAGAATTTGACATGTGTCACAAAGCTGTTAAGTATATTTAATGCGTTGCTTGAACACTGAGTAAGGAAGCATATAGTCTGATGTTGTGGAAAATATCAAGCTCAATTCAAAGTAGGGGGTGCTATGGCTTAACACTTTTGTCAAGCACCTAATATTTAAAAGCCAGTTTCCTTGCCTTGTCTCCGTCCAGTCCATTAAAGATCTTTCACCTTTGCACTATTGTCTGCACACATCGCATGTAATTATGTACGTGATTTCTCTTTAGTTTCCCAAAACCATGTTTATTTAAAATAATTGTTTCTTATAACCTGGTAACAAAAGTTTCTTAAGATTTTGGTTTTAGAGTCTCATAGTATGGTTGATTACAGCTGTAAATGTACGGAGATAGTTTCACGTTTATTATATTTTGACTGACACAATGGCAAATTAAGTCAATTACATTAAATATTTAATATGGGTTATATCCAAAGCAGTACTATGTACCATATGACATTTAATGTAATTAAGTATCTTAATAAAGGAGTTTGGGGTTTGTGTGGAATAATGCTTTAGATTGCATATTCAATGCACTATACCACTTGTTAATATCAAATCTAGCACGAATGTGATGTACAGGTACATTTGTACATGGTATTGAAGGTTTAAAGGTTGTGACTCATTGAGTTTTTATACGATACAGGCAATACTTTTTGTTTTTGTGTTTATAAATCATCCAAGTCTTGGAGTTTGAAAAGTCAAAACTGTGTTAAAAGTACTGCTGATATGCTATGTGAATTGAATATATTTATTTTGAAACAATTATACTGATATGCTTTGAAAACGCATGATCAGGTTTTCAAGCATCAGACATGAGATATTTTTGTGTTCAAGTCCATGTCGAAACACATCAAAGGAGATTCCAAACTGAACCACGACATTGTTGTGTTTGATCACCTAATGCCGAGATAGAGAACAACTTAATTTGATTTTGGTTGTCATTTGGCTAAATATAAGGTACAAATTTTGAATATGCGTTTTCAAAGTGTTTCAGTATATATAACACTGACACATGTTTTTGAAATAGATTTATATCCAAAATGCTATCAGTTTGTCAACTAATAAGATCGATGAAAAGAAATAATTCTTATTTTTACAAATCGGTAAATCCTGAAAATAAAATTGCGGTATGTTGACCATATCTAACTGTATCTTTAAAGATTTCCATTTTGAATTCAGATATGGCTGCTTCATAAACTATCATTCTTTTCTCTTCTTATTGAATCCGACTTGGAATTTAAGAGAGTTAACAGCACAAACAGAACACAGACAACAGTCACAAACACTGCTGTGAAGTTGTCCCCGTAACTCGATGCAATGTTGGTACTAATACTGCTCGAATAATACTGTACAAGAACACACTGGTGGCACCAGGATGTGCTGTTCAGAGTTGTCCCTTAATCATGCCAGGATCCACTGAGGGTTGAGTTCCAGATTCTCCCCACTACTGATCCTTGCCAGTTATGGCCATACCTGTGCTTGTGGGTCACATCCTTGCGGTGATGATCTCAGGACTGCATCACTTCTCCCTGAGCTGCGATGTGGCTGGAATACTCTTCAATGTCCACCTCACTCCTCACTGTTCTGTAGACTCACTGAAGTCTTAGGCATGATATTTGTTACCAGTTTGTTATTAATTTATAAGTGCTAGAAGCTGTCAGTATCAGTAATATGAATAAACATACACTTGATCAAATGTAAACTATTGACGGTATTGAGTCGGTAGCATGTGTTAACCTTCAGAATGATTGTTTCACTGCTGTACTGAATGTTCTAACCCTGTTCAATACAGGCATCTAACAGCAGGGTTGTGGGTCTTGTTCAAAAGGCATTGTTCACAAACCTTTTTCTGCAAATAAAAACTGGGAAAAAGAAAATCTCTTGTGATTTATTTGCCAAGTAGTTCAAGTAATTCCTTTGTAAGGATCTGTGTGATTTCCAGAAGTAAAATGATGGCTACCTACCCTGATAGTACAGGTGTGTTGCTTTACAGGCAGTAAACCATCCTCACTCACTCTTTCACCATTAGGGGCGGTCGGGTAGCCTAGTGGTTAAAGCTTTCGCTCGTCACGCCGAAGACCCGGGTTCGATTCCCAACATGGGTACAATGTGTGAAGCCCATTTCTGGTGTCCCCCGCCGTGATATTGCTGGAATATTGCTAAAAGTGGTGTTAAACCATACTCACTCACTCACTCTTTCACCATTGGTTCATGATCTTTTGAGGGGAGCTTCAAAATGCTGTTGAATGTGTTGGGCGTGGTGAGGTGAAATTGTGTTCAATGTCACCTATAAGATTATTACACTTATATATCAACATGCTTGCATGTACATGTGTTTGTTTGTTTTTTGTTATTTAATGCCACACTAAGCCATATTCCAGTGATATGATGTTGATCTGTAAATAATACGAGTTTGGACCAGACAATCCAGTGATTGACATCATGAGCATAGATCTACGCAATTGGGGTACAATGATGTGCATCAACAAAGTCAGCCAGTCTGACAACCCAAGTAAACCACCAACCTTCCCCTCTCCAACAGACACACTATCCAGAAAACCAGTGAGGTGGTTGAATGTGTTTGGCATTTATGTGCATTCATGTCATAGTTGTAGTCATTGAGGTTTGACATGCATATATTAACTGAAGCATTCTCATATCGTGCACAAGAGCAACTTTGAGTCAATGGATGTTTTGATGCATTCATGAGCTGAGGATATATGTTAAGGCAGGCACCGGTCAAGAAATTGAAAGGTGTGTTCACCGTTGAAGCCATTTTTCTATGTGGAATTCTACCCTTTGTGGCACAACATATATATTTTAGGCCTCAGCTTAAGGAAAATTGGATCTACACTTAGATCTTGTCACTCCGTTAATGCCACCTTTGGAGTTCCAGGTTAGAATAGGTCCTCAGCAACCTATGCTGGTTTTCAGAGGCGACTTGCAAGTAATTGAACTGGTGCTCAGGCTCAGTAATTTTGTTGATTGTGTGTCAAAGGTGTGAACCATTGCTCATACTAGCAATCACTGGATTGTCTGGTCCAGACTCAATTATTACAGGTGGCTGGAATATTGATGGGTGGGCATTAACACTACACATAAACAACATAGTTAAGTATACTTTGTCCAATTTAAGAAGATGTAGAATCTGTATGGCCTAATTGACTGAAAAAGCCACAAAATAAAACTTAAGAGATTTTATGACCTGTAAGGTGACCACAGAAACATATAGACTTCATTACCTGTCAGATGACCACAGGAAGACACCAGAGACTTCATTACCTGTCAGGTGACCACAGGAAGACACCAGAGACGTCATAACCTGTCAGGTGACCACAGGAAGACACCAGAGACGTCATAACCTGTCAGGTGACCACAGGAAGACACCAGAGACGTCATAACCTGCCAGATGACCACAGGAAGACACCAGAGACGTCATAACCTGTCAGGTGACCACAGGAAGACACCAGAGACGTCATAACCTGCCAGATGACCACAGGAAGACACCAGAGACGTCATAACCTGTCAGGTGACCACAGGAAGACACCAGACACTTCATAACCTGTCAGGTGACCACAGGAAGACACCAGAGACGTCATAACCTGCCAGATGACCACAGGAAGACACCAGAGACGTCATAACCTGCCAGATGACCACAGGAAGACACCAGAGACGTCATAACCTGTCAGGTGACCACAGGTAGACACCAGAGACGTCATAACCTGCCAGATGACCACAGGAAGACATCAGAGACGTCATAACCTGTCAGGTGACCACAAGAAGACACCAGAGACGTCATAACCTGTCAGGTGACCACAGGAAGACACCAGAGACGTCATAACCTGTCAGGTGACCACAGGAAGACACCAGAGACGTCATAACCTGTCAGGTGACCACAGGAAGACACCAGACACTTCATAACCTGTCAGGTGACCACAGGAAGACACCAGAGACGTCATAACCTGCCAGATGACCACAGGAAGACACCATAGACGTCATAACCTGCCAGATGACCACAGGAAGACACCAGAGACGTCAAAACCTGTCAGGTGACCACAGGAAGACACCAGAGACGTCTTAACCTGCCAGATGACCACAGGAAGACACCAGAGACGTCATTACCTGTCAGGTGACCACAGGAAGACACCAGAGACTTCATAACCTGTCAGATGACCACAGGAAGACACCATAGACGTCATAACCTGCCAGATGACCACAGGAAGACACCAGAGACGTCATTACCTGTCAGATGACCACAGGAAGACACCAGAGACTTCATAACCTGCCAGATGACCACAGGAAGACGCCAGAGACGTCATAACCTGTCAGGTGACCACAGGAAGACACCAGACACTTCATAACCTGTCAGGTGAGCACAGGAAGGCACCAGAGACTTCATAACCTGCCAGATGACCACAGGAAGACACCAGAGACGTCATAACCTGCCAGATGACCACAGGAAGACACCAGAGACTTCATAACCTGTCAGGTGACCACAGGGAGACACCAGACACTTCATAACCTGTCAGGTGACCACATGAAGACACCAGAGACTTCATAACCTGCCAGATGACCACAGGAAGACACCAGAGACGTCATAACCTGCCAGATGACCACAGGAAGACACCAGAGACGTCATAACCTGTCAGGTGACCACAGGAAGACACCAGAGACGTCATAACCTGTCAGATGACCACAGGAAGACACCAGAGACGTCATAACCTGTCAGGTGACCACAGGAAGACACCAGACACTTCATAACCTGTCAGGTGAGCACAGGAAGGCACCAGAGACTTCATAACCTGCCAGATGACCACAGGAAGACACCAGAGACGTCATAACCTGCCAGATGACCACATGAAGACACCAGAGACTTCATAACCTGTCAGGTGACCACAGGGAGACACCAGACACTTCATAACCTGTCAGGTGACCACAGGAAGACACCAGAGACTTCATAACCTGCCAGATGACCACAGGAAGACACCAGAGACGTCATAACCTGTTAGATGACCACAGGAAGACACCAGAGACGTCATAACCTGTCAGGTGACCACAGGAAGACACCAGAGACGTCATAACCTGCCAGATGACCACAAGAAGACACCAGAGACGTCATAACCTGTCAGGTGACCACAGGAAGACACCAGAGACGTCATAACCTGCCAGATGACCACAGGAAGACACCAGAGACGTCATAACCTGTCAGATGACCACAGGAAGACACCAGAGACGTCATAACCTGTATAATGACCACAGGAAGACACCAGAGACGTCATAACCTGTCGGATGACCACAGGAAGACACCAGAGACGTCATAACCTGCCAGATGACCACAGGAAGACACCAGAGACTTCATAACCTGCCAGATGACCACAGGAAGACACCAGAGACGTCATAACCTGTCAGGTGACCACAGGAAGACACCAGAGACGTCATAACCTGTCAGGTGACCACAGGAAGACACCAGAGACGTCATAACCTGCTAGATGACCACAGGAAGACACCAGAGACTTCATAACCTGTCAGGTGACCACAGGAAGACACCAGAGACTTCATAACCTGCCAGATGACCACAGGAAGACACCAGATACTTCATTACCATGGAAGGGACACCAGAAGCTTTGCAATCTGTTAGTTGGCCACAGTAAGACACCCGATGAGCCCACAGTCCACACCAGAGGGCTTATACCAACTACTGAAAGCCAGAGAAGAATAAGAAATATAACGGGAGCCATCATGTTGTTCTGTTAAACACTGAGGATAACATTTCGTGAGGGAGGGAGTTTGGATTTTCGCCGCTTTGAACAGCAATCCAGTTATTTCACGGCGTGTCAGCTTGATGTGGGAGGAAAGCCCGAAGTGATGCAGGTCTTAGAAATTTCGTGACCTAACATTAAACTAAGCATCACTTGTCAAACAATCAGACGCATCTTCATTATGAACGAATATATAGTTAGACAGTGAAAACAGCCGACTGAGAGATTTAAAATGGCATACGACCTGCTACACACGTGCTGGTGGCGTTTCTGATCTGACTCTTCCCTGAGCAAAGGCCATATTCACAACCATGGTGGAACACACTATTATCACATAGACTCACAGCAATGAGTCACGCCGTTGGCTGGAGTCACGGAGGACGGTTCTATGTCATTAATTAGCCAGTGATCTCTGACTGCATATCTAGGCCTGGTGCGGCGGAGCGAGCGTGTGGCGTCCGTCCTGGGAAATTAGAATGAATACCGACGCCATGGGCTGTTTGAGCCTACGAGGCCCGTCGACACATCGCAATGGTACGGGAAGGACAGTGTCACTTTAATTACACAGACACATCGTCGTATGTGGGATGTATATACTCTAATAAATGCCCGTCGCGTATTGGATTGTTAACACGGACGGTGGCTACTATTCTGCTGCCAATAATATTATGTACGCATCATCTATGCATATATGTACTTTATAGTCAGTGTGGTTACCTTATCCCCTCATCCGGTAATCGTTTAATATCAGTTTTTTATACGTCACTACTGGGTGATACGGATCGTCCCATTAGTAATGTCTGTCAAAGTGCTCTGCAGGATCTCCGATTGGCTACATATCATACACTTTTTTTTTAAAAACGTACTTACCAAATCTCTTTTTGAATCAGTTACCTCCAAATAAGTGCGCTTCATTTCATAAAGTGAACTTTTAAGGAGCATTCCTGATGGAAAACAACATGGCGACACCCACGAAAGAGATACTTACGGAAAAGTGTTGTAAATCCTATAGCGCACATTGGCAGAATTTCTTACGTGGCGATGTAGACCCCGGTAGTGACATATAGGAAAACAGATATTAAACAATGAAGATACGGTACCCGCAGCTAATAAGGACTTCATAACTTCATTTATACAAT